>NC_086321.1:36897391-39407391 GCF_036172605.1 Pelobates fuscus | reverse complement strand
CTATCTACTAACTTGACCGCCTCAGACTTTGCAACTCACTTAATTGACAAGATCTCTACAGTCTTCTCCTTAAAATACTACCCCTAACCTCACTCCCTCGGCTGTTCTATATTCATTCACTCCCGTTACAGCGGAAGAGGTTTCTGCTCTGCTCCAGTCCTCCCGTGCCACCACCTGCTCCCTAGATCAAATTCCCTCGCATCTCATCCATACTCTGTCTTCTTCTCTTTCTCTACCTCTCACTAAAATTCTCAATCTCTCTCTCCTCTGGCATATTTCCATCGCCCTTCAAACATGCAACTGTAACCCCAATTCTAAAGAAGCCCAACCTTGACCCTAACTCCCAGTCCAATCGCGCTACTGCCTTTTGCGTCCAAGATCCTTGAAAGATTTGTGTATGCGAGATTGACAGACTTCCTCAAGTCCAACTATCTGCTAGACCCGCTTCAGTCTGGATTCCGCGCTAAGCACTATGTGGAAACGGCACTGACCAAAGTATCCAATGATCTACTCGCTGCAAAATCTTGTGGTCACTACTCTATCCTAATTCTCCTTAACCTTTCTGCGGCTTTTGACACTGTTGATCATCAACAGCTTCTTCCCATCCTCTGCAATATCGGTCTACAAGATATTGCCCTCTCCTGGTGCTCCTCCTACCTCTCCCAGCGCTCTTTCAGTGTTTCTTTCTCTGGATCTGCTTCTTCTCCCCAACTCCTCTCTGTTGGTGTCCCCCAAGGTTCAGTGATTGGTCCCCTACTGTTCTACATCTATACTGCCTCCCTTGGTAAACTCATTAGCTCCTTTGGCTTCCAATATCATTTCTATGCGGATGACACGCAAATCTACCTGTCCTCTCCTGATCTCTCCCCATCCTTCTTGACTACTGTCTCAGACTGACTCTCTGCTATTTATAACTGGATGGCTGCCCACTTCCTTAAGCTCAACTTGTCCAAAACAGAAATTCTGGTCTTTCCTCCCTCAAGTGTTGCTACTCCTGTGTCTGTCTACCTCCAAGTCAACGGTGCTACCATCAGCTCCACCACGCAGACTCGCTGCCTAGGTGTTCTTATTGACTCCGACCTCTCCTTCACACCTCATGTTCAGTCTATCGCCAAATCCTGTTGCTTCCATTTCAAAAACATTGCGCGCATCCAGCCCTACTTGACGCCAGATGCAACTAAGGTGCTGGTCCATTCCACTGTCCTTTCTCGCCTTGACTACTGTAATCCGCTTCTCTGATGAGGCTCCCTCAGCGCTGGGGACTCTCCTCCTCCTTATGATGTCATCGCGTGCGCATTCAGTCAGTCCATATTAAAGCATTCTCAATGCTCTCCTATGGACGCTGGCGTCTTCTCACTGTGAAAATCATAGTGAGAAGCGCGTAAACGCCTCTAGCGGCTGTCAGACAGCCACTAGAGGCTGGATTAACCCATATGTAAACATAGCAGTTTCTCTCTGTTTACAGCAGGCAGGGTTAATCCTAGATAGACCTGGCACCCAGACCACTTCATTGAGCTGAAGTGGTCTGGGTGCCTATAGTGGTCCTTTAACCCCTTAAGGACCAAACTTCTGGAATAAAAGGGAATCATGACATGTCACACATGTCATGTGTCCTTAAGGGGTTAATGTAATGAGTTTGGGGAACAGATGCTGTCTCTGCAGCCTTGTAAATAGTGCAGTTACGGAGAAAGGAAACAGTTTAAAATCGTAAGCACGACTGCTGTTGGCAGTCAGATAGGGGCTCCAGACTGGAATAGATTGATTACTGAATTTGACGTCTGGCATCAGCAAGTAAAGTATGTGGATGACAGATACTGTGTTCATCCAGTGCACTCCTTTATGTGAATCATTGGATTAGGAATACTTTAAAGGGACACTAGTCACCAGAACAACAACAGCTTAATGTAGTTGTTCTGGTGAATATAATAGCTCCCTTCAGGCATTTTCATGTAAACACTGTCTTTTCAGATAAAATGCAGTGTTTACATTGCCCCGATGGACACCTCCAAGTGGTCACTCCTTAGATGGCCACTGGGGGGGCTTCCTGGCTCAGGGCTGCACAGTGGGCAGCCCTGCCGTTCAGCATCCCCACGCTCTGCATGGAGACGCCGAATTTTCCTCATAGAGATGCATTGATTCATGAGAAGGTCCCGATTGGCCAAAACAGCATTTGGCCCCACCACATGACGATTTTAGCCATTTTGGTGATGTCACAAAGGAGGCGAAGCCAGCACCGGCAGACCCACGTGGCATTGGAAATAAGGTGAATTTTAAACTTTTATAGCGGGAAGCCACCTATATGGTGGTTTAAACGCTATAGGGTCAGGAATACGTTTGTGTTCCTGACCCTATAGGGATCCTTTAATCAGGGTGCAATGATATGCAGAGTAAACTGTAGGGTCGACCGATATTGATTTGTTTTAGAGCAGATACCGATAATCTGTGAACTTTCAGGACGATAACTTACCGATATTCTGTACATTTACCTTTTTTTTTTTTTTTTTTTTAAATAAACAATTTTTACACAAATCTACTGTTAACTGAATATGTTTATTACTTATTTTTTTGCCAATTGTTTTATATTAAGGTAAATGCACAAAATATACATGCCAGTCAGAATTTGTTATGTTTTCAATAATATGTGTGTGTGTGTGTGTAATGGATGCAGTGGGAGCATTTGATTAGTGAATGCAGTGTTTGCGTAGTGTGTGTGTAGTGGATGCAGTGAGTGTGACTGTTTAGTGTGTATATAATGAATGCAGAGCGTGTTTGTGTAGTGTGTGTGTAAAGTGAATGCAGTGTGTTTGTGTAGTGTGTGTGTGTGTAGTGGATGCAGTGAGTGTGACTGTTTAGTGTGTATATAATGAATGCAGAGCGTGTTTGTGTAGTGTGTGTGTAAAGTGAATGCAGTGTGTTTGTGTAGTGTGTGTGTGTGTGTAGTGGATGCAGTGAGTGTGACTGTTTAGTGTGTATATAATGAATGCAGAGCGTGTTTGTGTAGTGTGTGTGTAAAGTGAATGCAGTGTGTTTGTGTAGTGTGTGTGTAAAGTGAATGCAGTGTGTTTATAATGAATGCAGAGTGTGTGTAGTGTGTGTAAATAATAACGCTTGGAGCGCTGCCATGGTAAGCCCGATAATATTGGTCGATTCCTAGTAAATTGTATCTCGCAAAAAAGCAAAGCACATTTTAATTCACGACAGAGGCAACCTATATTCCCTCCCGCCTCCCCAAAATAGGCAGAATTTTTTTTTTTTTTTTTTTTTTAAAGATTAAGCCCCCTCGCCCCCCCCCCCCCCATTCTCCACCTCTTTGCCAAAAAAACACCCCCACCCCAGTGTAGGATTCACTCCCTCCTCCCCCCCACCCCCGTTTCAGCTCTATTGTAGGTGTGCTCTCACCAACCCTCCAGCACACTGTGAGGCCTAACAAGGAAAGACGTTCTTTTGTTTTAGGCCTCTTGCCACCTACTTAGTTTAGTTAGGTGTTATTCTTTTTTATTAATTATGCCTAGTCCTGAAACCTGTAGAGAAAGCAAAATGTCTGTTCAAGTCCAGCCACCTTATCTGTGCATCCTGCAGTCTATGCCCAATATGTATAAAAAAAATGTAATATTTCTACGAAAGAGGCAGCGAAAGAATCTAAGAAAGCTGAGGTTTCCTCTTTCCGGTCTTGGTTCCAGTCCAGTCTCCAACAAACTTTTGGTGAGATAAGGGAAACAGATATTCAAGCAGCTCAGTCATCATTAACCCCTAAATGGGACTTAAGAAGCATAAATAGAAGTGTCTTTAGACACAAGTACCGATTCCTCAAGTAGTAGTTCTTCTGAAGATTTTGATGCTTCATCTGAGAAGGATTTTGCATTTCCCCAATTAATTATCTCTCATTAAACTAGTTTCCATGTGTTTGGAAGATAATCCAGACCTTAGCAAACATAAGAAAATGAGATACTTCTTGTTCCACCCTATTCTTAAAAGATATAATGCTTAGAGAGTGGAGATATCTTTTCAAGAAGGCTTTTATTTACAAAACACTGTAAAACTATATTTTCTATAAAGGAAGAAGTCAACAAAAAATTGGAAGAACTTCTGAAAGTCAACGTGCCAATTGTAAAGTTAGGCAAGAAGACAACTCTGCCTATTGTAGTTTCAAGTGGGTTGCAGGATGCCATGAAAAAGGGTCCTTTATGGCAAAGAGGTGGAGGATGAGGAGGGACTTTATCTTTTAAAAATACAATTCATGCAACCCTGGCTATTTTGCTGCAAGATAAGGTGATATCCCTAACATTGCACTGCCTCTAATCTTAAAAGGATCACTATAGGGTCAGGAACACAAACATGTATTCCTGACCCTATATAGTGTTAAAACCACCATCTAGTCCCCCTGGGCCCCTCATGCCTCTATAAATATAGCAAACTCTTACTGTATTCAAGCCTGAAGCTGTAGATCTGCATGCTGTTTGCCTCAGACAAACAAGCAGACTGCTGACATCAGCAGAAGTTGTAGCCTGATGCAATCACAATGTTTCCCCATAGAATTGGCTGAGACTGACAAAGAGGCAGATCGGGGCAGAGCAAGCACAATTCAAACACAGCCCTGGCCAATCAGCATCTCCTCATAGAGATGAATTGAATCAATGAATCTCTATGAGGAAAGTTCAGTGTCTGCATGCAGAGGGAGGAGATACTGAATGTTTGGATGCATTTTAGGCAGCCATGACCCAGGAAGGATCTCTAACAGGCATCTAAGGAGTGGGCAATTAAGTTATCACTAGGTAAAAAGACCGTGTTTACAGCAAAAAGCCTGAAGGTAATGATTCTACTCACCAGAACAAATCCAATAAGCTATATTGGTTCTGGTGACTATAGTGTCCCTTCAAGGAAAAAGAACATTAGTGGCACTCTAGAAGTTTTGGACTCCACCTCCCATGATGCTTTGTCAGCATTATGGGTGTAAGAGCATTGTGGGGGATGTAGTCCACAACATCTGGAGTGCTGAAATTTGCCTACCCTGTCCTAGAGGTTGCTTCTTGTGCAGTTCTTGATTTACCCCTGCTTTATGAAGAGTAGCTATTTTTGGTCTTCTCTGGTTGGAAGCTCAGTTTATCCAACCAAAATCACAATCAAAAGCCAGTGTTCATTCACAAATCCTACAATTATGAGCAAACATAGGGCCATATTAAAATACATGCTGGGATGGTTTCAGAGCATCAGATCGTGTATGGCATTAGCAGATAAATGGTGCTTCTGACCAAAACAGACTGCAGATGAGTGTCCCCACAGAGTAAGGATAATAAGCCATCTAGGAGATGCACTAAAATTACAAAATAATGCACACATTAAAATAATGCAGATAAACCTTTATTTTCAAAAATAATAAAAACGATGACAGCTTTACTTTAACAAATCACAAGTCTCTTCTAACCATTTCCTGAGCTGTACAAGGACATCTCACCAATGCAGCTACGGATATACGCAATTTTATACATAATCTTATCAGATGTCATATATAAGAAGCCAAGCTTGGAATACCAAGACTAATATCAGTATGAAATGTCCATACTATGCACCTCACATCCCACCAGTATCAGCGGATACTCTCCGTGACAACATTTTGTAGCAAGAATTGAATTTTTTAGTATTTTTATTTTTTTTATACTTATTCCTTCTCTATACATAAGACAATTTCCACTCACCCCATCAAATACTGTATCTGCAGCCACATATCACATGATCAGAGCATCTGACAGCGTGATTGAGGGCACTTGTGCAGATACATGGATCAGCTTCTTCTAAAAAGTGTGGCTTGCACAATAATGATGTGTGACATCACATGCCAGCGTCCTGTATGAATACAGTGGGGGCAGCTGTGCTTTACAGAACTGATATATAGCGGTCTCAAAATACTAGATCAGGGGTAGGCAACCTTTTAGCAGCACTGTGCCGATACAGGATTGTGATGTCCCATAGCGTGCCGGTCCTATTTTTTTTTTTTTTTTAATTGAGGTGTGTATGCTGCCGTATTCTGCTTGTGTTATTTTTACTGTAATTGCTTTGTATCGTTGTATTATGCGTATAAGCAGGGTCGTCTTTAATAGTGACTGGACCCTGGGCAAAGCATTTGCTTGGGGCCCCCTGGACCCTGTCCCCCCTCCTCAGGCATGCAATCACGTCCTCCATCTCAACACAGTGGCGGACCTAAAGTAGAGAGGTGCAAGAATTTTTGGGGGTCTCCCTGTTGCACGGGTGATTAAATGGTAGATCTCCATCTGTCGTGCAACTCCAAAAATGCATTGACAGTTGGGGCTCTACCATTTACCCATGTTTGCAGGTCTGTATTTAGCACTAAGCAGTTTTTGTGTGTTTGAATGTAAACAGGTTTTTGTATGGAATATGTTTGTATGTGGTGTTGGCGTGATTGCAAGCATGTATTTGTGTAGTGTTGGTTTTTGAATGCAGGGGTGTATTTACATATAATTTTGGTGTGTAACACAGACATGTGTTTGTACGTAGTGTTGAAATTTGAATGCAGGGGTGTATTTGTGTGTAGTGTTAGTGTGTGAATGCTGAGATGTATGCACATACACACACACACACACACACAGATCTATACACACTGAAATGCGCACACACACACAGATACATACACAGACATGCTGGCATACAAACATACTGACACACACACAGACATACTGACACACACAGACATACTGACACACACAAAGACATACTGACACATACTGACACACAGATATACTGACACATACTGACACACAGATATACTGACACACAAAGACATACTGACACACACAGATGACACACACACACAGACATACTAACACACACACACACTGACAGACATACTGACACAGACATACACTTTAAAACCCCCCCTCCAGTTTCCTACCTTTCCTGCTGGTGGCTGAAGGTGTTGGGAGTTCGAGTCTAGAGCTCTTGGCCAGCCCCCCTCCAATCAGCCTACTCTTCTTTCTCTTTGTGGGAGGAAATGATGCGCGGTCGTCACTTCCTCCCAGCCTGCTGCCGAAAAGCAAGGGGCCCGCTCGCGCTGTTAAAGCGCCTCAGCGTGCGACGGGGCCCCTGCTGACAGAAGCCCACCAGGTGGTCCTTTGTGCATGGGCAACGCGGTGGGCCTCCTTAGTGTGCGGATTACCGGCCAGAGGGTAAGAAATAGTTGAGGCCAGCAGGGCTCACGGTGCAGCTGGCCAGTTTGCCCCGCGTTAAAGACGGCCCTGCGTATACGAGCTATTATATTGTATATGTTTATGAGTAGTTTATGGTATTGTGTATGATACATATGAATGTGGGCTGTGTATGGGGGCTGCTTGTGGAATTGTGTATGTGTGTGGATGGATATGTCACAGTGTGTGTTTGGTAGTGTGTGGGGGCTGTTTGGGGTATTGCATGTGGGGTTGTGTGCATGTATATGGATTGTTAGTGGTGTTTCGTTTGTGGGCTGTCCGTATTATTTGTATGAGGGGAGGGTTATTCTGCATTTCTGTGTATATCTAGCAGTGTGGGTGGCTTCCAGTGGGGACTAGGCCGGCCACGGGAATGTCAAGGATAGGAGCTGCAACAGCAACTGCGAGCTGCTCTACTACAGTGTGGATTCCTATTCAGAAGTGCTGGGAGGAAGTGATCTGAGATTACTTCCTCTACGTGCTGCAATGCATAAATTGAGGATTGTCCTTCACTACCTTTTCGGATTAGCAGATATCTGATAGGTCAGAGCCTGTTTGGCTCTAGCAGCCTTGAGTGCCGTGCAAAGACACCTCGAGTGCCGTGCATGGCACTAGTGCCGTAGGTTGCCTACCCCTGTACTAGATTATAGGGATGAGGTCTTCTCCACTAACAATGTAAGTAAACTGGTTTAGGACACATATATAGACGGGAAAGGTGTGGGCCCTGTAGCATGGAGAAAAGGTGGGCTAATGATATAGGGAGGGCACTGCACTGGCATTGCATAGGAAGGGGATTATTGAGATCATCAAGAAATGGGCTAGAGACAGGGAGTGTAAGAAAGAGGTGCAAACACACCAACCCTTCATGCGAATATAAAATACCATTCACGCACAAATATGTTTTAGAATCCTAATTTAATTCTAGAGTCAATGTGTTACATTTTGTTTCCCAAATTAAATTGTTAATATGTAACCACTGACTTATCTTTGCTTTCCAAATATGACCTTTTTTCGAGAGAAAGAATGTTTACGCAAACACAGTACACACTGCAAACCATTTTAAATTTTGCATGTATCATTTGGAATAGTGTCCATTACCTATTAGCAGAACTGCACAATTCTGCCAAACTATTCTGCAGTGCCCCCGGACGCCCCGTGCACTAAGCTCCTTTAACACTCTCATCCAATGAAGCAATTCTGCACAGCTAGGCTTAGCTCAGCGGAGCTTACAAATTCCTGAAAGGCGCCCTGGGAGGAGGCGTCCGACTGACCGCAGGGATATTGAGGAACAGTTCTCAAAGTGCTTGGCTGCTTATCCGGTTATGGTACCAGTGCACTTCTTGTCTGGCACCAGAACTACTACAATGGTATGTAGTGGCTATGATGCTTGGAGTGTTAATTTAAGGTTCCAAACATTAAAGCTCACCCCCAATGTAGGAAGATAGTCAATCTTTAGGTAGTGTATAGTAATAGTTTGAAGTGCGATGGCGTGTGGACTCTAATTTATTACTTTTTTCAGTGTCTGTATGCTGCGGTATTGTGTTACATATGGAGTTGCTTTGTAGGCTGTGTGTGCAGTTTGTGGTAATGTGTTTCATGGATATATGTGTGCGATTCTCATCTGGATAGGGCCCGTTTCAACTACGGTTTCCATATGACCAAAGTGTTTTGTTATAATTGTTTGTCTTGTTTCACCTATAGTACAGCGCTATAGAATACGTTTGTGCTATAGAAATAGATGTAATTTGGAGTTGTGTGTAAGCTGTTGTTTCTGTGGTGTTGTGTCCGTGGCGGCTTGTGGGTTGTAGTAACTGTGGCAAGGCTTTCATGTGCTAAGATCTGCCAGATAAAAGGATAGGAACAAGTGGTAGAAGGGTGTTCTGGGATCTGATTGCCCAGGTAGGGCCATTTTGGTTTGGTAGCCTGAATTCCATGTCAGTGTACTCCGTATGCCATAGGTTGCCGAACCCCCATGCTAGACACTGTAACGGTGTGCGAGTCTTTAGGGGATAAGGTAGCTGCACATTGCTGGCTTGTTCATCCTCAGAGGTTACTCTGCAGACGGAGGTTGGCCATGGTAAATAACGTTAGTCCTGTCTTGTAGCATAGATTTGAAATTCGAGTCATGCTGCAACACTGTTCAATGTTTACACATAACACACAACACTTTAGGTAGATGGGAGTAATTTTGTATCTTGTGTAATAGCACAAGATCTGTACATCAGGATGCAGATCACAGATAGCAATAGCAAACACCACGTGATTTATATTTTTTAAGTGCATCTTTGACTGGTTGAGCATTATGGAGAATTAATTCACAAATATCTGAGATACCAACTGGAACTTACTTGGTAGGTTGGTTTAAATTTTAAAGGAACGCAGCCAATAACTTGATTTATCACGTTAATATAATCTCTATGTTCATGATTCTATTTATTGATTTATACTGACATTTTTGAATATACCATTTACCTCTCTTTCTTTCTGATAGCTTTCTTTATGCACCTATGGTTGGATCGTCTGCTCTCTGATCCAGCATGTACTATTTTGCAATCATTTGTTGCTTCTCAAAATTGTGTATTGGTTCTGCCCGAGGCATTTTCTCTCAGGGGATTTTGATGACAATATTCCTTTAAGAAGTATTCATGAATTTCCTCAGTAAAGTGAGTTCAATTAAAGGGATACTAAAGTGCTTGGAATACAAAGTTGACTGACAGTCACTAGAGGCAGTCTTAACAGGTAAGTTAGTATTACTTTTACCTGCCCCTCACCCTCCTCCCCAGCGGCGATGTCACCATCGGAGGATATTGCAAATTCAGCAAAGTGCCCAGACAGCGACAATGCCATTTTAAAACCAACTGCCTAATATCGTTAGGTGCCCCTAGTGCAGCCAAAACCACTATGTGTCGAGATATAGATTCCATAAGACTTCTAAACATGTGGTGTGATCTGGCACCAAAAAGCAGCAGACCCTGTAAATCCTTCATGGATTTGTTGTTCCAGCGCACCCCACAAATGCTCAATAGGATAGCGATCTGGGAAATTTGGAGTCCAAGGCAACACCTTGAAATCTTTGTCATGTTCCTCAAACCATTCCTGAACAGTTTTGCAGTGTGGCATGGTGCATTGTCCTGCTGAAAAAGGCCATCAGGGAACACCATTGCCATAAAGGCATTTACGTGGTCTGCAACAGTCTTTTGGTAGGTGGTACAGGTCAAATTAACATCCACACGGATGCCAGGACCCAAAATTTCCCGGCAGAACATTGCCCAGAGCATAACACTGCCTTTGCCAGCCTGCCTTCTTCCAATAGTGCATCCTGATGCCATCTCTTCCCCAGATAAATGCACACTTCTTCCACTACTCCATGGTCCATTTCTGATGCTTGCAACCTTTTTGGCAGTGGACAGGGGACAACATGTGAACCCCGACTGGTATGCAGCTAAACGGCAAACTGCATTAAAGTGACACTAGACACCAAGACCACTTCAACTCATAGTAGTCTGGGTGAAGTGCCCCTGTTCCCTTAACCCTGCATTGCAGGGTTAAGACTACCTCTGGTGGCTAACTTCCATACAGCCACTAGAGGCACTACATGATGTTTCCCAAGAGTTTAACTCTGTGAAATGACGCTGGACATCCAGAGTCCTGCAAAACCGCATAAGAAAGCATTGTGTCAATACTTTCCCATGGGGAAGACCCAACGCGTTAGGAGCTCGCCGTGCATGTGCACTGGATTCCTAGTGATGAAATCAAAGGAGCCTGATCAAGCGCAGAGAGACCTTGACGCTGGAATCAAGCAAGTGGTTTTGGGGTTGTTGTTTTTTAACCCCTTCATGGCTGGGGGAGTGTGGGAGCAGAGGCAAAGGAACACTGTAGGGTTAGGTCACTCAGATCTTTTTGCTTGTCTATTTTTCCTGCTTCCAACATATGCAAGTCAAGAATTGACTGTTCACTTGCTGCCCAATACATCCCAACTCCGAGATAGGTGCTATTGTGATGATATCATCAATATTATTTACTTTACCTGTCAGTATATTTAATGTTGTGGATGATCAGTGTAAGTTAAGAATCTAACACAATTCACCATTGATGCTATAAAGTAAGCGTTAAATAGGACAGCTGAAGATTATCTGAGGTCTCTATACACCATAACTAATCACAACCTTCCAAATAGGACCAGTTCGTTTTCATTAACATCTGACCATATACCTTACAGCACATATCTACACATACCTGCAATAACTGAATATTCCAGCACAAGATGTGCTTTTACTCAAATGTGAGTCTTTAAAACTTCTCATGAATATAATTTGATTAAAATAAACATTGAAAATATAGAAATATATAGAATTTATTATTTTACTGTATTTTATTCCCTATGACAGGATCAAGCTATTTAAATTCCAACCACTGTTGATTATTTCCACCAAACGTTTCTAAAAACAAAGTTGCAAACTTCTTAACCAACATTGAAAATGAACTGATGTTAGAGCACCTATTAACACTCTAAATTAGAAGTTAACTATTAAGCCCTTTTCCTATTAACCCCTGCAATGCCTGTGACTTCTATGACATCTCTAAGTCATGTCCCAGTGTGTGCACATGAACGTATCTTAACACTAAAATGTAAATTATAAGTAAGTGGTAATAGTTCACAGGGGCCAGACCAACAATGTATTAACAATCAAGAATTTGATTGTATTATTTTGTGATTTTTAAAGAAATGTGGTGCATATATTTTAGGACTGGAACTGCCAGCAGATAAAGGGTTAAAGAGAGAATATAGTGCACGTTAATAAGATGTTAAGAAATTATAATGATACAGATGTGTGTGTGTGTGTGTGTGTGTGTGTGTGTGTGTGTGTGTGTGTATATATATAAACACATATACATATATATATATATATATTACAATTATACAGATATATATATATATATATATATATATATATATCTCACAACTATACAGATATATGTACAATGTATATATAATACAATTATACAGATATGTGTGTACAATGTGTATATATAATACGTGTGTGTGTGTGTGTGTGTGTGTGTATAATGTTAACCCCTTATACACCCAGTGTCATGGTATATTTATACAATACATACACATTATAGGAGACATACTAATAAAGGGCCAGGCTGATCCTGATCAGGGATGCCAAAGGTTGAACCACCAGCAGTTTTAGGACTACTACTCCAATGATGCCTTGACAGCCTGGAGCAGAGCATCATGGGAGTTATAGTTCTCCAGTCTGGCTGCTATGGCCATTATGACATTACACCCTTGCACCCCACACTGACACCTGGACCAGTGCCAGCATGCACCCCCAGTCTCCCTCACCTCATGGGTCACCCCGGCCTCCTCTCCCTGCTCCCCTCTCTCCTTCTTCCTCGGCTAGCTCCGCCTCCACGGCACGTGACAAGAGCCAGGCGTCCGCGTCACGTGACAGTCCAGGGCGCCCAGCGCGCGCACGGGAGCCGCAGCGCTGGGAAAAAATACCCAGGTCGGGAGGGGACGCGCCGCTAGTCCGATCACGTGACGTCGCCTGCGCACTGGCGGTGTTGTCAATGCGATCGTACGTACTGCGCATGCCCACAGCAGCAGTTTGACGTCACTTGTTTTTGTCACGTGCTGCCCATACCCTGGGCTGCTGATTGGCTGCTGTCAGTTGGTTATGGATGGAGACTGTCTCAGTCTTTAGTGGTTTCACATGATTTATGGAAATAACACCATTAAATAAAAACATTCAAAATCACTTTGTATCAGCCTGTTATAAAAAAATATATATTTTTCCATATGATGCTCCAGTTTATTTTGAATGCAATTTATATCACAGTCCAGTTCAGTCCTAATTGTAGAAAGTAATCCAGGCACTCTAAATGTTCAGAAAGGCAATTTTATTGAACCCAAGAACCAAAAAACAACGTTGCGACCCCTTAGGGCCTTTGGTCAAGCCCTTGATAAAGGCCCTAAGGGGTCGAAACGTTGTTTTTTGGTTCTTGGGTTCAATAAAATTGCCTATCTTTCTGAACATTTGGAGTGCCTGGATTACTTTCTACAATTATACTATATATTTGGTCTCTTTGGTACTGGGACTGATCCACGAGCACCCTAGGATTCCAGAGCAAAAGGCTGAGTGCAGTTCCACCACCTGTATATAGAAATCTAGTTCAGTCCTGGCACAGGCAAGGCACAGATCAGGTGGAGAGACAGGGACAGATTTATCACAGACAGGTTTCAGCATATTTCGGAATTTTTTTTCAAAGCTTGTCTATTGCCTCTTCTACTCTCTAACAGGGCATGCGCACCATTATATCCTGCAATGGAATGGATTTATTAATCTTTCCATTACTTTTTTTTTTTTTTTTAACCAAAAAGCTATTCTGTTTCATGTCTCTTTTTTTTTTTTTTTAAATAGTTCTCTAAATTTGGCTGACCTCTCAACATTTTTAAACGGACAAAGAGGGACACTTTCATTTTAGGGTTCTGAGCGGCCAAGTCGTGCTGTTTTGAGAAATTGTAGGTGACTTACAAATAATTTACGCAACTAAAATGTAATTTAGAACAAAAATAATTAACTTTATTTAGACAGATTGATGTCTAAACACATTATAGTAGGAAAGGTTTTTTGATCCTCACTTATAGGAATCCCCAAAAATACATCAGGAAGAAATCATAGGAAAAAAAAGCACATTTATTGAAGTAAAAAATGAAAATACATATGGCATACTGAAGCAGTATGTACTGCCATATGTATTTTCATTTTTGACGTCAGTAAATGTGCATTTTTTTCTATGATTTCATCCTGATGTATTTTTGGGGATTCCCTATTGTGGTGGAATCTCAGTAAAAATAAATTTAGTAGGCCGAGATTACCACGTGGCATGTGTACGTGCATATGCTGACGTATCGATCAGTTGGTTGCACGAGGCAAGATACGATCAGTAGTGTACGGAGCATGTGCAAGAATACAGGATGTAGTATTCCCCCTCCTCCATTGTGCTGGACAAGCCATGCGGTCAAACAGGAAGTTAATTCTTATTTGTGTTGATTGGTTAAGAGAATGTGCGGGTGGAGCTTAATATGGGAGGAGTTAGGTGCCTATATAAGGAGCCTGCACTATAGTCCGGGGCTCAGAACTTGCTGTATTTTGGTGACATTAGTCCCTCTGAGTCCCGATCGGTGATCCAATAAAGAATCTCTTCCTTCCTGAAGAAACCTGTGTCCATCTCTCTGTGCTTTGCTTCCGTCAGTTTCTCCGGTATCATTTGGTGCATTGGCCGGGAAGCTCATCGTTCAACGGTAGCTGAGAGGCAGAGGCGTGAGACGGTCTATCTTTGCCCACGTTCTCTACGGCTGCACCCCTGAACTTCTGCGTGGACCTCCCTTCGTCTCGGCGCCACTGGTCCGTTGTCCAGGAGATCATCGGCCTCTACGTAAGAAGTGCTGGGGTGTCCCCGTCGATGAGTGTGAACTCAGGTTCAGGAACGAGGAGGTAAGACAACTGCTGTTTTAGACGGCAGAACCCACTAGGGGTATACCGATTGTGCGGTAGGCCCAAAGGGGTTTAAATCTGTGTATCTGCCCCCTCTGTCGGAGGGAAGGAGCGAAGGCGCACCGCTCGATCGAACGCTCTTTAGTCAGACCGTTTGATTTTGTTAGTCAGGCGGGGCTCTGGTGTAAATAGCCCTAGCCGGACACCGGTGTCTTGTCTAGACTAGCGTTCTAGGGTGTATATTTTGTTCGCTAGGTCGGAGGGACCGGGAGACTAAGCGGCGTCTGTGTAAATTCGGTTCGCTAGCTCTCATCCTATCTGGGCTAAGTGGGAAGGCGTGTAAATTTGGAACCCACTAGACTTTTGATAGTTATCGACTAAGAGGCGTCTGTGTAAATTCGGTCCTCTAGCTCGCTATATGTGGTGCTTGGGCAGTGTGGCTAACCAAAACGTATGTAGATTGTTTTTAGGTAGTCCATCAAGGTACTGGCCAATAGTTTAGTTGGGAATTGTAAATGTGATAAAGATTGTTTAGTAAAGTGTATATCTTGTTAGATAGCGCGAGCTCAGCCGTCTAGCGAGAGTGTTAATAGTGTGTTGCTGTATTATAGTGCACGGTACCATAACCCTGTATATTTACTGACACTGTATATAAGTACTAATCATTGTCGTCCATTGCATGTTTAACACCATAACCACTAATAATTGTATTGTGACCTTAACTTGTGCTTTGACCTATGCTAACCGTACTGTAACCGCTATTTGTAAAAGACGATGTTACTGGGGTGTGTTATAGACGGGTAATTCATATATAGAGAATTATAGCGTGGGTGACTGTATAGTTACGCCAAAGGGCATAATATTGATTATTTAGTGACTGGTGTAACAGCTGTGTGTGTACGGGAATTCCCTGAGTGTTTATTGTGTTATTGTATACGTTTCACTTGGTAACTGTACCACGTGGTGCTGTTGCCAGAGGAAACGGGTGTGACTGTTGAATAGTACGCGTGTATAGTATTCGTTGTCAACGACGTTCCATTGATAAGTATGGGCGCGTCGCAGTCAACGATTCCGGATCCCTTAGGTTGTATGGTGAAGAATTTTAAAAAGGGATTCAAGACATGTGATTTTGGGGTTAAAATGTCTCCTGTACGTTTGGTCACTTTGTGTACTAGGGAGTGGCCTACTTTGGTTGCGGCATGGCCGCCACGTGGCAGTTTGGATCCAACTCTGGTACAGCGCTTACACGTGGCTGTATCGGGTAGGCCTGAACTTTACGGCCAGTTTCCTTATATTGATTGTTGGAGACAGGCCGTAAATGACTCGCCAAAATGGCTCCAGACATGCCACGAGGAGCAGTGTCGCCTCATGGTAGCTAGGACTTGTTTGTCCACTAGGACTGGTGTTAGGCCCATTTTGGACACGCCCCCTGAGTCCGAGATCCCTTTGCCGCCCCCTTACTTTCCGTTAAGAGGAAGTGACGCAAATGCAGGAAGTCCTGCAACCCTTCCCTCATTGTCCTCATCCACTTCCGCTTCCTCCTCCAGTACAGGATCCACCCCCCCTCGTACTAAATCTCCCCTTCCGGAATCAGAACCAACCCCCATTAAATCCGAATATCCTGATTTGGCGCCACTTCAGACTTCCGGTCAAGCTTCATCCAGCTCGACTCGAAGTGTTTTATTTACAACCTTTTCCCAAAACCAAGCTCCCACATCCCCATACCCTATTTCTCCCCGACTGGAACCTATGACTGACGCCCCTCCACGTAGCCCCATACAGACCCGACAACTGACCGGTGCCCAACAATTAAAACACTATCAGATGCCTCTTCGTCTGAATCCTGGGTCAGCCTATATCGATGCCGCAGGCCAAATGGCACATGCTGACCCGGTCTTTGTATATGTCCCGTTCACGACAACCGATCTCTTAAATTGGAAGACCCACAATTCCTCGTATACTGAGAAACCACAAGCTATGACTGATCTGTTCACCTCAATAGTACAGACACATAACCCGACATGGGCTGATTGCCAGCAGTTATTAATGACTTTGTTCAACAATGAGGAAAGGACAAGAATTAATCAAGCAGCCATTAAAGCACTAGAGGATAAAGCCCGTACTTTAAACCAAGCCAATCCATCAGCATGGGCCGCAACACATTATCCCAACACCGATCCCGATTGGAATGTAAATGGTGCTGATATGGTTCAACTCAGAGCCTATAGAGACGCTATAATTGCTGGCATGAAAGCCGGAGGAAAGAAAGCTATTAATATGTCGAAGACAGTTGAGGTGATTCAGAAAAGTGATGAAGCGCCCAGTGTCTTTTATGACCGATTATTGGAGGCGTACCGCTTGTATACCCCCTTTAATCCGGAAGACGCAGACAATTCCCGAATGGTGAACTCCGCCTTTGTCAGCCAAGCTTACGGAGATATTAAGCGCAAGCTACAAAAGTTAGAAGGGTTTGCAGGTATGTCTATCACCCAACTAATGGAGGTAGCGAATAAGGTATACATGAATAGGGAAACAGAAAGTAAGAAAGAGGAAGAGCGCAAGATGCGTAGAAAGGTAGACATGCTAGCGGTAGCGATCGCAGGCGTAGATAGACGGGGCCCAGATAGAGGCGATAGTAAGTGGAATGAGGAACCTCTAAGTAGAAATCAGTGCGCATACTGTAGGGAAGAAGGGCATTGGAGAAATGAGTGTCCTCGAAGAGAACAGTGTGAGAGAGACAGACCTAGGACAGGTTATGGAAACTTTAGAGGCAGAGCGAGAGGTAGAGGAGGCCCCGGAGGGAGTAATGGTAATAGAGGGAGTAATGGGAACAGAGGAAGTGTTAGGGAAGATAGGTATATCCCAGCAGCGCAAAGGTCCCGCGATAGAGAAGGCAGGGACTTTGTAGGATTGGCTGACACGGTCATGGAGGACTATTGATACCGACCGGGCTCCATCCCCCTTGGTCGAGCGGAGCCTATGGTCGATGTATCAATAGGGGGAAAAAGGAGTGCGTTCATGATCGACACTGGTGCTGAACATTCAGTGGTGACTAATCTAGTTGCTCCTCCATCTGGAAGGACTATTACTGTAATAGGAGCAACTGGAAGAAGTGCTGAAAAACCGGTTCTTAAAAGTCGACTCTGTACATTGGGAGGCCACGTAGTAAAACATCAATTCCTTTATATGCCTGAATGTCCAGTCCAATTGCTGGGACGTGATATGCTATCAAAATTACAAGCGCAGATTACGTTCCTACCAAATGGAACAACATCCTTAAAGTTTAATGGACCTTCAGGTATTATGACACTATCCGTACCAAAGGAAGAAGAGTGGCGACTTTATACAGCGTTGACTAGCCAAAACCCTAGGAGTGATGAGTCTTTATTCAACATACCAGGAGTTTGGGCAGAGAACAACCCACCAGGACTGGCCCGCAATATTCCACCTATTAAAATTGAACTAAAACTTGGGGTTTATCCAGTGAGCCTAAGACAACACCACATCCCGCAGAAGGCTAAGAAGAACATCCAATCTTATCTGGATAAGTTCATACGGTATGGTATCCTAAAATTCTGTACTTCCCCCTGGAACACCCCATTGCTGCCTGTTCAAAAGCCCGGTACAGATGAGTATCGACCTGTGCAGGACTTGAGAGCAGTCAATGATGCGGTTGTTAGTATACATCCAGTTGTACCCAATCCATATAACCTGCTTGCTTTAATTCCGGGCGGGGCTACTTACTTTACAGTCTTAGACCTCAAAGATGCCTTCTTTTGCCTCCGAATTGCCGCAGAAAGTCAATGTATTTTCGCTTTCCAATGGGAGAACGCTGTAACGGGCTCAAAACGCCAAATGACTTGGACAAGACTGCCCCAAGGGTTTAAAAATTCACCTACCCTATTTGGTTCAGCTCTAAGTCAAGATCTACTGGATTTCGAGTCCATCCCAGGAGAGTGTGTATTGTTACAATATGTAGATGACTTGTTGATAGCAGCAGTTACAAAAGAAATCTGTCAGCAAGCAACGCATGATCTACTACACATTCTCTGGAAGGCAGGATACAAGGTGTCTAGAAAGAAGGCTCAGTTGTGTTTGCCAACTGTCAAATATCTGGGATTCCATATCTCTGAAGGTCAAAGAATTATGGGGCCAGAGAGAAAAGAAGCTGTGTGCCAAATACCGATACCCAAGAATAGAAGACAAGTGCGAGAATTCTTGGGGGCAGCAGGCTTCTGTAGGATATGGATTCCCAGCTACACGATACTGGCAAAACCTCTGTACGCAGCTATCAAAGGTACAGAGCACGACCCCTTCTTATGGACTCAAGAACAGCAAACGGCATTTGAAGATGTGAAGAAGGCTTTGATGAGTGCCCCAGCATTAGGTCTACCTGATCACACACGACCATTCTACTTGTATGTACATGAGCAAAGAAGAATGGCTGTGGGAGTATTGACACAGTACTTGGGATCATGGCAAAGACCTGTTGCCTACATGTCTAAGCAACTGGATGCAGTGGCCAGCGGACTTCCACCTTGTCTAAGAGCTGTAGCTGCAGCCGCCCTGCTAGTAGCTGAAGCCGATAAACTCACTCTAGGTCAAGAACTTTATGTACGAGTCCCACATGCAGTACAGACGTTGTTGGATTACAAAGGAAATCATTGGTTTAGTAACAGCCGTATGACCAAGTATCAAGCAATGTTGTGTGAAAACCCAAGAGTGCATTTAGAGACTGTAAATACCTTAAATCCAGCTACCCTTTTGCCACAACCTACTGAAAGTCAACATGATTGTTTGGAAGTAATGGATGAAGTATTCTCAAGTAGACCAGATCTTCGTGATTTTCCCATCCAGAACCCCGATGTTCAATATTACACCGACGGCAGTAGTTATGTGAAAGAAGGGATCCGCTATGCAGGATATGCAGTAACAACAATAGACAAGGTGATAGAAGCTCGGCCACTGGCGAAAGGAACATCAGCACAAAAGGCAGAATTAATAGCACTAACACGAGCGTTACAATTGGCTGAAGGTTTAAGAGTGAACATCTACACGGACTCCAAGTATGCGTTTTTAACCACTCATGCCCACGGAGCTTTGTATAAAGAAAGAGGACTACTGAATTCAGAAGGCAAAGAAATCAAGTACGCAGCTGAAATCCTACAACTATTGGAAGCAGCCGAAAGAAGTCGGTATCATACATTGTCGAGCGCATCTGAGAGGAGATGGTGATGTAACCAAAGGAAATCGGATGGCAGATAGTGCAGCTAAGCGTGCTGCTGAATCAGGAAGACAGGAATATGTGGGGCATATAGCTGCTCTTATACCAACTCCACTGTCCCAATGGACTCCAGTTTATACAGCTCAAGAAGAGGAGTGGTTAAAGACTGAACAAGGAAAGTATTTGGAGAACAAGTGGTATCAGCTAGAAGATGGAAGGATAGTCATACCAGCATCACTAGCGGTAGAAATTGTCCAAAATTATCACAACGGGACACATTCTGGGAGAGACAGCACAGAAGAATCTCTCAGAAAACATTTCTACATACCAAGATTGTCCAACTTGACTCAGGCCATTGTACGAAGATGTGTAACGTGTGCTAAAAATAATGCAAGACAAGGACCAGTAAAGCCACCAGGAGTCCAGTTTATGGGGGGACTCCCCATGTCCGATTTACAAATTGACTTTACAGTGATGCCTAAATCGGGTGGACATCGTTACCTGTTGGTAATTGTGTGCACCTATTCAGGCTGGGTAGAAGCATGTCCTACTCGTACAGAGAAAGCAGGAGAAGTTGTGAGATTCCTGCTACGAGAAATAATACCCCGATATGGACTACCCTGTTCTATAGGATCGGACAATGGTCCAGCTTTTGTTCATCAGTGCCTACAACAACTGACTCATATGCTTGGTATAAAGTGGAGGCTTCATACGGCATATAGACCCCAGAGTTCTGGTAAGGTAGAGAGAATGAATAGAACTATTAAGAATCAGTTGGCTAAAATGTGTCAGGAAACCCAACTTAAGTGGAACGTTCTCTTACCCATAGCTTTATTGCGAATCCGCAGTACCCCTACCAGAAGGATGGGCCTCTCTCCTTTTGAAATCATGTATGGGCGACCACCTCCCGTACTTGGTAACTTAAGGGGGGACTTGAGTCAGTTGGGAGAAGGAATTACCCGGCAGCAGGTTGTAGAGTTGGGTAAGACTATGGAGGAGGTACAGAAATGGGTACAAGATAGATTACCTGTGAATATTTATCCCCCAGTTCATAGTTATCATCCAGGAGATCAAGTGTGGATTAAAGAGTGGAATAATGTACCGTTAGGGCCCAAGTGGAGAGGTCCTTATGTTGTTCTTTTGTCTACCCCTACAGCGATAAAAGTAGCCGAAGTGACTCCGTGGATACATCACTCCAGGGTTAAACCAGCAGCAGTCGATTCTTGGCAAGTTACAGCAGATCCAGAGAATCCCTGCAAGATCCGGTTAAAACGCACTACTCAGTCGGAGTAACGAGGAACTTTTGTGGATTACAAATTTTATTGTTACAGGGATTTGGTGCGTGAGTGAGAAGGCCATAATAAAGCCTGTCCGCCCACCGACGTATAGTTTATAAGCCAGGGAAAGTCTCGAAGGGACTCCTGTGAAGACGAGCAGAACTCCATTCCCTGCAGCCCTTACATCCTGGAAGCTGAGGTGCCTTCGCACGGACGAAGACTGAGGATGACGGCGAAAGATGTGTTGATGATAGTGTTTATTTATGTGTATTTTTATATTCAGGAAGGTAGAGGTACCGACACTCCTAGCTGTGAGGTATGCATTAAGACTACAAGAACAGGTAACCATATTTCCCAAACCCTAATTTGGCATTCACAATACGAGTGTAAAGGAGATGTATCGAGATGTAGATACCTAAATATAGACTATAGTGTGTGCCATTTAGGAGTAGGAGAACCTAAGTGCTTCAGTCCAGAGTATCAACCCCGTACAGTTTGGTTGACTCTCAGGAATGGAGATCCTCAGGGGACCCTAATTAATAAGACAGTGTTAGAATCCATACATTCTTCGGGTGTTCTGCTATTTGATGCGTGTAAAGCAATATCAAGTGGTAGAAAGCCGTGGAATGTATGTGGGGATCTTAGATGGGAGAGGACGTATGGGTCTAATGATAAATATATTTGTCCCAGTAGTAAAAATAAATATGTGAGTCCTAGATGCCCGAATAAAGACTATAACTTTGCCCATATTGGTCTTGTGTGGGGTGGGCGACTTGGGGACAGACAGTAGACAAAGACATGATAGTGACTAAGTTGCCTACCAGCCCATATTGTAAGTCTATGGAATGCAATCCCATCCATATACTTATAAATAACCCCGATAAGTTCTTAGACAAATATGGCAATTTATTTGGGTTTCAGATATACGGGACGGGTTTAGATCCTGGGACAGTATTGTTTATAGGGATAGAGACTGATACGGTATCCTCCCAAACTCATCAAGTATACCATTCCTTTTATGAAGAGATGAGCATAGATAATAAGATCCCCCATAATGCTAAAAACCTGTTCATTGACTTAGCTGAAAGTATTGCCGGTAGTCTTAATGTTACCAACTGCTATGTGTGTGGAGGTACTAACATGGGAGACCAATGGCCTTGGGAAGCAAAGGAGGTAATGTCCGGTTCTGAGGCAGTTGACCAATTAATATCTACACAAGCCGATTATCATATGAGTGTTAGAGGTAAATCTGAGTGGAGATTAAAGACCTCCATCATAGGTTATGTTTGCATAGCAAGGAAAGGAATAATGTATAATACTTCTGTAGGAGAATTAACTTGTCTAGGGCAAAAAGCTTATGATGATGATACAAAGAATACAACCTGGTGGTCGGCTTCAAATGTCTCAGAACCATCTAACCCGTTTGCTAGATACGCCAATTTAAAGGATGTGTGGCTTGATTTATCCATCACATCTACCTGGAGAGCCCCAGCAAATTTGTACTGGATCTGTGGTAAGAAAGCCTATTCGGAGTTGCCACAGGACTGGGAAGGGGCATGTGTGTTGGGTATGCTCAAACCATCCTTCTTCTTGTTACCTATTGAAACAGGTGAGACTTTAGGTGTTAAAGTGTATGATGTGAATCATAGGAAGAAAAGGGGACCCATAGAGATAGGCGCCTGGGAAGATGATGAATGGCCTCCCCAGCATATCATAGATTATTATGGGCCAGCCACGTGGGCAGAAGATGGTACCTTTGGTTATAGAACCCCTATTTATATGCTCAACCGTATTATAAGATTACAGGCGGTGGTTGAGATTATTACTAACGAAACATCACAAGCGCTCAATCTTCTAGCGAAGCATAATACCAGGATGAGGACAGCAGTCTACCAAAATAGATTAGCCTTGGATTACCTTTTGGCAGTAGAGGGAGGTGTATGTGGGAAGTTTAACCTGAGCAATTGCTGTCTTCAAATAGATGACGAAGGGCAAGCAATAGCTGAGCTTACTAGCCATATGGTTAAACTAGCGCATGTGCCTACTCAGGTATGGAAAGGGTATAATC
The DNA here is from genome assembly GCF_036172605.1 of Pelobates fuscus. Taxonomy (NCBI): domain Eukaryota; kingdom Metazoa; phylum Chordata; class Amphibia; order Anura; family Pelobatidae; genus Pelobates; species Pelobates fuscus. Next base: position 39,384,118 of record NC_086321.1, on the reverse strand, counting down.
CAAGCAGTTGGTTTGGTAGCTGGTATGAGTGGTTTGGAGGGCTTAAGGCAGTGGTAGGTGGAGTCCTACTGATTTTAATGTTGTGTCTACTCCTGCCGTGTCTTATACCCTTAGTAGTTAGGTCTGTGCAAAGCCTGATAGAAAATATAGCAGAGAGGAAGGCTGCTGCACAGATAATGGCAATTTATAAGTATAAGGCTCTAGATCAGGGAGAACCAATGCAGGAAGATGAGTGTTGAAGATTCACATCATAAGTTAAGTCTGGTCTGGTTCAAGGTAACTTGCGGTGTATGCAAACTAAGGTTAAGTGATGCCTCAAGTAATTGTTAAATATCAAGAGGCATCAAAGGGGGGAATGTGGTGGAATCTCAGTAAAAATAAATTTAGTAGGCCGAGATTACCACGTGGCATGTGTACGTGCATATGCTGACGTATCGATCAGTTGGTTGCACGAGGCAAGATACGATCAGTAGTGTACGGAGCATGTGCAAGAATACAGGATGTAGTATTCCCCCTCCTCCATTGTGCTGGACAAGCCATGCGGTCAAACAGGAAGTTAATTCTTATTTGTGTTGATTGGTTAAGAGAATGTGCGGGTGGAGCTTAATATGGGAGGAGTTAGGTGCCTATATAAGGAGCCTGCACTATAGTCCGGGGCTCAGAACTTGCTGTATTTTGGTGACATTAGTCCCTCTGAGTCCCGATCGGTGATCCAATAAAGAATCTCTTCCTTCCTGAAGAAACCTGTGTCCATCTCTCTGTGCTTTGCTTCCGTCAGTTTCTCCGGTATCACTATGAGTGGGAATCAACAAACTTGTCCTGTGGGAAGTATCATTTGATTACTGGGAGGATTCCAGCACCCAGAAGGTAACTGTTATTGCACCTATTGAACTGCTATAAGTATGATGAAAACCCTTATACCCACGCTTCTTTAATTTTGGAGTTGCGGCCACATGTATTTTGTAAGTGAGGGATTTTCTTCACTTTTCTTTCTTTTTACCACATTTATTGTAGTTTAAAGACACATTACTGAGCTGAGCTCTGTTGCACCCTCAGACACAGTGACAATGTGAAGCTTCTAGAAAAGGGGGGCATTAGGAAAGGGACAAAGGGATTTGGGCCCAAAGTAGGGACTGCCCCTCCTAAATAGAGACACTAACGAGGTATGGGTGTTTCTGTGAAACATTGACACTTTTAATGCCCTTTTCAGAACAATTTAACGAATACCAACAAATTACAGGCAAAAACTAAAGACAGCATTTCTATTACTATAGGGGTCTTTCTATGCAAACACCCTTCCCAAACTGGCATGCCTTCAGCTCCTTATGGCGTCATCACCAGGAACCACATTACTACATGGCAAGAGTACGAAACGGGTCAATGGAGCCGACTGCACGATATTCCATAAACAATGCATTGGATGATAGCACAAATGGCAGGTTGTGATGTCAGTAATTCTGCGTTTTCACAAAAGTTATCCTTTATTTTTGTCTCATCGTGTATATATCTTCTTCATGCATTGGAATTTCAAAGACATTTTAGAATATTGAATCAGCTAGCACTGGTATTGTAATAAGTGGGGGGATGTGATTAACAGCCAGACTGTATGCCAATGAAGTGTTATTGTGTTCTAATACAGGGATTCAAGCCCCCATACTCCCCTAATGGAGTCCTCTGTGAAGCACATGGCCTTTCACCAGGCAAAACCAGTTGGGTTGTTGATAAACTGCTCCTCCATTCCCTTCCAGTGCAATCCCTCAGGAGGCACTCTGGTTCTGTTACATCCTAAGGGATTGACTGAGGGAGGTGTGTCCAGCAGAAGGAGGGTTCTAACCTGTTTAAAGCCCTGTGAATAGCACATTCTCTCTCTCTTTTGAATTACCTCTCTTTGAATTACCTCTCTTCACCTTCTCTCTCTCCCCTCACCCCACTATACACACCCTCTCTCTCTTACTCTCAGCTGCTGATCGATGGAGTGGTAACTGTATCACGTGTCTATGTCTGTTATACTATGTTAATTTAGTCTACTTTCCATTCAGTCAATGACTAGTTTTAGTAGCAACATATACTAGCCTATTTCAAATGTATATGTATTGTTTATTTGTTTAATTAGCCTCTCTTAATAAATATTATTGAATTGCTGAAAGCAAGGAGTGTGGACTCTGACTTTACACTCAGTTTTTAAGTTATTATTTTGTTATTATTTTTAGTTATTAATGTTATTATTAATTCCAAGTTTATTCCAACTTGCGAGTTAAACGTTTATTACAGGTATCCATATTTACCTTTTCATGAATAGCAGTGCACCATTATTTTTCTCCTTATGGTTTCCAGGCTCCCATTTTTATGAAGCCCACCAGAGGAGGATTACACACATGTTGATTTTGGGTCTCTGTTCGCAGCAGTTGAAACAAATTTCCTTGATGAATTATTAAAACGTTTACGACATTTATTTGCAAAACATTGAATTTTGGGGAATTGAATACTTAATTGCAAAATGTAAGCAAATATGACAGATTTAGCAATATTATCTAACTCTGTTATTCTCACAACTTTTCTATATCTTTCAATTTGTTTTCAATTTACTCCCATTCAGTATTGAAGCAATAAACCAAATTTACCAATTTGAAGATGTGCAATTTTAAGGTCAACCATTTGTATCAACGATAAAATAAATCACCAAAACATTTTTCATTTAGAGCAGTTCCACCAGATATGTGACATGGTTCCTGCTTCACCACAATTTTTCCAACATCTCTCAGATGTACCTGGAAATGTTTTTTGAACCCATGTTTGTAACCTTTAGATACCACCTTTACAAAAGTTTTAAATGTACCTGCAAAATAGTCCAACCAAAGGCTTCTTTGTGAGGTGTTAAACCGTTGTCTAACACACCCAATCTCCTCTCTCTGATCTGTCCTTAAATATTGTGTCATAAATAAGAGAGCATTTAAATAAGACGCATGGATTAAGGACTCACCTGAGGAAACCTTTTCCACCTAGGACATTCTAGAACCCAGTGTTTCCCAATAAGCTTATGATTACAAAGAATTATTCAAATTGTCTGTAGTACAGTGTAAATACGGTTAATAAATAGTTCATTGGGAAACATGTGTTGAGCAAATGGTTGGTTCCAGAAATTATATGAATAATAGATGTCCTATAAACATAAACATTGCATATGATATGACCGCATGAAAAAAAACTTTATACCATATATTTTTTTAATTTTATAACAGGACAGGAGGCTTCATATTTTGCATAATCTTTCTTTACTAAAACTCCAGCAGCACAGTTTTAACAATAAAGTTTAGTGAAAAAAACATTGCCATAGGGTATAAAAGGCCCTTCCTCTTGCTTCATTTCCTCTTTCTTTGCTGCTCCAGTCAGACAGGTCAGAGTATTTTATTCTCTGCTATTGAATTTACATTTACTCTGTCAGAGCTTCTTTTCTCTGCTCATTCTTACTATGGAATTTCCATTTACTCTGTCAAAGCTTCCTTTCTCTGCTCAATCTTACTATTGAATTTCCATTTACTCTGTCAGAGTGTACTTTCTCTGGTCATTCTTACTATGGAATTTACATTTACTCTGTCAAAGCTTCCTTTCTCTGCTCAATCTTACTATTGAATTTCCATTTACTCTGTCAGAGTGTACTTTCTCTGGTCATTCTTACTACTGAATTTACATTTACTCTGTCAGAGCTTCCTTTCTCTGCTCATTCTTACTACTGAATTTACATTTACTCTGTCAGAGCTTCTTTTCTCTGCTCATTCTTACTATGGAATTTCCATTTACTCTGTCAGAGCTTCCTTTCTCTGCTCAATCTTACTATTGAATTTCCATTTACTCTGTCAGAGTTTCCTTTCTCTGCTCATTCTTACTACTGAATTTACATTTACTCTGTCAGAGCTTCCTTTCTCTGCTCATTCTTACTACTGAATTTACATTTACTCTGTCAGAGCTTCTTTTCTCTGCTCATTCTTACTATGGAATTTCCATTTACTCTGTCAGAGCTTCCTTTCTCTGCTCAATCTTACTATTGAATTTCCATTTACTCTGTCAGAGTGTACTTTCTCTGCTCATTCTTACTATGGAATTTCCATTTACTCTGTCAGAGCTTCCTTTCTCTGCTCAATCTTACTATTGAATTTACATTTACTCTGTCAGAGCTTCCTTTCTCTGCCCATTCTTACTATGGAATTTACATTTACACTGTCAGAGTTTCCTTTCTCTGCTCATACTTACTACTGAATTTACATTTACACTGTCAGAGCTTCCTTTCTCTGCTCATTCTTACTATGGAATTTACATTTACTCTGTCAGAGCTTCCTTTCTCTGCTCATACTTACTGTTGAATTTACATTTACTCTGTCAGAGCTTCCTTTCTCTGCTTATTCTTACTATGGAATTTATATTTACTCTGTCAGAATCTTGTATTCTCTGCCCATTCTTACTATGGTTTTTCATTCACACTGGGTTTGATGGATTGTCTCTATATTTGATTATCACTATTTATTTTCTTAAATTTTTCCCTTTCTCCCCTATATCCCCACCTGCACTACCTTTGCTTCCCTCTCACTATCTCCCTGTCATTCATTTCACGATCGCGGCAAGTTACCAAGATCGCGCTTATCAAAACAGGGACTGGGGCATTGGTTAGGGTCAGCGGAAGGGGGAGTGTGGGAATCCGCGTTACCGGCATTAAGATTTGCACGCGAACGGCGGCCATTTTGGGTATCGCAGACCGCGAGATCCAGGGCGGCCAGCCACCTTCCCAGACCGTGATTCACACGGTCTGGAATGCTCTCATTTCTCCTACAGGGTTTTTCAATGCCTGTCAGGAGCTGTGATATACATAGCACCATGTGTATATGTATGTGTGTGTGTATATATATATATATATGTGTGTGTGTGTGTATATATATATATATATATATATATATGTTTCACAATGTATTTCATGCATTAGGTTAGCTCAATGGGCTAATACACTAGCACACACTGTCCATATCTTATGGTTCACAGGCTCTATCCCCACTGAAGTAGATAAAATAGGAATCACCTATTTGGGTAACCAGAGAATGGGTTCACGATTTTATATCTTGTGATCTATTAATTTCTGTGTATTTTTCGTATCCACGCTGGCGGGCCGCAACTGCTAGCCGCGCTGTCGTTTTGGCGCGAACGGCGGCCATCTTAGATCTCGCACCTGCGAGACCCACGACTGCCATTTGCGCCCCTAGCGGTTATGACTCACCCGTTGGATATGTATAGTTAAGTATTTCCATTAAACAATAATTTACTGTGGAACATTGCTGATAACAAACTGCACTGTACATTAACCATTACACTGCTGCAGAGTGTCTATACAGAGGTGACCCCTCTCAGTTCGGGGTGAACCCCACTCACGCTCCTGCCAATACCATAACAGGAGTGACCCCCTATGCTGGGTGACCCCCAAGCGGAGCCATACAGCACTTGGTGCAGGATTTATTCAGGGGTGACCCCCTTTCAGATGGGGTGACCCCCCACAGGCTCAAAGAGACACAGTGCACGCAGGTTCAACATCCTGCCATACACTAACAAGATGACTCTATGCAGTGAATATCGGACACCCACACTACGACTGGGGTGATCCACGCACCTCCTTACCAAGGAGTGAGGAAATTGCAAATGTACAGGCTCCACAATTCATATATTGTTGGGTGAACCCCAAACCAAACAGGCCCTCCACCCTTGACGGGTGCGGCCCACTTATACGACCGCTCATCCCGGTCGCACAGAGGGTGACCCCCTCTTCAGGCCACTCGACCCCTTGCGACCTGAGGGTCTCGGGTCAGATAACACTGGTCAGGCCAGTCATTAGTGGAAGCCGACTGTACTACTACTCATGTACTTCAGTACCTGACATTCTCCTGTCTTTCACAGAGAGGAATACTCCACTACTTCATGTTGAGTGACTCACCACAATCACCACCATCTGACTTCCAGTCAATGATAAATTCGGCGGTGGCTGCCTCAGTGGAGAAGGCTATTGCCACTGGTGCAGATCCTGAAAACCGACACCGCAACGGCCACTGAAACGAAGACACTGACTTCCTTAGAGAAGTCCCCAGAATAAAACTATCCAAACGTAATTTTCTGTGCACTTTATTATTGGGGCGACCCCCCTTACTACTGGGGTGACCCCCACACTCAAAGATGTGCATTCACCAATGGATTACTGTGCACTTTTTTATTGGGGTGACCCCTTTATAGGAGGCGACCCCCACAGGCTCAAGTGTCACAGTGCAAGCAGGCTCATCCCCTGCTATACAATTAAGAGTCACAGTACAAGCAGGCTCATCCCCTGCTATATCATTAAGAGTCACAGTGCAAGCAGGCTTATCCCCTGCTACATCATTAAGAGTCAAAGTGCAAGCAGGCTCATCCCCTGCTATACAATTAAGAGTCACAGTGCAAGCAGGCTCATCCCCTGCTATACAATTAAGAGTCACAGTACAAGCAGGCTCATCCCCTGCTATATCATTAAGAGTCACAGTGCAAGCAGGCTTATCCCCTGCTACATCATTAAGAGTCACAGTGCAAGCAGGCTCATCCCCTGCTATACAATTAAGAGTCACAGTGCAAGCAGGCTCATCCCCTGCTATACAATTAAGAGTCACAGTACAAGCAGGCTCATCCCCTGCTATATCATTAAGAGTCACAGTGCAAGCAGGCTCATCCCCTGCTATATCATTAAGAGTCACAGTGCAAGCAGGCTCATCCCCTGCTATATCATTAAGAGTCGCAGTGCACGCAGGCTCACCCCCTGCTATATCATATGTATATATGACTCTATGCATGGTACCCACAATACGACTAGGGTGATCCACATACTCCTCACTGAGGAAGGGGAACATTTTTGCAGTAATCAGGCTCCAACACTCGTCTGCGGACTTCTGTGCACTTTATTATTGGGATGAACCCCATTACTACTGGGGTTATTCCCCCACTCGCAGATGCGCATTCCACATGGAACTATGGCCGGAGGTGCTCTAGGTGTCCTAACACATTTACACATGTACCTAGTCCATATATATAGATATATATACTCAACAGACGGAAAGGTCAACAGACGACCTCTCACTCAAGACTTTCAGCCTAGGTTAATTGCAGTGGCAACCTCAATGCAGACAACAATCCCCAATAGGCTGGGTCAGGGTCTTGCAGAGACTGTGAACCATGGTACCCCATCTGCCTATGAATTCATGAGCTACTAGGCCCGGGGCCAAGCACCCATATACAAAGGGCAAGTGCAAGTATTCCATCACGGACCCTCCAAATAATTACATCAAGCCTGGAAACAGAACCTCGATGTGCCGGAAAGTTATCCAAACAACATATTAAGGAAATCTCCGGAGACTCCACGGATTTGACCGCTGCACGGTCAGTCAACACACAGAGATCGACGAAATGGGGGTTGCCAGGCCTTCATCCACGATCCATACAATTGTAGCCACAAAACCGAGGACAAGGAGACTGTGTGTTCGACTCCGGGTCGCACGCCCTCACTCACTTCACCCCAACAACAGAATATTACTGAGACAGCTATACTCTTACATTTATCCGGTTTCAACGCTCTCATGGTGTAACCATGGGCAGCGGTCTACCTTGTAATGAAATAAGGAAGCTACCTCTACTCGAGTAGGTAGGTTAGATTACTCCGGATGGCCGAAGGATAGGACATAGGATTCCTCTATACTCCTGGGCTGAGCGTCCCAGTAGGGTAACTTAGCTCCATGAACTAATGCTTAATCTGGATACCTGGTCGACCATTGGGGGTCGAAGTCCACATCTTCCAATACCACCCCTCTACGGGTACTGGAGGACCACAAATCTCACATATGAGGAAACTTACTTATTTCCAAGAAGCGCTGGGCATTCGCTCCAGACGTCACTGATTAACTCGGGGATAATTTTATGCTCACAGTAGTCGGGAGACTACCATTCTGGCACCATCCTACAGCTTCCCCACACCTAGGTGGGTTCAATAATTAGGATTGGACGGACACATACCCGTCCAGGATAGTCACACCAGGGACCCATTTGTCCATTTTGTTTTTTCATCGACGGGACCAAACTAACCAATTCACATGTCTATCATTTAGGTACGACCCATGGTACCCAAGAAACTTTTATAACCGGTCATGGCGCCCTTTGCCACAAGGGAATCCACTACCTTACCTATCTAGACTACAAGACTTACTTACTACACACGTAATCGACAATCAGTCTCTAGGGCTGGAAGGCTTGCTGCACATACCCCTACCAGAGAACCATGATCTGGAGAAGAGACGGCCGGCGTCAAGATTACCGACAAACTACAGCTAGCCTGGGACAGATCCGATAGTTGTATTCTCCTACATTTGGACAATATCTCGGCAACCAACTACACAAAACACCTGGACGGAGTCTGGTATCGGACTCTAATAATATCGGAGGACATTTACCATTTCTAAATTACACGCAAGGTTACCCTACGACTAGGGTTCCCTCAGAAGATTACCTATATCATGAACTGGGTTTCGTGACAACGGGACTCCTTGGTCACCATCGCATCACGGACATCTGGGTGACACGCACCTCGCCACTACAGCAGAATCGAAGGGGCTCCCGATCCTATTGACTCCATTCTGGGCTATCCACTGCCCTTCCGCTGTCTCCCATTTTACGGACAACCCACAAGATACCATCGGAGACTTTGGCGGCTCATACTCCACGACAGGACTTTTCGTATGCTGCGAGGCGTCATACGCTCCAGAACCAGTATCGGAATACACTCGGTTATGGGTCTTAGTTGTGGTTCTCTCTATTCCTACGGGTTTGTCCTATGGATTTGGATACTCACTCCAACTAACCCTCGAGGAATCTCACAATCGAGACAGCCTCTCTCTCTCCCTTTGTATACTATACCTTTCACACCAGTTATGGCCACCACCTTACCGAGTGGGCACGTTGACCATTGCTCATATGGTTGCGGTGATCGATTGGTTATCAGTCATTCGAGTCATGGATGCGTCTTAGACATCCACGACGCATCTTCCTTCGCCGATGTTCATTGGCCGGGTCACGAGAAGAGAATTTCAGGGTGTTCTACTTCCTCGGACTCTTCACACATCCTGTGTTGTTCCATAGCGTTAAAAATGCAAAATATGAAGCCTCCTGTCCTGTTATAAAATTGTAGATTATGCTAGCGCAGTGTACCTATAATCTTAATTTTATTAAGGACAGGAGGCGAGTATTTTCCCACCCTGCTTTTTCCCTCCCTAATTATCATTCCTTGGGTTGTACTTCAATAAAAGATTTGAATTCAGGGGGTGTGGTTATCTCTTTATTATGTGGTTTATTTCATATCACATCTTGAAATTACGACTGCTATCTGTTATGATTTCCTAATACATACAATTTGACTATATTAATGTCTCTCATAGCTACCTATTTCGGTTAAAATATTCTTGTCTCATCTGATAAATTCCTTTTACGTAAAGTACTACGGAATAAACTGGCGTCTTATAAACAGTAATATTGATTATGCTAATAATAATAATAATAATGAGGACAAACAGTTCATTTCCAAATCCCTTTCACGTCTTTTGTTTCTTTTCAGTTTGATTCTTCTTCATGGATCAATACATGGGATCGTCTTTGAACTCTACGACAATCTTCCAGTCGGGATTTGGATCATTTACAGTCTGATTCTTCGTCGTTATCAATATTTATTGTAATAGCAGGATATGTTTATGATTATCTCGCACCAAAGAAAGAGGAAATGATGCAAGAGGAAGGGCCTTTTATACCCTATGGCAATGTTTTTTTCACTAAACTTTATTGTTAAACCTGTGCTGCTGGAGTTTTAGTAAAGAAAGATTATGCAAAATACTCGCCTCCTGTCCTTAATAAAATTAAGATTATAGGTACACTGCGCTAGCATAATCTACAATTTATTATTAACCACTCATTAAAAGGGGAAATATTCTCAGCTCAATTCTGTTTACACATGTGATGACATCTAAAACTAGAATTAAAGGGAGACTGTAGTCACCCAGACCACTTCATCTGAATGAAATGGCCTGGGTGCAGTGGCCCTGTCCTCTCAACCCTGTAATGTAAAACATTGCAGTAATTTTTTAAGAAACTGCACTGTTTATAGTGAAGGAGTTAAGTCCACTTCTAGTGGCAGCCATTTTATGACAAGCAATGGATTGGACCATTGCAGAGCCCATGCCTCCTCCGTTACATCGCAGAATGAGCAGAGCAACGAGCGAGCCTCAGCACAGGAGAAAGGCAATAAAACTAGAGGGGGCACCTATTTGTGACTATACACAGGGACATTATAGTGATAGGAATACAGTCTAAAGATATATTGTCCATTTACTTACAAAAGACATGACTATTTTATTAGAGTGCTGCCAAAATGGAGTCCAAACATGTTCACAGACAACCCTGATCATAATGGAACCATTTGTAACCTTTAGAAAGTAATACGATTCAGGGTAAATCTGCTCTCAAGATGCTGTTCTACATTAGAAGAACATTCAGTAATGCGGACCCCCTTACTCTGTGTTTTGAAACTACACTCTCTGCACACATAGTGGGAATACGACGATAGCAAGTGCCGTCTCCTCCTGAGTTAGATGAGGTCGTGAAGACTCTTCCTTATTTCTTACAAACTGTCTGCACATCAGGTGGTGGCAGATGAGAGAACGATGAACGATGCAGAGGAATGTATGCATTAAAATAAAATAAAAAAAACAGGAGAACATGTAATATTTTATTTGAAAAAGTAATAATATTGAAATCTTGGGGAAAAAATAAATTTCTAGTTATTTGCTATACTGCACATTTAAAATATCAAATAAATACTATTATTAATTAAAATGGTGTTACCAACAATGAGAATTTCCATTTTATAATACACCTTGTATATATATCTTAAATGCACAATTTGCCAACAGAATGGGTGCCACACAAACCTGTAGTTTACGTTAACTTACTATTAAAAGTTACGTTTTATAGGATTCTAACTTATACCATGAGGGGATTGAAGAATTTTATCTCATTTAGTGTAATGTGTGATGTTAATAATTGTTTGTTTTTTTTTTATTACCCCTGATTTTTCTTTCTTAGTGCTAAGGTTACAAAAGGAACACTAATCACTAAAATTAAAGTTCACTGACCATAACCGCACACAACATTTAGGGGCATGAACCTTTTCTATGCAGCAAACTCTTATTCAGAGAGATAGGAAGTTCAGTGTGTTTAAAATGGTTGATTTTGAATTTCAAAATACTGGGTTATTCACTATAGTAATAATTGTCAGGAATTCAAAGTGAATTTAAAATATGAGGCCAAAGTCCCTGAACTGGAAATATTGCTGAATTTTTCCACAATATGGCTGTCCTTTAGCTATTCTCTTTGAATTTCCAAAAGTTCTCACTTTAGCGGTAAGCTTTTTAGTCAAAGTTTATTATAGACCGGAATAATTAGCGTGCCAGATTCACTATACATTCAACTTACCATGTTCTGTAAAAATAATAATCAGATTTTTATTTCACCAAAATAACAAGCGATAAAAGGTCAAACATTGACCAATGACACTAGCATGACTCCATGAGGTCTATCTGCTAGACAGCAAATTGCAGGGAATTGAAAAGCAAATTGCAAAATGAAAGATAATTAAATAAGACGATAAATAAAGCTACTAATGCAGTGGAATTTGAGATATATCCAGAACATTTTTGTCTAGATCCATTTTTCATTGCAATAAACTGTTTTGTGAATAAATCGTTCAGATCTTTATCAAATAAAGCACATTTGTTTAAAAAGAGCACTAAAAACAAAAATAAACGTAATTTTACCTTGGAGTAGTTCCTTTTTTTTGGCAGCTAAATGTACCTGTAATTCAGACACAATCATCACTGAAACCAGATTTACCCACCGTAATGATCTATGTCCAGTCCTATACTTCTCCAAGACAAGCACTGCAGACCTATGGTGCATGCATGGCTGTAATCTGACAATGCCATGCTTCTTAAAGCGAAGTATGGAATCCAATGTTATTCCAAAGAGTATCATTAGCTTTGTGCTTTGCATGCTGAGGCTGCACACGAAGACCTCCTTAAGAAATTGAAATTCTTATGGAGGAAGCAGCTCTAGCGGCTGTCAAATGTAAACATTGTGATTCCTCAAAAACATTCTTGGGGAAAAAAGGGATATGGTCTTTGCACCAAAACCACATCATCGAGATGAAGTGGTTTGGGGGCTTAGAGTATACCTTTCAATATTACTTATTTAAAAAGACAACAAAAATGTGTCTTTAAAAAAAAGGTCTAAAATTGCTACTGGAAAGGAACCATTATTCAGAGATGAGCAAAAACTGTGCCATAAATATTTTTTACTTTAAAGTCAACATGTACTCATTATTTAAAATAACATAATTTCGGGGGGGGCGGAGCTAGCGAGCAACCCAAGCAGACGTGCGAGCACTGAGCTCCGGGAGAAATCCACTTACAAAAGACGAAATCGGCAGTTCAGAAAAGCCCAATCACTACCAACGCTGGTCAGAACACAATGGGACGCAAATCCAAACAGCTCCATAATGAGGTGATGCCGTCCTCTCAAAATATTGGCGATTTACTCCGAGCAACGCCGCGGCCGCGGCCTACCAAGATGGCGCCTGCGCGGGAAGCCTCTGAACACTCCTCGGATGACAGTATGGAGGAGACCGCCGTAGCAACGATGAAGAGAAGGAGCACTAGAGGTAAGAGTACTCCACCTCCTGAACGAATGCCGGCAAGCAAAGCAGACATCCTCCATCTGCTTAAGGAGCTTAAAGCTCAATCTGCAGCAGACGTGGCACTAATCAGGGAAGATCTGGGCGCCATGACAGCCCACATACAGGCCATGGAAGTGAATGAAGCTGCTACAACAGCCAAAATTGAAACCCTGCAACGGGAAATGGCCCAAATGAGGAAGACCAGCACTATATTGGAAAATAAAGTGGCGGCACTAGAAGACGCTAAGCGCCAACGAAACCTCAGGATAAGGGGGATACCAGAGGCTATGCAAGACCCTGAGATCACACACTACTTACGCAAATTACTAGCCTCCCTGCTACTACAAGCTAAAGCAAAATCCATCTTGCTGGAGTTTCATTTTCGCATACCTAAACCACCAAGAGCCCCAGCAGATGTACAAAGCGACCTACTTATCCGCTTTTAATCTCTCCGGGGCAAGCTACTAGTACAAGAAGCCGCCCGAGAAGCTAACACATATGAGTTTGAAGGTTCTGAGCTATCTTTCTATAATGACCTCTACAGGGCAACAGTCACATGGCGTCACTCCATGAAAGAAGTCACCCAAGTACTGAGAACCAAGAGGATACAATACAGATGGGGACCAGGGTGCAGGCTCTCTGTCAGCAATAAAGGCAAAAGAATACACATCACCCAAGCAAGTGACTCTGTAGCATTTCTGCAAACCGTGGGAATATCCCTGGAAGCCACTACAAGCACTACCTCCGCAGCAAAGACACCAGCGACCACATCCAGGGTATGGGACGTCAAGAGTATCCAACCCTTCTTCCCAAGAACGGGCGGTGCTGCAGGCACACCTCAGCCGAAAACCTGAACACCGCAAGTACATTATAACTTGGACTGCATGTCACAGATGAATACCTCTTAGGCTATCATCCTCAGACATTGCTTTATGTCCGATCCCACCTTTCAAATCTTTCTCCAGCGGGCACGCCACCCAAAATACCACCCACGAACCGCATTACCATATACCTCCCAGATTGCTCATACCCCCCAAAAGGAAGCTATCTCTAACAAGCAAATGTTAATTTGTCTTACTAAAACCATGCAACCATGAGTTAGAAATCTTATGTATAACTGTTTGTATATCACTGCACCTATGCTTTACCTAGACTGTTAGGTTTACCTGCTACCTGTGATTCTGTATGCAAAGATTGCATTTAAAAAGTAGCAAAACTATGTGAGATGATAACTGTACAAATGCTATGCTACAATAAAAATTATAAATATAAAAAAAAATAACATAATTTCTCCATTAATAACATATTACTTTTGTTACGGTTATATATACACACACACACTGTCCAATCAAATGAGGCAGACACATGTTAAAATATATGTGCTCGGTCATCAACAAGCTGGAGTCCCAGAACTGATCACCATGTGTGATTAGGGTACAAATTGTTAAAAATAAGATTTTATTTAATATTTTTTAAAACTTTGTCCGTTATGTATTTTGTGTTTCAGTGCCTTCGACCTTACAACATTCCAACTCGTGATTAGTCTTGGAGACAGCTTCTGAGGATTCCTTTTCAGGAGGCACATCCTTTAACATGGATGAAAAAGAGGTCTCAATGGATCTAGAACAGTCTATCTTTGAATCGCTGATCTCTTGTTCACTAGAACAGCTGCACGAGGTAGATTTATTAGTTAAGCAGGTAGATGGATCTGTAACATTACTTGTATCGGAGGCGTTTAAATGTTGGGTTTTGTCAGGTAACTTGGGACTAGACTGGTTTCTTTTGGAATCATCCTTGTCCGCTATAGTTCTTGCAAGCATGTAGCTCACTTTCCTCTGATGGGCTAATGCCTCTTCTTTATCGTTGAGCTGCGAAATCAAATCACCAACACAGAATGTGTTTAATAAATGGTCAATAACTGATTTAAACATAAATTAGTAACAGTTTTTATTCAATAGCTACTCCAACTGGCTGGTGCCAATGAAAGATTTGTTTCAAGAAAATCAATAAAGGCAGCAAATTGACTAAACTGAATGGCCACCCGCCATCCCCATTTTGCCAAAGTTGAACATCAAGACCATTGTCTGTGTTATTCACTACAGTGAAGGCAAATAAAGCTCAAAATTAAGGTCAAAATAGCTGAGCTGGAGTCAGTTTAGCTACTTTGCCTTTAAGTTCACTTTTAATTCACATTTGGCGGTTCGTGTCCTGGTGTGCAGTAAGTCACCTCAAGTGAGCAGTGCTGGTGGTGGGGAACTAAGGGCTGGATTAGGGGGATCTTTGAATCTTCTTTGAGAGTCAAACATTTGCAAAATGGGGGCATGTAGTCTTAGAATCTCCCTGCTTAAAGAAGCGGTCAAGTCGGGGTAAGTCTCCAATACTAAAGGATTAATAGTGTTCAGCTTTTCTTTCCTTTTCAAACCAAAGACAGGAGAGCTGGGAGCCTCCAATATTGTGAAGGTCTGGTCACTGGAATTTGTGATGAGCAGGGGAGGAGATCTTAGCCTTATTACTTTAAGTGTGCAGCTATCACGGCTATAAAATATGCTTTGAGCGTGTGTATTTTACCTGCAGTGTGTGACTGCGTGTTAGTGAAAGTTTGTACATGTTGGTATCTGTGACAATGTGATTGTTTCTATAAATCTACTTGGGAGAGTGAGTGTGTCTAAATATTAATGTCTGAGAGAGTGATTATTTGTGAGAATGTTTGGAAGAGTGTTTCTGTACCTGTAAGTGCCTTGAGTATATGTATCTGTGAATATTTCTGTTTGTCTGCAGTTATGTTTGTGTGTGTTGGTAGTTGTTCTTGGAGTGCTTGTAAGTGTGTCTGTAGTTGTATCTGTGAGCGTTTGTAGGAAAATGTATTCCAGGCTGCATTCTGCACTTCAAGTTCTTGGTGAAAAAGTAAAAGTGCCCACATAGGCACACACACCAGATGTGCTAGCCCCCCCTAATGTAGTCAACTAAGCACAGCCATACTGGATTACCACAAGCATACCCACAATTACTGTTGCCCAAATAACTCAGGGTAGGCAAGGTTTCTGTTCAGAAAGTCTAAACTTGTTTCTATCAGCCCAAATACTCAGAATTGACAGTACTTGCCTGAACCTCTGCCTTCTATCGCTCTAGCACACACAGATCATCTAAAGCAGGCAGGATTTCGCATCTACTATAGAGCCCTTCTCATAGCTTGTTGTAGAGTTGAAATGTTACATAGTTACATGGCTGAAAAGAGACTTGCATCCATCAAGTTCAGCCTTCCTCACATATGTTTTTGCTGTTGATCCAAAAGAAGGCAAAAAAAACCCAGTCTGAACCGCTTCCAATTTTGCAACAAACTAGGAAAAAATTCCTTCTTAACCCCAAAATGGCAGTCAGATGTCTCCTTGGATCAAGCAGCTATTACCCCACTAATTAGAAATTATATCCCTGTATGTTATGTTTTTGCAAGTATTTATCCAATTGCGGTTTAAACATCTTTATGGACTCTGATAAAACCACCTCTTCAGCAGATAATTCCACACCCTTATAGTTCTTACTGTAAAAAAAAAAACAAAAAAAACTTTTCTTTGCCTTTAGACTAAATCTCATTTCTTCCAGTCTAAATGTGTGACCTTGTGTCCTATGTATAGCCTAGTCCTATGTTGCCTAGTACGAGGTATAAATAAAACCTACTGTAGGCACAGTGCATAAACATGTACGGCACCACTGGCAAAAAATGCCAAAATCGCATTTCTCTTAGATATTCGAGCATGCAGACAAGGCATCATGGAACACCAAAGCTGCCACAAAACTGCCGTACAGCGGAAGTAATTTAGTTTTACATTTACTGCTGCTGCCTAATGCACCCCAGTAATCCCTGCAGTAATATTTACTGGGGTAAAGGAGATAGGAGCTAGCTGTTCATGTAAATGGGGATATTATCTTATTTAATACACGCAAGTTATACGAGTAAACTCACCAAATCTATCAGTATTTTCAGGATTTCTTGAGGTTCATCCAATGAATCTAAGTTTCTACAGTCAGCAGAAGAATTTAACATCCCCTTTAATTTCTGTCCCAGGCCTTTATAAGTGTCTTTTGTGAACAGATATCCTACAGAGAATAAAAAAAATAATTACTAATAAATAAATCAGTATTGAGTTAAGGAGAAAAGCATACCACAGTAAAACTGTATTGATTTACATTGGATTTTATAACAAAATATGTCAAAGTATAGATCCTACACAGACATTTTTACATCTAATGGTCAGATCATCAAAGCTTCACTGGTACCAGTTCATAATAAATTACGTTTGTAATAACAGATCAGAAACCCAGAATGACAACATATTAAACATCTAACCAACACCATGGCACAGCAACTAATGATTTTTATTGGCTCGTTATTACCTTCTTCTTTAAGGCGTTTCCAGCTGTTAAAACGTTTGCTCCCCTTTTTACAAAGCTTCTCGATGTCACTCAAGGGCACATGTTCGTCATTCCGTCGTTGCAACTGTTGTTCAAAGGCAATTCGAAACGCATCGGCCATCACATAAGCTTCTTCCTTGCTCTTCTTCTCCATGTCGAGCTGTTTAAAATCATACATAATGAATACAAGTGAATTGCAGGTACCATGAATGCTTTTGACATATCATATATCCCCCTAGAACAGACTGATGCCGATACCTTAAATTTTCATAGAAACTTAGGTTTATTTTAAAAAGTACACTATAAAAAAAACCAGCATCCCCCTCTACTGAATCCCAGTCCCACCCCCCCCTACTAAACCAGAGCACCAACCTCTACCACCCTGTGCCAAGTCTGATCCTCCCGCTGACACACATATTCACTGACAGACAGACACACACATACTCACATACTCGCACTTCCCTTGCAAACTTTGTTAGTGGGCTTGAAAGCATTGTTGCGGAAATAAATAATAAAGAAATAACTGGGTAAATATTTTTAAGTACTTCTCTTTTGCATACCTTTTCAATAAGAGGACCCTATCCCTGACATATACATTACAAGGAACCCACACCAGTGCATCACCTAAACATGACACTGTTATCTTGTGACCTCTTAATCTTGTGCTCCCCCACGCCACAAATTGTCACGAAACAAATACAATTCAGATGTGAAATTGCAGAGCTGGGACCTAATGTACATCTGTAATAACTTTCCCATATTTGTTTTTTAGAATTAGATAAATACTACCATATAAGTAAATACTACCATGGGAAATGCATGCAAACCACTTTATAATGCATTGATTAACAACATTTACTCTCTAAACTTGCTGAGGTCTTTCTTTCTTATTTGTTCTTTTCATTTTGTTTAACAGCAATAATATAGGATTTTCTTTTTTTTCTAACTGTTTACCTCTTGTCTGAGCTGAAGAAGTTGTTTACGGGTTGCCGCTGACATTTTGGCACAGGCACAGGGCTCTCGACCAGCACTGCACGTACAGGCCCCAAGCACTGCCAGCTGGGAAACAGAAAGCAGAATGCATTATTGATACATAGCTCCCAACATTCCAAACAGGCAACAAAGAAGACACGTAGAAACATAGAATGTGACGGCAGATAAGAGCCATTCGGCCCATCTAGTCTGCCCCATTTTCTAAATACTTTCATTAGTCCCTGGCCTTATCTTATAGTTAGGATAGCCTTATGCCTATCCCACGCATGCTTAAACTCCTTTACTGTGTTCACCTCTACCACTTCAGCTGGAAAACTATTCCATGCACCCACTACCCTCTCAGTAAAGTAATGCTTCCTGATATTATTTTTAAACCTTTGCACCTGTAATTTAAGACTATGTCCTCTTGTTGTGGTAGTTTTCTATCATATCCCCCTGTCTTGTCTTTCCTCCAAGCTATACATGTTAAGATCCTTTAACCTTTCCTTGTAAGTTTTATCCTGCAATCCATGAACCAGTTTAGTAGCCCTTCTCTGAACTCTCTCTAAAGCAAGCATGTCAAACTCAAAGTCTGGCACGGGCCACATAAACAAGGAGTTTATGTGGGCCGCAAAAAAAAAATACCTTACATTTTCATAGAAACGTAGGTTTATTTTAAAAAGTACACTATAAAACCCAGCCCCTTGGGTACATCTGCTAAACAGGCCTCTAGTGGGGTGGACCAGGCTGGAGCAGAAACTATTGCACAAGATCACATTAAGCGCACGTAGAGCGATAGCAACAGCGTGGCTGTCGCCGGAGGGACCGAACTTCATGGGAGTAATTCCCAGGATCAAGGATAGCAGACTGATGGAAGATCTAACAGCTAGGGTGAAAGGTACCACAGTAGCATTCCAAAGAACATAACAGCCCAATGGGATAGGGAGGTGAGCGAGATGAGACCCATATGGGGCTGGGAGGCATGACAGACATTCACCCTAGACAGTGGCAACAGGACCGTAATACAGGTACAAGTTTCAAGGACCGAACGCCCCCGTCCTCCGCCACGCACACCTACGTTCCCTCATCTCTTTCTAAGTGTCTATCTTTCCCTTTCTTTCCTTTTCTAATCTTCCTTTACTATCATCCCATGTTGTACATGGGACCATGCGTACGCCGGGTACGAAAGTCCGAGCTAAAAGGCTGTACAAGTACAATAGCTATAGAATGTGAGACAAAACAAATGGTACAATGTTAAAAGAACGCGATGGCTATCGGTTCTTGTCATTTTCAGTTAATTTCTCTAAAAAACATAAAACAATCCTTGGTGGACAGTAGAATTGAGCTGAGTAAAAATACATCGTACTGAATAACTTAATGTGTGACAAAGTGGATATTTTTGTTATGTACATTAGGCTTTTGCACAAGCCGACATGCTAAAACGTTTGTCTTACTGTTTCTGCCAAGATGAAAAAATAAAGAATTAAAAAAAAAACACAAAAAAAAACAGCCTCTCCCTCTACTAAACCACAGCACCCCCCAGTACTAAATCCCAGTCTCCCCCAGTACTAAATCCCAGTCTCCCCCCCTACTAAACCACAGCACCTCCTAGTACTAAATCCCAGTCTCCCCCCCTACTAAACCACAGCACCTCCCTCTACCACCCTGTGCCAAATCCGATCCTCCAGCTGACACACATTTTCACTGACAGACACACACATACTCACAGACACACACACATACTCACTGACAAACACACACATACACACACACACATACTCAGTGACAAACACACACATACTTGCTGACAGACAGACACACATACTCACTGACAGACTGAGACAGACACACACACTCACTGACAAACAGAGACAGACAGACACACACACACACACACAAATTCTTGCACACACATACTTTTCTTTATTACTCCCTACCTTTTGGAGCTGAAGTGGGGCCTCTCCCTGGGGATCTTCTATCTTCTCCTCACTGCTCCCTCGCGCAGTTTAGTGATGCCGGGTGCCGGAATAGGACGTCATATTCCGGCGCCCGGCTTCACTACAGACGGCGTGAGGAAGCAGTGAGGAGCAGGAACACTGAGCTCCCTCGCTGCATCCACTGTCCCTTCCTCCCTGGCCGGGTAAGTTTTAGCAGAGTAGGCACCTGTAATGTGGGGAAAGCAGGTGTCTACTCTGCTATAACACCAGCATGTACACGCGGCTCGCCGGGCTGCAAAGATGGTCCTTGTGGGCCACATGCGGCCTGTGGGACGCGAGTTTGACATGCTTGCTCTAAAGCAGTGTTTCCCAACCCAGTCCTCAAGGCACACCTACCAGTCCAGGATTTAAGGATTACCCAGTTTTGTCTAAGGTGTTTTTAGAAAAAAAAAGAAAAAACACCTTAGACAAAACTGGGTAATCCTTAAATCCTGGACTGGTAGGTGTGCCTTGAGGACTGGGTTGGGAAACACTGCTCTAAAGTATCAATATCCTTCTGGAGATACGGTCTCCAGTACTGCGTACAATACTCCAAGTGAGGTTTCACTAGTGTTCTGTACAATGACATGAGCACTTCCCTCTTTCTACTGCTAATACCTCTCCCTATACAACCAATCATTCTGCTATCATTTCCAGCTGCTCTATTTCATTGTCTGCCTACCTTTAAGTCATCTGAAATAATTACTCCTCAATCCCTTTCCTCAGATATTGAGGTTAGGACTCTATCAAATATTCTGTATTCTGCCCTTGGGTTTTTACGTCCAAGATGCATTATCTTGCACTTATCCACATTAAATGTCAGTTGCCACAACTCTGACCATTTTTCTAGTTTACCTAAATCATTTGCCATTTGGCTTATCCCTCCTGGAACATCAACCCTGTTACATATCTTAGTATAATCAGCAATATCACTAATAAAAATATTAAAGAGAATGGGTCCAAGTAAAGATCCCTGAGGTACCCCACTGGTGACAAGACCTTGCTTCGAATATACTCCATTGACTACAACCCTCTGTTGCCTGTCACTCAGCCACTGCCTTACCCATTCAACAATATTGGAATCCAAACTTAAAGATTGCAGTTTATTGATAAGCAGTCTACAGGGAGTGCAGAATTATTAGGCAAGTTGTATTTTTGAGGATTAATTTTATTATTGAACAACAACCATGTTCTCAATGAACCCAAAAAACTCATTAATATCAAAGCTGAATATTTTTGGAAGTAGTATTTAGTTTGTTTTTAGTTATAGCTATTTTAGGGGGATATCTGTGTGTGCAGGTTACTATTACTGTGCATAATTATTAGGCAACTTAACAAAAAACAAATATATACCCATATCAATTATTTATTTTTACCAGTGAAACCAATATAACATCTCAACATTCACAAATATACATTTCTGACATTCAAAAACATAACAAAAACAAATCAGTGACCAATATAGCCACCTTTCTTTGCAAGGACACTCAAAAGCCTGCCATCCATGGATTCTGTCAGTGTTTTGATCTGTTCACCATCAACATTGCGTGCAGCAGCAACCACAGCCTCCCAGACACTGTTCAGAGAGGTGTACTGTTTTCCCTCCTTGTAAATCTCACATTTGATGATGGACCACAGGTTCTCAATGGGGTTCAGATCAGGTGAACAAGGAGGCCATGTCATTAGATTTTCTTCTTTTATACCCTTTCTTGCCAGCCACGCTGTGGAGTACTTGGACGCGTGTGATGGAGCATTGTCCTGCATGAAAATCATGTTTTTCTTGAAGGATGCAGACTTCTTCCTGTACCACTGCTTGAAGAAGGTGTCTTCCAGAAACTGGCAGTAGGACTGGGAGTTGAGCTTGACTCCATCCTCAACCCGAAAAGGCCCCACAAGCTCATCTTTGATGATACCAGCCCAAACCAGTACTCCACCTCCACCTTGCTGGCTTCTGAGTCGGACTGGAGCTCTCTGCCCTTTACCAATCCATCCATCTGGCCCATCAAGACTCACTCTCATTTCATCAGTCCATAAAACCTTAGAAAAATCAGTCTTGAGATATTTCTTGGCCCAGTCTTGACGTTTCAGCTTGTGTGTCTTGTTCAGTGGTGGTCGTCTTTCAGCCTTTCTTACCTTGGCCATGTCTCTGAGTATTGCACACCTTGTGCTTTTGGGCACTCCAGTGATGTTGCAGCTCTGAAATATGGCCAAACTGGTGGCAAGTGGCATCTTGGCAGCTGCACGCTTGACTTTTCTCAGTTCATGGGCAGTTATTTTGCGCCTTGGTTTCTCCACACGCTTCTTGCGACCCTGTTGACTATTTTGAATGAAACGCTTGATTGTTCGATGATCACGCTTCAGAAGCTTTGCAATTTTAAGAGTGCTGCATCCCTCTGCAAGATATCTCACTATTTTTGACTTTTCTGAGCCTGTCAAGTCCTTCTTTTGACCCATTTTGCCAAAGGAAAGATAGGTAATTATGCACACCTGATATAGGGTGTTGATGTCATTAGACCACACCCCTTCTCATTACAGAGATGCACATCACCTAATATGCTTAATTGGTAGTAGGCTTTCGAGCCTATACAGCTTGGAGTAAGACAACATGCATAAAGAGGATGATGTGGTCAAAATACTCATTTGCCTAATAATTCTGCACTCCCTGTATGTGCAACAGTGTAAAAAGCCTTACTGAAATCTAAGTAAGCAATGTCTACTGCACCACCCTGTTCTATTATTTTAGTTACCCAATCAAAAAAATCTATAAGATTAGTTTGGCACGATCTCCCTGAAGTAAACCCATGTCGTCTCTGATCTTGAAATCCATGTGTTTTTAGATGTTCAACAATCCTATCCTTTTACATGGTTTCCATTACTTTCCCCACTACTGAAGTAAGTTTCCTATAGTGATGTAAATGGAGGGGTTCCCAGGGGCTCTTCCTATCGTTGAAAGATTTACTACTGTGAGTTTAATAGAGATGAAAACATACCACGCATTCTGAGGTCCTATAAAAACAGGGACACTCAGAACGTAAAGAAGGACAGAGGGAATTGGGCCCAAAACAAATTGCCTAAGGGATTGTCTAACCTAAGAATGCGAGCCTGTTCTGTAGTAACATCATCTGCTTCTCCAGATACAAAGAATCAAAGATGTACCACATGCAGAACAATACGAATACAATTGGTTTTCAGATGCTCAGAGATGAAGCACACTGCAGGCATGCCAAATATCACAATAAGGAATTTAGTCTGCATAGGAAGCCACTAGCCACTTTAATTTCTCTTCTATCCACATGGGTTTCCCTATCTTGTCTTATTGTACACACACACAAACACACACACAATACATGAGCGCACACGCTCACACACTATATTGACCTGTTTATGACTGCTCAGTAGTTCACCAATTTTGTTTTGTATAAAAGTAAAATTTGGAGACAAGATTAATTAGAAGACTATATTATATGTGCAGTAGCAGTACATCTGTATTGTTCTCCGTTACATTATGTAGTATTATATATATATACACCTAACATATTCTGCAATTCTGTACAATAAGCGGACCACCAAATACGTAGTTACAAGTAACAAGACATGTTGGATGTACAGAAACAGAAGGTGCTGCTGAGACCCCTGCTCAAACAAGCTTATAATTTAAGGGAAGTTGGGTGAAATGACACAAGAGGTAAGGGAAAGATGTATTTCGTGTATGGGAAAAGTAGGGTGGTAAACATTTTTACGGTGAAGTTTTATTTATATTTTTAGATGACACAGTTGCAGTACAGGAAGCACGGTGGGAAAAAGAGGTGTGGGGAGGGACAGCTTTTAACAATTTACTATAATATTATTACAATTTACTATAATAGTATTGCTGACATATAGCACTTTACATTTTCAACTTTCAAATGTACTGTATCTGATGTTTCCTTAATAAAATCTCATTCAGAGTATTTTCTGCTATTATTATTATTATAATAATTTAATTTCTACAGCATGTCAGTTTTAGTTATGATATATATAAATGATATCATTAAATTTAAAATGGACACTCATTTAAGTCCTTTTTTTTAGGGTTAACTACATGCCTATAATGTCCCAATTCATAAAAGTGGTGTTCTCAAGAAAGATCGGCACCTTTATGAATAGATTTAGGACCATCCCCGTCAATTAAAGCGGCACTGTCATCCCGAACTTACCTTTCCTCAATCTCTTCCTCTTCTCCCCCTCTCTCGGGATCTGTTATTCTTTTCTTCCAGTCTTCTTTAGTTTTCTTTAAAATTATAAGACAAAGTAGGGACTCTTTGCCTTATGGAGGATTCCTCCGCTTGACCAGCTCTGACCAGCGGAGGAGCAAAGTGTGCTTCATTTCCGCTGGTCAGAGCAATTTTCCCATGATCCCTAGCTTTCCTCCCTGTTCCCACAATACTTCCTGTCAGTATTGCCGAAAGTCCTGTCACTTAGACAGAACGCCGGCAAAACTGCCGAATTGCATCCTAACAGAATGAGAAGAGTTTCTCCATTGGTGTTAGGATGCAATTCGGTACTTTGTTCGTATCGGAATTTCATTCTAATGAATGAAACTCCGATTCTATTCATTGCTGTGGCTGCATCTTGCAGCCGCTTAGTAGATAACTCCCTAATTCCCACGGTATCAGGGAGCTATCTACTAAAAGGCTGAAAGACCTGAATTGGTCTTTCAGCCAAATGTACTAATACACAGTAAAGATTACTTAGTATTAGTAAATAATATGCCCCTACTCGCTAAACCGCGAGTAGGGGCATGTCTAGTAAGCATTAGGGTGGGGGCCCTAATAAAACAATAAGGGGGGGACGGACACCTACTGTCCTCCCCCCCGGCCCCCACCCCTGCGTGGTGGGTGGGGGCCCTAATAAAATAATAAGGGGGGGGGACCTACTGTCCTCCCCCCCTGGCCCCCACCCCTGCGCGGTGGGTGGGGGCCCTAATAAAATAATAAGGGGGGGGGGAACCTACTGTCCTCCCCCCCTGGCCCCCACCCCTGCGCTGTGGGTGGGGGCCCTAATAAAATAATAAGGGGGGGGACCTACTGTCCTCCCCCCCTGGCCCCCACCCCTGCGCGGTGGGTGGGGGCCCTAATAAAATAATAAGGGGGGGGGACACCTACTGTCCTCCCCCCCCGGCCCCCACCCCTGCGTGGTGGGTGGGGGCCCTAATAAAATAATAAGGGGGGGGGACCTACTGTCCTCCCCCCCTGGCCCCCACCCCTGCGCGGTGGGTGGGGGGCCTAATAAAATAATAAGGGGGGGGGGGGACCTACTGTCCTACCCCCTGGCCCCCACCCCTGCACTGTGGGTGGGGGCCCTAATAAAATAATAAGGGGGGGGGGACCTACTGTCCTCCCCCCCTGGCCCCCACCCCTGCACGGTGGGTGGGGGCCCTAATAAAATAATAAGGGGGGGGACCTACTGTCCTCCCCCTCTGGCCCCCACCCCTGCGCTGTGGGTGGGGGCCCTAATAAAATAATAAGGGGGGGGACCTACTGTCCTCCCCCCCTGGCCCCCACCCCTGTGCGGTGGGTGGGGGCCCTAATAAAATAATAAGGGAGGGGGGACCTACTGTCCTCCCCCCCTGGCCCCCACCCCTGCGCTGTGGGTGGGGGCCCTAATAAAATAATAAGGGGGGGGACCTACTGTCCTCCCCCCCTGGCCCCCACCCCTGCGCGGTGGGTGGGGGCCCTAAATGACCCCCCCCCCCCCATCAAGCTGACTAGGGGTCCCAAGCCCCTAGTCACCCCCCCCCCCCCCCACCCAAAACATTCTATCCCCTACCTACCCCCCTCCCCCTAAAAATAGTGAGGGGGGAATAAAATAACTAACCTGTAAAAAAAAAAAAATTAAACTTACCATTTGACGTCTTCTTTTTTCTAAATTCTTCTTTCTTCAGCCCCCAAAAAAGCCAAACAAAAATCCATCATACCCGTCGCACTTTAAAAAAAAAAAAAAAAAAAAACGAGCGCAAAAAAATAATTAATCCATGTTCAGCCATGGAGGGCACGCCGCGTACTGAGCTCCGCAGGGCGGGTCAAGGCTTATATAGCCTTGCCCCGCCCTGCAATTAGGCTTAGAACACACTGATTGGTTGGTTTAAGCCAACCAGAGTGCTCTGTGTCATTTTACACAGCGTGGGAAAAGGAAAATTCAAAATAACTTTCCCACGCTGTGTAAAATGACAGATCACTGTGATTGGATGGTTTTCAAGCCATTCAATCACAGTGCTCTGTGTCATTTTACAAGCGTGGGAAAAATCCAAAGAACTTTCCCACGCTTGTAAAATGACACAGAGCACTGTGATTGGATGTATTTCAAGCCATCCAATCTGTCAGGGTACCTGTAGTCTCTACCTCTGAGAGAGGTAGAGACTTAGACGTTTATCCTTCCAGAAGGGCTGTTTACTCCGTTCCTCGCGGTCCTCCCGGTCACTTACACACCGGCCGCGAGGGATCCACTTCCTTTTGTAACACGACGCTCAGTAGTCGACGTCATGACGCCAATTCGGACCGACCTGTCAGTCAATTGTCCAGACACTAATCAGGATCCGTCAGAGGCGTGACTACTCTCTAGAGCCAGGGTATTTAATAGAGCTTCCCGCATTTGCTCATTGCCCTGTCGTGGTTCTAGCCTGTCTAGTCACTCAGTGCTCTTGTATCCTAGTTATCTCTTTGGTTCCGACCCGGCTTGTTGTACTACCCTGCTTATCTCTGTTACCCTTTGACCCGGCTTGTATCTCGCTTACCTGTCTTCTCGTTCCCTCGACCTCGGCTTGTCTCTGACCATTCTCTACTATCTCTGTACGTTAGTCCGGCCATTCTAAGGTCCGGTATACGTATCTGTCTACTGTTTGTACTCTGCGTGTTGGATCCCTGTCCCGATCCTGACATTACGACAGGGCCAATGGATCCTGCAGGTACAAACAGTCAGCTTGGTTCTTCCGATCCTAGGTTTGACGCCATGGAACACAGAATGGACCAGATGGCCCTAGCACTACAGGCGTTATTGTCTCGTGCTAATAACCCACCAGAGGAGACACGTACTACTTCTATTTCCCCTGTAAGTTCAGGTCTAGAGGTAGCTACTGTAGATGCCTCTTCCCGTATTACCCCACCAGTACGTTATGGTGGTTCCCCTGAGAAGTGTCGTGGTTTTTTAAACCAGATCAGCATCCACTTCGAATTACAACCCCGCTCCTATCCTACAGATAGGGCGAAGGTTGGATTTATTATTACATTACTCGTTGAGAAAGCTCTGAGATGGGCCAATCCATTATGGGAGAATGATAATCCGTTAGTATATAATTATAATGCCTTTGTAGCTGCTTTTAGAAGAACTTTTCACCCTCCTGGTAAAAAAGTCAATGCAGCTAGATTACTGTTGCGCCTTAGACAGGAGAATCGAACACTTGTGGATTATGCACTAGAGTTCAGGTCTTTGGCGGCAGAAGTTAAGTGGAATGAACAGGCTTATATAGATGTATTTTTGAACGGGTTATCAGATGTAATCCTTGACGAGGTCGCTACTAGAGAACTTCCTGAGAATTTGGAGGATTTAATTTCTTTTATTTCTCGCATTGATGAACGCTTAAGAGAGAGGCAGAACACTCGAGATAGGACCCGTAGACCTTCCTTTAAACTAGCTCCCTCATTTCAAAATCCTGAAACCAAACCTTATGTTTTCCAGAACCTATGCAGATAGGCAACACTCACCTCTCAGAAGAGGAGAGACAGTACAGGAGAAGGGAGGGGCTATGTATGTACTGTGGAGTCAGAGGCCACTTACGCCTAAATTGTCCTAATCGCTCGGGAAACGCTCGCACCTAAGTTTCTCTAGAGGACAGGCCTTGGGTGTTTCTATTTTGTCCTCTACTCATAATTATAAAGATCACAGGCTTCTGCTACCCGTTTCTTTAACTTGGGATAAGGGAGTACTAAAAACTATGGCATTGATCGATTCCGGAGCTGCTGAGAGCTTTATCGACCAAGTTTTTGTTGCCAAACACGCTATCCCATCCCAGTTAAGGGAGACACCCTTGGCCGTTGAGGCCATAGATGGTAGACCTTTAGTTGAGCCTGTTATTTTCCGTGAGACCATCCCTGTTAACTTAACTGTTGGTATCTTACACGAGGAAGACATATCTTTATTGCTTATTTCCTCTCCTTCTGTTCCCATAGTCCTGGGGTATTCTTGGTTAAAGAAACATAACCCTATTATTGATTGGGAATTAGGGGAGATAGTCTCATGGGGTCAGAGTTGTCAAGAGAGGTGTTTACGGAAGGTCTCTCCCCTTTACTTAGCTAACACATCGACTAATTCTACTGACTCTACAGAGATACAAATACCGCCTCGGTACCTGGATTTAAAGGCGGTATTTGATAAAAAGAATGCCGATACTTTACCCCCACACAGGTCCTTTGATTGCAAGATTAATCTACTTCCTGGTACCATGCCTCCCAGGGGTCATGTATACCCTTTGTCTACTAAAGAGAACTTAGTTCTAGAGGAGTATATTCATGAGAACCTAGACAAGGGATTCATTAGGAGATCCTCCTCCCCTGCCGGGGCTGGGTTTTTTTTTGTTAAAAAGAAGGATGGTACACTGAGACCTTGCATTGATTACCGAGGTTTGAACAAGATAACCATTAGAAATGCTTATCCTATTCCTTTGATTACCGAACTCTTTGTTCGTTTAAAGGGTTCCAAAATTTTCAGCAAGTTAGATCTCAGAGGGGCATATAACTTGGTGAGAATCCAGCAGGGACATGAGTGGATGACGGCGTTCAATACTCGATATGGTCACTATGAATATACAGTAATGCCTTTTGGGTTATGTAATGCACCGGCTGTATTTCAGGATCTGATCAATGAAGTTCTTAGGGAATTTCAACATGACTGTGTTATTGTATACCTGGATGATATACTTATACATTCTAGAGAGATTGAGACTCACCACGAACAAGTCAGAAGGGTTTTGCGCAAACTTCTTCAACATGGCTTGTACTGCAAATTGGAAAAATGTAGCTTTGATCAATCCCAGATAAACTTTCTTGGTTATGTGATCTCTGGGGAGGGATTTAAGATGGATCCGGATAAACTCCAGTCCATTTTAGACTGGCCTTTACCCAAGGGTCTCAAGGCCATTCAGAGATTTATTGGATTCTCCAATTATTATAGGCGCTTCATTAAGGGATACTCTTCTATTATTGCGCCTATCACCAATATGACCAAACAGGGGGCTGACACTAAGAATTGGTCTACTGAAGCTCTTCTTGCATTTAAAACTCTCAAAGAACTTTTTGCTTCTGCACCAATTTTAGTTCACCCTGATACTACTCTGCCTTTCCTACTTGAGGTAGACGCCTCAGAGACAGGTATAGGTGCTATCCTATCTCAAAGGTTAGGTGTGGATAAACCATTACATCCATGTGGATTTTTTTCTAAAAAATTATCTGGTTCTGAGAGCAGATATGACATTGGTGACAGAGAACTACTAGCTGTTATCAGGGCTTTAAAGGAATGGAGACATTTATTGGAAGGGACCTTACATCCTGTTACTATTTTAACGGACCACAAGAACTTGTCCTATATTGGAGAGGCCAAGCGATTGTCTTCCAGGCAAGCTCGTTGGTCTCTATTTCTTACTCATTTCAATTACGTTCTCACTTATAGACCTGGTTCGAAGAATTCTAAAGCCGATGCCTTATCTCGCCAATATGAACCTTCTGCTTTATCTGAGCCGGTTTTGTCCTCTATAGTACCTAAGTGCAATATTATCGCTGACACAAGTCTCAAAATCCATTCTCCGTTGCTTGCCCAGATCATGAAGTCACAACATCTGGCACCTAGACAGACGCCTGAAGGAAGAAACTTCGTCCCTCCTGAACTCCAACTGGAGCTCTTACAGTGTTTCCACGAGAGTAAGGTGGCTGGTCATCCTGGCATTCGCAAGACATATTCCTTGATCTCTAAGGATTTCTGGTGGCCTTCTTTACGGAAGGATATTAAGGAGTTTATCGGAGCATGTGAAATCTGTACCAAGACTAAACAACCTCATACGTCTCCATGTGGTCTATTACACCCCTTGGACATTCCAGAGAAACCATGGTCCTGTTTGGCTATGGACTTTATTGTGGATTTGCCTGTTTCTAAAAGACGGACTGTTATTCTCACGGTGGTGGATAGATTTACTAAGATGGCTCATTTCGTGCCGTTACCTAAACTTCCGACTTCTCCTGAATTGGCGGAGATATTCGGGAGAGAGATTTTTCGCTTACATGGGATACCTTCCGAAATTGTTTCTGATAGAGGTTCTCAATTTGTCTCACGTTTCTGGAGATCCTTCTGTTCTCAACTAGGCATCAAATTGAACTTTTCTTCTGTCTATCACCCTCAGTCTAACGGAGCTGCTGAACGTACCAATCAAAAGATTGAACAATATTTGCGTTGTTTTGTTTCCGAACACCAGGACGATTGGGTCGGTTTGATTCCTTGGGCGGAGTTCGCACACAATAATCTCGTTTGTGATTCTACTCGTTCTAGCCCCTTTTTCATGAATTATGGCTTTCATCCTTCCATTCTTCCTTCGGTCTCTTCTTCCCAAGGAGTACCGTCGGTTGATGTTCATGTCGCCAATCTGAAGAAGTTGTGGGATCAGACTCGTCAAATTCGTCTACATAATTCCATGTTGTTCAAGAAACACGCAGATAAGCACAGAAGGGCGGCTCCAGTTTTTGTTCCTGGGGATAGGGTATGGCTGAGTACTAAGAGCATTCGTTTAAAGGTTCCCTCTATGAAATTCGCTCCTCGTTACATTGGCCCTTACAGGGTTCTGACTCGTATTAACCCGGTTGCGTATCGCCTAGCTCTTCCACCTGCCTTACGCATCCCTAACTCCTTTCATGTTTCCTTGCTGAAACCGCTAATTTGCAACAGATTTTCTTCTACGGTTTCCTCACCTCGTTCTGTTCAGGTGGCGGGTCAGGAGGAGTACGAGATCAACTCCATCATCGATTCCCGATTCTCCCGGGGGAGGCTACAATATCTGGTCGACTGGAGGGGATATGGTCCTGAAGAGAGGACTTGGGTACCTCAGGAGGATGTACATGCTCCTCGCCTCCGCAGGGCTTTTCACTCCCGATTTCCATCTCGTCCCGGTTCCTTCCGCCCGGTGGGCGTTTCTGAGAGGGGGGGTACTGTCAGGGTACCTGTAGTCTCTACCTCTGAGAAAGGTAGAGACTTAGACGTTGATCCTTCCAGAAGGGCTGTTTCCTCCGTTCCTCGCGGTCCTCCCGGTCACTTACACACCGGCCGCGAGGGATCCACTTCCTTTTGTAACACGACGCTCAGTAGTCGACGTCATGACGCCAATTCGGACCGACCTGTCAGTCAATTGTCCAGACACTAATCAGGATCCGTCAGAGGCGTGACTACTCTCTAGAGCCAGGGTATTTAATAGAGCTTCCCGCATTTGCTCATTGCCCTGTCGTGGTTCTAGCCTGTCTAGTCACTCAGTGCTCTTGTATCCTAGTTATCTCTTTGGTTCCGACCCGGCTTGTTGTACTACCCTGCTTATCTCTGTTACCCTTTGACCCGGCTTGTCTCTCGCTTACCTGTCTTCTCGTTCCCTCGACCTCGGCTTGTCTCTGACCATTCTCTACTATCTCTGTACGTTAGTCCGGCCATTCATTTTTTTTTTTTTTTTTTTTTAAAGTGCGACGGGTATGATGGATTTTTATTTGGCCTTTTTGGGGGCTGAAGAAAGAAGAATTTAGAAAAAAAGAAGACGTCAAATGGTAAGTTTAAATTTTTTTTTACAGGTTAGTTATTTTATTCCCCCCTCACTATTTTTAGGGTGAGGGGGGTAGGTAGGGGTTAGAATGTTTTGGGGTGGGGGGGGTGACTAGGGGCTTGGGACCCCTAGACACCTTGATGGGGGGGGGGGTCATTTAGGGCCCCCACCCACCGCTCAGGGGTGGGGGCCAGGGGGGAGGACAGTAGGTCCCCCCCTTATTGTTTTATTAGGGCCCCCACCCACCGCGCAGGGGTGGGGGCCAGGGGGGGAGGACAGTAGGTCCCCCCCCCTATCTTTATTTAGGGCCCCCACCCACCGCTCAGGGGTGGGGGCCAGGGGGGAGGACAGTAGGTCCCCCCCCCTTATTATTTTATTAGGGCCCCCACCCACCGCGCAGGCGTGGGGGCCAGGGGGGAGGACAGTAGGTCCCCCCCCTTATTATTTTATTAGGGCCCCCACCCACCGCGCAGGGGTGGGGGCCAGGGGAGGAGGACAGTAGGTCCCCCCCCCTTATTATTTTATTAGGGCCCCCACCCACCGCGCAGGGGTGGGGGCCGGGGGGGAGGACAGTAGGTCCCCCCCTTATTGTTTTATTAGGGCCCCCACCCACCGCGCAGGGGTGGGGGCCGGGGGGAGGACAGTAGGTCCCCCCCCTTATTGTTTTATTAGGGCCCCCACCCACCGCGCAGGGGTGGGGGCCGGGGGGGAGGACAGTAGGTCCCCCCCCCTTATTATTTTATTAGTGCCCTCACCCACCGCGCAGGGGTGGGGGCCAGGGGGGAGGACAGTAGAGCAGCATTTTTTTTTTTTGCAGTGAGCAGCCACAGGCTGCTCACTGTTTAGTGGACATGCCCCTACTCGCGGTATAGCGAGTAGGGGCATTGGGGAGATTTTAATCTCCCTTGTGCTATTATGGGGGTCATATTGACCCCATAGAGTGAGGGGGGGATCTGGGGGGCTTATGAAGTGGTGGGGAGCACAGCTCCCCACCGCTTCTGTCTTTACATATTACAAGGAGGGAGCTGCACGCCGGTAGCTCCCTCCTTGTAATAAACTGAACGAACAAACGAACACTGATACACAGTGTTAGTTTGTTCATCTGATTTTTTCTATTCATTCATTCGTCTGTCTGATGAATGAATGAATAGATGAAATTCCCGTTCGCATGTCCAGGTGTTTCACTGGGCATGTGCGGGAATCTCACAGTCTGTGTAGTGTGGGTAGATGACGTGTCCCACAGGGACTTCACCTACCCACACAAAGATGGCGGCGCCCTGAATAAAGATCAGGGCACAAAATACAGATTTAAAAATAGGTAATCTGGGGGGCTTAGGGGCATTTGGGGGTGACTAAGGGGTCAATTGGATGTAGTGGAGGCGGGAGGGGGGTTAAAAAAAAAAACGGGATTCGGCATGACAGTGCCGCTTTAAGCTTAGAGCCAGGATAGCTTCCTAATTTGACCACTGCATTACATGGTTCCACTACTTGCAACTTGGGGGGTGCCAGGGCACTTCTGCCACCAAAACAACTACAGAGTGCAGGGAACATATGTGATCTGTAACATCTTGAGTCAGATTAAAATGTTAAAAAACATGGGCGGGACCGGGCAGTCAGGCCAACCAGACGCCATTAACAGGAGCTCCTGCATTGGGCTGCCCCAGGCCGCCTGAAACTACAAATTTCCGACATATCCAAACAGAGGAAGGCATCAGCTTACCCCCGATACCGCACAACGTTCACCGCAAGCCAGGCAAGCAGGGAGGGCCGGGTCCGGACTACACTAGGCCGCGAGTCAGAGAACCAGCGGAGGCACGGGCGCAACGGGAGTCCCCGCGTGGTTCGGATGCCGACCGCCTGCACTGGCACCGGCTGCACGAAAATCAGCCAGCCAGCAACACTAGCTGTGGCCGCGGAAGGGGCTGCAACACCCACTCGGGGAGACACTCAGGTTGGGAGCAAAGAGGCTCCAACACACAAAGAGATTACAACATCACTGACAAGAGTACTCCTCAAAGACACCACCGCAACATAAGCGGAGCATGCGTGGAGAGCACTAACTAAGGGAGGCCGCTCCGGACGGACTTGGGCGCTGGATGGATTCCCCGTGATGACTGCACGCCTGCTGGAGGAGTGGAAGCCCTAGCCCCTGGGTATATGGGGTCCCCAGAGGGCCATGTCCCTGATGCCGTGAGCCCTGTGGGGCGGGCCTGCGCAGCCCCTCCGGCGGACCAGTGGCCGAGGGGGGTGCGGGCCGGCTCCAAGGAAGTGGCCGGAACCGGGAGAGACAGTGCAAGACTCTCCTCTGAGTCTTGGGTGGTGTTGGGGAGGTGCAGGGAGAGGGGGGACCGTGGACTCTAGGTGTGGGAGTCATATGGACAGCCCCTGCTCCCAAGTGCCCACAAGGCAACAGAGGGCCCTGGAGATGGACTGGGGTTGTGGCGGGGAGAACGGACAGAGACTCGGCAACCTAGGAACTGCAAGGTAGCTGTGCAAGGAGCGGCTCTTTGTGACCTGATATTAAAGACAGCCCAGCTCCGTTACCGCTAAAAACACCAAAGTTCTCAATTTTAAGGTGTTCTGCCAACTTAACTATACTGGAAAAAAGCACTACATATAATGTGTTCGCAGCCAACTGCTCTTATTAAAGAGCAAAACACAGTTTAATCTACAGCTATTGCTTTTTTATACGCTGTCATACTAAGAACATATTGATTATTGTTAGCTTTACTAATACGTGTTAGAAGATTGCTGTCAATTAACCAGTCTAAATCGTTTTTGCGCAGCTGGTAGCATTCACCTGCTTAGCCGCAGGGTATTTGATAAAAGGCACATACATACAACACACTCTGCCATAACACATGCCATATTGCCATATATAGCTTCACTGGGAGACAAGCAGCCACATGCCGCTCGCACCCACAGTGATCATGAGCCAAGCTCCGCTCAAGGCACCTAGCGCACGCATCTGGCTTGAGAAGAGCCCGCTTAACGCTCACAGACCTGAACATAACTGCGACTTAATAAGATGTATGCGATCCCCTTTGCCGCGCATTTAAGCAAGTAATGCACTCATTGACCATCTTATACTTTGCACCTGCATATAACGTGCACAACTTTTAATCATATTTATGCTTCCCTTTTATAAGTACAGTTGCTATAGACTTTTAGGTTTTATCTAAAGCAAAAACAAATCTCGCTAAGTTTATGTACACTTAATTTACTTAATTGCATGTTTACTTAACTACGTATAATAGCCTTATGCGGAAAGCGCCATCACACGCATAGTTAGACATAGGCATTGCTCAGATGACTAAAAAGCCTGCATAATGCGTTAATACGCCTGTTGAATGCCCTTGATATATCAAATCTCGCAAAGTCTATGTACATCCAATTTACTTTATTGCTTGTTTATTCTGACTTATACACCTCTGCGCAGGCAACCATATGCTATTTTTACCAATTCATAAAATGTCTGCCTACGCTTTTTTGCAACCCTTATAAACATATTCCAAAAAAAAAAAAAAAAAAAAGTTACAAAACAAATAAATAGAACACACGTAACTTAAAGAGTTTAACATCTTACCTCAAGAGCTGTTATATCCGTGAAGCTGCTTTTATCAAGAGACACATTATCTTGGAACATTTTCTGTTCCTTGACATCGAGCATTGCGAGAAGTTCCTGGCACTGCTGACCAACAACTAGGGAAAAAGTCATAAAAAAAACATTAGCGTGTTAAAATATGCCAAAGACTAGACAACATTTCAGCGTGACCTGAAAGATAATTCAAAAGAATCTAAAAGCATATCCAGAAATTATTTAGCAAAAAAATGGCAACATTCATGCCGAAAATGCACGGCCCCATGACTTGATACTCTTCTATAAATTCACATTACGAAGATTTTACGCTTACTTGCATTTTCAGACTTAAGAGCCTTCATTTCGCTGGTCCGTAGTTCGAGGGATTCTTTAAGTGCTACATTTTCACAATATAATCTAAGCGTATAAAAAAAGCAAAGAAAAAATAAACAAGCAATTCAAATTGTATATAATAAGTATTACATCTCAACAAAATGGCTGGTGTGGATAACAAACCTTATCTCACATCTCGTGTCACTCATTCACTATGAATTCACACACTTAAAGACCCCTGTGAGGGTGAAACCATTGGTCGTATTGTGTGCTTTTACCCAATAGATTGGAGTGCTGGACCCTTTTTGTCTTCCGGATACCTTGCTGGTTAACTTTGCACCCTCCATTGGAAGAAAACATTGTATTCTTGCTGCTTTTTGTAAATGTCTGATAGCTTTTTATTTATTTATTTTAAATATACAGTATTGTAGGGGGCTTATGGTGCAGTAAAACTTTTTTTTTTGCAGAAAAATTAACATTTAAAACTACAGCATATCAATATCAATGAAGTTTTTAATCTAGAACAAAGCTCTATACTTACCGGTCGTACTTTTCCTTCCACGTCTCTTCTACGTTTTTAAGTCTGACTTGATCAAACTCAATTTCCCACTGCAGCACGTTGATTTCCTGCGGTAGAACACAAAGCGTTTGTAAACAGACCACGTTTAAAGTAGATTCTATTATTGATGGCGTGTATTTGCTGGGCAGAGCTGATAGCTTTTTCAGTTCCTCTCATTGTACACCAACAGATGTTTCACACGGTCTCACAATTGGTGTTTACTTTCAGTATCCATTAACCATAAATCAAACAAATCCAGTTTGGCCAGTACTGAGACAGAAACCATGGCATGTGCAACACTTTGCCAGATCTGATGGTTATGATTATATTTTCATATCATCGCAAGCACAGAATAGGACTTATGTGTAACGACCACTTGTGCTGCAATCACTATGGACACCAATGGAATGGTAGGACACTATACATAAATATTAGATACTATATGTATATTAGAACAGACTGAAGTGAAACTACTACAAGGATTTATTTATAAATACACTTTTAGGTTACCACGTTTAACAGTCACTACTCTAAGGACCATAACTACTTTGCGTATTGCAAAT
This sequence comes from Pelobates fuscus, assembly GCF_036172605.1. NCBI lineage: Eukaryota > Metazoa > Chordata > Amphibia > Anura > Pelobatidae > Pelobates > Pelobates fuscus. The sequence continues at coordinate 39,347,087 of NC_086321.1, read as the reverse complement.
CTGATGGTACCTTAAACCCACTTGCAGCTCTGTGTGGCTTACATTTGCAGCTGTCAGACAGCCCCACAATAGTCTGTCCGACAGATGGAACTCTCAGTTCCAGATTATTACGGAAAAAAAAATATTTAACAAGAAAAAAGTAAATAGCCGTTAAATCAAGTAAAACCCACTTAAAACGTCATTTTCAATTACATTTATGTTTTATCTTTGTTTTGCCATCTGGCAAGTGACTGAAACATGAAACATGATTCTCTGCAGAACACGCAGACCATTAACAATATTAATCAGGAAAAGTGTATTATATAACACGACTGCAAAGCACTGCATTCATCAAGTTACATAATAGCAGAGCAAGATTCACACGGTTTATGTGTTATATTAGCTCAGAGAGACAAATAGAATGCACAGCCAGAGAACTCTGACGGAAAACCGAGAGCTGGCTAATTCTGAGATGGACACAAGACAGGTCATTCTGAAATTGTTCCGATGCAGAGAAGACTAGTTCTAACAGAGATAATACAGAGAGATTGCTAGATCATACCTTTTCTAAAGCTCTCCGCTGCTCCTCTGCTTTTTGAAGCATAACTTTTGTGTGGCTAGTCGCTTTGTCATACATGGCCTAGAAATAAGAGAACAATCTTAATAAGCAAATTCTAACGGTTCCGTATCCAATACTTAAATACTTTAACACCTTCCTGAGTATAAACGGACATATACAAATACAATACCAATATCGTTAGTGCTATGATAACTATAATTCTAACAGCATACACAGCTGTTTCATGTTTTAAAGGACAGGGACTGATTTAAACTGAGAAATTAAAGTGGTACAGTTGCCTGGAAAATGTATTGCAGAAATCAGTTTAAAAAAATAACGTAAATAGATATTTTCCTCTTGGCAAGCTGAATTTTCTGTTAAAAATTAGAAATGGCAAAAAAACTGAAACATTAAATTATTCACCTTACGCTATTTAGAGGTCAGATGTACGGTGTGTGGATGTAAATATCAGCATCATTTTACCAACAGAAACAAACGTAACCTTCTCCAGTTCTTTATTATGGCCTGGGATCAGCCCATAGTGTGTATATTGAGATTACTGAGAACATCTGAAGATTCAATCTAATGATATTTCATTTGTGTAACAATGAACGTTGACATAGAATTGAGTGTACTCAATAATAAGATAATTTGTCTAGATTTCCAAGACTCCTTATAACGTTCCTATGAGAAACACTTCGTAATCTTTAGTTTGATCCCATTTTCTTCTGTAGGAACTCAGGAACAAGTAGCTCTCGAAGGCATTAATCAAGGCAGCAGACAGGGTATATATGTTGTGATTACATAAAGGTTGGGATTACGCCCATGATGCAATGCAGTACGGGCTGAGGTCATTTGTATAATATAAGATTTCAGGAAGGAGAGGGGAATATTTAGAACACTCAATAGGATTCAGAAATATTGTAACATGAAGAAAATTCATAGCTTTCCTCTCCTTGCACAAAAAAACAAAAAAACCCAACAAAACAGGAAATGATAACATTAGAATTCAATGATTAATATCTCACAAAATAAAATGTAGCCATAAAGGGCTACACAGGTACAGCATGTTTCCAGCACAAGGTATCAGACTAATTTACAATTTTAAAGTCAAACACGTATCTCACAAGGGCACTCACCATACTCTGCAAGATCTTCAGAGCTTCATCCTTCCCATCTAGTTGTCGCTGAGAGGCCTCTAGCTCAATCCTTAAAAGATCAACCTCCTTAAATGACAGGGAATAGATACAATAAGGCTGAATGAATTACAATGGACATGGTGTTTATTATTAACAATCTATGGAGACTGCAATTAGCTGTCAGCAATATAAATGCTAATTAATCAGTGTTAATTGCAGTGTATTTCTTGACATTGGGGTGCTGGACCTCAATACTAATAGCATGAGCTTAAATTTTAAATTAGGATCAACCTGGGACCTGGGACATGCCAGCATTAAATAAAATCAGTAACCAGAAATAAATCGAGGTGCTAAAAGTTGGTCAAATATACAGTAATTGATCATAAGGGATGTTTACTGTCATTAAACAAATATATTTAAATAATACAGTATGGTATTCTTTGGGTATAAACTATTTATCCCATAATCTCCTGATGGACAATTATGGGATAAGATCTGTCACCAAAGATGAAAATGTTATGTTATTATGTTATTATATATATAGCGCCAACAAATTCCTCAGCGCTTTATAATGGGTGGACGAACAGACATGTAGTTGTAACCAGAGTTGGACACAAAAGAACAGAGGGGTTGAGGGCCCTGCTCAATAAGCTTACATGCTAGAGGGAGTGGGGTAAAGTGACACAAAAGGCAAGGATGGTATTAGACTAGTGACAGTTGCAAGAGAGGAATCAGTCAGGAGCTATTAACAGTTTAATTGATACGCTTTTATGAAGAAGTGGGTTTTTAGTGATTTTTTTGAAGGAGTGGAGACTGGGTGAGTATCTAACGGAGGAGGGAAGTGAGTTCCACAGGAACGGTGCAGCCCTCGAGAATGAGATATCTCATCGTGGTGTGGCAGTAGGTGTGTCTGGGGATCTAAGTAGACCCCCTAAGAAGTGCGTCGAAGGGTAGCTGAAAATGTGAACAACTTTTAAACTTTTTTCAAGCTTTTCTTTAATTGGATCAAAATTTACCTAGACAACCATTTAAATTTGTCTGGTTTCAGATTTCTGAAGTTTGTTATATAACAAGATAGTTAAACTCCTTGGATAGTTTTGCAACAATATATGTCATGAATACTACAATCCTCTTCTTAGAGTGTAGAAAGAAGGAACTTGGGGATAAAAACAAAAAAACAAAACATATACAGGAACAGTCAGACGTACAGTATAACAGGTCCTTCGAGCAACTGAGCGTAACAAAACCTCAAAGAGAATGAAAACAGGGAGACTGAACGGTGAATTTTCAAGCCTCCACAATTCACTGTTTAGTATATAGACTCTACAGAGTGCAGCAAACAGACCAATACAGACAGTCCATTAAATGGACAAGTCAGAAATATGCAAGGACATTTAACTAACCAAGGGCAGCTTAGTCATTATATCCATTGAAAAGCATGAATCAATCAATAATACAAGAAAGTGCTACTCAGCAAAGCAGAATCACGACAAGTAACATAATTTATATGAGGATGCAGCTTTTGTATATTAAGATATTGCGAAATGGTAAGAGATTACAGCTGCTAATGCACCCGGTTGGAACTTTACAGAGATGTAACCAGCACAATGTGGCAGAACGGCTTTCTATAATGGATGGGGACTGCTCAGAAGGACAGACAACCTGTCACGAAGGACATTGACAAGAAGAAGGACTAAAGCTTGGATGTCCAAAAGGTAGATTCCCACATTGTGTAGTACTACAAGTCCTGTGATGCTCTGCTAGCCTTTAGAATGAGGAAGCATCATGCAAGATGTAGATTTGAAACATCGGAGTGAATCTACCTTTTGCGCACTAAAAATTAATTACACTGTTTAGGCACCATAACCACTACATGTCATTTCAGTTACGGTGCTCAGCCAATGAATGGCGCTAGAGTATGTTTGAAATTAATATTGTACATACTGACGTGCAACTTAAACTGTAGCAACTCTGGTGAATGGGGGCTATTACCTTGGGCATTCCCAATTTTCAGCGAACTGTTTTGAAACAATACGATAAACAGCCCGGGTACAGAACTATAATCTAATAGCTCCATAAACACTACATTGCCATTAAGCAGCTGTGGGGCCAATATTACTCTTTTAATAATAACAACATGAAGCAAGAAAAGTAATGTGATCGTTTTAGTTATGATATAATAAATGCTTCCACATATATAAAAATAAATTAAAGTAAACTAAAAAAAAAAAAAACATACACAAACAAGGTTCAAAGATCTTGAATTTTACATACATACATATAAACATACACATTACATCTGTTTCTGAAATATTTGCATTTGAATGTTTCTGACCATAAAAGGCCCTCATAATGCTCTATTCAGTAATTCTTTATACCCACTAGGACAGTTATTGGAATATGTATGGGAATACTGATGTAATTATAAGCAGGAGATAGAATACTGACCTCTGTCAATTCTTGAAGGCGCTGCCGCAGATCTTCATTTGATATTTCAGAGCTCGCATCTGTAATTTAACACCAAGGACAGGATTAGTTAACAGACGGTCCCAGAACAAGATTTGTTTGTGCATTTTTCCCTACATTTATAAATTAGCTGCTAAGTTCCTTGAATCCCTGCAATTAAAAGAGATAAGCATGAAAGCGACACACGCCCTTGTTGGAAAGACCACCACCTCCTATTGCCTCTGCCAGGGGTACTCACTCAGCCTTAGCATTCCAGATGTTGTTCACTATACATTCTAAATACAATATTTGCTCTTTGCCACTTTATTACATAACACAATTCATTAAAGGGACACTGCACTGCCCAAATAGGATTTTTTTTTTTTTTTTTAAAGCACCATTTGGAAGATATACCTTAAATGAAAATATGCATGCATTGTTTTGCATGGGAGGTAAATCTAAAACAGCTCGCAAAGCTAAAAAATCACGTTACACCCGTGCCTGCTGCCATTAGTTGGGGCCGAGCATGGCCAGTGCGGCACAAAGACTCCAATCCTGCCAGTGTGCTCTCTCTCCCCTTCCCTTCTTTTTTTTACATTTTTGTCATTGTCTGCGTTTTTTCATCTAGCTGTGTAAAAAAGAAATATAAGTAAAGTTCGAATAAAAAAATATCATAGAGGCAAGCACCTCACTAATAGCAGCGGCTGCCACATGGCTCCCCCCGCCCCCCAATATTCAAGCAGACACCGTACAGTAAGTGCCTGTCACGGCAGAGCCTTTCCACTGGACAGGCTACTTATTTATTTTATTACAGGTGGTCCTCATTTTACGACCTACCTGTTTTACGAAGGCTCGCACTTACGACCAGTTCTCTAGCATGGGGGTAAGTGCAAGCCGTTGTGGGGATTAGAGGGATTCCCTGCTCTGCTGCGTTCGTCTATGTTCGGGGAAATTTCAAGCGCACCAGAGCAGGGAATCCCTCAACTCCTCACTTACCAACCAAATCGTTTAACAACAGGATCGCAAGAGCGGAACCCGGTCGGTAAGTGAGGAGCACCTGTAAATTGTTTTCATTATACAATTTTCTCCTGAGGAATCTCTTCAGTAGAATATTTTATAACTCAGATAGAGAAATTCTATCTAGCATTTTACTGTAAAATTATTTTTAGAAGTCATTTTTAAAATGAATACTTTAACAAACATTGTGTAGCTAAGTTCTGTATTACACTTTGTAATTTGAATCTAGCCACACACTGGCCAACAGATTTAACTCATTAATAGGAACCTGTCTATATGGTTTATTCCCTATATATTGAATCGTCCTCATATTTTGGAGGCAATAGAGCTATATAGACATATTACTATTCAGGATTACAAATGTTTAGTCAAACCTACGTGTCCAGTCTGGTGCCCCACCAACTTAAAATGTCACCAGCCACCACTGTAAACACATTGGGTGACTCTGGAATAAAATCTCTTTCCACCAAGACAGTATCGGCCTCCTGGACATCTGTGGCAAATGTATCAGCAAACAGCGTGTAGAGAGCAGGGAATTCATCGTTATGTTACACATTCAGAACCCATTACTGATGGCATGCTCAAGTTTCGGAAGAAGTAGAATTCCGCAAAAATAGTCAAAGGGTTCATGCGGGATAATGTACACCATTTTCTACTTTGCAGCAGATTTATGAGAATTTGTCTTTTTTTCTGTTTTGTTCCCATTCAGATGTTTAGGTTTCTATCTTGCCTTGGTTAACCAGGAATATGGAAAGTGTTTTTTTCATATTTACCAAAATGACCTGTCCTTGGTTATTGTCCATGGCAGCACATAGCTTCCCTCTCATTTATTTTCATTCCATCCTATAGGTTTTAATTTTTAGTTTGGTTGCAAACTTTGGAACATAGACGAGGCATGAAAGGGAGGGAAAGCACTATGCACGTAATTTACAGCTAATTTTCTGTCCTATGGGCTAAGAGGGGAGAGCTACACATTGATATATGCTGCCATGGAGAAAAGCCAAGAAAAGTGGCCTTATGCTTCCTCCCATGGGCAGAGTTTGTTGACTACAACAAAAATGATGGCAATGGATGCAGAGCAAATAAATAAATCTATAATACAGACCACATTATCTGGTTTATTTTGAATTTAAGAACAGATATATTATGCTGAAGTTAGCTTTTGATTTGGCCAGCTTCGTGGTGAGCTTCTTCCTCGCAGGCTGAAGTCTTATTCATCTATCTTCTTATTCAAACATGAATTTTATTCATTCAAAACTTATGTAAATATCATGAACTCTGTAGTGTAAATATAACTCGATTAAAACAACATTCATATTCAAGCTATATGTCTACACATTTCTGATATCATAATAAATAATAGAAACAATAAAAACATTTTATTAGTTACAGAAATGTAGAGGCCACGTTGGTGCCATCTTTTGATACCTAACTTGGTGTAGCTCAGATTAAATGTTGTTGGATGACATAGAGGGTTGCCCAGTGTATTGAAATAAATTGAATTTTGGGTGAGCCATGATGGGTTTCATATAGGAAAACCTTGGTTACTTATTCAGAGTTGATGGTGCCACTTTGTTTCCAGTTTTTGACATGAAATTTGGTTTGGCGCTGTGGTGGAATCTCGGTAAAAATAAATTTAGTAGGCCGAGATTACCACGTGGCATGTGTACGTGCATATGCTGACGTATCGGTCGGTTGGTTGCACGAGGCAAGATACGATCAGTAGTGTACGGAGCATGTGCGAGAATACAGGATGTAGTATTCCCCTCCTCCACAATGCTGGACAAGCCATGCGGTCAAGCAGGAAGTTAATTCTTATTTGTATTGATTGGTTAAGAGAATGTGCGGGTGGAGCTTAATATGGGAGGAGTTATGTGCCTATATAAGGAGCCTGCACTATTGTCCGGGGCTCAGAACTTGTTGTATTTTGGTGACACTAGTCCCTCTGAGTCCCGATCGGTGAACCGAATAAAGAATCTCTTCCTTCCTGAAGAAACCTGTGTCCATCTCTCTGTGCTCGGCTTCCGTCAGTTTCTCCGGTATCAGCGCAGGTGAAATGTTCTTGTATGACGAAGAGGGGTGTCCGATATAGGGAACTCAATGTCAACATGTACAAGATGGATTCAAAATGTTATTTAGATGGTATTGAGGAGGATTCCGTTTACTACTTTACAAGACTCACTTTGATTGAGTCAACTTAATTTGTGTAACTAATAACATTTATTACTCTGTTTATGGTTTTCACTATTTATTATTATGTCGGAAATGTAATGTGAAATGTGGCTTGAATATGAAAATTGTTTTAAATCAAGCAGGATAAGTAAGAAATGTACTTCTATTACTGAAAAAGGTGACCAAATAAGAAGCTAACTTCAACCTGCGAATAAGAATCTGTCTGAATGATAAGCTAACTTTGGCATCATAGTAAATATGGCATCTTACCCATGCTATTTTGTCTGCACCTGCTGTATCCGCCTTCTGTCCCATTTTTAACGACACCCCTTTCTTCTGAAGCACGATTTTTTACAAGTTGATAATTTGATGTAACAGCATCATCTCCCTTCTTAAGTATGTGGTAATGGCCCCGAATATCAGATCCTTTTCTCAGTTTAAAAGTCTGCTCCGCTTGTTCCCCAGGTGCTTCGTAGAGACCTCCTGGCTTTCTTCCAAAACCCTCTCCCAAATCCCCCCCTGCCATAAAGTCTTCCTCCTCCATCTCCAGGTAATGTTCCACGGCCAGTGAATCACTCATTGCCATTGCAGAAAGTAACAAACACGTCTCTCTGTAAACACAAAGAATTGCTCAGATTTCAGTAAATTACTTTTTTTTTTTTTAAAGAAAACAGGATTAAAAACATATACATTACGTGATTTATTTGATAAATGAGACGTAGGGAGTTATTTACTAAGAATTTACATTGTAATCACCAGTCTACTGAATAAATACAGTTGATGATAAATTAGTTGTGACATCTCTTTGTTTTTTCCTAAATGACACTGTAGTAGCCTTGGCTGGGCAAGTAAAAAAGCAATAGGACACTGTGAGGTCTGCATGTATAACCTATACGGCCTGTGACATCTGTAACTATGTTCTTATGGTACTTTGTGTGTCCACTTAAGAAGATATATATTTGTATCCAGATTTAAAGAAACACTCTAAAACATGTGCCATCATGTCCATAAATGAGTTACTTACCTTTAGTCCCCCTAGCACATAGGTCTCTCTGCGGCCACCATTCCTCCCGAGGCTGAAATATCCTTACAGATAATTTCAGCCAATCCAATGCTTCGCCATAAGAAAGTACTAGGGGGCTAGTGCAAACGCGCAACAATCCCCACACTGTGCCAGTAAGCATCTCTTTGAGGCAGGATTGTTATCTTTACGCAGTGTACGAGTATAAAGACTACAAACACCAGGAAAAGCCTCTAGTGGCTGTCTGAGTGACAGCCTACAGAGGAGGAGTTAGAACATAATGTTATAATTCTCAGAAAAGGCAGCGTTTACTTTGCACCAGAACCCCTATTTTAAGGCAGTGCCAATATATAGTTATAGCATTTGTCATTTTTTTTTGAGAATATATATACCGTTATTTGCTCTGCTTTTGTGTTTTTGGAAGATGTGCGTTAAAGGGGCAACTCTAAGCAGGATAACCAGCAAAACACGTGTAGTGATTATGAATAGCATTCTTTTGAGAATACACACCCCCATCTGCAGACTAAGGTAGAAAAGCTTTGGACAAATGACACAGATGTGAATTTCTGCATTATCTCTAACTCAATGGTAGCAGAGGGGCTAATCAATTGGTGCTGGGGGATCCCTATTTTTTGGCCAATCCAGTTGAAAAGTGTTTCACAGAATATGGGGAGGACGGTGCCCAAAGACTCAGTGCACCATAAGCTTAACAATGTTATGCAGTGGTTATGTATCAGAGTGTTCTGTTAAATTAGACAGCTATTTTTGGAAGATTAAGATCTATTTTGGGAGGGATAAGATAATAGGAGTCTGCCAGCAGCCATTTATTATTCCACGAAGTAGGGAATTACCTATGAAATTTTGCCTACAAACTATCTCAATATGTCTTAAATAATTTTCTCCAAATATACACTTCTGGAACTGAGAGAATACCCTGTAACGGTTTTGCCATATACAAATCATTACACCCTCTAGCAAATGTCATCAAATGCTGCTCATGAAGAAGCATCTGATTGGACGAGATCTGCACTCACTGTACATGGGCTTCTAGTCCCCTATGATCCATTTGGATTGGACTAGAAGATGAAGGAGCAGGGCCTGGCGGAGGAGGAGCAGGTTGTTACACCATGGATCCACCTTTTACCAGCTACTGCTGCAAGCATGCAGTCAACCCAACTGCTGCATAGCTATGGCATGCCTTGGGTGGCAACATGGACAAGTTCACTGTCACCCCTTGGATTTTGGGATCTTATGTGAAAGTCTGATTTTATATCATATAATTATTAGACACTCACCAATATTTTTCATTTATTTTTTTATTCATGGGGTAGCACAGTTGATTCACTTTTAGGGAACGCATGGTTTCTTGAGGGGGCTGTGGTTTGACTGCAGATTGGTGGTACGGCAGGCTTAGAGAAGCCGAAGTAATAGTTGTCACTATATCTGTAGGCTGACCGGCCCATTTATACTGGACTTGCTTGGCTCAGGTAATAAGGGGTATCTGTACCTACCTTTATATTTGTAGCGGTAAATGGAGGCTTTGTTTAAACTGAGGTAGAGGTTGACCAGCCGAATTAGGTGCTATACTCCTTTTCAAAGATACTATTCAGCGATACAATTTTTAATCAGTGGGGTAATAGCTGCTTGATCCAAGAAAATAAATAAATCGCACTGTCATTCTGGGGGCAAGAACAAGTTTTTTTTCCCCCTAGTTTGTTGCCAAATTGGAAGCGCTCTTTTTTGGCCTTCTTTTGGATCAGCATCAGAAACAAGTGTGAGAAAGGTTGAACTTGATGGACCATGTCTCTTTTTAGCTACGTAACTATTAAGTGATTTCAGTTTCCACATCTGCAGATTAGCAGTATATGAGGTTCAGAGAAGCCGAGGTAATAATTGTCACTGTAAGAAGCAGGTTTATTCGTAGACTGACTGACCCGGTTATACTAGACTTCCCTGGCTCACATAAAAGGGAGCATTAGCCATTAACTCTATATCTGCAGTGGTAAATGTCACGGTTAATCAGGTAAAATAGGTCTCTATCCTACCATTCTAACACATTGGGGATTGAGGGTTGTTTTAGAAAATTAATTTTAACAGATCCTATACAGTCATTCGAATTATGCACAGGGTCATTCAACAAGCCCCTTTCTAAACACTTGCAGGGAGTGTAAGTGTGTTTGTGTGTGACAAATTGTACACAAAATCAATTTCAAAGCAGACACTGTAACTAACACATTCTCTTCTACACAATTTGTTCTGGTTTTGCTTTGTTGGTCTTCAGAAGGGAGATTCCTTCTTCATTATGAGGACACCAGGAGCTGCTCAATCTTTGCACCTTCAAGCCTCACTCAATAAAATTCAGACATTCTAAGAATCTAAGTAGTTTAATTCATTAAATTATAATATACTAAAAGGCAAACCGCAAAGTGTAGGTAAAATAGCTGATTTTATTTGATAAGAGTTGACAATTTAAAACCTATGAAAAGACTGAGGTAGACTATTTTAGTCTAATTCGCAGTATGGTTTTCATTTCACTTCAATTTTGTGTTTCTTAGAGAATAACCACTATAAGTGTCCCCCATAAAATGGCGATTTGGCACACTCGGATTACAAACATAGAATTTGAACAGGTCTTTGTATGCATTTGTGGCATCCAATCTTGTCACAATCTCCAATTTAACATAATTTTAGAATTTATGAAAAGCTGGTACTAGCCAGCTGAACGTTCTTATTTTTTTTTTGGATTACAAATAATTATATTTATAATAGGAATAATAAAATGCTTAAAATTATTTTAAATTGTGGGGGAAGATAAAGAAAATTTAACTAGATTTACGTACAAACATTCTTCAAAAAGCTTGCCATGGGCTACAGTAGATTGCATTTTGCCTTCACCTGCCTCTGGGACTAATTAATTAAACTCATTTACATGTGGAATGTCTCGAATAACAACCCTCTAAACTCTGCACATTTGCAACATCCTTTTTTTCCCTGGACACATCACATTTCTTCCTTACAGTCAGGTTGTGCAGGAAAAATGCTGCCCAGTTGTAGGTGACAGGAAATTAAATGGCCAAGTATACATTTTAAATTGACAACATTGATCATCTATTGATTTCCCTATCATAATGCTGCAAAATGCAGGGCACTAGGGCATCACTTTTCCTATGCTGCCCATTAGCATGAAGAACTGTACAGTACAATGATATGTATCCAGGAAAACATGCTGTAACTGGCGCCCCAATACAAAGGCTGACACCTCACACATAGCTTTATCTCCTGGAAAGCATCATGTACCCCAATCCCAGCAGCTGGTGCAATACACACACACACACACACACACATTCATTTAACCTCTTGAGAACCAGAGGGCCAAGAAACCTGTGTGGGCACTGATGGGTTAGATATAAAAGTAGGATAGCAGTTTCTCTAAAAGCTGGCTACCAGGAGCTGGAGATGGCACAGTAATGTAATATTGTTATTATTTTAATTTATTTTACTTTCAGTAATGCACAGAGTCACGTGATCTCACACCCAGAATTGTGAGAGAAACAATGTAGCAGCGATGTTTACTCTGGAGGAAATACAAGACACACACCCTGTGGGGGAGGACAGAGGGTGACTGTAATCCTCAGCATTGTGTACTGACACCCGGGGAAAGCAGAATCCAGGCACTGCCTGCTACACAGGGCTCACAGGGTAACAATGGAAATCCACCCATGTGTTCCCCATAGCAGAATGAACCCGCACAGACCATCACATAAAGTTCATTAGGAAAAAAAATCCCCAAAACTTTTAAAGAAGAAACTAATATTAAGATGAATACACTGTAACCAGGCACCAGTGTAGGAAATCCCCAGCCTTTTCACAGCCAGGAATCTTGTGCTACTTACCGGCAGGGCAGGGGGAGGTAGGTCCTGCCTGGGTCAGATCATGAGAGGAAACAGCACAGAGTCCCCAGTGCTCTCCAGGTCTGTCCCCTCCTCCCAGACACACGTGGCCTGTCCTCTGTCACATGGGGTGGGACCCAGACTCTCCTGCAGGTGAATAGAGGGAGGTAACCTGGCTGGAGGTACACTGCTATCTATACACAGCCAGGCAATCCTCAATGGTTCTGGGATATCACAATAAACCAGGAGTCCAAAATTCAAGATTCCATTATTTCCTTAAATGTAGCTTCTCTGTTCTGAAGATTTTATAATACAATTGGATTAAAGGATTACTCAAACCAAAAAAAAAAAGCTGTGTTTTAAAGGGACACTATAGGCACCAAGACCACTTCAGCTCATTTTTTTTTTTTTTTTTGGAGAAACTGCAATGTTTAGAGTGGAGTACTAAGACTTAGGGATGTGCATGGGCAAAAAATTTGATTCGGTTTGGCACTTCCGAAACTCGTGCCAAACCAAACCTTTTATTCGGAAGCATCCAAATGTCCCAATTTAAATCCGGATCGAAACAAATTTCACATGTCTACTAAGACTACATCTAGTGTCTGCCTACAAGACATCCACTAGAGGAGCTGCCTTGAGTTTCACAGAATTTGACTCGTGGAGTAGATGCTGGACATCCATGCACTTTGTATGAGGACATCCAGCGTCAGAGAAAACCCTGCGTCAGCATTACTGGCAAGGAAAATGTGCTTCGTTAAGCTTACCGTCTCTGCTAATCTTCCACGAACATAAAAAGTTCAAGCCACTACTGCTATGCAGATGACACCCTTCAGTATGGATGTACCACCTCATTTACATTATGTGATCATGTTTTCATTTCAGTTCTGTAGTGTGATCATACTCATGTGGCTTGATTCAAAAATAAAGAATATAAAAAAAGATTGTAGGAGGGACACAACACAATTCCAAAAGGTAATGTGAGGATATTTGTAATGCAGAGGTGTGAATTTTATTTTGGTAAATCACTATTTCCACACTTTGATAATCCATGTTGATGAAAAACGGGTTGTCACATGAAATGCAAAATTTATTTGTAATGCAATAGTTGCAAAAAAATATAAAGTCAGAAAATGGCAAAATAAACAAACAAAAAAAAACACTTCAAACAAATATCTCCAATAAATTCCTGCTCACTTTAGTTAGGACCCTATAAATGGCTGACTCCAAGTTTGTAGACATTGTCAGATATAAGGTGACCATGCCCTCTTAGGAACCCAGGGTGCAGTTCCCAGGAAGGAATCACAAGTAGGTGTTGTTGATTTCATCAAAGATTTATTAACAAATTATTAAAAAAACAATTATTTAAAGATAGTAACAACTATATAAAATAAATAAAATCAATAATAAACACACCCTCCGAGATGCGTATCATCTGTCCACCAGACTTTCTCAACCCACATAGTCAAGCCATGGAGTGGAGGTCTGCTGACACCTGTCAGCTTCGCAATTGGAGGCTCCATATAATAGAGCTCTTGCACCTTCCTTAACCACTGCTGGAGAATGGGCATCTGTCTTTCTCCACATCACAGGTATAAAGGATTTAGCGTTTGACATTTATAAGATATATTTTTTTTATATAGGGACATTAGAGTTTTTGTAAGATGCAGAAGCATCCTCAGTGGTTTAAATGGGAAATTTGTATCAACAATCTCCTTTATCTTTGAATTAATTTGTTTCCAATATGTAGCTGAACAAGACCACCAAATATGTAGGATGGTTCCCACTACTTCCCAGCAACAGATACAGAGTAGTAAGTCAGGAGATCTGTATGTTACGAGTTATGGCCACAACATGCAGAGTCTAGGTTAGCAGTGATAAACTGGACTGACAATGAACTTATTATAAGACAACTTAATATAGAGAGTAAACATGGTGAAATACAAGTCTAGGTGAAAAAGAGAACTTGCCGGAGTCAGCTACACAGTATATCAAACAGGTGAACAAGTCTGAAAAGGCTTACAGAGAAACTGTAACCCTTGCCAATGTCAATACCAGAAACGTCACAATGTATCAAGGACCGCACTAAAGGGTAATATAGGAACAGAAACCATGATAGGACACAGTAAATAGGGCCAGAGGAGTTTAACTACCATTATGTATTATTTGATCATGGCTGCAACCCCAAATTGTACGTGAATGGGGACAACGAGCCAAGGTGGACAAATTAGAGCCGGAAGTGATGTGACGCCTCCATTTCCCTTTTAAGATCTTGCTCCGGAAGTGAGCAGGTTCTTTTCTCTGAAATTTTCCTGAGAGTCTCTTGACCAGTACGAGGACCAGGTAAGTAACACTACATGCTTCACTGGCCCAAGTGTTCCCCTAAAAAAGAGGCGCGCTTGCATTTTGAATCCACTTTCCAAAAATGTTAGGGCATCTCTAGAGTATCTCTAGGCTTTTCTCGGAATGTGGTTACTTGTGGACTTCCGTTAATGCCCAAACGATACGTGAACAACTTAGCAGAATTACACAGGTTATGGTGCACAGAATATCCTATTTCTACTCTGCCTGTTGAGAGTATCTTAAAACGGCACACAGCCTCGATCACAGTGAAATGGACCATTTATAAATTTATAGCTGCTGCTGCTGCTGCATGGTTGCTATCACTTTACTAAACAGTTTAACTCATCATATGTGATTAGTGGGAGCGGTGGCTAGACAGGAGTTTATGGGATAAGAGGAGTCTCATAGACAAGAATGATAGGCTTCTGACTGATGGAACCTCTTACCGAGACCAGCTACAGGAACCATGAAGTTATCTTTTTTACGTAATTATTTTTTTTTTACATACTTTTTTTTATATCCAATTAAATTCATTAAAAACATGGTGTCAATGTCTATAATTTTCCTTTTAACTGTGCATAATGCCAGGTGTCCAAAACAGTTAGCAAAAGCTGTATATCTCTTGTCTGCAGCATTTGCAAGCTCTCCCCTTCTAATCCCGCCCCAATACCCACAGTAACACCCCACAGGAGCGCAGAGAAGGCTTGGAAAGGCAGAAGGAATAAGCATCATCTTTTTGGAAGATGATCGGAGTAGGCCCTTTGGAATGAAGGCAGTAAGCCATAGGCATGCTTCTCGCTGGAGAGAATGAGGATTTCTGCCAGTACACATAGCACCTTTTATCTTTCTAAAATAGACCAAATTACAGCATAAAGTAACTGTGAATGGAACTTTTCTAGCTTTAAGTAAATGTGTAATTGACTTAAATTGAATTTATAATCCCAGAAATAACAATAGTTTTTTTCAGAACTATAGGTTACCTTCTGTTCGCCTCCCTTTGGATTTAAAAAAATTTAAGTTTCTCAATATTTTGAATTTTGTTGCTACATTTCTGTACTATGCTCTTGTTTTTTCCGAGATTATTTTGGCTGCTGTTAATATGCATTTAATTACTGTTTATCTGCTTTATTTCTTATTATTTTGAAAAGCCAATAAACATGTACATTGTTTATTGAAATGCACATTATACATTCAATGTACATTGATGCCAAGTGATCTAGGTGCCTTTAGTGGTCCTTTAAGCGCTTTACATTTTTCAAAAGGAGGAGAGGCTAAATCAGAGTAAACAGGTTGCTCATAAACTGTGGCTAGGATCGCTTCTTTGGTTATATCGTGGTGCTTTATGAGAATGCTTCTCAGTGGGACAAAGGATGTCAGCTTACGGCAGACTATAGCCATTACAAGGGCCTTGTCATGCAACAGAACAACCAATTCCGGGAGAATTTGAATGCGTAAATTACTGGTCTTGGAAGTATTGCCAAAGTCCTTCACGACATCTTACAATTGTTTAACCCCTTAAGGACCCATGACATGTGTGACGTCATGATTCCCTGTTATTCCAGAAGTTTGGTCCTTAAGGGGTTAAAGGGAGACAATAAAATACCACTCTTATCTTGTAAATTAGTCTATGCATCATGGAAGGCATAAACCCTGTTTTCCAAGGCCTTAGTACAGTCTGTAAGGGAGGCAAGTTCTGTGGACATAGTGGCTAGTCCCTGGCTCGAACCTTTTAGGGACACTCTAATCACCAAAACACCTTTAGCTTAATAGAGCAGTTTTGGTATATATATTATGCTCCTGTAGTCTCACAGCTCAATTATCTGCCATTTAAGAGTTAAATCACTTTGTTTATGTAACCCTAGTCACACCTCCCTTGCATGGGATCTGCACAGCCTTCCTAAACACTTCCTATAAAGAGAGATCTAATGTTTAAACTTCCTTTACTGCACAGCCTGTTTAATTTAGAAATTCTCCTGCTCTGTTAATAGCCTTCTAGACCTTGCAGAAGCCTATTATGTGTGATGAAAATGTTAACATCTGATTGAAAAGTAAATCATTTTTTTCCAAACAGGTTGTGTGAGCACAGCCAGGGCAGGTGTGGCTAGGGCAGTATGGTAAGAAATAAAAGGGATTTAACTCCTAAAAATGACAGAATTGAGCAGCGGTACTGCAGGGGCATGATATATACACACAAAAAACAGCTTATTAAGCCAAAGTCGTTTTGGTGCCTATAGTATCTCTTTAAAGCTTCAGAGCATGGACTTGTCATAGAAATCTTGTTTCTGGGGCTAGTGCTCTCGTCTCCTAAAGCATTCCAGCTGTACAGTGGGTTTGTGTTCTGACAGCTTCATAAGCAGAACCTCTGTGATTTCAAGTGCGGTCATTTCATAGGAGCTTAGTGTAAGTTGGAGGTTGTCAGAACATTAATCTCATGCTACCATACTGAAGCAGATGGAGGATGTGTCCTATTTACACATTACATTTTTATATACACCTTGCCCTGCTATGAAACAGCCAGTACGGAACATTTGGTAGTCAAGTAAACAATATCTTTAACAATTCAATTGCATAATATTTGGAATCTACTTATTATTTATATACAATATATATATATATATATATATATAATATATATATATATATATATATATATACACACACACACACACACACACATACACGTCCACCACTAGAACTGAAAACAACAACTAGGAACAAGGTAGGAACAAAAAAAAGGTGTTTTAATTTACATACTTAAATAGTTCATTAGAGAAATTTACATAAATCAGAATTCACATCTTATTTGACCCAGCTGGTACTAACAAGTGTGCAGTTATGCAGCTTGGACACAGTAGTTCTCATCCAAATGGAAATTTCTCACAGGAAAAAAAAATAAAAAAACCAAAAAATGCAGATAAGGTTTGACTATACAAACTGGGTCTTGATAAGTCCAGGTTTTGTATCCAAATGATAAACAACAATGTACAACTTGAGCATAAAATCGGACGTCCTTACACACTGGTTCTGGGCGTGTTACATTGTAGACATTGTGAAACAGATTTATGTTCTGTTAGAACACAGCAGGAATCTTGTATTTGATAGATCTCAGTCACTCTCGTATTCCTCTATCTTGAGTTCGTCATCCTCCATAACAACTTGGGCTGCAACAGGCTGGGGCTGGCTGCATGACAGTTCACTTTCTCCCCCCTGACTAGATGGCAGAGATGCATGTTGTTCATTAATAGAGATTGACCTGGAAAGTTCATTCCTTTCTTTCCCAGTGTGTAAGTCCGTAGGATCGTCTTCTTCGCCGCTCTCAGCATCTGGGACCCCTGTGTCCTTATCAGTAAGAGCTTCAAGCTTCATTCTAGAAGAGAATATATGTCAGTACAGCCCATTGGACATGTAGCACTAGTAGAGATGCCCGGCTTTAACTAGGAAACATGAGAACTTTGTTCACACAAGTAACATCACCTAGTTTTTTTTGTTTCTTTCTTTTCTAAATGCTACCAGATTAATCTTATACTACAGAGTTTTACATGCATTATGTATTGTTCTTTCCTTACATAATTTTTTTAATAAAAGGGACACTCCTGGTCCTGGGTGCAATGCAACACACATTGTTAAAGCATTATTTTTTTACAGTTTTCTATGATCAGAGTAGAATTTAAAAAGGCACATGCAGTTTATACTCAAAATTATTTGACGGCTGATCACTTTTCGGACAGCAACCACTGATGCAGAGGGCCTGAAGTGGCTGTCAGGCCATCACAGTGAGATCTTATTGTATGAAATTGGTGCCATGGACATAAGAATTTCACTGATATGAAAGAGTGATCTCATGCATTTAGGAATAAGTGTTGCAATTCAGTTGTCAATCAGTCACCATATACAAATTTATAATTTAACATTAACTACTTAGTGAATAAATCCCGTAGAATATCCAAACAAATTACCTTACAGAATGTTTCTTTAGGGGAAGTCGACCAACATCTTGAATAAATGAGATTTGAGCTGAAAGACAGGGAGAAACAATTTAAAAAGAGTACAGTTGTTTTTATAAAACCATACACTTGTGTAAAATTTTAAACTAGATAAATTGTTATTTTTAAAAAGTATTTAAATAACTTTATCGTAGTTAAGCGAAGGTTCGTTCTATGACACATGTGCATTACCTTGATTTCTTAATGGATTTGTGAGCATTGCTAAATATGGTAAGACCTGGGTCTGAAGGCATAACGGCGAGGAACAGAAGCTTGAAAAGAGTTCTCTGGCAGCAATGCAATTTTCCTGATACTAGAAAATCAGACAAAGGGAAAAAAAAGCTTGAAAATCAAAGATGAAGAAAAACACACTCAATAGAAAATCGTTTGTATTGTATAGTAATAAATCCTCAGTGTCTCCGTAGAAATTTCTATTGCACATGAACCCATATAAAATATACTAGAGTTTCATTGTAAAGATAGACAGATAGATGTTGCGCACCACTGAACAAATATCACACAATTAGTGCAATTAAAAAGTGCAGTAGGTGATCCAGTTACACAAAAGGCATAACGTCTGGAAGAAAATAAACGTTTACCTTTTTGGAAACTGAGAGCCACTGTGGTTTGTGTAGCGGCCTAAAGCCAATTCCGGATTGACAATTGGCGAAGGCCCGAGCCCTGTTGGAATGTATGATTCCTCTGCTGGCAACCGACGAGCTGTAAACATTCAGTGTGGACCTGCTCTATGGAAAAAAAAAAATAAAAAAAAAATAAATGATTGTACATTATGTAAGCGAAGCTAGTGCATCATGACATACAATGAATGTGCAATAATAAACAAACAAAATAGCCTCTAAAATGTGATTATGGCAGCATGCACATTTTATAAAAATTGTACAAATAGCCTCTAAAATATTTTGTTTACATAGTAAACCATATTGTGTAATAGATCATGTATGCTTCTTGATTTGTAGAATAAGGTTTATAGTATTTCATGGTTTACTAGAATTCAAATGTCACTTCCTGACAAATTGCACAATACAGTAATGATTTGGCACTATAGTATCTTGCTTTTCTTTGTTAATTTACTTGTTTAGCCAAGACTTACATTCCAGTCTCCAGAAAGGACATCTGCAGCACTCATATATTCGCTTGCTCGCACCACATCATCAATATCGGAGAAGAAATCCAAGTAGTTTTGATGGAGATATAAATTGAAAAGCTCACTATACATGTGAGACTTTTCTACAACAGCCTAAACATAAAAAAGAAACAAACTAGTTATAGAGTATAAAAAAAATATAGCTTTAACAGAAGTCAAAGAAGTTAATGTGATGTAGGATTATTAAAATCTTTATTGAACTTGTATTGAATTATTGCACTAACTCCATTTTAACTGCATACTGTGTGACAAATCCTCCATTTTGTCCTCATAACCTGACTTCTTCATTTTAAAACTACATTACATGACAGAATTTCCCAGCACATCTAACACAATGGACAAAGACTGTATTTTCTATAAAGACATGACTAACTCAGAAACTGCTGAATTTCCCCTAACTTGCAACATAGTATAAATTGAAGGCCATGAGAACACGGTAGTAATGAAATGTTCTATTCATAAGAGACCTTGCACCTGACCTGACATCACTGACCGTGTAAAATGACGCTCAAGCCCCCCTTTCCACCGAGTAAGCCTTATGCTAGGAAAGATGGCGCTTGAGCCCCTTGTCCCCACCCGTGTCCAGAACAATACCACCTATTGGTGGGTGGACACCTAGCTAACCACTTAGTTTTTGAGCCAATTAATTACATTTATAGGTGGACACTAATCCAGACACTTAACAATTAATCCAATTAATGATGTTTATTTGTTATTATCTGATATTCAATGATGACGTAAAATGCCTCTTAAAAGGGCCTGCGAGCCCGCTCTTGCTTCACTTGCCAATAAATTTCCTCAAAGTTATTTTAACCTGAACTCTGTGTGTCAGACTGAATTACTTCAGCGTATATACGCAATTTAATTTTCTTAATTTGGACAGGAACAGATAGACATTTAAACATTTTGGTTTACTGCTAAAAAGTACCATAACAACTTGGCGCCCAACGTGGGGCTCCGGGCTATGTCTGGCCGGTGAGCCGTCCTAAGGAAGACGCTGTTGGACGGAGGAATCGGAGGGGAAGGAAAGGAGACTGATCACCTCCAGGTACACGGTAGAGACTTCTGCAGAGCCACCGGTATGTTCCGGCCCCTTTGATTGACCCGTCCACGTGTCTGTGACTGCTTCCCGGGAGGACATCAAAGACAGGTAATATCTTGCCCGGGGTCTCGTTACTCACTTGTTTACCTGCATTTAGTCTATCTGTTGCCTGGGTGTGTTTGAACTGTTTGCCTGTTTCCCCTTTTTAAAATAAAGGGGGGTGGACCTGCGGGGGTTTTGCCTGGGGTTCTCTGTTTCGCCTGTTTTCCCCTTTTTGAGATAAGGGGGGTGGACCTGCGGGGGTTTTGCCTGGGGTTCTCTGTTTTGCCTGTTTTCCCCTTTTTGGGATAAGGGGGGTGGACCTGCGGGGGTCTTGCCTGGGGTTCTCTGTTTTGCTTGTTTGCTCATTTACCCCTTTTGGGTTAAAGGGGGGTGGACCCGGGGGATTTGCCTGGAGTCCTGTTGCCTGTTTTACTCCTTTTAGGAGCCACGTGTTTGTGGCTGTAGGGAAAAGGGGGGGTTGACCTGTGGAAGTTTTCCTGGGGGTCTTCTTTGCCTGTTTACCTCTTTTAGGAGCCTCGTGGCTGTGGCTGTATGGAAAAAGAGGCGAGTTGGGTCTGTGGAGATTGTGTAGACTCATAGTTTCCTGGGGATCCTTCTTTGTGTCACCTTGATAGCCTAGCTAGCTTCATTGTGCACGTAACTCTGCTTGCAGAGAGGTGGTACCCTCCAGCTTTGAGCGCTAGGCTGGAGCCATTCCAATTTTTTTATTTGTGGTGTGTGGATTCGGGCAGGCATTGCTGTCTTCATCACCACGGGGTAGTGGGACTTATGAGTGGGTTTCATAGGGGCACTACGAGAGTGAGGATAGAGGTGGCCACTTCCAGTGGGCTGCTGTAACGAGGGAGGCTTACGGATCTCGGACCGGTGTCAGTTGTTTTCCGTGGCCTTTGGTAGTGAGACTTAAGGAAGTCGTTCTCCGAGCGGGGACACTACGGGGTTGAGGGAGGTGACTTTGGAGTAAGCACACGAGTAAAGGAAAGGTTTACTGTTGATTTTATTTGAACTGTGATGCATGCACTGTATTTCAATTGTATTATTGTTTTGTTTGTTTAATTAGGAGTCATTCAAACTCCTGTGTCTGTCTCTAAGGATTTTTCCTTGCCTTTTCCCTTTTCTATACTTCCTATATTATTATTATTCTATCCACTCCTATTCCTCTTGACAGAGAAGTGATTGGTCACACACTTCTCACCTCGCTCCAATCCGTGTCTACCACCTCAGGTAGGCGGATTCAGTGACTAGTCTACGTTTTGGGAAGACGCACTTGAGGGGGGACCCACCCCTTTCCCCGAGTGGCAGTCGAGCATTGTAGACGCTCTTGTTCCTTTTCCCTTGTCTATCCCTATATCTAGGACGCTGGTATAGGGGGGAGGGGGAATATGGGGCAGGAATTGGGCAAGCCCGGTAGGGGCTGGCTCGCATGTGATTTAGTTGAAGACAGAGAGGGAGAGGAAATGGTTAAAGGTGTTGAAAGAATTGCTAAAGTGTGTAAAATTGCTGTGCCTTCATGTGGTAGATTACAACCAGAAAGCTGGCGTAGATTACTGACAGAGAAGAAAGGCAAGCTCACAGATAATGATTTATTAAAGACTGCTGAAGCGTGGTATAGAGTAGCGAAGGCTATTCAGCAGGAAGGTTGGGTTGAGGAAGAAATAAATCACAAAGGTGTGAAATTGTTTGTGTATCATAATAATTGTGTTGCTGGGGTATTCCCTCAGCCAGCGCCCCAAAATGGCGCCCAGGGGATGTCTATCCCCAAGGTTCAGTCAGCAATAGGTGATAGCCAGCTGACTATGTTCCCCACTCCCAATCCTCCCGATGCCCATCCCGTCACCTCCCCTGTCTGCCCGGTCCTGAATTCTGATGGATCTTTCTTTTCCCCTTTCCCGTCCCTAACATTCCCATCATCCTCATCCATCCCTGCACCACCTTCTGTACCTAATTCTAACATCTCATCTGCCATTCCTTCCCTACACTCTCTCTCCGTTAATAACTCCGCCCTCCCATCTGCATCCACCCAGCTAACCACCCCCTCCTCCCTAACACCGACTCCTCCTTCTGCACCCACCCTGACCAATCCCTCTCCATCCTCTCCCGTAACCGACCCCACCCCGGTCCAATATCCCACCTCCTTCCCAACTCCCCACCCAACTCTCCTGCCCTCCCCAGCCTGGCCATACCCTTTCCCATATCCCATGGCCCTGCCCTATCCAAATTATCCATACCCCCTTCCCCAAGCCACTCCCCAGGTTCCGGTCATGCCCAGTCCGGCACAGTCTGCCCCGGATGTGCCCACATCAAACATGGCCGCCACTTCTTCCCTTAACCCCAATGCAACTTCCTTTCACGCCTCCAATATGGCGGCCCCCAGTCATCCAGCACCCCTGATGCCGGTGCTTCCCGGTGACTATTCATCCCGTGATTATGACCCACAAGCCACCCCTGCATCTGGGACTCCCTCCCATCCCCCGGTTCTGTCACCTCAAGCGGCCCCCTCACGGAGAAGGGCCCAGATCGTAGAAATAGAGGAGGAAGAGGATGACAGGGTATCCCAGGATTCATTGGAGGCTGCGGGAGCCTCAGCTCATCGTTCTATCGATGATCCCTTTGGACACAAGGGTCGGGGAGAACGGGCCCCTCCCAAATATGTTGCCTTTAACCCCACTCAAGCTAGTGCTTTAATGAAATCACTCCCTGACCCAGAAAAGCAGCCTATGCCTTTTTACCGAGGGATAGTTCAAATTCAAAAGACTTATTCCGCCGCATGGCGTGATTTACTGAGTATTTGTGCTATTAAAGCAGGGGATGCATATTGGCCCAGCATGGCCCGTCACCTCAGTACAGATCTGCTCTCCAGTGATGTTGATTACCCCTCCGGAGTAACTTTTTGCAACCAATTAAGAGAATGGGCTAAGGACAAACTTGCTGATCAGGCAGCTGGCCTTACTGATGTTATACAAGATAAAGGAGAATCAGTGGAAAGGTTTCACGCAAGACTGTATCAAATGTTTACAGATTTAGGATTTGATCTTACTGATAAGATCCATTCACAAATGCTGTCCGGTGCCTTTGTCCAAGGTGTTAAAGATTTCATACGCAAAGGAATCATTGCTGCACGCCCTGAATATAAGGTTGTTCCTCTGGATACTTTACTCTTGGTTGCTAGAGGTTTAGAATCTGCCCAAACCCCCAGAAGACCCAGTTCTGCTCCGCTCATGGTGTCCCGCACCACCCCTATTCCCAAAGGCACCAAACCAGAGGATGGTTATTGTTTCAATTGCAGAGCCAAAGGACATTTTAAAAGTGATTGCCCAGAACCTAAAAGAGAACCAAGAAAGCCGTCCAGGCCAGCACCGGCCCCTAAGGCCGAGACCACGGTTCCCCTGGTTGAGGAACCTGATGATTAGGAAATTGGCAAGCCTGTGTCATTAACCCCTGTCATAGCAGTGACTACAGGGGACAGGGGGGGGCCACTTGCTACAGTGACTTTACCCATTGAGGGCCAACCAACCACATTTCTTGTTGACACAGGTGCAGCCCGAAGTGTTCTGCGAGAACAAGACCTGCCAGACCCATCTTTTCTGTCAAATATTGATGTCTCTTGTGTTGGAGTGGATGGCCAGCCAAGACACAGCCCTTTAACAACTCCACTACGAGTTGGCACTAACCTGCTTTCTCGTTTTGTGGTATCCTCCACTTGCCCAATTAACCTGTTAGGCGCTGATGTTCTCTCACGCCTGCAGGCATCTATCACCTTCACTCCGGATGGACAAGTAGAAATGTCTACAACTCTATCTGATT
The DNA here is from genome assembly GCF_036172605.1 of Pelobates fuscus. Taxonomy (NCBI): domain Eukaryota; kingdom Metazoa; phylum Chordata; class Amphibia; order Anura; family Pelobatidae; genus Pelobates; species Pelobates fuscus. The sequence continues at coordinate 39,322,471 of NC_086321.1, read as the reverse complement.
CAGATACCTCAGCCTTATGCTCCATACCTCTGATGCTGCAGTTAGCAGAACCCCATGGGCAAGCAGCAGAACAGAGGTCCAATTTCCCAGAAATATTAATAACCCAGGTGCCTGCTCACTTATGGTCCTCAGGCCCAGAGGACATAGGTCACCTAAATGTCCCACCTGTGGTGGTAAGGCTTATTCCAGGAGCTAAATTACCAAGAAAACCACAATATCCTTTAAAACCAGCACAGGCTGCAGCCATTTCCATCCACATCAAAGCACTCTTGGAGAAGGGTGCTTTAGTGAAATGTAAATCAGAGTGTAATACTCCATTATTTCCTGTAAAGAAGAAAACTCCAAAAGGTGAGCCAGAGAAGTACAGGATGGTCCAGGATCTCCGTGCAGTCAATGAAGCAACTGTCCTGGACACCCCTCTTGTACCAAACCCGCATACTCTGCTCTCTGGAGTCCCACCATCTGCAAAGTATTTCACAGTCATTGATTTGGCTAATGCCTTTTTCAGTGTTCCACTGGACCCATCCTGTCAATACCTGTTTGCTTTCACCCATGAAATGCAACAGTATACCTGGACTGTCATGCCCCAAGGGGCCCAAAATTCTCCAAGCCAATTTGCAAAAGCCATGTGTACCATCCTTGACCCATGGCAAGCTGAACACCCAGAAGTTGTTTTACTCCAGTATGTGGATGATTTACTGCTCTGTGGAGATGATATTCCCACTACTGAAAAGTGTTCACTTAGTCTCCTTTGCTATTTGGCAGAACAAGGATGCAAAGCTTCACTCCTCAAGCTGCAGTTCTGTCAACCTTCGGTAATTTTCCTTGGTCATTGCCTATCTCAAGGTACCAGACATCTCACCCGGGACCGGGTGAGAGCAGTACTGGATATTCCACCTCCAAGGACTGCAAAATCTCTTCATGCCTTCTTAGGCCTCATCTCCTATTGCAGAGCATGGATTCCAGAGGCCTCTCTGCTTATGCAACCCCTCTATGATGCACTCAAGTCAGATCCATTTGGCCTGACCAATGAAGCTCTGGACAATTTCTGCACCCTAAAACGTGCTATTGCATCTGCTCCTGCACTGGGCCTACCAGACTATTCCAAACCTTTCAAATTATTTGTCTCTGAAAGACAAGGCCATGCTACAGGAGTTCTTACCCAAACTAATGATTTAAGAGGCCGCCAGAGGCCTATTGGATATTTCTCATGTCAAATGGACATTGTGGCCAGGGGGACCCCTTCCTGCCTTAGGGCTGTTTTTGCTGCAAGAGAGCTCATTGAAAGAACTGCAGACCTAGTCCTTGGCCACCCTCTGGTTGTTTTGGCCCCTCATGACATCTCTGCCATTATCAACCAAGTCCAGCTCAAGCACGTGTCTCCTGCTAGACACCTGCGCCTACAATGCCATCTTCTTCTGCCTGATAACATTTCCATACAAAGATGTCAAGTTCTTAATCCATCCACTCTTCTTCCACTCCCTGAGGGGGGTGTCTACTATGGATTTATCATGGATGAAACCTACATCTACCTTCTCTGCGGGTGCATTAAGAAATTGCATCCAGATTTAACATTTCATGAAGAAGATACACCTCTTTGTGAAGGCCCGGATTACGCCTTCTGTACCATGTGGTACAAGCCAAACATTACTCCTGAACCTTGCTATGAAGATGAGCTTTATCACTGGACAAAAGTGAAGCTCACTGCCCAAGACTTCTATTGTGACTCTGAAGGCAATAGCATGGTCCTGATCCAACTACCTCCAGAACTCAATTACCTGTACCGTCATTGGGATACTGCTATCCCACATGTCCCCGTTACCAAGCTGAAAACAAGATCATGGAATGATCTTGGGCCCATGGCAAAATTATGGGCCACCATGGATGAATCACAGCTACAGGAAAATGGTATTGTCAAATACCCTACAACTGATCTTCTTGAAGCATGGCCACGCCAGTTCCTGGAAGAGGAGTTTCAAGACCTGGTCATAGTGAATGATTATGACCCAGAGACACCTCATGATTGTTTTGAACAGATGAAGATGGAGACAGTGCACTTACCAACTGTGCATGATAATCCATTGCCAGATCCAGATTTTACCCTGTTTGTGGACGGATCAAGGTATGCCGATGAAGAAGGAAGATACCATACAGGGTATGCCGTAACCACAACAGATGAAGTTATCAAATCATCACCTTTACCACCAGCTATGTCTGCGCAAGAAGCTGAATTACAAGCCCTGACTTCAGCATGCAAAATTGCCGAAGGAAAACGTGCCAACATTTATACAGATTCAAGATATGCCCTGGGTGTGGCACATGACTTCGGCCTCATTTGGAAAACAAGAGGATTTCTTACCACTGCCGGTACACCAGTCAAACACAGCTCTGCAATCAAGGAACTAATGGATGCCCTCCTACTCCCTGAAGAGGTGGCCGTTCTGAAAGTGAAGGCACATGGGAAGTTGGATACAGATGAAGCAAAGGGCAACCATTTGGCTGATCAGGCTGCTAAGCAAGCAGCCAGAGATTTGCAGGAAGTGGATGAAGAAGTGTCCGGACAAGAAGAAGAAGTTCCTATTTTTGCTCTGCAAACTCTTCCTACTGATTTAAGAATTCTGCGAGAACAGCAAGCTGCAATTACCCCTGAAGAAATACAGAAATGGAAGAATAAAGGAGCTATCCTAAAAGATGGGATATACTACAACAACTTCAAATTCTGCCTTCCAAAAAATTTATATCCAGCAGTTGTCCAATGGGCACATGGACCTGCACATTTGTCAAAAGACCTAATGGCCGCCCTCATACAAAAGTATTATGAAGCACCTGGAATCACAACATTGATTAACAGCTTCTGTAGGGCCTGTGTCATTTGTGCAAAATGCAATCCAGGAAAACCAATCAAGGTGCCTGCAAAACACCTAGCAAAACCCATGTACCCTTTCCAGAGAATTCAAATTGACCATATACAAATGCCCAAGAGTGGGCCTCATGAAGATGCACTAGTGATAGTGGACATGTTCTCAGGCTGGCCAGAAGCCTACCCAGTGGCCAATATCACTGCGAAAACAACAGCGAAACGTCTACTTACAGACATTGTATGTAGATTTGGACTTCCAGAAGTCATTGAAAGTGATCAGGGCCCAGCTTTTACAGCAACAGTGACTAAAGAAATTTGGACTGCTCTAGGGGTGACCCTAGCCTTTCACACCCCTTACCACCCACAAAGTAGTGGTAAAGTAGAGCGCATGAACGGCACTCTAAAAGCCAGAATGTTAAAAATGTCACAGGAAACAAAGATGCCCTGGCCAGAAAGCCTGTCAATAGCTTTATTTAGCGTTAGGCACACACCTAGAGGGAAGCACTCACTATCCCCATATGAGATTCTATTTGGAACAGCACCCAGACTAGGTTGTTATTATCCGCAGCAGTTACAACTCCAATCAAATGTTTTAGTAGACTATGTAACTGAACTTGCAAGTGCCTTAAACAAAATACATGCCCAAGTTTTCTCTTCAATTCCAGATCCCGATTTGGATACAGGTACTCACAGCCTGCTTCCCGGAGATTGGGTTCTGGTTAAGAAATTTGTGCGGAAAAATACCCTGGAACCAAGATTTGACGGTCCATTCCAAGTTCTCCTGATCACCGCAACCTCCGTCAAAGTGGCCGGCAGGCCAAATTGGATCCACGCTTCCCACTGCAAGAAGTCTCCTGCCCCAGAGGAAGCAGATACCGCACAAGCATGTACCTCTGGTACATAATCTCCTTAATTAGTTTAATTAAGGCCCAACAGGTAGCCATTACTAAGGATGTTAGTGGGTACACCTTCTGGTATAATTCATCATGTACCCATGTGGCTACCTATACCTTTGATTATTGTGATATTGTAGAATGCCCGTTCCCTACATCACAAATTCAGAATATCTATAGAGATATCCCTCATTCAAAAGACCCATATGTTTGTGTAGTGGACAAACAATGGGGGCACAATTGTGACCATTGGGGGGCGGCGGGATGGAATGCCGGGCCTGCCTGGGGTTACAAACCAAAAAGTGCCTTATCTAAAGTAGATGACCATGGTAGATCCCTCCTCCAAAGAATGACTTTGAGAAAGCCTGGGGGGGGGGTACACCAATGAAATTAATCCTCAATATTGAGCATCCAAGTCCAACAGATGCAGACCAATATGTAATGGGAATGTATTGGAAAAAGGGTTCCTATAAAAAGTTAGGGCATTTCTACCTCAAAGATATGTGCAACTCATCTGAGTGGCAAGGGGCCACCCATATGGTCCCCAATCCATTAAAACCTCACATCCAGACCTTTCAAGACATGATGGCCATTGCTAACCCCACCTTTGAAGATACCATGGCCGCCGAAACAGGTTTTAATGATGTTAATCTATGGTTAGAATGGATGAAATATAATGCTAATAAGCATAATAAAACCGCATGCTATGTGTGTGGCGGTGCCCGGCCTCATTTGGGCACTGTGCCTTTAACCCTGCCAGTAGATATAGAAGAATGTGTTTTGAGCCTCTTTGCCTATCACTATGATTTTAACAGGTCCATATGTAGAGCATGGACAAAAGAGTATCCTCTCCTAACCAAGGATGTCAAACCCCCTGATGGTATTACAGTATATAAAGGTAATTACACTTGTTATGCTAACTATGATGGAATTGGTAAATTCTTGGGTAACTTCTCTAAAGGGTATTGCGCTACCTACAGAAATGTATCCATGAGCTTGTTGCAGTTTCATACTAGATCATTAGGGGATATTTACTGGTTGTGTGGGGATTTACAGCTAAGATCCAGAATGGACAAGGAATGGTGGGGGGAGTGTACTTTGGCTAAAGCCATCATGCCCATACACATCATCTCTGACACACACCTCAACACCCATGAGTCCAGTCACACTAAGGTTAAGCGCGAAGCCCCAGTGAAGGGAAGTTTTGATCCTCATGTTTATATTGATGCCATTGGGGTGCCTAGGGGGGTGCCCAATGAGTTTAAAGCAAGAGATGAAGTTGCTGCAGGATTTGAATCACTTTTTGCCATAGTTACCACAAACAAGAATTTAAATTGGATAAATTATATATATTATAACCAACAGCGTTTTGTTAATTATACCCGAGATGCCCTCCAGGGATTGGCCGAACAGTTGCAGGCCACATCCCAAATGGCCTTCCAGAATAGAATGGCCTTAGATATGATTTTAGCTGAAAAAGGAGGAGTATGTAAAATTTTGCCCGACACCATGACATGCTGTACCTACATCCCAGAAAACACAGGCCCTAATGGTAAAGTTACATTAGCCATAGAGAAATTAAATGAACTTTCTGAAGAGTTAAAAAGGAATTCTGGGATAAAAGATCCCTGGGAAAGATGGTTTGGTTGGATGACAGGATGGCAAAAGGCTTTAATGCATATTGGTATGGCAATACTAATTTTTCTTTTTATCTTTGCTCTTCTCTTTTGTTGTGTCCTCCCTTGTCTGAGAAAATCCCTCATGAAGACTGTTGACCAAGCGGCACCCACTTTCACACATCTCGAAGTTGATGACCAAGATTTCCAAGATCTCAACTCACCCTGTTTACCGCTGCAAACTATCCCTTTTGTTGATAAAGTGCGAGAATTCTAGGAAGGGATCAGCTTAGGGACAGCATCTGTCAGTGAATGGTAAAGACCCCGTGTGGAGAAGTGGTGGGCAAGCCACCATGGGCCACCCATGGGAGTGAAGTGTTCGAGAGCCATACTGACGATGAGTTAGCCTATTAGGGTCAGCTCTAGGGACAGACTTTGCATTAACACCTAGCTAGCGGCCACGGGGTTTCTGTGCCTTTGGGTTAACACGTCTTCTGGTACTAACAAATAAAGTTTTATCTCTTAGAATCTAACATTTCATAGGGGGGACTGATGTAGGATTATTAAAATCTTTATTGAACTTGTATTGAATTATTGCACTAACTCCATTTTAACTGCATACTGTGTGACAAATCCTCCATTTTGTCCTCATAACCTGACTTCTTCATTTTAAAACTACATTACATGACAGAATTTCCCAGCACATCTAACACAATGGACAAAGACTGTATTTTCTATAAAGACATGACTAACTCAGAAACTGCTGAATTTCCCCTAACTTGCAACATAGTATAAATTGAAGGCCATGAGAACACGGTAGTAATGAAATGTTCTATTCATAAGAGACCTTGCACCTGACCTGACATCACTGACCGTGTAAAATGACGCTCAAGCCCCCCTTTCCACCGAGTAAGCCTTATGCTAGGAAAGATGGCGCTTGAGCCCCTTGTCCCCACCCGTGTCCAGAACAATACCACCTATTGGTGGGTGGACACCTAGCTAACCACTTCGTTTTTGAGCCAATTAATTACATTTATAGGTGGACACTAATCCAGACACTTAACAATTAATCCAATTAATGATGTTTATTTGTTATTATCTGATATTCAATGATGACGTAAAATGCCTCTTAAAAGGGCCTGCGAGCCCGCTCTTGCTTCACTTGCCAATAAATTTCCTCAAAGTTATTTTAACCTGAACTCTGTGTGTTAGACTGAATTACTTCAGCGTATATACGCAATTTAATTTTCTTAATTTGGACAGGAACAGATAGACATTTAAACATTTTGGTTTACTGCTAAAAAGTACCATAACAAATGGATCTCACTGAGAGAGGCAGCGACACATTTATCCTTTGAAGCATTTAACTATGAAAAGAATTACACAAAAAAAAACAAATACACATTCTGGGTTCTTGCCACACCTGCCTATGAGCTTCACAAGCGTTGGTGGCAAAGCAGGAAGGAGGTACGGTTAGCTCTGCAGCCATTTCTTCAGTACTCTACCCTCTTTAGGGTCCCACTTAGGCTAGGTCTGCCAATTATCTTCTTTCATGGGTAGAGAGGAGGCATTTCTAGACCACTGATCTGTTTTAAGGGGGGAGCAAAGCAAACATGGCTCGAAAGTAAGAGAACAGTCAAATGAGAATAAGCCCTACCTCTGGGAGAACGAGTAGCAGATCTCTGTTATGTTCAGATAAGTGTGCAGGTAATTTAAGATATTCTGAGTCAGCAGGAATGGCTTCTCCTAAAAACACAATTAACAATATTACAATATTAATATTAAATATGACTGAAAATGTAACACTGCATTGATCAAGGTATAGATAAATAACTCTGTTTAACACAAGGAATATTTATTTTAAAGTATATAAAAATAACTTCCCATACCACCAGAGTGGAGTTTGTGAGAAATGTCCGAATCAAACCCTCAGTAACAGGGAGAACAGAACATGTGCCAAAGGAGCACAGATCTCTCTTCCTGATGGTGTTGGTAGATATATGAGATCATATTATGGCGCCCTCTGTCTTAAACATTACAAGCAGACAGGCAAATAGAAGTAGAGATTATCTGCACCATAGGTAAAGAGGTCCTTCTACATCTGTCAGATCACAAGATACCAGAAGATATATATGGGGTACAGAGCTTCCAGGCCAAAATCTCAACTGCAACACCTTTCTGTGCAGTCAATGAACACAATCAGACAGACTAAGGAATACATTATGAAGAAAACCAATACAATACCAACTTACGTTTACAATAAAGTATTTTCCCCAAGGCTCTGAACAGAAACAGAGAAGCATCTTTCCCACCAATTGCCTGAATACCCTCTGTATATTCTCCTGTTTCGGGTTTCTTTTTGGGCTTGCCTCGAGAGGTTTTCTCTGTTTTCGTTGTTTTTCCTTTCTTTTTACACCAGAAATCATTTGGCAAAGGACAATCTGCAGCCCAAACAAAAAAAACACATGTCTGTGCTGTGCTACTGATAAAAGTTGTGGAAGAACAAAGCAATTTGATATAAACATTCAGACACATACATTTGCCATAAAAAAAAACAGATTGGTTAATGTCTCTGGCTTTCTTGTGTAAATGAATTACAAAAGAAGAAGAAAAAAACAAACTCCAAAAAAGCAACAACACATTGAATATGTCTTCATTTCCTTGTGGCACAAGCACAGGGTTTCCTATGTTTAGTCATAAAGGAATGTTGAACCATGTTGGCATTAATTCTACTCGTGTTCTCTAAAGCAAACCAAGAAAAGGCATGCTACTCTCTCAGATAGGTTAAAGAGGTCTCACCACAGCCTCTGCTGTAAGTGCTTCAACACATCATGCTGGAAGCCTTCAGGATATCAAATTAAACAGACTATAAAGCAGCAACACAACAGACAAGACGGTTATGTGGCTGAGCCGACATTTTTATTAACTAATAAAATTCAATATATCATCAGCAGCATTGTGGCTGTTTGTTAAGTTATTTATTTATTTCTAACACGGCAATCCATTAGGATGGATCATGGATGACAACCATTGCACTCAAATTAAGTGCTTACTACCTTATTTGTGTCACTAAGAGATTCTTGATATAGACACATCATGTACATACAGTATGTGTGAGATCAATACTCTAAGGGTGGATGAGTAGTCTGCTCCTGGCATCGTTTTAGATCTGATCAAAGCATCATACCATATGCCCATAATTTACAAAAAGAGCCACTTTTAAGAAGTTTTCTGAATTGTTTTCCTCTAAGAAAAAGGTATTGGGCAAGGATCTTTTAAATGTACTAAAAAAAAGGAAATTATGTATATTCTGGACTATGGAGTGTAGAGTAATGGAGAGATTACTTTTGTGGGTAAAATTATCACAATATGCTGTCATTTGCAACATGAAAACAAAACATCAGATGCATGCAGACCACTGCTATAACATTTATTTTGGGTACTTTTTTTTTTTATTTTTTTTTTTATTATGAGATATATAATGTGACGTATGTTTAATGTATAGAAATATCAGGCATCATAGTCTACAATAACTGCAACACAAATTGGATTTGGATAAAAAACATGCAACTTAGTGACAGGTGACTGAAGCATAAAAATATGTTCTACAATGCAAATGTGCAAAAAGAAACAAATTCGTTTAATTCTGATGACAGGTAAAATACGAAGAGAAGAAGAAATATACATTTTAGCAAAACAAGAAAGGTTACAGGCGAAGTTGAAAAGTATAAATGTAAAGAAAAATAAAGTTATAACCCAAAACCCAAACATAAGCAGAATATTTATGTAAATTGTAATCTAGGTGACAAAGCTTTTTCATTATAGTTTTTCTATTGTGTTTTCTGTTAAAATACAACAGAATAGTTAATCTATAAAATGAAAGCAGAACTATGGAAATGTGAACTAAGGTTTTTAACTGGTAGATCTAACTAGGGATTGAGCGAACACGTTATATATGGCCACATGCGTTCCATTTACCTCTCAGAACTGAGAATTGAAGACTGTTAATGGCACTTCTGATATCCCCCGAGCACCCAGTACAGAGTAGTTCCAACGCTGCTTTATCAGGAAGAGCAAATTTACCTCCACCCTGTAAAAACAAGACATTCATATAGCTTGGATTTAAACAAACATTATAAAATCTTGCAAAACAACTTTCTCATGAAGGAAGAAAAGAAATTCTGTTTTTAATACCTGTGATGTAATACAAACATATGTAAAGTAAATAAAGGCATTCTGGACTTTTTTTTTTTTTTTTTTTAAACAACTCATTTATTAAAACTGACAGTGTAGGTACCATAAACAATTCATCTCATGTAGCTGTTTATTGTGACTGTAGAGAATTTAGGACCCCAGGTGCCTGCAGCCTGGCCCCCTAGGACAGAGTGACTATGGTAGTATTATGCTACTATTAACACCATGTGATGATTATTAACACTCCAGACTGCATGGCTTGCAGCTTATTGGCAACAACTGAACGGAGAGTTGCTCAGCACAGTACATACTCTGGGGTACAGGCCAAATTAGGAAATGTCTTCCTGAAACAGAGTCATACCTAAGGGCAGAGGTTCTAAAATAGAAGAATTTGAACAATTTCTTCAACTTAAAGGACCACTATAGGTACCCAGACCACTTTAGCTCAATGAAGTGGTCTGGGTGCCAGGTCCCCTTGGTTTTAACCCTGCAGCTGAAACATAGCAATTTACACTGCAGGGTCAATCCAGCCTCTAGTGGCTGTCTCCCTGATTTAAACCGAGTAAATCACACTTATTTGACGCTGCACATCCACACGGACCTCCGGCGTCAAAAAAGATCCCCATAGGAAAGCACGGAGTAATGGTTTCCTATGGGTGGGTTGGAATGCGCGCGCCACTGGCCGCGCATGCGCATTCGGCTCCACTCAGGAGCTGACGTCGATGGAGAAGGCGATGTCACCAGCGCCGAGGGAGTCCAGCGCTGGTTTAAGGCAAGGTTAATTAACCATTTATTCGCCGTGGAACGGGCCCTTGTCACCGTTTAGGTGACTAGGGCTCTGTAGCGTAAGTAATATATATTTGTATTCCTAATGCTATAGTGTTTCTTTAACTTTAACAGAAAATAATTACCGTATATACTCGAGTATAAGCCGACCCGAATATAAGCCGAGGCCCCTAATTTTATCCCAAAAAACTGGGAAAACTTATTGACTCGAGTATAAGACTAGTGTGGGAAATGCAGCAGTTACTGGTAAATTTCTAAATAAAATTAGATCCTAAAAAAAATATATTAATTGAATATTTATTTACAGTGTGTGTATAATGAATGCAGTGTGTGCGTATGTGTGTGTGTATGAGTGCAGCGTGTGTGTATGAGTGCAGCGTGTGTGTATGAGTGCAGCGTGTGTGTATGAGTGCAGTGTGTGTGTGCATGAATGCAGTGTGTGTGTGTATGAATGCAGTGTGTGAATGCAGTGTGTGCAGGGCCGGTGCAAGGATATTTGCCGCCGTAGGCAAAAAAAATTTTGCCGCCCCCTCCCCCCCCCATATGTCCTGACTTCCCCTCCTCCTCCCTCAGTGGTCCTTACCTCCCCACCCCCGTGTTCCTTCACTCCCCCCCCCAGTGGTCCTGACTCACCCCTCCCCTAGTGGTCCTTACCCTCCCCTCCCCTAGTGGTCCTTACTTCCCCCTCCCCTCCCATAGTGGTCCTTATCCCACCCCCTCCCTCTCATAGTGGTCCTTCTCCCCCTTCTCCCTCCCATAGTGTTCCTTATCCCCCACCCCCCCATCCCTCCCATAGTGGTCCATATACCCCCCCTCCCTCCCATAGTGGTCCTTATACCCCCCCTCCCTCCCATAGTGGTCCTTATACCCCCCCTCCCTCCCATAGTGGTCCTTATACCCCCCCTCCCTCCCATAGTGGTCCTTATCCCCCCCCCTCCCTCCCATAGTGGTCCTTATCCCCCCTCCCTCCCATAGTGGTCCTTATCCCCCCCACTCCCTCCCATAGTGGTCCTTATCCCCCCCTCCCTCCCATAGTGGTCCTTATCCCCCCCCCTCCCTCCCATAGTGGTCCTTATCCCCCCCCTCCCTCCCATAGTGGTCCTTATCCCCCCCCCCTCCCTCCCATAGTGGTCCTTATCCCCCCCCCTCCCTCCCATAGTGGTCCTTATACCCCCCCCTCCCTCCCATAGCGGTCCTTATACCCCCCCTCCCTCCCATAGTGGTCCTTAACCCACCCCCTCCCTCCCATAGTGGTCCTTATACCCCCCCCCCCCTCCCATAGTGGTCCTTATACTCCTTTTTTTGTAATTATTAATTAATTTATTTTTATTATTATTTTTTTATTATTATTTCTTATTTTATTTATATATTTTTTTTTTTCGTCCCCCCTCCCTGCTTGATATATGGCAGGGAGGGGGGCTCTCCTTCCCTGGTGGTCCAGTGGCAGTTCAGTGGGGGGGAGAGGGGGGCTGGCAGAGCTGTAACTTACCTGTCCTGCAGCTCCTGTCAGCTCTCTCCTCCTCTGCGCCGTCCGTTCTGCTCTTCTGTCAGCTCCCAGTGTAAATCTCGCGAGAGCCGCGGCTCTCGCGAGATTTACACTGGGAGCTGACCGAGGTGCTGACCGGACGGCGCAGAGGAGGAGAGAGCTGACAGGAGCTGCAGGACAGGTAAGTTACAGCTCTGCCAGCCCCCCTCTCCCCCCAGTCTGTATTATGGCAATGCAAATTGCCATAATACAGACCTTGACTCGAGTATAAGCCGAGTTGGGGTTTTTCAGCCCAAAAAATGGGCTGAAAAACTCGGCTTATACTCGAGTATATACGGTAGTACAAAGAAGACATGACAATGTGAGTCTTACCAAAAAAAATAACCTATGCAGATGTGTGGATCTGCCAGATGTGTGGAAAGTCATGGGTGTACCTTTAATACTCCAAACTGTCAAAATGTAAAATTATTGCTTCCTAGGTAAGAGGAATCTATTAAAGACCGTGTACTGTTAATAACACATACCCCACTGGCCTCTGTTGTAGCAATTCGAGTCAGTGCTTTCATCATGCTTGTTGGTGCTACTGGATTGAAACTGGAAACATATACAATAATAATGGTCAGGGTGATAAACAGAAAATTTGTTTCAGAATTCATAAATATCGATTGTCAAGGTTTCTTTATAACTGTCCATCTCTGCTTATTATAAATGTCCTACAGGCAACAAAAAAATGATACCCTTAATACCCAAAAGTATCATTATTTTATATTATATAGAAAAGTAAGAATTTTAAAAGGGTAATTTAAACATTTAAAGGCTAATCTAAACATGATCCTCTTGCTTAATTTCCCTATCAGAATATTAGCTGCATCTCAAAAGGCTGGCTCTGAAATGTAGGGTTGCTGTGCAGAAAAAAAAGAAGAAAAAAAAAAAAAACACATTCGAACCAATGCTCTAGCATAAATAAGTTAATCAGTAACTCAGTCATTTTCAAGGAAACATCGACAGGCAAATGCTCAAATTCTAGACTACTACTAGGTCCAGGAGACCGGTTTTGGAAACTCAATTTTTCCAATCTATTGTTTGCCATATTAACTCTGACCAGAGCCATGCCGAGTGGTCCACAATCACCACTGAAATTTGGGCAACTAGCGGAGTAACTATAAAAAGGTGCAGCAGCTTAATCGTACTTCAAAATAAATAAATAAATAACCCACCCTCTACTCACCTAATATTACAAACATGCAGTTCCTCCTGAATCTCTTTTGGGAATAATTTTCTCTGGTGACTTTCTCCACTCAGGCTGTCAGAGATTATAAACACCAGCGGGCATCGTCCAGTTCTTACAAACCTCCTAAAACACAAGGTATTACAGTTTGGAAAATATCATGAATTATCAGTGATTATTTTGCAAAGTCTCCAAACCTGCATAACTTACCGAAGAATGTCATGTAAGCTTGTGGGATCTCGGTAAAACTGGTTGGGCATGTCCTTGAAAAAAAAAACAAAAAAAAAAACAGGCTTTTCAAATTATAGCACAAAAGAAAAATATCATGAACAGTACACTTGGTGCATATATAAATACAGAGCTGATGTGAATATGCCTAACTTTTCAAGTTTGCTTAGCAATGTTGCATATTTCTTGTCTCCATAGGAGAAAAGTAAATAACCACAGATTTGAAAACATGATGGTGATAGAACACACCAGGGGGTTGGATGGGGGTGGGGCGGGCGGGAGGGGGGCGCCTGAGTTTTGTCCTGCCTAGGGCAGCACAAAACCAGGATATACCACTGCCTGCAGAGTGGCTGAGATCTCAGTGGAAGCAGACTTGCACTGTGTGCACTAGTAGCCTCATTACTGAAGTACCGGCACACAGTCACAGTTGTGACATGGACCAGGCCACCAGCATTCTAGGACATAGATAGCATGCCTTTAACATACCTCTCTATTCTGGAATTTGTGGCTGTGGGCAACATTAAAATATTTAGGGGTCCAGAAATTGCTCACAGGCCAGTACTTTGATACCCATGTTATACTAGCCAGGCCTTAATATGATACTCGCCCCTGTAAGCCAAAGCATACACACCAGGGGCACATTCATACTCACTAGGGCCTAATTTTCACTCACCAATGGCTAGTGGCGAGTGGAAACTTTGAGCCCTACTTGCTTAATTTGTTAGAGTTATTCTATCAGCTAGTGCAGTGTTCTCATACCCAGTCCACCAACAGTCCAGGTTTTGTCAGTAACTCCATTGGAATAAAACAGGAAAATACATAAATTATGGTCTGCTTGTGGTCCATTAAGGACTGGTTTGGGGACCACTGAGCTGGTGCACACAAAATTTGGCCTCAGATGGCAAAGGCTGGCCTAGAAAAGCCATTAGTAAGCCAGACCTATAAAACACTAGGGAGGATCCATTCTAACCATGGCAAAATTGGCCATGATGTTCCTCACCATCAACCTGAAAATCATAATGGCATAGAGTCAAGGTGGAGTTGTTCTGGTGACTACAATGTGCCTTTAACTAGATATTATATAGTGTATTACTGTAGTATCTTGTACTTGCAGCTACATGCTAATTAATTAATTTGGCTGTTAGGATTTGATTGGCAAAATTCTGAATTGTAAACCACAACTGTTTCTTGTCCCCTCCCACTCCTCCCCCCATGCTTGCCACTCCTAGCAGTAAATACCTTGATAGAACTGTTTATCTCTACTCCCTCTCTAGGCCCATTTTCCACACCATCCCTGCTGCAAGCCTCTACAATTCTACTCGGCTTAACCCACCCAGGTTCCCCCTGAATTTATAGCATGCTCCTCCAGCTGTTTAAAATGATCACTCACTTACCTCTTCATTCCCTCTATATTCTACCAATATCTGCAACTCTCTGTTTCCTTATTTAGCCATCACTCCCAAATTTCCCCTGCTACCTCTGGTCTCAAATCCCCATGGTATCCTTTAGATTGTAGGCTCACGGGCTACCTATGCACGTTGTATAAAAGAGCTTAAATGGCTAGATTTCAGCTTACGGGCAGGGCCCTCTCTACCTTTTGTATTTCTATGTGTATATTGTATGTTCTCCACTAATTGTACAGCGCTGCGGAATCTGTTGGAGCTTTATAAATACCAGTAATAATAATAATAATAATAATAATTATATACAGCTGTATTTGTTTACGGTAAAAAAACACAAAACAAAAACATACATCAACAATAATGATCTTCTTATCTCTACCGGAGGATTCTCCAACCATCTGCAGTTTGTTGTATTTGTTTGCTCTTAAAAGAAAATCTTGAAAAAGAGTGGATTGAGACTGACTGGTGAATGTCTGGAATCCAAATTCTAGAGAAGACACAGAGTAAACAATCACATCACACTGCTCTACCAATGGAGATACACAAGATTTAGGACTTCCTAGCCAGCACCGAGACTGTTAATGAATATTTATAAAAATAAAAAAAAAGCAGGGGATAGAATGTTAGGGTTTATAGGAGAGGAGAAGAGAGCAAGCCTCATGAGGTAGGAGACAATAACCATGATTATTTTTTCCAAAATCTCCACTCTAGATTATTTTGTTCAACTCACTCCTCACCCAATTACATAAAAAAAATTAAGAAATGACCCTCTTATGTTAACACATTGTGCTAGTGAGATTTCAATCTCTTCAATTTCTTTACACTGGCTTCCTGGATCTGAGGGATCCAATTCCAATTGTCGACATTAACTTACAAAGCACTCACTTAATAAAGCATCAGCAGTCAAGGTCTGGTACACAGTTTAGTGTTCAGGAGCACTACAAATGTGGAATTGGACATTGTGTTCCTTTAAACAAAATGGTAAATAGTTTATCATCAGCAGTCAAATACAATCAGCATGATCCCAATGGGGGTTTATCAAATGGCCTATTTACCTCGATCAAACACCTCTGGCTTCTCATCACGTCTGAACTCTTGCATTACTGGATTGATCCATTCCTGGATTTCAATTCCCATTTCCTTGGATAAAACCTGAATCGTTGCAGTCTTTCCACAGCCTGAAGGTCCAGTAAGTAGCAGAAGTGAACCTCCCTGTAAGGAAGGAAAATAAAAACAAAAGAGGAATGATGACTGACCAACATTAATATTTAGCCTGCATTTCCAATTTGTTTAATCTAGTCATAGTTCAGAAGGATTAACAACAACAGGAGTAACTAAAAGTGAGCCTGCAATCTACAAATAGTGTACATTAAGTAGGCATGGATTAAGTCTATACATTGTGTTGACAGAATTCGCAGCATATGTATAAATGAAAAGATGCACTTGCTTCTTCCTTGCCTCCATATAACACAGGCAATGTCTCACAATTCCAAGCACATGGATACAACTGCTCCGCACTTCTTTGTTTGCAGAAGGTAAAAAAAAATCCCAAAACACATATAGTGAAATAACTTTATATACACATTTCTTACAAAGCCACACCACTTCATGCAGAGCATACATATTTTATAGCTTTGGTTTTAGAACGTGATATTGCTATTTCCTTCTTTAAAATGACTTCAATATATACAGATCTTAGAACTCCAAATGGAGAAGAATGGCCGTGGATCACTGGAGAAGGCAGACCACAGGGAAACAATATTAACATTTCAAGTCTTAGCTCCCCTTATTAATTCACTTGCTTATGACTTGGCATTGGAAACAAAACAGGTTACACCTTGACTTTAGATTAAACTTTATTAAAACATACACTCCCCAGGACATACTTGAAAATCTCAATCTATCCTGTATGGTAAAATATAATCAAAATAAACAAACACAAATGTAACCTTTTTTTATTATTTATTTAGTAAATCTGATGCAACTAAAAGCAAATTGTGCTCAGTCACATCACCTGATGCCCATATTTTTTTGCGGTACGATTTCAAGAGTTGTCAGTCTGATCATACATAGTGATCGGTGCTGGGCACCCGGTGCGATACAGCACAACCATCATCTGTGGTGTGTGATTAGCTGGCAGAAAGCATGCCGGAAGAACCAGATCTCACTCAATAATGACATAGCCTGCCCATGGTCCGTGTCTGAATGTGCATGACTAGCTAAAGAGCTGCATGTAGCTCATTGTTCAGCATGGGGTCACTTATAGGATACCAATGCCACCCCAAGTAAGCAGATAGTGCTGGAAAATCAGCATAAGGGAATTAAACTGCCATGATCCTTAAGAACAAGACAACCATGATGGAATAATTCCATTATGTAGGAGAAAGAAATTATGATATTAAATAGCACAGGAGACAATTAAAATTGTGAGGGAAGAAAAATGCTTTTAGGGAGATGAAAAGAAATAGAATAGACCAATTATTTTGGCAATTGTCCTTAGTTTCCATTTTGATGAATAAACAACTGAATGTGAAAGTTTTTTTTTCTTCTTCTTCGAGGAAGTACCGCGCAGTCCCTTTTACCCAAATGCTAATCTGAAGAAAAACAGAAAGCTAATAAAGGACAACCAGACCTGCTTTGGAGGTTTCTGATCAATGTGAACGTTCAACCAGGATTCAACTTCTTCAACTTTCTTCTTATGCACAGCAAGGTCTGCCTGAGAGCAAAGTTACAGTTTATTTCAACTATAAACCTGAACAGATTTGTTTTATTACACAATTAATCAGTAATGTTTGGACGTGAGTCCTCAAAGGTTTCTCCAGCCCTTTTTAGTGTAAAATAAAATAATGTCTTATTGGCATTATTTTGTTGGTTCTTAACAAGAGTTTTAAACAAAGTTTAACTCGCCTTAATCCAGCCCCCAGGCAAAGCTCCCAGCACCCCCCCCCCCCATGAAACCTAGCAGCTCAGAGCACATGCGCGCATACTGAGCCCGCAAAGGGAAGGGGAAAGGGAGGTGGTGAATGGAGGCGGAGGGAGGGCGAGTGAATAAACATTTTTTTTATTTATTTTTTTAATTAAATATCAGAGGTAAAAGGAAGGGTTTACTAAGTGTGGGTGAGAGGGAGAGGAGACAAGTGCTTCTCATTTGTAGGCCCAGCCTGCAAGGGAGAAGTAGTTACATTTGTCGGCAGCTGTAGTGTGCTCTGATGACATGTGTTTTTTGTGCACAGAATTGACATTAAGAAACCAGGAACAGGATTCTGGGCTGCCAAAGTCATGTGTGCTGAGGGTGCAACTTACCTTAGCACACAATTTAAAATATCTCTGGATGTGCACTATTTCTTTCAAGCTAAAACACTGCACAAACAGACTCCTACCACCATGACCACTTGAAAAAAAGCAGACATGGCAATGGTGGTTGGAGTAACATTTTAAGTCAAAACTTTGCGTGTATATATATATATATATAAATATATATATATTTTTTTTTAATGCGATACCTTAGAAAACACAAATGTAACAACTACATTTTAATTTAGATTTACTAATGTCAGAGAGGCAGGAGAGTAGACTATAGGTAGGTAAAACTTATTTTTTCCTCCTACTTAAACACATTAACTAGCATGCTAAGCAATACTTACAAGCTTTTGTCAATACTACTGATAATTCATACTGATTAGTAGTGTATCTGGAATACCCCTTTAAATATCAGAACATTTGGATCTATGTATGAACACATCTACAGAGAAGTGGGTATTAATCCGTTTTGATCTAAAATTGGTCTCCATCCTGTTTCAGTAGTTCACATAATTGGAACAAAATATATGCATCCATTATATTGCAATGGATGAATGGGTCACAGAATTAATGCCATATACATAATAGGGGTCTCTATGATGTAGTAGCAAGAACAACTGCCATAGAAATTAGCAGAAAATGGAAATGTAAGAGATAACACAGCTTTAAGACAGTAAAAAAAAATGTAAACATTTAAAAAAAAAAAAAAAAAAAAAAACCACACCAAAAAAACAAAAACAAAAAAAACACTGACCAGCTGGAAAGAACCAACAAAACAAAGTGAAAATGATGTCACACGTGATTTAACTATATAAATATGAAATTCATGTTTTGACAGTATTCCTACAAGCTAGATAAACCTTTAAGAAACTGAAATTGACATGATTGATCCCACATGTTCTTACCTGGGTATCGGGTTTGTATTTATCAATCCAAGGCTCATTCTGTGATTGGTCTGAGCTCGGCTTAAGTTGATCACAGCTAGAAGCTGTGGAAGAAGGATTTGTTCTTTTCTTGCCATGAGCTTTGTTATCTAATAAAGACTCATTATTGTTCTTCACACTTCTTTTAATGGCTCCTGAAGAAGAGACGGTGCTTGTGTTCCCAAAGAAATCGTCAAATGATGGTTCAACCCAATCCGTGATCTAAAACCATAAACACATGACAAATAAACACAATGGGAAAAACAAAAAGGAGTGGTATGTCTGTAGCTGCAAGCAGATCCATTAAACAGTCAGCCCAAAAGATAAGTAACTTTGCAATATTTAATAATTGTTCTGGTTTATTTCGAATGTATTATCTAGATAATGCATCACAATTACTACAGCCTACTGTTGTAGTTACGGTGCTAGTAGACTTCTAGCATCTTCCCTCGGTTCTCCTCAAAAACAGTTTGACGCAAACGGAGGGTTCGTGACCCACTTACAGCCTGGTCCTTCACTCAGGAGATCAGCTGAAAGGTTAAGTCAAACTAAGCACAAAGGTGGATACGCCAGCTAACACTTCAGGCAGAGTGAGTATAAGTTTAAAGAAAGCGGTCTGTAATCCAATATTTATAAAAACAATGTTTATTCCAAAAATATAAAAATGATATCATAGCAACCTTTAGTCTAAAAAACCCTGAATAAATCATTAAAAAAAGCACATCTCCAAGGCAGTTGCCTAATGTGTTGTGTAAACCATCACTTAATCTTAGGCATAATATGTCAATATCTGCCACGATATTTAAGCACTCAAACCAACAGTCAAATAATTGGGTCGGAGAATTACCCCCGATTAACTAATCTAGGAAGGAAAATACTACGCCTCGATTAGACCGCCGATAAACAAAAATAACTTAATGGAAAACAATTATAATCATAAAAAAAGAAACCAAATGAGGAAGAACAAAATAAAACAACAACAACAACCACCCCTATCTCCCCTCAAAAACAAAACAAAAAAAACTAAGAAAACACTCCAAAACAAAGTTTTATACAATAATGGGTAATTAATATACAAATAAATAATTACAAGTCTGCATGGGACTTGCCTGGAGAGATAAAATGTATTGAATTGGTAACATTCAATTGAAATATTGACTAATTAGACAAATCAGTGTAAAAAAAACAGATCATATTGTAACACATTAAACAAACTAACTATATGCATTTGTCAAGTTAAATAAGCTATCCAGCACATTTTTATCATCAAAGTTGAATCAGAGGAATCAGTATGCAGCATGTAGACTGCATACATCAATAATCAAAACAAATAAAAATAAGAATCTATCAAATCCTAAATTAGTTTGAGACAAATGACAACTTTGACAAGGGAATCTCATTCTTAGAGATTATGGGACCTTTGTGACAATAAAAGACTAAGTGGACATAGAAGGGGATTATCCTATGTAAATGTTATGTTCTAAAATCTGTGCATTAATCGACTTACATATTTAATGGGATTGTCCCAAACTACACATCTATTGGAAAGGAATTAGGGAATTGAGGGAAAGCCAAAACATTCACAAAAACTACTAAAAATAATTACCCTAGCAGCCAAGAGGGTTCTAGCAGCAGCTTGGCTTAAAATGGAAAGACCAACTTTGCAAGAAGTATGATAACTATATCATGGATGAGCTCACAGTTAAAGACACACAATACCTACCTTTTTTTAACGTTTGGGAACTATGGAAGGAATATATCTCGAATTGATCCGGAGTGGGTCTATGAGATTTGGAAGGCTGATATAATTTTTTTCCCCTCATTTCTCTCTTTTTCTCTTTCTTTTATTGTTACTTGTTTACATTTTTAAAAACACATTTTAGAGACCAAGTTCATTGATGAAGGTTTTGACATGTGAACTTTTATAGATACTACCTGAAACGGGTCAAGTTCTTGTTAGGCGTCATCTGACATCCTCGTTATGTGTAATACAAATAAAGAATTTACAAAATAAAACCTGTGTAATTAAATATACGTTGATCTTCCCTGTACTTGGGTCCCAGAATCAGTGAGACATATAGTGGTAGATTAGTTCTAAAGACAGAAGTAGAAACAGCCGGTCTATACAATGTTGCAATATTTGGGAACATTTCGGACCCCCCAATTTTTTTTGTTTTGTTTTTTGCCATTTTCTCTTGTCACTTAAGTGGACAAATGGAGGGGCCATGCCATATGCGAGAGTATGTTAAGAGGTCTTGAAAATGTTTGTTGCTCAGGGAATCAAAACTGCTAAGGATGACCCTGCTGAGTGATCGTTCAATTTAATATTTAGTTCAACCATCTATTATATTTATAAAAGAACTAAATAGTTATATTATTACCTTTAGGAAAACACAATGTAACGTTCACATTGCATTCCGCTTACCTTTGCAGAAGTTACCTTCCTTCTATAAGATGTTTTTGACATTATCGACCTTTACAATTCCCATCAGCTCTGCTGTGCATCACACAAGATAACTGGATTAATCTGTAAAACAGGACAATTGTTATTTTTCTAAAAGTATAGGAGGATTTCTCCCTGATAGAGATTATATATATATATATATATATATATAATATCTCTATCATATAAATAGGGCTAGACTAAATTTTAGAAAACCAAAAACCTGCACAGACTAACAATGAAGAATACAACACCACTGGAACCCCAAAGGGCATGGATATCCAGGCATGTGAGTAAACATTCACGCTTTATTATTCTGATAACAACATTGTCAGCATAGCATAGTGGCAATAACCAGTGGGCAGATGTGAGTACAGAGAAGCTTACATGGTTTACAAGGCACTTCGTCAAAGACCACAGTTGCAAAGGAAGTGTCTAGTAGGTACGAAACCCACCTGCCCACTCGCTATTGCCACTATGGTGTACTGGCGTTTGTATTCATCAGATTAATAATACTTGAACTTTTACTCACCTACTAGGGTCTGCATGTCTATTCCCCTTGGGGATCCAGTATTGCTGTATTCAACAATGGGCTAAATTTAGCAAATTCAGTTTCAGTTCCCCATTTAGTAAAGAAACCCTCAGATGTTTTATGAAGGTGGGTTTTTAAGATGCAAGCATCACTTCTCACGTCATTGTAACTGGCAAACATTTATACGGACACTATACATACTACCGGTCTGGCAGCCTAGTAGGCACCATATACTGCAATGTCCCAGAGGCCAAGGCAAGTCTGGAAAGCAAAACACCACATAGAGCTGGGCTAGCCAATGTTCAGCACAATTCCTCCCTGCTGCCTCATAACAGCATTTCCATGCTAACAGACATCCCAACTCATCTTGACTGTTTATTAACCAGCAGACGAATGATGCTGTGCAGCGGTGGCCCACAACCCTTGCATGCCAGTGGCCCCGGAAGCCATTGCCAATCCTCTCCTGCCCTAGCTTATGAAACCACCAGTGAAATAACCATACATGAAAGAAAATGAACAGGATAGCATGATAGGAATTATACAGACTAGTAATTTGTTTGTAAGTGTTACTACATATGTTATGTTTGTCAACATCTTCACAGTTACACATATGCAACAACAGTAAAAGATACAATTACTCGGTAGGATTGTTTTAACTTCTCACATACATTTAAAAGAATTATGTTTATTTTGCAATATTAAATGAGAGTAGAGGAGCAATTTTATGAACTACTTCCATATCCCTTGACAATTTTTCAGATTACACAAATTCTGAAACAGACTGGAAGAACACCTTCAGACAATGACATAATCTAAATATGGTAAACATAAGTGTGCCTTGAAAAAAGAAAATTCAAGAACTACATCCAGTTTCAGAAAAAAAAAAAAACATCATTTTAATAGTGGTTTGTAAAAAAAAAAAAAAAAGTTTATTCGGCAGTCACAGGAAAGCAAATTTGTTAACAGCACTGTCAGGGAGAAAAAAAAACCACAGAAAAATATATTTATAGTCAGATAGGAAGAGTTGGAATTGCATTAAAATTACAAAGAAATAAAAAAATATATATATAAGAAAAAATATGGACGTTAATATAATTGGTATTTTTTTTGTATAATCAAGAAAAAAAAAGGGCACAGCTTTAATCTATTGCATCTTCCACTTCCCTTAGCTATCAATAGCAGTGGCTGATCGGAACAAGCATATTCTGGTGTAACAGATAGCATCTCATTGTGCATGCATGGAAAGATCTACAGGGGCTCAGCTGGATCTAACAGACCCCAGTTTAGTAGTATTGCTCACGCACCCAAGAATAAAGGTGACAAGGCTCCAGGTAGCTGAAGATGTCAAGAGCTGAAGATTGGACGGTGGATATAGATGGGAAAGAATACAGTGGGGTTATATAACAAGTGTTCTGGCCCTACTTTATCAGGCAGGATTATTCACCAATCATTGAATTCTAGCAAATTAAATCCAAATAAGTAAACTGATGACAAAAAAAGTCAAGCTGGAGAATTTGTCCAAATCAGCTATTTTTGCTTTGATTTTGCCATTGGTTTTACTCACTGATAACGTAGTTTAATGAATAACCCCAGGAGACAGGCAATTAAACATGTCACAAATCCTCCCAACAGTCCTATACGCAATACAGTCCCAGTCACACCTTGTATTATTAGGAGTAAGGTGGGGTATGAGGGGTATGAGGAGGCATAACAAGATACTTTGTAAGGCTTGAAAACTGTGGAACATAAATACTACAGGGCAGTATTAATACATTATTACTACAGGGCAGTATTAATACATTATTACTACAGGGCAGTATTAATACATTATTACTACAGGGCAGTATTAATACATTATTACTACAGGGCAGTATTAATACATTATTACTACAGGGCAGTATTAATACATTATTACTACAGGGCAGTATTAATACATTATTACTACAGAGCAGTATTACTACCTTATTACTACAGGTAGTATTAATATATTATTACTACAGGTAGTATTAATATATTATTACTACAGGCAGTATTAATACATTATTACTACAGGGCAGTATTACTACAGGGCAGTATTATTACTACAGGGCAGTATTATTACTACAGGGCAGTATTATTACTACAGGGCAGTATTAATATTCCACAGTTCTCAGTGTTATATTTGTGTTTCCTATTAGATAATTTAATTTATTCTGTAAATTTGGATATTTTCAGGACTGAATGTCAGTAATGGGAGAATCCTGTGAGCTCTCCCTCCAGTTGTAGTAATGGTCACTCCCTGAGGTAATCTCTGTCTATGGGTGTAATCTCTCTCTATGGGTGTCATGACACTGGTGGCTCTCCTGCCGCACTCTAGTGACAGCGGACTACATTTCCCGTGATGCTCAGCCAGCTGGTACAGGAAGAAGGGGTTACTGTCCGCCCACCTCAGGCCGCCAGATACCGGCTGTATCCGCCGCGGTGAGCCTCCCTACAGCCCCGGCTCCATCCTCGGCTCCATCCTCGGACTCCCGGCGAAGGATCAGGAGGGGGGCGCGGGGGATTTCCTCTGTCTCACTCCGTCAGGCGCGCGCTTTCCGCGTCACTGGCGGCGCGGGATTCTGACGTCACGGAGTTCTAAACCAAGGAGAGCTAAGGCTTTTTTTTTTTCAGTTTTGGGAAGATAAAAAAAAAAAATTGTTGACAAAACTGCCAGAGAGAGAGAGTGGACCCCGCCAGTAGTTGATTATTTTTTTATTTTAAAGAAAGTGTCTCCCTATGCACCATATTATATGACAATAAACGCTGTCTGTCTCCATGTGTAAGCTAATTGCCTTTAATTAAATAGTGTCATTGCTTCGCAGTGCACCGTCTAACTGTAAAGTACTGTATTTTCCCCACACAGCGTGTTGGCTCCGGCAATATGGCCGCCGTGTTCGGGTTGTGTTTGTGTCTCGGGTGCGGTGAGCTCGGGCACAGTTGCTGTGTGTGTGAGTGAGTGCGACCTGGAGCCCAGGCAGCACGTGCATACTGATAGCAGCAGCCATGAAGTCTCCGAACATCCTGCTCACAGGTGGGCTATCCGGGGGGCAGATAGAGGGGGCAGTCTGTATATATATATATATACCCACCAACTGGGGGTCTGACCATGGTATTGGCTGGGGGGTCTCTTACCATGGTATTGGCTGGGGGGTCTGACCATGGTATTGGCTGGGGGTCTACCAGGGCGCCCCATGTGTTCGTGGACTCCCTGACTGCCATCACATGGAAGGTCTGATAAATGTGCTGCAAGACATAAATCAATCTGTTACTGAGTGATTCCCACCTTGGTTAATGTAACAACACATGAGAGGGCATCACTTTTCATGTAATACCCATCATGTGCAAAGGGCAGCACGGTGGATCTGGCAGCCCTAGCTCAAACATGATCAACTGCCATTCCATTATAAAAACCAGCAGATATCACAGGATGATTCCTATACAGAGCAGATACTGTCACAAATAGGCTGGGGTCTAATGCTCTCCAAAATCTACAATAACCTGGTATTATATAATAGCAGATATCATTCAGGAAGGATCCTATACAGAGCAGAGACTATCATTAAAATAACCTGGGGTCTAATGCTATCCAAAATCTACAATAACCTGGCATATAACAGCAGATATCACAGGATGATTCCTATACAGAGCAGACACTATCACTCAAATAACCTGGGGTATAATGCTCTCCAAAGTCCACAATAACCTGGCATTATATAAAAGCAAATGTCACTCAGTATGGATCCTATACAGAGCAGACACTATCACTCAAATAGTCTGGGGTCTAATGCTCTCCAAAATGTACAATTAAGTGACTGGCTGAGCATTGTGTGATTTGTTGTCCATAACATCAGCAGTGTATTATTATTTGTTAAATAAATACCAAGCATCCATGAAGTGGCAGCAGTGGGTACTGGAAATCTGTGATATTTGATCTGTATTTACCCATCCCACTGCTGTTTATTGCTTACTGTGTATTGTTATTACTGATGCAACAACTTTGCAATGGAAAGACTGTGCAGAAATATTCCGTCTCAGGGTAAAGTTGCAAAGTGATCTCATAAGTGTGGTGTAAGAGCAGTTGGAAGTGACAACCATAGTTTTAAGGGGAATATTTATCAAGCCAAAACAGATACTATTGTGTGTACAAAGTGCTAAATGCTGAGACATTGTATTGATTTCCACAATGTTTGCTCTTTATTTAGCACTTTACCTTAGTCTCTAGCACCTGTTAAATATCCCCATTAGTATGTACATCGCTTTCTACAATAAGCAACACAATTTTAGGAGAGTCTACATTCATTAATGTCAGTGTGAGGAGAGGACAAAATAAATTGGAGTCGTATATTGGGAAGGCTATGGTACGGTCACAATATGTTACTAAATCCCAGTATTTAATCTGGAGTCATGATTTTTATATATCTTTGATGTTCGGCTTGTTCGTGTACAGTGATTCCTCTGTATATCGTGTGTGTGTGTGGTAGTAATTAATCATGTGTATTTATGAGAATTGTGTGAATTACATTCTGTTAGTAAGGGCGAGGACTGTATTGTAGAAAGCTCATATAGCGCCTCTATGTATCATTTGAAGGGCTGTAATGAAATGTTGGATGATGTAAAGGCATGCAAAGTCCTTTGTAATAATCCATGTGTTTCACGTTAATTATAAGGGATCAAGATAAACTGCAAAGGTTACTTAATAAAGAACCATCTCTTTCCTTCACTCCAGTTTACAGTCTTTTTTGGGGGCGGGGGGGGGGGGTGAGGAGCGAGGGCGGGAGGGCTTGAGAATTGCAGCACAGATAGATAGATAGATATAGATATAGATAGATATATATATTCATATTGTATATGTTTATATATTGTGAATATAACTATATCCATTTCAATTAAGGGGTCTGCATATGTATCCTGTTTACAATATATATTCATCACTGCGGTTTGCTGTGCATTTTATATTTTTGTTTGGAGTATCTTATTTGAGAGTAAGTGGCCTTTCCTTGTATATCCTTGAATTTTGTCATTTTGTGTTTTGTTTTTGTTTGTTTTTTCATTTTTACATTATTTTTTTGCTTTTCATTTCTATTTGTCTGTTTTATATGTACATTATTTTTCTATATGCATTATAAATGTTGGTGTTTTGCAGGCACTCCTGGTGTTGGGAAGACCACTCTGGGTAAAGAACTTGCTCTACGAAGCGGGCTGAGCTATGTGAACATAGGAGACTTGGCAAAAGAAGGTAAACAAACAAGTTTTCATATGGACCTAAATATTGCACTTCTATGCAATGGGAATAACAGGGGTGCCCTAAAGATACTCCTCCTCCCAGTTCTACAGAACTATCGAAATAAATGGAAACCAGAGCCTGTCTTCCCTAGCATGGTATTCACAATAATTAATTATACAAAATGTGTAGTGCAGATCTAGTTGTGTCTGGTGTTCTGAAGGCTTACATTTAATCTCCAAAACAGCTGTACAGAAGCTAGATGTACATCACCAGAGCTGAAAAGTGCATCGGTACCCTGCAGGGACCAAAAACAACAACTGTTTCAAAACCGCTGTAGTGGTTATAGTTCTTGGAGTACATCTGTAACTCCTCATCATTCCTGCCTTATTCCTTTGTGCCGTCCTATACCTTTTTTCAGGGTTCAAGTTTATTTTAATTAAATCCGTGTACCTTTCTAGAACGCTGTCTACAACCAGTATGGCCTTACTTAGACGGATGCCCTACTCGGGCTTCTACACTCTGCCAAATACTTTACCTGTCTTCTGATCACGCTTGCACTCTCACTTCTCATTTGCAGAACTTCTCGAGGGTATCCCATTAATTAACTTCCTACCTAGACCTGTTGGTTTACACTAGTAAAAACAAAAAAAAACTTACTTAATGATTGATTTTAGTTGATTAAATCCCTCTTGCACCACACTGCTATTTCACTTCACCCACTCCTCTCCACTAAAGTCATGTACTGTACCCCCACTTTAGGCAGTCATTTTACACAACTTGTGTAAGCAGTATTTTTATGTCCTGCTTTGTTAATAGCCTTATAGACCTAGCAGGAGCCTCCTTTGTGTGATTAAAGTTCAATTTACAGAGCAGGAGATACAAACTTCTAAACCAAGCTAACATCTGATTGAAAAGGAAACCATTTTTTTCATGCAGACAATGTCAGTCACAGCCAGGGGAAACTTGATAACTCCTATTTGACAGAGAATTGAGCAGAGAGACTGCAGGGGCATGATGTATATACACTAAAAGTGCTTCAAAATTGTATTGATTTTTATAGTGTTAATTTAACCCCTTCCTGACCTTGGACGTACCAGGTACGTCTGACAAAAAAAAAGTCTGTTAACGTCCTCGGACGTACCTCGTACGTCCGCGGCAAATCGGCACAATTTACTTACCTGGACCGGCGATCCCGGTCAGGGGGGACTGCCAGAGAGCCCAGCAGTCCCCCTGCAGCAGCTCTATCTCTCCAGGGCCATGTGATCACCATGATCACTTTTGTATACTATTAGCAAAAGAAGGCAACCCAAGGTATTGCAAATGGGGTATGTTCAGTCATTTTTAGTAGCCAAACACTGGCCAAAGTTAGTGTTCATAATTGTTATTTGCATTTTAACACACAAACAAATATGCATGCTAACTTTGGCCAGTGTTTGTGACTAAGTGGCTACTAAAAAAAGACTGAACATACCCCATATTGAATACCCTGGGTTGTCTACTTAAAAAAATTATGTACATGTGGGGTGTGATTCAGAGATTTATGACAGATAACAGTGTTACAATGTCACTATTGATACATTTTAAAAATATATATTTTGAAACAGCAATGTCCTACTTGTACTTATAGCCCTATAACTTGCCAAATAAAAGCTAAGAACATGTTCACATTGGGTATTTGTAAACTCAGGACAAAATTTAGAAACTATTTAGCACAGGTGTTTTTTGGCGGTTGTAGATGTGTTACAGATTTTGGGGGTCAACGTTAGAAAAAGTAGTGTTTTTTTTTTGTTTTTTTTTTAATTTCATCATATTTTATATAAAAAAAAAATTATAGTAAATTATATGATATGATGAAAATAATGGTATCTTTAGAAATACCATTTAATGGTGAGAAAAACTGTATATAACGTGTGTGGGTACAGTAAATGAGTAAGAGGAAAATTACAGCTAAACGCAAACACCGCAGAAATGTAAAAACAGCCCTGGTCCTTAACGGTAAGAAAATTGAAAAATGGTCTGATCACTAGGGGGTTAATTATAAAAGTGCTGAATTCTATTTTATGAAGTATCTTTTAAATAGGATACTCCTCACCTATTTCAGCAAGCTGAAGTCTGGGTTAGTACTAATTGTGTATAAATGAAGAGAACATGGGAGCTATAATTGTAGCAAAGATTACGAAGGAATCCTGTGTTAAGCTTTTTACTATCTTTTCTTTACTTTGTTGTTTTTTTTTTCACTGCACTATTCACCCCAATAAGCATTTTACATTGTTTTGTAGGAAATTTGTATGAAGGTTATGACGAAGAATACGATTGCCCTATTCTGGATGAAGACAGAGTAAGTACATGGTTTGTTGTTCTAGTGAAATCCAGCTTAGCATGATTCTAATTATTTTGTTTGTAACGTTTACTATTATTTATTCGGTACATCCATGGCACAGATCTGTTGTTTGAACAGTCCCAATTTTTTTCTTTCCAATTGTGGCTTATTTTCTGATTTCAGAAACAAATATATTAATACATATTACCCTTTGCATAGATTTTATCCTTCTATCTGTTAGGCACAGTGTCCATGTTAATGGGTCAGTGCTATGTCTATTCATTGACCTCCCATACTCGTATGACATTTTTATAAAAGGAGTTATGCTGCTGAAACAGCAAATGCCAGCTGTGCATTGCTTTTCACTTATTTCTTATGGATCAGCGATTTGTTAAAAAGCATAATGGTTCTTTGTATTATATGTTGTTTTGACTTGGCTGACCTAGGTTGGAAGCCCTAGTCCTTGTCCTGTATGTTTTGTATAATTTTTGTTTAGATATATGGAGAAGTGGTCTGGGTGTTTAGATAGTGATTTTAACACTATATGGTCAGAAATACATGTTTGTGTTCCTTTAAGTTGTTTTGGTGCTTAGAGTATCTCTTTAACATGCACAATATCTTTTCTGCGTCTAATATTACATGAAAGTCATAGTGCATAGTATAATTAGAGTAAGTAATTGGTATTCTGCAGTTTGGTCTTACTTCTTATAATATTCTGCTTCCTTTTAGGTAATTGATGAGTTGGAGGACCAGATGTCCGAAGGTGGAGTTATTCTGGACTATCATGGTTGTGACTTTTTCCCAGAGCGTTGGTTCCAAATAGTATTTGTTCTGAGAACTGATAATTCCTTGTTGTACGAGCGTCTGGAGAGCAGGTAATCACCATGGCTCAATCAGAGCTTTGTAGCCACCTTCTTTACAGAATGCACGCCTGTATTCTAAAACTTGATCATATTACTTCTCTCTGAGGATCCTGTACAAAGCTAGTTCAGTGAGCATCATGATCAAGACCTGACGCCCTCTAGTGGTGATACATAATTCTTGTTTACAATCAGGATTTATATTTTAGTGAACAGATTGTCGGGGTTTTCTCGAAAAGTATATTTTTACATAGTTATTCACTAAAGTGTGATTGCTGATAAAAAAAATAAAAGCTTGCATGTATTTTAGGCTCTTTCTGTATTTTGTAATACATGCATATAAGTAAATCCCTCTATTCAGTATTCTCCTCTCACCCTTTGGTCCCTTCTTTAAATCCTCTTTGGTTAGAAGTACCGCTTTTCCGAACAAAGTGCATGGTCAAATCCAGATGTCATGTACAAGTGACAAATGTCTAAAAAATGTGCACTAACCATGGTTTAACAACGTCCCAGAGCCATGTGGGTGACTTTTTATAATCATAGAATAAAAGTATTTTTATCAAGTAAATTTGACATTATTATAGACAACTCCTGGCCACAGGGAAGGCTCTTGCCCTTAATCCAGGCTAAGGAACTAACTTTTAACTTTCACTTTTCTGTTCATTTTCTTTAAAGGGAATTAACATGCATAATAACATTTAAATAACCACATAAGAGTGGCCTCTTTTTAAGGTTATTGTAATTATGGCATTTTATTTTAATTTTGATATATACTTATACAAATTGCATATTGTAATACATTTTTTGAACTATATAACCACAGTCATTAGAACAGAGTGAAAGTGTATAGATTAAAGCAAACATCATTTTAAATGTAGAGATTCATTCTGTGTAGTTCTCAGTGAATATTGTGATGAGATGAAGGTGTCTTTAAAATCTGCAAAAGATTGACTCATTCATTTAAATGGCATCTGCAATGCCAAAGTGACCCTAGAGTAAATCCATAAAGACAGAAACAAAATAATTTTCCTCTGTTTAACGTGGTACAACACTCTTCACGTGATGCTCGCTGCATCTCTTAAATGTTAGACATTGTTAACAGATATCACATGACCACCTAAAATGGCAAACATTGGTTTTATAGCCAGAGCAATTTACATAGATGGCATTGGAACAAACAAAACTCTACATTGCTGTGTCCCACGTGCTTCTTCTTTCCAGCCATGAAATGTCACCTTTTCATTTTAACAACTTGGATGATATATATAAAAAAAAAAATGAATTTGCTCAAAACAGATTTTATTGTACTGTAAATGTAATATGTTATTTAGAAAATAAATTTGACTTCAGCTCTTAACCTACATCTACTCTCTTATTAGAGGATACAAAGAGAAGAAACTACAAGACAACGTCCAGTGTGAGATTTTCCAGACCATATACGAAGAGGCAGTGGAGTCGTATCGGGCTGAAATAGTACACCAGCTGCCCAGCAATTCCCCAGAGGACCTGGAACAAAATCTGGATCAGATCACACAGTGGATCGTACAGTGGATCAAGGATAACAACTGAGAATTGGATTTATTGAATTTTATTAACAGAAGTAAAACTCCACCAGGCCCCCATCCCTTAAAAAAACAAACAAACAAACAAACAAACCAACAACTAATTATTTTGAACAGTGTGTATTTAATTAGGAAGAGTCTGAGGAATAGCCGTATATAGCAATAATTTATATACGCATTTATTAACTCTTGGAAGACTGTGTGTAAATACTGTAAATTAACGAATTAGAATTGATACTAACCCCAAGGCTGGACATGGCATTCTTTAACCAACTCACAGTGATGGTTTAGGCAAATCCCATGAAAGACTGGCAGTCTTGGCACATCATCTGTCATGAAATGGTTAATATAATGTGTATAGGACCCATTACAGATGTCCCATGGACTGTTTACTGTGATTACAAATGTATGTATAGTAATCATATATGTCAGGGGTTCTCAAACTCCGGCCCCCCAGATGTTGCTGAACTACAACTCCCATGATTCTTTGAATTACATAGCCAGAGAATCATGGGAGTTGTAGTTCAGCAACATCTGGGGGGCGGAGTTTGAGGACCCCTGATATATGTTAATATTGCTAGGGTTACCCACTAAACTAATTATTGCCAGACAAGCACACATTTAAGGTATAATTGCTTATCTGGATAAGTGTCTGTCTTTAGGTGTTTTTCTTTTTTTTTTTTTTTTATTTAGGCTATTTTTTGCCTAAAATTCCTCGGTCAGTCTCCAGCTGATTGAATAAACACGTGTCTTTATTTCTCCTTGCCCGATAATCCAATGCATTTGTGTTCAATTATCTTTTTGTATTTTTGCACCAGATCATAGTTTTTGGGTTTTTGGTTTGGGTAATGAGGTCTTATTTTATAGCAAGTGGCCTGATGTCACGGAATTATTTTTCCTTTGAAATGAAATAGTTCTATTTCAGCAAATAGTGTTCGCTGCATAAAAATACACGTTTATTCTTGTAAGTCTTTTGCAATTTATTCTTGTAAGTCATTGTCTTTCTTCGTGAATATTGTATATTTCAAAGTCTGCAAATATCCGGTTTGCTATCTAATTATTTTTCATGCTTTGATTTGTGCAAATTGCAGTGTTCGTTTCTCAAAAGTGACAACATGCCCGCTATTATAGAGCCCTGTCCTTTAGAAATAAACCGCAAGGCAGTTCATTGAGTACAGGGTCCTTTGGCTTTATTCACTAATGTGCTAAGTTACATTTAATTAAAAAACAAACTGCAAATATAGCCAAGTTAGGACTATAGGGGAGTTGTCGAATCCCATTGCAGCCTCAATTTAGCAATATTACTTCACTGCTGTATGATTTCACTGTATAACTAATCTGTGTGCCTGACTTGCTTGCTGTGTAACAACATAGCATTAGTGGCGGCATGTGAAGCTTTTAGATGATGGGGCCCCAGACTGATAAATTGAACTCATGAAATATTTAAATAGCTGTCAAAACAAAACGCTTCAAGGAACAGTATAGGGCCAGGAACAAAAACATGTATTCCTGACTATAGTGTTTACAACAACATCTGCTTCCCTCTCCCCTCTTAATCCCCTAAAATCTGACTTTTATTGACTCTGCCATGCGGATAATTATGTATTGGTATGCTGGAAATTATTGGGGTTATTGATTTACACTGCTCCTGTTCTGACATATGTCAGCAATTTAACTAAAGAAGTCTTTAGGATACTGTATTTGTGGACAATACAACAATGGAATTGTACCTTGAATAGTTTGGCAACAGACACTGCTTGGGTTTGGGTTAAACATTTCCCCCAGAAGGCACAAGGTACGGAGAATGGAACACATTTTCATCAGACGCGAACAGAGCCGACATTTGTAGGAAGCACACAGTGTTCCTATTGGATGATACGTTAATAACATACATATATTGTATTGTGACTGAGCTCTTCTTGTTTGTGTGTTCACGTAGAGGCTGATGGTTAAGAGCTGTGCTTTTCATGCAGCCGGAGGTGAAATCTTATAGGTTATATAAGTATAACATTTTCTATGTTTTTGTTTTGTTTTTTTTATGATCTTTTTGCTAAATCGGATAGAAACAAACATTGTTTGAGATATTACATGCAGTGAATGTATTATTATGCAATTATTATACATAGAGCAACACATAAGATGGTAAGATTTTTCTTGCACTGAATGGGCTAAACTTAAAATATTCTGTCACCTGGACTTACTCGTGACCACACTAAATCAAAGGACAGAGACAGAAACTGTACAGCTCAAATTCAAATAAAAGAGATATCACTTATTTTATCCCTCTATTACATTTCTTCTCTTCGTGCAGTGTTGTACTTGTCATTAATACCCCAACCAGATATCATGAAGATTTCAGTTCACTGATGCCCAGATCTTGCTAAATATTGATCACAAACTATTTTGACAACCAAGATGACTTGTTTAAAAGTGGCACTGTCATCCTCCCCCGAAAAAGGAATATTTCATAACGATAGAATCTTTATAAAATAAACATTTTGACTGTTGGAAATTCACTGAAATTCCAATTAAGTCAAGCGACACACTACTTTGTCTCAGTATCAAAAGTAGCTAAAGCATTCAGTAGCCACGGAATCTGAAGGACAAATATCTCCTGCCATTCTTGCATCAGCTCGATTAGAAATGTCCTCCCTTGGGGGTGTGTCCGCGACTCGAATGGCGCTAGACGTGTGCGAGAACAGCTCCGTTGGCAAGTACAGCAATTAGCCTGTTTCCACAGCACAATACTGGCCAAACAGCAAATAAAATTAAGTTTACACACGACCGAGTACTATGGCAAGTAAGCCGACCCACAAACGAAAGCAGAAAGCTACTAGTCTGCAAATCTCAGCCTTGTCACCTCCGAGCTGCCTCAGCCAAGATGGCGACTTCATGGCGTGCTCATCAGAATCAGACACCAGCGACATTACCTCTGTGTCTCATCAGCCCCAGATACAACAAACTGACGGTGATATCAAGCTCATGCTGACTGACCTTAAACAGACAGTGAGGGCAGACTTCCAAAAACTGGGCGCAAACATAAAGCAGGATATATGGGTCATCGCACACCCCATCTGGAAGACAAGATGGAAGAGGTCACTGAGGCGCACAATACCCTGGCTGACGTGTATACCGCCTTCCAGTCACAATTACAACAGAAAAGAGACAAAGATGGTGGCCTCGAGGACAGAGCCCGAGGAGATAAGCCATCCGAGCTAAAAGAGTATGTCACACAACTCTTCTGCTCCTTGATACCGGAGCTGACGGACCAGGAGCTACAACCTCCCTTGTGGCGGTTAGGCCGAAAGTATGTAAAAAGTCTTGCAGATTCAACCACATAAATGCTTTGTAAGTTGTCTTGTATAACATACACCAAGCATGTCAAACGCAAGGGACAAATAAACAAGGTTTAAGTTTATGTGGGCCGCAAAAATAAAATGTAAATTTTCACGCCCAATACTAAACCCCAGCACCCCCCCCCCCCCCATCTACTAAACCCGTGCCCCTGTTTAAAAAAAAAATGTAAAAAAAAAACAACAACCAACAAGCAGTGTCCGGAGTCCGGCCTCTGGCATACCCCCAATGTCCCAATCTGCACCTTTAAAAAAAGCGGTTCCTCACGTTACTCCTTGAAACCCTCACACTCACTGACAGACATACAGACACACATAATCACTCCAACACACACATTCACTGACCGACACACAGGCTCACTGACAGACACACAGACAGCCATACACACACAGCCATACTCAAGGACTGGGTGGGTTTCTTACCTGGGGTCTAGTGGGGCTGCAAGGCAGGGGGGCGGACAGGCAGTGAGGGAGCTCTGAGTGTAAGCTCTACCTGCTCAGCTCTCTCGCGCGCTGCAGTGATGCCGAGAGCCGGAGTGACGTATTATTGCAGCTCCGTACATCACTGTGGGGAGCTGAGCAGGGAGAGCTTACACTCAGTGCTCCCTCGCCGCGGGCCGCATAAATATTAGTTGTGGGTCGGGAGTTTGACATGGATGATGAACACCATGTCCACATCTTGATATATGACAACCCCCTGGATGTAAGCTTGCACTCCCTTCTTATTTTCTGTAACCTTTCTTGTTTGTATATTACAAAATGAATAAACTTGAATTGTAAAGAAAAGGTACTTCCTCACTTCCTACCTATATGTTACAGTGGAGCACCTGATACTTGTGGTTTTTGAACCAAATAAGGATACATTTTAAATTACAGCCTAGAGCCTGATAGAACCAAAATCATGTGGTTTTTCTAGGTGCTTTTAGGAGGACATTTGATCCCCTTGGCAGGAAAACTAATGGAGCCAGATATCTCCTTCGCTTAAGACAAGGCAATAGTTCTTTGCTTGATTACGCATTAGTATTCTGTTCCTTACCAGCAGAAGTACGTTGGAATAATCAGGCAATTGTTGATGTTTTTATGAATGGTCTGTCTGATGGTATATTGGGGAAGGTAGCCACCAGAGATCTTGATTTCTTATGTATTTTATATGACTTCTTTCTATATTTTTATATTCTATCTTGTAGAGATGGACATCTTAAAAATTGGCAAAATATAAGAGATATACCCAGGAGGTCTTCTATTATATTACCTCCATCGTTTAAGCCTGCTGATTCTATGGCCTTGGCCCTCCCTGAACCTATGCAATTGATGTTACACAGTTAAAGGATCACTATAGGGTCAGGAACAAAAACATGTATTCCTGACCCTATAGTGTTAACACCGCCATCTAGCCCCCCTGGGCCCCTCATGCCTCCATAAATATAGTACAAATCTTACTGTATTAAAGCCTGAAGCTGTAACTCTGCATGCTGTTAAACTCAGAAAAACAAGCAGTCTGCTGACATAATCAGAAGTGGTGGCCTGATCCAATCACAATGCTTCCCCATAGGATTGGCTGAGACTGACAAATAGGCAGATAGGGGCAGAGCCAACACAATTCAAACACAACCCTGGCCAATCAGCATCTCCTCATAGAGATGAATTGAATCAATGAATAAGGAAAGTTCAGTGTCTGCATGCAGAGGGAGGAGACACTGAATGTTTTGATGCATTTTAGGCAGCCATGACCCAGGAAGGATCTCTTACAGCTATCTGAGGAGTGGCTAGTGAAGTTATCACTAGGCTGTAATGTAAATACTGCATTTTCTCTGAAAAAACAGTGTTTACAGCAAAAAGCCTGAAGATAATGATTCTACTCACCAGAACAAATATAATAAGCTGTAGTTGTTCTGGTGACTATAGTGTCCCTTTAACTAAGGTGTAAAACCATATAAGAGAAGGGTTGTGTCTGTATCAGGCTACCTGATCTCTTCATTCATGAAACACCGAACACCGGGGCCCATGAGCTGGCAGGATGGTCACCAGTTGTGCGTTAAGGCAGAATAGACACTTCAACACCTGGACGGCAGCTGCCTACTCTGCAGAAATATTGTGTGTCTGGTGGAGGGCTGAAGTCAGACGGTGAGGAAGGTATACTCTTCATGATCTTCCAGCACTGCTCCCTCTGCGGTGATGCCATGAGCAGGGATATGACTCCACTGTCAATGTCCAATGTCACTCCAGCCCTGGCATCGCTAAAGGCACGCAAGGGAACAGTGCTGGAAGAGCATGAAAAAGACACGAGTGTGGTGACATTCTGTCATCAAACTAACATGGTGACCAGGGGTCATGTGATCAAGTTCATGTAGATCTTTCTTACAGGGGGATAAGCTTTACTTTGATATGGTAAGTAGGTAATTCAATACCTTTACAAGTAAGGAGAGAGATCTATCTTGGTGAACCATGTTATACTCTGTTGCTTCCTTTTCTTCCTTGGTGGATGTGATGTTGGACTTGCAGCAGTGAGCCATTACTAGATGTCAAGGCCTAACCGTGGGTGAGATCAAACGTGTGGGGAAGGGGATTACTATATAGATAGATAGATTTAAAAGGGTTGTTGCTCCGTGGGTCTGGGCTGTGTGTTTGTGATACATTTATAGTATTGTGTTGTTGCCTTCTAAATAAATACCTTTTAATGTAGACGAACCTTGTGTAAAATATTTATATTAATTTGGTGATACACCACAACGAGCGGCATACTGGAACCCAGGACAGGACCAACACCAGCTCTCCCTAACTTAGCTAGGTGGGCTGGGGGGGACAGAGGGCTGGGGGGAGAGGCACACAGAAGACTGGGGGGTGAGGAGAGGCACACAGGTGGCACACAGGGGGGTGGGGTAAATCGCTGGGGTCTAGGGTGCAAAATAGTCTATGCAGGAACTTCCCTTTTGCGGTGGTTGGCGTACCCTTGGTAAGAAGACAAACCAATCAAAAAAGTTTGGACTACTTACAATGATGGGGCACCAGGGAAATCCTGTCACCATAACCACTGCAGTGCTCATTATGGTTATGTTAGCTGGAGTTTTTCTTTAAGAGGTTTAATGAATACTGTAACCAACCCCTTGTACTTCGTAAAGTACGGTCGTTCTCACACTCCTGAACTGTTAGAGGCTTGAGTGATT
Organism: Pelobates fuscus; assembly: GCF_036172605.1. Classification (NCBI taxonomy): domain Eukaryota; kingdom Metazoa; phylum Chordata; class Amphibia; order Anura; family Pelobatidae; genus Pelobates; species Pelobates fuscus. Next base: position 39,284,075 of record NC_086321.1, on the reverse strand, counting down.
ATAGCCCGTTCGCTAGTTCGTACTCTCCCAAAATCCATGCAGGTCGTGGGAAAAATCAATCTTTTTTTGTTTGCATACCCAAATATCAGTCGAGACTTGATGAAGTGTTCAACTGGAATGGTTTTATTACGGCCAGATGGCCCACTTATATGCACATTCATTGTCTGATGGCCTCGAGCACTCTACCAATGAATGGCGACTGGATCGTGGCAGCAGAGGAGCGAGGGGCCTCAGAAATCAGCAAGAAGCCAGGTAAGAGGGCAAAGAGTGGCTAAACAGTGTATGCCATTACTGTGGAAACTGGCCTGGCCTCCCAGCATGGAAACAACCACAGTGGGCTATAGTGGTTATGATGCTTGGAGTAATACTTTAACGGAGAGAGTGGAGACAGCTGATTATATTATAGAAACTTTCAAGTTTATTAAAGGACCACTATAGTGCCAGGAAAACTCGTTTTCCTGACACTATAGTGCCCTGAGGGTGCCCCCACCCTCAGGGACCCCCTCCCGCCCGGCTCTGGGGAGAGTAAAGGGATAAATCTTACCTTTATTCCAGCACCGGGCGGGGAGCTCTCCTCCTCCTCTCCGCCTCCGATCCTCCCTTTCGGCTGAATGCGCACGCGCGGCAAGAGCTGCGCGCGCATTCAGCCGGTCGCATAGGAAAGCATTTACAATGCTTTCCTATAGACGCTTGCGTGCTCTCACTGTGTTTTTTACTGTGAGAATCACGCAAGCGCCTCTAGCGGCTGTCAGTGAGACAGCCACTAGAGGATTTAGAGGCTGGCTTAACCCTTATATAAACATAGCAGTTTCTCTGAAACTGCTATGTTTATATAAAAAAGGATTAAACCTAGAGGGACCTGGCACCTAGACCACTTCATTAAGCTGAAGTGGTCTGGGTGCCTAGAGTGGTCCTTTAAGGGAATTAATAATATTAAATAGTAGTACCTACTGCAAGAAACTGAGCATATTAGAACAAAAAGATAAATGTTGCACAGAGTTTTGACAAAGACAGACAGTCAGAGAGCATCATTTTGGGAGTACGCCATTCACCTCTATGTAAATCTAATAGTTTAAAGGAACGACTATCACACTAAAGATGCAGAAAACACAAACTTTTATTCAACAGTCATAATACTTAGCAACAAAGAAATACGTTTTGATTGTAATATACATGAATCATGACTACCTCCCACTCCAAACATTTTAAATGGATAAAGAGGGACACTTTAATCTTAGGGGTGTGAGTGAGAAATTTGAAGTGACTTACTACTAATAATTTATGCAACTAAGATGTATTTTGAAGAAGAACAAAGTATATTATTTACAGAGTCTGATTTCTAAACACATTATTGTTGAAATACACATTACTGGGAGTATTATAGCTGTAAAGCTCTGCTGTGCGCTCAGACACACCGTCAATTGGAGATCTAAATAAAGAGGGACATTTGATAGAAAGTAGGGACAGAGGGATTTTGGATACTAAACAGGGACACTTGGGAGGTATGTGACTAATGCCTTATACTGGGGAAAGTTGTATTAAAGGAACACAATAGAGTTATTCCTAACGCTATAGAGCTGACTAGGGCCCCATTCCGCAGCGAATAAATGGTTAATTAACAATTTATCTGCTTACCTAATACAGCGCCGGGCTCCCTCGGCACTGGTAACCTTTCCTCCTCCATCAGCGTCAGCTTCCGAGTGGAGCCAAATGTGCATGTGCAGCGAGAGGCGCGCGGGGATTCAAACCTCATGAGGACGTCCAGTGTCAAATAAGTGCGATTTACTCGGTGTAAATCGTGGAAGCGGCCTCTAGTGGCTGTCAGGGAGACAGCCACTAGAGCAGGGGTAGGCAACCTTTTAGCAGCACTGTGCCGATATAGGATTGTGATGTCCCGTAGCGTGCCGATCCTCAGGCCTGTCGCTACCAGGCAAGCAAACCAAGCAATTGCTTGGGGCCCCTGAGCTGGCCTGGGCCCCCAAGCAGGGCCGGCGCTTCCTATAAGGCTGCAGCTGCCTGAGGAGAAGGGGAGATGAGGAGAACACGTGGAGGGGGGGGTGAGGAGAAGGGGAGATTAGGAGAACACAGGGAGTGGGAGGTGAGTAGAAGGGGAGATGAGGAGAACACGTGGGGGGGGTGAGGAGAAGGGGAGATTAGGAGAACACAGGGAGTGGGAGGTGAGGAGAAGGGGAGATGAGGAGAACACGGGGGTGAGGAGAAGGGGAGATGAGGAGAACATGTGGGGGGGTGAGGAGAAGGGGAGATTAGGAGAACACAGGGAGTGGGAGGTAAGGAGAAGGGGAGATGAGGAGAACACGGGGGGGTGAGGAGAAGGGGAGATGAGGAGAACATGTGGGGGGGTGAGGAGAAGGGGAGATTAGGAGAACACAGGGAGTGGGAGATGAGGAGAACACAGGGAGTGGGAGATGAGGAGAACACGGGGGGTGAGGAGAAGGGGAGGTGAGGAGAACACAGGGAAGGGGTGAGGAGAAGGGGAGGTGAGGAGAACACAAGGAGGGGGTGAGGAGAAGGGGAGATGAGGAGAACACAGGGAGGAGGGGTGAGGAGAAGGGGAGATGAGGAGAACACAGGGGGGGGTGAGGAGAACACAGGGAGGGGGGGTGAGGAGAACACAGGGAGGGGGTGAGGAGAACACAGGGAGGGGGAGGTGAGTAAAGGGGAGATGAGGAGAACACAGGGAGGGGGGGTGAGGAGAAGGGGAGATGAGGAGAACACAGGGAGGGGGAGGTGAGGAGAAGGGGAGATGAGGAGAACATGTGCGTGTATGAGCTATTATATTGTATATGTTCATTAGTAGTTGTTATTGTGTATGATACATATGAATGTGGGCTGTGTATGAGGGCTGCTTGTGGAATTGTGTGTGTGGGTGGATATGTCACATTGTGTTAGGTAGTGTATGGGGGCTGTTTGGGGTTTTGCATGTGAGAGGCTGCATGTGGGATTGTGTGCATGTATGTGGATTGTTAGTGGTGTTGCGTTTGTGGGGATTGTGTGTATGTTTGTGTGTGGGCTGTTCGTATTATTTGAATGAGGAGAGGCTTATTCTGCAGGTCTGTGTATACCTAGCAGTGTCCTTAACTACCTCTTTGTATTAGCAGATATCTAAAGTTTCACTGAGACTCCTGAGAGGCCAGACCCTGTTTGGCTCTAGCAGCCTTGAGTGCCATGGAAAGACACCTCGAGTGCCGTGCATGGCACTAGTGCCGTGCATGGCACTAGTGCCGTAGGTTGCCTACCCCTGCACTAGAGGCTGGATTAACCTTGGCAGTTTCTTATTCCAGCGCCGGGCGGGGAGCTCTCCTCCTCCTCTACGCCTCCGATCCTCCCTTTCGGCTGAATGCGCACGCGCGGCAAGAGCTGCGCGCGCATTCAGCCGGTCGCATAGGAAAGCATTTACAATCCTATAGACGCTTGCGTGCTCTCACTGTGTTTTTTACTGTGAGAATCACGCAAGCGCCTCTAGCGGCTGTCAGTGAGACAGCCACTAGAGGATTTAGAGGCTGGCTTAACCCTTATATAAACATAGCAGTTTCTCTGAAACTGCTATGTTTATATAAAAAAGGATTAAACCTAGAGGGACCTGGCACCCAGGCCACTTCATTGAGCTGAAGTGGCCTGGGTGCCTATAGTGGTCCTTTAATATCTTGCTGGATATTACCGCTTGGTGATTTAAAGTTTGCAGGGTTATTCACTAAAGTCAGAATTGCCATTAAATCAAAGTGAATTTCAGATTTTAGACAAAATCAGCCGAACTAAAAGCATAGCTAACTTAGAGACCCTTTTCCCAATTCAGCTATTTTTCCCCCTAAAATTTGAAATTCACTTTGATGATTTCACTTTTATTTGCTATGTATGTAGGTGGATCCTCTCATGTTAAAAGGGCAGCTGGATATTATTTTCTTTCTTTTTTTTCACATTTCAGCTTTGTGACTCAGGTTTCTGTGTATGTATTTGCTTCTGAGCATGTGGTCATTTATCATCACTTGCTGCTTCAAAACATAAGCAGTCACCGTCCATTGGCTGTCTCTGGGACAGGAAGTGCTCCAGGTGAGTCACCTGCAGCCTACCTGCACGGGTGGGCGTGTCCGTGACCTCATCCTGAGGGAGGGAGGAGGGCGTCACGTGACCGAGAGAGGAAGTTGGTCTCTGGGGAGAGTGCAGATTACAGGGAGAGAGAGTGCAGCCAGGGGGTGAATGGGGGGGAGAGGAAATAGGCAGAAGTTGACACCAAAGTGATCTCTGGAAGAAGTAAAGGAGCAAAGCACAACTTAGCCAAGAGGAGAAGAGACAGCCTGCCAGCAGTGAGAGTGTTCAGAGAAGGGAGGGCAGAGAGAGACATGCCCAGAAAGTGCTGCTGATCCCTGTCTCAGCCCATACACAGCAGGTGAGTAGCCATGACCCCCTCTATCCCTCAATATAGTGTGGATTTCTGTAAAATGTCATATTATTACACCAAGCAGCAGCATGTGTCCTCTGTGGATGGCTGAGAGTGATTGTAAGAGGGAGGGGGGTGGGTGTTTGGGGGCTGTATGTTGCCCAATATTGCTAACAATTGCCACTCCAGTTACTTTGCCCATGATGCTAAACTATCCACAAAGTACACACCTGGCTTACTTTTGGTGGTCTTAATTTTATGGTGGGGTTCAGTATGGCTGAACATGGAGAATGTATTTGCAAATATTGTGATTACTATAGATACCTCAATGCCAGCTACTATATACATATATGTCTAACTGAACAATACTCTCTATGAGCAGGTGCCGTTTAATTCCAAGTTGTCACCAGCCAATATAAAAAGTCATGACTGTCATTGTATATATCCGCAAAATCTTGTATATTTGATAAATAAGTAAACAGCTTAATGTATGATTGAGGCTCACTTTAAACAGAATGTTGCTTCATAACATTCAAGTTTTATTTATTACAGCCACTATTTTGTTCTATCAATGACTGGCCCAGCATTAAAGGGGTTACAGTAAGTTCATCAAGAGGTTGTTAATCATAAACAAAAACATTTTCGTATAGGATGGTGTAGTCCAGGGATCATGTCCTAAAATAATAAATGTGGGGACAAGACTGATTTCCTTCTTAATTCTTAGTCTCATTCTTAAAGAGTCCATTAACACTCTCAACCATTCTCTGCCATCCATGCATTGATATTCTGTTGATATTGTCATTGCAGAAGAGGAACATCTGCATTAGCAACAAGTGAATAGGGGGCCAGGCCGCAGCTGCGTCCAAGACCTCTGGTTTTGGTCAAACCACTCACAAACAGTATGACCCAGAGCAGGGGTATGAAGTCTGCATCCTAATAACACCATAACCACTACAACAGAAGTGTTGCTAATGTTATTAGTTAATGGTACCCCTTTAGATGGTCTGTTTGCACACTGTATGCACGTCCATGGTTGATACCAAGTTTGTCCTTATGGTGTGTGTGGCGTACTCCCTACACATGCATAATAGGGAAGGTTCTCTCTATTCTCCTTTGGGAGAGCCAGTCCCTGTACTGGGAATGCGCCTTCCATGGTTCGACCAACACTAAACAGTGAAACAGGTTGTGTATAAATTAGTAGCGGCCCTGGTATCACCATCCTGTGATGATTGGAGCAGTTATTTGGAAATTACCTATTTATCCCACAGTCCTCTGCTGGACAGCCATGGTTTGAGAGATAAATCAGAACTGGATATTCTGCGTTATCTAAGTAACTACAGTAATATTGAGCTTTATCTGCCCCTGTTTTTGTCAAACCACTTGAAAAAAATGACTAATATGGCTCCCAAAACCTCATATCTCCAGAACCACTGTAATTAGTTAGTGTTTATGGCTGCTTACAATGCCCCAGGCTAGGCACACCTATTGCAAGTATAGTAAGTGAGCAGTGTTTCCATTGCACTCGTTCCCGATGTAGCCAGTATCACTGTTTTGTTATTGTTTTTTGTTTGTTATTTTGTTAACGTGTACATAAAGACAGTTAATGCTGTGCGCTAGGATGGTAGTGCTAGTTACCGTATAACTGTCCCCAGGTTATTTACAGTCTATTCAAACTTATGACCTCATGCGGTTACTACCGAAAAGGGGGGGGGGAGGGGGGGCACACCCGCTCGTATTAATGAGTAACTTCTCTTTCTCTTAACTCTAAAGATTGTCATTTATTCGACTTCCATTTTACTCTCTCTCTCTCCCCCCTCACCCTTAAGGATGGGGACAATTGTCTAAGTCCTGTACCTAAACAAAACCTAGAATTTGAGCTATGTTTGCTCAACTATAATTTACCATTCATATGAAGTGTATCCCACATTTATTATACATCATTTTTGTTCAGGAGAAACGGGGGCTTTCATTTCACTTCAAATATATAGATATGAAATATAACTTCATTTGAATAAAATATAAAAAAGTTTGAGAAATTATGAAATTTTGTTATTTTCACCAATATTATCTTTATTCGTTTTACTGCTCAAAAAAACACATGTGCGTTCAGCTATGTCTCACAAATACAAGAAGTACCCCCTATGTACAGGTTTTATGTGGTTTTGGAAAGTTATAGGGTGGAATGTAGGGCTTGTCCATTTCCGTCTTAATACCTGGACATTTTCTGGGCCTATGTCACCTTTGAAAGAGTATGGCAGTCTGAGTTAGGACGTGTTATTACGCCCTAATGACATTAAAGCCCATGCTGTTCAGGGCGTAATGACATGTCCTAATGGGGACAATGAGTTAATCTGAAAGGTTGGTGAAAGGAATTACAGCAATTACTTCGAATTTTTAAATTTAATCGCTGTGTGACAGAAATCCTTCTTGAAAGAATCAGAACGTTTTTGATGTTAAATTCAAGTCATTGTGGATTGCTGTCAGTGGATGAACTTTAAATAAGGGACGTTATAGTGTTAGGAATATAAATGTGTATGGTGCCCTAGTGCTGGTCTCTGTGCTGGATACCATTGGGAAGCATTAGCCACGCTGTATCAATCAAACTCTCTAAATTGAGATCCATTTGAGCTATAACAGGGTTTACTCCGTTATAGCTGCGGAAGAGCTTCTAGTGGCTGTATTCCTGACATTATTTCTCTACGTTTTATCCAGCATAACATAATGTGCTAACAATCAGATACCACCTGTCTAGTATTGTCTCGCTTGTATCTTCTGTTGAGTGCTGCAGAATATTCCGAATCTTCGTAAGCAATAAAAGGGATGCTAAATCTAAAACGTTAAATGCCCTCTGACAGCATTCGCTGTCCTAAACAGTGTAAGATTTTGAGGATCACATTCCAAAATGGAATGTCATACTTGTTTAATTATAAACAGCACATCCCCACACGATGTTGACAGAATGTGTAGGAGGATTAAATATGTATGTTTGAGAGAATTCTATGTTACTAGAGGGTTTAAATGAAAGCAATTCTTAAAGCACTCCAATTCAGCCCTGTTTATCTTCATGTGGAGCAAATACAATTGATGAACATAGATCTAATTTTTAATGTGTGGTTTTTTTTTTTTCTTCTAAGTGTGGATTGCTGAGAATTCAAAGTGCGTTCGAAATTATGGGCCAAAATAAACCTGCTGGAAACATAGCTTTCTTGGGGGATTTTCCAATTTAACGGTTTTGGACTTAAAATTATATTCACTTTGAAATCCAGGTAATTCACACTTTAGTAAATCGAGGATGAAATTCTATTTCCAAATTTTGTGTAGTGTAATTAACTTGCTACCGCACACCATTGGTATAAAATAATGAAGTTCTTTATGGGTTAACTCTGCCTCTGTAGGCTCTTTTTATACATTGCAAATTTCATAAGAAATTGGCACTTTTAGTAACTCCTCCTTTTTTTATTTTTCCTTATCGATGAAAGCTTCTGGCCAGTTTATTTGAAATATACTATTTGTATGTTTTTAAGTTTAACAGTACTGTGTGAGAGCGTGTTACTGATGAATCCATTTGTTGAAGCTAGGATTTTCTGAATAAATTAGGAGTGCTTTTTGGGGTTAAATGTAAAGATACCAGTCAGATAAGGCTGCATAGAAACATTCCGATAAACAGTGAAGTAGATCCAACCCTTTCTCCATGCATTTAGAATGTCTGTCCATTCTTAGAAATGTTTTATTGGAAAACAAATATGCAAAATGTGTAATTTTCATGGAGCGTTTCCTGGAATGAGGCTACTCATAGTAATTAATGTTGTTTGTTGGTAGCAATTAGTTATGCGCAAGAAGACTGTGGCATTTTATTAAGCCTGATTGTGACTTGTTATGGCCATGCTATGATTTGACCGTTTACCTAGGTTTTTTTTTTTTTTTAATGGGATATGTCAATTATCTTTAAAAACTGTATAATTGGTTAGCCAAACCCTAATATACCAGATACATAAAAACTAGGGGTAATTGATGAAGGAAGGCAATTCAGCATCTTATTATAGTGTGTCTCTGTCATGTTGTTTAGGAAGATAAAAGTGTAGTCTTAGATCACCATCCATTAGTGCTTTTCGTAGTTTCATGTAAGTATGATCATGGCCAATTCTTTAATAAGTGTAGAATGCTCACGCCGGGAGTAGTCCAAAGATGTGATTCAGATGTCATGGCTTGATCTCACAAAGAGCACTTTTGTACTCCTGACGCAAAATATAATTAAAAGGATCATTAACTATAAGCAAGGAGGATATATTTTATATATTTGTTCACCTTGTGACAAGAACCCCCTTTTTATTGTAATTGCTCTGAAAATTCTGTTATGAAGGGATTATAGAAAAAAATAAAGCAATAATGGCAATTGGGCTGTTTAAAAAACACTGTAGACCTATCAAATGTCAGTAACAGACGTAAAGGGTAGGAAAGTAATACTCCAAAAATCACAGAAGGATTGTCTATATCTAGCTACAATTCAAAACTAAAACCTATACAGTGCCATGTTATAAAACATATAAATATAGTCCCTCATGAGGTTATGCCAGAAATCAGATAGGAAGTATTGTTTCCTATAACTGGAACTGTTTGCTCATTGTGTTAAATAAATAGACCTCTTTAAAAAAAAAAAATCAGGTTTGTTCCTATATTCTTCAAATGGTGGTCAAACTTTGCTTTGAAATGTTCACGGTATTCAGGTGTTCTATTTTTATGTAACAATTTATTCTCTGTTTTGGTTTTTTTTCTTGTCTTTTTCTGCTTTTGTATGCATAATTGTAATGATGTAATTCTTTTTAATTTAGCAATCACCCACAAATGTCTGGCGGAGGCTCTTCAACAACAAGATCTAAGGGCAGAAATGCAAATGGACGGGGAAATGGGCGAGCAGCCCATTATGATGAGGTACCTATAGACCCACATCTCCCACGGGAGAATCTTCAGGGCTTACAGGAGTGTGAGTTGGCTCTCAGCTCAGATCCATTACCTCCACCTCCTCTTCCTCTTGCTCCCCCCTTTGGCCCTGAGTTTTATCCAAGTGATAGTGAAGATCCAGTGACTGCTCTTGAATTTAGACCTGTAAGAAGATTTATTCCAAGTTCCTGGAAAAACTTTTTTAAAGGGAAAAAAGAAGATCATCAATGGGCAGAACCTGCATCAGAACTTAACTACATTTCAGGTGGAGCAGAATGTTCACCACCACGATCTCCATCTCTGCCTGCCTCACAAACATACGGCAGAGGCTCAGCAGCAGATTCGAAAGCTGCAGGTAGTTCCTACAAAGACCCTTACGGAGGTTCAGGTGGCGGAAGCTACAACTCAAAGCGAGAAGGTGAAGCCATACTTCCTCATGACCCATATGATTCTCTGGAGCGCCAGACCCACCATACCGTGAAGACCTACAGTGAAAAAGTGGAAGAGTATAACTTGAGATATTCCTACATGAAATCCTGGCCCGGCTTGCTTAGGATCCTGGGCGTAGTGGAACTTTTGCTTGGAGCTGGTGTTTTTGCATGTGTTACCGCATATATCCACAAAGACAATGAATGGTATAATATGTTTGGCTACTCTCAGCCGTATGGCTACACTGCAAGTATGCAAGGAGGATACTATTACAGTGGGCCAAAGACTCCTTTTATTTTAGTGGTGGCTGGTGTGGCCTGGGTAGTGACAATTATTGTTCTTGTACTCGGGATGTCCATGTATTACCGGACTATCCTCCTGGATTCCGGTTGGTGGCCTCTAACAGAGTTTGGAATAAACATTTGTCTTTTTATTCTTTACATGGCTGCAGCTGTTGTCTATGTTAATGACACTAACCGCGGGGGACTATGCTATTACCAGTTATTCAATACCCCTATGAATGCATCATTCTGCCGCGTGGAAGGAGGGCAGACTGCAGCGATCATATTTCTGTTTGTCATCATGCTTGTTTATCTCATTGGTGGAGTAATTTCTTTGAAGCTCTGGAGGCATGAAGAGGCCAGAAAGAGACGAGAGTTCATAGGGCATGAGGTAAGACTGTGGGTTTACAATGAAACGGTATAAAAATCTTTGTTGTAATATTTTCATTAAAGTTTTTTTCTGTTTTTTTTTTTTTTTTAAACATAATGAGAGTTGCAACAAAGAAGCCATAATGACTTTTTAAGTGTCTGAACAAAGGACAGAAAAAAGCAAAACAATGAAACAAGGGACAAAACCTTTTTAAAATATAACCCTTTTCAAATGTAGCACTGTGTGTGCTTTAAAATTGATATATTGACAAATTTCTAAATGTAACGGATAATGAAGAGGGTGAAACGAGTGACAATTATGCAAAAGCTGACCAAAAAGGAGAACAGCTCAGCACCAGGTACCGATGTGGTCACCATTTGGGACATTTCTAATGTGGTTGGGATCTTATTACTGAAGAATTTCCACCTGTTTCCTGGCGGATGAGTATTGGTTTAACCTCAACGAATTGTATCCAGCACCTGTTAATCTGCCCCTGTTCTTACTCTTTTGTTTGAGGCTTGAATTAGTAAGCCTCGGACAGTGACACCGTTGATTGGTTTAGAACAGGGGTGCCCAAAAGGGTAGCTCCCCAGATGTTGTAGAACTACAACTTCCACGATGCTTTTAGAATGCCTTTAGAATGACAATGCACCATGGAAACTGTAGTTTTAAAACATATGGGAATCTTCCTTTTAGGCACCCCTGTTTTAGAGCATCAAAACCTCTCAGTCAATCAGTAGCTCCCAGTTCACACAATGGCTTGAGTAAAATAGGTACTTTTTCTCAAGCTGTTTTGTGAATGGAGAGCTACTGATTGACTGAGAGCGTTAGCGGACTCTCTAAATTAAATGAATCAGTGGTGCCCCATCCAAGGCTTTCTGAATCAAGAATATGGAAAAACGGCAAAGAAGAGGGCCTGATGTAACTTGAGCTAGATACAACACTTTGGGGCTAAACTGTTAGATAACTGTTTACCACTAAAGGTAAGCTGATGCCAGGGACTTCCTGGCACCATAACTGCTTAATGTTTTTCATTTTGGAGTTATGGTGCCCGGAAGTTCCCTTGACGGTTTCGTTCTGCCTTATTCCTTCATGCAGAACTTCAGTCTGTAAGAAACTTTCTTGGCACAATACTGAACATGGTTGTTATTGTTTATTCATTAGCATACCGTTTACAGATTAGCTGAATAGTTATATGCAACTTGGTTCACTGAGGGACTCGTGATGTCAAATTAATCTCAAAATGTTTTCACTACCTTGAAATATTCCACCTACGAACATATAACACTAAAAGATTTATCAAAGCAGAGCAAGTTCTATTCTTTGGCAAAGCTCTAAATGCTTTGAGATATTCCATTGGTTTCCGTGGTGATTGGTCCTAATTTAGCTTGTTGCCCCAGAATAGCAGATATTCTTGCCTTAAAAAAAATCCTCATCTCCATTATTCCTTTCATACAATACATATACATTGTCCCAGTGAATTTACATGTAGATAACAACTGCATTTTCCAAGTGACTTCTTTTCGGGCCATCATTTTAGTTGTTTATTGTTGTTAAGTGTATTTTGTGTGTGGGTTTTTTTTTGTTTATCACAAAAACAGGTTGTGTTTTTTCTTCTGATAAAAAGCACGTCCTAATTTTAAGGTTTATACACACAGGATGTTAATGCTCTGTCCATTATGGCTACATGTGACTTGGATGATTGCTTGACAAATCTGTTTTTTATTTGATAGATGAATTCTTCTCCGAATAATCCTCAGAGCTACCCACCAAAAGTCACGGTAAGAAACAGACTTCTATCACAGCATTGTTTTATTGTTGTATTGTATCTGATCTGATACTCTTTAAAGAGATGAGTAGGCACCTTAGATCAATTGCGCTGCCCCCGGCATAGTAATGGTTAAAATACCTTGTACTTGCCAGAATCTAGCGCTAATGCACATGAGGAGCAAAGGCTGATTAGGCCTTCCCCTTAGGAAAGTACTTAATTGTTTAACCCCTTAAGGACACATGGCATGTGTGACATGTCATGATTCCCTTTTATTCCAGAAGTTTGGACCTTAAGGGGTTAAAGGAATAAATAAACCATGAATTGTTAGATTTGGAAAAAATAAAGACCGCTAGCAAGACTAATGAAAATAAGCATAAAATACAAACATAAAAATATATAGGACTAGCAAATTCAATAATATAGATATGCTAAGCCACAAAAAAATGTTCACGTGTACGGCTATACTGACTTTCAGAGGTCTTTTAGCAAGTCCCACATAAATTTTGTTACGGGACATTCTATCAAAGGTATAACACCTGAGGAATTGCAATTTATAAATGTTTTCACTATACGCTCTCCCTCCTGCTATCATGGAAAGTTTGATTATTTCTACGTAACGTGAAAGCTCTTTTTGAAGCTTTATCTAGGAGGCACCTTATTTAGAAAGACCGGTTTCATGTTAGTCATCTGTTTGAATACATGTTTCTAACTTGGGGCAATTCCTCCTAAACCTTCTGAATTGACCATACAGTATATTTTCCGACCATGTTTTCTTGTGATGACTGTCTGCGGCAAGAAAATGATTACATGCAACTGATAAATACAAAACATTTTTGTCTCCGAGACTGGTTAAATATAAATTTAAGGTTATACATGTTAAAATTCAAATACTCAATAAAAGATTCTAAAAGCATAAGATCCTCCCCCACCCAAATAAAAATGCAGTCATCCATGTAAAAATATCAGTGAAAACCCTTGGAATCCCTGAAAAACACCCTTGAAAAGTGTACCTCACAAACACTCCAAAAGTAAAACAAACAAAGGGATATATACCCGAAGGAATATATGAAAGGGGGTATAAAATACATATAGAGGATGTAAATGGAAAATACAACCTGAAAATACAATATATCTATGTACCTCCTCCAGAGAACCAGATTTGTGCCGAATGAGCAATTGTTCCAGATTAAAGGGACACTATAGTCACCTGAACAACTTTAGCTTAATGAAGCAGTTTTGGTGTGTAGAACATGCCCCTGCAGCATCACTGCTCAATCCTCTGCCATTTAGGAGTTAAATCCCTTTGTTTATGAACCCTAGTCACACCTCCTTGCATGTGACTTGCACAGCCTGCCTAAACACTTCCTGTAAAGAGAGCCCTATTTAGGCTTTCTTTATTGCAAGTTCTGTTTAATTCAGATTTTCTTATCCCCTGCTATGTTAATAGCTTGCTAGACCCTGCAAGAGCCTCCTGTATGTGATTTAAAGTTACATTTTGAGATTGAGATACAATTATTTAAGGTAAATTACATCTGTTTGAAAGAGAAACCAGTTTGTTTTTTTCATGCAGGCTCTGTCAATCATAGCCAGGGGAGGTGTGGCTAGGGCTGCATAAACAGAAACAAAGTGATTTAACTCCTAAATGACAGTGAATTGAGCAGTGAAATTGCAGGGGAATGATCTATACACTAAAACTGCTTTATTTAGCTAAAGTAATTTAGGTGACTATAGTGTTCCTTTAACTCGTCTTCCCATTTCCCCAATAAGAGGTTGGCGTAACTTGGCGCAAATCTAGTTCCCATGGTGGTGATCTCTATCTGTAAATAAAAATGCCCATCATTTAAAAATAAATTGTGACTCCGAATGAAAGCTGTACAGCTGACTAAAAATTCAAACTGATAATTTCTTTCAGAGTAAGTGGCCATTGAATATTGTATAGCCTCACACCACTGTAAATGTTCAGTTACTGTGTACATGGATGTGACATTGGCTGTGACTAAAATAAAACTCTGAATTTTGGATAAAGTGTTTATAACTTGACTCGTATCAAGTAAATAAGACTTGAGTTTTTAACAAAGGGTTGCAGAAACAGAAAGGTTAGATGTTAAAGATTCAATACCAGAGGTTATTGGTCTGCCAGGCAGGTTTACTAAACATTTATGGATCTTAGGAAGGTGGTAAAATACGAGTACCCTAGGATGTTTGCATAATGGGTATCTATTACTTGTATTACAACATTAAAGGAACAATATAGGATCAGGAACCCAAACATGTATTCTTGACCCTATAGTGCTGAACCCACCATTTAGGTCCCCACCCTCCCTTAGCCCACTTAAAAGGAATTAAAGCTCACCTTATTTCCAGCATTGAACGGGTCTGATGCTGAACGACAGTGCTGCCTACTATGCAGCACTGAGCCTGGAAGCACCCCTAGTGGCCATCTGAGGAGTAGCCACTTAGAGTAGTCCCTAGGGGCAATGTAAACACTGCCTTTTCTCTGAGAAGGCCGTGTTTGCATGAAATTGCCTGCATATAATTATTATACTCACCAGAACAACTACATTAAGCTGTAGTTGTTCTGTTGACTATAGTGTCCGTTTAAGAACACGTGTCTAATATTGTGTAGGTCCACCTTGTGCTACCAAAACAGCTTTGATGCATTGAGGCCTGGACTCCACAAGAATGTGTCCTGTGGTATCTGGCACCAAGACAATAGCAGCAGATACTTTAAGTCCTACAATTTGCGAAATTGGGCCTCCACTGATTTGTTGTTCCAGCACATCCCACAGATGCTCAATCGGATTGAGATCTGGGGAATTTGGAGTCCAAGGCAACATCTTGAACTCTTTGTCATATTCCTCAAACCATTACTGAATATTTTGCAGTGTGGTAGGGTGTGTTATCCTGCTGAAAGAGGCCACTGCAATTAGGGAACACTATTGCCATGAAGGAGTGTATGTTGGCTGCAACAATCTAGGTAGGTGGTACATGTCAAAGTGCATTTACATGGATACCAGGACCGTAGGTTTCCCGGCAGAACATTGCCCAGAGCATAGCATTCCTAACACTGCTTCTGCTGGCCTACCTTCTTCCCATAGGGCATCCTGCTGCCATCTCTCCCCAGGTAAATGATGCACACACACCAGGCCATCCACCTTGTTTAAAAGAAAATGTGATTCTTCAGACCAGGCAGCCTTCTTCTATTTCTCCATGGTCCAGTTCTAACGCTCATGTCCCCATTGAAGGCACACTCGGGTGATGAACAGGGATCATCATGGGCACTCTGACCAGTGTGCGGCTACGCAGCAAACTTTGATGCACTATGTTTTCTAACACCTTTCTATCATGGCCAGCATTAGGCTTTTTCAGCCTGTGTGATCGGACCAGATAGACTTGCCTTCGCTCCCCACGTGCGTCAGTGAGCCTTGGGCACCCATGACCCTGACGCCGGCTCCGCACATGCATCAGAGAGCCTTGTCTCCTTTGTCGACCTCAGCATGGTCCTCCTAATGGACAGAGCCAGTGCTCCAGGCTCAGTCAATGGCCCACTGAGCCCCTGTTTGTCCCAGGCTCCAGGCGGCTGCCTTTGCAGAGTTGCATCAAGTATGTATATATCCCTATCTCCTCCTCCCCTCCAGGCACCTCCAAACAAGTCTACATGTTACGGGGTTGGGGGGGGGGGGGGGGAGGAAGGGAGTCAATTAAAATATAAAAAAAATAAAGTAATCTCTGCTAATCGTGGCTAATACAGATCCAGAGGGCGCTGCTCAAACGTGTTTACAATCTCTATTCCCAAACTAGTAGTTTCCAGAGCATCCATGACTATATTGAACCTCAGCAGTGACCCTTCTAATACAGGCAGCTAGCTCCACTTTCTAACTATTGTTTTGGAATGGGATTGCCTGGGAACAATGTTTGAGAAGGGAAAAGATAACAAGTTGTGTTAGTCTATTCATTACTTGTCCTGTTTCATAACTAAAGTCTGGAATGTGTCATTGTGGGTGAAAATGTACAGAATTTTACAAACTGAAATGTCTCTTTCGTCCTGCATGTGGTGCATTGTCCTTGTTTATGTACTGGTAGATTTTGTTTGTTTCTGCTCTTGCTGTTTTCTTTTTAAGTTTGCGGTTTACACCAGGAATCAGTAATACAGCAGATTCCAGCTGTGACTTGCTCCGTGGAATGGGAAACATACCAGTACTGACTTGTCATTATATGTGGCCTTTAGCTATTTTTTAAACCTATTTCAGCATTTGTTGCTTTCACATCTCCGTGTAGCTATAATCGAATAATTACTTTTTATACGGTTTAGTTATATAAAAGAGATTTTAATAAAACGAATATAATGAATTTTACAGCAAAAATCTATTCCATGCCACTCAGTGGTTCTGTCCCCTTTTTTTATTTAATTGGAATCCACATTACGTGAACATGACTCGTGCTTAATGGGACACTATAGTCACCAGAACAATTTCAGCTTATTATATTTGATAACGTGAGTACAATCATTCCTTTTCAGAGAAAATGCAGTGTTTACATTACAGCCTTAGGATAGCTCCACTGGTCACTCCTTAGATGGCTAGTAGAGGTGCTGCCTAGTATGCATCAAAACATTCAGTGTCCCCACCCTCTGCATGCAAACACTAAACTTTCCTCATAGAGGTGCATTGATTCAATGCATCTCAATGAGGAGATGCTGATTGGCCAGGGATGTGTTTGGCTTGTGCTGGCTCTGCCCCTGATTTGCCTCCTTGACAATGAGAGAGCACTGTGATTGGCTTTTGATCTAGACTTCTGCTGATGTCAGCCAAGCAGGCAGATCAGGGGCAGAGCCAGCAGTAGCAGACTGGAATAAAGGTGATATTTCACTATATTTAGGGGGGGAGGGGGGAAGGCAAGAGGAGGCCAGGAGGGGGACGGACGGGACTAGATGGTGGTTTTAACACTATAGGGTAAAAAAATTCAATCAAAAATTCAATCAAATCACTGACTTATTTTGTGATGGTTGTGTAAATAAAATGCATAGAACAATAATAATATGCTTGGAGTAGACTCTTCTCGCTGTCCAGCGTGGTTTCCATAACATTGAAGGAGGTGCTGCTGTTCACGGAGGATTTTATTTTAATTTTATAGCAGTGTCTGAAATTACAATTTGGTGCAGTAAAGAGTGATGCTAGATATTAAAGGGGGGGGAGCTGAAAACAAAAAAAAGTCTGAGTGATCCATATTAAATCATCTATTGGAGTTTACTAGAGGGTCTGTGTTAATGTGCAATAATAATTAATTGATGTGTGCTGTTCGTCTACAAATGTCTACAAATGCTCGCAGTTTAGGGAATAAGATCCATGAACTTGTGGCAATAATGGCAACTGATAGTGTAGATTTAGTCGCTGTTACCGAGACATGGTATAATGAGAAAAATGACTGGGACATAGCAATACCAGGGTACTCTTTATATAGAAAAGACAGGGAAGGCAAGAAAGGGGGAGGGGTGGCCCTGTATGTAAAGGATAGCATAAAATCTAGCCTAATAAAGGTTAGTGAGGTGAACATAGAGTCCGTTTGGGTTACGTTAGAATTTGGTAATCACACAGTAACTCGTGTAGGTGTGATTTATAGGCCCCCAGGACAAATTGAAGAGTTAGATAATTTACTAGTTGAAGAAATAGCTAAAATGACAATGAAGGGGGAAGTTATCATCATGGGTGACTTTAATCTTCCTGATGTGAATTGGAAAACAAAAATAGCTACTTGTGCCAGGAGCACACATATTCTAAACTCCCTACTGGGATTGTCTCTAAAACAAGTCGTTGAGGAGCCAACTCGTAAAGAGGCCATACTAGATTTAGTGTTAACAAATGGAGATTTGGTATCAGATATTACTGTAGGTGAAAGTTTAGGATCCAGTGATCATCAGTCAGTGTGGTTTAATATAAGAACAGTGACTGAGTCACACCACACAAAAACAAAAGTTTTAGACTTTAGAAAAACAGACTTTTCTAAAATTAGAATATGTGTAAAGGAGTCATTATCAGACTGGAGCAATTTATATGGAGTCCAAAAGAAATGGGATTATTTAAAAGTTGCACTACTGAAGGCAACAGAAAATTGCATTAGGCTTGTCAGTAAAAGCAAAAAATTCAAGAAACCACTGTGGTACTCCGCAGATGTGGCCAAAATAGTAAAAAACAAAAAGTTAGCATTTAGTAATTATAAAAAAACCCAGAGTGAGGAAGACAGAATGACCTATAAGATTAGGCAGAAAGAGGCTAAGCAAGTTATAAGAGCTTCCAAATCCCACACAGAAGAGAAAATAGCACAGTCAGTAAAAAAGAGGGACAAAACTTTTTTTAGATACATAAATGAGAAAAGAAAAGTAAAACAAGGATTAGTTAGATTAAAAACAAAAGAAGGAAGGTATGTAGATGAGGATAAAGGTCTAGCTGACTGCCTCAATGAATATTTTTGTTCGGTATTTACAGATGAAAATGAAGGAAAGGGACCTCTGTTAACAAAAAGGATAAATGAGTCATTTATTACACGTGAGTTTACAGAGGAAGAGGTTCTATTTCAACTGTCAAAAGTAAAGACAAATAAGTCAATGGGACCTGATGGAATACACCCAAAGCTATTAAAAGAGCTTAGTGGTGTACTAGCAAAACCATTAACAGATTTATTTAACCAATCATTGATAACAGGAGTAGTCCCAGAAGATTGGAAGTTAGCGAATGTTGTGCCCATTCACAAGAAAGGTAATAGGGAGGAGTCGGGCAACTATAGGCCAGTAAGCCTTACTTCAGTAGTGGGGAAAGTGATGGAAACCATGTTAAAGGATAGGATTGTTGAACATCTAAAAACACATGGATTTCAAGACCAGAGACAACATGGGTTTACTTCAGGGAGATCATGCCAAACTAATCTTATTGATTTTTTTGATTGGGTAACTAAAATTATAGATCAGGGTGGTGCAGTAGACATTGCTTACCTAGATTTCAGTAAGGCTTTTGACACTGTTGCACATAGAAGGCTTATCAATAAACTACAATCTTTGAGTTTGGATTCGAATATTGTTCAATGGGTAAGGCAGTGGCTGAGTGACAGGCAACAGAGGGTTGTAGTCAATGGAGTATATTCGAAGCTTGGGCTTGTCACCAGTGGGGTACCTCAGGGATCTGTACTTGGACCCATTCTCTTTAATATTTTTATTAGTGATATTGCAGAAGGTCTTGATGGTAAGGTGTGTCTTTTTGCGGATGATACTAAGATATGTAACAGGGTTGATGTTCCAGGAGGGATAAGCCAAATGGAAAATGATTTAGGTAAACTAGAAAAATGGTCAGAGTTGTGGCAACTGACATTTAATGTGGATAAGTGCAAGATAATGCATCTTGGACGTAAAAACCCAAGGGTAGAGTACAAAATATTTGATAGAGTCCTAACCTCAACATCTGAGGAAAGGAATTTAGGGGTGATTATTTCTGATGACTTAAAGGTAGGCAGACAATGTAATAGAGCAGCAGGAAATGCTAGCAGAATGCTTGGTTGTATAGGGAGAGGTATTAGCAGTAGAAAGAGGGAAGTGCTCATGCCATTGTACAGAACACTGGTGAGACCTCACTTGGAGTACTGTACACAGTACTGGAGACCCTATCTTCAGAAGGATATTGATACCTTAGAGAGAGTTCAAAGAAGGGCTACTAAACTGGTTCATGGATTGCAGGATAAAACTTACCAGGAAAGGTTGAAGGATCTTAACATGTATAGCTTGGAGGAAAGACGAGAAAGGGGGGATATGATAGAAACATTTAAATACATAAAGGGAATCAACACAGTAAAGGAGGAGACTATATTTAAAAGAAAAACTACCACAACAAGAGGACATAGTCTTAAATTAGAGGGACAAAGGTTTAAAAATAATATCAGGAAGTATTACTTTACTGAGAGGGTAGTGGATGCATGGAATAGCCTTCCAGCTGAAGTGGTAGAGGTTAACACAGTAAAGGAGTTTAAGCATGCGTGGGATAGGCATAAGGCTATCCTAACTATAAGATAAGGCCAGGGACTAATGAAAGTATTTAGAAAACTGGGCAGACTAGATGGGCCGAATGGTTCTTATCTGCCGTCACATTCTATGTTTCTATGTTTCGTTACTCCCTGCTATTGACATCGATGGTATTTTTTTTGTTCAGGTAAGTTTACTGTATACCTGTTGTTATTGTGGCAGTCTTGGTGTATCTGACTGCATCTTCTCGATTCAGATCAATTGTGGACATCAGCTTTGTAAATGATATTTTAGTCTTTTTATAATTTCCTGTGCCTGCTTTTGATCCTAGAAATAAGAATATAGAGATGTGACACAGTGCTATTTGTTGGCGAATTTTAATTTTGGTGTTTTTGAGGTCACTGTGTTAAAGAATCTGGCCACGTGTAGCATTGGAATGACATTTTAGTAATTAAATAAACCAATATAGCTGCCATTCATTGTTGGGAATCCAGTCATCATCGTTCTGGTATGTACTAATCTATCGGCTCCATTTATGTATCTGTATAATGAAAGGAGTAATGCTTTGCACATTTCTCTAATTACATAGAGAAGAAGCATTAAGATAAAAATCATTGATCGTAATGATCGTGGTCATTAAAGGTAAACATTAGGATTTTTGCCATAGGATAGCTTTATACAATGCTTTTTCTATGGGGTTTTGGGTGACGCTGGACGCTATGCAAAAGTCGCTTAACAGCCCACTAAAGGTGGAGTTAACCCTGAAGGGTAATTATTATTGCAGTTTATTAAAACCTGCAATAATTACCTTTGCAGGGTTAAGGGACCTCGTCTACTTCAATGAGCTGAAGTGGACTAGGTGCCTATAGTGTCCCTTTAAGATAAATCGTAGGCAGGTTTTATAAACGGTGATTTTTTTTTTTGATTTTTTTTTTAAAGAGTTTTTGGCACAACAAGGGATTCTGGGAATTCCAAGTTTTGTTTTTCTACTTGAAACAACCATCAGCTCCACTACATTTCCATGAAATCTAGGTCATGAAATCATGTATAGCTGTATTTTTGGAGCAAAAATGGAAACATAGTCGGTTGGTACAGAGAGGGCAGTAAGGGTGATCATTAAGAGAAATAACTATTTACATTAAAAACAAAAAATAAACTAACTGTAACCAAAATTACACACATTGCACTGATGGTGTCGGTGCCCCCCTTAAAACATTTTGTAGTGCTTAAGTTAAAGCAGAAGTGTCACGAGAACCCATGACTATTAAAATAATTTCTTCTAAAAATATTCTTTCCAGAAAATGGTATCGTGTCTGCTCCATACACTGCATGATATAAAATATTCTGCGTTTTCATTTCTGGATATACAAATGCTTTCATGCTTCTGTACATGGATTCGTAAAAAAAAGGTTCCACGCATGAGGGTGGAGTAACAGTTATTCTGCACTGCGAGTTGTAGCCTGTTAATTATGGAGGGGAATGATGAACATCTTATCTCATCCCATGTATGTTAGATGACGTTCACGTCAGCCATTAGGCAGACAGAGCAGATGTGCCAGCACAAAACAAGTGCAAATCAAGCAAAAACTTATTGCAGGAAAAAAAACAATACTGTAAGCCAGGGATAGGCATTGTGGACTACATACCCCATAATGCTTTTACACCCATAATGTTGGCAAAGCATCATGGGAGGTGTAGTTGAAAACATCTGGAGTGCCGAAGGTTGCCTATGCCTGCTGTAGGCTTTGCAGTCTAAATCATTACAGCCATCAGAGCATATGGTCAATTGACTATAAACATGGATGAACTGTGTGTAAACATGTATCCTCACGGTGTAGTGCTGAAATGCAGCACTAGGTATCTGGCTCCCCTCTTGCTGAAGATTAAAGGTGATTTTTCTTCCCCTTGTCTCCCACACCGCATCTAGCTGCGGCTGGCCCCACCTTTGTGGCCGAGATTATGCATTTTGATGAGCTCCTCCAATCCAATGCTTTCCCATAGTGGAACCAGCATCTTCTCAGAGATGCATTGAATCACACTAAGATAGGGAGCACCTTGTGGCCATCTGAGGGACTGCCACTAGAGGTGTCACAAGTCTGCAATGGAAACACTGGCTTTTCATTTAATGCTAACACTGCAGTGACCGGCTATAGACATCAGAACTACATTAGGATGTACTGGCTCTGGTGACTTTAGTGTTTTTTTAATGAATCCTCACACCCCCACAACCTTCTCTGTACATTAGCTTTTCTTAATTAGCTCCCATAAAACCATAAGGGTGTTATCGTGTCAAGATAGAGTGTGGGTGGGAAATAATTTAAGGTGTTGCTACCTTAAGGCTGTGAGCATACTTTCTTTTAGAACAGAAAATGACAGTAGATGTTCTAACATACTGTAATCACAATTTAAAGAGACCGATAATGAAGAGGTAGGAAAATGTAATACTCTGATAGTCCGGAAATGTTCCTGGTTCACAGTCAAAAAAAAAAAAAAGGAACAAGTGTTCATATTATAGATATTACAGTAAAATGTATTCTAGTAAATGATATATTAAAAGAAAATTAATTGTTTTACCTTTATTTTATTTCTTTGCAAATTGCATATATTCATTATATTGCATACAAACATTTTTATCTCAAACACCTTACCACAGTTGTTGGTTAGATTAGGATCAGGTATTTAGTATATATTTTGCGTTTTTATTATTTCTAGGAAAAACCGCAATAATATAGCTAATAACAGGAAAAGTTTCAAAGTATTGACCAAAGATCAATGACTCAATTACATACAGGACATTTTCCCTCTGTTATCTGGGCTGTTCTAACAACGTCCTCCAGAGGGTACAAATTGCACTGTCTGTATCCAGTTTCTGGAATATAGTAATGTAATATAAATTTCCTTTTTTTTTCTTTTTTTTTCAGCGCGATGTTGCCTTAGGTTATGACCATCCACAGGATGTTCCTGACCAACAAAGAAAATTAAAAGTGCTTGAGGTGAAACCAGAACTTCTTAATGGATACATACCTGCTGGTCATATACCAAAGCCTATTGTAATGCCTGACTACGTGGCGTGAGTATCATTTTCATTTCAGTAGTTAAAGTTAATAGGTTCCCTCTTCCCTTACTTTTATGACCGTAATGAATAATATCACGTGCCATCAGACGTATGCCTGTAACAATGTACATCTGTAAACTGGCGGATGCTTAACGTTATTGTAGATCATTTCAGTGTTGCTTTGCCATCCTTAAGGGTTCTATCTTTTTGGCCAAGCTGGGTGTTTAAAGGGACACTATAGTCACCCAGACCACTTCAGCTCAATGAAGTGGTCTGGGTGCCAGGTTCCTCAGGTTTTAACCCTTCAGATGCAACATAGCAGTTTCAGAGAAACTGCTATGTTTATATTTGGGGTTAAGCCAGCCTCTAGTGGCTGTCTTCCGGACAGCCACTAGAGGCGCATCTGCGACGCTGGAGGCATATTATGAGAAATGCTTTCCTATTGACAGATTGAATGCGCAAGCTTGACGTGCATGCGCATTCGGCTCCGCTGAAGTCGGCGGGGGAGGAGAGGTCACCAGCGCTGCATTAAGGTAAGTGGCTGAAGGGGTTCTAACCCCTTCAGCGCCATGGTAGGGGGGCCCTGAGGATGGGGGCACCCTCAGGTCACTATAGTGTCAGGAAAACTGCTTTGTTTTCCAGACACTATAGTGATCCTTTAAGTGTATTCAAAAAAAAAAAATTACAAATAATACAGAATACATCAATGTCAGCAGTGTCTTTCCTGCTGACATTGATGCTGTACACAGACAAAGGTGAATTGGGAACATGCACCTGGCACATTCATTTCTAAGTAGTGGTGCTGCTGGAAGGATCAGAATATATACAAAATACTAATTAGTGAACAGATAAACTAAAGTCAGTGTATAAGCATAGGTAAGAAGGTGTCCGTGTCCTTGCTGAAATATAGCGACTGTTTTTTGTGTCTCAGGCAGGGCCGGCGCTACCATAAAGCGTCCCCCTGGGCGCACCGGCCCTGGGGGCGCAAAATCAGGCTGACCGGAAGGAGGGAAGCGCACTGCGCTCCCCTCCAGCCAACGACCTTTTGTAGTGTGGCCGAGCGCAGCCCAGATCTTCCCGCCCGCGGAGCCCAGCCTCCTATTGCCCACCCACCGCATACTGATGCCGGAAGATGACGTCATCTTCCGGCGCCGGCATCCCTACGCGGTGCGCGAGGGAGCTGAAGAGGAAGCACACATGGGAGAGTGCTCACTCGCGTGCCTGCCAGCCAGCCTCCCTACCTGCCCACCTGCCCAGGAGCACCACTGGGCCCAGGGAATCCCTTCAGCACTCCAAAAGGTAAGGAGGCTGGGGGATTAAATGTTAAAAAAAATGTGTTAAGAGTGTGTGTGTCTGCTAGTGAGTGTCAGTGTGTGTGTCTGCTAGTGAGTGTCAGTGTGTGTGTCTGCTAGTGAGTGTCAGTGTGTGTGTCTGCTAGTGAGTGTCAGTGTGTGTGTCTGCTAGTGAGTGTCAGTGTGTGTGTCTGCTAGTGAGTGTCAGTGTGTGTGTCTGCTAGTGAGTGTCAGTGTGTGTGTCTGCTAGTGAGTGTCAGTGTGTGTGTCTGCTAGTGAGTGTCTGCTAGTGAGTGTCGGGGTGTGAGTGTCGTGTGTGTGTATTAGTGAGTCTGTTTGATGTCTGTTAGTGAGTGTGTTTGTGTGTCTGTCGCTGAGTGTGTCTGTCAGTAAATGTGTGTGTCTGTTAGCTGGTGTGTATGCATCTGTTCGTGAGAGTGTGTGTGTCTTCAGCACTTACCTTTCTCCAGCGCCGGACTCCCTTGGCGCTGGGGATCCCTCCGCCTCTCAGCTCCGAGCCCGCGCACGCATTCAAACCGTCCATAGGAAAGCATTACTCAATGCTTTCCTATGGACGTTCAGTGTCTTAGAATAGCGGAAGCTCCTCTAGCGGCTGTCAGTGAGACAGCCACTAGAGGCTGGATTAACCCTCTGTGAAACATAGCAGTTTCTCTGAAACTGCTATGTTTTCAGCTGCAGGGTTAAAACTAGAGGGACCTGACACCCAGACCAATTCATTGAGCTGATGTGATCTGGGTGTCTGTAGTGGTCCTTTAAGTGCATGTGCATCTGCATGCACTGGCGTACATACCGCAGTGGCAGGGGTCACAGCGCTGCAACCCCTGCGACCAGGTGCCCGCCGCCATGTGTTGCGGCCCCGGCCCGCGCAGAGTAAGCGCGAGGGGGGGGGGGGGGGGCCACGGATCAATTTTCGCACCGGGGCCCCATGGGTCATGTGTACGCCACTGCACCTACCCTGGTGTCTGCCGCAGGCTGTGTGGAGGGGGCGGGGATATGAATGACATCATATCCCTGCTCCCTGTGTACCACACAGCGCGGCTGGCGCCCTGTGATGGGGCTGGGCTGCAGGACAGGACTCCAAGGAACCGGACAGCATGCACCCAGGGGACAAGATTGAACTGATGTAAGTATGTAATTGTGCATGTCTCTGTATGTATGTCTCTGTATGTATGTCTCTATGTATTTATGTAGGTCTCTGTATGCCTGCATGTCTTTGTATGTATGTATGTGTCTGTATGCTTGTATGTCTTTGTACGTATGTGTCTGTATACCTGTATGTCTCTGTATACCTGTATATATGTATGTCTTTGTATGCCTGTATGTATGTATGCCTGTATGTATGTATGTATGTGTCTGCATGCCTGGATGTCTCTGTATGTATGTATGTATGTATGTATGTATGTATGTGTCTGTATGACGGTATGCCTCTGTATGTATGTCTTTATATGCCTGCATGTCTCTGTATGCATGTATGTCTCTACCTGTGTGTCTGTATGTCTCTGTATGATTATTTCTGTGTTTGTATGACCCTTATTTTAAACGAGGGTGAGGGGCACCAAAATGCATCTTCGCCTGTGTAACAAAAAATCCTAGCACTGGTCCTGGTCTCAGGAGTGCGGTATACTTACATTGGCTTTAACCCTCTTTTCAGCTGAAGAGCCACATAGCATTTATAAAACTTTGAGCTCTCGCATCTGTTTAGTAATTCTTTGGTTTCCTAAACTTTTCCCTCACTATCCTAGATACCCAAACTTAATAAAAAGTCATGCAGAGTTATTTATTAACGTGTGAAGTGTTTGAGAATTCAAAGTAAATTTCAAATTTAGGTCAAGGTAGCAACACTGAAGTCATAACTAGCTTGGGTGATTTTTCCAATTTGTATTTTTGGCCTAAAAATTTGGAATTTTGCATTTGTTCCCTACAATTTACTCTTTATCGAATGACCTGTTGGCGTTAATTGTCCCCCAACTGCTTTGTTATAATGCCAGCATGCTAATATCGGAGACCTATGTTCCAATTCTGATTAACGTACAAGGAAATACAGCCTTTATACTATGTAATTGTTTGCTTATACATTGTGCTAATGACTTCTTTCCTTGTGATTCATGACTCCGATTTATGATCAAAGGATGTTAATGGATTATATTATAATATAAGTGCCAACGTATTGCACAATACAGCACATATTGATTTAAGGATTCGTTAAACTACTCTATTGTTTGGTTTAACATTCCAGCAAAATGCTGTTTTATAGTCCTCAAAAAGAATGGATGTCAGATCAGTGTGTGTAATGAACATTCACTCGAGAGGGACTGATGGGGGCTAGTTGAGACACAATGTGGAGATATTATGGACCTCATTTACTTCAGGTCCACTCTTGGCCATAAAACATTTTTCTCCTCCTCCTCCCTTTTGCACTCTGCCCATTTTGTTGTCCACTCTCTGTTTAAATCCCTAATCCCTCTTGTGGCTGCTCCAGCCCTTACTGTATTAAAAGTCGCAAACAAAGTGCTAACTATGTACACATCGATAATTAGCAGACTTTCCATTCCTGTATAAAATACTTAATGAAACCCGAACAGTTTTGTTTCTTGAATCCTGACCCAAAATTATACAATATTGCAACCTATATAACTGATTACAACTATGTAAGTAGGTGAAACACATTGCATAGTCATTGATACAATAAAACTCTCCCTATTGTACGATGAATTGAACTGAGATTTACAGAGACTGACATACAGCCACAGTTAAGTGTATTCTCTAATTTCGTTTTTTTAATGCAGAAAATACCAGGCAATCCGATCTGATGACGAACGTGATCGGTATAAAGCTGTGTTCAATGATCAGTTCTCAGAATACAAGGAGCTTTCTGCTGAGGTGCAAGCGGTCTTAAAAAAGTTCAGTGATCTCGATGCGGTGATGAACAAACTTCCCAGAAATCCAGAAAATCAGCATGTAAGTGTTTATTTCTTAATATTCCTGGTTTATCAATATTCTTAATTGTTCACTATTAATTGTTTAGAATGTATTTTTTTTGTATGTGTTTAACACTTCTTATACAGGGCTCTTACCAGAACTCTTTACAGAATGTAGTCGTCACAGGTAAGGTTGCAGACAGAGGGATATGTAATGAGACATACTGTATCTATAGGAGGAGGAGAGAATCCTGTTCATGGGCTTTCAAAGCAGAGCTGTCACTTCTCTAAAAGTGTCAGTTCTTAATTCCTTTTCCTAGTAAACACGATTTAATTGTTTAGCAAGAAAAATAAAAATCTGAAACAGAAATCCATACTTACCTCCACAGTATTTCTGCATACAGGGCAAGTAAGCCGCCTATCACAAAACTTTACTATAGATTATACAGCCCTAGCCACACCTCCCCTGGCTGTGACTAAAATAGCCTTCAAATAGCCTTCATATAAAAAAGTTTTAGAATTTTCAAAAAGATCTTCCATCTCTGTTAATTGAACTTTAAAAGGACACTATAGTCACCAGAACAACTACAGCTTCGTTTATGATTCCCTGCGGACATTTTAATGCAAACCCTGCCTTTTCAGAGAACCTTACATTGCCGTCTAGGGACACCTCCACTCCTCCGGGTGGCCACGGAAGGTGCTTCCTGGGGCAGTGGTGCACAGTGTGCAGCACTGCCGTTCAGCGAGATGCTGAATTTTCCTCATAGAGATGCATTGATTCACTGCATCTCTATAAGGAAACCCTCATTGTCCAAGCCTGCGTCTGGCCTCGCCGCCTCCTTGCCGATTTCAGCCAATCCAAAGCATTGGATTGGCTAAAAATATATTTTGATGTCAGCAAGGAGGTGGATCGTGGGGGGAGGGGGGGGTGAGGGCTAGTGCCAGCAGACCTGCACTGGAAATAAGGTACGTCTTTCTACCTTTAAAGAGGTAAGGGGGCAGTGGCGGATCCTGGGGGTTGGGGGGGGCGCAACTGGGCAATTGCCACACACACTGCCCCACAAACACTGTCCCCCCCCATACACACACTGCCCCACAAATATTGCCCCCCCCATATACACACACAGCCCCACAATCACTGCCCCCCATACACACATTGCCCCCCCCATATACACACACTGCCCCACAAACACTGCCCCCCCATACACACACTACAAACACTGCCCCCATGCACACACTGCCCCACAAACACTGGCCCCCCGTACACTACACACACTGCCCCACAAACACTGGCCCCCCGTACACTACACACACTGCCCCACAAACACTGGCCCCCCGTACACTACACACACTGCCCCACAAACACTGGCCCCCGTACACTACACACACTGCCCCACAAATACTGCCCCCCCATACACACACTACCCCACAAACACTGCCCCCCCTACACTACACACACTGCCCCACAAACACTGCCCCCCCTACACTACACACACTGCCCCACAAACACTGCCCCCCATACACGCACTACCCCACAAACACTGCCCCCCCTACACTACACACACTGCCCCACAAACACTGCCCCCCATACACGCACTACCCCACAAACACTGTCCCCCATACACACACTACACACATTGCCCCACAAACACTGCACACCCATACACACATTGCCCGCACACACACACACACACTGCAACCCTGACATACGCTGCGGCCCTCACGCAGTCGCACACACTTCACCGCTCACACACACACTGTACCTTTCACACACACTTCACCCCTAACACATACCACTGCTCCTATACCCAATATCCCAGCAGACCCCAGGTAAGTTGTCAGACTGTTCTTAAACGGTTTGACTACTTACTCTGGGATGGGATTACTATTACACTGAGCTGTAGTGGCTATTGTGCCTGGATTATTTCTTTAAATAATCTACAAGTGCCCCTCCCGAGATCAGGCTCTGGATCCGCCACTGTAAGGGTGGGCAAGTCACCTAATCTTTGTGTTCCTGACCCTATAGTGTTCCTTTGAAGGGACACTGTGTACACTATAACCATTTAATCTAACTGAGTTTGTTGTAGTTCCTAAGTAAATGGTTTAACATTTAAAATATGAAAAAAAATTGAGAATTAAAAAAAGAAAAAAATCAGAACCTTTCAAAAAAAATATTACGTTTACTATTCGGAAGTGAAGAAAACCATTGTTTGACAACACATAAGTCCATATAAATGGCCAAGCTGGCAGCTTGTAAGGATTTCACCAAATGTGAATCTAGAGCATCTGGCAGATGACAATCTCTCTGGTCCCTCGCTAATGTGAAACCTGAGAGGTTTCCTGCTGAATTCCATGCCTGCTTTTACGAGTTCCCCAATTCCTGCAATTTTCATTCAGTCATCTCGTGGATTGTATCCCCGTGGAACTTTGTGTACATTCGGCTTATGTTTACTTTGGGATGTTTAACGGTTACTGAAGTTCTTAGTTTTATGCAAAGTGACCTCTTTTTCTCCTGAAAACATAACGTCTTTGAATCCTTTCTTCCCCAGGAATATGAGAGAATTTCAAAAGTTCTTCAGGAGTATCAGAAGAAAAAGAATGTAAGTATAATTTGTTTCCTGTAACTCCTTTGAGCTGCTAATCACATTCCTGTCCCCTCTGCGGGAGGTCCTTTTGTTTTTGTCTTGGACTCAGGATTTTATTGAACTCTACACACACACACACACACAGCTGCCTGAGAGAGTGGGGAGGGACATGGGCAGTAGTTTAAAAAAAAAATGGAAAATAGATGTTACCTGTTTGGAACGCTGGATGTTATCATAGCTAGGCACAAATTATTTAAATTCTGGGATGTGATATTTTAATTCATCCTTATTTCTTAAGAAAAATCTTTTGCAGGCCACAAGTTTGTTAAAAATGACATTGATGAAACTGTGAAAAAGTTCTAGCTAGTGAGTTGCAGACGTTTAGCACTGGAGTATCCCTTGAGCTATACGTTTTTGTTACCGTAATTTTTATTCTTCATTTTAAAGACCGCATTGTGGCACATCATGTAACTTTTCTAATGAAACTGTACAGAATCATGTGAAACGATTGCAATGTGTCAGTTTAGCTCAAATCAGTAAGAATGTAATGGGGAGAAGAATTCCTGCAGAACACTGGAACAGTGACAACCACATAGTGGCCAAATCTTCAGAAGGAATAGGGAGAGGGTATGTGGATTAACCAGAGCTGCGAGTTCATCCATCCACACGTTAGAAGTAATTCTTAATTGAACTGTTTAAAATAACTGGGGGGATCTGATCTGTATTTCAAATGTCACAAAGTGCAGCTAGGGTAAGAATAATAGTTTGGCCATGTTTATAGGATGTTGTACCTGTATGTTGTACCTGTATATGGCCCTAGTTAGGTGTCAATCCAAGGCAGGCCCATCACATATGAACATAATTTTTCTTTTGACCACAACAGAGAACTGTTTGGATTTTCGCCATATGCAAGGCATGTAGTGAGTGGCATAGCAGTGCATTAGCTTTTTTCTGGTAGTATTATTATTTTATATAGGTCTGTCATTCTATAGTACTGTGCACTGAACCTGTTAGGCAGGCAGTAACCACGGGTGACACGCTTACAGTCTAAAGAGACTTCATGACATCTACATGGATGTCAACCTCACCTGTCACTGTTTTATTTATTTTCTTTCTCTCAAGTGTAATTTTTTTTATAAATGATAAAAATAGAAAATAAAATTTGCTGGCAGAATTCCGTCATCCATCCTTTAAAACAGTAAAAAAATATTCTTTGTTTCTAAATGTATCCAAACATTCTCTTTGGAATGATTCTCTAGCATCAGCCAAATCATTCTATTAAAAAAAAAAAAGTGAATTTTAAACTTTCACTGCCCTTCCTGTAAAGATTACAGCATTATTTGTTTTACTTGAAACCTCCCTTTTTTTTGTTCCCAAACAAAAAGACATTACCTTAGTAACTGTAAACCCCCCCTGGGACTGAAGTCCCCAGCTTACCTACTTCTTTGAACTCTGACTATATTTAAATGCAGTCATAGTATTCCCTGGAAAGTACTTTATTTCAAATGTAAACCGCTGTGGTGCCTGCCTGTGGATCCTGCAAAGGCTATGTAGTTACACACATAAAACATTTAAAAAGTATCAATTGCCTGTGTTTGTGTTTTGCATCATACCCCTTGCAATGTAGTTTAGTTTTATTTTATTTTTTAAAATTTATTTATATTTGCTGTGCATGAAATAAGTCGCATGTCAACAATGCCAAAACAGCATTCGCAAGCATTTTGGAAGCAACTAGCAAGTATTCGTTAACAGTTGTATAGCATTCAGAGAAAACGCACAGTTTTTAAAGTTGATAAGACGAGCTAAATACAAGCTGGATAATTACGTCTGTCATAATGAATTACTTTGTCGTTTAGTAACAATAGCTTAACATTAATATTCCGGGGGGCGGAGCCAAGCCACGGACCTGATCGGACGCACATTACAAGAGCTCCGTACACAGCCTGAAAAACGGCATCAAAAACGCTTTTTACCGCACCCGACAGCCGGATCCACTTACCAGACGTTGACAACAACGATATGGGACGAAAGACAAAGAAACTTAAGCCGGAAAAGCAGAGACTGGGCATGAATATTGGCGACATGTGGCGCCAGGCCCAGAGCGGCATGGATCCTAAAATGGCCGACTTCTCAGACAACGACACAGAGATCTCTGACGACCTCTCCCTAGGAATGGCAGCGGGTTACCCGCAGGAACAGAGACCCCTCGGGCACTTCACCTCTCACCCAACCTCGGCCCCTGTGACAACAGCGATCATGAAAGATCTGCTCGCAGACCTCCAGCGCACACTCCAGGCAGATATGGCCCACATCCGAAAGGACTTACTAGGCCTCACCACCCGCATGGGGGCACTTGAAACCGACACGCACCAAAATGCCCGGCAGACGGCTCAACTCCAACAGTCAGTCCAAGATTTGCAGCGACAGCAGGCAGCCACAGACCTGCGTTTTGCAGTAATGGAGGACCAGAGGCGAAGATCAAACCTCAAAATCAGAGGAATAACAGAAAACACGCCGGAGACAGAGCTGCCTCACCTGGTCCGGCGACTTCTCACGGCACTACTGTCGCCTAAGCAGGCTAAACTGGTAGGTCTGGAGGGGATATTCCGCCTACGAAAAGCGGCAAACGCACCTATCTCAGCACCGAGAGACCTCCTGGTCAAGTTCCAAAGCGGCAAGGACAAAGCAGCCGTCATGGCCGCAGTAAGGAACCACTCACCCTACACATTTGAAGGCCTGTCGCTCACGTTTTACGCCGACATATCTGGCGGTACCATGGCATGGAGAAGATCGTTCCAACCCCTTACCACACTTCTCCGGTCCAAAGGCATAACGTACAGGTGGAATATACAGCGTAAGCTGGAGATACTACATGGCACTACAACTCATTTAGTCCGGGACTATCAAGAAGCAAGGGCCCTTCTCCCCACTCTGGGTTTACCTGAGGACGCTCTGACCATGGCACAACCAGGCCCACAAACGACGACCCACACCTGGAACCCGGCAACAGTAACCCCGTTCAAGCCTCGGGGAGCGACTTCCGCAACATACGCCGAGACCACTACCTGAACCTCCCCAGAAGGACAGCAGACCGAGCACACACATAATCTGGCAACGGATCTTACGAACTTACCAGTATATATAAAATTTACCGTACATAATGCTTCACACTGCATTTCTTGATCTTTGTATAAGGTTGTCTTTGTTTTCCTTCCCCGTTTTAAACTGTTTTTCTGCTCATGTGTTTGCCTGGGCGTTGGTGTGGCCCTCGCTGCCCCTGTGTGTGGGGCCTGCGGCAGGCTTGCCCCGGGCCCTGCACACAGGGGCTGCGGAGTGGTGAGCATCTGCGTACAAGAAGGGCAACAGACTTTCCAGGCACTAGACTTAAAGTATCTTAGTCTCGCCCAGATATAATGCTGATATGTAATCTGCCCCTATGAGGACCCAATCTTGAACCACCACCATCCCCAATAGGAGTACCCTCTAAGGGACCTAACTTATCTTCAGCTAACCTATCACTCATGGTCTATTTCTTGGCTTACATCCCTATACAACACTGCAGCCTTGTATGACAGCCAGGACAGCATAAAAGCGTAGACTCCCCTACTATATTCAGGGGACAGTACTCGACTTAGATGCCATATACCACCTTAGACAGCTGTACCCTGTGCCATAGTAAACATAACCTTACTACACCTAGCATACACATAAAGATCAGATAGCGCTGTCACGCCTGGGGATGCACATTAGATTGCGTTCTTTTTTTATTTATTTTTTTATTTTTATTTGTACTTTTACTTTCCAATCAACCTAACAAATAGGGCACCCCTCAGATGTTCAAGCGGGGGACACTAGCACCTCACAAAACATCAGTCTGTTAACCTGCGTCCACACTTCGTTTGCCATACCTTATAACTAACATGTTTGACTTAACTATTGTTGAAACTACGTTAAAATATAAAAAGTGCTATGTTTTCGATAAACCACACAACTGTTAATAACTGTGAACTTAAAAACTGGCAATAGCTGTTGTGGCGTTGCTGGTAGCGTTGTATTTATCGTGCACAATAAAATAAAGAATTAAAAAAAAAAAAAAAAATTAATATTCCGTGTGTCTACGCTTTTGTATAACTGAGGGCCCTGTTTCTGCCTGCGACTACGGCCGCGGGTGATTATATATTAAATGGCGTCCAAGGACATCTGTGTGGCTAGGCTATCTGACTCTGCGTCAGTTGTGGGAGCAGCCAGACAATCCCGCATCGCGTTAACGCCATGCTGTAAAGTAGATGACTCGTGTGGGTCCGCTCGGCCAATGCCCCCCTTCGGTAGGGTATTTGCTCTAGGTAAGCTGGTAACATGGTGATAGCTGGGATAGTGAGTCTATCCTGTCTGAGGGCTGGGTTCCTGCCAATGTGTTTAGAAATAGTGATCCAATCTTGCTTATGAGACATATTTTATACATTGCAAGATATCACAAAAAATTATGAGCTAATGGATATATATTATTATTATTTATATTAGGATAAATATTAAAACACTAACAGTGCATCACATATCTAAGTTGTTGTGCTGTACCTTTGATGTAGGTTACATTACCCATGTCAAAGCAAAGATGAGGTGTTTAGTGGCTGGCTGCTAATTGCAGGTTACGCCTGCCGAGAGAGGATATGGGCACTTGTGTAGTTTGAAGCAGTGCGAGAAGAGGAAAGTGCTTAAGAGGTCATGCGGCTTGGCTAACTAGGGACATATAAAATAAAATAAACATATGAACTGTGTACTCGCTGAATGTAGAAATCTGAGTCCTATTCTGGAGATTACTACAATGTCCCGTGAAGTGGTGGATTGTATAAGCATGGCCTCAGCTCCACACGTCCTTCGGTCTTTCTCCTCTCAGCCTATGCCCTCAGGCTTTACCGGTCTGTCCAGCATGGCGGTAGCTTGCCAGTCCGCGGTTCTCGCGCTTGGTGAGTGAATGTCCAGCCCCGGTCGGCATGTGGGGTGGCTGAGAGGTGGCCTCGTTGGTTTTGCCACGTAGCCTAGGACTGGTGGTGGTACAGTGGGGTGCGGTACCTCACGGCAACGGTGGGCAGGACATATGTCCGCGGCTTGTTGTCTTAGCCGATAGTGTCGTTTCCGTAGCTTTCGTCGCTTTAGTGTAGTCTGGTTAGTGCGGGGCATCTGTCGGCTCGTAGGAGGCTTTCCAGGCCGTTCCTTGTTGCGTGCTCGGTCTCCCTTGTCTAGTTCCCGTATGTCTGCTGCTCGCCTTGCTCGGTTGAGCAGCGTCGCCCAGAAGCTGTCGAATATGGCTCTCAGGGTGCCTGGCACCTTGGTCTTAGAGCCTGCTGAGATAGGCTGTGGCAGTGTCAGACTTCGCGTTGCAGTGTCCTGTGCTGCCGCCATCTTGGATTTCTTCTTTCCCGTGTGGCTTTGAAGTTTTGCAGGGCTCACTGAAGTGTCCTCAAGGACCGGGATAATCCCCACCAGTCCATGGAATCTTGGCTCCGGACTCAAAAGCTCTCGACATGCACGTCTAGTCCGCTTGAGAGTCAGGCTCCACCCCCTGTAGTTTAGTTTTTTTCACTACAAAATGAATACTGTGAGTTCCTTTTCAAATCTTGTGACGTCTGGCTGAAAGTATTTGTGACATCTTCTTATTACAAGAAATCTCATTGCTTCATATCCTATTAATATGAGACTATCAGAATGTGACCTACATGTAAAATCTGCAAACAGAGTCAAGAGATCGCTGTTCCCTCCCTGTAGATACGGCTGGATGTTTATACCTTCAGCCTGTTCCTAACTGTGCATGCACATATCTCTACACAGCATTTGTTATTGACCTTGACCTATTTATTGTATATATCTCTAATTTTGTCAATTACCATTATCAGCTATGCAGAATATCATTCTACAAATATTTTTTTTCCCTTACCAATCAATTCAGTTTTGTATAATAGAGCATTATAGACTACAATAGTTTAATTATTATTTTTTTGTGAGTATTCCAGTGGAATAAGTAAAATTAGCACTTCAATTAATTGCTGGAGATCCATATACATACACTTCTTTAGGATTATGCACCTCTGCTAGGTTATCTTCCTTCATTTTAAAGGGACACTCTAAGCACCATAACCCCTACACTGTACGGTGCCAGGCAATGGTGGCTGGTGAGTGTTTACATACGATGGAGCGCTAGACTGGACCCTCAGGATTTTACTCCGTTCCCTGATGCTGTTACCCAGTAAAAGCCCTAGATGAGAGGACAATTCATAATACATCTAAGATCTAATGCAAAGCTAATTGTCCAATGTCAAAAATCCTGTTGGAGCAGCCTAATCTTGTCCAAGAGAATAGGGCATTTTTTTTCCTTACAAAAATACCCGAAAATTCCGACATTGTCTCAGTATCTCCAGCCATCAATAAGCATATGGGAAAGAAACTTTAGACTGAATCATGACAGACATAACATGTTTTTTTTTTTTTTATCAGTAAAAACAGGGGAGATGGAGTCCTGGAGGCGCTGTCATTACTGGCCAGCCACCACTGGTGCTTGGAGTCCCCTGGTGCCATGCTATGTTTTAAGTCAATTTTTTTTTAAGCTACCGTATTTTTCGCTCCATAAGACGCACCTCACCATAAGACACACCTAGTTTTTAGAGGAAGAAACCCAGAAAAAAAATATTCTGAACAAACTGTCCCATAGTGTTTCTTACTATGGGACAGTTTGTACATAATATTTTTTTTCTCCCCTGTCCCATAGTGTCCCCCCCTCCCATAGTCTTCTCCTCTCTCCCATAGACTTCATCCACCCCCTCCCCATAGACTTCATCCACCCCCTCCCCATAGACTTCATCCACCCCCTCCCCATAGACTTCATCCATCCCCTCCCCATAGACTTCATCCACCCCCTCCCCATAGACTTCATCCACCCCCTCCCCATAGACTTCATCCACCCCCTCCCCATAGACTTCATCCACCCCCTCCCCATAGACTTCATCCACCCCCTCCCCATAGACTTCATCCACCCCCTCCCCATAGACTTCATCCACCCCCTCCCCATAGACTTCATCCACCCCCTCCCCATAGACTTCATCCACCCCCTCCCCATAGACTTCATCCACCCCCTCCCCATAGACTTCATCCACCCCCTCCCCATAGTCTTCATCCACCCCCTCCCCATAGTCTTCATCCACCCCCTCCCCATAGTCTTCATCCACCCCCTCCCCATAGTCTTCATCCACCCCCTCCCCATAGACTTCATCCACCCCCTCCCCATAGACTTCATCCACCCCCTCCCCATAGACTTCATCCACCCCCTCCCCATAGACTTCATCCACCCCCTCCCCATAGACTTCATCCACCCCCTCCCCATAGACTTCATCCACCCCCTCCCCATAGACTTCTCTCCCATACTGTCCCCCTCCCCTTGTCCCATAATTACTTGCCTGTCTTGTAGCGTTGGCCGGCAGCACAGGGCGCACCGCGGTAGTGGAACTTGAATTTCATGTTCCGGTTTCCGGCGGGACTGAAAGGAAGTGCGCACTCAGGCCGGCCAACGCTGCAAGACAGGTAAGTAAAGCTTCATATTCGCTCCATAAGACGCAAAGACATTTCCCCTCACTTTTGAGGGGAAAAAAAGTGCGTCTTATGGAGCGAAAAATACGGTATTTCAGTCCTCTTAACATACAGAGCAAAAGCCTTCTGCATTAAATGCCTTTAAAACTGTTTGACTCTTCATTTTGGGATTGCCCCAAATAAATTATAACGCCTTAATCACTACAGTATGCTGCAGTGGTTATGGTGCTTGAGTGCCCTTTTAAAAAGTTAAACTGCGTAACCCTCTCCAGCATTCACTAGCTCTTTTTGAGGTTATTTTCTAAACCAGGATTTATGGAGACTTGGCAAGAGAAATGCACATTTTTAGACCAAAACAGACAAGTTTTAAAAAGTTTCCAATTATGCTATATTGGCATAAAAAGTGCAGTTCCCCTTTAAGTTCTCCACAATCACCAGTTTGTGAATAACCTTGATAAAGAATCCCTGCATCAAAAGCCATAATAAGATGTGGAATGGTATAAACATTTTTTTTTTTATTCGAATGGTGCTTATTGTCCGCCCATTGCCTATCTTGCCATCCAATAGCTCTCTCGGTAATGCCAATCTCCATTTTTATCTAAGCACTGCTTTCTGAGGTTTCTATTGAAGTATTTGTGATATGTTGTGAAGGCTTTTACGTCTTATTTTACAGGACCCTACATTTTTGGAGAAGAAGGAGCGTTGTGATTACCTGAAGAACAAACTTTCACATATTAAACAAAGGATTCAGGAATATGACAAAGTCATAAACTGGGACAATGGATATAACTAGCTTCCTATAAGAGACCGTATATGCCTTGGATGTAAATAAAATGCTGACCTACATAATTTTACCATAATTTGGATGCTTTACAGTATTGAGATTTTTGTTTTCCTCCTGAATAAATGTTTTTTTACAGCTCTCCTTCATGTATAAGAATTGGAATGTATGACCTTATTAGCTGAAATGAGTATACCGTAATCCACTGTGTACAGTTGCCTGGACTTCTATGATGCTCAATACCTGTATTCTCACAACAATCTCATGGACAGATACTATTATATTTTCACTTTTTTTTTGGCTTAAAAGCTACCGATGTTTAAATAGGTGAAACCGTGACCGTTGAATATATAATGGCTTCTCTGTTTGCTCTCATCATCTACTGCTGTCTAGGATTTGGGTGTGATGGGAGTTTGTCCATCAGCCTCTGAAGAACCACAGCTTGTTTCATTCATGGTCACCAGGAGTGTGAAAACCGTGTACTATCTGTAAATACCATTTTATAACATAACTGTGTAAAACCTAGTGCAATCTATAAACGTGACACCAAGTAAAGTACACTAATTCTTAAAAATAAAATTTCTTTTAAAGTGAAGATCTATTTTTTCCCCCTTCCCTAGGCTCTACTGAATATCCCAGCTTTAATCTCTATACAGTATTTCATTCTCTGCCTGCTTCTCCACTGAATGAACGATCAACGAATCAGTCAAATAAATTCTTCTTGCTTCTGATCAAAACTACATGCTTATTTAGCCCCCTATTATTTAAGCCCTAAAGAGCTGCTTTCTTACAAGCTTTTAGCTAAATTGCAGCATAGTAAGAAAATATGGAATGACTATATTTTGGAATTTCGACTAAGCCCCCATTTGCTGTGAGAAATTTCAGGTGAATTGTGGTCTTACTCAGAGTTTCTCATAGCACTGAAGAGTTAGGCCTGGACATACCAGTGATTCCAAACTAAGTCCAGGATATAGGTAGTTCCAAATTCCGTTCCAATGCACAAAACACTGAATTGTGGAGTGCCTTGAGAATTGTGTTGGGACCTAGTGTTCTAGGCTTCACATGGTGTCTGCTCTACGGGTAACATGAGACCACACACCATAGTGAGTTCCTGTGAATTGAATAATGGGTGAGTCTGAATTACGGGGGTTTAAAATTTTCTGCGGCACAAGAGTAATCATCTTGGTTTCACTTGTACCAATTAGTTCTTTAAATGAAGGGAGTGTGGCATTTCCAGTGGAAGAGACTTTTTAATGCAATGAAGTTATGCAGCATAATGGGGTTAATTCTGAGCTGGCCCAAGATATGTTGCTGTTTTGTTCCAAGAACAAAATGCCTCTCCCACCCAGTATCCCCTGAAAGTACTGCTTGGATCCCATGGACATACCCAGGCTGGTTATAAGTTTGTTTAGCTGAGCTGGAAAAATAGTTTAATATTTCCACTTGCAAATTTTAGACCCTAGCAAACGACTCACCAAGTCTCCTCAATTCCTGGTTCAGTGAAAAGGGTCCTTTTGGCTCTTTTGTAACAATGTGCTGTTGATTGTTTTGACCTTCTTATGTTTCAGTTTGGCTATTCTGGCCTCAAATATATGAAATGTAGGGAAGTACCCTAACATTGTGGCAGGTTTCAGCCATATCCAACTCGGATTTTCAAGCATAACCATGGTTATGTGTCACCTATGCCCAAAAACGTTTTATATTTTATTTTAGGGGTCAGTAATATTTTAGGTGTATGGCGACCTGGAAAGAAAATGCTCCCTGCTTCTAAACCACCAAAGAAAAAATAATTTTAGTACTACTGAGAATTCACTACAAGATCACCTTGTGCTTACTTTAAAAATATGACGTTCTCTTACTAGTCAAGAGCTACTGCCATATCTACCATGTGCAGCACAGAATGAGTGGAGTTTGATGATAATCAAATGTTTCAATAGGTTACAAGTAGAGCAAGTGAGAGTTTCAGAATAGGGTTTGAGGAGTCAATAATTTAAAAAGAAAATGTTTTGTGTGTGTGTTAAATAAGGAACCAATTTTATTGGTATTACATACAATGAGTGCTTAATGTGTGGAGGTTTGCTTGACTAGGTACGGAAGATGACATCTTTTATATGAGCTCCATTTGCCACTTCGCAAATTCGGGCTCTTTCAATTGCATTGTCAATAATTCTGCACGAATGTTCTCCTTGAGCTGCTCAAGTGTACATGGTTTGCTCTTGTACATCCTCTCCTACAGATATCCACCCACAAAGTAATTGGGAGCTGAGAGATTTGGAGAACATAGTGGCCAATTAATCAGGAAATTTCTTGAAATTATCTGCACCTCGAACAGTTGTAATTTTCAAAATAAAATTCCACTATTTTTTGCATGTTTCTTTGTGAAATTACCCGTGATAAATCTCCCAAGACTCAGTTATAATATGCGCATGCAACAAAAGAAAAATTGAAATTGGTCTTGATAGAGGTGGACGATGTGAGACTGGTTCCTTTACTTTCTGTGTGAGCTGAAATGATGAACAGTGTGTTAAAAAGAAAGAGAAAAGGGGGCGGAGCCAGCTACTGAACCGACAGGTCGCATCCTCAGAGAGCTCCCGGCGGAATCGACTTTAAAGACCCTAAATACTGAAAAATCACCCCCAAAAAAGCCACGCTAACTACCCACGTAGGAAGCAGACATGGGTAGGAAAAGTAAGAAGCCTAAGCCCGACCTACCCCGGCCGGGCGCCAGCATAGGAGACTTGTGGAGGCGAGCACATGGCGCACACGAACCAGAAATGGCCGCCTACATGGAGGGCATCGAGGACTCCGACGAATTACTCTCTGAGCCAGAGGAGCTATATCAGCCCATGACAAGGGCATCGGAGAAGCCCGATCCGAAGCCTGCCACGCCACCTGACTCGGCCCCAGTCACCAAAGCTGAAATGAGGGAGCTGCTGGCGGAGCTTCGCCAGAATATCCAGGAGGACGTGGCAGGCATGAGGAGGGACATAAAGGGCCTCACGGACCGCATGGAAACCGCGGAGCAAACCACCAACACACACACTGGGCAAATGGCCGCACTCCGACAGGAGATGAATCTACTACAACAGAAACAAGTGACAATGGAGCAAGCCATGGCTGCTATGGAGGACTCACGACGCGCCCAGAATCTTAAGGTTAGGGGCATCGCCGACTCAGTCCCGGACTCTGAGCTCTCACCTTGTGCGGCGCCTATTAATCACGATTCTGCCGCCAAAACAGGCCAAAGGAATAGGCCTTGACGGCATGTTTAGGCTCCCTAAACCACCAACGGCCCCACCAGCAGCAACCAGGGATCTGATAATAAGATTCCAGAAGCGACAAGACAAAGAAACAGTAATGGCCGCAAGCAGGGGCACCGCACCGTTTAGCTTTGAGGACATGTCATTATCATTCTTCTCAGACTTCTCCAAGGGGACTATGGCCTGGCGCTCTACTTTGAGGCCTTTTACCGCCTTGCTCCGCGATCGGGATGTTAAATATAGATGGCGCTCACCGCACAAGCTGCAAATATACCACGGAGACGCCACATACCTCATAGCGGACCTACAGGAGGCGGAGACCCACCTCCCTGCCTTGGGATTACCGGCAGA
This sequence comes from Pelobates fuscus, assembly GCF_036172605.1. Lineage (NCBI taxonomy): Eukaryota > Metazoa > Chordata > Amphibia > Anura > Pelobatidae > Pelobates > Pelobates fuscus. The sequence goes on along the minus strand of NC_086321.1, from coordinate 39,242,050 downwards.
TGCCATACAGCGACGCCACACAACCTACAAGCCACACAGATGGAACCCGGCTACCTCCAAGCCCTTCGTTCCGGGTTGTCAGGATCGGGACAGGGATCCAACACGCAGAGTACAAACAGTAGCCAGATACGTATACCGGACCTTAGAATGGCCGGACTAACGTAAGTAGTACAGTATAGAATGGTCAAAGACAAGCCGAGGTCGAGGGTAACAGAAGACAGGTAAGCGAGAGACAAGCCGAATCAAGGGTAACAGAGATAAGCAGAGTAAGGTAAACAAGCCGGGTCAAAACCAAAAGGGATAATAGAATACACAAGCACTGAGTGACTAGAACAAGCTAGAACCACGACAGGGCAATGAGCTAATGAAAGAAGCTCTGTTAAATACCCTGTTCAGAGCAGTAACCACGCCTCCAAGGCGTCCTGATTGGTCCTGCAGCCATTGACTGACAGGTTGTTCCGGGGGAGTGTCCTGATGACTACTTCCTGCCTAGATGCTGTAAAAGGCAGTCACTCCCTCGCGGCCGGCCTAGCATGACCGGATAGACCGCGGGGAAGGGAGCCATCAGACCGTCTGGATGGGGGAACAGCTAAGTCTCTACCTCTTTCGGAGGTAGAGACCACAGGTACCCTGACAGTACCCCCCCTCTCAGATACGCCCACCGGGCGGAATGAACCGGGACGAGATGGGAAGCGAGAGTGATACGCCCTGCGGAGACGGGGAGCATGAACATCCTCCTGAGGTACCCAACTCCTCTCCTCAGGACCATATCCCTTCCAATCAACCAGATATTGTACTCTCCCCCGGGAGATTCGAGAATCAATAATAGAGTTAACCTCATACTCCTCCTGACCCTCCACCTGAACGGGGCGAGGAGGGGCTATTGTGGAGGAAAATCTGTTACATATGAGTGGTTTCAGCAATGAAACGTGAAACGAGTTCGGAATGCGTAAGGTATTAGGAAGAGCTAAACGATACGCAACTGGATTGATACGGGTCAGCACCCTGTAGGGTCCAATATAACGAGGAGCGAACTTCATGGAGGGCACTTTTAAACGGATGTTCCTCGTGCTCAGCCATACCCTATCACCTGGAACAAAGACCGGAGCCGCCCTTCTACGTTTATCAGCGTGTTTCTTGACCAACATAGAGTTGTGCACAAGGATTTGTCGAGTTTGATCCCACAACTTCCTCAAATTGGCAACATGAACATCAACCGACGGCACCCCCTGGGAAGGGGAATCCGAAGGAAGAATAGACGGATGAAAACCATAATTCATGAAGAAGGGGCTTGAATGAGTAGAATCGCAAACGAGATTGTTGTGTGCAAACTCCGCCCAAGGAATCAAACCGACCCAATCATCCTGGTGTTCAGAAACAAAGCATCGTAAATATTGTTCGATTTTCTGGTTGGTACGTTCAGCAGCTCCGTTAGACTGAGGATGATAGGCAGAAGAAAAGTTTAATTTAATACCAAGTTGAGAGCAGAAGGACCTCCAAAAGCAGGAAACAAATTGGGAGCCTCTGTCCGATACAATTTGAGAGGGTATCCCATGTAGGCGAAAAATCTCCTTAGCGAATATCTCTGCCAATTCGGGAGAAGACGGGAGTTTAGGCAGGGGAATGAAGTGTGCCATCTTAGTAAACCTGTCAACCACGGTGAGGATAACAGTCTGTCTTTTAGAGATAGGTAGATCGACAATAAAGTCCATGGCCAAACAGGACCATGGTTTTTCTGGAACCTCCAAGGGGTGCAGGAATCCACATGGAAGCGTATGGGGTTGTTTGGTTTTAGTACAAACTTCACATGCAGCGATGAACTCCTCAATATCCCTCCGCAAAGCAGGCCACCAGAAGTCCTTAGAGATCAACGCGTAAGTTTTGCGAATACCAGGATGTCCCGCCATCTTACTATTATGTAAACACTGTAAAAGTTCCAGTTGAAGAGCAGGAGGAACGAAATGACGGCCCGCAGGAGTCTGTTTAGGTGCTAGATGTTGCAACTTAATGATCTCGGACAGTAATGGAGAATGAATCCTGAGATTCGTATTAGCAATGATATTGCATTTCGGAACTATAGAAGAAAGAACTGGTTCAGGTACAGTAGAAGGTTCATATTGGCGAGATAATGCATCGGCTTTAGAGTTTTTAGAACCAGGTCTGTAAGTCAGTACATAATTGAAGTGAGTCAGGAATAAGGACCAACGAGCTTGTCTAGAGGATAAGCGCTTAGCCTCCCCAATATAGGACAAGTTTTTGTGGTCCGTCAAAATCGTAATAGGGTGTAGGGTCCCCTCCAACAAATGTCTCCACTCCTTTAAGGCTTTAATGACTGCTAACAGTTCCCTTTCCCCGATGTCATATCTGCTCTCAGGCCCAGAAAATTTCTTAGAGAAAAAACCACAAGGGTGTAACGGTTTATCCACCCCTAACCTTTGAGACAGAACAGCACCAACTGCTGTCTCAGAGGCATCGACCTCGAGCAAGAAAGGCAGAGTCGTATCAGGATGGACTAGAATGGGAGCCGAGGCAAAAAGTTCCTTGAGAGTCTTGAAAGCACCAAGAGCTTCCTTAGACCAGAACTTAGTATCAGCCCCTTGTTTGGTCATATTGGTAATAGGCGCAATGATAGAGGAGTATCCTTTAATGAAGCGCCTATAGTAGTTGGAAAAACCAATAAACCTTTGGATAGCCTTGAGTCCTTTGGGCAAGGGCCAGTCTAAAATAGATTGGAGTTTTACAGGATCCATTTTAAAACCCTCCCCAGAAATCACGTATCCAAGAAAGTCTACCTGAGACTGATCAAAACTGCACTTTTCCAATTTGCAATATAGACCATGTTGCAGCAGCTTGTGTAATACCTTTCTGACCTGTCTATGGTGAGTCTCAATCTCCTTAGAGTGTATTAGTATGTCGTCCAGGTAAACAATAACACAATCATGCTGAAACTCCCTAAGTACCTCATTAATCAAATCTTGAAATACTGCAGGAGCATTGCATAGTCCAAATGGCATAACAGTGTATTCGTAATGGCCATACCGGGTATTGAATGCCGTCATCCACTCGTGACCTTGCTGGATTCTCACCAAATTGTAAGCCCCTCTGAGATCTAACTTGGTGAAGATTTTGGAGCCCTTAAGACGATCAAATAACTCGGTAATCAGTGGGATAGGATAGGCATTTCTGACAGTTATTTTATTCAAGCCTCGGTAATCGATACAAGGTCTCAGCGTGCCATCCTTCTTCTTAATGAAAAAGAACCCAGCCCCGGCCGGAGAAGACGACCTCCTGATGAATCCCTTTTCTAAATTCTCCCGAATATACTCCTCTAGAACCGAGTTTTCCTGAACAGACAAAGGATATACATGGCCCCTCGGAGGCATAGTGCCGGGTAGCAGCTTAATCTTACAGTCAAATGACCTGTGTGGAGGCAAAGAATCGGCATTCTTCTTGTCAAACACTGCCCTTAAGTCTAGGTAAAGGTCTGGTATTTGTCTTTCTGTGGACTGAGTAGGATTCTCCGGTATGTTAATATTAGCTAATGGAGAAACCTTGCACAAACACCGATCCTGGCAGCCCTGGCCCCACGAGAGTATCTCTCCTAACTCCCAATCGATAATAGGGTTATGTTTTTTCAACCATGGGTACCCCAGAACTATGGGAACGGAAGGAGACGAAATGAGCAGAAGAGATAAATTCTCCACGTGTAGGATACCAACATTTAAATCAATGGGTACGGTCTCACGAAAGATAACAGGGTCTAGTAGTGGTCTACCATCTATGGCCTCAACGGCCAAAGGTGTCTCCCTTAGCTGGGATGGAAAATTGTTCTTACTAGCAAAGGCTTGGTCGATAAAATTCTCAGCAGCACCGGAATCTATCAATGCCATAGCCCTTACTACTTCCTTCCCCCAAGTTAAGGAAACTGGTAGCAGAAGCCTGTGATCCTTATAATTAGGAGTAGAGGACAAAATAGAAACACCCAAGGCCTGTCCTCTAGAGGGACTTAGGTGCGAGCGTTTCCCGGGCGGTTAGAACAGTTCGAGAGTAAATGACCCTTGGCTCCACAATACATACACAAACCCTCTCTTCTCCTGTGCTGTCTTTCCTCCTCAGAGAGGCGGGTATACCCTATCTGCATAGGTTCAGTAAGCAAAGATATCGTGGAGTCAGGACTTGGAAAAGCAGGAGCTAACCTAAAAGAAGGTCTCTGGTTCCTCTCTCGAGTGTTCTGTCTCTCTCTTAGACGTTCATCTATACGAGAGATGAACGAAATTAAATCCTCTAAATTCACAGGGAGTTCTCTGGTAGCAACCTCATCAAGGATTACATCAGATAGGCCATTCAAAAATACATCCATATACGCCTGCTCATTCCACTTGATTTCTGCCGCCAGAGACCTGAACTCTAGTGCATAATCCACCAGTGTTCGGTTCTCCTGTCTCAGGCGCAACAGTAATCTGGCTGCATTAACCTTTCTACCTGGAGGGTCAAATGTTCTTCTAAAAGCAGCTACAAATGCGTTATAGTTATAAACTAATGGGTTATCGTTCTCCCATAGTGGGTTGGCCCATCTCAGAGCTTTCTCAATGAGTAGGGTGATAATAAATCCTACTTTTGCCCTATCTGTAGGATAAGAGCGAGGTTGCAATTCAAAGTGGATACTAATTTGGTTTAAAAAACCACGACACTTCTCAGGAGCCCCACCATAGCGTACTGGGGGGGTAATGCGAGAAGAAGCACCCACTGTGGTTACCTCTAGACCTGAACAGACAGGAGAAACAGGGGTATTACGTATCTCCTCTGGTGGGTTATTGGCACAAGCTAATAGAGCCTGTAGCGCAAGCGCCATCTGATCCATTCTGTGATCCATGGCTTCAAACCTAGGATCAGGAGCAGCCAGCTGACTGTTTGTACTTGCAGGATCCATTGGCCCTGTCGTAATGTCAGGATCGGGACAGGGATCCAACACGCAGAGTACAAACAGTAGCCAGATACGTATACCGGACCTTAGAATGGCCGGACTAACGTAAGTAGTACAGTATAGAATGGTCAAAGACAAGCCGAGGTCGAGGGTAACAGAAGACAGGTAAGCGAGAGACAAGCCGAATCAAGGGTAACAGAGATAAGCAGAGTAAGGTAAACAAGCCGGGTCAAAACCAAAAGGGATAATAGAATACACAAGCACTGAGTGACTAGAACAAGCTAGAACCACGACAGGGCAATGAGCTAATGAAAGAAGCTCTGTTAAATACCCTGTTCAGAGCAGTAACCACGCCTCCAAGGCGTCCTGATTGGTCCTGCAGCCATTGACTGACAGGTTGTTCCGGGGGAGTGTCCTGATGACTACTTCCTGCCTAGATGCTGTAAAAGGCAGTCACTCCCTCGCGGCCGGCCTAGCATGACCGGATAGACCGCGGGGAAGGGAGCCATCAGACCGTCTGGATGGGGGAACAGCTAAGTCTCTACCTCTTTCGGAGGTAGAGACCACAGGTACCCTGACACGGGTGGACCCACCCGCGCAGCACAGACTGTAGCCACCACCTGAGAGCTCCCAAGGGACTGCTAGGCCTTACTGGCCACTAATACCATTTCATTGCTTTCCCTTCACACAGGTCTATGGCATTCGTTCAGCTTTTGTTTTTGTATATAGTTCTACTTGATTTACTTTTACTTTCATTCTTGCCTATAATTGCCTATGTATGTGCAGATAGCTTTAACTGAGTAGGCTTTTATGAATCGGGCACCCCAAACAATGTCTAAGCATGCCTTAGATCCTACCTGCCTTAGTGACCCATACTCACGGGCCCACAAGCTAGGCCTGAACTCTCCTCATTCTAAACAGGCCCATACTGTATTTCTTGGTAGGAATAATGCCCAGTAGAGGTAACGAGATTACACGCACGACGCTTCGCTTATTTAAATAATAATTTTTACTAGCATATGTTTACTCATAATAACGTTACCAAGCTAACTTATCGCTACAATAAACGACAGGGGGTACCCGGGCATTAGCAAGTACGCGCCCGCTAAGTTTATGCTATATTGTCTCAATTCATTTTTATTTTTATTGTTTACTCTTTGCATGTCTAGGCTCGCAACCGTACTACTGGATTTTGCTATATCGAAGCCTAATGAGTATAGCCTCACTAGCTAGTACCTACCCACCTTAACCCTAGCAACGGTCAAATCTTGTTGTATTACCTTTTTAAAAAATGTGCATATCAGACAGGAAAGCCTATAAGTGTTATGTCAATATACAATCTACGTTTTATCTCAACAAAACTTAAAATTTGTGCCGTATATTCCTATGCCATGTTTGAAATATTGTATGTTAACGCTTACGACTGCTATTGTGGCCAAGTAAGCCTATTGTAACACCTTGCACAACAAAAATAAAGAATTAAAATAAAAAATAAAAAGAAAGAGAAAAAAATTGAAGCCATAACTTTATATCTAGTTGCCCTTAAATATGATTTGCCTCTGAAACACACACGCAGTTATTTTCTAATCTGTAAATTGTTAGGAATTAAAAAAAAAAAAAAATCACATTTTAGGCTAAAATAACTTATTTGAAATAGAATTTCCAGGTCTGCTAATTTGACCTTAAATTTTGATGTGAAATCTCTGTAGTGACTTCCAAACAGTTAACCGTTTAACGTATAACGTGGACAGTCTTTATGGATAAATAACTGCTAGCATGGATTCTACTGTCATGTCTGAATCACATATAGTTGATGGATGTCAGAACTGCATCGTGTTATATAATCTACACATATGCAATAAAAAAAACAAAATGACCCCTTCACAAATTGTAGCACTATATGTATTATACTTTGAGGAACTGTCACTTCTGTTGAGTGTTTTACTATCCATCATATAAAACCAGCTATTACTACACTTGTTCTGCATTTTGTTCGTACAATGTTTTTAATATTTCACACACAAGAATTAAACTGCGCACCACGGTATTTCAAAATAATGGGAGAAAACAATTAAGTTGAAAGGGAAAAAAAAAAAAAAGAATTGCATAGAGTACAATAGGAACAAAGAAGGTAAAGCAAAACTGAAATGCATCCCGTAGCATTGACAACGGGAAATACCAGCTGCAGATACACACTCATCATTAATGCATAGTGACTGACAATAGGACAAAAATAGATCCGATACCCAGTAAATCTCAATACCTCCTGGAAAAATGACAGAAGTCCTATCCGCCACATGTTGGTGGACAAAGAAAGCGCGGGGTGCTATACACTGTGTAAATCAGGGGGTCCTCAAACTCTGGCCACCCAGATGTTGCTGAACTACAACTCCCATGATTCTCTGGCTATCTGTATAATTCAAAGAATCATGGCAGTTGTAGTTCAGCAACATCTTGAGGGCCACAGTTTGAGGACCCCTGGTGTAAATGGTACTGTGTCAAATTAGAACCATAAGGCTTATGCCTCCTGGATAATTGGGTACTAAGGAGGGTGCATACGGTAATCTGCCAGACTGTTCATTTTGTGGACAGTATTATGTAAGAGTACTGATCACAAGCCAGACAGATTTTAGAACGTGGTACTGGATCCCAAAACATGACAGGACAGTGACAGCTATGTGAGTACTGTGTAATTTATGCGTTTTCTTTTAGCATTGTGTCCTTTCCGCATTGGGTATGATTTACATTACACCAGAATTGTTCTTAACTCTAGATTAGTGTTGATTACTCACTCAATCAGACTTGTGTGGCTGTAATCACCTTCTCTCTCTGATTAAATTTACTTTTGATAAGTAAAGTACATACTACATTCTATGAAAGGTGGCCCAGTTGTCAAACTGTTGACTTAAAATGTTCAGATTAGATTACAGTAAGTGACTGGAGAAAGCGTACCTGATAGTGTATAGTAATGGTAATTCTATTAAAAATAACAAAAAAAACTGTGGTGTTCTGTATTTAATTAGAAAAGAAAAGTACAATATGGCAAAATTTTGAAAATAATTTGAAAATAATTAAAAAGCAGAAAGCACAATATGTAACTATTTTAAAGGATCACTATAGTATCAGGAAAACAAACTATATACTCCATCTTTCTACTGCTAATACTACTCCCTATACAACCAAGCATTCTGTTAGCATTTCCTGCTGCTCTATTACATTGTCTGCCGCCCCCCTCCCTTGGCGCTGAAGGGGTTAAAACTGAATTTAATCCAGCGCCGGGCTCCCTTGGCGCTGGTGACCTCTCCTCCCCCGCCAACGTCAGCTCCTGAGTGGAGTGGGATGCGCATGCGCGGCAAGAGTAACTTAGACACTTTAACAAGTGAGAAGAATCTGAATTTTGGCCTCATAAAAAAAATTGCAGAAGACCCTTAAAAATTCCCTGCCTTTAAAAAAAAAAAACCCTTACATCTATCTACTTTATGGTTTTATAATGATTTATGGAAAGACTTTGTCGGATGACAGTGCCACTTTAAAGGGACATGGTCAACAGTGTAACCAGGACAGCTCAATGTAGTGGTCACGACATATTGTGCAATAGTGGGAGGTATTAACCAGGGACATCATGCCCATTGGAGTGGGTGTGTAGTGATTATAGTGTGCCATTCAAGGCTGCCTACGCGCAGAGTGCTGTTGAAGCTCTCTCTTGGGCTCAATGCCCTAACTGTAGTTTTCACACTGCAAGCGCTGCTAATGGTGCACTAGCACTGAACGTTCTGGCTACTGTTCTGTGCCGTTCCCAGGTGCGGGACCAATGGGAACAAATCTGGCAATGGTGGAGCAGGATATTGAAATCTGGGGTGTTCCATAAATGTGGGCCGGTTAATATGGTCATATTTACACACGCCCATCACTCTCAGCCTTTTGGTGCCATCCAGGTTGAGCAAAACTGACACTGATAATGCAGAGGTGTAAATTCTGCAGAATTAAGGTGAGGGAGGACGCGGGGGTCTGGGTGCCGGGCAGAACCCTGATTTTGTCAAACCACCTGCAATCTGTTTGACAAAGAACCAGAGGGACCCTTAACAACATCATCATTACAAAGACATATAGTGATTAGGTTGCTTAGAGTGTTCCTCTGAAGGAACCCTACTTGAATTCCTAACTCTTTGTGGTCCCTGTTCCTAGTAAAATACATGCCTCCCCCCACCCACCATCCCCCACAATTGTTTGTGATAAAAATGAATTAAATACATTATTACTTAAATTATTTCCAGCACCACGGCTCCTGCTGTGCTCCTCGCTTCTCCAAAGCTTATTACGTCATTACACGATTGTCCATCCAATGATTCTCATAGAGAAGCAAAGGAGACCTGATGTGCATACGTGGCGATAAACATGCGCGCTTCCAAGCTTTCCATTAAATCAATGCTTTCCTAGCGGTTTCTGCATCACGTGACAAAGTTTTACTACAGTGCAGTGGAAGCACCTCTAGTGGCTGTCACTGTCCGTAAGACAGTCACTAGAGGTGGACTTAACCCAGAAATGTAAACATTACTATTTCTAAAAAACAGCAATGTTTACATTGCAGGGTTAAAATTACAGGACCACTGCGCCCAGACCCCTTCATTGAGATAAAGTGGCCTGGGTGACTTTACTGGTACTTTAATTTCTTAGCGCTAAACATACCTGAGTAATTGATATTGCAGTACTTGCTGGCTGAGAGCAATAGGAGCTTTAGCCCAGCAACAGCAGGGGTCGTCCATAACCAGCCCTGTTTCTGGCCAGTCCCAATATTTTGAATATCAGTGTTCTAACAACAATTGTGGTATGCAGCCAATCCCTTAAAAAAATATCTTCTCTAACACGTTTCCACCTTTCAAGCCCACAGCAGGCACCAGAACGCCCTCAGAGTTATGTCTGGCAGACCTTCAACTCATCTAAAACTTTCCCAGGCTTCTCCCTGATTTTTGGCATTTTCATTAATTATAATTTATAAATACCTGCAAAGTTGCCCATACGGAACATAGACTCAGGACGTGAAATAATATAGAGAGCATGTTATCAACAATATGCCTATTGCATCAGACAAGGTTATTTTTTCCTCGATATAATATCAGTTTGGACTGGACATTTCCTGTTTTATGAAACCCGAGGAACAACATCCGTTTTACAGGAAGAGAAAATACTTTCAAGTACCTCAGAACTAAAACATCATGAAAGATTAGACAAAAGCATTTGTGGCAAGGAACTTTTAAAATATATATATATATTGTGACAAAATATCCAAGATCCACAGCATTCAGTCATTCACCAAACAGCAAATTCAAGGTTCACAGAATGTAAAAATAATGGGGGTTAGTAGTAAGAAACGGAACAAGTCATTATTATTATTATGTTATTTATACAGCGCCAACATTCCGCAGCACTTTACAATGGGTGGACAAACAGACATGTAGTTGTAACCAGACAAGTTGGACACACAGGAACAGAGGGGTTGAGGGCCCTGCTCAATGAGCTTACATGCTAGAGGGAGTGGGGTAAAGTGACACAAAAGGTAAGGATAGTATTAGACTAAGGACAGTTGCAGAAGAGGAATTAGTCGGGAGCTATTAAAAGTTTAATTGATACGCTTTTATTGAAGAAGTGGGTTTTTTATGATTTTTTGAAGGAGCGGAGACTGGGTCAGCATCTAACGGGGGAGGGAGGTGAGTTCCACAGGAACGGTCATCAAACTAACTTTTGACAGGTGCTCTGGCCCCTTTTATTAAACCACGCCCATCACACAATATGACCCCGCCCATTGCGCGTTGACAGTTGCCCACGCCTTTAAAAAATTAAACAAACGCCCATTGCACATTATGGCCCCGCACCTTGCTATTTTTGACATAGTAACGGACATTTTTATGAATCCACGCCCACGGCGCCTTAAGACCATGCCCCTTGCGCTTAATTACGTATTAGCGTCCATTTTTATGAAACCACGCCAACGGCGTGTTATAGACACAACCCTTTACAGTGTAGACCACACCCCTTGCACTTTTTGACGTAGCAACAGCCATTTTTATGAATCCACACACAAGGACCGTTATAACCACGCCCCTTGCGCTTTATTACGTATTAGCGTCTATTTTAATGAAACCACGTCACGACCCTTTACAATGTTCATAGAGTGTGTCTACATATGGTTTTATGAGGTAATACATCCTATGATTGGATTTTTAATTAATTTACTTATTTTTAATTTCATTTAGAGGAGTGATATTACTGAATAAAGGGAACAAGTCTGGACATGTTTTTGGAAAGATGTGTCTGGCACCTGTTTTGAAAGTATAGAACAAACCCAGAGGCCAGGTTTATATAAATCTGATAAATAAATAAATTCCAAAGTAACTCACATAACAATATTTATTAGACAAGTATGGCAATGCAATTAGATCTAAAACCAAAAGTGTTTAGATGAACAATGACGGACAGTTGAGAGACAGATGGCATTTATAACCAAGACTGGGGTTCCCAGGACGACAGCTGTAACAAAATCAACAACTGAGATGTATTTCTTAAACACATTGCACAGTATGACTGTTGACAGACAGCCGGCATTTACAATCAAGGGTGGAATCTCAGGGTGACAGCTGTAACAAGATAACCAGATGAATTGTATTCTTTAAACATGATGCCCAACAACAATAATATATCGGTATTAAAATCAATATATTGCACACCAAGAGAAGCAGGTAGCTACGGCGGTATAGATAAATTCGCTAACCCAATTAAAAAACATAACATAAAAAGAACGGTTATTAAAGAATGGCTGGCAGATCCGAACACTACGTTACACAGGCCAGCAAGGCGACGATTTGAATGCAATAAGATTTGCGTCTCTAATATTGAGGAACAATGGCAAGCTGATCTTGTGTCGATGGTTGACTTTGCTAAGCAAAATGATGGTATAAAATATATACTGACCCTCATAAATGTGCTGTCAAAATATGCATGGGCTGTGGCTTTGAAGAATAAACAAAGAAAAAACGTTGCTGTTGCTTTTCAAAATATATTTGCGGCGGGTCGTGTACCGCAAAAGTTGCAAACGGACAAAGGCAAAGAATTCCTGAACAAGATGGTGTAAAAGCAGTCTTTAAAAATTATACACTTTATAACAAATAATATGGTGAAGGCCGCTATTGTGGAGCGTTTTAACAGAAGATTAAAATCTAAAATGTGGCGCTATTTTACAGCACGCAATACGTTCCGCTATGTAGATGTTCTAGATGATCTGATATATAGCTACAACCACACAGTACACAAAACATACCAGTGTGCTTCTGCAGCGGTGACGCAGGAAAACACACGCACCGCGTGGAAAAACATTTACGGAAGGTAATTCAATAGTAAAAGGATTAAAATAGTGCTGAAAATCGGAGAACAGGTCAGGATATCAAAGTATAAAGACATTTTCAGTAAGGGGGATGAGCAGACCTTCACTGATTAAATATTTGTAGTGGACTCAATAAATACCACCAAAGTATAAAACCACTCTTTATGTTTAAAGCCTGTAACGGCGAATTAATTGAGGGATCATTCTGCGCTGAGAAATACAGAAAATACCACCAAATTACAATCGTGTTTATAGAATTGAAAAAGTTTTAATACAGAAGACCGATAAAGGTAAAATATTGTACTACGTTAAATGGTTAGGTTATCCAGCGGCATTCAATAGTTGGATTGACAAAAAGCAGTTAACCACCCTCTAAACAACAACACAACTATGGACGACACAGCATTTTACGTAACACTGCCTAGTAACGCTTTGCACGCGATATACCCTCAAAATAAAATATCCAATTATACGACAAAACTATCCAAGCCGATTATCTTAAAAGGCAAATGGGAAGTGGGTTTAACAGAAATACAATATCCACACACATGGAATACTTTTGAAGCCTCTGATGGTTTAATATATGTGGGGTTACCAGGCGGACCTACTAAATGGTTTAGTGTAAAATCTAGATATTATAATGATATTGGAGATCTAGTGACGGGTATTAATGAATGGATTGAAAGTTACAAATTTCCGCCGATGGATATAAAGCTGGAATACAGTGGCGTACTAAAGGGGGGGTGGGGGGGCGGTCCGCCCTGGGTACCATCAGGTAGGGGAGTGCCACCAGGGATGGCCAGGCTTGGGGGTCAGTGAGCTGTGTGGCTGCACCGGTTGCCATACCAGCAGGGGCGCCGGGCAGCCGACACAGCTCACACGCAGGGGCTGGGAGCAGGAGCTGGAAACCTGCACGGAGATTTGGGGGCGGAGCCAGGTCGGCCGTGGGGGCGGAGCCAAGCTGGATGTGGGGGCGGAGCTAAATGCAGCCTCATACTGCTGCACACAGAGGGGAAGCAGGAAGGAGTCCCTGCTTCCTCAACTACAGCACAGGAGGGACTGGATCCACTCCTCCTCCAGCCCAAGCTTACTGTAAGTGAGAGAGTGTGTGCTGTGTGTAACTGTGATTGTGACCGTCTTTGACTGTGTGTGTGACTGCCTGTGATTGTCTGTGTGACTCTGTGTGTGTGATTGTCTGCCTGTGATTGTCTGTGTGACTCTGTGTGTGTGATACTCTGCCTGTGATTGTTTGTGTGACTGTGTGTGTGATTGTCTGCCTGTGATTGTCTGTGTGACTCTGTGTGTGTGATACTCTGCCTGTGGTTGTCTGTGTGACTCTGTGTGTGTGATACTCTGCCTGTGATTGTCTGTGTGACTCTGTGTGTGTGATACTCTGCCTGTGATTGTCTGTGTGACTCTGTGTGTGTGATAATCTGCCTGTGATTGTCTGTGTGACTGTGTGTGTGATACTCTGCCTGTGATTGTCTGTGTGACTGTGTGTGTGATACTCTGCCTGTGATTGTCTGCCTGACTCTGTGTGTGTGATTGTCTGCCTGTGATTGTCTGCCTGACTCTGTGTGTGTGATTGTCTGCCTGTGATTGTCTGTGTGACTCTGTGTGTGTGATACTCTGCCTGTGATTGTCTGTGTGACTGTGTGTGTGATTGTCTGCCTGTGATTGTCTGTGTGACTGTGTCTGTGATTGTCTGCCTGTGATTGTCTGTGTGACTGTGTCTGTGATTGTCTGTGTGATTGTGTGACTCTGTGTGTGTGATTGTCTGCCTGTGTGTGTGACTGCCTGTGATTGTCTGCCTGTGATTGTCTGTGTGACTGTGTGTGTGATTGTCTGCCTGACTGCGTGTGTGATTGTCTGCCTGTGATTGTCTGCCTGACTCTGTGTATGTTATTCTCTGCCTGTGATTGTCTGTGTGACTGTGTGTGTGATTGTCTGCCTGTGTGTGTGACTGCCTGTGATTGTCTGCTTGTGATGGTCTGTGTGACTCTGGGTGTGTGATTGTCTGCCTGTGCGTGTGACTGCCTGTGATTGTCTGCTTGTGATTGTCTGTGTGACTGTGTGTGTGATTGTCTGCCTGTGATTGTCTGTGTGACTGTGTGTGTGAGACTGCCTGTGTGTGTGTGTGTGTGTGACTGTCTGCCTGTGATTGTGGGTGTGTGTGTGAGTGACTGTCTCTGACTGTGTTTGTGACTGTCTGACTGATTGTGTGTGTGTGTGACTGTCTGCCTCTGATTGTGTGTGTGTGACTGTGATTGTGTTGTGTGTATGTGTGACTGTCTGTGACTGTGTGTGTGACTGCCTGTGATTGTGGGTGTGTGTGGGAGTGACTGTCTGTGACTGTGTGTGTGTGACTGTCTGCCTGTGATTGTGTGACTGCCTGTGATTGTGTGTGACTGTCTGTGAATCTGTGTGTGTATGTGTGACTGTCTGCCTGTGTGATTGCCTGCGTGTTTGACTGTCTGCCTGTAACTGTATGTGAGTGACTATGTGAGTGTGTGTGGGACTGTGTGCATCTGACTGTGTCTGACGGTCTTTGCCCTGCAGTGAGCCGGAAGCCAGGATATGATGTCATCGCGGCCTCGGCGTCATTACAGGGCGTGCGATGGACCTGTGCAGAAAGAGCACAGAGATCCCAGCAGCAACCACTGACCACCAGGGACTGAGGATCCACTCCAGCCCTTCTAGAGCAAGGTAGGGAGGCTGGGTGGACCTCTTAATTATTAAATGTGTGTATGTATGTAATGTTTGTGTGTGTATGTGAATGTGTGTCTGTGATTGTATGTGTGTGGGTTAGTGATTGTGTTTATGTGTATCTCTGTGTATGTGTTTAGTAGATAGCTCCCTTATTTCCTGTCCTTAAATATTGCAATCCCACATAAGGATAACAAATAAGGGATTTATCTACTAAACAACTAAAAATAAGAAAAGGGCTTTGTTTTTTAATCCTTTAGCTGTTTAGTAGATCATTCTCTGAATTGCTGCCCTTATGTGAGATATCCATATTTAAAGATGCCAAATGAGGGTGCTGTTTAGCAGATAGCACCTTATCTGGTGTTCTTAAATATGTATACGTATCTGCATGTGTGTATGTCCGTGTATGTGTATATGTGCAGACATCATGTGTACCTTATTCGCCTTTGATCGATCGCCTGATCAGGAATGCAGTAGCCATTGTTCACTCATACGTAGCGGTAACCTTAGGGCTGAAATACGCTATTCGAGGGCCCTGGAACGCACTGTAAATTTTCCCGGCTATGGACTGTTTGAAAACATTATTGAAATGAATCAAAGACTTTATGATTTTCTCTAAAACCTACCCACGACCACCTTAGAAATAACGCTTATTTTACGTACCGACCCATATTCCAGAGGTATATTCATTATAAATACACATTGTACCAGCGGCATTCATTATAAATACAGATCCACATACATTATCCGGGGAGCACTGGTTGGCTGTTTATATTGATGATAAGAGACAGGGATATATTTTTGATTCTTACGGACTAGCACCGACAAGTGAAATATCCCCTAAAGAGATACTGATTTAAAAAAAAAAAAAAAAAAAAAAAAAGAGAAATGCTAAACAGATATACTTTCAAAATGTTCAGTTACAACGTACTCTGTCCACAGTGTGTGGGAAATTCTGTATTTTGTAAATTTGTCATATGGTGCAAAGGGGTTGCTTTTAAAAAGCTTTTAAGCCATTTCAGAAGCGAATTAAAACAAAATGACCGCTTAGTGTCCCGTTGTGTGTGGCAATATATGCGTGGGTTAATAAAAAAATATACATGTTCATAGCATGCATGTGCAGAGATATACGGTGTGTTATTGTCATTGTTATGTTAGGATTTTTTTTTTGCTCTCAATAAAATCGGTTTTGTCTATGCAATTAGTATGGATATATTTATTACTCATGACCCTCATGCAGCTGTCTGACCACATCACACAGTGACCCTCATGCACCTGTCTGACCACATCACACAATAACATTCATGCATCTGTCTGAACCCACCACACAAACACACACAAGTATAAAAAGCCCTGTCTCACAAGACAGCTCCTGATTACAACTTCATAATGAATACCCAAGACACAGATATGGTAAGTAATTCTAAATCTTCATTCTTTTATATTTAAAATCACATCTTTTTTTAAAATATGAACGTCTACGGGGTTGTTTTATTTATAACTGTAAGGGTCTGTAGTATAGACTGTCTACCATATGTTTTTGTGTTTATTTTTAACAACGTAAGGGTCTATTATATAGAGTCTGCACTGTTTGCTTCCGTGTCTGTGTGTTCTAAAAGTTACGGACTGACCATAGCTAGTAATGTTTTTAATGTATGCAAAATCCTTACCTAGCTCTAGGCATTTGCAGCTCTTATCCGTGTATATTGTTGCATATATGTGTTTTGCTGAGCTTATCCGTGTATGTTGTTGTATATATGTGTTATGCTGAGCTTATCCGTGTATGTATTAGTATATATGTGTTATGCTGAGCTTATCCGTGTATGTATTAGTATATATGTGTTATGCTGAGCTTATCCGTGTATGTTGTTGTATATATGTGTTATGCTGAGCTTATCCGTGTATGTTGTTGTATATATGTGTTTTGCTGTGCTTATCCGTGTATGGTGTTGTATATATGTGTTTTGCTGAGCTTATCCGTGTATGTTGTTGTATATATGTGTTTTGCTGTGCTTATCCGTGTATGTTGTTGTATATATGTGTTTTTCTGTGCTTATCCGTGTATGTTGTTGTATATATGTGTTTTGCTGAGCTTATCCGTGTATGTTGTTGTATATATGTGTTTTGCTGTGCTTATCCGTGTATGTATTAGTATATATGTGTTATGCTGAGCTTATCCGTGTATGTTGTTGTATATATGTGTTATGCTGAGCTTATCCGTGTATGTTGTTGTATATATATGTGTTTTGCTGAGCTTATCCGTGTATGTTGTTGTATATATGTGTTTTGCTGTGCTTATCCGTGTATGGTGTTGTATATATGTGTTTTGCTGAGCTTATCCGTGTATGTTGTTGTATATATGTGTTTTGCTGAGCTTATCCGTGTATGTTGTTGTATATATGTGTTTTGCTGTGCTTATCCGTGTATGTTGTTGTATATATGTGTTTTGCTGAGCTTATCCGTGTATGTTGTTGTATATATGTGTTTTGCTGAGCTTATCCGTGTATGTTGTTGTATATATGTGTTTTGCTGTGCTTATCCGTGTATGTTGTTGTATATATGTGTTTTTCTGTGCTTATCCGTGTATGTTGTTGTATATATGTGTTATGCTGAGCTTATCCGTGTATGTTGTTGTATATATGTGTTTTGCTGTGCTTATCCGTGTATGTTGTTGTATATATGTGTTTTGCTGTGCTTATCTGTGTATGTTGTTGTATATATGTGTTTTGCTGTGCTTATCCGTGTATGTTGTTGTATATATGTGTTTTGCTGTGCTTATCCGTGTATGTTGTTGTATATATGTGTTTTGCTGTGCTTATCCGTGTATGTTGTTGTATATATGTGTTTTGCTGTGCTTATCCGTGTATGTTGTTGTATATATGTGTTTTGCTGTGCTTATCCGTGTATGTTGTTGTATATATGTGTTTTGCTGTGCTTATCTGTGTATGTTGTTGTATATATGTGTTTTGCTGTGCTTATCCGTGTATGTTGTTGTATATATGTGTTTTGCTGTGCTTATCCGTGTATGTTGTTGTATATATGTGTTATGCTGAGCTTATCCGTGCATGTTATAGCATAACAATTTTTTAAATAAGCTGTGATGCTACAGCATCAACATTTCACTGTGGCTGTTTTGTCAAACAACCGATTGGTGTCATTAATTGTAAAATGCTGACAGAGTTCACGTCATAAGCGCTCAAATACTTTATCATGTTTCAGGCACAAATCAGTCTGACAACAAATGAAAACAGGTTTTACAGAAGGCTCACGGTCACCTCGCAAGGTTGTAAATTTTCTTTGTTAATAAGTGTTGTTTAAAAATTCTACACGTTTATGTTGTAGTCGTTTATGCATAAAATAAACTAAGGCTCATTGTATTACTTTATTTATTTAGATCCTTTTAATACTGGGGTATTGGCTGAAAGACCCCCCAACATACATCCACGTAGACCATTAAAAGCAGGTGTGTGTTTATATAATGTTATATTCAGTTGTATCATACCCGGTTTTATGCCTGTGATAATAATATTTCTATTAATTTTAGAAACATCCGTAAAAAGAACAAAAACCCCAGTAGTTTCTAATGCATGTAGAGGCATTAGTAGCTTACCAATAGCGGATCACCGTAGTAAGACATACAGCGCGAATTCCGGAGAATGCAGGGACTGCAACTCGCATAAATTAAAACAGGGTGAGTATAAGTATGAGTTGTTTGTTTATTTGCATATTTATTTAGTACATAAATATAGTATGCATACTTACGTGACTGGTTTTATTACCTGTATGTATATCAGTATATTAAAATATTCATTTATTTTTGTATACAGCATCAAAGTTGTCTATAACTCGGAACTGCTCTACAAAAGATATTCCAGTCACGCGTAAAGACGGACACATGTCAACATATACCGCAGGGGTTTTAAGGCAGTGCCCATTTAGTGCGACATGTGTAGGAAAGGAGCCTCTACAAATACAGTCATTAACTACAACAAAACACATGTCTCGGGGTAAGCCAGCAGTCATATCACCAGTCAATGTGTCAGGGGGTCGACATTTCACTGTAGCACCAAATGTATCTGTGAAACATTCCATTACCCCAGTAAATGTACCTATACAACCGATCCCTAATAAAAGTAGACCTGTTTTACAGGTCATAGCACAAACCATCTGCAATAATAACAACATATATATAGGGACTACATCATTGACATCCAGAATTACCTCTGTAAATGTGCCAACACCACCGCCGCCTAAGGAAAGTAGATCTGTTTTACAGGCCATAACACAGGCTTACAGCAAAAGCACACACATATATACAGAGACCACATCACCACTTGATGCTAAAAAATGTATAATGTGGTTCTTGCGTATCGCTCCATTATGGCTTGAATTCAAGGATGTTGTACAACATACAAACAAGGAAATATGCAAAATATTGAAGGACACTGCTCTTTTACAGCGCAGCAGGCCTCTTAGTCTAAAACTTTACGCCGCTAGTCGACCATTTAGAATTGGGCATGCATTGTTATCCCATGATGGCCTTCACAGTAAATTGAGCATAAATGGTGTTGCATCAAACATTAGATTACCCCATGACAACGGTTGTAATTTATTACCGTGGTTTCTTAGGGAACTTGCTTTTTGGATAGCTTTAAGAGCATTTATTGACTCTGTGATTAGTGAGATTTGTAAAATTACTATTTTGACTGATGATGAGATTAGACAAACCACTTTTTTAGACCGTTTAGAAAGACTTGACCGTGCTACAGATGCCTTTCGCTCAGGACTAAATTTACTGAACTCCCCGTGCCTAGTCATGGTTGGTCTGGGATTATTAACCCGAACCAAGAAATGGGAAAGACAGAGACGTATAGCTAAGCGTCGTGCTAGAACCGTAAAATGTGCCATAAATACATTGAGAGGTGTATTACGTTCTGCGATGTCTAGGCAACGACGTAAGACCCCCTTATGATGCAGATAAATGTTTAACCCCTGTGATACTTCCACCTGAAAATGGCATAGACACTCCTGGTACCCCTGTGACACCCCACACAAATGATACTGAAATATCTCCATCGCCTACTGTCAGGATCCTATCCTGACAAGCAAGACTTTTTGTTCCGTTAATTCTGTTTCTTTAAAACAAAGTTCCTGCGCTAGTTATGTTTTACCACTCGTGGCTTCCTTGCCTCTAGTTCTGGAAACTCACCTTATCATCCTCACCTGCCTGGACTTATTAGGTTCCTACAAAATGTAACACCCAACTCAACTCCTTGCCTTGACATTGAAGTTGATGATTGCCTGAAAGACTTCAAATCCTGGCTCCTGTGTTATAACCTGTGGACTTACCATATTGGCTTAAAAACCTGCGTTACTCACCAACCTGCTCCTGACTTGGCTGAACAACTCTACTTACCTGCTTTATCTACAAACCTGCACCATTGCAGCCTGAACAACCCTACATTCCTGCTTGACACCCAACTGGCTTAATTCTATACTGGACTTTAATTTAGTATTACTTTGTGGCTACCTGCGTTACTCCTACATTGGATTTACAAACATTCCAGATAATATTGGTATCAATCGTAAAAGACCTGTTACTGCAGTACAAGCTATAATCCAAAGAGACTGAACAACTAAAGACCTATAACATATAATTGTTTTAATTCTGTCTAGTTCTGTTTAGTTGTTATGTTTTCCTGTAACTGAT
This sequence comes from Pelobates fuscus, assembly GCF_036172605.1. Classification (NCBI taxonomy): domain Eukaryota; kingdom Metazoa; phylum Chordata; class Amphibia; order Anura; family Pelobatidae; genus Pelobates; species Pelobates fuscus. Next base: position 39,221,335 of record NC_086321.1, on the reverse strand, counting down.
TATCTCATCAATAGGTTTTCATTCTCTTGCTTTATCTTTCTCTTTTATAGGTTTCCCAGTTTCTTTATATCCTGTTCTGGGGGGTATTGCCTAAATCCTGTTTTCCCTCAAGATTGTACCTATACAATCTCCTACCTATAACTTCATTTATATGTTTACCTTATTTCCACTTTGTGCTTATTGTCTAAACCCTTTACTTCATAGCCTAGTTATTCTCACCTGTAATCTGTTATTCGGTTCGGTTTTCTCTCTCTCCCATTCTTATAATTTCTATTATAGGATATCCTGTTCTTACTATAATGTCTAAGATAGAAAATAGAGACCCTGAAGTTAACCCCAGTTTCAGTCTCATCCCTGACCTGCACAAGATCATGACACCTACAGAACATTCCCCAGAGATGCAACAAAGCATCTAGTCCTGAGAATATTAAAGGATCACTATAGTGTCAGGAAAACAAACTCATTTTCCTGACACTATACAATCCTTAGCTCCCCCCCCCACTCTCAGGGCCCCCTCCCGCCGGGCTCCCTCGGCACTGGTGACATCTCCTCCCCCTCCGACGTCAGCTCCCGAGTGGAGCCGAATGCGCATGCACGGCCAGAGACCCCCGCGCATTAAAAACGCCCATAGGAAAGCATTTCTCAACGCTTTCCTATGGACGTTCTGCATGCTCAATGCGATTTTGACCGTCGCAGCATCACCTCTAGCGGCTGTCAGGAAGACAGCCACTAGAGGCTGGATTAACCCTGCAATGTCAACATAGCAGTTTCTCTGAAGCTGCTATGTTTACATCTGAAGGATTAAAACCTGAGGGACCTGTCACCCAGACCACTTCATTGAGCTGAAATGGTCTGGGTGACTATAGTGGTCCTTTAATAATGGCTCTTGACAAAGGCAGTATTTACTGCAGAAACACGCGTCGGGCTACTTAGTGTGCCGATGCACTTATTCTTTTAGTTCACTTTTCTATCCATTTGTGTAAGCTGCAGCTCTTTATGTTAAACACGCAGGGCAAGCTACATAGAATCTTCTAGCTGCCATGAAGCAGCAGATAGCCTAGGTGATTAGGTTGGATAGCTCTAGCCATTTCTTTGGATAGCCTCCTAGCTATGGAGGGTTATTAGCACGGTTGGTTTTGGAGTGGGGTTTGGCTTCTATTGGTTTTATTGTGGGGTTATACCTCCATTTAACTAGATGCACGTCTACTCCCACTACTCTATCTGATGGGTCTTATACACAGAACCCCACTGGCTATTACCCATCTCTGACTGTCTTTCCACCTACTGTCCTTAACAGGTTACATGTTCTGAATGCTACCTGCCGTGTAACTGATATCCTGAGCTCCTCGGACGTCTTGCTCTTCTCAGGCTATACTATACATATTGTTTTGTGCATGCAGCACACTTGGGTTTTATATAGGTATTTTATACCCTTATAGGGATTTATTTTTATTTTTTTATAATCTTTATTGAAAAATGTTGTTTTCCTACGCATATCGTTCAATTATCTTAATAAACATATATAAAAAATTCAATCCAATTAACAGTAACTTTGAATATACAGTCAGCGATCAATTTAGCCTGATATGCGTGAATTTTACAGATACATATTAACAAAATATAACAACAAATAACACACCATCCGCACCGTATACATGCCATGTATACTGACAATCACACTTTCAGAGAAATAATAAACCCTAAAATAAAATATATCTAAATCTACACTGATATATGTAATTAAGTAATTAGGAGAGAACCAATATCTTATCTCCTAGACAGTTTAAGTCATCTCTCTACAGTCGTATTAGCAAACTGCCCCTGAGTTACTCTCGTTCTCAACCATATAGTAATATAGACTTTTACATGTATCTCTCCATGGATCTATTAAAAATTCTTATTTTCCTACTCTTATCGAACCGGATGTCTCAACGAAGATGAATAAAAAAAATAAATATATATATATATATATATAACGAAATGCAGATAACATTGAGTATATACATGAAGTCTTAGGTTCAATTAGCATGTTATGAATAAACAATATAGAAACATAATAGCAAGGTGAAAACACCTTATAAGACATGTACGTAACCAAGGTATAGAGCTTATTATCAATGCTACAAACTAAACTGATATATCTGGCCTCCTTGTCCAATTCACAATGAACGATATCCAATTTAAGATCATTTCTAAATATAATAGCAACACCTCTTTTTTTCCTGACTACTAGCGAGGCGTGAAAAATCATAGCATATTGAGCCCCTCCCCACTTTTGTTGGGAATCCCTAAGCCAGTGGGATTCTTGGATAAATGCAACTTGAATTTTCTCTTGCATTATTGAATGATACAACCTATTTCTCTTATTGGTCATATTTAACCCCTGCACATTAGAGCACATAAACTTTAACTTATATACTATTCCAAATTTGACTGACCAACTTTTTCACTCTGAAAAACACACATACAACATATCAAATATAAATTTCGGAGTGGCCAGACCACTAAGGGTTTAGCACACCCAGGGAAATCATACCATCGGAAAAATGTTCCAGTAAATCCGTTAGAGCCCATAGTGCTCTCCGGAAAAAATGTAGTATAACTAAAAAAAATAAAAAATATTATTTCGTGGACAACTGCCGTTTCTATTTAGAAATTGTGCATGGGAAAAAAATTGATTATTTACAACGTTATTATTACTAAGACTGTTTGTGTTACAATATATTAAATGTGCTCAATATAGCTAGATCTTAGTAATGATAGAGAATTATATCACAATATATTAGTTGTGCTCTATATAGCTAAACCTTACTAATGATAGGGAATATATATGTATATCGTATTATATGAGTGAGACCAATCCCTTTACCCCCTGTGTGTGTGTGTGTATTATATACAGGGAGTGCAGAATTATTAGGCAAATGAGTATTTTTACCACATCATCCTCTTTATGCATGTTGTCTTACTCCAAGCTGTATAGGCTCGAAAGCCTACTACCAATTAAGCATATTAGGTGATGTGCATCTCTGTAATGAGAAGGGGTGTGGTCTAATGACATCAACACCCTATATCAGGTGTGCATAATTATTAGGCAACTTCCTTTCCTTTGGCAAAATGGGTCAAAAGAAGGACTTGACAGGCTCAGAAAAGTCAAAAATAGTGAGATATCTTGCAGAGGGATGCAGCACTCTTAAAATTGCAAAGCTTCTGAAGCGTGATCATCGAACAATCAAGCGTTTCATTCAAAATAGTCAACAGGGTCGCAAGAAGCGTGTGGAGAAACCAAGGCGCAAAATAACTGCGCATGAACTGAGAAAAGTCAAGCGTGCAGCTGCCAAGATGCCACTTGCCACCAGTTTGGCCATATTTCAGAGCTGCAACATCACTGGAGTGCCCAAAAGCACAAGGTGTGCAATACTCAGAGACATGGCCAAGGTAAGAAAGGCTGAAAGACGACCACCACTGAACAAGACACACAAGCTGAGACGTCAAGACTGGGCCAAGAAATATCTCAAGACTGATTGTTCTAAGGTTTTATGGACTGATGAAATGAGAGTGAGTCTTGATGGGCCAGATGGATGGATTGGTAAAGGGCAGAGAGCTCCAGTCCGACTCAGACGCCAGCAAGGTGGAGGTGGAGTACTGGTTTGGGCTGGTATCATCAAAGATGAGCTTGTGGGGCCTTTTTGGGTTGAGGATGGAGTCAAGCTCAACTCCCAGTCCTACTGCCAGTTTCTGGAAGACACCTTCTTCAAGCAGTGGTACAGGAAGAAGTCTGCATCCTTCAAGAAAAACATGATTTTCATGCAGGACAATGCTCCATCACACGCGTCCAAGTACTCCACAGCGTGGCTGGCAAGAAAGGGTATAAAAGAAGAAAATCTAATGACATGGCCTCCTTGTTCACCTGATCTGAACCCCATTGAGAACCTGTGGTCCATCATCAAATGTGAGATTTACAAGGAGAGAAAACAGTACACCTCTCTGAACAGTGTCTGGGAGGCTGTGGTTGCTTCTGCACGCAATGTTGATGGTGAACAGATCAAAACACTGACAGAATCCATGGATGGCAGGCTTTTGAGTGTCCTTGCAAAGAAATGTGGCTATATTGGTCACTGATTTGTTTTTGTATGTCAGAAATGTATATTTGTGAATGTTGAGATGTTATATTGGTTTCACAGGTAAAAATAAATAATTGAAATGGGTATATATTTGTTTTTTGTTAAGTTGCCTAATAATTATGCACAGTAATAGTCACCTGCACACACAGATATCCCCCTAAAATAGCTATAACTAAAAACTACTTCCAAAAATATTCAGCTTTGATATTAATGAGTTTTTTGGGTTCATTGAGAACATGGTTGTTGTTCAATAATAAAATTAATCCTCAAAAATACAACTTGCCTAATAATTCTGCACTCCCTGTATCAGTGGCGTACACACAACCCATGGGGCCCCGGTGCGAAAACTGATCCGTGGCCCCCCCCCCCCCCCCCGCGCGCGCGCGCGCTTACTTTGCGCGGGCTGGGGCCGCAACACATGGCGGCGGGCACCTGGTCGCAGGGCTGCGACCCCTGCGACCACGTTATGTACGCCAGTGCATGCATAAACACATACACTTAAAGGACCACTACAGACACCCAGATCACATCAGCTCAATGAAGTGGTCTGGGTGCCAGGTCTCTCTAGTTTTAACCCTGCAGCTGAAAACATAGCAGTTTCAGAGAAACTGCTATGTTTCACTGAGGGTTAATCCAGCCTCTAGAGGCTGTCTCATTGACAGCCGCTAGAGGATTTTCTGCGTTTCTCACTGTGAAAATCACAGTGAGAAGACGCTGAACGTCCATAGGAAAGCATTGAGTAATGCTTTCCTATGGGCGGTTTAAATGCGCGCGTGGCTCTTGCCACGCATGCGCATTCGGAGCTGAGAGGCGGATCGGGGCGGAGAGATCCCCAGCGCCAAGGGAGTCCGGCGCTGGAGAAAGGTAAGTGCTTAAGACACACACGCACACATTAACTGACAGACACACACTCAGTGACAAACATACATACACACTCACTAACAGACAGACAAACACTCTAATACTAAGACAAACACTCTAACACTAACACACACACACACTAACACACACTCACTAACACACACTCACACTAACACACACTCACACTAACACACACTCACACTAACACACACTCACTAACACACACTCACTAACATACACTCACTAACTAACATACACTCACTAACATACACTCTCACACACACACGTTATTTTTTTTGTTTTTTTCCTATTTAATCCCCCCAGCCTCCTTACCTGTGGGAGAGCTGAGGGGATTCCCTGGGGTCCAGTGGTGTCACCCGGCGGGCAGTCAGGCTGGCGGGCGCGCGAGGGAGCACTCTCCCCTGAGTGCTCCCTCTTCAGCTCCCTCGCGCGCCGCGTACTGATGCCGGAGCCGGAAGATGACGTCATCTTCCGGCTCCGGTTTCAGTGCGGTGCGCGAGGGAGCTGAAGAGGGAGCACTCAGGGGAGAGTGCTCCCTCGCGCGCCCGCCAGCCTGACTGCCCGCCGGGTGTAAGCAGGGCCAGCCTCGGGGGGCCCGGAGGTGGCCGGCTCCTGGGCCCCCCAGGAGAAGAGGCTGGCCCAGTGAGTACATACCTGGGTCCCAGGGCGGCCGGGCCCCCTGGTGGGCCGGGCCCGGTCGCAGCCGCGACCCCTGCGACCCCGGTATGTACGCCACTGCCCTGTATATTAGAAGGTAAAGGGAGCACACTAGGACTTCTTCTCAGGAAAAAAAAAGTAGTATTTACTGTATCATCAAATAATACATATCCTGTGTAAAGTACAAAAAATAAATAAATAAAAATAATCGACGTTTTGACCCTCCTTGGGTCTTTATCAAGATCTATATCTATCTATATATAAATACATTATATTGACCTTTTGAATTGACCTTTTGTTATCGGATTTAATCTTGCAAAGCGTAGAACTGAGTCTTTAAATTTGAAGGTGAAGAAACAGACTATGATGTCTCTAGGTAGAGCTGCATGGAGTGCTTGAGGTTTAAACAACATGTGACAACGTTTTATTGGTTGTTCTTGTTCTTTGATAGGAATATTCAATGCAAGGAAATATTTATGTAGAATCGGTTTTACATTTTCCTGCGTTCCTTTTTCCTCTAAATTTCTGAACCGCAAATGATTTAGTCTACTGCGGTCTTCCAAGTCATATATTTTGAGTTCAAGTTCTTGTGGTGTATTTTTTCATTATCATCTTTAAGGGTATTAACATGGAAGTCCAATGTCGAGATTTGATCCGCAAATTTCTGGAATTTGACCGTAATTTGATGTATTTCTTGTTTGATTTCGGTTTTAATTTCAGCTGTATTTATCATCCAGATGTTCTTGATTTCAGCCAGGTTTTCATTAAGACTGGCCTGTAATTGGGAAACTGTAATCAGTTCTTTGTTACTTTCTTCATTAACAGTACTTCCCAAGGTGACAAGAGAATCTTCCATATTTTGTTTGTTATTTTTGATCTTGTCTTTTTGTTGTTGTGGAGAAAAATATATGGACATTGATTTGTCTTGCGCTGAATATTTTTTCCCAGTAGATTTAGTTTCCTGGACTTTTCTTGTTGCCATGTTAGGATTATTTAATTAATTAACCCCTTTCATTCAACTCTCAGCAGTTAATGACCAGGGTTTTTACTATTACCGTATTGCGGTCACCTTATAAATATATACACGTATGTCTCAATTTTGAGCGCTAGTATACTATATAGGCTTGAAAGAAAGAAACAAAAAAAAATTTACAAAATTAAACTTATTATTCCAAGCAATAAGAAAATAAAACTTATCTTGTATATCAGCTTCCTGTTCATGGGGCGTAGTATTTTAGCAAATACTGGGGATAGAATACATTAGTCCCCGACAAGAGTCAAACTTACTCTCCTTATTGCGGCTGGTAAAAGAATGTCAGGTATTTGACACTAATTATTTCAAATCCAGGGGAGACCAGTGGTGAACGTCTTGTAAGCCCTCATAAGGGTGAAGCAGCAAGACGGAACTCCTTCAACACAGACACATACTGTTGCTTAGGCAACGGAGGTCAAATCCACCCTCATCGATTACTATATGAAGCGGTAGGATCTCCGTCCGTCCTTTCTCTGCTTGTGGTTTGCTAAGACAGAGTAATTCACGGGGGAGCTGTGGCATTCAAACAATACAACATGGTGAAGTCGCCATAGCACTCAGCAAAGACCACCCCTCCTCCTCCTCCGTCATGACGCCCTTCCAAAAAGCAGGGGAATATTTCGTTTTTCAGTTTTATCCCTTATAGGGATTTTTTAATACCCCTTATACTTGATTATTAAAAGACACTTTCTCCTGCTCTCCTTTTTTTCACTTTACTCTATCGTATTTTAATTTTAGGATCTTGTTTAAATAAAGTTTATTATTATTATTATTATTATTTTCTGTTGCTTTGCCATTACCTTTGAATGACTTTACTTAGGAGGTAATTTTAATTCACAGGAGTATCTTGAAGTTCAGAACCCTGTTGATCTGCTAGAAGCCCCTGTATTTTTGGAGCGTATTGAACAACGCCGCAGAGATTTTAACAATTGTAATGCCGTGGAATATTATGAATGTAGCGGATGGTACTAGGGCTGTCCTAAAAGACTGTGGTAAAATTGCAATTCGTGTGTTGTTTTCAATTTATATGGTTAAACTGTATGTAGGATTCGTATGATATTCGTTAGATTCCATCCGTACTTTATACGAATGGAAACTACCGAACCAATAGACCACCCCAGAGAGAAGTGTGTACCTTTTTGAAGTTTCACACTTCTCTAACCGCAAGTTAATCGGTACTTTATTAATGTATCTGGGTGACCGCCGTTCGGTATACGAACACGTGGCGGCGGCCATCTTACGAACGAAAATCTCAGCGGTGTTTGGTCATCGAGTGTCTGGAACTCAAATCGGACACTCGATTACCCGAACACCGCTGAGACCTCCAGGGCTCCATAACTCCCGAACGGGAAGGCTAATCAACCCCCCGTTCGGTAGTTTTAAAGTACCGAACAAGGGGATTCGTACGAATAAAAAGTTAATCATGGATTGCAGTATTTTATGTGTGTTTTACCTCCTGAACGAAGACCGACCGCAGGGCCAAAATACATGGAAAACTTTTCGGATACCACCTCGTGTGCGGTCGGTCAAATTACACCCTCCACCTAACTCCCGAACCCCTGGTCCGATCTGGGCGAATTTTGGATATGTTAGTCACCCAGATCAGGGCTACCAGGGGGTACCAAAAGTATTATTGTCACTGCTGGTTTTAGGGTACATTCAGAACTCAGGGAAAACTGCAGCATGTGTAATGGGATTAAGTGTCATACTGAGGGGAGGAGAGGTGTGGGAGGTAACGGTTAAACTATTGGATACTGTTCTGATTAATGCGAATCCCTCCCTTGCATGGGAGAATGCTTTATAAGGAGACTGTGTGAATAAAACGTCAGTTCTGCTCCTGATGCTGTGTGTCGTCCAGTCATTGGGATCTGTATGGGGATATTCGTGGATTACTTGCTGGAATTACTACTCAATGGTATTTTTATTACTTGTTCCGGAGCCTCACTGGGATCTTTAGTGGAGTTAACCTGTGAAATACCAGGCCTCCGCTACAATTAACATTTTCGGTTTGTAAATTTAGACAGAATACCATCATTTTCAGACACACTCCAGGCTGTACATGATGCTATTCAAGAGCTTTTAAACACAATGATGCCTGATATAGGGCCCAGCAATTTTGTTCAACTAATACTAAATAGCAATGAGCTTGGCAGACAGTTACACTCTATTAGACGTTGTAGGGATGAATTGAATGCTGAAACCTTTATAAACGTTGTGTCAAACTTGGTACAGAGCAATGCTGAAATTATTGGCAGCAGTTCATTAAGACTGGTTGTAATTATTGTTAGGAATAGAGTAGGTGGTGTAATGCATCGTAGGCGTCGCCGGTCAACACCCTGTAGTTGTATCATTGCCACCAAAAAGAGATGGCTTTATGATTTAAACAATGACAATAATAACCTGTGTCTGGCGGCTAGCATCTTTGCCCTTGTGGCCCAGGATAATCCCGCAGACTCTCTGTTGTTGGAGAGAGCCCAGGAAATACATAAAGCTTTAAGTATCCCTGATGATCGTTTAGTTAGTTTTAGTGACATCTCATCTATTGAACAACATTTAGGCATAACAATAAAGTACTGTAACACAATCATGGTTCGTGGCACTATTTTCATTCAGATAAGCCTTGTAAAGATAAAGTTGAGTTTATATACTATGAGGAAAACCATTATTATGGCATTAAAAAACAATAATGCGTGCATTGGGGAATCATACTTCTGTGATTGTCACACACCGTTCTCTCACAAAAACAATCATTCCTGCAGGTATTTTTTTTTGCAGGTAAGGCCTGTCACAGACAGAACTGTGTAGAGAGATCCCTAGATGTTCCAGTTGTCGCACTTTTTGTCGTTCACAAGAGCTCTCCGTATCTGGAGACATAACAACAAAACACCAAAAAATGGCAATCTACAATACAGAAGTAATAGAGAGGAACATAGCGCAATATTGTCACAGAGAATAAAAATAAGTAATATAGAGGATTGCACTCACAAACATAGTTTGATTGAAGGCATATCAAATATAATGGTGTGGAAACTTCAGGACTGGTTGGACATCAATTTCATGCATAGGAGGAAAAAAAGAAATAATAGTGCAGAGTATCCAAGTAAAAAAGTTACACGCTTTATTCACAAATACACTTACAAAACGGAAGTGTCAAACAGGCACATCAGGTTCAGATGGAATAACGAATCCCAATGGAAGAATCCAATGGAGCAGGAAAGCCAGATGTACAAATAAAATAAAGTAAAAATATAAAATAAAATCAGCAGCAAAATACTCTAAACACTATACTGAACAAGCCCTACGCGTTTCGTTCAAAGTTGAACTTCCTCAGGGGCATCGAGCATAATACCGTCCATATGCAGGCATAAGATCTTAGTCCACAGTCTCTCTTTTTAAATCCGTCCGTTTTGGCGCGAAAACGCCAGCTTAATCGCTTACTTCCGGGTTCGGACTCCATACCACTTCCGGTTACGTCATGCGTTCCGGAGTTGCTGGCCAAGCCTCGTTTTGATTTCATTCACAGATGCGGAAGTGGCAGGGAGAAGAATTCCACTTCGTTCATATGTTCAAACACAAGTCCACATTATGCAGAAAAACGAAAGCAATGTGCAGAATCAACAACATATCACATATGAATATTGATTAACAATAGAAACAACATTAAGAAAGCCTCCAACTAATACAAAAAATATAAGATAAAGTAAAATTACTCAAAAGAGGTATATATATATATAAATGACTTCAAGCAGCATGAAAAATACATAAAATTAGATAGGTGAATAAAGAAAAATAAGAAAGAATAATAATAAATGAATAGAAATAAATAAGGATATAAAGAATCACCTATCGAATTTTATGTACTTCTATTTTATTTTTATTTTATATTTATTTTTATTTTATTTTTATTTTTAATTTTTGTTCATTTTATTTTTATTTTATTTTTATTTTTAATTTTTGTTCATTTTATTTTTATTTTTTTATTTTATTTTATTTTAATTTATTTTATTTTTATTTTTTTTTATTTTTATTTTTATTTATTTTTATTATTTATTTCTATTATTTATTTTTATTTTATTTATTTTTATTTTTATTTTTTATTTTATTTTTAATTTTATTTATTTTATTTTTATTCTTTATCTCCTTATTTATTTCTATTCATTTATTATTATTCTTTCTTATTTTTCTTTATTCACCTATCTAATTTTATGTATTTTTCATGCTGCTTGAAGTCATTTATATATATATATACACCTCTTTTGAGTAATTTTACTTTATCTTATATTTTTTGTATTAGTTGGAGGCTTTCTTAATGTTTTTTCTATTGTTAATCAATATTCATATGTGATGTTGTTGATTCTGCACATTGCTTTCGTTTTTCTGCATAATGTGGACTTGTGTTTGAACATATGAACGAAGTGGAATTCTTCTCCCTGCCACTTCCGCATCTGTGAATGAAATCAAAACGAGGCTTGGCCAGCAACTCCGGAACGCATGACGTAACCGGAAGTGGTATGGAGTCCGAACCCGGAAGTAAGCGATTAAGCTGGCGTTTTCGCGCCAAAACGGACGGATTTAAAAAGAGAGACTGTGGACTAAGATCTTATGCCTGCATATGGACGGTATTATGCTCGATGCCCCTGAGGAAGTTCAACTTTGAACGAAACGCGTAGGGCTTGTTCAGTATAGTGTTTAGAGTATTTTGCTGCTGATTTTATTTTATATTTTTACTTTATTTTATTTGTACATCTGGCTTTCCTGCTCCATTGGATTCTTCCATTGGGATTCGTTATTCCATCTGAACCTGATGTGCCTGTTTGACACTTCCGTTTTGTAAGTGTATTTGTGAATAAAGCGTGTAACTTTTTTACTTGGATACTCTGCACTATTATTTCTTTTTTTCCTCCTATGCATGAAATTGATGTCCAACCAGTCCTGAAGTTTCCACACCATTATATTTGATATGCCTTCAATCAAACTATGTTTGTGAGTGCAATCCTCTATATTACTTATTTTTATTCTCTGTGACAATATTGCGCTATGTTCCTCTCTATTACTTCTGTATTGTAGATTGCCATTTTTTTGTGTTTTGTTGTTATTGTCTTGTGGATATAAGAGGAATCCTTATCTACAATACAGCTAACTAAGGGTAATTTGTGTGTTTGTTTCACCTAATACCCACTAAGTGTGTTTGCTGTCTGCACACAGGTGAATTTATATTGTTTTGCTGTTTTGATTGTATCTGGAGACATAGAGTGCAGGTAGAAAGCTTATTGGGATTCCAGTGGCCGTTACACCGTAATGGCCGATCAAGAGTGTAAAAGTTTCCAATGTCAGGTTTGCTATGCACCTGTAGTCACGCTTGATGGCCATGTTTGTTATATGAGAAGATACACCCAGGGACGTATTAGCCGCGAGGCAAACAAGGCCGCCCCCAAATGCCCAGGGCAAAGCCTTGTTAGCCTTGCGGCTAACTTACATGCTGGGCTGGTTACTGGGCGTCTTCTTCCGGCTCCTAGCCTCACTCTGCGGGTGGCGCACGAGGGAGCTGAGCAGACAGCTCAGGGGGAGCTCTCCCTCGCCAGCCGCCTGCCAGCGCCGCCCAGCAGCCACTGGACCACCAGGGAGAAAGAGCCCCCCCACTCCAGCATTCCCAAAGGTAAGGAGGCTGGGGGGAGGTTAAAAAAATAAAAATAAATAAATAATAATAAAAAAAAAAAAATATATATATATATATATAAATATTAGTGTGTCTGACTGTGTGTGTGTTTGCCTGTTCGTGTAAGTGTGTGTCTGTTAGTGAGTGTGTGTGTGCCTGCTAGTGAGTGTGTGTGTGCCTGCTAGTGAGTGTGTGTGTGTGCCTGTTAGTGTGTGTGTGATTCTGCTAGTGAGTGTGTGTGTGATTCTGCTAGTGAGTGTGTGTGTGATTCTGCTAGTGAGTGTGTGTGTGTGATTCTGCTAGTGAGTGTGTGTGTGTCTGTGTGTGTCTCTGACTCTGTGTGTTTGCCTGTTAGTGTGAGTGAGTGTATCTGTTAGTGTGAGTGTGTGTCTGTTAGTGTGAGTGTGTGTCTGTTAGTGTGAGTGTTTGCCTGTGAGTAAGTGTGTGTGTTTGCCTGTGAGTGAGTGTGTCTGTTAGCTAGTGTATGCGTATCTCTCAGTGAATGTGTGTGTGTGTGTGTGTGTGTATATTAAGAAGGCGGCGCGGGGGGGGGGGCGCCTGAGTTTTGTCCTGCCTAGGGCAGCACAAAACCAGGATACCCCACTGGATACAACCCATTAGACCCTACTAACAAAAACATTGTTTATGGCTTTGAATGTATGCAGGAGACTGGTGTACATATCCCCAATTATATCTATGCTTCAGAATTAGTAGGGGATAAGTGCTGGGAGTTTCAGGGTGCATCGTGCCTAGAGGAGTTTGTGATGACGTTTATAAACAAGACATTTAGTAGCTACACATTCATAGCGAATAATTCTTACTTTGTGGTGAATCAGCTTCTTAAGGAGAAAATTGCCATTGCGTTGTTGGCGCAAGGCGATTACCGTATATACTCGAGTATAAGCCGACCTGAATATAAGCCGAGGCCCCTAATTTTTCCCAAAAAAACTGGGAAAACTTATTGACTCGAGTATAAGACTAGGGTGGGAAATGCAGCAGCTACTGGTAAATTTCTAAATAAAATTAGATCCTAAAAAAAATATATTAATTGAATATTTATTTACAGTGTGTGTATAATGAATGCAGTGTGTGCGTATGAGTGCAGCCTGTGTGTGTATGAGTGCAGCATGTGTGTATGAGTGCAGTGTGTGTATGAGTGCAGCGCGTGTGTGTGTATGAGTGCAGCGTGTGTGTGTATGAGTGCAGCGTGTGTATGAGTGCAGCGTGTGTATGAGTGCAGCGTGTGTGTGAGTGCAGTGTGTGTATGAGTGCAGTGTGTGTGTGTATGAATGCAGTGTGTGTGTGTATGAATGCAGTGTGTGTGAGTGCAGTGTGTGTGTGTGTGAGTGCAGTGTGTGTGTATGAGTGCAGTGTGTGTGTGTATGAGTGCAGTGTGTGTATGAATGCAGTGTGTGTATGAATGCAGTGTATGAATGCAGTGTGTGCAGGGCTGGTGCAAGGATATTTGCCCCCCCCCCCATATGTCCTGACCTCCCCTCCTCCTCCCTCAGTGGTCCTTACCTCCCCACCCCCGTGTTCCTTCACCCCCCTCCCCCAGTGGTCCTGACTCACCCCTCCCCTAGTGGTCCTTACCCTCCCCTCCCCTAGTGGTCCTTACTTCCCCCTCCCCTCCCCTAGTGGTCCTTACTTCCCCCTCCCCTCCCCTAGTGGTCCTTACTTCCCCCTCCCCTCCCCTAGTGGTCCTTATCCCCCCCTCCCTCCCATAGTGGTCCTTATACCCCCCTCCCTCCCATAGTGGTCCTTATCCCCCTCCCTCCCATAGTGGTCCTTATCCCCCCCTCCCTCCCTCCCATAGTGGTCCTTATCCCCCCCTCCCTCCCATAGTGTTCCTTTTCTCCCCCCCTCCCTCCCATAGTGGTCCTTATCCCACCCCCCTCCCTCCGATAGTGGTACTTATCCCCCCCTCCCTTCCATAGTGGTCCTAATTCCCCCCCTCCCTCCCATAGTGTTCCTTTTCTCCCCCCCTCCCTCCCATAGTGGTCCTTATCCCCCCCTCCCTCCCATAGCGGTCCTTATACCCCCCTCCCTCCCATAGTGGTCCTTATCCCACCCCCTCCTTCCCATAGTGGTCATTATACCCCCCCTCCCTCCCACAGTGGTCATTATACCCCCCCTCCCTCCCACAGTGGTCATTATACCCCCCCTCCCTCCCACAGTGGTCCTTATACCCCCTTTTTTTTATTATTATTTTTTTTATTATTATTATTATTTTTTTTTATTATTATTTCTTATTTTATTTATATTTTTATTTATTTTTCGTCCCCCCTCCCTGCTTGATACATGGCAGGGAGGGGGGCTCTCCTTCCCTGGTGGTCCAGTGGTAGTTCAGTGGGGGGGAGAGGGGGGCTGGCAGAGCTGTAACTTACCTGTTCTGCAGCTCCTGTCAGCTCTCTCCTCCTCTGCGCCGTCCGTGCAGCTCCCTCTGTCAGCTCCCAGTGTAAGTCTCGCGAGAGCCGCGGCTCTCGCGAGATTTACACTGGGAGCTGACCGAGGTGCTGAACGGACGGCGAGGAGGAGAGAGCTGACAGGAGCTGCAGAACAGGTAAGTTACAGCTCTGCCAGCCCCCCTCTCCCCCAGTCTGTATTATGGCAATGCAAATTGCCATAATACAGACCTTGACTCGAGTATAAGCCGAGTTGGGGTTTTTCAGCACAAAAAATGGGCTGAAAAACTCGGCTTATACTCGAGTATATACGGTAATTACTCTGTGTGACTGTCGCTTATCTAGGTATCAGATTTATCGATTCTTTAAATTTTCTCCCCATGAAACTAAGTAAATTGCCAAAGGCCCTGGGGTTCGTCGGCAGAATCAGTCTTGTATTGGCACTATGCCTTTGGTAGACTATTATGGTTATGACCAAATGAGGTGTGATGATAAAAAGGAGTTTATGACCTGGTATCAAGAGAACCAACGTTGTGAGTTCAATTTTCAAGATGAACTTAAAAAATACTGTATAGATGATGTTAAAATCCTGAAACAGGTCTGTGTCTGCAACAGAGAAAGTGTGATGGAATTGACCAAGAAGGTAAAAATTAGTATGGGCCCTTCAGGTCCTGAAACGGTCATAGATGATATTGATCCTTTCAAGTCACCACATTAGCATCTGTGTGCATAGCCATGTACAGATTCAGTTTTTTACCGAAAAACACCATAGCAATTTTACAATTACCATGCAAATCACAAACGTTTCTCAACAAAGTCTATACAGTTAGTGTATGTTGCACACAAAGAGGGGATCACCATTCAGCATGCTCTTCATTGCGGTTGGTTACTATTTTTTGGATGGGTATGCTCTGATTGATGGACAGCCTAGAGCTTTCGAATTCCAGGGTTGTTTCTCCCACGGTTGCCCGGTTTGTTATAATGAACAGGCTTTTTACGTAATAAAGTGCAAGGGGCGTAGCCTAAAGGCGCCAGGGGCGTGGATTCATAAAATTGTCCGTTACTACAACAAAAATTGCAAGGGGCAGGGCCATAATGTGCAATGAACACGGTTTAAATAAAAAAAAAAAAAGGGACGGGCTACCGTCAATGCCCAATGGGCGGGGTCATTTTGTGCAATGGGCGTGGCTTAATAAAAAAAGGGGCAAGGCACAAAAGTTAGTTTGATGACTTGTACCGTTTCTTACTACTGGGGTTTAATTACAGTATATGATCATACATTGCATAAGCCCAACGCAACGTCAATGTGCCCCATTCTTGGCAGGTCCTAATCCTACTAGCAACCTAATGCTAAGGTTTTGCATTCCCCCATCTCAGGGGTAGGCAACCTTCGGCTCTACAGATGTTGTGGACTACATCTCCCTTGATGCTTTGCCAGCAATATGGCTGTAAAAGCATTATGGGAGATGTAGTCCAAAACATCTGTAGAGCCGAAGGTTGCCTACCCCTGCCCCATCTCACAGGTGCCTCATTCAAGGGCCCTGCAGAGGGTCCAAGGAGGAAGCATTTCCCAAGTAACTAAATTATTCTCCTAAAAGCAGGCATTAGATTGTTAAACTAGGACCGGACAAAAATAAAGGTACATTGGAGTTATGGCAGATTTATGCAATGTATTATAATATACTGTTACTAAACCCCCATTATTTTTTCCTAAGTGAGAGGTTTTTTTTTTTTTAAACACAAAACAAACAAAAAATGTTTTATTAATAATTAACTATTACATTTGGTAAGCTTTGAAATTGTTGTTTAGTAAATGAGTGTGCTGGATATTGTATGTTGTATTTTGTATGAATTGGCCCCTAGCCAAAAACAAAACAAAACCGGTTACCTTATAATGTATGCATGTTCAGATGAGTGCAGCCCTCTTGGTTTCATACATATGCACACACACAAGCAGCCCCATTACATATTTATAGCTCTTGTGACCTTTATGGGCAAAGCAACACAGTCCTCTAGGGCAGGGGTGGGGAACCTTCGGCTCTCCAGATGTTTTGGACTACACCTCCCATGATGCTTTGCCAGCATTATGTGTGTAAGAGCATTATGGGGGATGTAGTCCACAACATCTGGAGAGCCGAAGGTTGCCTATCCCTGCTCTAGGGTAACAGGTATAGAACAAGTCTCTTATGCAAAAAAGGTGTGGTTTATTTACATCATGCACAAAAATCCATGCAGCAATCAGTTTGTTCAAAAGTGCAGCAAAACAGAAAGGAAATTCTACAAACAAAATCCTAGCTCAAATTCGAGCACTAACTAAACATAAAGTAATGTCCCTTACTAAACCAGGGTAATAATCTACACAAATCAACAAAATAAACATTGGTTTCACCAACATTTAGCACTTTGTTTGGTGCTGCTCTGCACAGATCTGCTCTCTCTGCAGGTCAGATTGTATCTCTCCCCCTTTCTGCTCTGAGACCTTCTAATTAAAGCCTCAGCAGGTGCTAATTGGGCAGGTGAATGAGTACAGGCTATGGAGGATTCTGTGTCCTAAATACCTTCCTTCTATTACCTTCCCATAGACTCTGTCACACTAAACTTATTCCAAAATGTATGGAAATAGCAGAGATTCCTTCGAGTGGAAGTTCACATAGCAGCTATTGTCCAAATTAATAGCAGAAACTACAACCTCCATTACTGGGCCATATTTGTGGAACAAAAAGAATACTCTGTAGATAATAAGGAGGGGCAGAAAACTTGCATTAAAAAATAATAATAATATATTTAAAAAAAATGATTTGTATTTCGAACATTATCACTAACTTTTACTTAAACTCATTGTACCTAAGGTGTGGGTGCCTGGACTGCTACTTTAAAGTGGTACAAATTGTTACATCGTTTAGTTAGATTCCACTGTACACTATTAATAAAATGGTTTATGGGAAAAGGACTTCTGGAAAAACACTGATGTAGGAAGAAAGAAGAAATCAGGCTGATCCTGGTTTCCATGGAAGAAATGAATTATGGTACGGGTGTCAAATATGAGGTATTGAAGATATGAGTCTTGATATGAGCTTTGAACTGGTCTGCAAAATTATCCTAGATGAAAATGTCAGATAACAATATAAAATGTTAACTCTAATTTGGAATTAATTTGTAATTTTTGCACAATGCAGGGGTATTGTAGGAATTCCAAGTGAATTTAAGATTTGAGACCAAAATAACAAAACATATAACATAATTCACTTTGGGAAGTTTTGTAATTCAGCTATTTTGGCCTAAAATTTTAAATTCAATTTAAATGTACCTTGAATTCAGGAAATTCAGACTTTAGTAAATAACCCTGTTAGTCTTATTAGTTCTGGTCTCTCACTAAATCTATCCTTCCACTCCAAAGGAATTGGAGATCACTGATGTAAGGAAGTATATTGCTTTGTATTAGTAGCCATACACTATCGTATGGTATAGGATTTACAAGTATCATATCAAACAGCTATCAGGAATTATTGACAAAACCACAAATTTCTAAATTTAGCACAGCTATTGCACATTTTATGTCCACATTTCCAAATTCAAACAGCACAAAAAACAAAACAAAAAAAAAAAAGGATGTAGGAAAATGTAGTTGAAAGTAATTTGTGCATCACTGTGTGTAATCAGTTATAACAGAGTTTGCTGCGTTTGCCACATACAGCCATTTGTATCCCACCATGGAACATCACCAGGAACACCCATCTCTACCGTATCATGAAACATTACCAGACTCAGTCATTTGTACCTTATCATGAAACATCACCAACAAAGTCTGCTATACTCCACCATGGAACATCTCAAAGCACAGCCATCTGTACCCAACCATGGAATATTCTTAAATACAGCCTGTTACACCTTACCATTGGACATCACCAGACACAGCCACCTGTACCCAGCCATAGAACATCAACAACACAGCCAGCTACATCTCAAAATGAAACATCACCAGGTAGTGCCATCTACACCTCACCATGAAACATCGCCAAGTAGTGCCCGCTCTACCTCACCATGAAACTTCACCAACACAGCCAGCTATACCTCACCATGAAACATCACCAACACAGCCAGCTATACCTCACCATGAAACATCACCAACACAGCCAGCTATAGCTCACCATGAAACATCACCAATACAGCCAGCTATAGCTCACCATGAAACATCACCAACACAGCCAGCTATAGCTCCCCATTAAATAGCACAAACACAGCCAGATATATCTCACCACGAAACATCACCAACACAGCCAGCTATATCTCACCACAAAACATCACAAACACAGCCAGCAATACCACACCATGAAACATCACCAACACAGCAAAGCACACAGTACCAACACAGCCATATCTCCCCATGAAACATCACCAACACTGCCAACTACACCTCACCATGAAACATCACCAAAACAGCCAGCAATACCTCACCATGAAACATCACCAACACAGCCAGCAATACCTCACCATGAAACATCACCAACACAGCCAGCAATACCTCACCATGAAACATCACCAACACAGCCAGCTATAGCTCACCATGAAACATCACCAACACAGCCAGCTATAGCTCACCATGAAACATCACCAACACAGCCATCTATAGCTCACCATGAAACATCACCAACACAGCCAGCTATAGCTCACCATGAAACATCACCAACACAGCCAGCTATAGCTCACCATGAAACATCACCAACAAAGCCAGCTGTAATTCACCATAAAACATCACCAGGTAGTGTCAGCTATACCTCACCATGAAACATCAACAACACAGCCAGCTATATCATACCATGAAACATCACCAACACAGCCAGCTATACCTCACCATGAAACATCACCAACACAGCCAGCTATATCTTACCATGAAACATCACCAAAACAGCCAGCTATATCTTACCATGAAACATCACCAAAACAGCCAGCTATATCATACCATGAAACATCACCAACGCAGCCAGCTATACCTCACCATGATACATCACCAACACAGCTAGCTATAGCTCACCATGAAACATCACCAACACAGCCAGCTATAGCTCACCATGAAACATCACCAACACAGCCAGCTATAGCTCACCATGAAACATCACTAGACACAGCCAGCTATACCTCACCATGAAACATCACTAGACACAGCCAGCTATAGCTCACCATGAAACATCATTAGACACAGCCAGCTATAGCTCACCATGAAACATCACTAGACAAAGCTAGCTATAGCTCACCGTAAAACATCACCAACAAAGCCAGCTGTAATTCACCATAAAACATCACCAGGTAGTGCCAGCTATTCCTCACCATGGAATATCACCAACACAGCCAGCTATACTTCACCATGAACATCACTAGACACAGCCAGCTATACCTCACCATGAAATATCACCAACACAGCCAGCTATAGCTCACCATGAAACATCATTAGACACAGCCAGCTATAGCTCACCATGAAACATCACTAGACAAAGCTAGCTATAGCTCACCGTAAAACATCACCAACAAAGCCAGCTGTAATTCACCATAAAACATCACCAGGTAGTGCCAGCTATTCCTCACCATGAAATATCACCAACACAGCCAGATATATCTCACCACAAAACATTACCAACACAGCTAGCTATACTTCACCATGAAACATCACCAACACAAAACAGCACACAGTACCAACACAACTGTACCTCACCATGAAACATCACCAATAGAGCCAGCTATACCTCACCATGAAACATCACCAATAGAGCCAGCTATACCTCACCATGAAACATCACCAATAGAGCCAGCTATACCTCACCATGAAACATCACCAACACAGCCAGCTATACCTCACCATGAAACATCACCAATAGAGCCAGCTATACCTCACCATGAAACATCACCAACACAGCCAGCTATACCTCACCATGAAACATCACCAACGCAGCCAGCTATACCTCACCATGAAACATCACCAACGCAGCCAGCTATACCTCACCATGAAACATCACCAACACAACCAGCTATATCTCACCATGAAACATCACCAACACAACCAGCTATATCTCACCATGAAACATCACCAACACAGCCAGCTATAGCTCACCATGAAACATCATCAACACAGCCAGCTATAGCTCACCATGAAACATCACCAACACAGAGAGCTATAAGCTCACCATGAAACATCACTAGACCTAGCCAGCTATAGCTCACCATGAAACATCACCAACACAGCCAGCTATAGCTCACCATGAAACATCATCAACACAGCCAGCTATAGCTCACCATGAAACATCACCAACACAGAGAGCTATAAGCTCACCATGAAACATCACTAGACCTAGCCAGCTATAGCTCACCATGAAACATCACCAACACAGCCAGCTATAGCTCACCATGAAACATCACCAACACAGCCAGCTATAGCTCACCATGAAACACCACCAACACAGCCAACTTTAGCTCACCATGAAACATCACCAACACAGCCATCTGTACCCCGCCATGAAACATCACCAGGTAGTATCAGCTCTGCCAGCAGTTCTTGCCTTTCACCTAAACTCCCCTTTCCCCATTTAGTTCCTAGAGACAAAATAGAAACAAGATCCAGTCATGCAGGCTGATGATAGAAACTGGCTGATCTCAATCAGTGGAACCAGTTTGCTCTCCTCCCCAGTTTCATGTGTCTATCACCTTGCCACGCCTTGTCCCGGGGGGAGGTGGAGAGGTGGAGAGATTGGGGGGAAGGAAGGCAGAGCTCTGTGAGTCTCTATCAGTCCTCAGTGTATTGATTGAGCCACCGGGACACCAGCGGACCCGAGTCCCCGGACCTCAATATAGTTTGGAGGAAGTTTCTGTGGGTTGATTCTTGTGGACAGAGCAGGAGATAACAGAGGTCAGGGACAGCAGGCGTTCCAGGTAAGAACATTCTGTGTTCTATTGTATTCAGCTCCTGGTTACAAGGTATCCACTTCCCTGGAGAATTCCATCGAGTTGTGGGGCTTGTTCTGTGGATGGGGGAGGGTTGGAGGCACAGACCAGGCTGTGGGTTGTAGTTTGTATAGTTAACTGACCGTTTACAATAATGTTCTAAAAATCAATGATTAGGCAATCGCTAATAATAGCTGTTATCCTGACTTGTTTATTAGGATAGATTTGCTTTTAAGCTGCACAGTTGAGTGAGTCAGGTGATTGCAGTGTATTACCTGTTAAAACAGGAGGGATTACCAACAGGTATATTCACAATGTTATGGAACTGCAACTCCTATAATGCTTTGCCAGACTCACGTTGTTTATATAATATACACAATATAATGATTAATTGATTAACTTAAATGTATTTATTTTTTAAACTAAAGACCTGTGAGTGGCCACTTTTCTTTGCTGATATATTTATTGGTTCCAGCGTGGTGCACCAAGGCATTACAACATTTCTTTTGGAAAAGTAATTGGAGAACAGTGAGTGCATTCATCCCTGTATGTATGTATGTATGTGTGTGTGTATATATATGTGTGTCAATATTACACAGTTTAGATCAAAATAACTGCATTGGAAAATGTTTAAATTCACCTTATTGGGCTTAAAAAAGGACATAGGAAAAGATATAGTTGAAGACACTTTGCAGTAGAAAGGTTGGGCTTATCGGAAGAGATCAGTCAGTAAACCATTGAATACTACATTTGCAGACCTAATATTCTTGTCTGTAACTATTTACTTCCTATGTGGAGTTATGGTTTTTCAGGTACACATTTTATAGTATGACCCAATTCTTTCACAATTTTTTTTCTTTAATCCTGTTGTTTTCGTCTAAGAATGATGGTTATTAAATCTTTAATTAGTCTCTGTATTTAATCCGGAGGAATGTTACAGTCATTGCCAAAGCATAGGGCTTTATAACTACAATTTCCATGATTTCTTGTTGGCCTTAAAGGAACACTACATTTACTTTTTAACTGTTTAGTAGATATATATATGTATTTTTTTCCCTGCATGTCTTCTTTGTAGGTATATGAAATAACAGTTTTTCTACAGCCTTTGCAAATCCTTGACTCTTTCCATGATGCATAATTTAAGTCTGTGCTGGGAAACTGACCAAATTGGGAATGCAGCCTCTCATTGTTTCTTAATGATCTGTAGTACATCTCATTGGTGGGAGGAGGGCAGGTGTACTCCTGATCTGTGTACCTGCCACTTCTATTAAGCTTTTTGGGGCTAACAGAAACGCAAGAATATCTTCCCGGCTATCCAAGTGACAGCCAAGGAGATATTTAGGCCCCCCGCCAGTTAGAAAAATGTCATTTTTTTTTTTCAAACTGGCACTTTTATAAACTGTTGAAAAAAATGATAAACTCCAGACACAGAAAGCACTTCAGCGGGCTGCAGTAGATAGATTAATTTCATCCGGGTCTCTACAGACAATAAGGCCATACCAATGGTGCCCAGGTAATCGTCAACCCATTAGACAATGTGACCCTTCAAAATATTAACCCCTTCATAGGCCATTGGCATAGTGTACACATTGTTCCAAGCTTGCCCTCACCTCAGAGCTGTATAAATAATACTAATTACACTTTTCAGTTTGAAGACAGAGATCTGTTTACCTTCCTGGCAGTGACACGTATTTAGATAACTTGTATAACTAGCTCTTGTTATAATTAAAATCTCAGTTCAAGGAGTAGAGCAATAAGGAAAGCTCCAATCTCCGATCCTTCATTCCAAACAGGCGGGTTTTATTGTGACACTGACGGACCTTTTTTTTTTTTTTTTATTGCTCCCCAATTACTAAGCAAGGGAGGGAAAAAAAATCCCCATTATTAATTTTTTCTTTCTTTTTTTTTTTCTGGTTAAAATAGAGACGTTATCATAACATTGAAAGGACTGACATATGGGGGTGGATCATTTCTCCATTTACTCTTGCGAAAAGGACATTTGGCATGGGTGGGTCTCTCAATAAGCCCTCGCTCAAAGGGCAGGTAATACAGGGGTTCCTACACTTAATCAATGTACTGATAGTATAGAGTGGGTCCCTACATTTATTCAATGGACCAATAGTATAGGGCAGGCATAGGCAACCTTCGGCACTCCAGTTTATTTATTTATAAAATATTTTACCAGGAAAGATACATTGAGATTTTGCTCGTTTTCAAGTATTTCCTGTTTTCAAGTATGTCCTGTAGTTGTTTTGGACTACACCTCCCTTGATGCTTTGCCAGCATTATGGGTGTAAGAGCATTATGGGGGATGTTGTCCACAACATCTGGGATGCAGAAGGTTGCCTATCCCTGGTAACACCCAGCAATTACTTCTGTTAGCTACAATTTTGGGTACTGCGGATCCCTGCCATTGAGTTCCGATGTTTTGTCAATGGACCAATTTAGTATCTTACTCAAAGGACTGAAGGTACAAGGGGTATCTATATTTTGTTTATTGAAAGGACTGATAGTATATAGTGGGGGATCCTGGCTAAAGGACCAATTGTGTGGGGGTTCTCTCAATTTACTCTTATTGAAAGGACCCATAATATGATGGAGGGGTTTCTGTATTTTACGTTTTTTCAAAGCGGAAGCCTCATGATGGATCTTTATAACCTTTAATACCAAAATTACAGGGGCTCAAAAAATATTAGTGTCTATAATGTTTTTGATTACTTTTTAAAATATATGGAGGGACTTTAATTTTCTTTACTTTCCTTGATATTGTGGCTGTCATTTAAGAGACTGCAACGCAGCCATCTCCAGTCGAAAGCAATGTAAGGGTTAATTAAATTCTGTGAACTATGTAACATTCTTGTCTTGCAAATAGGCATTGAAATGTAGTTTGCAAGATGGTAGCTCCCTGCAACAGCTTTCTCCTGTTTCCTCTTTGTAAAATGCACACTTTGTTCTCATGAACTTAGCTGGGAGACTTTTTTTTTTTTTTTTTTTTTTTTTTTTTTAATACAACAAAACAGAAAAAAAAAAAAAAGTAGTTTCCTATTTTTTCACAGCAGGGTTTATACATTGTTCTTGTAAGAGTTGTTAACCCTTTATAGGATCTCTGCAATGCAAATTGTTTCTGTAAAACTACATGTAAAGCAAATGTACTACTGAAGAAAGTTTATTCACTTAGCTTAATAAACCGATAGTTACTTAGCAAAATGTTGACAATTTAGTTTGGTATGCTCTTCATTTCTCAGACAGTCAAGGTTATTCAGTAATGTGTGAAGTATCAGGAATTAAAAGTGAATTTTTAATTTTAGGTCAAATGAACTAATATAAAAACATAGCTGACTCTGAGAATCTTACCAATACGGCTACAGAAGTTTAAAATCTGAATGCCACACAAGTCACACTGATACCGGAGAAACTGACGGAAGCCAAGCACAGAGAGATGGACACAGGTTTCTTCAGGAAGGAAGAGATTCTTTATTGGATCACCGATCGGGACTCAGAGGGACTAGCGTCACCAAAATACAGCAAATTCTGAGCCCCGGACAATAGTGCAGGCTCCTTATATAGGCATATAACTCCTCCCATATTAAGCTCCACCCGCACATTCTCTTAACCAATCAACACAAATAAGAATTAACTTCCTGTTTGACCGCATGGCTTGTCCAGCACAATGGAGGAGGGGAATACTATATCCTGTATTCTTGCACATGCTCCGTACACTACTGATCGTATCTTGCCTCGTGCAACCAACTGATCGATACGTCAGCATATGCACGTACACATGCCACGTGGTAATCTCGGCCTACTAAATTTATTTTTACCGAGATTCCACCACAACACTTTATTGAAAAGCCCTGATTGATTATTTCACAATGGCTTTTGAAGAGTTAAGCGACCTTCCTCTCCCAAGATGTTGTGGTAGCGTTTTTGTGGTGTGCATGTTGAGCTTGCAATGTGGATGGCACCGTTACATTTATGTATTTGATTGTGGGAGATGTTCAGTCGTGGGAATACAAACAATGCAATATATTCACACTTACACAAACATGACTATCTTTTCTGTTAATTTAGTTTAAAAAAAAAAAAAAAAATCTGTTTCCCTGTCATTTTTCTACCATTAATAATTTAGTGACCAATCTTTTATTAGTTCTATATCACTTAAAGGGGCACTATAACTACTACAGAGCAAGTACGTGTTTAGAGTGTATGTTTACATTTCAGACTGGTCCATGAAATGCA
This sequence comes from Pelobates fuscus, assembly GCF_036172605.1. Classification (NCBI taxonomy): domain Eukaryota; kingdom Metazoa; phylum Chordata; class Amphibia; order Anura; family Pelobatidae; genus Pelobates; species Pelobates fuscus. Next base: position 39,195,412 of record NC_086321.1, on the reverse strand, counting down.
CATTTTTTTATTTTTTGTCAATTCTGTTGTATTTTTTTTTTCCTTTTGTATGAAATGTTCCCTTGAACCGACAAAAAAAAAAATGAATTAAAGACCGAAATCTATCATGTTCATATTTTTCCACATTCCTCAGCCGTGTGACTGCTTGTGAAAGACTCCTAAAGCAAAAAATATATGCATATACAATGTATTCCATTAAAGGAACAAGGTTTTCCTTACAAACACCTGCACATTTATGGATCACGTGTAGTGACGTGTTACATGTGAAGAGAACCACACTGATAGTGCTTTCTGACATAAACTTGATATCCCAGTCCGTATAGAAGTGGAAGCTTAGACCATGGCATCTCTCTATAAACGTGGTTATTTTCAGCAGACACTTTGCATTATTTATTTATTTGTTTGCGTTTTTCTTTTTGTTACGTGACTTTTTATCCTGTTCTTGTGCTTTTAGGTTGAACGTTGCCGATTTCCATCTGGTCCTGCAAAATCCAAAAAATGTCGTCGCACAGGCATTTTGAAAGCCCCCCAATGTCGTCGAACAGGCATTTTGAAAGCCCCCCACCTTATAACCCAAATGAATAGTAAGTATTTTGCATCCTTATTGAATGTTATTTATGTATATGTTTTTTAATTAACCCCTTAAGGACCAAACTTCTGGAATATAAGGGAATCATGACATGTCATGTGTCCTTAAGGGGTTAAAGCTAAGATGATTCACGCAAATCGCTTAATGTAGCAAATATGGATATTGGCCTCTAAATTAAACATACTGCATCTGGTAAAGTGCTGTAACATAGTCACTGAGAATGGATTCACTGAAAAGACATGAACAACATGTATACTTGTTTGTCTCCTATGAGTGAGTGGTGAGACACAGAAAGGGACCTTGCATTAATATATATATATATATATATATATATATATATATATATATATATATATATATATATATATATATATATATATATTATGTGAGTAAACCTATTGGGGGGCATGAGGGGGTTTAATGAGCTACTTTGGGGTTCCGTTCTGCTTTTTTTTGCCTAAAATTTCAAAATTCACTTTGAATACCAACAATAGCAATTCACGCTTTAGTGATTAAATAAACTTAGTATAACTACTTAACAGTCCATTAAAGCAAATTGTAAAACTTAGAATGTGATTAAACCCTCTAACCATAAAACGTCAGGTCTGTAATGAGCTACTATACATGGGCTATTGCTACTTGAACACATGATGTGAATCCCTGCATTGAGACAGTAGATCGTTTAATCGATACGAATGCTATATACTACACCTCAGAGCAATTTTCAGTAACTGCATTCTTATGGTATTTTTGTCGACATGAGCCAGACTGGGAAGTTTCTTCACATGTCAATAAACAATGATTTCAGAAGTGGAATTTCATACCTAATTTGAAGGAAAACAAGTTATTCATGGTATTAGCTGGATTGTTGGGAATTTGCTATGTTTAGATTAGACAGACAGGGTGTACAATTTTTGTTCCCTGAATTTAACTACTTCTAGCCCTATCCGCCCATCCCAATTATATCCTTGACGTGCCTCCCTGTGAATGGAAACTGCTATAATGAAAGGCAGCCATGTATACGTTTGCACGTGGATGAACTCATGCTTAGGGCGGATCTGCAATATTTACTGTTTTGCTTATTATCCGTAATTTGAAGTATATCTTGCTGTGTTCTAATCATAACGTGCTACAAAACAGAACACCCTTTCATAAACTGAATAGGTATGAATGATGAGGGATAATATTTTTACGGAATTTAAAGCCAAGCTGTGACTATAGCAGAGTTGGAATTTTGTGTTTCCAAATGACTATCTTGGCCAAAATGTTGCAACTCGGTTTACAATTCAGTGTTTAGTGCAGTGGTTTCTAGCCTGGTCTTCAAGTCAAAGTGACGGTCCAAGGTCTAGGCATTGGTAACTACAGACTCTGATAAAACCTGGTCTACTGGTTTGCCATGTGCACGGCGTTGGAAACACCTTATTTATTGAACAAACCTCAATAGTTGTAATTCAGATCCCACTCAATGACTGGAAAATCAGCCTTTGAGGTTAGTAGAGGTAATACACAATGCAGTGCATCAGTCAAGCATTTATTGGATCATTTGGACAAAAAATGTAACGTATGTTAAGGCCCTGAGGCTGAAGCATTGTTTTTTATGTTTGTTCCAATAAAGTCTTGACTGATGCGTTACATTGTGACACCCAGCAATTACTTCCGTTAGCTACAATTTTGGGTACTGCGGATCCCTGCCATTGAGTTCTGATGTTTTGTCTCTAAATTACTAAATTTATACGTTGTAAGAGGTTTCGCTAATGGCAGAAATTCTGGGAAGATAAAACATGAGCAAGTAAATTACTATTTTTTTTTTCTTTTTTATTTCTCTATATAGGGATCTATACTTTTCTAGATAGTGTTATTGGTAGTATTGTAACCTTTAACAGTTTATTGTGAGATTAGTTTCATACTTGGGCTCTGAAAATGAAAATCAGAGCTGGCTGGGATTTTATGGACTTGTGTAAAAGTGACCAGAGCAGAATGCTTAGTGTAGACTTCATAATTTAGATGGTGTATGTATATAGTGTTTGTAGTGTGTGTGTGTGTGTGTGTGTGTGTGTGTGTGTGTGTGTATATATATATAATATAATTTTTCATATTTTATTTTTCTCTTCTACAGCAAGCCGTCCAACTATGCCCCGAGCAGAGATGTGTATGGTGGCGAGATGCACTCACAGCCAGCTTACTCCTACTACCCAGATGATGAGGTTCAACACTTCTACAAGTGGTCTTCTCCTCCAGGCATCATCAAGATAATGGCTATTCTTATTGTTGTCATGTGTGTTGGCATCTTTGCCTGCGTAGCTTCTACCTTACCCTGGGATTTGGATATAACAGGACAGTCCATGGGTTACGGCTTTGGTGGATCTTCTGGTTATGGAGGATACGGATCTTCTGGTTATGGAGGATATAATGGCTATGGATTTGGAGGATCATCCGTAGGAGGGGGTTTTGCTTATGGAGGAAATTATACAGACCCCCGAGCTGCCAAAGGTTTCATCCTTGCCATGGCGGCCATTTGCTTTATTGTTTCCATAGTGGTGTTTGTATTGATGGTTACAAGGAATCACATCACTACCACCCGTAAGTTCTTCCTGATCGTTATTGTGGTGTCTGGGGTCATTGGCGGTTTGGTCTTCATTGCCTCCATTGTCTATACCATCGGAGTAAACCCTGTGGCTCAGGCTTCTGGATCTTCGTTTTACAACCAGATTGCTTCTATTTGTAACCAGTTTTACTCTCCAGTAACTACCGGAGTGTTTGTCAATCAGTACCTTTACCATTACTGTGTGGTGGAACCACAAGAGGTGAGTGTTGCACGTTGTTTGTGTTACACATAATATTTACACAGATAACTTTGTATTTATTTCCTCTATGGCTATTGTTTGAATGAGGAAACAAAAGACGTGTCATCAACCGAGCTCTCCTTCATAAGTTCTATTGAGAAATTCAAAGTTTAAATATCAGTCTCGTTATACCTAATGATTATGGATGTATGATGTATTGGTCATATTTTCTGTAAAAAGCATCCCTCTGTTTCATATCATATCATCCCCCACAACTAACCCAAAGGCAATACTTTTGAATTGCAATACCTATTGAGACACTCCAAGCCCCATAATGTAGCTAATGCCACTTGTATAAGTTATGTTGCAAGAACATCCCCTCTTACTGCTTTCGTGCACCACCCCACCTTTTTTCTGAAATTACATGAGGAAGAGGGACTGAACTGGCTATTGAGGGGGGCATCTTGTGATGTGCATGGCCTCTTCTAGAGTCGGCAAGTTAGCTTGATGCCGATGCAAGGCAGTCCATGTTCAGAGCTTTGTGAAATGGTTCTGTGTCAGCTTGGTGTAATTCAGTAGTAACCAAAGTGGGGGAAGATAGGTATCCACAAAGCCCAACACCTTTCTGCTCTGAATTCTATCATACAGTAGCTGCAAATGTTGAGAAAGCATGTCATTGTGAAACATGTTCTGGTCTTGGTTGACCTTTCCTTCTGCCGTGAAAAATTCCATTTGCTTTTGGTTTACGTTATTTCTATTTTTTACATAAATAATTGTCATAGTTGTCTGCAGAGCTAAATGCAAGTTCCATCATCCTGTGAGAGATGGCAAAAGCAAGCCACCATTAAACTGCATTCTAAATGGCTACCTTATTTTCCAAATTAAAAAGTGGTATGTCTTGTCGTGTGAAGTACTGTAATGAGGGTAGAAGGTGACCCGTCAACTTTTCAATATCCTGCAAAAAAATATTTTGTGGAGGGAAAGGTCATAAGTAAAAGCTTGTCCAGGGAGTTGTAACATGCAGCTTTCCTGGCTCCCGTTGCATTCTGGATGCTGTATTCTTGCAACACTCCATGAGGAAGTATCAGCACAATGTGTTTACTTTAGAAAGTTTCATCTCCTGCTCTGCTAATTGAATTTTAATCATACACAGGAGGCCTTTGTAAACACCAGCATGTTGTTAACAGAGCAAGAGATACAATTCTAAAATGAACAGAATGTTCAACAAAGGATGTTTAGGCATTAGAACTCAGGGAAGGGGGTGACTGAGGCTAAACAAAGTGGGTTTTTGTTTAAATATTTTTTCTTTTCTAATTTAGCTGTCAGATTTTTACCACTCTAGCCTGTATATCACATTGTAGTACAATTTACCTACATTGCATTATTCTGTATGAAACTATGATGCAGTTAAAATTCTAACCTCATTCTAATGCCACACGTTCACAGCTTTCATTGGTTATAATCTAGAACAGGGGTGCCCAAAAGGCAGATCCCCAGATGTTTTAAAACTACACCTTCCATGATGCTTTGTCAATCTGAAGGCATGCAAAGCATCATGTAATGTTTTTGTTATACAAGATCTAAGGATCCACCTTTTGGGCACCTTTGAACTAGAACCTTAAAAAAATTGTCCGAAAATTGGAGTTTAACATTTCTATGTATACTCTATGAGCCAATATTATTAATCTAAAATTATTAAACAAGTGACTTGAATATATATACTCTTTTCTTCTTCCTTCTCTCTAGGCTATTGCAATTGTATTGGGTTTCATGATTGTTGTGGCATTTGCCATCATTATATTCTTCGCTGTTAAAACCCGCAGAAAAATCAACCGTTGTGGCAAAATGGGCATCCTTTGGCAGAAAGAGCAGTTTGCGGAACCTGGAGATCCTCAGGTGGAGGAATGGGTAAGGAATTAAAACTGGAAATCTACATTGTAGCTGTGAAAACTAAATTTCTTTCTTTCATTTGACGTTCCAGAGTACATTATAAATGGTGATATTTTTCTACCTGTTTTCTTGGTGGATATATTATACTAATTTCTCCTCTATAAGCAAACCATTTAGCTATGGAGTCTCGCATGACTGGCAAACTGCAAATGGTAGTGATTCAATAATTCCTTTTGACAATCCATGGAACGTGTATAGTCTAGTATTAGACTAGCATGCTTATCCAGTCATTGAAGGGACAGTATAGGCACCAAAACATGTGACTTGCACAGCCTTCCTAAATGCTTCCTATATAGAGTCATCTAATGTTTACACATTTATTTCAAATTCTATTTATTTTAGAATTATCTCCTGCTCTGTTAATAGCTCGCTAGACCATGCAGGAGCCTGCTGTATGTAATAAAAAGTTAAATTTACAGAGCAGGAGATAAAACCTTTTTAAAGTTAGTTAACATGTGACTGAAAATGAAACCATTTTTTTTCATGCAGGCTGTGTCAGTTACAGCCATGGTAGGTGTGGCTAGGGCTGCATAAACAGAAAAAAAATGATTTAACTCCTAAATGGCTGAGAATTGAGCAGTGAAATGTCAGATGCATGATTTGTACATTAAGCTAAAGTAGTTTTGATGACTATAGTGTCCCTTTTAAGAAAGCCATCATGGCCCTCTACATCTTAGAACCCTGCAATCGGGATTTAGATCCCAAAGCTGTTATTCCCTAAAGAGTGTCCCTCTTAATTTTTGAGTTTTAAACGTACATTCCTGCCTCTCTGACTGATATAAATCATTTCACTAAGCTTTCTTACAATAGCTGGAAGAGGAAAGTAATAGGTGCGTCTGTTGGTATTCTTTTTGAGATTAAAAAACAACAATGCCTGTATAAATCTGTGCTCGTTAGAGTTAAGTACACTACACACTCCAATCCAGCTATTAAACACCAGAGATTTTACATCTTTTGTGCATAATGTCTTGTTAATCTCTTGAAAACAAGTAATTATTATGGATACTATGTATTAAAATGGGCAAAGAAAACTAGAATAAACCTTTTTTTGATTGTCCTTTGCACAAAGTTCTGAAAATGTATGCAGGATATGTAACAAACTGCCTTATCTCTGCACTGTCTAACACTGCATATTCCGTAAACCTCTGGCACAATGAGAGGTTTGTGGACATGACTTTAATAGGCATGGTTTGTATTGCATTAATGAAGCTCTATGCACGAGTTATGAGCCACATGGGGGTGTTACATTTCTCCATATTGTCATGCATGGATTTTGTCATGAATTAAACTGCCCAGGCCAGATCACTAGTGCACAGTACATTTTTCATATAGGAAGCAATGAGAGAATCCCTTTGAGGGACTTAGGATAAAAGCTGGGAGAGCAAGATGAAATTTAGGCAACGTTGGCTTACGTGGCAAAATTCTCCAACTCCTCTATAGTCTCAATTTGCTTATTTCCGCCTAAATTTTTGTCATTTGATTTGTCTGTTTAGTTCAGGGGTATGCAACTATCGGTGCACTCCGAATGGTTTGGACTAAATCTCCCATAATGCTCTCACAGCCATAATACCGGCAAACCATCTTGGAAGATGTAATTCACAACAGGTGAAGTGCTAAAGATTGTATACTCCTGGTTTAGTGAATAAAGCCCAGTAATGTTTTATTTACTCCTTTACTTTTTCCCATCAGATCTGTTTAATTCGGCCAATTTAAAAGCTCTTTTTTTTATTTATTTTTTTATTTTTTCTCTTTGTAAGTTTACTTGGATTTTTACATGACGGTTGCACGATGTACCTTTTTGTAAAATTTGTATGTGTGTTTACACAAACCATTCCCCCACCACCCTGAGAGTTTTTGAATAACTTGTGTCCATGTTTTTAAAAACGGATCTTGGGCCAAGTGGCGAGGTCACTTTCGCTACTGGCCATATTTGAGCTTGGAAAAGTATCTAATTTTAGAAAATGAAAGAAAAAAAAAAAATCTGTATATTTGTGAATTCTATACGCACGTTCAATTTTATTTCCAAACAACTACTTTTAATAGAATAATCAAAATGACCACAATGTTTGTTTTTGTTTGTTTCGTCTGTGTTTTTTTTTTTTTTCATTGCTACGTCCAAGGAAACGGGTTTTCACGAACTTTAAAACCTTGTGACTGTGTAAAATCTTTAATGGTTTGCTTGTAAATGAGCAGATAAACCATGTTGTAAACTTTTTACAGATACTGCTTAAATAAATAAATCTGGAGTCCAAATTCTATAGTGGAGATTGTGATAAAGAGCTGCTTTGTGCAGATGATAACACGTGAAGAAGAATTTGTTTTGCGCTGCCAGTTTCTGGGTGTGGTCTGTAGTTTCATTGCATAGTCATTCTGTTTACCCTGGATGCATACCGGAAACAGAAGAATGCAACTTGCTGCTGCAAATATACCGGGGTTGGGGCTCATATGTCCTTTGTCTCTCAGATTCTGATTGCCATAGTAACTGTGAAATTGGAGTGTTCACATTCATGCAGGGAATAATTGGAGTGGGGGGGAGGGGAAGAACTAAAAATGTACACCAAAATAACTAAGAACAAATCTCTTGCTCCATTATTGTCACCATTTGTCTCGCTTTGTCTAAACATTTAAAATGTGTGTGTGTGTGTGTGTGTGTGTGTGTGCGCGCGTGCACGCCAGGTGTGGCTTGACCAGAGGCTTTTTGGTGAGAAGTCTGAAGTAGGGAGGGCATGCAGTAGATGCAGACACTAGGTGTGCTATTACTGCAAGCTAATTTTATATTCCACTACAGAGACATGCAAAAGAACATGCTTGCAATGTTATAATCAGTAATAATAGTGTGTATATTTATTAATATAGTGTTCCATTTAATATGGACATATATTCACTATTACACTATCTCCCCACATTAGGCGTCTTAAATTTTGTGATTGATGCCTAAACCTTTTATAATTGAGTGGATTCCAGAGTCTGACTTTCTCCTCCAATAATTTTGTTCCTTCTACTATTGTCCTTTTTTATACTTTATTTTTTTTTTTCTTCGTCGTCCTCTACAATTGACCTCTGTTTGTTTACTCTGACTCAAAGCAAGAAAAACGAGTTATTCTGCCCACTAACTGCCATTACATTTAGTAGGAAAGCAATGTGCCTTATTTTCAGAGACTGCTTTCACACAAACCACATTTTTATTATTCATTCTTTACAAAGCGCCAACAAATTCCTTAGCGCTGTACGATGGGGTGGACTAACAGGAACAGCGGATATTAAGGCCCTGCTCGAGCAAGCTTACATTCTAGATGGAGTGGGGTAAAGTGGGATGTATCATGAATGTGAAAAAGTAGGTTGTTAGAGTAGTTTACAATGAAGGTTAGTTTATTGTCTAGAAAGGAGAAAACAGAAAAGACCTGGAAGCCTGAAAGGCGTTTGCATACAATCTTACTTGTATATCTCTGATTTGGGCAAATATCGGTCTTCTGCGCAAATAGATTTTTGTTCTGAGGACACTGTAACTTTTGAACAGTTCCTCTTTTACCAAGTTTGTTTCACTGTTGGTGGTGATTTCCACTCTGATTTTAAGGGCTCTATTAAAAGTTATATATTAAATTTATTACACTTGGGCACTCATCCTCCTCCTCTCTTAGTTTATTGTCTGAAACAGTTGGAATAGAGGAAACTGGGTAGGTTACCAAGGTGCACGGAGGGAAAACTATTAACAGTTTAATTGATATGCCTTCCTGAAGGAAGGAACTCAGACTAGGTAAGAGTCTAACAGAGCAGGCAATGGAGTTCCATAGGAACAACGCAGCTCTAGAGAAGTCTTGACAGTGGGTGTCAGAGGTGCGAGTACGAACTGCGAATAGATGCAGATCTTTGACAGAAAGTAGGGCCCTGATCTATTAGGAGTGCCTCCATCTTGGTTCCCGGTATTGGTGCCCTTTGCACTTATCAGCATGAGGGTGCCTAGAGAAAGAAACACAATTGGGGGTGAATTGGCTTAAAGGGTATTGTTTACTATAAATCTATTTGAGAGGGGGGAGCTTTCTAGTGTAATATGCCCTATTGTAGGCACTCTGCAGAAGGACCCCCTCTCAATATGCAAAATTCACCTGAAATCCAGTGTTGGGAGAAGCTTCCTGCACTGATCTTCCACGGTTCTCCGTAGTCACTGGGGCCACGTGCGGTCTAATCGCAAGCCTGTGTTCTGGTCTGCCAATCTCGTGTGGTGGGGATGCAACTAGCCCCCAGCACACAATTACAAATATCTCAGTATGTGCAGTATTTCAAGCTGAAATACTGCACATACTGACTCTTAACACCATGACCACTTCAAATCACTGAAGTGGTCATGGTGGTTGGTGTACCTCTTTAAAGTACTAAAAGTAGGGCAATCGCCATGGAAACCGGTGGAATCATCAGGCATATTTCATTGCTGTCGCCTCCTCTTTTTGTTTTGTTTTTTATATTTTTGTACCACTTTTTTTAGAAGAGCATTTTTTTAATATCAACAGATCTCCCCAATCGCATTATGTATTATGTATGGAGAGTATTTATTACCCTGCCGCTAAGAAGTTGCCATGATTTGGTTTTAAATTTACTGCAATTACCTCTAGTGAAGAAACCCATGTGTATTTGTACGTGTTATATATTGGACTTTGAGGGGACAAAACCTGCATTTGATATGATCCTGCCTTGTGATGGTGGGTAAACAATGGTCCTCAATATATTAAAAGGGGGGAATGGAACTTTAAATTATTGGTTCTAATAAGAAGGTGCAGTCTCACATCTGCTTTGATTTTTAGAAATAGCCAATGGTTGCCTATCAAGCTGTTTAAGCTACAATCCCCATATGGCTAAGTCTGAATATTCATCTTGGTTAAGAGCCATGGAATGCAGTTCTAGAGATACTTATTGTCTAAATCTGATGTAGAACTTGCCCCCGAACCTCCAATAGTATTACTAAACCAAATATATTTGATATAGTATCGTAATTGTTTTTCATTGTCATCAAACATGTGTAGCTGCTGTACCAATTTATTACTCATTTTTATTTATGTATTTGTTTTTGCGATAAAGGTTAAGAATGTACCAGAAGTTCCAGAGTCTGTGCCTGCAATGTCTGTGTACAATGAGAAAGTCAATGGATCCGTTCTGGAGTACAGGAGCATGAATGGTGCGGTTCAGTGCTATCCAGAATCCAACTATGGATCACATCCGTAAGTTAAATTTTTCTTTCAAAATTGCTACTTGTCCTGTATATTAACCAGAAATGAACGATTAAGAGAATTAGTTGAAAAAAAAACTTGTTCACCAGTGAAAGTTCAAGTTACGCGGGACATGGATATAGTTTGTCCTCATTAACTCCTTCAAGAAAGAGTAGTTATGTCCTTTTTAAAGCACAAGCACGGTTGTTGGAATCTGACTGTGTGTTCTATAAAATACAGTAATGAAGGAGTTACGTTATCTCCCCCCGACACATGTATGTTTTTGACAATATTACCCTAAACTTCATAGAATGTGACGGCAGATAAGAACCATTCGGCCCATCTAGTCTGCCCAATTTTCGAAAGACTTTCATTAGTCTCTGGCCTTATCTTATAGTTAGGATAGCCTTATGCCTATCCCATGCATGCTTAAACTCCTTTACTGTGTTAACCTCTACCACTTCAGCTGGAAGGCTATTCCATGCATCCACTACCCTCTCAGTAAAGGGGGGCGGGGCCGGACCGCCGAGCTGGAAGGTCGCAAGTGAGATCAGCTCCTGCAACTCACTAACTTCTAAAGGAAATAAACATGAAAAACGAACTATAGATCGGCAGCAATGGTCCTCAGTGCTAAGGGGACGCTGGATCCAGGGCGAGGCCGACTCCTCGAGTTACAGTCCCCTGGAGGTGAGGACTTCGCCGTCTCAGTCGAGGCCCTTGCCGGTGGTGAGACGGGTGGACGGCCGCTGCCCCACTATCCTGCCTGACGGCACCCAGCCAGAGGCCCAGCACCATGCGGACCCGGCCCTGTTCCCCCCCCCCCCCCCCCCCCCCCCCCTCCATGGACCGGTGGGGGTGATCCCGGTCCTCACCCAGTGGCTATGCAACCCAGGCCCAGCAACACGCAGCTCTGATCGGGGGGCACGCAAGATGGCCGAGGCCGATGAGAAAGGCTATTCCCTCATTGAGCCAACAGCAAGGCTGTCGAATGGAGACTCAAGGGGTTGGAGGAGTCTGAGAACTCCATGTCCTACATTGCAGCCCACCATAAGAGCTCTTACCCACCCCACCAACGAGCCAAGCCAATGGCAAGCAGAGACGGCGACATAGCCGAGTCATTAACGGCCGTGGCGGAGGAGGGTCGGAAAGCTGCAAAGAGACTACCCCCGCCAGAGACTAATGATTTTGCCAACAAGCACGGTACTCCCACAGAGGGCCCGACCACGTACCCATCGTCCACACGACCTGCAGCATGGCAGCCCCAGAGAGAGGTTACACGTGGCACCCGGCAACAAGCTTTCCTGGACTACACTCAACAGCCTACCCCGGCGGACTCTACCCTCCTGTTACCCGGACTTGGCGGCCTCGGTCCAACATGTCTAGGGCACCCAGGAAACCTGCAAATGGACTTTGCCCAGATCCCTGCCCTGATGGACAATCATACCCAGCCACACCAACGCAACAGACTGTGCATCGGCTAACCGCAAGTCGCCTTATATTGGCGAGGTATCATGCCCGCCATACAGACGACTCCCAGAGCCTGTCCCGGAACATGCATGTTGGACCAGTCAGGGTGATATACTGCATGCAGCTTACCACTTAGATCCAGCATGTTTACACCTCAAACTTAGGGGCACACTGCACCAGCATAGCTTTTACTACACGCATAAGGCACATAAGCAGTTGACCTGGCTACTACAAACCGCATACTGATACACCTGCTAGCTATGTAACCAATTAGCCTACTCATAGAACACACCAAAGTCGTTCATAGCATTAGCTTCTTGAATGTGCACATGTCAAAATGTCAGCCATCACTGGCTACTCGTTATGCCTTGCTCTTAGTGTGTCCCACTTTACTATATGTTCCCACTCTGAGAAAAACAAAAAAAATGTGCAATGTTTTCCAATGCCATGCCAATATTCTCGTATGTCTTTATATGTGTATGCACCAGCTGTAGTGGCAGTGCAGACCTGGTTGTTCATTTCATGCACAAATAAAATAAAGAATTAAAAATAAAAAAAAAATACCCTCTCAGTAAAGTAATACTTCCTGATATTATTGTTAAACCTTTGCCCCTCTAGTTTAAGACCTCTTGTCCTCTTGTTGTGTTAGTTTTTTCTTCTTTTAAATATAGTCTCCTCCTTTACTGTGTTGATTCCCATTATGTATTTAAATGTTTCTATCATATCCCCCCTGTCTCGTCTTTCCTCCCAGCTATGCATGTTAAGATCCTTTAACCTTTCCTGGTAAGTTTTATCGTGTAATCCATGAACCAGCTTAGTAGCCCTTCTCTGAACTCTCTCTAAGGTATCAATATCCTTCTGAAGATACGGTCTCCAGTACTGCGTACAATACTCCAAGTGAGGTCTCACCAGTGTTCTGTACAATGGCATGAGCACTTCCCTCTTTCTACTGCTAATACCTCTCCCTATACAACCAAGCATTCTGATAGCATTTCCTGCTGCTCTATTACATTGTCTGCCTACCTTTAAAGAAATTCTCTAGTACCAGAAAAACAAACCCGTTTTCCTGGCACTAGAGAATCCTGGAATGCCCCCTCCCTTCCGCCCCCCCATCCCACCTCGCTGTTGTTGTTAAAATCCCCTCAGACACTTACCTGAATCCAGCGCGATGTCCCTCGGCGCTGGGTCAGGCCCCGCCCACGACATCTGTCTGCGGGGGAGACCTAATGAGCATGCGCTGCAATGGGCGTGCGTATTAGACCTCCCCCATAGGAAAGCATTATTCAGTGCTTTCCTATGGGGATTCCTGCGACACTGGAGGTCCTCGTGCATAGTGTGAGGACATCCAGCGTTGTTTAAGAAGCCGGAAGTCCCTCTAGTGGCTGGCTGGTAGACAGCCAATAGAGGAGGACTTAACCCTGCAAGGTAATTATTGCAGTTTATAAAAACTGCAGTAATTACACTTGCAGGGTTAAGGGTGATGGGAGTTGGCACCCAGACCACTCCAATGGGCAGAAGTGATCTGGGTGCCTACAGTGTCCCTTTAAGTCTTCAGGAATAATCACCCCTAAATCCCTTTCCTCAGATGTTGAGGTTAGGACTCTATCAAATATTCTGTACTCTGCCCTTGGGTTTTTATGTCCAAGATGCATCATCTTGCACTTATCCACATTAAATGTCAGCTGCCACAACTCTGACCATTTTTCTAGTTTACCTTCAGTTACTCCACTGCACAGGAAGAGTACAAAGAAAAGTAATCTGGGCTTATATGTAAAATAGATCGAAAGTATTAGTAATTTTCAACAATCGACTGAGTGACCTTCTAGTGAGAAAATGTCAGGTTGCTCTAATGGAAAAGGGAGGGGGGTAACCCCCAGAATTAATTAACTATAAGACAAAGAAAAAAACACCTGGGTAAACCATTTAGTGCAAAGAGTAACCCAAATAATAAATAAAACTTCACTTTTTTTAATATGTTTAATAAAATGTTCTAGAAACTCTTATCATGAATAAAGTTAATATCTATGAAGTATAAAGAAAATCCTACAAAAAATGATTAATCCAGAGGAGAATTATGATCAAATAAGATATGTTCCAATTGATCAAAGGCACAACAGAGTAGGGAACTTAACAACCTGCTGGATGTGTTCACCGCTCTATCTGTCACACTATATATTTCCCCTCCTGGCTAAGATGATATGATACAAATGTAACATTTACACATCTCGTTACATTTTGGTTTCATACAACTATGTATGGTGTGATCACTAAATCATTTCCCACTTGTACATACTGTACCTTTATTTATTATTTGGGTTACTCTTTGCACTAAAGGGTTTACGACCTAAATGTGTGAAATTGCAGAACAGCATGAAGTATGAGTTTGTATAATCCTTTTTTTTTTTAACTGAATTTATAGCTAACTTTAACTTCCTAGGGCATTTGACATTTGTATCAAGTGGGTCTAACGTTCTATATTTTCTCTGGAAAATGATTTACTGAGGAGTAAACGACTTATCTGTCTGAATATCAGATTCTGATTGGCTGCTGACGCGTCAGTTGCTTTCAGAAGCTATATTGTACCCTGTTCTCTCCCAACTTGCTACACAAGATTGTTGCATACCCCTTATTTTTATTTATTTTTTTTTTTTTTTATAGAATTCCAGAGGAGGTATTTCCAGTGAAAAAGGACGCAGGCATGGCTCCAAAATCTTACAGCAGTAGCTCTGATGCAACCAGCAAAAAAGCTCCACGTAAAAAAAACCCAGGGAGACCAAAGCGATCCCAAATTGATTACGAAGACACAGATTATGCCACGGGAGGAGAATCGTGCGATGAACTAGATGACGAGGAATGGGACAGGTAACCGCTTCAAGACTGTAATTTTAACTTTAATTCTTTGTATCCAGTGTATATTTTAACATTTTCCTGTATAATTTAAGCCTCAATTTAATAAGCTTTCCAAATGATTCAGTACTGTACAAATAATGAGGAGGGTTAGGCGCTCTCTATATAACCAGAAAATGTGAGGCAGCAGTGAACCAGCAGGATTTCCCAATACCTGCTTGTAGTGGAAAGAAATGCAAAAATAGAAAGAGTGGTAAACCGCGCCTAAATAGTGCTCAAAAGTGTAGAATAAATATATCCTACATACATTTTGATCTTGATTAATACAACTTAGTAAGAAGACCTCAAGAGAAACACAAAGTACAAACAATAGTGAAATATGCTATAATTAGTGGATACACATATGTGTGGCATTTCACATAAAAGGCAAACTCACACTTTACAGAGCTGCTTAGAGCTCTGCTGTATATCGCCTGGATGCTATAATCCCCGTCTTAGGATATGTAGATGTTGATAGTATGGGATATCCGAACTCAGCCACCGTATGTGGGGAAAAAACAAAATACAAACTCCAATGGTACAGTATGAAGCCCAAATTAGGAATAATACAAGTTAAATATCCTACTTACAGTTTCCAGAGCAATAACTTGCTCTGGTGGTAGTAGCTTGTGGTGGTATAAGCCCCACCAGAGGATATGTGGATATAGCAGGAATCCAACAGCACCAAAAAGGATGATAAAATCAAAAGGATGGATAAAAAAAATAGACTCCTATTTTAAAAAAACAATATAAAATATAAGAATGCATTTTCAATCCTTCACTTAACGCGTTTCGCCCAGGTTTGGGCTTTATCAAAAGTGTCACACATATGTGTATCCACTAATTATAGCATATTGCACTATTGTTTGTACTTTTTGTGTTTCTCTTGAGGTCTTCTTACTAAGTTGTATTAATCAAGATCAAAATGAAGGTATGATATATTTATTCTACACTTTTGAGCACTATTTAGGCGTGGTTTACCACCCTTTCTATTTTTGCATTTCAGTACTGTACAAATGATTGCTCTATTAAAATTCCCGTAAACGTTAAAGGGACACTATAGTCACCAGAACAACTACAGCTTAATGTAGTTGTTCTGAGGAGTATAATCACATCCTTCAGGCATTTTCATGTAAACACTGCCTTTTCTCAAATTAAAAAAAAAAAGGCAGTGTTGCCCTAGGGACACCTCCAAGTGGCCACTCCTCAGATGGCCACTGGAGGTACTTCCTGGCTCAGGGCTGCACAGTAGGCAGCACTACCGTTCAGCATCTCCACGCTCTGCGTGGGGACGCTAAATGCTTCTCATAGAGGTGCATCTCTATGAGGAGGTGCTGATTGACCAAAATGGCGCTGGGCTGCGCCCCTTGCCGATGCCCCTCAAAATCAACAATTCTGATTACATCATCAAGGGGGTGGAGCTAGCGCCGGCAGACCTGTACGGCGATGGAAATAAGGTGCGTTTTACTAACTTTTAAGAGGGCTAAGGCCACCTAAATGGTGGTTTCAAAACTATAGGGTCAGGAATACATTGTTGCGTTCTTGACCCTATAGTGTTCCTTTAATGATGACTTCAGTAGATAAATCACTTGGAAAGTTTTTAGTTTTTTTTTTGCTTTTTATCGAACTGTGTTAAATCCATTGGAATGCTTGTTAAATGGAAACCTAAGTTGGTTAGAAACAAGCAAATTTACAGGGACACTGTGCGTACCTAACATCATCAGAATAAAGTTTCATGGTTAGAAGTGGTCCCAGCCACCGGTTTACCTTCAGGTTAAACCATTAATAAGTTGTTTAAGCACAGAGTATTCAGTCTGCGCATGGCCCTCCAAGCTTAGGACTAGGCGCCACTGTTGGGCTAAGAGCTTTCTCCAAGCTAGTTCCTCATCACATTTAGAAATTAAACTGATTTCTAAACCAATCTTGATGTCTATGTGCAAAGAATATAAACAAACCCAGTAGGTCAGTGATAATCCCAAACAATTTCCTCAAAATACTTGCCCAACGCACTTTCTTCTAATTTGCTTTCCTGCCCCCCCTCACCAACAGTAGTTCTAAAGAATAAAATTTAGACGGAAGTGAATTAAACACTTTTTTAGTTACGTTAATAGTTTCACACTAGTTAGGGGTTTCCCTTGAGATTTCCCCTAGCAAACATTATCTTCTCAGGCCCATAATTCAAACTTAGACAGAAGACTAACATTTACAACTTCACTGTCCCAATCCCCCACAGTTATGTACCCATGTTCCCTTCACCAACTTATATTTTCCAAGGATTCTGCTGAGAGTCTATATTTGCAAATTTCTTCATACACAAATGTTACATTTCTTGAAAGTTCAGAAAATCTCACTGTAAAATGGAGAATGGGTAAAACATCATGGATGAACGGCCTGCAAGCCTTGGAGAAAGCTCTATTACAACCAGAGGTCCACAATGTCATATTCAGTGTGCACAGCTTGCATTCTTTCTACTGGATGCTATGATTTTCATTGACAAGTCATTGTTTTTCATGTCAAAAAGAGCAGAACATTAAATTAATTGTTTCCCTTGCAGAGAGTACCCGCCCATCACGTCAGACCAAATGAGGCAGGAATACAAGCGTGACTTTGATGCTGGCCTTCAGGAGTACAAGAGGTTACAGGCTGAATTAGATGATGTTACAAAGTCTCTATCTCAACTGGACAAAGAACTTGATGAATATCCAGAAGAAAGTCGCGAGTACAAGGTAATTTTATTTTATTTTTTCTTCACCATTACTGATTTATCATTAAATTGAAGTCTGAAGTAGAACCAACTCTTCTCAAACTACGTAATACTTCCAGGAATAAATTAACATTTATTTTTAATGTGTAGTTGAGATGGTATTTTGAGTAAAGTCTTTCGTCAATAAGGCCTTGTTCGCCACTTTTTATATTATTATTATTATTATTAGTAGTAGTAGTATTTATATAAATTTGCTTTTTAAATTCCTAGGACGCTGCAGCAGAATACAATCATCTCAAGAGCATAAAATCGGTAAGAGATGGTTTTCCATATTTTTTTTTTTTTTTTTTTTTTTTTAATTCTTTATTTTGTTTGTGCGTTATTTGGTTTCATGCAATATACTGACAAATACAAGAGGTTAGAATATGCATTTCACGGTATGTAGTCAAGTTGTTCAGCACATATTTTCTTTTTTATAACATGTTACGTAACGGTTGTGTGTATTAGTGCTTACATATGGTTCAGGATGTATAACCCTTTGTGTAGTAGTATTAGCCCCTATTGCTGCTCTTCGTAGTTAAGATCATATGTGTTTACTCTTAATGAGGCTATGAGTTACTATGTGTAAGTGCACTGGTTTGTGGTGTTCATGAGAAGGCATGGGTGGTCTACCCGTGGTGCTACTTTGGTTGTGGTCAATCTCTGTGAGCCAGTCGGTGAGCCTAGGGGAACAGCGGGGGGGGCGGGGGGTGGGGGGGGGGGGGAGGAGGTGTAGATAGCTTGTCTGGAGCTTCCCTGCGTTGGTGAGGTCTCTTATGGTTGTCTCTGTGTGTGTGACTATCACTGAGTGCGTGGGTAAATGAGTGCGTGGGTGAATGAGTGGCACAGAGTGTGTGGGTTAATAACGGAGGTAATAACAGGTAAAACAAAATAACCAATCAAAGATATAAGAAGAGTAACAGTTCAGTGTGCAGGTGTTTTAGAGTCCGCTTGAGCCGGGTTGGCTATGTCTGCTTGCAAGTTGCGTCAGGTTTCCGAGCCGGTGCTTGGGGATCGGGGGGTAAATGGTCTCGTAGTGGCTGGATCTCCCATCCGGGATGGTCCTGTCTGGACTGTTGACTGGGTAGCGTCCGATAGTCCCAGGAGTGGTAGGACTGCAAGAATGTCTGCCTCCGACATGGCTCTATGAACGGTCCCGTTGTGCGGAATCAGCAGGGTCCGCGGCGTGCCCCATTTGTATTGAATGCCTGCGGTTCTCAGGCGTCCCGTTAAGTGTTTTAGCGATCTCCGCCAGTGTAGTGTCGCTCGAGTGAGGTCCTGGAAGAAGAGCAGGTTGGAGTTTTCGAACGGTAGGGGAGTCTTGCCTTTAATTGCTGCCAGTATTGCTGCTTTATCATGTGTTGTGGCACATTTTAGTATAATGTCTCTAGCCTCCGTGGCTGGTGTGTTGTTCCCTGCTGGCAGACGAAATACGCCCTCTAGGGTGAGTTTTCTGGCTGTGGCTGGCGGTAGTATGGAGGTTAAAAGCCTCCTCACAAAGTGGGGCAACTCCTCTGGGGTGATTCCTTGCGGGACTCCCCTGAGCTTGATATGGTTGCGACGCAGGCGGTCCTCCTGGGTGGCCACCTGGGTCGCTAGTGCTTGGTGGGCTGTCTGCAGGGATTGCAGGGCTGCAGTGAGATTTGATGTCCCACTTGTCAGTGATTGCATGTCCCCTTCCATGGCACTCACCCTCTCCGCGGTTTTACGTACGTCCGTCTTGAGGGTACCAATATCCGCGGCTAGTAGGGATTGAATCTCCTGCATCCATGTTTGTAGGTCTTGTTTTGTAGCAAACGTGTTCTCGCTTAGCTCTGTGCCAACCAGGGGTGAGTTGGGTCGCTTGTCCTCAGGACTTAGCTCCGGTGAGTGAGCCCGCTCTGGTAGCGCCGGCGGGAGGCCTACTGTGGAGGATCTCGTGGCGGCCATTTTGGAGGGTGCGTGTCGTTGCAGCATTTCCCCGATGTTCGGTTGGTCTGCTGCCGTTGTCGGGTGCTGTTTTTGCGTGCGGCGCCCCATGGTTGCAGTGGGGCTGCTGTGTGGTGTGGGGATCGTCTCCTCCAAGTCCGGGCTGTATTCCGTCCCGATGCCGTCTAGGAGAGACCCCAGGCCGTATCTCGTGGGAGTGAGGTAGGCCCGGTGTTTAAGTTTCACCTTTCCCGGCTTCGTTTGGTGAAAGAAGGGCATTAGTCGGCTCCTCTCGGTTACCCAATGCTCGGAGTGGGGTTGATGTCTGCGAGAGGATTAAGATGCTTGTGATATTTTCAAGATTATCGTTGCAAGGTCGGGAGCTGTTGGAAATGGCGTCCGTTCAGCTCAGCTCCCAAGCCCCGCCCCCCTTCCATATTCATTTTAATCACAATTCAATCACAATTTTATATTATATGACAAATTCTCTCGTTAGTGATGGTTTGAGATTGGTAGAAATAGTATTAATTAAAATTTTATTAAATTTTTTATCTTTTCTTTGTTCCCATCAGACTCCAGATTTCCAGAACAAAAAGAAACGTTGCAAACAGCTGAAGAACAAACTTAACCACGTTAAGAGGATGGTCAGCGACTACGACAACAAAAAATAAGGGCTCGGTGATGCCGATACCTTCTTTGTCATTCTGTAAAGATTCCAGTGGCTGAATAATCTTTTAGCCCTAAAGACCAAAAAGACATTTTTGCCAACTGTGTAACTAATACAATCCCTCCAAATGTTGAATGTAGGGAAGACATCAGTTCTCTTCAAAATATGTTTTTTTTTTTTTCTATTACTAATCATATGGTGGAGGTAACATTTTTTTACGTGCAACATATAAGTAATGTTTAAAACTTACAGATTTTTATGACTTTATTCAACTTTAACTTTGTAAATGTGTGTGTGTGTGTGTGTGTGTATATTTTACAAAAAATAATTTCAGTGCATTGTTTCACATGTTAAAAAATTGAACCTTAAAAGATGAAGCCACATTTTAAAATTTTAGAAATGTGGATGTTGCTTCTGTCTTGCAAGGAATACTGATTGCATTACTCATAGACCAGATCTACTGTGGAGCAACCAAGGGAAAAATATGGAACAGTCGGTCATTTATAAAATGTTTTTTTTAAAAAAAACAAAAAATTTAAGTACCCTTACAGTAACTTTAATACTTTTGCAACAATTACTACTATCACATAACACACCACTATATAAGACTAGGCCAGCAAAAAATATATAGTCAGGCTAAATTGTAGGGCATATAATGTCTTGCAAACACTTATTTTGCACTTTTTAAAAATTTTATTTTAATGCAGGTTGTTTTTGTAAAATGTATAGAATGTTGCTGTTATGCATACTTAGAAAATAGATAATTTCACTTGCTGATTGTATCTCTTTAAAACATTGACTGATCAAAATATGTGACTGACTGTTCGGATAGGACAATTGTCAAGGAAAGCAGAGGCTCAGCAGCAGTCGATAGCCTTTTATAGTTCATGATATTCCAAAAGGTCATGTTTTTTTTCCCCCCCAAGATTATGGGATGTATAGTTCTTAAGTAACTGCAGAGCTACTATCTAGTGAGTATTCTTGACCATGATACAGTTCCCTGGCTTGAATATTTTTACATAGGGCTGTACAATTAAATACAAATATCTGTATATCTATATTATCTAAAACGGATACAGTTGATAATTCTCCCACCTCTCTAGGGGTAAATGGGTTCCTCTGCTTGGTGTAGATTTCTAAAGCAGGGGGAACTCATAACTAAATAACTGCTATATCTGTGGCGCTTGTAGGCATATTTGGAAGCACATGAAACCGAATGTTTCTTATTCAATAATAATGCCGCTTTCAGAATTAACCAATAAATGTTAGAAACACAGGTTCTTCTAAACCGTGCAGAACTACTTAACCTGTCAACTTCTGGTAATTGTCCTGCATCATCTCATTATGAGCTGCTGTATGTCATGCATAATACAGACCAATGAACGTATTATATATATATTTTTTTTTTTTAGAAGTTGTTTTTTCGATTTCAGCTTCTAATCTGAGGTAATGTTTGTTTGTAAATATATTGTGAAATGTAGGTGTATGAATGACAATCAGTGGAATACTTTCACGATGGCAATAATGAATGTACAAAGAATATATATATATTTTTTTTTTTTTGGTTACATTTTTATAGTAGAATTTTTATTGTATATTGTATTTCCTCTTTATCCTATTATGCTTTTTTTTTTTGTTTTAAGAGGAAAACCTGTAAGTGTGAAGCTGTAAGAAAACATGACTTTTTTTTAAAGTAATAAAATAGATGGACTAAAATTACCTTTCTTTTTTTCCTTTTAAATAATTGATTTATTTAAGAACTCTTAGGTACTCTGTATCACTAAGACTAGCAGAGCCCATGGGAACAAGTAGGGTGGCCATATTTCTTGGATTGAACCAAACGATTCTATTAACTTTCACTGTAATTCCATGTATTAGATTGTTTTACAGGACAATAATATATATGTTTGTGGCTGATCTTGTGGATCACCACTAAGGGATGCATGGATCATGAAAACAGAGCTGTGGGAAAGCATTGCAGTTTTCAGTCCTGTATATTGAAGAAGTGTCCCTCAAGTTGAGTATTTTATTTTATTAATGATGGGCTTCTAGTGTAAAAATGTAACCCATTCAAACATGCGCATTCGAGTTCATTGGCAGCAGAGAACTACTTTTTGAAGTTGAAGATCACGAAACAGTTTTTTGTTGTTGTGTCCCTTGATGAAAGTAGACCAAAAATCAGAGCAAATGATCCACTGATCTTTCTACATACATATTGTACAGCGCTACAGAATTTGCTGGTGCTGTATAAATTATGAAATAATATTATAGAGCATGTGATTAACATGCATGCATTCATATTTGTAATAGATAAAATGTGTCCAGTCACACAAAGGTGATGCTGCAGCATAGTAAGGAGTAACTATTTGCTACCCTAGAAAGGTTAATGAAAAAAGTAGTATAAGGATACCCTGCCAGACTCTTAAAATCTAGGTATTAAATATGCCATCTGCTCTAAACTCAGCATATCCAAAGTTTTTAGCACTGCGTAGTAGCTTGGCACATTCATTGTATGGTGCCAGTAAATTAGCTATGGTGTTTTTTGCTCTGCAGTTAAAGGGTTATTCCAAGCACCATGACCACTTCAATGATTTTAAGTGTTTATGGTTCTTGAAATCTGAATATGCGGTGTTTTCCATTTGAAATGCTGCATATAAAAAGTTAAAGCGCTGAGCTGCTATTGATGCATCTCCACCTTTGGCAGCGTAATTAGCTAGCCTGGTTAAATCTGTGCATGTTTTGCGTGAATTTCTGCTGCATCAAGTGTTTCTTAGCTGTTCAGTCCATGAAAATGCACACAACAGACTTTTTCAGTACGTCTCTGTAATAATGTGTTGTCCTAGAGATCTCCATTTATATTAGGGGGGTGAGGGAGGGGAAGGGAACACATATTCTTGGCATACTTTTAACATTACTTCAAGTTTCAGGCAAGAGATTTGAAAACTTGTGTGAGCTGGTTGTCGTTTTGAGAGTTCTATGTCCAGATTGTTTCTCTTCTGAATCATTCCGGTTAATCCGGTTTCACTGGCTCCGATGTTTTGTACACACACTTATAGTAGCGCATTGCTCTTAAAGGAACACTCCAAGCACCATGCCCAGTGTAATTTGTGAAACTGTTTTAGAATGGTTTGACAACTACTGGGGTCCTACCAGATGATTGCAGCCACATCACTCCATTTATATTATCCTTCCAGAAGAATCTGGTTAGCTTCACTGAGCTAAGCAAGGCCACAATCGCTGGCTAAGCGTGTTAGATGAATGTAAATAAAAGATAATTGCCCTGTCTCACCTATCACCATTCAGAGATGTAAAAAGAAAGGTATGTGAGGTAGAGACCAGGGAGATATGACTTTGACTCAGCTATACAAACAGCAAATTAGGACAAGTTGGGAGATAGCTTCCCTAGAAAACTACATTAGAAAAGGGTTCATACCAAGAGGGGGTTAAGAGTCCCGACCACACCAACCACTCATATAGAAGAGGAAGACTTTATTAAGGAATGGGAAGAGGCTGCAGGACAATGTTCCACAAGGTTTATGGAAATAATCTGTAAATATGAAAATAAAAAATTAAAGGATATAGAGAGTAAGGTTGAAAAAGAAGTAGACAGGGTCCAACAATTCAAGCTGGACCCCACCTTTAATTTAAACCAGAACAAGTTACAAAACAATTTGGAAAAATTTCAATCCATTATCAAACAACGCAAACATCATAAATTTCTGAGGGACACCAAAGATTTTAAAACGGGTAACGTTTATAGGAGATATCAGCAGAGAAGAAGAGTGGATAGGGACCAAATTTCAACTTCTGAATACGAATCCAGTGAGTCCGAAGTAGACCCTCAACCCTCTACCTCCACCACAGACGAACAAAGTAGAGGAATTCTTAAAAAAGGGGTCACTTTTTTTAGAAAAACAGGGGGAGGTCCGCCCCCAACTAAGACCAAGACCCAAAAGACGATACAATCGGAGGAATCAATTCTAAATAAAAATCAAGTTGTCAACTTATCTAAGTATAAGTTAACACAGTCAGAATTGGATCTGTTGGAAAAAGGGCTATCCTTTATACCCACCTCACGTCTTGATAAATTCACTTGGGTAAAAGATATTCATCCGCAAACTCCTATTACATAAAAACTCCTTTCTGAGGAGAAAAAAGCCAAAGCTTTAGGCTTAGATCACAGGGATTACAAAATGACTTTGTTGTTAGCAGAACTCCTAGAGGAAAATGATAGTGGTGAACTACCACTACATCCCCCCCCCCACTAATTTAACCCCTTAAGGACCGAGGACGGTTCAGGACCGTCATCGGCATTTTTGCATTGCCGACCGAGGACGGTCCTGAACCGTCCTAACGGTCCAATGTACTTACCCGATCGCCGTCGTTCCCCCGGCGGCGATCGGCGGTGCTCCCGGTGTGGGGAGACTGCCTGCAGCCCAGACAGTCTCCCCATGGCGGTTTAGGACCCCTGTGGCCATGTGATCGCCCAACAGGGCGACCACATGGTCACAATAGGTGTCCTAGTCTCTGCCTGCAGGGGGACTGTCTGTGCTGACAGGCAGTCTCCCTGCTTAGTGTAAAATCATAAAAAAAATAAAGTTTAAAGTTAATAAATAAAAATAATAATAATTATATATGTGTGTGTGTGTATATATATATATATATATATATATATGATATATAGACGTATATTATATATATATATATATATATAATATACGTCTAAATATCATATATTTAATGTCATACTAAGTGTATTTTTATATTAATATGTACATATATTAATATAAAAATACACTTATAATTAAATTACACACGTGTATATATATAATATATATAATAACTATATATATTGTATATATATTATTATAAACTACAAATAATAAGTAATTTAAATTAAACTAAAAAAATTAAAAATAATAATAAAAATTTAAAAAAAAATTATATATCTATACGAAATTTTATTCTAACTGTATTTTGATAATAATATATATATATTTATATCAAAATACACTTAGAATTAAATTGTATATATATCTATGTATATATAAATAAATAAAAAGAATACAAACTATTCATATGTCCATATACAAAATTACATAAATAATTATATAAATATACACGTAGACTTCAAATATATAAATATGCATATATATTTAAATTCTACGTGCGTATTTATGTAATATTTTTACATAATTAAGTTATTTTATTGATTGCAATTTAAGGGACCTGCCTGCCAACCCAGGCCGAAAGTCCAGAGAATTTAATTTGCTATCACTGTATTTTACCCTGTAACGTTCTACGACACCCTAAAACCTGTACATGGGGGGTACTGTTTTACTCGGGAGACTTCGCTGAACACAAATATTAGTGATTCAAAACAGTAAACCATATCACAGCGATGATATTGTCGGTGAAAGTTACTTTTTTTGCATTTTTCACACACAAACAGCACTTTTACTGATGATATAATTGTTGTGATACATTTTCCAGTTTTGAAACACTAATATTTGTGTTCAGCAAAGTCTCCTGAGTATAACAGTACCCCCCATGTACAGGTTTTATAGCGTTTTTGAAAGTTACAGGGTCAAATATATGGGTCATATTTTTACATTGAAAATGGCCAGGTTGGTTACGTTGCCTTTGAGAGCGTATGGTAGCCCAGGAATGAGAATTACCCCCATGATGGCATACCATTTGCAAAAGTAGACAACCCAAGGTATTGCAAATGGGGTATGTCCAGTCTTTTTTAGTAACCACTTAGTCACAAACACTGGCCAAAATTAGCGTTCAATTTAGTTTTTTACTTTTTTCACACACAAACAAATATGAACGCTAACTTTGGCCAGTGTTTGCGACTAAGTGGCTACTAAAAAAGTCTGGACATACCCCATATTGAATACCCTGGGTTGTCTACTTTAAAAAAAATATGTACATGTGGGGTGTTATTTAGCGATTTATGACAGATAATAGTGTTACAATGTCACTATTGATACATTTTAAAAATATAGGTTTTGAAACCGCAATATCCTACTTGTACCTATAGCCCTATAACATGCAAAAAAAATAGCAAAAAGCATGTAAACACTGGGTATTTTTAAACTCAGGACAAAATTTGGAATCTATTTAGCAGTTTTTTTCATTCGCTTTTGTAGATGAGTAAAATATTTTTTACATAAAAGTCAAAAAATATGTATTTTTTTCAATTTTTCATCATATTTTTTCATTTTTTAAAAATTAAATTACATGAGATTATATAAATAATGGTATGTAAAGAAAGCCCCTTTTGTCCTGAAAAAAACAATATATAATTTGTATGGGAACAGTAAATGAGAGAGCGGAAAATTACAGCTAAACACAAACACCACAAAAGTGTAAAAAGATGCCTGGTCGCAAATGTACAACATCGCAAAAAAAGTCAGGTCCTTAAGGGGTTAAAGAAAAAAAAACCAATATTGCCCAAAAATTGGAGATTCGAAATATATTGAAACTTTTGTTGAATTAGTCAGTAATGAGATTGAAAAAATCATTCCATCTGACTTAAATTTTAAACCAAATTCCAACCTGACTGCAGCAGAGTTAAGGGCCCTAAATTCCCTAAGGGATAACAAGGAACTTACAATTAAACCATCCGATAAAGAGGGTAATGTCGTAATCATGGGCACTAATAATTATGTAGAGATGACAAAGAAAATACTATCTAATGAAAGCACTTACAAGGTGATTCAATATGACCCGACTAAATTTTTTTTAGACAAACTAAGAATGATTCTGCAAAATGGTTTGCATGACAAACTAATTTCTAAAAATGAATATGACTATATTCACTTTCTACAGTCTCCCCAAGATACACAAACAGTATAACACCCTTAACTGGGAGACCAATAGTCTCCGGGAATAATAATCTGACCCAGAATGCCAGTATTTACCTAGACCAAATCTTGAAACCTTTGGTTATCAGACTTCCATCGTATCTGAGAGATACAAAGCAAACCTTGGCAGAACTTACTAAAATCCAGATGCCTCCACATTCCATATTGTGTAGTCTGGATGTGGAGTCTCTCTACAGCTCTATTCCCCACTCCTTGAGTCTAAAACACACCAGTTACTTTTTATGAAAAAGGGGTACACATGTGTTTTCAGATCTCACAAACGATCTAATTCGATGCATCTATTACTGGAAAAGGTATATAGATGACATCGTGATTATATGGACAGGCACACATGAACAGTTCTCACTTTTTGTACAGATATTAAACACCAATAAATTAAACCTAAGATTCACAACAGAAGTGGGAACCCCCACTCTGACCTTTCTAGATCTCATTTTCATTCCGAATCCTAACGGGACTCTTAAAACGAACCTATTCAGGAAAAGTACGGCGACAAATAGCCTACTTAACTGGAAGAGCTATCACCCCACTGCTCAGAAAAAGGGGATCCCTATTGGGAAATACCTGCGCCTTAGGCGCAACTGTACAGACATGGAGGCCGGCCGCGGTCCTCTCTTCAAGCCGCGCGCGGTCCTGCGGCTGCACGAGCCGCGCGCGGCTCATCCGACTCTCCTAACAGGAAGACGGGCAGTGACCGCGACATGCGGTCACGTGTCCCGCCTGCAGCTAAGAGCGCGCCGCGAGTCTCGGGCGCGCTCTTAAAGAGACAGTGGGAGCCTAAATTGCAAAAAGGCTCCCATTGGCTCCTGTCATGCCAATCACCCCATACACTTACCTGTTGGGGGTGTGGAAGTGACAGGAGCCAATCACATTAGTTTGAAGGCTACTTATACTCACCCTTTTCCCTTAGTTCCTTGCCCTATCGTGGTTTCTGCTACAGTTCCCTTTAGTGCTTGTTGTGTTCAGTTGTGTTTCTCCGTATTTGACCTTGGCTTTGTATTCTGACTTCGTTTTCGCTTTATCCTTGTCTGTACTGTTTGCCGGCTTGCTGATTCCTGTGTACCAGACCCCGGCTAGTTCTCGTTTACGCTGTCTCTTTGTGCCCTTGACCTCGGATCATTCCTGACTCTGTACTTCTCCTATTACGTCGAGTCCGGCCACTCTAAGGTCCGGTAGACATATCTCTCCTCTGTGCTGTCTTCTGTTTGGCTGGATCCTGCGTGTAGGGGTATATACTCGTTACATTACGATAGGGCCATGGACCCCGCAGATTTAGCTCAGCAGATGGCGTCCCATGAGGCTAGATTTGTAGAGCAGGATCACCGTATGGATCAGATAGCTCAGGCTCTCCAGACGCTCTTAGCTAGAACCATTCCAGCAACCGCACCTAACCCTCCTACACCCCTGCTTCCTGAAGTATCGACTGTGCCTAATGCTACGGCCCATTTAACGCCTCCTCCTAGGTATGGAGGGGATTCTAAGACATGCAGAGGGTTCATTAACCAAATAGAGTTTCATTTTGAGATGTATCCACGTTCATTTCCCACAGAGAGGTCTAAAGTTGGGTTCTTTATGCACCAACTTACCGACAAAGCACTTGAATGGGCAAACCCTATTTGGGAGGCTAATGGACCTATGGTGCATGACTTTCACAGTTTCCTTACAGCTTTTCGCAGAACGTTAGACACTATGAAAAGGTCTAAGAATGCCGCAAGAGCATTAATGAGGGTTAAACAGGGTTCTAGGTCTGTGGCTGATTACGCTATTCAGTTTCGTACCCTTGCCTCACAGGTAGATTGGACCAACAATGGGTTAACTACTGCCTTCATGGAAGGCTTATCAGACTCTATATTGGATGAGGTAGCCGCTAAGGAGCTTCCTGTTGCCTTAGAGGACCTTATTGACTACCTCATCGATATAGATAATAGGATTCGTGACAGGCTCTATACCAAGAACAGGAATAGACGTTTTGTTACACCTATTCACCCCAGAGTTAATACACCGGAGAGTGTAAAAGTATCTGAAGAGGAACCCATGCAATTAGGGGTTGCCAAACTCTCTGATAATGAAAAATTACATAGGAGAAGGGAGGGACTCTGCCTATATTGTGGTAAGAGAAACCATATGGTAAAGGAGTGTCCTTTGCTCCCGGAAAACTCTCGCACCTAAGACCTTATAGGGGACTGGCCTTGGGTGTGATTTCTAAGTCTCCTACATTGCCTCCTAACCGACTGCTTCTCCCTGTTTCTTTACATATGGGAGAGAGTTGTAAAGTTGAAAATATATACGCCCTGGTTGACTCTGGGGCAGCTGAGAATTTTATAGACTCTGGTTTTGTAAAGAAAAACAACATTCCCATCAGGGAGAAGGAGATACCCTTGGCCGTTGAGGCCATAGATGGTAGACCATTGATATCTCCAGTTGTTACTCACGAGACTGCACCGCTACACATGTACACAGGGGTTCTACACTATGAAACCATTCGGTTCCAGGTCATCACCTCTCCCTCTTCACAGTTGGTGTTAGGGTATCCATGGTTACGTGCCCACAATCCCATTTTTGACTGGGAGACAGGGCAGATAAAATCATGGAGTGAAGCCTGCCATGAGTCATGTACTATTGAAGTCACGCCTGTGAATTCTATTAATGTTCCTACCACTCCTCCTTTGTCTACGGCTATACCCTCTCAGTATTTATCTTTAAAGACTGTCTTTGATAAAAGAGAGGCTGACAAATTACCGCCTCACAGACCCTACGATTGTGCTATTGACTTGTTGCCTGGCACTATACCTCCAAAGGGCAGGGTGTACCCTCTATCGGTTCAAGAAAACCGTGTCATGGAGGAGTACATTAAAGAATCATTAGACAAGGGATTTATTAGGAGATCCTCTTCTCCGGCTGGAGCGGGGTTCTTCTTTGTATCAAAAAAAGGTGATTTAAGACCTTGCATTGATTATAGAGGTCTTAATAAAATCACCATCAAAAATGCTTACCCTATACCATTAATAACAGAATTGTTTGACAGGCTCAAACATGCTACGGTATTCACCAAATTAGATCTTAGAGGAGCATACAATTTGATACGTATAAAAAACGACCACGAATGGAAGACAGCCTTTAACCCCTTAAGGACACATGACGTGTGACATGTCATGACTCCCTTTTATTCCAGAAGTTTGGTCCTTAAGGGGTTAACACTAGGTCAGGTCATTATGAATATACCGTCATGCCATTTGGGCTTTGCAATGCCCCAGCAGTATTCCAAGAATTTATTAATGATTTCTTAAGGGACTTTATTCACTCATTTGTTATTGTGTACTTGGATGACATTTTAATATATTCTACAGACTTGCACACTCATCACAGACATGTTACGACAGTTCTGAAGACCCTTCTTGCTAATGGTCTTTATTGCAAACTAGAAAAATGTCTATTCGACCAATCCGAGGTCCAGTTTTTGGGGTATTTGATTTCCGCTAAGGGTTTTCGGATGGATCCCCAGAAGCTCGCTGCGGTCATAGAATGGCCTCTGCCGCAAGGTCTGAAAGCCATCCAGCGTTTTCTGGGTTTCTCTAATTATTATAGACGTTTTATCAAAGGTTTTTCGTCTATCGTAGCACCTATCAGGGGCGGACTGAGAACCCTCAGGGCCCCCGGGCAAAATAAATCAAGGGCCCCCTTACATGCCACCCACGTTGCCGCAAGCCCCACCCTTGCCCCGCCTCCAGCCACACAATCTTTAGACACAAGGAACAAAAGTGCAATATGTTCTAAACAAGTGTCATTTAATTAACGAATGCAAAAACCAAACTGTGCAAAATAAATAACAAATACACAAACAAAGACAATTGCATAGTTCAACAACAACTGGGTATCTACCTTTTGGGCACCCCTGCTATAAACTATACAAAATCCAGTACACTCACCCAGAAGCTTAAAAATATAATTGTTTTTTTTTTAAAACACAGGAATGAAGCAAAAATAGAGGTACTCTAGCTACAGTATACGATCATCTGCCTCAGCTTGTCACAAAGTCAATGTGTCCCATAATGTAAGCTCATTTAAGAGACTGCAGATTCCAGGTTTCATATATATGTGCTCCGTGAATGTTATAGGTGATTTTATATTTTTTTTATTTTATATTTTACTAACAAAAGTTACTGTAATGCATGGCTTTATAAATTTGTTTGGAATCTAGGAGTCAACTAAAAAGTTAAGAGCCAGTCTTTTTTAAACGAAGAAAGCTTCATTTTGAACATGAAAAACACAATTCTTAAGGTAACGCTATAGTCATCAGAACCACTGCAACTTAATGTAGTTGTTCTGGTATCTGTAGCATGTCCTTGCAGGATTTTTAATGTAAAGACTACCTTTTCAGAGAAAAGACCGTGTTTACATTGCTGTCTAGTGGGACGCCTCTTGTGGCAGTCACTCACGCTTAGTTTCAGCCTCTGCATGGAGGCGCTGAATGTTCCCAATAGGGATGCATTGATGCTGATTGGCGCAGAACAGCCTTTTCTGCACATGCACAATATCCTCCTAAAGCCTATGGGAAAGCATTGACTTAAAGATTGATGATATCCGCCATGGAGGAAGGACCAGCCATAGGGTCGGGACCAGCTGCGGCAAAACAGGCAAAGCGTAAGAAAAAAGGTGAGTAAAAACACATGGTGACCTGGGATTTGTCGAGCCCTGCTCTAATAGAAAAATACATTAAGTGTATAAATGCACTGAAGCACAGAGAAGCTCCCCTAAGGAGATTCTTATCCCTGAAATTCCTTGATCCCACAACAATGGACAAACAGCAGGAAGTGAAGTAGACTGATCTACAGGGACCTGGAGAGGGGTATATCTAACAGAGACCCTCTCAGTGTCCTTTAGAGAGTGTGTTAGAAAGAATCTCCTCCAGGCCCCATTAGAGACTACAATGGAGTCTAATAGGCTTGGAAGGGGGTCTTTCTAGCAGATGCTATCTCAGTGTCCTTCAGAGAGTGTGTTCGAAAGAATCCCCTCCAGGCCCCATTAGAGACTACAATGGAGTCTAATGGAGCCTGGAGGGGGGGTCTCTCCAACACTCTGGTTCCTATTCACAATATAGCAACACAACATAGCTCGCTGATACCTAGGCCAAGTTGGCTCCTCTTACCTCAATTACGGTTGCTGGTTGGCAGGGTGTGGGCTTGGTGGCTGCGGCTGGCAGGCTGTGGGCTTGCTGGCTCCGGCTGGCAGGCTGTGGGCTTGCTGGCTCCGGCTGGCAGGCTGTGGGCTTGCTGGCTCCGGCTGGCAGGCTGTGGGCTTGCTGGCTCCGGCTGGCAGGCTGTGGGCTTGCTGGCTCCGGCTGGCAGGCTGTGGGCTTGCTGGCAGGCTGTGGGCTTGCTGGCTCCGGCTGGCAGGCTGTGTGCCTACTGGCTTTGGCTGGCAGGCTGTGTTGTTGCTGGCTGTAGGCCTGTGGCTTGCTGGCAGGCTGTGGGCTTGCTATAGGCAGGCTGGCTGACAGCCTGTAGCGGCCGGCTGCTGGGCTGTGGGTGCCTGTGGCCGGCTGCTGGGCTGTGGGCGGCTGGGCTGCTGACCTATGGGCGGCTGGGCTGCTGACCTATGGGCGGCTGGGCTGCTGACCTGTGGGCGGCTGGGCTGCTGGCCTGTGGGCGGCTGGGCTGCTGGCCTGTGGGCGGCTGGGCTGCTGGCCTGTGGGCGGCTGGGCTGCTGGCCTGTGGGCCGGCTGGCTTGTGGTGGCCGGCTGGCTTGTGGTGGCCGGCTGGCGGCCTGTGGTGGCCGGCTGCAGGGCTGTGGGTGCCTGTGACCGGCTGCTGGCTGCTGTGGCCGACCTGTCGCTGGCTGCTGGCCTGACGGTGGCTGGGTAGTTGGCCTGGGGCCTGTGGCTGGCTGGCTAGTTGGCCTGGGGCCTGTGGCTGGCTGGCTAGGTGGCCTGGGGCCGGCTGGCCTGGGGCCTGTGGCTGGCTGGCTAGTTGGCCTGGGGTCTGGGGCCTGTGGCTTGCTGGCTGGGGCCTGTGGCTTGCTGGCTGGGGCCTGTGGCTTGCTGGCTGGGGCCTGCTGGCTGGGGCTTGCTGGCTGGGGCCTGTGGCTTGCTGGCAGGCCTGGGGCCTGTGGCTTGCTGGCTGGCCTGGGGCCTGTGGCTGGGGCCCTGTGGCTGGGGCCTGGGGCCCTGTGGCTGGGGCCTGGGGCCTGGGGCCCTGTGGCTGGGGCCCTGTGGCTGGGGCCCTGTGGCTGGGGCTGGCCTGGGGCCCTGTGGCTGGGGCCCTGTGGCCCTGTGGCCCTGTGGCTGGGGCATGGGGCCCTGTGGCTGGGGCCTGGGGGTCTGTGGCTGGGGCCTGGGGGTCTGTGGCTGAGGCCGGGGGGTCTGTGGCTGACCTGGCTGGTTGCTGGTTGCTGGGCCTGGGATGTGAAGAAGATGGCCGACCCCTCTTTTTTGTAGTGTGGATTCCGGTCCCGTGCAGGCGGCGTCCGTCGACGTCATCGCGTCACGTAGTGACGTCGACGCGCCTCCGCGCACAGGACCGGGCCCCTCCTCCTCCTGATACAGCGCCGGGCCCGGGCCCCGATCTCCCCGATCTCCACACACTGAATAACTTTGCAGCCGTGCACATTATGTGCACGGCTGCGGCGGGCCCCCCTCCCGGCCGGGCCCTCGGACCACGTCCGAAGTGCCCGACCGGTCAGTCCGCCCCTGGCACCTATTACTCGTATGACTAAAAAGGATGGCAATACACGTGCCTGGTCTACCGAGGCACTTCAGGCTTTTGACTTTCTTAAGACTACGTTCGCCTCTGCACCTATTTTGCAGCATCCTGTCCCCTCATTGCCATATATACTTGAGGTTGATGCTTCCGATATAGGGGTAGGTGCTGTCTTATCCCAAAGAGAGTCTCCTGACAGGCCATTGCATCCTTGTGGCTTCTTTTCTAAACAAATGTCCAAAGCAGAAAGGAATTATGATGTGGGTAATCGCGAACTTCTTGCTATCATTTTAGCACTCAAAGAATGGAGACATTTGTTAGAGGGCACTAAGGATCCTATCCTCATATTTAAGGATCATAAGAACCTATCCTACCTTAGCGAAGCTAAAAGATTGTCTTCCAGGCAGGCTAGGTGGTCACTGTTCTTGTCTCATTTTAATTATATAATCACCTATAGGCCAGGTGATCGGAACACTAAAGCGGACGCTCTGTCCAGACAGTTCGAGACTATTGACAAACAGGAGATTGATGTTACTCCTGTCATTCCCCCAGACAGGATAATAGCAACTACTATATTGTCTATTTCCTCGTCCCTCTTGCAGGCCATACAAGCGAAACAAAGCATGGCACCTAGCGAGAGGCCTAATGATAAATTGTTCGTTGACGTTCCCGAGAGACGGGATATTCTGTCACTGTATCATGATACTAAGACTGCTGGACATCCTGGTATTTCCAAAACGGTGTCAGCCGTTTCTCGGTATTTTTGGTGGGATACCTTACGTAAGGATGTTACTGACTATATAAGTGCTTGTACTACTTGTGCATGTATGAAATCCTCTCGTAGAGTTCCTTGTGGGCTGTTGCATCCGTTCCCGAGAGACCTTGGTCTAATCTATCAATGGATTTTATTGTTGAATTACCCCCTTCGAATGGTAACACAGTCATCCTAATGATAGTAGATCGGTTTTCCAAAATGGCTCACTTTGTGTCTCTTCGCAAGTTGCCCACTTCCAAGGAACTGGCTCTTATCTTCGCTAGAGAAGTGTTTCGATTACATGGTATTCCCTTATCTATTGTATCCGATAGGGGTAGCCAATTTATTTCCAGGTTCTGGAAAGCCTTTTGTTCGGAGATGGGTATTTCTCTCTCATTTTCTTCCGCTTACCATCCCCAGTCTAATGGAGCTGATGAACGTGCCAACCAGTCTCTGGAGCAGTACCTCCGTTGTTTTGTGTCTCACCATCAGGACAATTGGTCTGACCTGCTTCCTTGGGCTGAATTTACTCGGAATAACGCCACTCATGATTCTTCCGGCAAAAGCCCTTTTTACGTTGTCTATGGCCAGCATCCCGTGGTTCTTCCGGCTGCATTCTCCTCACAGGGCATGCCAGTTCTGGATGAGCATTTGGCTGGTTTGCGTAATACCTGGGAGCAGGTTCAGCGTTCTTTGGTGGACTCTGCTGCCCGCCAGAAGGCTCAGGCTGACAAGCATCGCAGAGCGGCTCCTTCCTATGTTGTGGGGGACAGGGTTTTGCTTTCCACACGGAATATTCGCCTCCGGGTGCCTTCTATGAAATTGGCTCCCCGCTTCATTGGTCCTTATCGCATTATACATAAGGTTAATCCCGTTTCTTATGCCTTGGGTCTGCCTAAGAATCTGCGTATACCTAATGTCTTTCACACCTCGTTATTGAAGCCTTACGTACGCAACCGCTATACCCGGCATACTCCCCCTCCCCCTCCTGTCTCTGTGGAGGGTCATGAGGAGTTCGAAGTGTCTGCTGTTCTTGACTCTCGTTTCCTTAGGGGTCGGCTTCAGTAATTGGTACATTGGAAGGGTTATGGGCCTGAGGAGCGCAGTTGGATTTCTGCGGATGCTGTTCATGCTCCCCGCCTTGTACGTTCTTTCCATTCGCGTTTTCCTGCCAGGCCTGGTCCTGCCCGCCCGGAGGGCGTGTCCTCAGAGGGGGTACTGTACTGGTACTTACCTTATCCGGGGGCCGGCCGCGGTCCTCTCTTCAAGCCGCGCGCGGTCCTGCGGCTGCACGAGCGACATGCGGTCACGTGTCCCACCTGCAGCTAAGAGAGCGCCGCGAGTCTCGGGCACGCTCTTAAAGAGACAGTGGGAGCCTAAATTGCAAAAAGGCTCCCATTGGCTCCTGTCATGCCAATTACCCCATACACTTACCTGTTGGGGGTGTGGAAGTGACAGGAGCCAATCACATTAGTTTGAAGGCTACTTATACTCACCCTTTTCCCTTAGTTCCTTGCCCTATCGTGGTTTCTGCTACAGTTCCCTTTAGTGCTTGTTGTGTTCAGTTGTGTTTCTCCGTATTTGACCTTGGCTTTGTATTCTGACTTCGTTTTCGCTTTATCCTTGTCTGTACTGTTTGCCGGCTTGCTGATTCCTGTGTACCAGACCCCGGCTAGTTCTCGTTTACGCTGTCTCTTTGTGCCCTTGACCTCGGATCGTTCCTGACTCTGTACTTCTCCTATTACGTCGAGTCCGGCCACTCTAAGGTCCGGTAGACGTATCTCTCCTCTGTGCTGTCTTCTGTTTGGCTGGATCCTGCGTGTAGGGGTATATACTCGTTACAGGTCCAAGGGATATCCCAATAAATGTTTGAAGAGGGCCTATCACAGAGCCTCCTTCTCGTAGAGCGAGAGAGCCTAA
Organism: Pelobates fuscus; assembly: GCF_036172605.1. NCBI lineage: Eukaryota > Metazoa > Chordata > Amphibia > Anura > Pelobatidae > Pelobates > Pelobates fuscus. Next base: position 39,158,959 of record NC_086321.1, on the reverse strand, counting down.
TAAGAGAAGAAGCCCACCCCTACAAAAGGAAGGAGCTAGACAACAAACAACCTAGATGTGTAGCCACCTATGATGCATGGTGGGACTGTGTCAAATCTATCATGCAGAGATTTTGGCCCTTGCTCAAACAGGATGAGCATTTGAGGGATATTATCCCAACACAAGCTTCCCTAGTTGCAAGGAGAGGCAAGAATCTTAAGGATTCCCTGGTACACAGTCACTTTCAGAGAACTGTGACACCCACGCATTGGCTATCTAACAGCCTTAAAGGCACCTATAAATGTGGCAGATGTAAAGCCTGCAATTTCATTAATATAACTTTTACAAACAGCTCAAAAAGCCTGTCTTTTGACACCACCTCCTTCTTTAATTGCAGCTCAAAGGGCCTGGTCTATTTGATTACCTGCCAGTGCCCAATGTCTTATGTTGGAAAAACATTCCGTCCTTTTAGAAGAAGAATCTTAGAACATGTCAATTCAGTAAAAACAACAAGACACATAGAGACCACGGTCTCCAGACATGTAAAAAATGTACATCGCGGTGATCCCTGTGTTCTAAAGTTCCAAGGTATAGAACTCATTAAACAGGACCAAAGGAAGGGTAACTGGGACCGAAGCATTAGGAAGAGGGAGTGCTACTGGATTTACCGTCTACAAACCCTGTCTCCCAATGGATTGAATGAAGGTTTTACCTATTCACCATTCATTACATGATCTCTAAAATGAAAAGAGTGACAACTTGTAAAAAGAAATAAGCACTGTACATAATTTCCACACATCCAGTAAGTTTTTTGATACATGGAACACACTTAGATATTCCTCTTACATAACCAATCACATCCTCATGTTCATTATAAATAGAATGTCAGTGGATATAGTTAGTTGATAGTATCAATTATCAAGTCCTTCATAAAATAATTACTGATTTGGACACTGTAGATCACCTTAAAACTACCTTTGCCATTAGTTCAATTTGGACATGGAGGTAACTTTAATCATAGTGACTACATTGTCACTTTAAGTAGTACAAGGTCTTTACCATCGATTTAGCCATCATCTATACAGACTAAACTAAGCTAGTATTAGTATCATACATATATCTACCATCTGATATGTTTATCTCCGGTGGGACAATAATATTAATACTTTACACAATATATAATTTATACCAACAAATATACAGTGTTAAATAATCTAGATAATGAAATTGATACTCCTAATTACTATTTATTCTGTTAACTATATCCCTCTGTCTAGATGCTATATTACCTTAACTTTATATACGGAGGAACTGAAGGGTTTGTCATATTCCTATTAGCCACGGCCAACATACACAGACAATCTGTCAATCAAATGACGTCCCAACATGAACTCCTCCCAAGTCTCCACCCACAGTCACGTGGGACAGCACGTCACAGGTGACGCGGGACTATCCCGATACGTCACAAGCTGACGGACAGGGGGATTCCGCATCCGATTGGTGAAGAGGCATTTAAAAGTTCTGGCTTTCTCAGACGGCAATCGTTAGCCCCTGACAAAGCTGTTATGCAACACCGAAACGCGCGTTGGGCGACAGCTCGTTCCTTCACTTTACTTTATTTATTTTCACCAAGGGACACTCTTATTTCACTATGGGTATTTAGACCCACTTTTCACTTTGCACACTGTGTGTTCTTTTCTCCTTCCCTAGTAAGCATGGCAATTGAAGTTTAGGCATTTGATTTAAACGCTCAGATTTAGTTCTAGTTTAGAACACCCACGAAGGTGTTACAGGAGAATTAGGGGCTAGCCTCGAGGATTTTATTTTAAAGAACTCTTTCTTTTTTCCTTTCCTTGAGCTATTATACCCTATCACTCCTTTATACAAGCTATGACTATATCGAAGGGTGCCTGTTGGTCTATGTGAAATATATTGTTATATCATCACTTTTCTGAGACCTTAATCCCAGCGTTACTCTGTTTTGTGCATTCTTTGCCTTTACCTATAGACTTAGAGGGGATTTTTTCTTACTCCTGGCTACAACATTTTACAGGTGATTGTATCACTACTTTTGATATTTGTAGCTATATTTCTTGGGGGGGGGGGGGGGGGGGGGGGATTTAATACAGTGTACCTTTGTCTATTTCATTTTTAAAGGATCCAATAAAGTTATACTCCAATTATCAATGATTTTTTGACATAGGACACTAGTATCCGTATTAGGAAACATAATTTTGCTTCCTATTTTCCCTCTTCTATATATGCCACACTCTCTAGGATTTGTGGGGATTGTTATATTATGTTGTCCAACTCTTTCTTTTCGCCAGCAGTAGATCTCCCTTAGGGGAGATTTCTTTTTTTTTTTCTATCATGTTAGAGGAACGTTCTCCGCCAATGAGCATGGTCCTGTATTGGTCCTACTTTCTATATGGATATCTGGGGAAACCTTGATAAGTTCTCTAACCATTTGAAATTTTTTGACAGATTACCCTTGGTGGATGCCAGGACACTCCTGGCACCATAGCCACTACAGGGGACTGTAGTGGATATGGTGTTTGGAGTGTACCTTTATTACAAAACTTCTAGTAAGTAGTGATGTACCGAACTGTTCACTGGCGAATAGTTCCTGGCGAACATAGTGTGTTCGCGTTTGCCACGGCGGGCGCACACATGCGCGGTTCGATCCGCCCCCTATTCGTCATCATTGACTAAACTTTGACCCTGTGCCTCACAGTCAGCAGTCACATTCCAGCCAATCAGCAGCAGACCCTCCCTTCCAGACCCTCCCACCTCCTGTACAGCATCCATGTTAGATTCATTCTGAAGCTGCATTCTTAGATAGAGGAGGGAAAGTGTAGCTGCTGCTCATTTGATAGGGAAATGTATAGCTAGGCTAGTGTATTCAGTGTCCACTACAGTCCTGAAGGACTCATCTGATCTCTGCTGTAAGGACAGCACCCCAAAAAGCCCTTTTTAGGGCTAGAACATCAGTCTGCTTTTTTTTTTAAATCTAATTGCAGTTGCCTGCCTGCCTGCCAGCTTCTGTGTCAGGCTCACAGTGGATACTGTGGCCACTTGGCCAGTGCCACCACTCATATCTGGTGTCACAATAGCTTGCATTTAAAACCCCCAAAAAATGTTTCACTGTAATAGATTGAATAGCAGTTAGTTGTCTGCAAGCGTCTGTGTGTCAGGCCTACAGCGTGTACTCTGCCAACCTCTGCCAGTGCACATTGCCACTCATATCTGGTGTCACAATAGCGTGCATTTAAAACCAAAAAACTTTTTCCACTGTTATAGATTGAATAGCAGTTAGTTGTCTTCAAGCGGGTGTCAGGCCTACAGCGTGTACTCTGCCAATCTCTGCAAGTGCACATTGCCACTCATATCTGGTCTCACAGTAGCTTGCACCATTAATCCAAAAAATAATGACAGGCAGAGGCAGGCCACCCCGCAGGGGCCGTCGTGGTCGTGGTGCTGTGATTCCCTTTTGCCCTAGAATAATGCCCAATTTTCAGAGGCCACGTACCCTGAACTTGAAAAGTTCTGAGGACATAGTTGACTGGCTAACACAGGACACCCAATCTTCTACAGCTTCTGGGCTGTGACAACCACTTGGATGGTTTGTGACACTCCCATTTACCTTAGCCAGCAGCAGAAGGACCACAAGCAAGCCACTCTCCTGAACACAAAATGTAGCTAACAGGAAAATGACAGTAAATATACAAATGAGAATATATATAGCAGATATCCCAACATGCAAAAATGAATTTCAGTGAGGTGGCCACCTCCTTTCAGACACACACAACGCTACCAAACATGTATTGAGAGAAGTGTGTTTTGTACTTGTTTTTTTTTACATTTTTTTTTATTTGGACACGACCATGTTGCTGCGGTCGCAAACTCAGACAAACAATGGAGAGAGAGTGAGGTAAACTGTAAAGCCCGCCTACCCAGAAACCTGATCGGTAGTTCCGCCACTGGTCTTTGTGTCAGCGTTTGTGCATGTGTCCTCCCTGGGCCCTGGGTTTTGAGTGGAACTACAACCACTCTGTTCTTATCCACTGGCTCAACAATAAGAGATATTGTGCAAGTATATTGGATGTGTTCCTTCATTGTTGTGTAATCACTTACATACACATTGTATGGGTGTTTTTTGCACATGAATCAACTTTTTGCCCTATTACACATATTGTAATGAATGTTTTCTTATTGTTTTATTTGCATGACATAGTGTTGTCACTATTTGTTTAAATTATTATTGGAGAATTTACATGCATTATATATATATATATATATATATATATATATATATATATATAGTAAACTATGGCTAGAAAGTACAGCAGATTTACAATTAACCCTCAGAAACTTCATGTTCCATGATGCTTTATCAGCATATAGCATCAAAGATTTGGTTCTACAGTACTGGAAGTTTGCAGAATGGTTCTAGAGTATACAATGAAAATACAGCTTTCACACCAACCCAGAAGGGTTTTCCATAATTGTTACATATCTATACACGTGTAAGTTAAGTGACCACAAAACACAATCCTAGCTTTAGTTTCCCCCACTATTATCTATATAATCTCAAATCATCGATACTGTAACACTAACCCATTCAAAATCTTGTCATTGTTATCGGTAACCTTCTGTAGTCCTACAAAAAAATGTTTTTGCCAACTGCTATCATGAACAAAATGGCGGAAATGTCACAGACCGCTAACTTTGCAGACAACTGGAGCTTATGTGTTCTGTGCCATGATCTAGATTTTAAATTTGTCATCGGTACCAGCAATGTAGGGGAGCTTACTCTATCAGATTTAATTCTTCAGAACATACACCTGCTCTTGGTGAGATTAAAAATATATCCATTTATAAATATTTTAGAAGAAAAGCATGAATTGTTGATCGCAGAAATGTTGTTAATAAACTGTATCCAAGGTGGTGATCTATGGAAGGTACTTAAACAAATCTTGTGCACACACATAACAGAGTGGTACTCAGTGGCACTTTCAATGTGCAAAGGTGTTTGGGATGTACATATCTCCAATATAATTAATTTTTTTGTATATTTTTATGGTGTATATTAGGAATGCATATGTTTTATGTTGCAAGTTCACCAAATGATAAATTGCAAGGATAGGCAACCTTCAGCACTCCATATGTTGTGGACTATATCTCCCATAATGCTTTTACACCCATAATGCTGGCAACGCATTAGGGAAGATGTAGTTCACAATATATGGAGTGCCGTATACACTCCGACACATCACTGGGTGTATTATTGCTGTGGAGCTCTGTAATACACTCAGACACATCACTGGGAGTATTATTATTTCCCAAGTGAGTAGCTCATTTAGCAGACATTAGGCAGTTAGAGTAGGACCTGCCAAAGATGAGGTACATTGACGTTGTGAAAGGCTTATGCAATGTATGATCATATAATGTAACTAAATCCCCATTATTTTGTGTCTAGATTAGGTGTTTTTAATAAAACTTACAAAATCAATCAGCACAGAAGTTGCTGTTAAGTGGATAGGGAGTGCGCTGGTTTCTCATTTTTTACTGTATGTAGCACACCATTTAAGCATGTTAGGTTGAGTGCAATGAACCTCTTGTTTTTTCATAGACATACAGATACACACTGACAGACATAGAGATACACATACTGACAGACATAGAAGATACAGACACACACTGACAGACATACAGATATATGTATACATTTAGAGTTTAGGCAGTGCTTACATTGCTGCTTGGTAACACCACTAGTGCCACTAAAGTCCTAGGTCAGAGTTGCACAGTGTGCAGCACCAAGGTTCAGCATCTAAAAGCTCTGCATGGAGGCGCTGAATGTTTCTCATAAAGATGCATTAATTCAGTGCATCTCTATGAGGAGATGCTGATTTGCGCTGTGTGTTTTGCTGTGCATGCACAATCCTCCCAGTGCTTTCCTATAGGAAAGCATTGGCTTAGCTGAGAAAATATATAATCTCAGCCATGGAGGCGGGACCAGCCATGGCGTGGGAATAAATGTGAGTAAAAACACCTCTTTCTCATGCTGAGGGGTAGGTACCTAAACAGACACACACTCGGACAGATATACACTGATAGGCACACACTCTCTGACTGAGACACACACACACTCTGAAAGACAGACAGACAGACACACATTTTTCTCACACACTCACAAATTGCTATTTTTATTTAAATCCACCCAGCCTCCCAATCTTTGGGAGAGCTGAGTGGATATTGCCCTTGGGTCCAGTGGAACTGCTCTCTAATCTACCTGCAGTTCCTCTACGCGCTCTCTGTAGTAATGCCGAGGCCGGAGTGACGTCATATTCCGGCTCCCGGCATCACTAAACAGCGTGCAAGGTAACAGAGAGGTACTGCAGGAAGATTACTGTTCCCTTTTATACCACCTCCATGTTCCTGGCCAGCGGCGGCCAGCTTCAAATTTCCCCACGGCAGCCGGCCTCATCCATGCTACCCACAGCAGCCGGCCTCATCCATGCTCCCCGCGGCGGCGGGCTTCAATGTTTCCTGCGCGGCTTAGCGAAAGGGCTGACAAATCCCAGGCACCAGTGTGAAATTTCTAGTCACCATGGCGACCTGGGATTTGTCGAGTCCTGTTTTAACTTTTTCATTGCCAGATTGACCCCGTACTGTTTTATTCCTTCCATACTCTTACCGCCCACCATTTTAAATGGACACAATCATTCAGGACACTATGGACATATAATATTGTAAAGCGTGCGGAATTAGTTGTCGCTATATAAATACCAATAATAATAATAATAATAATAATTTGAGTGCTGCAAGTGAGGCTGTGACTAGGGATGGGGCTATTTAAAGGAATATTAGCTGACTTACTAATAATTTCTATAACTTAAATGTAATTTATTACAAGAACAATGTATCCTATTTACACAGACTGATTGCTATGTATGGGTCATTTATTAATGGCCTTTATTAATGGCTATTATAGCCCTACTGAGAGCAACAAACTGGGCTGACACCCAATGCACATCCTCAGCCTGAGTGACACCCTACACCCAGCACTGACACCCTACACCCAGCACTGACGGTATCAGTAACCAGTGCCCAATACACATCCTCAGCCTGAGTGACAGTCTACACCCAGCACTGACACCCTACACCGACACCATACACTGACGGTATCAGTAACCAGTGCCCAATACACATCCTCAGCCTGAGTGACAGTCTACACCCAGCACTGACACCCTACACCCAGCACTGACACCCTACACCAGGGGTAGGCAACCTTTTAGCAGCACTGTGCCGATATAGGATTGTGATGTCCCGTAGCGTGCCGATCCTATTTTTTTAAATTGAGGTGTGTATGCTGCTGTATTCTGCTTGTGTTATTTTTTACTGTAATTGCTTTGTATCGTTGTATTTGTGCGTATATGAGCTATTATATTGTATATGTGCACAGGGCCGCCATCAGGGGGTGACAACCCACTTTCTTTCTCTGCACACATAGATAGCGAACATCGCTATCTATGTGTGCAGCCGCGGGCCCCCGGCTCCCTGTTACCGCAGAGGGGGCCCAGGCAGCACACAGCCTCTTCTCTTCTAATAACTCTCATGAGACCCGGTTGCCAGGGCAACGCTCCGCGGGTCTCGCAAGAGTTATTGGAAGAGAGGAGAGAAGAGAAGAAGCTGTATGCTGCCTTGGCCCCCTCTGCGGTAACAGGGAGCCGGGGTCCCCCCACCGGACCACCAGGGATGGAATCTCCCCCCTCCCTGGACCCAGGTAAGCAGGGAGGGGGGAGAAACATTTAATTAAATTAAAAAAAAAAATTAAAAAATGTATGTGAAAATGCCACATTCAGTCCTGCATCATTGTCAGCGGACAAGGCAGGGCGTGAGCTGGCCTGGGAGGTGGGGGGGGGGGGGGGGTGCTTTGTCAGGGGCCCCAAAATTTCTGATGCCAGCCCTGTATGTGCATTAGTAGTTTATCGTATCGTGTATGGTACATATGAATGTGGGCTGTGTATGAGGGCTGCTTGTGGAATCGTGTGTGGATGGATATGTCACATTGTGTTTTTGGTAGTGTGTGGGGGCTGTTTGGGGTATTGCATGTGAGAGGCTGAATGTGGGATTGTGTGCATGTATGTGGATTGTTAGTGGTGTTGTGGTGGAATCTCGGTAAAAATAAATTTAGTAGGCCGAGATTACCACGTGGCATGTGTACGTGCATATGCTGACGTATCGATCAGTTGGTTGCACGAGGCAAGATACGATCAGTAGTGTACGGAGCATGTGCAAGAATACAGGATGTAGTATTCCCCCTCCTCCATTGTGCTAGACAAGCCATGCGGTCAAACAGGAAGTTAATTCTTATTTGTATTGATTGGTTAAGAGAATGTGCGGGTGGAGCTTAATATGGGAGGAGTTATGTGCCTATATAAGGAGCCTGCACTATTGTCCGGGGCTCAGAATTTGCTGTATTTTGGTGACGCTAGTCCCTCTGAGTCCCGATCGGTGATCCAATAAAGAATCTCTTCCTTCCTGAAGAAACCTGTGTCCATCTCTCTGTGCTTCGCTTCCGTCAGTTTCTCCGGTATCATTTGGTGCATTGGCCGGGAAGCTCATCGTTCAACGGTAGCTGAGAGGCAGAGGCGTGAGACGGTCTATCTTTGCCCACGTTCTCTACGGCTGCACCCCTGAACTTCTGCGTGGACCTCCCTTCGTCTCGGCGCCACTGGTCTGTTGTCCAGGAGATCATCGGCCTCTACGTGAGAAGTGCTGGGGTGTCCCCGTCGATGAGTGTGAACTCAGGTTCAGGAACGAGGAGGTAAGACAACTGCTGTTTTAGACGGCAGGACCCACTAGGGGTATACCGATTGTGCGGTAGGCCCAAAGGGGTTTTGAATCTGTGTATCTGCCCCCTCTGTCGGAGGGAAGGAGCGAAGGCGCACCGCTCGATCGAACGCTCTTTAGTCAGACCGTTTGATTTTGTTAGTCAGGCGGGGCTCTGGTGTAAATAGCCCTAGCCGGACACCGGTGTCTTGTCTAGACTAGCGTTCTAGGGTGTATATTTTGTTCGCTAGGTCGGAGGGACCGGGAGACTAAGCGGCGTCTGTGTAAATTCGGTTCGCTAGCTCTCATCCTATCTGGGCTAAGTGGGAAGGCGTGTAAATTTGGAACCCACTAGACTTTTGATAGTGCGACTAAGAGGCGTCTGTGTAAATTCGGTCCTCTAGCTCGCTATATATGTGGTGATTGGGCAGTGTGGCTAACCAAAACGTATGTAGATTGTTTTTAGGTAGTCCATTCAAGGTACTGGCCAATAGTTTAGTTGGGAATTGTAAATGTGTTAAAGATTGTTAGTAAAGTGTATATCTTGTTAGATAGCGCGAGCTCAGCCGTCTAGCGAGAGTGTTAATAGTGTGTTGCTGTATCATAGTGCACGGTACCATAACCCTGTATATTTACTGACACTGTATATAAGTACTAATCATTGTCGTCTATTGCATGTTTAACACCATAACCACTAATAATTGTATTGTGACCTTAACTTGTGCTTTGACCTATGCTAACCGTACTGTAACCGCTATTTGTAAAAGACGATGTTACTGGGGTGTGTTATAGACGGGTAATTCGTATATAGAGAATTATAGCGTGGGTGACTGTATAGTTACGCCAAAGGGCATAATATTGATTATCTAGTGACTGGTGTAACAGCTGTGTGTGTACGGGAATTCCCTGAGTGTTTATTGTTATTGTGTACGTTTCACTTGGTAACCGTACCACGTGGTGCTGTTGCCAGAGGAAACGGGTGTGACTGTTGAATAGTACGCGTGCATAGTATTCGTTGTCGACGACGTTCCATTGTTAAGTATGGGTGCGTCGCAGTCAACGATCCCGGATCCCTTAGGTTGTATGGTGAAGAATTTTAAAAAGGGATTCAAAACTTGTGATTTTGGGGTTAAAATGTCTCCTGTACGTTTGGTCACTTTGTGTACTAGGGAGTGGCCTACTTTGGTTGCGGCATGGCCGCCACGTGGCAGTTTGGATCCAACTCTGGTACAGCGCTTACACGTGGCTGTATCAGGTAGGCCTGAACTTTACGGCCAGTTTCCTTATATTGATTGTTGGAGACAGGCCGTAAATGACTCGCCAAAATGGCTCCGGACATGCCACGAGGAGCAATGTCGCCTCATGGTAGCTAGGACTTGTTCGTCCACTAGGACTGGTGTTAGGCCCATTTTGGACATGCCCCCTGAGTCCGAGATCCCTTTGCCGCCCCCTTACTTTCCGTTAAGAGGAAGTGACGCAAACGCGGGAAGTCCTGCAACCCTCCCCTCATTACCCTCATCCACTTCCGCTTCCTCCTCCAGTACAGGATCCACCCCCCCTCGTACTAAATCTCCCCTTCCGGAATCAGAACCAACCCCCATTAAAAACGAATATCCTGATTTGGCGCCACTTCAGACTTCCGGTCAAGCTTCATCTAGCTCGGCTCGAAGTGTTTTATTTACAACCTTTTCCCAAAACCAAGCTCCCATATCCCCATACCCTATTTCTCCCCGACTGGAACCTATGACTGACGCCCCTCCACGTAGCCCCATACAGACCCGACAGTTGACCGGTGCCCAACAATTAAGACACTATCAGATGCCTCTTCGTCTGAATCCTGGGTCAGCCTATATCGATGCCGCAGGCCAAATGGCACATGCTGACCCAGTCTTTGTATATGTCCCATTCACGACAACCGATCTTTTAAACTGGAAGACCCACAATTCCTCGTATACTGAGAAACCACAAGCTATGACTGATCTGTTCACCTCAATAGTACAGACACATAACCCGACATGGGCTGATTGCCAGCAGTTATTAATGACTTTGTTTAACAATGAGGAAAGGACAAGAATAAATCAAGCAGCCATTAAAGCACTAGAGGATAAAGCCCGTACTTTAAACCAAGCTAATCCAGCAGCATGGGCCGCAACACATTATCCCAACACCGATCCCGATTGGAACGTAAATGGTGCTGATATGGTCCAACTCAGAGCCTATAGAGACGCTATAATTGCTGGCATGAAAGCAGGAGGAAAGAAAGCTATTAACATGTCGAAGACAGTTGAGGTGATTCAGAAAAGCGATGAAGCGCCCAGTGTCTTTTATGACCGATTATTGGAGGCATACCGCTTGTATACCCCCTTTAATCCGGAAGACGCAGATAATTCCCGAATGGTGAACTCCGCCTTTGTCAGCCAAGCTTACGGAGATATTAAGCGCAAGCTACAAAAGTTAGAAGGGTTTGCAGGTATGTCAATCACCCAACTAATGGAGGTAGCGAATAAGGTTTATATGAATAGGGAAACAGAAAGTAAGAAAGAGGAAGAGCGCAAGATGCGTAAAAAGGCTGATATGCTAGCGGTAGCGATCGCAGGCGTAGATAGATGGGGCCCAGATAGAGGCGATAGTAGATGGAATGAGGAACCTCTAAGTAGAAATCAGTGCGCATACTGTAGGGAAGAAAGGCATTGGAGAAATGAGTGTCCTCGAAGAGAACAGTGTGAGAAAGACAGACCTAGGATAGGTTATGGAAACTTTAGAGGCAGAGCGAGAGGTAGAGGAGGCCCCGGAGGGAGTAATGGTAATAGAGGGAGTAATGGGAACAGAGGAGGTGTTAGGGAAGACAGGTATATTCCAGCAGCGCAAAGGTCCCGCGATAGAGAAGGTAGGGACTTTGTAGGATTGGCTGACACGGTCATGGAGGACTATTGATACCGACCGGGCTCCATCCCCCTTGGTCGAGCGGAGCCTATGGTCGATGTATCAATAGGGGGGAAAAGGAGTGCGTTCATGATCGACACTGGTGCTGAACATTCAGTGGTGACTAATCTAGTTGCTCCTCCATCTGGAAGGACTATTACTGTGATAGGAGCAACTGGAAGAAGTGCTGAAAAACCGGTTCTTAAAAGTCGACTCTGTACATTGGGAGGCCACGTAGTAAAACATCAATTCCTTTATATGCCTGAATGTCCAGTCCAATTGCTGGGACGTGATATGCTATCAAAATTACAAGCGCAGATTACGTTCCTACCAAATGGAACAACATCTTTAAAGTTTAATGGACCTTCAGGTATCATGACATTATCCGTACCAAAGGAAGAAGAGTGGCGACTTTATACAGTGTTGACTAGCCAAAACCCTAGGAGTGATGAGACATTATTTAACATACCAGGAGTTTGGGCAGAGAACAACCCACCAGGACTGGCCCGCAATATTCCACCTATAAAAATTGAACTAAAACTTGGGGTTTATCCAGTGAGCCTAAGACAATACCACATCCCGCAGAAGGCTAAGAAGAACATCCAATCCTATCTGGATAAGTTCATACGGTATGGTATCCTAAAATTCTGTACTTCCCCCTGGAACACCCCATTGCTGCCTGTTCAAAAGCCCGGTACAGATGAGTATCGACCTGTGCAGGACTTGAGAGCAGTCAATGATGCGGTTGTTAGTATACATCCAGTTGTACCCAATCCATATAACCTGCTTGCTTTAATTCCGGGCGGGGCTACTTACTTTACAGTCTTAGACCTCAAAGATGCCTTCTTTTGCCTCCGAATTGCCGCAGAAAGTCAATGTATTTTCGCTTTTCAATGGGAGAACGCTGTAACGGGCTCAAAACGCCAAATGACTTGGACAAGACTGCCCCAAGGGTTTAAAAATTCACCTACCCTATTTGGTTCAGCCCTAAGTCAAGATCTACTGGATTTCGAGTCCATCCCAGGAGAGTGTGTATTGTTACAATATGTAGATGACTTGTTGATAGCAGCAGTTACAAAAGAGATCTGTCAGCAAGCAACGCACGATCTACTACACATTCTCTGGAAGGCAGGATACAAGGTGTCTAGAAAGAAGGCTCAGTTGTGTTTGCCAACTGTCAAATATCTGGGATTCCATATCTCTGAAGGTCAAAGAATTATGGGGCCAGAGAGAAAAGAAGCTGTCTGCCAAATACCAATACCCAAGAATAGAAGACAAGTGCGAGAATTCTTGGGGGCAGCAGGCTTCTGTAGGATATGGATTCCCAGCTATGCGATACTGGCAAAACCTCTGTACGCAGCTATCAAAGGTACAGAGCACGACCCCTTCTTATGGACCCAAGAACAGCAAACGGCATTTGAAGATGTGAAGAAGGCTTTGATGAGTGCCCCAGCATTAGGTCTACCTGATCACACACGACCATTCTACTTATATGTACACGAGCAAAGAAGAATGGCTGTGGGAGTATTGACACAGTACTTGGGATCATGGCAAAGACCTGTTGCCTACATGTCTAAGCAATTGGATGCAGTGGTCAGCGGACTTCCACCTTGTCTAAGAGCCGTAGCTGCAGCCGCCCTGCTAGTAGCTGAAGCCGATAAACTCACTCTGGGTCAAGAACTTTATGTACGAGTCCCACATGCAGTACAGACGTTGTTGGATTACAAAGGAAATCATTGGTTTAGTAACAGCCGTATGACCAAGTATCAAGCAATGTTGTGTGAAAACCCAAGAGTGCATTTAGAGACTGTAAACACCTTAAATCCAGCTACCCTTTTGCCACAACCTACTGAAAGTCAACATGATTGTTTGGAAGTAATGGATGAAGTATTCTCAAGTAGACCAGATCTTCGTGATTTTCCCATCCAGAACCCCGATGTTCAATATTATACCGACGGCAGTAGTTATGTGAAAGAAGGGATCCGCTATGCAGGATATGCAGTAACAACAATAGACAAGGTGATAGAAGCTCGGCCACTGGCGAAAGGAACATCAGCACAAAAGGCAGAATTAATAGCACTAACACGAGCGTTACAATTGGCTGAAGGTTTAAGAGTGAACATCTATACGGACTCCAAATATGCGTTTTTAACCACTCATGCCCATGGAGCTTTGTATAAAGAAAGAGGACTACTGAATTCAGAAGGCAAAGAAATCAAATACGCAGCTGAAATCCTACAACTATTGGAAGCAGTGTGGGAGCCGAAAGAAGTCGGTATCATACATTGTCGAGCGCATCTGAGAGGAGATGGTGATGTAACCAAGGGAAATCGGATGGCAGATAGTGCAGCTAAGCGTGCTGCTGAATCAGGAAGACAGGAGTATGTGGGGCATATAGCTGCTCTTATACCAACTCCACTGTCCCAATGGACTCCAGTTTATACAGCTCAAGAAGAGGAGTGGTTAAAGACTGAACCAGGAAAGTATTTGGAGAACAAGTGGTATCAGCTAGAAGATGGAAGAATAGTCATACCAGCATCACTAGCGGTAGAAATTGTCCAAAATTATCATAACGGGACACATTCTGGGAGAGACAGTACTGAAGAATCTCTCAGAAAGCATTTCTACATACCAAGATTGTCCAACTTGACTCAGGCCATTGTACGAAGATGTGTAACGTGTGCTAAAAATAATGCAAGACAAGGACCAGTAAAGCCACCAGGAGTCCAGTTTATGGGGGGACTCCCCATGTCCGATCTACAAATAGACTTTACAGTGATGCCTAAATCGGGTGGACATCGTTACCTGCTGGTAATTGTGTGCACCTATTCAGGCTGGGTAGAAGCATGTCCTACTCGTACAGAGAAAGCAGGAGAAGTTGTAAGATTCCTGCTACGAGAAATAATACCCCGATATGGACTACCCTGTTCTATAGGATCGGACAATGGTCCAGCTTTTGTTCATCAGTGCCTACAACAACTGACTCATATGCTTGGTATAAAGTGGAGGCTTCATACTGCATATAGACCCCAGAGTTCTGGTAAGGTAGAGAGAATGAATAGAACTATTAAGAACCAGTTGGCTAAAATGTGTCAGGAAACCCAACTTAAGTGGAACGTTCTCTTACCCATAGCTCTATTGCGAATCCGCAGTACCCCTACCAGAAGGATGGGCCTCTCTCCTTTTGAAATCATGTATGGACGACCACCTCCCGTACTTGGTAACTTAAGGGGGGACTTGAGTCAGTTGGGAGAAGGAATTACCCGGCAGCAGGTTGTAGAGTTGGGTAAGACTATGGAGGAGGTACAGAAATGGGTACAAGATAGATTACCTGTGAATATTTATCCCCCTGTTCATAGTTATCATCCAGGAGATCAAGTGTGGATTAAAGAGTGGAATAATGTACCGTTAGGGCCCAAGTGGAGAGGTCCTTATGTTGTTCTTTTGTCTACCCCTACAGCGATAAAAGTAGCCGAAGTGACTCCGTGGATACATCACTCCAGGGTTAAACCAGCAGCAGTCGATTCTTGGCAAGTTACAGCAGATCCAGAGAATCCCTGCAAGATCCGGTTAAAACGCACTACTCAGTCGGAGTAACGAGGAATCGTGTGGATTACAAATTTTATTGTTACAGGGATTTGGTGCGTGAGTGAGAAGGCCATAATAAAGCCTGTCCGCTTACCAACACATAGTATATAAGCCAGGGAAGTCTCGAAGGGACACCTGTGAAGACGAGCAGAACTCCATTCCCTGCAGCCCTCACATCCTGGAAGCTGAGGCGCCTTCGCACGGACGAAGACTGAGGATGACGGCGAAAGATGTGCTTTTGATAGTGTTTATTTATATGTGTTTTTATATTCAGGAAGGTAGAGGTACCGACACTCCTAGCTGTGAGGTATGCATTAAGACTACGAGAACAGGTAACCATATTTCCCAAACCCTAATTTGGCATTCACAATACGAGTGTAAAGGAGATGTATCGAGATGTAGATACTTAAATATAGACTATAGTGTGTGCCATTTAGGAGTAGGAGAACCTAAGTGCTTCAGTCCAGAGTATCAACCTCGTACAATCTGGTTGACTCTCAGGAATGGAGATCCTCAGGGGACCCTAATTAATAAGACGGTGTTAGAATCCGTACATTCTTCGGGTGTTCTGCTATTTGATGCGTGTAAAGCGATATCGAGTGGTAGAAAGCCGTGGAATGTATGTGGGGATCTTAGATGGGAGAGGACGTATGGGTCTAATGATAAATATATTTGTCCCAGTAGTAAAAATAAATATGTGAGTCCTAGATGCCCAAATAAAGATTATAACTTTTGCCCATATTGGTCTTGTGTGGGGTGGGCGACTTGGGGACAGACAGTAGACAAAGACATGATAGTGACTAAGTTGCCGACTAGCCCATATTGTAAGTCTATGGAATGTAATCCCATCCATATACTTATAAATAACCCCGATAAGTTCTTAGACAAATATGGCAATTTATTTGGGTTTCAGATATACGGGACGGGTTTAGATCCTGGGACATTATTGTTTATAGGGATAGAGACTGATACGGTATCCTCCCAAACTCATCAAGTATACCATTCCTTTTATGAAGAGATGAGTATAGATAATAAGATCCCCCATAATGCTAAAAACCTGTTCATCGATTTAGCCGAAAGTATTGCCGGTAGTCTTAATGTTACCAACTGCTATGTGTGTGGAGGTACTAACATGGGAGACCAATGGCCTTGGGAAGCAAAGGAGGTAATGTCCGGTTCTGAGGCAGTTGACCAATTAATATCTACACAAGCCGATTATCATATGAGTGTTAGAGGTAAATCTGAGTGGAGATTAAAGACCTCCATCATAGGTTATGTTTGCATAGCAAGGAAAGGAATAATGTATAATACTTCTGTAGGAGAATTAACTTGTCTAGGGCAAAAAGCTTATGATGATGATACAAAGAATACAACTTGGTGGTCGGCTTCAAATGTCTCAGAACCATCTAACCCGTTTGCTAGATACGCCAATTTAAAGGATGTGTGGTTTGATTTATCCATCACATCTACCTGGAGAGCCCCAGCAAATTTGTACTGGATCTGTGGTAAGAAAGCCTATTCGGAGTTGCCACAGGACTGGGAAGGGGCATGTGTGTTGGGTATGCTCAAACCATCCTTCTTCTTGTTACCAATTGAAACAGGTGAGACTTTAGGTGTTAAAGTGTATGATGTGAATCATAGGAAGAAAAGGGGACCCATAGAGATAGGCACCTGGGAAGATAATGAATGGCCTCCCCAGCGTATCATAGATTATTATGGGCCAGCCACGTGGGCTGAGGATGGTACCTTTGGTTACAGAACCCCTATTTATATGCTCAACCGAATTATAAGATTACAGGCGGTGGTTGAGATTATTACTAACGAAACATCACAAGCGCTCAATCTTCTAGCGAAGCATAACACCAGGATGAGGACGGCAGTCTACCAAAATAGATTAGCCTTGGATTACCTTTTGGCAGTAGAGGGAGGTGTATGTGGGAAGTTTAACCTGAGCAATTGCTGTCTTCAAATAGATGACGAAGGGCAAGCAATAGCTGAGCTTACTAGCCATATGGTTAAACTAGCGCATGTGCCTACTCAGGTATGGAAAGGGTATAATCCAAGTAGTTGGTTTGGTAGCTGGTATGAGTGGTTTGGAGGGCTTAAGGCAGTGGTAGGTGGAGTCCTACTGATTTTAATGTTGTGTCTACTCCTGCCGTGTCTTATACCCTTAGTAGTTAGGTCTGTGCAAAGCCTGATAGGAAATATAGCAGAGAGGAAGGCTGCTGCACAGATAATGGCGATTTATAAGTATAAGGCTCTAGATCAGGGAGAACCAATGCAGGAAGATGAGTGTTAAAAGATTCACATCATAAGATAAGTCTGGTCTGGTTCAAGGTAACTTGCGGTGTATGCAAACCAAGGTTAAGTGATTGATGCCTCAAGTAATTGTGAAATATCAAGAGGCATCAAAGGGGGGAATGTGGTGGAATCTCGGTAAAAATAAATTTAGTAGGCCGAGATTACCACGTGGCATGTGTACGTGCATATGCTGACGTATCGATCAGTTGGTTGCACGAGGCAAGATACGATCAGTAGTGTACGGAGCATGTGCAAGAATACAGGATGTAGTATTCCCCCTCCTCCATTGTGCTGGACAAGCCATGCGGTCAAACAGGAAGTTAATTCTTATTTGTATTGATTGGTTAAGAGAATGTGCGGGTGGAGCTTAATATGGGAGGAGTTATGTGCCTATATAAGGAGCCTGCACTATTGTCCGGGGCTCAGAATTTGCTGTATTTTGGTGACGCTAGTCCCTCTGAGTCCCGATCGGTGATCCAATAAAGAATCTCTTCCTTCCTGAAGAAACCTGTGTCCATCTCTCTGTGCTTCGCTTCCGTCAGTTTCTCCGGTATCAGTGTTGCGTTAGTGGGGATTGTGTGTATGTTTGTGTGTGGGCTGTCCATATTATTTGTATCAGGGGAGGCTTATTCTGCAGGTCTGTGTATATCTAGCAGTGTGAGTGGCTTCCCTGGGTTCCAGTGGAGACCAGGCTGGCCAGGTACAGGTCAAGGACAGGAGCTGCAACAGCAGCTGCAGGCTGCTCTACTACAGTGTGGATTCCCATTCACAAGTGCTGGGAGGAACTGATCTGAGGTCACTTCCTCTACGTTCTGCAATGCATAAATTGAGGATTTTCCTTCACCACCTTTTCGTATTAGCAGATATCTGAAGTTTCACTGAGACTCCTTATAGGCCAGAGCCTGTTTGGCTCTAGCAGCCTTGAGTGCCGTGCAAAGACACCTCGAGTGCCGTGCATGGCACTAGTGCCGTAGGTTGCCTACCCCTGCCCTACACCATACACTGACACGGTATCAGTAACCAGTGCCCAGTGCACATCCTCAGCTTACACCATACACTGACACTGACACGGTATCAGTAACCAGTGCCCAGTGTACATCCTCAGCCTACACCATACACTGACACTATATCAGTAACCAGTGCCCAATACACATCCTCAGCCTGAGTGACAGCCTAAACCCAGCACTGACACCATACACTGACACTGACACGGTATCAGTAACCAGTGCCCAATACACATCCTCAGCCTGAGTGACAGCCTACACCCAGCACTGACAGTATATCAGTAACCAGGAAGTCACTCAGGGAGGCTGTATTATTATAATGGTATCTCCCGTGAATAGCTGCTCCCCCCCCCCTCATCCACCGGAATGGATCCTTCCATGTCTGAGACTCCACACCAGAGCGTCTGAAAACGTCTTGACGTCACGAGTCACATGACACGTTACGCTGAGTGGACGCAGGAAAGCTTCATTCACCGGATAGAGCAGTGGCAGAGCTAGATCGGTATGGCTGGGATACAATGTATCTACTGGGAGACAATGTATCTATCGGGGGATAATGTATGGCTGTAACATTAGGGTGGGGGCTCAGTGATAGGCTCTGTGTATAATAACACACAGCGATAGGCTCTGTGTATAATAACATACAGTGTCAGGCTCTGTGTATAATAACACACAGCGATAGGCTCTGTGTATAATAACACACAGCGATAGGCTCTGTGTATAATAACACACAGCGATAGGCTCTGTGTATAATAACACACAGCGATAGGCTCTGTGTATAATAACACACAGTGATAGGCTCTGTGTATAATAACATACAGTGTCAGGCTCTGTGTATAATAACATACAGTGTCAGGCTCTGTGTATAATAACACACAGCGATAGGCTCTGTGTATAATAACACACAGCGATAGGCTCTGTGTATAATAACACACAGCGATAGGCTCTGTGTATAATAACACACAGCGATAGGCTCTGTGTATAATAACACACAGCGATAGGCTCTGTGTATAATAACACACAGCGATAGGCTCTGTGTATAATAACATACAGTGTCAGGCTCTGTGTATAATAACATACAGTGTCAGGCTCTGTGTATAATAACATACAGTGTCAGGCTCTGTGTATAATAACACACAGCGATAGGCTCTGTGTATAATAACACACAGCGATAGGCTCTGTGTATAATAACACACAGCGATAGGCTCTGTGTATAATAACACACAGCGATAGGCTCTGTGTATAATAACACACAGCGATAGGCTCTGTGTATAATAACACACAGTGATAGGCTCTGTGTATAATAACACACAGCGATAGGCTCTGTGTATAATAACATACAGTGTCCGGCTCTGTGTATAATAACATACAGTGTCAGGCTCTGTGTATAATAACATACAGTGTCAGGCTCTGTGTATAATAACACACAGCGATAGGCTCTGTGTATAATAACACACAGCGATAGGCTCTGTGTATAATAACACACAGCGATAGGCTCTGTGTATAATAACACACAGCGATAGGCTCTGTGTATAATAACACACAGCGATAGGCTCTGTGTATAATAACACACAGCGATAGGCTCTGTGTATAATAACATACAGTGTCAGGCTCTGTGTATAATAACATACAGTGTCAGGCTCTGTGTATAATAACATACAGTGTCAGGCTCTGTGTATAATAATACACAGCGATAGGCTCTGTGTATAATAACACACAGCGATAGGCTCTGTGTATGATAACACACAGCGATAGGCTCTGTGTATGATAACACACAGCGATAGGCTCTGTGTATGATAACATACAGCGATAGGCTCTGTGTATGATAACATACAGCGATAGGCTCTGTGTATGATAACATACAGCGATAGGCTCTGTGTATGATAACATACAGCGATAGGCTCTGTGTATGATAACATACAGCGATAGGCTCTGTGTATGATAACACACAGCGATAGGCTCGTGTATAATAACATACAGTGTCAGGCTCTGTGTATAATAACACACAGCGATAGGCTCTGTGTGTGACAACACACAGCGATAGGCTCTGTGTACGATAACATACAGCGATAGGCTCTGTGTACGATAACATACAGCGATAGGCTCTGTGTACGATAACACACAGCGATAGGCTCTGTGTACGATAACACACAGCGATAGGCTCTGTGTACGATAACACACAGCGATAGGCTCTGTGTACGATAACACACAGCGATAGGCTCTGTGTACGATAACACACAGCGATAGGCTCTGTGTACGATAACACACAGCGATAGGCTCTGTGTACGATAACACACAGCGATAGGCTGTGTGTACGATAACACACAGCGATAGGCTGTGTGTACGATAACACACAGCGATAGGCTCTGTGTACGATAACACACAGCGAAAGGCTCTGTGTACGATAACACACAGCGATAGGCTCTGTGTACGATAACACACAGCGATAGGCTCTGTGTACGATAACACACAGCGATAGGCTCTGTGTACGATAACATACATTATGTGTATCGGGGTAAGCTATGTACTTATTATATAACTAGCATTTCCTTTAGAGCTGATCCTTCATCTTTACAAGGCTTTCTCCCCTAGGGTTAAACGTCTACTAAACTGCAAAAAGAAAATCATCCATTGTTCCCATCACCTACAGATAGTGAAACATTATATACAGAACTGTACATGTGTATAAAGTGTGTCTTTCCAAGTCAGATCATGCTAATAGCCTCTGACTTTATATTTAGTATTCGGTGTAGTCCCAACATATTCAGCTGCAGTCTACATTCAACAATACACTCTTACTGTACAATGACAAAAAATAAATAAAATGTAGAAAAATCACACTGGTACAAATGAAACCCAGGACCCTGTCTCTGGAAAGGAAAAATAGCTAGCTTGGAGAATGTTTCTAGTTTGGCTACTTTTGACTTGAATTTGAAAATAAGTTTGAGTTCCTGAGAATTCTCATTTTTAATACATAATCTTTAAGACTATTAAGAAGAATTTTAGAGTGATTAATTTTATACATGTGTACAATTTACATGCATGCGAGCACTGTTAGGGCTGCAAGAAGACAACACCGCTTTCTTACAGGATTATTCACTAAAGAGAGAATTACGGAGAATGACGAATGAATTTCTAATTGAAGGCCAAAGTAGCTGAACTGAAAACAGAATTGGCTTAGAGAAGTTTTCTAACTTGGCTATATTGGCCTATTTATTTTTTTTAAAATTCATTTTGAATTTGGTGATTCTCACCTTAGTGACTAACCCTGTATAATGTATCACACAATATTGTGGGACATTGTAAAATGATGGCATATTTCACCATGCAGCATTCCTCTGAGACAACATTGACTATAATTGGTTGTAATGAATAATATATTTAATTGTAGCGAAAAAAGGTTGTGCAGAAGACAAAACCATGGATGAAGAACCTGAAAAAACAAAGCGCTGGGAAGGGGGCTATGAAAGAACATGGTAAGCTTTTAAAGAGAACCTACAGTAGCGAAAATAACAGTAGTTAGCTCCCCTTTCTATAGCTTCCCTTCTGTCCAATCACCCTTCCTTCCCCCATTTCTGATTAAAAAAATAAAAATTAAAGTTTAAATGAGATTACTTACCTTGCTTCCAGCGCCAAGACTTTTCTGCTGCACTTGCCCATTCTGCCTTCGAAGACATTAGCATGTGGTAGAGAAGCAATGGATTAGAGGCACACTTGCGAGGCTAAACGCAGTGTTCCGCTAATCAAAGCTGCGATCAGTGGCATTTGATTCCCAGACCATTTTACTTTGTCTTGAGGTGGAATCACCTCTAGTGGCCCTCAGGAAGACAGCCGCCACCGGTATATTTAACCCTGCAATGCAAACACTATAGTTTTTGAAAAAAAAAAGTGCAGTGTTATACATTGCAGGATTAAACTGACAGCACCGCTGCACCCTGACTATTCCAGAGATTGTCTGGGTAAATATAGTGTTCCTTTAAATATGATTTTAAAAGGTTTCTGGAAGCACCATCATCCCTTCAGGTAATGGTGTTTGGAGATATTTAGACTAGCTGCTGGATGTATAACTTTACCACGGTAAATATAAAAAAAAAAATACACATATATATATAATTTTTTTTTTTCGAGGAAAAACAAAATATAGAATTATATAATGAATATGTATGTGAATTGGTTGTTGATCCAAGGAGACATCTGATTACCATTATGGGTCAAAAAGGATGGTCCCCCCCCCCTCTTTTATTTTTTTTGCATAATTGGACAAATCACTTTAATTGTCATTGCCTTCTCTTAGATCTACAGCATAACAAGATGTGTTTTAAAGGATGAACTCAATTAACTTTTTTTTTTCTTTCTCAACCTAGATAACTATTTACATTTACATGATTTCACATAGTTAGAATTATCAGCATATTGCACAGTTTAAAGAAAAGTGCAGAACTTGAGCCGGGGCTGGCTAAGAATGGATCCCCAATCGTTGTAGAACAATACCTTCTTATTACATTGCTCAGCACTTCACAAATTGAGTGCATCGTTGCTGAAGAGAATTTGATTGATTTTGTTCTTTTTAGGGAAGTGTTGAAGGAGGATGAATCTGGATCTCTCAAAGCCACAATTGATGATATTCTGTTCAAAGACAAAAGGAAACGGTAACAGCTTTATTAATTATCACTTACTGTAATTTATCACAATGGTAGTAGCCGTAGCAAATATTAAACTCCAAAACCACTTCAACATAATTCTAGATCTTACCTGTGCATATTTTTTGTTTTGTTTTTGTTTCCGAATACATTTTATTTTGGGAAAATTCACAGACCATGGATATTCCATTGCTGCAAACACCCGATATTTGTATTCTGCTACTGTTCTTAAGTACACTGATACCCCATTTGTATACCTTTTCCCATAATTCTACCTCTAATATGTTCCTTAATCCAACCCTTAATCCAAGCTGAAACACTGCACATCAAAACTCCTACCACGATGACCACTTCAAAAAGCATAAGTGGTCATGGTGGTTGGAGTAACTTTAAAAGCTCTGCACTGCATGACGGCATAGACCATCACATGATCCTCAAGGGGTTAAAAACCCAGACTGTTTGTTCTATATATTTTTTCTTTTACAATAGAGAAGTGGATTTTTTATCTTTCCTGTGTTTAACTAATGTGGTTAGTTAACTTTCTATTCATGTTGTTTAGTCCCAATTCACTTGTTTTCTTTCTTAAGAGTCTTTGAACAACGTGGTCAAGTGCGACTTGGAATGGTAAGAGTTAGTTACTTTTTAATAAATAAAAAAATAAAAAAATACAATCCATTATTTAACATTTAAAGGGAAATTCATGTAATTGTCTTTTTAACGTTTACATTTTTAGGTAAAACAAGATTGGGGGAAAAAAATTGTGGTGTCATGAACTAATGTTGCGTTTATATGTCTTCCTTCACTAGATGCGCCACCTTTATGTGATAGTCGATGGATCAAGGACGATGGAAGAACACGATCTGAAACCCAATAGGCTCACGTCTACTTTAAAGGTAATGAGGAACTGGACCACTAAAGTTCTTTTTTTCCCTAGCTGCTCAATTTAGCAAGCCTTCTTTGTATTTTAGTTTGTTAAATAGCCCAAATGGAAAGGGATACTACTCTGCACAGCTCTGCTATGGAAAATATCACAATTGTGGAATAGTTGGTTACTAAAATATCCAACCTGTTGATCCATCCATCTACTCTTAGCAAAGATGTATGGTTTATTTATTTTTTGTTTTTTTGTTTGTTTTTAGGATAGTCTGCTCATGGCACAATTTATGTAGTCTTGTATTGTCATTTAAATGTATGATGGTTCTTGCATTGGTAGAAATTTCTGCACAAATGTTAATCTCCATACTAAAATCTGCCAGATTGGTAAATAGCAGATTAACATTGCTGATGGTTGACTGTTTCACTACTTTCTGGGGTTTTTTTTGAGGGGGGAAGAGGAACGAGCGCTCTTCCCGAGATGACACACCCACTTAAAATGCAACAGCACAGGGGATAATATAAAGGAAGATATACTTACCTGAATATCTCCCTTTTGGATGCTGCCATCTTCTTGTGGGTTCTGTATTCAGCTTCTGATACTTTATCCACCGGGAACCCATGTCAGTGCTGTACTTTTGTGCAAGTATGAAAATACAAAACAGAGCTCTATAAGAGCGATAGATGGATCCTCCATAGAACTTATAGATGCTCAAATAGAGGCCTTTTCCCACGGCTATCAGAAGCGATGGCTGCTAAAATACAACAAAGGAACCTTTCAACAATTTGTATCCAGTTTAGAAATCTCCATAAGGCAAAGTAGTCCCTACTTCTTTTGACTGAGTTGGAATTTCAGTTAAAATCCAACACATTCATCGTTAGTCTTCATGGAATATGAAAAAGTTGCTACTTTTAATGTTATGAATGTAGTTGATTCATGATGTTGCTTCTTGATTATGTCTAATTCATACATTTTTGTTAAAGTGCTAGTTATATATATATTTTTAATCTTATTTTATGACATGCACCTTTAAAACCTATATTATTTATATATAAGTTGCTAGGCGGGTTTATATGTATCAAGGTTAATTTATGTACCTCTATGTATAATATTTTTCAAGTATTGGTAGTGAGCTCAAATCTGGTATAGTATCAATCCAGCTATATCTGTTTTGGGCTAAAGGACTTCTCTTGCATTTGATGCTTTTGATTTGCTTTTTTTTTTAGCTGCTAGAATACTTTGTGGATGAATACTTTGATCAAAATCCTATCAGTCAGGTAAGTGCTCCACCGCAGTTTGTAAAATACATTTTCGCCTTTAATTTTGGTAAATGACAAACAATATTTATTTTTGGCTCTGGTAGAACAAAACTGTTTTAGAAAAATCTAGCATTGTGATGTTATTGGGTCACCTGTATATTATAACATTTTTATAAAAAAAAAAAAAAAAAAAAAAAAAAAATGTCCATAGCTTCATAAGGCCCATATACAAATGCTAATAATCTATTAATAAAGATTTGTCACATTGTAGTCATCTTGTTGTGCCTTGGCTCCCAGTCCACCAGTCACTTACTCTTCTGAGTTTTGCAAAGTCTGTTCTGCTGTTGTTTCTCTAGTTTAATGTAAATGGCAGCCTCCCTTGTTCAGTTACCCTTGTATAGTGTCTGATATGTTTGTGTGTAAGTGCAAGCATTTAAAGATGTCACACAATATCCTAGTAAATATGGCACTTTGAGAATATTGTCTGTTAATGTTCAGTTCCTGCTAAAATAAACCAGTGTGCCCCTGCAAAGGCATCTGGTGGCACTCTTGGTATTTGTTCCTGGATCCTAGTCTGCTTCCCTTGATTACCGTGCTACGTAAGATCCAAGAGAGTTTATAAACATGACTTCAGTCAGATCCAAGTTTTATTTGCTTTGTACTTTGACTATGAAGCAGACAGTCTACTCTCTCAACACCTGACTCATCCTTGTTTGTCAATAAAGTGTTATGTTAGATGCAGCCATTTCAACTATGCCATTATTCTGTCATCACACAGGTATATTCATTAAAATGAGAATTCAAGGTGAATTAAGGTGAAACAAAAATAGCTGAAATGGAAACATTCTCTCTTAGCTATGATTTTATTTCAGCTTCTCTGGCGCTATGTTTAAAATTCATTTTGAATTCACTTTTAGGGTTATTAACTACAGTCAGAATTCTAAGTAATTTTCTAATTCTACGCCAAAGAAGTCAAACTTGAAGTTTAGCTTCAAGTTAAAGATTTTCCCAATTCAGCTATTTTTCATCTTAAACTCAAATTCTCACTGTAGTAAATAACTCTGACAGTTTCAATGCTCTAATCAATTTTCAAAGAATTTCCTCGATAGACTACATTGTTACCTGTCTCAGCATTGAAATATTTCTTTAACAATGGCTATGATCACCCTAGTGTCTATCTTCATAAACTTTCAGTTAAGAATCTTCGAGTTCCCTCCTCCTTTTCTATATCCTGTTCTCGCCATGCCTCCAAACAGAATTCCTAGTCATGTCTGACTCTGCCATTTTCTCTGGAAGCCAAACGTGTGTGTGGTCCCAATAGCAACAAAGTACAAGGGCTCGTGGTTGTCAAGATGAAGATTCTCTTGTCACAAATAGGTCTTATTTTTTTATTTTTACATCCTTTTATTTAAACTTGAGTGGTAAACAGTGCCATGTACCATGACCATAAATAAAGCAGTATTGTGGACACAGTGGTGACTTCATTGGTATCGTTAATAAAACAGAGGTCCTAGTGACCACAATGAAGTATACGAATATTCAGGGTGAGCGAAACATATGTAGTACATTGCGGTGAGTACAAGCCTTTGGGTCCTATACAATGGAGACCTTTGGACAATAGGTGCGACTGAGTATCTCAAGTCCGGTCTGTGGTATACAGCTGGATGTACTCGTCCCCGGGTGGTTACTCACTGGCTGTGGAGATCGTATGTCAATTTTGTGGTATCCACTCATTAAGTATTTTACCTGTCTGGGTGAATTCCCGTCCGGAATGTGTAAGAGAATAGAAGGTGCATAAGAGGAAGAGTAGAGGGTGGAGAAGGAGAGAGGTTCAGCACAAAATGGTGTTCGCCAAGAGGACAGAGGTGAGGGGTGCCGTCCGG
Organism: Pelobates fuscus; assembly: GCF_036172605.1. Taxonomy (NCBI): domain Eukaryota; kingdom Metazoa; phylum Chordata; class Amphibia; order Anura; family Pelobatidae; genus Pelobates; species Pelobates fuscus. Next base: position 39,131,674 of record NC_086321.1, on the reverse strand, counting down.
GCAGCCCCCCCGCAACCCAGCAGGCCGCAGCAGTTCACAGGTTAGGTCGACCCATCTAGGAAGGATTTCCACGGCTTCCACTCCCTCTCAAAGGTTTTTAGCGTACCTCGGACCTTGGCAGTCAATTTATCCATTAAGTGTGTATCTTTTTTGTTTTAATATGACCATGTCGATGGATGGGACCTCTGACTACAGCCAGGTTTGAGCTATTGACCTTCTGGCAGCTAGGGCAATTTTTTGGATCAATTTTTGTTTTGGTCTAGTCCATATCCATCAAGCGGCCTAGACAGTAATAGTACCCACGGGTCAGGCGTCAGTGGTATGTGGAAGATGTTCATTATTAGGTTGCTAACTTTTCCCCAAAGCATTTGTACCCAAGGGCAGTCCCACCACATATGTTTGTACGTGCCTCTCTGTCCACATAGTCTCCAACATTGGTCTGTCAGGGTTTTGTGCATGTGGTAGAGCTGAACCGGGGTAGTGTACCACCTGAACATTGTTTTGTACGATTGCTCTTGCATCGTGACACATATCGAGGTCCGACCGTTAGCCTCCCAGATGTCTTGCCAGTCACTTCCTTCCAATGTCTCCCTGAGTTCTGCTTCCCACTGGTCCGTGTATCGCAGGCCCCCAGTCTGTATTGTTGATGCATAAGTGTGAGTATAGCCTAGTGATGAGGCCCTTTTGATCTGTTTCTGCATCACAGATCTTTTCAAAGAATGTTAGCTGTGTTCGGGCTGCTTTTTTGATGTGTGGATTTTGGGCAAAGTCCCTGATCTCTAGGTACCGAAAATAGTCAAATAGGTCTTATTCTGTAGCATTGGGATGTGGAAGTTCCAAAGTTACAACCTATAGTCCACATGTTCGAGCCCAATTATTACACATTGCGTTTTTCAGTTCATAACTATAGATATACTCCTTTTAATTTTTTTTTTTTTTAAATTTACGTTTTGAAGTAACTCGCGTTTAATTTTTGTCTCTTAAAATTTTTTTATTGTTTTTTCCTGGAATTGCATTTTTCAGGTTGGCCTCATTGTTACAAGGAACAAACGAGCAGAAAAACTGACAGAACTCGCTGGTATGAAACTTGACCATTTTAAATCCTGCTGAACCAGAAATCCTGTGACACTGTAATCCATCATGTTGGTTCTTTTTAATGCCCATGCTATTATTCTATTTTTAAAGATTTAACTGTTCATTTAAGCAAGACTTTCATCTGAAACCAGAGATGATAAACGAATGAGAACCAAATACTGGATAGTAAAACTCCGTACGATCCTTTTAATTAATGCAAAAACATTATGCAACTGATTGAGTAATATGTGTGTGCCAGTGAGGCTACGGTGATGTTGGATGCAAATTATAGTGAATAATGGCCTTTACAAATCCTGTTACTCATAAAGTAATTCAGGAAATACAAATCTGCAGGTTTTTTTTTTAAATTGTATTTATTTATTTTCTCATTCCAACCTCACCTGTATGAAATCCAAAAGGTGGCACATTCTGAGTCCACACAGATCATATCAAATGTGTTTTAGATAAATTAATATTGAATTACAACAGTCCTTACTTCTTTAATATAATTAGGAAGAAAACCAAAAAAAGTGTAAAGATATACTGTGTAGCTTGTCTAGAGATGTAAGTGGCAAGACAACGTATTGTGAATCTCTGTGGCAGCATTGGTTTAGTATCTTTTTAGACACTGTAGGTACTGCAGACACCTGGTCCACTTTTCTACTAAATTTAGTGCACAAGTAACAGTTGATCGATTGCACTTTGTCTCAGCTGGACTCATCCGTGGCATGCAACTTAAGATCTGGGACAAGATAAGTTTCATTTTATTCTGCGGAAGGGATTAAGAGTAGTTATGTTAACCTTCCAACCTTAACCTTCTTATCATGTTATTAACTGCTATTACGTGTTGCTTAGAAAAGCTTACTAATGGGGGAATGACAGTCAATGCGATCACTAAACCTTTTACCTTTTTCCAGGGAACCCCAGACAGCACATAACTGCCCTGAAGAAAGCTGTAGATATGACCTGCACGGGTGAACCATCCCTCTACAACTCGCTAAACCTAGCTCTGCAGACATTGAAGTTAGTACTTCTAGTGTCCAGTAGTATTTTACCATCTTAATCATTTACTGAATCATTTCAGCACATTGCCTTATGTTTCCTTGAATTGTGATTCTTTATTGTATGTACCCCAATGTCTACTTCCTTTACATGTGTTGGCTGTTTGATTTGGACAATGTGGAGGTTAAAATTGTCTGATTGTGAGCACATAGTTTTGGTGTGTGTTTGAGATTTACATGCTTTACTGTTGTCCTTGAAAGGCAACTTCTATCCTAAGTGACTCGGTCCCACTTAGACGTTCTCTGGTCTCCGTTGCCGGCTGAATTTCAGGGAAGAACGATGGAGCAAATAATGACACGCACACAGTTGCTTTCCAACGAACTTCAAATGTATTAGGGATAGATTGTTATATTTATACAGTATCGGATATGAACTTTGACTGTGTTACCCTTACGTTTCTTTCCCTCTTCTTCTTTATCTATGCCTTCTGCAGCTACACTGGCAAAGATTAGCTCATCATACTCATCATCATTAGTATTGGTAGGTCCTGTAAGACCTTTGAGGGATGGATATGTGCCAGTAGAGGCAAGAATGGCTGAGGCATAGAGCGGTGGAGGTGCACTAGGAATTTGATTTGCTGTAGGGGATGTAATAGGTGTACCTGTGCCTAAACTTGAAGCTTCCAACTTTCTTTTCCCTTTTAATACTTTACCATCAGGGTCAGTAGGATACCAATGTGGGGCTACTCGGAGCCAATTTATGCCACCTTGTTCCATATATTCTTCATCCCAATCTGGGTCTGGGCCATACCATGGCCAAGACTTTTTATCACCAAGACATAATCCTTTGATTATGTTCATGTGATATTCATCATTAGCTCCTAATCTGGGGAAGGATTGGCGGATTCCATAGCCTCGGTCCAACCTGCAAGGTTGGCCACGAATGGTATGGTATAGAAGCCACCAGTAGGACTGACTTTGGACACATATTTTATACATGACTCCCCAGGGTGTGGTGGAGGGTAGCAAATGGACTGGTTATTTCCCATTCTAGGACCAAGGTTATAGGACAGATATCTACTTACAAAACCTCTGTCCTACACAATTTCCCACAACACAATAAAGTTGAAAAATGACAACTAGGGACCAGAGAAGGCAAGTGATATTACTTGTGTACACTTATCTCTAACTCTTGTATATTCACTTATATACTAAGAAATCACCTATATCTCTTTATAGGCACCTTGAATTACCACAGTCTAGTTCCCTTACTAGACCTGTCTAGTTCCCTTACTAGACTAAGATCTGGACCTTTATGTAAACTGAGTTACAATACAATACAATACAAAATAGTCTTTCCTAAATGAATGTAGTCTTACAAAACCACGGGGATCATAGATTCAGGGCGTCAATAATAGACACAAGGAATTAATACTCACCCGTAATGGTTTGGCTACATCCCACCTCTGCCACCAAGCTGAAAGGCAACTTCTATCCTAAGTGACTCGGTCCCACTTAGACGTTCTTTGGTCTCCATTGCCGGCTGAATTTCAGGGAAGAACGATGGAGCAAATAATGACACGCACACAGTTGCTTTCCAACGAACTTCAAATGTATTAGGGATAGATTGTTATATTTATACAGTATCGAATATGAACTTTGACTTACATAATATACAATAAATGGTTACACAGGATACATGTTTATGCAACAAGCGGATATAGCTGATTTTGCACAAAAACCCACCTTGTGGTCAAGCATGTCTTATTCCGCGTGATTCTTTTCACGGAATTATCAGGTCAATGTTAGTTTACGGATGCGTCTGGTTGTTATCAAATGCAGAAGTTTAATAGCAGAAGTTTAATATAAAAATAATCCGGTGGTTAGTCTGGTATTTAGCTATTGAGTAAATCATTAGAAAGAGAATATATCATCTGAATTTATAAAATGAGATTCATTAACCATTCATTGACTCTCTCTATCCCTTCAGTCCTCAATATAAAAATGTATCATTTGCCTCGTATGTGTTTTTTTGTTTGTTGATTTACTACTTGTTTCATATTTGCAAAGTGTTCTAATTTGAATGTGCAATTTCATACAGACACATGCCGGCGCATACGAGTCGAGAGATCTTAGTGATTTTCAGTAGTCTGACAACTTGTGATCCTTCAAATATCTATGAACTAATAAAGGTAAATGCCTTAAAGAAACAAAGGATATCTAGTATTGTCAGTGCAGTCCTAGATTATGGAGAATGTGACTTGTTCTTTTATAAGTCTGGGATTCCTTCACACAAAGTGACCAGGGAGGGGGCTTTTAAGATAAAACGCAGGCTGTTGTAACGTATTTTATGTGTTTTTCATATAACTGTTTCAGTTGCCTTCTAGTTTTTTATTTTACTATTTTCTCTACCACTGAAGTATTTTTTTAATTTGTTTTTGATAGCAATCAGAACAATAACTGCATTATTTTAGAATGGACACAAGTTACAGTTTCCAAAGTTTGTGCATTGACTACGTGTCAAAACCATTTCAAGTAGCAAAAGTCAATTTAAGGGTACAGTAGTGCAACCTGAGTTTGTAATGGTTGATCATTCACAGCAGCAGACATTTTAGAGAACCCTGTCAAAGACAGACCATCTATGTTCTTTGAAAAGACTAAGAGATCTTCCTCTTACCAGGGCTGATGCTTTTTCTTTGTAGAGTGATATAGATCCAAATATTGATCTTTGTTATATTCAGAGGAAGCCCAAATTATTATTACAAGTGCACTTGGAAAAGTGTGAATTAGACACCAGACGTGTGTTGGTTATCAAAATAAGTCTCTGTCGTTTATTCGTCAGTTGGGTTTTTATACATTAAAAAGTGCTTACGTGCAAATACTCATAGGACAGTAGTAGGAAGGGAGTGAAACGGTAAAAGGAGTACAGATAAGACATAGGGATGAACGTCATGTACATATAACAAATAAGTTCAGAGAAAGAACAGAATGATTTGAGAAGAGACAACTCAGGTGGGGGCTATCTGCTCCCGGAACCAGACATATATGGTCTTAAGTGTCGTTTTAAGCATCAAGCATTTCCTGAGTCCAAGTTAGCCAATTTTAATATGGGATATCAAGATATCACACCTATAAGCTTGAACCTTGGAATCAAGATAAATTCTATCACAAGAGCTAGATGTTAAGTACATGGTGTTACAGTCCATTTGAAATGTGTTTTTGTACATTGACTGTATGTTGTCTTTGATTTCCTTGGCAGTGTTTGAAAGCCAGCAAAATCAGAGTGTCTGTCATAGGCCTTTCTGCTGAAGTTCGAGTTTGCACTGTGCTGACAAAAGAGACTGGTGGTGAGCAATATATTCTATGAAATACTTCTAAAGCCTGTTTAAAATGGAAGGGAAGATGGGTGTGTGCTCATGGAACACTCCAGGTGTCACAGAACTGCTCCCAATCACCCATATTCTATCAAAACATTATGGCAATTGTAGTATTTTATCACCTGGAACACAGGACCTGACAATGTGAAAAGAGATGTCAGTGTTGTTCAAAAGACGAAAGTAAAAAAAATATGTATTATGGCAGCCGCTGGTGTAAATAGTTTAGAAAAAACCTTATTATAAAGGAAAATGTTAAGCCAGAGGTGCTAAAAACTAAAACATGACGTGAAATTTAAATGTTTTTAAAGTAAACTAGTGTGCTGCTTAAATATTTTTTTTATTTTATATAACAGTTAAAATATATATATAAAAAAAAAATCCTGCCATGCATCCTTGCAAATATTTGTTTTAGTTTGCACCCAAGGTCATTGTGTATTGTAGCACGATGACACCTTGCATCTCTTGTGTTGAAGAAACTAAAAGTCAGTCCTTCCTTCCTCTGTTTTGATAACTTCATGTTAGTTTGAAGTTTATCATTGGTATACCCACCAATACAAGTTCAAAGATGTCACATGAACACAATTCTTGTATTGAGAGATCTGACAATGCTTTGCCTGTACTAGTGCCAGGAGGAAACTGCGTTCATGCTGGAGAAATGGAACAATGTGGGGAATCTATGATTTACGTTAGTCACAAAAACATAATACTTTGTATAAACCTACAGAGGAAAAACAGTAATTAAATGTGGGGGAGGTTTTATCGTACCATTACTTTATCTATGTGTGCATTGTTGTGAGTTCTTTTCAGCTGTTGTAGTTGTGCTTGTGTCTCTTTTTTTTTTTTTTAATTATTTTTATTTCTTTATAGGTGTCTACCATGTTATTTTGGATGAAAGTCATTACAAAGAACTCCTTATGTATCATGTGAGCCCTCCACCTGCAAATAACAGCTCTGAGTGTTCTCTCATCCGCATGGGTAAGCAAACCCTTGCTTTTTCTTTATTTTTTTTAATGAAAAAGTAATCTATGGTGTAATTTGGAAATATGACTGGTGATTATTTTATTCTGTATAGCATTGATTATTATTATCAAGTACGCCGTTTCACATGATGCTTATTTTTTTTTTCCTTTTTCTAGAACCGTTTTTCCCTTCAAAGGGCAGAGCCTTTAACTCAGATGTTGTTTCTGCATACTTTCTTTGACAATATATGAAAAAACAGCTTGCAAAAGCTGCATTTCTTGGCCCTAAATTTACGGCTTTGGTGGGACATTCACCTCATTGAGAAGCCTCTCTGCAGGAGACACGAGCACACACAAATGCGGCTTTGCTCATAGAGAAGGCAGGCACATTCTATTCTAAATTGTCAACACAAAATGACAGACTAAAAAACACATAGCATTTCATCATTGGAGTGTTCCTTTATGGATATCCCATAAGCTCCTACTCAGCACTTGGCAGCAGTGTCTTTCAGGACACATTTACAGTGCTTGTCTAGATAATAGAAACGTTGTTTGTGTTTGGTTAAAAAAAAGGCGCAAAACTCTATCATGCAAAGTTCTTTCATCTAATAACAGTACATAAACTAACGTAAGATTTAAGTTGTGATTATGTTGCGATCTTTCTTTGTAGGCTTTCCTCAGCATACACTGGGTTTTCTCTCCGACCAAGACGCAAAACCATCTTTTAGTATGGCGTAAGTGTTAAACATTCAGTTCTGTTCATACGTGTTAACTGTTTCTGTCAGTGGTGTTATTTAGGCAAGCTGTTAGCACGCCTGCTTCTCTTACTGCTCCTTCAGTGGAAGGTGCTCTTCTTCATACAAAATTATTAGAGGTGATGAAAGATCTTCTGATTTGAGTGCATGTTATTGGGGGCCATTCCGGAGCTTTGAATGACTGGATCCATCTGACAGCAGGTGGGGTTTTCAGACAGGTTCCATTGAGGAAGTAATATCTACTCTTTAAGGTTTACTCTAAGCACCATGACCACTTTAAGGATTTGCGGTGGTTATGGTGCTTTGAGACTGAAACAGTACACCATCAGAGATATAGCAGCATTCTGGCAGAGGGTGAGTTCTAGGCTGGCTAATGTAAATTCTGGGTGTCTGTTGTCAGCTCGACCCTCTATCCTGCCCCAGTCCTCTCCTCATCCTCCAGGAAGTTCCTTTCCCTGCAGTGATGGGGAGTGACATCACTGAAGAAGGATCAAGTTTCAGGGAGAAGTTGGCTTCGGCACTGGATTAAAGATTAGTTTTTGCTTTTATTTTTTATTTTTTTAATCTTTTTAAAGTGACAGGGGCCAGCAAGGTGTACTCTATCCAACAGAGTTTTAATAATATACTGTTTTTGGTTTGAGTAACACTTTAACTACACATCTGTTTAAAAGATAATAAATAAAACTAGAAAAGGTACAATTTCTGGGGAAATTGTGTGAAGTGTTCTTGCCTCCACCAGTAGTCTACAACTGGAGTGGGCGGAGTAACTGGTATTATTTATTTATATAGCACATTTAATTACAACGTTGTTGCACACTTACATTAAAACATACTATTATATTGTGAGAATCACAAGACCCAGACCTACATTGTGATGTATAGTATGTCTCTGAGATATTAACAATGAAGGCACAGTCGCAGTTTAGAAATTGCCCTTCAAATGTGAGCTTTGCAGAGTGGAGTTTCAATGAATGTCAATGGACTGCGTGAGTTGCAAACAAATGGTCATATTGTGAAAACTATCAGGACTATGGCTTAGCTGTGGACATTTTTAGTGGCAGCAGGGATAGCTGAACGTTTTGATATACGATTTGTGTAGGTGGGCTTGAAAATGAGGGAGTGGTGGCAGTTTAGAAATCATGTCCTGATTTTTCAGCTTTTGCCAGCTCCCACTCTAGCTTTGAACATTTTGCCATTCATTCCTATGGGACCAATTTTGCCTCGAGAACGACGATATTCCGTGAACCATTCGGCAAAACGTTCCACAAAGTAAAAGCACACCAATCGGGAACAATCCGCACGTTTTGGTATATTTTTGTCTATGTAGTGTAAAAACTGTGGGAGGAGTTAGGGTGGTAAATTTGGCTATAATAATAATAATAATATATATATGTGAGATAACATTAAGTGGTCTTGCTATGCAAGAACACTTAAATATACCATTTCAAAATATTTTTTTCTTCATCAATTCAAATGAAGGAGATAAATATTTGCTTAATGTGCATGAATAATGTACTCATGCAAACATAGCAAATTCAGGTAGATTTTATTAATTTGTTGAAATAAAAATAAAGAGTGTATTGGTTCACTCAAACCAGTATACATTTTTATTCAATTAAATTAGCTACAGTATATTGGTTCACTCAAACCAGTATACATTTTTTATTTAGTTAAATTGGCTACAGTGATTTTGTTGTTTAGCTCAGGCACACTGTCATTTAGAAGTCAAATCACTTTGTTTATGCAGTCCTTGCTTCCCCTTCTCTGCCTGAGACTAATGTAACCTCCCTACACACTTGTATAATGATTTTAAACTTCCTTTATTTCAGTATGTTTAATTTAGAATTTCTTATCCCCTCCTCTTAAAGGATCACTAAGGTCACCCAGACCATTTAATTTCCATGAAGTGGTCTTGGACTTGAATTTTTAACCCTGCAATGTAAAACATTGCCAGTTTGTAGAAACAGCAATGTTTACATTGCAGGGTCAAACACCCCTATAGTGGCTTTTTTTCCAGATAGCCACTAGAGGTCCTTTTGCTGCACTAGCAGAGTAAAATTCAATGCTTTCCTATGAGAAGCATTTGAATGTACGCACTGAAGCAGTTTTCAACAGAGGAGCATTGGATTGGCCATCAGACACAGGAAGTGGAGGGGCTGACGGGGGGAGGAGGTGGGCGCCTTAAACAAATCTGTAGGTACGGCTCACCAGAGCTAGGAATACAGACCTGTATTCCTAGCTCTGTAGTGTAACATTGAGTTGCCTGCTAGAGCCTGCAACAGATTAGCGTTCAATTAACAGAACATAAGATAACTAACTTCGAAAATAAACACACTGTGCTTTAAGATTTGGTTGAAAATTAAACATTTTTTCTATGTTGGCATTGTGATTCACAGGCAAGGTATGGGTAAAAAAAAAAAACCCACATACTTCCTTGAACTAATTGAGTGGCCAGACACATTTTATTTTTAAACAAAGTTTTGGCTGGTGTTCAATACAGTAGGAAGAAATAAGTTCAGATCAGGATGTATGATACCTTTTTACAGAAGAACTGCACAATTTACATGTTTTGTATGTTTTTCAGGCACCTTGATAACAACACTGATCCAGGCCTGACATTAGGCGGTTACTTCTGTCCACAATGTAAAGCCAAGTACTCTGAACTTCCCGTGGAATGTAAAGTCTGCCGTAAGTACATACAGATCCCATTTTAAGGTCTGCTGTGTGGAAATCTTGACGTATCCAGAATAGAAATAACATTGAGTGAAATGAGTCCATCGGTACAGAGTAAAGGATCCATCATTATTAAACTATTTGGGTGTCTGGCGGGCTAAGCGTTATATGGCAATATAAATTAAATGTAGTCCTTAAAAGAGCATTAATTTGATTACCTAATTGTTTAATTGGTACATTACCAGTTCATTGGGTCCCTGGAAAAGAAACACTGGAATTTGCCACAGCTTAGTCTGCTTTATGGTGGCTGCTTTCTCAGTGCCAAAGTTCTCTTGCAAGGTTCCTTCTTTTTTTTTTTTTCATACCAATGTGCTCCACTGGAAAATTGACGCCTTGTATGCTATAGATTCAGAATACCTTACAGGTTCCAGTATAAAACAGAGATATGTAGTTTGAAATGTCAGCTACTGTTGTCAGGGCTGCTTTAATTGATTTCTTTACTAAAGCTTAAAGTGGCACTGTCACCGTCTCTGGACTTTGCATAATTTGTAAAGACCCTAGACATGAAGGTACCATTTTCTCACATGCATGAGATTATAGCCGAGAGGTCTAAGAAGGATCCTGCGAGACCTCGGGATCGACTATAGATGTTTCCAGTTTCCCTGCAGTAGTCACTGGTGAGGACTGGGGGAAATGACATTTCCAGGCAGTGGTAGTTCCATAAAGTGTCAGGGGTAGGAAAAATACTGAGACAAAGTAGTCCCTACTTTGTATCAGTAAATCTGTTGACTGGGTCGAAATTTCGGTAAAATCCCAACACCGTAAATATGAGTTTCATAAAAAATTTATCTTTATGAAATACTAATTTTGCAGGGGGTGGCAGAGGGTGTGTGACAATGCTGCTTTAAAGGGACACTCTCTAAGCACAAGAACCACAACAACGTAATGCAGTTTATCTGATGCAAAGTGACTGTGCATGCAGATTAGATGGACAAGTAAAAAATCTAATTTAACGGAGACTGAATATCTAAACATGCATGCTTGTATTTGTAAAGTTAGAGTATTCTTTTAAATTGTTTACATGCCTGTAACTGCTTACTTTAACCCTTTAAGGACCAAACTTCTGTAATAAAAGGGAATCATGTCATGTGTCCTTAAGTGGTTAAGCTTAACATATCCATGCTTGATACTCGTGTAAAGAATTGAATTATTTTTCAGGTTTAACCTTGGTGTCGGCCCCTCATCTTGCTCGTTCCTACCATCACTTATTTCCACTAGATGCATTTAGTGAGGTTCCCCTGGAGGGGTATGAAGGAGAAAGGTAATTCTTTTATACTATATTCTTAAAACATTATTTATGACAACTAGGCAAAACCAAGTGAAGTTCTCTATCCATTCCAGTGCATTCTAACTCTATTGAAAAATTGTAAGCTATTTGAAATAATGTTACTTTCTTGATTGAAGGTACTGTCGAGCCTGTGATGGAGATCTGAAAGATCCAAAAGTAAGTCCTGTTCACTTAACTTCTCATGTAACACAATACAATCTGTATTGTGAAATCAAATGCTTTTATGTTATGACAGTTAAACTTCATAATATCTGTATGGTGAGATGTGGTCTTCTGTACTGCACCCTTACCCTTTTTATTTCTTTTTTTCCTATATCCTCCTTTTTTTCAATTTGTAAAAAAAAATTAACATCTCTCTTTCCCATAATAAAGTAATGCATTAGAGTTTAAAATCCTTGTTTAGGTTATTGTTTTAGAGACATTATAGCATGAGTTTACATAACCGCATCAGTTAAGCAACAGCTTACATAACATTGATTGCAACAGTTTACATAACTTTTGACAAGCTCCTGATAGTTCTGAAAGTTTGACTGAAATAGTCCTATCATTTTACCCCTAGTGGAATAAATACCTCGAATTCTTTATTGCCCGGAGCTTTGTGGAGTTGTAAACACCAAATCTTTCAACATAAACATTAAACTGGCCAAGAAACATTTCCACCCCTGGTCTGTCTAGTAGACAAGTTGCTACTGGAAAAAAAGACTTGGTAATAACCCAAAAAATGTTTATATTGTCGTACTTGATCCCATTTAGTTCCTATGTAAACCTTTGGCAATTGTTGAACTCTGACTATTCTTAGTAAAGTAACTAAAATCAGGATATTGTAATCTATCTTAGTTAACAATGCAATATTGCCTTTGATGTCTGTCATTTCATTTTTGTTAAAGGGGGACTATAGGCACCCCTTCATCTCAATGAAGCGTACTGGGTGCCTTTCCTGTTGTTTTTAACTCTGCAACTGAAAGCATTCTGCAGTCACTAATGTTCTTCTGTGCAAATAATTGACTGAAACTTGGCTATTTTAATCAGATGGTCTCATAGAGAAACACTTTGGTTATTGCAGTGCTGTGTTTTGCTGTGCATGTGCATTATTCCCCCAGTACTTTTGTATGGGAAGCAATTGGCTTGGCTGAGATTCATACACTGATGATCTCAGCCAAAGAGGCAAAGCTTCCCCATTGAGACACGCGCGGCGAGGGCTCATAGGTAAGAAATACTCACCCTTCTACCCTTCTACCCTTCACACGGCAAGGGAAACATGAATACAGTAAAATAAAAACGATAGCATTTGAAATACAAGTTTGTTCCTTTAAATAGTAATGCAGTGTTTGGATGGTTACATTTAGTGACTGGTGACATCTTTGTTTTTCTTTTCAATGAAGGTTTACATTTGCACAGTTTGCCAGAGCGTCTTCTGCGTAGAATGTGACCTGTACGTTCATGATTCTCTTCACTGTTGTCCAGGATGTATCCATGCGCGACCCAGTTCTGCGATGTAATGAAGGCTGCCTTTCCTGAAATGTTCATTCAAACTGGGGTTTATTCGTTCGTGTACATAATGTAGAATATTTAGGAAGTAGACAAGATTTAGAAATAGAGCAATCCTTGTTGAAATCACAGGAATGTTCCTGCTAATCGCAACAGTTTCCCTGCTAATTGCATTGCTCTAAGAACCTCTGTGTCAGTGACATGTTTGTAAATCTCTCCCATTATATATTTTTTAATTTACTATTTTTATAGCAATTCTGTAAGGTGTGTTGGGGTAAATTAACCATGGGCTAAACTGACATGGAGTCAGTTGCTAATAAAATTCCAGTTATACATTGTGTTGGCACTTTATAGTGAGTCCTTGGATCAGTCCCACAATACCTGTACCCTCTAAACGTCAATTTTAACAACCCATGTTCTGCCACCTCGGTTTTCCTTTCTGGTGACCTGCTTCTAGGACACAAGATCAAAGTTCCCATAACTTGCAGCACAAGCCTAGCATTAAACATGCCTGTGGTGTGTAAAATGAACTCATGGCATTGTACACTTTCATGTATTTTAGCAGTGCTCCGTGCATGGTGATCTTCCAGCATTCCAGGTTAATATAGTCGCCAGAAGGGCCTTTACCAACTGCTTCCCCTTAACATACCTCCAACACTGCTCTATCCCTCATGTGCTTTCCTGCCACCCACTGTTGGGAGGTATAAATGCCTAACAAGTGCATAGACATTTTACTTGTTACACTAGACATTGTGTAATTAATTTGCATGCTTGGTGTGCACACAGTCATATATGAACTCCAATGCACAGGCTAGGAAGCAAACATCATACTAGTATATGATTTATGTATACATTCTCTGGCAATTTTTGCTAGCACAATTAATATATCAAATTATATTGCAGAACTGAATTTGGAATACATACATTTATGGAAAACATATTCGATTGAAATAATGTATTTGCATTAACATTACCAAAAATGTAAAGTTTTATTTAGGACAGTTTGAACTGTGTTATATCTATTCACATTAGAGCTCCTTTATCTCATGTTTTCTACCATTTTGCTGCAATGATCAGGAATGAATTAATGTACAACTTGATATTTTGTGCATTTCATTTGTTTTTCAGTGAAATTATATATTGCATTGATCTTCCTCCCACCGATTTGTTTGGAAGCTGTATGCATCTAAATACCCTTTAATGTGCTTTAAAATACGAAGTAATGAGCAGTGTTTGTGCCACTGTATTCCCTTCTTTACATCAATTTGGTTTCCAAGAAAAATGGCTAATGCACTAAAAATAAATTGATAATTCAGATGTCGGCTTTCTAGTGAAAGCTTTACAGCTTCTAATTTGTAAAAACAAACAAAGCTATTTGTGCAAGATTTTTTCATAAGCTAGAAAACATTTTCATAGTTTAGAGCTTTCTGATATAAACTGAACATTGTGCAGCAGACCTAATGGCGTCATTCATAGCTTTGTGCCAGGTTGTAGGTCTTTGTATATTGTACGTGTGACTTTATTCATGTTTTCCTTTTTCATGGATGATATTATTGCAGCAGTTGTGAGAACTTTCTCATTGAGATCAATGAGAGAGCTCAAATAACCTCTTGACTTAACTTTAAAGGATCACAAACATGTATTCCTGACCCTATAGTTTTACAACCACCACCTGGCCCCCTTTTAGCCCCCTAAATATCGTAAAATCTTACTTTCATTCAAGTCTGCTGGTGGCTGGCTCTGCCTCTGATCTGCCTGCTTGGCATCAGAAGTGTTTCTCTGAGCCAATCACAATGCTTTCACACAGGAAAGCATTGGATTGGCTGAGATTGTCAAGGGACCTGAGAGCTGCATTGAATCAAGAAAGGATGAAGAAGGAAGCACATCAACCAGCCATGTAAGGAGTGGCCAGTGAAGTTATCCCTAGGCTGTAATATAAACACTGCATTTTCTCTGATACGACTGTGTTTACTGCAAAAAGCAGTATAGTTTGGTGACTATAGTGGCAATTTAAGTTTTTACTTGAATAAACCCGTTTCTAAATGATGATGATCAAGCTTCCTCGGGCTGAGTCTTTATATTAAACTGGACCTGTATTACACATTGCTGCATGTTGTATCACGTCTTCATCTATAGCTTGAGATTACATGAATTTAAAAATATAACTTTTTTGATTTCCCCCATCTTTGATACATTTACAACTTTGTACAGTAAAATATTTGTATCTGATGTAAATAAAACAGTTTGTATTATTTTTTTATTTTTTTTGTGTGTGGTTTTTTTTATTTTATTTTTTTATTACATGAGTAGTAGAGCTGTTAATTGGAAACCCGTAACATTAACTACAGGAAGCGATAGTATTTAGTTGCTGTAATATTTTTATATTCTCCAATATACTAAATATAGAAGCAAATAGTCACACTTACTTTAGTCAACGACAGGGGACTAAAAATTAAATCTATTATACATGGCTATTTTGCAAAGCATTAACATAGTCTGTTGCACTCTCGTTTAGCGGCATTTAAATTTTCTGTCACCTTAAAGAAGAACTATAGCATCTAGAATAAAAACTTGAATTCCTAATGCTACAACCCTTACCCAGATTAGTGGTGTTATCCCACAGTAAGTGACATTTTACTCCGTCAGTGCGAAGGAAGTGTCTCTGGCGGCAGTCAGTATGACTTCAAGGTAATCGTTGCTGTTTCTGTAAAACGGTAATGTTTTAACATGACGGGATACAATAACAGTACCACTTCATTGCAACCCTTTATGTTACAATGATGTGGTCCAGACCACGTGCACCCAGACCATGATGTAATGAAAAAAATCTGTATATACTCAGTGATTTCATGTAAATGTAGTATGATCAGTTAACTCTTGCATTGCTGTATGTACAGCTCATGTGCATGAACGGCACTGGTGCAGAAATGCCTAATGTGCATGCGTATTTACTGGTGGAAGAAATCTCACATTCTTGAAAGTGACAGTTCTGCTTTATATATTGCGCCATTGCTAAGGCAGCTTGCTTGTGTAAGAATTGAGAATAATAAAAAAGTTCTCACCTTGAGGATTTACAGAGGAATTCCTCCTTACAGAGTCAAATACCTTTTTATTAATACATAAACACAATAAAAGGAAGTAAAAATATTGTGTTTGAGCAGGGAAACGTGAACAATTTATCAGTATGTAGAATTGTATTTCATCCCATTTAGAAAAACAAAAATATAGCTAACTTGCAAGTCTTACATAGTCCAGTATTGCTACAAAGGAGGTTAGTTGCATAAATCATAAAACTTGTGGAAAACATTAAACAGAGGCGAAAGCAATGAGATACTCGTAAGTCACCACTCAATATCTCCCAGATAGAAACCTCCCTGACACAAAGCCAGTGGCGTCGCTAAGGGGGGGCCAGAGGGGGCCATGCCCCCCCCCCCCCCCCTACATCATGTTGGGCCCCCCCAAATGCCAGCAACTTGCTGGCTATGTGTCTAAATTCTATTCCCTCGGGCTGTAACAGTCTGTGACAGCCCGAGGGAATGCATAAGAGAGCAGTTCAGCTGAAGGCTGGGGGCTGTCTGTGGCTGGAGGGAGCACTGACAGGCTCCCAGGCACAGGCCCCGCCCCCAAACGAAGCTCCGCCTCCCGATAAGCCCCGCCCCCGCCGTTAAGCAGCAGCCCATGCTGCTGCTGCTGCTGCAAAGGCCAGAAGATGGCTGACCCCCAGCAACAGGTAGGCTTGCTGTTTTATTTACTAATCTGCTTTGAAGACTGAGGCATTGGGGAAGTTAAAAAAACGTGGGGGAATATTAACATTAAACCCACTCTAAGGGATTTTTCTCTCCACATACTACACTTTGATTTTCAACTGTGTGTGCCTACTTAGTCATTTGTAACAGTACTTTAGAACCCTTTACTATATAAGCATACAGGACAGCGTTCTGATTTAGACTACAGGGAATACACACTACCCTGATTTAGAGAACAGGGAGGATATTTTTCCCATAATAGTAGCTTTAAACTACATATGCAGATACTCCTGTCCTATACACTTCTATATGCGAGTCTATCTTGCAGGCTAACCTTAAGGTATTTTTTACCAGTCTAACTTCTCCTACAATATCATTGCTTGATATTTACCTACTTTATGAAACTCATTACTAAAATAACTTAATCTCATTAGCTAGATTCTACCTCAGACTCATACCCAGTGTACATAGTACTTTCTCTTTCACGGTTCTTGTTCTTTATTTATTATTATTTTTCTACTTAGGATGCAGCAATTTATTTTTATATGTATTAATATATGTTTATCAATTAAAGATTTTTTTTTTCTTTTTTACGTCATATACCAGGGGATTTATACTATATACCTGTGTGTATGGGCACACCCTCTGTCAGCGTGTTTTGTAAGTGGGACTCTTGCTCCACTTTCAGAAACTCTGACTTTTGGGATTTTTCTATCTATTATCGCCATTTGGGTTATGCCCTTTATTTGTTGCCCATCTAGTCCTTTCTTTTGACTCTTGGGTCAGCGTTCTCTGACCCGGTAGTCATTTTTTCTTTTGATTAGGCTTGATGTGTGTCTGCTAGTGAGGAAGCTTGTGTGTGTGTGTGTGTGTGTGTATGGATTCAGCATTCTGTGTGTGTGTGTGTATGGATTCAGCATTCTGTGTGTGTGTGTGTGTGTGTGTGTGGATTCAGCAGTCTGTGTGTGTGTGTCTATGGACTCAGCAGTCTGTGTGTGTGTGTCTATGGACTCAGCAGTCTGTGTGTGTGTGTGTCTATGGACTCAGCAGTCTGTGTGTATGGACTCCGCAGTCTCTGTGTATGGACTCCGCAGTCTCTGTGTGTGTGTGTGTACACGGACTCCACAGTCTGTGTGTGTGTGTGTACACGGACTCCACAGTCTGTGTGTGTGTGTGTGTGTGTGTGTACACGGACTCCACAGTCTGTGTGTGTGTGTGTGTGTACACGGACTCCACAGTCTGTGTGTGTGTGTGTGTGTACACGGACTCCACAGTCTGTGTGTGTGTGTGTGTGTGTGTACACGGACTCCACAGTCTGTGTGTGTGTGTGCACAAGGACTCCACAGTCTATGTGTGTGTGTGTACAAGGACTCCACAGTCTGTGTGTGTGTGTGTACAAGGACTCCACAGTCTGTGTGTGTGTGTGTGTGTACAAGGACTCCACAGTCTCTGTGTGTGTGTGTGTGTGTACGGACTCCGCAGTCTATGTCTGTGTGTGTGTGTGTTTGCGGACTCCGCAGTCTGTGTGTGTGTGTGTGTGTGTGTACAGACTCCGCAGTCTCTGTGTGTGTTTGTGTATGGACTCAGCAGTATGTATGTGTATGTACTCAGCAGTCTGGTGTGTGTATGGACTCAGCAGTGTGTGTGTGTGTATGGACTCAGCAGTGTGTGTGTGTGTGTATGGACTCAGCAGTGTGTGTGTGTGTGTATGGACTCAGCAGTGTGTGTGTATGGACTCAGCAGTGTGTGTGTGTATGGACTCAGCAGTGTGTGTGTGTATGGACTCAGCAGTGTGTGTGTATGGACTCAGCAGTGTGTGTGTGTGTATGGACTCAGCAGTCTGTATATGTGTATGGACTCAGCAGTCTGTATGGATTCAGCAGTCTGTATGTATGTATGGATTCAACAGTCTGTATGTGTGTATGGACTCAGCAGTCTGTATGTGTGTATGGACTCAGCAGTCTGTATGTGTGTATGGACTCAGCAGTCTGTATGTGTGTATGGACTCAGCAGTCTGTGTATGAACTCAGCAGTCTGTGTATGGACTCAGCAGTGTGTGTATGGACTCAGCAGTGTGTGTGTGTGTATGGACTCAGCAGTGTGTGTGTATGGATTTAGCAGTCTGTATGTGTGTATGGACGCAGCAGTGTGTATGTGTGTATGGACTCAGTAGTGTGTGTGTGTGTGTGTGTGTATGGACTTAGCAGTCTGTGTGTGTGTGTTTGGACTCAGCAGTCTGTGTGTGTGTGTGTGTTTGGACTCAGCAGTCTGTGTGTGTGTAGGGACTCAGCAGTCTATGTGTCTGTGTTTGTATGGACTCAGCAGTCTGTGTTTGTGTATGTACTCAGCAGTCTCTGTGTGTGTGTGTGTGTGTGTGTGTATGGACTCAGCAGTCTGTGCGTGTGTGTGTGTGTATGGACTCAGCAGTCTGTGTGTGTATGAACTCAGCAGTGTGTGTGTGTGGACTCAGCAGTTTATGTGTCTGTGTTTGTATGGACTCAGCAGTCTGTGTGTGTGTATGGTCAGCAGTCTGTGTGTGTGTGTGTGTGTGTGTGTATGGACTGTATCAAGGGAAATGTTTTTTAATAATCCTTGGTGGAAAATAATGAATTCTCCACCAGGGATTATAAAAAAACAAACAAACAAAAAAAACATTGTGTCGGGGGCGGGGCTTAACATGCGGCAGGGGCGGGGTCAAACTGCGGTGAGGGCGGGGTTAAATGTGCCCCCCTACTTTTGTCCCTGGCCCACCATGTGCCCCCCCTAAAAATGAATCCTAGAGACGCCACTGCACAAAGCTAAGCGTTATGGTCTGTAATCCAAAAGCAATTAGTGGTTAGGTAATTGAATGTAAGTCGTTTACAAAGAAATAACATTTCTAAAACCCTAAGCTTCAATGTGAGTAGAAAAAGTAGTGAGATACCTCCGAGCCCTGGTAAACAGTGAGTCGAGGCCTCTACATACACCTAAATATCTGGGAGAAAAATCCATATACTGATTATAATAAATTCTAAATCAAAACACCCATTGTGTTCCTATTACAGAGATTTAAAAAGAAAGTAAATGTCCGACCCACGCTTTAGCGCCCAACATGCGACTTTGTCTGGGGCTAAACGAAACCTAAGCATTAGTTTGGGAATCTGGAGAAGTTCTTTCTTTTCGAGTTAACATTCTCTGTATTGTAGCGAAATGACTATATGTGCATTATCATAAAAGGAGTGACACTGAATATTAGGCTGTCCATATGTGTGCTAGTTGCTTCTAATAATTTCACCACTAGAGGGTGTAGTGCTGTGTACACAGTTTTGGAACTAGTTCTTGTTGAGGGCATAATTGCTCAAGTGTTTTAACTAACGGGGAGGGAATTTGTACATTGTATTTTGCACTCTTATTCAGTTCCTGACTTCCTGCTTTATTGTGCAAGGCAAGCACAAGCATTTCAGGGTAAGAGATCGCTTTCTGAATCTATTGTTCTGAATAGAATATTTGTTTGAAATCTTACCTGTTTTATAAAATGCCCTGAGATATTTGCATTTAACAAAATGAATGGTTTATACAAAAACAGCCTTTTGCAATGTGTGTGTTTGGGTGAAGGATAGAAAGAAAAATTGATCACCAATATTGCGTGGAGTGCAGTTCTCAATCTTCCTGGTTCTAGTCCTCTGCTACCTAATCTTTAAAGGGACAGTCTACGCACCATAACCACAACATGATTGTCTTAATGGTTATGGTCCCATTAGGGCAAGGTCTGTCTGTGTGCTGAACATCTGAGGCTGCTCATTTCTTTTAAATTGTTTTAAAGGAACACTTCAGGCACCATAACCACTACAGTTCCCAGGTGCTGTCTAGCTGTAGGTATTCAAACTCTTTTAGAATGATGTGATTTCTAATCCCTCCCCCCCCCCCCCTACACTTCAGGATGGGGTTCAGGTGAGCTAACAGTCGCTTTTGGCTCTCACTTCCCGTGGAGGGAGGTGGCAAGCAGTGCCAATGATTTTACCACTTACAATGGAGGGGCGCCAGGCCACAAACTGTATTGGTTATGGTGCTTTGAGTTTCTTTAAATATTTTTTATAATTCTTAGAGTAGGTTGTACTGCTTCTTGTTTATTGCTGGATATACGATTAACCATTGAGACTTGAGGAAATGCAATTTACAAATACAAAAGATTGTTTTTAGAGCTACATGCTTTTTAACCCCTTAAGGACCAAACTTCTATAATAAAAGGGAATCATGACATGTCACACATGTCATGTGTCCTTAAGGGGTTAATATAACAGATTGGAATACATCAAGTTTTAATATTTAAAGGAAATATTTAAGACAAAAAAGTTTTGTAACTGCTTTATTCAAATATAGTATTAAAACGTGCACAAAAAAAAACCCAAAAACAATAGAAGAACAAGCTAGCAGAACGATTATGTACTTTTTGATTTTGTTACAATACTGTACTAATTCTGCAAATGTTACAATTCTCGCTTAAAGGAACACTCTAGGCACCAAAAAACACAACATCGTAAAGTAATGTTTTTAGTGTATAGATGCTGTTAATTTTCTCTGGCAATATAAAAATAAATATATATAGTTAATACATTGCTTAACCCAAATACACACACCCAGGGCCGGTGCAAGGATTTTTGCCGCCCTAGGCAAAAGTAAAGTTTGCCGCTCCCCCGCCCCCATGTGACATCACAATGCCCTACCCATATGATCTGCCATGTTAACTAACGCCAGTGCTGCAGTGCCGCCGTGTTTACATTAAAAGGCCTGCAGGGACAGGCTATAGACACCAGAACCACTACATTAAGCTGCAGTGGTTCTGCGGACTACAGGGAGTGCAGAATTATTAGGCAAATGAGTATTTTGACCACATCATCCTCTTTATGCATGTTGTCTTACTCCAAGCTGTATAGGCTCGAAAGCATACTACCAATTAAGCATATTAGGTGATGTGCATCTCTGTAATGAGAAGGGGTGTGGTCTAATGACATCAACACCCTATATCAGGTGTGCATAATTATTAGGCAACTTCCTTTCCTTTGGCAAAATGGGTCAAAAGAAGGACTTGACAGGCTCAGAAAAGTCAAAAATAGTGAGATATCTTGCAGAGGGATGCAGCACTCTTAAAATTGCAAAGCTTCTGAAGCGTGATCATCGAACAATCAAGCGTTTCATTCAAAATAGTCAACAGGGTCGCAAGAAGCGTGTGGAGAAACCAAGGCGCAAAATAACTGCCCATGAACTGAGAAAAGTCAAGCGTGCAGCTGCCAAGATGCCACTTGCCACCAGTTTGGCCATATTTCAGAGCTGCAACATCACTGGAGTGCCCAAAAGCACAAAGTGTGCAATACTCAGAGACATGGCCAAGGTAAGAAAGGCTGAAAGACGACCACCACTGAACAAGACACACAAGCTGAAACGTCAAGACTGGGCCAAGAAATATCTCAAGACTGATTTTTCTTAGGTTTTATGGACTGATGAAATGAGAGTGAGTCTTGATGGGCCAGATGGATGGGCCCGTGGCTGGATTGGTAAAGGGCAGAGAGCTCCAGTCCGACTCAGATGCCAGCAAGGTGGAGGTGGAGTACTGGTTTGGGCTGGTATCATCAAAGATGAGCTTGTGGGGCCTTTTCGGGTTGAGGATGGAGTCAAGCTCAACTCCCAGTCCTACTGCCAGTTTCTGGAAGACACCTTCTTCAAGCAGTGGTACAGGAAGAAGTCTGCATCCTTCAAGAAAAACATGATTTTCATGCAGGACAATGCTCCATCACACGCGTCCAAGTACTCCACAGCGCGGCTGGCAAGAAAGGGTATAAAAGAAGAAAATCTAATGACATGGCCTCCTTGTTTTTTTTTTGTCAATCTTTCTTTTATTAGAGGCAAATAAGATGGGATACATAAGAGAAATTGGGGGAAACGTTCACATGAATTACAGTATAGGGTCAGTACGGCAAGATTAAATGACATTTCCTGAATTGCGGTGCCTCAATTTTTTTTTTAAATGTTTGTCGTTAAAACCTTAGTTAGGGAATACAGGCTAAGGATCATAAGATCCGGTAGGTGACATGCTAACATATTAGAGGTCCTACAGTTGGTTTTACATGTGTAGATAAGAAGCTCCCAGGTTAAAGTAACAGCGGTGGAACATTTGGTTAAATGTTATAAGTATCGATCAGTTAAATAAAATGCAGGCTATGGATCTGAAGATCCGGTTGGGAACATGTTAAAATATTAGAGGTCAAACAGTTGGTTTCACATGAGTAGACAGGAGGCTAACAATGTAAATCAAAATAGGCAGAAAAGTAGAGAACTTACAGTGCCTGACACATCACTACTCAAAAAAGGTACATTAATGCTTACAATGTGATTTGCAGAACTTGTGGTAAACTTAATAACAATATGTAGGAATGACAAGCTTTACACCCATGTTGTGGACTGAGGCTTGGGTTACAAAATAAAAATTTAGGCTGAAGGTACAGTAGTTTGCTAACTAAGTGACTGTTAAATATAACATGCCGTTAAGTCATTGCTAAAGTAAATGAGCATATTAGATTACATAAAACTTCCTCGGCATGTGACTGAACTAATGATAATTAGGCTGTAACAGATTTATTTAGCAGGAGCTGCATAGGGTTAACTGAGATTAGAGACTGCAGGGGTCTCTCAAAACGACAAGAGAATGCTCTGTTATGCAAGCTGAGTTGTCCTGCCGCCTGCAACGCTATGCAGTTCGAGTCCAGTTTAACCCACACCATCTCGGCAGAGAATGAGTGAGGGTCCCATAGTCCCCAGCAAGGCCCCAAACCTTGAAGCTTGGTCTGTAGCTGCATCTGTCTTTATCCTCTTCGGGAGTGGCCTGCTCGTGTGGTGGGGTGGTGGTGTCTGTGCTGGCGCTGAGGTGCCCCTGCCCTTTCGGTGCCCACTCCCCGGGTGTCTGTAGGTGGGTTTCGTCGCTGGTGGCGTCGCTGTCGGTCCCTGATATGCTGCTGAGGTCTCGGGACTGTCCTGCGTTTTCTCGTTAAGGGGATGGCATGGGTTCCTGGTTCCCGGATCAGGTGAGTGACTAGTGTGGGGGCCGTATTTGGCGTGGCTTCTCTCATGCATATGTGGGTCCGTGCGTTTGCCCAGACAGCCAGACGTCTGTTCAGGTCTGTGGGGTCGCTTGTCGCTGCGGATCGTGGCGGCCTTTCTGGGTGCCTGCGGAGAGTACCTGTAGTGGAGGCGTCGGGTTTTCGGACGGAGCCATGTGGCCACCAGCTTGGCAGCCAATCTGTGAGCCATTCCGCGATCGTGCAGCATTGCCCGGAGGCTCGTGCAGAGCCGATCGAGTGCCAGTAAAGGGTCCGTTGCTTGTCGGGCACGTGTGCTCCGCCTCGTGGGCCTACGATAGACGGCCATCTTGGCTTCGTCCCCGTCTAGAGCCTCCTGCAAGCGGGTTTCCAGGTCGCCAGTTTTCTGTGTGGGTCCATAGATTGCGGGTGATTGGACCGGGTTAACCCCCACCGGTCCTGGGGGGGGAGGAGAGGCCCGATACTTCAGGTGCCGCACGCTTTGATGAGTAGGGAGAGCGGCCGCCTCTCCCCTGCACCGCGTCGTGTAGGCCCCAAGCCTCCGATCTACCGATCCAGCGTTCTTTCCGGGTGTGTGGGGTATCATTCTGCTCCCCGTCTTTGGCGTCGTCGAGTAAGGTAAGTTGGGGTTCAGGGTCTGGGATTTTCCCCCCGTTTTCCGCTGTAAATCAGGACCGGGCTCGGGAGCTCATAGATTGTGCGTCTAGTCGGCTCTCCGGTCAGGCTCCGCCCCCCATGGCCTCCTTGTTCACCTGATCTGAACCCCATTGAGAACCTGTGGTCCATCATCAAATGTGAGATTTACAAGGAGGGAAAACAGTACACCTCTCTGAACAGTGTCTGGGGGGCTGTGGTTGCTGCTGCACGCAATGTTGATGGTAAACAGATCAAAACACTGACAGAATCCATGGATGGCAGGCTTTTGAGTGTCCTTGCAAAGAAAGGTGGCTATATTGGTCACTGATTTGTTTTTGTTATGTTTTTGAATGTCAGAAATGTATATTTGTGAATGTTGAGATGTTATATTGGTTTCACTGGTAAAAATAAATAATTGAAATGGGTATATATTTGTTTTTTGTTAAGTTGCCTAATAATTATGCACAGTAATAGTCACCTGCACACACAGATATCCCCCTAAAATAGCTATAACTAAAAACAAACTAAAAACTACTTCCAAAAATATTCAGCTTTGATATTAATGAGTTTTTTGGGTTCATTGAGAACATGGTTGTTGTTCAATAATAAAATTAATCCTCAAAAATACAACTTGCCTAATAATTCTGCACTCCCTGTATAGTGTTTCTTTAATGTGAGGTAAATTAGAGATTAGTGCCACGAATAATATACTAGATTGTCTACTTACAAGCAGATGAGGATGATGATGGGCTCTAGCTGCAGTCTGGCTCCACTGGTCTGGTGTAGAACAGGATCTCTGGAGGCTGTTTGTAACTGTGGTCACAAAAATCAATATTCTGGGAGAACGGGAAGCAGCTCCCTTTTTTTGGGGCCCTTTACACAGCTCAAGGTCTGGGTCCCAGGTTCCACCTTCATGTTCCACCAATGAGTTTGTTCACAGGGGGTGGAGTGTGTAGGGGATGTCCTGATATGTGTGTAAGGAATGCATTCTGTGAATCTGTGCTTGTATGTGTAAGGGCTGCAAGGTGTGTTTCTGTGTATGTACGGGATGCAGTGTGTGCTTCTGTAAGGGGTGCATTCAGTGGCGTACTAAGGGGGGGCAGAGGGGGCGGTCCGCCCTGGGTGCCATGATGCAAGGGGGTGCCACCAGGGCTGGCCAGGCTTGGGGGTCAGTGAGCTGTGTGGCTGCACCGGTGTCCATAGCAGCAGGGGCGCCGGGCAGCCGACACAGCTCACACGCAGGGGCTGGGAGCAAGCAGGAGATCTGCACGGATATTTGGGGGTGGAGCCAGAACGGCCGTGGGGGCGGAGCCAAGCCGGATGTGGGGGCGGAGCTAAATGCAGCCTCATACTGCTGCACACAGAGGGGAAGCAGGAAGGAGTCCTGCTTCCCCAACTACAGCACAGGAGGGACTGGACCCACTCCTCCTCCAGCCCAAGCTTACTGTAAGTGAGAGAGTGTGTGCTGTGTGTAACTGTGATTGTGACTGTCTTTGACTGTGTGTGTGTGTGTGACTGTCTGCCTGTGATTGTCTGTGTGTGATTGTCTGTGCGACTGTGTGTGTGACTTTCTTTGACTGTGTGTGTGCTGTGTGTGACTGTGTGAGTGACTGCCTGTGATTGTCTGAGTGACTCTGTGTGTGTGTGTGCCTGTCTGTGACTGTGTGTGTATGTGTGACTGTCTGCCTATGATTGTGTTTGTGTATATCTGTGATTATGTGTGGGATTGTGTGTATCTCTGTGTATGTGTTTAGTAGATAGCTCCCTTATTTGGTCACTGTCTGTGACTGTGTGTGCGACTGTCTGCGTGTGTGTGTGTGTGTGTGTAAGAGACCGTCTGCCTGTGATGGTGTGTGTGTGACTGTCTGTGACTGTGTGTGTATGAGACCGTTTGCCTGTGATTGTGTGTGTGTGTGACTGTCTGTGACTGTGTGTTTATGTATGTGTGATTGTCTGCCTGTGTGTGTGTGTGACCGTCTGCCTGTGATGGTGTGTGTGTGTGTGTGACTGTCTGCCTGTGATTGTGTGTGACTGTGTGTATGTGTGACTGTCTGCCTGGGATTGTGTGTGTGTGTGACTGTGTGTATGTGTGACTATCTACCTGTGATTGCGTGCGTGTGTTTGACTGTCTGCCTGTAACTGTGTGTGAGTGACTGTGTGTGGGACTGTGTGCATCTGACTGTGTCTGACGGTCTTCGCCCTGCAGTAAGACGGCAGCCGGGATATGGTGTCATCGCGGCCTCGGCGTCATTACAGGGCGTGTGAGGGGCCTGTGCAGGAAGAGCACAGAGATCCCAGCAGCAACCACTGACCACCAGGGACTGAGGATCCACTCCAGCCCTTCTAGAGCAAGGTAGGGAGGCTGGGTGGACCTCTTATTTATTATATGTGTGTATGTATATAATGTTTGTGTGTGTATGTGATTGTGTGTTTGTGATTGTATGTGTGTGGGTCTGTGATTGTGTTTGTGTATATCTGTGATTGGTGTGTGATTGTGTGTATCTCTGTATATGCTCCCTTATTTGGTGTCCTTAAATATTGCAATCTAATATAAGGATAACAAATAAGGGATTTATCTACTTAACAACTGAAAATAAGAAAAGGGCGTTTTTAATTTTGATCCTTTAGCTGTTTAGTAGATAATTCCCTGAATTGGTGCCCGTATGTGAGATTTCCATATTTAAAGATACAAAATGAGGGTGCTGTTTAGCAGATAGTTCCCTTATTTGGTTTCCTTAAATATGGCAAGCTCACATAAGGATAGCAAATAGGGAAGTTATCTGCTAAACAATGATCGAAGTTAAGAGGTGTCAGCCAGCCCACAACAAGAAATCTGGGTGGCTAATGTGAATTATATGCAAATGTGTTGTCAGATGCCAGCATGCAGAGCACGGTGTTTCTGCGTGTGTGTATATGTATCTGAATGTGTGTATGTCCGTGTATGTGTATATGTGCAGACATCTCAAAATCTCGCCAACACTACACACCAATACACTCATGCATTTCAACGTCAACACTACATACAAACCACACCATTATATATAACCACATCACTGCATTCAAATACCAAACAACACACAAATGCATGCTTGCATTCAAACACCAACACTACATACAAACACACACACCCCTACATTCAAGCACTCATACTCCATACAAAAACATGCATACATTCACACACAAACACTGCTCAGTGCTAAATAAATTAAAACATTTTTGGTTGTTTTTTACATTTAAAGTTGAGGGGGGGAGGGTGCCAAAAATAGGACCCGCCCCGGGTGCCAAATACTCTAGGTACGCCCCTGGGTGCATTGAGTGTGTGTAAGGAATGCATTGTGTGTTTCTGTGTGTGTAAGGGTTGCATGATTGTGTGATTGTGTGTGTGTGTGATGGATGTCAATCTCTCTCCCTCCCTTGTCACTCTTTCTCCCCCTCCCTCCCTCGTCACTCTTTCTCCCCCTCTGTCCCCCCTTGTCACTCTATTTCTCCCCCTCCCTCCCTTGTCACTCTCTTGCTCCCCCTCCCTCCCTTGTCACTCTCTTGCTCCCCCTCCCTCCCTTGTCACTCTCTTGCTCCCCCTCCCTCCCTTGTCACTCTCTTGCTCCCCCTCCCTCCCTTGTCACTCTCTTGCTCCCCCTCCCTCCCTTGTCACTCTTTCTCCCCCTCTGTCCCCCCTTGTCACTCTATTTCTCCCCCTCCCTCCCTCCCTTGTCACTCTCTTGCTCCCCCTCTGTCCCCCCTTGTCACTCTCTTGCTCCCCCTCCCTCCCTCCCTTGTCACTCTCTTTCTCCCCCTCCCTCCCTCCCTTGTCACTTTCTTTCTCCCCCCCTTGTCACTCTCTTTCTCCCCCCCTTGTCACTCTCTTTCTCCCCCCCTTGTCACTCTCTTTCTCCCCCTCTCTCCCTCCCTCCCTTGTCACTATCTTTCTCCCCCTCTCTCCCTCCCTCCCTTGTCACTCTCTTTCTCCCCCTCTCTCCCTTGTCACTCTCTTTCTCCCTCTCCCTTGTCACTCTCTTTCTCCCTCTCCCTTGTCACTCTTGTTCTCCCCCTCCCTTGTAACTCACTTCCTCCCCCTCCCTCCCTTGTCACTCTCTTTCTCCCCCTCCCTCCCTGTCAATTCTCCCCCTTACCTCTATTGAAGCGTGGCCGAGCCCTGGATGGTCCGCGGGTACAGGGAGCTTTTGTTTCCTGTACCCGGCCAGACTAAAAGGAAGTGCACACTTCCTGTTAGTCCGGCTGGGTACAGGAGACAGATGCTCCCTGTACCCGCGGACCATACAGGGCTCGGCCACGCTACAGTGAGGGAGTAACAGGAGGGAGCGCTGAGCGCTTCCCTCCTGTCAGCCCCTCTCCTCATGCTGCACCCGGGCGGTGCGCCCTCATGAACGCACCAGCCCGGGCAAAGCTGCAGCGCCTGAGGCTCTCTACAGAGCACTCGGGCGGCTGCAGCATGAGTGAGCCGGCGCTCCTTGCGGCGCCCCTTGGTAAGCGCTGGCCCTGCACACACCAGTCAAGCCATAAGACTTGCTTTTCCCACAGAAATCTCACTTTAACAGTGCTCTCACTACTGCAAGGGATTCTGGGTAGGCGTATGCAAATGAGCTCAACAAAGAACCAGCGAGCCAGTAACCAACCTCATGCTTATGAGTTGCATTAAAGGAACGCTCTAGGCACCCAGACCACTTCTGCCCTTTGGAGTGGTCTGGGTGCCAACTCCCACCACCCTTAACCCTGCAAGTGTAATTATTGCAATTTTTATAAACTGCAATAATTACTTTGCAGGGTTAAGTCCTCCTCTAGTGGCTGTCTACCAGACAGCCACTAGAGGAACTTCCGTGTTCTTAGAACACAAAAAGTGTGTTAAATGATGCTAGACGTCCTCACGCTATGTGAGGACCTCCAGCGTCACCAAAATCCCCATAGGAAAACATTAAATAATGGTTTCCTATGGTGAGGTCTATTGCGCGTGCGTGGCCATTGCCTCGGCTGATGTCGGCCGGGGAGGAGAGTAGGTAGAGCCTGACCCAGCACCAAGGGACATCGGCACTGGACTCCGGTAAGTCACTGAAGGGGTTTTAACCCCTTCAGCAACTTGGGATGGGGGTGGGAGGGAGGGAGACACTGTATGGTCCTGCAGTGCCAGGAAAACTGTTTTCCTGGCACTGGAGAGTCCCTTTAACAACAGCTGTCCATGAGTGGTTCACCGGCTTTGCTCCTCTTCCTGAGTTGTTTCAAACTGTTGTATACAGCAGACACATACTCCAAGGAATCCATGTATAAAGTGGAATTATGAGGCAAAAATTCTTTGTTGAGCTAATTTGCATATGCCTACCCAGAATCCCTTGCAGTAGTTAGAGCACTGGTAAAGTGAGATTTGATTTCTGTGGGAAAAGCAATTCTTATGGCTTGATTGGTGTGTGTATTTGTATGAACTATTCCCTTACCTCAGGTGGATGGGGTTTTCTTCCACACTTTTTTCCCCACCATAACTGTGTTGGTATGTATATACATACATGTATGTAGGGGCTTGCACTCCTGCTGATAGTAATGGTGCCCGGTGCTGGTTTGGCAAAGTAGTATGTAGATAATGGAAAAAAACACACTCCAAGGACTTGAGCAGTTGAAGTAAATCTTAACTTTTATTCCATCCATAAAAGTGTCGACATTTCAGCTCTCACAAGGAGCTTTCATCAGGACAAACAATTCACAGTGACAACATGAAAGAATATATACCCACACAACATTCCTAAAAGAAACACCCACATCCTGTACTCACTAATGTGTTCTCCATGGTTTGTATTCTGTCCTGATTAAAGTTCCCTAGCGGAACTGAAACGTTGACCGTTGGAATAAATAAAAGTTTTTGTTTTTTGAATAAATCCTGGGAGTGCTGATTTCTTTTGGCTGTATCTATCTAGTGCAATCGAGCACCGGGTCTGTTAAAATGTAAGTTGGAGTGCAAGGTCTTTTTTTCTATATATATATATATATATATATATATATATATATATATATATATATATATATATATATATATATATATATATATATATATATATATATATATATATATAAATAAACAGGGGTCAAGTCCTGGGGAAAAAAGTGTGGGAACTCCCCCCACCAAAAAAAAACCCCACTCGTATGCATATATAAACGCGTGCACACACATACACTCACAGACACACACATGCACTCAGACACTCACAGACGCACACACATACTTAGACACTCACACAGTGGTGTATTTTGTGCTGCCCTAGGCATGACTATACCGGAGAACCCCCTAATCTAAATTTACACCCCCCCTCCTGTCAAGGGCGCACCGCTTCCTTATTAAGAACCCACCCCTTCCTCTTTAGACTCCACCTTTTCCTGCTCCTTTTAAAGACATACTATAGTGCCGGGAAAACAAAGCTGTTTTCCTGGCACTATAATTCCCTGTAGTGCCCCCCCTCCCTCATGTCCTCCCCTCCCCACTCGACACTGATGGGGTTAAAATCCTATGGGTATTTAGCAGATGCTGGATGTCCTCATGCACAGGGTGAGGACGTCCAGCATCAGTTAGGCGACTTTTGGTCACCTAACCACCCGAAAGTCCCTCTAGTGGCTGTCTGATAGACAGCCACTAGAGGTGGAGTTACCCCTCAAGGTAATTATTGCAGTTTCTGAGAAACCGCAATAATTACACTTGCAGGTTTAAGGGGACTGGGACACTGCACCCAGACCACTTCAATGAGCTGAAGTTATCTGGGTGCCTATAGTGTCCCTCTAAGCACACTCTCTGACAGACACCCACACTGGCAGATACACACTGACAGTAACACACACACTCAGTGACAAACACACAGACGTCACTGATTTGACACACACACACATTCACTGACACACACTCATTCATTGACAGAGACACACACAAACACAAAGGCAGACACACACTAATAGTCACACACACACTAAATGACAAACAGACTCTCACTGATTTGACAGACACTTACAAACATACACTAACAGAAGCACATACACGCAAACATGTGCATACACTAACAGAAGCACATACACTTATACGCACACACACATGCATACACTAACAGAAGCACATACACGCAAACATGCATACACTAACAGACGCACATACACGCAAACATGCATACACTAACAGAAGCACATACACTCATACACACACACGTACATACGCTAACAGACGTAAATACACTCATACACACACACACACACACTGACACAAACACACACATACACCAACAGACATGAACTAACATACACACACATACATAGACTAACAGACACACACATACACTAACAGACATACACACACATAGACTAACAGACATACACACACATAGACTAACAGACATACACACACATAGACTAACAGACATACACACACATAGACTAACAGACATACACACACATACATACATAGACTAACAGACATACACACACACACACACTAACAGACATACACACACACACATACACAAGCAGACATACACACACACATACACTAGCAGACATACACATACACTAGCAGACATACACATACACATACACTAACAGACATACATATATACAAATTAACATTGCCCACCCACCCAGCCTCCCTACCTTTTAGGAAAGCTGGCATGGATGGGTCCCTGGGGTCCAGTGGGGCTGCAGTGAGGCGGGCTGCTCTCTCCCTGTCATGGGGGGGGGGGGCACCTGATTGACGTCATATTCCGGCTTCCTGCATCAGAAAACGGCGCACGGCGAGAGGGAGCAGAGAGGACACAGCTCCCTCGCCGCGTCTGACAGGGAGAGAGCAGCCCGTGGGGGGGGGAGGGGGGGGGGCAGGCAGGCAATCAGGTGCCCCCCCCATGACAGGGGGAACAGAGGGCATTTGGGGGCAGCATTTTTTGCAGCCCCCTGAGTGCCTGCAGGGGGAACGGCGTTCCTGCTGTGAAAAAAGTGCAGGAACGCCGTTCCCACGCGTTCCTGCAGGACTCGGGCCCTGTATATAAATATAAAAATTTTTGCTGAAAACACGCCTTTTCCTCCTTCACACCCTTCAACTTTTGAAAGGCTACATGTTCAACATGATCACACAGAGCATGATTATGCTAATGCAATTTCTCAAAGAGAAGCATTTGACAGATCATAGCACAATTGGACAGTGAGCATCATGGATTATGATTACACAGTGGCCAGTTCAGGCTACCTGCTGGATTCCAGTTTAATAGCTTTTTAAATATTATTATTATTATTTTTTTTAAGCAGGGGCATGTTGGTGGAGCTCTTCTGAAAAAACGTGAAATTAAGCCTAAATTGCAAGCTATTATATTAAGTTCTATAGCTATTACTTTTAAGTTAAGGGACCACCCTTGTCTGGCTTTGGAGTGACTTGACCACAGTTTTCAAGTTTACGTTTGTGGCCTAGAGCAGCCTGTGGACAGGAGGGTGGCCGATCTCCTAGCTTGGTGCTTTCTGGACAATTGGTGGCCTTTTGAGTGTGCCTTGTTCCCCTCTGTGGCTACATGCAACAGTGCAACAATATGGCAGATGCCATGTGTCCCTTGGACTTCTAAGGTTAGCCACCTTCTAATACATCTTTGCTTCTTCGCTGGATGACATTAGCCTCTCATCTGCAATTTACCATCATCTAGTTGAGGAATTCCTCCTGTCCTCAGAGTCTTCCACAGTATGCTCCAGACCTGACAATGGGTCACAACCATGGGAAGGTATCGACACTATGTGGGAAATCTGTGTGGCCTGCTTCTGCACCACAGCCTCGGTAGTCCAGAAGGCCTCTCTATCATCTTAGCGACAGTCTATCGAGGTACTTTTCTATTTACAAGGGGAAGTGTCTTGGTACTTGGCTGGACATGCATGGACTCTTCTTCACCAATGTTGCTGTTGGTGCCAGTGAGCCTTTATCACATTAATTTTTTACAACATAGGTGACTGCTTTTTTCAAGGCTAGGACTTGACTAGACCTGACTTTTTTTCAAACCTAGCCCAAATGGTCCTTTTGGAGGACTTTAATATTAGGCTCGGCAAGCTTGTTAATTTTTTTTATTTGTTTATGTGCCTTCTTGGTGTTTTTTTTCCTTACCTCAGCAATGTCAACTGCTAGTTTTTATTCATTTATTTTTCTTGTTGAGAATTTGCTAATATTCTGTTATTTTCTTTAACTTTTAAAATTGAGAAATTATTTCAAGTCTGTGTAACTAGAAATTCCATAATATATTGCACTTACAAAACATTATTTTGTATTATGCATGCTTTTTGACGCACATATACCTCAATAAAAAAATGTATTGACCAAAAAATGTAATAAAAATAAATATTTATTTATATATTTTTTGAACATTGCTGTTTTTTTAGGGCTCTACAAAACTGCAGGGCATGTCTGATTCTTATAAAGCAGGGGTAGACAACATTCAGCACTCCAGATGTTATGGACTACTTCTCCCATACGGCTTTCACAGCCATATTGCTGGCAAGTCGTCAGGTGAAATGTAGTCCAGAATATCTGGCGTACTGAAGGTTGCCGATGCCTGTTACAAAGGTTGGGTAAATATTAATGGAAAAAAATCATACATATCATGCTTAGTAAGTCCATAACTTTCATGATGCTTTGCTATTCTAAATGTTGGTTCTACAACATCTGGAGATCTTTTGTTTGTCCAAACCCTGCCATAGGGCATGATATCCGAATGATTAGGGGCATTTCTTCACTAAACTCTAAATTGTAATCCTAATAGCAACATTTAGTTTAAAATATTCAAGCTGTGACTATGGCTCAGTAGGAGCATTTATTTCAGCTCAGCTAATATAACCTACACTTTGCCATTCAGAATTCAATTTACTGCAATTTGGAGCTTAGTGATTAAGCCTCCGTGATGTATAGGATGAGCAGTGGTTAGTGATGTCAATGTGATTTTTCAACACTTCTCCATAATATTATTCTAGACTGAGAATGGCTTCCTCTGAGGATCTGAGAGAACCAGAAGATGAGAAAGTGGATGTAATGAACATTCAAGAGTGTAATCCATTGGAGATGGAAAAATCAATGTATTTTGTAAATGCGGACTTTCATCAACTTGCTGCTAAAAATAATGCGAAATATGCAGCCATACGCCAGCAGTTGGGGAACAGCTACAATGCATTCATGAGAAGTGAAACCAGGAGGCTGAAATCTTTCCACTCATATATAAAACTTTCATCATGGTGTCCAAAGTTGATGGCCAACGCAGGATTTTATTTCACTGGAGTGGAGCACAGTGTCCAGTGCTTCTGCTGTGGCCTTGTTTTCTGTACAACGAGCCTACGAACCCCTCCGTATGAAGATCATGTGAAACACAATCCTACATGCATGTTCATTCAAGGCAAAGATGTTGGCAACATCCCCAAGTATGAAGTGCGTGTTCAACAGTCAGAGACTGATGGCACAAATCTACAGCCCACTGCTCAGTTCACAACAGAGGAATCAAGGCAAACAACCTTTTCTGGCTGGCCTTTCTATGCCAGGACTCAACCAGCTGAACTTGCCAGAGCAGGATTCTGCTTTACTGGTGAGGGCATTAAAATATTATTGGCTAAACCTCTTCAAAGGCCACTGTAATTTTAACATGTATTTATTTAGGCAGATTATATATTTTTTTGTTTCCATTTGTATTAATTAGAAAGAAGTATATTTAGTATTATATTTTTGGCTGCCCCAGCCGGTCTATGTACCGCCAACCCCTATACATGATCTCTTACACATACAAAACTAACCACACAATACATGTTTAGATAGCTTAGACAACTTGCACACACATGCTATCAGTAAATGAAGAGCCATGCCCTCTCTACCTATACTGGTAATGGGGAGCAGGAGAGCTGTTGATTGTGATACAAATACCTGATTCTGCTTCTTCTGGTTGGGTTATCCACCGGAATATCAGCTCACATTCTCACACCCTCTACTTCCCAAGAGTGCCCACGGCATATTGCAAGAGGAGTAATAAAAAAACAAAATAAATTAAAGTGTGCAACATCAAGTGAAAAACACAATACTTGAAAGTGATCTCATAATGTTCAAATATATATATATATATATATATATAAAAAACAAAAATAATCTTGCACTCCACCTATGGAAAATCTAGTTGCCCGGTGCTTGTCAGCCAAAAATGTAGAAAAATATCAAAGATAGCACTCCAAGGACTGAATAAAAATTAACTGTTATTACCTTCATTAAAACAGCAAATTATCAACGTTTCAGCTTGATCCCCTCAAGCTTTTGCTGTCCTGACGAAAGCTTGAGGGGATCAAGCTGAAACGTTGATAATTTGCTGTTTTAATGAAGGTAATAAAAGTTAATTTTTATTAAGTCCTTGGAGTGCTATATATATATATATATATATACACAATAAACAATACACAAGATCCAGCGCACTCTCCTATCTACTAAACAGCAACTTCAATGTTGATAGATTTTATTAGTTTTTAAAAGGTTTTATTTAAAAACACCTTATCTAGGCAAAAAATAATGGGGATTTAGTTACATTATATGATCATACATTGCATAAGCCTGCCACAACGTCAATGTACCCCATCTTTGGCAGGTCCTACTCTCACAGTCTAATGTCTGCTCTTATGAGATTAACCCACTTACTTGGGAAAAAAATTCCATCTGAGGCTCTCTGCAGTACAAGGCTAAATAGGGACCTGAGATGAGGCACCTGTGACAGGGAGGGGTGCAAAACCAAGGAGTTGGCTAGACTCCCAATAATCTTGCACTCCACCTATGGAAAATCTAGTTGCCCGGTGCTTGTCAGCCAAAAATGTAGAAAAATATCAAAGATAGCACTCCAAGGACTGAATAAAAATTAACTGTTATTACCTTCATTAAAACAGCAAATTATCAACGTTTCAGCTTGATCCCCTCAAGCTTTTGCTGTCCTGACGAAAGCTTGAAGGGATCAAGCTGAAACGTTGATAATTTGCTGTTTTAGTGAAGGTAATAAAAGTTAATTTTTATTAAGTCCTTGGAGTGCTATATTTGATATTTTTATATATATATATATATATATATATATATGAAATAACTTTAAAAAGGCAAATAGAAAATGTACATAGTGCAATCTATTCGATAAGCAACAAATATAATTTTATAAAAGAACCACTCACATGTGTAAGAGCAGTATCAGGCTCTATGTAAGGCATCCCAGGATGCCTGTACCGGCTGCGATGTTACCTCTCTGCAGGAGACATACAGATCAAGGCAACAGAGAATGCTTGATGAAACCTTCCCCTCCAATATTTATTCTAGTACAGTATTAAAATACATGCGGGGAGGAGCCCAAATATGCGGTGGTCACAAACTGATATGCAGTGAAGGACCTTAAACGGATGGCAACCCGCTAGCAAAAAAATACTATTAAAGAGGATAATGTTGTCTTTCCCTCCATTTGTATATATTTAAATAATGTCCCTCCCCTGGAAAATTTTAAAATTGTATGCAGACCCCTCCAGCTACTTGCCACTGCTAGCCAAATGTTTTATATAATTTTCAAATGCATAATGTTATAAACTTAGTGATCTGTGATTGTGCCATGACCATTTGTGTTCATATCGTGTTTTTGCATGTCATGTCTTCAGGGCTCAGGGACACTGTGCAGTGCTTCTCATGTGGAGGGTGCCTGGGAAACTGGGAAGAGGAGGATGACCCCTGGAAAGAACATACAAAGTGGTTTCCTGAGTGAGTTAAATGTTGACTGGAGTCAGTCAATGGAACAGGCAGGGACCCAAAAAAGCCAGGAAGACAAGAGATACTGAAAAACAGAACAATATAGCAAACAAGGAAAAAACAAAGAGATCACAGAAGTAAGGAGCACAAAATAGATAGTAGAGAAGCATACACTATACAGAGTATAGTGATATCCAGAAAGACCAAACAGTTACTTCAAAGTATTAATAAAACAATATGGAATTTTAAATTATCTTAGCTTTAGTGAAGAGGTAATTCTAATTTTATTAATGACAAGAGGCAAACAGAGACCGTTTATAAGGGTGAGCCCCTTGTCTTCATAGTACCTTCTGAAAGACACGGTCTGTTTCTAGTGTGAAAAAAATAATATAATGCAATCATAGCAAACATCTCAAAATGCAGAGGGTGGGAGTTAAAAAAAAAAAGGAAGAGGAAACACAAACATACAAAAGGGAGAATTGAAACTACACGGAGACGTAAAATGAGAACGGTATAAGTGTATAATAAGATAGAGAGGAGACAAAAAACAAATTGAGACATCACGATACATGAAAGAGGATGCAGGAAGAATAATGAGGAAATGATAAGAGGATATAACGGAATCTTTATCCGTGAACTAATATTATATTCTCTTTATTTAGGTGCAATTTTCTTGGTAGTAAGAAAACCCAAGTTGAAATAAAGCAATATATTAAATCTTACGATGGATTCTCTGGATTTATGGTAATTTTTGTTCATTATTATCTTCTAAAATGCTGCCTGAAGAGACAGGCCGTATAAGCTGATCATTTACACAAATTACACAAATGCTATTAGTGTGATGTAATTCCAGTAAAATACAAGTTTAGCAGGCTAAGATTGCCACAAGGCATATGTATGTATATGTGTTTGTAGTATCTAGTTAATTACACGTAGCTAAGATACTGTCATCACTGTACTGACCAGGTGCAGGAATGTAAGAACTGGAATTACGCGTCCCTCTCCTTTGTATCAGATGAGCCACGTGGTTAGACCGGATGGATGAGTTTAGACTCTATTCATTAAATAGGTTAAGGGTATGTGTGGGTGTAGTTAATTGTGGGAGGAGCTACAGTGCTATATAAGGAATGTACTCTATGTATTCAGTACTCAGACTTTGCTGTATTTTGGTGACGCTAGTCCCTCTGAGTCCCGATCGGTGATCCAATAAAGAATCTCTTCCTTCCTGAAGAAACCTGTGTCCATCTCTCTGTGCTTGGCTTCCGTCAGTTTCTCCGGTATCATTTGGTGCATTGGCCGGGAAGCTCATCGTTCAACGGTAGCTGAGAGGCAGAGGCGTGAGACGGTCTATCTTTGCCCACGTTCTCTACGGCTGCACCCCTGAACTTCTGCGTGGACCTCCCTTCGTCTCGGCGCCACTGGTCTGTTGTCCAGGAGATCATCGGCCTCTACGTGAGAAGTGCTGGGGTGTCCCCGTCGATGAGTGTGAACTCAGGTTCAGGAACGAGGAGGTAAGATAACTGCTGTTTTAGACGGCAGGACCCGCTAGGGGTATACCGATTGTGCGGTAGGCCCAAAGGGGTTTTTGAATCTGTATCTGCCCCCTCTGTCGGAGGGAAGGAGCGAAGGCGCACCGCTCGATCGAACGCTCTTTAGTCAGACCGTTTGATTTGGTTAGTCAGGCGGGGTCCTGGTGTAAGATAGCCCTAGCCGGACACCGGTGTCTTGTCTAGACTAGCGTTCTAGGGTGTATATTACGTTCGCTAGGTCGGAGGGACCGGGAGACTAAGCGGCGCCTGTGTAAATTCGGTTCGCTAGTTCTCATCCTATCTGGGCTAAGTGGGAAGGCGTGTAAATTTGGAACCCACTAGACTTTTGATAGTACGACTAAGAGGCGCCTGTGTAAATTCGGATCTCTAGCTCGTTGTATAGTGCGACTAAGAGGCGCCTGTGTAAATTCGGATCTCTAGCTCGCTATGTATATGTGGTGATTGGGCAGTGTGGCTAACCAAAACGGGTGTATATAGTTTTAGGTAGTCCATTCAAGGTACTGGCCAATAGTTTAGTTGGGAATTGTAAATGTGTTAACGATTGTTTTAGTAAAGTGTATATCTTGTTAGATAGCGCGAGCTCAGCCGTCTAGCGAGAGTGTTAATAGTGTGTTGCTGTATTATAGTGCACGGTACCATAACCCTGTATATTTACTGACATTATATAATAAGTACTAATCATTGTCGTCCATTGCATGTTTAACACCATAACCACTAATAATTGTATTGTGACCTTAACTTGTGCTTTGACCTATGCTAACCGTACTGTAACCGCTATTTGTAAAAGACGATGTTACTGGGGTGTGTTATAGACGGGTAATTCGTATATAGAGAATTATAGCGTGGGTGACTGTATAGTTACGCCAAAGGGCATAATATTGATTATATAGTGACTGGTGTAACAGCTGTGTGTGTACGGGAATTCCCTGAGTGTTTATTGTTATTGTGTACGTTTCACTTGGTAACCGTACCACGTGGTGCTGTTGCCAGAGGAAACGGGTGTGACTGTTGAATAGTACGCGTGTATAGTATTCGTTGTCGACGACGTTCCATTGTTAAGTATGGGTGCGTCGCAGTCAACGATTCCGGATCCCTTAGGATGTATGGTTAAGAATTTTAAAAAGGGATTCAAAGTTTGTGATTTTGGGGTAAAGATGTCTCCTGTACGTTTGGTCACTTTGTGTACTAGGGAGTGGCCTACTTTGGTTGCGGCATGGCCGCCACGTGGCAGTTTGGATCCAACTCTGGTACAGCGCTTACACGTGGCTGTATCGGGTAGGCCTGAACTTTACGGCCAGTTTCCTTATATTGACTGTTGGAGACAGGCCGTAAATGACTCGCCAAAATGGCTCCAGACATGCCACGAGGAGCAGTGTCGCCTCATGGTAGCTAGGACTTGCTCGTCCACTAGGACTGGTGTTAGGCCCATTTTGGACACGCCCCCTGAGTCCGAGATCCCTTTGCCGCCCCCTTACTTTCCGTTAAGAAGAAGTGACGCAAACGCAGGAAGTCCTGCACCCCTCCCCTCATTACCCTCATCCACTTCCGCTTCCTCCTCCAGTACAGGATCCACCCCCCCTCGTACTAAATCTCCCCTTCCGGAACCAGAATCCACCCCCATTAGAAACGAATATCCTGATTTGGCGCCACTTCAGACTTCCGGTCAAGCTTCATCTAGCTCGGCTCGAAGTGTTTTATTTACGACCTTTTCCCAAAACCGACCTCCCACATCCCCATACCCTATCTCTCCCCGACCGGAACCCATGACTGACGCCTCTCTACGTAGCCCCATCCAAACCCGACAGTTGACTGGTGCCCAACAATTAAAGCACTATCAGATGCCTCTTCGTCTGAATCCCGGGTCAGCTTATATCGATGCCGCAGGTCAAATGGCACACGCTGACCCAGTCTTCGTATATGTCCCATTTACCACAACCGATCTTTTAAACTGGAAGACCCATAATTCCTCGTATACTGAGAAACCACAAGCTATGACTGATCTGTTCACCTCAATAGTACAGACGCATAATCCGACATGGGCTGATTGCCAGCAGTTACTAATGACTTTATTTAACAATGAGGAAAGGACAAGAATAAATCAAGCAGCCATTAAAGCATTAGAAGATAGAGCCCGTGCTTTGAACCAAGCTAATCCAGCAGCATGGGCCGCGACACACTATCCCAACACCGATCCCGATTGGAACGTAAATGGTGCTG
The DNA here is from genome assembly GCF_036172605.1 of Pelobates fuscus. Lineage (NCBI taxonomy): Eukaryota > Metazoa > Chordata > Amphibia > Anura > Pelobatidae > Pelobates > Pelobates fuscus. The sequence continues at coordinate 39,091,047 of NC_086321.1, read as the reverse complement.
ATATGGTTCAACTCAGAGCCTATAGAGACGCTATAATTGCTGGCATGAAAGCCGGAGGAAAGAAAGCCATTAACATGTCGAAGACAGTTGAGGTGATCCAGAAAAGCGATGAAGCGCCCAGTGTCTTTTATGACCGATTATTGGAGGCGTACCGCTTGTACACCCCCTTTAATCCGGAAGACGCAGACAATTCCCGAATGGTTAACTCCGCCTTTGTCAGCCAAGCTTACGGAGATATTAAGCGCAAGCTACAAAAGTTAGAAGGGTTTGCAGGTATGTCAATCTCCCAACTAATGGAGGTAGCTAATAAGGTCTATATGAATAGGGAAACAGAAAGCAAGAAAGAGGAGGAGCGCAAGATGCGTAAAAAGGCTGATATGCTAGCGGTAGCGATCGCAGGCGTAGATAAACGGGGCCCAGATAGAGGCAATAATAGATGGAGTAGGGAGCCTTTGAGTAGGGATCAGTGTGCGTATTGCAAGGAAGAAGGGCATTGGAGGAACGAATGTCCGCAAAGAGAGCAGTACGAGAGAGACCAACCCAGGGCAGGCTACGGAAACTTTAGAGGCAGAGCGAGAGGTAGAGGAGGCCCCGGAGGGAGTAATGGTTATAGAGGGAGTAATGGGAACAGAGGAAGTGTTAGGGAAGACAGATATATTCCAGCAGCGCAAAGGTCCCGCGATAGAGAAGGTAGGGACTTCGTAGGATTGGCTGACACGGTCATGGAGGACTATTGATACCGACCGGGCTCCATCCCCCTTGGTCGAGCGGAGCCTATGGTCGATGTATCAATAGGGGGGAAAAGGAGTGCGTTCATGATCGACACTGGTGCTGAACATTCAGTGGTGACTAATCTAGTTGCTCCTCCATCTGGAAGGACTATTACTGTGATAGGAGCAACTGGAAGAAGTGCTGAAAAACCGGTTCTTAAAAGTCGACTCTGTACATTGGGAGGCCACGTAGTAAAACACCAATTCCTTTATATGCCTGAATGTCCAGTCCAATTGCTGGGACGTGATATGCTATCAAAATTACAAGCGCAGATTACGTTCCTACCAAATGGAACAACATCCTTAAAGTTTAATGGACCTTCAGGTATTATGACTTTATCCGTACCAAAGGAAGAAGAGTGGCGACTTTATACAGTGTTGACTAGCCAAAACCCTAGGAGTGATGAGACATTGTTTAACATACCAGGAGTTTGGGCAGAGAACAACCCACCAGGACTGGCCCGCAATATTCCACCAATAAAAATTGAACTGAAACATGGGGTTTATCCAGTGAGCCTAAGACAATATCACATTCCGCAGAAGGCTAAGAAGAACATCCAATCCTATCTGGATAAGTTCATACGGTATGGTATCCTAAAATTCTGTACTTCCCCCTGGAACACCCCATTGCTGCCTGTTCAAAAGCCCGGTACAGATGAGTATCGACCTGTACAGGACTTAAGAGCAGTCAATGATGCGGTTGTTAGCATACATCCAGTTGTACCCAATCCATATAACCTGCTTGCTTTAATTCCGGGCGGGGCTACTTACTTCACAGTCTTAGATCTCAAAGATGCCTTCTTTTGCCTCCGAATTGCCGCAGAAAGTCAATGTATTTTTGCTTTCCAATGGGAGAACGCTGTAACGGGCTCAAAACGCCAAATGACTTGGACAAGACTGCCCCAAGGGTTTAAAAATTCACCTACCCTATTTGGTTCAGCTCTAAGTCAAGATCTACTGGATTTCGAGTCTATCCCAGGAGAATGTGTATTGTTACAATATGTAGATGACTTGTTGATAGCAGCAGTTACAAAAGAAAAATGTCAGCAAGCAACGCACGATCTACTACATATTCTCTGGAAGGCAGGATACAAGGTGTCTAGAAAGAAGGCTCAGTTGTGTTTGCCAACTGTCAAGTATCTAGGATTCCATATCTCTGAAGGTCAAAGAATTATGGGGCCAGAGAGAAAAGAAGCTGTCTGCCAAATACCAATACCCAAGAATAGAAGACAAGTGCGAGAATTCTTGGGGGCAGCAGGCTTCTGTAGGATATGGATTCCCAGCTATGCGATACTGGCAAAACCTCTGTACGCAGCCATCAAAGGTACAGAGCACGACCCCTTCTTATGGACCCAAGAACAGCAAACGGCATTTGAAGATGTGAAGAAGGCTTTGATGAGTGCCCCAGCATTAGGTCTACCTGATCACACACGACCATTCTACTTATATGTACACGAGCAAAGAAGAATGGCTGTGGGAGTATTGACACAGTACTTGGGATCATGGCAAAGACCTGTTGCCTACATGTCTAAGCAACTGGATGCAGTGGCCAGCGGACTTCCACCTTGTCTAAGAGCCGTAGCTGCAGCCGCCCTGCTAGTAGCTGAAGCCGATAAACTCACTCTGGGTCAAGAACTTTATGTACGAGTCCCACATGCAGTACAGACGTTGTTGGATTACAAAGGAAATCATTGGTTTAGTAACAGCCGTATGACCAAGTATCAAGCAATGTTGTGTGAAAACCCAAGAGTGCATTTAGAGACTGTAAACACCTTAAATCCAGCTACCCTTTTGCCGCAACCTACTGAAAGTCAACATGATTGTTTGGAAGTAATGGATGAAGTATTTTCAAGTAGACCAGATCTTCGTGATTTTCCCATCCAGAACCCCGATGTTCAATATTACACCGACGGCAGTAGTTATGTGAAAGAAGGGATCCGCTATGCAGGATATGCAGTGACAACAATAGACAAGGTGATAGAAGCTCGGCCACTGGCGAAAGGAACATCAGCACAAAAGGCAGAATTAATAGCACTAACACGAGCGTTACAATTGGCTGAAGGTTTAAGAGTAAATATCTATACGGACTCTAAGTATGCGTTTTTAACCACTCATGCCCACGGAGCTTTGTATAAAGAAAGAGGACTACTGAATTCAGAAGGCAAAGAAATCAAGTACGCAGCTGAAATCCTACAACTATTGGAAGCAGTGTGGGAGCCGAAAGAAGTCGGTATCATACATTGTCGAGCGCATCTGAGAGGAGATGGTGATGTAACCAAGGGAAATCGGATGGCAGATAGTGCAGCTAAGCGTGCTGCTGAATCAGGAAGACAGGAGTATGTGGGGCATATAGCTGCTCTAATACCAACCCCACTGTCTCAATGGACTCCAGTTTATACAGCTCAAGAAGAGGAGTGGTTAAAGACTGAACCGGGAAAGTATTTGGAGAACAAGTGGTATCAGCTAGAAGATGGAAGAATAGTCATACCAGCATCACTAGCGGTAGAAATTGTCCAAAATTATCACAACGGGACACATTCTGGGAGAGACAGTACTGAAGAATCTCTTAGAAAACATTTCTACATACCAAGATTGTCCAACTTGACTCAGGCCATTGTACGCAGATGTGTAACGTGTGCTAAGAATAATGCAAGACAAGGACCAGTAAAGCCACCAGGAGTTCAGTTTATGGGGGGACTCCCCATGTCCGATCTACAAATAGACTTTACAGTGATGCCTAAATCGGGTGGACATCGTTACCTGCTGGTAATTGTGTGCACCTATTCAGGCTGGGTAGAAGCATGTCCTACTCGTACAGAGAAAGCAGGAGAAGTTGTAAGATTCCTGCTACGAGAAATAATACCCCGATATGGACTACCCTGTTCTATAGGATCGGACAATGGTCCAGCTTTTGTTCATCAGTGCCTACAACAACTGACTCATATGCTTGGTATAAAGTGGAGGCTTCATACTGCATATAGACCCCAGAGTTCTGGTAAGGTAGAGAGAATGAATAGAACTATAAAGAACCAGTTGGCTAAAATGTGTCAGGAAACCCAACTTAAGTGGAACGTTCTCTTACCCATAGCTTTATTGCGAATCCGCAGTACCCCTACCAGAAGGATGGGCCTCTCTCCTTTTGAAATCATGTATGGGCGACCACCTCCCGTACTTGGTAACTTAAGGGGGGACTTGAGTCAGTTGGGAGAAGGAATTACCCGGCAGCAGGTTGTAGAGTTGGGTAAGACTATGGAGGAGGTACAGAAATGGGTACAAGATAGATTACCTGTGAATATTTATCCCCCTGTTCATAGTTATCATCCAGGAGACCAAGTGTGGATTAAAGAGTGGAATACTGTACCGTTAGGGCCCAAGTGGAGAGGTCCTTATGTTGTTCTTTTGTCTACCCCTACAGCAATAAAAGTAGCAGAAGTGACTCCGTGGATACATCACTCCAGGGTTAAACCAGCAGCAGTCGATTCTTGGCAAGTTACAGCAGATCCAGAGAATCCCTGCAAGATCCGGTTAAAACGCACTACTCAGTCGGAGTAACGAGGAATTATTGTGGATTACAAATTTTATTGTTACAGGTGTGAGTGAGAAGGCCATAATAAAGCCTGTCCGCTTACCATCACATAGTGTATAAGCCAGGAAAGTCTCGAAGGGACACCTGTGAAGATGAGCAGAACTCCATTCCCTGCAGCCCCTCACATCCTGGAAGCTGAGGCGCCATCGCACGGACGAAGACTGAGGATGACGGCGAAAGATGTGCTTTTGATAGTGTTTATTTATATGTGTTTTTATATTCAGGAAGGTAGAGGTACCGACACTCCTAGCTGTGAGGTATGCATTAAGACTACGAGAACAGGTAACCATATTTCCCAAACCCTAATTTGGCATTCACAATACGAATGTAAAGGAGAGGTATCAAGATGTAGATACCTAAATATAGACTATAGTGTGTGCCATTTAGGAGTAGGAGAACCTAAGTGCTTCAGTCCAGAGTATCAACCTCGTACAATTTGGTTGACTCTCAGGAATGGAGATCCTCAGGGGACCCTAATTAATAAGACGGTGTTAGAATCCGTACATTCTTCGGGTGTTCTGCTATTTGATGCATGTAAGGCGATATCAAGTGGTAGAAAACCGTGGAATGTATGTGGGGATCTTAGATGGGAGAGGACGTATGGGTCTAACGATAAATATATTTGTCCCAGTAGCAAAAATAAATATGTGAGTCCTAGATGCCCAAATAAAGACTATAACTTTTGTCCATATTGGTCTTGTGTGGGGTGGGCAACTTGGGGACAGACAGTAGACAAAGACATGATTGTTACTAAGTTGCCTACCAATCCATACTGTAAGTCTATGGAATGCAATCCAGTCCATATTCTTATAAATAACCCCGACAAGTTCTTAGATAAATATGGTAATTTATTTGGGTTTCAAATATACGGGACGGGTTTAGACCCTGGGACAATATTATTTATAGGGATAGAGACTGATACGGTATCCTCCCAGACTCATCAAGTATACCATTCCTTTTACGAAGAGATGAGTATAGATAATAAGATCCCCCATAATGCTAAAAACCTGTTCATCGATTTAGCTGAAAGTATTGCCGGTAGTCTTAATGTTACCAACTGCTATGTGTGTGGAGGTACTAACATGGGAGACCAATGGCCTTGGGAAGCAAAGGAGGTAATGTCCGGTTCTGAGGCAGTTGACCAACTAATATCTACACAAGCCGATTATCATTTGAGTGTTAGAGGTAAATCTGAGTGGAGATTAAAGACCTCCATCATAGGTTATGTTTGCATAGCAAGGAAAGGAATAATGTATAATACTTCTGTAGGAGAATTAACTTGTCTAGGGCAAAAAGCTTATGATGATGATACTAAAAATACAACTTGGTGGTCGGCTTCAAATGTCTCAGAACCATCTAACCCGTTTGCTAGATATGCCAGTTTAAAGGATGTGTGGTTTGATTTATCCATCACATCTACCTGGAGAGCCCCAGCAAATTTGTACTGGATCTGTGGTAAGAAAGCCTATTCGGAGTTGCCACAGGACTGGGAAGGGGCATGTGTGTTGGGTATGCTCAAACCATCCTTCTTCTTGTTACCGATTGAAACAGGTGAGACTTTAGGTGTTAAAGTGTATGATGTGAATCATAGGAAGAAAAGGGGACCCTTAGAGATAGGCACCTGGGAAGATAATGAATGGCCTCCCCAGCGTATCATAGATTATTATGGGCCAGCCACGTGGGCAGAAGATGGTACCTTTGGTTATAGAACCCCAATTTATATGCTCAACCGTATTATAAGATTACAGGCGGTGGTTGAGATTATTACTAATGAGACCTCACAAGCACTCAATCTTCTAGCGAAGCATAATACCAGGATGAGGACAGCAGTGTACCAAAATAGATTAGCCTTGGATTACCTTTTGGCAGTAGAGGGAGGTGTATGTGGGAAGTTTAACCTGAGCAATTGCTGTCTTCAAATAGATGACGAAGGGCAAGCAATAGCTGAGCTTACTAGCCATATGGTTAAACTAGTGCATGTGCCTACTCAGGTATGGAAAGGGTACAATCCAAGTAGTTGGTTTGGTAACTGGTATGAGCGGTTTGGAGGGCTTAAGGCAGTGGTAGGTGGAGTCCTACTGATTTTACTGTTGTGTCTACTCCTGCCGTGTCTTATACCCTTAGTAGTTAGGTCTGTGCAAAGCCTGATAGGAACTATAGCAGAGAGGAAGGCTGCTGCACAGATAATGGCCATATATAAGTATAAGGCTTTAGATCAGGGAGAAACTATGCAGGAAGATGAGTGTTGAAAAGATTCACATCATAAGAAAAGTCTGGTCTGGTTCATGGTAACCTGAGGTATATGCAAACCAAGGTTAAGTGATGCCTCAAGTAATTGTGAAATATCAGAGGCATCAAAGGGGGGAATGTGATGTAATTCCAGTAAAATACAAGTTTAGCAGGCTAAGATTGCCACAAGGCATATGTATGTATATGTGTTTGTAGTATCTAGTTAATTACACGTAGCTAAGATACTGTCATCACTGTACTGACCAGGTGCAGGAATGTAAGAACTGGAATTACGCGTCCCTCTCCTTTGTATCAGATGAGCCACGTGGTTAGACCGGATGGATGAGTTTAGACTCTATTCATTAAATAGGTTAAGGGTATGTGTGGGTGTAGTTAATTGTGGGAGGAGCTACAGTGCTATATAAGGAATGTACTCTATGTATTCAGTACTCAGACTTTGCTGTATTTTGGTGACGCTAGTCCCTCTGAGTCCCGATCGGTGATCCAATAAAGAATCTCTTCCTTCCTGAAGAAACCTGTGTCCATCTCTCTGTGCTTGGCTTCCGTCAGTTTCTCCGGTATCATTAGTAGGCCATTAATCGCAATCCAGAATATCCCCACTCTCTTTAGCCACACTCCAGCCACACCTCCTACCCTAAACTGCACCTCTTTGGTCATTTGAAATGTTGGGATGTTTATTACTGTACAGCCTTGGTAACAGAACTTAATGCCAACCCCTCCAGCTGTTGTAGAACTACATGGTGCTTGACCATCCTATGGAAGTTTTTTACTTGCTTTGAGAATCATTTAAAAGTACGGTAATCAAAATAATGTGAATCCTCTTCTCTGTGGTTTCTCATCCACAGCGGAACTTACAGCAGCACCCTACCAGATGATTGTTGTCATGAGAAAGAAAAAAAAAATCCATGACCAATGGTACAAATAAATTACTGACATTGTTTCACTTTGGGGAATGGTTAACTTGCACATTTCTATCATAGGTGTCAAATTAATATTTATGGGTACGCTTTTTAAACGATTTAATAATTTTAGATACACTTTTAAAATGATTTAATATCTTGATATAAAATATTTTTATATTTTTATATATAAAATATATATTTAAAATATTTTTTTTTAAATTATTTTAAAAGTTTATTTTGAAAAAATCTTTTTAAAAGCTTGCCCAGAAATATAAAATTGATGCCATAGATGGTAAACCTACACCATATATATGAATTTATGGGGCAATTTGAACATGTATATACTACAGTTTATTTTAATGGCTGTGATGCTAGGAGTTTCCCCATGGAAAGAAACCTTTTTATTTTCTCCTTAATTTTCACTTATTTACCTGCTGACATTGTATAAGGAAACCCAGCTTTCCCATTTAGCCCTTCAATTTATTATCCTTCACTTGTAGGACCTGTGCATTTTGTGTGTAAAGGCTCACCGCGTCCTGCAAATGAAGGAGACTAACAGCTTATTGGTGAATGTAGATTTCTCCATATAAGGTCACTGGGTAGAGGGGTGAAGATTAGACACTGCCGATTAGGACATAAATTAACAAAATGCTAAAGAATTAAAAGGCAAGTTTCCAGGTACAGCTTCCATAACTACTAAAATAAGATGAAACAGTTATGGTGCTTCGAGTCTCCCTTCAATTGAAAGATTAAATATGCGTAGAATAGAAATGTATTGTGCCTTGAACTTGGCGATTTATATTTCAGGGCAAACATTTCACGACAGTTCTCGGTGAGAAGATTTTACCCATGGAGACACGTAAGTATTTTCTGGGCTGTAAGTAGGATAACCAGATGCCACCATTAAGGAGTGACGTTTCTAAATTTTTTAAAAAAAAGTCATGCTTCATAAAACCCCTTTATCGTTGTGGTGGCTACTTGTGGTGTTGTATGTTGCTCATGGGGTGGCCTGTATGGGAGTGGCTGCTTGTTGTGTTTGCTTAGGGGCTGTAGTGGGGAAATAGGGACTTTAGGTGGGGTAGTGGCTAGAGTGGGGTTATAGGAGATGCAGTGGGGAAATAGTGGATGTAGTGGGAGGACAGCAACTACTGTGGGTGGATAATGGGTATAGTAGGGTGACAGGGCTATAGTGGGATGACAGAGGCTATTGCAGCAATAGATGGGGAAGAGGGGCTGTAGTGGATGGATAGGGACTATTGTGGGGTGGACAGTGGGTCTAGTGTGGTGACAGGGGCTGTATAGGGATAACATTTGATGTATTAGTGACAGGGGCAATTGTGGGAGGATAGGTACTATTGTATGTATAGTGGAGTGTCAGAAGCGGTAGTGAGAGAATATGAGCTGTAGTGGGTGGATATGGACTATTGTGGGGTGGATAGTGGGTATAGTTAGGTGACAAGGACAGAAGTGGGGATATAGGGGCTATATTGGGGTTACAGGGGCTCTAGCGGTTGGTATGGGCTGTAGTGAGGTGACAGGAGCTGTTGTGGGGGGTAGGGTCCCCCCTTAGAGCCCCTGTCACTAAATTAGCGTCCCTGTAGGGTCTCTAGTGAGAAGTAGAGGCCCATGTAGTACTGTATTACAAAACAAAAAACAAAAAAAACAACCTGAAACTAATGTTTATCCCCCCTTCTTGAGGCCTTTGAGAATTCTAATCATTGGTGGTCCAGTGGGAGATGCAGACAGATTCTCCTAGTGGTGCAGACAGCATCTTCTGGCTGGTGCCGGGAAATGTATCGGAGCATTGCTATGGTAACCTGCAGCCAGTGGTGTATCCTGGTTTTGTGCTGCCCTTAACCCCCCAGCCTCCTTACCTTTGGGAATGCTGGGGGGGGGGGGGTCTCCCTCTCCCTGGGGTCTAGTGGGGCTGCTGGTCAGTTGGCGGGCGGCGCTGGCGAGTGAGCACTTTCCTCTGAGCTGTCTGCTCAGCTCCCTCGCGCACCGCAGAGTGATGCCGGGAGCAGTGGCGGATCCAGAGCCTGATCTCGGGAGGGGCACTTGTAGATTATTTAAAAAAAATAATCCTAGCACAATAACCACTACAGCTCAGTGTAGTAGTTATGGTGCCAGTAGTGCCAGGATCCCACCCCAGAGTAAGTAGTCATACCGTTTAAGAACAGTTTGACAACTTACCTGGGGTCTGCTGGGATATAGGGCATAGGAGAAGTGGTGTGTGTTAGGGGTGAAGTGTGTGTGAAAGGTGCAGTGTGTGTGTGAGCGGTGAAGTGAGTGTGAGTGCGTAAGGGTGGCAGTGTGTGTGTTAGGGGGCAGTGTGTGTATGGGGGCACTGTATGTCTGTGTGGGGCAGTGTGTGTATGGGGGGCACTGTATGTATGTGTGGGGCAGTGTGTATGGGGGGTCGTGTGTGTGTGTTTGGGGCAATGTGTGTATGGGGGGGCAGCAGTGTGTGTAGGGCACTGTGTGTGTATAGGTGTGCAGTGTGTGCAGGGCAGTATGTGTATGGAGCAGTGTTTGTGGGGCAGTGTGTATGGGGACAGTGTGTGTTGGACAGTGTTGTATGGGGACAGTGTTTGTGGGACAGTGTTGTATGGGGACAGTGTTTGTGGGGCAGTGTGTGTATGGGGGCAGTGTTTGTGGGGCAGTGTTTGTATGTGGGGGCAGTGTGTGTATGGGGTCAGTGTGTGTATGGGGTCAGTGTGTGTAGTGTTTGTATGTAGGGCAGTGTTTGTGGGTCAGTGTGTGTATGGGGTCAGTGTGTGTATGGGGTCAGTGTGTGTATGGGGACAGTGTGTGTATGGGGACAGTGTTTGTGTGTATGGGGGCAGTGTTTGTGTGTATGGGGGCAGTGTTTGTGTGTATGGGGGCAGTGTGTGTATGTATGGGGTCAGTGTGTGTGTGGGGTCAGTGTGTGTGTGGGGTCAGTGTGTGTAGTGTGTGTGTGTGGGGTCAGTGTGTGTAGTGTGTATGGGGTCAGTGTGTGTATGGGGTCAGTGTGTGTATGGGGTCAGTGTGTGTTTGGGATCAGTGTGTGTATGGGGTCAGTGTGTGTATGGGGTCAGTGTGTGTAGTGTGTGTATGGGGTCAGTGTGTGTATGGGGTCAGTGTGTGTAGTGTGTGTATGGGGTCAGTATGTGTATGGGGTCAGTGTGTGTAGTGTGTGTATGGGGTCAGTGTGTGTATGGGGACAGTGTGTGTATGGGGGCAGTGTATGTTGGGCAATGTGTATGGGGGCAGTGTGTATGGGGGCAGTGTATGTTGGGCAATGTGTATGGGGGCAGTGTGTATGGGGGCAGTGTATGTGGGGCAGTGTGTATGGGGGGAGGGGAGGAGGGAAGGGAGGCTTTTTAATTAAAAAAAAAAAAAAATGTATTTAATAAAATATATTTATGTCCCCCCTCCCTTCTTACCTTTATTGAGGAGGAGGGGGGACATTTCTGGATCCCTGGTGGTCCCAGTGGGGAATCCCTGGTGGTCCAGTGGTTCCAGTGAACTCTAGCCCGCGCTCCAGGGCTAGAGTTCACTCTCGCGAGATTTGGAGCGTTGCCGTGGTAACCGCGGCAACGCTCCAAATCTCGCGAGAGGAGGACCCGGAGGAGCTGCTGGTAACAGCTCCCGGGTCCTCTCTCCCTCCCCTTCCGGTCGGCTGTCAGTAATGTGCCTGCGGACCGGGGAGGGAGATTACTGATCTCCCTCCCCGGTCCGCAGGCACATTGCAGGGCTGGCGCTTGGGCAATGCCAGCCCTGCACTAGCCGGCAGGGGAGAATCTCGGGGGGGGGGGCAATTGCCCCATTGCCCCCCCCCTGGATCCGCCAATGGCCGGGAGCCGGAATACAACGTCATATTCCGGCTCCCAGAATCACTCTGCGGCACTCAGGGGAAAGTGCTCCCTCGCCAGCTTAGCTGCAAGGCTAACATGACATTTGCCCTGGGCATTTGGGGGCGGCTTTTTTTGCCGCCCCCTGGAAAATGCTGCCCAAGGCAAATGCCTTGTTTGCCTCGTGCCTAAAACGTCCCTGCCCGCAGCAGTGCTCTGATACAGTGAGGGGAGAGGGAGAGGAAGCGCACCTCTCCATTCAGTGCCGGCTCTTGGTGGCCGCGTGGAAAATCTGGCCATGTGTATGAGTACTATTAGTGATAAGTTAATAACAAACACCTGCTACTAAAGTACTACAACATCTATACAAGCTGTATTAGAGGCGTTGTATCCCTGGGGAGTGTAACACACAGTAGTGGGGAGTAGTCAGGCACTAATTACCTGTTTAAACTTTTCAGTTTAAATATAAACATGCAATTTAAGGCCCTACCACAAGATGGTGTAGAGTCACAGTAAAAGTAAAGTTAAAGGCAGCCGTTACCTATAACACACTATGTCTGTAAAAGGCTAGTAAACAGATGCTTTGGCTCTACTTATTTGCCGACTGTATGTACTCTAAATCTAGAAACAGAGGAGCACAGTGACAGAGCTCATCAAGAGTGTACGCTTTGGATCTATTTATTGGAGGGCTTATACCCTCTTATAGTGTGGTAGCGTCTACTATCTCCCTTTTACTTTGTACACTATAATATTCTGCTGGTCACGGTGTATAAATATAACCCAACACACAGCATATAAAAGCAGAGAGTAGAATGCACCTGTAACGGTCCTTAGAGTGACTGGGCTTAATAAGTGTAAAATAAATAGTGAACAGGGAGGTCAAAGACAAACCAAGCTTAAAGGAGAGACCGAAATCAATTATTCAAGGTACAAAGCCGGGTCAGGTGTTGGAATTCTTTTTTTTAACCTATGCTTTTAACAATGCTTAGTGAGTATTCCCCTAGTATTCCCCTATACATACAGAGCTATATATTTTATGTTAGTGTGTCAGTCTCATGTCCCGCTTTCTACGTCTGTATTTCTTATTACGTAGCTAAAGTATTACTGTATACATAGCTTGAAGGACCAAATGGTCAGTAGGCCTGATTATAATACAAGATACTCATGCTTTGAAAGAGTTAAACTCGCATTTTGTAACATACAATATTTTTCTGTTCTTGTGTTCTTGCGCCCGACACCAGCTTTCGCTATATTTTATAGACATCCTGCACTTGAAAAATATAGCATTCTTTCTAACACCTGCAATTATAATTGGGTTCCTAAATCTTATACTGTCACTTGCATCAGTTAACAGGAGACTAACTAACAGCATTACAAAATGTTATATGAAAAGTTTTACTTTCTGTTCTGAGACTCCTATGATTAGTTAATGTTTCCGTTGATGTATACACCCCTAGACAAACTGTGTTTTATGAATGCTTATTGATACTTTGCATGCTTATTGATACTACATCTGAGTGGTGTGACTTCATTGAGTATTCCCAGCAGCTGATTAAAGAGACAAAGGAAAGTCCATGGCAGCATAAAGGTTTCCAGACCCTGTTGTGATTTCCAGCCAAACATCAGGGAAGCTAGATAACACGATAGTCATGAACAGCCGAGTGAATAAACTGGAAAATCAGAAATGACTATCAAAACACACTATTGGGACACTAGGAACAACAGCAGAGGGCTGTAATATTCTCCGATTTATATGTTGGGGTGTGTTTGTGGTAATCATGCTCCCAAAACATAACAGAACATTGAATTAGATAACTTCCATTTAATAAATATTTTGAGAAGATGATATAGAATATATCTGGGTTACAAGTGGGATGGCTCTCACAGCTCTAGCTGCTGTTGGCCCAGATTACTCGTTGATGAGTTGCCAAGCTTTTAATTATGGCCTCATTGGTTTTTGGTCAGCTAGGTGATCAGTGGCTGCTTCATCTCACTGAAGTGGTCTGGGTGCAGCTGTCCTGTCAATGTAATCATTTTGCCACTAGAGGCTCTTCCGTTGCACTCAACGAGTAAAAATCAATCCTGTGATGCGGAAGCCACCGTAAAAAAGCTTTGGTCCCCAATGCTCCTCAATGAGAAGGATTGTCTTGGAACACATCGAAGGAAGCCATGCCTCCTCCAAGATATCTCGGGAGGCAGAGAGGCATGCAGCTCCCAGGGAGACTTGGTGCTGGAAAAAGAAGGTAAGATATATCTTACAAATTGTTATGGGATGGACCTATATAACAAGTGACAAGATCACTAAAGCATTAGGAATAAAGGTTTGTTCATTCAAGCATAATTTGAATTGATGGCTCATATGTACTCCCTACTGGTCACCATTAAACATGACAAAGTTGTATCTATGATTCTGACAGGGGTTGTCCACCTCAACATCTTCCAAGATGAAGACGTACGTCTGGATTCATTTAAGAAATGGCCTGAAAATGCCCATGCAATGCCTGCTGACCTTGCTCAAACTGGTTTTTACTACACAGGTTAATTGTGATTTTACTTCTATTAAACCTTCTATTATCCCTATATAATAAAACTGTGTTTAGGCTTTGCATGGTCCCCAACCCTCTATAATGTCGCCTAGGCCATCTACATAATGCAGCGTTTTAAAAATGAAAGATAGTGTACAATCTGATAGATTATCATAATTTAGCAAAAAAAAAATTATTTTTATCACATGAAATAACATTTCAGTCCCTTAGATAAGTCAAGCTAATTAAATGTTCTCTTATTTTAGGAGTAGCTGATGCTGTTAAGTGTTTTATATGTGGAATAGGCCTTACTGGTTTTGAACCAGGGGAGGATCCTTATACAGAACATTTGAGACACAGCTCTTCGTAAGTATACAGTTTTGAAGAAATCACATTTATATACCTGACTCTGGGTATAATCTATAATTTTTTAACGCTCCTGGATTTTGGGGGAATATCAAATTCATCTGGAGCTCATCTCACGAGTGTACCTACCATGGTCCCAGAGGTCGCAGTTGCGACCGGAACGCCACTCCAACGTGCCAGGCCGCCCTTTTGACCCCTGTGCCTGTGGGCCGGCATAACTTCAGGGTTGCCTGGTGACGTCAAATGGGGAACTTACAGCACAGCGCACCCCTCCTGCTGATCAAAACATTAAGTGTGGCTGAGCGGACTGCGGTTAGAGGGTCCTCTGTTTTTCTCTACCCGGTCAGACAGGAAGTGCTTACTGAGAGCACTTCCTGTCAGAACGGGTGCTGTGGTCCGCTTGGCCATGCTATATGGACAACAGAGAGCATGGAGAGCAGCTACAGAGGGAGATGGGAAAGAGACCCATGGAAAAGACTGTCGGGGGGGGGGGGAGGAGGGGGGATTGAGACACAGGGAAGGGACTGAGGGGGGAAATTGAGACATTATAGAAGGGACTGGGGAGGGGGGAAATGGAGACAGATGGCTGGAACTGGGGGAGATAGAGACACATGGATGGGACTGGGGAGAATTGAGACACATGAAGGGACTGGTGGGAGAAATTAGACACATGGAAGGGGGGAATGAAACAGATGGGGCTGGAGGAAATTTGAGACACATAAAGGGGATGGGGGAGAATGAGACACATGGAGGGGATGGGGGGGGAGAGACACATGGAAGAACTGGGGTGGAAAATGAGACACATGGCAGGGGGGGATGTGACACATGGGGGAGCCCTAGAGTAATTCTTACCCCGGGGCATGGTAGTTTCTAGTTATGCTTCTGCATCTCACCATGCAGATTTTAAAGATCATGTGGACAACTGAGGAATCCCATCTGCTAATGTATCTACATTCTGTGAAGAAACAGATGGGTCGGAAATTCAGTTAAGCAAACTGGGAATATAGAGACTTTGCCACACGATCATATTCGGACAAGCTTGCTAACGGCCATATTGACACCAAATACATTTTGTCTATTCATACATTTTTCTGATTAGTTACAGAGACCATATCCTAATACATATTTCAGGAAAAGAGTTATGGTAGAGGAGGTTCAGTGCTGGAAAACTGATTGGGCAAGCAAGAGTGTGTTCCAGACTTCACCCATCCTAGTCAGCTTCTCATATGCCATTTTGTTATTATTGTTATTGCAGGTGTGAGTTTTTACGTAACCTGGCACAAAGTAAATCTAGAGAGGTGGAAAATGAAAAACATAAGAAGAATCTTCAAACTCAGGTAAAAAAATAAAAATCTAAATGAATCATACTAGAAACATAGAAACATAGTATGTGACGGCAGATAAGAACCATTCTGCCCAATTTTCTAAATACTTTCATTAGTCCCTGGCCTTGCTATATAGGTAGACTGATCAGCTACAACATTTAAGCCACTGACAGATAAATTGAATAAGATTAATTTTATAATTACAATGGCACCTGTCAAGGAAATGGTATATATTAGGCAGCAAGTGAACAGTCAGTTCAGGAATTTCATGTGTTGGAAGCGGGAAAAAAGGGCAAGCGAAAACATCTAATTGACTTTGACAAGGGAAGTCTAGAGGGTGTTCCCAGTATGCGGTGGTTAGTATCTACCAAAAGTGGTGCAGGGAAGGACAAGCGGTGAAGGTCATGGGCTTCCAAGGTTCATTGATGCACGTGGGGAGCGAAGGCTAGCCTGTCTAATCTGATCACACAGAAGAGCTACTGTAGCTAAAATTGCTGAAAAAATTATATAATGATGGCCATGATATAAAGGTGTCAAAACGCACAGTGCATAGCAGTTTGCTGCGTAGCCGCAGACCAATCAGAGTTCCCATGATGACCCTTGTCCACCATTGAAAGTGCCTTCAATGGGGACGTGAACACCAGAACTGGACTGTGGAGCAATGGAAAAAGGCTGCCTTGTCTGATGAATCACGCTTTCTTTTAGATCAGGTAGAAGGTCGGGTGCATGTCTCTTGTTTTACCTGCAGAAGAGATGGCAGCAGGATGTACAATGGGAAGCAGGCTGGCTGGCTGGCCGAGGCAGTGTTATGTGCTGGGCAATGTTCTGCTGGGAAACCTTTGGTCCTGGCATTCATACGGACGTTGCTTTGATATGTACTATCTAACTAGAGATTGTTGCAGACTATGTATACCGCTTCATGGCAATGGTGTTCCCTGATGGCAGTGGCCTCTGCCACACTGCAAAAAATGTTCATGGATGGTTTGAGGAACATGACAAAGAGCTAACGGGCAGACCATTGTTCTTTGGCTTATAGTGATGTGAATTGCAGTCCACAGTATCAAAAAGGCTGGTACCCCAGCCTATGTTCACCTTTAAACCTAATTCCCCTCAACACAATGTCCCTCTAAATCTCCTGCATGGGTTCACTGATGAATTCCTTGCGATTACTGGATTGGTTACAGCATTGTAGACTGCACTGTACTAATGCTCACCATTAACACTATAATGTCACCACACTCTTTTTAACGCAGTAACATGTTAAGATAAAAGTGAATAATGTGAATAATGTCTTTTCACAGCGGGGTGTCTGAGAAAACCACTGTTCTATATCCTATAATGGATTGCAGGATAAAACTTACCAGGAAAGGTTAAAGGATCTTAACATGTATAGCTTGGAGGAAAGACGAGACAGGGAGGGATAAGATAGAAACATTTAAATACATAAAGGGAATCGACACAGTAAAGGAGGAGACTATATTTAAAAGAAGAAAAACTACCACAACAAGAGGACATAGTCTTAAATTAGAGGGGCAAAGGTTTAAAAACAATATCAGGAAGTATTACTTTACTGAGAGGGTAGTGGATGCATGGAATAGCCTTCCAGCTGAAGTGGTAGAGGTTAACACAGTAGAGGAGTCTAAGCATGCGTGGGATAGGCATAAGGCTATCCTAACTATAAGATAAGGCCAGGGACTAATGAAAGTATTTAGAAAATTGGGCAGACTAGATGGGCTGAATGGTTCTTATCTGCCGTCCTTATAAAGGCTTTACTAAGCATTTATTCTCCGTCAGAGATTTCTGATTAGTTGGCTTGGAGATCAACCAATAGCTGTCCAGTCACTGTCTCTTCTTAATATCTTCACTGCAGGACAATGGGAGGAGATAAAGGGGGGCCATAGACAGGACCCCTTTATTCTAATACTATTGGCTGTTGAGTAGCCGATGGTTGGTGGGGAAAGAAGGGGATTTAGTCCTCCCAATAGTTACTCTTAATAAGCCCTGCATATTCATTTACTTTTACTGTGGTGACTGGCTAGCAAGACCTGGCCAGCCTTCTCAGTACTTAACCCTTATGCTACTGAGTTGTTTTTTTCCCCACTGGCTGCTAACACTATCAGCAGGCAGATAGTTTGGATGTTTAACATATTGGTCAAGATTTTAACAATCTGGCCCCTATTTTAATAATTCAGAAGTGATTTTCAGCCGTTCAGTCCCTGAAATCTGGACACAATTTGGTCTTATTTGTTGTCAGTATTGCAAAATCTGGACATTGTTTAATTAGTATGAACATTTTTGTTGTCTGAATGGCCAGATTTTGCTGTCCGAATGCCTTAACTGCAAATCTGGATAAGGAGCATTCAGACTTTTATAAATAACCCCTGCTTCTGGATATGTCTTGTAGACTAATACAATTTGAACAAATTAACAATTTTCCTTCTTTCTTGATCAGTTTTGTGTCTCAGAAATACAGAAACCCAGCCTGAACAATGAAAGATATGGTAAGTGACTCTGTGTAAACTAAAGTTATTACACGATGTATAATATTAGTGGGAACAAATGATGTTGTTTTCATACAGGAACTATTTATATTCTTAGATAGGGACCTCAGTTTGCTAAGGTAGGAGAACATTTGGAACCTTACACTGAGTCATAATGTATAATTTCTAGAAATTTGTCAAATGTTCACACTGTTATATAAATTTTCTCTATTATATTTATTAATATTATATAATTAAATATCTATCTGTCTGTCTGTCTGTCTGTCTGTCTATCTATCTATCATCTCAGTCTGTCTGTCTATCTATCTGTCTATTCTCAGATTGGCTATTTGGACCTTGAATTTGAAACTCTCTCTCTTTAGTAAATAACCCTAAATGTGATCCACTCTCTCTAGCTTCTCAGCATACCATTAAAGGAACACTATAGTCACCTAAATTACTTTAGCTAAATAAAGCAGTTTTAGTGTATAGATCATTCCCCTGCAATTTCACTGCTCAATTCACTGTCATTTAGGAGTTAAATCCCTTTGTTTCTGTTTATGCAGCCCTTGTCACACCTCCCCTGGCTATGATTGACAGAGCCTGCATGAAAAAAAAAACTGGTTTCACTTTCAAACAGATGTAATTTACCTTAAATAATTGTATCTCAATCTCTAAATTGAACTTTGATCACATACATGAGGCTCTTGCAGGGTCTAGCAAACTATTAACATAGCAGGGGATGAGAAAATCTTAATTAAACAGAACTTGCAATAAGGAAAGCCTAAATAGGGCTCTCTTTACAGGAAGTGTTTATGGAAGGCTGTGCAAGTCACATGCAGGGAGGTGTGACTAGGGTTCATAAACAAAGGGATTTAACTCCTAAATGGCAGAGGATTGAGCAGTGAGGCTGCAGGGGCATGTTCTATACACCAAAACTGCTTCATTAAGCTAAAGTTGTTCAGGTGACTATAGTGTCCCTTTAAATGAAGAGTTGCCTGAATTGATTACAATAGTTGCAATAAGCAGCTTCTGCAAACAGCATGTCTTGTGAAAGAAGGCTAGAGCATGTATATCCCTGTACGGGATTTGAAAACACACAAGCTGCTTTTTGAAATAACAGGCAGATTATGCAAAATATATCATTAGATTATATCTGTATGTATATGTTATATATGTGTATATGCAGCTTAAATGGTGGTAGTCTTTAAAATTGTAAAAATATATTCCATATAAAGATGTATGAGACCAGTCTTTCTTGTATGGCTCATCAACTGTAATGAGATGTAATGAACATCTCAATGAACACCCCAGATGAGGCTCAATAAAAACTTTCGAAGTTCAAAATACTAGCTCAATAAAATAAAAATGTTGAAAGGGAAAAATCTGCCACCAATCTCCTAAGTGGAGCGCTAGTTTCAAATGCACTTACCTCTAATTCTTAAATAGTCCCATATTGGACATAGGGTAAAAAAAGAGAAAATAGCTAATAGTGTAATATGAACGAGAATAACTGGTGATAACAAATATATATAAATAGACAAACTCACAAGGAAAGAGCCATATGGGAGGACTGGCTCAAATTACAAGCACATTAATGTACTAAGGTGACATCGTTCCCTCTTCTTGGTTCTTCTTATATAACTCGAAATTAAACACAAGAAATAATATTGTGTAGTATATTGAAAACCCAAAATAGCGGGTTACCAGCATTTATACCCAGAGCCAGGATTCTTTTATTGTTTTTTTCATCTAGTTTACGTATTATTCGTTTTTCAATATATTACACAATATTATTTATTGTGTTTATTATTGTGTTTAATTTTGAGTTATATTAGAAGAACCAAGAAGAGGGAAATGTGTCACCTTAGTACATCAATGCACTTGTGATTTGAGCCAGTCCTCCCATATGGCTCTTTTCTTTTTTGGGAATTTGTCTATTTATATTTTTTATCACCAGTTATTCTTGTTCAGATTTTTTTTCTCATTTTTACCATATGTCCAATATAGGACTACTTAAGAATTATGGGTACTTTCATTTGAAACTCCACTTAAGAGATTGGTGGCAGATTTTCCCTTCCAACCTCCTTATTTTATTGTGTTTACGTTATTGTCTACGTTTGGGTGGATAAAAGAGATTTCCATAACAGTGTGGTAACTGCTACAAGATTGACATTTCAATACGTAATTTTTAAGCGCCTATTTTATACACAGAATATCCCTTTTTAAAAAATATTAGCTACCTGATATGACCAGTTGTTGCTAGTTTACTTCATATTAGTATAGGGCTCAAAATGTCCACTCATTGACTAGCCTTTGTCAAGTTAAAATTCACTCCCTGGTGAGTGTTCCACTCATCATCCTGGTTTTCCAGGTAAATGTCACGTTTTAGAATAACCGCGTACGACTTGAAATGTTAAGACCTGTTTACTATACATAATCTTCGGCCCGGTTGCACACTTCCAATAAGCTTTTAATTGTGTAAATTATTTGTTTCAGGCACAGACATTTCCAGTGATTGTTGGGTTCAAGAAGCAGCAAACCTAAAGCACCAGTTGATGGAGTTTTACAATAGCTGGAACTTCAGTAAACTGTCATCATTTCCTGATTCCTCCCATCTTTCCATAGACCTGAAATCCCTCTTTGCAGATATATCTGTGGTCTTGAAGGACACCAGGAATCAGCCAGTTCGGCAGCTGACATTACCTGATATACTGTCCATTCTGAGTGATATCACCATGATAGAAGGTGAGGCTGGCAGTGGGAAAACAGCTCTGCTCCGAAAAATAGCCATTCTCTGGGCCTCAGGAACCTGTTCCATACTCAGCCGGTTCAGCCTTGTCTTTTATATCTCAGTTTCCTCCACTGAAAACCAACAAACATTAAGTGACATAATCAGAGAACAACTGGTTGGATCCACGACATTGCTTAATGAAAATGTTATGAAAGAAATTATAAGACATTTAGGAAACCAAGTCCTGTTTCTTGTGGATGACTATGGTGAAACAGAATTGGCTCCTGAAGCCATAGAGGACCTTATGCTAAATAATCCTGCCAACAGAGTGAGTGTTGCAGCCACCACATGTACTGGCACGGGCAGGAAACTGCGGAAATATGCAAGGAATGTAATTGGCATTCAAGAATTCCCGTTGTACAGCTCAATATATCTTTATAGGCAGCTTTTTTCACATGACATGGCATTTGTGGAGACGTTTTTATTGGAGTTAATATCTTCAAAAGCATTGCAAGCTGCATTAAAGACCCCTCTTTTTGCGTTTGCTCTTTGTGTTTACTGGGTAGAGAACCCTAACGAAAAAGTATCGGGGGATACTGTGATTTGCAAAGCCTATCTAATGCACAATATGTTAAATCATCCCAAAGAAAGAGACAGAGTAAAAGCTCTGATCTCATCATGCGGGCAATTGGCCCTGAATGGTCTCTTCCAGTCTTGCTTTGAGTTTACGGATGGAGATCTCTGTACATCTGGTGTAAACAGCAATGATGCTCTCAAATTTGGTCTTCTGAGTAAGTTAACCTCCCAGAGACTTCATCCCATCTACAAGTTCTTTCACCCATCTTTTCAGGAGTTTCTTGCTGGAATAAGGATCAGTGAGCTCCTGGAGTCTACTGATTCAGTTCAAGTAGAACATGCTACATTATATCTCCGTCAAATTAATACCTTCATTAAAATTGCTGGACGTTATCATTATTTTTTAAAGTACTCGTGCATGCATTCTCCCAAAACAACATCCATTATTATTTCCTACCTGTTTGATTTAATGAATAACAGTGATGCGTATGACTGTCAAGTAGACACAACCAATCATTTGCAACATCACCCTGATCTTGCAAACATAGAAGAAATTATAAGCTTACTAAGTAGCAACAAACAACATTTTCTCCTTTCGTTTGTATTTGACATGCTATTGTATTTCTCTATTAAAGTAGCACAAGAAAGCAATTCGATGACTGAATGTGCTCCCGTCATCTTGCGTTTCCTTAGTGGACAAGATCTCTCTATGGATTTAACTTCACCAAATGTGGAGCTATGTAGATTTCTGAAGCAATATCCAGAAGCTTTCTCAATGATTAGGAGCCTCACGCTATCTGTATCTGGAACTGAATGTGAATCAGATCTGGATTTTGTAAATAACGATGACTTTGCATCTCACTGGGCTGTTCAAACGGTTGACCAAGAATATTCTCAAGCTTTCCAATTAGTTTCAGAAGTCGTTCAGAAAACCACTCCTAAGAACTATCTTCTTAGGAAAAATGTGGACCTTTCCAATTTTGTTTTCAACCTAGGAACTTCTAAAAGTCCTGTTTTAAAGATTGAGGTTAGCGGCCACATCTTAGATCGGGGCACTTTACTTTGCAATCTAATGATTTTCTTGTCTCTTTCTGACCGCATAGAACTGTGCGTAAAGTGCTGTCCAGGGTTTTTTGCATCTGTCAGGATGTGCATTGAGAAATATGTTGACAAATTTGTAAAGTGCAGTATTTGTAAGGTAGGACTAAGCACAGAAGAGGAAAAGCTGATTACCCAGATGTCATCACTGGAAATTCTTGAAGTAACTGGCTCTCATCTTCCAGGTGATTATTTTACATTACTTTGATTCAGCATTTAATACTCTGGTCACCCCAACCTATGCAGAAGTTTGCCCTCTGTCGGTCCAATCCATTTTATAATTGGAATTAGCTTTATTTCCAACATAGTGATTTTAAATGATTACATAATAAAAAAACAAAATATACACACAGACAAAGCAAACCCACAAACTGACCTAAACTACCATCCCTTGCTGTAAAAGAGAAAGTATCTAAAGGGGCTATATTAATAGTATCAATGTTTCCAACCTTGATGACAGTGATAGTTCATCCACTCCTCGCTCTCTCAGCCTATCACTGTCTCCCAATTTGGATGAATCTTATAGTGCTAAGACGACTGGGTAGAGCTTTGGTTTGTGTCAAACTGTGTCCGGACAGTTTAGCAAAAGTTGGACCAGTGCTCCTCAACCCTCTCCTCAAGGCACACCTAAAAGTGCAGGATTTAGGGATTACCCGTGTGTCTAAAGTGTTAAAAAATACAACAACAAAAAAAACACCTTAGACTCTGCAGCGGTCCCCAACCCAGTCCTCATGGACCACCAACAGTCCATGATTTATGTATTTCCCTGTTTTATTCCAATGGAGATACTGACACAACCTGGACTGTTGGTAGTCCACGAGGACTGGGTTGGAGAATTCTAAGGTGTTTTTATTTTTTTCTAAACACCTTGGGAACACCCGGGTAATCCCTAAATCCTGGACAGTTAGGTGTGCCTTGAGGAGAGGGTTGACAGCATAATTATGGCACTAAGCTTCAGTGGTTATGGTGCTTTGTGTGTCCCTTTAATGCCAGCCCCTCTATCCTGCTTTCACTGAGTGGTAAACTCTATGCACTAACAAAGTTTTAGCAATTGAGTCTTGTTTTTCATTAGTTTTATAATATCTACTGTAAATAGTTTATGTTTTTTTTTTTTCTTTTTCTTCCTAGAATATTTAATTTCACATTTGGATAGATTCCAGGAACTAAAGGAACTGATACTAACCTGTCGTTTATCTGACGAATGGAATGTGATTGATATTTTGCCAGATGGTTTTAAAAAACTCCAACATATAAAAAAAATAGAGCTAAACAATGTGAATCTGAGAACACATTCTTTGCAGTTTGGTAAGCAATATAGATTTCTAATAACGGGTGCAGTTTGTTTTTGTAAGCCATAGCGGAAGACTGAATTCTACTAATGATATTCCGATCACTAAGGGCTTGTTTACGATCTTGATGCCACTTTTTCTGTTTTTTATTATCCAGCCTGTCACCACCTGTCACAGCAGCTACTAAATAACCGCATTATTTCACAAGTAGCTTCATGGTGTTGCTGACTGCTGAAACCAATCACTAACTAGCGGCTAATGGCTCTCATTGTCCTTAATGGCAGCCACTAACTTCTGCTGAGTGATCTGTTTTACAACCGCGTTGCTTCTTTTTAACAGCCGCCTCTAATTCAAAAGAGTTAACACCAGCCCCTTGCTGAGAAGAGATAATTGAATCCCTATATAACCAATTAAAAGAAAAGGTATTTTTCTAACCCCACGACCAGTTTTTACTGGCCCGCACAGGGTGACGTGCGCATGTTCCTGTGTTCATTTACATGCTTTACCAGCAAAAGGCTAATATGCAAGTGTTTCATTTCTGTAGCAGGAGCTGGTTGTAGCAATAGGCTACACAAACTTTGCATTAAAATTATAAACCTGGTTGCAATTTGTAGCTGATCCAAGCTGCTGGTTGTTATTAATAGCATTTAACAAAAAAGACTGCACTCCTGGTTCTATCATTGTGCCAGTAGAAACAGGTATTCTAGATTGGTGCTCCAGACAAATAGGTTGGCATACCTCAGAAATATACTTGCGAAAGCATTTGGTTAGTACAGACTTTATTAGGAACCATAGACTTTAAAAATGACGTTTCAGACAAGCTGGCCTTTGTCAAGCTATGATGACTTGGCAGTTTGGCCGCAACGTTGTCCTTTTTTTGAAATTAATATTTTATTGCTTTATAGAACAAGGGTACGGAATACAGAAAAAAAAGAGGGGGGGGGGGGGCTGGGAGGGGGAATTCATAGTATATTTAATACATCATACATTGCATGTATCTTTGTTTATTGTACAGCCAGTCTTTGTATTTAACATTGGTTGGATGATGCATTATATCTACGTAACATTTATAACAGTGATTCTGTCCACCTGGAACCTTTGTTGGTACAAAACCGAGTGATTTGGCCAACCAAGTGGTATTATTATCTTTGGTTTTGCATGACATATAAACGAGTAACATAAAAGAAAACTAAGAACTATATACAAAGGTCCGTCTAAGGGAGTGCAAGGATGCACAGACTGGTTAAACATGGGTCTGAGAGCCTATGGAAGGTGGGAAAACCCGTAAAGCAGGGGTTCTCAACCTTGTCCTCAAGGACCCCCTACCAGTCCAGGTAGAGTCTAAGGTGTTTTTGTTCCCTTTTTCTAAACACCTTAGACACAACCAGGTAATCCCCAAATCCTGGACTGGTAGGGGGTCCTGAGGACTGGGTTGAGAACCCCTGCTGTAAAGGGATATCGCGCCCCGTGATTGGGAGCGGTTTGCTAGGCCCTAGAACGTGCATCCTGTATTCGAACTAAAATAGATACTTTCCAAGAAAATATCTGTGGGTGGATTGGCGCTATTAATACTGGTATATAAGTGAAAACACAGCAACTACCCCCAAGTGCCTAGAAATCACCCAAAGGCACTATACAAATGGATACAAGAAACGAAACATAGAAAGGGGGGTGCTATATATACATAAAATACTTATGTCTGTACAATGAAGGTCTTACTGCTGATAGTCAAATCAATCTAGAAAAACAAAAACAGATTGCACATAGCATAATACTGTATGAGGAAAAATAGAATGGATAATGGTGGTTTGGGTCACTCACGATAAACAGAGCCTATTGTAGCAGGCTCTGACTGTATGGGCTCATCAAAATCTCTGTATGCTGTATGTTCCAACAGGATCAGCTCCAGGATCAGCTCCAGCCTCCTCTTAGTACTCTTCCAATCACACCAGAAAAACCAAATGGTAAGGTGTAAAAAGGATTTATTCAGAATACTATTAAACAAATAAAATGACAAAGCACTACGCGTTTCGACTGTTCAGTCTTCTTCAAAGGTGCATAGCATACAAGTCCATCTGATTTCTTTAAATACATCCGGAGTTGTTGATTTTCGCGGGTAAAAGTTCGTGTTAC
Source organism: Pelobates fuscus (assembly GCF_036172605.1). NCBI lineage: Eukaryota > Metazoa > Chordata > Amphibia > Anura > Pelobatidae > Pelobates > Pelobates fuscus. The sequence continues at coordinate 39,065,177 of NC_086321.1, read as the reverse complement.
TTCCGTGTTGTGATGTCACTTCCGGGTCCGCCGGCTTGATTTGCGTCATATGACGTCATCACGGTTCCGCCCGTCTGGCGTCCTTCAACCTGGATGTTAATGCTTACGGACGCCATTTTTGTACCTGGCATTGTACTAACGAACTATACTTAGATGAGGGAGAATAGATCAGGTAGAACTATAACATGTATATTGTAGAAATCCGCTTACAAAGCTGGTAAAATATATATTATACTCTACAATATTAGGAGAAATACTAGAAAAAGGAAAATAAGAAACCATTTAAAATTATCCTTATTCGAACCGAAAAGATTAGGCTTATCGGTAATAAGAAAGGGAGGGGGTTAAAACGATATAACCCTTTCTCGAAAAAAGCAAAAATATACTTTTTAAAAGAAGGAAATCCTTCCATGTAAATAAAGATGAATATAAGAAATATATAAAAAATATATAACCCCTATAATCTGGGCCGAACTTTTTAGATAAGGGCTGCCATCTCAAAGTCCACATTGAGCCCGCCCGGGGTCAGTGTTCCTAGATCAAAGATCCACCTCATCTCGCAGCGGCTCAATGCGGACTCGAGATGACCTCCCCTCCAATGGGGTTTAATGGCCTGGATCCCAAAAAAACTGAGCCCCGCAGGGTTTCCACCATGTACGTTTAAAAAATGTGTAGAAACACTATGTTTTAAAAAGCCTCTCCTTATATTGTAGATATGCTCACGTATCCTTGTCTTTAGGTTTCTTGAAGTTTTCCCCACATATTGGAGTCCACAAGGACACGTGAGCAGGTACACCACATTCTTAGTGTGACAGGTCATAAATGAATTGATTTTAAAATTAACAGAGCCAATCTTAGAGTGAAAAGCCTCTACTTTCTTCGGTTTACTCTGATGGTTCCTACAACCCATACACTCCCCACAATAGTGAAAACCTTTCTGTAGGGATTTATTGATAGTTAAAAAAATTTCTTTCAATTTAGGAGCTTCTAAATAACTCGAGGTTAATTTCTGTCTTAGATTTTGCGCCCCTCTAAAAATCAATTTGGGTTTATCATAAAGGTATGGTAGGATTTCTTCATCCTGTTGGAGGATATACCAATGTTTATTAAAGGGACACTATAGTCACCTGAACAACTTCAGCTTAATGAGGTTGTTCAGGTGAGTGCTACAGCTACCCGGAGCCTTTTTCTTGTAAGCACTGTATTTTCTGAGAAAATGCAGTGTTTACATTGGAAGCTTGGAACACCTCTTGTTGCAGTCAATCAGACGGCCACCAGAGGGACTTCCGAGTTCAGAGGCCCTAAAAAGGCCTCTCGTCCGATGCATTCTGGGTGAATGCATCAGACGGGCTATCAGCACACAAAGCACTGTGAACGCGCTTTGTGTGCTGATAGCCTGTCAGCACTGCTGCGGGCGTGGCTTCAGCTGACAGCTTCAGCTTCAGCTGACAGCTGAAGCCCGAACCCACAGGGAGCTGACTGTCCACAATAGTGGTTGAAGGGGGGGGGGGGGGGGGGGGGAGACCTACTCTCCTTCCCCCCCCCCCCGGCCCCCACCGCTGTGCGGCGGGTGGGGGCCCTAAAATTATCAATAAGGGGGGGGACCTACTGTCCCCCCCCCGGCCCCCACCCCTGTGCGGCGGGTGGGGGCCCTAAAATTATCAATAAGGGGGGGACCTACTGTCCCCCCCCGGACAGTAGGTCCAATAAGGGGGGGACCTACTGTCCCCCCCCGGCCCCCACCCCTGTGCGGCGGGTGGGGGCCCTAAAATTATCAATAAGGGGGACCTACTGTCCCCCCCCCCCCCGGCCCCCACCCCTGTGCGGCGGGTGGGGGCCCTAAAATTAAAATTATCAATAAGGGGGGGACCTATTGTCCCCCCCCGGCCCCCACCCCTGAGCGGTGGGTGGGGGCCCTAAAATTATCGATAAGGGGGGGGGCCTACTGTCCCCCCCGGCCCCCACCCCTGTGCGGCGGGTGGGGGCCCTAAAATTATCAATAAGGGGGGGACCTACTGTCCCCCCCCCGGCCCCCACCCCTGTGCGGCGGGTGGGGGCCCTAAAATTATCAATAAGGGGGGGACCTACTGTCCCCCCCCGGCCCCCACCCCTGTGCGGCGGGTGGGGGCCCTAAAATTATCAATAAGGGGGGGACCTACTGTCCCCCCCGGCCCCCACCCCTGAGCGGTGGGTGGGGGCCCTAAATACAAAGGGGGGGGGGACCCTAGTTAACCCTCCCCCCCCCCCCCCCCAAAAAAAAATTATCTCCCTACCTACCCCCCTCACCCTAAAAATAATGAGGGGGGGAACATTAACTAAAAACCTGTAAAAAAATAAAAAGAGATAAAAAAAACTTACCATTCGATGTTTTCTTTCTTCTAAAATCTTCTTTCTTCAGCCCAAAAAAGGCCAAATAAAAATCCATAATAACCGACGCAATTAAAAAAAAAAAAAAAAAAAAACCGAGCGCAAAAAAAATAATCCATCTTCACCCATGGAGGGCTCCGCGCAGACTGAGCTCCGCAGGGTGGGCAAGGCTTATAAAGCCTTGCCCCGCCCTGCAATTAGGCTAAGAACACTCTGATTGGTGGGTTTAAACCAATCAGAGTGCTCTTTGTCATTTTACAAGCGTGGGAAAGTTCTTTGGAATTTTCCCACGCTTGTAAAATGACACAGAGCACTGTGATTGGATGGATTTCAAGCCATCCAATCACAGTGCTCTGTGTCATTTTACAAGCGTGGGAAAGTTCTTTGGAATTTTCCCACGCTTGTAAAATGACACAGAGCACTGTGATTGGATGGCTTGAAACCCATCCAATCACAGTGCTCTGTGTCATTTTACAAGCGTGGGGAAATTCCAAAGAACTTTCCCACGCTTGTAAAATGACAAAGAGCACTGTGATTGGATGGCTTGAAATCCATCCAATCACAGTGCTCTGTGTCATTTTACAAGCGTGGGAAAATTCCAAAGAACTTTCCCACGCTTGTAAAATGACACAGAGCACTGTGATTGGATGGCTTGAAATCCATCCAATCACAGTGCTCTGTGTCATTTTACAAGCGTGGGAAAATTCCAAAAAACTTTCCCACGCTTGTAAAATGACAAAGAGCACTCTGATTGGCTCAAACCCACCAATCAGAGTGTTCTTAGCCTAATTGCAGGGCGGGGCAAGGCTTTATAAGCCTTCCCCACCCTGCGGAGCTCAGTCTGCGCGGAGCCCTCCATGGGTGAAGATGGATTATTTTTTTTTGCGCTCGGTTTTTTTTTTTTTTTTTAATTGCGTCGGTTATTATGGATTTTTATTTGGCCTTTTTTGGGGCTGAAGAAAGAAGATTTTAGAAGAAAGAAAACATCGAATGGTAAGTTGATTTTATCTCATTTTTTCTTTTTTACAGGTTTTTAGTTAATGGTCCCCCCTCATTATTTTTAGGGTGAGGGGGGTAGGTAGGGAGATATTTTTTTTTGGGGGGGGGGGGGAGGGTTAACTAGGGTCCCCCCCCCCTTTGTATTTAGGGCCCCCACCCACCGCTCAGGGGTGGGGGCCGGGGGGACAGTAGGTCCCCCCCTTATTGATAATTGTAGGGCCCCCACCCGCCGCTCAGGGGTGGGGGCCGGGGGGGGGACAGTAGGTCCCCCCCCTCATTGATAATTTTAGGGCCCCCACCCGCCGCTCAGGGGTGGGGGCCGGGGGGGGGACAGTAGGTCCCCCCCCTCATTGATAATTTTAGGGCCCCCACCCGCCGCACAGGGGTGGGGGCCGGGGGGGGACAGTAGGTCCCCCCCCTTTTTGATAATTTTAGGGCCCCCACCCGCCGCTCAGGGGTGGGGGCCGGGGGGGGCAGTAGGTCCCCCCCCTCATTGATCATTTTAGGGCCCCCACCCGCCGCACAGGGGTGGGGGCCGGGGGGGGACAGTAGGTCCCCCCCCCATTGATAATTTTAGGGCCCCCACCCGCCGCTCAGGGGTGGGGGCCGGGGGGGGACAGTAGGTCCCCCCCCTTATTGATAATTTTAGGGCCCCCACCCGCCGCTCAGGGGTGGGGGCCGGGGGGGGACAGTAGGTCCCCCCCCTTATTGATAATTTTAGGGCCCCCACCCGCCGCTCAGGGGTGGGGGCCGGGGGGGGACAGTAGGTCCCCCCCTTATTGATAATTTTAGAAAGCGAGCTGAGCTGTCAGTCAGACAGCTCAGCTCGCGAACGCGCATTCCGCGCACATGCGCGGTAAAGCGCTCAGGTTCTTCATAGGGCGGCATTCAATGCCGCTCTATGAAGAACGCGATTGGTCCAGCGCGAAGCCGTCCCATTGGGCCCCGCGATTTCGTCATTTTGACGAAAAAGGGGGCGCGGCCTAGCGGGGAGCTCGGCGCTGGAACGGAGGTAAGTTTTTAATATAAAAACACCGATTTTTTTTTTTTAATTAATGAAAGTTCATATAAAAGCAAGAAGGAAGGCTGGGGGACCTGTCTTTCTTGCTTTTATATGGTGACTATAGAGTCCCTTTAAAGATTTTTTTAAGCTCTCTGTGATCTTGACTATAGTTACAGATGATAGGTATTTTATCCTGTTTTTCCTCTGATATGGTTTTTGATTTATATTCTAGTAGAGTGTTCCTTTCCATATTTCTAACCAATTCTATCTCCTGATCTAAAAGTTCGTTACAATATCCTTTCATTAGAAATTGTTCTTTTAGAATTCGGGATTGGGAATCAAAGGTTTCTATTTTTGTACAGTTCCGTCTCATGCGTAAGAATTGACCTTTCGGTATGCTCTCTAACCATGGGCGGAAATGACAACTTTTTTTGTGGATATATCCGTTCACATCAACCGGCTTAAAAAAAGTGCATGTGTCAATACTATTCCCCTACAATAGTATTGACACATGCACTTTTTTTAAGCCGGTTGATGTGAACGGATATATCCACAAAAAAAGTTGTCATTTCCGCCCATGGTTAGAGAGCATACCGAAAGGTCAATTCTTACGCATGAGACGGAACTGTACAAAAATAGAAACCTTTGATTCCCAATCCCGAATTCTAAAAGAACAATTTCTAATGAAAGGATATTGTAACGAACTTTTAGATCAGGAGATAGAATTGGTTAGAAATATGGAAAGGAACACTCTACTAGAATATAAATCAAAAACCATATCAGAGGAAAAACAGGATAAAATACCTATCATCTGTAACTATAGTCAAGATCACAGAGAGCTTAAAAAAATCTTTAATAAACATTGGTATATCCTCCAACAGGATGAAGAAATCCTACCATACCTTTATGATAAACCCAAATTGATTTTTAGAGGGGCGCAAAATCTAAGACAGAAATTAACCTCGAGTTATTTAGAAGCTCCTAAATTGAAAGAAATTTTTTTAACTATCAATAAATCCCTACAGAAAGGTTTTCACTATTGTGGGGAGTGTATGGGTTGTAGGAACCATCAGAGTAAACCGAAGAAAGTAGAGGCTTTTCACTCTAAGATTGGCTCTGTTAATTTTAAAATCAATTCATTTATGACCTGTCACACTAAGAATGTGGTGTACCTGCTCACGTGTCCTTGTGGACTCCAATATGTGGGGAAAACTTCAAGAAACCTAAAGACAAGGATACGTGAGCATATCTACAATATAAGGAGAGGCTTTTTAAAACATAGTGTTTCTACACATTTTTTAAACGTACATGGTGGAAACCCTGCGGGGCTCAGTTTTTTTGGGATCCAGGCCATTAAACCCCATTGGAGGGGAGGTCATCTCGAGTCCGCATTGAGCCGCTGCGAGATGAGGTGGATCTTTGATCTAGGAACACTGACCCCGGGCGGGCTCAATGTGGACTTTGAGATGGCAGCCCTTATCTAAAAAGTTCGGCCCAGATTATAGGGGTTATATATTTTTTATATATTTCTTATATTCATCTTTATTTACATGGAAGGATTTCCTTCTTTTAAAAAGTATATTTTTGCTTTTTTCGAGAAAGGGTTATATCGTTTTAACCCCCTCCCTTTCTTATTACCGATAAGCCTAATCTTTTCGGTTCGAATAAGGATAATTTTAAATGGTTTCTTATTTTCCTTTTTCTAGTATTTCTCCTAATATTGTAGAGTATAATATATATTTTACCAGCTTTGTAAGCGGATTTCTACAATATACATGTTATAGTTCTACCTGATCTATTCTCCCTCATCTAAGTATAGTTCGTTAGTACAATGCCAGGTACAAAAATGGCGTCCGTAAGCATTAACATCCAGGTTGAAGGACGCCAGACGGGCGGAACCGTGATGACGTCATATGACGCAAATCAAGCCGGCGGACCCGGAAGTGACATCACAACACGGAAGTAACACGAACTTTTACCCGCGAAAATCAACAACTCCGGATGTATTTAAAGAAATCAGATGGACTTGTATGCTATGCACCTTTGAAGAAGACTGAACAGTCGAAACGCGTAGTGCTTTGTCATTTTATTTGTTTAATAGTATTCTGAATAAATCCTTTTTACACCTTACCATTTGGTTTTTCTGGTGTGATTGGAAGAGTACTAAGAGGAGGCTGGAGCTGATCCTGGAGCTGATCCTGTTGGAACATACAGCATACAGAGATTTTGATGAGCCCATACAGTCAGAGCCTGCTACAATAGGCTCTGTTTATCGTGAGTGACCCAAACCACCATTATCCATTCTATTTTTCCTCATACAGTATTATGCTATGTGCAATCTGTTTTTGTTTTTCTAGATTGATTTGACTATCAGCAGTAAGACCTTCATTGTACAGACATAAGTATTTTATGTATATATAGCACCCCCCTTTCTATGTTTCGTTTCGTGCATCCTGTATTGTTAGCAGTTTGGGAGGGGGGTGAAACATGGGTTTCAACGTAACCCCCTTTTTTTTAGTAAACATCAACCCCGTATACAAGTAAAACCTAATGAGGAAAATATTAAACATGAATATATATCTTAATCAATGTCTCTTATCTGTTATAAAGATTTGGAAGGCACAGTGTGAATTTTCTTCTGGTAAAGTAGCGGGGCACAGTCATTGCACCGCTGCTGCTGTGTGTCAGTCGGTGGTGATTTTTGATGGTGAGTGCTGAAGATTTTGTTTCGTTGCTTGGCTTCTCGGCATAGCCACTGGTATCTTCCATTCCTTGAGTGTTCTGCCGCCTTCCTCCAGCGTTATGTGTCTCGTCACGCCGTTATAGTTGACAATAATGCACGCTGGGAACCCCCATTTGTATTTCAGGTTTTCTGCTCGCAAGGCTTGCGTGATTGGAAGCAAGACTTTTCCGTTTCAGAAGTGTTGAGGCCGACAGGTAGGTGAATAGCTTCACTGCTGCATATCTGCCTGTCATATCTGGGGAGCGGCGTGAGGCCTGCATGATTTTTTTTACTTTAGCCGTGAAGTAGTGCAGCTTGGTTATTACATGCCTGGGCAGTGATTGCGGCAGATTTTGCTGCTTAGGCAGCCTGTGGATCCTGTCTAGGAGAAGGTCTCTATGTGAGAGCTGTGGGGCTAGCATTTGAAAAAGCTCCATAGTATATATGGCCAGATCCTGGCCAGATCCTGAGGAAGGATTTCTTCTGGGATACCCCTCAGGCGGATGTGGTCGGCCACCTTTTCTTCCAGCCTATCCATTCTGGAGAGTAGCTCTGTATATGAGTCTGCCAATGTTTTTGAGCTTCAATTATTTCCTCTGTTTTTTCTTCCAGTTGGTTGGTTCTCTCTGCAATGGCTTGGATATCTGACCTCACATCTCTGGCCAATTTGGCAAATTCAACATGCATGGAGGTTTGCAGATCGTGTAGCATCTTTTGAACTGAGGAGTCTGTTGCTGGAGCTTGGTTAGGCCTTGATATGCTTGTGCTCTCACTGCGGTCCGAACAAGAGGCAGGTGATTGCGGTCTGTCGGCGCCATCGTGGGAGCGCAGCTAGGACAGGGCCATGGTTTGCAGCGTAGATTTCTGCTCTTTTTGGGCAGATTTTTGTGCCATGATGTGTAGGGGTGCTGTGGGACCCCGGTACTTGCCGTTTGAGGGTTTGGATTCGCTGTTTTTGTCGCTGTGGATTAACCCCTTAAGGACTGAGGACGGTTCAGGACCGTCATTGGCATTTTTGCGTTGCCGACCGATGACGGTCCTGAACCGTCCTAACTTTAAGATGTACTTACCCGAACGCCGTCGTTCCCCCGGCGGCGATCGACGGTGCTCCCGTTGTGGGGAGACTGCCTGCAGCCCAGACAGTCTCCCCATGGCGAATTAGGACCCCTGGGGCCTTGTGATCGCTCAACAGAGCGATCACATGGTCACAATAGGTGTCCATGTGTCTGCCTGCAGGGAGACTGTCTGTGCTGACAGGCAGTCTCCCTGCTAGTGTAAAATCATTAAAAAAATAAAGTTAATGTTAATAAAAAAAAAAATTATATATATGTGTGTATATATATGATATATAGACATATATTATATTTATATAATATATGTCTATATATCATATATATAATATCATACTATGTGTATTTTTATATTAATATGTACATATATTAATATAAAAATACACTTATAATTAAATTACACACGTATATATATATAATATATATAACTATATATATTGTGTATATATATATTATTATAAAATACAAATAATAAGTAAATTAAATTAAATAAAACATTTTAAAAATAATAATAAAACATTTAAAAAAATTATATATCTATATGAAATTTTATTCTAACTGTATTTTGATATTAAAATATATACATTTATATCAAAATACACTTAGAATGAAATTGTATATATATCTATGTATATATAAATAAATAAAAATAATACAAAATATACATTTGTTTATATACAAAATTACATAAATAATTATATAAATATACACGTAGACTTCAAATATATAAATGTGCATATATATTTAAATTCTACGTGCGTATTTATGTAATATTTTTACATAATTAAATAATTTTATTAATTGCAATTTAAGGGACCTGCCTGCCAACCCAGGCCGAAATTGCAGAGAATTTAATTTGCTAGCACTGTATTGTACCCTGTAACTTTCTAAGACACCCTAAAACCAGTACATGGGGGGTACCGTTTTACTCAGGAGACTTTGCTGAACACAAATATTAGTGATTCCAAACAGTAAAACCTATCACAGCGATGATATTGTCAGTGAAAGTGACTTTTTTAATTTTTCACACACAAACCGCACTTTTACTGATGCTATAATTGTTGTGATACGTTTTCCTGTTTTGAAACACTAATATTTATGTTCAGCAAAGTCTCCCGAGTTTAACAGTACTCCCATGTACAGATTTTATAGCGTTTTTGAAAGTTACAGAGTCAAATATATGGGTCAAATATTTTTACATTGAAAATGGCCAGGTTGATTACGTTGCCTTTGAGAGCGTATGGTAGCCCAGGAATGAGAATTACCCCCACGATGGCATACCATTTGCAAAGAAGACAACCCAAGGTATTGCAAATGGGGTATGTCCAGTCTTTTTTAGTAGCCACTTAGTCACAAACACTGGCCAAAATTAGCGTTCAATTTAGTTTTTTACTTTTTCACACACAAACAAATATGAACGCTAACTTTGGCCAGTGTTTGCGACTAGGTGGCTACTAAAAAAGACTGGACATACCCCATATTGAATACCCTGGGTTGTCTACTTTAAAAAAATATGTACCTGTGGGGTGTTATTCAGAGAATTTTGACAGATAATAGTGTTACAATGTCACTATTGATAAATTTGAAAAAATGTATGTTTTGAAACCACAATATCCTACTTGTACCTATAGCCCTATAACTTGCAAAAAAAAGCAAAAAAGCATGTAAACACTGGATATTTTAAAACCCAGGACAAAATTTCAAATCTATTTAGCAGTTTTTTTTATTCGCTTTTGTAGATGAGTAAAAGATTTTTCAAGTAAAAGTAAAAAAACGTATTTTTTTCATTTTTTTCATCATATTTTTTTATTTTTTTAAAATTAAATTACATGAGATTATATAAATAATGGTATGTAAAGAAAGCCTTTTTTGTCCTGAAAAAACAACATATAATTTGTATAGGAACAGTAAATGAGAGAGCGGAAAATTACAGCTAAACACAAACACCACAAAAGTGTAAAAAGAGGCCTGGTCACAAATGTACAACATCGCAAAAACAGTCCAGTCCTTAAGGGGTTAATCCCTCACATGGAGCAAACCGCTCATGCAGCCATCTTGGTGAGCTGCTAAACCACACCCCCAACATTGTCCTTTTTTTTTTATAAATTCTTTATTTTCGAGTTTTCAAGAATTCTTCAACTTTGTGGGGTACAGAAAGGAAAAAGGGTTGCAACATGTTACAAGCATATTGGTTACAGTTTTAGGTTTTAACATTTTACTGTTTACATTCGTTTTTCCAGCTGTTAAACAGGTTGCTTTCGTTGCTCGGGGTCTGGAAGAACCGGGTGGGTGGGTTGGGTGGGGGTAACTCCTCCGGTTGGTGTGACCATCATTTTCCCTGTGCTTAGTTACTGTGCTATGGGCGTTTATGGTGTTGTTGTGGTGGGCTCAGTCATGAACAGTCAACGCCCTGTTCGTGGGCTCTATGAGGTGTCGTGGTCTTACTCTGTCTTTTGCGTTGTGTTGTCTCGGTCCTCTGGGGATGTGGTGGTGCCTCCAGAGTCGGGGGTTTAGAACTTGGAGATTGTTCTAGTGTCGTTATGTCGTTTTTACGGTGTTTGGTTGAACTCGTGGAGTTCTCCTGAGTCAGGTCAGGTGGTTGTTTGTAGTTGTCATGTTTGCTTGTTTATGTGGGTGCTGTCTGTTAGTAGTGGTGTTTGGGTGTGTGGATTGGGTGGGTGTGGGAAAGGGGTGGAGTGTGGAAGGGAGGGGGACAGTCCGTCTCCCCCCCCCCCCCCCCCCCGCCGCACGAGTTGTCCTACAATGCCAACCAGGGGTCCCAGATCTTATGAAAAGATCTGGTATTCTCATGTACTAGTGCGGACAGTTCGTCCATCTCCATAGCCTCCTTAATCTTTCTCTGAGCCTCTGGGGCCGCTGGGATTTCTGGGCTGCCCCAGTGGGTAGCTATTGTTCTACGCGTTGCTAAGGCCACCTTTGCTACTAGTTTGTTTTGTGCTCGGGTCAGGTTTTCATGGGGCTTGGACAGCAGCCAGATCCATGGGTCCAGGGGGACGTCAGTTTGTAATGCTCTTGAGGTGGCAGCGGCCATTTCTTTCCAGATTTGGGTTAAATGTCGACATTCCCACCACATATGAACGTATGTTCCCTTTTCGCCGCACCCTTTCCAGCATCTGTCCGAGTCTGTATGTTTCATTTGTTTGAGTCTCAAGGGGGTGAGGTACCACCTGAGCAGGGTTTTATACGCCTGCTCCTTGTGGTTAACACATATGGTCACTGTCGCTATTGCTTCCCATATATCAGCCCAGTCCGAGGGGTCCCCAGGGGGCCAAGATCCCTTTCCCAGGCCTTTATGTAGGAGAAGGCGTCAGGTGGGGCTTTAAGTGTCATGAGGTTGTATAGATTGGAAATTTGGCCCTTGTGTATTGGGTTGTTCAGGCAGCCCCTTTCGAATGCTGTTGGTTTCATCACCGCTGCTGCGGCTATGCTAGGGGTTGACAAGAAGCTTCGGTGCTGGAGATATCGGAAGTGGTCGAACGTGTTATACGGTGTGTCATTCGGCAGGTCTGGGAAGGGAATGAGGTGGTCATTACTGTAAAAGTGACAGATCCTCGTGAGTTCATTGTCCTCATAACGGGTGAAGTGTTGGGGCATCATTCCCGGGGTGAATTGAGGGTTTCTTATTATGGGCATAAGGGGTGAGGGTGTGTTTATGAGGTTGTACTTGTCGGTCACCCTGTTCCAGATGTGGATGGCTCTCGTGAGGGCTGGTGTCGTGTTTGGCTGCTGTGGTCTGTGTGGTGTTGGTATCCATAGGTAAAGTGTTGGCAGGTCACGTCCGAATAGGTCATGCTCCAGGTCCACCCACCGCTTTACCCCTGGAGGGGCATGCATGGTTTGAATTTGTGCAAATTTGGGATGCTTGGTGATAGTCCCAGAAATTCGGCAGGCCTAATCCCCCTTTTTTGTGTGGGATATACAGGGTAATTCGTTTTATTCTAGCTCTTTTTCCTGCCCAAATAAATTTATCTATGTGCATTTGAAGATTTTTGTCTTCTCGTGAGAGTGGGATGGGGAGGGTCTGGAATAGGTATAGAAAACGTGGAAGTAAGTTCATTTTGATCGCTGCCAGTCTCCCCAGCCATGAGATGGATAATTTTTGCCATGTTTGCAAGTCTCTCAGGGCCTGGTCGATTAGTGGGGGGGTAGTTTAGTCTGTATGTAGAGTTTAGGTCAACAGGTAGGTCGATTCCTAGGTAATGAATACTATGTGTTTGGAAGCGGAATGGGTAGGTTTGTTGTAGTAGTGTTCGTGCGTGGGGTGGGATCTGTATTGTCAGGGCTTCTTTTTTCTCTATATTGAGCTTATATCCTGAGATTTTTGCGTATTCATCTAACAATTCTAGCAGTGGGGGTAGTGACGTCGCTGGGTCGGTCAAAGTTAGGAGCAAGTCGTCCGCATATGCTGCCACTTTGTATTCCTCCCGTCTTATTTTCATGCCTTGTATTGTGGATCTTTTGTAATAGGGGTTCGAGGAAGAGGGCAAAGAGGAGAAGGGGACAGGGGGCACCCCTGCCGAGTACTATTATGTATTCGGAATGGGGTTTGGTGTGCATTTGGTATTAGTAGCTGTGCTGTTGGGGTGGTGTAAAGGGTGTGGATTGCTTGTAGTAGAGCCCTGGGGAAGCCGAACCTCGTCAGGGTTGCGAACAAGTATGGCCAAAGGATCCTGTCAAATGCCTTTTCGGCGTCCAGGGATAGTAGTAGCGTTGGGATCCGTCTGTGGGTGGCTGTCCATATTGGGTCGCAGGTGCGTCTCATGTTGTCGTAGGCTTGTCTATTGGGTATAAAGCGCACTTGGAAATGCTCCAAGCTAATATTAGCCTCAGTTTTGGGAGAAAATGCTTAAGTCTGTTCGCAATGAGTTTGGTAAATAATTTAACGTCTACATTTAGGAGTGAAATGGGGCGATAGTGTCCCGGGTCTTGTAGGGATTTGTTCGGTTTTGGTATTAGGCTAATATTAGCTTGGAGCATTTCCGCTGGGAGCGGTTCTCCTTTGAGGATTGATCTGAATAGCTCGCTTAGGTGTGGGAGTAAGGTTGTGGAGTATGTTTTATAATATGGTCCCTAGTAGCCGTCGGGGCCCGGGCATTTGTTGGGTTGGAGGGCCTTAATCCTCTCTGCCACCTCCTCTATTGTAACTTCTGCTGCTAGTGATTCTCTTGCTTCGTCAGTGAGTTGCGGTAGGGGTATGTTTTGCAAGTAGCGTGCTATGGCTTCCTCTGTGGCGGTTGCGTTGTGTCGAGATTTGGGGTCATGGTCGTAGAGGGAGGCATAGAATTGGGTGAAGGTTTCTGCTATCTGTTCGGGGAGGTATTGTGTTTTGCCGTCCGGGAATTTAATCGAGGCTAGCCGGTTATGTTGCATTTTCTTTTTAAGTCTGTTGGCCAAGAGGGAGTCTGCTTTATTAGATTTCTCATAAAACATCTGCCTTGTCCATAGCAGTGCTTTTTTCGAGTCTTGAGCCATGAATTCATGGATGGCTTGTTTGTGTACCTGTATCTGTTGTTGTAAGTCGGGGGTGGGGTTTTGTTTGTGCGCGTGTTCCGCCTTGCGGAGTTCGGTGAGGTGGTGGTTTAGTCGGGATCGTTTCTCCCTTTTGTGAGCTGAGGCCGCCGAAATGAGGCTGACTCTGATGACTGCCTTGTGTGCCGCCCAGAGCATGCCTGCCAAGGGTACCGAGCCTTTATTGGTTTTGAAGAAGTCTTGTATGGCTTTGTTGATTGTTTTTTTTTTGATGTGTGGGACGTGGAGTAGTGTTGGGTTTAGGCGCCAGGCCCATTGTCTGGTCGTATGTGGGAGCCTTATAGTTATAGTAATGTCTGCGTGGTCCGACCACGTGATTTGTCCTATCTCTGTCCTGTCCGTGTGTTGCATTAGGGATGGGGAGGTCAGGAACATGTCTATGCGTGAGTAGGACTTATGTGGGTGAGAAAAGAATGTAAAATCCGTTGTCAGTGGGTGTTGTGTTATCCACATGTCCACTAGGTTCGTGTTCGTTAAAAAAGAGTGGAATAGTTTGTCTGTTTTTACCTCGGGTGGGGCCAGCTGTCCCCGGTGTTGTGTTCTGCATCTGTCGTTGGATGGGGATGGCACCGCGTTAAAGTCTCCCCCACCACCTTGTGGTGGGAGGGGAATAGGGCTAGGTGGGCCTGCAGGGCCGTCCAGAAATGTGCATTCGCTACCGTTGGAGCATATACCGACGTGATTGCATATTTATTCGGGCCTAAGTGTCCCGTTACGGTAAGGAACCGCCCCTGAGGGTCTGAGGCTGTGTTAGTAAATTGTATGGGACAGGTTCTGCGAATGATGATCGCCTCCCCGTTATGTTTCCCTTGGGGTGAGTTTGCCTGGTGGCTCTCTGTGTAGTGTCTGTTACGTAGTGGGAAGGGCCTGCTTTGCTCAAAGTGCGTCTCGTGTAGAAGGAGGACGTCTGCTTTAGTTCTGGAGGCCCATCTGAGGACTCGGTGCCTTTTGTTCGGGTTGTTCAGACCCTTGCAATTTATTGAGACACTGGCGGTTGGCATTGTGTCACTGTTACTTTTGCACTCGTCGTGTGGGGTGGGGGGGCGGGGAGGGGGAAGGGTTTGCGCTGGGGGGAATGGTCATGGGGGTGTAACTGAAAGGGCTTGGTCTTACGAAGTGCGTGCCAAGCCTGGTGGGCGGGGGGGGGGGGGGTAATGTAGGGGTTGTGGATATGATTCGATTCACCCTTGTGAGGGGTGGATCTCGTGTGGTGTGTGTGAGGGGTGATAAGAGAAGAGTTGGGATGGTCACGTCCACTTCTCCTCCCCCCCGTGATGTGTTACCTTGTGTACCTGGTGTTTTGTCCGATGTACCTCGGCTCTCTGTCGAGGGCTTGTGGTGTCCCAGTCTGGGCATGCCGGTAACTATATACATGGAAACAAGAAAGGGGAAACATAATTAATACCCAACGTGTTTAGAATGACTGTATAGATGTGCAGAGTGTCTCTCAAAGGGAGGAAGTACTCCCCTGCCTCTTCAGGTGTTGTCTAGTAGTCTCCTGTCTTTTACCCTGTCATTGTGGGAGGGGGTTCTCATTTGGGGGTGGGCGAGTATCCTCCGGTGACCAGAATTGGGCCTATCGTTGCCTAGTCTGTCTTCAGGGGGGTCCTTTCCAAGTCCCGGAGGGGCTATTGGACCTCATCATCTGCCTCCCCATAAGGCCCTCTTGACCCTTCTGCTAATTAACTCTTCCCTCCTCCTGGGGTGCTTGCTAGGGTCCCGGCTTATTTCTGTCCCCTCCCGCCCCGCCCCGCCCTCCCCCCTTGGTCCCGTCTATGCATTTTTTTTTTCAAATTTTTATAAAGGGGGGAAGATTATATAGTAGCAAATAGAAACAATTGTAACCAGCGCTTATTAATACTAATAATTCAATAAATCAATGTCACAGCAATTAAAATTTAGCCGCTATACATTCAGGTGTTCCTTTCAATAACACCGCAACAGAAAATGCACAGAAAAAATAATGTAGCGCTTATTTTAATACAGATGAAAAAAATGAAAATGAATCACCTTTTTATTTTATGATTCCGATTGGAGTTCTCTTTTAAAAGGACGAAAGATATGTTGATATCTATAGAGAATATGCAAACATAGTGCAGATTATACAAAATAAATGTTAGAATCCTAATATTGAGGAAATATTGCACTCACAAACAGAGAGCTGTTAACTCAGCTCTAGTTGGAATCGCTTCCAGGTCCGTTTAGGCGACCTACCCCTATTAGCGATGTGATTTATAATAAAGTCAGTATTTAAGCCTTTTAGCCTTATAGTTTTAATTGTAGATTATGCTAGCTTTAGTGTACCTATAATCTTAATTTTATTAATGACAGGAGGCGAGTATTTGCTTAAGTCTCTCTTTACTAGAACTCCACAGCAGCACAGAAAAACAACCAATCAGAAAAAAGTTAGGCACTATAAAACTCCCCTCCCCATGCATCATTTCCTCTTTCAAGCTGCGACAAAACAGAATAAAAGGCAGAGAACATCATGGGGAAGAAACGAAGTCCTAGATACGATGAATATAACGATGTCCACCATCCGAGAGTAACCGTCAAACTAGATAGTGTTGATGGACTGTAAACTGAAACGAGAGAAAAACAGAATCGAACAGGTTGATTATCCAATTAAATGTACTCAGAATAAACATGTAGGTACCCAATGTAGCAACCAAAATTAACCTTAATATGTAGATATCCCAACCCTACTTATGAAAAGAAACACAGACATAATGAACAAGCGACAGGTATCAGAGACAACAAACAGAGTTGCATACGTACCTGATAATCTAAACTATAACATTAAACAAGGGAGGGACAAGAATGGGTGGGAAATACTCGCCTCCTGTCATTAATAAAATTAAGATTATAGGTACACTAAAGCTAGCATAATCTACAATTTTATGACATGACAGGAGGCTTCGTATTTGCTGTTTCAACGCTCAATTCACCAATCCAACGCTGTTTGTGTCGCTGGTATCTATTGCAGGAAATATCAGAGTAATCCTAATTGGACATTCCAAGTTCGATAATTGACAGTAGACGGATAAAAGAAAATGCCAGCCGACGAAGCATCTCAATTACGGAAAAAAGTACCATCCGCTGGTAAATCCATTGTATGTGGTTGCGACTTGTTTCCTAGCAGCCGGTCCATGAGCTGGCAAGCTGACCTATCAGCCACCTTCCTGTAGTTTTAATATCAAAGGTCAAGTTCGGACTTGGGGACGCGAGAAGAAACTGTCACCGTCTCAACTCATGATCCGTAAGGCGGTTCCTCCGATCGTGCCAGGGATATTCGGCGATGCGGTCTTGCAGGTAGATCTCCAATTTCAAGGAATGCGCCCAAGTCCACTACCAAAATCGTATTAGAAACCGAGGAGGAACTTTCGTTCCTTCCTGTCCTACCCGGTGATATGACTCATCCGAGAATAATTTCATAATGCAGGCAAGAGCGTGGCCAAACTAGCCGTATTCTAAGTGATTCTAAGATTCCAAATGGACTGAGTAAACCTTGGACGCAGTAGAGAAAGACTCCAAAGGACGTCCATTCAGGGTTCCGAACTGAACTTGTGTGGAAGGACGGTGGTCGACTATACTGGGAATAGCGAATCCTGGAAACCTTCAAAGGAAGGGAAAAACCAACCGGAACGCAGGTTTCCATCCAGCAATGCCCTCGTCAAAGAGTGAAAGATGTCTGTAGGAGTCGGGGTACACCAGGTACCTCCGTAAAGTCTCATAGATCCCCTCGACGGTAGTTGAAAAAAAAAAAGGGGGCAGCGCGAATCCAAAAACAGACGGCTCCCGTGAGGGATGAATAGAGTATAGACGAAGGGTCCTCCATCTCCGAACCATGTTCACCAGGTATGCGCTCCGATTTTATCCCAAGATCGTAAAGACCGGAGAAGTCAAGACAAACGAGGATTCCCGATTTACCATATGACCCATACGTACGGTTTTACCTTCAGACCGGGCAATAGTCCTTCCTTAATGTTGTTACCCGAGCAAGGCGGTGCCTGTTTGCTCCATGAAGGTCTCCGTATCTCCCGACATCTTGACATGGGGGAAACTTTCTGCTCAGTTTGCTAGTAATGGTCTGGATATCTAAAACAGAAAGCAAACTTTGTATTATATGGTGCCGAATATGCCAAAAACCTGCACTCGGAGGACCATCCGTTAGTGTACCATCTCCAGGAGTGTGTGTAAATAAATGGGAGACTCCCCCCGTTATACCTCTGAGTATTTCTCGCGTGTTTTACAGCAGCCCGGATCCAGTAGATCCATCACGGGAGATAGAATAGAGGGATCTAGTCCAAACATGTAATACTTGCATGACCAGGCAGTCCTCTAGGATGAAGCCAGTAGCGTGGATGGCAGCTCTAATTGAATTCCGGAGGGACGCCCCTCTATGTAGTCATCAATGTCTTGCACAGGCACAAGCCTGTGTGATGAACAAATGGCCGGTACTGTAGAGCGTCGAGTGCATGAAAGAGCCGCGCTCTCTACTACTGTGATCGCATACCGTGAGAGCGTCCGGGTGCTAGCCTGAGCGGGCCGCACCCATTAGTAACCAACAGCAGAGTTTACATCCGAGACCGGTTCTCTCTATGAGAATGGGTCCACCCAACTTGTACTTTGTATCCAGCCCAGTATCTGGTTGATGACGAGTGAGGGACTGCGCCCTCTAATAACAAATCAGTATCCGGTTCCGTATGAGAGGCTTCGCCCACTGCTCCTGAAAATAAATATACTCGGATCGAGGTGATGGAGGGCCGCACCCTCCTGTGGTGCAAACTAGAGTCCCTAGAGATTCGGAGTGACCAAAACCGTAGGGCGCACCAATTACAAATGTCAGCATATGGCTGAGGGCAATCTGGGAAACAAGGAATGAAAAACTATCAACCGACTATCCAGATCCCGTGCGCGCGCGCGCGGGGTCCTGGTAGGCTGTTGGTAGTCCGAGGAAAGCTGGAGACGTTCTCCGCAATCCACGAGTGCCCGGGAGGTCGGAGGAGACCAAGTCAGGCCTCACGACGACCCGAGCGAATAGGAAAAGGAAGTCATGAAAAAAACAAAACAAAACAAAAAAGCAACAATAAACGAAGATAAGAGAAAATACACCCATTCTATCTCGGATAGAATGTAAACAGCAGGCCGGAAGGTAAGAAAAGTAAATCCCACTGGACAGGGCCAGGAGCTAACCTAACGCAGGAAAAAACTACCGAACCTATAGGGACTCCGGGAGGCATATACAGAGTAGATAGTAAAGACAAGGGAAAAACACAGCTCCATTTGTCTAAATATACATAGGGATTAAGGAAAAAGCGCAAGTAACATTTTCTTTTCTTTGTTTTTTACTATATATTGGGGCTGATGTGTGTTGTAGTCCTTGCAGCTTAAGCGCAGGACTTCTCTTTTTGTATTTGTATTTACTTTGTATCACACAGCCTGGTTACAATGCTGCTACCCATCCCATGTGTTCCCTATTAAGGGTTAATAAGTAAAGGGGTGTATATAAAAAATACCCCTTTCTGTCTCATTAGAGATATCTTTGCCAGAAGCTCAAGGAAGCAGGCTGAAGGGTCAGTGTTAGGACCCGCTTAGGGGGGGTCTGCCTTGACGTTGGCAGGCGGGCATCCCTCCAATGGCCATTGGAGCAACTAAATGACCTCCATTTGTCTAAATATACATAGGGATTAAGGAAAAAGCGCAAGTAACATTTTCTTTTCTTTGTTTTTTACTATATATTGGGGCTGATGTGTGTTGTAGTCCTTGCAGCTTAAGCGCAGGACTTCTCTTTTTGTATTTACTTTGTATCACACAGCCTGGTTACAATGCTGCTACCCATCCCATGTGTTCCCTATTAAGGGTTAATAAGTAAAGGGGTGTATATAAAAAATACCCCTTTCTGTCTCATTAGAGATATCTTTGCCAGAAGCTCAAGGAAGCAGGCTGAAGGGTCAGTGTTAGGACCCGCTTAGGGGGGGTCTGCCTTGACGTTGGCAGGCGGGCATCCCTCCAATGGCCATTGGAGCAACTAAATGACCTCCATTTGTCTAAATATACATAGGGATTAAGGAAAAAGCGCAAGTAACATTTTCTTTTCTTTGTTAAAAACACAGCTTTCTCCTGAAGGAGTCTGAATACCGGTCCCTGCCGGTGCGAAGTTCTCCTTGGAGACGTGCAGTCGCCGGTTTGGAGTAAACCGTGGATGTGTCCGGGGTCTTCATAAGAAACTTTGCCCTTCAGGCATGAGGTTTAGGGCCTTCACCCTTCCCGCCATATTCAGATGGCCGTATACTGGTGTCCTCTCGAACACTATGGCAATGGTGTTTGCCCGGACACCTGCCTATCTCCATGTCACTGGTGTGCACTGGGTTTTCCTCAGTGATATTACCCCAGGCCTGCGGCCAAAAGGGGTTCGGTACCAATAGCGTAGGCCCGTCCTTAGGGCATAGTCTCAGCAGGTCAAACGAATGGACACAGAAAGGTTAGCCAAGCAAATAGTCACAGGCATAGCCGGCCATCCAAGTAGGCACCGACATAGCAGGCTATCCAATGGGGCACAGACATAGCAGGCCATTTTATTGGGCACAGGTATTGCAGGCCAATCTTATGGGCCAGACCTAGCAGGCCAATCTTATGGGCACAGACATAGCAGGCCAATCTTATGGGCACAGACATAGCAGGCCAATCTTATGGGCACAGACATAGCAGGCCAATATTATGGGCACAGACATAGCAGGCCAATATTATGGGCACAGACACAGCAGGCCAATCTTATGGGCACAGACACAGCAGGCCAATCTTATGGGCACAGACACAGCAGGCCAATCTTATGGGCACAGACATAGCAGGCCAATCTTATGGGCACAGACACAGCAGGCCAATCTTATGGGCACAGACACAGCAGGCCAATCTTATTGGCACAGACACAGCAGGCCAATCTTATGGGCACAGACACAGCAGGCCAATCTTATGGGCACAGACACAGCAGGCCAATCTTATGGGCACAGACACAGCAGGCCAATCTTATGGGCACAGACACAGCAGGCCAATCTTATGGGCACAGACATAGCAGGCCGTTCTTATGGGCACAGACATAGCAGGCCAATCAATGGGGCACAGTCATAGCAGGGCATACCCCGGACACACGCGGTCCGCGGGCGGAGGTGGCCGCAGTGAAGCCTCTACGTGGAGGAAACGATCCGACCACCGGGTACTCGCGCTCACTCGCGAGTACCCCTGCGACCGCGTAGAACACACAGGACCCACGTGGTCCGCGGCGGAGACGGCTGTCGCGAAGCAGCCATGTGGGAAAGAAGATCCGGTCGCCGGGTACTCGTGCTCACTCGCGAGTACCCCTGCGACCGGGTAAAACACGCGGGACCCACGGGGGACGGGACGGCTGCAGCGAAGCAGCCACGTGGGAAATAAGATCCGGCCGCCGGGTGGTCGTGCTCACTCGCGAGCATACCGGCAGCTGGAAAAAACACACTGGGCTGGCGGAGATTAACTCCGCGGTCCCAGATCTCGGGGGACAGAGGAGGCAAATGCTTTGGAGGTAGAAGCAGCGATGATCCGAAGTACAGACACCGAAGAAAAATCCCACAAGGCCTATAACCTACTGCATTTACAGGAAAAAAATCCCATAAGCACAAAACACACTGCATTATAAAAAAATAAAATGCCACAAGGCCTATAACCTACTGCATTTACAGGAAAAAATCCCATAAGCACAAAACACACTGTATTATAAAAATAAAATGCCACAAGGCCTATAACCTACTGCATTTACAGGAAAAAATCCCATAAGCACAAAACACACTGCATTATAAAAAATAAAATGCCACAAGGCCTATAACCTACTGCATTTACAGGAAAAAAATCCCATAAGCACAAAACACACTGCATTATAAAAAATAAAATGTCACAAAGCCTATAACCTACTGCATTTACAGGAAAAAATCCCATAAGCACAAAACACACTGCATTATAAAAAATAAAATGCCACAAGGCCTATAACCTACTGCATTTACAGGAAAAAATCCCATAAGCACAAAACACACTGCATTATAAAAAATAAAATGCCACAAGGATAAAACACTCTATATAAAAATAAATATGGCATAAGGATAAAATATACTGCATTATAAAGATAAAATGCCATAAGGATAAACCTACTGTATATAAAAATAAAATGCCACAAGGATAAAACCTACTGTATATAAAAATAAAATGCCACAAGGATAAAACACTGTATATAAAAATAAAATGCCATAAGGATAAAACATACTGCATTATAAAAATAAAATGCCATAAGGATAAAACCTACTGTATATAAAAATAAAATGCCATAAGGATAAAACCTACTGTATATAAAAATAAAATGCCATAAGGATAAAAACCTACTGTATATAAAAATAAAATGCCATAAGGATAAAAACCTACTGTATATAAAAATAAAATGCCAGAAGGATAAAACATACTGCATTATAAAATAAAATGCCATAAGGATAAAACATACTGCATTATAAACATAGAATGCCATAAGGATAAAAAATATTGCATTTACATGAATACAATCCCACATGGATAGAACATACTGCATAATAAGAATAGAATCCCACAAGGATATAACATACTGCATATAAGAAAAAAAATCCCCTAAGGATTACAACAATACTGCATTTATAAGGCTAAAAGACTGAATATAAGCAATAAAAACCCAAAGCCACCCACTATAAGCAGGAGGCAGTGGTACTCTGACCTGTACTGACTGCAGAGCAGCAAAGAAAGAGGAAATGATGCATGGGGAGGGGAGTTTTATAGTGCCTAACTTTTTTCTGATTGGTTGTTTTTCTGTGCTGCTGTGGAGTTCTAGTAAAGAGAGACTTAAGCAAATACGAAGCCTCCTGTCATGTCATAAAATTATAATTAAGTGTTTATAGTTATTAGGAGGAACGAATATTCCTTGTTATAAATCACTATTTTATATAATAAGAAATGGAAAGTGAGAGATTAAATAATTGTAGTTATTATATAAAGTAATTAGATGGACTGAACGAATAATTTAAAATAAAAATGGATGCCCTTCCCGATTTTGTTCTAAATTTAATGATTATCTTTCTAAAACCTAATAGAGGATTATAGAAAATTACATTTAACCTAAAAGAGAAAGGGAGTAACGAATAAAAAGATGTTAAATGTATTAGAGGCAAACTGATTCTAATTTGGTCATAGAAACAATATACTGTGTCTCTGACTTTTATTGAAAGATTGATGCTGATAAAGACTGAAATTGATATTTTGTATTTTTTATAAATGAACTAACGAGAATATCAAGTGAAAGAGGGCACTATTAATTTCAAAAGGAATTGTTGTAACGAAATGTCTTGAAAAATGAACTATGGACCCTCTTTTATGGACCAAAAGAAAATTATTGAATGAAGGAGAAAAAAACTGACAACCTCTTTTGGCTCCCGTGCAGTAGCGGTATGAGAGGGAGGCATGGACCCCACACGTAGTACCTGTGGGTGGTACTAACGTGAGACGGTTACCGTGTACCGGCTCTCTGCCCGCCACTTTTTAGTATTTAAACCAGATTTGGGGACTTGGAGATACCTAACGGATTTACCCGGTAGATGAAGCCACGTGGTTAGTGGCGAAACGCGTTCCGGATTTGGCACATTGTTGCAATTTTGTTTGTGTATTTTATTTATAATAAATGTATTACTTTTTATTTGGTATCCTGGTTCCCACCTTTTATACTTCAAAAGAAGGGAGTGCAGCCCTTAGTCTGCATATCGCTTGAAAACTGAGTCATTACTTAATGACTCTAATCTTGTAAGTACCCACTTGGGATTTCCTTTATAATTTTGGGCACTGTACCAGCAATACTGCGCAATTTTTGTGTATTTCTATTTTCCCACATAGAAAGGAAAATCACATCGCTAATAGGGGTAGGTCGCCTAAACTGACCTGGAAGCGATTCCAACTAGATCGAGTTAACAGCTCTCTGTTTGTGAGTGCAATATTTCCTCAATATTAGGATTCTAACATTTATTTTGTATAATCTGCACTATGTTTGTATATTCTCTATAGATATCAACATTTCTTTCGTCCTTTTAAAAGAGAACTCCAATCGGAATCATAAAATAAAAAGGTGATTCATTTTCATTTTTTTCATCTGTATTATAATAAGTGCTACATTCTTTTTTTCTGGGAAGATTATATAGCTTCAGTGAAGCTGGAGGCTCCACCGTATAGTTAGGTGCTCCAGGGGGGAACAGCATATCTGGTTAGGACGCATATTCGTTTTCCATTAGTCTCGGGGATGGGGGTCCCCATGGGGTTTGTAGGCGATGGGTCAGGTCCCCCTTTTTTTTTCTTCCTTTTTTTTTTTTTTTTTGTTATATAAAACAAAAAAAGCAAGTCAGGGGGAATCAGTCCCATCCTTTCCCTAGTCCCCCTCCTCTGCTCCTATTCTCCCCATGTCACAGGTTTTGTTTTAAACAGTATAAGACAGGAGGTTTAAAGTGCCAGTACATGAAAACATTATAAAGCATAATAAAAGTATTCTGTAAAAAAAGGATATCAACGTGAGCCATATAGCGTAATGGCGGGGAAAATGTCCTGGGAGTGAGAGTCTCTGCTGCAGTCGTGGCTGGAGCTTAGGGCCGCTGTGGGCTGCCGTCTTGTAGTCTTGGAGGTGCCCTTTTTCTCGGCGTGCGTCGAGGTGAATGGCTGATGGGTTCCTGTTGTCTCCGGGAGCTCCCCCTGGGACCAGATGGTCTGTTCGGTTGTAGAGGTAGAAGCGTGAGGCTTAGGGATTCTGTGAAGGGGATCATCTCTGCTGCATTCGACAGTATGTGTGTCTGGTTTTCTCTGCGGACCAGTAACTTGAAGGGATGCCCCCACATGTACCGTATGCCGTGGTGGTTAAGGGTGTTCGTTAGTTGCTGTAGGTCCCTCCTTTTCTTAAGGGTCGTAGGCGCCAAATCCTGAAAAAGGGCTATGGTCTGTTGCTGGAAGGTTGGGGGGTTTTGTCTTGCTTGTTTGACCAATTGCTCCTTAATGGGGAAACGGTGCATCCGCACTATTACGTCCCTGGGGGTGTCTGGATTCAGCGCCAGAGGTCTGAGCACCCTGTGTGCTCTATCCATTGCGAGGTCTTGCAGTGAGGCCTCTGGTAGTAATTTTTTAAATAGGTTGGTGAGGGAGGCCTGTAGTTGGTCGTTGGTTACTGTTTCTGGCAAACCTCTCACCCTGATATTATTTCTCCTGGACCTATTATTAAGGTCTTCTATCTCTTCTTCTAGTTCTGCAAGTTTGCCATGTAGGTAAGTAATATTTTGGGAGTGGGAAGAGGTGGTTTCTGCCAGTTTGGTAAGTTTGGTCTCTGCCTGGTCTGTGCGGTGTGACAGGGCCTCAGTTTTATGTGACTGAATTTGGCGGTTCAATTCTGCCTTAGTGTGTGCCTTAATTTCTGCAGTGGCTTCTTGCAGTAGGCTTTGTAAGTCCCTTTTCGTTAGGGGGGAGTCTTTTGTGGCCGGGTACCTACTTTATGCCGTTTCTATTTCGGAACCCTCCATTTCTGAGCGGCAAGATGGCGGTTTTGGCGCGCTCTGCGACTGAAGGGGTTTTCTCCTTCTTCTTCTTCCCTCTGCCCATGGGGGAGGGAGTGCCCGGGTCTGTGGAGGCTAGATTGCCTTTTGTTTCGGGGTTTTCGTGCCCACGGTAGCTGATGGTGGCGGATTGCAATCATGGGGGAGAGAGAGCTGCCGGACTAAGCATCCATCTTCGATCGCGGTCAGGCTCCGCCCCATCATTGTCCTTTTAAAGGCCGAGGTTCCTAATAAAATCTGCACAAACCTTTCAGTCCCTGGTTATTTCATCTACTCTTACAAGGCTGTTCTTATTAGCGACAAGCTTTTGACTTCTTTTTACCAAGAAGGTTATAAGCAAGCCCCAAGCATAATGAGGATTGTAGTTCAAAACATTACAAAAATTTACAAAAAATATCTCAGGAATGCTAGCTCTGCAGCTCATGAGAATAAATTAAATACACATTTTATTTAAAAAAAAAAAAAAGTGTAAGCACTATATTGGAGAAACCCTTAATTATATACTGGGTACTCCACAAATACTCTATGAAAAAAACAACAACTTCATATGCATAATTTCAATTAGTTATAAAAAAACCTTAGAAGTATCTACAGCATATATTTTTCAGTGTGTATTCTTCCAAAAATTTGTGAAAATATTGTAATGTCCAAGAGTTCTTGGGTAGTAGTAGACACATTTTATTTGTTTGTGGGAGATGAATGACCGTCTAAAACCATATTTATTTTAACTGTTTTCATTCTTTCTCTGTTTATATCTCGGCTAAAATATACACCTTAATATAGCATGAAATATACTTTTGCATTTCTATGTATGTGTATTTAATAAATATTTGATTGTGCTATGCCATCACTTTTTGTCTTCTACATCAAGCTGAAGATTGAGAATTGTAGGATTTGTAGTCCATCCACAGCTTAAAAAAGCACAGCTCGGCAGCTCTGAACATTACATTTAATGAAGAATGTGCTTCGATTGAGCTTTTAAAAGACTTAATTTTATCGATCTTTTACATTGTAATATAGGTTATTTTGGTGTTTATTAACTAACCTGGAGAATTGAAAATGGACTTGCAAATTTTAGGCCTAAATAATGGAAATTAAAAAAATAGCTAATTTTTCCAATACTACTTTTCTTGTGTGTTTTGCAGCTGAGGTCATTGAACACTTCTCAAACCTGTCGTGTTTCGTCCTGAGCTGTGACTGCTGTCCGGAATTTGAAAAGCTGATTAAAACATTGTCACAGAATAGACAAATAAAAAAAATACACCTTTCTGGACTATTTATAACAAACAAGGAAATGTTAGATTTGGGTAAGAAGTTTGGAAATGAAAAAAAATAACCATTTTGTTATCGGATACAAATTTCTGAAAGTATTTTAGAATATTTTGACCTTCCAAATATTGGTTGCATGGTAATAAAATATGTTGTTTCTGATATATTTTTTCTACAATAAGAAAAAAAGCAGTATGTTAAACAATCTTTAAAGCAGGAGTTGGGGGTAAAGATAAGCGGAATAGACTGGTGTAAGGATAATTTAAACATAGGGCTATATTAGGCCAATAACAGACAGGTTCCTAATAAATTGTATCCGAGTAAACAGTAATAAAGTTTTAGAATAACTAGGAGAAAGTCTTACAATGGATACAATAATTGAGTGTATGATGGAGATAGAACACTGTAATGGTTTAGCAGGGTCCTCTACTGCCTATTGTTCCTGTATCATTTTGTAATTGTCTCATTTATTGTTAAATTTCCCCTTTAATAAATTTGTAAAGCGTTGCAAAATAAGTTGGCGTTATATATAAATAACAATAATAATAATAATAATAAAGCAATTTGTTTTTCTCTTAATACCTGACAATTCTTAAAAGCCACAGACCATCAGGGTTATTCACAAAAGTAAGAATTCAAAAGTGAATTCAAAGATAATTTTAAATTTAAGGCAGGAGTAGTAGAATGAAATGCGTAGCTGACTTCCATCTAGGCTATTTTTACCATAGATTTTAAATTCATTTTGATTTCTAACGTTAGTAAATAACTGTTCCAAATGTAATCTGCAGGGCAATTTAAATAGAGATAAAACAAGTTTTTCTTATAATTGTGGATAGATTGCAAAAAAACAAAAACAAAACAAAAAATAAAAAAAAACAAAAGAAAACTTTATCATACCCTTGGAGTTTAGATTTTTTTATTCAGTTATTATTTTGATAATAATTATATCATTGTACTTATAGAGTCCATATGTATTTCTTTATATATTTTGTCAGCTGCTGTGTTGCCATCACTTATGGATCTTGTCGTTTTGAAAATCGAAGGAAATCGTTGTGTGGACTCTGGTGGCCTAAACGCTTTGGGTAATACGCAATATCGCAGCTGTCCATTTTGGTTTTGCATTTGAAAAATTCTTATGTCGTATAGTAGTGTTTTGAATTATTTGCCACAATCTCATATTTTTTCCTGTATTTTTATTTCCTGCTGGAATAGCTGCATGATATTTCATAAATGAACCCACGATAGATTATAATAGATTAGTTTATTATTGAACTTCACCGCAGAGGGCAAGTTTGGTTACTTCGTTTTTCACACATGGCTTCTCCGTTTTGGCTTTGTCTTTGTTAAACAAATCATGACACGTTGTAATATGTCATGTGTTGATGTCCATCTGAGGATGTATTTACCTAATTTTAAGACCTGCTAAGAAACAGGTGATTGTTATTATGTCTTGATATGTAAAACCATAGAATTAAAAGAGGGGGTGATTTCTGTTACCCATGACTGTAAACAAAAATTGGTATTATATCAAAGCAGAACAACAAACCACAACAGATTGAGAATGCTGGAGTATCATTGTGTAGAACAGGAAACCGAGAATATTGTACTTTGTGTAAACCACTTGCTACAGCTTCACTCATTGTTCAGTCAGCCAGATCACTCATTATACCTGTACATGATTACTAACTGCTATGGTAATGCTTCCTTCTACTCTACCATCACTCTTTCTGTCTAGCTCAAGCACTACCATCTCTGGTGAATCTGGAAGAACTGTATCTGCCCAGTGGTCCAGCCATGAAGGAATCTGCAATATTTATCATCAGGCAGTTCAAGCATCTACCGAACCTTAAAAACATTTATCTTACCAATAATGTTTTGGATGACAGCAGCTTGATGGCATTAGGTGAGATGGGTGGTGGCAGCACCATGCATAAACTGAAGTGCTAAAACAACTGTAAATTCTATATACCTTTGCAGTGAATCTTTTTGCTTATTAGTAAAATAGTTTCCACGCTTTTGACTTCACTTTTAACATAGATAAGAAATTGATTATAATGGTTTTATATGTGATTGTCGTCAAACTCTATCCAATTTTCTTTAACTACTGTATTTTTTTTAGCAGTTTTTGAACTAGTGTTTTTTTCTGTTTTTGAGCCTGTGTTACCATTTATAATAGCTAATGTGTCTTAGATGATACGCATATATCAGTGTTTGGATGCTTTATGTTTTCTCAATGTGTTGCATCGGCCCATTGATACCCAACCATTGTGATGATATATTGTATGCACTAGTGGCAATGAATTTGCACTAGATTTTAAACTCAGAAGGACTGCAAATGATTAAAGGGACTCTGTAGGCACCATAACTACCTTAACACACTGAAATGGTTATGGTGCCTGGAGGCCTTGGTTGGCGGTCCCACATACATGTTAAACTGTTTATTCATTGTTTAGCAGAGATGCTCAGTCTCTGGCAGGCTACAGAACAGTCTTCATTGATGATGTGGCAAAGACCATCACTGCCGCAATCCCTGTTATGAATTGGTATGGCATTGGCAAAGCATATATCCACCTTTACCGTATCAAAATTGGAGGCTGAGTTGCAGGCTGGTGGTGATCTAGCATCTCTGGTGTGAATGGATAACATTGATGTGTGACCTAGCACCCTTGGAATCCAGACACCATAATCACTTAAATTTGTTGAAGTGGATATGATGCCTATAGTGAAATGTCAATGCGTAAAATGATGTTAGATAAATATCCCCTAACCCACATTCTTATTTAGATGTTCAGCAGCTGGCAAAGAGTGTGACATCTATCCTTATCTTTCCTGCTCAGAATGTAGATCTCCAGCGGTTATACAACTACATCTCCCACGATGCTTTTCCACCCCTTAGAGTGTCTGACAAATAAATTGTAGTCCTAAGACATATGGGGATCTGCCTAGGTCTAATGTATTTTAGGCCACTATGGTGGAGATTTAACAAAATTTAATTTTCTAAAAAAGGGACAAAGTACTTAAAGTAGGGAATCACTAGGGAAACCAGTGACTTCTGGAGGTATATTACCTCTTTTTGACATCTCCCCTTTTACAACATTGCAACATTTGTCAGAACATAATACTTGATAAATCTCACCTTTCACTTCGTTACATTAGCGTAAATTATCAAAGTGTTCTGAAAATGTCTTTCTGGTGCAAAAATAAACTAAAAAATGTAATGCAAATAAAAGCTAGCACAAAAGTAAAATTACAGAAAAGTAGGGAGAAAACTGTCAGAATTGATAATTCACTACAGAAATAAGTGCATGAAAAAAGGTCATACATCTAAATACATCTCTCCCAATGTGTCATCTTGGCCAGATGATGTATTAGACAATGTGATCTTTTAACAGGAGTGGAAAAAAATCTCCAAGTGTGCTATAATTTCACCTTGTCTATTATAATTTAGAATTTAGAGTTCACTTTGAATTACCGACACATTACACTCTGGTAAGTAGCCCTGATTCTGTTTGAAGGAACACTATAGTCACCAAAAACAACTTTTTCTTAATGAAGCAGTTTTTGCATATAGATCATGCCCCCGAAGTCTCATTGCTAAATTCTCTTCCGTTTAATAGTCAAATAAATTTGGTTTCTGTCCATGCAGCCCTAGCCACACCTCCCCTGGCTGTGAATGACACAGCCTGCATGAATAAAATGGCTTCAGTTTCAACCAGATGTTAGCTTGCTTTAGAAGTTTTTATCACCTGCTTTGTAAATTGAACTTTAATCACACAAGGTCTAGCAAGTTTAACAACGCAACAGATAAGAAATTCTAAATAAAACAGAATTTGCTATAAAGGAAGTCTAAACATTAGGTGACTCTTTACAGGAAATGTTTAGAAAGCCTGTGCAAGTCACATGCAGGGAGGTGTGACTAGCGTGCATAAACAACATGATTTAACTCCTTAATGGCAGAGAATTGATCAATGAGACTGCAAGAGCACAATATATACACCAATTCATTAAGCTTCATTAAGATACAGTTGTTTCACTATAGTGTCCCTTTAAGTTTGGGAGGTATCAGAGCAGTCAAAGTGGTTAAATGCATATACGATATTTAATCTGTATTTGCAAACTGCAACTAGAAGACTTAATTTGAGTGTTACTCATTTTGAAATGTATTTTTTTCGCTTATAGTGGATGTTTAGATTGTTACTGAATTGAATAAACCCATTAGGTATCTTTTATTCTTGATGCTAGATGTTATTTATCATAAACTAATTCTGTATTACGTCTTTTTCAGCTCACGAGACAAAAGAAGGCAATTTAAGCAATCTCAGCATGCTAAATCTCTGTAAACCATGATATCACACAAGCTGGATGGAGGGACTTCTTTCTAACAATAGACAACTTGGCAAGCTTGACAGAACTGTGCATTGCCAGGGTGTATGCCCATCAGTTTAAAACAGACCCGTCAACTCTGATTGCTTTAGTGCAATGTGTTTCCCGGCTTCACCGCCTTAATAAGCTGATCATGCATGGATGGTTATTGGATGAAAAAGATCTTGAGATGTTTAATGCAATGAAACAAAAGCATCCTCAGTCAAAAAGCTTCATGCTTCTGTGGCAATGGATATTACCGTTCCGTCCTATTGTGAATGAGTAATCATTTATCATAAAGGTTATGTCTTAATATTAAACATCATACATCATGTAGCATCTTGCAGCATATGTATAGAAAGGGCTGAGTTTATTTTCTACAGATATCTTCTCTGTTCCAAAAGGGATTTATTGAGATGTTAAATTACAATTGTCCCTCTTTACTGCCTCCAAAGACTATTATATCCTGGAATGTGTTCACATCTTGATTCACTATACTTTGTGTGTTTAGTGAATAACCGCATGCATTTAGTTTAGACATTCTTGTGCTCTGACATTTAGTTTAGACATTTACTGTTACAGCACAGATATGCTACACATTTATGCTTCTGATATACATATTTTCCTTTAAGAGTTATTGGAGTTGGGAACAAAGAAGGAGGGTGGCCAACTATTTAGGTTAATGTACATTAAATGGTACCTTTTGGCTCTAACACATATGATTTCGACCAATATAACTCATTCATTCATTCATTCATAGAATCTTTATAAAAAGCACAGAGCTTACATTGGAATTTTGTTGAATTTTCAAAGCAATCAGAAGATTTACATGAGGCGTAGTAGGGACTACGTTGTTTAAAGGGAAACTCCAGTGCCAGGAAAATGATCAGTTTTCCTGGCACTGGAGGGTCCCTCTCCCTCCCACCCCCCAGTCCCCGGTTACTGAAAGGGGGGGGAAAACCCCTTCAGTCACTTACCTGAGGCAGCGGCGCTGTCCCTCGCCGCTGTCTCCTCCTCCGCAACGCTCCTCCTCTGTATTGCGTCGGCCGGCGGGCGAGACTGATCCCACCCACCGGCCAAGGAGACCTAATGCGCATGTGCGGCCATGCCGCGCATGCGCATTACGTCTCCCCATAGGAAAGCATTGAAAATGAATTTCAATGCTTTCCTATGGGGATTTGAGCAACGCTGGAGGTCCTCACACAGCGTGAGGACGTCCAGCGACACTCTAGCACAGGTTTCCTGTGCTGAGCAGGAAGTGACCTCTAGTGGCTGTCTAATAGACAGCCACTAGAGGTGGAGTTAATCCTGCAAGGTAATTATTGCAGTTTATAAAAAACTGCAATAATTACACTTGCAGGGTTAGGAGTAGTGGGAGTTGGCACCCAGACCACTCCAATGGGCAGAAGTGGTCTGGGTGCCTGGAGTGTCCCTTTAATGTTATTAGCAGTATGGAAGAGGGCGGCACTTCAATCAGCAGTATAGAAGAGGGCGGCACTTCAAGCAGCTACTTAAAAACAAAGTAAACATCTGGGATCATTAAACAGGCAGCTTCCTATGTTGAACTCAATAGATACCTAGAGAATCTCAATGCACATCGACAAACTTGTGTATGGAGGATCCAATGTCTTGGGGGACCTTCAAGAGACTTACATTTTCCACAATAATGGACTGGTAGATGTCACCAGGACCTGAAGATGGAGTCCAACAGAAACATGGCATAGCCAAGGACAGAGAGGTTTAGGTAAGTATATGTGCCTTTCTCATATCCCCCTGTGGCAACTACAGAAGTGGAAATGTTACCTTGTGGGTCCTTGCAATAAAAAAATGACCGCACAAGGGTAGTTTCCACTTCATTGCTACTGGTACTCTATGGTAGAAGGAAATACAGATTGTCTCCGCTTCCTTTTTCTCTCTGTTATTTGATTTTTAGCTGTAAAATATTATCTGTTTTAATGGAGTGCCCAATCTCCTGTAGCAAAGTTTAGCATCCTGCAAGTATTGTAATTCTAAGATTTTCCCAGAAAAATAAAACATTTCTTTACCTCTAACACATATAAAAAAAAAGGTATTTCATTTTTTTACTACTGCTTAAAAATCAATTAGAACAAGCACCAGAGATGCCACTCTATTTTGTACTGGTATTTGATCTGCAATATATTAATTATGGGGAAGGCCAGGCCATAGATAAACATATCTTTTGCTACTATAAATAGTCTATTTTAACACGCCCAGTGAGTATAATTTGTGAAACCGGTCTGGGCTGTTGCAATATGTTATCTAATATGAACTAATGAATTAAATAGGTATTTATGAATAGATCTCAATTATAGACAATTATTTTCTTTACAAAAAACCTCAGAGTTACCATGTTGTCCTATAGAAACTACCATTTCTAATGTTTACTCGTCCAGCGTTGTGTCTTCTTGTGTAATGTTCAGAGTTTACATGTTGATTGCCCAAGTCAGTAAAGGCCAACCTCTGCCAGGCTCAGGTTTACAGTCTTCAAATCCCATGATCCTCAGTAAACCTATAAGCCTATCGGCTGGCCTGGAATCATGGAAACAACAGTACCAATAATGGTCATCATTTCTGTGCAGATTAAGTTTTGCCCGCACCTTTCCATGGATCACCTATTTACATTGTACTGTGATTATATTCTAGAATTCAAGTTTAAGCTCTACTAAAGCTTATTGCAACATTGATACCCTCAAAGGAAGTGTCACTAGAACGATTACGGTTTGTTGATCATTTCTGATTTTCTCCAGATGTGCAGAATGTGATTCAACATTTGGAAAATACTAATCACATTCGAGTTGTCAGCAAATTGTACCAAGTTGAATTGGTTTAGGGAAGATATGTTAATTAGGAGATTGTTGGGACTCGGCATTATAACAGATCCCAACGTGTTTCTCCCTGACTTAGTTTTGATAATACAAGCTGTCAGTGTATACACTGCTGATTGCAAGACTCAGACACCCAAAATATATTCCTTAAGCAATAGCTGCCTGTCTGAAAGTCAACATAAGATGCCGTTAAGATGCCAATAGATTTACATGCAGGTGTCCTTGGTTCCGGTGGAATTATTGTGATTTTAATGCATATTGAGTATTTTTAAACAATCATATTGACACATTTGCATTATTGTTCTTGACTTGAAATGTGTGCTCTTTTGCTGAAGGATGTTATAGGACTATAGAGAAATTACACTTTTATTCAGTTGAGTAATAGTGATTATCACTTACTTTTCCCATTTCCTTTCCCCCATTATGTGGTGGTGCTTAGTCTTAAATTGTTTCTATCTAAACACATTTTATTCCTTAGGTAGATCAGCTCGCTACATATCATTAGACTATGGTAGTTAAACATCTGTCTTTACGGCTGCTGCTCTGTTTATTAAAGAGGATTCATAAGTAACATACACATTGCAGCTCAGTGTAGTATCATATTGACAATAGTCTGGTTATTGTCCTTTGCTTCTTTGTTAAGTAGTTTTGAACACCTATGAAAAAAAACTGGGTTCTCCCTAGCACCAAGACAGGTTTGACAAGGAACTGGTGTTGGGTTCCTAGAGAATCTTGCCAACATAACCTCTATCATAAGCTATTGTGATTAGGGCCATAGTTTAAAAAATAACTCCAAATCTTGACATGATTGGTTGTTCAGCCTCTCAGCAGCATCTCCAGTCATCAATAAAGTGGGAGGAAACTGCAGAACTAAATCATGAGAGACACAACTTGTTTCTAATACAAACATCATTAGTGTTTACAGAATGAAAAGAGAAGAAACGTGACTTGAAACAGGAGAGTCTCTCAAAGAAAAGGGCCTAACTCTAAATCTACAGTAAAACAAAAAAAATCCCCAATAAGGAGGAACCCAAATAGGAGAAACCAGGGATAATTGGGCTTCCATATGCAAATGTGTTAACAAAAATAAAAAATAAATAGGTATGATGGTAGCTCTGTTAAATCCTCAAAAGATTACTCTTTTATACTCACTTCAAAAGAACAAGTCCTGAAATATTCTTAGATATAGAGAACATGAACACTTTGCTAAAACCAAATACAACGGAGAGAAAATCGTATCCACTTGTATAACTATATTAAAATTTACTAGTACTGCATAATGGTTATTTTGTATCTCTAAGTTCTACCAAAAGACAGAAGAAGCATAGTGATACATTGTAGCAGTTAAGGTAATTGAAAGTCTGGATCAGATGGATGGATCACCAACAAAGCTGTGATGACACATCCAGGTAGACATCATATGACACGATCGAAACAGGGACATAGATGAATTGCACTCAATGTGATCTCCCTACAGGCTAATCCAAATAACAATACAACTTGTAGGCTTGATGAGGGCTCCTAGTACCTCAGAGCAAAAGGCTCCTACGTACCAAATCAGACAAGCTAAGTAAGAGGTCCCTAAATTACATAGGTGCCCATGCTTGTAATAAAAACTCTTCCAAACCTTGGAGTCAGTAAGCTCCTGCATGCCAGACGTAACCAGCTGAAATATCAAGGGAAAAAACTAACTTGCAATTAAACAAAAAACTAATCAAATCTAAAGTGCACTAACATCACAACTGCACACCTCATTAAAACAAAGTAAACAAAAAAAAATAAGAAACATAAAACAAGAAACAAACACAGAAAGGAATTTAGCGCTTATAAAATACTGATACAGTTCAAAAGGAAGTTTAAGATCCAATTCACTAAGTCTCTCTTGTCTGGTAGAAAATTAAAAAAGGAAGAAGGTAGGTGTAGCGCCTACTTGATCCTTGAGGGTATATGTAGAAAAAGAGAAAAATAAATCATAGTGTATTATGTAAAATATAATTGAGAAAGGATAAAAATAGTTCACTCACACTTTTCAGGAGCTTAGATTCAGCTCCAACTTGAAGGCTTAGGTGGAACGATCCCCACCTAAGGATATAATGTGGTGCAGAATCCTTGTATAATCATCTTAGTAGTGGATATGTGGAGGAAAATCAAAATAATATAGTGTAGTATGCACAATAAAAAAGCAGCAATTCAGTAATATAAAAATGTGCACTCACATATTTTGGAGCCTGAACAGGGGCTTCACAGGGATAGAGTGAAGTGGTATGATCCCCACTCTAGTATATAGGTGGCATAGGTGTCTCTCCGCTCATAAAATAGAAATACAAGCACAGTAGTGTACACTGTGAAAATGGAGTGAGAAGATAAAATCATTAAAACTTACATTTAATAGAGCAAAATAGGGACATTATTTTGGATTACTTTCAGTGCCTCAAAAAAAGGTGATTTGCAGAATTCAAATTGTGCGGGACGGAAGTGACTAGGGGTTGAGCTGTGGGTCATCTCTATAGTGTCGAAAACGAAAGTACTCTGTGCAGTTCTTTTGACCTGCCACCTGGCAGAGTGGGGGCGATGTTAAAGGGACTATTGTCAGGATCGGGACAGGGATCCAACACGCAGAGTACAAACAGTAGCCAGATACATATACCGGACCTTAGAATGGCCGGACTAACGTAAGTAGTACAGTATAGAATGGTTAAACACAAGCCGAGGTCGAGGGTAACAGAAGACAGGTAAGCGAGAGACAAGCCGAATCAAGGGTAACAGAGATAAGCAGAGTAAGGTAAACAAGCCGGGTCAAAACCAAAAGGGATAATAGAATACACAAGCACTGAGTGACTAGAACAAGCTAGAACCACGACAGGGCAATGAGCTAATGAAAGAAGCTCTGTTAAATACCCTGTTCAGAGCAGTAACCACGCCTCCAAGGCGTCTTGATTGGTTCTGCAGCAATTGACTGACAGGTCGTTCCGGGGGAGTGTCCTGATGACTACTTCCTGCCTAGATGCTGTAAAAGGCAGTCACTCCCTCGCGGCCGGCCTAGCATGACCGGATAGACCGCGGGGAAGGGAGCCATCAGGCCGTCTGGATGGGGGAACAGCTAAGTCTCTACCTCTTTCGGAGGTAGAGACCACAGGTACCCTGACAACTATCCAGTGCCAGGAAAACAACCCGTTTTCCTGGCACTGCAGGTCCCCTCTTCCTCCCACCCCCCCATCCCATGTTGCTGAAGGGGTTAAAACCCCTTCAGTGACTTACCTGTATCCAGCGCCAAGGTCCCTCGGCGCTGGGTCAGGGTCCGCCCACACTCCTTCCCCGCCGTCATCCGACAGGGGAGGCCTATTGAGCATGTGCGGCCGCCGGCGGGGGAGACCTAATTAGACCTCCCCATAGGAAAGCATTGAAAAATGCTTTCAATGCTTTCCTTTTGGGATTTCATCTATGCTGGAGGTCCTCACGTAGCGTGAGAACGTAAAGCGACGTTATAGCACACTATTTCATGTGCTATAAACACGGAAGTGCCCTCTAGTGGCTGTCTAGTAGACAGCCACTTGAGGAGGAGTTAACCCTGCAAGGTAATTATTGCAGTTTATAAAAACGGCAATAACTACACTTGCAGGGTTAAGGGTAGTGGGAGTTGGCAGCCAGATCACTCCAATGGGCAGAATTGATCTCGGTGCCTGGAGTGTCCCTTTAAGGATAGGCGTCTGTAGTCGACAGAGGCCTGTTGCAAAGGGACAGTTGGACTCCTCATCCCAGGGCGTGTCTACCAGCCCATACAAAGTTTTTTTTTTTTTTGAGCTTACAAAAATGAAAGGACAGAATTTACATCATGTGCAAAAAACAAAACAAAAAAACAACATAGCAAAAAAAACAGAACTTGGAGCTGGTTGGAGGTGTTTACTGGCTTGGGGCAATATAGTCACAGGGTAGTATCTGTCCCATGTGATAGAGCTTACAAAAATGAAAGGACAAAGTTTTTATCATGCGCAAAAAACAACATTGAAAAATACAGAACTTACTGGTTGGAGGTTTTTGCTGACTAATACAGTCACAGGGTATCATCTGTCCCATTTGATAGAATTGAACCGAACATAAAAAGGAGCAAAGTGTTACAGCTGTATAACCGTGTTCTTCTTTTACCATATTGCTGGTGCACACAGAAGGGTAGCATGGAAAGGAAGGAATGTAAAACCACTGGTCTCCATAGGAACTTATTTTAACGTTGCTATGGGGAATATACATTACAGTGAGTACAAGAACATGTCTCCTTGTAAAAAAACAAAAAAAATATTTAATCAATAAATTATTTGTGATGAGATCAGTGCTGACAAAACAACTTTACTTTATTAATTAAACACCAAATCATAGTAAATTTAAAAACAAAATGCAATTTGTTAAAAATATTTTAAAAAGTGTTGATTTACAAAAATTACTTAGGATCTCCCATGGCAGCCCATGCAGAACCAACACTATCCAAGCCCTGGCTTTGCCGTGTGTCATGTCGGCCAGGGGGGAGATCAAAAATCTTCCTTACTGGCCCACAGACACTTCAATCTAGTAGAGAGGAGAGGAGATGACCAGGGGGCTCTAACCTGTAGCTTCAACGGAAATGTTACACTCATGAGTTCGGAGCATTGCTGCGGTTACCATGGTAATGCTCAAACAGTGCTGAAGGCTAGAGTTGGCTCAGTACCACCACCTGACCAACAAGGTTTACTATGTTCCCCTTCCCGAAAAAAAAATAAAAAATATATATATATATATATGTACATATTTTCTTCCGTCTGTCCACCCCACACAATATAAGTCTATACCTAGCGTCACACACACACACACAATGAACCCCTCACACACATTTTACTCCTCACACACATTAAACCCCTAACACACACAGTGCACCCCTTGCACACATTGCAACATTCACAAATGCAATTGCAACTCAT
The DNA here is from genome assembly GCF_036172605.1 of Pelobates fuscus. Lineage (NCBI taxonomy): Eukaryota > Metazoa > Chordata > Amphibia > Anura > Pelobatidae > Pelobates > Pelobates fuscus. The sequence continues at coordinate 39,026,422 of NC_086321.1, read as the reverse complement.
GCAACTGCAATCCTCACACACACACATTGCACTGAACCCCTCACACACACACATTGCACTCCTCACACACATTTTACTCCTCACACACATTAAACCCCTAACACACACAGTGCACCCCTTGCACACATTGCAACATTCACAAATGCAATTGCAACTCATGCAACTGCAATCCTCACACACACACATTGCACTGAACCCCTCACACACACACATTGCACTCCTCACACACACACACGGCATCCCTCATACACACTGCACCCCTCACACACACTGTACCCCTCACACCAAATGAACCCTTCACACACATATTGAACCCCTGACATGCACACTGCACGCTTCACACTCACATTGCACCCCTTGCACACACTGCTCCCCTAACATACACACAACTGCAGTCCTACATACTAGATCCCCTACGACACTGTCTGAACTGATATGTCACATAGACGATTGAGCTGTGCACAAGTCTATTAAAAATGTTGCACGTTATAACAATACCTTCACCATCTGCTTTTTAATTGCTCTTGGTAGACTTTATTGTAGTTTTATTTATTTATTTTTACATTTGTGTGACAGTGAGTGTGTGTGTGTGTGTGTGGGGTGGGGAGGTAGTGTGTGTGTGACAGTGTGAGGGAGCAGGTTGTGTGACAATGTGGGGAGCATAGTGTGTGACGTGTGGGGGGCAGAGTGTTTGACAGTGTTGAGGGGCAGAGTGTGTGACTGTGTGGTGGGCATAGTGTGTGACAATGTGGTGGGCTGGGTGTGTGGGTGTCAGTGTGGGGTCATGTGTGTGACAGTGTGGGGTGTGCAGGGTGTGTGGCAGTGTGTGTGTGTGTGGGGGGGGGGGGACAATAGTACACTGTGTGCAGAATTATTAGGCAAATTAGTATTTTGACCATCCTCTTTATGCATGTTGTCTTACTCCAAGCTGTATAGGCTCAAAAGCCTAGTACCAATTAAGCATATTAGGTGATGTGCATCTCTGTAATGAGAAGGGGTGTGGTCTAATGACATCAACACCCTATATCAGGTGTGCATAATTATTAGGCAACTTCCTTTCCTTTGGCAAAATGGGTCAAAAGAAGGACTTGACAGGCTCAGAAAAGTCAAAAATAGTGAGATATCTTGCAGAGGGATGCAGCACTCTTAAAATTGCAAAGCTTCTGAAGCGTGATCATCGAACAATCAAGCGTTTCATTCAAAATAGTCAACAGGGTCGCAAGAAGCGTGTGGAGAAACCAAGGCGCAAAATAACTGCCCATGAACTGAGAAAAGTCAAGCGTGCAGCTGCCAAGATGCCACTTGCCACCAGTTTGGCCATATTTCAGAGCTGCAACATCACTGGAGTGCCCGAAAGCACAAGGTGTGCAATACTCAGAGACATGGCCAAGGTAAGAAAGGCTGAAAGACGACCACCACTGAACAAGACACACAAGCTGAAACGTCAAGACTGGGCCAAGAAATATCTCAAGACTGATTTTTCTAAGGTTTTATGGACTGATGAAATGAGAGTGAGTCTTGATGGGCCAGATGGATGGATTGGTAAAGGGCAGAGAGCTCCAGTCCGACTCAGATGCCAGCAAGGTGGAGGTGGAGTACTGGTTTGGGCTGGTATCATCAAAGATGAGCTTGTGGGGCCTTTTCGGGTTGAGGATGGAGTCAAGCTCAACTCCCAGTTTCTGGAAGACACCTTCTTCAAGCAGTGGTACAGGAAGAAGTCTGCATCCTTCAAGAAAAACATGATTTTCATGCAGGACAATGCTCCATCACACGCGTCCAAGTACTCCACAGCGTGGCTGGCACAGCGTGGCTGGCAAGAAAATCTAATGACATGGCCTCCTTGTTCACCTGATCTGAACCCCATTGAGAACCTGTGGTCTATCATCAAATGTGAGATTTACAAGGAGGGAAAACAGTACACCTCTCTGAACAGTGTCTGGGAGGCTGTGGTTGTTGCTGCACGCAATGTTGATGGTGAACAGATCAAAACACTGACAGAATCCATGGATGGCAGGCTTTTGAGTGTCCTTGCAAAGAAAGGTGGCTATATTGGTCACTGATTTGTTTTTGTTATGTTTTTGAATGTCAGAAATGTATATTTGTGAATGTTGAGATGTTATATTGGTTTCACTGGTAAAAATAAATAATTGAAATGGGTATATATTTGTTTTTTGTTAAGTTGCCTAATAATTATGCACAGTAATAGTCACCTGCACACACAGATATCCCCCTAAAATAGCTAAAACTAAAAACAAACTAAAAACTACTTCCAAAAATATTCAGCTTTGATATTAATGAGTTTTTTGGGTTCATTGAGAACATGGTTGTTGTTCAATAATAAAATTAATCCTCAAAAATACAACTTGCCTAATAATTCTGCACTCCCTGTAGTTTTAGTTTAATCCAGTTACAATGTAACACTAAATAGTAAGAGTAATTTTTCTAAATATGCGATTTTGTCTAAATTTTACAAATGTTTGCATTTTTAAAACAAATTCACTACAATTCAGTGTTTAGTAAATAAAAGTAAATATTTTTTTATTAACACTGATCTCATCACACAGTTTTCTAGTATGAGAAGAAAGAGCTTACAGAAATGAAAGGACAAAGTTTGTATCGTGCAAAAAAAAAAAACAACAAATAAAAAAAAATCTAAACGTATTGGTTGGAGGTTTTACTGGCTACAGTTTCAGTAAGGAAATACAGTCGCGAATAATTTACAAGGTCGTAACTGTCCCATGTGATAGACTGAACCCGAGATAAGAAGGAGCAAAGTGTTACATTTGAATAACAGTCAGTGTTCTTCTTTTACCATTTTGTTGGCGTACACAGAAGGGAAGCATGGAAAAGGTAAGGGGGGAATACTACCATGAATCTCTATAGGAACTTATTTAATTAGTATTTTTACATTGTCATGGGAAATATACATTACAGTGAGCACAAAAAAAATAAAATAAAAATTAAACAACATACTCTGGGGTTATTTGCAAAGAAAAAAATAAAATAGAGCAATAACCATTGAAACCAATTGAATATTCCTGCCCAGAATTTTTACCTAGTATTTTTCTTTTTACGTTGCCCTCTATCCTGATGCCTTCTCTAGAAAACCCAGTACCTGTTTTATAGAGCTGATTTACGCAGCATAAAATACATGTCCAACTGCTAATCTGCTTCACTCCCACCTTATTTGATTGCTATTTCCTGTCCTAATGTGTTTTATACCTAACCTCGTATAGGCTGTAAGCTTGTTTGAGCAGGGTCCTCTTCAACCTATCGTTCCTGTGAGTTTTCTTGTAATTGTCCAATTTATAGTTAAATCTCCCCCTCTCATAATATTGTAAAGTACTATGGAATCTGTTGGCGCTATATAAATACCGATAATAATAATAATAATAATTAAAATACTGGCTGTAATTTTATTTTTTATATATATCTAAGCAAATATAAATAGTTTGAATAGTTTACAATTCAAATATTTCAAATATTTTCATTTATTTTCATTACTTTCATTCATTAAGGAAAAGAAAAACTATGAAAAATTTTTTTCTACAATTTGCCGTCATGGCAATAAAAAGAAAAGCCATCATATAATCAAATGAACAAAACTTTAAAGAAAGCTTAAAAACGCCGTAGACTTGCAGTGCTGTGAAAAACTAAAGGAGGCTTTGGCTTTTTCTAGAAATGACTTTATATGTGTTACAATACCAATAGTAATGATAATAATAATATTCATATTTAGACACCGAACAAAACAAGTCAATCAGTTATTTTATTATCAAATGTATCTCAAGTAAATCTTTTATTTTCAACTTATCCACATTGGTCTTTATCTTGAAATGTTGAATATAGTGAATAATTTCTAGAATAGTTTTGATCTTTCCCATAAATCACAGGTCCCAGGATACAAATAATATGACTGTCAAACGTTTTAAGGTCTGCTAATCCAAGCCTTAAGGGGACCCTGCACTGTCCAAAATTAAGCATAATCACTATTTAGTTGATATACGCTATATATCAGCAGTTATTATATGTACGGGTGTAGGGGTTAAACAGAACTGACTTTATTGCATCTGTGCAGAGGTAGTTATACCCACAGAGGGACATTTGCATACAATAGGGTAATTAACAGTACACATAGTTCCTATTCCCATAAGTTCTTGTTTTTCTTGCTGTAAATAACCCTCAGCCCCACAAAAAAAACATTCAATTTTGTCCATATAATTAAAACAACATGAAACAAGAAAGATCCCTTGTAAAATTCACAGCCTGGCAAGAGGAACCTCTACCTTTCAACCCTAGGTCCATGACACGCCTCCCCCAGTTCACAATACAGCAGATCTGGTGAGATCCTCATGGGTCCGCCTGGGGCTGTCCGGGACAAACACACAAGTCTCTTATCGTTCCGGTTGGTAGCAACATGAAACAAAAAAGGTCCCTTGTAACATTCACAGCCAAGCAAGAGGAACCTCTACCTTGCAATCCTGGGTCAATGACACAGAAATAAACCTTTCCTTTGCCTTAGACTAAATCTCCTTTCTTCCAGTCTAAATGCGTGACCATTAATTTTGTAGCTCACCTCTGCACTTTTTCTAATGCTATACTATTCTTCTTTAGAACTGGCACCCACAGTTGCACAGGATATTTAAGGTGTGGTCTTTCAAGTGATTTATAAAGAGGCAAAATTATATTTTCATCCCAAGAATAAATGTCCCTTTTTATATATGACAATACCTTACCAGCTTTAGCCACTGCATATTGTTGCCTAGTTTGTTGTCTATAACAATTCCCAAACCCTTCTCACGTGTAGTTATCTCTAATTCACTACAATTTAGGGTATAAGTTACTTGTGCATTCTTATCCCAAAAATGCATAACTTTGCATTTTTCTACATTAAGTTTCATCTTCTATTTGTGTGCACAGTTCCCCAATCTATCTAAATCCCTCTTCAGCAAAGTAATACCCTGCTCACATTGTATTACTTTATAGAGTTTTGTGTCATCTGCAAATACTGAAACATGACTTTCAATATCTATTTTAAGATCATTTATGCTAAATAGAAGCCCCAGAACAGAACACTATAGGATGCCACTTACCACTTGTCAGGGTACCTTGTATTATGTACAACATTGCTTAACCTAGGGGACCTCAGCAGAGGGTTGGGGACCTTCCACATGGTCCTCCACCTCTCTCCAGTGGTCCAAACACCAGCTGCTGTAGCTCTGCCCCATTTTATGACGTGTCGTGTGTGCACTAACGTCAGAGCGACAATGAAATCACAGCTTGCCAGAATTTGTGAATTCTAACATTTTGAGGGCACGGCTATAAAATTAGTGCCAGACTATAAATAGTTTGCTGGGGCTTAGGTCCTTGTCCTGTTGTGGATTTGTTTTGGTCACCAAATAGTGCATTAAATTCCTCTCATTGCATTTTTGATTTTGATCTTGGCTATTACTGACTATTCTCCTATCTATACTCCTTGACTCAGCTATTGTACATCACAACTCCTGATTTCTGGCTTCCCTGACTCTGGTTTGTCCCCGGCAATTCTCTGTCTTTTGTACACGAAGCCCGGCCACTCCAAGGTCCGATATATCATTGTACACTGCGTGTTGGATCTCTCTGTATACCTGACATCACTATTGTCCAACTTGAACAATTACCATTTATGACAACTCTCAGTATTTTATCTTTAAGCCACTGTTCTATCCAAGAAAACAATTTTTCATCTAGACCAATTTCTTTTAGTTTGAACACTAACCTATTGTGGCAATATCCAAGTAGATTAAAATCACTCCAACACCCTAATCCAGGGGCGTTTTAGCCGCAAGGAAAACAAGGCATTTGCCTTGGGCGGCATTTTCCAGGGGGCGGCAAAAAACGCCGCCCCCAAATGCCCAGGGCAAGTGCCTTGTTAGCCTTGCGGCTAACTGGGCTGCCGGTCGGGCTGATGGGCTGGGCGGGCGGCGGGCGGCTGGCGAGGGAGCACTTCCTCTGAGCTGTCTGCTCAGCTCCCTCGCGCGCCGCAGAGTGAGGCTGGGAGCCGGAATATGACGTCATCTTCCGGCTCCCAGCCTCACTCTGCGGCGCGCGAGGGAGCTGAGCAGACAGCTCAGAGGAAGAGCTCCCTCGCCAGCCGCCCGCCCAGCCCATCAGCCCGACCGGCAGCCCCACTAGACCCCAGGGAGATAAGGAACCCCCCCCCAGCATTCCCAAAGGTAAGGAGGCTACATTAGGTTACATTAATTATTTATTATTATATTATATATTATTAATATTATATATTATTATATTATATATATTAAATATATATAATATAATAATATATAATATATATAATATAATAATATATATAATAATATATAAAATATATAATATAATAATATTATAATATAATAATATATAATATATATAATATAATAATATATATAATATTATAATATAATAATATATAATATAATAATATATATAATATTATAATATAATAATATATAATATATATAATATTATAATATAATAATATATAATATATATAATATATAATATAATAATATATATAATATAATAATATATAATATAATATATATAATATAATAATATATAATATATATAATATAATATATATTATATATTATTATATTATATATTATATATATTATTATATTATATATTATATTATATATATTATATTATATATATTATTATATTATATATTATATTATATATATTATATATTATTATATATTATATTATATTATATTATATATATTATATTATATATTATAATATATTATATATCAGAGAGTGTGTGTGTCTGACTGTGTGTGTGTGTCTGTTAGCTAGTGTATGCGTATCTGTCAGTGAATTTGTGTGTGTGTGTGTGTATTTAGAAGGCGGGACGGGGGGGGGAAGGGTTGGGTGGGGGTGTCGCGAGGGGGGAGAGGGGCGCCTGAGTTTTGTCCTGCCTAGGGCAGCACAAAACTAGGATACACCACTGCCCTAATCTATACTTCTACTTACTTCTTTGTAGAATTCAATTAAGTTAGTTTCACATAAAACCATGCAGATTTTTGCAAATAACAATGTTGTTCCAAATATATTCCTAAATATTATCCCTTAATAACCTTTCAAATACTTTCCCAGCCACAGAAGATACAACTAATTTACCCCATGGTTTAGATTTAGAAATTACTGAATCACATCCATATCACACAGAAAAATTGTTTGATGCAGAATATAAAGTAATCGGCATTCACTAGCTGAGAATAGCCTTTTGGATCCTTGACTACTTTATGATCCATTTAAATCTGAATTCCTAACATTTTGGGTGGTTCTATCACTATCAAGATGTTCTACCCCAAGCATGTCAAACTCGCGACCCATAATGGACATCTTTGCAGCCCGGCGAGCTGCGAGTACATGCTTAGTGTTAAAGCAGAGTAGGCACCTGCTATCTCCACATTGCAGGTGCCTACTCTCCTAAATTTTACCCGGCTGGGAGGAGAGGTCCCTGGAGGAACTCAGTCTTTCTGCTCCTCACTGCTCCCTCGCGCATGCCGTCTGTAGTGATGCCGGGTGCCAGAATATGATGTCACATTCCTGCACCCGGCATCACTATAATGCGCACGTGAGGGAGCTATGAGCAGCAACAAGGAGATCTCTAGATAGAAGATCCCCACTGGACCCAGGGATAAATTCAATGATTTGAGAGTGTGCAAGAATGTGTAAATGTGTGTGTGTGTGTCTGTCAGTGAGTGTGTGTCTGTCAGTTAGTGTGTGCAAGAATGTGTAAATGTGTGTGTTTGTGTGTGTCTGTCAGTGAGTGTGTGTGTGTGTGTCAGTGAGTGAGTGTGTGTATGTGTGTGTCTGTCTGTGTGTCAGTGAGTGTGTGTGTGTCTGTCTGTCAGTGAGTGTGTGTGTCTATCTGTGTGTGTCAGTGAGTGTGTGTCTGTGTGTGTGTCAGTGAGTGTCTGTGTGTCTGTCTGTGTGTTCCTGTGTCAGTGAGTGTGTTTGTCTGTGTGTGTCAGTGAGTGTGTGTGTCTGTCAGTGTGTGTGTGTGTGTCAGTAAGTCTGTGTGTGTGTGTGAGTTTGTCTGTGTGTCTGTCAGTGAGTGTGTGTGTATGTGTCACTGAGTGTGTGTGTGTCGGTCAGTGTTGCAATGGCTGTGGCTGGACAGTGGAGGACCTGGAGGTGCACGGAGGCACGCAACGCCATATCACATTCCAACGTGACGTTGACGTGCTCCGCCTTCACAAGGTTTCAAAAAGTAGCGGAAGGATCCACTTTGGCACGGGGTGAGGACGGCGCCATTTGGTGTATACCAGAGGCCTGACTCCGGAGTCACATACTGGCAGTGGCAATGTGAGTGGAGTCTGCTTGTTGGCTAGAGGGAGGTGCTGGGAATTAGTAGAGTGGGCTACTGGGATTTGAAATATGGGGGGAACTGTGATTTAATAGAGGGGGGGGGACTGGGATTTAGTAGAGGGAGTGCTGTGGTTTAGTAGAGGGGGATGCTGTATTTTTTTATACTGTACTTTTCCTTTCTTTTTTTTTTTAACTTAAACCTTGTTTATTTGACCCGTGGTAGACTTTGAGTTTGACATGCTTGTTCTACCCTGTCCTGTGGGAAAACAATTACCAACACTGTATAGGATAAAATCTGTGGTTTGCATGTATTTTTTTTTATTTCACTATACTTTAACTCTATTATGTTTCCTTGTTTATTGATGGGGCAGGAGTCTTCTCAATAATGCTGGTATCATATATCTCTTTTGCTTTTTTTTATTTACCACTTCCTGACTAGTAAGATATTGTTGTGACTAGATAAGTTACTGACATCTCCCAAGACGGTGTGTATATGTAAATATGTGCATGCATACATGAACGTAGCATATTTAACAACTGCAGGTACTTCAGCAACCTGAGAGTGTTTGTCACATAGTTTCTGGTTCATGGTCACTTTAGTATAACTTTGCTTTGCACTCAAATAGTTTGACAAATGTAACTCAACACAAAATTGGTATACTAGAACTTTTATTGTACAAAATGTAAAAAAAAATTAATAAAAATGTAAACCTGAAGTGGTGATGATGAAGGCCCGAACAGGGCTGGACTATGGAAAAAATTTCACCCAGGCATTTTTTAATCACAGCGTCCCAGTGCGTAGGGGGCGTGGCCTGAGAGCGGGGTGTTTTGTCATCACCAGTGACAAGCTTGACCCCTCTCGAAGTAAGCATGTTGATTCAAAGTCCTTCCAGGGCAGACCATGCGCAGAGCCATGCTGAAGAGCTCTCACGTGAGAAAAAGACTCTTTATTTGTTCTACGCAGTGTAAGCAAATGTAATTACCCGCTTGCTCTGTGTTTGCTTGTAACATATATCTGGTGTCTTCATAAGAGAACAAAAGGGCCAATAGAGCTTATTGTACATGTGTATGGAGGCTGCATGTGGGATTGCATGTATGTAAAGTGCAGTGATTGTGGTGTATGGTTTTGTGTAAATAGGTTGTATTTGTGGTGTAATATGTGTGGCTAGGGGCTGTAGAGCAGGCCCGGACTGGCCATCGGGCACACCGGGCAAATGCCCGGTGGGCCGCGGTGGCCAGGGGCCGAGGCCGGCAGGGGAAGGTCCCATGATCTCCCCTGCCGGTCTATGCAGGGCCGGCACTATTCGAGCGCCGGCCCCGCTGTGTGCCATGGCGGGCCGGTGAGGAGATCAGAGATCTCCCTCACCGGCCCACTTAAAAAGACCTGCTGCTGGGGAGGAAGGGAGAGGACCCAGCGGAGCTCTATTTACCCCCCTTAGTTACCCCCCTTAGTTTTATTTACCCCCCTTAGTTTTTTATTTGTTTGTTTACCCCCCCTTAGTTTTTTATTTTATTTACCCCCCTTAGTTTTATTATTTGTTTATTTACCCCCTAGTTTTTTTTAATTTTATTTACCCCCCATAGTTTTATTATTTGTTTATTTACCCCCCTAGTTTTTTTTATTTGTTTATTTACCCCCCAGTTTTTTTTTTGTTTATTTACCCCCTTAGTTTTATTATTTGTTTATTTACCCCCCCCTTAGTTGTATTATTTGTTTATTTACCCCCCCTTAGTTTAATTATTTGTTTATTTACCCGCCCCCCCCCACCCCCCGGCTTTATTATTTGTTTATTTACACCCCTTAGTTTTTTATTTGTTTATTTACCCACACAACATTTACACACAGTACTCTCACACACATCACACTCAGCACTCTCACACACATCACTCACACACAGCACACTCACACACCACATCACTCACACTCAGCACTCTCACACTCAGTACTCTCACACTCAGCACTCTCACACACAACACTATCACACTCAGCACTCACAACACTATCACACTCAGCACTCACACACATCACACTCAGCACTCACACACATCACACTTAGCACTCACACACATCACACTTAGCACTCTCACACATCACACTCAGCACTCTCACACATCACACTCAGCACTCTCACACATCACACTTAGCACTCACACACATCACACATAGCACTCTCACACATCACACTCAGCACTCTCACACATCACACTCAGCACTCACACACATCATACAGAGCACTATCACACTCAGCACTCACACACAACACTCTCACACACATCACACAAAACACTCTCACACACATCATACACAGCACCCACACACACATCATACACTGCACCCACACACACACATCACACAGCACTCTCACACACAGCACTCTCACACACAGCACCCTCACACACAGCACCCTCACACACACATCACACCTCACACACATCACACCTCACACACACATACTGCACCCCTCACATACACACACAACCCCCCTCCCCCGATACACTGCATCACACACATATACAATACTCCAAACATATTTATATAATATAGCACCCCTCACACACACAGCACCCCTCACACACATACTGCACCCCTAAACACATTACATTCCAGACACACACTACATCCTTTACCCAACTCTGGATCATCTACACACATACACACACTAGATCCCTATATACACTCTGAATCCGTTATATACGCACACTCACTAGATCTCCTATACACACTCTGGGTCCTTCAAACACACACTAGACTCCTATACATATATATATATATATATATATATATATATACACACACACACTCTGGATCCACCTATACACACACCAGATTCCTTGTAAGCAAACACATACTACATACCTAAACACACACTCTCTACAAACACTACATCACCTATACACACACACACTATAGCCTGTATGCACACACTTGCTACATTCCCCTATACACACATTCTCTACAGTCCCTAGCCACATATGCATTACATTACACCACAAACACAACATGACTAAAACCGACCTTAATACACAATACCACACCACAATCAGCTCACTCTACACACACGTAATACCACAAGCAGGCTCCAAACACATGCACAATACTCTTTCCTGGCATTTTTGTCTCCTGGTATCCATTTATAGAGGCACCAGAGACAAGTTGCAAGGAAACACAGTGCAAGCATGTTATTAAATTTGCTTGCGCTGTGCAGAACAAATGCAGGGCTTTTTTCTCATGCTAGAGCTCTTTAGCAGAGTTCTGCGTATGGTCTGCCCTGGAAGAGCATTGAACCAACATGCTCACTTTGAGAGGGGGCGTGTCTGTCATTAGTGATGACAAAACACACACCCTCTCTGCCCCGCCCCCTTCTTAGTGGGCCGCTGTGATTAAAAAATGCCCGGGCCGAATTTTCTTCCCAGTCCGGCCCTGCTGTAGAGAGTGTGTGTATAGGGGGTACAGTGTGCGTATAGAGGATGCAGAGATTGTTTGCATAGGGGCTTTAGTGTATGTTTGTGTTGGTGACATTGTTTGTGTATGGGTTGGAGAGAGTGTGTGTTTAGAGAATATAGCGTTTGTGTTCAGGGGATCTACTGTGTGCATACGGGATCCAGAATGTTTATAAGGGATGTAGTGTGTGTGTGTAGGTGGTGCAGTGTGTGTATAAGGGATGTAATGTCTATAGGAGATCTAATATGTGTTAGGAGTGTTGTGTGTGTGTGTCAGAGCACTCACCTGTGACTCCCTCGCCGCATCTCTTCTCGCGGCTGACACGATCCCTGACACTCTCACACATCACACTCAGCACTCACACACATCACACTTAGCACTCACACACATCACACTTAGCACTCTCACACATCACACTCAGCACTCTCACACATCACACTCAGCACTCACACACATCATACAGAGCACTATCACACTCAGCACTCACACACAACACTCTCACACACATCACACAAAACACTCTCACACACATCATACACAGCACCCACACACACATCATACACTGCACCCACACACACACATCACACAGCACTCTCACACACAGCACTCTCACACACAGCACCCTCACACACAGCACCCTCACACACAGCACCCTCACACACACATCACACCTCACACACATCACACCTCACACACACATACTGCACCCCTCACATACACACACAACCCCCCTCCCCCGATACACTGCATCACACACATATACAATACTCCAAACATATTTATATAATATAGCACCCCTCACACACACAGCACCCCTCACACACATACTGCACCCCTAAACACATTACATTCCAGACACACACTACATCCTTTACCCAACTCTGGATCATCTACACACATACACACACTAGATCCCTATATACACTCTGAATCCGTTATATACGCACACTCACTAGATCTCCTATACACATTCTGGGTCCTTCAAACACACACTAGACTCCTATACATATACAGGGAGTGCAGAATTATTAGGCAAGTTGTAATTTTGAGGATTAATTTTATTATTGAACAACAACCATGTTCTCAATGAACCCAAAAAACTCATTAATATCAAAGCTGAATATTTTTGGAAGTAGTTTTTAGTTTGTTTTTAGTTATAGCTATTTTAGGGGGATATCTGTGTGTGCAGGTGACTATTACTGTTCATAATTATTAGGCAACTTAACAAAAAACAAATATATACCCATTTCAATTATTTATTTTTACCAGTGAAACCAATATAACATCTTAACATTCACAAATATACATTTCTGACATTCAAAAACATAACAAAAACAAATCAGTGACCAATATAGCCACCTTTCTTTGCAAGGACACTCAAAAGCCTGCCATCCATGGATTCTGTCAGTGTTTTGATCTGTTCACCATCAACATTGCGTGCAGCAGCAACCACAGCCTCCCAGACACTGTTCAGAGAGGTGTACTGTTTTCCCTCCTTGTAAATCTCACATTTGATGATGGACCACAGGTTCTCAATGGGGTTCAGATCAGGTGAACAAGGAGGCCATGTCATTAGATTTTCTTCTTTTATACCCTTTCTTGCCAGCCACGCTGTGGAGTACTTGGACGCGTGTGATGGAGCATTGTCCTGCATGAAAATCATGTTTTTCTTGAAGGATGCAGACTTCTTCCTGTACCACTGCTTGAAGAAGGTGTCTTCCAGAAACTGGGAGTTGAGCTTGACTCCATCCTCAACCCGAAAAGGCCCCACAAGCTCATCTTTGATGATACCAGCCCAAACCAGTACTCCACCTCCACCTTGCTGGCGCCTGAGTCAGACTTGAGCTCTCTGCCCTTTACAAATCCATCCATCTGGCCCATCAAGACTCACTCTCATTTCATCAGTCCATAAAACCTTAGAAAAATCAGTCTTGAGATATTTCTTGGCCCAGTCTTGACGTTTCAGCTTGTGTGTCTTGTTCAGTGGTGGTCGTCTTTCAGCCTTTCTTACCTTGGCCATGTCTCTGAGTATTGCACACCTTGTGCTTTCGGGCACTCCAGTGATGTTGCAGCTCTGAAATATGGCCAAACTGGTGGCAAGTGGCATCTTGGCAGCTGCACGCTTGACTTTTCTCAGTTCATGGGCAGTTATTTTGCGCCTTGGTTTCTCCACACGCTTCTTGCGACCCTGTTGACTATTTTGAATGAAACGCTTGATTGTTCGATGATCACGCTTCAGAAGCTTTGCAATTTTAAGAGTGCTGCATCCCTCTGCAAGATATCTCACTATTTTTAACTTTTCTGAGCCTGTCAAGTTCTTCTTTTGACCCATTTTGCCAAAGGAAAGGAGGTTGCCTAATAATTATGCACACCTGATATAGGGTGTTGATGTCATTAGACCATACCCCTTCTCATTACAGAGATGCACATCACCTAATATGCTTAATTGGTAGTAGGCTTTCGAGCCTATACAGCTTGGAGTAAGACAACATGCATAAAGAGGATGATGTGGTCAAAATACTAATTTGCCTAATAATTCTGCACGCAGTGTATATATATATATATATATATATATATATATATATATATATACACACACACACTCTGGATCCACCTATACACACACCAGATTCCTTGTAAGCAAACACATACTACATACCTAAACACACACTCTCTACAAACACTACATCACCTATACACACACACACTATAGCCTGTATGCACACACTTGCTACATTCCCCTATACACACATTCTCTACAGTCCCTAGCCACATATGCATTACATTACACCACAAACACAACATGACTAAAACCGACCTTATTACACAATACCACACCACAATCAGCTCACTCTACACACACGTAATACCACAAGCAGGCTCCAAACACATGCACAATACTCTTTCCTGGCATTTTTTGTCTCCTGGTATCCATTTATAGAGACACCAGAGACAAGTTGCAAGGAAACACAGTGCAAGCATGTTATTAAATTTGCTTGCGCTGTGCAGAACAAATGCAGGGCTTTTTTCTCATGCTAGAGCTCTTTAGCAGAGTTCTGCGTATGGTCTGCCCTGGAAGAGCATTGAACCAACATGCTCACTTTGAGAGGGGGCGTGTCTGTCATTAGTGATGACAAAACACACACCCTCTCTGCCCCGCCCCCTTCTTAGTGGGCCGCTGTGATTAAAAAATGCCCGGGCCGAATTTTCTTCCCTGTCCGGCCCTGCTGTAGAGAGTGTGTGTATAGGGGGTACAGTGTGCGTATAGAGGATGCAGAGATTGTTTGCATAGGGGCTTTAGTGTATGTTTGTGTTGGTGACATTGTTTGTGTATGGGTTGGAGAGAGTGTGTGTTTAGAGAATATAGCGTTTGTGTTCAGGGGATCTACTGTGTGCATACGGGATCCAGAATGTTTATAAGGGATGTAGTGTGTGTGTGTAGGTGGTGCAGTGTGTGTATAAGGGATGTAATGTCTATAGGAGATCTAATATGTGTTAGGAGTGTTGTGTGTGTGTGTCAGAGCACTCACCTGTGACTCCCTCGCCGCATCTCTTCTCGCGGCTGACACGATCCCTCCTCAGCGCACACCCGACCCTCTGACATGTTTACCACCGAGGGAGGAAAGCAGACATCTGAATCTTGAATTACAGTGGCACCGTGGCTCTTCGCATCTCGCCATGGCCCACAATCACTCCACAGTCCAGGCTGTCACGGGTGTGCGTACACCTAGTCAACCTCTTAAAGGGGAGAGAACCTAATAGGCAAATACCCATTAACTAATGAGAGAGGAGTAAATCTCTCTCCTATAAAACCTCATCCCAACATGTCTCCAGTGCTCAGTTAAATTGTGCTCGCTATGGTGTTAACTTCAATACGTCTAAACCTGCCATGTCTGATTTATCTGGTATTTGACCCTCCGCTAGTCTAATCATCCGTGAACCTGTGCTATCCTGTCCTGCCCACTGGCTTTCCCAGACTACGAGTTTCTTTATTCCTGCGGTACCTCACTTTGGCTCATTCCTGCTACCTGGGCTCCTTCTGTCAAATATGTAACAGAGTACATAACAGTGTGAGAGGTGCTGTTTGTGTGAGGGATGCTGTGTGTGTAGGGGTGCAGGACATTGGGGTTGCAGTGTGTGTGATTAGTTCAGTGTGTGTAGGGTTGTAATGTGTGAGGGGTGTAGCATTGTACAGCGCTATGGAATTTGCTGGCGCTATATAAATAATAAAATAATAATAATAATATTGTGTGTGTTGGGGGAGGGGGAGAGGGATAAGAGAACAAATATATTTGTTAAATAAGAAAAAACAAAAAAATATATATTACAGCTCCTTTCTTACCTCTTGCCACGAAGGTGGGATATTGCAAACCCTATGGTCCTGTGATGGTGAGTGACTTTGGCCTGCAGCTCATCTGGAAGCAGGCTAGAGTTCAGCCTCTCGGTCACTCCGCTCCGCAACTAAGTACCAGGTGGCCAGTGAGGGAGATCTTTGATCCCGTCACCAGCCTTTGAAGGCAGACAACAAGGCTGTCTCAGCATGGGCGGCGCGGTCCATCGAGCATTTGCACAGTCTGCCCAATGGCCAGTCTGGGTACAAAAAGGCATAGAGACATCACAGCGCCCATGTAAACACACCTAACTTATATGGAACATATTGGGATTTAGTCACACTGTGTGATCATTTTATGCTGTGTTGACTTATACAAAATATATCCACATATAAAATGATATCATTACAATGGAACCTGTTAAGGGGTGGGATATATTAGGCAGCAGTCATTTTTTTGAATTTTATGTGTTGGAAGCAGAAAAAAATGTGCAAGCAAAAAGATCTGAGTGACTTTGACAAGAGCCAAATAATGATGGCTAGGCAACTGGGACAAAGAATCTTCAAATTAGCAAGTCTTGTGGGGTCTTCCCAGTATGCAGTGGTTAGTACCTACCAGAAGTATTGCAAGGAAGGACAACTCGTAATACACTGTCAGAATCATGGGTGCCCAAGGCTCATTGATGCGCATGGGGAGCGAAGGCAAACTCAGGGCCGATCACACAGAAAAGCTACTGTAGTTCAAATTTGTGAAAAAAAGGTCAGGACGATATAGTGGCCCAATATGCAAAATTCAGAAACACACAAAAAAAACCACTAAAATAGATATAGTATATTACCGGACCTTAGAATGGTCAGATTTAACATACAAAGAATAGTCAGTAACAAGCTGAGGTCAGGGACACAGACATATATAAGAACAAATAGACAAAACCAAGGATACTACAATTAGGGATAGTCAGGAACAAGGCAAGATCAAAAAACAGATAAACAAGAACACACTCTCTAAAAGCCAGCAAGTGGAAACCACAACTGAATATAGGCACATTAGGTTTTACATAACATGAAAACATTTCTAAATGGTTGTGATGGGCTCTTTGACCCCGAAACTTGCGTGCGCGTTGATGACGTGATGATGCACGTATGCTTACGTCAATTATGACGTGATCAGGGCGGGGCTATATAACACCATGGAACTTCGTCCTTAATGTTGATGGACTAGTTGGGCACTGCAGCAGCAGTATGATGGGCTGCATGCTGTTTAACTAAAAGTCTCCCTCCTTTCCATAAGATCACACCGATTGGGATTGGGAACGCGGCAGCAGAATGGGTGCCGAACGGGTGCTGTGACAAAAACTTA
Source organism: Pelobates fuscus (assembly GCF_036172605.1). Lineage (NCBI taxonomy): Eukaryota > Metazoa > Chordata > Amphibia > Anura > Pelobatidae > Pelobates > Pelobates fuscus. The sequence continues at coordinate 39,008,929 of NC_086321.1, read as the reverse complement.
ATGTTGGCCATGATAGAAAGGTGTCAGAACACAAAGTGCATCACAGTTTGCTGCGTATTGGGGCCGACCATTTAGAGTGCCTGTAATGGCCCCTATCCAGCACTGAAAGCTTCAATGGGGATGTGAGCATTAGAAGTGGATCATAGATCATAGAGAAATGGAACATGGAATGGTGTTTAACATAAAGATGTGTTTGTATGTAGTGTTGACATTTCAATGCAGGAGTGTGTATGCATGTAGTGTTGAAGTTTGGATGTAGAGGTTTATTTGTGTGTAATGTTGGAGTTTGAATGCTGAGATATATGCACATATATGCATACACTGCCACACACACACTGTGATACACAAATACAAACAGAGATACACAACTTGACACACGTGCAGATACTCAGACACACAAGTACACACTGATACACATGCAGATACAGACACTGACAGACATACTGACACATACAATACTGACACACACAGATACATACACGGATAGACATACTGACACACACAGAAATACATATATTGACAGACATACTGACACAGTGGCGTACTAAGGGGGGTGGTCCGCCCCGGGTGTTACTCACTAGGGGGGTTCCCGGGGCAGACTGTGTCGGATCCTGGGTCACTGACTGAGGACCCGACACCAGGAGGGGGCCCGGAGGCTTGCTCGATATGCCGCCGGGTGTGATGCCCCTCCTGTGCCCATCGCAGACACCGGTCTGCAGCTCCGCAATGTGCAGAGCTGCAGACCATGTGTCTCGCAAGCTCTGATCAATCAATCGGAGCTGCAGACCGGATATTATGGCCACCAGACCACCAGGGAGCCCACCGGACCACCAGTGAATTAAGGTATAAAACAAATACAAAAATACTAAATGCCTTTAATCAGGCTGATAACAGTGTTAATGCTGTGATCAGCACTGAAAGGGTTAAACAAATTTGATTTGTAAAACGTTTAAAAACTTTTCACACAGTAACTATCAAAGATCTCTCTGTCTCTCTCAGATCAAAGTGAGGTTAAGGAGAGGGGCAGAGGGAATGTGTCAGACAATATTACAAATCATTGGCTGACACATTGTAACAGTGATCGCAGTGCCTGGCTGTCACTGCGATAACATGCTGCAAATCACGGTCATTGGTCACAGGGGACTGCCTGGATTGACAGACAGATCCACCAACCGCAATCTGCAGTGGACACATGGTGGCGCACACATGGGCTGCAAGGACGGCGAGGACGTTCTATGCCGCCCACCGGTGTTTAGGACCGCTCCTTAAGGGTGGCATAGAATGCCCGCCGGCTTTCAAGGGGTTAATTGAAGTTCTCACAGACAAACAGTTTTACAATACACTCAACATATGTAACATGATAGACACGATAGAGCACACATTTTTTTTTATTATGTTCTTAATAATATTAATAATTTTTTTTTCTGTTATTTCTGTTAATTTCTTTGTTTAGAAATGTATATTTTTTTCAGAATATATTGTTGCAGATGATTAGTTTTTATTTAAATTATTATATTTTTTGTGTTGCTTTATTGTATGTCCTGTCGTTCTATGGGTTATTTAAATTTACAATGACCCTGTTATGTGAAACAAACAAATATCATCTAAATTAGCCTGATTAACCTGAACAGTAATTTGAAATTCAAATGAAGTGATCTATAATTATCTCTTGTGTAGATAACTGATGTAAAGCAACCTGAAACTGGAAATCAGACAGAGAATTTCATGGATATAGACGAGGCTGATCCCGTTGAGATGGAAAGAAAGCTTCTATTTTTAAACTTAGATTTTCAGCAGCTGGCTGTCAATGAAAATAAGATAAATGCTGAAATTCGGAAAAGGGTCTGGAAACGGAATAAAGGTTACAATGCTGGAATGAGAAGTGAAGTCAGGAGGCTCCAGTCATTCTTCTCATACAGACACCTATCCACATGGTGTCCGAAGAAGATGGCCGGAGCTGGATTTTATTTCACTGGTGAGGAACATAGTATCCAGTGCTTCTGCTGTGGCCTTATTATTTGCACAACGAGCATGGAGACATTTCCATATGAAAAGCACATCAAATACAATCCAAGTTGTGCGTTTATACAAGGTAAAGACACTGGTAACATTCCTAAATATGAGGTCCGTGTTCAGCAGCCAGAGATCAATCAGATAGATATACAAAATTTCATGACGGAGGAGTCAAGGTTACTGTCCTTTGCCCGTTGGCCTTTCTATTCTAAGATTCGACCTGCTGATCTGGCCAGGGCAGGATTTGTCTTTACAGGTGAGGGCACAATTGTGCTATTCTATTTCTTTATCAAGTTTTTTTATTTATTTTTATTTTTGTATATTGAATGTCACTTAGTTGCTATAACAAAAAATTTATGAGACCAAATTAAATCATTCTCAAGATTAAGCAATCTTTCTTTGTTGAATAATAATTTTACTGACTGGAATTGTATTTTGTAGGCAAAAGGTCGGCAACCTACAGTACGCGTGCCATGCATGGCATGTTGGGTGCCTTTTCATGCCACGCGAGGCTATCTGACTTAAATGGGCCAGATGGGCAGATCAAAAGATTTCTTCAGCTGGCCCCGAGTGCCCAAGCGCCTGGAGAGCAAAGGAGCTTGTGGTCTGCACCACCAGGGGTACAGACACCAGAGCTAACCCTTCCTTGCATTCCAATAATTCCTGGACAGTCAAAGCATTGCAGCAGGTTACCAGTGCAAATCTTTAGCTCACAGGAAAAGTGCCATAGTGGAGTCAGAGGGGTTAACGTACTGCACCTACTTAAGGTACAGACTTAGGTACAGACTGTGAGCAACAACCAGCAGATCACTATGAAACAATGATTCAAGCCCCCTTCCCTGCAAAAGGTAGGGAAGAGGAAGGGGGGCATAAAACTATTTTCTAATATCTTTTTCATGGCATATAGGAGGGATTTTACTTTCAGGTGGCCTAGTTGCCTGTATAAAAAAAATATTCAAATTGTTTAACAAGACCCTCCCCATCAATACCGTCACTGGGCCCCTAAACGTATGCTTGTGTGGGACAGGAGCCTCTTTGGAGTTCTTTTTTGGTGAAGTGCACTAGCTGCAGGGCCGCCACCAGAAATTTTGGGGCCCCTGACAAAGCACAAGGTCTGGGCCACCCCCTCCCCCCAATGAATGCAGTATGTGTGTTAGTGTAGTGGATGAAGAGTGTGTGTTAGTGCAGTGAGTGTTAGTGCAGTGAATGCAGTGTGTGTGTGTGTCAGTGTAGTGAATGCAGTGTGTGTTAGTGCAATGAATGCAGTGTGTGTTAGTGCAGTGAGTGTCAGTGCAGTGAATGCAGTGTGTGTGTCAATGTAGTGAATGCAGAGTGTGTCAGTGTAATGAATGCAGTGTGTGTTAGTGCAGTGAATGCAGCGTGTGTTAGTGCAGTGAATGCAGTGTGTGTTAGTGCAGTGAGTGTTAGTGCAGTGAATGCAGTGTGTGTGTCAGTGTAGTGAATGCAGTGTGTGTGTCAGTGTAGTGAATGCAGAGTGTGTGTCAGTGTAGTGAATGCAGTGTGTATGTTAGTGCAGTGGATGCAGTGTGTGTGTTAGTGCAGTGGATGCAGTGTGTGTGTGTGTTAGTGCAGTGTGTGTCAGTGTAGTGAATGCAGAGTGTGTGTCAGTGTAATGAATGCAGAGTGTGTGTCAGTGCAGTGAATGCATAGTGTGTGTCAGTGTAGTGAATGCAGTGTGTGTTAGTGTAGTGAATGCAGTGTGTGTGTCAGTGTAGTGAATGCAGTGTGTGTGTCAGTGCAATTAATGCAGTGTGTGTGTTAGTGCAGTGGATGCAGTGTGTGTGTTAGTGCAGTGGATGCAGTGTGTGTGTTAGTGCAGTGTGTGTCAGTGTAGTGAATGCAGTGTGTGTGTGTCAGTGTAGTGAATGCAGTGTGTATGTTAGTGCAGTGGATGCAGTGTGTGTGTTAGTGCAGTGGATGCAGTGTGTGTGTGTTAGTGCAGTGTGTCAGTGTAGTGAATGCAGAGTGTGTGTGTCAGTGCAGTGAATGCAGTGTGTGTTAGTGCAGTGGATGCAGTGTGTGTGTGTGTGTTAGTGCAGTGTGTGTCAGTGTAGTGAATGCAGTGTGTGTTAGTGCAGTGGATGCAGTGTGTGTTAGTGCAGTGGATGCAGTATGTGTGTTAGTGCAGTGGATGCAGTGTGTGTGAGTGTAATGAATGCAGTGAATGCAGTGTGTGAGTGTAATGAATGCAGTGTGTGTGTAATGAATGCAGTGTGTGTATGTGTTTAGTAGTGTATGCATGTAAATTTAGTACTAGTAATGTAAATGTATTTTTGTTATTCCCCCCTACCTGTTTCTTACCTGGTTCAGGGAGGGGGGGAAGATCCTTTGATCCCTGGTGGTCCGGTGCCATTGTAGGGCCCCCCGGCTCCCTATACTTGCAGAGGGGGCCCAGCGGACTGCAGGAACACTTCCCAGCATTTCCTGCTCTCACTCCCGCGAGATGTGTGCGCGCCGCGCGGAGCGTTGCCATGGCAACGCTCTAACGGCCGCACGTCTCGCGGGAGTTAAAGACAGGGAAATGCTGGAAAGTGTTCCTGCAGTCCGCTGGGCCCCCTCTGCAAGTATAGGGAGCCGGGGGGCCCGCGGCTGCACATATATATAGCGATGATCGCTATATATATGTGCAGAAAGTAATTGTGGGGCCCTGGACTGCCAAAGCAGTCCGGGCCCCCCAGGACCGCCGGGCCCGTGACAACCGTCACGGTTGTCACCCCCTGATGGCGGCCCTGACTAGCTGTTACTTCTGGAATTAGTCTGACAGTTCCCTGGGTTGAGAACTGAAAGGTAGCGATGTCTGTGTAGCTCCTTTTTATTTCAATTTGCACTAAGGAAGTCCAACGAGCATTGGAGGAGGCCCTGGGTGGCATGCCTATGATTCAGCAGACAAGGAGTCTGCACACATCAGTTGGAATGCATGTCTTCAGGGTATTGCTCCCATTCATATTGGTCAGAAGCCTTTTGCCAAGAGTCCACATCTGATTCACATTTTCACAAGTATCATGGAGGAAGTTGAGACGCTGCAGAAAAACCCAGAGAAAAAAACTTTCATGTTAAAGCATTTCAAACAAATCTCCAAATTGCAAGATTCTGAAAACTGGGACGAATTGCCAGAGGTAAATTTGCAGGTCAACATTCCTATTGGAGAAGTGGCTGGTTTCAAGGATTCCATGGACAAGTGAGCAGAGACTTCATGCAGGAGAACATTTCAAACAGCAGCCTTCCAAAATAAGGCCAGCATTGCTGGAGCATCAGTGGCTGGTTACAGTTTCTGGAAGATGGTATGTAGAAGGAACAGACAAAAAATTAAATCACCTGCTTAAAAACCATCAGAATAGCTAATGATTATTTATGTGACATGACAGAAGAAGTTGTGAAACTGTCAGCCTGGATCATGAGTTTACAATCAGTTGCCAGGCAGGTGATCTGGCTGAAATCCTGTACTGCAGATACAGCTTCTAAGGTAGCTGTATGTGAGCTTCCATTCAAAAAGCTGTTTAGTCCTCCACTATAAGAAATGATTGAGCAGATGTCCGGTACTAAAAAGGCTCTCCCTCAAGATAGGAGTAGTAGATGGAACACAAAGCACACAAAGATCATACTGATATAATGAATGGTTTTGCAGTTTCCTCAGACAGGCACAGGATGCTAGGCCTGGTGAGAAGCAATCTCAAGACAAAAGGAGGAAATTATGATGCCATAAAGAGAGTGGGAGGAAGACTTCATGCGTTCATTCAGCAATGGAAATGACCACTATAGTACAAGATAAGATTTCTGGAGGTTCCTTCTATACAATTCTTTTGTTCAACAAACTCCTCTCAAGTAAAGATAGATGCACTGCTAGACAAATCTTTGGTTCTTCTCTGAAGAGGTGTCATATAAAAAGTTCCAAAGAAAGTACATTTTCAAGGAGTCTATAAAAGACGTTTCATAGTAAACAAGACAACTCTTTATGTCTGGTCTCAGATTAAGAGAATGGGAATGCATGCATCCAATATCAAAGATTCCGAATGGAGAGGTTTTTAGGAATTACCCACATTCTACGCAAGGAGATTATATGGCCACCTTAGAATTAAAGGACGCCTATCATAAGGAAACACCTGAGATTTGCAATCAAGTCTGGAACAAGGGTTTTACACTTCCAGTTCAAAGCCAGTTCTGCCTTTCTACAGCTTTAAAAATCTTTACCAAACATCTAATTCCTCTGGCAGACGGACTTTGAGAAAAGGGTATCTCTGTTCTCCCTTATTTAGACAATTGGGTTCTAAAAGCCAACTTGAGTTTGCAACTGCAAAGAAAAATTCAAGTCACACTGCAAGCCTTGTAGGAATATGGATAGCTGGTAATCTGGGAAAAATCACAAAATTACCTCAACAACAATTGTGAATTAGGTCTAGAAGTAGACTCCATGTGTCTTTCCCTCAAGCTTTTATTTTAGAAGATAAGATCAGAAAAGAGGTGACCGGAGGGCGGTGCCTGACAGCCAACCGAGCAGGCACCACATGGCTGGAGCTCCTAAGATTAAGCCTGATATAACACTGATTATCCTGTAAAACTGTTTCAACTCTAGACTCACAAACTCCAGACTACTTGAGGAACACTCAGCTAAGTACCTGGATTGTGCTATCCTGGTCTTGGCAGTTGTAGACCGTGCTTGACTGTCTTGAGTCATACCGGAGATTCGTAGCAGAGGACGCGGCCGAGCCTCTGCCGAAGCCTGGTACCAGCCTTTTTTGGGCCCGCACCCCCCCCCTTTGGACCGGTGGGGGTTATCCCGGTCACCACTGGCATGCTTTTTGGCCCACCCAAATGGTCTTTTACATGCTACTGGAAACTAGAGGCCTGCTCACTAAGATGGCTGACAATGCTTGGAGTGTCATGACGCATGTACACCCAATGAGGCCTAATTGAGTGGATCCACTGCTGCTGGTGTTTGATGCTCTGTGTGCTAAGTTCTGGGAGAGAATCTTGGCCCATGTGGTGCCTGCTTCTCCTGAGGTTCCGAGCGTTCGGGACCCAGATAAGTCTCCAGGGTATCCTTCATGTGCAATGCGGAGGAGCCAGGGGCTGAGGATGACAGTGCCCCGTTGTAGACCTACCTTCAAGCCCCGCTATCGTGTCCCAAAGCTGCACTCCAGGAGGGCCAATCTTACCTCTGTATTCCACACAATCGGAGAGTTCCAGCTCGCGGGAGTCTGCTGCATGCATTGTAACCTTCCAGAGACTCAGACCCTGGGAATGGCAATGATGTTGTGATTCCTGGAGCTGCAGTGTAGAATTGCATCTGAGCTTTGGGGTGGTTGGGTGCCCCTCCACAGCTCGGTGGACTGTCACACTCCGGTAACGGCAGCCTCCTATCTCAGGGCATCTACTGAGTATCCATGTGAAGAGAATATAGATTCCCTTGTTTCCACCTTGTTTTTAATGACCATTAGTACCCAGTGGCTTTAAAGCTATAATTTATTTTTTGTGTTACTCCAACATGTTTCACCCAGCTTAAGTGTGCCGAGCTTGTCTTCTGAATATAAGATTTCCTTACAACCTACATGCCTAACTAGCCTATCATTCCTGTGTATTAAATTTTTTGCCTAGGCTTAGATAACCTCAGCAAAGTTTAGGCCTTACCTACTAACTAGACAGGCCTGACCTAACTTCTTTCTCTTTCACGTAATAAAAAAAATTGTGCCGTGATTTCTCCTTTAATAATCTTAGTTTGCACTCTGTGGCAGGTTGTTCATATTGCTTGTTGTATCTTTCTTTTACAAAAATTTAGTTCATCTTCATTGTCTTGTATGCCTAAACTATTATGCTAGCACAAACCTGTATGTATGTCTCTGCACCGCAAAAGTAAAGAATTAAAATAAAAAAATAAAAGAGGTGACTACTCTGCAAACAGGTTCAGACTGCTCTTTCAGACAGTTAATGAGCACATTCTCACATCTTGTACTCCAGCAGTATATTGGCAAAGTAAGAATGAGACCCCTTCAATGGGAAATTCTTCAAAACTGGTCCAGGGAGCAGGAGGATTTGGACTCAGAGTTTGCCATCTACACAAAAGTTCAAAATAACTTAAATGGTAGATATACTCAGATTTCCTTTTTCTTTGCTTGTTTTACCACCAAAAAGACATGCTTACAATTGTCACAAATTCCTCAATAACTGGTTGGGGCGCTCACATGAATTATTGTTTCCCACAAGGCAGATGAACTCCTGAAAAGGCAAAACATTCCTCCAACTGAAAGCAGTTCTGAGAGCTCTACTTACTTGCCACAGTTGTCTCCTACCTGAACAAACAATTAGGAACAGGGGTAGCTTATTTTTTCTGCCTTTGCACACAGATTATGGTGTGGTCAAAAAAAGATTAGAAGCCATTTCTGCTTTTCATATCAGAGGACTAGACAACATGATAGCAGACGACCTGAGCAGGGTACAGAGGACACAAAAAAGAGTGATCTCTAGATCAGAACATGCTTGCAAGAATCACAAAGAAACTCAGCCAGCAAGATATAGATCTCATAACAATCATACTGAACAGGAAATTACCAACTTTTACTTTTCTATACCATACAGATCAGCCAGATTTTGTAGATGGTCTCACTGTCATCTGGGTTTTTAGCCTAGTACAGGGATAGGCAACCTTCGGCTCTCCAGATGTTGTGGACTACATCCCCCATAATGCTCTTACACACATAATGCTGGCAAAGCTTCATGGGAGGCTTAGTCCAAAACATCTGGAGAGCTGAAGGTTCCCCACCCCTGGTCTAGTATACAATTTCCGTCCAGTCTCCAGGATTACACATATTCTTTAGAAAATAAGTTCACAAAAAGCAACTATGATAGCCATCATTCTTTATTGGCCAAAGCAAAGTTAGTTTCCCAGTTAGGTTGAGAACTTTCTGGTCTGGTGCAAAGAACATGGCTGCTTATCCCCGTCAATTCAAGTTATTCCTGGTTTTCTGCAAGATGGCTTTTCTGCATGTTTCAATTTGGCTTGGTTGAAAGTGCAAGTGTTAGCGCTTAACCATTTTCTTTTGATGGATCTGGCATCCCACATTCTTATCAGGAGATTTTTCAAGGCCATATGGCTTCAAAGGCCATCACGGAAGTCCTTTTTTCCCAAATGCGATCTGTCATTAGTACTCAACTCCCTTTGTGATTTTCCTTTTGAACCACTGGATGAAGTTCCCATAAGGATGTTATCTTTGAAGACAGCTTTTCTTGGGGTAATTAAATCTGCCAGTATTGTTGGCCAAATGCAGGTACTGTCCTGCTAGTCAGATATTTTACTATTTTTCATAACAATAAAATTGTGCTTCATTTCAAACCGCTTGTTTTACCAAAGATGCTTACCAAGACCAACATCAACTAACCCATTACTCTTCCCACTTTGTGCCAGACACTCTCTTCTTTTGAAGAATCCAAGTTACACTTGTTAGATGTAATGAGAGCTTTGGATATTTACATCAACCATTCATCAGCTTTCAAAGTCTTCATCAATTATCAAGGCATGCAGATGGGTAAAAAAGACTTAAGGGCAACAGTCGCGAGGTGGTCAATCACTATCTACGTGGAGAAAGGTTTATTCTACGAGAGCTATGGCTACTTCTTGGACAGCGAAAGCATTGGTTTCTCCTGAGTACATTTGTAAAGCGGTGACATGGTCTTCAACCAATACCTTAATCCGTCATTACAGATATACATCTTTTCTTCCTCAGAAGCTGCTTTTAGCAGCTGTATCTTGATGACCGTTTGGGATCATCCTATATTCATCTTTTACTGACACTTAATGCCAGGAAAAACAGATATTTTACTTTCAGCTATTTTTTTTCTCCTTAGTATAGTGGCAGTACAAATTTCTCTCCCTGTAAAATAAAGTATTTTGATTTTTTTGCAGTATTTTATCTCCTTGTTCTTACTTCTTGCTATTACTGAGGTTTTGGGCGTGATTGTCAATATTTAAGGTATGATGGGGAGGGTTTGTTATATAATTTGCATATTTTATTATACAGACTACTCGTCCAACCTTAAAGCAGAACAACTCTCCTGTACTGCCGCTATACTAAGTAAAAAATAATTTGCAATTAGTAAAATGTTGTTTATATTAAAACAATATTTCTTGTATGATCCCTAAAACACCACCTCCACACAATTGACATACAATCCACACACAACACTACAAGTAGCCACACATACACAACCCTGCAAGCTACCCCTCACACAATAACACAGACAGTCTGCACCATACACACAAGTACTACAAGCAACCTACATACACACATTTAACATTATAGACATCCCACAGCAATACATAACGCAAATGGCAGCCCAGATAAACACACACACAATACTACAAACGGTTCTATACGTACTATATATACAAACAATACCAAAAATAGCCTCTACCGCACAGATCCACACAACACCACAGATAGCCCCATCACACATACACATAAATAGTACAATCAATCCACATTCACTAACTTAACATCACAGACAGCCCACACACATGCCTAAACACAACAGACAGCCCACATATACTCACAGAATATCACAAACAGTCCACAGACACACACACATAACAACACAGACAGCCCAGCATACATAAATACCACAAACATCACACACACAGACACAAACAAACACACACGACACAACAGCCAGCCCATAATTACACACAATATAGCAAACACCTTACACACACAATCCCACAAACATTTCACACACACATACAATGCCTCAAACCCCTCCACACACTCACATTACCACCAATTACACTCACATAACACTGCAGACATTCTGCATACATTCATAGAGTCCACACACATAGACAACACCACACACAGCCCACATATACACACACCATGTAAAACAGCCATCACACCCCCACATAACACATGCTAAATTCTCCAACATACATAGATGTTACCTTGCAATTAGGGCCAGCACCATAGTAAAATTCTACATTTTACCCTTTTTCTAGACTTTTGGTGATTTCCTTTTATGAATTTCTATTTTTATCCAGAAAATCATTTTCTTTAAATAATGTTTATGTTTATTTACTCAAACTTAGACCAGCTCTCATTTATGAAATATCTCTATTTCTTTGCATCCAAATTACAAATCATTTTCTTTTCACTTTTAATGCATAACAAGGTTATTCACTAAAGTGTGAATTTCCAGGAATTCAAAATGAATCTCAGGTCAAAATAACTGAATTGGAAACATAGCTGTCTTGAAGAATTCTTCCACTTCAGCATTTGTGGCCTTAAATTTGAAATTCACTTTGAATTTGCTCTGAATTTCAACAGTTCTCCCTTCGGTGAATAACCCTGTAAGTGTTTATTCGCCAGACATAAACTGTAGTGAATCGGAAACTGTTTATGTAAAATTTGGGAAAAAAAATGCTGGTTTTCAAAAAAGTTATCAGAATATATCATAACAACAACATAATATTAGTCAAATAAAGTCACATTCACAATATCCCATACTTTTGAAAACATTTCCTTGAGTCTTTTGCCCTTACTAAGTTTATAGTGTAATAAAATATTTTACAACAATGTTTACAGGGTATAAAAGTGTAATATAATTGCTAACACAACACAGCTGACATGTCCAGCGTATCAGTTTCCCAACAGTAAATAAAAAAAGCAACGTGTGGATTGTGGGAACTTAAACCTGGGGCAAGTGCAAAAGAATGCTGTGTTCATGCGCACACTTTCTGTAGGGATGGTTCTTCTCACATTGCACACATAATGAACAGGTTTGACTGCTGGTGCCATGAGGTGTAACTTCATATATCCTCCAAACTATGAGAGAGAATTCACAGAAATGGTCTTGGTGTCCCAGATTCTAGGAAGTGTTATAATGCTGCCAATGCAGCTTCTGCTTTTTAATTTAACATGAATCATAACAGGTCGAGGTGGCTAGAAATGGAAGCAGAAAAGATTCAACCATATTCTAATAAAGAACTTTTATGGCTGCCTTTAAATAGACGCCCTAAGGCTAAACACATGTTTCCTTCAACCAAGATTACTCTTTTTAGTAGTGTTAGACCATCCTCCAGTTTATCATGAGCAATGCCATTATCAATTCTAAATTATTACTTACCCCTTCTGGATCTAACTTTTTGGCACTCCCACTCTATGTATAATTTGGATAATTTCTTATCAGGAAATTCCCTTTTAACATTTGATCAATTTAAAGAAAAATTTGATTTGGACGAGTCTATAGTACCAAAATATACCCTTATAACAGAAAAATTGAAAGAAAATGTTGAAATATTAGAATTGGGTATAGGAGATAAATCATTAAACATTTAAAATTTTGAAAAAATAGATCTCCTCAATCCAAATCTTAAAGGCATAATCTAATTTTGCTATTCCCATATTTCTCCAAGGCCCACATCTAAATAATCGTTTATGGAATCATGGGAAAGAGATTTGGGAGTTCAATATGAACTGGAGGATTGGATAAGATTTATTCTCGCCTTGAGAGGTATCACGCAGTGTGCTGGTCATCATGAGAATCATTTAAAAATTCTCCATCGTTGGTACCTGGTTCCATCACGCCGTCACAAAATAAATTCTAAAGGAGGGAGTGTGATGAGATAGGTACCATGTCACACATTTGGTGGTATTGCCCTAAACTCGCTAGATTCTGGAGTGATATTCATAAACTTATTAAGACTGTTGACCCAAATATTACCATCTTTACATCGGAACTTGGGCTCTTTAAAAAAAATTACAGAATCTGTTAATAAAGTAGACAGAGTAATCATAGGACATATTCTTATAGCCGCCATATCCTACTTACCCAGATATTGGAAATCCCCTGCTATACCCTCTATAGTTGATGTACTAAAGCAGGCCTGTCCAACCTGTGGCCCCCCTGATGTTGCCGAACTACAACTCCCATGATTCTTTCAATGAAACAGATAGCCAGGGAATCATGGAAGTTGTAGTTCAGCAACATCTGGGGTGCCGCAGGTTGGACAGCCCTATACTAAAGTTAGTCTTAGAAAACAAATCGTATGAGATGGCAATTAGACAGCCATCTTTATTATGGGATCAGCTTCATTATTTCTGGACTGAGTGGGAAAATAAGGTCAAGAAAGATATTGAAACTGTATATTATTATTAGTACAAACTTATTTTATTTGTTTTTTTATTATAATTATAATATATTATTATTATTATAATTATTTTATTATCATCGATAAATGTCGACATATTAATATTGCACAAAAATATTGTAAATTCGGATGGATCCTTCCCCAAGTTTCCCCTTCCCAATTTGTTATTATTGTTCATTTATTTATTGTCATTTTAAATTTATTATAATATTAAATACCTAATAAAAACTATTTGAAAAGAATTCACAGAAATGTTTGCAAGCCTCATTAATGAAAGCTCTGTTTCTGTAACTCGACTGACAACAATGTCTCAACTCACCACTTGCAGACACCTCCACAAGGCATCATTAACTCATCATACTCTGTCAGCCTGGTCAGCACCAGATACTGCAGTGCAATGGTGACTCTAGACTTTGTGAGGCCTTAGGCGCAATTAAAACATTAGGCTCCCACTAACACCCAAAGTGAAAAAAAAATAGGGTTTGCCTTGTGTGTGTATAAGGAGCTGTAGCTATATTGAACGGTGGACTTACAGCACTGGATACCGAAGCTAGTCTCTGTATTCATCGCTCAGAGGCTTGCAGTGTCGCGTCTCTCTGTGCCACTGTGTTGTAAGCTCTCTGACTGTAGTTATGGCATTATTTGCAAACTAAATTAATTTGCAATAAACAAATGTAATTAGCAATTATAATAATCGTTTATACACGATTGCAGTGTATGGTTACTAGATTGGCAGTCGTGTATACATAAGCGCCGATGTGAAGCGGTTATTGCAATAAAAAAAAATTAATTTTAGTTGAGCAAAAAGCTTTTAAAAAATCATTTACCAAATAATAGAGTTGCAGAGAAGAAAACAGTGTCATAGACATCTCCCCCACATATTCTTTAATGCGATCACATATATATTATCCTATATAATTTACATGTGTTGCCCCATGTATTGTATATGTATGTATATTATATATATGTTTCCACTTTACCTTTGCATTGCCCATATCATACCACCCTCATATTGCAGCCATAGACACAAATAAACTAATACATGCACACACATACACACTCTGATAGACGGACAGGCATACACACAGCTGCTTGCAGTGTGTTGTATGTATGGGGACTGTCTGTGGCCTTTGTGCATTGTGTTATGGCAAAGCTATGTTTCATGACTTGTGTATGACGAATGTCTTTAGCCGGTGACTGTCAGGGCTGGGGCACCAATAAGGTGGCACAGGTGGCCGCCTTAGGGCGCCAGGGCAGGAGGGCGCAAAAATCGAAATCTCCTGCCTCTGGCTGGGGACTCGAATTTTTCACATCACCTCACTCTCCCTGCATTCAGTGAAGTCGCCAACCTCTCCTGATGATGTCAGGAGGAGGGCATGACCTAGACTGCTGTTCTCCCAGACTGCCCAGTGGACTTAACCTGCAGGCTCCTGCTCCTGTCCCACTCGACCACCAAGGTTATGATTTCCCCCCTTTCTGGCCCAAGGTAAGCCTCAGGGAGACTTTAGTTTGTAGGTTTTTTCTATAAAAAAATCCTCGCACTGGACCTGGTGACTGTGACAGAATGACAGGTTACTGTGGCAGGGTGAGTGTGACAGGGCAACGGGGGTGATTGAGACAGGGTTGGTGGGTGAGTGTGACAGAATGAGGGAGGGTATGAATGATAGGGGGTGATTGTGACATGGTTGAAGGAAGGAGTATGCCAGGGTGAGTGCGACATTATCAGGGAAGTGAGTATCACAGACATGTAACAGGGCGAGAGGAGGTAAGTGTGACAGGATTGGTGGAGTATAATGTGACGGGACGAGTGTGGCAGAGTGGGACAGGATTAGAGGCATTAATGTGACATGTTGAGTGTGGCACCTATAAAAGAGAGGATTCTAGGGCTTTATGTAATAGGAAGAGTGTGACAGTGCAAAAGATTAGGGGAGGGAGGGGGAGGGGGGAGGGGGGGGGGAGAGGGGTGATGTGGCAAGTTCTCCCACTGTAATGGTGTCCAGATTTTGCTGAGCAGGATTCAAACAAGCCAGAATTCAGACAGCTGGAAACTGGACCCAGATTGTTAAAATCCAGGCCTGAGTTTTAACAATCCAAACTATTGACCTATAGAAACTCTATCCGCCTATGAGCAAACAGCAAATAAATCCTCTGCAATGTTATGGAAAATAATCAGAAGGGTGATAGAGCGTAATCTGACATAATAACAAAGTTTGATTATATGACAAAAAAACTTTTTAGTTCTAAAATAGATAAATTACTAAAACAAGACTACATAGAGCACCTATGTTGCAATAGGCACGTAAAGTGATTTATAAACTGCTTGATTCATTATCCTGCAGGATGTCAGTGACATACATGTGAGCAGTGAGACAGAGTTATTATACTATTTCTACAATATATTATTGTCATTTTTTTGCAGGTAGAAGAGACTCTGTTCAATGCTTCTCCTGTGCAGGTTGTCTGTGTCACTGGGAAGAAAATGATAATCCATGGAGAGAACATGCCAAGTGGTTTCCTTGGTAATCAACTTTTATTGTATATTACAAAACCACCTGTCCTCGCTTAGTTACATAGTTACATTATAATAGAGGTTCAAATAAATCTATTTCCTTCCAATGTTCATCTGTTCCCTACTTTGCCCACTTGACCACCCTCAAAATATGACAGTTCTGGTGATATAACTTCTGATGGCAGTGCTGCTCAGCTCTGTGTATTTTATAGATATATTTATGCTGTGCCCATCTCTCTGTATATGTGTGTATATGTACTGTATAGGGAGGAGTAAAATTCTGGGGAAGGAGTCTGATGCCCCACCGTCTTACAACTTCATCAGCCTCCACTGCTTGTGTAATAAGGCAGTGTTTGTATTTATGTTAGCACACGAATGGTAAACTTATATTATAAAAATACTTTACTTAATGAAACTGTACTTAAAAAATGTTTTCCCCTGATATACACATATCTTTCATTTTGCCAAAAAAATTTAGCCTTAAAAGACTAATTTTCGTCAACTTTGTCCGATTGCAGGTTTTCACTTTGCCGAAAAAAAAAATGTAAGCAGAGAAAACCCTGGTTCACAATAGTCGAGAGTGTGACCCAGGGATAGTTTTCCTGTCCAGGCAGGCCAGACTGGTCCACCAGGAAATCAGAAGATTTCTCTGTGAGACGCTTTTGCTTGGAGCTGGCAATATTTAATAGAAATTAGCAGGAGCACTAATGAAGATGAGATTGTGAATGGAAGAGCTAAGAGAGGGTTTGGAAGATAAACAGAGAGAGAGCTGGAGCATTATACAGAGACATGTACTGTGTGGATTCCTCTGTATTGCAACTCTGTGTAATCCCTCACAGTGATCCTGGCTGTGTGGGATATTGTGCCCAGCTCTGCGTGTTATTTCTCTGTATTTTTCTATGCGGAGATGGTCCTTGGCGCAGTGTGGCGTTTTGCCATGCATGTGCAATAGTCTCCCAATGCTCTCCCACAGGAAAACATTGGATTAGCTGATATCATCAAGACTGATGATCTAACACAGTGAGGGAGACAAGTTAGGTAAATTCCCCTTTTAACTCCACAGACGGGAAAGGGGGTTACCAAAACAGCTAGTTTAACATTATAGAGTTAGGAATACATGTTTGCATTCCTCATTACTATAGAATTCCTTTAATTTTGAAGCTCCTACAGTTTTGCCATTTCTCCAATTATAATTCCTCATATGTAAATTGATTAATGCATTTCCTCTTTATAGATCAGTTATGGAAACCTACCTTGAGTTTAAAGAGTATGGAAAATATGGGTACTTGTCACAAAGAAAGCTATCCAGATAGATGTGAGGACAATGGGCAAGAGGTCATCTATTTAGACTAGAAGAAATTAATTTTCACCTACAGCAGGGAAACAGTTATTTACAGTAAGAGCAAAATAAATAACATTCTCCTCCAGAAGAGGTTATTTTGCCAAAGATGCTGTTAAAATAGGTCTGTGTGCTTTCTTAAGAATACATGGTATTCCGTGCTATAGTAGGTAATATCAATATTATTCACAGCTTGTTGATCAAAGGAGAAATCAAATTACCTCCATAAAGTCAAGATGGAGATTTAGCTTATCAGCACAACAATAGGAGAGACATTAGTAGCAGATCCCTAAAGTCCTGAAAGTTGCTAGGTGGGGCCTCCATGGATCGGATTTGTTGTTCCAACACATCCCACAGATGCACAATCAGATTGAGAGTTGGGGAATTTGGAGGCCAAGTCATGTTCCTCAAACCATTCCTAAGCATTTTTTGCAGAGTGGCTGGGTGCATCATCCTGCTGAAAGAGGCCACTGCTATCAGAGAACACCATTGCCATGAGGGGCGTACGTGGGCTGTAACAATATCTGGTTAGGTGGTACATGTCAAAATAATATCCACATGAATGCCAGGACCCAAGGTTTCCCAGCAGAACATTTCACAGAGCATAACACTACTTCACCGACCTACCTTCTTCCCATACTGCATCAAGGTAAACAATTCACATGTACCCGGCCATTCACCTGATCTAAAAGAAAAGGTTATTCATCAGATCAGGCAACCTTCTTCCATTGCTCCATGGTCCAGTTCTGACCCTGTCCTCTCTCATTTGGTTGCCCATATCTCCTGTTGATTTTCCCGAATGTACCCTCGTTTTCCCCTGTTATACTACTGAACATCAACCACCCCCTGGCTCATTAACTTCAAAAGAACCCATTAACTCAAGTGCTCTCTATGGGTGGCCACCATTCGCATGACCGAACACACGTGCTTTATGGAATGGCGGCTTTTTTGTCTCCCGAACACAGGCAGCAGTACCTGGTTGTCAAGCGCCTGGAACTAATTTCAGATACCATAGCTCGCGAACCACACTGCCTGCTCCACTCATAGACAAGCCAGGAGATCGCTTTTCGGGGAAAAGACTCGCTCGTCCGAGGGGAGCATTTGCTCCCTATGAGCTAGGGGGAGCATTCGGTTGTATGCATACAGGAACTCCAGAAAGTTGACCAGCTGCTGCCTCTTTCTCTCTGGAACTATTTTGGGCTACCACCTCGTGGCTTTCCGGTCAGAACTTTACCCGAATGGTGATTACGTTACACCGAATGGATCTGAGCGCTTTTTGGACAACTTGGGTGTTCAGATGCGGGCTATTCGGGGATATAAGACATGTGTGGTTCCTGTATAGTTTAAATGTAGTTTAGGGGTGTTTTTTTGTATTTTATGTATGGTTCTCTGTAACTGAGAGATAATTGAGTTACCGGTCTTTGACACAATTATCTCCCAGACACAGGGATGCCTGGGAGGGATTTGTGTTATTTTGTATGGAGCAGCTTTTTGTTCCAGCTCAAGAGGACTTCAGCTGAGATATTCGGTCTGAGAATTGCAGCTTCACTACACTGTCATTTGCACTTGCAGTCAGTATAAAGAATACATACAAAAAAGAGCCTTGTACTTGAACTGGATTATGTTGTAATTGGCTAATTATCTCATAAATGTAAACAGCAATAAAATGGTGCAGGTAATGAAAAAAATCGTTAACACAGGTTATAGGTGATTTTCAACATTTTATTAAATGGCGTAAATTCCAGAAAAGTGACAGATGCATTTTAATGCTTTCTTAGAAATATATTGAGAATCCAACCTAAATATTTAAAGAGATTCAGAGGACAAATTGTAGACGTGAGCGTGCAAACTAAATGTAATCAGTTTGTTCATCCTTTTTCTAACTAAAGTCAGCCATTATGTTTGTTTCCGTGTCATGCAGGATTCCACATCTAGACATTACTGCCCTCCACTGGAATTTTATATCATGAAAGTTTGACAATGTTCTTTTTAACTTCAGTGCTCATTGAGCAGTTATCATCATCAAAATAATGACTTCCTCATGAACAGACAGAGGAATTCCCCTAGGTACATCGAACCAAATATTATTTTCTGCTGAATGTAGATCGGAATGGGTCATTTCTACTGCGGTAAAGAAAAATAATGACAATTCTAGAAACGTGGTATTGAAGTCCTTAAAGATCAAGTACAAGTCAGATATTCTAGCTTTATGAAAAAAAATTAAATTGAAAGTGACATTGCAGATTTAAGGGGTTAACGGTTTTGAGTAAATGAGGCAGGTCAACAGTTGAAATACATTGATAAAATAAGTGAACCTTCATTGCAAGGTGTTCTCCTAGCATCAAACCATATACCTTGCTGTTTATATTTTGTCTTATAATGGTTATGGCACTAGAAAAAGTGCAGAGGCGGGCTACAAAATTAATAAAAGGAATGGAACATATCAGCTATGAAGAAAGGTTAACAAA
The DNA here is from genome assembly GCF_036172605.1 of Pelobates fuscus. NCBI lineage: Eukaryota > Metazoa > Chordata > Amphibia > Anura > Pelobatidae > Pelobates > Pelobates fuscus. Next base: position 38,989,448 of record NC_086321.1, on the reverse strand, counting down.
TTTAAACTTATTTAGTTTAGAAAAACATCGCCTGAGAGGGGATATGATAACATTATACAAATATATTCGGGGCCAATACAAACCATTGTGTGGAAATCTATTCACAAACCGGACTTTACATAGGACACGAGGTCATGCGTTTAGACTAGAAGAAAGAAGATTTCGTCTAAGGCAAAGCAAAGGTTTTTTTTACTGTAAGAACAATAAGGATGTGGAATTCTCTGCCTGAAGAAGTGGTTTTATCAGAGTCCATACAGATGTTCAAACAGCTACTAGATGCATACTTGCAAAAACAGAATATTTAAGGATATAATCTTTCAATGTAGGGTAATAGCTGCTTGATCCAAGGATAAATCTGACTGCCATTCTGGGGTCAAGAAGGATTTATTTTCCTAGCTTGTTGCAAAATTGGAAGTGCTTCAAACTGTTTTTTTTTGCCTTCTTTTGGATCAACAGCAAAAAACAAATGTGAGGAAGGCTGAACTTGATGGACACAAGTCTCTTTTTAGATATGTAACTATGTAACTATGACCCGCAAATAGGCAGCTAGAATGATCAGAACTGGAAACCACTATTAGTGCACAGCGTAGAGCATTTTTCTCCCATTTGTTACATGGTAATGAACCAATATTGAATAACTATGGTCCTGCAGCAGGATTACTAAAGAAGAAATTCCAAACTAATTCAAATTGAATTTCGAATTTAAAGCCAGAGTAGCCAAAAGTATAGCTGACTTAGGGATTTTTTTCAGTTTGGCTGTTTTGATCTTAAATGTGAAATTCACTCTGAATTCTCACTTCAGTAAATAATCCTGTGAACTATATTTCCGATGACACTTTGTCAGCATCAGAGCAAATTCTACCCTTAACCCCTTCACGACGGGTGACGGACGAGGTCCGTCATCCAGGGGATACCCTTAACGACGGATGACGGACCTCGTCCGTCACGCGGTAAAATTAACCCCAGATCGCCGCAATCGCGGCGATCGTGGGGTTAATGGTGCTCCGGTCTGCCTCTGTATTAGAGGCAGACCGGGAGCACCGGATCGGGCTGTCCCAGTACATGTGCCCGCTCTGACAGCATGCCAGAGCGGGCACATGTGCTCTGTATACTTACCTTCCGCCTCCCTGCACTTCCGGGTTCAGTGTGAAGTGCAGGGAGACGGATCAGTGCTGATCCTGCCCCCTGGTGGAAAAAAAAATAAAGTTTATTTAAAATCCCACCCCCCTTTACCCCCCCTTTACCATTTTAATAAAAAATTAACCCCTTCCCTGCCAATTGATCACTGACTACAGTGATCAATTGGCAGGGATTACATTTTAATATGATCTGATTTTTTTTTTTAACCCCTGAGGGTTAATTCTTTTTTTTTTTTAACCCTCAGGGGTTAAATTTATTTTATTAATTAATTTAAATATTTTAAAATTATAAATTTAGCTAGCTGGGGAGGGTGGAAGTTAGTGGGGAATTGGGGGATTTAGTGTTAGGCTAACTAGGGGTTAACGTTAAAAAGTTTTAAAATAAGCTTTAAAAAGTTTAAAAATTAAGTTAAAAAAAAGTTTTAATAACGTTTAAGTAAAAAATAAAAAAATAATAAACCCTTTACCCAGTCCAAATAAAAATTAACCCCTTCCATGCCAGTCTATCACTGCCTACAGTGATCAAAATACAGATCACAGTATTATACTGTGATCTAATTTTTTTTTAACCCCTGACGATTAACTTTTATTTATTTTTTAACCCTCAGGGGTTAAATTAATTTAATTAACTAATTTAAATATTGTATAATTAAATATTTTGCTAGCTGGGGTGGGTGGGAGTTATGGGAAAATTGGGAATTTACTGTTAGTGCTGCTTACTGCTAGTTAGGGGTTAACGGTAAAAGAAAAAGCTTAGAAAAATGTTAAATCTGTAAAAAAAAGTTTTACGAAAGTTTAGGAAACTTTAAAAAAATTAATAAGCAAAACAAAAGTTTAAAAAATAGTTTTAAAAAGTAAAAAAGTTTTAAAAAGTTAAAAAATTAATTTAATAACGCTCATTACCACTACACCTGGTACAAGCTAGCGGAAAAATGATCCCACGCTAAGGTTCAAAATATGCCTTTTGAAATACCCTGGGATGTCTTCTTTAAGAAATGGTATGGCTTTATGGGGTATTTGGATTATATAGCCTGGTAAAATACTCTAAAATGGGACATGGGCACAGCGTAAAAATTAAAAGTTTGAAAAAAAATGGAATGGCTGTGTCCCAAATGTGCCCCTCCGATGTCCACATATACCTGGCAAAGGTACATACGGGGGTATTTTTGTACTCAGCCGACATAGCTGAGCAACATATAAAGTATTATAGAGTGGTGGTACACATAAGGTTTGCAAAATATACTGTGCAAACTCACTTTGTGTGTCAAAAAGGCAGAAAAAACGCTTATTACCACTACACCTGGTACAAGCTAGCGGAAAAATGATCCCACACTAAGGTTCAAAATATGCCTTTTGAAATACCCTGGGATGTCTTCTTTAAGAAATGGTATGCCTTTGTGGGGTAGTTTGAATTATATAGCCTGGTAAAATACTCTAAAATGGGACATGGGCACAGCGTAAAAATTTAAAGTTTGAAAAAAACTGGAATGACTATGTCCCAAATGTGCCCCTCTGATGTCCACATATACCTGGCAAAGGTACATACGGGGGTATTTTTATACTCAGCTGACATAGCTGAGCAACATATGAAGTATTATACAGTCGTAGCACACATAAGGTTTGCAAAATATACTGTGCAAACTCACTTTGTGTGTCAAAAAGGCAGAAAAAACGCTTATTACCACTACACCTGGTACAAGCTAGCGGAAAGATTATCCCACGCTAAGGTTCAAAATATGCCTTTTGAAATACCCTGGGGTGTCTACTTTAAGAAATGGTAGGCCTTTGTGGGGTAGTTTGAATTTAAAACTTACGAAGATGCTTGGAAATTGCACATAGGCCCCGCGTCAAAATTCAAAGTTCTGTAAAAACTGATATGGCTTGGTCTCCAATATGCCACTGTAGCTTCACAAAATAGTGCCAAAGACATTCATTGGGGATGTCTTTTTACTCAGAAGACTTAGCTGAGCATAATTTGGAGTTTTTGAACTTAGTGGCACATATGAAATATACAAAATGCCCAGCAAAAATGCAATCCGTATGTCAAAAAATGCACAAAATTATTTTTTACCACATACTTTGGCATATATTGGTGAAAAAATGGGGGCATGCTAAGGCACAATATGCACCTTATGAGATACCCTGGAGTGTCTACTTTCACAAATGGTAGGCCTTTGTGGGGGTTTTTGAACAGTCACACTGTTATAGTACCCCAAATGGAAGCATAGGCTCATTAAATCCGTCTCTCAAAATTCTACTGTGAATACTGAAAAGGACAGGTCTCCTATATGGCACTGTAGCTTCACGAAATAGTGCCAAAGACATACAATGGGGGTACCGTTGTACTCAGCAGAAGTAACTGAACACATAATAAAACTTTGTACAGGAATAGCACACACCAACTTTACAAAATACACATGAGAAGTTCTTTGTTATACGTTTGTGTGCGAAAACCCCCAAAAAACACAATTTTACTCCAATATTTAGCAGAGGTTGGCGGTAAAATGGCTACGTAGAAAGTGTCAAAACAACCTTAGGTAAATAGCCTGTGATGTCTACTTTATATAAATATATACTTTTGTGTGGCAATTTTGTTTTATTTTATGGCTATTAGGCTTACAAGACAAACATACCAAATTCTAAAATCGCTCCACATTAAAATTTTATTTTACTCCTTGTGCTTTGTGACCTGTAACTACCAAAAAAAACTTTAAATCCCAGACACATTATATATTCTGTAAATCAGAACAAATAAATGAATTTATTTTTAATTACTTTCCTTAACCTGCACTAATTATGCACACATTATGATTGCAAAAACTGTAAAAAAAACCCAATATTTTTCATTTTTTTTGCATCTTTCTGTATTTTTTTTATAATAAGTAAGCATTTATATATATATATGTTATATCAAATTAAAGCCCTTTCTGTCCTTTAAAAAACGGTATATAATATGCGTCGGTGCAATAAATGAGAGAGATGCAAATTGCAGTTGAACGCAAACAGCAAGAAAATGCAAAAATTGCTTGTGTCATTAAGCGTAAGTCAAGCTTCTGAAGCTCTGTCCTTAAGGGGTTAATGGTACTGAGTTATGGAAAACAATAAATAAGAAGGATTTGGGAATAGTTATAGGCGACAGTCTAGGCTACAATGTTTAATGTTAGGAGTTGTAAAGGCCAGTTAGATATTGTCACAAAGGGGTGGCGATTCACAGGACAAAAATATCACCTTTGAACATGCAGTACAATTTCGGGCTAGAAAACGTGAACTTTTTACTTTAGAAAAAAAAGGCGTCTCAAAGGGGATGAACATTACAATGTGCTAATAGGTACAGGCCAGAACAAAGTGCTCTCTGATAGTCTGTTCAACAATAGAACTGTGCAAAGGTCATTTAGATTGGAAGAAAAGAGATTTCACCTAAGGAAACAAAACAAGATGTTCTTTACAGTAAAAGCAATAGAGCTGTGTAATTCTCTGCTTCTGGATGTTGTTTTATCAAATTTCTGTGCAGATATTTGCCTTTTTCACAGCTTTTTTTTTTCAAAAACAGTTATAGGTAAAGAATAGTTAATAATTGGAGTAAAAGCTTGTTGTCCAAAGAGAAATCCGACGGCCAATTTGGAGTCAAGAAGGAATTTTCCCTTTTGGGGCAAATGTGGAATGGCTTCAAATAGGGTTCTTTGCCCTATCTTTGATGGACTTGAGCCTCAATTCAGGGAACTTGACAATAGCCATGTATAGCAAAACCTAAATAAGCAATAAGCAATAAACAAGTTTCATACATATTCCATATATTACAATAAAAGAAGATGCAGCTGTGGATCTACAGAGAAAACACTAATATAGTATGATTCAGTACAGCACATAAAAATGGCCCAGCCAGAAGTACACTCACTATAAGGTAGATGGTTATGTCACCTTAGGGTGTATCCCCTTAGAATTATGGGGGGCTAGTACACGTCTCCACTGCTCTTGGCAGCAATCACTACACACCAAGGAAAGCATGACTCCAGAGGTTTCCCAAAATAGGCTGGTATTTATTTAACAAATAAAAATAACCAATAGAAAGATAAAAATCATATAAGACAAATAATGAATAAAAGTGCAGTCCTACACGCTTTGTCCCCAAGTGGGACTTCTTCATGGACCCAAAAAGTGAAACAGCATAAAATCAAATAAAATACAATATCAACAATTTTTCAAAGGAAATAAGCAGAATAAATCCCTCCCCCTGTGTCTATGATTATATAGGGCTAGTCTAATTCAGCTCTATCTAATCTTCTTTGCTGATTTCCCGGGTTCTGCGAACTGTCCGGTGGTTCCGCGGTGTCACTAACAGTGCTTGGATTCTGACTGGTACTCCAAGATGCGTTTCACGCTGCGGCCATTTGTGTTCCACCTCCGGTCTGCACTTGGTCTCCACGTTCTTGCCACAGTATGGAAAGAAACTGGGGAAAAAAAATAAAGGGAGACCAAAAGGCTCAAAAGAGTATAAACACCTAAAGCAAAAACATATATCTTGTCCATTTACAACACCATCATCACAAACGCATGCCAAAGTTAGTGTTAATTTTTTTTTGCATTTTTTTTAAAACAAAAACTGCAATTTTACTGGTGGTATCGTCGTGATAAGTTTTACTGTTTTACAGCACTCATTATTATGTTCAGCTAAGTCTCCCGAGCATAACAAACCCCCCAATGTACAGGTTTTATGGTGTTTTGGAAAGTTACAGGGTCAATATAGGGCTTGCCCATTTCAGTTTGCCAGATTAGTTTGCTGGGTCTATGTTGCCTTTTGAGACCATATGGTAGCCCAGGAATGGGAATTAACACCATCATGGCATACCATTTGCAAACGTAAACAACCCAGGGTATTCAAAATGGGGTTGTTCAGTCTTTTGTAGTAGCTACTAGTCTACCGACGGAGGCAGTACGGAAGCCAAGAGCCTCCTGATGTAGTGCGGCATTTCTTCAACAGTTACTGTTGCGGGTATGCCCCGGATTTTAATGTGGTTCCGTCTATATCTATCTTCTTGGGCTGACAGCTGCAGTGAAAATGCCTGCTGGGTAGATTGTAGTTGTAGGATTGTCTTGTTCATTGTAGCCATTCCATTCTGCATATCCTGAATGGCACCCTCAGCTGTATGCACCCTGTCTGTGACCTGCTGTATACCTGTATGGATAAGTGCTAGCTCTGCTGCCAGGATTCTCTGGAACTCATGCAGCATATTCTGCAGGTCTTGTTTTGTAGCAGGAGCAGAGCCATCTGATGTGGCAGTAGCTGGGGGTTGGGAGCTCCGAGGTGCAGGCTGTTCCGGTGGCTTGTTTGGGACTGGCTGTGGAGAGGGAACAGAGGGGACCGGGCCTTCTGCGGCAGCCATCTTGGGGCGCACTTGGCATTGTAGTAGTGTCCCTATATCCCCCTGTTCGGTCGGAGTACCTGGCTGAGGTTTTTGGGATTGTCTCCCCATTGCTGTTTCAGTGCTGTGGGGGGCTGTCGCGGTCTTCCCCGTAGTAGCAAGAAGGTCGGTCAGACGGTACCCGAGGAGGAAAGTCTCCAGGCAGGGGAAGGCCGAGGGCGCACAGGCTCCTGGCTTGCTTTTCACTTTGGTCTGCTTCGGTGCGTACTTAAAAGGCATCGATCGATGCGGCAAGGGTTCCTGAGATTGATGAGGGTGGTTTGGAGGTTGAAGGGCTCCCGTGAGAGGTCTCAGTTTGTGGATTAGTATCGGCAGATCGGGAGCCGTTGGAAATGGCGTCTGTCTCGTCTCGTTCCCAAGCTCCGCCCACCAAAATATATATTTTTAAATTAATATATAAATGCTGCTGGGATTTAGTAGAGGAGGGGGGACTGTGACTTGGTATATGGGGGGACTGGAATTTAATAGAGGGGGGGACTGGGATTTAGCAGAGCGGGGTGATGTGGTTTAGTAGAGGGGGGTTCTGTTTTTTTTTTTTATACTGTACTTTTTGAAATAAACCTACGTTTCTATGAAACTTTATTTTTTTTAAAAAACCTTGTTTATTTGGCCCGTGTTCGACTTTGAGTTTGACATGCTTGTTCTAGTGGGTGTATTTCTGGATGGGCCATTTTTATGTGCTGTACTGAATTACACTATATTAGTGTCTTCTTTGTACACCCACAGCTGCATCTTTTTTTATACTGTATTCTGGTTTGCTGACTTTGGGGGGATACTACCTGGGATATCCCCAGAGGATTCTTATAAGATAAAGGATTTTTTTTACTACCTTGTACACTTGGTGGTGTGCAAGGGTGTGGGAATTGTATTAAAATATGTAATTGTTATTGGCAATATCAAATATTACAGGGTTTTTAGAATAAAATTTGTATGTGTACTTTGCCTTTAAGAGACTTTGCAAACTGATGAGTTGTTTTTAATGAAAAATATTGTTTTTCATACAATGTTCCTTTACTTATCAAACTGATGTCTTACCCTGATGTTTAGAATTTTAGACGCCATTTTGTCTTAGGTTAACGTGACACCATGTCATGTTATATTTTTCTGAAGTTGCAAGCAGATACTTTAATCTTATAAACTTTGCTGTAAATTGTTATAATAGATTATTCAGTTTTGTCTATAGTTATATTTGTATTTCATAAAATATTTTAAAATACAAAACTTTATTGCTTCCAAAACAATCCCTGATTTCTATTGTATTCTCAATTATTTATATATTTTGAATAGAGGAACTCTTAGTAACTATATAGAATTATGGCCAAGATATATGTAAGGTTAGCTACATTCTAAGCTTTAAGACTTTATACTGGGAAATGGGGGAACCTACTGCGGTTACACCACAGATTGCATCACAATTGTTATGTTAGTCTGTTAATTATGGTATTCTGCCCAGTAATTTGTGCTATTTTGATATTTTTAGGTGTAACTTCCTTCAAAGTAAGCTAACACCAGCTGAAGTCAGGAACTACATTAAATCTTACGTCGGATTTGCTGGATATACGGTAGGTGGATTATATTTTTAATCAGATGACAGTAGTAGCCATTTAAACCAGGATTGGAATTGTTGTAGAAGCTGAGCAAAATTATTTATTTATAAAATATCTTACCAGGAAAGATACACTGAGATTTCTCTCGTTTTCAAGTATGTCCTGGGTCCACAAATCATTGCATTGTTACATTAGGGTACAATAAAATACAAAAAAAAAAATTAATACACAATAAATACAAAATTTAACATAGAACAGGTAGGAAATATATAATCAACCATGACAGGTACATTCTATTTTGAGGTATGTAGAGAGGGATCTCTTAAAGGACTTTAGGCTTAGGGAAGATTTTAAATTGTCGTTCCACAATTGCGGTTCTCTGTAGGAGAAGGAGGATCGGGCTGCTTTCTTTTTGTATTGAGGTAGACTAAGTAAAGTGTTGGTACTGGATTGGAGCTTATAGGAAGTAGGAACAGCCGAGGAGAGCATTCTGCTCTGGTAGGGTGGGAGTTTCCCATAAAAGCTCTCAAACACAAGGCTGGAAAGATGAAGGGTGCATCTGGATTCCAGCAACAGCCAGTTTAGTTATTTTAGCATGTCACAATGGTGAGTCTTGTAATTACATTGTAGCACAAATCGGCAGAACGAGTTATACAATGTGTTGAGTTTATTAATGTGGGATTGTGATGCAGATGCATTTACTACATCCCCATAATCAATGATTGGCATCAGCATTTGCTGTACAATCTTTTCCTTTACTGTAGGGCTTAGGCAGGATTTGTTTCTGTACAAGGCACCTAGTTTTGGATAAAGTTTAGATGCAAGCTTTTCTATGTGCAGGTCAAAAGATAGATTGGGGTCTAACATCATACCCAAGTATTTGAAAGAGTGGACTGCTGTCAGTGTGCCATTTGAATTTGTTTTGATGGATAGGTGGGAATTGTGTAATTTGTGTAATTTAGGTACTGTTCCAAAGATCATTGTGACAGTTTTGTCAGTGTTCAGGAAGAACAAGAGAAAAGTATATACACTAAAAGTGAAAAAACGTATAACTGGAAGTGATCCCAGGTGTACTTCACAACCACCTAAGAAAATATACAAATATACAAGAAAAGTGGAAACCACCCAGAATACGTTTAAATATATAGAATAGAATGACCTGCATTCCTGTGAGTGCATTCATATTTTACGCATTCACATTCCTATTGTAACGGACCGTTTCACTTACAAGAGGATAAAATCCGTTTAGGCGATAATCCCCTTTTTGAGAGACAGGCACAGCTACTGCAGAACACCAAACTCCCGAACTGGATACAAGATAACACTCCGAACTGGAACAGCTGAACAAGAAAAGCATACAATCCGCTTACACTCCTGGCAGTCAGCTTACAATCCAATTCCCCCCAAGAACGAGACGACACTTCATTTTGAGGGTTAAACAGGAACAGAGGACTGGCTCATCCAGCCTGGCTTTTATTTCCAACTCACACATACAGGCCACACCCAGGGGGAGGCATAAAAGAACCAATGACATAGATGTTACCTCCCACACATCCCCTCCCCTTAGTGTGACACATAATCCCATTATGCATACAGTTTAAAATATACTTTTACACAACTTTCCTAACTCTAAAACCATACATCACATTCACATAAAAATACATATCCACAATCAATCCATTCAGGGGAACACCATATTAAAAAATGGTATGGATCAGACCAGGGGTTCAAAAGTTAGTAAAGTATCTTTTAAAACCCCTAGCTTCCCAGCTCAGACTGGTTTTTTTACAGAGCCTTCTCTGTGCTGGAGAAGTAATCTAATTATCTCCAGCACAGAGACAGACTCCATTAACCACATGGTTACAGAAAGACATAAAACACTTTAAAATACAGAAACTTTTTAACCATAACACACAGACATTTCACATATCCCCAGATAGCTGGGATCTGAGCGCACAAAACTACCGAATAGCGCGCAGATCCTATTCACACAGTACAATTGCCATGGAGCTAAAGTCTTTCCCATAGTCTTTCATTATATGAATAGGCTCCATGGTATAGCTATCTGGGGTATCACATTCCCATAAAGTCTGGTCCATAGTCCAAAGGCAGCAGGCGGGCAACCAGGCTTCTCCAGTTCACAGTGGCGAAGTTGGTTCCGCCACACCTATATTATACTATTTTACGCTATGTTAGCTATTTGATTTTTTACACAGAGCATACTCTTGGAGATTCTACCTGAATACAGGTCATTCTATTCTATATATATATTTAAACGTATTCTGGGTGGTTTCCAGTGTTCAGGAAGAGTTTGTTTTTTGCGATCCACTTTTCTATCTCTGTAAACTGGTCTTGGAGCACAGCCTCAAGCTGCGGTAGATTGGATTTGCTCGCATAGATTACGGTGTCATCTGCGTACATGTGTACATTTGAGAATTTGCAGACATTAGGCAGATCATTTATAAATAATGTAAATAGTAGGGGGCCGAGAATGGAACCTTGGGGAACACCACACGTGACTGGGAGAGGGAGGGAGTCGCTGTCAGAAATGGACACATATTGCGAGCGATCCGATACATACGATCGAAACCAGGTTAGAGAATGATCACCAATACTTGAGTTTTTGAGTTTGTGCAGCAGAATGTTGTGGTCTACTGTGTCAAAGGCCTTAGCAAAATCAAGGAAAATAGCTCCAGTTAGGTGTCTTTGTTCCATGCCAGTTTGGATGTCATTGCAAACTTTTAAGAGGGCAGTTGTAGTGGAGTGATTCTAGCGAAAGCCCGATTGATCAGGGGTCAGATAGTTTGATTGTTGGTAGTACTCACATAGTTGCATATGGACACATTTTTCTAAGATTTTTGACAATACCGGGAGCAATGATATTGGGCGATAGAAACCAAAGTAGGGTCACCACTTTTATGGATAGGCACTACTCTCGCAGTCTTCCAAAGTTTGGGTATGTATCCAGACACCAAGGATTTGTTAATTAGAGTTGCGACGGGTTTAGCAATTGCTGGCGCACTGAGCTTCAACAGCATTGCTGGGATTTGATCAGGTCCGGACTGTTTTTTCATTTTTAGATTATTAAGATGTTTTATGATGACACTAACAGGTACAGGTCTAAAAATGAACTTGTCTATATTGGGCCTTTGCAAATTTAGTGGGACCTGATCCACATTTGCGTGTCATTTATTAGCTTGGCAATCAGGGTAGTAGAGCATCCTTATTAAAGGCATTTGCCACATCTAAGCGAAGTTGCAGGGTTTGGTTATCCACTTTGACAGTGGAGGGTTGGGAGTGGATTGGGGGAGTTTGTAGTTTATTTATGACTTTCCATAATGCATGACAGGTGCGTAGTCGCCATATGGGCAGGAAGAATCAGAACAAAACCCCCCACATACATAACCCAATAAAAAACAGACACTAAGGTATATGGGTCACATTGTCCACAGCTTTTATTAAATAGAATAGTAAATTAACATAGAAAAATAGTCATTGCTCCACACCCTGCCATCACATCCGTATCCTTCATTTAGGTATAAAAAGGCAATGACCCATATATAAATAATATAACAGTATTCCAACATGAACATAACTTAAAGTGCCAACATTTTTATTAACCATGGTAGGGGTATACCCGGATACCCCTACCCCACCAGGTTCTGGGCCACCGACAGGACTCGAAACCTACTAAACGTACCACAGACCATTTTCACCATTTCCCTAACCATCCTACCGGGGAGCCTATTTTCCTATCCTAGTAAGGATCTCTAACAGCTATCCGAGGAGTTGCCAGTGAAGTTATCACTAGGCTGTAATGTAAACACTGCATTTTCTCTGAAAAGACCGTTTTTACAGCATAAAAGCCTGAAGGTAATGATTCTACTCACCAGAGCAAATTCAATAAGCTGTAGTTGTTGTGGTGACTGTAGTGTTCCTTTAATGGAACCCAATAGGCAGGCAATAACCCACCTATTGCAATGCATTGGATAGATACACCAAGCTACAGTTTATGTACAGCATGTGTAAATAGCAGCTATGTTATGAATTGTATCAATTATTAAACTAGCTCCACTCATCCTAAGTGATAAATGGAATCGTGCTGCTGTGGGTAAACTACTCATCTCATAAATCCATGCTAGAAAAGGCTTATGGGATAGGAACAGTATAAAACAGAAAGATAAATTTGTGGAGCCTTTTCTTGGTGAGGATTGAGCCTGTCTGTTACTGATACTTACTGTGCAAGTACAATAGCAGTATGGTCTTTACAAGATAAGTATTTATTTTTGTTTGAAGTTTGTTTGCATCATTTATGTAATATATTAATGCATGGCATATAATCTGTACTATATAGTTATAGTGCGCCAGTGTACAATGTTTAAGCTATAAAAAGTTATTATATATCAATGATTAAAAAATACTTTTAATTGAAGTCCTTAAAAAGGCAAATACTGGGGGGCGGGGCTGGGCCGCCAAGATGGACGGTCGCAGGAGAGCTCGGCTCCTGCAACATACAAATGATTAAGCCAGTAATTTAAGCTTTACAGCGATTTCAACTACTTACTACTGCGACCCACGACCCACTAAGGCTACCGGATCCGATGAGGGCCTGGCTTCTGTAGCTTCAGTCCCTCGGAGGTGAGATCTCCGCAATTCACAGCGGGAACTTAGCCGGCGGTGAGTGGGGTGGACGGCAGCCACCCCACTATCTTGCCTAACGAAGCCTGAACGGCACTTTGGCTCACCGCGGACCCGGCCCTGTTTCCTCCCCCCTCTGGACCGGGGGGGTGATCCCGGTCCTCGCCCCATAGCCGCACTCACAGCGTGGCAGCAGAGATCCGGCAATGACACCCGGCCATCTCACAGGCTCAGGGCCCAAACCTAAGATGGTGGAGACCATGTGCGGCATAACTGATGAAAAATGGAGATGGAGGAGGGGAAACACCAAGTAAGCGGCGGCGCCACAGCACCCGTCACCAGCGACCAACCCGAAGTTATCTGCCCGCAAGACCCAGGGAGCTGACGCCCAGAACAAACAGGCACTCTCCCCTCACTCACCGTAAGGAGCCTCCTGCCCAGCAACCCTGGAACCACGAACACCCAGCCCACAGACACCCAGAGGACACTGGCAGAAAGACCATCATCTAGACCGGGGGTCAGACAAGCATGAACTGTCTGTGGGAAAAACCCCAGGGACTGTGCTGCGGATCGACTGAGTAGAACAAGCATCAGGGGACACTAGATGAGTTCGAGCTATACTCTGCTGCTCCCTCTCATACACACAGCACTGATATACAATTGCAGCATGGGTTTTAAAAGATTGTTTCATGCTTATACTCCTGTGAACACTAATCCACCTGATCCCACTACTATCTAGTACCCAGTCATTAATAGACCTGGTGGTCTCCTCCCTCAAGTAATGCCCAGCTGTAGTCCCTTAGCCTGTGTAATTTTAACAACCACCTGAATGTTCATGTTGCTCCTCTAGGATTAGTCACATATTGAGATATGATATGCATAACCTTAATACCTCGCGCTGCCCTAGATAAATCCTCTAAGCCTGTTTTCCAAGCCTGCTATATAAGCCAGTACTATAAGCCTGTTCTATATGCCTATTCTACAAGCTTGATTCGTCTTAAATATACAAAATGTGCACTGTCTATTCATGCCACATCCAGTCTTTGTATGTACGTGTAAACTCTGGCAGAATGCTGTTGTGGCACTGGCCGGCATAAATGTACCTTGTCTTAACTATGCACGATAAAATAAAGAATTAAAAAAAAAACGGCAAATACTGTATGCTAAAGGGAAAGAAATAGACACAAAAGGGGGGTAAGATACACAAAAAGGCAAAAGGGGATTTAAAGACACATACAGGCCAACACAGGAGAATACAATTATAGTGCTGGAAAGTTAGCGAAGCTGAAGAGTTTTTCAGTTTAACTATTTTGTTCTATAATTTACAATTCCATTTTTCATAGGACTAAGGTTGGACAGTTTATTTATTTATATATTTTGGTCTTTTGCCCCCCGCTCTCCATGCTATGTTATGTTCAATAAATCTTTAAATTTTTCATGTTTGTCATCTTGTACCTGGATATTGTTTCTGCTGTGTACTAAGGACTGTAGCTTCCTAGCTAGGCATCTCCTATGTAGAATCAGCCAAACATTACATTTTATCAAAAGGTTTTTTTCTATAAATGTCTTTTGATCCAGTATGGAGTTTAAGTACACACTTTTTAAATGCCTGGCTCCAATTTTTGCTTTTTCTTTTTTAAGCAAGTAACCCTACAAAGTATTTCAATTTTGGGGGATGGGGAATAATTGAAGGCATCATATACAAAATGATCATTGTGCTTTGAATGAGATATTGCTCTGCCTAAAGCATTTACTTACCCGCAGTAAAAAAGATACTGTTCTATGTTGTATATTTCAGGGAAAGAATTTTACGACAATTCTTGGTGGCCAGACATTACCCATAGCTAAAAGTAAGTAAAACAACAAACCATTGAAATGTTAAAGGAATATTTCAAGCATAATAATCACTATAGCATGCTGTAGTGGTTATGGTACCAGAAGTGCCATGGCACTCCTATTGTACGTGTCAAAATGTTTCCTCAGGAGCTCCTCTTAGCTCTTCTGAGCTAAGCCCTGCAGTTCAAACTCATTGGCTGAGAGCATCAGCTGATCACTCTCACTTAAATTGCTAAGCACCGCACCGCCGAGCTCATTTGTACTTTCATTGTTCTAGCTAGAAGTTCGACACACTCAGCCACTGAATATTGTCTGAACCTGGGATGAGGTAGTATGATAATGTAGAAGTATGAATTTCGGTTTTATCATAGAAACGCAGACTGGAAGGACAATGTGTTTTTTACACAACAAATTAATTTTAAAACTTTTTAAATGATTTGAAAGTTTACCGGCGTTCTGCATCCAAGAATTCCTGGCACCATAATCATTACAGCACACTGTAGTGGTTATGGTACTTAGATCAACAGTTTACAAATTTGTCTTGATCAGCAAACTGAGTGTATTCAAAAAGCACTAATTCTTGACCCAATTAACAAAGACAATTCTCAGCTTCACATTATAATTCCAAATTATAAAACTGAAGCAAGTGGTACGTTGTGCACACTTAATCCTACATTCTCTAGCAACAGAAATAATATTATGGCAGAGTACAAAGTCGTTACTCAATAATTAGAGATGCTTTCTTTTTTTTAAAGGGCACAGAAGTTTGAGTATCTTTGAGGATGAAGGAGTCCGACTTGATTCATTTAAGAGTTGGCCACAAAATGCGCATGCAAACCCTATGGATCTAGCAAGAGTTGGATTTTATTATGTAGGTGAGTGAAATATTCCCACTAGGGTATTTTGAAAGAAAATATATGTTTTTAAATTGGATTTAGTATAGAAACATAGTTTATAATGGCAGATATGATAAATGCCAATTGTTACATTTAATCTGCCCATTTCCAGTTGATGGCCCTCTTCGTTACCTCTTCGCCAACCTGCCTTTTGCAGATTTAACTGAGCTGCGATAACCTTGACTCTGCATGATATGATATTAGTGCCAATTCTCTTCAGCTGTGTCTGAGCCACTTCCTGTCTCTGTATCTTTGCCATATTATTTTGGTTCCTGATTTTTCAACCTGTTGCTGAATTTGGACTGTCTGACTTTGCTGTTTCTCCTTCCCACTGACCTCGGCTTGCCTTACTACATTACCATCTATCTGTCCCAGTATCTCATCTCTGCTTAAGACCAGACAGTCACTCACTGCTCAGGGGCTCAACCACTTGGATAACGAGTGGCTACATCTGGCAGAAAACCTTGCTGATCTGGCTGCTGGACTCATTGCGTTGACTCTGAAGGAGGCTTAAATTAAGCTAGTTGACACTTCTCTGTTAGACTCTGAATCCGCTTTTATACTACCAGAAGCCAATACAGCTTGCATAAGTAGACATCCATTTCTTGGAGTGTCCGTTGACCTGTCTGCTTTAAGCATGATCAGTGACTCCAGAAAAACTGTTACAAATGAAACCTGTTAAACTTGAAACTTGCACAAATATATTTATTCATAAAGTTAGAGTGCAGTTTTAACACTAAGGTCACTGGCAAAACTTTCCTTTGGCACTGTCAAAAATAAGTTAAACTAAGTTTTAATCCAGTGCCATCCTCGTCTCACAGTGGCTCTCACTTGATCTGCTCAATCAATTCCATCCACTCCATCCGGAGTGAGATCATGAATTGATATTGGGCTTCTCTTAGAACATGGGGATATACTACACGCACACAGCAATCTCCACCCTGATCCAGTCAGAAGCTTCTTATGCCAACACCTTTTCCCAATGCTTGAATGACATTCAAAGAGTTTAGTGTCGTCATGCCCAACATGATGATTCAGGAGGTAAAGACTTTCAATTATTGAACGTCTCCATTAGGAAGTGCTTCTAGTTTCTAATTGATAGCCACTAGAGGTATTCTGCTTACATTTTCAGAATTCATGACCACTGTCTTTGAATCAGAATTAATATACAGGTGATACTCAAAAATTTTGATTATCGTGCAATAATTCATGTATTTCAGTAATGCAATGCAAAAGGGGAAGCTAATGTATTAAATAGACGCATTACATGCAAAGCAAGATAGTTCAAGCCGTGATTTGTCAAGTGCGATGATTCTGGCTTACAGCTCATGTAAACCCCAAATCTTCAATCTCAGTAAATTAGAATATTACATGCAATCAATAAAACAAGGAGTGTACACAGAACAACATCGGACCTCTGAAAAGTATAAGCATGCATATGGACTCACTACTTGGTTTGTGCCCCTTTTGCAGCAATTACTGCCTCAGTGCGGCGTGGCATGGAAGCTATCAGCCTGTGGCACTGCTGAGATGTTATGGAATACCAGGAAGCTTCAATAGCAAAGAAAAAAATGACTACTGGGTCAGAAAGCACTGACCCGAGAGTCAGAAAACGGACTAGATGGGCAACAATTGAAGGGCATAACCCAGAAGTGAAAATAGATAGAGAAATCCCAAAGGTCAGAGTTTCTGAAAGTGGAACAGAAGGGTCCCACTTACAAAACACGCTGCCACAGGGGTGTGCCCATATCATAGGTATATAGTAAGAATCCCTTGGTATATAAATTCAAAAAAATAATAAATCTTTAATAGATGAACATATTAATGCATATATAAAAAAATGAAGTAAATACACCCAAAATCGAAACACAATAATAGGTAAAGTGAAAGAACCGTGAAAAGGAAAGTGCTTATTTACACTGGGTCTAAGTCTAGAATAAAGTCTAGCTAATGAGATGAAATCATCTTACTGATAGATGTCAAAATTAGGTAAATATCCAGCAAGGAAGATATACCCATAAGGGTTAAAGTAAAATAAGACTTTGCCAGATGTTAACATAACAATATCCAAATCAATTGGCCAAACATATACACAAGATGTAAAAAGGAGGAGTATTTTGGTGGTGTATGTGTGTATATATAAACACAACATTATGACCTATAGGAAGGGGGAGAAAGAGAAGCCTTCATTAAGACCTTTTGGACTCAAGGTTTTAAGTTGATATATCCAGAAACATTCTCTTTGTCTAAGAAATTTATCATAGTCCCCTCGTCTGGGCTTTCTTTTAACCAATTCTAGACCACAAAACCGTAACCCCTTGGGGTCGCTATTGTGGCATTCACGAAGGTGTCTTGAGATTGGGTTTTTGGTCGCATATTTGCATGATCGGATATGTTCCTGTATCCGTTTCTTAAAGGGGCGAAACGTTTTACCCACATATTTTTTTATTACATTCACAAGTGAGTAAATATACAACCCCTGATGTGTTGCAATTAAAAAAGGAGGTTACAGCAAAAGCCTCCTTTTCAAAACTGTCCTTGACGGTTTTCGAATCTTTTTTAATAAACTTGCATGAGATACATCTCCCGCAGCCATAGGACCCCACCAATGGGGTCTGAAGCCATGTTGTGGTGGGGGGTCCAGTCTTCAGATGGCTAGGAGCCAGAAGATCTCGTAAGTTTTTTCCTCTCCGAGCCGTGATGGAGACTTTTGGGGCCAGTACTTCTTGAAGGTGTGGATCACCCGTTAGTAGTGGCCAAAAACGTCTCAGGGACGTTCTCCCAGCCTGCATCATAGGTGGCTATTAGGCGTATGTTCTTCTTGTGGACCTCAGATGGTTTTTGGGTATCCCCGCTTATCAACATACTACGGTCAGAGTCGAGTGCTCTTTTGTAAGCCTGCTTAAGGCACCTGTTGGGGTACCCTTTGGCCTTGAATTGATTCTTAAGTTCCCTGGCTTTGATCTTAAATTCATCAATAGTACTGCAATTACGTCTAATTCTGAGGTATTGCCCTGTAGGGATACCTCGTTTAAGAGGTGCAGGGTGAAAGCTGTCCCATCTCAGAAGGCTGTTGGTCGCTTATGATTTACGATACAGAGTGGTATGTATTTTATTCTCAGCTGAAATAGAGATTGTTAGATCCAGGAAGTTGAGGCTTGAGCCCCCAAATTCATTGGTGAATCTCAGATTTTCCTCATTCATGTTTAGAATTCGGACGAACTTGTTGAAGTCCTCAAGACTACCCAACCAAACTATAAGGACGTCATCAATGTAACGCCGCCACAGATATATAAAGGGGAGGTATTGTGAGATCCCTGTATATTGGGAAAGACTTTCCTCCCACCATCCTAGATGGAGATTAGCATAAGATGGGGCACAAGCTGTCCCCATCGCTGTCCTCCTGATCTGGTGGTAATATCTGTTTTTAAATGTAAAATAGTTGTGGGTAAGTATATATTCGAGGAGTTCCAAACAGAAAGTAGTGTGTGCCATAGCAGAATCCCCTCGTTCCAAAAAATGGCGCATATGACTTATGCCATTTGAATGGGGGATTGATGAGTATAAGGCTTCGATGTCTAGGCTACAAAGTTTAGCTTGAGGTGGTACCTCAAGATTAGTTAGAAGGGCAAGGGTCTGCTTCGTATCCTGAAGGTAGGAGGGGAGTCTTTCGACAAATGGTCTTAAAATTTTGTCTATATAGATGCTTCCGTTTTGTGTCAGGTTCTCAATGCCCGAGACAATGGGACAACCAGGCGGAGAGGACATATTTTGGTGTACTTTAGAAAGGCAGTAGAAGGTTGCTATCCTAGGGTGGCGATTGAGGATGAATTCATATTCATCCCCAGATAGCAACCCTCCACTGCGTCCCTTGTCCAGGATCTCCTTGTATTTTATAAGGAAATCATTGGTTGGATCTGATCCCAGGATTTTATAAGTATTTGCGTCTTCCAGGACATTAAGCACCATTTGCACATAGTCTGTAAGATTCATTATAACGATATTGCCGCCTTTATCTGCGGGTTTCAAAATAATATCAGTGTTGTCTTTTAGGGATCTTAGAGCTTGTTGTTCTCGTCTAGACAGGTTCATATTAGGATAGATATCCAGAGACCTGGTGTCCAAATTCTCGATTTCATTTTTCATAGTTTCTAAAAATAAGTCGATGTTCCTATAGTTTCCCAGAAAGGGAGTGAATTTGCTTTTTTGTTTAAGGTCTGTGTATCTGGGATGGCTGGTTTCGTTGTTTTCATCCCACAAGTCCATGAGAGTCATCAGGCATTCATATTCTCTATTGGACATACCATGAGACTTAGCCTTCTTCTCTTTATTGATTTCATGGAACTTGTGTAGAGCAAGTTTCCGTGCGAACAAATGAAGGTCCTTAACCCACATGAATTTGTTGAGGGGTGGTACTGGTACAAAGGAGAGTCCTTTCTCTAAAAGTGAGAGATGGTCATTATTAAGGGCCTGTTTGGAGAGATTAATGACTCTTAAGTCCAAATCAGGGCTATCTTTCTGATGATGACATCTCATTTCATCTCATTAGCTAGACTTTATTCTAGACTTAGACCCAGTGTAAATAAGCACTTTCCTTTTCACGGTTCTTTCACTTTACCTATTATTGTGTTTCGATTTTGGGTGTATTTACTTAATTTTTTATATATGCATTAATATGTTCATCTATTAAAGATTTATTATTTTTTTGAATTTATATACCAAGGGATTCTTACTATATACCTATGATATGGGCACACCCCTGTGGCAGCGTGTTTTGTAAGTGGGACCCTTCTGTTCCACTTTCAGAAACTCTGACCTTTGGGATTTCTCTATCTATCCAAGCTTCAATAGCAGCCTTCAGCTCTTCTGTATTGTTCGGTCTCATGTCTCATCTTTCTCTTGGGGGTTCAGGTCAGGCGAGTTTGCTGGCCAATCAAGCACAGTAATCCCACGGTCATTCAACCAGGCTTTGGTGCTTTTTGCATGGAAAATGAAGTCAGCATCTCCATAAAGCTCGTCTGCAGAAGGAAGCATGAAGTGCTCCAAAATCTCCTGGTAGACGGCTGCGTTGACCATGGACTTAATGAAGCTCAGTGGACCAACACCAGCAGATAAAATGGCTCCCCAAATCAACACAGACTGTGGAAACATCACACTGGACTTCAAGCAGCTTGCAGTGTGTGCCTCTCCATTCTTCCTCCAGACTCTGGGTCCTCGGTTTCCAAATGAGATGCAAAAGTTGCTCTCATCAGAAAAGCAACAGATCAGGTCTGTTTTTCTTTAGCCCAGGTAAGACGCTTCTGACGTTGTTTGTTGTTCAGGAGCGGCTTGACAAGAGGAATACAACATCTGAAGCCCATGTCCAGGATTCGTCTGTTTGTAGTGGCTCTTGATGCACTGACTCCAGCCTCAGTCCACTCCTTGTGAAAGTCCCCAACACTTTTGAATGGCCTTTTCCTGACAATACTATCCAGGCTGCGGTCATCCCTGCTGCTTGTGCACCTTTTTCTTCCACACTTTTCCCTTCCACATAACTTTCTATTAATGTGCTTTGATACAGCACTTTGGGAACATTCCTACTGAACCAGATTGAGAGACCATTTAAAGGTTCAGAAACCCTTTGCAGGTGTTATGGCTTACTTAGCTGATTAGAGTGGGACACTGAGCCTAGAATATTGCACCTTTTCACAATATTCTAATTTACTGAGATTGTGGATTTGGGGTTTTCATGAGCTGTAAGCCATAATCATTGCACTTATGACAAATCACGGCTTGAACTATCTTGCTTTGCATGTAATGCGTCTATCTCAAATATTAGCTTCCCCTTTTACGTTGCATTACTGAAATAAATAAACTTTTGCACAATATTCTAATTTTTCGAGAATCACCTGTAGTGTATATAGTAAAAAAAAAAAAAAAGTTTATCATAATTAAAATCATAATGATAATTGTGATAATATTATAATAATGTTTTTGAATGGAATACAGTTGCAAGAAAAAGTATGTGAACCCTTTGGAATGATATGGATTTCTGCACAAATTGGTCATAAAAGGTGATCTGATCATCATCTAAGTCACAACAATAGACAATCACAGTCTGCTTAAACTAACAACACACAAAGAATGAAATGTTGCCATGTTTTTATTGAACACACCATGTAAACATTCACAGTGCAGGTGGAAAAAGTATGTGAACCCTTGGATTTAATAACTGGTTGAACCTCCTTGGCAGCAATAAATTCAACCAAACGTTTCCTGTAGTTGCAGATTAGACGTGCACAACGGTCAGGAGTAATTCTTGATCATTCCTCTTTACAGAACTGTTTCAGTTCAGCAATATTCTTGGGATGTCTGGTGTGAATCGCTTTATTGAGATCATGCCACAGCATCTCAATTGGGTTGAGGTCAGGCGTATTTTCTTCTGATTAAGCCATTCTGTATTTGAGATTAGTGTATTTTATGCACTGTTGCCAGTTGAAAAGAGTGGTTTGACATTTGAATGTGAATTTGTGTGTAGTGTTGGCGTTTGAATGCCAAGATTTATGCACATATACTTATACACTGTCACACACACACACACACATATACACACAGATGCACACTGATACCCATACACACACAGACACAGATACACATGCAGATGCACACACTTACATATATACATATGCAAACACTGACATGCTTACAGATGCAAAGATACACACATAATGACACACATGCAGGTACACAGTCACACAGATACACAGAATGACACTAATACAAATGTGAACACACATACAAATACAGACACACAGGGGCACACACTGACACACATACACAGACACACAGCTACAATGACACCCATGCAAATACAAATACAAACACACTAACACACATGCAGATACACAGATACACACACGCAGATACACAGAATGACACACACATAATTACACATTCAGATACACAGAATGACACCATACTGATACAAACACTACTACACATTCATACACACACATTTCATTTTTTCATTTAAAAATGAAAAAAAAAAGAGTGTGGACCAGATCAAATCCCAGCTTTGTGCGCCAGCAATTTCTAAACCTGTCAGTACCCTAATCAATGGTGTCTGGATACATATCCAAACTTTGGAAGACTGTAAAAGTAGTACCTATCCATAAAAGTTGTGACACTACTTTGGTATCTAACTATCGCCCGATATCATTGCTCCTGGTATTGTCAAAAATCTTGGAAAAATAAATCTATACGCAACTATTTGAAAATTATCAACAAATAAACTGACACCTGATCAATCAGGCTTTCGTCTAAATCACTCAACTTTCGACTGCCCTCTTAAAAGTTTGCAATTACATCCAAATTGGCATGGAACGAGGAGACTTAACTTTAACTGGAGCTGTTTTCCTTGATTTTGCCAAGGCCTTTGTGTCACAGGTGGCGGTACAGAAACCGGGACCCCTGAGTGCCTGATGTTGTTGGGAGTCTCAGCGTGGTAATAGACTAACAGGGTCTGGTGCAGGGTAGCCACACACCCCCTGGTGTTGAGCACCAGCATTTGCGCAGCCACATACCAGAACCCTGATGCAGCTACAGCGGATCCCAGGAACTAGGAGCTTGATATGCAGACCTCCCATGAACTGGATAGGGGGGCTCTTCTGCAGACATGTATCCAGTACAGAAACAAGGCAAGACTAGAACAGGCACCAAACATAAAAACAAGACAGAACTAATAGAACCCAGAACCAGAGAAGGATAGGAAGCTAAACCCAGAACACAATACATAAGGGAACATTAACTAAACAGGGGCAGGACAGGACTGTACATGGACTGGGATTACAAAATGAAACAAGACAAGATATAATAGGCAAAACAAGAGGAGACATAACTAAGCACTATATATGTAAAGTATGGGGATTTAGTTACATTATATGATCATACATTGCATAAGCCTGCGACAACGCCAATGTACCCCATATTTGGCAGGTCCTACACTGCCTAATGTTTGCTAAAAGAACCATACTAAACCACAATAGCACTTTCCTGCAAGAAAGGGCAGAGACTTGAAACACTGCTGCAAGTCCAGACTGAAACAAAAGGAAAATGGAAAACAAACGGGTGTGGCAACAAAACAAAACAAGCATTTAAAGGAAATCTGGACACTGGGAATTCCAGGGACAGATTACAGGAATGAACCCAGAAAAACCCAGCATAAACAAAACCAGACATAGAATAGAAAACCAGAAAAACAGAAAAACCAAGAAAAAAAAAAAAGAAATGTAAAAAGAGTACTGGATACCAGAAGCCAAAGCCAGACATCTCCGCAGAACATGGCATGATGTGACACTTTGACACAGTAGACTATGGAATTATTTAGCAAAAACGTAAAAACTCAGGTATTGGTGATTGTCCACTAACCTGGTTTCAATCATATGTATCAGACCGATTGCAATATGGGACCATTTCTGATAGCGCCTCCCTCCCTCTTCCAGTCACGTGTGGTGTTGTCAGGATCGGGACAGGGATCCAACACGCAGAGTACAAAGAGAGGAAAGGTACGTATACCGGGCCTTAGAATGGCCGGACTAACGTACCGAGAGTAATAGAGAATAGTCAGAGACAAGCCGAGGTCGAGGGAACGAGAAGACAGATAAGCGAGAGACAAGCCGGGTCAAGGGATAACAGAGAAGCAGGGTAGTACAACGAGCCGAGTCAAAACCAATAGAGCAAACAAGAATACCAGAGCGCTGAGTGACTAGACAAGCTAGAACCACGACAGGGCAATGAGCTGAAGTGAGAAGTAAGCTTAAATACCCTGGCTCTGGATGGTAGTCACGCCTCTGACAAGTACCGATTGGATATCGGAGACTTGAGTGACAGGTCGCTCGTGATAGCGTCATGACGTCACGTATTGAGCGTCCTGCTAGAAAAGGACGTGGATTCCTCGCGGCCGGTGTTTAAGTGACTGGATGAACCGCGAGGAACGGAGGAAACAGCTCGCCTGGACGGATAAACCACCAAGTCTCTACCTCCCTTAGAGGTAGAGGCCTCAGGTACCCTGACAGTACCCCCCCTCTCAGATACGCCCACCGGGCGGAATGAACCGGGGCGAGATGGGAAGCGGAGGTGAAATGCTCTGCGAAGGCGAGAAGCATGAACGTCCTCCTGAGGTACCCAACTCCTCTCCTCAGGACCATATCCCCTCCAGTTGACCAGATATTGCAATTTTCCCCTTGAAATTCTGGAGTCAATGATGGAGCTGACCTCGTACTCCTCCCGCCCCTCCACCTGAACAGGACGAGGTGAGGAGGCCTTAGAGGAGAATTTGTTGCAAATAAGAGGTTTCAACAAGGAGACATGAAAGGAGTTAGGAATGCGTAAGGCAGGTGGCAGAGCAAGGCGATACGCAACCGGATTGATACGAGTGAGAACCCTGTAAGGGCCTATGTAACGAGGAGCAAATTTCATAGATGGAACTTTTAGGCGAATATTCTTGGTACTCAACCATACCCTATCCCCAGGAACAAAAACAGGAGCCGCTCTTCTATGCTTGTCAGCGTGTTTCTTGAACAGCGAGGAACTA
The DNA here is from genome assembly GCF_036172605.1 of Pelobates fuscus. Lineage (NCBI taxonomy): Eukaryota > Metazoa > Chordata > Amphibia > Anura > Pelobatidae > Pelobates > Pelobates fuscus. Next base: position 38,964,401 of record NC_086321.1, on the reverse strand, counting down.
TGTAATAGAATTTGCCGAGTCTGATCCCATAATTTCTTCAGGTTGGCGACATGATCATCAACCGACGGTATCCCCTGAGAAGAGGAAACCGAAGGAAAAATCGAAGGATGAAAGCCATAGTTCATGAAGAAAGGGCTAGAGCGAGTTGAATCGCAAACAAGGTTATTGTGTGCGAACTCCGCCCAAGGAATCAGACCGACCCAATCGTCCTGGTGTTCGGAAACAAAGCAACGTAGATACTGTTCGATCTTTTGATTAGTACGTTCAGCAGCTCCGTTAGACTGAGGGTGATAGGCAGAGGAGAAGTTCAATTTGATGCCCATTTGAGAACAAAAGGATCTCCAGAAACGTGAGACAAATTGAGAACCTCTATCAGAAACAATCTCTGAAGGAATCCCATGTAGGCGAAAAACCTCTCTCGCAAAAATCTCCGCCAATTCAGGAGAAGTCGGAAGTTTAGGTAATGGCACGAAATGGGCCATCTTAGTAAATCTATCCACCACCGTGAGAATAACAGTCTGTCTCTTGGAAGCAGGCAAATCAACGATAAAGTCTATGGACAAACAGGACCAAGGTTTCTCAGGAATGTCCAAGGGGTGTAACAGACCACATGGAGATGCATGAAGTAGTTTAGTCTTGGCACAAGTCTCACAAGCTGCGACGAACTCCTCAATATCTTTTCGAAGTGAAGGCCACCAGAAATCCTTGGATATCAGAGAGTATGTCTTGCGAATACCAGGATGACCAGCTATTTTACTTTCGTGAAAGCATTGTAAGAGCTCCAGTTGAAGTTCAGGAGGAACAAAGTTTCTTCCCTCAGGAGTGTTTCCAGGAGCTAGATGTTGTGACTTCAAGATCTGGTCAAGTAGCGGAGAATGAATTTTGAGACTGGTATTAGCAATAATATTGCATTTGGGTACAATGGAGGACAACAGTGGTTCAACTGAGGCAGAGGGCTCATATTGGCGAGATAGCGCATCGGCTTTAGAATTCTTTGACCCAGGTCTGTAAGTCAGAACGTAATTGAAATGGGTAAGAAACAACGACCAACGAGCCTGCCTGGAGGACAGACGTTTGGCCTCTCCGATATAAGACAAGTTTTTGTGGTCTGTCAGAATGGTAACAGGATGTAAAGTACCTTCCAATAAATGTCTCCACTCTTTCAAAGCCTTGATAACCGCTAGTAATTCTCTGTCACCAATGTCATACCTGCTCTCAGTACCGGTCAATTTTTTAGAGAAAAATCCACATGGATGTAATGGTTTATCAACACCCAACCTTTGAGATAGGACAGCACCTAAACCAGTCTCTGATGCGTCTACCTCAAGTAAAAAAGGCAGAGAAGTGTCGGGGTGAACTAAAATTGGAGCGGAAGCGAAAAGCTCCTTGAGAGTTTTGAACGCCAGGAGAGCTTCAGTAGTCCAATTCTTAGTATCAGCCCCCTGTTTGGTCATGTTAGTGATAGGTGCGATAATGGAAGAATAGCCCTTAATAAAGCGCCTATAATAATTAGAAAAACCAATAAATCTCTGTACGGCTTTAAGACCTTTGGGTAAAGGCCACTCTAGAATGGATTGGAGCTTATCCGGATCCATCTTAAATCCCTCCCCAGAGATCACATAGCCGAGAAAGGTTACCTGGGTTTGATCAAAGCTACATTTCTCCAACTTGCAGTACAAGCCATGCTGGAGAAGCTTGTGCAAAACCCTCCTGACTTGCTTGTGATGAATCTCAATGTCACTAGAATGAATGAGTATATCATCTAGGTATACAATGACGCAATCTTGCTGAAATTCCCTAAGAACCTCATTTATCAGATCCTGGAATACAGCTGGTGCATTGCATAACCCAAAAGGCATAACAGTATATTCATAGTGACCATATCGAGTATTGAATGCCGTCATCCACTCATGTCCCTGCTGGATTCTCACCAAGTTATATGCCCCTCTGAGGTCCAACTTGGTGAAAATTGTAGAGCCCTTCAAACGATCGAAGAGTTCGGTAATCAAGGGGATTGGATAGGCATTTTTAATGGTTATCTTATTTAGGCCTCGATAATCAATACAAGGCCTCAGAGAACCATCCTTCTTTTTAACAAAAAAAAATCCAGCCCCGGCAGGAGAGGAGGACCTTCTAATGAATCCCTTGTCTAAATTTTCGTGAATATACTCCTCTAGAACTGAGTTCTCTTTCGTAGATAACGGGTATACATGACCTCTGGGCGGCATGGTACCAGGGAGTAGGTTAATTTTGCAATCAAAGGACCTGTGTGGGGGTAAGGTATCGGCTTTCTTTTTGTCAAATACAGCCTTTAAATCTAGATACTGAGACGGAGTTTGTGTCTCTGTAGGATTATCAGAGTTAGCCGCTGTATTGGTTAAGCCGAGAGGTGAGACTTTCCGCAAGCATTTCTCTTGACAATTCTGTCCCCACGAAACTATCTCCCCTGACTCCCAATTAATAATAGGGTTATGTCTCCTCAACCAGGAGTACCCCAGCACTATGGGAATAGACGGAGAAGAAATGAGCAGTAAGGATATGTCTTCTCTATGTAGAATGCCAACAGTTAAGTTAATCGGTATGGTCTCATGGAAAATAACAGGCTCAAGTAACGGTCTACCATCGATGGCCTCAACGGCCAGTGGTGTCTCTTTTAACTGGGATGGAATAGCATGCTTGGCAGCAAAACCCTGATCTATAAAGCTCTCAGCAGCTCCAGAATCGATTAGTGCCATAGTCTTAACTACTCCCTTCTCCCACTTTAAAGAAACGGGTAACAGAAGCCTGAGCTCTTTGTAGTTGTGAATAGAGGACAAAGTAGAAACACCCAAGGCCTGTCCTCTAGAGGAACTTAGGTGCGAGCGTTTCCCGAACGATTGGGACAGTTTAGGCGTAAATGACCCCTGACTCCACAATACATACATAAGCCCTCCCTTCTCCTGTACTGTCTCTCACTCTCTGTGAGATGAGTACTGCCTATCTGCATAGGTTCAGGAATACGTAAGTCCTCGAACTCAGAAATTTGAAAGGTAGGCGCTAGTTTAAAGAAGGGTCTACGGGTCCTATCTCGAGTGTTCAGCCTCTCTCTTAAGCGTTCATCAATACGAGATATAAAAGAAATTAAATCCTCCAAATTTTCAGGGAGTTCTCTAGTAGCGACCTCGTCAAGAATTACATCTGATAACCCATTCAGAAACACATCTATATAAGCCTGTTCGTTCCACTTAACTTCTGCCGCCAAGGACCTGAACTCTAGTGCATAATCCACAAGTGTTCGATTGTCTTGTCTAAGGCGCAACAGTAATCTAGCTGCATTGACCTTCCTACCAGGGGGGTCAAAAGTTCTTCTAAACGCAGCTACAAAGGCATTATAATTATAGACTAGTGGGTTATCATTCTCCCATAAAGGATTGGCCCATCTCAAAGCTTTTTCAATGAGTAGAGTGATAATAAATCCAACCTTCGCTCTATCAGTAGGATAAGAGCGGGGTTGTAATTCGAAATGGATGCTAATCTGGTTTAGAAAGCCACGACACTTCTCCGGTGACCCGCCATAACGTACTGGTGGGGTAATACGGGAAGAAGCACCTACAGTGGCTACCTCTAGACCTGAGACTGCAGGAGAAATAGAAGGAGTACGTGTCTCCTCAGGTGGATTACTAGCACGGGACAAAAGTGCCTGTAGTGCCAAAGCCATCTGATCCATCCTATGCTCCATGGCGTCAAACCTGGGATCCGAAGAACCAAGCTGACTGTTTGTACCTGCAGGATCCATTGGCCCTGTCGTAATGTCAGGATCGGGACAGGGATCCAACACGCAGAGTACAAAGAGAGGAAAGGTACGTATACCGGGCCTTAGAATGGCCGGACTAACGTACCGAGAGTAATAGAGAATAGTCAGAGACAAGCCGAGGTCGAGGGAACGAGAAGACAGATAAGCGAGAGACAAGCCGGGTCAAGGGATAACAGAGAAGCAGGGTAGTACAACGAGCCGAGTCAAAACCAATAGAGCAAACAAGAATACCAGAGCGCTGAGTGACTAGACAAGCTAGAACCACGACAGGGCAATGAGCTGAAGTGAGAAGTAAGCTTAAATACCCTGGCTCTGGATGGTAGTCACGCCTCTGACAAGTACCGATTGGATATCGGAGACTTGAGTGACAGGTCGCTCGTGATAGCGTCATGACGTCACGTATTGAGCGTCCTGCTAGAAAAGGACGTGGATTCCTCGCGGCCGGTGTTTAAGTGACTGGATGAACCGCGAGGAACGGAGGAAACAGCTCGCCTGGACGGATAAACCACCAAGTCTCTACCTCCCTTAGAGGTAGAGGCCTCAGGTACCCTGACAGGTGTTCCTCAAGGCTCCATACTCGGTCTCCTACTATTCACGTTATTTATAAATTATCTGCCTAACATCTGCAAATCCTCAACTGTACACATGTATACACACACTGTAATCTACGCAAGTAAACCCAATCTACCGCAGCTTGAGACTGTGCTCCAAAACCAATTCACAGAGGTAGAAAAGTGGATAGTGGTTAACAAACTCTTCCTAAACACTGACAAAACTGTTACAATAATCTTTGGAACTGTACCTAAATTACGTAAACTACAAAATTGACAACTATGTTTTAGAACAAATTCAAATAGCACACTGACCACAGTCTGTTCTTTCAAATATCTAGGTATGTTGCTAGACCCCAATCTATCCTTTGGCCTTCACATTGAAAAAACCTCTTCAAAACTTTACCCCAAACTAGGTGCCCTGTACAGAAACAAATCCTGCCTAAGCCCTACAGTAAGGAAACAGATAGTGTAACAAATGCTAATGCCGGTCATTGATTATGGGGATGTAGTGTATGCACCTGCATCGCAAACCCACCTTCATAAAGTTAATACATTTTATAATTCGTTCTGCAGCTTTGTACTAGAATGTAATTACTTTACCCACCACTGTGACATGTCAAAAGAGCTAAACTGGCTATCACTGGAATCCTGACGCACTCTTCATCTTTCCAGCCTTGTGCATAAGAGCTTTTCTGGGAAGCCCCCATCCTACCTGAGTAGAATGTTCTCCCCAGCTGTTCCCACCCCCTATATCCTCCAAACCACTACCAGCACAATATTTAGCATAGTGCAATACAAAAAACAAATTGGCTCGATCCTCATTTTTCTACAGAGAACTGCAATTATGGAATAACCTCAGGGTAGAGATGAGCGGACACCTGGATGTTTATGTTCGCCGGGTTTGGGTGAACATCTACAAAAAGTTCGAGTTCGGCCTCGAACGTGCGTGCTGCAGCTGAAACTCCACTATCGCCTGCTGCTGCTCGCACAGTCTCTCCAGCATGTGCAAGGTTGAGTTCCACCTTGTGGGCACGTCGCATATGAGGCGGTGAGCAGGAAGGCCGAAGTTACGCTGCAGCGCAGACAAGCGAGAACGCCGAAAGCGCGCACAGATGGTCAGCACTTTCTGCAGTAGTTCTGATATATCTGGGTAGTTTTTAAGGAATTTCTGCACCACCACATTCAGCACATGCGCCAGGCAAACAGCCTGCTGTCATTTCCCCCTGGCTGTGCTGAAGTTGGTGGTGAAGGTGTTACGCTGACCGGATGAGGAGGTGGTAGAAGAGGGGGAAGCGAAGTAGGAGGAGGAGGCAACAGGAGGCAAAGAGAAATGCCCTGCAATCCTTGGTGGCGGAAGGACATGCGCCAAACTGCTATCCGCCTCAGGCCCAGCCGCCACTACATTTGTGCAGTGTGCAGTTAGGGAGATTTAGCATCTCTGCCCGTGCTTACTGGTCCACGTATCAGTGGTTATGTGGACCTTACCACAGATGGCGTTGCGCAGTGCACACCTGATTTTGTCCGCCAATTGGTTGTGCAGGGAAGGGATGGCTTGTCTGGAAAAGTAGTGGCGGCTGGGAACCACGTACTGTGGGACAGCCACCGCCATCAGAATTTTAAAACTGTCCATCTCCACCAGACTGAATGACAGCATTTCAAAGGCCAGGAATTTTGAAATGCTAGCATTCAGGGCCAGGGATCACGGGTGGATAGGGGCGTACTTCCTCTTTCTCTCCAGTGTTTGGGAGATGGACAGCTGAACGCTTCCATGGGACAGTGTGGAGATGCTTGGGGACAGTGGCGGATGTGATGGCGTTGCTGCCACATCCTCTGTTTGCTGGTGCCACTGTCACTCCAGAGGTGGAGGAAGAGGCCCAGACAGCAGCAGAAGAGGAAGCAGGAGGAGCTTGAGACCTTTCTTGGTTTTTGAGGTGCTTACTCAACTGCAGCTCATGCTTTGCATGTAGATGCCTGGTCATGCAGGTTGTGCTGAGGTTTAGAACGTTTATGCCTCGCTTCAGGCTCTGATTGCACAGCGTGCAAACCACTTGTGTCTTGTCATCAGCACATTGTCTGAAAAACTGCCACGCCAGGGAACTCCATGGAGCTGCCTTTGGTGTGCTCGGTCCCTGGGTGTGGTGGGCAGTAGCAGGCGTACTGTCTAGGGGACGGCCACTCCGCTTTTGCACCCTGCTCCCTCTTATGCTGTGCTGGTGCCTCTGTGCGACCACCGCCTCTTGCTCCAAACTGCACACGTCAGTCGCATGACCTTGATTCCATGTGGGGTCTAGGACCTCATCATCCTCCACATCATCATCTAACCCACTCCTCAACCCTGCCCTCCTTGCCGGTCTGCACACTGCAGAAAGCCACAGCAGTTGGCACCTGTGTTTCGTCATCATCAGAGACGTGCTGCGGTGGTCCTCGCATGTCCACATCCTGAACATAAGTGGTTGTGCATCAGTGCACACAATCTCTTCCACTTCTGGGGCAGGGCTAGGTGGATGGCACACAGAAACCCCACCAGCAAAGTCATCAAAAAGCATAAAAGACTGCTGCATGACTTGTGGCTCAGACTGCTTGGCTGATTTGCAAGGGGCTGAGGTGAAAGACAGATGGCCATGGGCTGCAGGTGCCAACTCTGAGCTTTCAGCAGGGGGCCGGGTGGGAGACAATGTGAAGGAACTGGAGGCACTGTCAGCCATCCAATCTACTATCGCCTGTACTTGTTCTGGCCTCACCATTCTTAGAGCGGCATTCGGGCCTACCAAATAACGCAGAAAGTTCTGTCGCCTACTCGCACCTGAGGAAGGTGTTTCACTTGTGCGTGTAGCTGGCACAGATCGTCCACGTCCTCTCCCTGCATCAGGAGCTCCACCAACACCAGCAGCACCACGACCAGTGCCACGTCCCTTATTTGACGCTCTCCTCATTCTTTGCATTCACCCATCAAACTAACAGATGGTAAATTTGAATTTTTCAAACTGCGATGTGACCACAGTATTTGACGGTTCTATTTGACTCTCGGATATGAAGTGCACGTCACAAATGTACTTTTTAGCACAATTTTTTTTTTAATTTTTCAAAGTGCGATGTAACCACAGTATTTAACGGTTCTATTTGACTCTCAGATATGAAGTGCACGCCACAAATTTACTTTTTAGCACCAAAACAATTTGAATTTTTCAAACTGCTATGTCACAGCAGTATTTAAAATTGCCTAGATGTTTCCCACTGAGCTACCATAACAGGATTAAAGTAATGTGCCTGGCACATACTGATTGCTTATTTCTCTGTGGCACTGGGCTCAGGGCAGGGTACACAAATTTAGTATAGCACCCACAAAAATAATCTCCGTAGGTTGCAGATTCAACACCAGAATTCTTTCCTAATCTGTCCCTCACAGCTGCAGCATCCTCTCCCTACACTAATAAGAGCTCATGTGACTTCAGCTTATATAGAGGCTGGGTCACATGCTGCACTGGCCAATTACAGCCATGCCATTAGTTTGGAGTCAAACGCTTGTTGGAGTCAAACAGCTTGATTGGCTGCCCTGCAGCTTTTCAAAATGCACCAATAAATCGCCGAACACCGAACTCTAACCCGAACTGTTACTGAAATGTCCGGGCTCGAGTTCGGGGTCCAAAAATCATAATGTTCGGTACGAACCCGAACTTTACAGTTCGAGTTCGCTCATCTCTACCTCAGGGACACAGTTATTAAATCTTCATTCATCTAAAATATTTTAAGAGATCTATGGCAATATACCTCAGTACAGAATGCACCTATCATGGTTGAATATATTTATCACCTGTTATGTATTAAATTTATATATGTATGTATGTGTATGTGTACATATATATATTGTTTGTATATTGTATTTTTTTTATATTGTATCCTATTGTAACAGTGCAATGTTTTGTGGACCCAGCACCTATACATGAAAACAAGCGAAATCCCAATGTATCCTCCCTGGTAAAATATTTTTTTAAATAAATAAAATGAATTATTAGAATCAAGCAGGTATAATCCATCTGTACAGAAAATGTATCCCAGACAAATATATGACTTCAGTCATATGTAGTGCCTTTGTTCAGACTACCCCCTCCGTCTGTGTTTTAAAATACAATGTGGCTATATACTGCTAATATGTATATGTGTTTTATATATATATATATATATATATATATATATATATATATATATATATATATATAATAAACAATACACAAGATCCAGCGCAGTCTCCTATCTACTAAACAGCAACTTCAATGTTGACAGATTTTATTAGTTTTTAAAAGGTTTTATTTAAAAACACCTTATCTAGGCAAAAAATAATGGGGATTTAGTTACATTATATGATCATACATTGCATAAGCCTGCCACAACGTCAATGTACCCCATCTTTGGCAGGTCCTACTCTCACAGTCTAATGTCTGCTCTTATGAGATTAACCACTTACTTGGGAAAAAATTCCATCTGAGGATCTCTGCAGTACAAGGCTAAATAGGGACCTGTTTATCCTTGTACTGCAGAGAGCCTCAGATGGAATTTTTTCCCCCAAGTAAGTGGGTTAATCTCATAAGAGCAGACATTAGACTGTGAGAGTAGGACCTGCCAAAGATGGGGTACATTGACGTTGTGGCAGGCTTATGCAATGTATGATCATATAATGTAACTAAATCCCCATTATTTTTTGCCTAGATAAGGTGTTTTTAAATAAAACCTTTTAAAAACTAATAAAATCTGTCAACATTGAAGTTGCTGTTTAGTAGATAGGAGAGTGCGCTGGATCTTGTGTATTGTTTATTGTATAATATGGCCCCCAGCAGCACCCCATTTAAGCATGTTCAGGTGAGTGCAACCACCCCCCATGTTCCATATATATATATATATATATATATATATATATATATAAACAGTAACACTAACATCTTGTCTTCTTAGTGAAGAAAAAAAATACGTTGTTTAACATTAGTTTAAATGCAAAGAAGATGGCTGAAGTCTGGTTCATATTATTATAATATAACTGAATCATATTCACTTAACAGCGACATTATGACCATATGATATTCTTCACAAAATGTCTGATAACATTTCTGAAGCATTTTAAATATTAGTACACCACAAACTCTTTTCTTTTCTTGATAAGGTGCTGCAGTTAAAACAACACCCATTATCTGTCTTTCTTTATTAGGAATATCTGACAATGTAAAGTGTTTTACTTGTGGTATCTGCCTTCACTTATTTGAACCGGGAGATGTTCCTCATGTAGAGCACCTGAAATACAGCCCCCAGTAAGTATTGGGAACTGATATATAAAAAGAGAATCTGTCATGACCTCAGTTAACTATTTTATGATTTCATTGATTTTCATATTTCATCATTTGTATTCACAAACAGTAATGAGCATGATAGCTTGAGTGGGAGCTCCGGCTCTCAGTTAACCCAAATGCAACAATTACAGAACCAAAGCAGGAATGTTTAGTGTGAACTAGGGAGATGATAAAACTCCCCAGATTAGCCTGAACCCTTATTTTTCTAATTTACAACTACTACCTTCACATAGGTCTAATCCATTTTGGAAGGGTATTCCCTGTTTTCAACCTTTTCTTTTTTTTAAATATTGTGATGGGATGTCACCAGGGCTGTAGATCTACCAGTGAAGACCGTTACTAAGACCAGGGGTCAAGCGAGCAGTTACAGGTTCCCAACTTTGAAAGGGCTAGTCCTGCAAGGCAGGTATCGACCCATCTGCCCAAGCCCTGTCTTCCAGGCAGGTATCGACTCTTACTTCTTTTTACAAAGGTATTTGTGGCTCTCAAGCCTAGTTCTTTCTTGGTATCAAAGAATAGTACAGACAGCAAGCAGGTCCTAAAAATCTGCTACTATATTCCCTGGACAAACCAAACAGGATACACAGTTCTCAATGGAGCTACTACACAATATTCTATTTTGGACAATGACTCGCCTTTGGTGACTTGTCCTTACACATGTGGTTAAATACGCAAATAAGTAAAAAGTACTACAATGTTGAGAAAACAGGTAATAAACATAACAATAATAATGTAAAATATTCATGCAATGGTTTGAGAAAACAAGCACAAGCTGGGATATGTGTTTCATCTTCATATATCACAAGATACAAATTAAAGAGACTTGCTTTTCAGTTAATGCACATTACTGTTGCAGACTCATTTACAACCAGCAGGTGGCGATGCACAGGCCCCACAACAAGATAGAAGCTTACACAAGAAATTCCTCAAATAATATTACATTACCCACTATACGCCTATAAAGGGCACAGGGTGACTTAAACCTAAGAGACATCTCAGAACCTATAAAAAGTGTCCGACACATGCTACCTTCACAAATATGGTATGTTTAAACAATGGAAAAACATACAGTTGCACTCCAAAACTGTGTTTGTAGGATTTGGAACCCGGTATTGATGTCAAACTCTACTCCATTGATGCACCTGAACAGCACTGATCATTTATTGAGTACTATTTTTCAAGTATTTTTTTTTTTAATTTTAGGGAATGAGAGGTGCTCAATTTAACTCATGAAATATCTACTGTTAAAACACAAAAATGTAAAACTAAATAAATAAAATGGAAATAAAACAACATACATAGTCTGTGATAGAGACATTTTAAAGGTCCTCTCCCTCTATATTTTTATATTTTATATGTCAATGTCTCAGTGTCCAATCTGTCTCTGCTACCTCCTATGATGCAGTATGAGCTGAAGTTTGAGCTGTTTGTCATTGGTATACTCTGTGCATTGTTACAGGTGTGAGTTTCTTCATAAATTGGAGCAGATGAAAGACACAGAAATTGAACAGAAAGAAGAAGCAGATAACGGCTATGTGCAAGTAAGACAATATGGGGATCCGCATCCCTTTGTCATCTTTCCACCCCTTTGTCCCTTTTTTCTATGAGCTGAGAATTTTTGATGAGATGAAGAGTAAATCATATTCAGAGCAGTGAAACTCAGAGTTGTATGCCTTTAAAGCACATTAAATATGTTTACAAATTAGTTTAGGCCAAATGTGTTTGTTATGACATTAATTACAGTGTTAGTTAGATGTAATCCGATTTTTTAGATAGATAGTTAGATAGTTGGTGATGTAATCTGTTTTTTGTTTTTTTTAAATAGAACCTACCTCTAGCCACAAACCTACCAAAAATGTGCAGTGGCAGTTTTTATTATTGATAATTTTGTAAAATCCTCACTTACAGACCTGGTTCCGTTCTTACGTTCCAGTCGTAAAACTAATTGATTGGTAAGTGAGGAAGCAGTAGCAAGCATGCGCAGGAAAGCAGGTCTACGTTCAGGGGAATTCCCCTGAACATAGACCAGTTCACTAGCGCAGGGAATCCCACGAATCTATGCTTGGGGAAACTTACCTGAACATAGTTTAGCTTACTAGCACAGGGAATCCCATGCATATATGTTCGGGGTTCAATTCCCCGGAACATAGATCAACTCTCTAACATGGGGAATCCCTTGAATCCACATGCTAGAGAGCTTGCCGTGAGGCCAAGCAGTTGTAAAACAGGTAGGTCATTAAGAGGACCACCTGTACTAACTCTTGAGCAACAATAAATATCCATTTGAGTATCAAGAAATTCTTTTTTTTTTTTTTTTATTCTTTATTTTTGAGTGCAGGTAGTTGAGTACATACACGCCAGTTAAGCCACAACAGCAATAACCGGCCATTCTTGGTTAACAGAAAGATGACATTACGTGATACTGCACAGTTTTATATTAAGTGTGCTTAAACTTTAAGCATAAACATTATTAAAAGAGAAAAGATAAATGCAGAAAACAAAAAGAGATTATTACCATACTATACTGTCGGTCCCACAGTTCTAAGGATAATGACATGTTTAGGTGACTGTAGCGGGGGCCTACCCCTTTGGGGTAAATGGCGTAACCATCCTGCCGGGACATTGTAGGTAAATTGGTGCATGCGCGCCAGCTATGCCGCGACAGCATATACCGGCCACTCTTGATTAACGAAGGGATGGGATTAAGTGACAGTGCCCAAGTTTAAATTGAGTGAGCTTAACCTTAAGTGAAAACAGTATTAAAAGATAAACCATCGATGGAAATAGCAGAGTGAGGATGTCACCTCATTATAGCAACTACCCCACAAGTCTAAGGAGGATAATAAGTGTGGGGGTCAGTAGCAGGGGTGCACACCTTTGGGTATGCTGACATAGCCGACCTGTGGAGGTGTTGCAACTCATGAGGGGAATTTAATGTGTGTCGTGTCGGTGAACACCGCATATCAGCTGATGCCACCTCAGCGCTATTCGGGTTTCCTAAGAGTTAGGTGGTGGCATATTAGTCCTCCCATTTTGTTTAGTTGTACATGTTTAACTTGTTTAACTAAGCGGGATGTTGGCAAGGTAGGATTAGATATATTAATATAAGATGATGGTGGTCGTTGCTGGCCGTTGCTAGGACACCTATGTCATAGGAGGTAGTGTGTGGACATGTATCGAAGCGGAGTAGTATCTAGCTATAGGCAATATGGCTAAACAGTGCGTAGGTTTTTCATATCAGTTACAGAAGTATACAAAAAGCAATGTAACACACTTAGAGGCATGGTGTGAGTGAACTCTTTAAGAATTCCTGGCCCATAGGCTTTAAATGTCTAGTATTTTCTATTGTGTCACTGGATATAATAAGTTATCGGCTGTAGTGCCTTTGCTCAAAATGCTTGTAACTCAATGTCGCTTCACATATTTTCGCAGCCCCTTCGTAACCTACCATATGTACCTGCCAGAGCTCTATAAAAAAAAAAAAATGAGGCACTTTTCAAATCTTCCTGTCACAGCACGCAATACTACCCAGTAACTAGACAGCACGTTAGATATGCATAAGATGCTGAATTACGGGCACAGACAATAAGTGAAGAACCATATAACACAGTATGATAGCTTGACCTTAGCGTCTCTGGAAAGTCCCCCACCCTCTGACATGCCAGAGGTGAAATTAAGCTTTTTAAGTGAGTGATCGTGACGTGGGTCTCGGTACGCGTCCTCTTGCTTGTGTCAGAGGCTACCTTTCCCGGTGGTCAGGGTTGCCCGCCTTGGGTGACTGCGAGTTGTGGGTATGTTGTGGTCTGAGCGAGAGTCTAATGATAAGTCATAAGTTTTTTAAAACAATATAAATGTGGAACCTTGTAGCGGGGGATCACAGATGGGGTCCTCGAACTTGGCGGTGTAGTATGGTTATGCTTGGCATCCCCGAGTCTCCATCTGGGCCTCAGGTACCCAGCGTGGTGCGGGCGGCCCTCTGTGCTTTAAAAGCCATAGGAGACGAGGTGGTGGCCCCGGAGGGTCAGAATGCTTGGACTTTGGTCATGTCCCAGGTATGAGGGTGTTGTTGTCTTGGAGCTTGACCGGTACTAACCGGATCTGTCGATAGTCCTAGCGCAAGCAGCACTGAGTCCATTTCTGCCGCCTCCGTTAGGCGGGTTGTTTCTCCCCCATGGGAGATGATCAGGCTCCTAGGGTATGCCCAGCGATATGGGATGGAGTGTTGACGGAGCTTGACCGTTAGTGGTTTGAGCCTGCTTCTCCACAGCACTGTGGGCCTGGACAGGTCCTGATAGAAGGATAGGGTAGCGTTTTCAAATGAGTGGTTTGCCTTGTTTCTCACGGCAGTCATGAGGGTTAACTGGGCTGCCCTTGTTCGAAGCTGCAAAATGACATCCCTTGGGGTGTCTGCTGGTGCTGTAGCGGCCCTCGGGATGCGGTAGGTCCCTTCTATCTCAGTTAACTTTGTTTGCAGCGGTGAGAGCAGGGAAGCGAGCAGTCTCCCGGCGTAGTGTGTCAGGTCGCCTGGGGCTACAGTTTCCGGGATACCCCGGATTTTTACATTTCTGCTCCTGTTCTGATCTTCTATGGCGTCTAGGCGGCCGGTGAGTTGGGCCTGAGCGCGCCGCATCTCCATATTTTGGGCTTCTAATTGTGTGCACCGGGCAGAGAGATCTTTCGTCTCCCCTTCTGTTGTTTTAACGCGCCCCTCCACTGATTGTATCTCTTCCCGCAGGGTGGCCACATCTGCGGCAAACATTTCGCGGAGGTGGCGTAGCAAGGCCTTGATGTCCCCCTTCGTGGAGGGCAGCTCATTATCTTCGTCGGAGGATGGGAGGTGTAAGCCCCCTGAGCTCGGGAATACATCCAGTTCATCCATCGCTTGATCCTCGGAGGAGGCCGAGGCCGCGTCGCCATGTTTTGTAGTAGGCGCAGCGTGGTTTGGGGCCTGTGCGGGTCGGAGGAGAAGATCCCAAATATCTCATGCCCCTGTTGGTCTCGGGGCACCCTGGTGCTTTGACTTCTTCCCCATCTCGCTATGACCCGGTAGAGGCTTAGGTAGGAGATTTTCGGGTGGGTAAATTGCTATTTTCAGGCTTTTTTTCTGTGGAGCTCTGCTTACACACGTCTGCTCGTTATGGCTGCTGGCTCCGCCTCCTATTATCACGCTTTTAATTGCCCACAGCGGTAAACAAAGATGGTTGTCATGGCATTCCTGGGAGCATAATGTGACATGTTTTACTCTAAATACCTTGAAATTAGTTTTTTCCTGTAGATATGCATGATGTTAAATGATTGATTTTCTGGGGAGATGAGAACGTCCAAAGTTTCCCTGCCAGGCCCAGGTACCAAAGCCTTATGATGTGGTGTCCAGAATGAAGTGCTCCAACCTCATTTTCGTCTCCTTCATTTGACAGTCTTCTTTTTCTTCTGAGGCTCTTTCTGCTCTGTAGGCTGCCTCTATGCTGCTCCCCTGCGGTTTCAGTCATCATCAAGAAATTCTTATTCTCAAATTATTCATCTGAAAGGAATGTATTATTTGTCTTTAATTATAGACTCTCTATATCTGGTGGGTGGCACATTCCAGTGATGGCCCAGTGCAGCAAGATGTGGGAGATCTGTGCCAATAATAAAACTTTCTTTGTTCCTATGGGGTGGTAATTGGGTTAGACAGCATATCCATGTGCCCCTGTACCTATATTTTGTATTTTACTGGTCAGTTATGTCATACAATAAGTAAAGAAGGATGCAATCTAGCATTGAAAGGGTATTAGTAATCATATAAGACAATGAAAAAAATAATCATTTACAAGGTCATCCTGTTGCATCTTGTTTTGAGAAGTTTGAATGTGCTTTTGCAGATGGTTTACAACAATGAAGAACAGAACATTACATTTACAAAAACTGGTGAGTAGCATGATATCACCTGTGTTTTGCTGGAGACGTACGAATAATATAATTCTGTAGTAATGATGACGATGAGGCAACTAAACAAAGCTTCTTGATTGGTTTGCAGGCTGACACTTGGAGCCAATCAGAGTAATGACATTAGCATCAGCTGTAAGTTAAGGCATGTCATACTTTTATTGGCTCCCAGGGCGATCAAACAAGACTTGATATTAAGGTATTTAGGGTTATGATTAGTTATGGTTATGTAATGTAGTAGTGCAATGTAATAGTTAAGGTGCCCTGGGGCCCCCAATGTAAGTTATTAAAACGTTTAAAGTCTAGCATTTCCTAAGAATCCCTGCCGAACCTGGATTTAATTATATATATGTAGTTCACACACATCCACTACTACATTCAGCTAAAACTCATACACCTGCCTTTAGCTTACTGAAAACTCAATTCATGCTGCACAGAAAACTGTTATGGAGCCTCTTAAAGGAGATAGAGATTTGGCATTGTGTGCCCTTCTGTTGGTTGCATGCTGTACAAGTCCTTGGACAAAAAGGGAGAAGCATATAATTCTACCTTCTCTCTGCTCTTTATTATCTCTAATGACTTCTATAATTTAAGTTAGAGAGACTAACCTTTGAAAGGTCACTGGGTGGTGTTTAGTCATACAAATTAAAATAGAATGTGAAGAGGCTAAACTAATTGATCAAGTGGACGACAATATTTATGACCACCAGTACAGAGTTGTTTAAACTTCTAATATTTGGATGTTCTGTGTTTCAGGTCTTGACTTACAAAACGAACACTCTTCTTTTGGATGGGAAAACCTGAGAAGACAGCTAGTGGAAACATATAATAGTTCAAGTTTCAGCAATTTGTCATTGTTTCCTGATTCCTCCCATCTTTCCATAGACCTGAAATCCCTCTTTGCAGATATATCTGTGGTCTTGAAGGACACCAGGAATCAGCCAGTTCGGCAGCTGACATTACCTGATATACTGTCCATTCTGAGTGATATCACCATGATAGAAGGTGAGGCTGGCAGTGGGAAAACGGCTCTGCTCCGAAAAATAGCCATTCTCTGGGCCTCAGGAACCTGTCCCATACTCAGCCGGTTCAGCCTTGTCTTTTATATCTCAGTTTCCTCCACTGAAAACCAACAAACATTAAGTGACATAATCAGAGAACAACTGTGTGGATCCACAACATTGCATGATGAAAACATTATGGAAGAAATTATAAGTACTTTAGGGAACCAAGTCCTGTTTCTCCTCGATGACTATAATGAGATGGACCTGGTTCCTGGGGCAATAGATGATCTTTTATTAAAAAACCCAGCCAATCGAGTAAGTGTGGCAGTCACTGTACGCAATGGCATGGGCAGGAAGTTGCGTAAGTTATCAAGGACAGAACTGAGTATCCAAGAATTCCCTTTGTATAGCTCTCTATATATTTATAGAAGGTCTTTTTCTCATGACATAGAATTTCTTGAACATTTTGTACTTCAATTAGTTGATTCAAATACATTACAAGCTGCATTAAAGACTCCTCTCTTTGCATTTTCCCTTTGCGTTTACTGGGTAGAAAACCCAAGTGAGATCTTATTTGAAGATTCCGTCATTTGCAAAAGATACCTGATGCACATCATGTTAAAACACTCTAAACTCAAAGATAAAATGGAAACCCTAGTTTCAGCATGTGGAGAACTTGCCCTGCATGGCCTTTTTCAGGCTCAGTTTGATTTTACAGACAAAGATCTCTGTGCATTTGATATTGACACGGAATTGGCTCTCAAATGTGGACTTTTAAAGAAATTCACCTCCCAGCGTCTTCGCCCTATTTACAAGTTTTTTCATCCAACTTTTCTGGAGTTTCTTGCTGGCAAAAGGCTCAGTCAATACCTGGATTCTACAGATAAAGATCAATTAAATAAAGGGATTTTATTCTTGCAGCAAATCAATAACATTACAAAATTTGTTGGACGCTACTATGTGTTCCTGAAATATTGCTGCTTTCATTCACCAGGAACAGCTTTATTTGTGATTTCCTATCTCTTCGACCTTCTGAATAAAAGTGAAGCATTTGACTATGAAGTTGGTGTAAAGAGTCACTTCGAACATCATCCTGAATTAGCATGGAGAGAGGATATTCTATCAGTTTTAAAAAGCAACAAGCCAGACCTTCATCTTTCATTTGCTGTCCATACGTTACTGAATTTTGCCATTGATGTTGCGTACAAAAGCAATTATGTGGATGAATGTGCTCCCATCATTTTGCAATATCTTACCAGGAAGGATATTTGTGTGGATTTATCACATCCCAGAAAGAGTCTTTTAATATTCCTCTCAAAATACCCAGAAGGACTTTCAATGATTAACAGTCTAGAACTACGGATGATTGAACCAATAATGAATAAAGTCCCCCATGGTCCAGACTTTGGCTCTCATTTAGATGTGCCGACAGTTGACAAAGATTATTCTAAGGCTTTTATGCTTTCAGATGAGGCTTGGCACTCGGATGTGAAAAACTATTTTGTTAAAAGTAAAATCAACATTTCTGAATTTGGTTTAAATCAAAGTCATCATAAAATTGATGTTCTACAAGTTAATGCAAGTGGTGAATATATGATTGAGGGGCCTGTTCTTAACAATCTCTCAGTATTCCTTTCTCTTTCCCACCATATTGAACTCAATCTGAAGAGTTGTCCTGGTTTTGTAAGAAATATCTCACATTGCATTGAACAATATAAAACCTCTTTTGTGAAGTGCAGGATATCTACTGTGGAACTAACTATAGAAGAGCAGAAACTGATAACACAGATGTCCACATTACAGAGTCTGCATATGATTAACATAGCACCACCAGGTAATTATGAATATGGTAATAGCACAAATGTTGAAACGGTTCCTTACGTTTGCTATCACTAAATTTTAAAGGGTTACTCCAAGCACCATGACCACCTCCTCAGCCAGGGTTAAAAAAATTATCTTTATTTATCTTTTCTCCCTTGAAGCTCTGGTCTCTAACATGTAGCTCCACCTTTTTGGTTGAGGTTGTCTAATACTTTCCCATAGTAAAGCATTGAGAGGCTAGTAGGCATGTGCGCAACATACCCAAGTTGCACCAATCAGATTGTCTTTCTTAGACTATCTGATTGAAATAATGAGGTGACAAACACATTCCCCACGTGTAGCGGCCACATTCCCCATGCAGTTATGGTCACCCGATGGCCATATATCTTAAGGGGCCCCTTTTAATGATGTCAGCCGCAACTAGTGCTGGGAGGAAGTGATGGCCGGTCACTTCCTCCCAGCTTATTCATCGCGGGATGGAGAAGAAAGGCCATGAAGAGGGAGAGCCAGACCGACTTCCATCAGCCCCAGTCACCCTCCTGCACTGAAAAGGTAAGAAACAGGAGGCTGGCTGAAAAATTAGCTGCATGTGGGTGTTTCTGTATGTATGTATGTGTGTCTCTTTATGTAAGTATGTATGTATGTATGTGTGTGTCTGTATGTATGTATCAACATGTATGTATGTATGTTATTATTATTATTATTATTGGTATTTATATAGTGCCAACTAATTCTGGAGTGCTTTACAATATTATGAAAGGGGTGAGGGGATTTACAATAAATGAGACAATTACACAGTGACACAGGAACAATAGGTAGATGAGGGCCTCTAATCAAAGAGCTTACAATCCAGAGGGATGTATGTATGTGTGTCTCTGTATGTATGACAGTATGTATGTATGTATGTATGTATGTATGTGTGTATGTATCTCAGTATGTATGTGTATGTCAGTATGTATGTACGTGTGTATGTATGTATGTATGTCTGTATGTCAGTATGTCTGTATGTGTCTTTATGCATATATGTTTCTGTATGTCCGTATGTATGTATGTGTGTGTGTGTCTATATGTATGTGTGTATCTGTATGTCCTATTGCATGTGTGTGTGTCTGTATGTATGTTAGTATGTGTCTGTGTGTCAGTATGTATGGCTGTGTGTGTATGTCTGTTTCAGTATGTGTGTGTCAATATGTATATCTATGTATGTGTATGAATGCTTCAGTCTGTGTGTCTGTTATTATGTATGTGTGTGTCGGTATGTGTGTATATGTGTGTCAGGAATGTCTGTGTGCATATGTGTGTCGTGTGTGTGTCTCTGGGTATCAATGTGTATCTTTGTGTGAGTTTCTGTGCTCCTATGTGTCTCTGTATGTTCTTTCTGTGTCAATGTTTGAGTGTCTGTGTATCAATGTATGTGTCAATGTGGGTATATGTGTGTGTATCTGTGTGTCAGTGTGTGTGTCTGTGTATTTGCATGTGTGACAGTGTATGTATCTGTGTATCAGTGTGTGTGAAAATGTATACACTACACACAAATGCACACCTGCATTCAAACACCAACATTCACAAATACAAAAGCATGCTCACATTCAAACACAAATTGTAAGTGTATATATATACGTACACACAATATACACAAAGTGCATCTACTACACACATGCTGCATCCACTACGCATGCACTAACACACACTGTGCCCACTTTACACACACTGCATCAAATACACAAACACACACACTGTATCCACAAAACACACGCCCTGTATCCACTCCTAAAATTTCTGATGGAGGCCCTGCTTGGAAATAATAGAGTGATTTATCCTGATAATCTACAGGCAATGAGAGAACAAGTGCTACAAACATCAGAAAAATGTGGAATGCCATAAGGCGATGCAACAACCAAGTGTCCAAAGCTACATTTTGTAAATGCTGTTTGAGAAGAAGAGCAGTTATTGTATCAAAAAAGTCACATAGAAACCTATCCACCAAGCAATGAATGCACCACAACTTGGTATTTAATGAATAAATACCTTAATATGTAATGGATAATGTTATGGCGGTTTGATATTTATGTTTATTGCTGGCATCTACAAGTTTAAAATTAGATTTTTTTCCACAGAATATATTCTTTCACACTTGGACAAATTCACACAGTTAAAGGAACTAAAGATGGATTTAGCTGATTATTATGAAGTGTTTGACATGATGTCTGATGGATTTAAAAAACTACACTACCTTGAAAAACTAATGCTGAGAAATGTTAATTTGGCCAATTACTACCCTCAATTAGGTAAGGATTTATTTTATCAGCTAAAATCTGCAATTGTGTTTTTATTAATATTACCATCACCCTAATAAAAATTTAAAAAAGCATTTAAAGTTCCTTTATTCAGTACAAATGTCTTGTCATGGCGCACTGTGGTTAAGATGGTTGCGAAGGTCACACAATTATATCCTTAATTATTATGTTTTTGCAAGTATGCATCCAGTTGCTGTTTAGACATCTGTACTGACTCTGATAAAACCACTTCTTCAGGCAGAAGATTCCACATCCTTATTGTTCTTTCTGTAAAAAAAAACATGTTTCCCTTGCCTTAGACCAAATCTCTTTTCTTCCAGTCTAAATGTGTGACCTGGTGTGCTATGTAGAGTCCTCTTTGTGTTTATCTAAACTAAACAGGTTTACATTTGTTAACCTTTCTTCATTACTAAAATGTTCCATCAATTTTTTTACATTTTGTAGCCCACCTCTGTACTTTTTCTAGTGCCATAATATCCTTCTTTAGAACAGGTGCCCAAAATTGCATAGCATATTCTGGATGTGGTCATACCAGTGATTTATAAAGAGGCAAAAGGATATTCTCATGTGAAGAATTGATGCCCCTTTTTACACATGACAATACCTTACTCACTGCTGATTGACATTACAATGATCTTTCACCAAGCCATGATGCGACTAAGCATATCATTAAAATACTTACTTAAAAGAAACCATAACAACAGGCTAGCATTTTTGAGCGGTTTGTCTAAAACCTGGAGTCTGGTCCATGATTGTGATTGTGGCCTGGTCCATCACTTACCCCTGCTAATGCAGATCTTACATTTCCTTATTTACAGTTTAAATTGTATCTGTCTTTTGACTGCAGTAATTAGCGTAATAAGTCAGTTGTCACTCGCTGAAAAGCAATGTGTCTAAACATGGTTGAAATTGATATTGCTTATGTGAAATAGTAACTTGGCAAAACAGCAACAAATGGGCGATGACTAGATTTGATTAATGTGTTTCTAAAATATTATAGAAATAAAAATAGAAAGGTACATTCAAAATATATTAATGTATTTGTTTTGATTACTGTACACCATATGTCTAGGAATCCAATATATTTCGGTAGTTAGAGAACACGATTTACAAGGAGCGCAATACTTTTTCAGTGTTTCAAGTTCTCACAATTTACATGTTTGGTCTTATAATGACCAACCAAAAGAACATATTATCATAAAGCAAACGCATTCTAGGTTATTTATTTAGGGGTATTTTATCACTTTTTAAATGACCATTTTGCTACCAAATCTGCTAAATGTTCTGGTAATATTGTATCTTTTGTGCATCTTTCATAACATTAAAGATAATTAAACGCTCTCTTTATATTTTGCGAATCTGAAGTGAAAATGTTGTACTCAGCACCATCTCCTCAGTACAGTAATACCTTCAATGCAGGGCCGGTGCAAGCATTTTTCCTGCCACAGTCAAACAAATCTGCCGCCCCATTTGCTTCACCATCATGCAGACCAACACACATGCTGACTCAAGTAGACACACACTGACCCATGCAGACAGACACACAGTGGTCCATACAGACAAACTGACCCATACAGGCAAACAAAACAACCCATATATACATACACACACTGACCCATACAGACACACACACACACATTGAAACATACAGACACACACACTGACCCATTGCTGTTCCTATATCACCTTGCATATGCCTGGCTTCCCATCACGTCTTTTCTCAGCATATTTCCTGTTATGCTCCTGCCCACTTCTCCGCACGTAGTGGGGAAGGGGCGGGAGCGAGGAATTGAAGCGCCTTTGCGCTGCCGCAATGGATGTCTGGAAAAGGGGGACTCTCTGAGCGGGCTGATGTGAATGCCACCAGACCAGTGTTGTACCGGGCGCTAGTCAGCAACAATGTAAGTGCTTCTGAGCACCCGGTAACAAGGTCGGCGGCACACTCATAATAATCTTACTTGATGGAGGGGTGGCCATGCAAAAACTATCATAAAGCCAGGGCTGGCATCCCCCACCTTATTTGCCTTTAGGAAGCCCTGGCCCTGCTTCAATGTAAACCATGCCCAGGGTTTTACAAAGTTACACGGCCAAATAGAGACCTATCCCGTTTAGTTGTTTTCAAACATTAGAAAACTGATGTGAGTCGGTGTTGCATTTTATGGCATATAAGTGGCTCACAAACTCAATGTACTGCATGAATGAATACAATAAAGAGGACATCAAATAAATAAAAAAAAATTGTCCCTGCATCTTCTTATTATTAATATTGGCATTTATATAGCGCTAACTTATTCAGCAGAGGTTTGCAATATTATAAAGGAGGAACTTTAACAATAAATGAGACAATTACAAAATGTTACATGTACAATAGGTTGATGAGGACCCTGCTCAAACGAGCGGACAATCTAGAGGAGGTGGGTATAAAACCACAACAAGAAAGGCATTAAAGATGAAAGCAACAGGGTGAGAAAGTAGCAGATCTAGAAGGGAGAGTTGAGTTGAGAGAGCAAGACACAGGTTTGTGAAAAAGAAGTTACCCTTAAGAGTCCATAAGCTTTTCTTGGGAGGTGGGTTTTGAGGGACTTTATAAATGATTGAGGACTAGAGTAGAGTCTAACAGGGGTAGACGGGAAAGGAAAAGAAAAAGGAAAAGGAAAGGAGCCGCCCGCGAGAAGTCTTGCAAGTGCAAGTTAGCAGTAAGCATGCGAGAAGCAGACTGGAGAGGGTCACCATCAGTGGAGAGCCCAAAAATGGATGTACCTATACATTAGTGAAGAAATGGCTAGAGTTGTTTAGAGCTTTATAGGTAAAGGTTAGTATTTTGAAATGACTCTTGTTGGGTACCCATTCCTGCCTGCATACTTATTCGGAGCAGCAGCTGTCCATGTCACAGCTCGTTTGCATTCACATTCACTCTGGGGTATTTACTTGTCATGTTCTCGCATGCCGAGAGTGCTTTTCTGAGTTCTGGTTGATCATTTTGGTTTCTGACTCCACTTGTTAATTGATTCCCCAGTTTTCTTTAATTCTTGATCTTGGCATGTTTTCTGATTTTGTTTGTTTTCTATGCTACTTGACCTCAGCACTCTCTGACTATTCTTGCAGGCTCTTTCTTCTACCTTATATGTTAAGCCTGATCATTCTGAGGACTGGTAATATGTTTCCTGATACGGTTTGTCCTAGGTTTGTGACATTGTTATAGACTTTGATTCCTACTCAAAATAAAAGATACAACAAAAGGGCATATGGAAACAGACAATTATTGCCTTTATAAGTCTGCCTCAGCAGCTTCTCCAAATCATAATGAACTACTACGAATATATGAAACTCCAGTGCAGGACCCTACCCACATTTTGCCTTCACAAGGCTCAACATTGTTCTCCCTTAATGACCCTTGTGAAATCGAAATGAGCATTTGTGCTTGGTAATTTGAAATGAAATATCACTCATATCATTAGATATCGTTGGTCAATCACAAAATAGGAGTTAGGCCAATTCTGGGGAATTCTAATTTGGGATAATTTGGTTTGTACATTCTGTACTTGTGAGTGACTATAGTTGCTGCAGAAAATGCAGGATATGGTGAATAGAGTTTTGTTTTTTGTTTCATTGTATTCATTTCTTTGTTTGCCCTTAGTAAGCTATTTGTGGAATGTTTTTTTAGAAACATTCTTTAATTAATATGCTCAGTAAATAACCATTTTTTTTTTACAATTTCCTTTGTCTTGTGCAGCGGACTGTATTTCATGTTTCCCTAATTTGACGACTTTTCATTTAAATGGTGACTGGTGTCCGAATTTTGAGAAAACAATGGGTGCAATCTCTAAAAATGGAAACATCTGCGAATTAAATCTGTATGGATTATTGATAAAGGACAGTGAAATTATCCATCTGGGTATGATTTAAACGTGCAGTCCTACTCTATATACAATCAATAGTATCTGCAAACAACTAGCAACACTGTAACAATAACTCTTGATAGTATAAATAACAGTCAATGTGTCTATGACTTTAAAAAGCACAGTGTGTCTGTGTTTTCATAACAGAAAGAACACTCACAGTAAGAGGGGATAATGCACATAGTACCTGCAATAGTACATAAAAATGTATAGAAATATTTTTATTTTGTTATTATTCTTTTATATAGGACCAACCTTAAATTTAGCAAAAATACAGTTAAAGGAACAGTGCACACACAAAAACATAAATGCAGTTTTAAATTTACCCCTTAACGACCGCGGACATACTAGATATGTCCGGAAAAAACGGTCGTTAAGGACCGCGAATGTATCTAGTACGTCCGTGGCAAAAATAACTTTTTACTTATCTGGACCGGCAATCTGTGGTGATCCCGGTCAGGAGGGACCGCCCGAGACCCCAGCAGTCCCCCTGCAGCATCTCCGGCCACCCAGGCAGACAGTCCAGAGAATTTAATTGGCAAGCCCTATATTTAATCCCGTAACCCCGTAACACAAATATGAGTGTTTGAAAAATTAAAACTTATCATGACGATGATATCACCAGTAAAAGTGCAGTTTTTGTATTTAAAAAATGCAAAAAACAAATAAAAATGCTAACTTTGGCCAGCGTTCGTGACTAAGTGCTACTACAAAAGACTGGACATACCCCATTTTGGATACCCTGGGTTGTCTACATTTGCAAATAGTATGCCATGATGGGGTTAATTAACATTCCTGGGCTACCATACGGTCTCAAAGGCAACATAGACCCAGCAAACCAATCTGGCAAACTGAAATGGACAAGCCCTATATTGACCCTGTAACTTTCCAAGACACCAAACCTGTACATGGGGGGTATTGTTATACTCGGGAGACTTCGCTAAACACAAATTAGTTTTTCAAAACAGTAAAACATATTACAGCAATGATATTGTCAGTGAAAGTGACTTTTTTTTTTTTGCATTTTTCACACAAATGGCACTTTCACTGATGATATCATTGTTGTGATACGTTTTACTGCTTTGAAACACTAATATTACACTAAACATTAAACTATAAGATTATGTCTTAAAGATTGCAAGAATAGTCCCTTCTTAGTTGCAAAAATTGACCGACTAAAATATATTGAAAGAAATTAATTGCGTGATTACTATGCACTCTCAATGTTGTATTGGCACCTGTAGGTTCACAACAAAATACTAGATTATATGGAAAAACCCAACTGGGAACAAAATGACATCTAAAAATTTACGGAGTGACCATCATTGTCTCAAATTCAAATGATTAAAATCTCAAATTCAAATGATTAAAATATTCTAAGAATGATTCAATATATTCCTGATCACTCTGGCAAATAGAAAACAAATTATGTCTCTTATACATAAAAACTATATCCATGATGTAATCAGTAATATAATAGTTTTTTTGTTTGTTTTTTCAGTATCGGGATTATTTTCACTAAAAAAACTTAAAGTTTTGAATCTTCTAGCACATCATTTTGTGGAAGTTGAGGATGCAAAGATCTTTGGTATGATGTATTTTTTTTTTATTACATTGCATACAGACAAGGCATGCTTTTTTTCCTGACATGTGACCTTCATGTTGGTCACGTTTGTAGATTACATGAAAGCGGATATCTCACTGATTGCCCTCCATTACACAGAGTTTAAGATAAACTCATCTTCTAAATAAACAGTTTTAATAAATTAGTTCTCCTTAACCGACACACTCTCTCTGATTCACATCAATATATAGCCCTATAATGAAAAACTAATGGACAAGGACTACATGAAATGTTTGTATGTGTTCATAGAAGACAAGTCTTTGCAATACGGTTTCATACAGAATATATTGCTTAAAGGAACACTATAGGCACCCAGACTACTTCATCTCAATGAAGTGGTCTGGGGGCCATGTTCCCACTTTTAGCCCTGCAGGTGAGAACATAGACGTTCCTACAGAACAGCAACATTTTCACTGCGGGTTTAACCTGCCTCTAGTGTCATTATGACATTTGTATTGGATGGTCTTAGAAAGATCATCTGATTGGTGCAGTGCACCCATTAGTAGTCCATTATTTTGATGTACATATGCACTAGCTTCAGAAATGCTTTCCTATGGGAAATCATTGGATTGGCTGTGATCATCAACATTGATGATCCCTGCCAAAGAGGTGGAGTGGAACAGTAAGTAAACTAACTTTATAAACCCTGTCAGTGCTGACGCTGTCACAAAAACAGTTACTAGGACACTATAGAATTGGGGATACGTATTTGTATTCCTAATGCTATAGCGCACCTTTAAATCAACTGTGCTGAGAAGAATTATCTGAAAGAGTATTTGAGGGTTTGAGACACTCATCCATTTGTGTCCAATGTATAATGATGTCCACAGCTCACGATGTCATTTATTTGCCTTTATCTCAGCCAAGTGGTGGCTTTGCAACATTTCAGACGTTTTGGCCCTTTGTCAAGTCTGATGATACAAATGACAAGTCTTTATAAAGTTATGCGCTGTGTACATATTTTCGAATATCTGTCAACATTCAATGCGCTCCAGTAACATGTTAGATATGTACCAATGACTCAATGCTTAATTGTGATACATTTTATCACTCGCAATGGAAGACTGTTGTCTTTGTTTATTTAGCTAAATAAGCTGTATTCTTTGCAGTACGAGCCTTGTCATCATTGGTGCAGTTGGAAAAACTGGCCGTTCCCGGTGGACCTGGAATCACAGAAACAATTAGCTCAATTATAGAGCAGTTCCAATTTCTGCCAAACCTCATGGAACTACGTCTCCAAACCCACATTTTAAATGACCACAGCTTACTGGAGTTGGGTAATCATTATTATTATTTTTTTTTTATCCTGGCATAAACATCTCTCTATTACAGTGTAGCGTTGTTAGTGCACATCATTTCTGTAATTCAATATGAATTTAACATTTTACATCAAAATAGTTGAACTGGCAGCCTAGATGATTGAGAACTTTTCCAGTGCAGCTATTTTGACCTTAAATTTGAAACTCACTTGGAATGTTGTTCATTTCCTTTAGTAATTAACCCTGTCAGAGTTGAAGGGTGAGAGGACAGGCATCTTGTACAATGATAGGGCTGCTCCAGTAGACAGATTAAACTCAATGAAGTGTTTGAGGGATGGAACCTCCTCTTCAGTTGGAGCGGCAAAACAGATACGTTGTAATAAGGATGAAGTGGAGGTTGTGATATTATATTGGTTGAATATACAATTGCCCAGGTGTCCAAGAGCTGAATATATATATTTGAAAAGACAAGACGTTATAGTGGTAAATAAGGGAACCAGCTGTGGTTACTAAATATATATACTTATAAATATGAGAGAGAGTAAGTAAAAATTGTGCTAAGGTAGTATTTATTTATTTATTTATGATTTTCTTTTATATTCCAGCGACAGCTGCAAGGGAAGGGTTTTTGAACAACATCCAGATCTTAAACCTTGGTGTTAACCACGATATTACCCAATCTGGGTGGAGAGACTTTTTCCAGACTCTAGATAATCTGCCCCATTTAAATGAGCTGTTTATTAACAGACTTCATAGCCACCAGTTTAAAACCGATGCGTCGACTCTGCATTCAATAATTCAGTGTGTGTCGCGACTTCACAGCTTATCCTTGTTAGACATGCACGGATGGCTACTGGACAAAGATGACCTAGAGATGTTTAACTCCATGAAACGAAAGCATCCTCAGGGTAAAAGCTTCGCACTTCTATGGCAGTGGATATTACCGGTTCGCCCTATTGTGATCGACTAAGTGGTCTGCACCTTCAAAATTCTAAAATTGCAAAAATATTTATTTTACAGTTGAAATTTTAATTTTTATGTTTTGTTATTTATTAATGACACCCATTTTAAATGCTGCTTGAAATATAATTTGTAAATACAAATCCACAAGAGACATCATGGGACATGCCCTAAAATTACTATGGGGGAAAAAATGTATGTATGCTAATGCAATTATTGAGAAAAAAAATTACACTCATATTTTATGCGTTTTACTAATGTGCAATTTAACTTTACAACTGAGTTGTGGTAGCTGGAGTAGTTTAACCCAGCTATAAATTAAGCCATAAACAGGCTTGGAATTCTCTAGATGCTGTCATCAAAGAACAGTTGAATGCACATTACCTGCTATGTCACTTTCTTTTCTGAATAGTCTTCGTTGAGTTTGCAAAGGAATCATAAGTCTCAGACTTTAACATGGTTATTCACAACACTCCCATGGGTTATTTTTCTGCCCAGCTTAGCTCCCTGGAATGAAGTGCAAGTGGCAGACACTTTCTAAAACAAACCAGCCCTGTAAAAACGTCTCACTCAGCTGAAGAGCTCTACACTATTTTTGGAAACATAGAAACATAGAATGTGGCGGCAGATAAGAACCATTCGCCCATCTAGTCTGCCCAGTTTTCTAAATACTTTCATTAGTCCCTGGCCTTATCTTATAGTTAGGATAGCCTTATGCCTATCCCATGCATGCTTAAACTCCTTTACTGTGTTAACCTCTACCACTTCAGCTGGAAGGCTATTCCATGCATCCACTACCCTCTCAGTAAAGTAATACTTCCAGATATTATTTTTAAACCTTTGCCCTTCTAATTTAAGACTATGTCCTCTTGTTGTGGTAGTTTTTCTTCTTTTAAATATAGTCTCCTCCTTTACTGTGTTGATTCCCTTTATGTATTTAAATGTTTCTATCATATCCCCCCTGTCTCGTCTTTCCTCCAAGCTATGCATGTTAAGATCCTTTAACCTTTCCTGGTAAGTTTTATCCTGCAATCCATGAACCAGTTTAGTAGCCCTTCTCTGAACTCTCTCTAAAGTATCAATATACTTCTGAAGATACGGTCTCCAGTACTGCATACAATACTCCAAGTGAGATTTCACCAGTGTTCTGTACAATGGCATGAGCACTTCCCTCTTTCTACTGCTAATACCTCTCCCTATACAACCAAGCATTCTGCTAGCATTTCCAGCTGCTCTATTACATTGTCTGCCTACCTTTAAGTCATCAGAAATAATCACCCCTAAATCCCTTATCTCAGATGTTGCGGTTTGGATTCTATCAAATATTCTGTACTCTGCCCTTGGGTTTTTATGTCCAAGATGCATTACCTTGCACTTATCCACATTAAATGTCAGTTGCCACAACTCTGACCATTTTTCTAGTTTACCTAAATCATTTGCCATTTGGCTTATCCCTCCTGGAACATCAACCCTGTTACAAATCTTAGTATCATCAGCAAAAAGACATACCTTACCATCAAGACCTTCTGCAATATCACTAATAAAAACATGGAAGAGAATCGGTCCAAATACAGATCCCCGAGGTACCCCACTGGTGACAAGCCCATGCTTCGAATATACTCCATTGACTACAACCCTCTGTACCTGTCACTCAGCCACTGCCTTACCCATTCAACAATATTGGAATCCAAACTTAAAGATTGCAGTTCATTGATAAGCCTTCTATGTGCAACAGTGTAAAAAGCCTCCCTGAAATCTAAGTAAGCAATGTCTACTGCACCACCCTGATCTATTATTTTAGTTACCCAATCAAAAAAATCTATAAGATTAGTTTGGCCCGATCTCCCTGAAGTAAATCCATGTTGTCTCTGATCTTGAAATCCATGTGGTTTTAGATATTCAACAATCCTATCCTTTAACATGGTTTCCATTACTTTTCCCACTACTGAAGTAAGGCTTACTGGCCTATAGTTGCCCGACTCCTCCCTACTACCTTTCATGTGAATGGGCACAGCATTTGCTAACTTCCAATTGTCTGGGACTACTCCTGTTAACAATGATTGGTTAAATAAATCTGTTAATGGTTTTGCTAGTACACCACTAAGCTCACACACACACTGACTCATGCACACACACACGGACTCATGCAGACACACACAGATCCATGCAGACACACACAGATCCATGCAGACACACGCAAGTGTCTTGCTGTTGTGTGTGTGTGTGTGTGCCTAGTGGCCCTTAGTGTGTGTGTGTGTGTGTGTGTTTAGGGAGCATAGTGTGTACAGAGGATACAGTAATAGTGTGCACAGGCACTGTAGTGCAGGTGACATTGTATGTGTAGGGTTGTAGAAAGTGTGTATTTTGGGAGTGTACTGTGTGTTTTTTTGCATACAGGAGAAAAAGTGTGTGCATAGGGGACCCAAGGTGTGCATAGGGAATGTGTATGTCAGGAATGCAGTGTGTGTAGATGGTACAATGTGTGTCTAAAGGAAATCTAGTGTATATAGAGGATGTAGTGTGTGTATGTGGTGTAGTGTGTGTACAAAGGATGTTGTGTGTGCAGTGTGTGTGAGGGGTATAGTATGTGTGGGGGGTATAGTGTGTGTTGGGGTGCAGTGTGTTAGGGTTGATCTGTGTGTTTGTGAAGAGTGCTGTGTGTGTGTAGGATGCGCTGTGTGGAGTGAGGTGCAAGAAAAAATATTCTTTTACTTTTTCAGTGAATATTTCAACAACAATACACTACCTGAACTAACACCCACAACCACATGGCAAGCTCACAAAGCAGTAGTTAGAGGGATTTTCATTAGTAGAGCATCCTATCTTAAAAAAATTAGAGAACAAAAATATCTTGAATCACTGAAAAAGCTAAGAAATCTACAAAACGCCCAACACTCCAACCCTTCAACAGAACAAGCAAGCGAAATAGTCCAAATCACGGTAACAAATCAACAAGATACTATTAGAAAAAACAGCACACACACTTCAAAAACGAAAAATGCGCAATTATACGCAAGGCAATAAGGCCGGAAAGGCTTTGGCATCTCTCTTGAGGCAGAAACAAGCCCAATCAAAAATCCCCTACCTGCATAATCGTATAGGGGGAAAAATATATGACCCACAGGAAATCCTTGCAGAGATGGCTAACTTTTATAACTCACTATACAACATACAACAGGACTCCCAGACACACCAGCCATCCACACAGGAAATCCAAGGCTTCTTATCAAAAATATCCCTACCTAGTCTAACAGAGGATCAAAAAAAGGAACTCAATGACCCCATCACCCTGCCTGAAATTCTACAAGTAATAAAATCACTGCCTCACGGCAAATCGCCAGGCCCAGATGGTCTAACTAACTCGTACTATAAAACATTTAGCCACATCATAGGACCACCCCTGGTGGACACATTTAACCATGTAGTTTCTACAGGAACTTTGCTGCAAGACATGCTGATGGCACATATAGTTACTCTGCCAAAGCCTGGCAAACCACCAAATAAACCACAAAATCTACGGCCCATATCTCTGTTAAATACAGATACCAAAATATTGGCCAAACTATATGCCACACGAATCACAGACATGATACCTACAATAATCAAACAAGACCAAGTGGGCTTTGTAGGCAGACAGGGGGCAGAAGGTACAAGACAGTTATATAACCTACTATACACAAAGCAACAACAAGGGGAGCTGTCACGTCTAAACATGTGTTATGAAGGAACACAACTGCAGATTTCTTATAGTTTGAATATTTATTATAAAAAGTAAAAGGTATTGACTTTAATTCCAATTTACAGGTACTGTAGCTTTAAGTCATAAACGATAACTAAAGTCCACAGTTATAGGCACTGTAGCTTTAAGTAGTAAACGATAACTGAAGTCCACAATTATAGGCACTGTAGCTTTAAGTAGTAAACGATAACTGAAGTCCACAATTATAGGCACTGTAGCTTTAAGTAGTAAACGATAACTGAAGTCCACAATTATAGGCACTGTAGCTTTAAGGAGTAAACGATAACTGAAGTCCACAATTATATGCACTGTAGCTTTAAGGAGTAAACGATAGTAAATTGCAGATACTGAATCAAATAAAGTCTCTTAGTAGAATTAACGGTTTAGGTGATAAGTAGTTACAATAGCTGTTCCATAACTTAACAGAAGCAAGACTGATGCAGATAACTGATATGCAGTATGAGTTGAAGTTAGCTGTAACGGGGTTGGTTTTACCGAAGGACTTTGGAGACAGGTAATAACAGCTTTTAGATGCAACGCTTATCACATTGGTTTTACTTAGCTTCCGGCACATAGAACACTGGTTCCCGAGATCTCCTCAGAGGCGTATGAAGAGTGTTTAAGTTTTAGTCGTGGATGAGGAGAGGTGAAGGGAACTTTGCAGAGTCTTTCAGTCCGGTCTGGAAGCAGAGGCTTTCACAACGAAGTTGTACCGGTTGGTAGGTACGGAACGTAGTTTAATAATCCAGCCTCGATCAGCTGGTGCGGTCAGATTAAATAGGCAGACCGTGTCATAAAGAGGTGTGGCTAGGCTCCGTGGAACCAGGAAGTAAGGGAATACCGTAATTAAGGCATGACAGTATCCCCTCCTTAATGAGCAACCTCTGGGTGCTATTGACTTGGCTTAGCAGGGTAACGTTTGTGAAATTAGGTAATTAATTTGTCAGCATGAACGACAGAGGAGTTTTCCCATGTATCTTCGTGTATTGGAAGGAGCCACGATGGATTCTTGAATCCAGTACACTTTGAATTTCGTATTCTTCTTCACCCTGGACCAATATGGGATTAGGAGAAGTAGAGGCATTTCTGTGGAAAGGGTCAGGATGATGAGGCTTCAGCAAGGATACATGAAAAACAGGATGTAGCTTCAATTTAACAACATTACGGTTGATAACCGCTGTAATTGGAAAAGGACCAAGAAAAGGAGAACTTAGCTTCTTTGATGGATGGTTTGCAGAGATGTTCTTTGAGGAAAGCCAGACAAGATCACCGTTTTTATATGAGGGTGAAGGTTGTCTTTTGAATCAAAAAACTTCTTTTGATTGGAGGAGGCCAATTCTAGATTTTCATGCAATTTCTCGAATAAAGAGGACATTTGAGAGATTCGATTCGATTCGAAGAGATTAGATGAAGAAACTGATGGTTGATGATGGACATGTTTCGATTTTTGACATGTAGAACAAGATTTGACATAAGATTCAATGGTTTGATCTTGACGAGGCCACCAATAGTATCTTTTAGACAATTTAAGGGTCTTTTCCATACCTGGATGACCTGCCAGAGGAGAATCATGAATAGTTTTGAGTACTTTGATTCTGAAGGAGGGAGGAACGTAAATCCGGTCTTTAAAATAGTAGAGATCGTTTTTCTTGGATAATTTAATTGATTTTGGAAGTTCAAGAGCATTTTCACTGAGATCCTTAATGTCGTCAATAAGAGAAGATAAGAATTCAATAAATGGAGGCAAAGGAGGTTCAATTTTAGTGTCCTTATGAACCCTGGAAAGGGCATAAGCCTTTTTGGTTCTAGACCCAGGTCTAAAGACGATTTGGAAGTTGAATCGAGAAGAAAAAAGATTCCATTTTACTTGTCGAACAGACAGTGTTTTATTGGAGTGAAGATATTCGAGATTTTTATGGTTAGTATATATGATTAAAGAGTTCTGAGCACCTTCAAGAAGGTGTCTCCAGGTTTCTAAAGCCACTTTGATACTTAGTAATTCTTTTTCCTTTGCAGGATAATACTTTTCGGCAGGAGATAATGTTCGTGAGAAGAAGGCGACAGGATGAAGAGGTTCTTGAGAATTTTTCTGTTGAGAAAGGTCAGCTCCAATTGCAATTTCCGAAGCATCCGTTTCAAGGACATAAAAATATGAAGGATTTGGAAGTTGAAGAACAGGAGCTGTTGTAAACCTTCTCTTCAGTTCATTAAAGGCAGTTTGAGCCTTCTCGTTCCAATTAAAGGGATGTTTTTTTTCTGTTAAGTAGATTGAGTGGGTGAGCTATCTCAGAGTAGTTCTTAATACATTTTCTGTAGAAGTTGGCGAACCCAAGAAATCGTTGTAACTCTTTTACTGTAGAGGGAACAGGCCAGTTAATAATACAATCGACTTTTGAGTTATCCATACTTGAGGCATCAGGTATGAGGTTTATAGGACAATCGTAAGAACGATGAGGTGGAAGCGTTTCAGCTTCTTTTTTACTGGATATGTCTGGAAAGTCGGAATAACAAGAAGGTATAGTTGGTTCTTTGGAGATCTGAAGAATAGGAATTTGCTGTAAACATGTTTCTTTACAATAATGTGAGTTAAAGGTGAGAGAGAATGGAGACCAAGAAATTTGAGGGTTGTGGTTCCTTAACCAGTTGATCCCTATTATAACGGGATATAAAGGTGATGGAATAACATCAAATACTAGAAATTCAGTATGAATATGATTGGTGGTTACCTTTAGAGGGATGGTTTCATGAAGAATCGGTCCCGATGAGATAAGGGAGCCGTCAATCACTTTGATAGGAACAGAAAAGGACTTTCGAACACAAGGAATTCTGTTCTTTGCTACAAGAGTTGAATCGATGAATACTCCATTTGCACCAGAATCGATGATAGCTTCAGTAATAATTCTCACTTTGTCCCACTGTAGTACAAGGGATATAGGAGTGAACTGAGCAATTGGTGTAGAAGGGAGTGCACTGAAGATCGCAGAGGTATAGGCTTGTCTGCCGGCCTTTGTCCGTTTTAATAAGGGACAATCAGAAACCAAATGATCTTGAGAAGCACAATACATGCATAGGTTTAATTGACGTCTTCGGTTCTTTTCTTCAGGAGTGAGAGGACTTCTTATTACCCCTATTTCCATAGGTTCACTTGGCAAGGAAGTCTTTTCAGGAGCTTTTGAGGGAGTGAAAGGTTTGCGGTCTTTAGAATGTAAGAAGGCTTTTTCGGCCTTTCTTTCTCTTAATCTTCTATCAATGCTAATTGATAAGTGAATTAGAGCGTTCAAAGTAGTAGGGAGTTCTGTTCTAGAGAGTTCATCTTTTACAGCTTCAGATAAACCAATTCGAAACTGATTGCGCAACGTGATGTCATTCCATTGCGTTTCAACAGCCCATCTTTTGAATTCAGCAATATAATCTTCAATGGGTCTATTTCTTTGCTGTAAAGTTCTGATTGTTAAATCAGCTGTAGCTTGTTTGTTAGGATCTTCATAAAGAAGAGACATGGCTTCAAAAAATTCATCCAGTGAGTCTAAGATGGGGTCATCGTTTTCCAGAAAGGAATGAGCCCATGACATAGGTTCACCTCTTAGAAAGGAAATAACCGAACAAACCTTAGTTCTTTCTGTAGGATAAGATCTAGGCTTCAAAGCAATTAATAGTTTGCAAGAGTTAAGGAACTCCCTGTATTTAGAACGATCTCCAGAGAAATTTTCAGGGTTACATACAGCAGGATCGCTAGCCGAGTGCAGAACAGTATGAGGAGTATGAATTCTTTCGTTAGTGACTTGCAGGTCTTGCACACCTTGGGTTAATGTATCAACTCTTTGATTTAGCGAAGTTATCGTGGAATCGAAATCTACTGGATCCATTACAAAGGCTGGATTATTCTGTCACGTCTAAACATTTGTTATGAAGGAACACAACTGCAGATTTCTTATAGTTTGAATATTTATTATAAAAAGTAAAAGGTATTGACTTTAATTCCAATTTACAGGTACTGTAGCTTTAAGTAATAAACGATAACTAAAGTCCACAGTTATAGGCACTGTAGCTTTAAGTAGTAAACGATAACTGAAGTCCACAATTATAGGCACTGTAGCTTTAAGTAGTAAACGATAACTGAAGTCCACAATTATAGGCACTGTAGCTTTAAGTAGTAAACGATAACTGAAGTCCACAATTATAGGCACTGTAGCTTTAAGGAGTAAACGATCTCCAGAGAAATTTTCAGGGTTACATACAGCAGGATCGCTAGCCGAGTGCAGAACAGTATGAGGAGTATGAGTTTGTAAATCTCTAACATAAGTAAGAATTCTTTCGTTAGTGACTTGCAGGTCTTGCACACCTTGGGTTAATGTATCAACTCTTTGATTTAGCGAAGTTATCGTGGAATCGAAATCTACTGGATCCATTACAAAGGCTGGATTATTCTGTCACGTCTAAACATTTGTTATGAAGGAACACAACTGCAGATTTCTTATAGTTTGAATATTTATTATAAAAAGTAAAAGGTATTGACTTTAATTCCAATTTACAGGTACTGTAGCTTTAAGTAATAAACGATAACTAAAGTCCACAGTTATAGGCACTGTAGCTTTAAGTAGTAAACGATAACTGAAGTCCACAATTATAGGCACTGTAGCTTTAAGTAGTAAACGATAACTGAAGTCCACAATTATAGGCACTGTAGCTTTAAGTAGTAAACGATAACTGAAGTCCACAATTATAGGCACTGTAGCTTTAAGGAGTAAACGATAACTGAAGTCCACAATTATATGCACTGTAGCTTTAAGGAGTAAACGATAGTAAATTGCAGATACTGAATCAAATAAAGTCTCTTAGTAGAATTAACGGTTTAGGTGATAAGTAGTTACAATAGCTGTTCCATAACTTAACAGAAGCAAGACTGATGCAGATAACTGATATGCAGTATGGGTTGGTTTTACCGAAGGACTTTGGAGACAGGTAATAACAGCTTTTAGATGCAACGCTTATCACATTGGTTTTACTTAGCTTCCGGCACATAGAACACTGGTTCCCGAGATCTCCTCAGAGGCGTATGAAGAGTGTTTAAGCTTTAGTCGTGGATGAGGAGAGGTGAAGGGAACTTTGCAGAGTCTTTCAGTCCGGTCTGGAAGCAGAGGCTTTCACAACGAAGTTGTACCGGTTGGTAGGTACGGAACGTAGTTTAATAATCCAGCCTCGATCAGCTGGTGCGGTCAGATTAAATAGGCAGACCGTGTCATAAAGAGGTGTGGCTAGGCTCCGTGGAACCAGGAAGTAAGGGAATACCGTAATTAAGGCATGACAGGAGCCCAGTGTATTCCTGTCGTTAGACACGGAAAAAGCGTTTGACAGGCTGCACTGGAGCTTTCTAAGAGAAACACTGCAGAAATTTAACTTCCCACAACAATTCTTAAAATTGATAGCGGCACTGTACTCCAAACCCTCGGCTAGAGTAACAAATGGCGACTTTGCATCATCGCCCTTTAAGATTACTAACGGAACAAGGCAAGGTTGCCCACTGTCGCCACTCCTTTATATCCTAGCCCTGGAGCCACTGCTGCAGGCCATCAGGGACGAAACACTAATCACAGGCATCACAAGAGGGGAGGAAGGAATACAAAGTAACAGCATTTGCTGATGATGTAATGTTATCATTAACTAACCCGCTAACTTCTATCCCAACCTTTAATAATATACTAATGAAATACAGCGCTTGCTCATATTACAAGTTAAACGTGACTAAAACACAAGCAATGTGCCTACATACAACACCAGAGGCAGCCAAAACACTACAACAAACTACCGCCTTTGAATGGAGACAAGACCACCTTACATTCTTGTAAAATGTAGAAAATAATCCAGGCACTCCAATGAATTCCAAGAAAAATAGGCAATTTATTAGAACCAACACCTACACAGCAACGTTTCAACCCCTCAGGGTCTTTATCAAGCCGGAGGGGTTGAAACGTCGCTGTGTAGCTGCTAGTTATAATAAATTGCCTATTTTTCTTGGCATTCGTTGGAGTGCCTGGATTATTTTCTACATTTTATAAGTTTATATTTGGTCCATTCTGGTACTGGGACTTATCCAGTGAAAAAGCACCCTGGATTCCTGGATGAAGGGTTGAGTGCACTTCCACTATTTATCTATATCTACCTTACATTCTTGGGCATCAAATTCACAACCCATGCACACAAACTGCTCAAAGCCAACTACACCACACTTCTCCACACTATCAAAAATCAACTCACAAGCTGGAAAAATAAATATATCTCATGGACAGGCAGAGTGGCTGCTGTGAAAATGATGATTCTCCCCAAATTCCAATATTTATTCTGCACCCTACCCATACAATTACCCACAGCATACATTAGAGATGCAAAGAAAACACTTAACTCCTTTGTATGGGCTCATAAAAGACCTAGAGTCGCGGCAAATATACTCTATCTAACACATACAAAAGGAGGTATGGGACTCCCAAACCTAGATCTATACTATAAAGCGCCAATTATAAGCGCATTAGTAGCAGCGTTTCACTCACACCCCCAGCGTGGATACACCTAGAAGCGTCGCAGACAGAGGGCTATGAAATTACGACAATAGCTGGAATAAACAAGATACAAAGAAGAAAATTCCATAATATCCTTCCCATAACTTCCTTGACCCTGAAAGAGTGGGATAAATACACAAAATTCCTCAACCTTAATAAAGAGCTACTTCCAACAATGCTACTACGTTCTTTCGAAATCCTGATCCCACAACTAAATATTCGAATGTGGGCCAACTTAGGCCTAACGCATATACACCAACTCATAAACAAAGAAAAATACATTACCTTTACCTCTCTACAAAAGGAGTATAAACTTCCACCCATGGCTGAATTTGCATATAGACAGATAATTTAATGGATCAAGAGGCATAGTGGGCCAACAAACACAGCAAACACAAAAGGGAATATGATAGCATTGGGACAACTATGTAAAAGTGCTAAAAAAACGCCCGGCATACTCTCCAAAATATACTTTTTCATAAAAAAGTGGGAAAAAGATATAGGAAGGCAATTACCAGAAGAAGAATGGCGAACAAACTTTGTAGCCCACAAACATTTAACACTATGCACGTCCCAGATAGAAATGTCTAGAAAAATACTTTATAAATGGCATATGGTGCCCACCAGGTTGAAACACATTGACCCGACGCAAACAGGAGCTTGTTGGCGATGTGGTCATGACACAGGTGATGTCTTGCATATCTGGTGGACGTGCCAAGTCATCGCCAAATTGTGGGAAGATGCATAATCCCTCATACAGAAAATAGGGAACATAGACATATCGTTGACCCCAGAGGTATTTCTTCTGCAACACATACCACAGAACCTACCTAAATCCCAAAAATATCTCATTTTCCACATCACCATAGCAGTCATTGCAGCCATAGCCAAGGCATGGCTACAAAAAGACCCACCACTACTAGACACGATTATATCACAACTAGATACCACCAAACTCTATGAATGCACCACCAGAGCATATAGGGCGCCACAAAATGTTTGGGTGGAAGAATGGAAAATGTGGGACGCATATAGATATCCCACGAAATGAAACACAGAAATTGAAACACAAAATAAGGGCGTGAGCCATAGAAAAGACATAAGAGACCAGGCCTGCTATAAAACCAGCCAGCAAGAAAGCATAAACAGCAATTCTACAGAATCTGAAAACAATATCATCAAAAGATTAAACAAGGGGGGCGGGGCCTGGCTGCTGACCAAGATGGCCGCATGCTGAATGTGCTCCGTGTTAAGCACTCCTGCAAAGCCCTAATTCAGCA
Source organism: Pelobates fuscus (assembly GCF_036172605.1). Taxonomy (NCBI): domain Eukaryota; kingdom Metazoa; phylum Chordata; class Amphibia; order Anura; family Pelobatidae; genus Pelobates; species Pelobates fuscus. The sequence continues at coordinate 38,924,356 of NC_086321.1, read as the reverse complement.
CTTTTCAACCAATATACTCGACTACCTGAAGGCAGGCAACAGCGGATTTCAGCTCTGCAGCATCTGACAGCATTCTGGGCACAAAATGAGCAGACTGGTCTCGGCACACAACTGCGGCCTACACGGAGGAGCTGGCGTGGAAGACGCGGCCGATCTTCCTGCTGGCTCTCCGGCTGCTAGAGGTGGATACTACAAGGGCTCCCGTTCCCCCCCCTTGCCGGTGGGGGTCATCCCGGCTCAAGCACTCACACCGTACTCACGAACATCCGTTAGCCAAGCGACCCCACACGCGTCCCTGCTGGAGGAATCGGCGGGAGCCAAAATGGCGGACGCAGGTCCTCACACTGCACTACGAGACCCGAAGGACACAACACTCGCCAAACTGGATAAAATATTCGCAACATTTTGGCAGAAGCTCGAGGAAAGGCAACAGGGTGCCAACATGCAAGGCTACTCACCTCCAGCAACAGCAACAAAGAGCCGGAGCCAGCCCGCACCTGTAGCACCAAGAGCCCGCGGACGGGTAACCTCCACTCGGCGACCACACACCACAGGGGTCTGCCGCTCATCAGCAACCACACAAGCACTGACTAGCACTGCAAAGCGGAGGACAGTCTGCAAGAGGAAGACAATACTATGGAAGCCGATTCGCCTAAAATGCCTTGATAAGCTACAGCCCACCAGGCGACTGACTGCTGCTTCGCGGAAAGTGGGGAGGCCTGCCGGGGTCAGCCGACTCGATCTGGCCCTACCTAAATCTAGTCATCGGCACGACTCGCACCCGGTAAAAGCCGTAGCCGGTCATAAGGCAAAGCTCCAAGAAGAAGGGCTGCCGCCCCAGGAGACGACCAACGCGACACCACAAGCAAGTACTTACCTGAGCTCCCCAGGGACAAACAAAGCTGTGCACTCTCCTTGCCTAACTGAACACCCCACTGGTCGGGACTGTAGATACCCACTGAGGGGCATCGGATAGCTGCAAACACAGGGCCGTACCCTGCCACAGGCCTTCCACAATGCTAGGCCGCACAGCAGTACTCAACCAAGCCAGTTTAACTTGCTTATCTCATTGCTTGTAGCTTAATACTCCAGTTATTATGCTCCGTTGTTTGAATAATGTATTATATGGCTCTCTATGATTATTCCATTTTGTTCATTATCACAGATAGTTAAAGCTGGACAATGGGTGTCAGGGAACAGTGATATAATCTTTATGGTGTGTAACCCCAACATGATCAAACGAGACTCTCAACCAGATCTTCTGTTTCAAAAGATAGCTCAGCTTGTTATGTAAAATTATAAAAATGTGCATAATCTTCCAATGCTATGACACAACTTTCTGATGTATGCTATTGCTGCCATCGTGGCACTTCAAATCTGCTTGTTAATCTCTGCACAATAAAAATAAAGAATTTAAAAAAAAAAAAAAGATTAAACAAAAGATACCGGGAAACTATGTCCCCCCCCCTTCCCCCATCCCACCTAGCACCCCCTCTCCCCCCCACAGTTATAAGGTTATGTACACATAAGGTAAAAACAGGTACGGATAGACATAGGCAAGATTATCTAGGCGCTTAAAAAAATGCTCCAGGTCAATGGACAATATAAACACAAATATAAACAGGCAAATGACACAATGGAACAATATGCTATGAAAGGAATAGCCACTAAAATAAAATATAAATTACATATATATCACTTGGTTCCATCTGCATGGAGATATGGTTCAGTAATGCAATACAAACAATACTACGATTGGCGATAGCACGTTACTATACCTAGACCCACAGGTAAGGTAAAAGGTTGCACAATTTATGTACCCTGTGTACTTGAAAAATTTGTAAATTTTGTGACATGTGTAGATACTAGGAAGACTAACTGCTTGTTTGTATACTAGAAACCACGGGCAATGTGGAGTGAAATGAAAATTGTATATGCCAACAATGTGTGTCTGATGTTTGTACCTTATAAACTGCAATAAAAAAAAATAGTTATATTAGTTATATTATTATATTATTATTGTTAAGTGTGGGTGATGTTGAGTGGGATTTTATAATTTATCATCTAGTGCAGACAAATAGTGAACTTTAACCCTTTCACCACCACAACTACGTTGAAGTACGGTGTTTTCATGACAAATTGGTGGCATAGCGGTAAGATGACTAAAATATTTTTTCTTTTTTTTTGTACCAGATTTCAATGTTGTTGGATTTGTTGGTTAATCCAGGCACAAAAAGAAATGGTGTCTCAATTTACAAAGGCTGAACTATAATATATTTACACCTCGATAGTTCCCCCTTCTCTGTTTTTGCTATCTTTAATTTACTAAATGGAGTACTAGCCACAGTCCAAGGCAGTGCTAGACCTACTTTGCCAGAAGAGATCTATTCCCTGTCAGGGAAAATTCAATATGCAACAAGCAGTGCAAAGTGATGCCTCAAACACTGCTGAGGAGATACCTCTATCTTTTGTCCATGATGTGCTGAGATCTCGAGATCTGTTGGAATGTTACTTACAAACTGTGTTTAAATATGTGGACTCAGCAGACACAAACCAAAGACTACAGCTTATCCTTCAATATCAGGAGGCTGAGAGAGAGCACCAGGCTGATGTAGTGTCAATTCTTCCGTAGAGACAAGAGTTGAGAGCCTCCTATTTCGCTTGTGAAGCGTGGGTTAAATTCATTGATATTTAGAAAGTGTACAAATTCATTAAACTTGTCTGATGTGTCCAACCAGATCACAAAGACATCATCGATGTATCTCTGCCAGTAAAAAATCTGCTCCATATGGGGTCTAAATTGGGGGTCTGACTCAATGTGCCTCTCCCAGCAGCCTAGATGTAAGTTGGCATAGGAGGGTGCACAAGACGTACCTATGGCAATCCCTGCAATTTGTTGATAGATCTTACGGTTAAACATGAATACATTGTGAGTCAAAACAAATTTAATATGTGTCCTGCACATACTGGGGAAATGTCCTCCACCGTTGAATGCCTGGATGCAATCTTTCACGCTTTTTGGGTAAAGCTGACCTCCAGAATGAACTTACTTGCTCCACAAGCTGATCAAGAACGGGTGAGTCCTCTGTGCCACATCCCTTGTCGATCGGCAAAAATCACCACTAGCAGTGTCCACCAAGAGGAGAGTGGAGACCAAGCCAATACCGGTGCTGCACAGGTGACAGGCAAGCCAGGGAAAATCACAGCAGGATGATGGGCAGAAGGGAAGCAGCCTGACAATTCTGGGCCTACAACCAATCTCTGTAACACTGGGCCTGTAGACCAGCGCCATCTGGGGGGACCACATCATGTCCATGAAGGGCATACGCTGAACAGAGTACTTGGCTCCTGGATGAATCTTACCTCTGGGGTGGAACACTTATGCTCATATATTTTGTCTTAGTCAAACATGTTCATTACTAAATAGGATGAGTCATCCCCTTACAATGTCTAGAATCCCTAACATGACAGTGTCTCTGCATATTCTTATGCCTCTAGACATCTGTTTACTGTGTCATTTATATAAAAAAGTGCACTACCTCCAATGTTTTATGTCCAACATGATTATAACTTTTTGTGCATACCAATGTATATTGAAGCTGAAATAAAATATTTCATATATATATGTATATATGTATTATTTGGTTACAGTGATTAAATATGTAATGCCAGATAAATGCAATAAAAGTGTCAGTAAAAGAGTGAAGGCAATTAATGGAGTCTAAGCACAGTAATTCAGCCAGGTGGAACAAATTCCTCAATAAGCCACTACCTTTGTTTGTAGTTAGTTTAGTAGTTCATAAACATGTTCTTATTGTTAGCATAGAAGGCTTTCATTTGACTACAAACTGCAGGACAAATTGTCCTATCTGCATGTAGAATAAAATAAAAGTTGAGACCGGTCAAAGATTATATACAAATGCAATGTCAAGGAGAAGAGGTCCCACATATAGCTAAACATCAAGCATATTATCCCTGCTGCTAGTGTTCCAGATAGTCCAAATTGAAAGACTAATGCCAGAGATTCAAATAAAGCCCCTTAATAGATATTTTCATCATATGTGGAGAGCTAAGTCACAGACTTAAAGTCTTTGCTTAAATAAACCACTAATATGTATTATTTTCCTTAATTATCCTTGTTTCCATCTCTCCCCCTTCTTTTTCTCGGTCGCTCTCCACCCTGCACATCATCTTCTTGGTCTTCCGACAAGTGTAAATAGCGGGTACGTAGCTTAATAGTCCCAAGATTCAATCCCCAGTGTGAGGGCCTCAACCTCTTAGGAATCAATCTGCCTGGACACTTTAAACCTACCTCCACAACACTCTAAACACATAGCATATGTCTATCAGGCTGGAGGGGGAGGAGCTAGTGGACATGTCGACACGCCTTAAAGGCGGGACGCATCGGCATGCCCGCAGACCACCCCCTCCCATGCCACAATCCCCTCCCTCCGACCTGCACGCATGAGATATGTGCGGCAGGATCGGAGGGTTTGGGAGATCCCGGGCGGCGGCTGAGTGACGCTCACGTGGGCTCGTGACGTCACTTCCGCCAACCGCCCGGACAGATTTAGAAGACTTCCGCCAACCACCACTGTCCACCAATGAGAATAATAACAAATAAAGGCGCAGAGAATTCCAACCTATTAAAGGTACACACACACACATCTCTCCACATAAGAAAAATTTAAACTTCACTGTGATTGGACATGATGCACTTAGCTCATTAAAGGGGAAGACCCAAAAGACATTTAAAAGGGAAGATTCAGAGGACCAACATTACAGCTGACTGAAGAAGCTCTATTTTGAGAGTGAAACCCGTATTGGCCATTTTAAAGGACTTTTATTGAGGACTTTTTATAGATACATTTATTTCAATTCATTATATCAATACATTTGTTATTTTATTCAAGATCCTATCCAAGTCCTTTTTTGGAGCCTCCAAAGAATCTTCATAGGGGTAGTGCCATCCCCATTTGAATTGGCACTAAATCTAAATACCTAGAGCCTGGACCCATAGGCTCAGGACCAGGTGAGCACCACATTTACTAACACATACCTGTGTTTTTTATTGCCAAAAATCTACACATTGGTCCGCTCTCTCTTTTATGTTTTTGAGAATTACTTCAAGTCGAAGTAGAAGGGTGGTGCTACCATAATAAGCACACAAGCCTCAATACGAAGCCAGTGTTTCTATATACAGGCTCCTTGAAATGTGAGTGTCCAGTTCACTACGATATTACTATTATTATTGCATTGCCACTTTATATACCATCTGCACTATATTGTATCTTTTTATATTTTTCTTGACATGTACTTTATACTGCATCATTGAACGAAATAACGTTTGGTAAGCTGTATATGTGTTTGAGCACTCCACTTACACCACACTAAAATCCACATTTAAAATGTATTTATTCAGCAGAGTTTTATTTAGCTCTCCTTAAGAAATTTCAACATATAGACACTGACGGTATATAAAGTAAGTTCACATAGGGATATCTTTGACGTTAATAGATTTATACTTTGGTTTTTAAGATCAAGCAAACATCCTCTATGTACTTGCGAATAAGTTCCAGGATATTGTTTGCATTCATCGCATGCAAACATAAGTAAAACTCCTATATGTGGTAAATAATTCATATTTTCAGTAAGGCTGCATAACAACCCGAGGCAGGAGATTACGATCACAAACTTGCAAGAACCTGTCTTTATGGAACGTTACTATTTTATTTTCATCGGGGTGGGGTGGAGAGTAGCCCAATGACCTCTCTCCTTGCACACATTTGTTTGTTACTGCAGCAATATAGAAACAAAGCTGCTACTATAAGTACACACCTCAGTTCATTGCTACACACAGTTTAGCTTCCTCTATATGTCCCTCCAGGTATTTGTACAATGGGAGCAAGTTGGACATTTACACACTGCCACAAACCTTCCAACTGTTCCTATTTTTAATCCATATTCCTCTGTCCATCTTTTCTATTCTAATGTCCCTCTTTTCTAGGAGCTCACTTTTGTTTCTGTGTTTGAGTGTATGACAAAGCTCCGCATCAATAACACTCACAGTAACGTGTCTTTAAACTACAATAAAAGTATTTAGAACTCAGTCTGTGTAAATAAGTTACATTGTTCTTGTTCTAAACTGCAGCAACACTCACATCACTTTTGTCAAAGAACACGGAAGTCACATAATTATGACGTACAAACAGGAAGTTTAATGGAGTTAACATTCAAAGGGGATTGGTCACTTCTAACCAGTTGGGCAATTTGGTTTTGTGCTGCCCTAGGCATGACTAATGGTCACTGCCCTAATCTAAATTTGCCCCACCCCTTGCTGTCAAGGCTGCACCTCTTCCTGTTTAAGACTCACTTTTCCTCTTTAGGTCCTGCTTTTTCTTCTTCGAACTCAACCTCTTCCTTTTAAGTGCACACACTCTCACTGACCTATACCTTGGCACCCACGTTGTTTAACCAACACACACTTTCACGGACTGACAACACAACCACATACACTGACATACTCTCACTGACAGACACACAGTCATTGACTTACACACTGTTTAACCAACACACACATTCACTAACAGACACACACTGACACAACCACTCACTGACAGAATCACATTCTCAAATATATATACACTCACTGACAGACACAAACCCTCACTGATTTGACACACTCTGACAGACAGACACATTCACTGACACACTTAATGACAGAGACTCACACACTCATTAACAGACACACTTATTGACACATGCTGACAGACATACACACTCTTAGAAACTCATACTCAGTGACAGAAACACTCAGGCACACACTAACAGTCACACACTCATTGACAAATGTCACAGACAGACACAGACTCTCACAGATTTCACACTCACAGACACACACTCACCCACTCACTCACATACACATACTCACTTGTTTCAAAACCAGTAAACATGAGTTAATTGATGATTCCCCCTCTATGTTGGTCCTCACGTGAACTGATGTATGTCATTCCAACATCCATTTTTCTGACACTCACTGACAGACACACACAGACTCACTGACACTCACAGACACACATATACTGACAGTCACACACTTCACTGTCAGACACAGACTCTCACTGTTTTGACACACAGTCACAGACACATCCATTCACTGACAACCAAATACTCACTCTCAGAAAACCAGACAGACACACACTTACAAGTTATTATAATATATTTTTACATTTATAATGTACATCCACCCAGCCTCCTGTCCCCGGGGTACAATGTGAATCCTGTCCCCGGGGTCCAGGGTGAAACCAGTCCAGTGTGGCTGCTGTGACTGCCGGGCAGGTACATGTGCCATGGAGCCATGTATGCTTGCCATTTATCAATGCCAGGGCCATATATATCTATATCTATATATCCAAAAAAGAAACCGGCACTCAAGGAGTTTCCAAACATAAATCTTCTTTTATTCCAAATGCGACATCAACGTTTCAGCTCCCCACGGAGCTTTCATCAGGACACCAACTATACAATACTGATTACAAGGCTTATATAAGAAACTATTAATGAACAAGTAGTTACATGTCCAGGTGATCCCCATTCCCTCCCGCCGCCGAGCGTGCCCCGGTCGCTTCCACGGGAGTATGTTTACTTACGGGTATCAGCCCATGTGACCAAAAGAAATAAGGAGATAGAGATCCAATTGGCCCAGCGCACCACGTTCCTAGGCAACTAGAGACTCACACATCTCCTTAGTTATATCCGTGTTTACTGGCACCGTTGAGGGACAAATCTCTATGATTCTCCATACATCCTTCTTTGTTAGGGCATTGTTATAGCAACCGGAACGCGGCCGAACGGACGAGACAGAAGAGGAGCACCTAAAGAGACACTATATGGAGAGGAAGAGGAACAAAACATAATCTGTTGCTTAAAAAGCACTTGGATAAACTAAATAAAGACACAACTCAACTGAATAAAAATGCCAAGTCTAAGTGTAATATGTTTAAAAGTAAAATTCCCAAACTGTAATAATGACTCTCACACTACTTATGAAAAAAATGTGAGGAGAGCTGCTTAAGGCTCCAATGAAGTCATTGGTAATGTAAGGTCTGTGTAGAGTATATAATGTGTATAAAAAATATTCAGTGTACACCACAAGTTATGTGTTATAGACTAGATAATGTTTAGAACAAACAAGTTAAAGTGCATTAGTGCAAAGATCAGTATAACCTTAGTCATAAACAGATATACAAAAATATTAATACAAAATTATTTGTGCTGAATTCATTCTTTTTAAATTTAGCATAATATAATCCATAAATGTGCCTAGACATACAGTCTCTAATTATGGTCCCTCTAGTTTACATCTTTCCTAGTGTCTTATTAGACCGTATGTACAAAAGATCATAGTAAAAATATTTTAAAATTATAAACAACAGTACTACAGATGCACACTTAGGATTCTTGGAACAAAGTCCATAGGCTAAAGCCAGACTATTCCGGGACAAACTTCTTACTCAAAATCCTGTCCCCGGGGTCCACAATACAATTTTGTATATATACCTTTTCAAATGAGAATCACTAAGGAATGGATCCATCTGAACATTTATTAACTTATACACAGTATATACGTTGTATCTAATTACTGTATATAATTGTACATAGCCTGGGATGTGTATATATATGAGCCTTTTGTACTATAGATGAATTGTTAAGGAGTTTATTTTTTATCTGTGTACCATACATGTAGTGACTAATATATGAGTGATTTACCTACTTTGATGAATTGGTTCAGATAACCAGGGCCAGATTAAGAGCCTAGTGGGCCTGGAGCTGACAATTATGATGGGCCTAATTACGGAATCTTATCGACCAAAAACACTAAAACAACCATACCTCCCAAGCGTCATGTATGTGATGGAGATGGTGTTGGAGGGAAACTCAAAGGATGCAGCTATACGAAAACACATACTCTATGCTAATTTCTCTCTAATTTCTGCTTTCATCTTTCAAGCAAATGCATACCCCCTAACAGCAGTGTCCAGTGAAGCAGGAAGTCAATGTGCAGGGTAAAAGGGTGTGCCACTGGCACGAAATGGGGTGCCAAATGGGGTGAACATGCCCAAAAAGGGGGGCATGTCTGTCCAAGGAATAGGAAAGCCAGCCTGGCATGAATGCATGCCAGGCTGCCTGCCAATCATGCACACTGTCCAACTAAGGGACAGCACCCTAAACGTGACATAAATGCATCAAATGATGCGCCTACTCCAAGCTTTCTAAGGACTGTCCCCTAGCACTCGCTGGTCCACTTGTCTCCTTATCATCTTACTAGCAGGCAGAAGTTCCAGGTATATAGTCTGGGACAGAGTAAAGGTGTATGTAGTGAGTGTAGAAGAAAAGGGACATGCCACAGTGTTAGAGAAACCAAAGTGTGCATTACCTAAACTAATTTTATTGTCAGCCAGTCCACACAAGTTTTGTTGCCATACATCCCTCTTAAGCTTCCAAACTTAAAGGGACACTATAGTCACCAGAACAACTACTGCTTATTGTATTTGTTCTGGTAAGTAGAATCATTCCCTTCAGGCTTTTTGCAGTAAACACTGTATTTTCAGTGAAAATAGCTCCACTGGCCACTCCTTAGATGGCTGCTAGAGGTGCTTCCTGGGGCAGTACTGCCTAGTGTGCAGCCCTGCCATTCAGTGTCTCCACCCTCTGCATGCAGAGACTGAACTTTCCTCATAGAGATACATTGATTCAATTTATATTTATGAGGAGATGCTGATTTACCAGGGCTACGTTTGACTTGTGCTGGCTCTGCCCCTGATCTGCCTAGTTGACAGTCTCAGCCAATCCTACGAGAAGCATTGTAATTTGCTCAGACCACCACTTCTGATGATGTCAGCAGACATAGTCATTTCAGAGGCAGAGCCAGCAGCTGCAGACTACAGAATATAAGTAAGATTTTACTATATTTAGGGAGGCAAGGGGGGCTAGATGGTGTTTTTTTTACATAATAGGGTCAAAAATACATGATTGTGTTCCTGACCCTATAGTGTGCCTTTAAGCAAAAGTATGTGAAGAGTAGTTAGGGTTGCAACCTTTCTTGGAAAAAAAATACCAGCCTTAATAATTTGTACAATTAATTAGTTATACATGACATCACATGATGCAAATCACAAAGAGTGACATTCTGTAAAAATTCTGTAAAATCACCAACTCACAGTTTGATTCTGCTGTATAGATGAATTGCTCCCAGTGTCTCCCTGTCTCCCAGTCTCGTAAGTCACCCAATGTCTCAGTGTCCCTATGTATCACAGTCAGTGGTGTATTTTGGATTTGTGCTGCCCTAGGCACGACTAAATTTGGGCACCCCCAAAATCAAAATTTGCCCCCCCAATTCGTATCAAGGCCATTTTTTTGACTGACAGACACATGCCCTCATTGATACATGCACTGATATACACTCACAGACAGATACACAGTCATTGGCACACACTGTTTAACCAACACACACTTTCACTGACAGACACACACTGACACACCCACTCACTGACAGGCACACACTCTCAGATACACATAAAATGACATACACACACTGACACACACTCACAGGCACACCCATTCTCACTCACAGACACACACTGACAGCTACACTCACTCACTCACTCACTCACAGTAAGGTGGACAGCCAAAGAACATGAGGCAAACAAGGCATTTGTCTGGGAGCTTGGGGTGGCATTTTTTGGCGCCCTCCTTGAAAGTGCCACCCTAGGCAAATGCCTTGTTTGCCTTGCGGTAAATACATCCCTGATCACAGTATCTGTGTCCCCATGTCGCCCAGTCCCCTAGTCTCCCAGTTTCTCAGTGCCCCTATTTTTTCCAGTTTCCCCATGTTTCAGTGTCCCCCCATTTCACTAGGATACTAGGGGACACAGTGAGACATGGGGGCACTGAGACACTTGGGAACACTGGGAGATATGGGGATACTAGGGAAACATGAAGGCATGGAGACACTAGGGACACAGAGACATGGGGACACAGACACTGGGAGACATAAGGACACTGAAACATTTGGGGAAACTAAGACACTAGGGGACACTGAGACACTGGGAGACATGGGGACACTTGTGGACATAGACATGGGTACACTGAGAGACATATGGACACAGACAGTGGGAGACTAGGGGACACAGAGACACTGGGAGACATGGGGACACTTGTGGACATAGACATAGGTACACTGAGAGACATGGGGACTCTGAGTCACTAGGGACACTGAGAGACATGGGGACACAGACACTGGGAGACTAGGGGAAACTGGGAGCCATGGGGACACTGAGCCACTAGGGACACTGGCTGGGGGACATTGGGACACTGGGAGACATGGGGACACAGACACTAGGAGACTAGGGGAAACTGGGAGCCATGGGGACACTGAGCCACTAGGGACACTAACTGGGGGACATTGGGACACTGGGAGACATGGGGACACTGTGTCCCTAGTGTCTCCGTGTCCCAATGTCTGTGTCTCCCAATGTCCCTATGTCTCACAGCGTCCCCATGTGTCTCAGCGTCCCCATGTGTCTCAGCGTCCCCATGTCTCACAGTGTCCCCTAGTGTCTCAGTGTCCACATGTTTTCCAGCGTCCCCAAGTATCTGTGTCCCCAGGTCTTTTAGTGTCCCCTAGTGTCTCAGTGTCCCCATGTCTCCCTGCTGCCTTTCCCCCCATCCCTCACTTACCTGAGCTGTAGAGCTGTTGCCTGGACTCTCTGTGCTGTGTAGCTGCTCCCCCACAGATCAGTGAGTAGTAGAGAGAGGCAGGGATATGCTGTAACTTCCTATCCCTACCTCTCTCCACACAAAGTGGCCCCTACTGGCTGGTGCTGGTATTGTAGAGTAATCTCCGTTTATACTGAGAAAAATACCTGCATTTGTATTGCTGGTATTACTGCAATACCGGCACGGCCAAGCAGCCTCAAATACCAGCTGTGCCAGTAAAATAACAGTCAGGTGGCAAACCTAAGAGTAGTGTGTAAAAAAAAAAAAGTTTAAAAAAAAAATTATTATTATTATTTTATTTTTTTTTAAATGGGCCTATTCCATGGGCCTGGGCCTGGAGCTGCAGCTCCATCAGCCCCTATTTTAATCCGGCCCTGCAGATAACCAGTGAACTATGAAGGAAATCATCAGAATACAATAGTGATTTATCAGTGTATTTTGTATAAAGTGACAAATACAATAGTGTTTTATATGGTGTTGATAATAGGGGCATGTAATAGGGGCATGTCGCCTAAACAGCGAGCAGCCAGTGGCTGCTCGATGTCATTTAAAACTGGATATAAAAATAGTTTTACAATAAGTTTTATATATAAGTTTTAAAATAATTTTATATAGAAGTGATAGAGAGCTATGGGAAGAGTACGTGTAACTAATAGTTATAGCAAAAACTATTACAATGTTGCAATGGAAAAAAGTAGCTATTTAGATTTAAATAGCTACTTTTTATACATACTCTTACCGTAGCTCTTACACTGTTATATAAGATATATTTATATCCAGTTTTAAATGACAGGGAGTTTTAAAGGGGGGACCTAATGTCCCCCCTGGTCCCCACCCATGAGCGGCGGGTGGGGACCCTAAACAAATAAATAATGGGGGGGACCTAATGTCCCTCCCAGGTGCCGCCGGTGGGGACCCTAATGAAATAAATAATGGGGGGGGCCGAATGTCCCCCCTGGTCCCTACCCACAAATGGCGGGTGGGGAAACTAAATAATGGGGGGGACATAATGTTCCCTCCAGGTCCCCACCCATGAGTGGTGGGTGGGGACCCTAATTCATTATAGGGGGGACCTAATGTCCCACCCCAGGTTCCCATCCATGAGCGGCAGATTAGGACCCTAAATAAATAAATATTTGGAGGGACCTAATGTCCCCCCCAGGTCCCGACCCATGAGCGGCGGGTGGGGACCCTAATTAATTATAGGGGGGACCTAATGTCCCACCCCAGGTTCCCATCCATGAGCGGCAGATTAGGACCCTAAATAAATAAATAGTTGGAGGGACCTAATGTCCCCCCCAGGTTCCCACCCATAAGCGGCAGATGGGGACCCTAAATAAATAAATAATGGGAGGGACCCTAATTTCCCACCCCATGTCCCTTCCCATGAGCGGCTAATGGGGACCCTGTTACTCTTGGGGGGCCCAAGGCAGCTTCCCCGTGGGTCCCGCTACCCTCAACAATTTTTTACCCCAAGGGGGCCGCCGGCCCGCACATTAAGGAAGCCACCGGGTGGGCATTTGTAAAAGCAGGGGCCCGGCCACACGCTGTAGCCCTCTAACAGCGCGACCGGGCCCTTTGCTTTTCGGCAGCGCTGGGAGGAAGTGACGGCTGCGAGTCACTTCCTCCCACTGAGGAGAGGAGCTGCGCGGGAGACTAAAGGGGGAGCCTGTGCCGGGAAAGGAAGATCCCAACAGCTTTCAGTCTGGACACTGGGGAACCACCTTCCAAGGTAGGAAACTTGTGGGTGGGTTTAAAAGTGTAAATTTATGTCAGTATGTCTGTCTGTGTATGTGTCTGTGTTTGTGTCAGTATATGTTTATGTCAGTATGTCTGTCAGTGTATGTGTCTGTGTTTGTGTCAGTATGTCTGTCTGTGTCTGTGTTTGTGTCAGTATGTCTGTTAGTGTATGTTTATGTCAGTCAGTGTATGTCTGTGCTTGTGTCAGTATGTCTGTATGTGTGTGTAAGTATGTCTGATAGTGTATGTCTGTGTATGTGTGTCAGTATATGTGTCTGTGTGTGTGTCAGTATGTCTGTCGTATGTTTATGTCAGTATGTCTGTTTGTGTATGTGTCTGTGTCAGTAGGGCTGTCAATGTATGTTTATGTCTGTGCATGTGTGTGTTTGTGTCCGTATGTCTGTCATTGTATGTGTTTGTGTTTGTGCCAGTATATGTTTATGTCAGTATGTCTGTCAGTGTATGTGTCTGTGTTTGTGTCAGTATGTCTGTCTGTGTCTGTGTTTGTGTCAGTATGTCTGTCAGTGTATGTTTATGTCAGTCAGTGTATGTCTGTGCTTGTGTCAGTATGTCTGTATGTGTGTGTAAGTATGTCTGACAGTGTATGTCTGTGTATGTGTGTCAGTATATGTGTCTGTGTGTGTGTCAGTATGTCTGTCAGTGTGTGTCAGTATGTCTGTAGTGTAGGTCTCTGTGTGTGTCAATATATCTGTCAGTGTGTGTCGTTCAGTGTATGTGTCTGCGTGTGTGTCAGTATGTCTGTCAATGTGTGTCTGTCAGTGTATGTGTCTGCGTGTGTGTCAGTATGTCTGTCAGTGTATGTCTCTGTGTATGTGTTTTAGTATGTCTGGCAGGGCAGGGGGCAGGGTCCAGGGGCCCCAAGCAAATGGTTGCCCAGGGTCCAGTCAGTATTAAAGACGGCCCTGGGTGGACCTAATGAAAAGGATTTAGAATATTGGATTTAAGGTTATTTAACCCCTTTATTTGGAAATTCTTATCCCTTTTCAATTACAGCATCAGTAATCTCAGGATCTTATATACTAAACCTGACATTAGAGGTATTTTGGATGTATATTTATTTACCATTTTAGCTGATTTGAAAAGGATTTAGAAAATATTTTTGGGATTTATCTACTAAATAGTTAATCTCTGCACATTGGTATGATATACTTGCTCATACATACTTGATAATCGGATATTTTATCCTTGTTAATTTAGCAATCTTAATAGAATTATTAAAAGTTATATTTTAATGATAGAACACTCTTTTCTTGTTTGTTCTTTCGCTTTTGTCTATGGATTAACCCCTTAATCGAGTGTTCCTTTAACTTCCTTTCTCTTTCCTTTTTAGTTCTATATATATGGTGTCAATTTTCTTAGTTCATCGCAAAACATCCACACCAACCTTTATTGAAGCTACACGGTACTGTAACCCCTTAGTGGCCAGACCGTTTTTCAATTTTCTTACCGTTAAGGACCAGGTCTCTTTTTACATTTCTGCGGTGTTTGTGTTTAGCTGTAATTTTCCTCTTACATATTTACTGTACCCACACATGATAAATGGTCTTTTTAAAGATACCATTATTATATCATCATATAATTTACTAGAAAAAAAAATAGGCATGGATTCTCAGCTCCTGTTAGGTGCTACTGCCAAAGAACACCCCAATATGTGTTCAGCAACATCTCCCAAGTACAGCAATACCACCAATGTATAGGTGTGTCAGGTTTCTCTGGGGGCTAAAAGACCTTATTTGGAATTTTCACAGCTGGCCATCATGCACCCATGTCCCATTTGGGACATTTTTGAAGCAGGCCAATGTAATTTACCCCCATCAAACCATATGTTTTTAAAAGTAGACACCCTAGGGTATTTCAAATGGTGGTATTTTAACACTTTCCATGCACTAATTCTACCACCAGTCACTGTCAAACATTTGGGTAGTCTTTTTTCTGTTATTTTTCACACACAATCTACATTAGGCATGGCTTCTTAGCTCCTGTTATGTGTTACTGCCAAAGAACACCCCAATATGTGTTCAGCAACATCTCCTGAGTACAATGATACCACCTATTCATAGGTTTGTTGGGTTGTTTGGGGGGTGCAAAGCCAAACGTCTGACATGTGTTTTTCAAATTTTACATATCTTCTTTTCCTATCTTCTTTTTGGGGGCCTTTTCAGATATCCCAATGTATTTTCTTGCCATGAGCGTGCATATATTTGAAAAGTTGACACCCCACGGTATCGTATATGGAGTGTTTTTATGCCTTTGATGCAATTGTTTTAGTCAAAAAAATTGGAGAAAGTGTGTGGTAGTAATTGTTAAATTTTCATTTTTACACACACATTGCTTTTTGACTATGATTTAGGAGAGCCTGTTGTTGGTTATTGTGAAGAAATCCCTCTTTGTGTTAGTTATTTCTCCCCTTTTCATTCGGTAGATGTAACTACCGAACAGAGACCCCACCCTGGCTCGTTCACTTCAAAAGCATGCTTCAATTAAACCCTCTACCTGTGCGAACAAAGGCAGCAGGACTTGGTCATGAGTGTCTGGAACTAAAATCGGACACTCGACTTCCCGAACACCGGCCCCAACATACGAACACTGGATTTTTGTTTCCTGAACAGCTAGGAGAGCGCTGTTCGGTACTTTTGTGCATTCGTATGAGGGGAACAATCGCTGCTAAGAGCCAGGGGAAACCGTTTGTGGGATTATTAGTTTATTTTAACTTCACGAAATAGACCAGTAAAACCACCCAAACTCATGGAACTGTTTTGGGCAGCAGCCTCGTGGGAAGCCAGTCACCTAAGACCTCAATGGAATTTGAGAACCCCTGAACTGATCTGGGTGATTTTTGGATATGTTGGTCACCCAGATCAGGGCTATCAGGGGTTATGACTTTAAGGGGATACCCCATGTTTTTAGGGGTGTTCTGAAAGTTGGGGAAAACTGTACTTTTTCTGCCTGGAGATAATGAAGTTATTATGTTATCTGCCTTAATTATCCAGTGGAGGTATAACTATTTTTCTTGTTATGATTGACTGTACCATGTCCCTCCCTGTGGGATGCATGGGGACTTGCATAAAAGCCAGTGTGGCACAATAAAGCTCAGTTCTGTTGCACCCTTCTTCTAGACTCCGGCTGATGTTTGGGTATTCGTATGCTTTACTAAGGGAATCGTCAGGTAAAGCTATTGTATTCGTATGGGAATAGTTTATTTTATCTACCAAACCGAGAGGTATATCTATTGATGCTCTGGCCGTTCGGAAGGAAACTACCAAATGAGTATTAGATATACTAGGTTTTATTACAGTTATTGCAAGAAAAAACTCCAGGTTGTTTTCTGCAAGGTCTCCTTAGTACACCCATGCCCCACATGCACAGGGTAAACGTAACAAAAAAAAACAAACAAAAAAAATGTCAAATGTTAAAAAAATAAATAAAAAATGGACCAGTGTGTGGTATCGTTTGAAGCAGTCCCCAATGAGTCCAGGCTGTCCAGGGCAATCAGGACAGTGATATACAGTATATTTTTTCTGCCCCCTCTTAAAACAGACTCTGCATCTTTTTTGGGGATTCTGCTTTGCCGCAATAGAGGGAATTTTAAAAATAAAATGTGTAGCCCAACTCTGCTCTCTCCCATCACCACCCGGGGAGCAGGTGCATCACGGTACAAAATCCCCGAAATGATCTGGAGCTAAAACTGTAAAAAAACTCAGTTGAATCCTAGAGTTTGCTTTTTTGAAAAACAAAAAAGCGTTGTGGGTTGCAATCTGCATTAGGTAGATTGCAACCTTTTTGTACCAGGCCCTTGTCTTGCATATAATTAGGTAGGGCTGCAGCAGCTGATCTGCCAGATCAAACCCACCCATATGCCGGTTATAGTCCTTGATGCACACTGGCTTCCTTGTGTTCTCAGCTCTGCCACGTACAGAGACCTCCACAGTCCCCTCAGTGTGGATGGTGGTAAGAAAGTACACATCATTCTTGTCTTTGTACTTAACTGCCAAAAGGTCCTCTTTGCACAAAGCTGAGGTCTCCCCCCTTCATAGCCGGGTGCGTCCAAGTTGTCCTGGGAAACCTGCACTGTTCTTTTTGATTGTACCACAAGCTACTGTATCAAAACAGTACAGTAGCTTGAACAAAGGGACACTTGTATAAAAATTGTCAGTATACAAGTGGTACCCTTTCTTTATCAGGGAGAATATCAGGTCCCAGACAATCTTGCCACTGGTTCCCATATGTTCTAGGCAACCTGGAGGGTCAAGGTGGCTGTCCTTACCCTTGTACACCCGGAAGGCCTGAGTATACCCAGTCTCGCTATCACAGAGCTTATACATCTTTACACCATACCTAGAGTGCTTGGAAGGAATATGCTGCTTGAATCCCAGCCTTCCCTTATACTTCATCATGCAGGGCCGGCGCGTCCATAAGGCGGCACAGGCGGCCGCCTTAGGGCGCACCGGCTCTGGGGGCGCAAGATTTCGGTGACCGGCAGGAGGGAAGCGCTCCCTCCTGCCAGGTCACCTTCTGGACCCCCGGCGGGCGGCAGCAGTTCTAATGAGAGGCAGCGAGGGAGCTCTAACCTGTCTGCTCTGCTCCCTCGCGCGCTGTGTGCTGATTCTGTGGGAGCTGGAATATGACGTCATATTCCGGCTCCCGGCATCAGCAGACAGCCCGCGAGGGAGCAGA
Organism: Pelobates fuscus; assembly: GCF_036172605.1. Lineage (NCBI taxonomy): Eukaryota > Metazoa > Chordata > Amphibia > Anura > Pelobatidae > Pelobates > Pelobates fuscus. The sequence goes on along the minus strand of NC_086321.1, from coordinate 38,906,143 downwards.
GCAGACAGGTTAGAGCTCCCTCGCCGCCTCTCATTAGAACTGCTGCCGATCGCTGCACTGAAGCCCCACTGGACCCCAGGGACACATCCACACCAGCTCTCTCCAGGTAGGGAGGCTGGGTGGATATTTATTATTAATTTGTGTGTGTCTGAAAGTGTATGTGTGAGTGTGTGTGTGTGTGTCTGAAAGTGTATGTGTGAGTGTGTGTGTGTGGCTGTGTATGTGTTTGTCTGTGAGTGTGTGTCTGTGAGTGTGTGTGTATGTGTCTGAGTGTGTGTGTCTGTGAGTGTGTGTCTGAAAGTGTATGTGTGAGTGTGTGTGTGTGTGTGGCTGTGTATGTGTTTGTCTGTGAGTGTGTGTCTGTGAGTGTGTGTGTATGTGTCTGTGAGCGTGTGTGTATGTGTTTGTCAGTGTGTGTGTGTGTATGTGTTTGTCTTTGTGTGTGTATGTGTTTGTCTGTGAGTGTGTGTCTGCATGTGTTTGTCTGTGAGTGTGTGTGTCTGTGTATGTGTGAGTGTGTGTATGTGTCTGTGTGTGTATGTGTTTGTCTGTGAGTGTGTGTCTGTATATGTGTGTCTGTATATGTGTGTCTGTATGTGTTTGTCTGTGAGTGTGTGTCTGCGTATGTGTGAGTGTGTGTATGTGTCTGTGTGTGTATGTGTTTGTCTGTGAGTGTGTGTCTGTATATGTGTGTCTGTATGTGTTTGTCTGTGAGTGTGTGTGTCTGTGTATGTGTGAGTGTGTGTATGTGTATGTGTTTGTCTGTGAGTGTGTGTCTGTGTATGTGTTTGTCTGTGAGTGTTTCTGTGTGTGTGTGTGTCTGTGTATGTGTTTGTCTGTGAGTGTGTGTGTCTGTGTATGTGTGTATGTGTCTGTCTGTGTCTGTGAATGATTGTATGAATGTGTGTGTCTGTCAGTGTATGAGTGTGTGTTTGTGAGTGTCTGTCAAATCAGTGAGATTATGTTTGTGATTGAGTGTGTGCCTGTCAATGAATGAGTGTGTGTCAGATCAGTGAGTCTGTGTCTGTCAGTGACGTCTGTGTGTTTGTCATTGAGTGTGTGTGGCTGTTATTGAGTGTAGCGTGGCGGAGCGGAGCGCAGTACAGGAGCTTCTGTTTCCTGTACCTGGTCACTGAGAGAGCACTTCCTGTCAGTCCAGCCAGCTACAGAAAACTGAAGCTCCTGTAGAGGGTCTGCTCCGCAACGCTACAAGACAGGTAGGAGGCATACCAGGAAGGGGAGTGTGACCGCTAAGAGGGTGGGGGGTGCACCAAGGGACAGAGAGGGGAGGGGAGAGAAAAAACAAGGTATAGGGAAAGGAGGGGGAGGGGAGAGGAACACTAAGGGACGGGGAAGAGGGAGGGGCTGGTTAGGAGGCACATAGGTGAAGATGTTAATTTTAGAGGGGGGGGGGGGGCGGAAAAATGCATCTTCGCCTATGTACCCAAAAATCCTGGCACCGGCCCTGCATCCATGCATATATTCCTTCCAGGTGTATAAGCCTCTGCAAACCTGGCAGCGAAGTGGGTAATCAGGAGGCGGATTTTATACTGCCTGTCAAACTGGGAATGCTCCCTAAGGGGGCACAGGCTGTTGTCGCTGAAGTGCATGAAATGCAGAATCATTTCATACCTCTTCCTCGACATACATTGGGAGTAAATAGGGGTAAAGCAGATGGGGCTACTGCTCCAGTAGGAGCGGATGGAGGGCTTCTTTATGATGCCCATCAGCATAGGCAATGCCCAGAATCTTTTAAATTCTGGCACATCGATGGGGGCCCATTGCTGCTTTGCCAAAAAAGAGTCAGGCTTTGCAGCACAGAACTGATCGGCATATAAATTAGTTTGGGCGACAATGTCCCCCAATATATTATCGCCCAAAAACACCTCCATAAACTGCTGAGGGCTAAATCCTGCAACATCTAAATTAATGCCAGGATTTGCAGTAAAGGGTGGGATATCTACCCACTCCTCAGCAGTACTGCCAGCTGGAGCAACACGTCTCCTTCTGGCAGGGGGACTAGCATGCACAGATACAACATAAAAAAAAAAAAGGAGGGATGGAACAGCGCTATCCAAACTGATCACAACGGGGAGGGGGAGGCTGCACACCTGAAAGGAAGCTAACCGTCAAAACCCTTCAAAGGACTGGAGAAACAGGAAACAATTACAGGGTGCGCCAAGAACATAGTAAATAATTAAAATGTATAACTCAGCACATGCAGAGCATCGCTGCAATACTATCAGAGCTTCCAGCACTCAAAATAGCCGCGGACGTAACAGGTACGTCCGAGGTCATTATGGACCTTTTTTGTCAGATGTACCTGATACGTCTGTGATCGGGAAGGGGATACTCATCACTGCCATATTCATGCTCTATGTCCGCATGCTTTTAACTACATTAGGCCTTAATGCAACCTACTTCTCAGGCCACTCTTTTCGTATGGGGGTCAGCATCCTTTGCATCTAGCTTAACATCCTGGCCCATGTCATTGGGACTATGGGACGCTGGGAAACATCCATCTATGCAACATATACATACCCCAACCAGTTCAAGAGATACATCAAGCGTTTATCGATATATCCAAGTGATAATGTATGTGGGTTATAGTATGAATAAATTTTGTTGGTACACTTCCTTTTTGCCCTCTTTATTACAGGCCTATTGCATTTGTCGGTTCCAGCATACCACAACCAACTGGTATTATTTTACTATTTGTATTCTCAACTATGTTATGTTTTGCTAATAATCCTACGGCAATATTGCCCTGAAAACACAAATTTAAGGCTGAGCCTGTAGTTGTGGGAGGGGCTTGGTTCCCCTTTAAAAGGTCCTCCAACCCTTTCTCCCACACCATTATGCTGCCCTCCCACCACTCCCTCTTTTCACATCACCCTCTTTATTACAGGCCTACTGCATTTGTCAGTTCCAGCATACCACAACCGACTGGTATTATTTTACTATTTGTATTCTCAACTATGTTATGTTTTACGATTAATCCTACGGCATTATTGCTCTGAAAACACAAATATATAGGCCATGGCACTACACGATCAATCGATAATACATCCATGTCCCAATTATCCGCAAGTCTCGCATCATTCGAATGGATACTGTGTCCCACCTTCTCTTGGTCTGGGATAATCACATTATATTCATTTTGTTTAGGTTTTCTTTTGTTCCGTTTTATATTGGTGATACTATCCACCTGGAATCACGATAGGTATCTATCCTTATGCATTATAATTTTTTTTTTTTAAATTACAACTTTGTCTGGTGGGTTTCTAGATGTGTGTGTGAGTGTGTGTGAGTATGTGTGTATATATATACACACACATCTAGAAACCCACCAGACAAAGTTGTAATTTAAAAAAAAAAATTATAATGCATAAGGATAGATACCTATCGTGATTCCAGGTGGATAGTATCACCAATATAAAACGGAACAAAAGAAAACCTAAACAAAATTAATATAATGTGATTATCCCAGACCAAGAGAAGGTGGGACACAGTATCCATTCGAATGATGCGAGACTTGCGGATAATTGGGACACGGATGTATTATCGATTGATCGTGTAGTGCCATGGCCTAATGGGGAATAAATAAATAAATCAAGCCCCCGTTCCCTAGGACCCCATTTTTTTTTTTTTTTACATAATCTGGGCCATGGTGAAGCCAAGCGTAGTATTTGAGATAATGAACTATCTATAAGTGATATGAAAGTAATAAACTTAAAATAGCATGACAAAATACAGGAGATAAAAAAGACAGGAAATACAAAGACTAGAGAGGATTGTTGATTCTTGAAATACCTGGAATTGATGGATGAGACACAGAAAATATTAATATGATCACATAAACCCTTGAAAGTGTTCTGTAAGAAATGACCTAATGCAATTTCTGCTATTTAATTCAACCATTAGGCACAGTGGCGTACACATGACCCATGGGGCCCCGGTGCGAAAATTGATCCGTGGCCCCCCCCCCGCAACCCCCTGCGCTTACTCTGGCGGGCCGGGGCCGCAACACATTGCGGCGGGCACCTGGTCGCAGGGGTTGCAGGGCTGCGAACCCTGCGACCGCGGTATGTACACCATTGCATGCAGATGCACACACACTTAAAGGACCACTACAGACACCCAGATCACATCAGTTCAATGAAGTGGTCTGGGTGTCAGGTCCCTCTAGTTTTAACCCTGCAGCTGAAAACATAGCAGTTTAAGAGAAACTGCTATGTTTCACTGAGGGTTAATCCAGCCTCTAGTGGCTGTCTCACTGACAGCCGCTAGAGACGCTTCCGCGATTCTAAGACACTGAACGTCCATAGAAAAGCATTGAGTAATGCTTTCCTATGGGCGGTTTGAATGCGTGCGCGGCTCTTGCAGCGCATGCGCATTCGGAGCTGAGAGGCGGAGGGATCCCCTGCGCCAAGGGAGTCCGGCGCTGGAGAAAGGTAAGTGCTGAAGACACACACACACACACTCTCACGAACAGACGCATACACACTAGCTAACAGACACACACATTTACTGACAGACACACTCAGCGACAGACATACATACACACTCACTTACAAAACATACACTCTCACTGACAAACACACACTCACTGACAGACATCAAACAGACTCACTAACACACACACAAACACACTCAGTAACAGACACACACAGTAACACACTTACTGACACTCACTAGCAGACACACACTCAACAGACACACTCACTCACTGACACTAGCAGACACACACACTCTAACACACACTAACACACACATACACACAAACACACTCAGTAAGAGACACACACAGTAACACACTCACTGACACTCACTAGCAGACACAAACACTCTCACACTCACACTCACACACACTTACACTAACACACACGTTTTGTTTTTTTTAATTTAATCCCCCCAGCCTCCTTACCTTATGGAGTGCTGAGGGGATTCCCTGGGGTCCAGTGGTGCTGCTGGGCTCCTGGGGGGCCGGTCACCCGGCGGGCAGTCAGGCTGGCGGGCGCACGAGGGAGCACTCTCCCCTGAATGCTTCCTCTTCAGCTCCCTCGCGCGCCGCGTACTGATACCGGCGCCAGAAGATTACGTCATCTTCCGGCTCCGGTATCAGTGCGGTGCGCGAGGGAGCTGAAAAGGAAGCAGTTAGGGGAGAGTGCTCCCTCGCGCGCCCGCAGGACCGGCCGTAGAGTGACAGCAGGGCCAGCCTCGGGGGGCCCGGAGGTGGCCGGCTCTAGGGCCCCCCAGGAGAAGAGGCTGGCCCTGTGGCTACATACCGGGTCGCAGGGGCGGCCAGGCCCCCTGGTGGGCCGGGCCCGGTAGCAGCCGCGACCCCTGCGACCCTGGTATGTACGCCACTGATTAGGCATAATTATATATATATAATCACATTATTATAATTGACATGTAGCCATATAACATATAATAACATCGTGCATGAAACAACCAAATTCATTAGAGTAATACCAGGAACAAACTCACAAATGATACAAAGTGCAAGCTAACTTGAAGAATGCTTATAGAACACAAAAAAACTGCCGAATGGCACTTAACCTAAACCACATAAACGTTACGTCATTGTTTGAACGAATTGAAACAAATGTATAAGGCATTAATACACAAAAGATTTTTGTTTAAACAAATTGAAGTGAATGTATAATGTATTAATACATGGAAGATTAGCCATACGCTCGAATATAGGGAGCCTACCCTCGCAAAAAGGCTTGAACGGCGGGAATAGCACGAACGTGACCACTGAATGTGTTTGTGAGATTTGTCGGATAGCGATCTATATGTTCGGCAGAATTAGTGGGAAAAACTCAGCGAACGGGACAGCTAGTAGACCCGAAGGAGAGCTGAAATTGGCGGGAGATTCGAACGAAGTCCGTGAACTGAACAGTATGGAAAATGTAAGCAGGGAGTGTGGGTTTTTATATTGAAATGCTAACTCCTCTTACAAATACAGACCTTTGGCCTTTAAACATATATAGAATGAAATATACATTATTTCATTCTAAGTGTATTTACGTGATTGTATTAACCCCTTCAGGATGGAGTCAATAGTACACTTTCTGATCAAAACAAAATGTAAACAAAAACTGGAATTTGCGCTATATGTCTGTTCACCCGTAGTTCACCTCTTTCATATTAAGTGCACCCACACTTATTATATATAATTTTGTTCAGGAGAAATAGGGTTTTAACTTCTCATGAACTATTCATATATGTAACATAACTTATTATGAATAAAATCAAAAAACTGTGAGAAATGTAATTTTTGAAAACAAATTTGTAGTTCCGCCTCACATTTTAGCTGTAAATGTCATAATACTCAGGGCCGGATTAAGAGCACAGTGGGCCTGGTGCTGACAATTATGATGGGCCTAATTACGTAATCTTATCGACCAAAAACACTAAAACAGTAATTCCTCCCAAGCGTCATGTATCTGATGGAGATGGTACTGGAGGGAAACTCATAGGATGCAGCTATAAGAAAACACATACTCTATGCTAATCTCTCTCTAATTTATGATTTCATCTTTCAAGTAAATCCATAACCCCTAATAGCAGTGTCCAGTCAAGCAGGAAGTCAATGGGCGGGGTAAAAGGGTGTGTCACTGGTGCGAATCACGTGACCTGACCTGCCAAAAGGGGTGAACATGCCCAAAAAGGAGGCATGTCTGTCCAAAGAATTTGAAGGACAGCCTGGCATGAATGCATGTCAGGCTGCCTGCCTGCCAATCCTGCAGGCTGTCCAACTAAGGGCATACTATGCAGGCAGCACCCTGAGGTTGACATAAATGCATCTAATGACGCGCTCACTCCATGCTTTCCAAGGACTGTCCCCTAGCACTCGCTGGTCCACTTGGCTCCTTACCTTCTTACTAGCAGGCAGAAGTTCCTGGTATATAGTCTGAGACAGAGAAAAGGTGTATGTAGTGAGTGTAGAAGAAAGGGGACATGCCACAGTGTTAGAGAGACCAACGTCTGCATTACCTAAACTAATTTTATTGTCAGCCAGTCCACAAATGTTTTGTTCCCATACATCCCTCTTAAGCTTCCAAACTTAAAGGGACACTATAGTCACCAGAACAACTACAGCTTGTTGTATTTGTTCTGGTAAGTAGAATCATTCCATTCAGGCCTTTTGTAGTAAACACTGTCTTTTCAGATGAAATAACTCCACTGGCCACTCCTCCTTAGATGGCTGCTAGAGGTGCTTCCTGGGGCAGTACTGCCTAGTGTGTAGCACTGCCATTTAGTGTCTCCACCCTCTGCATGCAGACACTGAACATTCCTCATAGAGATGCATTGATTCAATTTATCTTTATGAGGAGATGCTGATTGGCCAGGGCTATGTTGGACTTGTGCTGGCTCTGCCCCTGATCTGCCTAGTTGACAGTCTCAGCCAATCCTATGGGGAAGTATTGTAATTTGCTCAGACCACCACTTCTGATGATGTCAGCAGACAGTCAGTTCAGAGGCAGAGCCAGCAGCTGCAGACTTGAATACAAGTTATATTTTACTATACTTAGGGAGGCAAGAAGGGGCCAGGGTGGTGGTTTTAACATAATAGAGTCAGAAATACATGATTGTGTCCCTGACCCTATAGTGCTCTTTTAAGCAAGAGTATGTGAAGAGTAGTAAGGGTTGCCACCTTTCTTGGAAAAAAATACCAGCCTCATTTGTATAATCAAAAGGAGTGAATCAGAGAAAATTCTGTAAAAACACCAACAAACTACTCACAGTTTGATTCTGCTGTATAGATGGATTGCTCCCAGTGTCTCAGTCTCGCAAGTCACCCAATGTCGCAGTGTCCCTATGTATCACAGTGTCAGTGTCCCCATGTCACCCAGTCCCCTAGTCTCCCAGTGTCTCAGTGTCCTCATTTCTCCCAGTGTCCCAATGTCTCAGTGTGTCCCTGAGAGACCCGGGGACACTGAGAGACATGGGGACACTGAGACATTTAGGGAAACTGGGAGACATGGGGACACTGAAACATTTGGGGACACTAAGACACTAGGGACACAGAGACATGGGAACACAGACACTGGGAGACTAGGGGACACTGGGAGACTTGGGGACACTGGCTGGGAGACAGACACTTGGGGACACTGGGAGACATGGGGACAGTTGTGGACATAGACATGGGGACACTGGGACATATAGGGACACTAGGCACACTGAGACACTAGGAACACAGACACTGGGAGACATGGGGACACTGAAACATTTGGGGACACTAAGACACTAGGGACACAGAGACATGGAAACACAGACACTGGGAGACTAGGGGACACTGGGAGACTTGGGGACATTGGAAGACTAGGGGACACTGGCTGGGAGACAGACACTTGGGAGACAGACACTTGGGGACACTGGTAGACATGGGGACAGTTGTAGACATAGACACGGGGACACTGGGACATATAGGGACACTGGGACACATGGGGACACTAGGCACACTGAGAGACATGGGACACAGACACTGGGAGACTTGAGGACACTGAGACCCTAGCAACACTGGATGGGGGACATGGGGACACTGGGAGAAATGGGGACATAGTGTCTCCGTGTCCCAATGTCTCAGTGTCTCGCAATGTCCCTATGTCTCACAGCATCCCCATGTGTCTCAGCATCCCCATGTGTCCCAGTGTCCCTAGTCTCTCAGTGTCCCCATGTTTTCCAGTGTCCCCAAGTGTCCCCATGTTTTCCTGTGTCCCCAAGTGTCTCAGTGTTTCCAGGTCTCCCAGTGTCTGTGTCCCCTAGTGTCTGTGTTCCCATGTGTCCCCTAGTGTATGTGTCCCCAAGTGTCTGTGTCACCTAGTGTCTGTGTCCCCATATGTCCCCTAGTGTCTATGTGCCCCAATGTGTCTCAGTGTCCACATGTGTCCCCTAGTGTCTCAGTGTCCCCATGTGTCCCTGCTGCCTTTCCCCCCATCCCTCACTTACCTGAGCTGTAGAGCTGCTGTCTGGACTCTCTGTGCTGTGTAGCTGCTCCCCCACAGATCACTGAGTAGTAGAGAGAGGCAGGGAGGGTTATGCTGTAACTTCCTATCCCTGCCTCTCTCCACACACAGTGACCCCTAGTGGCCGGTGCTGGTATTGCAGAGTAATCTCCATCTATTCTGAGAAAAATACCTGCATTTGTATTGCCGGTATTACTGCAATACCGGCATGGCCAGGCAACCTCAAATACCGGCTGTGCCAGTAAAATACCAGTCAGGTGGCAAACCTAAGAGTAGTGTGTAAAAAAAAAAAAAAAAAAAAACATTTTTTTTTTTTTTTTTAAATGGGCCTATTCCATGGGCATGGGCCTGGAGCTGCAGCTCCATCAGCCCCTATGTTAATCCGGCCCTGATAATACTGTTAGCTTTTACTGCAAAAAAAGCACATATTTTGATTCAGCAAAGTCTCACGAGTCCAACAGTAGCCCCCGTTAACAGTTTTTATGGTGTTTTGGAAAATTAAAGGGTCCAATATAGCACATTCAATTTTTCACTTTTTTCACATTGAAATTTGCCAGATTAGTAACGTTTCCTTTGAGACCGTGTGGTAGCCCAGGAATGAGATTTACCCCCATGATGGCCTGCCATTTGCAAAAGTAGACTACCCAAGGTATTGCAAGTGGGGTATGTCCAGTCTTTTGTGGTAGCCACTTCGTCACAAATACTGGCCAAAGTTAGCATTCATATTTGTTTTTGTGTGAAAAAAGCAAAAAACAAATATTTAGCCAGTGTTTGTGACTAAGTGGCTACTAAAAATGACTGGACATATGCCATTTGCAATTCCCTGGGTTGTCTACTTTTTCAAATGGTGTGCCATCATGGGGGGAATTCTTTTTCCTGGGCTACCATACGGTCTCAAAAGGCAACATAACCAATCTGGCAAATTTCAATGTGAAATAAATGAAATGCAGGACTTATATTTGACTCTCTAACTTTCCAAAACACCATAAACACTGTACATGGGGGTACTGTTATTTTCGGGAGACTTCACTGAACACAAAATAAGTGTTTCAAAGTTACTTAAATATACACGTAGCTGGGTGGTCATCCGTAGAAGGGAAAGGCAAACAAGAGCTGAAATAAAAGTAAGGTAGATGACATGTTACAAACAGTGATAGTAAGTATATAAAACCAGGGTAAACCAATCTGATTATCCTCACGGACCTCCAGCGTCCGATTTTCCCCTTAAGAAAGCATTGAATAATGCTTTCCTATGGAAAGGTCTAATGCACGCGCTGCCATTGACACATGTACATTAGGTCTCCCCCGCCAGCCTGACCCAGCGCGGAGAGACATCGGCGCTGGATTTAGGTAAGTGGCTGAAGTGGTTTTAGCCCCTTTCAGCACCGAGGGAGGGGCGCCCCGAGGGAGGGGGGCACTCCAAGAGCCTATAGGTTTGGTTTTCTGGCACTACAGGATCCCTTTAAGGTGTCTGCCAGCAAATTCCCTGACATTTACATTTTATAGTGAATTTTTCACCTTCTTACCTTTTGGCATAATTAAACAAAACTATGGGATAAAAGACAGATACTATTTCACCTCAGCTGTGTTGAAATTAGTCGCCTAAATAATGAACTACAATCCATTTCTAGCTTTACCATACAACTTCCACCAAACTGATATAATTGATTGGAGAGGAGTTTTTCAGTTAATTAATAAATTCTTTGTTTTTGAAGCGCATAGTCAGATACATGCTGGAGGTAAGACATATGACAGGTTACATGAGTTGATGCAGTGACATTTTGTTAAAGAGAAATTGTTGCGCTTTTTTTGCAAACAAGATAATTCAGCAATTTTCTCATCATATATAAAAAGTATGGCGAGTAAGTTACATAGTTACATAGCTGAAAAGAGACTTGCGTCCATCAAGTTCAGCCTTCCTCACATATGTTTTTTGCTGTTGATCCAAAAGAAGGCAAAAAAAAACCCAGTTTGAAGCACTTCCAATTTTGCAACAAGCTAGGAAAAAAATTCCTTCTTGACCCCAGAATGGCAGTCAGATTTATCCTTGGATCAAGCAGTTATTACCCTACATTGAAAGATTATATCCTTGAATATTCTGTTTTTGCAAGTATGCATCTAGTAGCTGTTTGAACATCTGTATGGACTCTGATAAAAACCACTTCTTCAGGCAGAGAATTCCACATCCTGATTATTCTTACAGTAAAAAAACCTTTCCTTTGCCTTAGACAAAATCTTCTTTCTTCTAGTCTAAACGCATGACCTCGTGTCCTATGTAAAGTACGGTTTGTGAATAGATTTCCACACAATGGTTTGTATTGGCCTCGAATATATTTGTATAATGTTATCATATCCCCTCTCAGGCGACGTTTTTCTAAACTAAATAGGTTTAAATTTGTTAACCTTTCTTCATAGCTGATATGTTCCATTCCTTTTATTAATTTTGTAGCCCACCTCTGCACTTTTTCTAGTGCCATAACTTTAGAACAGGTGCCCAAAATTGCACAGCATATTCAATGTGTGGTCTTACCAGTGATTTATAAAGAGGCAAAATGATATTCTCGTCCCGAGAATGAATGCCCTTTTTCATGCATGACAATACCCTACTGGCATTGGCCACTGCTGATTGACATTGCACATTGTTGCATAGTTTGTTGTCTATAACAATTCCCAAGTCTTTTTCGTGTGTTGTTATCCCTAATTCGCTTCCATTAAGGGTATACGTTGCTTGTGTATTCTTTACGCCGAAGTGCATAACTTTGAATTTTTTCAACATTAAATTTCATCTGCCATTTGAGTGCCCAGTCCTCCAGTCTATCTAAATCCCTCTGCAGCAAAGTAATATCTTGCTCACATTGTATTATTTTACAAAGTTTTGTGTCATCTGCAAACACTGAAACATGACTTTCAATGCTGTCTTCAAGATCATTTATAAACATGTTAAATAGAAGGGGTCCCAGAACAGACCCCAGAGGGACACCACTTGCCACCTCTGTCCAGCTTGAAAATTTACCATTAACGACAACTCTTTGTACTCTGTTTTTAAGCCAATGTTCTACCCAAGAACAAGCATTTTCATCTAGACCGATTTCCTTGAGTTTGAACACTAATCTTCTGTGTGGAACTGTATCAAATGCCTTGGCAAAGTCCAAATAGATCACATCCACTGCAACACCCTGATCTCTACTTCTACTTACTTCTTCGTAGAATGCAATCAAGCTAGTTTGACACGACCTGTGCTTCATAAAACCGTGCTGATTTTTGCTGATAACCATGTTCTTCTCAAGGAATTCTTGAATATAATCCAGTAATAACCTTTCAAATATTTTACCAGCCACAGAAGTTAAGCTCACAGGTCTATAATTTCCAGGCAAGGATTTTGAACCCTTTTTGAATATAGGAACCACATCTGCCTTCCTCCAATCCTCCGGAACACTTCCTGAAAGAAAAGAATCTTGAAAGATTAAAAACAGAGGTTCACTTATTTCTACACTTAGTTCCTTAAGTACACGTGGATGGATACCGTCAGGCACTGGAGCTTTGTTTATATTAACTTTCTTTAGTTGCTGCAGCACCTTGTCTTGAGTTAACCAATTACAATTATTCTGCAAGTTTTTAGTAGCAATCATTTGCACATCTATTGCCATGGGTTCTTCCTTAATATATACAGAGGAGAAATAGTTATTTAAAATTCCTGCCTTTTCCTGGTCTTCATTGACTAACACCCCCGTTTCAGTTTTTAGTGTACCTACACTTTAATTTTTGTTTTTTTTAGAATTTATGTACTTAAAAAATGCTTTGGGGTTGGTTTTGCTCTCTTTAGCTATCATTTTTTTCATTTTGAAGTTTAGCAAGTCTAATTGCCTTTTTACACGCATTCTTTGCTTCCATATATCTTTTATAAGATGCATCTGATTTGTCTGATTTAAATGCTTTAAATGCCCTTTTCTTATTTTTAATATCTTGTTTTACTTTTCTAGTAAGCCACATTGGTTTTAATTTGTTTCTTTTATATTTATTTCCCAATGGTACATACTGAAAAATGTACCTTTCTAATATTTGTTTGGAAGATGATCCATTTATCCTCAGTGTTCTTTTCACTAAAGAGTTTATGCCAGTAAATATATTGTAAAGCTTCCCTTAACTTATTGAAATTGGCCTTTTAAAAATTATATGTTTTAGTATACCCCATGTGCTTTTGGTTTTTTTTTGAGTTTATTTCAAAGGACACTATATTGTGATCACTATTTCCCAAGTGCTCACCTACTTGAATGTTGGTCAAAAGATCAACGTTGTTTGTTAAAACCAGGTCCAGACAAGCGTCCATTCTAGTTGGTGCTTGTACTAGTTGTGATATGAAGGTGTCATTTAACAAGTTTAAAAACCTAATTCCCTTTGCTGAGCTACTAGTCCCTCTGTCCCAATTTATGTCCGGGTAATTAAAATCTCCAATAATTAAAGTGTTACCCAGATTTACAGCTTTCTCAATTTGCTCAAACAGCTGTTGTTCCTCGTCAATATTAACATTAGGTGGTTTATAACATATCCCAACCAATAGTTGGTTTTCCTTATTTTTCCCCAAGCAGATATTTACCCATAAAGCCTCCACATTTTCCTCATTGCATTCCATTTGCTTAAGATTTGGCTTTAAATCATGGTTGACATACAAACATACCCCACCACCCTTCTTGTTTTTCCTATCCTTCCTAAATAACATGTACCCATTTAAGTTAACTGCCCAGTCATGTGTCTCATCCCACCATGTTTCAGTTATGCCTATTATATCATATTGTTTAGTGTATGCTAATGCCTCTAGTTCCCCCATTTTGTTAGGCTCCTTGCATTAGTAAGCATACATTTAATATCATGCATCACTTGTATATTTTGTGAATTATCAACATTACATAGCTTCTCTGTTCTGAGCTTGCCCCTCCCCCCGTCTCCACCCTCCTTATACTGTGCTAAAGCCCATCTCCTTTCTGTCCTATCTCCATTTTGTAAATTGCTATGAACCTCCCCCCTACTACTAGTTTAAAATCTCCTCCAACCTTCTAGCCATCCTATCCCCCAGCACTGCAGACCCTCTCCCGTTTAGGTGCAATCCATCACTACTATAAAGGTTGTACCCAATCGTAAAGTCGGCCCAGTGCTCTAAAAACCCCAAACCCTCCTTCCTGCACCAAGACTTCAGCCACGCATTAACCTCTCTAATCTCCCGCTGCCTTTCCACTGTAGCGCGTGGCACAGCCAATATCTCAGAGAATACCACCTTGGAGGTCCTTTTCTTAAGTTTGCTACCTACTTCCCTGAAATCATTCTTTAGGACCTTCCATCTTCCTCTTACTTTGTCATTGGTACCAACATGGACCATGACCCTCCCAATAATCCATCCACTCTGTCAGCAACATGCCGGACCCGAGCACCCGGGAGACAGCAAACTGTCCGGTTGAGCCGATCAGAGCGGAAGATTGCCCTATCTGCTCTCCTAATGATAGAGTCCCCTACCACCACAACCTGTCTTGCCTTCCTTACATTTTGATTCCCACCCGTACTAGGGGGGCTGTTAGCTCGGCTGTTAGAAGTAACAGCTTCCTCTAATACAGCTACTCCTGAGCTGATGCTCCCAACATCTTCTCCTCAAATGGGCAAATCTGCTAGATTGCACCAAATCAGGACTAGCTAGCCCTTTCCTCTTCCCTCCCCCCCTGATTCCTCGCCCCACTGTCACCCAGCTACATGCCTGTTCCCCATCTGTCTTATCTCCTCCCTCTCCACTACCTGTCCCCACTAAACTCTGCTCAGTCAGCAGCAGACTCCTCTCAAGATTGTCGATCTCCCTCAAAGTTGCGATTTGCTTCTCGAGATCTCCAATCTGAGCTTCCAGAGAAGCCACTCGCACACAACCATCACAGAGGTATGGATCCTGGACGGGTACATCCAGGCATCCATACATGCAACATATGTGCATTGAGTTAAACCAGCAATCTTGCTAACACTCATTTCCCCAGATACAGAACAATAAAAATAAAATAAAAATATATAAATAAAAAAATATATATATAAAATTACAAATAAAAAAATTACCTTGATAGTTTAAACCCCTAGTTAGTTTTAACTCCTGGTTTTCTAACTCCTACTTGAAAGAGTCTACGTAATAGTTTCTGCTTCCAAGTAATGTGAGCAAGCTCAGTGAGTTAGGGGTGTGCCTTTATGGGGATACAAATCCCACACAGATGCAATTAATGAACACTCCCCCAATCAATAAAGCAGCAGCACAAAAGAGGGGGAAAAACCAGAACACAAAAAAAAAAAAAATGTAAAAAACTAAACTTTTTTTTTTTTTTTTTAAACTTTTTCCAACTGAACCAATTAAACAAAAATAAAATACAAACCACTCTCCAAAGTATACAAACCACTCCAAGCAACTCCTGGTTTTCTAACTCCTACTTGAAAGAGTCTACTTAATAGAGTCTGCTTCCAAGTAATGTGAGTCAAGTCATTGCTTAAAGTCATTGCTTAAATAAAAAAAACATTGTTAGAGATATTTCAATGAACAGTTGCGCAATTTTTAAGATATCGTGGTTAAACAATAGCTGTGTGCCTGACGTGCGTGGTAATGGGTTTCAATAGAGAAGCTGTGTGTGGTTACTCAAGCGGCGACTAGGTTGTGTGTACTTTGACTGACCAGTGGTGGAGGAGTAGGTTCCGACCCTGGTGTAGGTCTCGATAACCATATGTGTTCCCACAGACCTGAGGGGGTGGAGGGGAAGGACTGGCAAAAGCTGTTGGTTGGAGGTCTAATGTGTAGTTTTGGTGTGGCTAAAGTGTGGAGGAGGGCAGTATGGTTTCAGGGGTCTGGGAGCCCATACATTGGATTTTCAATAAAGGGCCAGTTATTCCCTATCCTGTGAGAGCGCTGCCCTTGATGTATAAATCATGTCCCTCTGGTGGGGGGTAGTGTGCATGGAGAGCGCCACGGGGGTTCATGTGGTTCTAACTCTGTGCCCACATCCTGCCCTATCCCCTCCGTGGTGGTGGCCGTTTGAGTGAGAGGTCTAGTGGTGAGGCGCAGGATACAAGTGTGTACATATCAGCTGAACAAAAGAACATAAACTGAAATAATCTTGGTATCAACTTTAAGGAATATAGAACAACGTCTGGTGAGGCTTCAGCTCGAACAAGTTAATGGTAGGAATAGTATGAACGGTCTAGCACTGTAGATCTGCAATGGGAGTTCACGTGGTGGTCGCCACGTTGGTGTCCGCTAGGGTCCTCCTGGGTACGGAGGGGGGGCTGTGCCAGCTGGGTCTCAGGTGTGGGGATGCGCCGCTTCATGCGTTTGCCTGTTTGTGTCATTGGTGGCGGTCCAAAGACCAGGACCCCTATGTGCCTGATGATGAGAGGAGTCTAAGCGTATGGACCAACAGGGCCTGGTGCAGGGTAACCACACGCTCCTTGGTGTTGAGCACCAGTGTTTGTGCGGCCACATACCAGTGCCCTGATGTAGCTTTAGCGGAAGCCAGGAACTGGATGTAATACAGATATGTATCCAGCACTAGAAACAAGGCAAGACTAGAACAGGCACCAAGCAAGAAGACAAGACAAGACTAGAAGTACCCAGAGCCAGAGAAGAACAGAAAGCAGTCATATACGGTCCAGTGGTTGTATAAGTCCTCCATATTCTCATTCCCCAGTACCTTACCCACATAAAAGAAGTCCATCGGCGATCATGTTAAAATCCTGTTTACTGGCACTATGTCACTTCCTGATATGTGTTTACATTTGTTTTGTGGAATCACACAAACGCAAGATACATGATAGGTATGCGAATGGTAAGGGAAAGAGAAATAAAATTGTGTGAAAGTCCTTATGTACAAATATATCACATAAATAGTGTACTATATGGCAAAAACTGCAAACGCTATACTCTAAAAACATATGAATACAAATGTGAATATAAAATACCACATAAAAAGTATTTAAATGTAATTCTGGACCTCCAAGTCTATATTGAACCCTAAAGGGGACAATGTCTCCATATCGTAAATCCACCTCATTTCAGCTTTATTTATTTTATTTAGGTGGTCGCCCCCTCTCCAGCCTTTCTCAACTTTTTGGATCCCTATGAAGTGCAAATATTTTGGGTCACCCTTATAAATTTAAGCAAACTGCGCAGACACAGAATGACTATTACCTTTATTTCTAATGTTTCTTACGTGCTCACTTATTCTTGTTTTAAAGGCCTATAGTTGGTCTCCCTATATACTGAAGGCTACATTCACATGTGAGAAGATGTATTACACTCTTGGTGGCACAAGAAATAAAATAATCAATCTCTTTATTTCTTTTGAAATAAAATTCTCGTTTTTGTTTTTTAATTTTTATTGGTAGTTTCCTTACAAGCTTTGCATTTACCGCAGTTAAAGAAGCCATTCAATTCCTTTTTAAATACATCTTTATTTTTCTATTCATTTACAATACAACTCTTTAAAATTTAAAATTTGTTAGAAATTCTTTGCCCCTCCTAAAAACTAACTTAGGTTTGGCACCTATAAATTCTTTTAAATCCTCATTTTGTTTGAAGATGTGCCAATGCCTATTTAAAATATTTTTTAAAACCTTACCTTGTGAGCTATAGTTACATATAAAACTCATTTGTTCATTTGGTGCCTGATTTCTCTCTCCTTTATAGGTTAAAATGTCCTTCCTATTTTTACTCTGTACCGTTTTAAATTGTTCTTCAATAGAGTTGAGCGAACCCGAACTGTAAAGTTCGGGTTCGAATCGAACATTACTGTTTTTGGACACTGGACCCGAACACGGGCATTTCAGTGTATGTTCAGGTTGGAGTTCGGTGTGCGTCGATTTAATGTCACGCTTTGAAAGGCTGCAGGGCAGCCAATCAACAAGCGTTTGACCCGTGTGCCCTTAGAAGCATTCACAGCCATGCCTACTAATGGCATGGCTATGATTGGCCAGTGCAGCATGTGACCCAGCCTCTATATATAAGCTGGAGTCCCGTAGCGCCGCACGTCACATGAGCTCTTATTAGTGTAGGGAGAGGAGGATGCTAAAAAGTAAATTTGGAGTGTGCACTTCATATCTGAGAGTCAAATAGAACCGTCAAATACTGTGGTTACAGCACAGTTTTAAAAAATCATATTTTTTTGGTGCTAAATAGTACCTTTGCTGCCTGCGGTGCACTTCATATCTGAGAGTCAAATAGAACCGTCAAATACTGTGGTTACATCACACTTTGAAAAATTCACATTTCTTTGGTGCTAAATAGTACATTTGGTGTGTGCACTTCATATCTCAGAGTCAAATAGAACCGTCAAATACTGTGGTTACATTGCAGTTCATTCAAATTTGTTAGCTGCTAAATAGTACATTTGGGGCCTGCACTTCATATCTGAGAGTCAAATCGAACCGTCAAATACTGTGTTACATCGCACTTTGAAAAATTATAATTTTTTTGGTGCTAAATAGTACATTTGGGGCCTGCACTTCATATCTGAGAGTCAAATAGAATGATCAAAAATACTGCTGTGACATTGCAGTTTGACTAATTCACATTTTTTGGTGCCAGAAGTAAATTTGTGGCGTGCACTTCATATCTGAGAATAAAATAGAACCGTCAAATACTGCTGTGACATTGCAGTTTGACTAATTCACATTTCTTTGGTGCTAAATAGTACATTTGGGGCCTGCATTTCATATCTGAGAGTCAAATAGAACCGTCAAATACTGTGGTTACATCGCAGTTTTAAACATTAACATTTTTTGGGTGCTAAATAGTACCGTATATACTCGAGTATAAGCCGAGTTTTTCAGCAAATTTTTTGTGCTGAAAAACCCCAACTCGGCTTATACTCTAGTCAATAGTCTGTATTATGGCAATTTGCATTGCCATAATACAGACTGGGGCTGTGGGGGCTGCAGAGATCTTACTTACCTCTCCTGCAGCTCCTGTCAGCTCTCTCCTCCTCCGCGCCGTCCGTTCAGCACCTCGGTCAGCTCCCAGTGTAAATCTCGCGACTTACAGTGTGAGCTGACAGAAGAGCTGACCGGACGGCGCGGAGGAGGAGAGAGCTGACAGGAGCTGCAGGAGAGGTAAGTAAGATCTCTGCAGCCCCCACAGCCCCCCCCACTGAACTGCCAATGCCACTCGACCACCAGGGAAGGAGCCCCCCTCCCTGGCACGCTAGCAAGCAGGGAGGGGGACAAAAAACATGTATCATAGTAATAAAAATAAATGAATTAATAATTTAACAAAAAAAATGAATAATAATACAATAATAAAAATAGTAATAACAAAAATATATAACAAAAAAATGAAAATAATAATACAATAATAAAAATAGTAATAAAAAAATTATATAAAAAAAAAAATAATAATATAATAATAAAAATAGTAATAAAAAAAATTATATAAAAAAAAAATTCAAATAATAATAATAAAAAATATATTAAAATGCCCACCCCCCACCAAGGCTCTGCATCACACACACACACTGCACTCATATACACACTGCATTCACACACACACACACACTGCACTCATATACGCACTGCATTCACACACACACACACTGCACTCATACACACACTCTGCACTCATACACACACACTGCACCCATACACACTGCACCCATACACACTGCACCCATACACACTGCACTCATACGCACACACTGCATTCATACACACACACTGCATTCATTATATACACACACTGTAAATAAAAATTTAATTAATATAATTTTTTTAGGATCTAATTTTATTTAGAAATTTACCAGTAGCTGCTGCATTTCCCACCCTAGTCTTATACTCGAGTCAATAAGTTTTCCCAGTTTTTGGGGGTAAAATTAGGGGCCTCGGCTTATATTCGGGTCGGCTTATACTCGAGTATATATACGGTACATTTGGTGTGTGCACTTCATATCTGAGTCAAATAGAACCGTCAAATACTGTGGTTACAGCACAGTTTTAGAAATTCAAATTTTTTAGGTGCTAAATAGTACATTTGGGGCCTGCTCTTCATATCTGAGAGTCAAATAGAACCGTCAAAAATACTGCTGTGACATTGCAGTTTGACTAATTCACATTTATTTGGTGCTAAATAGTACATTTGGGGCCTGCACTTCATATCTGAGAGTCAAATAGAACCATCAAATACTGTGGTTACAACGCACTTTGAAAAATTCTATTTTTTTAGGTGCTAAATAGTACATTTGGGGCCTGCTCTTCATATCTGAGAGTCAAATAGAACCGTCAAATACTGTGGTTACAGCACAGTTTTAAAAATTCAAATTTTTTAGGTGCTAAACAGTACCTTTGGGGCCTGCACTTCATATCTGAGAGTCAAATAGAACCGTCAAAAATACTGCTGTGACATTGCAGTTTGACTAATTCACATTTCTTTGGTGCTAAATAGTACATTTGGGGCCTGCACTTCATATCTGAGAGTCAAATAGAACCGTCAAATACTGTGGTTACATCGCAGTTTTAAACATTCAAACATTCAAGTAACAGATGGAGCGATCAAAGGAACCATAACTGATTTAATGAGCCATTCGCAGTTTCACTGTAGCAGCTGTGCATGCTTCCGGCATTCTCACCCTGCTGCTGCTTGCCTGTCTGCGCTGCAGCGTAACTTCGGCCTTCCCGCTCACCACCTCATATGCGACGTACCCACAAGGTGGAACTCCACCTTGCACATGCTGGAGAGACTGTGCGAGCAGCAGCAGGCGATAGTGGAGTTTTAGCTGCAGCACGCACGGGTCAGTCGCTCTGCACCAGACTTGCCCTCCAATAGATCCTCGTTAAAGGATTTAAAGTGTACTCATTCCAATGACAGAACCTCGAAAGAGTCCTGTATTGTTATTTATCATCACTACCTCCCCGCGTCGGGAGTGGGTAATTTGTGTGCTTGCTGCCTTCCTTGGCCAGCCTGCTGGATCTCCGTTACAAGGACAACGTGCCGTCCTTAATTCCCTCACTGGAGCGTGATCAGAAGATGCGCGACTACAAGCGCACGCTGGTAGACGTGCTGCTGAGGGCATTCCCAACTGACACCAGGGGCTCAGTGGAAGCACAAGGCGAAGGCAGAGGAGGAGGAAGAGGTCATCAACGCAGCTGGGGCGCCGCCAGCACCTCACAAGGCAGGGTTAGCTTGGCCGAAATGTGGAAAAGCTTTGTCAGCACGCCACAACAACCAGCACCACCAGCTGATATGGAACATCTTAGCAGGAGGCAGCATTTCAGCAACATGGTGGAACAGTACGTGTGCACACGCCTACATGTACTGACTGATGGGCCTGCCCCATTCAACTTCTGGGTCTCCAAATTGGGCACATGGCCTGAACTTGCCCTTTATGTCTTTGAGGAGCTAGTCTGCCCTTCAGCCAGTGTATTGTCTGAACGTGTGTTTAGCACAGAAGGGTGGTGTTATCACAGGCAAGCGCAGCCGCCTGTCCACAGCCAATGTGGACAAGTTCACATTCATTAAAATGAACCAGGTATGGATCCCTCCAGACTTGTCTGTACCTTGTGCAGAATAGACATTTATACCGGCCTCACCCAGCCATTGTTGTACTCAAGTGCACTTATTCTTTGTTTTCTTTTATTATATGTCCCAATATTTTGGGGGCTACTCCAATAAAAAAAAAAAAACACAAAAAACATATAAAACAGTGTTGGCTACCTCCTCCACCGCCGCTTCCACCTACACTGCCATGGTCAACCTCTTACTCCACATCCACCTCCTCCTCCTAGAGAAGGGTGCGAAAGCAAAGCGGCCATCCCCTAGACAGTACGCCTGCTACTGCCCACCGCACCCAGGAACCGAGCACACCAAAGCCAGCTCCAAGGAGTTCCCTGGCGTGGCAGTTCTTCAGACGATGTGCTGACAACAAGACACTAGTGGTTTGCACGCTGTGCAATCAGAACCTGAAGCGAGGCATAAACGTTCTAAACCTGAGCACAACCTGCATGACCAGGCATCTACATGCAAAGCACGAGCTGCAGTGGAGTAAGCACCTCAAAAAGGTCTCAGGCTCCTACTGCTTCCTCTTCTGCTGCTGTCTCGGCCTCTTCCTTCACCTCTGGAGTGACAGTGGGACCTGCCACCCCGCAAACAGAGGATGTGGCAGCAACGCCACCACGTCCGCCACCGTCCCCAAGCATCTCCACACTGTCCCATGGAAGCGTTCAGCTGTCCATCTCCCAAACACTGGAGAGAAAGAGGAAGTACCCCCCTACCCACCCGCGATCCCTGGCCCTGAATGCCAGCATTTCAGAATTCCTGGCCTTTGAAATGCTGTCATTCCGTCTGGTGGAGACGGACAGTTTTAAAAACCTGATGGCATTATTGGACTGCAAGAAATGCACCGCAGGCCGCAAATGTTGCTTTTTTTTTTAGTTGTCCCAATATTTTGGGGGCAACCCCAATAAAAAAAACAAAAAAAACCCAAACAAATAAACAGTGTTGGCTACCTCCTCCTCCTCACCGCTGCTTCCACCTACACCGCCACCGCCTCCTCAACCTATGGGTCACTTAGTATAAACTATGTACACAATAGCAGAGGCTTGTGAAGGCCTTTTCTCCATGTATCAGGAGTTGAGCTCAGTTTGAACAATGAAAGAGAATACCCTGCACTCCAACCCTCTCTCAAATGGATAATTCTGATGATCCTCCTGACAGCCATGCTTTAGATTTTGATTTATGTTCTTCCAAAGCTAAAACTGGACGGTCCGTTTTTTTTTTTTTTTTTCAACCACACTACCCTGGGTTTTCCCCTTCAGGGCTCTGTTGTGTCAGGCTGCTTGCCTGAGGACCCTCGCGATTCGCGGCATTTTACCGCGATCGCGCGGGTCCAACCGGTTTGATTAGGGTCCAGGATGCTGGGGGGTGGATGGGGGGGCACGAGGGGGTGCCGACCGGTACCGTCGTGCCGCGATCGCGGACCAAGCGGCAAAATTTGCGCGCGAACGGCGGCCATCTTGGATCTCGCGATACCGCGAGATCCTCGGCGGCCATCTTAATTTCGCCAGTTCGTGATTCCCACAAACTGCCACTCGGTTTTTTAAAGGTAAAGTGAAAACATTTTGGATGCTGTTGGAAATAAAAGTTCTTTGCCACATAATATATTTGTGTAAAACTAAATACACTTCTCACTGCAGTTAACCCCTGCAACTCTGTGCTAAGAGCCACTGCAGGTAACTTACCTTCAAAATTGTATTGCACATCAGGCTAAGCACACTTCTCAATGCAGTGAACCCCCGCAACTCTGTGCTAAAGGGCCACTGTGGGTAACTTATCATTGGGATTGTATTGCACCAAACCAGGAACAACTCCCATCAGGCTAAGCACACTTCTCACTGCAGTTAACCCCTGCAACTCTGTGCTCAGGGGCCACTGCAGGTAACTTACCATTGGGATTGTACTACACCAAACCAAGAACAACTCCCATCAGGCTCAGGCTGCACTGCCCAATTGGATGATAACTCACAGAAGGCAATGATGATTGATCCACACGGGTGAAAACACCAAAGAACTATCCAGAAACCATTACAAATTTGTTTACAAAGGGTGACCACCACGCCCAATCAGGGGCTTATAACGAAGTACGCACAATCCACAGTGGCGAAGATTCCACAAAATTACATACACAAGGATAATTCCTTACAAAAGCGTACTGAGGTCTTCGATACCTCCCATTACCGGGCTTACGTCCCGACCATTACCGGGCTTACGTCCCGACCATTACCGGGCTTACGTCCCGACCATTACCGGGCTTACGTCCCAACCATTACCGGGCTACGTCCCAACATTAATGACCGTTCACCCCGGTCGATAGGAGGGTGACCCCTCTACAGACCACTAGTCAAATTCCTAGTGGTACTGAGTACATGGTACCTGGGTGTCCCCCAGTTGTACGTGGAAGCCACTGTGTACGCACTGACGTATACACTGTCTCCCCACAGAAGGGAGAAAATCATGCTACCATGGTGTCAGACACTCCTCCATCATCAATGGTGGATTTCCAGGCCATGATCACTGCCGTGGGGTCGGCTTCGGGAAAAAGGCTTTAGTCAAAAGGATGACGCAGACACCGCCGGAGATGGTGGACACCACGCCTCCATCAAGAACAGAGGATAAGGAACCTACACAACTTAGGCAGGAGACAGGGGCGTCCAAACACCAATGGATGAGCTCCAACACAACCCTTCTGTTACGGTTGCCTCCAGGCTGGCTGGAAGTTGGACCGTAGGAAAGGATGCTCCTAGCGCTCACCAAAGGACCATCAGCTCCGCAGCCACCATAAGCACTGCAGACTCCACGAACCACCGCTGCTGGGCTGGTATCTCGCCGTCTGCTCTGCGCCCTGGACCTACGACCAGGCTCCAGGTTCCAAAAGGCGAACCTCTTCCTTCTGTAGAGCGAAGCAGGATCAGGAACAAGAGCTCTTACAAGAGCTCAGTAGCTAAGGGAGTATGACGAGCATAGCAATCCCTGTAGTGATTATAGCTGTCCTCTACAAACATGAGTCAAGGCTGCAAGTTAGAGGGTCAGAAGAGGTCTCAGGTGCTGGAACACCCAGCCTGGCTTTTATTGAGGTTACATGCAAACAGGACACTCCCAGGGGGAGGCATAAAATCACCAATCACACATCTGGTGCAACCCACACATCCCCTCCCCTCAGATAAACAGTTAAACCAATTATTACATACAATAAAAATACAGTTTTCACACACACACTGTAACTTTAAAACCATACATTCAATTTCCATAAAAGTTACATATTCAGACTCGGCATACATCAAACATAAACACTACCAAAAATCAGCCAAATCCCTCCAGAGGATCAAAAGTTAGCTGGAGGTCCCTTTATGACCGACCACAAGCACATTTTCCTGCCCAAAACAGTTCCATGGATTTGGGCTGTGCGGTCGGTCAATTTCATGGCGAAAAACGACTAAGTCCCATTTCGAACGGGACTTAGTCTCTGGAGCTGCAAGTTCAGTATGGAAGAAGGTAAGGGTCAGCGGTGTTCGGTAAAATGTGTAGCCGATTTCAGTTCCACAGAATCTTTAGCATACACCGCTGACCGCATTTGAATGAACCAAGATGGCCGCCGCCACGTGCAATTAACCTGCAGCAACCTCACAGCCTGGGAGGTAAATTGCCTGCATACTTTGACTTCGGGGTGGTCCGCCTGTGTGGTACTTGGTTCACTAAGCCCTATTTACTGAACCAAGTGGGAGAGAGCCAGGGGCAAGTTATTTTACAGGTCTGGGGACATAGTCTTAAAGGGGCATTGTTCAGCAACGTCACAATATGTCCCCAGACGGTTCTTAAAGGGCCATACACACCCAATAAAAGTTAATACGTTTTTCAGGGGCACAATCTTCCAGGGGCCATAGTCATGAGGAAGGAGGCTGGCAAATAGGCTTCTCCACAATCCAGGGAAGCAGGGCAATTTTCCATTTAAAGGGCCAATTACAAATAGCCATTTGTAACACCTTCCAAGAGGTGAAGGGAATATACTGAGGAAGCGGAACCGCCAGTCCAAGGCATGGACCGCTCCCCTCCACAAGACCCTCATCAGAGGATGAGGAACCATTATCCCCACCGTCATTAGAAATCATAGACGAATGGAGGGCAGAGGACTCGCCCTCGGAGGAGGAGGACTGGCAAGACATACCTCAAAAAGTCGGAGAACCCAGCCAAGACCCGGAATGGCTAAAGACATATAAATATCGGGGTCTAATCCACAGAGTACGATCTGTTACGGTATGCCAGACCGGAACACAATGGATACATGTATGTCGACAGCACCAAGAAAGAGAGCTCACGGTGCTGCCAAAGCTCCACAGTACTTTATCCAATAAGGGTGACCCCTTGGATAATTTGGAGACTACCATACCTCCCCATACACGGGCTTACATCCCGACATTTCTGACCATTCATCCCG
This sequence comes from Pelobates fuscus, assembly GCF_036172605.1. Lineage (NCBI taxonomy): Eukaryota > Metazoa > Chordata > Amphibia > Anura > Pelobatidae > Pelobates > Pelobates fuscus. The sequence goes on along the minus strand of NC_086321.1, from coordinate 38,880,183 downwards.
GTCTTATTGAGGGCAACCCCTCCTCAGACCACTCACAGGAAATCTCTAAGTGGTACTGATGGAAACAATTCTGGGGGAACCCCAGTTGTACGTGGAGACCCACTAGTGGCAATAAATGTATTACCGTACCTGACACCTGTTTAGGTACCCCACAGACCGGAAGAGGGTCCCAACAGACCATAAGAGACATACATACAGGGGTGACCCCCTACGCTGGGTGACCCTAGGCTAGTCTTACTCCGGTGCTAGTGGCATAGGTACGAAGGGGTGACCCCCCGCGCCCTTGTCTAGGGCTTCTACCGTCAGAGTATGTTCTGGCATTGTATGCACAGACCAGGGTACACTACAGGCATGTGTTCCGACACCTCTATGTTTCAATTGGAGGATCCGTACGCCCTTCCCTTAGCCGAGAAGGAGAACTTACTATACAGCCAAACTCCACAATTCTAGGACATATAAGGATGAACCAATAGATTATACATAGGGAGGCTTTTACGTCTCCCATACCCGGGTACGTCCCGGCCCTACGGAGGGTGTCCTCATTCTCAGGCCACTACCCAGATACTGCGAAAGCGGTACCGATTAATCGAAGTACTGGGTGACCCCGGTTATACACAGAGGCACACTGAATGACTATAAGCGTACTGTTGTACGCCCCTGACTCCACAGACCGAAAGGGTATGAACCAACAGATCGGATTTCCCTCAATTCACCGACCGATTTCCAGGTGAAGATTAAAGCCGCCAGGGCAACTCCGGGGGAAGAAGTCCTCTCCATGAGGCTGGCTAACAAGTCGGGCACCTTACCACCTAAACACCATTGGAAGGGCCCAACACGGCTTCCCCAAAGAGGAAAGAGAACACCCCGACTTAGCGGAACCGTCTCTCAGAACGTCCTGCACATTGAACATCTCAGACTCCATCATCAGGGGATGAGGACTCCATTCCCCCCCCTTCTCTGGAGATCATAAGAGAATGGAGAGTCTCCATCGGAAGAGGAAAAGAGACAGAACCCGCCTAGCAAGAAAAGTTTCCGTTGGCACACTGGACAACCTTGGTTGACTCGCGTACCACCAGACACCCAGGATCATCCGAAAGGGGTTTGCCGGTGCACCGGGCACACCTTGCCAACCTCCGGCTTAGGGGAAAAGAAGTACGAAACAAGCTCAGGATGGAATGCCCAGGTCATCTAGGAACGAACAAGATAGTCCTCAACAGGGAGCTCGGTGTCACTGCAGGGATATCTATGTCCCGATCAGACCGAGGTCCACATAATAGTAGTAAAGAAGAAGACAGGAGACTCTCCCCCAATCATCAACATAGGCCAACCCAATGGTTTTGGGACGTACCGACATCTCAAGAAGGAAGGTATACATCTATTAGGAGACCTACTCCTCGAAAGGATTTTGCAAGGTTAGATTTGAAAGGACACTTACCAAATTGGTTCACATAGTACCTCAAGAAGTTTTGGAAGCTGGTCAGGACGCACGGAAGAGCAAAAGGTATCCGCTGTAGCACAGTTTCTGGAATTGTTGGGATTCATAGTGAACAGAGAGGAGTCGGTTCGGTTCCAATTCCGAGTAACTACGTACCTCTACTTCGGAATAGATTCCACCCTAGACGGATTGCACCTTTCCCGCATCAGCGATAGCGACTTTCGTAAGGAAATTCGACGGATATGGCGGAAAGGCTCCATAGTACCTTGATTATTTCCCAGGACCACTTCACTACCGGGCCAGACATCGACTGAAAACTCAATGCATGAGATCCGGGCACACCTATGAAATTGGGATCAGAATGGCAAGGACTTCGATAGTACTCATTACAGAGGTAGAGGAGCTAAGCGGGACACCTAGAATGATTGTCTTTAATTGGGATCATCCTCTGCTTCTTCAGTTTTAACTTGCCTTTGGGCAGATCAAAGGGAGAACATCATCGATTGATAATGTAGGAGCGGCTAGAGTTGGTGGATTGATGTCTTCCAAGGGAGACTGGTATGTCAAGGGACTATCGCAGCCAACTAGAGTCATGGGACTCATGGACAACAGGTATTCCCCGAAATAACTTATCCACATGGAACACTTGGAATTTACTGGGGTATGGAAAGGGACTATGATCTTTTTTATTACCCCTATCTACCTCGATGTTGAATCTGTATCATAATTTTCACGAAGGGCCGATCGGAACGATCCGACCGCTCCATTATCGGGATACGTTCCATTATTTCGACAGCGCATAGTACGATTCACGACACTCCGGTCGATCAAGAACTTTTAAAAGCCCGTTTTTCCGCGGGGTAGCATACAGTCCAGAACCATGAGCTAAAGTATCACTGTGGTGAGACTTTGATTGGGTTTTTTGGAACTAGTCAGATAACACGAACCTATCCCTTCGTCAGCCGTCAGCCATAATCACGTTACGTTAGATTTTTTTCGTCGGGTATCAGATATTCTGGAGTTCGACGTAAATGATTTTTCGGTATCACCAGAAGGAAGGACCTCTACGGTGTCTCGTAGAACTAATCATTTTTCGCGTCCGTATTTTACCCTGTTCCCGACGGTTTACCAATCTTTGTGCCGTTATAGCGGTGTTTTGTTATATGGAGATCCCGACAACACTTAGATTGACACATTAAAGACATCTGCTGAGCCAGTTACCATGAACAATCCGTATATTTATTTTCGTCAACCACACGCGCATCCTTTTCGCTCATACCAAGCTTTAAAAATGCAAAATACGAAGCCTCCTGTCATGTGATAAAATTGTAGATTATGCTAACGTAGTGTACCTATAATTTTAATTTTAATAATGACAGGAGGCGAGTATTTTCCCTCCCTGTTTCCCCCCCTATACTCTGGGAAATTCAAATTTTCTGGTTTGCCATTTTCACAGTCTAATTATAAGTTTTGGATATTTCAGTATATTTATGGGATGCTTATCTGGTTGACGGGTGTTACAGCCGTGGCGATTATTAAAGTATTCTACGGTTGTTTAATGTTTTAGTATATTAACGTAATATAAATATAGATGCATATAGTACTGGATTTAATGTGGACATCAGTTGGGTTCCATCACCTTTCACGTATTTCTGTTCTTTTCAGAGTAACCATCATAAAGATAAAGATCAAGATAAAGCTGGAAGGTTTTTTCAAGTCGTGTTCCAAGTCATGTTCTACACGTTAATCAAGACTGTTATTTGCATTCCCTGACGTTATAATGGACTGTTTTCGCATAAAAGAAAGAGGAAATCATGCGACTGTCAGGGCTTTATATATGGATGTGATGCTGGTTACTGATTGGTTTAAAGTTTTCTGATTGACTGTGCTGCTGGAGGCATAAAGTAAAGAAAGTTATGCAAAATACTCGCCTCCTGTCATTATTGAAATTAAGATTATAGGTACACTACGTTAGCATAATCTACAATTATCATAAATTAATGTATGTTTCAATCTCTTCTATGAACTTCCTGTTCTAAAGTAATTATTTACCTATAATTTAGATTGTCTCTTTACAGTCAGTCTTCTTCCCCCATCCTTTGGGTTTGGAAAATGTTCAGAAATTGAGGCCGTCCCATTGACTTTTGTGCCAATTACACAGCAATCTCTGTGTAGTATAGACTCCACTATTAGTAAATAGGGTAATATAATATGAGCTGAATACACTACGTGTCAAACTGTTCCACACGATTTCAGAGAAGAGACAGAAGGTATATCCAATCTCCACATTTTTAGAGAAGCGATCTAAAGATGAAGCTGTACCAAGTGCTTGTTCCTGTGCTGCTGTCCATCATTGCCAATGTTAATGGTCAGGTAAGCTGAGCAACAACTCCAGGACCTACTTTAACAATTCAAATAATTATGAACCTGAAGGAGTTAGCATTGGCAACTTCTAAAAGAGATGTATGATTTTTTAATTAATGGAAATACGCAAAACTAGCCTTTAGGCCACAGGATTTGTAAAGGTGTGATATTTAGATTGAAATTGTCACACAATTTATTTCAGTGATAAGTTATATAAACATATACTTTACCTTTCCCATTTTCCTTGCTTAGTTTGTTATGGTCATTCGAAAGCAATGGGGTACCAAACAAATACAAATTATAATAATGCTTGGTTTTAAATTATATTTGAATTAGTGGAAAAATGCTAAATCATTTTTTACTACAGCTCCAAAGTCTGGGAATATGGAGGAAATATAGCCTTAGGTTAGCAATGACGGTGTCCACTCAGTTTGTGCCCCAAAGTAATCTGCTTCTTAAAACTATTGAATTTGCCCTTTCCTGTCTCCCTTGCCTAGTTTGTTATAGTTAGTTGAATGCAAATATTTAGCCATTGATTAAAAATGACATCTAAAAGTGTGCTGTTTTTTTAGGAAAAACCTAAAATTACATTGTCTAAGTAATTATTTTAATCATTTGAGGAAATACTCTACAAGAGTATTTTATCAATCAAAAAGGATTGATGCATTTACAATGGCTTACTTTCTATGGCGATATATTTTTTTTTTAAATGTCTATATATATATATATATATATATATATATTTATATATTTATGTTTTTTTGTTCTTGGTCTTTAATCACTTTCTGCAAAACATTTTAAGTACCTTGTATTTTTGAGTAGTGTAGGTTTTGCACACAGGGGGTTAGCTAAAAACATAGTTATTTATGAGAACCTGATGGCGTTTTTATTGGCGTGGCTGCAAAGTTACACTAAAACTGCTAGTTACTAGCTGGCATAGCTATTAGTAAAGGTTTCTGACCAGTTTGTGTATCTGTAGGAAACCATAAAAATAGTTTGGTTTCAAGGGATCAAAAAGCCATTTAGCTTGCGTAACTTATGTCTAGTGAGACCATGTGTAAGGTCTCACTAGGAAAGCTAAAATAGTAAATTTAACCCTTAATGTGTTGCTGTCTCCTTTGACACTGATAGAGTAAATATACATGCCCAGCATTAGATAAGAGAGTGCAAATCAACTGCTCAGCACCCTATAGTCAAGTCTAAAAAATATACAATTATATTATTTAAATAAATGTGGACAGTTTAAAGGCCCCTACCCTTTTGGGATGAAGGGTACTTTTTTTAGGCCCATGCGATGCTCAGTCTCCTGGGACCTTTTTGATAATTATAAGCCTTTTTTGATGCGTAAGAAAATAAGAATTAAAAGTAAGAAAACTTATTACAGTGGGTGGGGGCCTTGATATTAAAGGGGAGGATGTAATGTCCCCCTTATCACTAACCATGAACGGTGGTGGGTGGTAGCCCTCATATTAATATTTAAAGGTGAGGACCACATGCCCCCCAGTTCCCCCCGGCTCCTGGGGCAATGTCTCTACTTAATTAAATAGCATTGGGTGTGCATGCTAATTAAAAGAAAGAAGACTCCCCATACCACACAACAGTTCCCGTAGTCCCTCCAAGCAACTGGGAAGCGGGGGCCTGAAAGATGGCGGTATTGCTTGACTCAGCCACACGAGACACGCGACAGCACCAACATATCGTACCAGGCACCAGCGACCACGCTAGAGACTCCACCGCAGAAATCTTTGACCGCCTCTGGACCGAATTGGTGACGCACTTGCAATCAGCGACGACTCACCTCAAACCGCTCACCCGAGAAAAGTCGATGGCGTATGGAAATCCGGGACTCCACCTCAGGGCACAAAGCAGTCCCACGCTACTAACCTCCCTCATTAAGGGCCCTCCCGGGCTGAGAGCAGCAGGGGGCATACCCCATGGGTGCCCGCCACACCGACGGAGAGAGACAAAAGAACGGCCTGCACCGGTCAGCAAGGCTCCCCACACTATCCCGAAAGGGACCACCATGGACCATGTGGTTCCAGGCATGTGGCAAGAGGGCACCAGCTCTAATATAGTGCCGGGGCAGAGTGGAAACCCCGCCTAAACGACGCCATGCAACTCCCCTAATGAAACGGATCCCCAGTGAGAGACACCAGCTTGGACTGACATTGGCCTCCAGCGGTCACCGAACGCAAGACAGCGAGGTACTGGTCCCACAGACAGGAGCAAGAATGTTGCCTTATATCACCTGTACACGATTACCCACCCTCGTGAACTGTGCTCACGTAGCAGTCTGGAACAATGCCGTGATGCATCGCAGGGAGATAAGGTTCCCATGGCGGGCATCGCCTGACTAAGTTCTCAAACACTGAAAGAACCCACTGTCATGGACGCTCTGCAGGGACCCATGCGCAGCATAGGGTGCCGACACCAGGTGAAGTCTCTCTCGGACATGCCACAGAACTGCACTCATAACCCTTTTGTGACTCTATATTCAGTGGTACAGTCTACCTGCTGACTACAGTTATCTTCGTTTGTCATTGGTTATTCTTTCCTTTTAGTTTATTTCTTCTACGTTGTAACTGAAATGCATGATTCCACTCAAGGGCTTATTACCCTTAATAGATATATTATAGCAATGCAATCACACCTATCAAGGTAACCACCATGGGCGTCCACGGGGGGGGGGGGGGGGGGGTGATTTTTCAGCCTGTTCTGCTATTTTTGGTGTGATTTAAAGGAACACTATAGTCACCTAAATTACTTTAGCTAAATAAAGCAGTTTTAGTGTATAGATCAGGGCTTCCCAAACTTTTATGGCCCGAGACCCACTTTTCAAAATGGTAATTTTTCGAGACCCACTTGCTTTTTTTAATGCATATTTTAAAAAGTGAACACCAAGACAATCCGCTTTAGAGGCATACAATTGGCACACCATGGCAAACAGCTTAAGAGGCATACAATTGGCACACTATAGCAATCCGCTTTAGAGGCATACAGTTGGCATACCATGGCAATCAGCTTTAGAGGCTTACAATTGGCACACCATGGCAATCAGCTTTACAGGCATACAATTGGAACATTATGGCAGCTTTAGATGCATAAAATTGGTACATTATGGCAATCAGTTTTACATGTATAAACTTGGCACATCATGGCAACTTTAGGTGCATAAAATTGGCACACCCGTGCAATCAGTTTTAGAGGCTTACAAATGGAACACTATGGCAACCAGGTTTAGAGGCATACAATTGGAACATCAGGGCAGCTTTAAATACATAAACTTGGCACACCATGGCAATCAGCTTTAGATGCATAAACTTGGCACACCATGGCAATCAGCTTTAGATGCATAAACTTGGCATATCATGGCAATCACTTTTAGATGCACAAACTTGGCACATCATGGCAATCAGCTTCAGAGGCATACAATTGGCAAACAGTCAGATGCATTAAATTGGCACTCCATGGCAATCAGCTTTAAAAGCATACAATTGGCACACCATGGCAATCAGCTTTAGATGCATAAAATTGGCATATCATGGCAGTTTTAGAGGCATAATTTGGCATATCATGGCAGTTTTAGATGCATAATGTTGATATATCATGGCAGTTTTAGAGGCAGAAACTTTGCATATTATGGCAATCAGTTTTAGAGGCATACAACTGCTTACTCACAGACTCAGTCAGAATCAGACGTTGTGTCCTGCTCATCCAGGCCCCTCACATTGATTATCCCAGTGGTGGAACTAATGTAGAGAGAGCCCTGGTGCAAGTATGCTTTCTGGGGCCCCCTCTAGTGCAATTGTGGCCAAAAAGTAGATCTCCACCTGTCGGAGAACTTCAACAATGCTATGCCTGCTGGGAATCTACCATTTGTCCATCGTTGCAGGGTTATATTTGTGAGCAGTGTTTGAGCGTTTAAATGTAAGCATGTTTGTGTATTAAAGGACCACTATAGTGCCAGGAAAACAAACTCGTTTTCCTGGCACTAAAGTGCCCCGAGGGTGCCCCCACCCTCAGGGTCCCATTCCCGCCAGGCTGAAGGGAGAGAAAGGGGGTTAAAAACTCACCTTTCTCCAGCGCCGGGCTCCCTTGGCGCTGGGGACTCTCCTCCTTTAGCCGTCATCGGCTGAATGCGCATGCGCGGCAAGAGCCGTGCGCGCATATAGCCAGTCCATAGGAAAGCATTTTCAATGCTTTCCTATGGACGCTGGTGTCTTCTCACTGTGAAAATCACAGTAAGAAGCGCTGAAGCGCCTCTAGCAGCTGTCAATGAGTCAGCCACTAGAGGCTGGATTAACCCATTTGTAAACATAGCAATTTATCTGAAACTGCTATGTTTACAGCAGGCAGGGTTAATCCTAGATGGACCTGGCACCCAGACCACTTAATTAAGCTGAAGTGGTCCTTTAAGTATGTGTGTGCATGTATGGGAGTGTTTGTATGTACTGTTGCCATTGGAATGTAGTGGTGTACTTGTTTGTAATGTTTGCGTCTGAACGCAGGGGTGTTTGAATGTAGTGCTGGACTTTAAATGTAGGTGTGCTTTTTGTGTGTAGTGTCGGTGTTTGAATGAAGGGGTGTTCGTATATCATTTTGGTGTTTTAATACATGGGTGTGTTTGTATGTAATGTTTGCGTTTGATTGCAGTGCGTGTGTAGTGGATGCAGTGTGTGTATATTGTGTATATAAAATATACATATACACAATGTGTGTTTGGATGTAAGCATGCTTTTTGCATAGAGTATGTGTGCAGTGTATACACATACATAGACACACACATACACACATACAGAGACACACACATACACATACTGACACAGCGATACACACACAATGACACTTATTTTCCTACACACAGATACACATACACTCATGTAAACAGATACACACTGACACACAAATACACACACACTGACACAAAAGGAGACTCATACACATACACGCAGAGACAGGTGAGGGTGACCGTGGGGTAGGGAGTGTGTGTGCAGGTAACAGTGTAGGGGGGCAGGGTGAAAAAGGGTTACAGTGGGCGGCGGGCAGGGGGAGAAAGTGTTACAGTGGGTGGGCAGGGGAGAGAAAGGGCTATAGTGTAGGGGGCAGGGGGAGAAAGGGCTACAGTGTAGGGGGCAGGGGGAGAAAGGGCTACAGTGGGGGCAGAGGGGGCTACAGTGGGGGGGCAGGGGGAGAGAGGGCTACAGTGGGGGGCAGGGGGAGAGAGGGCTACAGGGCGGGGCAGGGGGAGAGAGTGCTACAGTGGGGGGCAGGGGGAGAGAGGGCTACAGTGGGGGGGGCAGGGGGAGAGAAGGCTACAGTGGGGGGGGCAGGAAGAAAATGGGTTACAGTGGGGGAGCAGGGAGAGCAGGCGTTACAGTGTGGGGGGGCAGGGGTTACAGTGGGGAGAGGGGGGCAGGGAGTGAAGGGGTTACAGGGTGGGAAAGGGGCAGGGAGTGAAGGGGTTACAGGGTGGGGAGGGGGCAGGGAGTGAAGGGGTTACAGGGTGGGGAGGGGGCAGGGAGTGAAGGGGTTACAGGGTGGGGAGGGGGGCAGTGAGTGAAGGGGTTACAGGGTGGGGAGGGGGCAGGGAGTGAAGGGGTTACAGGGTGGGGAGAGGGGCAGTGAGTGAAGGGGTTACAGTTGGGGGGGCAGGGAGTGAAGGGGTTACAGGGTGGGGAGGGGGCAGGGAGTGAAGGGGTTACAGGGTGGGGAGGGGGCAGGGAGTGAAGGGGTTACAGGGTGGGGAGGGGGGCAGTGAGTGAAGGGGTTACAGTTGGGGGGGCAGGGAGTGAAGGGGTTACAGGGTGGGGAGGGGGGCAGGGAGTGAAGGGGTTACAGTTGGGGGCGCAGGGAGTGAAGGGGTTACAGGGTGGGGAGGGGGGCAGGGAGTGAAGGGGTTACAGGGTGGGGAGGGGGAGGGGGGCAGTGAGTGAAGGGGTTACAGGGTGGGAAGGGGGCAGGGAGTGAAGGGGTTACAGGGTGGGGAGGGGGGCAGTGAGTGAAGGGGTTACAGTTGGGGGGGCAGGGAGTTAAGGGGTTACAGGGTGGGGAGGGGGCAGGGAGTGAAGGGGTTACAGGGTGGGGAGGGGGGCAGTGAGTGAAGGGGTTACAGGGTGGGGAGGGGGCAGGGAGTGAAGGGGTTACAGGGTGGGGAGGGGGGCAGTGAGTGAAGGGGTTACAGTTGGGGGGGCAGGGAGTTAAGGGGTTACAGGGTGGGGAGGGGGCAGGGAGTGAAGGGGTTACAGGGTGGGAAGGGGCAGGGAGTGAAGGGGTTACAGTTTGGGGGGGGGTAGGGAGAAAATTATTTACATTAGGGGTCAGGATTTGGGGGCTGTGTCCTACCTTAATTTAATTCCCTGGTGGTCCAGTGTCTCCCTGGTGGTCCAGTGGGGTAACTCTCCGGTCTGCAGCTCCGCCGGGTGCAGAGCTGCAGACAGTGTAATAAAAATCTCGCGAGCTCCCTGAGTGTTGCCATGGTAACGCTCTGGGAGCTCGCGAGACTTCTATCACACAGTCTGCAGCTCTGCACCCGGCGGAGCTGCAGACCGGAGCTGCTGGGCAGATTGATTGGAGGGAGCCCGGCGGCATACAGGGCAGGCCGCCGGGCTCCCTCCTGGTGTCAGTCTGCCTGACTGCCGGCGGCCCTGGATGTGTGGGTCAGCGCGACCCACTGGGAATCGCCCTGCGACCCACCAGTAGGTCGCGACCCACACTTTGGGAACCGCTGGTATAGATCATTCCCCTGCTCAATTCACTGTCATTTAGGAGTTAAATCACTTTGTTTCTGTTTATGCAGCCCTAGCCACACCTCCCCTGGCTATGATTGACAGAGTCTGCATAAAAAAAAAATACTGGTTTCACTTTCAAACAGATGTAATTTACCTTAAATAATTGTATCTCAATCTCTAAATTGAACTTTAATCACATATAGGAGGCTCTTGCAGGGTCTAGCAAGCTATTAACATAGCAGGGGATAAGAAAATCTTAATTAAACAGAACTTGCAATAAAGAAAGCCTAAATAGGGCTCTCTTTACAGGAAGTGTTTATGTAAGGTTGTGCAAGTCACATGCAGGGAGGTGTGACTAGGGTTCATAAACAAAGGGATTTAACTTCTAAATGGCAGAGGATTGAGCAGTGAGGCTGCAGGGGCATGTTTTATACACCAAAACTGCTTCATTAAGCTAAAGTTGTTCAGGTGACTATAGTGTCCCTTTAAAATGAACTGCAATACCGGCGCCGGCCAGTAGGTGGCTGTGTATAGAGTGTGTATAGAGAGAGACAGGGATTGGAAGCTGCATCTATCCCTGCTTCTCTCTGCTGATTGAAACCGCAGGGGAGCAACAGATGCAGCCAAAGACAGCCTACAGATCAGGGGAGTGAGGGATGGGGTGGGGGGGGTTTAAAATAGCCTATAGATTAGGGGAGTAAGGCATGGGGGGGCAGCCTATAGATTAGGGGAGTAAGGCATGGGGGGCAGCCTATAGATTAGGGGAGCAAGGGATGGGGGGCAGCCTATATATTAGGGGAGTAAGGCATGGGGGGCAGCCTATAGGTTAGGGGAGTAAGGCATGGGGGGGGGCAGCCTATAGATTAGGGGAGTAAGGCATTGGGGGCAGCCTATAGATTAGGGGAGTAAGGCATGGGGGCAGCCTATAGATTAGGGGAGTAAGGCATGGGGCAGCCTATAGATTAGGGGAGTAAGGCATGGGGGGCAGCCTATAGATTAGGGGAGTAAGGCATGGGGGGCAGCCTATATATTAGGGGAGTAAGGCATGGGGGGCAGCCTATAGATTAGGGGAGTAAGGCATGGGGGGGCAGCCTATAGATTAGGGGAGTAAGGCATGGGGGGAGCCTATATATTAGTTGAGTATGGCATGGGGGGCAGCCTATATATTAGGGGAGTGAGGCTGAGGGGGGCAGCAGCCTATAGATTAGGGGAGTGAGGCTGAGGGGGCAGCAGCCTATAGATTAGGGGAGTGAGGCGAGGGGGGGGCAGCCTACATATTAGGGGAGTGAGGGATGGGGGGCAGCCTATATATTAGGGGAGTATGGCATGGGGGGCAGCCTATATATTAGGGGAGTATGGCATGGGGGGCAGCAGCCTATAGATTAGGGAAGTGAGGCATGGGGGGGCAGCAGCCTGTAGATTAGGGGAGTGAGGCATGGGGGGGCAGCAGCCTATAGATTAGGGGAGTGAGGCATGGGGGGGCAGCAGCCTATAGATTAGGGGAGTGAGGCATGGGGGGCTGCCTATAGATTAGGGGAGTGAGGCATGGGGGGCACCCTATAGATTAGGGGAGTGAGGCATGGGGTGGCACCCTATAGATTAGGGGAGTGAGGCATGGGGGGGCAGCAGCCTATGGATTAGGGGAGTGAGGCATGGGGGGGCAGCAGCCTATGGATTAGGGGAGTGAGGCATGGGGGGCAGCAGCCTATAGATTAGGGGAGTGAGGCATGGGGGGCAGTCTATATATTAGGGGAGTATGGCATGGGGAGGCAGCCTATATATTAGGGGAGTAAGGCATGGGGGCAGCCTATAGATTAGGGGAGTAAGGCAGGGGGGGCTGCCTATAGATTAGGGGAGTAAGGCATGGGGGGAGCCTATATATTAGTTGAGTATGGCATGGGGGGCAGCCTATATATTAGGGGAGTGAGGCTGAGGGGGGCAGCAGCCTATAGATTAGGGGAGTGAGGCTGAGGGGGCAGCAGCCTATAGATTAGGGGAGTGAGGCGAGGGGGGGGAGGCAGCCTACATATTAGGGGAGTGAGGGATGGGGGGCAGCCTATATATTAGGGGAGTATGGCATGGGGGGCAGCCTATATATTAGGGGAGTATGGCATGGGGGGCAGCAGCCTATAGATTAGGGAAGTGAGGCATGGGGGGGCAGCAGCCTGTAGATTAGGGGAGTGAGGCATGGGGGGGCAGCAGCCTATAGATTAGGGGAGTGAGGCATGGGGGGGCAGCAGCCTATAGATTAGGGGAGTGAGGCATGGGGGGCTGCCTATAGATTAGGGGAGTGAGGCATGGGGGGGCACCCTATAGATTAGGGGAGTGAGGCATGGGGTGGCACCCTATAGATTAGGGGAGTGAGGCATGGGGGGGCAGCAGCCTATGGATTAGGGGAGTGAGGCATGGGGGGGCAGCAGCCTATGGATTAGGGGAGTGAGGCATGGGGGGGCAGCAGCCTATAGATTAGGGGAGTGAGGCATGGGGGGCAGTCTATATATTAGGGGAGTATGGCATGGGGGGAAGCAGCCTATAGATTAGGGGAGTGAGGCATGGGGGGCAGCCTATAGATTAGGGGAGTGAGGCTGAGGGGGGCAGCAGCCTATAGATTAGGGGAGTGAGGCTGAGGGGGGCAGCAGCCTATAGATTAGGGGAGTAAGGCTGAGGGGGTCAGCAGCCTATAGATTAGGGGAGTGAGGCGAGGGGGGGCAGCCTATAGATTAGGGGAGTGAGGCGAAGGGGGGCAGCCTATAGATTAGGGGAGTGAGGCGAGGGGGGGCAGCCTATAGATTAGGGGAGTGAGGCATGGGGGCAGCCTATAGATTAGGGAAGTGAGGCATGGGGGGAAGCCTATATATTAGGGGAGTGAGGCATGGGGGGCAGCCTATAGATTAGGGGAGTGAGGCATGGGGCAGCAGCCTATAGATTAGGGGAGTGAGGCATGGGGGGGTGCAGCCTATAAATTAGGCCAGTGAGGCATGGGGGGGGCAGCCTATAGATTAGACAAGTGATGCATGGAGGGGGGGGGCAGCCTCTAGATTAGGCATGTTAGATGTGGGGGGGGGCTAAATGAAGAGTCTGCAAGGAGCAGGGGCAGCAAGGAGCAGGAAGGGTCTGCAAGGAGCAGGGGCAGCAAGGAGCAGGAAGGGTCTGCAAGGAGCAGGGACAGCAAGGAGCAGGAAGGGTATGCAAGGAGAAGGGGCAGGAAGGGTCTGCAAGGAGTAGAAAGGGACAGAAGGAGCACAAAGGTAAAGGAGCAGAAAGAATCAGAAGGAGCACAAAGGTAAAGTTGAAGAAGGAGCAGAAAGGGACAGCAAGAAGCAAAAAGCTAAAGTAGGAGAAGGAGCAGAAAGGGACAGCAAGAAGCACAAAGCTAAAGTAGGAGAAGGAGCAGAAAGGGTCTGCAAGGAGCAGAAAGGAATCAGAATGTGAAAGGAGCAGAAGGGTGCAAAATAAGCAGAAAGGAGCAGAAAGGTAAAGGAGCAGAAGGAGCCAAATATAGAAGACAGTGTCAGAAGAGAAAGAAGACTGTCAAATGAAGGAGAAGAAAAGGAGATTGGAGCAGGAAGGACAAATGAAGTGAACCTTCCACTTTATTCTGGACACCACATCATAAGGCTTTGGTACCTGGGCCTGGCAGGGAAACTCTGGACCTTCTCATCTCCCCAGGTAAAAAAAAAAAAAATCAGTGTTAATGTGTTCACTTTTATTTACTGAGTGTCAGGAAGCACAGAATGCCGCTGGGTAGGGGTGTTGCTGATTAGCTAGAGCCGTCAGCTGGTACTCTTAGCCAATCAGTAGCTCCCCATTCATAAAAAAGTTTTAAAAAATTATGAACCGGGAACTAGCGATTGGCTTAGAGCGTCAACTGTCAACTCTAGCCATTCAGCGACACCCATGCCTGACGTCAATCTGCACTTCCTGACACTCCGTTTCAGATGCCGAATACCACTGAGGGACATGGTGCTGGAGGAAGCCTTTGGGGTTAAAACATTTGAGAGCGGTTTAACCCCTTAAAGGAAAGAGCACCCAGGGGCTTCCTGGCATCATAGCATTTTCATTTAGATGAAGTTGTTATGGTGACCAGAATGTTCCTTTAATTTGCTTAAAGGAACACTATAGTGTCAGGAATACAAACATGTATTCCTGACACCATAGTTGTGAAAACGCTATTCACCCTGGCTTTATGTGATAACGACTATGCTCCTCCCCTTCATGACACTGTCAAAAAGGGGCCAAGCATAGATGTCATTACAATTATGCCCCCCCCCCCCCCCTGGAAAAATTCCTGCGGACGCCCATGGTAACCACATATGCATAGCACTTTAACCACCTTGCATTTATCATAACTGATACAGCACTGAAACACTCACGCATCCTATAAGGACTAGCATACCACATTGCCACTCATGGGCACAGTGCCTCTAGTATTGCTGGTTACGCACCCGGTACGTAGATTCTCAATTTTAGCCTGTAACCTTACATGCCCTGGCACTAGTACAGAGTAATGCTGGCGAGCACGGTCAAACAATGCACTACCTTGTTCCTTTCCACTAGCCTGCTTAACTTAAAACATTGTGCATTTATCTTCGTTTACCCCTCTGTATAAAGCGACAATGCGCCTGAGGAATGCCGTTGGGGTACCTCAAGCTTGCTGTAACTTTCATATGCACTGCAAAAATACAAAATAACAAAAATAGAAAATGAAGGCTAAAGTAAAAAGAGAGAAGACTTCTGATGGTAAGTATAATTATTTTTAACAGGTATTGGATTTAACTCACTTTTATTAGGGTGAGGGAGTCAGTAGGTTTCTTCAGTTTTAATGGGTGGTGGCTAGGGTATTAGGGACCCCTAGCCACCCAGGGGAGAGGAAGGATGGAACATGCCACTATTTGGGGTGATTACAATGCTATATCCACCCCCAATTTTTTTTTTTTTATTAATTATAAATCCCACACTAGATCTTCTTTCTTGAATATTATAAATGGGGCCCCAATGCATGAGCAATGGGTAGGGCCTTATGGGACACTAGGTTTCCCCCTTATATTATAATAGCCCCCACCCGCTGACCACATGCAGGGACATAAGTATGTTCCCCCTTGTATTTTAATAAATACACCCTGACTGATGTAAGCGGTTGGGGTGCAGGGGGTTTATATAAACCCCCCTTTCTTTCTTTAATAGGTCCCACAGGATGTGGCCATCTTTTAGTGTCTGGGCAGTATTGGCTACCAAGGTTCTATGTTACTCACGCCAGTTGGGCGCCTAGGGAGGTGTTAAACCTTACTTATTGTGATGTAATTATCCCTCTCGCCGCTGAATTTTTAAAAAACTATTTAAACTAGCACTAGCATCCAGTGGGCAAATAGTTCAGATGTTTTTAAAGTCTGAGCCAAGATTTGAATCCTCTGGGCCTGTATTTGAAGCATTAGGTTTAGATTAGAATCCTCCGGTGGCATTTGGCCCGACTGAAATCCAGACTAAATTCAGGTCCGTCTGTATTACAAAATCTTGATATTATTTAATACTGTGAGCAATGACTAGATTTAGACTTTAGTGAATAGCCATAATAGGGTAAATTTTACCTCCCATTAGGAAATGGCCTGTACACTCAATAATATCTCTTTATTTGTTTTACTCCTTTTGCAGTGTGAACTCCCTGGAATATGGAGGGGTGGCAAAGGCTCTACCATTACTTTCTATACTGTAAGCCGTTATCGAGTGATAACGGGGGACTATCAAGCAGCTGCTTCTTTACTAAATCCAAACCCTCCTAGATTACCTTTCACAGGATACAGCAGTGATAACACTTTTATGGGTGTCATGGACCTTGGAAAAGATGGTAATTAAACAATTATTTTTGAGAATATAAGTCAATGTTGTTTGGGGCTTCATGAACTTCCAGTTGAAACTTAGACTAAGACTGTGTAAAAAATGTTAAATTTGTGTTTCTGTTCTCATGCTCCTGGCCTTCATCTGCAACTAGACTCTGCTAGTGAAAAATACAAAGCCGTCTAGTAACTAGGTAACATTCTAATATATAAAACTGAATGTTAGCTCTCTGTCTAAAGGACAGACCTGTCTAGCTGATTATCAGTATCTCGCAGTTTCTGGTCTGTCCATTAGTCACTCTGTGCATTGTGTTCATTATATTCCCTTTCTCCATGACACACATTGTTTGTTATTGTTAATTATGTGATGGTGACTGATAACATGATCTGTGATATTGCTTTGAGAATAGCCCCCCGTAATGTACTGAAGTATTGAGGTATAAAGTGCTACAATTGGATAGCCAACACAGTAAAGGAGGAGACTAAATTTAAAAGAAGAGAAACTACCACAACAAGAGGACATAGTGTTAAATTAGAGGGACAAAGGTTTAAAAATAATATCAGGAAGTATTACTTTACTGAGAGGGTAGTGGGTGCACGGAATAGCCTTCCAGCTGAAGTGGTAGAGGTTAACACAGTAAAGGAGTTTAAGCATGCGTGGGATAGGCATAAGGCTATCCTAACTATAAGATAAGGCCAGGGACTAATGAAAGTATTTAGAGAATTGGGCAGACTAGATGGGCCGAATGGTTCTTATCTGCCGTCACATTCTATGTTTCTATGTTTCTATGTTTCTATTTACAGGTTGTCCAATTGACTGCTCTCAGATTTTGTACAACTAAGTTCCAAATATTTAGCTGACGCATTCTGTGAAAAAGAAATTATTAAAGAACAAATGTGCCTCCTGATTTTAGTAGTTTTAGCAGTATACCACACTCGTTTAAGCTAAATATTTATCACAAATGAGTGTGGAGTCGTATTAAAATAATCAAATTTACTTCAACAACTAGATGTAAGATTTGAATTCTAACACTGTAAACAACACATTTATAAATAAACCAGATACAATCAGTAAGTGCCGTTTTCATGGCATATCCGTGGCACGTTTCTAGAGAGAGGTATGTGGTTAAAATCACAAAGTAGGTTTCGTGGTAGTCAGACTCTGCCTGGCATTATACTGAAATTTATTGGCTCTGATCACCTAACATTTTTAATTTCAACAGAATGGGAGATAATTGAGTGGCACTCATTTTTACATGCCGTAGTCTAACAGACCCCAGCACAAATTATTATAACGTGTTTATTTTCTCTATCAGAACCAGACCAAACAGCCGATGTTACTATCCGTGCAAGCCGCTATAAGCAAACAATCACTTTATAAAGCACTGCTTGGTGCAAAATTGCTTCACTGATAACATTGTTCTTACTGCAGGAGCTACATTCATGATGGGCTACTGTGACCAAGAAAAGGAATCACAAACGGGTCACAACTCTGTAACAATTTGGTCATTTTGGCTCAGCATTGGAGAAAGGTATCTGTAAAAGTAAAATATTTAAACAACTTTAAAGGACATTATCTTAAAGCACTAAATTATCAAGACGTATATATATAGTGTTATAGAGTGGAGGATTATAGGTGTAGAATTAGAGGAGAAAAATAATAAAACAATACATTAGTTACTTTGTTATATGTTTCTTCTCTGCATAACTCAGAAGTATTATGTTACATTATTCTCTTCTATACTGTTTGATTTAAAACCTTAAAAGGACACTATAGTCACAAGATAAACTAAAGCTTATTGTGGTTGTTATGGTGTCTATAGTCATTCCCTGCAGGCTTTATGCTGTTAACAGTGTCTTTTCAGGGACTCCTCATTTGGAATAAAGGTTATTGATGGATTTTTATAGACATAAAGCACATTTTATCTTTGTGCAGGAATCCCACTTTAGAATGAATACCTCACCTACCTTACTTAAAAATAGATGCGTGTCTTTGTTTTTTTTTTTTTGGGGGGGGGGTTTAATTATGCACTCTCCAAAACAAGGGGTATTGCAATCCTGTCAGCTACTCACGTTGCTGTCACTTATAAAGCCCACCTTGAGGATCCTGGAGATCACTACCTCCTGTTAAAGACTTCCATTGGCTCACATACACTCATGTTTGTCAATATGTATTTACCCAATAGACGTCAGTTCTCCACCCTAACACAAATTCTATATCTGATTGGGATATTTGAGGAGAGAACTAGAATTGGTAGGGGATTTTACTATTTCTTTTGATTTCAACTTCCTTCCAGATGAAGAATCTTAGCCCTATCTGTAAACAGCTCTTATTGCATCTCAGGGAACAGCAACTTGTAGATTGATATATGGTTCATAATCCCATCACAAAGGAGTTCACTTCAGTTTTTACTCACATGCTTTAAAGATGCATTAAAAAATTAACATGATTGTCATTTCTCATCCTTGTTTGCAAATTTGGGCAGCTAAAATCCAATGCAATACTTGGTCTTACCATACCCCAGCATCCTTTCCCAGCCCTGTCCCCAGGATGCATTTTACTGCACCCCCTCACCCCTTAAAATAAAAAAATGCATCTTCACCTGTGTATCTCATAACCCCCTTTAGTGTATTTTATCCTACCTTTAGTGGGTCTTATACCCCATTGTGTGTCTATTAATCCCTTGTGTATCTCTTACTTACCCCAGCCTCTTTGTTTGTCTTTTTCTTTTTTCCAACCATACAGACACACACAGAGACATACAGACATACAGCTAAATGAGTGAGATGGGTGGATATGAGGCGGAATTAAAACAAGGGTTGCAGAATGCTTATTAAACTTACATATTTCAATGTCAATTCAGAACACAGGTGTTTACTGCCACACATATAAAGTCTTATCATTACTATTGTAATGTAATCACAAAGCTCGCAAAATCATTATTTTGTTTGTCGATAACCCCACAATCTCAGTTGATAAAGATTTCTAAATTCAGTGGCATCCCCAGTGCAAAACGTAAAGATATTCATGGATTTAGATTATGTCAAACAGCAACAAAATACTAATTCCATAACCTATTAAATGAAAACTAGCACGGGATTGTAATTGATGTCTTTATCTCTTATTATTTGCACTTTTTTTTCCCCATATCACTTTTTTGTGTTTTGTAAACACTATGCTTTCTTTGT
The DNA here is from genome assembly GCF_036172605.1 of Pelobates fuscus. Taxonomy (NCBI): domain Eukaryota; kingdom Metazoa; phylum Chordata; class Amphibia; order Anura; family Pelobatidae; genus Pelobates; species Pelobates fuscus. The sequence goes on along the minus strand of NC_086321.1, from coordinate 38,860,636 downwards.
CTGCTTTGGTTTTTAGTGCGAAAATCGAATTTGTTAAGGAGTGATGCAGAAAAGGACAGCAGGGAATTCACTTATTCATTAAAGATAATTCTTTGTTAAACTCAAATTTTGTCTGGCCTATTATTAGCAATCACAGATTATTTAAGACTTCATTCATAGTAGCCACTGATTTATCTACACTAGAGTTGAGCGGACACCTGGATGAGGGGCCAGGAGACCTTTCACTATAGTTGGTTCGGTTGCAGGGTATAAGGGCATAACCCTAAAAAATATGAATATGAAAAGAGAAAGAGACTGGATAGGGATTAGAGTAGAATCCTCCCCATTCGCAGTCCCTATACCCCAGAGAGACACTTGTTCATAGTAGAATGGCAAAAAAATGCCCATATAGAACTAACATGAAATATAAGAAAAATAATAAATTTGTATTAATCCCACTTAAGGAGAAAATAAATAAGGATCAGTAAGGATAATAAGTTACAAAATGTGTATAAACAGTGATAAAATAGAACAAATATTTACAGGAGTCGTCTATAGTTTGCTGCACGTTCTGTGCACTTTTATACTAGTGATAGCCAGCTACTGAAAGTAGGTTTCTGGAATAGACAGTGTAGCAAAGTATTAATGTGGTTAGCAACAATGTCTTAGTAAACCACAGTAGCTCTATTGGTGTGCAGATATAGATAGATATCGCCCGTAGAGAGAAGTAATTAAGTAGGTAGATGTCTGTCATACATAGAGGGTGACAGAGGATTTTTATTTGGCCTTTTTGGGGGCTGAAAAAAGAAGAGTTTAGAAGAAAGAAGACATCAAATGGTAAATCTATTTTTTTGTTTTTTTGACAGGTATTTAGAGAAGTGTCACCCCTCATTATTTTTAGGATGAGGGGGGTAGGTAGGGGTTATTTCTTTGGGGGGAGGGGGGTGACTAGGGGTTTGGGGACTCCTAGTCACCTGGGGGGTAAATTTTTATTTAGGGCCCCCACCCACCACTCAGGGGTGGGGATCGGGGGGGAGGACATTAGGTCCCCTCCCCCCCAATTTTTATCTATGGCCCCACCCACCGATCAGGGGTGAGGGCCAGGGGGGGGGGAAGACATTAGGCCCCCCCCACAATTTTTATTTAAGGCCCACACCCACCGCTCACGGGTTGGGGCCGGGGGGGGAGGACAGTAGGTCCCCTTCCCCCTTATTGTTATTTAGGGCCCCCACCCGCCACTCAGGGGTGTGGGTTGGGTGGGAGGACATTAGGACCCCCCCCCAATTTTTATTTATGACCCCCACCACCGCTCAGGGGTGGGGGCCAGTGGGGAGGAGGACAATAGGTCCCCCCCTTATTGGTATTTAGAGCCCCAACCTGCCTCTCAGGGGTGGAGGCCGGGGGAGGACAAAGTGCCCTATTGATATTTAGGGCCCCCACCCACCACTCAGGGGTTGGGGCCAGGGGAGGACAATAGGTCCCCCCCTTATTGGTATTTAGGGCCCCCACCCACCGCTCATGGGTGGGGGGCTGGAGTTCAATAGGTCCCCCCTTTAGTTTAAAAGCTCAGGAGGGGGGAGTTTGTTTTTTTTTAGCAGTGAGCAGCCACAGGCACTGTTTAATAGACATGCCCCTACTCGCGATATAGCGAGTAGGGGCATAATTTAATAATACTAAGTAACCAGCTTATATAGAGGCTGGGTCACATGCTTAGTAGGTATGGCTGTGATGGCTTCTAAGGGCACACGAGTCAAACGCTTGTTGATTGGCTGCCCTGCAGCCTTTCAAAATGCGCCATTAAATCGCCGAACACCGAACTCGAACCCGAGCATACACTGAAATGTCCGTGTTCAGGTGCGAGGTCCAAAAATTTTAATGTTCGGTACGAACCCGAACTTTACAGTTCGGGTTCGCTCAACTCTAATCTACACATATTAAATCATAGTATTTTAAAAAAAGCATTGCAAAACTATTATGTGTTGTAATTGTCAGTAGCCAACACATCTGCCTGTGTGGCCCAATATAACCAGCACCACTACAAACTAAATGTAGTCCCCATATTGTTTGTTTATAGAAGGCCGCATATCTCACCTGTATTAGACCTCTCATCTTCCAAAATCTTTGCTGTGATTATCGATTACATCCATTTGTGTAAGTTGATGTGTCCTTTTGTGAAGAAGTGAAGATAAGGCCTTGACAACAGGTGAGTGAATGATTATATGGAGTCAGCCACACAATATACCAGACAAATCTCTGATGTGGTGAATCCAGCACCATCTTAAACAAGGGAATGCCCATAACCGAAATACCCGCAAACACCCGAAGGCATCTCTCAATTATATGGTTCGGCTAAACCCGGATAATGAAACAAGCGCATGCGCCCGAACATAGCACTTACTACTATTCGGTTCAACAGTGTCCCTTTAAGGTAAACAAGTGTATTGCTGAATGAGTGGTTTCCTGCATTCGTTTTCTTTCTACCGAACTGTATAACTCTGAGCATGGCTTTTGTGTGTGTAAGTATGGATTTCATTTATAAAAGCACATTGGTCTATATATAGAAGCAAGCATTGCTTTTGTGCATTTACATTAGTTTCATTGGTATTAATACTTTTGTTTGGTTTCTGTCAAACCGCATAGTAGTACGTGCTATGTTCGGGCGCATGTGCTTGTTTCATTCACCAGGTTTAGCCTGAACCATATACTGGAGCGATGCCTTTAGGCGTTTGCGTGTATTTCAGCTATAATGAGTAGTGATGTCCCGAACAGTTCGCCAGGAACCGTTCGCCAGTGAACATAGCGTGTTCGCGGTCGCGAACACGTGTGATGTTCGGTCCACCCCCTATTCGTCATCATTGAGTAAACTTTAACCCTGTACCTCACAGTCAGCAGACACATTCCAGCCAATCAGCAGCAGACCCTCCCTCCCAGACCCTCCCACCTACATGACGAATAGGGGCGGACTGAACATCGTGCGTGTTCGCGACCGCAAACACGCTATGTTCGCCGGCGAACGGTTCCCGGCGAACTGTTCGGGACATCACTAATAATAAGCAATCACTTGTTTCAGATGGAGCTGGATAGCTTTAGCTATATGTGCGTATTTATTTCATTATAGCTTAAGCGACCCATACACAAATTTACATCAGTTAACCTAGTTAGTGCAAATATTGCAATTGATTATATCTTATCAAACAGAAAATTCACAGCATAAAATATTATGTTAGGATAAAAAAATACACATCCAATCCTCTAAAAGTGCATATTTCCCTAAGTTCCAATTATCGAATTGTGAAAAAAATTCAAACAGTGATATAAAATATAGTAAAATTCTAATTGTTATCCAATCTTCCAACAGTGCAACTTGTCATATATTCCACTATCAAACCATAACAATACCATATTGATATATAGTTCAAACATATATTAATTCCAAAATATATTATCTAGGGAGTGTACTGTAGAGATGTGCATGGGCAAAAAAATTCGGTTCGGTTTGGCATTCCGAAATTCGGCACTTCGGCAATTCGCTACTTCGGCACTTCGCTACTTCGGCACTTCGCTACTTCGGCACTTCAGCAATTTGTTCGGTTCAGCACTTCCGAAATTCGGGACTTAGGGTAAGTGTAGGGTAAGAGCTAATGTAATCACAAAGAAATGAAACCCTGTCATCTTACTGAGAGCACCACGCGGAGAGAAGGAGGATGCAGTAGCATCACAGGCAGCAGTAGAGAGAGGAGCAGCCAGAGAGCTGCTCCAGACCCCACACTCCCATCAACCCAGCCAGCAGCAGGGCCCCAAGCAAGCCACCCTCCTGAACACTAAAAGGTAGGTTAACAGGAGGGTGGCTGCAAATATAGAACTTGTGACATGTATGTGTTTATGTGTATGTTAGTGTGTGTCGGTGTATCTGTGTGTGCATGTGAAAGTATATTTGTGTGTGTGCATGTGAAAGTATATGTGTGTGCGCATCTGTGTGTGCACATATGTCAGGGTCAGTGGCAGAACTACCATCAGCATTTAGGGGCCCATCGGATGGCCAATGCTGTTAGGGCCACTCAATGGAAATAAATGTCCCCCTTTGATGAGGTCAGACTTGCGCTGCAAGGGAGAAGGAAGGAGAGGAGGGAGTCAGACTTGACCCCACGGAAAGTAACCCTCCCGCACCTAAAAAGTAGGAAACAGGAGGGCGACTAAAACATTTTGTGTGTCTGTATGTATGTGTCTCTTTAAGTGTGTGTGTTTGTATGTATGCGCATGTGTGTCTGTATGTGTATGCATGTGTGGGGCGGCAGGGACGTATGGGGGGTGGCCCCGTGGTTTCTAGTTACGCCTGTGGTCAGGGTGTATGCATGTGTGTCAGGGTGTGCATCTGTGTGTATATATATATATAGGTATGTGGCAGTGTGTGCATGTATATGTCGAGAGTTTGGTCGGAATGGGCTCAATGAAGTGGTCTGGGTGCCAGGTCCCCCAGGTTTTAACCCTTCAGATGTAAACTGCTATGTTTACATTGCAGGGTTAATCCAACCTCTAGTGGCTGTCTTCCTGACAGCCGCTAGACGCGCTTCTGCGACGCTGGATGCGGAATTCGCATCCAGCGTGCAGAACGTCCATAGGAAAGCATTGAGAAATGCTTTCCTATGGACTGTTTGAATGCACACGCGGCTCTTGGAGCCCGGCGATGGATAAAGGTAAGTACCTGAAGGGGTTTTAACCCCTTCAGCGCCAAGGGAGGGGGACCCTGAGGGTGGGGGGTCCTAAGGATGCGATAGTTTCAGGAAAACAAGTTTGTTTTACTGATCTATAGTGATCCTTTAAATAAAATACAAACCCAACAGATAACTGAGTGTAGCAGGAGGACCTCTTGAAACAGGACAGGCAAGGTAAGGCAGGGCAGGGCAAAGCAGGGCAGGGCTCTCTGGAAACAGGACAGGCAGGCTTGCCCTTCCTGTCCTGTTTCCAAAGGCCCTATACCCTATAGAGGTTGCTGCACTGGTCAGCACCCTTTTCCAACCAAACGCCCGACAAAATGAACTGGCCATTAAATATGGAACCCACTTGTAAAATACAAGACATTGTTTCAAGTATGCCTAAAATGTGTTCCTCCATCCTGGAGGCCACTTGCAAAACACCTAAGCCTTTATTATTTAAGTTTGTCTCTGAAATGCTTAAAAAACTATAAGGATAGGTGTAATAATTGGCATTTGCTATTTTCTACCATTGAATGTTTTTTTAGGTAGTCCCCCTGCTTTGCTTCAGATAAATGATATGGTATCTGTTCTTTTAAGAAACATCTTGTCTAAGCATTCAATGTCTCACATGAAAGCTCATCTGAAAACTATCCAATCTAACTGCAATTGTATTTTCTCAGCCTTACCTAGTTTAGTTGACATGTTGCACGAAAGCATTACCTTTTTTTAATTCCATTGTAGCACTTTGCCAAACACTTCCACCTTCTCCATCTTTAGAATCTCAGGCTGCGGGTTCTGCAGTAAATCACACCTCAATGTCTGTTAACTCTTCTGTGACTCATTCTAGGATCAATTGTTCTGTTTCAGATTCTACAATGTAAAACCTGCTTTCTGTTGGGGACAAAGCACCATTTCCGCACCCCAAAATTCGTACTACCCACATTGTAGATTTTACATCCTGACTCTGACTCGGATTTCTCTGATTCAGAGGACTGGCTTGTTGATCCTCCTGATTGGGATACTAAATCTGCTATTCCTGCCCAACAACCTGTGTATTTTGATTGGGAATCTGATGATTAGAATACATGTAGTACTGGAGACCCCCAAATGGATCACATCTATTAACTTTATGGTGCTCAGTATTTAGCCTCACTGGATGATGACCTCACTGATTCAGAGGAATATATAACACTCCAGACTGCAGTATGGTCTAAACTCTTTTCTAACAAGTCTCCAGTAAAGACTTTCAAAAAACTGTTTCTGCAAAGTTTACTTTTCAGGTTAAGTCTGGATGTAAAGGAGAATCACTACCTGCTTCACAGTCACATATTCCTACTCTGAACTCAGAATTGTCCACGTTGGCAGCATTAGTAGTGGATCCTGCTGTAGGGGAAACTGCGCTACCTTTTGCTCAAGCCAAGGACATGTTGAGGCCCTGTTGTGTGAATCTGGGTGTGTTCCAGTCCCTGAAACAAAGCCACAGTTTGTGCCCCATGGGACTACCAAGGTAATAACTGAAATTCTACCCAAGACTGTTCCATCGTTTAAAGATGCAGTCTATGCTTTAAACGATGGACAGTCTTTGGTAGAATTTCCGTTATTACCTCGGTAGTCCCATGGGGCACAAACTGTGGCCCAGATTCACATAGTTGCCAACGTTTGGAAAGAAATTCCTATCTCAATTCCATGCAATTCTTTCTTTACTGACACAGTATACAGTAAGCACACAAGTTCACTGATACACAAGCTCAAAGACAGACAAGTTCACTGACACAAAACACAAACTCACTGATACACACAAATAGGCTCACTAACAGTTAAAAATTTGACTCACACACAAGCTTACTACAGGTAAACTCACTAGTATAGACACACAAGGCTCACTACAGACAAGCTCAGTGACACACACAAGCTGACTAAAAAGAGTCTCACTGACACACACAAGCTCACTAAATACAAGCTTACTGACACACACATGCACACTACAGACAAGCTTACTGACAGACACAAGCTCACTACAGACTGAATACAGTCACAGACTGCTGAACACATTCACACACAGACTGATGAATACATGCACACACCGACAGCCAAGTACACACACACATACTGCTGAACACACACACACAGAAGGCTGAGTACACACAGACTGTTGAGTGCACACATACGGACTGCTGAGTACATACACACAGTACACTGAATACACACACAAAAACACACAGAGAGACTGCTGAATACACAGACAGACTGCTGAGTACACCCTGACAGAGACTGCTGAGTACACCCAGACACACAGCTGAGTACACCCAGACAGACGGCTGACTACATACATACAGTACACTGAATCCACACACTAAAAACACACAGACAGACTGCTGAATACACACAGATTGCTGAATACACATAGAGAGACTGCTGAATACACCCAGACAGACTGCTGAGTACACACAGACTGCTGAGTACTTACACACAGTACACTGAATACACACACAAAAACACACAGAGAGACTGCTGAATACACACAGAATGCTGAATACATACACAGACTGCGGAATACACAGACGGCTGGGATCTTTGATCTCCTCACCAGCTCAAGAGGGCCCATAGCCAGGGCCAGATTTAGAGCCCAGTGGGCCTGGTGCTGACAATTATGATGGGCCTAATTACAGAATCTTATCGACCAAAAACACTAAAATAGTCATACCTCCCAAGTGTCATGTATCTGATGGAGATGGTGTTGGAGGGAAACTCAAAGGATACAGCTATAAGAAAACACATACTCTATGCTAACCTCTCTCTAATTTATGCTTTCATCTTTCAAGTAAATCCATACCCCCTAACAGCAGTGTCCAATGAAGAAGTAAGTCAATGGGCGGGGTAAAAGGGTGGGCCACTGATGCGAATCACGTGACCAGAACTGCCAAAAGGGGCGAAAATGCCCAAAAAGGGGGCATGTCTGTTCAAAGAATTGGAAGGCCAGCCTGGCATCAGTGTCCCTATGTATCACAGTGTCAGTGTCCCCATTTCACCAGTGTCTCAGTGTTCTCATTTCTCCCCGTGTCCCCATGTCTCAGTGTTTCCCGTGTCACTAGGATACTATGGGACACTGAGAGACACGGGGACAAAGTGAGACATGGGGACACTGAGAGACCCGGGGACACTGAGACACTTGGGGAGACATGGGACACTGAGACACTTGGGGACACTGGGAGACATGGGGGCACTTGTGGATACAGACATGGGGACACTGGGAGACATGGAGACACAGACATTTTGGGGACATTGGGAGAAATAGGGGATACAGACACTAGGGACACAGAGACATGAGGACACAAACACCGGGAGACATGGGGACACTAAGACACTAGGGACACTGAGATAAATGGGGACACAGACACTGGGAGACATGGGGACACTAAGACACTAGTATTCTAAGGGACACTAAAAGACATGGGGACACTGGGAGCCATGGGGACACAGATACTAGGGACACAGAGAAATGGGGTCACAGACACTGGGAGACTAGGGGACACTGGAAGCCATGGGGACACTGAGACACTACAGACACAGAGACATGGGGTCACAGACACTGGGAGACTAGGTGCCACTGGGAGCCATGGGGACACAGACACTAGGGACACTGGCTGGGAGACATGGGGACACTGGGAGATATGGATGTCCCTAGTGTTTCCGTGTCCCAGTGGGACACTGGGAGACTAGGTGCCACTGGGAACCATGGGGACATTGAGACACTAGGGACACAGAGACATGGGGACACAGACACTGGGAGCCATGGGGACACTGGGAGCCATGGGGACACTGAGACACTAGGGAAACAGAGACATGGGGACACAGACACTGGGAGACTTGAGGACACTGGGAGCCATGGGGACACAGACACTAGGGACACTGGCTGGGAGACATGGGGACACTGGGAGACATGGATGTCCCTAGTGTTTCCGTGTCCCAGTGTGTCTCCCAATGTCTCTATGTCTCACAGCGTCCCAATGTGTCTCAGCATCCCCATGTCTCTCGGTGTCCACATGTCTCTGTGTCCACATGTGTCTCAGTGTCCCCGTGTGTCTCAGTGTCCCTATGTGTCTCAGTGTCCCTATGTGTCTCAGTGTCCCCATGTATACCCTAGTATCTCAGTGTCCCCATGTTTCCCTGCTGCCTCCCCCCCCCATCCTATACTTCCCTGAGCTGTAGTCTGTCTCTGCAGGCTGGGAGCTGCTGTCTGAACTCTCTGTGCTGTGTAGCAGTGAGTAGAGAGAGGCAGGGGGGGATATGCTGTAACTTCCTATCCCTGCCTATCTCCACACACAGTGACCCCTACTGGCTGGTGCTGGTATTGCAGAGTAATCTCAGTTTATACCGAGAAAAAAAATGCATTTGTATTGTCGGTATTACTACAATACCGGCACGGCCAGGCAGCCTCAAATACCGTCTGTGCTGGTAAAATACCAGTCAGGTGGCAAACCAAAGAGTAGTGTGTAAAATATAAATTAAAAAAAGTACAAAAATTGTTGGTTTTTTTTTAAATGGGTCCCTTCCATGGGCCTGGGCCTAGAGCTGCAGCTCCATCAGCCCCTATGTTAATCCGGCCCTGCCCACATCAACAAAGCAAGCTCACTACAGACAAGCTCACTGACACACACACACACGCTTTCTCACTAGCAGACACACACACCCACACAAGCTTTCTCACTAGGAGACACACACACAGACACACACAAGGCAGAGTATTTCAAGCCTACCTGGCACCTGAGACTATTGCTGAAAGTCAGTTAGCGGGGGCGGAACTTGCATCGCGGAGGCGGAGCCTGCGACCGCGAGGCAGAGCAGGAGCCTTTGTGCAGGGAAGCGGCTAGGAAATCGGAAGGGAAACTGTCAGTGTTCCCACCCCCAGCAACTTCAATGCAGCCGCTCCAGCCCCCTGCAACTCTCTACAGCCCCCAGCATGTCTGTACAGCCCCAGCATCTCCCAGCATCTCTCTCCTGAATTCCCTCGGACTGTAACAGGCTGTTACAGTCTGAGGGACAGAGGCGGCTCTAGACTTTATGAGGCCTTAGGCAAAACGCAAACATGAGGCCCCACTAACAAAAAAGTGTCACATATACACATTGATGCACTGTCTACCTGTGTATGTGCCTGAGAGTGTGTCTGACAGAGAGTATCATTGTGTGTGTGAATGTATGTCTCTGTGAGCATGTTTGCGTTTTTATCTGAGACCCTGTGTATGGGGTAGCTGCTTGAAGTGTGTTGTGTGTATGGGGGGGGTGATGGTGAGAGGCGGGTGATGGTGAAAGGGGGGTGATGTGAGAGGCGGGTGATGGTGAAAGGGGGGTGATGTGCGAGGGAGCGGGGGGGATGATGGTGAGAGGGAGCGGGGGGTGTGATGGTGAGAGGGAGCGGGGGGGATGATGGTGAGAGGGAGCGGGGGGTGTGATGGTGAGAGGGAGCGGGGGGTGTGATGGTGAGAGGGAGCGGGGGGTGTGATGGTGAGAGGGAGCGGGGGGTGTGATGGTGAGAGGGAGCGGGGGGTTGATGGTGAGAGGGAGCGGGGGGTGTGATGGTGAGAGGGAGCGGGGGGTGTGATGGTGAGAGGGAGCGGGGGGTGTGATGGTGAGAGGGAGCGGGGGGTTGATGGTGAGAGGGAGCGGGGGGTTGATGGTGAGAGGGAGCGGGGGGTTGATGGTAATGTGAGAGTGAGGGGGGGTAATGTAAAAGTGAGGGGGTAATGTAAGAGTGAGGGGGTAATGTGAGAGGGGGTAATGTGAGAGTGAGGGTAATGTGAGAGTGAGGGGGGGTAATGTGTGAGTGAGGGGGGCTAATGTGTGAGTGAGGGGGGGTAATGTGTGAGTGAGGGGGCATAATGTGAGAGTGGGTGGGTAATGTGAGAGTGGGTGGGTAATGTGAGAGTGGGTGGGTAATGTGAGAGTGGGGGGGCTAATGTGAGAGTGGGGGGGGCTAATCTGAGAGTGGGGGGGCTAATCTGAGAGTGGGGGGGCTAATGTGAGAGTGGGGGGCTAATGTGAGAGTGGGGGGGCTAATGTGAGAGTGGGGGGGCTAATGTGAGAGTGGGGGGCTAATGAGAGAGTGAGGGGGGTAATGTGAGAGTGAGGGGGGTAATGTGAGAGTGAGGGGGGTAATGTGAGAGTGAGAGGGGGTAATGTGAGAGTGAGAGGGGGTAATGTGAGAGTGAGAGGGGGTAATGTGAGAGTGAGAGGGGGTAATGTGAGAGTGAGAGGGGGTAATGTGAGAAGGAGGGGGTGATGGTGAGTGGGGTGAGGCTGAGGGTGGTGACGGAGGGTTATGCTGAGGGTGGTGGGGGTGAGGCTGAGGGTGGTGAGGGGGGTGATGCTGAGGGTGGTGGGGGGAGTGATGCTGAGGGTGGTGGTGATGATGAGGGTGGTGGGGGATGGTGGTGATGATGAGGGTGGTGGGGGGGTGGTGATGATGAGGGTGGTGGGGGGTGGTGAGGCTGAGGGTGGTGGGGGATGAAGCCGAGGATGGTGGGGGGTGAGGCTGAGGGTGGTGGGGGGTAAAGCTGAGGGTGGTGGGGGGTAAAGCTGAGGGTGGTGGGGGGTGAGGCTGAGGGTGGTGATGGTTGTGGGGGGTGAGGCTGAGGGTGGTGGGGGGTGATGGTGAGGGTGGGGAGGGGTGATGCTGAGGGTGGTGGGGGTGATGGTGGTGGGGGTGAGGCTGAGGGTGGCGGGGGTGATGGTGGTGGGGGGTGAGGCTGAGGGTGGTGGGGGGTGATGGTGAGGGTGGGGTGATGGTGGTGGGGGGTGAGGCTGAGGGTGCTGGGGGGTGATGGTGAGAGTGGTGGGGGGTGATGGTGAGGGTTGGGAGGGGTGATGGTGGGGGGTGAGGCTGAGGGTGGTGGGGGTGATGGTGGTGGGGGGTGAGGCTGAGGGTGGTGTGTGATGGTGGTGGGGGTGAGGCTGAGGGTGGTGGGGGGTGATGGTGAGAGTGGTGCGGGTGATGGTGAAAGGGGGGTGATGTGAGAGGCGGGTGATGGTGAAAGGGGGGTGATGTGCGAGGGAGCGGGGGGGATGATGGTGAGAGGGAGCGGGGGGTGTGATGGTGAGAGGGAGCGGGGGGGATGATGGTGAGAGGGAGCGGGGGGTGTGATGGTGAGAGGGAGCGGGGGGTGTGATGGTGAGAGGGAGCGGGGGGTGTGATGGTGAGAGGGAGCGGGGGGTGTGATGGTGAGAGGGAGCGGGGGGTTGATGGTGAGAGGGAGCGGGGGGTGTGATGGTGAGAGGGAGCGGGGGGTGTGATGGTGAGAGGGAGCGGGGGGTGTGATGGTGAGAGGGAGCGGGGGGTTGATGGTGAGAGGGAGCGGGGGGTTGATGGTGAGAGGGAGCGGGGGGTTGATGGTAATGTGAGAGTGAGGGGGGGTAATGTAAAAGTGAGGGGGTAATGTAAGAGTGAGGGGGTAATGTGAGAGGGGGTAATGTGAGAGTGAGGGTAATGTGAGAGTGAGGGGGGTAATGTGTGAGTGAGGGGGGGTAATGTGTGAGTGAGGGGGGGTAATGTGTGAGTGAGGGGGCATAATGTGAGAGTGGGTGGGTAATGTGAGAGTGGGTGGGTAATGTGAGAGTGGGTGGGTAATGTGAGAGTGGGGGGGCTAATGTGAGAGTGGGGGGGCTAATGTGAGAGTGGGGGGGGCTAATCTGAGAGTGGGGGGGCTAATCTGAGAGTGGGGGGGCTAATGTGAGAGTGGGGGGCTAATGTGAGAGTGGGGGGGCTAATGTGAGAGTGGGGGGGCTAATGTGAGAGTGGGGGGCTAATGAGAGAGTGAGGGGGGTAATGTGAGAGTGAGGGGGGTAATGTGAGAGTGAGGGGGGTAATGTGAGAGTGAGGGGGGTAATGTGAGAGTGAGAGGGGGTAATGTGAGAGTGAGAGGGGGTAATGTGAGAGTGAGAGGGGGTAATGTGAGAGTGAGAGGGGGTAATGTGAGAGTGAGAGGGGGTAATGTGAGAAGGAGGGGGTGATGGTGAGTGGGGTGAGGCTGAGGGTGGTGACGGAGGGTTATGCTGAGGGTGGTGGGGGTGAGGCTGAGGGTGGTGAGGGGGGTGATGCTGAGGGTGGTGGGGGGAGTGATGCTGAGGGTGGTGGTGATGATGAGGGTGGTGGGGGATGGTGGTGATGATGAGGGTGGTGGGGGGGTGGTGATGATGAGGGTGGTGGGGGGTGGTGAGGCTGAGGGTGGTGGGGGATGAAGCCGAGGATGGTGGGGGGTGAGGCTGAGGGTGGTGGGGGGTAAAGCTGAGGGTGGTGGGGGGTAAAGCTGAGGGTGGTGGGGGGTGAGGCTGAGGGTGGTGATGGTTGTGGGGGGTGAGGCTGAGGGTGGTGGGGGGTGATGGTGAGGGTGGGGAGGGGTGATGCTGAGGGTGGTGGGGGTGATGGTGGTGGGGGTGAGGCTGAGGGTGGCGGGGGTGATGGTGGTGGGGGCTGAGGCTGAGGGTGGTGGGGGGTGATGGTGAGGGTGGGGTGATGGTGGTGGGGGGTGAGGCTGAGGGTGCTGGGGGTGATGGTGAGAGTGGTGGGGGGTGATGGTGAGGGTTGGGAGGTGTGATGGTGGGGGGTGAGGCTGAGGGTGGTGGGGGTGATGGTGGTGGGGGGTGAGGCTGAGGGTGGTGTGTGATGGTGGTGGGGGTGAGGCTGAGGGTGGTGGGGGGTGATGGTGAGAGTGGTGCGGGGTGATGGTGGGGGGGTGAGGCTGAGGGTGGGGGGGTGAGGCTGAGGGTGGGGGGGGTGAGGCTGAGGGTGGTGGGGGTGAAGCTGAGGGTGGTGGGGGTGAGGCTGAGGGTGGTGGGGGTGAGGCTGAGGGTGGTGGGGGTGAGGGTGGTGGGGGTGAGGCTGAGGGTGGTGGGGATGATGGTGGTGGGGGGTGAGGGTGGGGAGGGGTGAGGGTGGCAGGGGGTGAGGCTGAGGGTGCTGGGGGGTGATGGTGAGAGTGGTGGGGGGTGAGGCTGAGGGTGGTGGGGGGTAATGGTGGTGGGGGTGAGGCTGATGGTGGTGGGCGGTGAGGCTGATGGTGGTGGGGGGTGAGGCTGAGGGTGGTGGGGTTGATGGTTGTGGGGGGTGAGGCTGAGGGTGGTGGGGGTGATGGTGAGAGTGGTGGGGGGTGATGGTGGGGAGGGTGAGGCTGAGGGTGGGGGGGTGGGGCTGAGGGTGGTGGGGGTGAGGCTGAGGGTGGTGGTGGGGGTGAGGCTGAGGGTGGTGGGGGTGATGGTGGTGGGGGGTGAGGCTGAGGGTGAGGCATACCGGGCAAGCCGCCGGGCCCCCTCCTGGTGTCAGGTCCTCGGTCACTGACCGAGGACCTGACACACTCTGCTCACAGGTGGTTTAGGCGGCCGCGAGGCCCCCGCCAGCGCGAGGCCTTAGGCGGCCGCCTAAACCGCCTAATTAGAGAGCCGCCTCTGCTGAGGGAACATAATAAAAGCACATGGCCAGCAAGCTGCCGTGACTGTCCAGGGAGGGTGATTTACCCGGACAGACTCCAGCTTGCCGGGACTGTCCCAGCAAAAGCGGGACAGTTGTCAACTATGGATTCACACAGCAGGGCCTCAACATGTCCTTGGCTTGTATGTGTGTACATGCTTGCTTCCAAGCAATCAAACACCAACAAAACATGTAAACACATTTCTGCGATCTAACACAAATATTACAAGCAAGCACACCCATTTACTCACCATTACTACACACAAAGGTACATTACCATTTAAAAGCCACCCCTGCAATCAAATGCCCTGCTAAAATTATAAACAAGAACCCCTTCAATCAAACACCAACACTACACACAAAAGCACACCCGCATTTAAAAGCCAAAACTGCTTACAAACATATCCCTGCATTCAAATGCAAACGTTACGCACAAATACACCACTGCATTTTAATGGCAATGGTATGTACACATACACCCCTACATGCACACATATGCTCTATACAAAAACATACTTGCATTCAAGAGCACACACATTGCTCACAAATACAACCCTGCAAGGACGGACAAATGGTGCAACCCCAGCTGACATAGCATAATTAGAGTTGTAAGACAGATGGAGATTTATCTTTTGGCCACAGTTGCACTAGAGAGGGGCCCAAAAAACTTTCTTGAACCAGGGCCCTCTCTACAATAGCCACTGGCCTACCGAGCCCCTGTCTGTGACCAATTCTTAGCAGCCACGTAATGGGCAATCTAGCTCTGTTCATGTGCAAGTCACAGCCAGGGAAAGTGTGGCCAAGGATGCAGGAACAAAAACAAAAGTGATTTAACTCCTAAATATCAGAGAATTGAGCTATAAGACTGCATAACATTATATGTACACCAAAACTGCTCCATTAAGCTAAAGTTGTTTAGGTGCTTTAGTGTCCCTTTAAATGAGGAATTAAATGGTTTTCAAAACAGTTTATTACCTCTTAAGATATCCCCCACTGTACATCTGTTTTCATGTGAACTGATGTATGTCATTCCATTTTAATTCTTAAATAAACTTGGAAGTTTTAACCATAACCTTTGGATCAACATCCTTTCTCTCTGCCATTTATAATTAATTATCATAAAGAAATGCATGTTTAAATCTCATCTATGAAATTCCTGTTCTAAAGTAATTATTTACCTATAATTTAGAGTAAGTCGTCTTCCCCCCATCCTTTGGGTTTGGAAAATATTCAGAAATTGAGGCCATCCCATTGACGTTTGTGCCAATTACACAGGAATCTCTTTGCAGTATAGACTCCACTATTAGTAAATAGGGTAATATAATAGGAGCTGAAAACACTACGTGTCAAACTGTTCCACACGATTTCACAGAAGAGTTTGAAGGTATAACCATTCCCCACATTTTTAGAGAAGCGATCTAAAGATGAAGCTGTACCAAGTGCTTGTTCCTGTGCTGCTGTCCATCATTGCCAATGTTAATGGTCAGGTAAGCTGAGCAACAACTCCAGGACCTACTTTAACAATTCAAATAATTATGAACCTGAAGGAGTTAGCATTGGCAACTTCTAAAAGAGATGTATGAATTTTTAATTAATGGAAATACACAAAAAATAGCCTTTATGCCACAGGATTTGTAAATGGGTGATATTTAGATTGAACTGGTCACACAATTTATTTCAATGTTGATTAGTTATATAAACATATACTTTACCTTTCCCATTTTCCTTGCTTAGTTTGTTGTGGTCATTCGAAAGCAATGTGGTACCTTTTGCTCAACAGGGTTTTATAAACAAATACAAATTATAATAATGCTTGGTTTTAAATTATATTTGAATTAGTGGGAAAATGCTAAATCATTTTTTTACTACAGCTCCAAAGTCTGGGAATATGTAGGAAATATAGCCTTAGGTTAGCAATGACGGTGTCCACACAGTTTGTGCCCCAAAGTAATCTGCTTCTTAAAACTATAGCATGTGCCCTTTCTATCTTCCTTACCTAGTTTGTTATAGTTATTTTATTGCAAATATTTAACCAATGATAAAAAATGACATTTAAAAGTGTGCTGTTTTTTTAGGAAAAACCTAAAACTAAATTTTCTAAGTAATTATTTTAATCATTTGAGGAAATACTCTACAAAAGTATTTTATCAATCAAAAAGGATTGATGCATTTAGAATGGCTTATGTTCTATGGCGATAATTTTGTTTTTTTTAATGTCTTAAATATTTATATATTTATGGGTTTTTTTTGTTCTTGGTCTTTAATCACTTTCTGCAAAACATTTTAAGTATCTCGTATTTTTGAGTAGTGTAGGTTTTACACACAAGGAGTTAGCGAACAACATAGTTATTTATGAGAACCTGATGGCGTTTTTATTGGCGTTGCTGCAAAGTTACACCAAAACTGCTAGTTACTAGCTGGCATAACTATTAGTAAAGGTTTCTGAGCAGTTTGTGTATCTGTAGGAAACCGTAAAAATTGTTTGGTTTCAAGGGATCAAAAAGCCATTTCTCTTGGGTAACTGTTATGTCTAGTGAGACCATGTGTAAGTCTCACTAGGAAAGCTAAAATAGTAAATTTAACCCTTAATGTGTTGTTGTCTCCGTTGACACTGATATAGTAAATATACAAGATAAGATAGTGCAAATCAACTGCTTAGCACCCTATAGTCATGTTTAAAAAATATACAATTATATTATTTAAATAAATGTGGGCAGATTAAAGGCCCCTACCCTATTGGGATGAAGGGTCCTTTTTTTTAGGCCCATGCGATGCTCAGTCTCCTGGGCCCTTTCTGATAATTATAGGCCTTTTTTGATACGTAAGAAAATAAGAATTAAAAGTAAGAAAACTTCTAACAGTGGGTGGGGGCCTTGATATTGAAGAGGATGATGTAATGTCCCCCTGATCACTAACCATGAACAGTGGCGGGTGGTAGCCCTCATATTAATATTTAAAGGTGAGGACCACATGTCCCCCAGGCCCCCTCCGGCTCCCGGGGCAATGTCTCTACTTAATTAAATAACATTGGGTGTGCATGCTAATTAAAAGAAAGAAGATACCCCATACCACACAACAGTTCCCGTAGTCCATCCAAGCAACTGGGAAGCGGGGGCCTCAAAGATGGCAGTATTGCCTGACTCAGCCACACGACACGCGACAGCACCAACATATCTTACCAGGCACCAGCGACCAGGGCCGGCGCTTCCTATAAGGCGAACTAGGCAGCCGCCTAAGGCGCCATATAGGAGGGGGCACCCTGCGCCTCCATCGCCGGTCCTTTAAAGGCTGCAGCTGCCTGTGCGCTCTATAGAGAGCTCTCAGGCGCCTGCCGCAATGCCTCACCTCCCCTTCCCTGTAGCGTGGCCGAGCTCCTCTCCGGTCTGCGAACCTGCACTGAGTGTGCACTTCCTGTCAGTCTGGCCAGGTACAGGAAACAGAAACTCCTGTACCGTGGACCGGAGAGGAGCTCGGCCACACTACAGGAAAGGGAGGTGAGGAGAAGATGATTACAGGGAGGGAGGGGAAGAAGATTACGGGGGGGGGGATTGGAGAAGATTACAGGGAGGGAGGGGGGGGAGAAGATTACAGGGGGGAGTGGAGAAGATTACAGGGGGGAGTGGAGAAGATTACGGGTGGAGAAGATTACAGGGAAGGAGGGGGCAGAGAAGATTACGGGGGAGTGGAGAAGATTACAGGGGGGAGAAGATTACAGGGAAGGAGGGGGGAGAAGATTACAGGGGGAGTGGAGAAGATTACAGGGGGGGAGAAGCTTACAGGGAAGGAGGGAGGAGAAGATTACGGTGAGAGTGGAGAAGATTGGAGGGAGTGGGGAGAAGAAGAGAAGATTACGGGGGGGGGAAGATTACAGGGGGGTAGAAGAGAAGATTACAGGGAGAAGAAGAAATTACATGGAGGGAAGGGGGGAGAAGAAGAGAAAATTACAGGGGGGAGGGGAGAAGATTACAGGGAGGAGGTAGAAGAAGAGAAGATTACAGGGAGGGAGGGGGTAGAAGAAGAGAAGATTACAGGGGGAGAAGAAGAGATTCAGGGATGGGGGAGAAGAAGAGGAGAACATAGGGAGGGGGAAGAAGAGGAGAACACGGGGGAGAAGAAGAGGAGAACACAGGGGGGAGATGAGAACACAGGGAGGGGGGTTGAGGAAAACGTGGGGGAGGGAGAGACCACTAAAGGAGGGAGGGGTTGGTGGAGAGACCACTATGGGAGGGGGATAAGGAGAGACCGCTAAGGGAAAGGGGGTGGAGGATAGACCACTGGGTGATGGTGGTGGGAGAGGAGAGACCACTAATGGAAAGTCGGGGAAAAAAAGAGACCACTAAGGGAGGTCGGGGGGAGAGGAGAAACCACTAAGGGGCAGGGGAGATCTCTAAGGGATGGAAGGGAGAGCTCTATAGGACAGGGGGCGGGACAGGGAGCTCTTTCACACTACACACACACACACAATGCATCCCTATACACACATAAACACAACATGCTTCCCTTATACACAGAGAAACACACAATGCATCCATTACACACACACACAATGCAACCCTTACACATAAAGACAATGCATCCTTTGCACATATACACAGAAACACACAATGCATCACTTACACACACATGCAAACACACACACACAGAAACACAATGCATCTCTTACACACACTCAACGCACCCCTTACAGACACACACACTGCATCCCTTACATACACAGAAACAAACTTTGCATCCCTTATGCATACAAACACAGATTCACACAATGCATCCCTTACACACAACAAGAAACACACAATGCATCCCTTATACGCAAACACACACTGCTTTCTATCCCTTACACAAAAACACACTGCTTCCACTACACACAAACACACTGCATCACCTACACAAACTGGTATCCATATGCACTACATTCCATAAGCACACACATTAGATCCTCTACAATAACACATAACACATCCCCTACACACTCCACTCCCTGTGAGCGAACTCATGGGTGGAACATGTAGGTGGACTTATGGGTGGGCCTTATGGGCATACTCACCATCAGGCCCTGGGGCCCAGACCTTGAGCTATGTAAGGGGACCCAAAAAATGGAGCTGCTTCCCGTTCTCCCAGAACATTGAATTTTGTGACCACAGCCTCCAGATATCCTGTTCTACACCAGACCAGTGGAGCCATACTGCAGCCAGAGCCCATCACCATCCTCATCTGATTGTAAGTAGGCAATCTAGTATATTATTAGTGACAGTAATCTCTAATTTACCTCACATTAAAGGGACACTATAGTCCCCAGAACCACTGCAGCTTGATAAAGTGGTTCTGGTGTCTATAGTTTGTCCCTGCAGGCTTTTTAATGTAAACACACACTGTGTGCAGCACTGGCATTAGTTCATATGACAGATCATATGGGTGGGGCATTGCGATGTCACTGGGGGGTGGGCGGCAAATCTTTCTTTTGCCTAGGGTGGCAAAAATCCTTGCACCGGCCCTGTCAGCGACCACGCTAGAGACTTTATCGCAGAAATATTTGACTGCTTCTGGACCAAATTGATGACGAGCTTGCAATCAGAGAAGACTGACCACAAACCGCTCACTCGAGACAAAGTCAATGGAATGGTGTATGGAAATCTGGGACTCCACCTCAGGGCACAAAGCAGTCCCATGCTACTAACTCCCTCATTAAGGGCCCTCCCGGGCTGAGAGCAGCAGGGGGCATACCCCATGGGTGCCCGCCACACCGACGGAGAGAGACAAAACAACGGCCTGCACCGGTCAGCAAGGCTCCCCACACTATCCCGAAAGGGACCACCATGGACCATGTGGTTCCCAGGCATGTGGCAAGAGGGCACCAGCTCTAATATAGTGCCGGGGCAGAGTGGAAACCCCGCCTAAATGACGCCATGCAA
The DNA here is from genome assembly GCF_036172605.1 of Pelobates fuscus. Lineage (NCBI taxonomy): Eukaryota > Metazoa > Chordata > Amphibia > Anura > Pelobatidae > Pelobates > Pelobates fuscus. Next base: position 38,840,597 of record NC_086321.1, on the reverse strand, counting down.
CTCCCCTAATGAAACGGATCCCCAGTGAGAGACACCAGCTTGGACTGACATTGGCCTCCAGCGGTCACTGAACGCAAGACAGCGAGGTACTGGTCCCACAGACAGGAGCAAGAATGTTGCCTCATATCGCCTGTACACGATTACCCACCCTCATGAACTGTGCTCACGTAGCAGTCTGGAACAATGCCGTGATGCATCGCAGGACAATAAGGTTCCCATGGCGGGCATCGCCTGACTAAGTTCCCAAACACTGAAATAACCCACTGTCATGGACGCTCTGCAGGGACCCATGTGCAGCATAGGGTGCCAACACCAGGCGAAGTCTCTCTCAGACATGCCACAGAACTGCACTCATAACCCTTTTGTGACTCTATATTCAGTGGTACAGTCTACCTGCCGACTACAGTTATCTTCGTTTGTTATCGGTTATTCTTTCCTTTTAGTTTATTTCTTCTACGTTGTAACTGAAATGCATGATTCCACTCAAGGGCTTTGTAACGGACCGTTTCAGCAGACAAGGGGTTAAAATCGTTTAGGCGATAATCCCCTTTTCAAAGACAGGCACAGCTACTGCAGAACACCAAAACTCACGAATTGGATATAAGTGAATGCACCAAACTCCCGAACTGCATACAAGGGAATAAGGTAGCACTCCAAACTCCCGAACTGGAACCTCACGAATAGCTGCTAGCAGACGAACAGGAAAAGCTCCCAAGCGGCTTACACTCCTGGCAATCAGTCCCTATCAGCATACAGTGAATCCCTCCAATAACGAGACAAGGCTCCGTGTTGAGGGTCAAGCAGTGGTCTGTTTATTGAGGGCTACCTGCCCCTGTATTTATGCAGGTCTCCCATCTGGTGGACACTCCCCTAGGGGACCAGATGGAAGACTGTAACAACGGACAGACAAGTACCAATTACAGACATACAGCAGTAAAACATCCCCACAATGCATCCTGGTTTCCTCTCCTAATTGAAGTAATTCAATTATCTCCCAGGACAAAGGCAAATCGCCATTATGCACGTGGGGACACAAAGACAGACTATCACTTTAAAATATATAATGGGACAAATGGTACAGTAGATATATACATTTAACATATTCCCAGATAGCTCAGGTCTGAGTGCACATTATTAGGTGAATGGCACTCAGACCATACGAATACAGTTTAATCGCCATGGAGCCAAAGTCTTTAATTCCACGAAAAGGCTCCATGGCAGGCTATCTGGGTATTTCCACATAGATTGGGATATACATTCAAAGTCCCGAACGCTCCGCCGTTCGGTTCATGAACGGAGCTGAAAACCCGTAGGTTGGTAGGTCAGCGGTGCTTGGCTGACACAGTGTCCGGGTTTGGTGCATGAAAGCCGGGCAGAAAAGCGCTGGCTGCCCAGGGAGCTCCAGAACACCACCATCGTGTGGCGGTTAGGTGTAACCGCGACCACCCAGTAACAATCAATTAAGCTGCGGTTAACCGCAGCTATTGGGTGGTCATTTGCCGGCACACGCTCGTTAAGCCGCGGTTAACCGCGGCTTCAGGGAGGTAAATGAAGGGCACACGCCAGCTTCTGGGTGGCCAATTGACGGCGCCGGCTGGCTTCCCACGGCTCTGGGGAGGCTGATAGAATCTACCGAACGGCTGTGCAGAAAGGAAGAAATAAATCTTTCTGCACAGTAAAATTAACCCTTTAACTGCCGGTCCATAATCCAAAGGCAGCAGGCGGGCAACCAGGCTGCTCCAATGCAATGTGGCGAGATTGGTCTCGTCACAGGCTTATTACCCTTAATAGATATATTATAGCAATGCAATCGCACCCATCAAGGTAACCACATATGCATAGCACTATAACCACCTTGCATTTACCATAACTGATACAGCACTGAAACACTCACGCATCCTATAAGGACTAGCATACCACATTGCCGCTCATGGGCACAGTGCCTCTAGTATTGCTGGTTACGCACCCGGTACCTAGATTCTCAATTTTAGCCTGTAACCTTGCATGCCCTGGCACTAGTACAGAGTAATGCTGGCGAGCACGGTCAAACAATACACTACCTTGTTCCTTTCCACTAGCCTGCTTAACTTAAAACATTGTGCATTTATCTTCATTTACCCCTCTGTATAAAGCGACAATGCGCCTGAGGAATGCCGTTGGGGTACCTCAAGCTTGCTGTAACTTTCATAAAAATACAAAATAAAAAAAATAGAAAATGAAGGCTAAAGTAAAAAGAGAGAAGACTTCTGATGGTAAGTATAATTATTTTTAACAGGTATTGGATTTAACTCACTTTTATTAGGGTGAGGGAGTCAGTAGGTTTCTTCATTTTTAATGGGTGGTGGCTAGGGTATTAGGGACCCCTAGCCACCCAGGGGAGAGGAAGGATGGAACATGCCACTATTTGGGGTGATTACAATGCCATATCCACCCCCAATTTTTTTTTAATTAATTATAAATCCCACACTAGATCTTCTTTCTTGAATATTATAAATGGGGCCCCAATGCATGAGCAATGGGTAGGGCCTTATGGGACACTAGGTTTCCCCCTTATATTATAATAGCCCCCACCCGCTGACCACATGCAGGGACATAAGTATGTTCCCCCTTGAATTTAATAAATACACCCTGACCGATGTACACGGTTGAGGTGCAGGGGGTTTATATAAACCCCCCTTTCTTTAATAGGTCCCACAGGATGTGGCCATCTTTTAGTGTCTGGGCAGTATTGGCTACCAAGGTTCTATGTTACTCACGGCAGTTGGGCGCATGGGGAGGTGTTAAACCTTACTTATTGTGATGTAATTATCCCTCTCGCCGCTGAATTTTTAAAAAACTATTTAAACTAGCACTAGCATCCAGTGGGCAAATAGTTCAGATGTTTTTAAAGTCTGAGCCAAGATTTGAATCCTCTGGGCCTGTATTTGAAGCATTGGGTTTAGATTTGAATCCTCCGGTGGCATTTGGCCCGACTGAAATCCAGACTAAATTCAGGTCCGTCTGTATTACAAAATCTTGATATTATTTGATTCTGTGAGCAATGACTGGATTTAGACTTTAGTGAATAGCCATAATAGGGTAAATTTTACCTCCCATTAGGAAATGGCCTGTACACTCAATAATATCTCTTTATTTGTTTTACTCCATTACTTTCTATACTGTAAGCCGTTATCGAGTGATAACGGGGGACTATCAAGCAGCTGCTTCTTTACTAAATCCAAACCCTCCTAGATTACCTTTCACAGGATACAGCAGTGGTAACACTTTTATGGGTGTCATGGACCTTGGAAAAGATGGTAATCAGACAATTATTTTTGAGAATAAAAGTCAATGTTGGTTGGGGCTTCATGAACTTCCAGTGGAAACTTAGACTACGACTGTGTAAAAAATGTTAAATTTGTGTTTCTGTTCTCATGCTCCTGGCCTTCATCTGCAACTAGACTCTGCTAGTGAAAAATACAAAGCCGTCTAGTAACTAGGTAACATTCTAATATATAAAACTGAATGTTAGCTCTCTGTCTAAAGGACAGACCTGTCTAGCTGATTATCAGTATCTCGCAGTTTCTGGTCTGTCCATTAGTCACTCTGTGCATTGTGTTCATTATATTCCCTTTCTCCATGACACACATTGTTTGTTATTGTTAATTATGTGATGGTGACTGATAACATGATCTGTGATATTGCTTTGAGAATAGCCCCCCTGAATGTACTGAAGTATTGAGGTATAAAGTGCTACAATTGGATAGCCAACACAGTAAAGGAGGATACTAAATTTAAAAGAAGAAAAACTACCACAACAAGAGGACATAGTCTTAAATTAGAGGGACAAAGGTTTAAAAATAATATCAGGAAGTATTACTTTACTGAGAGGGTAGTGGATGCATGGAATAGCCTTCCAGCTGAAGTGGTAGAGGTTAACACAGTGAGGGAGTTTAAACATACGTGGGATAGGCATAAGGCTATCCTAACTATAAGATAATGCCAGGGACTAATGAAAGTATTTAGAAAACTGGGCAGACTAGATGGGCCGAATGGTTGTTATCTGCCGTCACATTCTATGTTTCTATGTTTCTATGTTTCTATTTACAGGTTGTCCAATTGACTGCTCTCAGATTTTGTACAACTAAGTTCCAAATATTTAGCAGACGCTAAAAGAAATTAATATTAAAGAACAAATGTGCCTTCTGATTTTAGTAGTTTTAGCAGTATACCACACTCGTTTAAGCTAAATATTTATCACAAATGAGTGTGGAGTAAATAATCATATTTACTTCAACAACTAGATGTAAGATTTGAATTCTAACACTGTAAACAAAACATTTATAAATAAACCAGATACAATCAGTAAGTGTCGTTTTCATGGCATATCCGTGGCACGTTTCTAGAGAGAGGTATGTGGTTAAAATCACAAAGTAGGTTTCGTGGTAGTCAGACTCTGCCTGGCATTATACTGTGATTTATTGGCTCTGATCACCTAGCATTTTTAATTTTATTTCAACAGAATGGGAGATAATTGAGTGGCACTCATTTTTACATGCCGTAGTCTAACAGACCCCAGCACAAATTATTATAACGTGTTTATTTTCTCTATCAGAACCAGACCAAACAGCCGATGTTACTATCCGTGCAAGCCGCTATAAGCAAACAATAACTTTATAAAGCACTGCTTGGTGTAAAATTGCTTCACTGATAACATTGTTCTTACTGCAGGAGCTACATACATGATGGGCTACTGTGACCAAGAAAATAAATCACATACGGGTCACTACTCTGTAGCATTTAAGTCATATTGGACCAGCATTGCCTTATTTGGAGAAAGGTATCTGTAAAAGTAAAATATTTAAATAACTTTAACGGACATTGTCTTAAAGCACTAAATTATCAAGACGTATATATATAGTGTTATAGAGTGGAGGATTATAGGTGTAGAATTAGAGGAGAAAAATAATAAAACAATACATTAGTTACTTTGTTATATGTTTCTTCTCTGCATAACTCAGAAGTATTATGTTACATTATTCTCTTCTATACTGTTTGATTTGAAACCTTAAAAGGACACTATAGTCACAGGATAAACTAAAGCTTATTGTGGTTGTTATGGTGTCTATAGTCATTCCCTGCAGGCTTTATGCTGTTAAGAGTGTCTTTTCAGGGACTCCTCATTTGGAATAAAGGTTATTGATGGATTTTTATAGACATAAAGCACATTTTATCTTTGTGCAGGAATCCCACTTTAGAATGAATACCTCACCTACCTTACTTAAAAATAGATGCGTGTCTTTGTTTTTTGTTTTTTTTGGGTTTTTAATTATGCTCTCTCCAAAACAAGGGGTATTGCAATCCTGTCAGCTACTCACGTTGCTGTCACTTATAAAGCCCACCTTGAGGATCCTGGAGATCACTACCTCCTGTTAAAGACTTCCATTGGCTCACATACACTCATGTTTGTCAATATGTATTTACCCAATAGACGTCAGTGCTCCACCCTAACAAAAATTCTATATCTGATTGGGATATTTGAGGAGAGAACTAGAATTGGTAGGGGATTTTACTATTTCTTTTGATTTCAACTTCCTTCCAGATGAAGAATCCTAGCCCTATCTGTAAACAGCTCTTATTGCATCTCAGGGAACAGCAACTTGTAGATTGATATATGGTTCGTAATCCCATCACAAAGAACTTCACTTCGCTTTTCACTTACATGCTTTAAAGATGTATTCAAAAAGTAACATGAATTTCATTTCTCATCCTTGTTTGCAATTTTGGGCAGCTAAAATCCAATGCAATACTTGGTCTTACCATACCCCAGCATCCTTTCCCAGCCCTGTCCCCAGGATGCATTTTACTGCACCCCCCTCTTTAAAGAAAAAATGTATCTTCACCTGTGTATCTCATAACCCCCTTTAGTGTATTTTATCCTACCTTTAGCGTGTCTTATACCCCATTGTGTGTCTCTTAACCCCTTGTGCATCTCTTACTTACCCCAGCCTCTTTGTTTGACCTTTTCTTTTTTCCAACCATACAGACACACACAGAGACATACAGACATACAGACATACAGCTAAATTAGTGAGATGGGTGAATATGAGGCGGGTTTAAAACAAAGGTTCCAGAATGCTTATTAAACTTACATATTTCAATGTCAACTCAGAATACAGGTGTTTAATGCCACACATATAAAGTCTTATCATTACTATTGTAATGTAATCACAAAGCTCGCAAAATCATTATTTTGTTTGTCGATAACCCCACAATCTCAGTTGATAAAAGTATCTAAATTCAGTGGCATTCCCAGTGCAAAATGGACAGATATTCATGGATTTAGATGATGTCAAAAAGCAACAGAATACTAATTCCATAAACTATCAAATGAAAACTTGCACGGGATTGTAATTGATGTCTTTATCTCTTATTATTTGCACTTTTTTTTCCCCATATCACTTTTTCGTGTTTTGTAAACATTATGCTTTCTTTGTCTGCTTTGTTTTTTTAGTGTGATTGAAAGTAAATTCCTTAAGGTGTGATACAGAAAAGGACAGCAGAGAATTCAATTATTCATTAAAGCTAATTCTTTGTTAAACTCAAATTTTGTCTGACCTATTATTAGCAATCACAGATTATTTAAGGCTTCGTTCATAGTAGCCACTGATTTATCTACACATATTAAATCATAGTATTTTAATAAAGCATTGAAAAACTATAATGTGTTGTGATTGTCAGTAGCCAACACATCTGCCTGTGTGACCCAATATAACCAGCACCATAGGCGTGCGCAGCCTATTGCATTAGGATGTGCACCCTAAAGCACAAACACATGCCGTATATATATACACACACACACACAGATACATACACTGCTGTGTGAGGGTGGTGTGAGGGAGCTATGTGTGTAAGGGTGCTGTGTGTGTGTGTGAGTGAGGGTGCTGTTAGTGTGATGTGTGTGTGAGGGTGCTGTAGTGTGATGTGTGCGTGTGAGGGTGCTGGTAGTGTGATGTGTGTGTGTGAGGGTGCTGGTAGTGTGCTATGTGGGTGAGGGTGCTGTTAGTGTGCTGTGTGTGAGGGTGCTGGTAGTGTGCGGTGTGTGAAGGTGTTTGTGTGTGTGTGTGTTTGTTAGTGTCCTGTTAGTGTGCTGTGTGAGGGTGCAGGATGTGTGTGGGTGTCGTGTATTTGTGAGGGTGCTGTTAGTGTGCTGTGTGTGAGGGTGCTGTTTGTGTGTGAATGAGGATGCTGTTAGTGTGCTGTGAGTGAGGGTGCGGTGTGTGCCCCTGTCTGCGACCAATTCTTAGCTGCCACGTAATGGGCAATCTAGCTCTGTTCATGTGCAAGTCACAGCCGGGGAAAGTGTGGCCAAGGATGCAGGAACAAAAACAAAAGTGATTTAACTCCTAAATATCAGAGAATTGAGCTATAAGACTGCATAACATTATATATACACCAAAACTGCGCCATTAAGCTAAAGTTGTTTAGGTGTTTTGGTGTCCCTTTAAATGAGGAATTAAATGGTTTTCAAAACAGTTTATTACCTCTTAAGATATCCCCCACCGTACATCTGTTTTCATGTGAACTGATGTATGTCATTCCATTTTAATTCTTAAATAAACTTGGAAGTTTTAACCATAACCTTTGGATCAACATCCTTTCTCTCTGCCATTTATCATTAATTATCATAAAGAAATGCATGTTTAAATCTCTTCTATGAACTTCCTGTTCTAAAGTAATTATTTACCTATAATTTAGAGTAAGTCTTCTTCCCCCCATCCTTTGGGTTTGGAAAATATTCAGAAATTGAGGCCATCCCATTGACGTTTGTGCCAATTACACAGGAATCTCTTTGCAGTATAGACTCCACTATTAGTAAATAGGGTAATATAATAGGGGCTGAATACACTACGTGTCAAACTGTTCCACACTATTTCAGAGAAGAGACAGAAGGTATAACCATTCCCCACATTTTTAGAGAAGCGATCTAAAGATGAAGCTGTACCAAGTGCTTGTTCCTGTGCTGCTGTCCATCATTACCAATGTTAATGGTCAGGTAAGCTGAGCAACAACTCCAGGACCTACTTTAACAATTCAAATAATTATGAACCTGAAGGAGTCAGCATTGGCAACTTCTAAAAGAGATGTATGATTTTTTAATTAATGGAAATACACAAAAATAGCCTTTAGGCCACAGGATTTGTAAAGGTGTGATATTTAGATTGAACTGGTCACACAATTTATTTCAATGTTGATTAGTTATATAAACATATACTTTACCTTTCCCATTTCCTTGCTTAGTTTGTTATGGTCATTAGAAAGCAATGTGGTACCTTTTGCTCAACAGGGTTTTATAAACAAATACAAATTATAATAATGCTTGGTTTTAAATTATATTTGAATTAGTGGGAAAATGCTAAATAATTTTTTTTACAGCACCAAAGTCTGGGAATAAGTAGGAAATATAGCCTTAGGATAGCAATGCCGGTGTCCACACAGTTTGTGCCCCAAAGTAATCTGCTTCTTAAAACTATAGCATGTGCCCTTTCCTATCTCTCTTGCCTAGTTTGTTAATATTTAGCCAATGATAAAATATAACATCTAAAAGTGTGCTGTTTTTTTTTTTTAGGAAAAACCTAAAACTAAATTTTCTAAGTAATTATTTTAATCATTTGAGGAAATATTCTACAAGAGTATTTTATCAATCAAAAAGGATTGATGCATTTAGAATGGCTTATGTTCTATGGCGATAATTTTTATTTTTTTTAATGTCTTAAATATTTATATATTTATGGGGTTTTTTGTTCTTGGTCTTTAATCACTTTCTGCAAAACATTTTAAGTATCTCGTATTTTTGAGTAGTGTAGGTTTTGCACACAAGGGGTTAGCTAAAAACATAGTTATTTATTAGTACCTGATGGAGTTTTTATTGGCGTGGCTGCAAAGTTACACCAAAACTGCTAGTTACTAGCTGGCATAGCTATTAGTAAAGGTTTCTGAGCAGTTTGTGTATCTGTAGGAAACCATAAAAATGTTAGTGTGCTGTGTGTAAGGGATCAAAAAAGACATTTCTCTTGTCTAACTGTTATGTACAGTGAGACCATGTGTAAGGTCTCACTAGGAAAGCTCAAATAGTAAATTTAACCCTTAATGTGTTGCTTTATCCTTTGGCACTGATAGAGTAAATGTACATGCCCAGCATTAGATAAGAGAGTGCAAATCAACTGCTCAACACCCTATAGTCAAGTTTAAAAAATATACAATTATATTATTAAAAAAATGTGGTCAGAAAGGCCTCTACTCCATCTTTCATCCTATTGGGATGAAGGGCACTTTTTTTAGGCCCATGCGATGCTCAGTCTCCTGGGCCCTTTCTGCTAATTATAGGCCTTTTTTGATGCATGAGAAAATAAGTATTAAATGTAAGAATACTTCTAACAATAGGCGATGGGTGGGGGCTTTAATATTAAAGGGGAGGATATAATGTCCCCCTGATCCCTAATAGTGATGTCCCGAACGGTTCGCTGGCGAATAGTTCCTGGCGAACATAGCATATTCGCGTTCGCCACCGCGGGCGAACACATGCGATGTTCGGTCCGCCCCCTATTCTTTATCATTGAGTAAACTTTGACCCTGTACCTCACAGTCAGAAGACATATTCCAGCCAATCAGCAGCACACCCTCCCTATCAGACCCTCCCACCTACTGGACAGCATCCATTTTAGATTCATCCGGAAGCTGCAACCATTTATTTATTTATTTTCAAATTTATTTTTTTTAGTGCATATAAATGTTACAAGCATATACCCCCCAGACACTCTGTATTACTGCAGATACTCCCCCCAGACACTCTGTGTTACTGCAGATACTCCCTCCAGACACTCTGTGTTACTGCAGATACTCCCTCCAGACACACTGTGTTACTGCAGATATTCCCTCCAGACACACTGTGTTACTGCAGATACTCCCTCCAGACACTCTGTGTTACTGCAGATACTCCCTCCAGACACTCTGTATTACTGCAGATACTCCCCCCAGACACTCTGTGTTACTGCAGATACTCCCCCCAGACACTCTGTATTACTGCAGATACTCCCTCCAGACACCCTGTGTTACTGCAGATACTCCCCCAGACACCCTGTATTACTGCAGATACTCCCCCCTGATACTCTGTGTTACTGCAGATACTCCCTCCAGACACTCTGTGTTACTGCAGATACTCCCTCCAGACACCCTGTGTTACTGCATATACTCCCTCCAGACACTCTGTATGACTTCAGATACTCCCTCCAGACACCCTGTGTTACTGCAGATACTCCCTACAGACACCCTGTGTTACTGCAGATACTCCCCCCAGACACCCTGTGTTACTACAGATACTCCCTCCAGACACTCTGTGTTACTGCAGATACTCCCTCCAGACACCCTGTGTTACTGCAGATACTCCCTCCAGACACCCTGTGTTACTGCAGATACTCCCTCCAGACACCCTGTGTTACTGCAGATACTCCCTCCAGACACCCTGTGTTACTGCAGATACTCCCTCCAGACACCCTGTGTTACTGCAGATACTAACTCCAGACACCTTGTGTTACTGCAGATACTCCCTCCAGCAGGGGAGGGCTGGCAGCCTTAGGCCTGGGGGGCAAAACCAGTCAAGTGGCCCATTGCGCCACCAAATCAGTTCACCATCCATGCCCACCTTTTTCTGGTTTTATAACGGATATTGATGTTATGCTAATCAGTAGCTCTTTGCCATACCCGCTCCTTCACGGCTCTGACTTTCAATGTTGTCAGAGCACAGGCTGAGAATCTCTGAGCCTGTGCTCTGACTCACTAACTGAGCGCCGGAACCACGAGGGAGAGGATATGATCTGACTGCACCTACTGCTGGTGCGCACCAGTGGACCACCAGCGAATCGTTTCAATTAAATATGCTGGTGTACCCAACTTGTGAGCTGTGTTGGCCGCCGGGCGCCTCTGTTGTCATGGCACCCTGCGTGACCGCACAGCTTGCCCACCCCAACGGCTGGCCCTGCTGACACACACTGATGTTACTACTTAGACATCCCTCAATATTAATACAGAGATGAGAGTAAACACCAATAAACTGTGGAAACAGAGCTGATCCCCCCAAATTTATAAAGATTTGCTTAGAGGATTTATTCAAGATTAAATCATGCCTCCTCCTCTCTCCCCCATGCGCTGCTCTGTAGGCTGGGAGGAAGTGAAGAGTAATCACAGTCTCCCAGCACAACGCCACCTGTGGCTGCATGGGGAACAGCTGTTTAATGTAATGCTTGCAGGACGGCCAGCTGCCGCAGAACCTCTTTGTTTCCGTCTCTGCAAAGGGCTCCAGGCACTGCTTGTTGTGAGTGTGAGCCACTGTAAATTAGGGGCAGAGGGCACTTGCACTGCGGTCAAGACGGGTCTGGGCAGGAGGAGAGTACTGGTGCACCTGCCCAGGATCAGAGCCGGTGCAAGGATTTTTGCCGCCCTAGACAAAATATAAATTTGCCGCCCCCCCCCATGTGACATCACAATGCCCCACCCATATGATCTGCCATATGAACGCCAGTGCTGCATACAGTGTGTGTTTACATTAAAAAGCCTGCAGGGACCAGCTATACACACCAGAACCACTTCATTAAGCTACAGTGTCCCTTTAATGTGAGGTAAATTATAGATTAGTGTCACTAATAATATACTAGATTGCCTACTTACAATTAGATGAGGATGATGATGGGCTGCAGTTTGGCTCCACTGGTCTGGTGTAGAACAGGATCTCTGGAGGCTGTTTGCAACTGTGGTCACAAAATTCAACGTTCTGGGAGGATTGGAAGCAGCTCCATTTTTGGGGGGCCTCTTACACAGCTCAAGGTCTGGGCCCCAGTGCCTGACGGTGAGTATGCCCATAAGGCCCACTCATAAGTCCACTTATATGTTCCACCCACCCATGAGCTCGCTCACAGGGAGTGGAGTGTGTAGGGGATGTGTTATGTGTTATCTAATATGTGTGCTTATGGTATGTAGTGTATAGGGATACCAGTTTGTGCAGGTGATGCAGTGTGTTTGTGTGTAGTGGAAGCAGTGTGTATTTGTGTATAAGGGATGTATTATGTGTTTCTGGTTGTGTGTGAGGGATGCATTGTGTGAATCTGTGTTTGTATGCATAAGGGATGCAAGGTGTGTGTCTGTATGTGTGTGCATTGAGTGTAAGAGATGCATTGTGTTTCTGTGTGTATGTAAGAAAAACAGTGTGTGTGTTTGCATGTGTGTGTAAGGGTTTGCATTGTATGTTTCTGTGTATGTGTGCAAATGATGCATTGTCTTTGTGTGTAAGGGTTGCATTGTGTGTGTGTGTAATGGATGCATTGTGTGTTTCTCTGTGTGTAAGGGAATCATGTTCTGTTTCTGTGTATGTATAGTGATGCATTGTGTGTTTCTGTGTATGTATAGGGATGCATTGTGTGTTTCTGTGTATGTATAGGGGTGCATTGTGTGTTTCTGTGTATGTATAGGGATGCATTGTGTGTGTGTGTGCGCGTAGTGTTAAAGAGCTCCCTGTCTTGCCCCCTGTCCTATAGAGCTGTCCCTTCTGTCCCTTAGAGCTCTCCCCTGCCCCTTAGTGGTCTCTCCTCTCCCCCACCCTCCCCTAGCGGTCTCTTCTCACACTCACCCACCCTCCCTGTGCTCTTCTCATCCCCCTCCACCCTCCCTGTGTTCTTCTCACTCCTCCCTCTGTGTGTTCTCACCCCCCTGTGTTCTTCTTACCCCCCTCCTCCCTGTGTTCTTCTTACTCCCCCCTTGTTCTTCTTACCCCCTTGTTCTTATTACCCCCTTCTTCTTCTTAACCCTCCTACTTCTTCTTACCCCCTCTTCTTCTTCTTACCCCTCCTTCTTCTTCTTCTTACCCCTTCCTTCTTCTTCTTACCCCTTCCTTCTTCTTCTTACCCCATTCTTCTTCTTCTTACCCCATTCTTCTTCTTCTTCTTACCCCCCTTCTTCTTACCCCCCTTCTTCGTCTTACTCCCCCCTCTTCTTCTTACTCCCCCCTCTTCTTCTTACCCCCCTCTTCTTCTTACCCCCCTCTTCTTCTTACCCCCTTCTTCTTACCCCCTTCTTCTTCTTACCCCCTTCTTCTAATTACTCCCCACTCTTGTTCTTACCCCCCCCTTCTTCTTCGTACCCCCCTCTTTTTCTTATCTCCCCTCCTTCTTACTTCCCCCTTCTTCTTACTCCCCCCTCTTATTATCCCCCCTCCCCTCTTCTTACTCCCTCTCTTCCCTCTTCTTACTCCCTCTCTTCCCTCTTCTTACTCCCCCCTCCCCTCTTACTCCCCCCTCTTCTTACTCTCCCCCCTCCCCTCTTCTTACTCTCCCCCCTCCCCTCTTCTTACTATCCCCCCTCCCCTCTTTTTACTCCCCCCTCTTTTTACTCTCCCCCCTCCCCTCTTCTTACTCTCCCCCCTCCCCTCTTCTTACTCTCCCCCCTCCCCTCTTCTTACTCTCTCCCCCTCCCCTCTTCTTACTCTCCCCCCTCCCCTCTTCTTACTCTCCCCCCTCCCCTCTTCTTACTCTCCCCCCTCCCCTCTTTTTACTCTCCCCCTTCTTACTCTCCCCCCTCCCCTCTTTTTACTCCCCCCCTCTTTTTACTCTCCCCCCCTCCCCTCTTTTTACTCTCCCCTCCCCTCTTTTTACTCTCCCCCTTCTTACTCTCCCCCCTCCCCTCTTTTTACTCTCCCCCTCCCCTTTTTTTACTCTCCCCCCTCCCCTCTTTTTACTCTCCCCCTCCCCTCTTTTTACTCTCCCCCTCCCCTCTTCTTACTCTCCCCCTCCCGTCTTTTTACTCTCCCCCCTTCTTACTCTCCCCCCTCCCCTCTTTTTACTCTCCCCCCTTCTTACTCTCCCCCCTCCCCTCTTTTTACTACCCCCCTCCCCTCTTTTTACTCTCCCTCCCCCTCCCCTCTTTTTACTTTCCCTCCCCCTCCCCTCTTTTTACTCTCCCCCCCCCTTCCCCTCTTCTTACTCCCCCCTCCCCCCTTCTTCTTACCCCCTCCCCTGTAGGTGGCCGAGCAGCACTCCGGTCCGCGGTCCCGGCCGGAGTGATAGGAAGGTGCTCAGTGTGCACCTTCCTGTCAGTCCGGCCGGGTACAGGAAACAGAAACTCCTGTTCCGCGCGGAACAGGAGTTTCTGTTTCCTGTACCCGGCCGGACTGACAGGAAGTGCACACTCAGTGTGCACTTTCCTATCACTCCGGCCGGGACCGCGGACCGGAGTGCAGCTAGGCCACCTACAGGGGAGGGAGGGAAAAGCAGCTGCAGCCGTCTGAGCGCTCTTTACAGAGCGCTCGGCGGCTGCAGCATTTAAAGGGCCGGCCCGCCGCGGCCGGTCCTAAAAGAATTTCGGGCGGCCTGAGGGGCAATTGCCTCCCTGCCCCCCGGCCCAGCCAGCCCCTGCCCTCCAGACACTCTGTATTACTGCAGATACTCCTCCCCAGACACTGACACAGAGCAGAATAGGGACTATTCCCCCTACATAGGGTCCCTTGGCAGATATGGACTGACACCTATCCTAAGGATCCCTGATACACACTGACACAGAGCAGAATAGGGACTGTTCCTCCTACATAGGGTCACTTGGCAGATATGGATTGACACCTATCCTAAGGATACCTGATACACACTGACACAGAGCAGAATAGGGACTGTTCCCCCTACATAGGGTCACTTGGCAGATATGGATTGACACCTATCCTAAGGATCCCTGATACACACTGACACAGAGCAGAATAGGGACTGTTCCCCCTACATAGGGTCACTTGGCAGATATGGATTGACAGCTATCCTAAGGATCCCTGCAGGGCCGGCGCGTCCATAAGGCGGCACAGGCGGCCGCCTTAGGGCGCACCGGCTCTGGGGGCGCAAAATTCCAGTGACCGGCAGGAGGGAAGTGCTCCCTCCTGCCTGGCCACCTCCTGGATCCCCGGAGCTGCTGGGAGGCGTGCGGCTGAAGTTGATTAGGAGGCGGCGAGGGAGCTCTCTGATCTCTATGACCGGCTCCCTCGCGCGCCTTTTGCTGATGCCGCGGGAGCCGGAATATGACGTCATATTCCGGCTCCCGCGGCATCAGAAAACAGCCTGCGAGGGAGCCGGTCAGAGAGATCAGAGAGCTCCCTCGCCGCCTCCTAATCAACTGCAGCCGCACGCCTCCCAGCAGCCCCACTGGACCACCAATGAAAGACCCACGCCAGCACTCCAGGTAGGGAGGCTGGGTGGGAAATTTACATTTAATTTAGATAATTAATTACTGTGTGTGTATGTGTGTGTCTGTCAGTGTGTGTGTGTTTGAGTATGTGTCTGTGAGTTTGTGTGTGTCTGTCAGTGTGTGTGTGTGAGTGAGTGTGTGTCTGTCAGTGAGTGTGTGTGTGTGTGTGTGTCTGTCAGTGTGTGTCTGTCAGTGTGTGTGTGTGTGTGTGTCTGTCAGTGTGTGTGTGTGTGTGTGTGTGTGTCTGTCAGTGTGTGTGTGTGTGTCTGTCAGTGTGTGTGTGTGTGTCTGTCAGTGTGTGTGTGTGTGTGTGTCTGTCAGTGTGTGTGTGTCTGTCAGTGTGTGTGTGTGTGTCTGTCAGTGAGTGTGTGCGTGTGTCTGTCAGTGAGTGTGTGCGTGTGTCTGTCAGTGTGTGTGTGTGTGTGTGTTCGAGTATGTGTCTGTGAGTTTGTGTGTGTGTGTGAGTATGTATTTTTCTGTAAGCCTGTCTGTATGTATGTATCTGTATGACGGTATGCCTCTGTATGTATGTATGTGTCTGTATGTCTTGTACGTATGTTTCTGTATGTCTCTGTATGCATGTATGTAACTGGATGTATGTTTGTCTCTGAATGTCTGTATATATGTCTCTGTATGCATGTATGTAACTGTATGCCTTTATGTCTCTGTATGTACGTATGTGTGTCTCTGTATGTCTGTATGTCTTTGTATGTATGTATGTGTCTGTATGACGGTATGCCTCTGTATGTATGTATGTGTCTGCATGCCTGTATGTCTCTGTATGTATTTTTCTTTATGCCTGTATGTCTGTATGTATGTGCCTGAATGTCTTTGTATGTATGTTTCTGTATGCCTGTCTGTATGTATGTGTCTGTATGACGGTATGCCTCTGTATGCATGTATGTCTTTATATGCCTGCATGTCTCTGTATGCATGTATATCTCTGTTTGTATGTCTCTGACTGTATGTGTCTGTATGTCTCTGTATGATTATTTCTGTCTTTGTATGACAGTGTACCTGTATGACTTTGACTGTGTGACTGAAAAATGATGCCTGTGTACCTGTGGCTTGGGAGGAATGACACACAGGTGAAGATGCATTTTTTTTTTAATGAGGGTTGGGGGCGCCAAAATGCATCTTCGCCTGTGTAACTAAAAATCTTAGAACCGGCCCTGGATCCCTGATACACACTGACACAGAGCAGAATAGGGACTGTCCCCCCTACATAGGGTCCCTTGGCAGATATGGACTGACACCTATCCTAAGGATCCCTGATACACACTGACACAGAGCTGAATAGGGACTGTTCCCCCTACATAGGGTCACTTGGCAGATATGGATTGACACCTGTCCTCAGGGACCCTGATACAAACTGGGGGGGGACCTACTGTCCTCCGCCCGCCCCCACCTCTGCGTGGTGGGTGGGGGCCATAAAATTAATGAGGGGGGGACCTACTGTCCTCCCCCCCGGCCCCCACCCTTGCACTGTGGGGGGGCCATAAATCACAATGGGGGAGGACCTACTGTCCTCCCCCGCCCCCACCCCTGCGTGGTGGGTGGGGGCCATAAATCACAATGGGGGAGGACCTACTGTCCTCCCCCGCCCCCACCCCTGCGCGGTGGGTGGGGGCCATAAATCACAATGGGGGAGGACCTACTGTCCTCCCCCCGCCCCCACCCCTGCGTGGTGGGTGGGGGCCATAAAAATAATGAGGGGGGGACCTACTGTCCTCCCCCCTGGCCCCCACCCGTTTGCGGTGGGTGGGGGCCATAAAAATAATGAGGGGGGGACCTACTGTCCTCCCCTCTTTCCCCCACCTCTGAATGGTGGGTGGGGGCCCTAAAAAAAACAATAAGGGGTGACCTACTATCTCCCCCTAGCCCCCACCCCTGAGTGGTGGGGGCCCTAAATAATAATCCCCCCAATCAAAGGTGACTAGGGGTCCCCAAGCCCCTAGTCACCCACCCCCCCACCCCAAGAAAAGTTACCCCCTACCTACCCCCCTCACCCTAAAAAATTGTGAAGGGGGAATAAAATAACTAACCTGTAAAGAAAAATTCAACTTACCATTTGACGTCTTCTTTTTTCTAAAATCTTCTTTTTTCAGCCCCAAAAAAGCCATAAGAACCGACGCAATTTAAAAAAAAAAAAAAAACGAGCGCAAAAAAAATTATCCATCTTCACCCATGGAGGGCTCCGCCCAGACTGAGCTCTGCAGGGCGGGGGAAGGCTTATAAAGCCTTGCCACGCCCTGCAATTAGGCTAAGAACACTCTGATTGGCTGGTTTAAGCCAATCAGAGTGCTCTTTGTCATTTTAGATTCCAAGACCACCAACCAGAGTGCTCTTTGTCATTTTACACAGCGTGGGAAAATTCCAAAGAACTCTCCCACGCTGTGTAAAATGACACAGAACACTCTGATTGCTTAGATTTCAAGCCCACCAATCAGAGTGCTCTTTGTCATTTTACACAGCGTGGGAAAATTCCAAAGAACTCTCCCACGCTGTGTAAAATGACACAGAACACTCTGATTGGTTAGATTCCAAGCCCACCAATCAGAGTGCTCTTTGTCATTTTACACAGTGTGGGAAAATTCCAAAGAACGTTCCCACGCTGTGTAAAATGACACAGAGCACTGTGATTGGTGGGCTTGGAATCTAACCAATCAGAGTGCTCTGTGTCATTTTACACAGCGTGGGAAAGTTCTTTGGAATTTTCCCATGCTGTGTAAAATGACAAAGAGCACTCTGATTGGCTTAAACCAGCCAATCAGAGTGTTCTTAGCCTAATTGCAGGGCATGGCAAGGCTTTATAAGCCTTCCCCCGCCCTGCAGAGCTCAGTCTGCGTGGAGCCCTCCATGGGTGAAGATGGATACATTTTTTTGCGCTCGTTTTTTTTTTTTTTTTAAATTGTGTCGGTTCTTATGGCTTTTTATTTGGCCTTTTTTGGGGCTGAAAAAAGAAGATTTTAGAAAAAAGAAGACGTCAAATGGTAAGTTGATTTTTTCTTTACAGGTTAGTTA
The DNA here is from genome assembly GCF_036172605.1 of Pelobates fuscus. NCBI lineage: Eukaryota > Metazoa > Chordata > Amphibia > Anura > Pelobatidae > Pelobates > Pelobates fuscus. Next base: position 38,822,327 of record NC_086321.1, on the reverse strand, counting down.
TTTTATTCCCCCTTCACTATTTTTTAGGTTGAGGGGGGTAGGTAGGGGGTAACTTTTTGGGGGTGGGTGGGTGAGTGACTAGGGGCTTGGGGACCCTTAGTCACCTTTGATTGGGGGGATTTTTATTTAGGGCCCCCACCCACCACTAAGGGGTGGGGGCTGGGGGGGATAGTAGGTCCCCCCCTTATTGTTTTTTTTAGGGCCCCCACCCACCGCTCAGGGGTGGGGGCCAGGGGGGAGGACAGTATGTCCCCCCTCATTATTTTTATGGCCCCCACCCACCGCGCAGGGGTGAGGGCCGGGGGGAGGACAGTAGGTCCCCCACCCACCGCGCAGGGGTGGGGGCGGGGGGAGGACAGTAGGTCCTCCCCCCATTGTGATTTATGGCCCCCACCCACCGCGCAGGGGTGGGGGCCGGGGGGAGGACAATAGGTCCCCCCTCATTATTTTTATGGCCCCCACCCACCGCGCAGGGTTGGGGGCAGGTGGAGGACAGTAGGTCCGCCCCCCATTGTGATTTATGGCCCCCACCCCCGTGCAGGGGTGGGGGCCGGGAGGAGGACAGTAGGTCCCCCCTCATTATTTTTATGGCCCCCACCCACTACGCAGGGGTGGGGGCGGGGGGAGGACAGTAGGTCCTCCCCCAGTGTGTATCAGGGTCCCTGAGGACAGGTGTCAATCCATATCTGCCAAGTGACCCTATGTAGGGGGAACAGTCCCTATTCAGCTCTGTGTCAGTGTGTATCAGGGATCCTTAGGATAGGTGTCAGTCCATATCTGCCAAGGGACCCTATGTAGGGGGAACAGTCCCTATTCTGCTCTGTGTCAGTGTGTATCAGGGATCCTTAGGATAGGTGTGTATGTAGGGGGAACAGTCCCTATTCTGCTCTGTGTCAGTGTGTATCAGGGATCCTTAGGACAGGTGACCCTATGTAGGGGGAACAGTCCCTATTCTGCTCTGTGTCAGTGTGTATCAGGGATCCTTAGTATAGGTGTCAATCCATATCTGCCAAGTGACCCTATGTAGGGGGAACAGTCCCTATTCTGCTCTGTGTCAGTGTGTATCAGGGATCATTAGGATAGGTGTCAATCCATATCTGCCAAGTGACCCTATGTAGGGGGGACAGTCCCTATTCTGCTCTGTGTCAGTGTGTATCACGGTCTCTGAGGACAGGTGTCAATCCATATGTCAAGGTGTCAATATGTCATGTGTCAATCCATATCCATTGTGATTTACGAATGTTAGGTGATTTATGCTCTTTATGGATTAAAACCAGACTCTGCATCAACTGTGTAATTTTCCATGGGAGTTTTGCCATGGATCCCCTCCCGCATGCCACAGTCCAGGTGTTAGTCCCCTTGAAACAACTTTTCCATCACTATTGTGGCCAGAAAGAGTCCCTGTGGGTTTTAAAATTCGCCTGCCCATTGAAGTCTATGGCGGTTTTCCCGGTTCGCCAACGTTTACGGAAGTTCGCGTCCGCCGTTCGCAAACTGAAAATTTTGTGTTCGCGACATCACTAATCCCTAACCATGAACGGTGGCAGGTGGGAGCACTCATATTAATATTTAAAGGTGATTACCACATGCCCCCTCCCAGGGCAATGTCTTAATTAAATAACATTGGGTGTGCATGCTAATTAAAAGAAAGAAGACTTCTGATGGGAAGTATAATTATTTTTAACAGGTATTCGATTTAACTCACTTTTATTAGGGTTAGGGAGTCAGTAGGTTTCTTCATTTTTAATGGCTGGTGGTTAGGGTATTAGGGACCCCTAGCCACCCAGGGGAGAGCAAGGATGGAACATGCCACTATTTGGGGTGATTACAATGCCATATCCACCACCAATTTTTTTTTTATTAAACACTAGGTCTTCTTTCTTGAATATTATAAATGGGGCCCCAATGCATGTGCAATGGGTAGGGCCATACGGGACACTAGGTTTCCCCCTTATATTATAATAGCCCCCACCCGCTGACCACATGCAGGGACATAAGTATGTTCCCCCTTGTATTTTAATAAATATACCCTGACCAATGTACACAGTTGGGGTGCAGGGGGATTATATAACCCCCCTTTCTTTAATCGGTCCCACGGGATGTGGCCATTTTTTAGTGTCTGGGCAATATTGGCTACCAAGGTTCTATGTTACTCACGGCAGTTGGGCGCATAGGGAGGTGTTAAACCTTACTTATTGTGATTTAATTATCCCTTTCAGCACTGAATTTTTTAAAAACTATTTCCACTAGCACTAGCATCCAGTGGCCAAATAGTTCAGATGTTTTTAAAATCTGAGCCAAGATTTGAATCCTCTGGGCCTGTATCTGAAGCATTAGGTTTAGATTTGAATCCTCCGGTGGCATTTGGCCCGACTGAAATCCCGGTCCGTCTGTATTACAAACTCTTGATATTATTTAATAATGTGAACAATGACTGGATTTGGACTTTAGTGAATGGCCCCAATAGGGTACATTTTACCTCCCATTAGGAAATGGCCTGTACACTCAATAATATCTTTTTATTTGTTTTAATCCTTTTGCAGTGTGAACTCCCTGGAACCTGGAAGGATGACAAAGGCTCTACCATGAATATCAATACTCTAAGCCATTATCGAGTGATAACGGGGGATTATCAAGCAGCTGCTTCTTTACTAAATCCAAACCCTCCAAGATTACCTTTCACAGGATACAGCAGTGGTAACACTTTTAGGGGTGTCATGGACCTTGGAAAAGATGGTAATTAAACAATTATTTTTGAGAATAAAAGCCAATGTTGGTTGGGGCTTCATGAACTTCCCGTTGAGACTAAGACTGTGTAAAAAATGTTTAATTTGTGTTTCTGTTCTCATTAGACATGTGCAATTTGTTTCGGTCCGAATATGAATTCGGACGAATTTCGGGCAATTCGGACATTCGGGTACTTCCGAATGTCCGAATTGCCGAAGTGCCGAAGTTGCCGACGTCCCGAAGTTCCGAAATTACCGAATTTCCGAAGTCTCGAAGTGCCGAAGTGCCGGAGTTCCGAAGTGCTGAAATTCCGAAGTGTCAAAGTGCTGAAGTTCCAAATCACAGTATTGCCTAAGTACTAATATACTTACCCAGCGAAAGAAGAAGAATGTTACATTGTATACAATTTTAAATAAAAAGTATACAAACATAGCCAGGATTCAGCTGTAAGCATTTGCAACACTTACATCAAGTAACATACATTCATATAAAATGTAAGTTACTTAGCCTGTCAATGTAATGACAGAGATGAATAAGTAGATAACTCCCTAATTCCCACGGTATTAGGGAGCTATCAACTAAAAGGCTGAAAGACCTAAATTGGTCTTTCAGCCAAATTTACTAATACTAAGTAAGAAATACTTAGTATTAGTAAATAATATGCCCCTGCTCGCTATACCGCGAGCAGGGGCATGTCTATTAAACAGTGAGCAGCCCGTGGCTGCTCACTGTTAGAAAAAAAAAAGGTCCCCCTCCCGAGCCCCCACCTATTGCCCCCCCGCCCCCACCCCTGAGCAACAGGTGGGGGCCCTACAGTAAAATAAGGGGGGAACCTAGTGTCCTCCCCCTGGCCCCCACCCCTGAGCGGTTGGTGGGGGCCCTAAATTATAATAAGGGGGGGACCTAATGTCCTCCCCCCTGGCCCCCACCTCTGAGCGGTGGGTGGGGGCCCTAAATTATAATAAGGGGGGGACCTAATGTCCTCCCCCCTGGCCCCCACCCCTGAGCGGTGGGTGGGGGCCCTAAATACAAATATAGGGGGGGGACCTAATGTCCTCCCCCCTGGCACCCACCCCTGAGCGGTGGGTGGGGGCCCTAAAAATTGGAATGGGGGGGACCTAATGTCCTTCCCCCTGGCCCCCACCCCTGAGCGGTGGGTGGGGGCCCTAAATTATAATAAGGGGGGACCTTATCTCCTCCCCCTGGACCCCACCCCTGATCGGTGGGTGGGGGCCCTAAATTATAATAAGGGGGACCTTATCTCCTCCCCCTGAACCCCTCCCCTGATCGGTGGGTGGGGGCCCTAAATTATAATGAGGTGGGGGCCCTAAATAATAAGGGGGGGACCTAATGTCCTCCCCCCCCTGAGCGGTGGGTGGGGGCCCTAAATACTAATGGGGGGACCTAAGGTCCTCCCCCTGGCCCCCACCCCTGAGCGGCGGGTGGGGGCCCTAAATACTAATGGGTGGGGGGGACCTATTGTCGTCCTCCCCCCAGCCCCCACCCCTGAGCGGCGGGTGGGGGCCCTAAAAAAAATTACCCCCCAGTTGACTAGGGGTCCCCAAACCCTAGTCACCCCCCCCCCTAAAAAAATAATGTGGGGGGGGGGCTTTTAACTAAGTACCTGTGAAAAAAAAACAACTTACCATTCGATGTTTTCTTTCTTCTAAATCTTCTTTTTTCAGCCCCCAAAAAAGGGCAAATAAAAATCCATAAGAACCGACGCAATAAAAAACAAATAAAAAAACGAGCGCTAAAAAAAATAATCCATCTTCACCCATGGAGGGCTCCGCGCAGACTGAGCTCTGCAGAGCGGGGGAAGGCTTATAAAGCCTTGACACGCCCTGCAATTAGGCTCAGAGCACTCTGATTGGTGAGTTTAAGCCATCCAATCAGAGTGCTCTGACAGGTAAATGAAGAGACTGACAGGTAAGTCTCTACATTTACCTGTCACAGCACTCTGATTGGTTGGTTTGAAATTCACCAATCAGAGTGCTCTGTGTCATTTTACACAGCGTGGGAAAGTTCTTTGGAATTTTCCCACGCTGTGTAATTTGACTCATAACTCTCTGATTGGTTACTTAATTCACCAATCATAGTAATACTGTGGGAATTAGGGAGTTATCTACTAAGCGGCTGCAAAAGAGGTCCCGAAGTGCCGAAGTCCCGAAATTCCGCTATACCGCGAGTAGGGGCATAATTTACTAATACTAAGTGACCAGCTTCTATAGAGGCTGGGTCCTATGCTGCACTGGCCAATCACATCCATGCCATTAGTAGGCATGGCTGTGATGGCTTCTAATGGCACACGAGTCAAACGCTTGTTGATTGGCTGCCCTGCAGCCTTTCAAAACGCGTCTTTAAATCGCCAAACACCGAACTCGAACATACAGTGATATGTCCGTGTTCGGGTCCGGGGTCCAAAAATCCTAATGTTCGGTACGAACCCCAACTTTTCAGTTCGGGTTCGCTCAACTCTAGTCACCATCACTTAATTAGCTATAACAAACAATGTGTATCATGGAAAATGGGAACATAATTAACACAATGCACAGAGTGACCAATGAGGAGACCAGAAACTGAGAGATACTGATAATCAGCTAGGCAGGTCTGTCCTTTAGACAGAGAGCTAACATTCAAGTCTATATATTAGAGCCAATGAATTATATTTACTAGCTGCGATATTCCTGTCATGATGCCAAAACAAATGGATTCTGACTGGAAAGCATAGAAACTGCATAACGTTACCTAGTTAATAAATGGCTTTGTATTTTCACTAGCAGAAAAAAAACACTTTTAGCTGCAAAATCTAGTTGCAGATGAAGGCCAGGAGCATGAGAACTAGACATGTGCATGGGGAAAACTTTCGGTTCGGCATTCCGAAATTCGGCACTTCAGCACTTCGACACTTCGGCACGTGTCTATTAAACAGTGAGCAGCCCGTGGCGGTGGGAGGGGGCCATAAATAAAAATTGGGCTGAGGGACCTAATGTCCTCCCTCCTCCCCCCACCCCTTCGTGGTGGGTGGGGGCCCTAAATAACAATAAGGGGGACACCTAATGTCCTCCCCCTGGCCCCCACCCCTGTGCGGCGGGTGGGGGCCATAAATAAAAATCCCCCCCAGGTGACTAGGGGTCCCCAAACCCCTAGTCACCCCCTCCCCCCCAAAAAATTACCCCCACCTACCCCCCTCATCCTAAAAATAATAAGGGGGGACCCGTGTCTAAATACCTGTAAAAAAAGAAACCATTTGATGTCTTCTTTCTTCTAAAATCTTCTTTTTTAAGCCCTCCCCCCAAAAAAAATCCTTCTTCACCCATGGAGGGCTCCGCGCAGACTGAGCTCAGCAGGGCGGGGGAAGGCTTATAGCACTCTGATTGGTGGGTTTAAGCCATCCATCAGAGTGCTCTGACAGGTAAATGAAGAGACTGACAGGTAAGTCTCTACATTTACCTGTCACAGCACTCTGATTGGGTGGCTCAATCAGAGTGTTCTGTGTCATTTTAGACAGCGTGGGAAAGTTCTTTGGAATTTGGAAGGGGGGTGATGCTGAGGGAGGGGGGTAATGCTGAGGGTGTGAGAGGGGGTGATGGTGGGGGGGTAATGTTGAGGGTGGTGAGGGGGGTGATAGTGGGGGGTGATGCTGAGGGAGGGGGGGTAATGCTGAGGGTGTGAGAGGGGGTGAGGCTGAGGGTGGTGAGGGGGGGTGATGGTTACGGGGGGGTGATTTGAGAATGAGGGGGTCACAACATACCCTTTCTTCCCTGGTGATCCAGTGGGCTCCCTGGTGGTCCAGTGTGGGCTGCCTGGTGGTCCAGTGGGCTCCCTGGTGGCCCGGTGGCCATTGCTTCCGGTCTGCAGCTCCATAGAGCTGCAGACCATGTAGTCTCGCGAGACCATCAAAGCGTTGCCGTGGTAACCTGCAGCAATGCTCTGATTGGCCAGTTTTCGCGAGACACATGGTCTGCAGCTCTGTTCACTGCGGAGCTGCAGATCAGTGTCTGATGGCTGGCCGGGCAGCCAGAAGGGGCCTCGCACCTAGCGGCATTCTGGGTAAGCCGCCAGGTCCCCTCCTGGTGTCCGGTCCTCGGTCAATAACCGAGGACCCAACACAGTCTGCCCGCGAGGCCCCAGCCAGCGCCAGGCCTTAGGCGGCCGCCTAAACCACCTAATTAGAGAGCCGTCTCTAAATGGGAGATAATTGACTGGCACTCATTTTTACATGCTGTAGTCTCACAGACCCCAGCACAAATTATAACGTGTTTATTTTCTCTATCAGAACCAACCAAACAGCTGATGTTACTATCCATGCAAGCCGCTATAAGCAAACAATCACTTTATAAAGCGCTGCTTGATGCAAAATTTCTTCACTGCTAACATAGTTCTTACTGCAGGTTCTTCATTCATGGAGGGCTACTGTGACCAAGAAAATGAATCACAAACGGGTCACAACTCAACAATTTGGTCAATTTGGATCATCATTGGAAAAAGGTATCTGTAAAAGTAAAATATTTAAACAACTTTAAAGGACATTATCTTAAAGCACTAAATTATCAAGACGTATATATATTTTGTTATAGAGTGGAGGATTATAGGTGTGGTATTAGAGGAGAAAAATTATAAAACAATACATTAGTAACTTTGTTATATGTTTCTTCTCTTCATAACTCAGAAGTATTACGTTACATTATTCTCTTCTGATTCATTTGAAACCTTAAAAGGACACTATAGTCACAAGATAAACTAAAGCTTATTGTGGTTGTTATGGTTTCTATAGTCATTCCCTGCAGGCTTTATGCTGTAAACACTTTTTCAGGGACTCCTCATTTGGAATAAAGGTTATTGATGGATTTTTATAGACATAAAGCACATTTTATCTTTGTGCAGGAATCTCACTTTAGAATGAATACCTCACTTACCTTACTTAAAGGGACACTCCAGGCACCCAGACCACTTCTGCCCATTGGAGTGGTCTGGGTGCCAACTCCCACTACTTTTAACCCTGCAAGTGTAATTATTGCAGTTTTTTATAAACTGCAATAATTACCTTGCAGGGTTAACTCCACCTCTAGTGGCTGTCTACTAGACAGCCACTAGAGGGCACTTCCGGGGTTATAGCACCTATCTGTGCTAGAGCATCGCTGGACGTCCTCACGCTGTGTGAGGACCTCCAACGTCACTCAAATCCCCATAGGAAAGCATTGAAAATCGTTTTCAATGCTTTACTATGGGGAGACCTAATGCGCATGCACATTAGGTCTCCACGGCCGGTGGGTGGGATCAGTCTCGCCCACCTGCCGACGGAATCAATAGGAGGAGCGGCGCAGAAGAGGAGGCAGCGGCAAGGGACGTCGTCGCTGCCTCAGGTAAGTGACTGAAGGGGTTTTCACCCCTTCAGCAACTGGGGATTGGGGGGTGGGAGGGAGAGGGAACCTTCAGTGCCAGGAAAACTGAGTTTCCCTTTAACCCCTTAAAACCGGAGGGCGTACTATTACACCCTATTCTAAGCGTCTCTAAATGCCGCAGGGCGTATTAGTATGCCCTCACGGTTTTTCTTACTTACCCGGTCGCTGGCGATCCCACGCCGGCAATCGCGGTCGGCGGACTCACCTGGGATCCCAGGGAGTCCACCGCGGCGGATCCTGCCTCCTCCGGCCATGTGAGAGTGAGGTCCTTGCGAGGACCTCACAATCACATGGCCGGGTTAGCTGGCTGCTGCATTGCCAGCAGGGGGACTGCCTGTAATGACAGTTAGTCCCCATGCTGGCTGGAAATTAAATAAAATAAAGTTAAAATTAGTGTAAAAAAAAATTATATATTATATATATATATGTGATCTAAGTACATATATACACATATACATACACACACATACACTGTCTAGGTGTATTTTACTATTAATATATATATATATATATATATATATATATATATATATATATATAAAAACCAAAGAAAAGAAAATGTTACTTGCGCTTTTTCCTTAATCCCTATGTATATTTAGACAAATGGAGGTCATTTAGTTGCTCCAATGGCCATTGGAGGGATGCCCGCCTGCCAACGTCAAGGCAGACCCCCCTAAGCGGGTCCTAACACTGACCCTTCAGCCTGCTTCCTTGAGCTTCTGGCAAAGATATCTCTAATGAGACAGAAAGGGGTATTTTTTATATACACCCCTTTACTTATTAACCCTTAATAGGGAACACATGGGATGGGTAGCAGCATTGTAACCAGGCTGTGTGATACAAAGTAAATACAAATACAAAAAGAGAAGTCCTGCGCTTAAGCTGCAAGGACTACAACACACATCAGCCCCAATATATAGTAAAAACCAAAGAAAAGAAAATGTTACTTGCGCTTTTTCCTTAATCCCTATGTATATTTAGACAAATGGAGGTCATTTAGTTGCTCCAATGGCCATTGGAGGGATGCCCGCCTGCCAACGTCAAGGCAGACCCCCCTAAGCGGGTCCTAACACTGACCCTTCAGCCTGCTTCCTTGAGCTTCTGGCAAAGATATCTCTAATGAGACAGAAAGGGGTATTTTTTATATACACCCCTTTACTTATTAACCCTTAATAGGGAACACATGGGATGGGTAGCAGCATTGTAACCAGGCTGTGTGATACAAAGTAAATACAAATACAAAAAGAGAAGTCCTGCGCTTAAGCTGCAAGGACTACAACACACATCAGCCCCAATATATAGTAAAAACCAAAGAAAAGAAAATGTTACTTGCGCTTTTTCCTTAATCCCTATGTATATTTAGACAAATGGAGGTCATTTAGTTGCTCCAATGGCCATTGGAGGGATGCCCGCCTGCCAACGTCAAGGCAGACCCCCCTAAGCGGGTCCTAACACTGACCCTTCAGCCTGCTTCCTTGAGCTTCTGGCAAAGATATCTCTAATGAGACAGAAAGGGGTATTTTTTATATACACCCCTTTACTTATTAACCCTTAATAGGGAACACATGGGATGGGTAGCAGCATTGTAACCAGGCTGTGTGATACAAAGTAAATACAAATACAAAAAGAGAAGTCCTGCGCTTAAGCTGCAAGGACTACAACACACATCAGCCCCAATATATAGTAAAAACCAAAGAAAAGAAAATGTTACTTGCGCTTTTTCCTTAATCCCTATGTATATTTAGACAAATGGAGGTCATTTAGTTGCTCCAATGGCCATTGGAGGGATGCCCGCCTGCCAACGTCAAGGCAGACCCCCCTAAGCGGGTCCTAACACTGACCCTTCAGCCTGCTTCCTTGAGCTTCTGGCAAAGATATCTCTAATGAGACAGAAAGGGGTATTTTTTATATACACCCCTTTACTTATTAACCCTTAATAGGGAACACATGGGATGGGTAGCAGCATTGTAACCAGGCTGTGTGATACAAAGTAAATACAAATACAAAAAGAGAAGTCCTGCGCTTAAGCTGCAAGGACTACAACACACATCAGCCCCAATATATAGTAAAAACCAAAGAAAAGAAAATGTTACTTGCGCTTTTTCCTTAATCCCTATGTATATTTAGACAAATGGAGGTCATTTAGTTGCTCCAATGGCCATTGGAGGGATGCCCGCCTGCCAACGTCAAGGCAGACCCCCCTAAGCGGGTCCTAACACTGACCCTTCAGCCTGCTTCCTTGAGCTTCTGGCAAAGATATCTCTAATGAGACAGAAAGGGGTATTTTTTATATACACCCCTTTACTTATTAACCCTTAATAGGGAACACATGGGATGGGTAGCAGCATTGTAACCAGGCTGTGTGATACAAAGTAAATACAAATACAAAAAGAGAAGTCCTGCGCTTAAGCTGCAAGGACTACAACACACATCAGCCCCAATATATAGTAAAAACCAAAGAAAAGAAAATGTTACTTGCGCTTTTTCCTTAATCCCTATGTATATTTAGACAAATGGAGGTCATTTAGTTGCTCCAATGGCCATTGGAGGGATGCCCGCCTGCCAACGTCAAGGCAGACCCCCCTAAGCGGGTCCTAACACTGACCCTTCAGCCTGCTTCCTTGAGCTTCTGGCAAAGATATCTCTAATGAGACAGAAAGGGGTATTTTTTATATACACCCCTTTACTTATTAACCCTTAATAGGGAACACATGGGATGGGTAGCAGCATTGTAACCAGGCTGTGTGATACAAAGTAAATACAAATACAAAAAGAGAAGTCCTGCGCTTAAGCTGCAAGGACTACAACACACATCAGCCCCAATATATAGTAAAAACCAAAGAAAAGAAAATGTTACTTGCGCTTTTTCCTTAATCCCTATGTATATTTAGACAAATGGAGGTCATTTAGTTGCTCCAATGGCCATTGGAGGGATGCCCGCCTGCCAACGTCAAGGCAGACCCCCCTAAGCGGGTCCTAACACTGACCCTTCAGCCTGCTTCCTTGAGCTTCTGGCAAAGATATCTCTAATGAGACAGAAAGGGGTATTTTTTATATACACCCCTTTACTTATTAACCCTTAATAGGGAACACATGGGATGGGTAGCAGCATTGTAACCAGGCTGTGTGATACAAAGTAAATACAAATACAAAAAGAGAAGTCCTGCGCTTAAGCTGCAAGGACTACAACACACATCAGCCCCAATATATAGTAAAAACCAAAGAAAAGAAAATGTTACTTGCGCTTTTTCCTTAATCCCTATGTATATTTAGACAAATGGAGGTCATTTAGTTGCTCCAATGGCCATTGGAGGGATGCCCGCCTGCCAACGTCAAGGCAGACCCCCCTAAGCGGGTCCTAACACTGACCCTTCAGCCTGCTTCCTTGAGCTTCTGGCAAAGATATCTCTAATGAGACAGAAAGGGGTATTTTTTATATACACCCCTTTACTTATTAACCCTTAATAGGGAACACATGGGATGGGTAGCAGCATTGTAACCAGGCTGTGTGATACAAAGTAAATACAAATACAAAAAGAGAAGTCCTGCGCTTAAGCTGCAAGGACTACAACACACATCAGCCCCAATATATAGTAAAAACCAAAGAAAAGAAAATGTTACTTGCGCTTTTTCCTTAATCCCTATGTATATTTAGACAAATGGAGGTCATTTAGTTGCTCCAATGGCCATTGGAGGGATGCCCGCCTGCCAACGTCAAGGCAGACCCCCCTAAGCGGGTCCTAACACTGACCCTTCAGCCTGCTTCCTTGAGCTTCTGGCAAAGATATCTCTAATGAGACAGAAAGGGGTATTTTTTATATACACCCCTTTACTTATTAACCCTTAATAGGGAACACATGGGATGGGTAGCAGCATTGTAACCAGGCTGTGTGATACAAAGTAAATACAAATACAAAAAGAGAAGTCCTGCGCTTAAGCTGCAAGGACTACAACACACATCAGCCCCAATATATAGTAAAAACCAAAGAAAAGAAAATGTTACTTGCGCTTTTTCCTTAATCCCTATGTATATTTAGACAAATGGAGGTCATTTAGTTGCTCCAATGGCCATTGGAGGGATGCCCGCCTGCCAACGTCAAGGCAGACCCCCCTAAGCGGGTCCTAACACTGACCCTTCAGCCTGCTTCCTTGAGCTTCTGGCAAAGATATCTCTAATGAGACAGAAAGGGGTATTTTTTATATACACCCCTTTACTTATTAACCCTTAATAGGGAACACATGGGATGGGTAGCAGCATTGTAACCAGGCTGTGTGATACAAAGTAAATACAAATACAAAAAGAGAAGTCCTGCGCTTAAGCTGCAAGGACTACAACACACATCAGCCCCAATATATAGTAAAAACCAAAGAAAAGAAAATGTTACTTGCGCTTTTTCCTTAATCCCTATGTATATTTAGACAAATGGAGGTCATTTAGTTGCTCCAATGGCCATTGGAGGGATGCCCGCCTGCCAACGTCAAGGCAGACCCCCCTAAGCGGGTCCTAACACTGACCCTTCAGCCTGCTTCCTTGAGCTTCTGGCAAAGATATCTCTAATGAGACAGAAAGGGGTATTTTTTATATACACCCCTTTACTTATTAACCCTTAATAGGGAACACATGGGATGGGTAGCAGCATTGTAACCAGGCTGTGTGATACAAAGTAAATACAAATACAAAAAGAGAAGTCCTGCGCTTAAGCTGCAAGGACTACAACACACATCAGCCCCAATATATAGTAAAAACCAAAGAAAAGAAAATGTTACTTGCGCTTTTTCCTTAATCCCTATGTATATTTAGACAAATGGAGGTCATTTAGTTGCTCCAATGGCCATTGGAGGGATGCCCGCCTGCCAACGTCAAGGCAGACCCCCCTAAGCGGGTCCTAACACTGACCCTTCAGCCTGCTTCCTTGAGCTTCTGGCAAAGATATCTCTAATGAGACAGAAAGGGGTATTTTTTATATACACCCCTTTACTTATTAACCCTTAATAGGGAACACATGGGATGGGTAGCAGCATTGTAACCAGGCTGTGTGATACAAAGTAAATACAAATACAAAAAGAGAAGTCCTGCGCTTAAGCTGCAAGGACTACAACACACATCAGCCCCAATATATAGTAAAAACCAAAGAAAAGAAAATGTTACTTGCGCTTTTTCCTTAATCCCTATGTATATTTAGACAAATGGAGGTCATTTAGTTGCTCCAATGGCCATTGGAGGGATGCCCGCCTGCCAACGTCAAGGCAGACCCCCCTAAGCGGGTCCTAACACTGACCCTTCAGCCTGCTTCCTTGAGCTTCTGGCAAAGATATCTCTAATGAGACAGAAAGGGGTATTTTTTATATACACCCCTTTACTTAGTGTGTTGTAGTCCTTGCAGCTTAAGCGCAGGACTTCTCTTTTTGTATTTGTATTTACTTTGTATCACACAGCCTGGTTACAATGCTGCTACCCATCCCATGTGTTCCCTATTAAGGGTTAATAAGTAAAGGGGTGTATATAAAAAATACCCCTTTCTGTCTCATTAGAGATATCTTTGCCAGAAGCTCAAGGAAGCAGGCTGAAGGGTCAGTGTTAGGACCCGCTTAGGGGGGTCTGCCTTGACGTTGGCAGGCGGGCATCCCTCCAATGGCCATTGGAGCAACTAAATGACCTCCATTTGTCTAAATATACATAGGGATTAAGGAAAAAGCGCAAGTAACATTTTCTTTTCTTTGGTTTTTACTATATATTGGGGCTGATGTGTGTTGTAGTCCTTGCAGCTTAAGCGCAGGACTTCTCTTTTTGTATTTGTATTTACTTTGTATCACACAGCCTGGTTACAATGCTGCTACCCATCCCATGTGTTCCCTATTAAGGGTTAATAAGTAAAGGGGTGTATATAAAAAATACCCCTTTCTGTCTCATTAGAGATATCTTTGCCAGAAGCTCAAGGAAGCAGGCTGAAGGGTCAGTGTTAGGACCCGCTTAGGGGGGTCTGCCTTGACGTTGGCAGGCGGGCATCCCTCCAATGGCCATTGGAGCAACTAAATGACCTCCATTTGTCTAAATATACATAGGGATTAAGGAAAAAGCGCAAGTAACATTTTCTTTTCTTTGGTTTTTACTATATATTGGGGCTGATGTGTGTTGTAGTCCTTGCAGCTTAAGCGCAGGACTTCTCTTTTTGTATTTGTATTTACTTTGTATCACACAGCCTGGTTACAATGCTGCTACCCATCCCATGTGTTCCCTATTAAGGGTTAATAAGTAAAGGGGTGTATATAAAAAATACCCCTTTCTGTCTCATTAGAGATATCTTTGCCAGAAGCTCAAGGAAGCAGGCTGAAGGGTCAGTGTTAGGACCCGCTTAGGGGGGTCTGCCTTGACGTTGGCAGGCGGGCATCCCTCCAATGGCCATTGGAGCAACTAAATGACCTCCATTTGTCTAAATATACATAGGGATTAAGGAAAAAGCGCAAGTAACATTTTCTTTTCTTTGGTTTTTACTATATATTGGGGCTGATGTGTGTTGTAGTCCTTGCAGCTTAAGCGCAGGACTTCTCTTTTTGTATTTGTATTTACTTTGTATCACACAGCCTGGTTACAATGCTGCTACCCATCCCATGTGTTCCCTATTAAGGGTTAATAAGTAAAGGGGTGTATATAAAAAATACCCCTTTCTGTCTCATTAGAGATATCTTTGCCAGAAGCTCAAGGAAGCAGGCTGAAGGGTCAGTGTTAGGACCCGCTTAGGGGGGTCTGCCTTGACGTTGGCAGGCGGGCATCCCTCCAATGGCCATTGGAGCAACTAAATGACCTCCATTTGTCTAAATATACATAGGGATTAAGGAAAAAGCGCAAGTAACATTTTCTTTTCTTTGGTTTTTACTATATATTGGGGCTGATGTGTGTTGTAGTCCTTGCAGCTTAAGCGCAGGACTTCTCTTTTTGTATTTGTATTTACTTTGTATCACACAGCCTGGTTACAATGCTGCTACCCATCCCATGTGTTCCCTATTAAGGGTTAATAAGTAAAGGGGTGTATATAAAAAATACCCCTTTCTGTCTCATTAGAGATATCTTTGCCAGAAGCTCAAGGAAGCAGGCTGAAGGGTCAGTGTTAGGACCCGCTTAGGGGGGTCTGCCTTGACGTTGGCAGGCGGGCATCCCTCCAATGGCCATTGGAGCAACTAAATGACCTCCATTTGTCTAAATATACATAGGGATTAAGGAAAAAGCGCAAGTAACATTTTCTTTTCTTTGGTTTTTACTATATATTGGGGCTGATGTGTGTTGTAGTCCTTGCAGCTTAAGCGCAGGACTTCTCTTTTTGTATTTGTATTTACTTTGTATCACACAGCCTGGTTACAATGCTGCTACCCATCCCATGTGTTCCCTATTAAGGGTTAATAAGTAAAGGGGTGTATATAAAAAATACCCCTTTCTGTCTCATTAGAGATATCTTTGCCAGAAGCTCAAGGAAGCAGGCTGAAGGGTCAGTGTTAGGACCCGCTTAGGGGGGTCTGCCTTGACGTTGGCAGGCGGGCATCCCTCCAATGATATATATATATATACACATATATTAATTCTACATTTATATTTATGTAATATTTTTACAAAATTAGGTATTTTAATTAATTACAATTTGCGGGACCTGCCTGACAACCCATGCCGAAAGTATAGGGAATTGAATTTGCTAGCACTATATCTGACCCTATAACTTTCCAAGACACCATAAAACCTGTACATGGGGGGTACTGTTTTACTCGGGAGACTTCGCTGAACACAAATATTTCTACACCTCCCACTGTGATTGAGGCACTGTGCCTTTAATGCCGGGTCAGGTGGCTGACCCCGGCGTTTAATAAAATGGGCGGTCTCGCCGGGTGCAGCGTCATGTATGCTGCCTCTGGGGGACGTAGAGGAAGATGCGGGTGGCATCCGTGGCTGGGAGGATGCCGCCCACCGAGCGCACACCAGGAAGGGGACCGCGGACGGCTGGAGGGTGAGTGCCGCGAGCGGACTGCAGCCTCCCCTCACAGCCGCCCGCGGGATCCTGACACGCAGACGGCTGGAGGGTGAGTGCCGCGAGCGGACTGCAGCCTCCCCTCGCAGCCGCCCGCGGGATCCTGACATTGTGATGGGATAACTCAAGACAAGGTGCTACAGCTTTTAAAGAAAATTTATGTAAATAAAGCTCCGGGGCCTGACGGTATTCACCCACGAGTACTTAAGGAGCTAAGTGGGGAAACAAGTGAACCTCTGTATTTAATTTTTCAAGATTCTTTTGTTTCAGGTGTTGTACCGGAGGATTGGAGGAAGGCAGATGTTGTTCCTATGTTTAAGAAGAGTTCAAAATCCTTGCCTGGAAATTATAGACCTGTGAGCTTAACTTCTGTAACTGGGAAAATATTTGAACGGCTATTAAGGGATAATATTTAGGAATTCATTGGGAAGAACTTTGTTATTAGCAATAATCAGCATGGTTTTAGGAAACTTAGGTCATGTCAAACTAACCTAATTGCATTCTACGAAGAAGTAAGTAGAAGTATAGATCAGGGTGTTGCAGTGGATGTGATCTACTAGGATTTTGCCAAGGCATTTGATATGGTTCCTCACAATAGGTTAGTCTTCAAACTAAAAGAAATTGGTCTAGATGAATATTCTTGTTCTTGGGTAGAACATTGGCTTAAGGATAGAGTACAACGAGTTGTAATTAATGGTAAATTTTCAGGCTGGATTAAAGTGGTAAGTGGTGTCCCTCAGGGTTCTGTTTTGGGACCACTTCTATTTAACATATTTATAAATGATCTTGAAACAGGCATTGAAATCCATGTATCAGTGTTTGCAGATGACACAAAACTTTTTAAAGTAATAAAATGTGAGCAGGATATTGCTTTGCTGCAGAGGGATATGGATAGATTAGGGGCCTGGGCACTAAAATGGCAGATGAAATTTAACGTAGAGAAATGGAAAGTTATGCACTTCGGGGGGCGGAGTCTGACCGCCAAGCTGCACGGATGCAGGGGAACGGAGCTCCGGCTAGGCGAGCAATAAATACGGCACAAACGGTGGCTACAAAGCCCAAAAACCTCCTAGGGAGCACCATCCACGTCGGGGGTGCACTCCGGTATCAGGTGATACCTGGCCGGAGCCTGTCGGAGGTACACAAGGTAAACACTGACTGAGGCCTGCTGGAGTTGGAAGAGTGGAGAAACGGTCGCTCTCTACGGCACCAGATCCCCCAGAAACTGCTGCAGACTTCCTATCCCCCCCCCCAGACCGGTGGGGGATATCCCGGTCTCCTATCTGACAGGAACAGCATGACCACAAACGAGCTACTCAGACTACACAACCCGCAAGCACACGGGACACGTGAAGCATACCTAAAGATGGCCTCCCAGCAAGGGAGGAAGATAAAGAACGCGGGCGGTTATATGCCCTCCCACCCACTGGAAGCCCTGGACCGGCTGTGCCTGGGCCTCTGCATGACACTGCGGAGCAAGGGAGTACCCTATCGGCAAGCAGCCTACCTGGTAGCCGCATGGCTTCGACCTGTAACACGCCGACGCTACTACAACCTCCCATCCCGGGCTTTTCAGACGGCCGCCCGGCCACGCGGCCACCGAAAGCCGGCGATTCGAGCAACAAACCCGGATCCACATACCCGTTCTTGTCCACAGAAGAGCAAGACAGCCAGGCAGGCCCCAAGCCTCAGCACTCCACCAGAGCATAAAACACAGAACCAGCAAGACTCCAAGCGACACGCCAGAGTCGCAGCGGCACGCCATGCCTGCACGCAGAAGGTAATGCCGCAGAACAGGGCCGGAGCCGGGCTAGGGCCCAGAGACCCATGCGACCCGGGTACACACACTGTCCCTCACGCCAAGCCACTACCACAAACAAGCAACCCACCTGACCCGCACACTCGAGCCCAACGCAGCTCAGACCCAAGCTCCCAGACAGCAGCGACGAGCCAAGAGAACACACGGGAGAACGTGATGAACGTCCCGCAGGCCTACACGGTAGACCCAAAGGCCCCAACCTACCACCGAGTGGCCAACTCTCACCTTGGCAGGAAGACCCACACAGCGCCGCTCTGGGGGACAACACCATACCGGTGGGAATAGGCTGAAGGAGGAATCCCTACAGCCGCACAGTGCTGGACTATAGCCGCTGCCTCACCCACCTCATGGGATGGGGCTACAGCTAGCAACACCCTAAAGCCCGGACACTCGCCTTGCGGCTAGCACACAAGTCTGACACCTGGTAGCTCTACCGTATTGCCCAGATGCCAAGCCAGGCTCCTGCTATTTAATCCTGATTAATAACTGTTCAACTAACATATGATATGTGTCAAACGGTGACCTACAACCTCTCGTACAACTATTGATCAATATGCAGCAGTGAGTCCTTAGAATAGCATTTTAGCGGTTCATATTGCGGCATGTTATCAGCTTGTATAAACTATTTAAATTATTAGGCTAAGCACTATAAGCGACTGCACTCCTTAAATGTTTTTACAGCATAGACCTTAGCGGCATACTAATCTCATATGTGTACTTAAACAAACGTAGTACTAGCAATATGCACCTCACTTGTTTGAACTGAAGTCACCTTAAGCTTCTCGATTGTTTATATATATGTGCCAAGAGGTCTCCTTTGTATTATTGTTTGCTTATTATGTCATTTACCATGTTATCTCGTATAAAAAAAAAAAAAACCCACTCGGCAGATCACTGCATCAAACCTAATATCACTGCTTGTGTACTTGCATAAGAACGTTACGGGCACTAGCCCGCATTTTGTATTGTAACGATTGCCTTATATAATCTGCTGAGTGACTAAAATAAAGAATTAAAAAAAAAAAAAAAGTTATGCACTTCGGGGTTAAGAATGCACAAGCAACTTACACACTAAATGGTAGTGAATTAGGGATAACCACACTCGAGAAGGATTTGGGAATTGTTATAGACAACAAATTAGGCAGCAATATGCAATGTCAATCTGCAGTTGCTAAGGCCAGTAAGGTTTTGTCATGTATAAATAGGGGCATAAAATCTCGGGATGAAAATATAATTTTGCCTCTTTATAAATCGCTGGCAAGACCACACCTTGAATATGCTGTGCAATTTTGGGCGACTGTTCTAAAGAAAGATATCATGGCACAAGAAAAAGTCCAGAGACGAGCTACAAAATTGATAAAAGGAATTGAGCATTTTAGTTATGAAGAAATGTTAAAAAAATGAAATCTGTTTAGTTTGGAAAAACGGCACCTGAGAGGGGATATGATAACTTTATACAAATATATTTGGGGCCAGTACAAACCTTTACCTGGAAATCTATTCATAAACAGGGCTATACATAGGACACAAGGTCACACCTTTAGGCTGGAAGAAAGGAGATTTCATCTAAGGCAAAGAAAAGGTTGTTTTACAGTAAGAGCAATAAGTATATGGAATTCTCTGCCTGAAGAGGTGGTTTTGTCAGAGTCACTACAGATGTTTAAACTGCAATTGGATAAATACTTACAAAAACATAACATACAGGGATATAATTTCTAATTAGTGGGGTAGTAGCTGCTTGATCCAAGGAGACATCTAACTGCTATTTTGGGGTCAAAAATAATTATTTTCCTAGTTTGTGGCCAAATTGGAAGCGCTTTAGACTAGGTTTTTTGCCTTCTTTTGGATCAACAGCAACAACAAATGTGAGGAAGGCTGAACTTGATGGACGCAAGTCTCTTTTCAGCTATGTAACTATGTAACTTCCTTCCAGATGAAGAATCTTAGCCCTATCTGTAAACAGCTCTTATTGCATCTCAGGGAACATCAACTTGTAGATTGATATATGGTTTGTAATCCCATCACAAAGAACTTCACTTCCCTTTTCACTTGCATGCTTTATTCAAAAAGTAACATGAATTTCATTTCTCATCCTTGTTTGCAATTTTGGGCAGCTAAAATCCAATGCAATATTTGGTGTTACCATACTCCAGTATCCTTTCCCAGCCCTGTCCCCAGGATGCATTTTACTGCACCCCCTCCCCCCCTTAAAAGAAAAAATGCATCTTCACCTGTGTATCTCATAACCCCCTTTAGTGTATTTTATCCTCCCTTTAGTGTGTCTTATACCCCATTGTGTGTCTCTTAACCCCTTGTGTATCTCTTACTTACCCCAGCCTCTTTGTTTGTCTCTTTCTTTTTTCCAACCATACAGACACACACAGAGACATACAGACACACACAGAGACATACAGCGAAAGAGTGAGATGGGTGAATATGAGGCGGGTTTAAAACAAGGGTTCCAGAATTAAACTTACAGATTTCAATGTAAGAATACGTGTTTAATGCCACACATATAAAGTCTTATCATTACTATTGTAATGTAATCACAAAGCTCGCAAAATCATTATTTTGTTTGTCGATAACCCCACAATCTCAGTTGAAAAGATTTCTAAATTCAGTGGCATCCCCAGTGCAAAACATAAAGATATTCATGGATTTAGATTATGTCAAAAAGCGGCAGAGGGAAGCAGTCGCACCAAACTGGAGCTCCGAGACCCACAAGGGAAAAACGAAGAAAACACCCAAAACGGCATACCCCCCAAAACAAAACTAAGACCCCCTACGTGTCCCCAACGATATGGGACGAAAAACGAAGAAAATTACCGCAGAAAAACCCACCACCAGACTTACAATAGGAGACATGTGGAGGCAAGCGCATGGCGCCAGCGGGTCCAACATGGCGGCTCTCCACAGAGGCTGCTCGGACTTCTCCGATGACATGTCGGGAGAAGACTACTCATCTGCTCCAGCACCGAGAATACCCTCACAGCCCGATAAACCCACACCGGACTCCACCCCGGTAACTACGCTAATGTCATGCCTTAACTATGGTATCCTCTTACTTCCTGGTTCCACTGAGCTTAGCCACACCCCTTTATGACACGGTCTCCCTATTTAATCTGACCGCACCAGCTGATCGACGCTGGATTATTGAACTACGTTCCGTACTCACGAACCGGCTGCAACATCGTTGTGAAAGCCCTCTGTTACCGGACCGGACTGGAAGACTTCAAGTTCCCTTCACCTCTCCTCATCCACGACTAAAGCTGAACTCTCTCCTTCCAGGATAACCGCCTCTGAGGAGATCTCGGGAACCAGTGTTCTATGTGCCGGAAGCTAAGTAAAACCTCTGTGATAAGCGTTGCATCTCAAAGCTGTTATTTCCTGTCTCCAAAGTCTTTCGATAAAACAAACCCGTTACAGCTAACTTCAACTCATACTTTATCTCAGTTAGCTGCATCTGTCTTGCTTCAGTTAAAGTCTATGGAACAGCTATTGTAACTTCTTATCACCTAATTCATTAATACTACTAAGAGACTCTTTCTGATTCAGTGTCTGCTAATTACTACCGTTTACTA
This sequence comes from Pelobates fuscus, assembly GCF_036172605.1. Lineage (NCBI taxonomy): Eukaryota > Metazoa > Chordata > Amphibia > Anura > Pelobatidae > Pelobates > Pelobates fuscus. The sequence goes on along the minus strand of NC_086321.1, from coordinate 38,800,783 downwards.
CTTAAAGCTACAGTGCCTGTAATTGTGGACTTCAGTTATCGTTTACTACTTAAAACTACACTGCCTATAATTGTGGACTTCAGTTATCGTTTACTACTTAAAGCTACAGTGCCTATAATTGTGGACTTCAGTTATCGTTTACTACTTAAAGCTACAGTGCCTGTAATTGTGGACTTCAGTTATCGTTTACTACTTAAAGCTACAGTGCCTGTAATTGTGAAACTTCAGTTATCGTTTACTAATTAAAGCTACAGTACCTGTAAATTGGACTTAAAGTCAATACCTTTTACTTTTTATAATAAATACCCAAACTATATGAAATCTGCAGTTGTGTTCCTTCATAACAAATGTTTAAACGAGACAGAATAATCCAGCCATTGTAATGGATCCAGCAGATTTCGATTCCACGATAACTACGCTGAATCAAAGAGTTGATACACTAGCCCAAGGTGTGCAAGAATTACAAGTTACTAATGAAAGAATTCTCACTCATGTCAGAGACTTAAAAACTCATACACCTCAAACCATTCTGCACTCAGCTAGCGATCCTGCTGTATGTAACCCTGAAAAATTCTATGGTGATCGTTCCAAATATAAGGAGTTTTTTTATTCCTGCAAATTATTGTTTGCTTTAAAACCTGGATCTTATCCAACAGAAAGATCTAAGGTTTTCTTAGTTATTTCCTTTCTAAGAGGTGAACCTATGAACTGGGCCCATACCTTCTTGGATAATGATGACCCCATCTTAGGCTCACTGGATGACTTTTTTGAAGCCATGTCTCTTCTCTATGAAGATCCTAACAAACAAGCTACAGCTGATTTAACAATCAGAACACTACAGCAAAGAAAGAGACCCGTTGAAGATTACATTGCTGAATTCAAAAGATGGGCTATAGAAACGCAATGGAATGACATCACATTGCACAACCAGTTTCGATTTGGTTTATCTGAAGCTGTGAAGGATGAACTATCTAGAACAGAACTCCCTACTAATTTGAACGCTCTAATTCGCCTATCAATCAGCATTGACAGAAGATTAAGAGAAAGAAAGGCCGAAAAAGCCCTTTTACATTCTAAAGACCACAAACCTTTTACTCCCTCAAAAGCTCCAGAAAAGACTTCCTTACCAAGTGAACCTATGGAAATAGGGGTAATAAGAAGTCCTCTCACTCCTGAAGAAAAGAACCGAAGACGTCAATTAAACCTATGCATGTATTGTGCCTCTCAAGATCATTTGGTTTCTGATTGTCCCTTATTAAAACGGACAAAGGCCGGTAGGCAAGCCTATACCTCTGCGATCTTCAGTGCACTCCCTTCTACACCAACCACTCCGTTCACTCCTATATCTCTTATACTACAGTGGGACAAGGTGAGAATTGTGACTGAAGCTATCATCGATTCTGGTGCACATGGAGTATTCATCGATTCAACCTTTGTAACAAAGAATAAAATTCCTTGTGTTCGAAAAAACATTTCTGTTCCTATTAAAGTGATTGACGGCTCCCTTATATCCTCGGGACCGATACTTCATGAAACCATCCCTCTAAAGGTAACCACCAATCATATTCATACTGAATTTCTAGTATTTGATGTTATTCCATCACCTCTCTATCCCGTTATAATAGGGATCAATTGGTTAAGGAACCACAACCCTCAAATTTCATGGTCTCCTTTCTCTATCACCTTTAACTCACATTATTGTAAAGAAACATGTTTACAGCAAATTCCTATTCTTCAGATCTCCAAAGAACCAACTATACCTTCTTGTTATTCAGACTTTTCAGACGTATTCAGTAAAAAAGAAGCTGAAACGCTCCCACCTCATCGTTCCTACGATTGTCCTATAGACCTCATAACTGGTGCCCCTATGGATAATTCAAAAGTCGATTGTATCATCAACTGGCCTGTTCCCTCTACAGTAAAAGAATTACAGCGATTTCTAGGGTTCGCCAACTTCTACAGAAAATTTATTAAAAACTACTCTGAGATAGTTCACCCACTCAATCAACTTAACAGTAAAAAACATCCCTTCAATTGGAACGAGAAGGCTCAAACTGCCTTCAATGAATTAAATAGAAAGTTCACAACAGCTCCTGTTCTTCAACTTCCAAATCCTTCATATCTTTATGTCCTTGAAACGGATGCTTCGGAATTTGCAATTGGAGCTGTCCTTTCTCAACACAAAACTCCTCAAGAACCTCTTCATCCTGTCGCCTTCTTCTCACGATCATTAGCTCCTGCAGAAAAGAATTATCCTACAGGGGAAAAAGACTTATTAAGTATTAAAGTGGCTTTAGAAACCTGGAGACACCTTCTTGAAGGTGCTCAGAACTCTTTAATCGTATATACTGACCATAAAAATCTCGAATATCTTCACTCCAATAAAACACTGTCTGCTCGACAAGTAAGATGGAATCTCTTCTTTTCCCGGTTCAACTTCCAAATAGTCTTCAGACCTGGGTCTAGAAACAAAAAGGCTGATGCCCTTTCCAGGATCCATAAAGACACTAAAATTGAACCTCCTCCGTCTACAGTCATTGGACTCTTATCTTCTCTTATTGACGACATTAAAGATCTCAGTGAAGATGCTCTTGAACTCCCTAAATCAATTAAATTATCCAAGAAAAACGGTCTCTACTATTTTAAAGACCGGATTTACGTACCTCCCTCTTTCAGAATTAAAGTACCCGAGTTTATTCATGATTCTCCTCTGGCAGGTCATCCAGGTATAAAAAAGACCCTTGAATTGTCTAAGAGATACTATTGGTGGCCTCGTCAAGACCAAACTATTGAATCTTATGTCAAATCCTGTTCTGTATGCCAAAGATCCAAACATGTCCATCAACAACCATTCGGTCAATTATTGAATTTACCGATTCCTGAACGACCTTGGCAATCCATTTCTACGGACTTCATGGTGGAATTACCTCCTTCTCATCATCATACCAGCAGCAAAATGACTCCATCTCTATCCAATTATGGATTTCATCCTTCCTCATTTCCTGCTCAGACAGTTTCTTCATCTAATCTCTCCGATTCGAATCAAAACTCTCATAAGTCCTCTTTATTCAAGAAATTACATGAAAATCTAGAATCGGCCTCCTCCAATCAAAAGAAGTTTTTTGATACAAAAAGACAACCTTCACCCTCTTATGAAATCGGTGATCTTGTCTGGCTTTCCTCAAAGAACATCTCTACAAACCGTCCATCAAAGAAGTTAAGTTCCCTTTTTCTTGGTCCTTTTCCAATACTATCGGTTATCAACCGTGATGTTGTTAAATTGAAACTTCCACCTACTTTAAAGCTACATCCTGTTTTTCATGTGTCCTTACTGAAGCCTCATCATCCTGACCCTTTCCAAAGAAATGTCACTACTTCTCCTGATCCCATATTGGTCCAGGGCGAAGAAGAATACGAAATTCAAAGTATACTGGATTCAAGGATCCATCGTGGCTCTTTACAATACCTCATCAGATGGAAAGGATATGGAATTGATGAAGATACATGGGAAAACTCCTCTGTCGTTCATGCTGACAAATTGATTTCCAAATTTCACAAGTGTTACCCTTCTAAACCAAGTCAATAGCACCCTGAGGTTGATCATTAAGGAGGGGGTACTGTCATGCCTTAACTATGGTATCCTCTTACTTCCTGGTTCCACGGAGCTTAGCCACACCCCTTTATGACACGGTCTCCCTATTTAATCTGACCGCACCAGCTGATCGGCGCTGGATTATTGAACTACGTTCCGTACTCACGAACAGGCTGCAACATCGTTGTGAAAGCCCTCTGTTACCGGACCGGACTGGAAGACTTCAAGTTCCCTTCACCTCTCCTCATCCACGACTAAAGCTGAACTCTCTCCTTCCAGGATAACCGCCTCTGAGGAGATCTCGGGAACCAGTGTTCTATGTGCCGGAAGCTAAGTAAAACCTCTGTGATAAGCGTTGCATCTCAAAGCTGTTATTTCCTGTCTCCAAAGTCTTTCGATAAAACAAACCCGTTACAGCTAACTTCAACTCATACTTTATCTCAGTTAGCTGCATCTGTCTTGCTTCAGTTAAAGTCTATGGAACAGCTATTGTAACTTCTTATCACCTAATTCATTAATACTACTAAGAGACTCTTTCTGATTCAGTGTCTGCTAATTACTACCGTTTACTACTTAAAGCTACAGTGCCTGTAATTGTGGACTTCAGTTATCGTTTACTACTTAAAACTACACTGCCTATAATTGTGGACTTCAGTTATCGTTTACTACTTAAAGCTACAGTGCCTATAATTGTGGACTTCAGTTATCGTTTACTACTTAAAGCTACAGTGCCTGTAATTGTGGACTTCAGTTATCGTTTACTACTTAAAGCTACAGTGCCTGTAATTGTGAAACTTCAGTTATCGTTTACTAATTAAAGCTACAGTACCTGTAAATTGGACTTAAAGTCAATACCTTTTACTTTTTATAATAAATACCCAAACTATATGAAATCTGCAGTTGTGTTCCTTCATAACAAATGTTTAAACGTGACAGCTAATCCTGAAACAACTACTTGCAGACCTACAGACTAGCCTGCAGAAAGACATCATGGCGCTGAGAGGAGACCTGAGGGGTCTGACAACTCGCATAGACACCCTCGAAAACACCTCCACAAATAACTCCCGAGATATTTGGGAGCTCCAAAAGACCGTGAGTGACCTGCAGCTACAACAAAGGAACACGGCACACCGCATGGCGGAACAGGAGGACGCCAGGAGGCGCAACAACCTTAAGCTGAGGGGGATATCTGAGGCGATACCTGATGCGGCATTACCACAGCTCATCAAACGCCTACTCACGAGTATATTGCCGCCTACCCAAGCCGACAAGATTAGCCCTGAGCACCTCTTTAGGGTCCCCATCCCGCCCAAAGCGCCAAACACAGCCACCAGGGATGTGATTGTAACCTTCCGTACCAGACAAGACAAGACGGCAACCCTCACTGCCCTGCGGGGGAAAACGCCGCTCCAATTTGAGGACATGTCACTGCACTTTTTTGCGGACCTCTCTAGCGACACCCTGGCGTGGCGGCGATCCCTTAGACCGCTCACCACACTCCTACGACAACACGACCTCCGATATCGCTGGCGGCCCAACCACACACTGGCTGTTCACCAGGGGACGAACTCCCACCAGATCCGAGACATAAGCGAAGCAACACAGCTGCTGCAGGCCTTGGGCTTACCACGAGAATCTCTTCCACCGTTGAACCAGAAGAACGCATCGCCCCCACACCACTCCTGGGATCCGTCTCGAATAACCCCCTTTGTGCCACAGGTACTAACACCCGACCCCTATGTTACAGTTACCACATGAACGATGACTGGAAGATATTTCCCCAACCGGGACGCAATGACTGCTACCACATGGATAAGCAGACCGCCTACCATAGACCCTACTATTGCCTACTGACTTCTTATCTTGTTTTTACTTTTCGTTCCTTTTTGTAAACAGTTATATTGCTTAGTCAGGTTACTACTGGGAATGTTGTGCGCTATATATATGTCCGAATTATGTCCGGCCTATGTTCCCGAGCAGCTTATTGGTTTTTCTTTTTGTTTGCTTTTATTTTTCTTATAGCAGAGTCTACAATTTATGTTTAACTCACTTTATACTTGTGTGTCTCACAAATGCCTAAGCAACCATTTTAAGCGCAGCACACTCCCGCGCCTTCATGTTTTAAAACAAAATGTACGACTACCTTGAAGACCCAGCGTGTTGCCAACCATATATTGGCCTAATATATTAGCCTAATTTTAGCTTATTTTTCTTCTGGCAGAGTCTACAATTTATGTTTAAATCACTTTGCACTAATGAGGCTCACAAATGCCTAAGCAACCATATTACGCGCAGCACACTCCTATGCCCTCATGTTTTAAAATAAAATGTACGACTACCTCGAAGATCCAGCGTGATGCCAACCATATATTAGCTTAATCGCAAGTACTGCCTAGCGGGTCATCCCACATTTAATTGTTATATAAACAATCATATTCATATGCTACCTAGTCTCCATAATATCCACAGGACAGAACCCCGGCCCACAAGCCCAGCATACAGAGCCGGCATTGGCTGATTGAAACAAAAGGCACCGAAGACCAGCCACTCTCCTGAACACCCATGGGCAGACAGGCCATTACTCTAACCTGGCTGAATATAAGTAATTTGCGTGTTTCCTTTCCTTTTATGGTTTCTTTTATTGTTCCTCTTCAAATACTGCTACTTGGAATGTAATGGGTACTTCATACCCCACAAAATACGCAACCTTTAGCGATGTTTTCTACTACCCACCGTAATCTAACCTTTGCACACGCAGTATGACCCGTTTATGCACCACATATTAACTAGTTACTACTGTAAAGCAAAACATGTCACTACATAAGTACACACCAGTCACTCTACTGCTATTACCGACACTTTGCTCCAACATGTGTACCTCTTTTTATAGCTGATTTGACTACTGTTAACCTGTTTTATCTCATAATTATAAAATGTGCAACTGTTTGACTAAGCAGAATATAATTTGTTAACACAGTGCTTAAACCTATCAGCATATTATATCGTCTAACATATATATATATATAGGCCTGCTGTTACTCAACATTTACTTAAAGCAAGTTTATTAACATAATCTACCATTTTGAGAAAAAGCTTTATTCTCCTGACATACACCCACGCGATTATATTGCTTTAATCTCTTATCAAACAGATATACCCTCAGTACATATGCAACGAATTGCACACCGTCTGATAACCCGAATATAACATTTATGCTTGTGTAGATGCTTACCAATGTTACCTTTTGCATATATATTTAAAATGTGCAGTACTATCTAATGCCACTGTTATACTACATGTGTTTATGCTCTTGCTCCTGCTGTTGTGGCAGCGCAAGACTGATTGTTACTTGAGCACAACAAAAATAAAGAATTTATAAAAAAAAAAAAAAAAAAAGCAACAAAATACTAATTCCAGAAACTATCAAATGAAAACTAGCACGGGATTGTAATTGATGTCTTTATCTCTTATTATTTGCACTTTTTTTTTCCCATATCACTTTTTCGTGTTTTGTAAACATTATGCTTTCTTTGTCTGCTTTGTTTTTTTTAGTGTGAAAATTAAATTCTCTAAGAAGTGATGCAGAAAAGGACAGCAGGGAATTCACTTGTTCATTAAAGTTAATCCTTTGTTAAACTCAAATTTTGTCTGGCCTATTATTAGCAATCACAGATTATTTAAGACTTCGTTCATAGTAGCCACTGATTTATCTACACTAGAGTTGAGCAGACACCTGGATGTTCGGGTTCGGTGGGTTCAAAACTTCGGAAAAAAGTCCGGATTCTGGATCGAACTTGACCCCGGACCCAAACCCCATTTTAGTCAATGGGGACCCGAACTTTTGGGCACAAAAATAGCTCTAAAAAAGTCCTGGAAAGGGCTAGACGGTTGCAAAAGGAAGTAAAATGGGGGTAAGAGTAGGATAAGTGCCCTGCAAACAAATGTGGATAGGGAAATCATTTATAATAACATAAAAATAATCTGATCCTATTCATTGCCGCGGCTGCATCTTTCAGCCGCTTAGTAGATAGCTCCCTAATTCCCACGGTATCAGGGAACTATCTATCAAAAGGCTTAAAGACCTAAACTGGTCTTTCAGCCAAATTTACTAATACTAAGTAAAGATTACTTAGTATTAGTAAATTCAGCCCCTACTCGCTTTACCGCGAGTAGGGGCATGTCTAGTAATCAGTGAGAAGCCTGTGGCTGCTCAGTGTAAAAAAAAATAAAAAAAAATAAACCTATTGCCCCCACCCCTGTGCGAAAGGTGGGGGCCCTAAATAAGAATGTGGAGGGGGGACCTACCGTCCTCCCCCCCCCCCCCGGCCCCAACCCCTGAGCGGCAGGTGGGGTCCCTAAACAACAATGGGGGGGACCTACTGTCCTCCCCCCACCCCTGAGAGGCGGGTGGAGGCCCTAAAAAAAAATTGCAAAGTGGCTACTAAAAAAGACTGAACATACCCCATTTGCAATACCTTGGGTTGTCTTCTTTTGAAAATGGTATGCCATCATGGGGTAATTCTCAAGTAACCAACCTGGCAGTTTTTCAATGTAAAAATATTTTACCCTTACATTTGACCCTGTAACTTTCAAAATCACTATAAAACCTGTACATAGGGGTACAGTTATACTCAGGAGACTTTGCTGAACACAAATATTAGTGTTTCAAAACAGTAAAATGTATTACAAAAATGATATCTTCAGTGAAAGTGCAGTTTGTGTGTGAAAAATGCAAAAAATATCTCTTTCACTGACAATATCATCACTGTGATATGTTTTACTGTTTTGAAACACTAATATTTGTGTTCAGCAAAAGTCTTCTGGGTAAAACAGTACTTCCCATGTACAGGTTTTAGGGTGTCATAGAAAGTTACAGGGTTAAATACAGTCCTAGCAAATTAAATTCCCTGGACTTTCTGCCTGGGTTTTCAGACAGGTCCCTCAAATTGCAATCAATAAAATTACTTGATTATGTAAAAATATTACATAAATACGCACGTAGAATTTAAATATATATGCATGTTTATATATTTGAAGTCTACATGTATATTTATGAAATTATTTATATAATTTTGTATATGATATATATTTATATTTGGTAATATTTTGATTTACTTATATATACATAGATGTATATATAATTTCATTCTAAGTGTATATTGATATAAATATATATTAATATCAACATACAGTTAGAATACAATTTGATATATATATATAATTTAAAAAAAATCATAATTTTTACGTTTTTAATTTAATTTCTTATTATTTGTATTTTTCTTCACGGAATAAATTGCTTGAAACAAGTCCTCTGGAGTGCTCTACTCTGTTCCTGGATATATATATATATATATATATATATACACAATATATATTGTTATTATATATATATATATATTATATAATTGTGTAATTTAATTATAAGTGTACATATATATTAATATAAAAATACACATATGAATATATATATATAGCAACTTCCAAAGATAGCACTCCAGGGTCTTGATAAAAGTTAACTTTTATTTTCCTTACTAAAACGACAAAGTGTCAACGTTTCAGCCTGATCCCCTCAGGCTTTCGTCAGGACAGATGTCCTGACGAAAGCCTGAGGGGATCAGGCTGAAACGTTGGAGTGCTATCTTTGGAAGTTGCTGTATATTTTGGCTGACAAGCACCGGGCATTGAACTACTGGACAGGTGGAGTGCAAGATTCGTTGTTTTTTTTTTTTTTATATATATATATATATATATATATATATATATATATATATGATATATATATGGAAGGCTTGGCCTGTAATTGTGGGAGGGACTATGACCCCTATTTAAACCCAGTGAGCCCCTGCTTACCTGTCGTCAACGATCTCGGAAGTTCTCCTATTTACTTCCGGTTCACAGGACCCTTACGTCATTATCCCGCCCGCCGGCAGTCTGTTGCAAACTTTCTTTCCTTTCTAAGTTTGTGAGTATAACAAAGAAAGCCAGCTCACGAACGGCTAACTGTAAGTTATACTCATTACATTCGAACGCACCCCTGTACGTCTCGTTACACCATATGTTCATTTAAACTTTCCGTTCAGCTGTAACTTTCATTCTAAAAACCTTTGTTAAAACACCATGGCACTTCATGTAATCTGGCATTCATGTAAACTTTAGTTTCTTTCCTCACATTTCTAATTCGTACAGTATCTGTTAGTCCATTCGACTAAAATGCCATGCATATCCTTCGTTCGTTTGTTACTGCCTTTCCTGTTAAATAGCATTTCGTGAAATCTTTCGTATCTTTCCTCACACAGTTCCAATTCGTATAACTGTTAAGTCCGTTCGTTTAAAATGTCATGATAACCATTCATTCATACACGGCTGCCTTTCATGTAAAACCTGCTTTTTGTGCAAACTTTCATGTATATTACCACGCTTAAAATTCACCTGTACAATGCAATGGTAGTTCCATTCGTTTGTTTAGCCGGTCACAGCTTTGCATTCATGATTAATGAATTTTGGGTTAAAAATCTGTCTGGTCCCCCTAGTTTTTCATTTAAACTTCCAATGTTACAATTTATCCCTAAACAGACTGCATATTTGCTAATGGCTGTTACGTTCATCCAAATCTCTAAAGTACTTTGTTTTACCTGTTTGGCTAAACCCTGCAGATTTTCCTTAAAGCCATAGCGAATGTATTTACATAGGAATTTAAGTATGTTAAATAGCATATAATTAGGTGACCGCTCTACGCTCCAGTTCTGTCTTATACGTTTCTTATGTCATATTTGAAATATAATGTATAAAACATTCTTTTAAATAATAAGGAAATTGTTCCCCACAGTCTATGTGTGGTTGCTTGTAGAGACTCTATTATATATTTATACATATACATATATTTTGTATGAAGGATGCACTTATAAAATTATATGAATATACAGAGATATATAATTGATAGAAAGAGAAAGTGTGCTTAAACATATTTTTAACGTGTTTTTATTCCCCCCATGCTTATATTATGCACAACACATCAATTTTAAATGGTCCCGTTATGGTGGACCGGATGTGAAACATGAGAAATAGAGCATCATTGAAAGAAACCCTGTGGAACGCAAATGGAACGCAAGTCGAACGTCCAGAACGTGATGACGTCACATACCCGGAACCAGGAAGTGATCGTAATTTAACCGTGATCAGCTGAATTTCATCGGAGAAACACAGGAGTGGACACTATGAATTGATTGTGGGGTGTATTTAAGAGGGAGGGAGGGGGAATGTTTTTTATCCATTGTTGTACCTGCCACACTGTTGCAAGATCCCTGAGGAAGTCCCTTAAGTGGGAAGAAACGCGTTGGACACATTGTGGACAGTTTAATTTTTAATCTTATGCTGATTGATCCTTACCTATGTGTAAGTAATAAATGCTTTTTATACTTTGTGCACATCTTTCTATTTTTCATTCTGGATGTATTTTTGTTTCATTTTTCCATATAAATGAGATTTGAAAGACCACATATTAGAATCAGAAAATTACCTGAGAGCTACAAGGAATTTTGATCCGCCCTGTTTTTACAGTTAAAGTGTGAGTGATTCATTTGGCACATACCACTACTATAAAAATACCAAACGGAGTTGCATTATGTTATTTTCTATTTCCCTATAGTTGGATTGACCCATATTTGTATGCAAAACATGAAATGATGTCAGTGGGTACAAGTAAAAGATAGAAAGGAAGAACATTAGTGTAGTATTCATCAATTGAAGTGGTCTGGGTGCAATGTGCCATGTCCCTTAACCCTACAGTGGTAATTATTGCAGTTTCTGAGAAAAATTACCTCTGAGGGTTAACTCCACCTCTAGTGGCTGTCTACTAGTAAGACAGCCACTAGAGGGACTTCCTGAATTGATACAGACCTCTGCATGAGGACTTCCAGCATAATTTTTTCCCCCATAAGAAAGCATTCTGTTATTCCAAAAGAAGGCATAAAACCTAGTCTGAAGCGCTTCCAATTTTGAAACAAACTAGGAAAAAATTCCTTCTTGGCCCCAAAATAGCGGTCAGATGTCGCCTTGGATCAAGCAGCTATTACCCCACTAATTAAGAATTATATCCATGTATGTTATGTTTTTGCAAGCATTTATCCAATTGCAGTTTAAACATCTGTAATGACTCTGACAAAACCACCTCTTCAGGTGGTATTGGTATTGCTCTTACTGTAAAACTTTTTCTTTGCCTTATATTAAATCTCCTTTCTTCCAGGATAAATGTGTGACCTCGTCTCCTATGTATAGCCCTGTTAATGAATAGATTTCCAGATAAAGGTTTGTACTGGCCCCGAATATATTTGTATAATGTTATCATAACCCCTCTCAGGCACCGTTTTTCAAAACTAAACAGCTAGTAACCACTGCAACACCCTGATCTATACTTCTACTTACTTCTTGGTAGAATGCAATTAGGTTAGTTTGACATGACCTATGTTTCATAGAACCATGCAGATTATTGCTAATAACAAAGTTCTTCCTAATGAATTCCTGAATATTATCCCTTAATAGCCCTTCAAATAATTTCCCAGTTACAGAAGTTAAGCTCACAGGTCTATAATTTCCAGGCAAGGATTTTGAACCCTTTTTAAATATAGGAACAACATCTGCCTTCCTCCAATCCTCCGGTACAACACCTGAAAAAAAAGAATCTTGAAAAATTAAATACAGAGGTTCACTTATTTCCCCACTTAGTTCCTTAAGTACTCATGGGTGAATACCGTCAGGCCCCTGAGCTCTATTTACATAAATTTTCTTTAATAGCTGTAGCACCTTGTCTCGAGTTATCCAATCACAAGTTATCTGCAAGGTTTTTGCAGCAATCATTTGCATATCACTTGCCATAAGATCCTCATTAATATATACTCTAAAGAAAAATAGTTATTTAAAATTTCTGCTTTTTCCCGTTCTTCATTAGATAACAAACCTGTGAGGAGACCAATCTCGCCACATTGCATTGGAGGAGCCTGGTTGCCCGCCTGTTGCCTCTGGACTATGGCCCTGGGAGATTGGGCCCTTTAAAAACAGTATTCGGCCATACCAGAGTGTATGTCACTCATTCTGGCCCTTTAAATACTGTGGGGAAGGATTGACACTTTTTATATGGCACTTCGGATGCAGTCGAAGTGCCAAAGTTGCCGAAGTCGTCGAAGTGGGCGCCATTCGACAAAGGAACATGTGGTGGTGGCCATTTTAATTTAGTCGAACGTGGTCAGCGGTGTATGCTAAAGAATCCGTGGAACTATTATTATTATTATTATTATTGCAATTTATATAGCGCCAACAGATTCCGTAGCGCTTTACAATATTATGAGAGGGGGGATTTAACTATAAATAGGACAATTACAAATAAACTTACAGGAAACAATAGGTTGAACAGGACCCTGCTCGATCGAACTTACATTCTATAGGAGGTGGGGTGTAAAACACATTAGGACAGGAATTTGCAATCAAATAAGGTGGACTGCCCTTTAGGAGAGGGCAAGAGACAGGTATGTGAGGTATTGGTTAGTCTTGGAGGCCATAAGCTTTCCTAAAGAGATGGGTTTTAAGGCACTTCTTAAAAGATGCAAGACTAGGGGAGAGTCTGATGGCGGTAGGCAGGCTATTCCATAGGAAGGGAGCCGCCCGCGAAAAGTCCTGCAAGCGCGAGTTGGCCGTACGAGTGCGGACAACGGACAGGAGGTGGTCACGGGCAGAGCGGAGAGACCGAGAAGGGACATACCTATGGATCTATGAGGAGATATAAGAGGGGCTAGAGTTGTTCAGTGCTTTATAGGTGTGAGTTAGTACCTTGAATTGACTCCTATAGCATACAGGAAGCCAATGTAAGGACTGGCAGAGGGGTGAGGTGTGAGAGAAACGACTAGAGAGGAAAATCAGTCTAGCAGCAGCATTCATTACGGACTGTAGGGGTGCAGTACGGCTTTTGGGAAGACCAATCAGGAGAGGGTTACAGTAATCCATGCGGGAAATTACTAGAGCATGGACAAGCTCCTTGGTAGTATCTGGTGCAAGAAAGGGGCGGATGCGGGCTATGTTTTTAAGATGGAATCTACAGGATTTGGCAACATGCTGGATGTGAGGCTCAAAGGTGAGACCAGAGTCAAGTATGACGCCAAGACATCGCGCTTGCAAGGATGGACTGATGTTGGTACCACAAACTTGAAGGGAGAGCGAAAGAGGAGGATCAGTATTAGGAGGAGGAAAGACAAGGAGCTCAGTTTTTGAGAGATTGAGTTTCAGAAAGCGGGAGGACATCCAGTCAGAGATGGAAGAAAGGCAAGCAGTGACACGTTGCAGGACAGCAGGGGAGAGGTCCGGGGAGGAGAGATATAGCTGGGTGTCATCAGCGTACAGGTGGTAGTGGAATCCAAAAGAGGTAATAAGTTTGCCAAGAGAGGCAGTATAAAGAGAAAATAGAAGGGGACCAAGGACGGAGCCTTGGGGGACTCCAACCGAGACAGGGCGAGGGGAGGAGGTATCATTAGAAAAGGAGACACTGAATGAGCGTTGGGAGAGATAAGAGGAAAGCCACGAGAGGACAAAGCCACAGAGACCGAGCGATTGAAGAGTTTGAAGAAGGAGAGCATGATCAACGGTGTCAAAGGCCGCTGAGAGGTCAAGAAGAATTAGTATGGAGTAGTGGCCTTTGGATTTAGCTGCGATTAGGTCGTTAGTGACTTTGATAAGGGCAGTCTCTGTAGAGTGGAGGGCGGAAGCCAGATTGAAGGGGGTCAAGGAGAGAGTTGGAATTGAGGAAATGAGACAAACGGGTAAAGACAAGTCTTTCCAGAAGCTTTGAGGAAAAAGGGAGCAGGGATATGGGACGGTAGTTAGAAAGGGTGGATGGGTCGAGTGATGTTTTTTTTAGTATAGGTACTACAGTGGCATGTTTAAGGTCAGCAGGGACGATGCCAGAAGAGAGCGAGCAGTTGAAGATGTGTGTTAGAGAAGGCACGAGACAAGTGGAGAGAGATCTGATAAGGTGAGATGGGACAGGATCGAGCGGGCAAGTGGTGGGGCGAGAGGAGCAAAGAAGAGCAGCCACCTCTTGGTCAGTAGCTGGGGAGAATGTCTGAAGGGTAGGAAAGGCATGATTTATGTGTGATTGAGAAACAGAAAGGCAAGGAGGGGAGAATTCTTTCCTTAGCTGTTCAATCTTGTCAGTGAAGTAACATGCAAAGTTATCAGAAGTAAGGTTAGTTTTGGGGGTGGCCACAGCAGGGCGAAGAAGAGAATTAAAGGTGTCAAAGAGACGCCTGGGGTTGCGGGAACATGAACTAATGAGAGAGGAAAAATAGGACTGTTTGGCAAGGGCAAGGGCTGCACTGTATGAACACAATATGAATCTATAATGGAGAAAGTCTGATTGGGTACGAGACTTCCTCCAGGAGCGTTCAGCACAACGGGAGCATCTTTGCAGGTAGCGCGTTGATTTAGTATGCCACGGTTGGGGGTGGGTCCTCCTCGAGGTGCTGGTTTGGAGTGGCGCTGCAGTGTTCAAGGCAGATGTAAGAGTAGAGTTATATATGGAGATGGCCAGTGAAGGACAGGAGAGGGAAGGGATGGACAGCAGTTGTGAATCAATGTCAGCTGACAACTGTTGGAGATCAAGAGAATTAAGGTCCCTCCTGAGTTGAGGGGGGTTAGGCTGAGGTTGTTGGGTGAGGGGGTACGCAAGAGCAAATGATAAGAGGTGGTGATCAGAGAGTGGATATGGAGTGTTGCAGATATTAGTTACTGTACATGCATAAGTGAAGATTAGGTCAAGGGTATTGCCAGCTACATGGGTGGGAGAATCTGCCCACTGCGATAGCCCGAGGGAGGAAGTAATTGAAAGTAGTTTAGTGGCTGCAGAGGTCAAAGGTGGGTTTATAGGAATATTGAAGTCCCCGAGAATTAGGGATGGAATGTTAGAAGAGAGGAAATAGGGTAGCCAGGAAGCAAAGTGGTCAAGGAAGAGAAGAGGGGAACCAGGGGGACGGTAAATAACAGCAATGTTAGCAGAGAAGGGTTTGAAAAGGCGAATTGAGTGATTGAGCGAATTTCAAATGATGGGAAAGAGAGGGAAGGGGGGATGGGAAGAGGTTTAAAAGAGCAGTGAGGGGAGAGGAGAAACCCAACACCACCACCTTTACATTCGGCTAAAATCGGCTGCGCAAATACACGAACACCGACCCTTACCGGCGCCTCCACTTCAACACTTCGGTTAAAGTCGAAGTACGTTCGACAATTCGAACATCCTGTTGCAATGTGCTATTTGCACGAACGGACTTGTTCGTGCCTTCGAAGGGGACTTAGCCGTTTTTCTGCAGGAAATTGACCGACCGCACAGCCCAAATCTATGGAACTGTTTTGGGCAGGAAAATGTGCTTGCGGTCGGTCATAAAGGACTTCCATCTATCTTTTTATCCACTGGAGGGATTGGTATGATTTTTGAAAGTGTTTATGTTTAAAGTATGCTGAGTTCAAATATGTAATTTTTATGGAGATTGGATGTATGGTTTTAAAGTTACAGGGTATGTGTAAAAACTGTATTTTTACGGTCTGTGATAATTATGTTAAACCATTGTGTAACATAATTGTATCACAGTTAGAGGGGAGGATTTTGTGTGTAAATGCTGGGAGTGTCTTCTGTAATGTACGTGTATGATTGGTTGTTTTGTAACACCCTGTGGGTGGTCCTACCTAAGGGAAACTGTCATAAAAGAAAGTTCTTTTATGCCTTGGGGTGCCTTTTCAAAACCCAACTCTGTTTCCAGTGTACCTACACTTTCATTTTTTGTTTTTTTAGAATTGATGTACTTGAAAAATAATTTGGGGTTGGTTTTGCATTCTTTGGCTATAAATTTCAAATTTTCTAGTTTAGCCACTTTAATTGCCCTTTTTACATACATACTGATATACATACAGACACACATACATATTGATATCCACACACATACAGATAGATATATACATACACACATACACACATACATACTGATAGATATATGCATACATACAGGCATTAGTGATGTTGCGAACATGACATTTTCCGTTCGCGAATGGCGAACGCGAACTTCCGTAGATGTTCGCGAACGGGCGAACCTGGCGAACCGCCATAGACTTCAATAGGCAGGCGAATTTTAAAACCCACAGGGGCTCTTTCTGGCCACAATAGTGATGGAAACGTTGTTTCAAGGGGACTAACACCTGGACTGTGGCATGCCGGAGGGGGATCATGGCAAAACTCCCATGGAAAATTACATAGTTGATGCATAGTCTGGTTTTAATCCATAAAGGGCATAAATCACCTAACATTCCTAAATTATTTGGAATAACGTGCTTTAAAACATCAGGTATGATGTTGTATCGATCAGGTAGTGTAAGGGTTACGCCTGCTTCACAGTGACAGACCAAACTCCCCGTTTAACGCACCGCAAACAACCGCAAACAGTCCATTTGCACAACCGCAAACTCCCCATTTGCACAAGGTTGGATACCAAGATAGCAATGTCCTGTTCCTTGTCCTCACTGATGTCATTGAAGGTCTCTTCCTCCACCCAGCCACGTACAACACCAAGGGTCCCCGAAAGGTGACAACAAGCCCCCTGTATTTTTTTTTTTTAAATGTACACTACTTTTACACCAGATAATGTAAATTAAACACAGGTTACTAGCTATGGGAGGGATAATGTATAATAAACACAGGTTACTAGCTATGGGAGGGATAATGTATAATAAACACAGGTTACTGGCTATGGGGGATAATGTATAATAAACACAGGTTACTGGCTATGGAGGATAATGTATAATAAAAACAAAACACACAAAAAAATACAAATAATAATAATAAAACTTTTTTTTTAAAAATAAATGTATGCAGCTTCAGAATTAATCTAAATTGTATGCTGTCTAGGAGGTAGGAGGGTCTGCTGCTGATTGGCTGGAATGTGTCTGCCGACTGTGAGGTACAGGGTCAAAGTTTACTCAATGATGATGAATAGGGGCGGACCGAACATCGCATATGTTCGCCATATACAGTGACTACTGATTCCGGTCCTGTTCATCCTGGCATGGCTACTACACCGGGGGCTGCACCTTGACTTGGCTGTGTCTCACCTGACTATGATCGGTCATCAGCAGGGTATTTAAACCCAGCCTCACCCTGTGCTCAGGGTCAAGTCTTTTGTCAGGATCTTACCTGAGTTGGGAGTCTGTAGCGCAGATATGTTGCTCACCCTTGCAGATAGCCACAGGCCAAGGTGGTCAGGTAAGAATTCACCCGGCCTTTGGGTCTGTGCACGGGGGCTGTGCAGGATGCAGTACCAATACGCAGGACAGGCAAGGACTGAACCAGCAGGATCGTCAGGGAATAGCCGAGGTCAAAGGATGCCAGAGGTCAGAATAAACGAGTCAGAAGCCGGGGTCAATAACACGAAGCAGATGAAACAGGAACACTGGTACAAAACAGGATCAAAGACTTGACCCTGAGCACAGGGCGAGGCTGGGTTTAAATACCCTGCTGATGACCGATCAGAGTCAGTGAGACACAGCCAAGTCAAGGTGCAGCCCCCGGTGTAGTAGCCATGCCAGGATGAACAGGACCGGAATCAGTAGTCACTGTATAAAGTTGCTGTGGCTCAGAGGCAGAAAGCAGGACTAGGACTGAGAAGTTCCCCGGTTCAAGTCCCCTGTTGGGAACTCCAGGAGCGACCACGTCTGACTGTCTGTCTAACTGGTGAGAACCGTGACAGTACCCCCCCTTTAAAAACGACCTCCGGGCGTAAGTAGGTTCTCCATTGTAATAATACACCTCTCCAGGGTCACTATCAGAATCCAGTGAGTCCCCATAGTCAAAGTCCTCAGTGTGAAATCCCTTAATTGCTTGGGATTTCCCAGTACCAGCATCTGGTACGGCTGAAGAACTGTCCAGGTTTTTTAGATTCCGGGTACAGGTGGCAAGCACTTCCACAACTTCGGCAGGAGCAGTGTTCATAGCTAACAATGCTTTTTCGAACATTTCAAGGTCTTCTTTACGGACCGTAGTGCCATTAGAAGCAATGGCACAATCCACAGGTAAATCCTTTTCAGGTGGGCAGGAAGTAGTGGTGGTACCACAGGAAGTAACTTCGGCAGTAGATGCAGGCGGCTCTGGAGCAGGGGGTGTAGTTTTTCCCATGGAAGCCAAGCATGGGCAAGAATAACGGCTCCCATGTAGCTTTTTAGGCTGGTATGCGGTGTACACAGGACGAAGGAAAGTAGTACCCAGTCGGAGAGCAGGAGGTCTAGGAGGACGAATAGGACAAAGCGTGATAAAATGCCCTTTTTCTCCACAGTAGTAACATAGGCCATAGCTTCTCCTTCAGTCACTTTCCTCAGGTGTCACTTTGCAGTGGACAAGTCCTAATTGCATAGGTTCCTCAGGGTCAAGTGGAACACAGGATACCTCTGGAGTTTTCCTGGGAACTGGATCATAAGGGGGCATCACTGGGGTGTAGTGATGGTACTCGGTTCCTTGGTTACGAAGACTCCGCGATTTTTTAGTATGTGGAGCTGGCTTGGGCATAGTGGTCTTGCATTGTGAGTCCATAGCAGTACAAAAGGATTCCCAACTGACAAGGACAGGACTCTTCGTCTGCAACATTTGGTGAGCCCAAACTTTGATGTGACCAGACAACAGGTTGATAGCCGCTCTGACCTGGATGAATTCTGTGGCATATGTTCGAGGCTTTAAAGAAAACAACACCTCGCAATCCATCTTGAAGGACTGAAAGGACGTGCGGCTACCATCAAAACGGTCAGGCATGATGACAAACGGTTCAGGATAAGCCGGTTCCGGGGCTGGACGTGCCAGGATGAACAGGACCGGAATCAGTAGTCACTGTATAAAGCTGCTGTGGCTCAGAGGCAGAAAGTAGGACTGAGAAGTTCCCCGGTTCAAGTCCCCTGTTGGGAACTCCAGGAGCGACCACGTCTGTCTGTCTGTCTAACTGGTGAGAACCATGACACATACACACACACAGGCATACATACATACATACTGACATATATATATACATACACACATACATACATACATAGATATATAAACACATACATACTGACAAACATACATACATTCTGATATACATACAAACATACAGACATACACCTAATTTTTCAGCCACCCTCCTATTCCTTACCTTTAAGTTGCAGGAGGGTGGCTGGGGATGATGGATGCCTCTGCTCTCCTCTGCTCGGCTCAACTGTCTCTCCCCCTGCGCGTGGTAAGCTGGGAGGAAGTGACTGGCCGTCACTTCCTCCCAGCAGCATTTGCAGGTGCAGCCGCATTTTTTTTAAAGGAGCCTGGATGCGCTATTACAGCGCTGACCAGGCCCCTGAAGATATAGGGCTCATCGGGTGGCCCTAAATGCTTGGGCAACCTGATGGGCACGGTGCAGATGCACCTGCGGCAGTTTCACTGCTCCACATGGGGCCGGACGGCCGGGCTCCCCAGGACCGGTGGGCCCGGGACAACCATCATGGTTGTCACTCCCTGATGGTGGCCCTGTGTATGCTGATGGCACCATAGTGATCCTGACCGATCAAATTGCTTCTATTGTTCATTTAATGAAGGAGATATTCCAGTACAGTGAGATATCTAATTATAAGATAAACATAGATAAATCTGTGGTTATGTTTAAAAATTGTGATGGTGATGTAAAAAAAAAAAACAAATTTTGGATATATATGGTTTTAGAGAGGCCAAGGGGAGTTTTAAATACTTAGGTGTTATGCTTTTGGACAAAACAAATAGAACTGTAGAAGGCAATGTTTTGAGATTGACAACAAATCTAATTCTAAAAAGTGGAATACTTTGTTACTGAGCTGGTTGGGAAGAATTAATATTATTAACGCTTACATACTTCCCAAGTGGACTTATTTTTTAAAAATGATTCCACTAAATATACCAGATAGCTGGTTAGGGATTATTCAAAGAAGCTTTAGAAACTTTGTTTGGAGAGGGTAGAGATCCTGTATTAGTCTGGATCAGTTGACAAAAAGCCAGAATCAAGGTGGCATGAATTTCCCCTACATCAAAAAACATTATGAGGATTGTATAATTCATCACATGCAAATTTTTACTGAAAAGAAAGTGAGAGAAACAGGATGGTTTACATTGGAAACCCAATTATTGAATTAGAGTGATTTAGCTAAACTCGTTTGGCAGGAAAAAGGACATCTGGTACTGAAAGAAGTGAACAATAAAATGTTATTAAATATTTTTCCAGAAGTAGTTTAAATTAGGAAAAAGAAAAGAAAAAAAGATGAAAAATATCAGAAAAATATACGGCTTCATGGAACTAGAGCTATTAGAATCTCTTATGAATAACTTAAAATTAGATCAGTGAAAAATTAAAGATGTAAACAGCATAATGAAGGAGGGAAGTATTAAAACCTTTGCATCTTTAGTGTTAGAATATAACCTTCCAAATATTTAATTATCTAAGAGTTAAATCACTTGTCTCTAGAAATTTTGAAGAGGGCAGTAGTAAAACCGGCATTTATATGAAGCACGTTTTTGAGCCGAGGAAAACTTCAAAGCTTTTATCAAAATTGTATATGTCGATTCGAACAATGTCTCAAACCACTTTAACAAAATCGTTCAAAAAATGGGAAACGGAGTGTAATATCAATATTGATGTTTGCGTTTGGGGTGAGACATTAGTTAGAATAAAATAGAAAATGTCCATAACATATCATAACATATGTAATAGGTGGTACTTAGTGCCAACTAGACAATAAAATTGACCCTAATGCTTCAAATATGTGTTGGAGATGCTGGAAAGCGGTGGGAAGCTATCTACATATATGGTGGAGTTGCCCAAAAATGGAAATACTATGGGAACAGGTCCACAAAACTTTATATAATATAGATAAGATTAAAATTGATAAAACTCCGTTGACAGCAATATAACATTTGGGCAGGATATGGAAGCATCTGAATATTACATGGCAACACATGGTTTTTTGGCTCTTCTGATAGCAAGAAATTGGAAACAACCTACAGAAATTAATTGTACTCAATGGGTAAGACAACTAAGGTTCCAATTAAAGATGGAACTTGGCATAACCTGGACAAATACCGTATTTATTGGCGTATAACACGCACTTTTTCTCCCTGAAAATAGGGGGCAAATGATGTGTGCGTGTTATACGCCGATATACATATTTTACGCTCCATAAGACGCACTTTTTCCCCCCTCAAAAGTGAGGGGAAATGTCTGTGCATCTTATGGAGCAAATGTGAAGGTTTACTTACCTGTCTTGAAGCGTGGGCCGGTGTTCAGCGCGCACCGCGGTACTGGAACTTCAATTTCAGGTTCCGGTTTCCAGCGGGACTGAAAGGAAGTGCGCACATAGTGTGCACACTTCCTTTCAGTCCCGCCGGAAACCGGAACCTGAAATTGAAGTTCCTGTACCGCGGTGCGCGCTGTGAAGCCGGCCCACGCTTCAAGACAGGTAAGTAATTATGGGACAAGGGGAGGGGGGGACACTATGGGAGGGGGGGGAGAACACTATGGGATGAGGGGGGGACACTATGGGAGGGGGTGGAAAATACTATGGGGGGGAGAATACTATGGAAAGGGGGGGAACACTATGGGATGAGGGTGGGGGAACACTATGGGAGGGGGGGGAGAATACTATGGGAGGGGGGAAATTTCCTTCTTAAAATGAGGTGCGTGTTATACGCCGATAAATACAGTAATTCCTCGGTCAGGAACAAAATGTTAAGAGAAAAATGTCTTGGTAAAATGTTGGCACTTCTGTAAAGGCTGAGTAAAATATGCACTTTAGAATTTTTTATATAAGGTATATAAGGAACAGATAAGTACTTCTCTCTCCCATATCAGTCATTATTTCCTCTCAGGAAGAATGTATTATATATGAGAAAGTGTTATGTATTTTGTCTTGTTGAATGTTTTGTGTCTTTACAGTATTTCGTACTTCTTTTTTATGTGATGAGAAAATCAAAATAAAGAGTATTTTTAAAAATATGTGTATTTCATTGTAGCAAAAGCTAACAGTATCAGGACATTCACAGTTAAAATGCAACGCAGAACTTGGAAAATATATATTTTTTTTACTTTCTCTCACTTTTTTTATATTTTATTCATTTTAAATGGCATGCCCTATATAAATATTTGATGTGAAATTAAAGCCCTATTTCTCCTGAACAAAATTATTTATAATATGTGTGGGTGCACTTAATAGCTCAAACATATAGACATATAGCTCAAATTATAGGTTTTGTTTTGGTTTAGCACTTGGACAATTGCCTCTGTCCTTAAGGGATTAACTCACAGTTCCTAAAGTAATTATTTACCTATAATTTAGATTGTCTCTTTACAGTAAGTCTTCTTCCTCCATCCTCTGGGTTTGGAAAACATTCAGAACTGGAGGCCATCCAATTAATGTTTGTGCCAATTACACAGAAATCTCTTTGCAGTATAGGCTCCACTATTATAAAATAAGGGAATATAATAGGAGCTGAATACACTATGTGTCAAATTGTTCCTCACGATTTCTGAGAAGAGATAGAAGGTATAACCAATCCCATTTTTTTTTTAGAAGAGATCTAACGATGAAGCTGTACTAAGTGCTTGTTCTTGTGCTGCTGTCCATCATTACCAATACTAATGGTCAGGTAAGACGAGCAACAACTCCAGGACTTACTTCAACAATTTTAAAATTAAGCTAGGGAAAGACACTCCTCAACCCCGGCACAACACTTACGCCCAGAGGACAGGAGATAGAGGCGGGGATGAGGGCAAACACAGAACCAAATGGGCCGGAAATACCGGTGTCTAGGGGGCGGACAGGGAGGCTGGAAGCGGAGGCCACACCTCTGACCCTACTATCACCTATATATACACACAGTTCACTGCTACGACAACTCATTGGTGACACCACAACGCCACCCACACACACATCACCCAAACTTTGGTTAAGTTGTCTTGCTTCGCATCATACACAGTTTTGACACTTCTCAGAGACTTATGATATATGGAATTGTTTGTTTCCTATAACAGTTTGATGGTCAATCACAGAGATCTAAGGACCTGTTATGAAACTCCTGGACTCCTGGCACTAGAAGATGCTACCTTGCACCCATTGGGGTGGAAATGGAATAGCTGGTGTTTGGAGAGAGACCTCGATCCCTTAACTGCTTCTGTTCCCATAGTTCTTAATTTTCTATCCCACTTATTTTCCTTGGGTCAGTCTTATCACTACATCAATGGCAAGCAGTCGGCTAGTTCCGCTGCACATTTCCCATTCCACAGGATTCCTATTGGTCAGGATCCCTTAACCACTTAAGGACCAAACTTCTGGAATAAAAGGGTAGCATGACATGTGACACATGTCATGTTTCCTTAAGGGGTTAAAGGGACTCTCCAGTGCCAGGAAAAGGCATTAGACCTCCCCATAGGAAATCATTATTCAATGCTTTCCTATGGGAATTTTGGCGACGCTGGAGGTCCTCATGAACAGCGTGAGAACGTCCATCATCGTTCAAATTTTTTTTTCGTGTTCTAAGAACACGGAGGTCCCTCTAGTGGCTGTCTAATAGACAGCCACCAGAGGAGGACTTAACCCTGCCAGGTAATTATTGCAGTTTATAAAAACTGCAATAATTACCTGGCAGGGTTAAGAGTAGTGGGGGTTGGTATCCAGACCACTGCAATGGGCAGAAGTGGTCTGGGTGCCTGGTGTCTCCCTTTAATTTGTTGGCTTGATTTTACAGGACTTCAAGATAGCTCGCATAAACAGTGAATTAAGCCCACGCTCAGAGAAATTCACTGTTGCACATGAGTGGGGCTGTCCAGAGTGTCTGTCAGTGAATGCATGTCAGACTGACAGCCTGTCTTGATGACCTGACTTAAAACAGCAAATAAGCAGCGTACCACTGAAGTGCTCTGGGCATGGGTTTAATGCCCGGTCATTATAAAAAGCATTGTTTAAAGTGCTCTCACTGGGCTGATTGCAGACATTTCCTTCGTGTCCCCACATGCATGACACCACATCCGGGCATATTGGAAGGTATGAAAATATGAATATACTACAGAAGATTCTTTAAAAATATATAGTAAAACAAAAAGGCATTTGACATGTGCAAATCCTATGGTTAGCTGCATAATAGTTAATCATTCACTTAAAGGGACACTCCAGGCACCCAGACCACTTCTGCCCATTGGAGTGGTCTGGGTGCCAACTCCCACTACTCCTAACCCTGCAAGTGTAATTATTGCAGTTTTTTATAAACCTGCAATAATTACCTTGCAGGGTTAACTCCACCTCTAGTGGCTGTCTGCTAGACAGCCACTAGAGGTCACTTCCTGCTCTATAGCACAGGAAACCTGTGCTAGAGCGTCACTGGATGTCCTCACGCTGTGTCGCTCAAATCCCCATAAGAAAGCATTGAAATTATTTTTCAATGCTTTCCTATGGGGAGCGCTAATGCACATGCGCGGCATTGCCGTGCATGCGCATTAGGTCTCCTCGGCTGGTGGGCGGGATCAGTCTCGCCCACCGGCCGACGCAATACAGAGGGGGAGACAGCGGCGAGGAACATCGCCGCTGCCTCAGGTAAGTGACTGAAGGAGTTTTCACCCCTTCAGTAACTGGGGATTGATAGGTGGGAGGGAGGGAGGGAGAGGGACCCTCCAGTGCCAGGAAAACGGATCGTTTTCCTGGCACTGGAGATTCCCTTTAATTTCAGTGAAGTTGGTGGGACTTTTGTCTATTACCTCTTTTTTGAATAAGAAAAAAGGAAAAGGCATGACATATACACAAAGAGCGAATTTTAGCATTGAAGTAAACCATAAACAAGTGTTGACTGTCTCTTTAGCAGATATTACATACATCAAATAAAGAAAACACAGGACATCACAGCAGAGTTACAAGATATCCTAAAAATCACTCAACTACTAGTTTCTAAATAATTTAGCTCGACCATGAGGTCAAATTCTCAAGGGTATGGATCCAAGTTAGCAATTGGTTTAATTTCCTAGCTACAACTGTTATGGCATCCTGGAGGCAGCTCCCGGTGGCTCAGACTCTTGCTCTTTCCTCTCCTCTTCTTTGCTTTGATGTCCTCCGGGCTCCACCACCTGGACATGCAAGCAGTGTTTAGGGAGTGCCGGGGAAGAATGGATTAGGGACACAGAGGAGACTAGCCAAGATGGTGCCCAGTTTCATCCCCTCCTTTATAGTCTACCAGCACAGACTTGTCCTGTCCTAAAACCTCATTCTTAATGTTTTACTGAAACATCTACCACATTTCTTTCATAAAACAGGCCTGTCCAACCTGCGGCCCGCCAGATGTTGCTGAACTAAAACTCCCATGACTCCCTGGCTGTTTCATTGAAAGAATCATGAGAGTTGTAGTTCAGCAACATCTGGGGGGCTGCAGGTTGGACAGGCCTGGTATAAAACTTGGCAAGTATTTTTTTTATTTATTTTTTTTAATTAAAGGGATACTCTACCAAAATCTCTTTAGCTTAATAAGGCAGGTCTGGTCTATAGATTCTGCCCACACAGTATCACTTCTCAAATATATCTCAATGTATTTAGGAGTTAAGTCTCTTTGTGTATTAATTGAAGAGCTCAATGTGTTTACTTTAGATGTTCTTACCTCCTGCTCTGTTAAAGGGACACTCCAGGCACCCAGACCACTTCAGCTCATTGGAGTGGTCTGGGTGCCAACTCCCACTACCCTTAACCCTGCAAGTGTAATTATTGCAGTTTTTTTAAAACTGCAATATTTACCTTGCAGGGTTAAGTCCTCCCCTAGTGGCTGTCTATTAGACAGCCACTAGAGGACACTTCCTGCTTCATAGCACAGGTTTTCTGTGCTAGAGCGTCGCTGGACGTCCTCACGCTGTGTGAGGACCTCCAGCGTCGCTCTATTCCCCATAGGGAAGCATTGAAATTCATTTTCAATGCTTTCCTATGGGGTGCGCTAATGCGCATGCGCGGCATTGCCGCGCATGCGCATTAGGTCTCCTCGGCCGGCGGGCGAGATCAGTCTCGCCCACCGGCCGACGTAACCAGAAGGAGGAGCGGCGGGGGAGGAGGAAGCAGCGACGTGGGACCTGTCGCTGCCCCTGGTAAGTGACTGAAGGGGTTTTCACCCCTTCAGTAACCGGGGATTGGTGGGTGGGAGGGAGAGGGACCCTCCAGTGCCAGAAAAACGGATCGTTTTTCTGGCACTGGAGTTTCCCTTTAAGTGCACTTTAAATCACACATATTTGGCATAAATTACATTACTGTTTTCAATTGCACCTGTACTCTAGTAACAGAAACTGACAAGGTTTGAAAGGCTTATATTTATCATTTTAAAATTGTTAAACCTTCATATCCTTCCCTGCTTCCTCCAGACGCCTTAATATAGGAAATGTATCACACATTTACAAACATGTATTACAAGAGAAGTGCATATAATCTTGTACTCCAAAGACCATGAATACATTTAACAAGTAATTCAATAAAACAAGTTAAATGATTTCAGTAGTTGGAAAACAATTTTTATATTGCAACAGCCCTTAAAAAAATCAGAAGAGTGGTGCATTTCTGATAATGTAATATATATAAAATTACTTTCTTCAATAATCCAGCAGATATCCACAATATAACAGAAGTAACTGTACAATTATAAGCTTCAGATGAAATTCAACTTCAAATTTCTTTTGTTGTTTTAACTCTGTCAGAGAAATTATTTTTTTTATCTTAACAAGTGCAAAAAAAAAAAAAACAGCAGAAAAGTCACTGTCAGTTATATTTTGCAATATGATGTCAGAAAGTGACAATCTTAGGTGTCTTCTTGGTGACATTCTGGATTTTTGGAACCACTGGGATTTCTTCATGATCTGCGCTCATTCCATATGACCATCTGCCAACTGTCATTTGTGCTGCAAGAGAACAAAATTTATTGGAAAAACAAAAAAACCCCACAAAGCTCTCACCTCAAAAATGTACTACTGATGAACTGCTTGGCAGATAAGAGTTAGAAAACTGGAATGCTAACAATTCAGAGAGATCGATCGGTAGATAGATAGATATGACATATGAACCATGTATCAAAGGAAAATAATGCCATTGATGGTTTCTTGGAACATAATAAACCACGAGTCAAATGATTAAGAAATGGCATTATTTACCCACAATGCACGGTATGATGTTATACATCTTTTACATTAAATTATATAAAGGTAAGTGTTAAGTATTAGTGTCAAGGTGGTGTGGGGCTAATGTTTAGTAATCGTGTAATGTTGGTTAGGAGTTAATAGGGGGGCTTACTGCAAGGGCAGCACCGAGAGATATTAGCTGGCCAAGGTTTACAGTTAACATGAGGATTGCTAGACTGATTCAAGTTGACAGAAAATAATCTGTTACAGCACAACAAATTGAACATTTTAAATGATCCACTATTCGATAGTTGTAACTCATAGAAGCCCTGGTTCGCCCAAAACCAGGCTTTAGTGTTTTGCAGCAGTCACTAGAGAAGCTTCCGTGAGCAGAGAAGAGGAGGTTTGCACATCGGGATAGGGTTCTGTTTGTCTAGGTGACGACAGCACCATTATTTGTACAGCACAAATACACAAATCTAAACTGCTACAGGACCCAACTGAGAACGTCACATGGAGGAAAACACTCAGCAGACAGACAGCTATAGTAAGGCTGCTTTCTTGGTCTGGGAGGTACTCGTCTGCGATTTCTGCTTGCAATGAATTTGTAGAGGGTAACCTGTACTGGCCCTTTAAAAATTATTTTGTAACTAATCCTCACCTGAGTTATGATGCTCCGGGCAGTCTCTCTGAAAATGTTCCACTGAACCACAAATCCTACAGCTGCCACCTGCGGGAAAGACATATCCACTTAATAAAACTAGTGCGCATGCATCACAAAGGGAAACATCTACATTTCTTTTTGTAACAAGGTGCCAGAAAATATTAATCAGAGTGCACAAATACATACTTTTTTTAAATATCAGACATCTCTAAATCTGTGAACAGATAATCAGACAGGTTTTCCACATCAACTACAATCTAAACATGGAAGATTTCTTAATGACTTGACAATCTGCATAATACACAAAGTGTTAATGCTGCACTCAGCTGTTGGATGTATCATTGTTTAATCAATATTATACATAGAAATAGTGTTCACTAATCAAATTAACAAGACTTATTAAAGTGATAGGTTCACCTTAACATAAATCAGGGCTCGACAAATCCCAGGCGCCAGGTCGCCATGGCGATTAGAAATGTTACCCTGGCGACTGGGATTTGAAGCCCTTTAGCTAGGAAGGATAAGCGAACAATGGAGCCGGCTGGTCAACCTGAGGAGCGTGGAGGTGGCCGACTGAAGCAGCGTGCAGGTGGCCAGCCTGCGGAACATCGCTGTGGTCGGCTGAGGTAGAACACAAGGGAGCAGTGATCTTCCATTGGCTCCTCTCTGCTCCCTGGCACTGTATAGTGATTCGGGGGAGACGGAATATGACGTCATTCCGGCCCCGGCATGGGAGCAGAGAGGAGCCGCTTAAACATCACTGCTCCCTCACACACAGGATGAGCGTGTCTCTCTCCGTCAGTGTGTGTGCGTGTGCGTCACTGTCACAGAGTGTGCCTTCTTGTGTCTGTTTAGGTACCTGCACCCCTCCGATTACGAGAGAGGTGTTTTTACTCACCTTCTTTCCCACGCCAGAGGTGTTACTTGGCAGCAATGTAAACACTGCCTTTTCCCTGAAAAGGCAGTGTTTACATTGAAAAGTCTGCATAGACAGGCTACAGGCACCAGAACAACTACATTAAGCTGTAGTGGTTCCTGTGACTTTAGTGTCCCTTTAAGAATGGTATATTTCTCGTAAAATTAACTTCGCTAGTTTTAAAAAAACTGGCTCCTAATTTTTTTTAGCTGGCTCCTAGATTCCAAACAGATTTGTCAAGCCCTGACATAAATCACTAAAAAAGTCACATATCGCCAAAAAAGGATGCATTTAATGTAACGTTTAGAGATATAAATTCACCTTACCTCTGACCCATGCCACCATGTCTTCAGCAACGTCAGTGTTACTCTTCTCTAACACCTACCTCCAGTTTGCCTTTACTACTCCCGCAGTCTTATTTGATTTGCCCTGCTTCGGGATATGTCCCCAAGAAGAGCAAACCTCATCTGTGATGTCAGCGTCTGACCGGAGTGACACCATTCTTATACTTCCTAGCCAGTGCAAGCAGAGTGACCATAGTGCATGCACTAATGTTGCTATGTGTGGAGAGCAGAAGGACTATCTATGGGAGGTCTCTACTGCTCTCCCTGGTCAGTGAGTTCTTGGGCATCAACGTTTTTAAATAGGTTACTCTCCCAAACAATTAATTTGCTAGCACAATGTATAGATTACATTTTATGCTTTAGGCACCACGACAGGCACCCTTTAGGTGTTTCTTAAGGCATGATAGTATACAAAACACGTTGTATGGAGTTAGTTTGCTTGGTGCATGTTGTCTATGCTGTGTGTGTAGACATAAATATATATTTTAAAAAATGATAATTTTTTTTAAAGGATACTATAGTCACCAAAAAAACCTTTAGCTTAATGAAGCAGTTTGGGTGCATAGATCATGCCCGTGCAATTATCTGCCATTTAGGAGTTAAATCATATTTGTTTCAGTCCATGAGGCCCTAGTCACACCACCCTGCATTAAAAAAAACATTTATTTTTTTTCAGATAACTTTCTTTAGAAGTTGTTATCTCCTGTTCTGTAAATTGATCATACACAGGATTCACCTGAGGAGACTATTAACAGGTGCGAAGAGAAGAATTCTAGATTAAATAGACTGTGCGATACAGAAACAAAATATCTAGGTTCTTTTTCAGGAAGTACTTGCTGTGCAGGTCACATAAAAGGGGGTGTGACTAGGGCGGTTTAAGCAGATTTACCTGAAAGGTCTCAGCAACACAATTTAAGTTTGTTCATAAATTATGCAACTAAACAGACAAGGTTCAGAAAGTATTTTTAGACCAATCAAGCTTTGCACAGTGCTGGGGGAAGAAAATTTATTTTAGGGTGATTTGTTCAGATCACCATGTACTGATGACCAAAATTGGTATGGTTAACAATTTTTCATAACACTTATTTCAGCATCACCTTGAAAAGGAAATAACAGAGAAAAAATATATATATATATTACAAATTCTTTACCTGCACCATAGAGTCCTTTAGGATTGTCTGGACATGAACGTGATAAATGCCCCATCTCTCCACATATGAAACACTTGGCATATGGAAACTCTCCTAAAAGAGACAAAACCATATTTGCACAATTACATATAAAATGATTGATGTTCTGGATGTTTCAGAGATATAAATGACATGGAACAGACACAAAGCTATAAGCCAGGTGACTTAGTTGCATAAGAATATTAATCAAATTAGCAAAAGGACATAACACAATCTGTACAATATATTTTTTAAATCACGATGGCTAGACTGCATATTTATTACTTATATTAAATT
This sequence comes from Pelobates fuscus, assembly GCF_036172605.1. Lineage (NCBI taxonomy): Eukaryota > Metazoa > Chordata > Amphibia > Anura > Pelobatidae > Pelobates > Pelobates fuscus. The sequence goes on along the minus strand of NC_086321.1, from coordinate 38,769,619 downwards.
CAGCTAATGAACACCCTACCATCTTGAGTAAAAAGTGGATGACTTATGAAGATATTTTAAAGGGGAACGGTGACTTTTTAATATTACGAGAGCGTTTTTCTATATTTAACATATATGCAGAGATGCATGGATTGGCTAGAGCGGCATTTGAAACCCCTCCCAGACATGCCTCTTTGGCTGAGATCATTCATATGGGAAAGTACTGTGATTGGCTAAGATCATCAGTTCTGACGATGTCAACCAGAGAGGCGGAAGGAGCACGCGGCGCTGGAGAAAAGGTACGTTTTTAAAAACTTTTTTCTTTTTTATGATTTAAAGGGTTAAGGGGGATCCAGGGACCCAACGTGTGTTTTTAACACTTTAGGGTCAGGAATATATGTTTGTAGTCCTGACCCTATAGTGTTCCAATAATAAGGAATGAGTCGGGAGAATGAATGTAAATTACAATTGCTTATTCACAGCCCATGCTCCTGTCAGCTGATATAATTAGACTATAGCAAGTAAATGATTATAGAATAGGTGCTCATGATCACATTGGTTTCCTGGGTGATTTTTATAAAATAATAACTTGAAAACATTCCCCTATGCTTGCATTTACATCAACTCTTTGCAAAACTAAGAAAAGACAACTAACATTTCCTGAAAGCTTTTCTCTTAAAAAATGTCAACCTGTAATCATCAAATTGTATATTAAGAATTTATATTAATTTAATATCAGAGAACCAAATTAACTAATGTCCTACTATGTAAAAGGTCTGCACTCATTCCACACTTATTGTATCAGGAGCACTTGCAGATTATAAAACACCATCTGTCAATCGTAGTTATGCAAGATTTAACTGCACAATCAACTCTACCCCACAAACATCAATGGGCACAGTTCTTCATACTTTAGATAGATGGCTCAAACATCAAACAAGAGATTTGCTCTCAGTTCACACTATTGTCCTTTTAAGGACATGGGGAACTACCCACAGCAGATGGTGAACCATGCCACAATCCTGTAATTGTTATCCAAGCACAGAACTCCAGAGGGTTATGGGAGTCTAAGAATATTTATGGTAAGAATTCAGTATCCCTTAACCTACATGAGCCATTATGAATTTGCAACTTCTACAACACATACTTTCATACGATTATTCCCAAAGCATATCATATATCTCACATGTACCAAGGCCTGGATCCACTTTAGCTCTGCATTTAGTGACTTCATGCTCTGTAGACCCGCAGCGAAAACAGATTCCTGTTCCAGCTTCTTGACATCTCAACACTGCTGCACAATCTGCCATGCCATGCCCAGGCTTCCGACAATGAAAACAGATCTAAAGGAAAGAACAGTACATGCATTTATTTAGTGTAAAAGTGATGGATATTTAACCAGACCCAATATAATAAAATGAAACAATGCAAATGGTTACTTTTTTGAACTTCTGTAAATAACTAATTAAGATCTTAAAATCAGTCACATTTTGCGGTCTTGGGCATGCCACCAGGTCTTGCCTGAAACTAGTGTCTGGCTAGATCAATCTCACCCACGTTTTGTGTTTGGTGGACACACATTGAGTGCACATCATGGTCACAACGCATTCTCCTCCCAGGAGACAGAGCTGCTGAATGTGCTAGAAGAGAGTCAGTGGGGAACTATCACATAAATAGTGTTACAAAATAAAGCAGAAAAAATAAACTAACTCATAAATTGCAGAGTTATAGGTCCTGCAGTGATAAATGTAACTCCACTAGTAAAGCTATTGCTGGTTCCCTGTCTGTGCCTTCGAGGGCATGTCAGTAGATGAAATGACTCTGTAGTAAATGTCCATCCTTTTATCGAGGAACGATCTGATGAACCTAGTGGCGAAACCCACGTGTCAGGGGCTCTGTGGTATCCTTACAAGGCTGTGCTTAGAAACAGCAGTCATTGTAAAAATTTAGACAGGATCCACATTGTTTTACTGCTAGCACTATTTTAACATTGTTCCTCGATAAAAGGATGGATGTTTACAACATAGAGGCGTTTCAGCTACTGACAGGTACTATTCTAATCTATCCCAGACATTTATTTTGGTGAATGACTCTTCTAGGCAGTTCCCTGTTTAGCCTACACTAGCTCTAATACACTGGCGGTTTCCAGGTGAATTTTAATACATGCCGATCACCTTATACCTCGGAGATCTTCTGTGTCTCAATTGTCCATATTCACCAGTGCAACATATAGGTTTGAATAATCAGGGTCTGTCACCATCTGACAACCCGGTATTTGTTATTCATATATACTTACCATATTTATCCCGTTCAGGAACTTGGCGTCCTCTCGCTAAGGTACTCAATCATTCTTCAATTACAGGGAACACGTGCCCCTTTTGTTTATGTTTTCATGCCAACCAAGAAGGCATGTCACTGATTATTTGCATGAAGTAATGAGTCCTCATCTACCACCTAAACGTGATTGGGGGAACTAGTGTATAGCGCTGCCTCCTTTGACCAATACAAGCGGTTACAATCAATAACTCCATCCACCATATACTATATGATTTTCCGATGCATTTACGCATTTTGAAACTTGCACGCTTAAAATATATCCTAATGGATTATCATTCGGTGTGAAAATGAAACAAAAACGAAATTTAAGACTGGCCACATGATCAAATGGGGTCAACCAGTTGGCACTTTAGGAGGGGTAATTTAAACCCGGCATTTTCAATGATGGTTTGCATTTTTAATGATTCCAGTGCTAAGGGTGAAGCGCACGTTGAGTGATATGACAATACCGTGTGCGCTTGACAGACAATTAATTTACTGGTTTTCCTCCATGATTTAATTTGTTATATTCTATTTGGTAAGGTTGACAGGCAGTGAAATACGTACGGATACGACAGATACTCTTTCAGACTAGGAATACCAGAGAGCAGACTATTCATCCTATTTAGGATACCTTTTCCTCCTCATTCAATTTCTTTTTACTAGAAACTTTTAAACCAAGTTTTTGTTTTTTTAACTTGTATCCGAGTTAGGAACGTGGGGGTTTGTGTATACGGGAGACCTCTACTGGATGGTTTATACTACTGAGCACATTTTACTTTGCTTTTGACACACAGATCGCTACATGAATGAACTGCTACCATTGCTTAGCATGGACCATAGCAACCTCCTAGTGGCCCATTAACCCCTTAAGGACACATGACATGTGGGACATGTCATGATTCCCTTAAAAGCTTAATTCTTCTGGAATGACTGCACAAGACCACTGACTGCTTTACATTAGGAGCTTTTCTGATCTCTGCAATCTTTACGTACATAAACTATTTTTACATATATTTTTTTCGCTCTCTTTTCTCTTACTGATAGCCAAAGCAGCGACATTACGCTAGAGCATGGGTCCTTTAAACTCCGGCCCCCAGATGTTGCTGAACTACAACTCCCATGATTCTTTGAATTACATAGATAGCCAGAGAATCATGGGAGTTGTAGTTTAACAACATCTGGGGGGCCGGAGTTTGAGGACCCATGGGCTAAAGAATACAACTCAAACGCTTTCGCTAGAACGTGATACACAATGTTCTCATAAGACACTTTTTACAAAATATATTATTTATACAAGTTTTATATATCACCCCATTGTTGGTTTCCCCTCACCATCCTGTCCTTCTTGTTAGTTTGTCTTTTCAGCCTCCTGTTCTCCCTCCTCTCATCCTTCCTGTGGAAGGAGCTGCTGTCCTGGGCCTCCTGGTACTCCCTGAATCCATTCACATCCTGGTTCAGGTAGGAATCCTTACTGGGTTTGATTTTCCTCCTCTTTCCCTGGGGCCCATTCCATGGCTCGGGAGCCCCCCTTTTAGCCGGCCCAGAGCCCCCATTGTTGTTGTTCTTCCTATCAGCTCCCCCCTGCAGCTCCTGCCAGGATGAAGCTGGGCAGACTTTCCGATTCGGGTCCGCGATGCTGTTCTTACCATGCCTGGCCCAGCGGGTCATGTTGCGTGCTCTGCCTGCTGTACGGAACGTGCAGTCTAAAGCGACGTCGCAGATTTCCGGAAGTGGAAGGCAGGCGAGCTTCCAGCGGCCATGTTTGTTATTGGCAAGTGTGGGTCAGGGAATATCATTGCGGTCATTATGTGGATTCCACGGGTTGGCGGGTTCCGCTCTTTAAGAAGCCACCAGTGGCAAAGTAAACGGATTATGTGAAAAATTGTACAGGCATTCGGAAATTATTCTAAGTGGATGGAAGGTCGTTCGTGCGCCGAACGAAATACGGAAGTGACGTCACTGACCGGCCCGGTGGAAGATTAATTCCCTGACCACAAGCGCAAGTTTTGGCAAAGTTCCACATTAACATGCTGCTTTTTTTTTTTTTTTTTTTATTGGAATGAATAATAATAATTAAAAAAAAAAAAATCAACAAAATGTGTTTTGTTTTTTTGTTGTTGCTGCATAGGAGTTTTGATGCCACTGTTCCTTTATGACCAAAACACACACTCCACGCAGACACAGAGTTGGCTTGCACAAGGAAAGAGATGGGTCAAGGTTTTATTCAATTGCCCATATTTGGGAGATTTCTGCATTATTTAGATATCCTAAAATAAATGTAAAACAGATTTTAAAACATTTCAAAGATATAGCAAGTTCCTGAATTTGCTGCTAATATACAATCTTTGTTTCTATTGCAGTGAACTCTGCCCAGGCCATGAAGTAACTCAGCCAATCATGCTGCTATGACTCCCAAGCGTTCAGCATCTGACAATCTGAATTGGTCACCTCTGTCCCACTGACTCGGGTTTTCATACCATGCAACACTTCAAATGGACAAAGAGGGACACTTTAATTTTAGGGATGTAGCCAGGTGGACGGATCAAAAAAATGTTAGGGGACTTACTAACAATTTCTACAACTAAAATGTAATTTAGAACATAAACGGTGTATTTACTACAGACTGATTTCTAAACACATTTCTTGTAGTTTAGAGACACATTATTATTATTATTATTGCAGTGGCACTCAGTTATACACTCTGACACACTATCAATATGGAACTCTTTATTAAAGGGACTTTCGAGTGCCAGGAAAACAAACCGTTTTCCTGGCACTGCAGGTCCCCTCTCCCTCCCACCCCAAGTTGCTGAAGGGGTTAAAACCCCTTTAGTGACTTACCTGTATCCAGCGTCGATGTCCCTTGGCGCTAGTTCAGGGTCCGTCCACACTCCTCCCCCGCCGACGTCATCCGGTGGGGGAGACCTATTGTACATGCGCGGCGGGTGACGGGGGAGACCTAATGCGCATGTGCGGACCTAATGCGCGCATTAGACCTCCCCATAGGAAAGCATTGAAAATTGCGTGAGGACGTCCAGCGATGCTATAGCACAGAAAATCGAGTAGACAGCCACTAGAGGAGGAGTTAACCCTGCAAGGTAAATATTGCAGTTTATGAAAACTGCAATATTTACAGTTGCAGGGTTAAGGGCAGTGGGAGTTGGCACCCAGACCACTCCAATGGGCAGAAGTGGTCTGGGTGCCTGGAGTGTCTCTTTAAGATAGAGAAAGAGAAAAAAATAAAACCTGGATTTGTTCCCAAAATAGGGACTGTGCATCCTAAATAGGTACAATATGGAGATATGGGTTTAAAGGGATTCTATAGTGCCAGGAAAGAAAAAAAAAACCTTCAGTCACTCACCTGAATCCAGCGCCCATGTCCCTCGGCACTGGGTCAGGCTCCGCCCACACTGCTCCCCATGGCCCCCACCATGGCATTGAATAATGCTTTCCTATGGGGAAAAAATCTGACGCTGGAGATCCTCATGCAGATCGTGAGGATCTCCAGCGTCAGATAACAGACCTAAGGTCCGCTTCAAACCAGGAAGCCCTCTAGTGGCCGTCTGTTAGACTGGATAGTAACCTATAGCAGTTTCTCAATAACTGCAATAATTACTATAGCAGGGTTAAGGGACATGGAACATTGCACCAAGACAACTTAAATGTGCTGAAGTGGTCTGGGTGCCTACAGTGTCCCTTTAATCTTTGCGTTTAGGTTTCGGTTACAGCATTTCAGCACACTTATACAGTGATCTGTACATGCAAGGGTTCTTTGTTAGCATGCTCACAACTTACATGCGATAGCTCAAAGTGTATGAACACCTGATGCTAGGAATATATTACATCACTACACCAATGTGACACTATGTAATTAGTCCCTACACACTGTTCCAACCTCTGAGAAAAGGCAGGGTTTACATTGCTCCCTAGGGACACCTCCAACAGCCACTCCACAGATGGCTACTAGAGGTGCTTCCTGGAGCAATGCTTCACAGTGTGACTGGCATTCTTAGTCACCACCCTCTGCACAGAGACACTGAACTTTCCTTGTAGAAATGCATTGATTAAATGCATCCCTATGAGGAGAGGCCGCCCCCACCCTGCATCCTTGACCTCAGACAATCCAATGCATTTCCTAAGGGAAAGCATTAGATTGGTGAAAATCATCAATTCCAATGTCAGCCAAGGAAGCAGATCGGGGCAGACCCAGCGCAGACAGAGTGGAAATGAGGTACGTTTTCTTACCTTTTAAGGGGGCTAAGAGAAGGCAAGAAACCTAAATGGTGGTTTTAATACCATAAAGGTCAGGAATGTTTGTGTTCCTGACCCTATGTTTTTCCTTTAATTTTGGGCATATCTCCATACCTTACATCTTATTCAATCATTATGGGGATGCAGTATATGCATCTGCATCGCAATCCCACATTAATAAACTCAATACATTGTATTACTCGTTCTGCCGATTTGTGCTACAATGTAATTACAGGACTCACCATTGTGACATGCTAAAAGAACTAAACTGGCTGTCGCTGGAATCCAGACGCACCCTTTATCTTTCCAGCCTTGTGTTTTGTTTTGTTTTTTATATATATAAATCTTTATTTTCATTTTTAAAAAAATTCATTCAAGTACAGATACAGCTTTCAACTATAAATTTTAAACACAGTACAAAAAGTTACTTTACAATAGGATAATAATTATAAAGAACAGTAGGGCCGTGCTTCTAATAAACATCTACCAGTATTCTGCTGTATCTACAGCCGTACAAACATACCGTGCATTACATCTTATCCATACATCCCATTTTCTCTACTGTCTGCGGGTAGCTATCTATATGGGGGGGTGGGGGGGGTTTGAGTTTTATGATTAATAAATCTAACCCAAGGGACCCAGACTTCGTTATATTTTTCTCTAGATATCTTGTTTAGGGCTATCCCAGCTTCCATGCTGTGTTGGTAATCAATCTGTGTACATATATCCTGCCAATTTAACGCGCCCATATTTCTCCAATTTCTGGCCATAACTATTTTTATTGCCATACAGATATGAATCATAAGAATTTTTAGTCTTATGTTGCTTTTTGGTAAATCTAAATGAAACAAAAACATTTGAGGCGTGATCACAGTCCGAACCTCGAACATAAAGTCTACCAATTCCGCTAGGATTCATTTCATAGGTTTCAGCTCCTCACAGTCCCACCAGATGTGGGAGAATGAACCTAACTCCCTACCACATCTCCAACAATCTGGTAGGAGTGTGGGTTGAAATCTATGAAGGCGAGTAGGCACCAGGTACCAACGGTATACTAGTTTGAAGTACACTTCCTGTATATTCACCCCATGTATATATCTTTTTACTGCTTGTAAACCCAACAACCAGTCCTCAACCGAGGATGAAAAATGAAGTTCTTGCTCCCATTTATTCATTGCTGGCGCTTTGTCTATTTGCCTTTGACTTCTTACGAATTGATTATATCTGGAAGCAATTTTTTTTTTATAATGAAATTCTACAAACTGGTCAATTAGAGAAATTTCCGAAAAATCTTTTCCCATAGTGAAGGATTTTATTCTTAAATAGTTAAAAATTTCCTTCGAAGGGAGGTTATATTTGGATTGTAATATTGGAAATGGCAACATTTTATTATTATTTAAAAGTTCCGCTATTCTTACTACTCCACAATTTTCCAATTCTTGGATATTTATATACTTTATATAAAGTTTTAGGCTTGTTAATGGGGCATTTAGTGATATGTGTTTTGTTCCGTATTTCTTTTTCAAGTGCTTAACGATATAAATGATTGTATTATTCATCGGATTGCTAGATCTTATATTTTTTAGAAATTCACTGTCGGGGGCGGGGCCGGGCCGCCGAGCTGAGCGGTCGCAGGACAGCTCGGCTCCTGCAAGATGATCCACAAATAGCCTATAAAACGAGAATTTTGGGGAGAAATATCCGAGACTAACTGTGACCCTCAACGGAATCGGGCTGCCCGAGCTGAGGAGAGGCTTGCCCTCGGGGTTTTAGTCCCTCGGAGGATGAGGCCTGCTGTAACAGGCGGATCCCATGCTGGCGGTGAGTGAAGCGGACGGCCGCCGCAACGCTATCCCGCCCGACGGAGCCTGACACAAAACGATAATCTGCGGACCCGGCCCTGTTTCCCCCCCCACTGGACCGGGGGGGTGATCCCGGTCCAAACTAAACTACACTACCCTGAACCTGACCGTACAGCTCTCCATGCAACCGCCGACATGTAGCCCGGGACCCGCACACAAAATGGCGACGTCCAGGTGCACGGAACAGGCAACCTTGCCACTGGCATACGAGCAGCCACTCACTCCTATACTAAAGATACGAACCAACTGCCACCCATGTGGACATAGCAATCGGGAGGCCCGCTCACTCTTCATCTGAGCCGGGCGCTCACATTGGGGAATTCCCCCCACAGCCGGCCATACACCCAGGGAGAAGCCTGGAACCTGGTGGAACCCTGGGCCCACGGACCTGTAGATGGGTCCAATGGCGGAGGGCGCGAGCACCCACACAGGCCTCAGGCCGAAGACAAGCGGCCCTCGAAAGCTGAGACGCCACTACAGGGAGCATGGCACAGCACCACCCGCCCACAGAGACTGCCAGAGGAACCGAGTGCAACAGCACCAGACCCCAGCAACGACCGACCTTGGGGCAAGACGATGCACAGCAGCCTAGAGCCGGGAAGCCTCTCACACCATCACCCGTAATGCGGCAAGGACAATCTTCAACCCACACACTGGTCTGCCGGAAAACGAAAGGGATGAACAGCTGCAGCTCGCTACCAACCATATCTCCCTACTTACTGCTGTTGCCGGACTGACTGAAAGCTTTCATAAGCATACATGTCTCAAACTGGACTGTAACATTATTATTTTCATTTTAACCTGTCTCCCGCTACCTAGCACATATAGCTCCTGCCTAATGGTTCAGGGTACGTAATGTCAGCTAATTGCATATAGCCAAAACTGCAAACCAAAGTGCATAAACCTTGTATACCCTCTTATAGTCTACCAGAATAGGCATTGATATTAACTACAACAAACGGGTGTACACTCCAGCTGGTTTACTGCTAGCAGTGACTGCCTAGCCTCTCTGATCGATACTAACTCATAACTATCCTAGCTAAGAGGCGTATTAACCATGAACACGAGCATGACTATTAACACGTTTAACTTGTTAAGGCTTATTAAACATGATCACAAGCACGATTACTATTACGTTAAACTTGTTCAGGCATATTAAACTTGAACACAAGCATGAGTATTATTACATTTAACTTGTTAAGGCATATTGAACAGGAACACCAGTATGACTATTATTACATTAAACTTGTTGCTAATCTTCTGTAACGCTTAATTTAAAAAATATAAAAAACCGAGGCTGTTATGCGAAGGAGATGTTGTTTCACTATGTTCCCAACCTGTATAAGAACGTAAACCCCTTTTTCTTCATTCTGTACCCCCCATAATTCATGCCTCAATAAAAGAAAGATTAACAAAAAAGAAATTCACTGTCGCACCACCAGAGCGATAGAGGTTCAATATCACCGAGATCTGATTTTTCAATATCTAACCAATTTGGTCTAGCCATTGTAAAATTGTCGCACTTAATTAGGTGTGCTACCATATTGTTCATATATAGTTTCTGTATGTCTGGGAAACAAATCCCCGCTTCTTTCCAGTCTCTCTGTAATATTTCCAATGAGACTCTAGGTCTCCTATCTTGCCAAATATAATTTGATAATTGCCTTTGAAGACCGCGTATCGTCTGGCATGACACCCTCAACGGGAGATTACTAAATAAAAATGTCAACTTGGGAAGGAGATAGAAGTTTACTGCTTCAATCCTACCCAACCAAGAAAGTTCCAATCCCTTCCAATTTTTTAAGATGTTCCTAAAGTGGATGGCAATATCAGTATAATTAAGTTCTCCAGTTTCTCTATAATCTAGAGCTAGTTTTACCCCTAAATATTTTATGTTCCTTACTTCCCAGTCGCATTTAAAATATTTTTTGAGTTTGTCTACGCCTGGTCCACTTAGGCCTTTTATCAGGATTTGTGTTTTCTTTATATTTATTTTATAACCTGAGTGTTTACCAAACACGTTAATAAGCCGAAATACGGCTGGGATAGATCTAATAGGATCTGCAAGGGTCAATAAAACATCATCTGCATATAATGCAATTTTGTTCTCCATCTTATTCACTTTTAGCCCGCTGATGTCTTCGTTCTGTCTAATCGCGGCTGCCAACGGTTCTATGGAAAGGATATATAACAGGGGTGCCAATGGGCATCCCTGTCGCGTCCCATTTCTAATAGGGAACCAGTTTGATTGAAACATGTATCCTGATACTTTGGCTTGAGGATCCTTATATAGCGCCATTGTGCACTCCTTAAAGAAACCCTCGATGCCGAAGGCCCTCAGTACTTCTTCCATGTACTTCCAGTTAACCCGGTCGAAGGCCTTCTCGGCATCGAGGGTAACCACAGCAAAAGGAGACAAACTTTGGTCTGCATGATATAGGACATTCAGTAATTTCCTAATGTTATCAGATGTGCCCCTACCCTCTACAAACCCGCTCTGATCTAAATGTACAATGTTAGGTATGATTTGTTTTAGTCTATCGGCCAAAATTCTAGAGTAAACTTTGATATCCAAATTGATAAGAGAAATTGGTCTATAATTCGAAGTGTACGTAGGGTCCTTGTCTATCTTAGGGATTGGTATTATAGAGGCCTGAAGTAATTCCGTTGGAATGGCTTTATGATTAGCAAAATCTTCAAATGTTCTTAATATATATGGAGAAATTATATCACTTAATTTTTTATAAAAGATTGAAGAGAAGCCATCTGGGCCTGGTGCTTTACCTGCTGTTAGTGCTTTGATGGTATTACTAATCTCCTGAATAGAAAAGGGGGCATTTAGTTGGCTCAATTTCTCCAAAGATATTGTTGGTAAGCTCAATTTATCCAGAAACTGTTTTGTTTCGCCCTCAGATAACTCATTAAATTTTATATTGTATAGGCTTTTAGAATAGTCTTCAAATGCTTTGGCTATTTGAGTTGGAGAAAACATTTTTTTACTTCCAACTGTTATATAGTTTATAGATTGAAGTTTATTTTTATTTTTTTATTTATTTGAAAGACTTTTCCCTGTTTTATTGTTTCCATAATACCATCTCTGTTTTAGAGTTAACATAGCTTTGTTAATCTTTTCTTGAGTTCTTACTAATATTTTTCCCCTGATCTCTTTAATAGCCTCCAAAATTTTATAATCTATGGTAAGTTTATGTAAGCGTTCTTGTTTTGCCAGATCAATATAAAGCTCGTTGAGCTCTTTTCCTTTCTTTTTTTTTTATAATAGCGCCCATTTTTATGAGGCATCCTCTCATATATGATTTAAAAGTACACCATAGCATGGCATTGGAGACATCCCCTGTATCGTTAATTTCAAAAAATTCTCTAGTCTGAGTGCGCAGTTCTTCTACATTAGTTTCTGATTTTAGTAAATTTTCATTTAGTCTCCATTCGTCTCTACATTTATATTCAGGATTATTTTTTTATGACTAAACTTACAGGTGCATGGTCGGACCATGTTATAGGTCCAATTGTCACCTTCTTAACTCGCTCCAAAATTTCAGATTTTACCAAAAAGTAATCAATTCTAGTGTATGTCTGATGAACATTTGAAAAAAACGTGTAATCTCTCGCTTCTGGATTAGACGTTCTCCAGGCATCGTATAAACAGTTTTTTGCCAAAATAGTCTGCATCATTGATAGACCTGTTCTTTGCTTGCCGTCTGTGTGAACGGACTTGGTTCTATTCCTATCTATTTTATCATCTATGATGCAGTTAAAATCCCCCCCGATGATTATGAAAACTGCAATATTTACAGTTGCAGGGTTAAGGGCAGTGGGAGTTGGCACCCAGACCACTCCAATGGGCAGAAGTGGTCTGGGTGCCTGGAGTGTCTCTTTAAGATAGAGAAAGAGAAAAAAATAAAACCTGGATTTGTTCCCAAAATAGGGACTGTGCATCCTAAAAATAGGTACAATATGGAGATATGGGTTTAAAGGGATTCTATAGTGCCAGGAAAGAAAAAAAAAACCTTCAGTCACTCACCTGAATCCAGCGCCCATGTCCCTCGGCACTGGGTCAGGCTCCGCCCACACTGCTCCCCATGGCCCCCACCATGGCATTGAATAATGCTTTCCTATGGGGAAAAAATCTGACGCTGGAGATCCTCATGCAGATCGTGAGGATCTCCAGCGTCAGATAACAGACCTAAGGTCCGCTTCAAACCAGGAAGCCCTCTAGTGGCCGTCTGTTAGACTGGATAGTAACCTATAGCAGTTTCTCAATAACTGCAATAATTACTATAGCAGGGTTAAGGGACATGGAACATTGCACCAAGACAACTTAAATGTGCTGAAGTGGTCTGGGTGCCTACAGTGTCCCTTTAATCTTTGCGTTTAGGTTTCGGTTACAGCATTTCAGCACACTTATACAGTGATCTGTACATGCAAGGGTTCTTTGTTAGCATGCTCACAACTTACATGCGATAGCTCAAAGTGTATGAACACCTGATGCTAGGAATATATTACATCACTACACCAATGTGACACTATGTAATTAGTCCCTACACACTGTTCCAACCTCTGAGAAAAGGCAGGGTTTACATTGCTCCCTAGGGACACCTCCAACAGCACTCCACAGATGGCTACTAGAGGTGCTTCCTGGAGCAATGCTTCACAGTGTGACTGGCATTCTTAGTCACCACCCTCTGCACAGAGACACTGAACTTTCCTTGTAGAAATGCATTGATTAAATGCATCCCTATGAGGAGAGGCCGCCCCCACCCTGCATCCTTGACCTCAGACAATCCAATGCATTTCCTAAGGGAAAGCATTAGATTGGTGAAAATCATCAATTCCAATGTCAGCCAAGGAAGCAGATCGGGGCAGACCCAGCGCAGGCAGAGTGGAAATGAGGTACGTTTTCTTACCTTTTAAGGGGGCTAAGAGAAGGCAAGAAACCTAAATGGTGGTTTTAATACCATAAAGGTCAGGAATGTTTGTGTTCCTGACCCTATGTTTTTCCTTTAATTTTGGGCATATCTCCATACCTTACATCTTATTCAATCATTATGGGGATGCAGTATATGCATCTGCATCGCAATCCCACATTAATAAACTCAATACATTGTATTACTCGTTCTGCCGATTTGTGCTACAATGTAATTACAGGACTCACCATTGTGACATGCTAAAAGAACTAAACTGGCTGTCGCTGGAATCCAGACGCACCCTTTATCTTTCCAGCCTTGTGTTTAAGAGCTTTTCTGGGAAGCTCCCCCACTACCTGAGCAGAATGCTCTCTCCGGCTGTTCCTTCTATAACCTCCGATCCAGTACCAGCACTTTAGTTAGTCTACCTCAATACAAAAAGAAAGCGTCTCGATCCTCCTTTTCCTACAGAGCACCGCAATTGTGGAACGACCTCCCGCACAATTTAAAATCTTCCCTAAGCCTAAAGTCCTATAAGAGATCCCTCTCTACATATCTCAAAACAGAAAGCACCTGTCATGGCTGATTATATATTTCCTACCTGTTCTATGCTAAATTTTGTATATATTGTGTATTAATAATGTTTTTGTATTTTATTGTAACAATGCAATGATTTGTGGACCCAGGACATAAATGAAATCCAGAGAAATCTCAATGTATCTTTCCTGGTAAAATATTTTATAAATAAATAAATTCTGGTTTATGGAGTCTGAGCTATTAAAGGACCATTATAGGCACCCAGACCACTTCAGCTTAATGAAGTGGTCTGGGTGCCAGGTCCAGCTAGGTTTAACCCTTTTTTTAATAAACATAGCAGTTTCAGAGAAACCCAGCGGGAGGGGGACCCTGAGGGTGGGGGCACCCTCAGGGCACTATAGTGCCAGGAAAAGGAGTATGTTTTCCTGGCACTATAGTGATCCTTTAAGCGTGTGTAATCTGGCACTGCATGTTTCCAAGTGTTGACAGGAAGGGCTGATCAACAGAAGTCAAAGCTCTCTCTGCACACAGTCTCCATTCCATTCAGAGTATGAGTTTGAGATAATAAATTCCTTTGCCAACATTCAACTTGCAAAAAGCCGTTGGCTTAAAATCAACAATACCCCATTGAAGGCAGTATTAAGATGGAAAATAATGATTTTTCTTGTTGCAAAAACAATATAAAACTGGTCATAAAAAAAAAAAAAAAAAAAGATTTTTTAGCAAAAGCTATTAAATGCATAAAAGATATGTTGGTGCTTTAAATGTACGTTTTATATGGGATAAGCTTATCAAAGCTAAATAAATTTAAAGGGACATCCAGATTAAAGGGACACTGCAGACCCCCTAAAGAACGTATAGGAACACAATAGTGTCAGGAATACAAACCTGTAACTTTATGATCTCAGCCAATCCATAGAAAAGCATTTTGAGGCCACCACGGATGCACAACAAAACACCTCACTGTGCCAGTCAGCATCTCCTCAAAGAGATGTACTGACTCAATGCATCTATATGGGGAAAGTTAATTTTCTATGCCTAATCTCAGTTGTGTCAGGAAGTATCTCTAGTGGCTGTGTGAGTAATGGCCACTGAAGGTGTGGTTTCAAATACATGTTATGCTATTTTTAAAGAACAATTACTTGGTAGTGAAGTTGCTAAAGGGTTACGATTTTTAACAGGGTTATTCAGTTATTCATAGTTCGGCTATTTTGGGAAATTTTATTTGAATTCTGACTTTATTGAATATTGATACTGAATATAAAGTGAAATCGGAATCACGTAGTGCATCTAGTGCCATAGTCAATACATTTCAAATATGCTTTCTAGATAAATGTTCAATCAGTGTTTAGCAACCCTGGGCCAATTCGTGACGAGAAGATTTGTATTCTATAAGCTTTTATTTTTGCTTCACATGGCGATGGGCAAAATACTATAATAAATGGCACCGTCTGATTGATAATATTGCATGTCCAGAATATACTTTGTACAGCCTGATATAGAGGATTTACTTTTAAACCACATCTGTCTCCAATTGGTGTTCAATTCAGAAAGGACAGGAATACTTGACAATATATTGAAGTAAACCTATATATAACATGACAACATTGTACAGTACGTGTTTTTTTTTTAATGAAAGTTTTTTTTTTTTTTTACATTATATCTGAACAGAAAGCCGACAATATTTGCACTACAGGATACATTCAAAAACATTAAGAAAGACATGTAGAAATACTTCAATATTATTTCCGAAAGGTCTCATTTCTTTTATTGAATTGTTCATATTAAGACAATCTAACAATCCTGTTTTGCCTGCTTCAAAATGTGTCAAGTTGGTGAAATTTTCTCTTTAACCAGTGGCATTTCAGTGGAATTAGTGATGTAATGCGCGATCCTCTAACAGACAGAAAATGCATTGAAACAAACAATGCTTAGATTAGAAGCACAATGGTGATTTGGGGAGAATGTCACCATTTTCAGAATCTGCAACAAATGTACAATTACCTGGTCAATTGCTAAGAATGGTTGGGAGTGGGACAGTACTGGAATCACTGGCAGTTAATAAAGGGATATTTGTCTTTTTACTCACAAGAGTTATATTAGACGTGGACGATTCTTTGGCTTCCTTAATTAAGCAGTACAATTTAATATTGTCAGAGAATTGTGCTCTTTCTGTCAAAAAGATTTGTATTTGTATCTCATGCTATAAATAACATTACGTTAATACAAAAAGGCAAGTGCTTTTGAGCTCAGTTACGAAGGGTTACTAGAGCAACAGATTATGAATGAATTCTTAAAATCCATTTCAGACCTTTATTCTCAAATAAGAGATTATTTTAGTGAACTACAGTTTTCCTCAACTTTGAGAAAAAAAGAAAAAAAGAAGAAATTGCGTATCTATGGCACTGACTGAACTAAGGTACAGTAGAAAGGGAGGGGATAATCTCTATACTGCACAAGTTAAACTTCCAGAAAATCTCAGAAGAAAATAAAATAAGGGGTGGGCAGTGAGATTAAAGTTATGGGATTCTGTAAATGTGATGGGCACAGTCTGGATCTACAGTACAAGTCAAAACACAGTTTAGGTCAGTTTTGTTAAACCACAGACCACAATGACTGAAAACAATCCAGTATTTAATGTTGTGTTTCTTTTAAACCGTTTTGATTAATCCTGCGATGTTTAAGTCAGAACCACATGTAATCTGATTCCGGACAATTGAGGACTGGAGATCAAACACCTTCAGTGAACCAAGATAGAAGATGCATGTATTTGGTACTAAGTTTGGCTGCCACACAAAATATATTTTAAGTTCTCTAGAGAGTAATGCAGAAGAACAGACAGGTTCACTTAAACAGAGACCATAGAGCATTACTATTTACAACAGCAACATACACGTCATCCATACAAAACAAAAATGTCCAACAACTTTCTACAGGTTAGCATGGCAGTAAAACTTAAAATGCCACTAGTGTCTTCCTCGTGAGCAAGTTAATGGATTTAATGATTACAAAAGACAATGTATCTATGTACAGACAGTTTAGGTTATCTGTGTCACTGAGCTATAAATATTAACCACTGTATTCCACCTTTGGATGAACGTAACCCCTCAGCTCCATTTGCTCAGGTTTCAAACCGTAAAGTGCAGAATGTATTCTGGGAAGGTGCATTATTTATCTAGAGTAACGTTGTGTAAACCTTGGCCGTTTCTAGGAATCGGATACATGCACAGGCAGTGTCTTCAATGGAATTGGACCATCCAGTGAGATTCTCTTCCACATAAGGTATTATCCCAGAGGTCAGCTGGTTTAAGTAACACACCTGTTGAAAGAAAAAGTAATGTTATGGTTGTGGAAAGGTGTACGGTATACATTGCTATTCTTTTGTCAAAGTGTGAACAAAAAAAAGACAGTGAGCACATGTATAAATGCACTTGATTCATTATTAGTTATATAGCAAAAACATATTCCACAATGCCTTCCAATTATAGAAAGGAGATGGTTTCCCTGCTTCAACAGTACATGATGTTGGGTATCTTGCCGAAAGGCAAATACAGTTGAGATGGTCTGACTGGGATTCTGGGATTCAAACCTGGGTTTCTAGGTTGTAAGGGAGTTACCACGGCTTTAATGGGCCACTATAGGTTTGCTTGACTGGATTGGAGAGAACATGTCCAGACTTGGACAGCTAGTAATGTCACTCAGTCATATTCTTGTACTAAAATATGTTGATATAAAGAAGAGAAATGGCAGGTTTCAGTTGTGTTGTCATTTGCTTAGAAATCTGTTATTTTCATCCTCTACAAATCTAGAGAGTAGCTTTTTTCCCTCATTTGTAGACACTGTACTAATCTTCTAAGTTTATTCATATGTTCTCTAGTGTATTTTGGTAGGTTTAAGTTTTTTTTTGCAAAACTCTCGAAAAAGACATGTCAAAACTGAAGCTTAATACAACAGATTTGGAAAAGTATTCTCCAACCTGGCTATAATCACAGCTTGGGTATTTTAGCCTGAATTTTGCGATGGAGATTTAAAGCAGAACCCTCACTTCCCTTGTAATAATTCCCAATATTATGGTTACTAATGCCTCTTTTTTAAGCCCCGAGAACATACAGAGAATAGAAGATGAAACAATGTTTCTATGTCTGTTTAATGCCATACCAGGACCAGTCTCATATGTCAGTGTTTCCAGAAAATAAGTCAAGTAATGCAGTGGACTTTTTGTTGGGGAGGACAAATTTCTATCATTATATCTATATAATGGACATCAAATGTTTTTTTTAACTAGTCTTATTTTCACATGAAGATTCTTAAAGGGAAACTGCAGGTCCCCTCTCCCTCCCACCTCCCAATCTCCGGTTGCTGAAGGGGTGAAAACCCCTTCTGGTCACTTACCTGAGACCCCGCCGATGTCCCTCGGCGGTGGTTTCTTCTCGCCGCCGCTCCTCCCAGTCATTACGTCGGCCGGTGGGCGAGACTGATCCCGCCCACCGGCCGGGGAGACCTAATGCGCATGCGTGGCAATGCCGCACATGCGCATTAGAGCTCCCCATAGGAAAGCATTGAAAATGCATTTCAATGCTTTCCTATGGGGAATTGAGCGACGCTGGAGGTCCTCACACAGCGCAAGGACATCCAGCGACGCTCTAGCACAGATTTTCTGTGCTATAGAGCAGAAAAGTGCACTCTAGTGGCTGTCTAGTAGACAGCCACTAGAGGTGGAGTTAATCCTGCAGGGTAATTATTGCAGTTTATAAAAACCTGCAATAATTACACTTGGAGGGTTAAGGGTAGTGGGAGTTGGCACCCAGACCACTCCAATGGGCAGAAATTGTCTGGGTGCCTGGAGTGTCCCTATAACTGTGGGTATTAATAAACATGAATACTTCTAAGCATGTAACATGTTTAAAATATCTTACAAGTATTTACAAATAGTCAGGTTCTCTGTTAGAACGCGGTTACCGTTAAAGTGGACAGAGATTGTATTGGATCATTGTATCTTTGGTGAATTCATTATTAGTGCGGACAATAAGATAATACATGTGGGTGATGTGTGACATTTGCTGTATTGGTTAATTAGTGCTTTGATTTGCTGTCACTCGGATTTCCTAGTTTAACCCATTTTAGACACTCACCTGGCAGGAATCCTTTCCCAGGCTGTAGATTAGAAAACCTGCGCACTGGACCTCGCCCCTCAAATACTCGGCAGATGGGGGATACGATGCCAAGGTCACACTCCTCATGGCTATAACATAGGGATCTCTGGGAAAGAAAAATATAAAAACGTGAATTATTTCCAGAGCATCAGATTAAAACATTGGTTTTATTTCTGAAATATTTAGCTTCAAAAATATTCAATTTATATGCTGCCCACCTTACCACCGGCCTTGCGCTAGCGAACAAACCCAGAACAAAGAACTACGCACAAAGTGACATGCAAGACCAGTTACTCCACCCAAACACTGCACACCAAGTAACAAAACTACTATACCAGGTGTCACGGCAAGGGTGTATAATTTATTTTTGCACCCTTGGAATATTATCTTTTTAATGTAATTTGTGTAGTAAATGGCACAGGTTGCAGAGATGTTATTGCGGAGGTCAACAGGGGTTACATCATTTGAAGCTGGGACCCCCCACAGAGGTCAGCTGACAGTTGGCTCCCAGACTGGGTGTGATCTTCCTTGGGGGAAGGGGGATTATTATTACGCTGCCTGTGTTTTCTTGTTTTCTTTCCTGACTACCAGCGGATATACCGTGATTATACCGCTATTCTGCTACAGTGAGTAATTAGGACTTCTGTATTTTATCCTTTTTGTTTTTATCTGTTGTTGGTGTAAATAACTTGTTTATCATATATTGTTATATGCACTGTGACTATTCTTTGTTCATAATAAACATTAATTTATTAAGTACTGCCTTTGTCTGGTTAAGAATCACGTCTAGTTAGTTAGCTAGTTAGTATTTTTTATAATTCCTTAAATATTGTACTAAGTAATACTTGGTGGGATAGTAATAGTTATATTATTATGTTTAAGTGTGGGTGGCGTTAAAAAGAGGGATTTTGTCATTATTTCCGGTCTAGTGAAGACAAATAGCCTTTTCACCATCACAACTATGTCACGCACACTCTTGGAGTAGGGTGCGTTCGTGACACCAGGCGAATGGAAACAGTCATGCAAACTCCTACAAGGGGACGCCAAGCTCTCAAAGCAGTCACCATTAATGGATATATTCGATACGCACTAACCGAATGCAG
Source organism: Pelobates fuscus (assembly GCF_036172605.1). Lineage (NCBI taxonomy): Eukaryota > Metazoa > Chordata > Amphibia > Anura > Pelobatidae > Pelobates > Pelobates fuscus. The sequence continues at coordinate 38,749,493 of NC_086321.1, read as the reverse complement.
ACAAACCAACCCGCACTGCCCGGTATTTGGGGCAGCTCGCATTCACCCAACCCCAACCCCGTACAAAAGTGGTTCACAGGCAATTCAACTGTATGCAGACCACGCCATGGTATAAAGTTACACTATAGACTGTTCGATATACATCTCCTCTGTATATTTACTCCACTTCATATGACAAATTGTTACCTTTTTTTTACCTTTCCCCTGTTATGGTACACACACCCACACCAAATGTTTGTACTCCCCTTGAAAACTCAAAAATACATAAAAAAATTCATTAAAATTTTAGTTTTTAATTCACAAGTCAACAGAACAAGCTTCTTGACGACAATCATAGTTCTGAACAGAACGAATAAGTCAATGGCATTAAACACCTGCAGACAAAGTTTTATTTCAATAATAATTTTAAACAAAAATGTGTGCGACCCCCTAGCCACAGAGGTTGTATGTCCATCTACCCCTTGTGTTATTATAGGAGAACCCACGCCCACATCATGGATGGGGGCTAGAGTTGGGTGCATTGGTTCCCTCTGGGTTCATATTTTAACAGCCCCACCTGCCGCAAATTGGTGGGGCAGGGGATGGACAATAGGTTCCCATCCCCCGTTCAGTTTATATATTAGCCCACATCAGTTGGTCATGGGTTGAGACCGTCATCGCTGCTTTATTTTTATTAATTGGATGTACACATTTTGTCCTGCAAGCAATTTGTTATTCATTAATTTAGTTTGAATTGCAAATCGGCCATGCGTGTCTTATAAGAATAAATGTGTGACGGAATGCTGTCACAGAGTATCATGCCCACCTACATGTCCAGTTACATTGGACCCCCAAGGACTTGGACTGTGGACTCAGAGGAGAGGAGAAATAAGTGCATGGAGGGGCTGAGGGGGGGGGGGGGGGAGAGGAGGAGAAATGAGCGCATGGAAGGCTAGGAGGAGAAATGAGCGCATGGAAGGCTGAGTGGAGGAATGAGAGCATGGAGGGGCTGAGGGGGAGGGAGGAGAAATGAGAGCATGGATGGGCTGAGGGGGAGGGAGGAGAAATGAGAGCATGGAGGGGCTGAGGGGGAGGGAGGAGAAATGAGAGCATGGAGGGGCTGAGGGGGAGGGAGGAGAAATGAGAGCATGGAGGGGCTGAGGGGGAGGGAGGAGAAATGAGAGCATGGAGAGGCTGAGGGAGGAGAAATGAGAGCATGGAGGGGCTGAGGGGGAGGGAGGAGAAATGAGAGCATGGAGGGGCTGGGGGGGAGGGAGGAGAAATGAGAGCATGGAGGGGCTGGGGGGGAGGGAGGAGAAATGAGAGCATGGAGGGGCTGGGGGGGGAGGGAGGAGAAATGAGAGCATGGAGGGGCTGGGGGGGAGGGAGGAGAAATGAGAGCATGGAGGGGCTGGGGGGGAGGGAGGAGAAATGAGAGCATGGAGGGGCTGGGGGGGAGGGAGGAGAAATGAGAGCATGGAGGGGCTGGGGGGAGGGAGGAGAAATGAGAGCATGGAGGGGCTGGGGGGAGGGAGGAGAAATGAGAGCATGGAGGGGCTGGGGGGAGGGAGGAGAAATGAGAGCATGGAGGGGCTGGGGGGGAGGGAGGAGAAATGAGAGCATGGAGGGGCTGGGGGGGAGGGAGGAGAAATGAGAGCATGGAGGGGCTGGGGGGGAGGGAGGAGAAATGAGAGCATGGAGGGGCTGGGGGGAGGGAGGAGGAATGAGAGCATGGAGGGGCTGGGGGGGAGGGGGAAGGAATGAGAGCATGGAGGGGCTGGGGGAAGGAATGAGAGCATGGAGGGGCTGGGGGAAGGAATGAGAGCATGGAGGGGCTGGGGGAAGGAATGAGAGCATGGAGGGGCTGGGGGAAGGAATGAGAGCATGGAGGGGCTGGGGGAAGGAATGAGAGCATGGAGGGGCTGGGGGAAGGAATGAGAGCATGGAGGGGCTGGGGGAAGGAATGAGAGCATGGAGGGGCTGGGGGAAGGAATGAGAGCATGGAGGGGCTGGGGGAAGGAATGAGAGCATGGAGGGGCTGAGGGAAGGAATGAGAGCATGGAGGGGCTGGGGGAAGGAATGAGAGCATGGAGGGGCTGGGGGAAGGAATGAGAGCATGGAGGGGCTGGGGGAAGGAATGAGAGCATGGAGGGGCTGGGGGAAGGAATGAGAGCATGGAGGGGCTGGGGGAAGGAATGAGACACAAGGAAGGACTGAGAGAGGAATTTAGACAAATAGGGGGCTGTGGGAATGAGATACATGGTGGAGATGAGATGCATGGGGGGGTGACACAAAGCGACATATAGGGGCTGGCAAAAAAAACAAAACACAGAGGGGCTGAGGAAGGGGAAAAAGAGATACTGGGGCTTGGGAGAGAGACCAGAGTGGCTGGGGGGTCATAAAGACACAGAGGGGCTGGGGAAGGGGCAAAATATAGACAGACAGAATGTTTAACTAAACCCATTAGATTTTAGTTGTGTTGATTAAAATCTACTGTAGATTTAGTTTACTAAAGCTAGACTAAAACACGACTAAAAACTAAAATGGCTTTTTAGCCAGAAGACTGCGACTAAAACCAAATTGAAATTTGCTGATGGATAAATCTACAAGAATATTAAAGACCCCAAATTAAAAACCTTGCAGTTTCACATATTACATGCCAATTTATATTTCAGTTATCGTATAAGTAGAAGATGAATGATTCCATTATGAATTTGTTTTTAGGAAATTATTTATAACAAAAATAACTTACCCAGTCTTGTACGGAATTCTACGAGACATCAGAGTTATAAAATCACTGGACTTGCTCTGCTTTACTGGTGGACAGGTAATGTAAAATATTTTGTCATCTTCACCAGCTGTCTCTATAACTTCACAGCTCCTGTTCAGAACAAGCAAGTAAAATCAGAAATTTCTAAAAGCAGGGTCACACTATAGGATCAAATCTGAAGTTAAAGGGTTACTCCAATGACCATGACCACTTCGGCTTTTAAAAGGGATTATGGTGGGAGTCATCTGTATGTGCAGCATCCCTGCTTATCCGCTGCACATACAGAGATATCTTTACTTGTGTGCTGGGGGCTAGTTACACTCCTAGCACACGGAACCTGCCTAATATTAGTCCTGTCCAAAAATTATGTCTGTTGTTGGCACATACTGCATGCTGGCAACAGAAGTCATGAGCTTCAATCGCTGCAGGCCAGCTAGGAGCGCGCCTGCAAGGGGAAGCTTGAATGTCCCCTCTCTTATTTGAGGCCTCCCTGCTAGCCTGCATTCCCAATCATAATAGTAGGTCTGTTTTTTCCCCCGTACAAAAAATAAATAAATAAATTAATACATTTAAAAAAAAAAAAAAAATACTTCCGGTCCACCCCCTACTCCCTCCTTCCCCTTTCTGGCTATAAGCATTTGATTGGACCATGTAGAGAAAGTGAGTGATGCAGCATGACATTGGATGGGGTATGGAAGAACCTTGTCTGGCACTCTATCCTAGTTAAGTAGTGTACTTATGGACTTTTAATGTAGATAACCTGAGTGGGGCAACTGACGAGGTAGTAATCAGCTGCAGGTGTGCTTTGCCAATTTTAAATTCATTCAAAAACCAACATGAACATTCATAGGCAAATGTACTGTGAAACTGTTCTTAAAAATAAAATAAAAAAAAGTTTTTTTAAATATGAAACCATACAAAAGTATAATTAAACATTAAAATTATGCAATAGACATTCTTACAAGTAGTGTATGTCCCAGTTTGGCCTTAATCCAAGGTCAGACAGGAGAAGATATGCTTGTCTTGGGTGTACTTTCACATGCATTTCCACTTTAATAGATAATACATCATTTTCATCATGAGTAAATATTTTGATCTGAAAAGCAAAGCAGGTAATAGTTATAGTGATTCTTACCAGAACAGTTATTTCCATAAACCACAGATAAATATTCTCCTGGACCCAGCTAGAATTTCAGCGAGTAGAAATTCGATAAAAAGATTGATGGTTTTCTGCCATCAGAATTAAATTGAGGCATTCGGCAGATTTGGGGCTTGTTGCACAATAGATGTGTAGTAATTGTACTCAAGTCAAAACCAAACTGCAAAATTAAAGGGACCCTATAGTCACCTGAACAACTTTAGCTTAATGAAGCATTTTTAGTGTATAGAACATGCCCCTGCAGCCTCACTGCTCAATCCTGTGCCATTTAGGAGTTAAATCCCTTTGTTTATGAACCCTAGTCACACCTCCCTGCATGTGACTTGCACAGCCTTCCATAAACACTTCCTGTAAAGAGGGCCCTATTTAGGCTTTCTTTATTGCAAGTTCTGTTTAATTAAGATTTTCTTATCCCCTACTATGTTAATAGCTTGCTAGACCCTGCAAGAGCCTCCTGTATGTGATTAAAGTTCAATTTAGAGATTGAGATACAATTATTTAAGGTAAATTACATCTGTTTGAAAGTGAAACCAGTTTTAGTTTTCATGCAGGCTCTGTCAATCATAGCCAGGGGAGGTGTGGCTAGGGCTGCATAAACAGAAACAAAGTTATTTAACTCCTAAATGACAGTGAATTGAGCAGTGAATTTGCAAGGGAATGATCTATACACTAAAACTGCTTTATTTAGCTAAAGTAATTTAGGTGACTATAGTGTTCCTTTAAGTTACTATTTTAGTTATTTTAGTTTGAATTCTGCGAGTGAGTTTAGTACAATTCAGTGTTTAGTAAATAAACCGCAATGTGCACATTTTAATCTTTTCACAACCTCCGCCTTTCCTCATCCGAGCTGTATTTCTGACTGCACTATTAAAATCATAATTTTATAGACTGAAATTTAGTAAGTAACTCACTTACGTTCTGTATTGTGCTGCTCAGCTCCCATCCACTCTTTGCAGCAAGGACAGTCAGTGCAGCGATATTATTATAGCTTAGGTAGGTCTATAAACATTAAATTGAGAGGGGGAGAGTGTTTAAAAAAAAAAAAAATAAATAAACAAGATTTTATTTATTTAAAATACTACACAAAAGGTTTTAAACACATTTTACTATTAAAGGGAAACTCCAGTGCCAGGAAAACAATAGGTTTTCCTGGCACTGAAGGTTCCCTCTCCCTCCCACCCCCCAATCCCCAGTTGCTGAAGGGGTGAAAACCCCTTCAGTGACTTACCTGAGGCAGCGACGCTGTCCCTCGCTGCTGCCTCCTCCTCCTCTGCGCCGCTCCTCCTACTGATCCCGCCCACCGGCCGAGGAGACCTAGTGCGCATGCGCGGCAGTGCCGCGCATGCGCATTATGTCTCCCCATAGGAAAGCTTTGAAAATGCTTTTCAATGCTTTCCTATGGGGATTTGAGCGACGCTGGAGGTCCTCACACAGCGTGAGGAAGTCCAGCGACGCTCTAGCACAGGTTTTCTGTGCTATGACCCCGGAAGTGCCCTCTAGTGGCTGTCTAGTAGACAGCCACTTGAGGTGGAGTTAACCATGCAAGGCAATTATTGCAGTATAAAAAAAACTGCAATAATTACACTTGCAGGGTTAAGAGTAGTGGGAGTTGGCACCCAGAACACTCCAATGGGCAGAAGTTGTCTGGGTTCCTGGATCAGGGCCACCATCAGGGGGTGAAAACCATAACGGTTGTCACGGGCCCTGCGGCCCTGGGGGCCCCCGCCGCCCGGGCCTCACGTGTAGCGGCGGAACTGCCGCCGGTGCACTTGCACCGGGGCCCGCACGCTGATGGGGCCCATCGGGTGGCCCATGCACTTAGGGCAACCCGAAGGGCCCCATATCTTTAGGGGCCCGGTCAGCGCTGTGGCCATGGTATAGCGCGACCGGGCCCCTTTAAAAAAAAAAAAAATGCCGCTGCAGCGCAAGTGCTGCTGGGAGGAAGTGGTCACTTCCTCCCAGCTCACTCCGCGGGGGAGTAGCGCGCGCCCGGCAATTAAGAGGGAGCCCCAGCCAGCCACCCTCCTGCAAAGACAAGGTAAGAAACAGGAGGGTGGCTGGAAAATGAGCTGTGTGTGTGTGTGTGTGTCTCTGTCTGTCTGTCTGTATGTCTGCATGTATGGATGTCAGTGTCTGTATGAATATATGTATGCCAGTATGAATGTATGTCTGTATGTATGTATGTCTATCTGTATGCATGTCATTATGTGTGTATGAATGTCAGTGTATGTATGTCTGTCTGTATGAATGTATGTATGTATGTATGTATGTATGTATGTATGTATGTCAGTGTCTGTATGCCAGTATGAATGTATGTCTGTATGCATGTCATTATGTGTGTATGAATGTCAGTGCATGTATGTCTGCCTGTCTGTCTGAATGTATGTATGCCAGTATGAATGTGTGTATGTATGGATGTCAGTGTCTGTATGAATGTGTGTATGTATGGATGTCAGTGTCTGTATGAATGTGTGTATGTATGGATGTCAGTGTCTGTATGAATGTGTGTATGTATGGATGTCAGTGTCTGTATGAATGTGTGTATGTCTGTCATTATGTGTGTATGAATGTGTGTATGTCTGTCATTATGTGTGTATGAATGTCAGTGTCTGTATGTCATTATGTGTGTATGAATGTCAGTGTATGTATGTCTGCATGTCATTATGAATGTGTCTATGTTGGTCTGTCTGAATGTATGAATGTCTGTATGTCTGTCTGTCATTATGAATGTCTGTATGTATGTTAGTATGTGTGTCACTATGTACGCCTGTGTGTCTGTATATGTGTGTATGTCTCAGTATGTGTGTGTCAGTATGTATGCCTATATGTGTATCAGTATGTGTGTCTGTTAGTATGTATCAGTGTCCTTTTGTATCAGTGAATGTGTTTGTGTCTGTGTGTGTGTACTGCTGTGGGCAGGATTTGGAGATGGTCTCTGTGGGCGGTTTTTCAGGCCCCGACCCTGAGCTCAGTTAGGGGCCCCAAAATTTCTAGTTGCGGCCCTGGCCTGGAGTGTCCCTTTAAGGTGAGAGTATACACAACTGATCTGCAATGTGTCCATTTTAGGAATAAATAATAATAATAATAAAAAATGCCATTTTCTGCCAAACAGTTTTGGAGCAGTTCCTCTGCACTTGTGCGGATAATCACTTCTACACTATCCTTCCAAAGCGGTCTAGCCTTAGACAGCAACGACCGGCTGTGAACACCGGGGTAAGGTGCATGCGTTTACCTGATTGCCTTTATCCCATGGATGGGAAATTGGTTTCTCGGGCTTGCTTGAGAGGATGTACTTCCTAAAATAAGAAAAGACAAAAAACAATCATTGAAATGTATATACTATGAATTACATCTTTCTTAAAATGAGCACTTCCAGCACCATAGCCACCACAGCACGTGGAGTCCAGGTATATTGTCAAACCATTTGTGTACAAATTGACCCTGGGAGGGTGCAATAAAATCGTTCTTCCTGTGGTTTTTCCCGGTTGATTGAAATAAGTATTTTATGTATATTTCTTATTTGGTAAAAGGCTCGCCAGGTTAGTATATGTCTAGATTAACCAAAAAACGAATTCTTACAGTTACTGATACATAATAAAACAACAAAGAATGTTGAAGGATAATGGATGTTCAACAGCAGATGGTAAATGATCACACATTTCAACACCAGAAATGAAGGACTTAATGTAGACTCTGGCTTTCTCACACACTACCAAAACTTTATATAAACACACATCTTAATGTCTTACATAGTTCTTTTTCAATATTCTCGTTCCACCTTTACTGGATCAATTTAAAAACATACATATATGCAGCTATATACTTGCATGCCATGCTCTGCTGTTTAACTAGCTTATTTCTGGCTATTCTCAACCAACCTGGACATTTCACTTTCAGGAAAATCATCTGCTATTCATGACACCCCATTCACCACCTTCCCTCCCCTTCTCTAACATCATTTGGTTTAAGTGTTTAACTCTATCAGATAGAACAGTATTGCTTCAGACCTGAGGAAGAGAGGTAAAAACTCTTGAAAACTTGTCTTTGAAATATTATGTTAGTCCAATAAAAAAAAGGTATCATTGCATACTGCAATACTCTGGTATTTTGGCATCTTGTCTACTGGACTAATACGGCTAATCCAATTTAGATAGAATGAATGAGAGAATTTGACCAATAGATGGCGTAACTGTTCCTTGATTATTTTTATCATCAAATTCTAATAACCACTTTGTTTCAAGGTGTTCACTTACGTAGAAAACCCATCATCTTTATAGCCACTCAATCAGAGATTGCTGTCATAAAATATAAAGTTGCTTTCTTTATATTAAATAAATTTTGCTTAGTTTTAAAAGACAGAGAGGAACCAAACCTTGCCATAATTTAAATGGTGGGCATTGATGCCCCGAGTTTCAACTCACATCGTACAATGGGGTCTTAATAGAACATTATATTAAAAACATAGCCTCTCTTATGATTGAATTAATTGCTGGTATGAATTAGGTCTCTGTACCAGAAACACTTCACCTCACTGTAGCTATTATGGTGTTTTGAGTTTTTTCCAATTTTTTTTTATCATCATCAATTTACAAAAAAAACGGTGACCCTCCCTCGAGCCTCCATTCAGCCATTCTGCATCTGTTCATATAAGGTGAATATTACACATCTACATGATGTACAAATTCATCCTACCATGGATATCAAATTATGAAACTCCTCAATAAAGGGAATTAAAAAAAAAAAAAAAAGTTGTAGCAGCATATCATATAGTGTCTGTATGTATGATATATATATATATCTCTCGCAGGTGTCTTCATATAGCCTTGAATGAATTATAGTTTATATAACGGTGTACATCGATTACTCTGTGTGTACAATTTTCCTATTTCAGCAGCACTGTAATGAAGTTTAGTTCAGTGTACTGCTCCTTCTTTATAATTGTAATAGGCATCAGTCTTTCGTTATAGCTCAAACAAATGTATATATGTTTAGAAATAAATAACTATGCCTCAAAAAAATAAAAAATTCGAAAAAATATATTTTTTTTAATACCTAAAAATCACAGATAAAATACATTTGATTCTAAAGGCACTTCTCTTACCATTACTGACCATTGTGGCTGACCAATGTACAGTGAGGGTGCCTACCCCTGGTGTATGGTATGTTCCTCTGCAAATCTGTCATCTCAATAGAATAAAACAAAACACACTGGTAAAAGCAGACCATAATCTGGTCCATACACAGAGGATAAGGTTTCTGTAATTTTCTTTACTACCACCTTAACAAACTGAATGTTAAAAACGCAAAATAAAATCCACAATACTACAGACAGGAGTTTTATTGAAGGATCTACATGTATCTCAAGTAATATTCAAAGAGAGAGATAGATAATATTTTTTTCTCATGTTTTGGCTGAGTGATGGATTACAGCCATTTCATGAGTCGTGTAACTGACAGTTTTCCTTATGAGTTTAGTCATCTGATCCAAGTAAAGCATTTTGAAATACATAAACCATTATTTTATAAATGAAAAATAAATTACCGTGCTACACGAATCTTCCTCCGAGCAATAGCACCACAGAAACGCCTGATGTGGTCCTGCCAAAAGATAAGCAAAGATTAGATTTATTTTAAAATAGAATCTTGGGGGGGGGGGGAGAATAAAAGTTATGTTTTAAAATGTAATATTTTGATAACCAACCATGATACCAAGTCTACCCATTTCTCTACCAGTTTGGTTACATTTCTATAAACTTGACTAGAAGGAATCTTTACTTGCATAGCGCAGCAAATCAGATGAAAACATCCTGTTGCACTACAGATTCACAGATATATTTTATACAAAACATAAAAGTGGAACAAACTACAATTTAGGTCAAATCCCTGGAGGTTGCGAAAACTGGCTGATATCACACACACGATGGTCTACTTGTCAGTTATCCAACCTTTTCTTTTAAAAACTTTCTTACTTCTATGCAAAGTTCACATAACTTTTTCATTTTGTATGTCAATATGTTCTTTTTAAATAAAAAAACAAACACAAAACACTTAAATTTAGGGTTAAAATAGCTGAACTGGAAAAATTCTCAAAGCTGTATGTTCAGTTTGGCTATTCTGGCCTTTAACTTGCAATTTACTTTGAATTATCACTTTAGTAAAAATCACAATTTTTTTTGTTTTTGTTTTTTAAGTCACCGGTTTGTCCTATAGTTAATAAAAATGATAAGTCTTCGTTTCACATGTTGTGTTTAAATAATAAGTGGTCACTGCTCTTCTCCATTGTAGAAACTAAACCTACAATCTCCCAGCATTAATGATCTATTCCAGTCGCAGTTTGCTTACTAACATACAAACGCTTTCCTTGAAGTCCTCGTATTTCTCTTCATAGCCAAGGCAAAGCTGCCATGCCTTGTATCCACAGGAAAGGCTGCGTTGAAATCTAAAGGTGATAAGGTCCCCTGCATCAGCCTTCAATGTCATGTCCTACTGACCCTCCTCCATTTAATGGAATAAAAATCCCATCAGTGCCTTTTGACATCTGGTCTGAAAACTTGCAGTCCACAGATTGCAAAACCATAATTGTGGCAAGATATTCTTTTTACAAAGTCATGTCTGGTCTAACCTGCCTTGCCATGTTATTGCATAGAGGACAAAGAAAGGACTGACTGTTCTTTCTGGGAATTGTTGTATACATCATCCATCTATCGGACCTAAAAAAAGAATGCTGGAGGGGTGATCGGACTTACCAACGTTTAAATACCTTCACCCATATGGAAACATTGTACTATAGTTTAAGTCCATAGATGCCAGGAGAAATCGACTTACAATACAGATTTTCATCAAAGACCAATATGTTTCTATGACATTTATTTCTATTTTTAGGTTCAAACCAAACCCTTTACTCAGAATCATTCATAATAGTATATGGAATGGGGAAACATCTATAGACGAGTAAATGCTAAGTTTACTTCAGAATTTGTCAGTGGGCATTGCTAAATAGATCCCCATCCTTGAAGAAGAAAAAATAAATACAAAAATAAATAAATTCCTGGACTTCACACCTATATCCAATGTCAATATTTGATTGTGCCATTTCAAAACAAAAACCAAGTTAATATTAACCATCTTACAATTCCCTGCCATGGTCACACATAATGGCTAACAATTCATCCACACCTGCAGCAGGTTTTTGGTTGCAAGGGCAATGGACTAACCTTACTATTGGCTTTGACCCGGGGAAACAATATTTGCTCTCCTTTGTTGTCCAGTGCTTGGTAGATCAAGAAGGCACTATTAATGTGCCTAGCTCGGCCTGCTGTCCACTCCTCACAGTTATAGGCTTCAACACGGACACCAACCTCAACACTGGAACACACAGAAAACCATTGCAAAAAGGAAGTTATAAAAAAGTTGACTAAGCAAGAAACAAACAGCTTTTGTATAACCAACTATGCAAAATTACAAATAAATAAAATAAATCAATGGTTGTGAGATACCTTTTCTGAAAAGTATTATTTACGATGGCGCGAAATACCAGCCGGTCACCCACAGTGGAGGGCCCTCTGAACTTGAACATATCCACAGATTTCAGAATGGCGTGCGCATGACATAGCCGGCTATAATGAAAATGAGAAAGAATATCACAGCTTGTTCTAGAATAATAAACAAAACAAAAAAGCAAAGCGGGTTGAGTTCATGGCTGCAGTCTCCCCTTTCACACTTAAAAAAAAAAAAAAAAAAAAATGCATTGCTCTTCTTAATGCAATTGGATGGTACATGGAATAGGCTACCTTACAAGAGGGAAGCTGCATGAAGGAAAATCGAACGAAGGAGAAGCAACTGCAATGATTAATTCAGAGATTTCCCTCCTTCAGCATAGGAATGAGACATACCATGGGGCAGAACTTTTCATGGGCTGTTCATTCTCATTAAACAATCAATATGCATTTGAACAATCTGGCAACTCTACCCAACAAAAAAGTGGCAATAGAGGCAATCACCATAATAAGCTCAAGGAAGCAAGGTGAATGGTTAGTGTAGGACCCACCTACAAGGTTTGCCTTGACGTGGCAGGTGGGCATCCATCTAATGGTCACTGGAGTGATACTAAATGACCTTAATTTATTGACATATGCATAGGGATTTTGGAAGCGCACAGGTAGTTTTTTTTTCTTTGGTGTTTACTGTACATATTGGGGCTGATGTGTACTATGGTCGTTGCTGCTGCCGCCCAAGAGTAGTGGGAGTTTGAGCACAGGACTTATTTTGTGTATTTGCAATCCCCATAATTGCCAACTTTATATTCTCCAGACTGTGTGACCCAGATTGTTTGGACATGAAAGATCGAGATCGCAAACTTGAGCAGGGCACACATCACTTCCTTTGGCAGTCAACATTTTTGTATCTGTTAATTACACACTGCACATCAAAACATTTGCAGAAAGAAAAAAAACAAACAAACATTGGAGCAACAAAATGACAATAAGAATAATAATGAACTATTTCTGTAAAAGTGGGACAAGAACATTTCAATAACAGTCTATGTGAATATATGCTAAAGGTGAAATTGAAGTGCGTCCAGGCAGGTCAGGTAAATGTCAGTCAAACGCTGGAAGTAAATTAGGTCAAAGGGGATTGAAAGAAAAAACAAAACAGCACAACCTTTAAAACTTGGCCAGAAATTGTTACTGTATATTGCGTGTGTCCCAATACAACATCCAGGGCAAAGTGTACAGGTTAAACTCGAACAATCAGATTATAGGTAAGGAAAGGTCCTCCAATGAAAAAAAAAAGTTCCAAATCTACCCCTGATGAACAGTGTGTGATTATATCCGGAAAAAAGCCTGTATCGTGGTACAGTGATGTAGAGGTCAACGCAAATATACGAGCAGGCTGGAAGTGTAAATTGAAACGGATTCTAAAGTCGCAATAAAGTATCAGACTCCTGTTTGTATAAATATACCATTCATTCAATCTGAAGTAATCTGACTGATATTAAGTAGATATTTTTTTCCTAGTGGAAACCAGTATCACCCCACATTTATCGTAAACCTGTGAAGCTTGTACAAATAGTAATTGTCATGAATAGTAAGTATGAGCGTACCCAGGTATATATTCTGAAACCAAAAAGGCTGATATTCTAAGGTATGCTCACAATGGAGGTATCTGACTCACGTAAAGCCTTATCGTCAGATACATATCAGACTCATCTAGGTAGGAGCTGTCGGAGGTAAAAAAAGCCGCTATGTCAGTATACCAGTAAGCAGACTCCTAACCGGACTCCCTTAGGTTCCCTTGAGAGGAGCAATCGTGCACCTCACCAAGTAGGTGTGCAGTGTGCCGTGAATTTCCTCAAACTCCCTCGGTAATTACAAAGTATGTAAGAATATAGAGTTATAATGATACCAATCTAATAAAGTACCTGTGGGAGTCAGACCAAAGTCCGTGTAAGGACGGAAAGCTTGCTATCTAAAGTCACCCAAAGACAAACTCCCCTTTCTAGTAAATAATAAACACTAGAAACCCGTCACCAAAAAAGCCCAAATTAACAAAAATAAAAGGAAATAAGCGTTAAAAAGAACGCCTGACGCGCGTCTCGGTGCTATAGTACTGCGCCTTCATCTGAGGCTCTTTACAAAATTACTTACAAAAAGAAACAATACCACAGGGTTTAAGAATTCAAATAACAGCAACTAACAACATAGATGAGGAAGAAGTCACTAAAGAGTGGGAGGAAGGGCAAACAAATGCTCAAAAACTTTTATGGAGATTATAAGTAAATATGAGTCTAAGAGACTCCAAAAAGTTAATGAGCAAGTCGATCAGGAGGTCACTAAAATTAAGAAATTTCAAAGTGAGGAACAGTGAATGAAAAGTTCCAAATCTTGACCAATTCAAAAACACTATCAAGATAAGAAAACATCATAAAATGTGTGAGAGATACTAGAGATTATAGATCAGGTAGTGTCTACAGAAAATTCAAAAGAGTAGTCCAATACGATTCAGATCATTACATGACTTCAGATTATGAATAATCGGATACAGACACTGAAGCATCCCACGCACAGCCAAATCCCGTACAAACACAACCGAATCAGAAAGGCATATTGAAAAAGGGAGTTAATTTTTTAGGGGTAAGCCCACCAAAGGTAAACCACCCTTATCAGACAAGACAGTGGAGATCACGGGGCAAGAGAGGCAGATAGAACACAGATCCAAAATAGTCAATCTGTCAAATGCTAAGCTGACTAGCAATCAAGAAAAAAAAAAAAATCTTGGAAAGGGGTTTATCTTTTGTCCCAATACCATTGTTTAATAAGTTTAATTGGACAAAAAGATATCCATTTATTTGCAAGATGGCTAGCTCTATTCAAATATCATAGCTAGCTCTACTCTAGCTCTATTCAAAAAGAGAAAAAAAAAAGCAAAAAATTTGGAATTGACACTTAAAGATTGGAAATGTGTGTCTAATTTAGTATCCCTCTTGGAAGACAATGAGGGATCTATAGTAACTCCACCATATACCTCTCTGAAGACAAAGTAACTTTACCCTGAATTTTAAAGAATATCAGAGTATCGATATTTTCGTGAAAATGACAACAAATGCCATCGAACAAATCCAGGAAGATACACTGGAATTAACCCCTAATGGGAATCGATCTAAACAGGAATGGTTTGCCTTGAATGATCTCAAGAAGAATTAATCTCTCATAATTAAACCTGCTGATAAGGGTGCCAATGAGGTATTGATAAATAGAGATGATTACACTCTAATGGTTGAAAAGATTCTGAAAGATGAATCAACGTATAGATTTTGAAAAAGAATCAGACAATCCAGTACTTGACAGAATATAAAGTACAATTAGATTAAGCTTTTGACAATGGGATACTGTCTAAAGAAGAGTATAACTTTATCTTCAATAGTTCACCTAAAATCGCAACCTTCTATTGGCTACCCAAAATACATAAACAATATGCACAACTCACAGGAATACCTATTGTTTCGGGGGTAGACAACATGATGCAAAATGGGAGCCAATATATAGATGAGATTCTGAGAAAATTTGTTGTGACGTTACATTCTTATTTGAAGGATACGAAAGAGACCCTAAGCCATCTATCCACTACACAGTTACCAGAGGGGGCATATCTGTGTAGTTTGGATATGGACAGGCCCCTTAAATACATTTGATACATTTGTGGACCTGCTCAACAACAACAAAATGAATCTTAAATTCACCAAAGAGGTGGGAAAACCCTCTCTGAATTTTCTTGATCTCACTATAACAGTGGATAAGAGTAACTCCCTCCAAACTACACTCTTTAGAAAACCTTCGGCGACTAACAGCTTGTTGCAATGGGATAGTCATCATCCTAAACCCCTTAGGAAGGGGATACCACTAGGACAGTACCTCAGAGTACGGAGGAACTGTTCCACTCTGGAGGATTTTAAGATAAAGGCAAAAGAATTGCGACTGCATTTTAAAGAACGAGGTTACCCGAATCGCTGCTTAACCCCTTAAGGACACATGACATGTGTGACATGTCATGTTTCCCTTTTATTCCAGAAGTTTGGTCCTTAAGGGGTTAAAATCAGCATATAAAAGAGCTCTGGACATGGATAGGGAGACTATGCTTAAAAATGTCCAGACCTAGAAAGTAAACAGGTCAGATGTATTGCGGAGTTTGACCAAGGGTGGGAACCGGCCAAATCTATTCTTAATTGATTCTGGCCTACACTTACACAGGACACACATCTCCATCATGTATTAACCATTATGCAGCACTAACAGCTAGGAGGGGTAAAAATGTATGTGACCTTTTGGTACCCAGTCATCTCCCTGGTATAAAACCCTCACATACATGGTTAAAAATACACTGACGGGAACCTATCAATGTGGCAAATGGCTTGCAGATTTATCTCACGAAACTCCAAAGTGATTGAGGATACTGCAAAGAATATCATTATGCCTGCAAGAGATTTCTTTAATTGTAAAACCACGGGAGTGGTGTATCCTTATACCTGCTCATGCGGCAAGAAATACGTGGGTAAACCTTTAAACTATTCAAACTATGTATTCTTGAACACGTCCGTGCAGTTAGGGACAGAAATGACAACAATATCAAGACACTTATGGGAAAACCATGCAGGTCGCTCTCATGACCTACGTTTTGCGGGGATTGAACACATAAAACTGGACCAACGTGGGGGCAATCTGGATCGACTCCTTAAACAAGGAGAGTCCTTCTAGATCTATAAAATCAAGACATTGGCACCTTTGAGTCTAAATGAAGGCTTTACATGTACCCCATTCTTATAGTAATACCTGCAATTTGTAATCCATTTAGTACATTTATTTATCCAATTAGTCTAGTATATCATTATATACTCTTATATGTATAGAACAATTACTTTACTTATTAATTTAGTTCCTATCTTTATTTATTATCATATATTAAGTCATCTCCCTTCCCTAATTCTCCCCTCTTGAACTTTGAGGGACTTTTCACATTTGGATCACTACAATAGCACCTTCTAAAGCAATTTATATTAATCTTATATTAGAAGAATAAACATCTTCTGAAAAAACATCTCTTGTTGAGAGATAGTAAGTGTATGCTTAACCACAGGAGTAATAAAATTATTATACTGGTAATAATACTTCATGTTGGACCAAAAGTCCCTTATGAATATATCTGACCCTTTTTAGATTATTTCGATATACCCATGAAGTGACCCCTTTTGGGAAAAGTTCAAGGGATGGTTACCAGTGGCATCTAACATATGGTTATACCAGATATACACGTTCATTAATGTGATCTAAAGAGGTAATTACCTCAAACACGCCCCACTCATTGAGATTGGGTATTTTACCTACAGGGGGCGTGTCTAAGGTTCTGGCGGGAACCTTTAAAAATGGAAGTCAGCGAGATGATTTTTTTAGCCCCAGACAAAGGCGCAATACTATAGCGCCGAAACGCGCGTCTGGCATTCTTTTAACACTCTTTCTTTTTGTTAATTTGGGCTTTTTGGTGATGGGTTTTTAGTTTTTATTATTTACTAGAAAGGGGAGTTTGCGTTTGGGTGACTTTAGATAGCAAGCTTTCCGTCCTTACATGAACTTCGGTCTGACTCCCTCAGGTTCTTTATTAGATTGGTATCATAACTCTATATTCTTACATACTTTGTAATTACCGAGGGAGCTTGAGGGAATTCACGGCACACTGCACACCTACTTGGTGAGGTGCACGATCGCTTCTCTCAAGGGAACCTAAGGGAGTCCGGTTAGGAGTCTGCTTACTGGTATACTGACATAGTGGCTTTTTTTTTACCTCCGACAGCTCCTACCTAGATGAGTCTGATATATATCTGACGATAAGGCTTTACGTGAGTCAGATACCTCCATTGTGAGCATACCTTAGAATATCAGCCTTTTTGGTTTCAGAATATATACCTGGGTACGCTCAAGCTTACTATTCATGACAATTACTATTTGTACAAGCTTCACAGGTTTACGATAAATGTGGGGTGATACTGGTTTCAACTAGGAAAAAAATATCTACTTAGTATCAGTCAGATTACTTCAGATTGAATGAATGGTATATTTATACAAACAGGAGTCTGATACTTTATTGCAACTTAGAATCCGTTTCAATTTACACTTCCAGCCTGCTGGTATATTTGCGTTAACCTCTACATCACTGTACCACGATACAGGCTTTTTCCGGATATAATCACACACTGTTCATCAGGGGTAGATTTGGAACCTTTTTTGGTTGCCTTCTATATTTTTCTGTGTTATTAACTGCGATTTGAATTGCAGGATCAAGCCCGTTTTTGGGTATTCATTAGCACAGATCTTATTAGTCCCCCCTAGTGGAGATCATTCGTAAATATCCTGTGAAGAGCTATAACTTTAAGCCTTCATAGGTGTTTCTGAGGATCTTTTTGGTATCCCTTTTTACCAATCTTTTTTTCCCCTCCATTTCTGACATCCCTCCCCTTCTTGTAATTTTGGCATTTTTTTGCATTTAGTAGACATACCATGTATTTGTACTCCAAGCATTATAATAAAGGTAATTCTCAGTATCCCAGCATTGGTATGCGTTGGTATAGTCTAATTTAGTAATTCATTGTAAGCTCTTTACCCTTTCCTTTGCACTATTTTTTCATTGGGACTCACTTTGTTTTACGTTATTATGCTTTAGCTCTATACAGAAGTGTCACTCCAATACTTTGGTTCCCTGAGGGAACACTTTTTTGCTAAACTCGAACGATACATGCAATATTTGGAAACAATGGGTTTGTTCACTAAACCAACTTTATTTGGAAATAGTTTTAATTTTCCAGTAACCTCGAAGTGTAAATTGACTTTTGTTCATTTTGTTGTTTCTTTTTGTTTTTTCCCCCAAAGAATTTAAGTAAATCGCTAGTTAGAAAACCCTATAGAAACAGATAAGATACTCCCGTCCCAATGTCACATGTAAAAAGATAGATTATGTAACCTTGCAGAAATGTGAGCTACAGATTCCATCCACGCCATGATCTGCCCTCCAAATGTGTTCCCCTGATGGTTTGCATGAGGAGGTAAAACCAGTTCAATGCTTTCCACACAGGTGCGGTCTGTTGAGATTTTATTACTGTCGTTCTCCCAATCTAGGTCTAAGGCACATACAAAAAAAAAGGGAGTGTTAAGTGAAGGGCATAAATGCCGCATACAGTTCATATAAAGATGTAAAGACAACTACGTGGTCAATCCTACATACATTCCACTTTACAACTATACTACATTTCCTTTAACCCCTTAAGGACACACGACATGCGTGACATGTCAGGATTCCCTTTTATTCGAGAAGTTTGGTCCTAAAAGGGTTAAACAGCTAAATTAGCCATCCCCCCCTCCCCTCCCCTCCCCACACACACACACCAAAGACAATTACTTCTGTGTTTGTAGTCCATATGACTGGTTTGCTCAGTCGACTAAGCTATTAATAAAAACGGTAGAATTGTAACAAAATGATCAGAAATAAATATATTCGCAATCTTTTCCCTCTACATACTGAGTCAAAAAGTTCAATTCTCACATTTAATTTTTTGTTCACATACCATGTCGATGACTACCACTAGAGCAAAAAAGTAACATTTTTGGATACTTCACATCCAAGGAATATTATCCTCTCCAGTTTAGCAATTATGGACCTTTATTTGTGCCACCCATCATCCCACCACTCAAATGTTTGTTGTATGACCTGTGGTATGTATTGGTCCCTAAATCCCCGGAAAAGACGTCTGGGATGCCAACCATAAAATGCACATCCATCTTCCATTAGATTGTTATAGGCGTCCTCATGATACAGTCTAATTCGCCTCCGTTCCGCAGCTAGACTGTATTCTAGATGGTCCTGAGCAGACTGAAGTCGAACTGGTCTTAGAATAACCTGTATGAATATTAAAATACTGTAATGGGGCTATATTCTGGTACTTTTCCCCCTTCTCCACTAAAAGAGAAGGGGGAGCATCTACATATTGCATTGCATTTAGAACAAGTCCAGTACAACAGTATTTCCAACATTGCAGCATTAGTAATTAAATAACCGGGGAGATTTGTAGATTTTGAAATAAGAATAACCTTGTATTCAGAAAGCCACTGTTAATCATTACAGTTCTTACCCCTCAGTAACCCTATGCAACTTTGAACACAAAACGATAAAATAAAGATGGCCAGCAGATAGTCAAATAGGTTGTGTGATCTTTAACATACTTTGGATTCAAGAAATGGCACTCAGTCACAACAAACAGACTTTGTAACAGAAAAAAAAACAAAAAAAAACGACTACAGTCCAAGGAACATTATTACAAAGAGGTCAATAGTGTTCTAGTTTTAACGGTAAGAATGCCATCAGTCGTGAATCACAGAATGAGGGTTCAACCAAAAAGGGAGCAGAAAATATATGGAAGCGATTAAAACATCTCTGATGGTTCAATAAAAATGGTAGCTCACAACTTGCAACTGAAATATGCTCAACAATGGCCTACAAACACTGCAGTGTTATCATGCATTATCTATACACATAGAGAGTCAAGATTCGGTAACGTAGAATCATACCTTCTTCCCACCAGCAGGTTTTGCCACATAGGTAGAAAAAGCTGTGCAAACGTGTCTTGTGATATTCATTAAAGGGTCCTCTACTGAAACTTTAATTCCAACCTAAAAATAGAATACAAAATAGAAATTGTTTAAGCAGGGTTTTCAATAATTCCCCAGTGCTTTGTTTGCATGTTGTTCCTTTTTGTTTATTTAAGTCCTCAGGCCAGTTAAATAAACAATTGGTTCTTAAATAATCATTTGTTTCACAAGGTAGGACAATGTATGCCACCCAGTTGCAGCTACATAGAAACAGCGTTGATCAAGGAAGGGTCATTCTCACCATGTATCCAAATGTCAGGGTTGCAAGTTCTACAGGACATGGTTAATTTGAGACTTTGATCCTTCAAAGCGGTATCATTAAGTTAGGCAAAAAGTAAAAAATATTTCAACTGTCTCGAAAGCTCACACAGTCCCACATTTCTCATTATATGAGAAAACGGATTAGCACACAAACCAACAAGCTCCTTAAATTGGGATTTACCTTTGTGGAAACATTACAGGGACATGGCATTGTTCTCTTCCTACAAGCTCTAGCTGTTCTCACAGAAATCCAAAAAACAATCAGCAGGCATACACATATCAATAACCTAGATATGAACTGCAAAAGGAGAATACGGTGAATTATATAACGGGAACATTCATATTGGGATTTTGTAAAGTATGAGCCCAAGTACAATTGGGAGCCCATTAACCAGAATTTGCCTTATCGGTTTAGATCATTCATTTGGCAGAATTCTGTTAACAATGAAAGTTACATATTTTTCAATTTCACATCCCCAGTCCTCCTGTCTGGTATTTATGGCTCAATACGGCATTCATTGAAGAATATACAGAGGCAGTGCTGTCGTGTAAACGCCTGGATTTTCTTTGCAGGGTACTCCTCCGGGTACATTATTAAAGCAGTGTAACATTTGTTAATGCAGCGAGGGACCAGCGAACCTTACCTCCATGCTTGTATTGAAAGCTCTGTTGACTTTTGCTTTTAGGCAGATTTGTTGTCCAACCCTGAAAACAAACATTAAGTACAATGAATACTCTGAAAGTAAAGCATAGTTAAATAAAAAGACAGACAAAATAACATTTTCTTCTCCATGTAGTACTATAACCACTACCAGTCTGGTTATAGAAGCAAAACATCTATGACCAGAATGATTCTAATGGATATAGTACATCCAATGTGAAGGATGTAAAGTCAGAAAATATATTGACCAGCGTTTGAATAAATTTAACAAATGATACCGCATTCCAGACAAAAATAATGTCGAAAATGCAAAAAGTATAAATGGTATTTATTAATATAGCATTGGCACTATTGGTCAAGACCAATCATCAACTTATGATCAATCATAAGGGACTGCCCAAACGCACAGCCCTGGAGCCGCCTGCCTCTTTTCCCTGCATGACAAAAGATCTGCGTCTGGAGAGATCTGCACACAGCACCAACGAAGGGAAGCCTCACTATCAAGTATTGTCCAATATAGTGTTACACTTACAATTCATCAGGAGGCCACTTACAATACGGGTGAGACGAGACCAATACCCACACACACACACATCATTCAAACTTTTCTCCTTTTTTTCCCATCTTTTGATTTCTTTCTATTTTATTTTCCTTTTTCCATTTTCTTTTGGAGTATATACTGAAGGTTGGCGGATTGCAGGATAACAACAGAGCTGGGTAGAAACTCCATTATTTGCCTAATGCCCTCAGGAGATTGAATATATTCATTTTGGCCAACAGGAAAATGGACAGGCAGTATATTTTTTGTACATGCACTTGTTTATGCACTTTATATTTATTGGATATATAGGTTTATAGGTATTCCATGTATTTTTGGCACTGAGCACGTTATAATCTTCTATGCACTTTCACTTTGGTGGACAGGATATTCAGCTATTTTTGTTTCTTATGATTAATGGGTTGATCATGAGCCTTAACCAATAGTGGCAGTGTTTTATTAATAAATACCATTATACTTTTTTGCATTTTCAGAATTATTTTTGTCTGGAGTGCGGGATCATTTGGTAATTTTGGATAGTAATTCGTATGGTCTTTGGAGGTGACCCAGATACCTGCACCCATGTTTTGATTGAGCATGGTAAGCTCATTGAGCAGGGCCCTCAACCACTCAGTTCCTCTGCGTCCATTTGTCTGGTTACAATTACGTGTCTGCTAGTCCACCCATTGTACAGCGCTACGGATAATGACTAACTTCCAGAATATGAAGGGCCCTTATAGCGTCTGAAGGGGCAGTTGCACTATTAAAAGGTTAGAATATTAACAAAGATTATTTATTATGTGTTTATGTTCTACTTACTTCTGGAGAATAGATAGAGGATATTTAATCTCATGTGGCCATAACCGTGCACCTTGCGTTCCTGAATAAGATACATGTCAAGACACAAACAGTTCCAATAACCATGGCATATATATTATTATCTGTTCCCTTTTAGAATAGGGTCATCACCCTTAACACTTACATTATGCACTGCATTCACACCACCCATCAATCACCCCACAGGTGTTTAACCTTGTCAGTCCCTCCCTATGGCCATTACATTTTGTAGTTCTTTATCAATAAAAAGGTTTTAAATAACAGATTAGAACACCTGCTAATATCACGGCTTGTTATTCCAAAACTTTAAAGTAACAATGAATGTGCACACAGTAACCTAAATCAATCGTTCTATATATATATATATATATATATATATATATATATATATATATATATAAAAAAAAGGATATCTGCACATTAAAAGAGAGTGATCAAGTCAAGTAAGAGGCTGTATATTTCCAGCACTACCACCAGGGGGCAGCAAGGTCTGAATAAATTATCTCAATGAAACATTGCAACACTGTGAGAAAACCTCCTCGTGAAGACGACACTATTATTATTGGCAATTATATAGCACCAACAAATTCCAATTCCATAGTGCTTTACAATATTATTAGAGGATGAGATATTACAATAAATGAGACAATTATAAAAACTTACAGGAATATGATGAAGAGGACCCTGCTCAAAGAGCTTACAGTCTAGAGGAGGTGGGGTATAAAACACATTAGGACAGGAAATAGCAATCAAATAAGGTGGGAGTGAGGTAGAGGTTACTCTGGGAGGCCATAAGCTTTCCTAAAGAGATGGGTTTTAATGCACTTCTGAAACGATTGAAGACTAGGGGAGAGTCTGATGGTGGTAGGCAGGCTATTCCATAGGAAGGGAGCCACCGGCAAGAAGTCCTGCAAGCGTGAGTTGGCCGTACGGGTGCGGACAAGAGAAGGTAACGGGCAAGGCAGAGAGAAGGGGCATGCCTATGGATCTGTGAAGAGATATAGGAGGGACTAGAATCGTTCAGTGCTTTATAGGTGTGGATAAAAAAAAAAAAACCCAAAAAACATTTTATTGTAAACTTGACATATAATTTCACTTTATTGGATAATTGTTTGACATTAACAATTTCTGTGAAACCAATAATCATTCAAAAAGATAAGGCATATTTTCCCACTTAATTTTTTTTTTAATTAATATATCCAATAAAGGTTTTACCAATTTAAATGTTTGTGATTATAATGCTTTTTTCTTTGGTTACTATCGCCTATTGCCTTGTAGTCTGAAAGACTCC
This sequence comes from Pelobates fuscus, assembly GCF_036172605.1. Taxonomy (NCBI): domain Eukaryota; kingdom Metazoa; phylum Chordata; class Amphibia; order Anura; family Pelobatidae; genus Pelobates; species Pelobates fuscus. The sequence continues at coordinate 38,725,810 of NC_086321.1, read as the reverse complement.
AGTCATGGAATATAGCATGTGGAACGATCTTGGAAAGCACACTATGCAGCCGACATTGTGAACTATCAGTGGAATGCAAATAGCCGCCGCGTGGAACTCGTACATCATCAAGGAGCCGAAACCAGAAGTGGCTCTACTGAAATGACGTAGCGCCACCATCGAGAAAACAAATACCAGGGAAATTGATTCACAAGAGTTGGAACAGCTGAGGAGGATAACAATGCCTACAGGAACACCAATAAGACTGAGGGTTTAGCCCTATATAAACCAGGACTTTGGGATGGGAGGGTGGAGGATTTAGGTAGCTTTTTTCCCCCAATTTGGGAATTTGTTTGATTGCTTATTCATTTGTTTTTATAATATATGTTACCACTGATACGATTGGGTCTCTGAGAAAGTCCAAATACTGGACAAAATACGTAGGACCATTATTATTTACTATTTGATATTATTTGGTACTTATACTAATTGCCAAATAAAGCAATTACTTACCCTTCCTTGAATTCCTGACTGTGGGTTCCGGCAGAGAGACATTCATATAGGGAGAGGAAGTACCAGCCCCCCGGCACCATCAGGGGAGGCACCCATGAGTTGACATTAACTCCATATTATTGTGAGTGTTACCAGTATGAGTGTCATTGGAAATTGGTTTTGACGTATTACACGATTATTTATTCTGTTTCTAACAGCTTGTTTTAAAAATATTGTTTGATATACCTTAACAGCAACGGTCACACCCCCATTCCCCCAAACCAAAATGTAAAAAAAAAAAAAAAAAAAAGGAATATTTTATAAAGATACAATGTTTATGAAATACTCACATTGACAGTGTTGGAACTTCACAGAAAATTCAACATAGTCAAAAGATAAGAAAGTACAAGCAAAAAAGCACAGCTACTGATTGCAGATTATTATCAATTACCCCAGCTGCCACTAGTGAGAGGGTGGGTGAGGGAAAAGGCATGGTCTATGAAGGCTCCTGCATTCTTGCGTATGCACAAGAATATACCACTGACAGAGGCACCTGGCAGATAAAGCAACAGGAGCTGAAGACAATCGCTGGGGTGGGCATGGTGGCAGCCGCAAGGGACAGACACGTAAAACCTTCCTTCCCCTGCACACCAAGTGGGGAGGTCATATTTTGTAAAAACCTCAGAAGGTGACAGAGCCACTTTACAGTGCGGAATAAAGCCATTTGGTTTATAATACAGTGAAAATATTTTATCTTGTGAGGAAGACAAACTCGATCGGAATGTGAATCCAAAACACAAATATAACAAAGTATACAATATTCCGTGGATGTGTCAGGTCAATGCAGTTCTTGCAGATAAACAGAATGTGAAAAATGATGAAATGTCACAAAAGCATCATAAAAAACAAACAAACAAACAAACAAAAAAAAAAACTTTAAAAAAACATTTTCAGTTTCCCTTGTGCCAAGTATGAATTTGTTCCGTTCTCTGTACTTTCAGTTGTGGAAATGTATTTTACTTCTAACTCGGAACAATCATTGCACAAAGAGCCACTTGATCTGAAATCTGTGCACAGCATCGGAGGCCAGAACAAATGTCTTTCCATTCAGCCTTGCCAAAGCCCTCTAATCCTGGAGAGAACGAACCAATCGCAGGAGGGGTGGTGACTTCATTTGATCTATTTAAATTCTTCACACCGCTGCTCCATATTCCGTCAGTTAAAAATAAATAATAGCTGGAGTATGGGAAAGTAATGGCTTTAATTTCACCTGATCACCACGATGGAAAGTGAACCTGAAACAGTGTTTGGTTGATACAAACATCACAAATACTTATTGATGTCATTGTGACATCAATGGGCTAATGTGGATGCTATAAAATAAAAAAAAAATATTAGGGAGATCTACAAGACCATACAAGATCCAGCACTCACTAAAAAACAACTACAAAGCTCACAAAATAAAATACACACCTGACTTAGACATAATGGGGGTTTAGTTACAGTATGATCATATATTGCATAAGCCTGCCACAATGTCAATGCACACCATTCTTGGCAGGTTCTATCCTAGCAACCTAATGTCTGCTCTGATGAGATTAATCCATTTACTTGGGAAATGCTTCTTCGTGGGACTCTCTGCAGGTCAAGGTTAAATACAGGTCAGTCCTTACATTGGCTTCCTTTATCCTATAAGAGTCAATTCAAAGTGCTAACCCATACCTATAAAATCAGACTCTCCCCAAGTCTCCAATTGTTTAAGAAGTGCCTTAAAACCCATTTCTTTAGGAAAGCTTATGGCCTCCCAGAGTAAACTCTACCTCACATACCTGTCTCTTGCTCTCTCCTAAAGGGCAGCACTCGACTCTCTCCTCCAGCTCAGCTTCACTCCTACCTTATTCGATTGCCATCTCCTGTCCTAATGTGTTTTATACCCCACCTCCTATAGACTGTAAGCTCATTTGAGCAGGGTCCTCTTCAACCTATCGTTCCTGCAAGTTTTCTTGTAATTGTCCTATTTAAAGTTAAATCCCCCCCCTCTCATCAGATTGTAAAGTGCTAAGGAATCTGTTGGCGCTATATAAATGGCAATAATAATAAATGGGGAATGAGGCACCTATGACGGAAAGGGAGCAAAAACTACAGGATGTGTTAGGATAGGAACTGCAAAAAAATGAGGTACATTGTTGAGGTGGTTGACAATGTCTGATCATATACTCTAACTAAAGCCCCATTTATTTCTAGCCAAGTTAGGAGTTTAAATTTTAGCTTTTTTTTTTTTTTATTACATTTTGTGTGCCCTAGAGTAGGTGTTTAGTTTAGTGAACTTACTTCTAAGTTGTATTAATTGTCCCCAGCAGCACCTTATAAAGTTTGCATGTTAAGGTAAGTGCAGTCCTCTTGAGAGAACTAAAAGACGAATTGTAGGGAATAGCAAAATTTAGGCAGAAGTAGTAAATTTAGAAATAATTTCTAATTCACATATATTGACATCTTGACTATTTGAGCTTTTCCATTCGGATTTAATTAGACTGGTGGACTGGGCACTCAAATGTCAGATGAAATTTAATGCTGAAAAATGCAAAGTTATGCACTTCGGCGTAAAGAATACACAAGCAACGTATACCCTTAGTGGAAGCGAATTAGGGATAACAACACACGAAAAGGACTTGGGAATTGTTATAGACAACAAACTATGCAACAATGTGCAATGTCAATCAACAGTGGCTAAGGCCAGTAAGGTATTGTCATGCATGAAAAAGGGCATTCAACCTCGGGATGAGAATATCATTTTGCCTCTTTATAAATCACTGGTAAGATCACATATTGAATATGCTGTGCAATTTTGGGCACCTGTTCTAAAGAAGGATAATATGGCACTAGACAAAGTGCAGAGGCGGGCTACAAAATTAATAAAAGGAATGGAACATATCAGCTATGAAGAAAGGTTAACAAATTTAAACCTATTTAGTTTAGAAAAACGTCACCTGAGAGGGGATATGATAACATTATACAAATATATTCGGGCCAATACAAACCATTATGTGGACTTTACACAAACTGGACTTTACATAGGACACGAGGCCATGCATTTAGACTGGAAGAAAGAAGATTTTGTCTGACGCAAAGGAAAGGTTTTTTTTACTGCAAGAACAATAAGGATGTGTATTTCTCTGCCTGAAGAGGTGGTTTTATCAGAGTCCATACAGATGTTCAAACAGCTACTAGATACATACTTGCAAAAACAGAATATTCAAGGATATATTCTTTCAATGTAGGGTAATAACTGCTTGATCCAAGGATAAATCTGACTGCCATTCTGGGGTCAATAAGGAATTTTTTTCCTAGCTTGTTGCAAAATTGGAAGTGCTTCAAACTGGGGTTTTTTTTGCCTTCTTTTGGATCAACAGCAAAAAACATATGTGAGGAAGGCTGAACTTGATGGACGCAAGTCTCTTTTCAGCTATGTAACTATACTGTAAATAGAAGTTTAATGAATAACTTTAAGAGTAAAAGGGGCAGCGTTCCTCACATAATTGGTTATTGCTGTAATAAGTATTGGAGAGAAGGCGGCGTGTAAAGAAAACAAAATCTGCAGCGTTCCAGAAACTAAATTAATTGATCTGATGTTAGTGGTCCGTTTTAATTTTATATCTGTTACAGTTCTAACTAAATTGAACTTTTTGGATCACTAAGCGTAAATCAACAGCAGTTTAGATTCGATTATAACATTTAACACTACTGTTATTTTGCCAAACTGGCTAACTGAATAAAAAAATAAAAAAAAAAAAAAGTACCCTTTTTAGAAAAGATGGTTCCTTAGATGGATGTTAAAATGCAAAGTTACCAAGTTTTAAGCACTTAGCGCTCCAGTTCATGAAAAACACAAACAAAAAAAAACACATTATTATTAATATTTATTATTCACATTTACAAATTCCGCAGCGCTGTACATTGGGTGGACTAACAGACAAGTCGGACTCACATGAACAGAGGGGTTGAGGGCCCTGCGCAAGCAGCTTACATTCTAAAGGGATGCAGGTCATTTTTTATTTTGGAAAAGAATCCAAACACACTGTAGTGATTATAGTGCAAGGGGTGCCCTGGTCCCCCCCACCACAGTGTAAATGGTCAAACTGTTTTAGAAAGGTTTGACTTCTTACCAGGGTTCCACTGAGGCTGCTCCTTACCGCTACTACTTTCGACAGAGTGCCAGAATCTGTCGGTCTGAAATGAGCTTGGCAGTGATGTACCCAGCCGATGAGCTAGCCATGTATTTCAGGGCTTAACTCAGGAGGGCTAACGGAAGCTCATAAGCAGCATGCTGTAGTGGTTATCGTGGTTGGAATGTTCCTTTAAGAACAGATTGTAAACACGACAAACAGCCATTGGTCCTCTAAGAAGTCAATGTATTTTAAAACCAACAATATTATACAGGAGCTAAAAGTGCATACAACATTACCAAAACATGTATTGTTACCGGTGTTATCCACGTCATACACTTTAATGAAAGAATCAGGTTTATTACATTTAAACATTAAATAGAAGTGATAAAATCTACAAGATTAAAGAGCTTTCTTGGCTGGCAATAATGGTTCCAGTGAGCTTTGACCCTCACAGCGAGTGGGTATATGCAACGTGTTATCTACGGCATCAATTGCTATTGAAGACGATTTAAGAGGTCGCTGGGCTTTGCAGGTAAAAAGCCAAAATAATAAAATGTGCAATACCTGGCGGTCTCTTCAATCTGTATGTCATCCACAGACGCTGTGACACAGGCCACGCCAGCATGTCTCTCAGCTAGGGGGTAAAGAAAAAAATATGTATTAGATCAAAGACTGATGTTTTCAATCAGTACTCTAAGACAGCATTGTTTTCGCTCAGGTGCGGATCAATATAAAATAGTTTTTAAGCAGCTGTTTTAGTCCAGTGATTCAGATGACAAATGAATACATTATTGCATGCGCAGGGCCGCCATCAGGGGATGACAACCATGATGGTTGTCACGGGCCCAGGCCAACCAGGCCCCACGTGTAGTGGCGGAACTGCCACGCATGCTGATGGGGCCTATCGGGTGGTGTGTAATAGCGTGACCAGGCCCCTTTAAAAAAAAAACAAAAAAAAAACAGCGCAAGTGCTGCTGGGAGGAAGTGGTCACTTCCTTCCAGCTCACTCTGCGCGGGAGGAGCGCCAGCCAGGCCGTGAGGAGGGACACACAAATCCCATCAGCCCCAGCCACCCTCCTGCAAAGAAAAGGTAAGAAACAGGAGAGTGGCTGAAAAATGAGCGGTGTGTGTGTGTCTGTATGAATGTATCAATGCATGTCTGCATGTATGCATGCCAGTATGTGTAATAAATATATATATATATATACACACATACACACATACACGTCAGTGTGTATGTATGTAGGTCGGTATCTGTATGTAAGTTAGTATGTGTCTGTCTGTCACTATGTATGCCTGTGTGTCTGTATATGTGTGTATGTGTCAGTATGTATGCCTATATGCGTCTATGTCTGTTTCAGTATGTGTGTATCTGTGTCCTTTTGTATCAGTGTGTGTGTGTGTGTGTGTGTATTCCTGTGGGCGGGATTTGGAGGCGGACCCTGTGGGTGGGATTAGAGGCGGGCCCCAGACCCTGAGCTGAGTTAGGGGCCCCAAAACTTCTGGTGGCGGCACTATGCTTTCAGTATCGTGACATCTCCTGAAAGTTTGGCATTTCAACATTCTGAAAGTCCAAAAAATAAATGAATAAATAAAAGTGTTAAACAATACTATACATCTGCATAAGGATACAGCGATACACACCCACATGTGTCATTTTCTGGCTGGTTTATTGTTTGTCAGTAACAATATGATCAATTTTGGGGGCTGGGGGACCTCTACATGCAGGGTTATTCTCCATCTATACTGCCTCCCTTGGAAAACTCAATAGCTCCTTTGGCTTCCAATATCATTTCTATGCAGATGACACGCAAATCTACCTGTCCTCTCCGGATCTCTCCCGTCCCTCTTGACTACCTCTGACTGGCTCTCTGCTGTTTTTAACTGGATGGCTGCCCAGTTCCTTAAACTAAACTTGACCAAAATTCTGGTCTCTCCTCCCTACTTGCTACTCCTGTGTCTTTCTCCCTCCAAGGCTACCATCAGCTCCACCACGCAGGCTCACTGCCTAGGTGTTCTCTTTGACTCAGACCTCTCCTTCAAGCCTCATGTTCAGTCTATCTCAAAAACATTGCGCGCATCCACCCCTACATAACGCCAGATGAGACTATGGTGCTGGTCCATTCCACTGTCCTTTCTCGCCTACTGTAATCCGCTTCTCAGTGGTCTTACGTGCTCCCAACTTGCACCGTTACAGTCCAGAATGAATGGGGCAGCGAGGCTCATCTTCCTGTCCGCCCGCACCTCCCACGCCTCACCCTACTGTCAGTCACTACATTGGCTTCCAATAAAATATAGAGTTCTGGTTCTTGCTTTCAAATCTCTACACAATGCTGCTCCCACCTATCTATCCTCCCTTATACACAAGTATGTCCCGTCTAAGCCCTTACGATCTGCTGAAGACTTACGTCTATCTTCTGTCCGTACTCCCACCTCTGATGCTTGCCTTCAAGATTTCTCTAGGGCTGCACCGTTCCTGTGGAACTCTTCCCTCCTGCGTTAGATGCTCACCCAGTCTCCACTCCTTCAAAAAAATCGTTCTTCAATAAAAGCGTATCAATTAAACTGTTAATAGCTCCCTACTGATTCCTCTTCTGCAACTGTCATTAGTCTAATACTATCCTTACCTTTTGTGTCACTTTACCCCACTCCCTCTAGCATGTAAGCTCATTGAGTAGGGCCCTCAACCCCTCTGTTCCTGTGTGTCCAACTTGTCTGGTTACAACTACATGTCTGTTCGTCCACCCATTGTAAAGCGCTGCGGAATTTGATGGCACTATATATATATATATATATATATATATATATATATATATATATATATAATTATTATAATAATAATAATAATAATAATAATAATAATAATAATAATAATAATAATAATAATAATAATAATAATAATAATAATAATAATAATAATAATAATAATAATAATAATAGCCAAACTGAAAATATAGTTGATTTTAAAAAGTTTCCAATTTTACTATTTTAGACTAAAATATGGAATGCACATTAAATTCAAAATAATCCGAAGCTCAGCTCAGTGTACAACCTGGTTAGGATTAACATCTTGGAAAGACTAAAGTCATCGATGCTGATTATACATTACTGCTCACCATTAATCCTTAATATATAAAGAGGTAACAAAATGCAAAACCTGTGGTCAAGGTGTCTGGTGGGACATCTGAGTTAAAGGGATACTCTGTCATGAATAAATTTGGCCCGGGCATTTTTTTTTAATCACATCGACCCAATGAGAAGGGGGTGAGGCCAGATAGGGTTTGTTTTAAAATCACCAATTACAAGCACGCCCCTCTCCAAGTGAGCATGTTGGTTCAATGCTCTTCCAGGGCAGACCATGCGAAAAATGCCCTGTATTTGTTCTGCACAGCGCAAGCAAATTTAATAACATGCTTGCGCTTTGTTTGCTTGCAACTTGTCTCTGGTGTCTCTATAAATTGGATACAGATACCAGGAGACAAAATGGCCTGGAAAGGGTATTGTGCATGTGTTTGGAGCCTGCTTGTGGGAATGCGTGTGTGTAAAGTGAGCTGATTGTGGTGTGGTATTGTGTAAATAGGTTGGTTTTGTTGTGTTTGTGATGTTATGTGATGTGTGTGTGACTAGGGGCTGTAGAGAGTGAGAGTGTGTGCATGCATATGTGATGTTGTGATGTAGTGTGTGTTGCGGTTGTAGAGAGTGTATGTTCAGGGAATGTAGCATGCGTTTGCTTACAAGGAATCTAGTGTGCTCGAAGGACCCAAAGTAATTATGTATATATATATATATATATATATATATATATATATATATTTTTTTTTTTTTTTCCCCATTCTATTTTATATGATATAAAGTGTATATAGGGCTCTAGTGTGTTGATCCAGAGTTGGGTAAGGGATCTAGTGTGTGTCTGGAATATATATATATACATATATATATAAAATAATAATAATAATAATAATAATGTTTTTATTTTTGTTTTATTTTTATTTATTTATTAGAAAGTTGTGTGTGTGAGTGGTGCAGTGTGTTGAGGGGTGCTGTGTGAGGAGTGTAGTGTGGATAAATATGTTTGGAGGAATTGTGTGTGTGTGTGTGTGTGTGTGTGTGTGAGGGGGGGGGGAGGCAGATTAATGTAAATATATTATATTTGTAGATTTGTTGAAGTTAAAAAAAAAAAAAACAAGCAGTGTATCCCCGCTCCCTTCTTACCTTTTTCCAGGTAGGGGGGACCTTGCTGCAATCCCTGGTGGTCCTACTTTGATCTTCTTACTGGCCAGTCATGGAATACAGCAGGGGAGATCCTGTGATCTCCCCTGCCGGTCTCGGACCATGGCCATCGCAGCCCACCGGACATTTGCCCGTTGTGCCCGATGGCCAGTCCAGGCATGGTCACCAGAACCACTACAGCTTAATGAAGTTGTTCTGGTGTCTCAGAGAAAAGGCAGTGTTTACATTACTGCCTAGTAACACCTCTAGTGGCAGTCACTCAGACAGCCACAAGAGGTTCTTCCTATTTTAGTGCTGCACTATATGTAGCACCCATGTTCAGCATCTCTACACTCTGCATGGAGGCACTTAACTATCTAAAACATGCAACTAATTTGCCATAACTTAGATGGCCATTCACCACACAGATATGCACCATAACACCAACAGCTTAAACGCAACATTCATAACTCCTTAAAAAGGTCACAACCTGGTCTCCAAAGCTCTTATTATGGGATGTCCTGCTTATTTGGCATTTGCTGCTCTGTTTAGCCATGTAATCATTAGTTGAGAGGGATCTTCCATGGTTTATGATGGAATTATGTTGTCATTGGTTCTTAAGGGGTTAATTAATTTTCTTATTGAATTAAACTCTCGTGGTTTCTCAATCAGTACAGGAGTTTCTTGTGACGGTGAAGATAGGATGAATTACTCACAGACTGATTCAAGTGGAACAGAGAACCTGATTGGGAAGGTGTAACCAGTTACTTAAGAAGCAACACATTTAGCATTTAACTATTTTAATTAATAAATGTTCATGAATATTACATTTTGCATAAAGTTATACATTTTTTAAAATTACCTTCATCCGGTAAATATACACAGAAACTAATTAATTGGGTGTTGTGTTTTAATATCAATGCAAAGCTAAAATTCAAAACAGGGAAGAGCAATCACTACAGAAACCAGTGGCATCATCTCATTTTTTTTCACGGTTATAAACTTGGGCCACAATTTCTCCTGTTGATTGTTATGGTATGATTTAATGAAATACATAAAGAATTTTTAAAAATAAAAGATTCCAAGTGCAATATTTGCTCCAAAGCCCTGTAGTGGATATGGTACCAGGAGTGTCATGACACCCCCCTAATGTAAGCAGTCAAACCGTTCATAATGGTTTGACAACTTACCTGGGACTCACCAGGCACCGATAATCTATTCCATTGAGAGCGTGCTGCAGTGTTTTTATATATATATATATATATATATATATATGTCACAGTTGATTAGATTCCATTTGCTAAGCGATTGCTATGGCTGAATGTAGCATGGTAGCGGTTACTTGAAGTATAACGTTAATGGCTGATTAAGTTGGAGAACAGTCAGAACAATGGACCTTTTACGGTCTGTTCATTAACTAGAACTGCCCTGTAATATGCATTATTCATATGCTGTAGGAAATAAATCTTTCCCAGTAAATGGTTTGATTAGCTAATGGATAACTCTTGCAACATATAAATAAAACTAAGAACTTTTCATGTCACACCCTACAGTTTGTAGAAGTGAGTGAGAGCTCTGACTGCAGGACATTTTAGTTTAATAACCATGGAACAATTACATTTAGCTATTTACGTCAGGTTCACACGCCTTAAAGGGACAGGAGGCATCAGCAGATAGCTTAGAATCTGAGGAGGTTATGTTGTATACAAAGTATTCAGGCACAAAGTCCCAAGAATGCAGCAACTGAGAGGTTAATTCCATGGGTTTTCAAGAGAGAAACAAAAAAAAACACTAATTTAATTTTACATTAAAGGGAAACTCCAGTGCCAGGAAAACGATCCGTTTTCCTGGCACTGGAGGGTCCCTCTCCCTCCCACCCCCCAATCCCCGGTTACTGAAGGGGTGAAAACCCCTTCAGTGACTTACCTGAGGCAGCGGCGATGTCCCTCATAGCTGTCTCCGCCTCCGCAACACTCCTCCTCTTCATTGCGTCGGCCAGTGGGCGAGACTGATCTCGCTCACCAGCCGAGGAGACCTGATTCGCATGCGCGGCATTGCCGCACATGCGCATTACGTCTTCCCATAGGAAAGCATTGAAAAATCATTTCAATGCTTTCGTATGGGGTTTTGAGCGACGCTGGAGGTCCTCACACAGCGTGAGGACGTCCAGCGACGCTCTAGCACAGGTTTCCTGTGCTAGAACCCAGGAAGTGACCTCTAGTGGCTGTCTAATAGACAGCCACTAGAGGTGGAGTTAACCCTGCAAGGTAATTATTGCAGTTTATAAAAAAACTGCAATAATTACACTTGCAGGGTTAAGGGTAGTGGGCAGAAGTGGTCTGGGTGCCTAGAGTGTCCCTTTAATTATTATTATTGCCATTTATATAGCGCCAACAAATTCCATAGCGCTTTACAATATTATGAGAGGGGGATGTAACTATAAATAGGACAATTACAAGAAAACTTACAGGAACGATAGGTTGAAGAGGACCCTGCTCAAACCAGCTTACAGTCTATAGGACATGAAACAGTATTATGCTTAAATGATTTCTTGGGCATATATAGTGTACAGGAAGAGTCCTGCTTTGTAGAATGCAGCACCAATATGCTACAAGAGAGAAATAGATCAATCATGGGGGAATCCCTAAATACCTGCATTGATTGGTTTGCCTCCTGCAGCATATCAATGCTGCAGACTATGGGGGAACCAAAACAAACAATAGACGTTTCAAGCCTAATTAGCATTTAGTGATATTTTTGTATTAACAGTTTAGTGGATGTTAATGCAGAGCTTGAATAAGTACATTCCCCCATTATAGAACTCTAAAATCATATGAACTTGCTACAAGTAACAGATCAGGGTTCTTACCAGCAAGGCAGGCAGTGATATCAATCCATGTCAGGAGCTGTCCAGCACTCAGCTCCCCCAGGTGGTTAGAGTGCCAGGGATACACCGTGTGGCACATCTGCACCTCACCACTCTCATAGCCAGAGGACATGGCTGAGCTCTCTCTCCAGGGAGTTCTCCCTGAACTCTCATAGCCAGAGGACATTACTGAGCTCTCTCTTCTCCCTGCACTCTCTGGGAGCACTTCTGATGTCTCCCCTGTGGGCAGCATGAGACAGTCGGGGAGGGAGGAATGGGACCTGGGAGCAGCAATGGGTGGGTGCTGGGGACACAAAGCAGAGGGGACACTCAGTGAGTTAGGCAGAGACTACACTGTGTTAGTGCAGATCACAGCAATGAGTACTCACAGCCTGGGTCAGCATCAGGTGTGATCAACCTCCCAGCACTCAGCTGATCCCAAGTGCAGCCTGCTCTCAGCTGAGTGAAGGTCACGTGTAGTTCCAGCAGGCGGTGACTGAGTGTCTGGCTGTGCTCCCAGGTAGTGAGTGGCTGGACACACCTTATCCCCCATAGCCATCACTCACCCAGCTGACTGCTATGGGAAACATTGCTTAATATACATTGTTCCTATTAATCCCAGAGATGCAGTTACAGAACTCCATGTGATCTCAATACACAGGGCAGGATTGGTGCTGGTGTGTCAAGCAATGGTTCTGGTATATTGTGTTTTTTGGGAGGAGCTGCTCAGTGTAACAATGTAAATAATGGCATCTCTGACCTCCTTTTACCGGATTTATTATAATGCACAGAACAATTCATTTGTATCTTTAACTCTGCAATTACAGAGAGCAAGTGCACACACAAGCAGTACATTTATTTGAAAGGTAGGATGCTAGCAATTTTCAGATGAGAAATATTTAATATATAATTATATTTACAATTTAAATAATCTGAAACGGTTTGTAATCCCCCTGAAGGACCCCTAACCTTGGATGGCTAATTCAGAAATTGCTCAGGACCATTGTCCACAGAGACTTTGTAATTACAGGGCTATTTACTAACAGGGAAATCAGGGGTGTTTGGGGCTAAATATAATAAAATATAATATAATAAATAATAAATAAATGGTAGTGGGGCTAATCATGCTAAGCAGGTCTTAATCCATCACTAGAATACCTGGTGGCCAAAGTCACAACCAAAACACAGTATCTGAAGTATAAATGTTACATTTCCTACAGTGAAGAAGTGTACCCTGATACAATACATTCAGGGAATACAAACACAATGCAGACTTTGCTTGGGGTCTATATTGTACAACAGTGCCATCTGCTGGAGGAATATCTGACTGTATATTGCTAGGGTCCAGACCCACACTGTTAACATCATTATTTAATGCGCTCCTACAAACTTATAATTTTCTCTGTAGGTCTACATTTTATTGCCATGAGTATTATATAAACTTAAAGGACCACTATAGTGCCAGGAAAACAAACTTGTTTTCCTGGCACTATATGGTCTTTGAGTCCACCCCACCCTCAGGGTCCCCCTCCTGCCGGCTTAAGAGGGGTTAAGGGGTTAAACACTTACTGCTCTCCAGCGCCGGGGAAATCTCCTCCCTTTTTTTTTTTTTTAAATACAGCTTCCATGATGCTTTGTCATTCTAAAGGCATGCAAAGCCTCATGGGAATTGTAGTTCTACAACAAATGGGTATATACCTTTTGGGCATCCCTGCAGTAGAGGACTCATGAAGTCATCCAGCATCAGTTAAATCAGTATAGGAAAGCACTAAAGCAATGCTTTTTTTTTTTTTTTTTTTATTGGGAGGGCCTAACGCGCTTGCAGTCACCATCAGGTGACGTCGGAGGAGGCAGAGTGCTGACCCAACACCAATGAACAACTCTGCTGGAATTGGGTAAGTACAGTAAGAGTTTTCCTAACGTTGAAGTGCTCCTTTAACCCCTTAAGGACACAGCTTCAGAAGCTTGTCTTACGCTTAAGGACAAAGGCCATTTCTGCATTTTTCTGCTGTTTGTATTCAAACGCAATTTGCATCTCTGTCATTTATTGCACCAACACAGATTATACATCTTTTTTTTAGAGGGCAAACAGGGCTTTAATTTGATGTCACACATACATAGATACATTCTCATTATTTATATAAAAATGCCAAAAAAGTGAAAAAAACACCCCCCAAAATTATTTTTTTTTCAGTTTTGGCAATAATAGCGTGTGCATAATATGTCCAGCTTACAAAAACTAATTCTTTTTTTTTTTTTATTTGTATAAATTCTTTTATTCCATTTTTAACAAATATACATATCCCTACATAACGTCACAAGTCTAATTGCATCTTAACTTATTCATTCCATTCACATTACACAATAGACAAACATATTACATATTACACCCTTATCTGCGAGGATAGCTCAGGAGAGAGATCTGTCTAAGCTCAGGGCTCTTGCTATTTCAGTGGTTACAGGTCTATTATATACCAGTTTAATTTATATAGTAATTTCTAGTTTGTTAACCCAACTTTGCCATAGGTCCCTTCTTTTTGGGGAGTTCAGATACGGGATACTCAAATCTCTTTCCATCTTCACCTGAAGATTTATTTGATTTTTAATCGTTTCCCAAAGCAATGCTTGATTAGATTTCCAATTCCGTGCCAGAACAATTTTAAATGCAATAAAACAGTGAATTATAAATCCTCTGGTTGTATTTGTCATATTTGGCCAATGCATATGCAACAGAACTACCTCTGGTTTCTTAACTAGTTCTATTCCAGTTGTATCTTTAATAAAACTTGGCATTCTCCTAATTGAGATCTGAATATTTGAGCAACTCCACCAAATATGTAGAAAGGTTCCGTCCTCTTTATCGCATCTCCAGCATTTAGACGTGACTCCTTTGTACATCTGAGATAGCTTACTAGGGACTAAATACCATCTATAAGCAACTTTATAGTGGGTCTCTAATAGGTTTAAACATTGGACCTGTCTGCGAGTATTGTTTATAGCCTTACACCATTCATGATGATCCAAAGAGCACTTTAAATCTTTTTCCCATTTATTCTTCTGAGGGAAGTTAGATACCTCCTTAATATTCCTAATTACCTCTATAGCTTTAGCTAAGACTTTAGGTATAATCTGATTTGAAAATATGAGCTTTATCAGTAAAGCTGATTTTCTAGGCTCCCCAATAAGATGTTTCTGCAGGAAATGTTTAAGCCTCAGGTAATTAAACCGCTCTCGTTGAGGGAGTTGGTACCTTTCTACAATAGTGCCAAAAGGCATTACGTTATCTGAAGACAATATCTGTGACACCTTATTTATTCCTTGTATCCTCCAGTTATCTAAGGACAAGTCTATCATATTGGCTTCTATTATCCTCAAGTTTGCCGTGTCCATAATTACGTACTTAAGATTTAATTTATTTTTAATTTCCTCCCAGGCGGGCAGCATTTGAGCCCAAATCCTATTGTTTTTAATATCGATCCCCATTTTTTCTACAGGTTTCGTATTCCATAATAAACCCTCTGAGTTTATTAATCCTAGATCTTCCATTTCTATAATAAACCAGCTTTCTTCTTTAGCCATCACCGTCTGGGACCTATACATATGGGTAATTACATTTGCCCAATACATGACTCTTATATTGGGGAAATTTAGTCCTCCATCCTTAGTCTTCAGAGAGAGAATATTTCTATTAATTCTGTTTTTCTTCCCCTTATTGATAAAGTTTTCTAAATTGTTTTGTAGTAACGTCAGCCAGGCATCTGGGATCCTAAGAGGAATCATTTGAAATAAATAATTCCATTTAGGAATAATATGAGTTAATAACATTTATACGGCCCCACCAAGTAATCTGCATATTTCTCCAATCTTTAAGTAGTAGGTTTGTACTTTTTAGTAACTTTAGAAAATTTTCCTCCATCATTCTCTCTATATTCTTAGTGATGGTTACGCCTAAACAGTCAAACTTCTGGGGTGCCCATGTGAATGCGTATTTATTGCTAATTTCTTCTCTTAAGTTCTTATCTAATTCAATACCCATCACCACTGTTTTTTCGTTGTTTAACTTATAATTGGCTAATTGACTGTACGTTCTAACTTCTTCCATCAGATATTTCAAAGAACTGATTGGGTCAATAATTGATAAGAGAATATCGTCTGCATAAAGATTGATTTTGAATTCTTTATCTCTTGTTCTATACCCTTTTATGTCTATATTTTTCCTGATATTTTCAGCCAAGGGTTCTATTGAAAGGATATATAATAATGGCGATAAAGGGCAGCCTTGTCTCACCCCATTATTTATTGATACCCAATCTGAACAAACATTTGGACCTACTATTCTAGTAGAAGGATTTTTATATAGGGACATAATTCCTCTTAAGATCCATCCACTTATTCCATATGCTTCTAGAGTTAATTCTAAAAACTTCCAGTTCAACCTATCAAACGCTTTTTCCGCATCGACTGCTAAAGTCATAAGGGGGATATGTTTCTTGTTAGCGTTATCAATTATATCTATAATTCTTCTTGAATTAGAGCCTACCCATCTATCTGGTATAAAACCAATTTGATCGTTATGAATTAACGTTCTAATACTGCTCTTAAGACGGTCTGCCAAGATGGATGAAAAGATCTTTACATCTGAATTGATTAATGATTTGGGGCGATAACTAGCAACGGAAGTTGGATCTTTTCCCGGTTTCAAGATGGGGAGCATGTTCGCTCTAGTCATCTCTTCAGGGAAACTTCCTATTTGAACCGCATTATTAAATACTAATGCCAGTTGCAAAAACTAATTCTAAATAAATTCATTTATGTGTCTTGATTTATAGAGTACGTCATATGTATAGGATTTTAGCTTGTTTTGAAAACTAAAGGTCTCAAAATACAAGGACTAAAATAAAATTTCAATTTGCAACAATTTTAGAATTTGGTATGTTTGTCTTGTAGGTTTAGTAGCCATCACAGAAAACAAAATTGCCACACAAAAGTATATATTTATATAAAGTAGACATCACAGGCTATTTACCTATGGTTAGTTTGACACTTTTTACTTAGCCATTTCATCGCCAATCTCTGCTAAATATTGGAGTAAAATTGTGTTTTTTTCTTTATTTTGGCATATACACATATAAAAAGGTTTTTGTAATGTGTATTTCGTAAAGCTGGTGTGTGCTATTCCACAATATTCCCCATATTGTGTTCAGCTACATCTGCTGAGTATAACGATACCCCCATTGTATGCCTCTGGCACTTTTCTGTAAAGCTACAGTGCCATATAAGAGACAAGGCTATTTCAGTTTCTATAGTTATAATTTTTAGTAGATGGATTTGACGGGCCTATGTCTCATTTTATGGTATTATAGCAGTGTGAATGTTCAAATAACCCCACAAAGGGCTTTCATTTGATAAAGCAGACCCCTTAGGGTATCTTATATGGTGTATATTGTGCCTTAACTTGTCACCATTTTTTCACCAATTTATGTCAATGTTTGTGGTGAGGGGGGAATTGCATTTTTACATATATGTTGCATTTTTGCTGAGTATTTCTTACACTTAATATATACCACTGTCATAAAAATCCCCAAATTATACTCAGTTATACCTTCTGAGTAAAACAATATGCCCAATGTATGACCTAGACACTATTTTGTGAAGTTACAGATCTGTAAAAGAGACGTGACAAGTTCAGGTTTTTAAGTGTGAATTTTTATGGAGGGTTTTGATGCGTCCGTGTCCCATTTTGGAGCACTTGACCAGGCTACATACTACAACTATACCATTTCTTAAAGAAGACATCCCAGGGTATTTTAAAAGGCATATTTTGAACCTTAGCGTGGGATAATGTTTCCGCTAACTTGTACCAAGTGTTGTGGTAATAAGCATTTTTTTTCTTCCTTTTTGACACACAAAGTAAGTTTGCACAGTATATTTTGCAAATCGTATGTGTGCTACGACTGTACAATACTTCATATGTTGCTGAGCTATGTCGGTTGAGTACAGCAATACCCCCGTATGTACCTTTGCCAGGCATATGTGGACATCGGAGGGGCACATTTGGGACACAGCCATTCCATTTTTTTTCAAACTTTACATTTTTACGCTGTGCCCATGTCCCATTTTAGAGTATTTTACAGGCTATATAATCCAAATACCCCATAAAGCCATACCATTTCTCAAAGAAGACATCCCAGGGTATTTCAAACTGCATATTTTGAACCTTAGCGTGGGATCATTTTTCCACTAGCTTGTACCAAGTGTAGTGGTAATAATAATTTTTCTGCCTTTTTGACACACAAAGTGAGTTTGCACAGTATATTTTGCAAACCTTATGTGTGCTACGACGGTATAATACTACATATGTTGCTCAGCTATGTCGTCTGAGTACAGCAATAACCCCGTATGTACCTTTGCCAGGTATATGTGTCTCTTTTTCTAATGATACCTCCTCCCCTCGTCCTGTCTCGGTTGGAGTCCCCCAAGGCTCTGTCCTTGGTCCCCTTCTATTTTCTCTCTATACTGCCTCTCTTGGCAAACTTATTACCTCTTTTGGATTCCGCTACCACCTGTACGCTGATGACACCCAGTTATATCTCTCCTCCCCGGACCTCTCCCCTGCCATCCTGCAACGTGTCACTGCTTGCCTGTCAGGGCTCCGTGGGCAGCGGTGAGGGGAGGCTGCAATCCGCTCGCAGCACTCACCCTCGGTCCGTCGCTGCCCGCGGTCCCCCCTCCTCTTACCGTTCGGCGAGCGGCGTCCTCTCCTCTTGACACGCCGCTCGCGTCCTCTCCTTCTCCTCCCCCCAGCGGCAGCATGTCTAACGCTGCACGCTGGGAGCCGGCACCCATATCAGTACGCCGGGGTCACTCACATGACCCGACGTTAAAGCGACAGTACAAAAATCACAGTGGGGGGTATAGATACCCCCCACGTGTGTTTGTTAATTCTGATTGGAAGTTATCCAATCAGCATTAAGGCTAGGATATTTATACTTACCTTTCCTGCCTCTCAGTGCCCTGTTGTGGTCTTTGCTTTATGTATTGATACTGAACGTGTGCTTTCTGGTTACGTACTCTCTGGCTTGTTATACTGACTTTGTGACTTTCTCCTACCCTTTGACCTCGGCTTGTTTCTCGTTATTCTGTTTTCTGGTTCCCCTTACTCGGCTTATCTCCTGACTATTCTGTGTGTGCTTAGCCCGGCCACTCTAAGGTCCGGTACTGCACACTTTCTGTGTGTGTGTCTGTGTGTGTGTTAGCGTGTTGGGTTCCCCGAATCGTGACATTGCCTTTCTTCCATATATGACTGGATGTCGTCCCGCTTTCTGAAACTCAATCTCTCTAAAACGGAGCTCCTTGTTTTTCCTCCTCCTAATACTGATCCTCCTCTTTCGCTCTCACTGTGCATCTGACTTTCTCCACTATAAATTTATGCTGAGCTCATACAGCTTGGCTCTTTCGTCTGCAAAAGTTAATTACTTCAATACCCTCATAACCACACTCTCCCGCGAACCCAAACGACTATTTCACACATTTAACTCTCTTCTTCGCCCTGCTGTACCTCCACCTACTAACTTGACAGCCTCAGACTTTGCAACTCACTTCACTGACAAGATCTCTACAATCAGAGAAGAAATCTCTCATCTTTCTCCTCCCCTTTGCAATACTTCCCCTAACTTCACTCCCTCTGCTGTTCTGTTCATTCGCACCCGCTACACTGGAAGAGGTTTCTGCTCTGCTCCAGTCCTCCCGCCCCACCACCTGCTCCCTAGATCCAATTCCCTCGCATCTCATCCGTACTCTGTCTTCTTCTCTTTCTCCACCTCTCACTAAAATTCTCAATCTCTCTCTCTCCTCTGGTATATTTCCATCGCCCTTCAAACATGCAACTGTAACCCCAATTCTAAAAAAGCCCAATCTTGACCCTAACTCCCCATCCAACTATCGTCCTATCTCGCTACTGCCTTTTGCATCCAAGATCCTTGAAAGAATTGTGTATGCGAGATTGACAGACTTCCTCGAATCAAACTCTCTGCTAAACCCGCTTCAGTTTGGTTTCCGCGCTAAGCACTCTGTGGAAACGGCACTGACCAAAGTATCCAATGATCTACTCGCTGCAAAATCTCATGGTCACTACTCTATCCTAATTCTCCTTGACCTGTCTGCGGCTTTTGACACTGTTGATCATCAACAGCTTCTTCTCATCCATAGCAATATTGGTCTACAAGATATTGCTCTCTCCTGGTGCTCCTCCTACCTCTCCCAGCTTTCAGTGTTTCTTTCTCTGGCTCTGCTTCTTCTCCCCAACTCCTCTCTGTTGGTGTCCCTCAAGGTTCAGTCCTTGGTCCCCTACTGTTCTCCATCTATACTGCCTCCCTTGGTAAACTCATTAGCTCCTTAGCTTCCAATATCATTTCTATGCAGATGACACGCAAATCTACCTGTCCTCTCCTGATCTCTCCCCGTCCCTCTTGACTAGTGTCTCTGACTGCCTCTCTGCTGTTTCTAACTGGATGGCTGCCCACTTCCTTAAACTAAACTTGACCAAAACTGAAATTCTGGTCTTTCCTCCCTCAAGTGTTGTTATTCCTGTGTCTGTCTCCCTCCAAGTCAATGGTGCTACCATCAGCTCCACCACGCAGCCTCATTGCCTAGGTGTTCTCTTTGACTCCGACCTCTCCTTCAAGCCTCATGTTCACTCTATCGCCAAATCCTGTCATTTCCATCTCAAAAACATTGCGCGCATCCGCCCCTACTTAACGCCAGATGCGACCGTTACAGTCCATAATGAATGCGACGGCGAGGCTCATCTTCCTGTCCGCCCGCACCTCCCATGCCTCACCCTTCTGTCAGTCCCTACATTGGCTTCCTATAAAATATAGAGCTCAATTTTAAATTCTGGTTCTTGCTTTCAAATCTCTACATAACGCTGCTCCCACCTATCTATCCTCCCTTATACACAAGTATGTCCCGTCTAGGCCCTTACGATCTGCTGAAGACTTACGACTATCTTCTGTCTGTACTCCCACCTCTGATGCTCGCCTTCAAGACTTCTCGAGGGCTGCACCGTTCCTGTGGAACTCGCTTCCCTCCTCCGTTAGATGCTCACCCAGTCTCCACTCCTTCAAAAAAATCATTCAAAACCCACTTCTTCGTAAAAGCGTATCAATTAAACTCTTAATAACTGATTCCTCTTCTGCAACTGTCACTAGTCTAATACTATCCTTACCTTTTGTGTAATTTTACCCCACTCCCTCTAGCATGTAAGCTCATTGAGCAGGGCCCTCAACCCCTCTGTTCCTGTGTGTCCAACTTGTCTGGTTACAACTAGTGATGTACCGAACTGTCTGCCGGCGAACAGTTCCCGGCGAACTTAGCGTGTTCGCGTTCGCCGCGGCGGGCGGACACATGCGCAGTTCGATCCGCCCCCTATTCGTCATCATTGGGCAAACTTTGACCCTGTGCCTCTCGGTCAGCAGACACATTCCAGCCAATCAGCAGCACTCCCTCCCTTCCACACCCTCCAACCTCCCTCCCAGCATCCATTTTCGATTCATTCTGAAGCTGCATGCTTAGTGAGAGGAGGGAAAGTTTAGCTGCTGCTGATTAGATAGGGAAATTGATAGCTAGGCTAGGGTATTCAGTGTCCACTACAATCCTGAAGGACTCATCTGATCTCTGTTGTAAGGACAGCACCCCAAAAAGCCCTTTTTAGGGCTAGAACATCAGGCTGCTTTTTTTTTTTTTTCCTGTGTAATGTAATTGCAGGTGCCTGCCTGCCAGCTTCTGTGTGAGGTTCACATTGGATACTGTGCCCACTTGCCCAGTGCCACCACTCATATCTGTTTTTACAATAGGTTAAGCTTTAGATTTAAAAGAAATAATTTTTTTTCACTGTAATAGAAGAGCAGTTGCCTGCCTGCCAGCTTCTGTGTCAGGCTGGATGCCTTGCCCCTTTGCACAGTCAGTGCCACCACTCATATCTGTTTTTACAATAGGTTAAGCTTTAGATTTAAAAGAAATATTATTTTTTCACTGTAATAGAAGAGCAGTTGCCTGCCTGCCTGCCAGCTTCTGCGTCAGGCTGGATGCCTTGCCCATTTGCACAGTCAGTGCCACCACTCATATCTGTTTTTACAATAGCTTAAGTTTTAGATTTAAAATAAATATTTTTTTTTCACTGTAATAGAAGAGCAGTTGCCTGCCTGCCAGCTTCTGTGTGAGGTTCACATTGGATACTGTGCCCACTTGCCCAGTGCCACCACTCACCACTCATATCTGTTTTTACAATAGCTTAAGCTTTAGATTTAAAAGAAATATTTTTTTTTCACTGTAATAGAAGAGCAGTTGTCTGCCTGCCAGCTTCTGTGTGAGTTTCACAGTGGATACTGTGCCCTCTTGCCCAGTGCCACCACTCGTATCTGTTTTTACAATAGCTTAAGCTTTAGATTTAAAAGAAATAATTTTTTTTCACTGTAATAGAAGAGCAGTTAGTTGTCTGCAAGCGTCTGGGTGTCAGGCCTCCTTCAGCGTGTGCTCTGCAGACCTGTGCCTGCGTGCTTTGACAGTTGCCAATCATATCTGGTGTCTCTTTAGCGTGCTTTTACAAAGAAAAAAAGTTTCCAGTGTAAGCTAAATAGCAGCCAGTCAGTGTCCTTCAAGCGGCTCTGTCAGGCCTTCCTTCAGCGTGTGCCCTGCACAACCCTGCCAGCGTACTTTGACAGTTGCCACTCATATCTGGTGTCTCTATAGCGTGCTTTTAAAACCAAAATTTTGTTTCTACTGTAATAGAAGAGCAGTTGCCTGCCTGCCAGCTTCTGTGTGAGGTTCACAGTGGATACCGTGCCCTCTTGCCCAGTGCCACCACTCATATCTGTTTTTACAATAGCTTAAGCTTTAGATTTAAAATAAATAATTTTTTTCCACTGTAATAGAAGAGCAGTTAGTTGTCTGCAAGCGTCTGGGTGTCAGGCCTCCTTCAGCGTGTGCTCTGCAGACCTGTGCCAGCGTGCTTTGACAGTTGCCAATCATATCTGGTGTCTCTTTAGCGTGCTTTTACAAAGAAAAAAGGTTTCCAGTGTAAGCTAATAGCAGCCAGTCAGTGTCCTTCAAGCGGCTCTGTCAGGCCTTCCTTCAGCGTGTGCCCTGCACAACCCTGCCAGCGTACTTTGACAGTTGCCACTCATATCTGGTGTCTCTATAGCGTGCTTTTACAAAGAAAAAAGGTTTCCAGTGTAAGCTAATAGCAGCCAGTCAGTGTCCTTCAAGCGGCTCTGTCAGGCCTTCCTTCAGCGTGTGCCCTGCACAACCCTGCCAGCATACTTTGACAGTTGCCACTCATATCTGGTGTCTCTATAGCGTGCTTTTACAAAGAAAAAAGGTTTCCAGTGTAAGCTAATAGCAGCCAGTCAGTGTCCTTCAAGCGGCTCTGTCAGGCCTTCCTTCAGCGTGTGCCCTGCACAACCCTGCCAGCGTACTTTGACAGTTGCCACTCATATCTGGTGTCTCTTTAGCGTGCTTTTACAAAGAAAAAAGGTTTCCAGTGTAAGCTAATAGCAGCCAGTCAGTGTCCTTCAAGCGGCTCTGTCAGGCCTTCCTTCAGCGTGTGCCCTGCACAACCCTGCCAGCGTACTTTGACAGTTGCCACTCATATCTGGTGTCTCTATAGCGTGCTTTTACAAAGAAAAAAGGTTTCCAGTGTAAGCTAATAGCAGCCAGTCAGTGTCCTTCAAGCGGCTCTGTCAGTCCTTCCTTCAGCGTGTGCTCTCCAGAACTGTTCCAGTGCACATTGCCAATCATATCTGGTGTCTCTATAGCGTGCTTTTAAAACCAAATTTATTTTTTCACTGTTATAGATTGAATAGCAGTTACTTGTCTTCAAGCGGGTGTGTCAGGCCTACAGTGTGTGCTCTGCAGAACTGTTCAAGTGCACATTGCCAATCATATCTGGTGTCTCTATAGCGTGCTTTTACAAAGAAAAAAGGTTTCTAGTGTAAGCTAATAGCAGCCAGTCAGTGTCCTTCAAGCGGCTCTGTCAGTCCTTCCTTCAGCGTGTGCTCTCCAGAACTGTTCCAGTGCACATTGCCAATCATATCTGGTGTCTCTATAGCGTGCTTTTAAAACCAAAATTAGTTTTTCACTGTTATAGATTGAATAGCAGTTACTTGTCTTCAAGCGGGTGTGTCAGGCCTACAGTGTGTGCTCTGCAGAACTGTTACAGTTCACATTGCCAATCATATCTGGTCTCACAGTAGCTTGCACGCATAGTACCACTAATCCACTAATCCCCCCAAAAATGACAGGCAGAGGCAGGCCACCCCGCAGGGGCCGTCGTGGTCGTGGTGCTGTGATTCCCTTTTGCCCTAGAATAATGCCCAGTTTTCAGAAGCCACGTACCCTGAACTTGAAAAGTTCTGAGGACATAGTTGACTGGCTAACACAGGACACCCAATCTTGTACAGCCTCTGCTCGGAACCTTGACGCACCATCCTCCTCCAGCTTAGCTTCAGGCACCTCTCAAGATACCACTCACCCGCCTGCCGCCACCACCAAAACTAGCACCACAGCCGCTTTACTTGGTATGTCAGAGGAGTTATTCACACACCCGTTTGAAGAAATGAGTGATGCGCAACCATTATTGCTAGAGGATGTAGATAACAGGGATATGTCTCAGGCAGGCAGCATTACACACATGGAGGTACGGTGTGATGATGATGATGATGTTGTACCCGCTGCTGCTTCCTTTTCTGAGTTGTCAGATACAAGCGAAGCGGTTGATAATGACGATGCGTCCATGGATGTCACGTGGGTGCCCGCTCGGCAAGAAGAAGAACAGGGCGAAAGTTCAGATGGGGAGACAGAGAGGAGGAGGAGGAGGAGGAGACGAGTTGGAAGCAGGGGGGGGGTCGTCGCAAGGAGCTAGTGGCACAGTCAGACAGCATGCATCGGCACCCAGGGTCAGCCCGACAGCACGCCAATCAATGCATGCTGTGTCCACCACCAGAATGCCGTCATTGCAGAGCTCAGCAGTGTGGCATTTTTTTTGTGTGTCTGCCTCTGACAACAGCGATGCCATTTGCAACCTGTGCCAAAGGAAACTGAGTCGTGGGAAGTCCAACACCCACCTAGGTACAACTGCTTTGCGTAGGCACATGATCTCACATCACAAACGCCTATGGGATCAACACATGAGTACAAGCAGCACGCCTACTCTAAGCCGCCATCCTCCTCCTGGTCCAGCATCTTCAGCCACGTCAACCACTGCTGTCCTCCTTGCCCCCTCTCAACCATCCGCCACTCCGTCTCCCGCCTTGAGCAGTTCCCGCTCATCTGCCCACAGTCATGTGTCTGTTTAGGACATGTTTGAGCGTAAGAAGCCAATGTCACCAAGTCACCCCCTTGCCCAGCTGGCTTGTCCGAACTATTAGCCTGCCAGCTTTTACCATACAATCTGGTTGAGTCTGAGGCGTTCAAAAAATTTGTAGCTATTGGGACACCGCAGTGGAAGGTACCCGGCCGGAATTTCTTTTCACAAAAGGCAATCCCCAACTTGTACTCGATTGTGCAAAAGGAAGTCATGGCATGTCTGGCACACAGTGTTGGGGCAAGGGTCCATCTGACCACTGATACCTGGTCTGCAAAGCATGGTCAGGGCAGGTATATCACCTACACTGCGCATTGGGTAAACCTGCTGACGGCTGACAATCAAGGAATGCGTGGCATTGCTGAGGAGTTGGTGACACCACCACGAATTGCAGGCAGTCCTGCTGCCACCTCCTCTACTCCTCCTACTCCATCCTCTTCCATAACCTCCTCGGCTGAGTCCTCTTGTGCTGCTGTGTCTTGCTCCACATCAACGGCACCCCCCCAGCTCCCCAGGTACTATTCCACATCCCGGATACGGCAGTGTCACGCCGTCTTGGGTTTGACTTGCTTGAAAGCAAAGAGTCACACCGGACAAGCACTCCTGTCCGCCCTGAACGCACAGGTGGAAAAGTGGCTGACTCCGCAGAAACTGGATATCGGCAAAGTGGTGTGTGACAACGGAAAAAATTTGATAGCGGCATTGAAGTTGGGCAAGTTGACACATGTGCCGTGCATGGCACATGTGTGTAATCTGATCGTACAACGCTTTGTGCATAAGTACACAGGCTTACAGGACGTCCTGAAGCAGGCCAGGAAGGTGTGTGGCCATTTCAGGCGTACCTACACGGCCATGGCTCACTTTGACGATATCCAGCGGCGAAACAACATGCCAGTGAGGCGCTTGATTTGCGACAGCCCTACACGTTGGAATTCAACACTCCTAATGTTCGACCGCCTGCTCCAACAAGAAAAAGCTGTTAATGAATATTTGTATGACCGGGGTGCTAGGACAGCCTCTGGGGAGCTGGGAATTTTTTTGCCACGTTACTGGACGCTCATGCGCAATGCCTGTAGGCTCATGCGTCCTTTTGAGGAGGTGACAAACCTAGTCAGTCGCAACGAAGGCACCATCAGCGACATCATACCATTTGTTTTCTTCCTGGAGCATGCCCTGCGAAGAGTGCTGGATCAGGCTGTAGATGAGCGTGAAGAGGAAGAGGAAGAGTTGTGGTCACCATCACCACCAGAAACAGCCTTATCAGCATCGCTTGCTGGACCTGCGGCAACGCTGGAAGAGGATTGTGAGGAAGAGGAGTCAGAGGAGGAATGTAGCTTTGAGGAGGAGGAGCAAGACCAAACACAACAGGCATCCCAGGGTGCTCGTTGTCACCTATCTGGTACCCGTGGTGTTGTACATGGCTGGGGGGAAGAACATACCTTCAATGACATCAGTGAGGAGGAGGAACGGGAAATGTGTAGCTCGGCATCCAACCTTGTGCAAATGGGGTCTTTCATGCTGTCCTGCCTGTTGAGGGACCCTCGTATAAAAAGGCTGAAGGAGAACGACCTGTACTGGGTGTCCAAGCTACTAGACCCCCGGTATAAGCAGAAAGTGGCGGAAATGTTACCCAATTACAACAAGTCGGAAAGGATGCAGCATTTGCAAAATAAATTAAAAAGTATGCTTTACACAGCGTATAAGGGTGATGTCACAGCACAACGGGAATCTAACAGGGGGAGAGGTGGAAGTCATCCTCCTCCTCCCACGACCACGCCGGCAAGGACAGGACGCTTTAAAGACGTGTTGTTGATGGAGGACATGCGGACCTTTTTAAGTCCTACGCATCGCCACAGCCCTTCGGGATCCACCCTCAGAGAGCGACTCGACCGACAGGTAGCAGACTACCTCGCCTTAACTGCAGATATCGACACTCTGAGGAGCGATGAACCCCTTGACTACTGGGTGTGCAGGATTGACCTGTGGCCTGAGCTATCCCAATTTGCGATAGAACTTCTGGCCTGCCCCGCTTCAAGTGTCCTGTCAGAAAGGACCTTCAGTGCAGCAGGAGGTATTGTCACTGAGAAGAGAAGTCGCCTAGGTCAAAAAAGTCTAGATTACCTCACCTTTATTAAGATGAATGAGGGATGGATCCCGAAGGGACTGACACTGGGCGATACATTCGATTAAAAAAGGCCTGATGAGATGAGCTGCCTCAGGCTAAAAATGGTCCACACGCTGCTGTATTTTTTTTTTTTTAATTCTTTATTTTTGCGGTGCTTTGCATGACAGTAAAACAGTACATTGCAAGTCAGAATTTCCAGTATATAGCATCAACATATTTATCTTGCATCTTGTGAGACTGCACCAATTATATAATTTTATAAAATACAAGCAATAACTTGGATCCGGGTCATTAACCACTTAACCTGTGTTATTTGTGTGTTTGAGTCATATATTCGGTGCTGGTATCCGCGTTCCGTGTGTGAAGTAGTTATGGAGTATGTGGTGCCTCCATGGTTATGACACTTGGGTGTGCCTGTATGTGTCGGTATGGTGTCCCGTGGGCATATAGATGGGTGTGTACTAGTGAGTGACTTCTGAAGAGTGTGGGCTGTCCAGTGAAGCCTCCTGCCGTGAGTGTGGTCTCTGCCTCACGTGATCGAAACTCCTAACCTAGGGAGTCGCGGGGGGGGGGGGGGGGGGGTGGTCGTGGTAAGAGTGTAGCAGTCACTCCATTAAGCGTTTGTGGTATGTCCCCGTCTTAGGTGTACCAGTCGTGCGTGAGTGGGTCCCGTTGAGCCTGTGGTGTCAGTCAAGTACGGTCCATGTCAGGGTTAGGCCTGTCGATTGTTGTACGTGTGTCAGTCTTCTAGTAGGGATCGCAACAACATAAACAATAAACCGTTTAAACGTCCTTTTGTAACTCAGGTATGGTGTGAAGTTAGACCTATGCTTTTGTATGCAATTCTTGACTCGTTTTAGACTTCACAAACCCTCGAGCTTAAAGCTCTACACCCACTAAGAGTGCAGGACAAACCCTAATCTTTGCAGAATAATGTATGTTGCCATATGGACACTTTGACGGTAGGTAATGGGTCGTATACAACCTGTACCTTTACTATGCTGCCCTCTTAAAGGCCGGCTACTGTTCAGTATTCTAGATTAGTCATCTATATAAGGTCAGCATTTAATGGGCTTTAGCAATATATACATTTTGTCAGACCATTTAATCTTGCTTTTGTAGCTTGAAAGTAGTGAGGTGTGTTTATTAAATTTTAGTGCCCCTATTCAGCCTTAGGAGGGTAATGTCCCCTAGTCATGGGACACTGAGCTTGGCTTTAACCTCTATCAGATGTTTGGAGACCTTACAAACTGACAGCCACCGGCTCAAAAACAGGGTTCAAGAGAAAGAACAAGGTAATAAACAATTGTGATTTTCGCATTGAGGGTACGAACTGTAGGAATTATGGTAACGTTTCCAAAACGGCACTTGGTTACCAAAATTGGGCTCACAAAAAAAAAAAATAATATATATATATATTGTTGCCCCCAAGAACAATGGGGTACTATAAGAAATGTTAAACGTTCAATGAAAATAACTTTGCAGTCTTTAGACCTGAGGTAAAGGTGAGCGCTGGGAAGGTGTCCCTACTGTGCCTCATTGTCAGCCAGTCCCTTGAGGCTGTCTTGGGTCCGAGGACCGAGGGCTTCTGTTCCGCGGTACAAACGTTGCGGTGCGCTCTGGGTCCCAATTGGTAGTAGAGGGTCTTGAGGGTGAGTTGGCGGTCGGTGGGTCCAGTCCCAAGGCCTGTATTATTGTGGGTGCCTCTTCCATGGAGGCAAGTGTGAGTTGGGATCCGTTCTGTGGTATCACCAGGGATCCGTGTGCCCCCCATCGATAGGTGATGTCTGCTGCCCTCAGTCTGTTGGTGAGGGAGCTGAAGGTTTTGCGCCACATGAGGGTAGACTTTGTAAGATCCTGGAAAAAGGTTAGGCTAGCGCCCTCAAATATCAGGGGTGTTTTACCTTTTAATGCAGACATGACCTGAATCTTGTCGTGTACATTTGGGCACCTGAGTATCACATCTCTGGGTGTGTTTGAGCGTACCTTTGAGGACGTAGGCAGGCGGTAGATCTCCTCAGTGACCATCTTCTTGACCGTGGTGTGAGGCAGAATAGTGGCCAGAAGGCGCCTTGTGTAGTGCGGTAGTTCATCTGGCAAGATGGCTGCCGGGATGCCTCTAATTTTTATATTAGTGCGCCGATGGCGTTCCTCCATGGTTGTCTGCTGTGCCATTATGGCTCTTTGTTGCGCCTGAAGGTGGTGCATTGATTCTTGCAGCTCAGCTAGGTGATTTTGCATGTCTGTAATGTGTTTTTCATTAGTGTGTACCCTGTTTATAGTGGCAGTGATGTCCTTTTTGATGGAAGTCCGAAAATAGGATTTTTAAATCATGCCTGGATGTTGGGGTCATGTCTGCTGGAGGGTCTAGTTGGTGTTGTGGCCCTATGTGGGCTTCTGAGGTTGTTTCTGCCTCCGGTTGATCCGTGTGTTGGTAGTGGGGCGCCGTACGTGGCGTGTCCGCGGGAGTAGTTTTAGCCGGAGCAGGCCTTTGAAGCATGGTCCCTATGTCCCGGTTTTGTTCTATGGCTTGTGGGCGATGTGAGCGGCGGCCCATGGCTGGTGTGGGGATGGGGGCCGGGGGGGAGGAAAGTAGGCCCCCCCCATTGTGATTTATGGCCCCACCAACCGCGCAGGGGTGGGGGCCGAGTGGGGAGGACAGTAGGTCCCCCCATTGTGATTTATGGCCCCCACCCACCGCGCAGGGGTTGGGGAGGACAGTAGCTCCCCCCAGTGTGTATCATGGGCTTTGAGGACAGGTGTCAATCCATACCTGCCAAGTGACCCTATGTAGGGGGAACAGTCCCTATTCTGCTCTGTGTCAGTGTGTATCATGGTCTCTGTGGACGGGGAACAGTCTCTATTCTGCTCTGTGTCAGTGTGTATCATGGTCTCTGTGGACGGGGAACAGTCTCTATTCTGCTCTGTGTCAGTGTGTATCATGGTCTCTGTGGACAGGGAACAGTCTCTATTCTGCTCTGTGTCAGTGTGTATCAGGGGCTTTGAGGACAGGTGTCAATCCATATCTGCCAAGTGACCCTATGTAGGGGGAACAGTCCCTATTCTGCTCTGTGTCAGTGTGTATCAGAGGTTTTGAGGACAGGTGTCAATCCATATCTGCCAAGTGACCCTATGTAGGAGGAACAGTCCCTATTCTGCTCTGTGTCAGTGTGTATCAGGGGTTTTGAGGACAGGTGTCAATCCATATCTGCCAAGTGACCCTATGTAGGGGGAACAGTCCCTATTATGCTCTGTGTCAGTGTGTATCAGGGATCATTAGGATAGGTGTCAATCCATATCTGCCAAGTGACCCTATGTAGGGGGAACAGTCCCTATTCTGCTCTGTGTGAGGAGGAGGAACAGGAAATGAGTAGCTCGGCATCCAACCTTGTGCAAATGGGGTCTGTCATGCTGTCGTGCCTGTTGAGGGACCCTCGTATAAAAAGGCTGAAGGAGAACAACCTGTGCTGGGTGTCCACGCTACTAGACCCCCGGTCTCTATTCTGCTCTGTGTCAGTGTGTATCAGGGGTTTTGAGGACAGGTGTCAATCCATATCTGCCAAGTGACCCTATGTAGGAGTAACATTCCCTATTCTGCTCTGTGTCAGTGTGTATCAGGGGTTTTGAGGACAGGTGTCAATCCATATCTGCCAAGTGACCCTATGTAGGGGGAACAGTCTCTATTCTGCTCTGTGTCAGTGTGTATCATGGTCTCTGTGGACAGGGAACAGTCTCTATTCTGCTCTGTGTCAGTGTGTATCAGGGGCTTTGAGGACAGGTGTCAATCCATACCTGCCAAGTGACCCTATGTAGGGGGAACAGTCTCTATTCTGCTCTGTGTCAGTGTGTATCATGGTCTCTGTGGACGGGGAACAGTCTCTATTCTGCTCTGTGTCAGTGTGTATCATGGTCTCTGTGGACAGGGAACAGTCTCTATTCTGCTCTGTGTCAGTGTGTATCATGGGCTTTGAGGACAGGTGTCAATCCATACCTGCCAAGTGACCCTATGTAGGGGGAACAGTCTCTATTCTGCTCTGTGTCAGTGTGTATCATGGTCTCTGAGGACGGGGAACAGTCTCTATTCTGCTCTGTGTCAGTGTGTATCAGAGGCTTTGAGGACAGGTGTCAATGTTAGGTGATTTCTGCCCTTTATGGATTAAAAGCAGACTCTGCATCAACCGTGTAATTTTCCATGGGAGTTTTGCCATGGATCCCCCTCCGGCATGCCACAGTCCAGGTGTTAGTCCCCTTGAAACAACTTTTCCATCACTTTTGTGGCCAGCAAGACTCCCTATTGGTTTTAAAATTCGCCTGCCCATTGAAGTCGAAAATTTCGGGTTCGCGACAACACTAGTTACAACTACATGTCTGTCCGTCCACCCATTGTAAAGCGCTGCGGAATTTGACGGCGCTCTATAAATAATATAGTAATAATAATAAGTTTGTGCTACCCACATCAGTCCATCCTTGCAAGCGCGCTGTCTTGGCGCCATACTTGATTCTGGCCTCACATCCAGCATGTTGCCAAATCCTGTAGATTCCATCTTAAAAACATAGCCCGCATCCGCCCCTTTCTTGCACCGAATACTACTAAGGAGCTTGTCCATGCTCTAGTAATTTCACGCATGGATTATTGTAACCCTCTCCTGATTGGTGTTCCCAAAAGCCGTACTGCACCGCTACAGTCCGTAATGAACGCTGCTGCTAGACTGATTTTCCTCTCTAGTCATTTCTCTCACACCTCACCCCACTGTCAGTCCTTACATTGGCTTCCTGTATGCTATAGGAGTCAATTCAAGGTACTAATTCACACCTATAAAGCACTGAACAACTCTAGCCCCTCTTATATCTCCTCACAGATCCATAGGTATGTCCTTTCTCGGTCTCTGCTCTGCCCGTGACCACCTCCTGTCCGTTGTCAGCACCCGTACGGCCAACTCACGCTTGCAGGACTTCTCGCGGGCGGCTACCTTCCTATGGAATAGCCTGCCTACCTCCATCAGACTCTCCCCTAGTCTTGCATCTTTTAAGAAGTGCCTTAAAACCCATCTCTTTAGGGAAGCTTATGGCCTCCCAGAGTAACCTCTACCTCACATACCTGTCTCTTGCTCTCTCCTAAAGGGCAGCCCACCTTATTTGACTGCAAATTCCTGTCCTAATGTGTTTTACACCCCACCTCCTATAGAATGTAAGCTCGATTGAGCAGGGTCCTCTTCAACCTATTGCTCCCGTAAGTTCTTTGTAATTGTCCTATTTATAGTTAAATCCCCGTCTCATAATATTGTAAAGCGCTATGGAATCTGTTGGCGCTATATAAATGGCAATAATAAATAAAAAATAATGTTGAAGGGGCACATTTGAGACGCAGCCATTCAGTTTTTTTTTTTTTTAACTTTGAAGTTTTACACTGTGCCCATGTTCCATTTTGGAGTAGTTTAGATGGTTGGTTATTGAAATTTCCCCACAAACACATACTATTTATTAAAGAATATACCCTGGGTTAATTCCAAAGGCGTATTTTGAACCTTAGCGTGGGATCATTTTTTCTCTAGTTTGTTCCAGGTGTAGTGGTAATGAGCATTTTTAAAGGTATTTTTTAAACGTTTTAAAACTTTTTTTGTTTTTACGGATTTAAAATTTTTATAAGCTTTTTTTTTTTTTTTATTATTATTTTTTACTGTTAACCCCTAACTAGCAGTAAGCAGCACTAATGGTAAATTCCCCAATTTCCCATAACTCCCACCCACCCCAGCTAGCAAAATATATAATTTAAAAATATTGTAATTAATTAAATAAATTGAACCCCTGAGGATTAAAAAAAAATAAAAAATAAAAATCAGTTAACCCTAAGGGGTTAAAAAAAAAAAAAATCCGATCACAGTATAATACTGTGATCTGTATTTTAATCACTGTAGGTAGTGATCAACTGGCAGGAAAGGGGTTAATTTTTATTAGGACTGGGTAAAGGAGGGTGTGTTTTTTTTGAAAACATTTTTTTAAACTTTTTTTTTTTACATTAACCCTTAGCTAACCTAACACCAAATTCCCCAATTCCCCACTAACTTCCACCCACCCCAGCTAGCTAATTATATTATTTTAATATATTTTAATTAATTAATAAAATAAAATTAACAGGGTTACAAAAAATAAAAGTTGACCCTCAGGGGTAAAAAAAAAATCATATCATAGTAAAATGTATACCCTGGCAATTGATCACTATAGTCAGAGATCAATTGGCAGGGAAGGGGTTAATTTTTTAATTAAAATGGGTAAAGGGGGGGTGGGATTTTAATGTAACTTTTTTTTTTTTTTAACACAGGAGAAGCAGATCACTGCTGATCCATCTCCCTGCACTTCACACAGAACCCAGAAGAGCAGGATGGTGAGTCCCTGCAGCACATGTGCTCGCTCTGACAGCCTGTCAGAGCGAGCACTGCTGCAGGGGCAGCGCGATCGATGCTCCCGGTCTGCCTCTAATACAGAGGCAGACCGGAGCACCGTTAACCCCGCGATCGCGGCGATCTGGGGTTAACTTTACCGCATGACGGACTTGTTCCGTCATTAACCGTTTCCCCGCCATGACGGACCAAGTGCGTCATCCGGCGGGAAGGGGTTAAACAAGTACATCTTATGGTCTACATGTTTTTATAGCTATTATTGGGAGCTGCTGAAATTTTTGTCTAAATTGAATTTTGTACGTGTGTTCATTCGCTTTTGGACAAAATTCAGTCATTTTCATTTCGGAATTTCATTTGGATGAATGAAATTCAATCTGTATCATGGGCCACAGCTGCGTCTTGCAGTCATTTAGTAGATAACACAAATTGGGACCCTTGCGGAATTACCATATTTAAGGGTATCAAATTAATGAGATGTTTAGTAGATAGCTGTCAGGATTCGAACCTGGGACCTTGGCAGCTCTGGTGCTTTGGCTTACCTCTGAGCCATCTCTCCGCTTCTGTTTCCTGTATCTAGCCCTGTCTAGTATTTAGTACTGAAGCTGGAAATTTGTTGGAACTTCTCCTGTCACTCAAGTTACACCTGAGCCTGATGTCTCGTTAGCCAGGTATATAACACTGCCTCTCCCAGAAGGCAGTGTCAGTTCCTTGACTCTGGTGATCATCCTGCTGTTTCCTGTTCTCCAGTTTGTTATTGATCTCTGGCTTGGTACACCAATTATCCTGACTTCTGGCTTCCTTTGACCCTTGGCTTCCCACGACTATTCTCCTGGTTTATTGTTCCTGTACCGCGTTTTGGATTTACCCTGCACAGCCCCTGTGCACCGACTCACAGGTCAGGTGAATTCTTGCCTGATCACCTTGGCCTGTGTTTTCTTGCAAGGGAGAGCATACTTCTCTGCCTGCCGGACTCCCACACCCAGGTAAGCCCTGACATAAGGAACTGACCTTTATGGAGTCCGCAGAGATGTGCTCACCCCTGCTCCAGCAAGTGTGTAGCCTGGCCCAGACTGTTTTGGAGCTACAGCGAGATTTTTTTTTCTTAAAGGGACAGTACGCCCAGCCCTGGAACCTGTTTTTCCTGAACCATTTACAGTTATGCCGGAGAGATTTGATGGCAACCAAGCTTCCTTCCTATGCTTTAAAGTGGATTGTGAATTGGTGTTTTCCCTGAAGCCTCGGACTTATGCCAATGATTTCATAAAGGTCCGAGCAGCTATAAACCTGCTGTCTGGAAAGATGAAACAATGGGCACACGATATGTTGCTGTCTCAGAATCCTGTCCTTGCGGGATGGGATGCTTTCATGTCTGCCATGGAAGCACACTGCAAGACTCCTAGCAAGACCGCTGTGCCTAAGCCACCACCACGTCCCAGAGGATCCCAGATTCCCAGAAACAGAGGGAACCTGTACCTATACGACAACCCCGTGTTGCCTCATTATGCTCCTGATCCTATGAAGGCCCCAGAGCAATCCTGCCTTCCTCTCGACCCAGACGAACCTATGGAGATTGGATATATCGGGACTAGGTTGACCCTAACGGAAAGAGATCGGAGAGCCCATGGCTTGTGCCTATATTGTGGAGAAAGAGGGCATTTCATTTCTTTCTGCCCAATTCGTCCATCCAAGCAAAGACCCCTTCTATTGAGTGCCCTACGTACCCATCCAGTCGTCTCAGAAACTTCGTCTAGACGCTGCCAAGGTTTTTGCCAGTCATGTCCCCGTTATGTGACACAGAAGGGTACGCAAACTATGCTGTATGACTTACCCAGTGCTCCTGAGAAATCTGAACCTCCGCCGGTAGAGACTTTTTTTAAAGCTGGTACTATCATCCCTTCTTGTCAACCTAAAGAGGAGTTACTTACCGTCTGTAATGGTGACGTACAGAGGGAAAAAGGTTCAGAGAAGAAGACTCCTGGGATCAAGTTACCTGCCACTTGCATTGTATCCATTGCCAGCCCTAACCTCTCTCCAGTAGTACCTGAAAATGCTAATTGTTCGGGGAAGAACGATCCTCCTCCTGGCTGTACCTATGCCTCTAATGGGACACTAGTCCGGAAGGAGCACTTGCAAACATTTGAGAAGGCCCTTATAGCTATGTCCTCCGATCCTGCTGGCAAAACCAAAAAC
Source organism: Pelobates fuscus (assembly GCF_036172605.1). Classification (NCBI taxonomy): domain Eukaryota; kingdom Metazoa; phylum Chordata; class Amphibia; order Anura; family Pelobatidae; genus Pelobates; species Pelobates fuscus. The sequence continues at coordinate 38,690,025 of NC_086321.1, read as the reverse complement.
AAGAAGTCAAAGAAGTGACCTCCTGGGCCGTACTTGTTTTTGCCTTTCTTGGTTTTTTTTCTCGCCTGGAGGCGTCTTTGAGGAGGGGGTAATGTCAGGATTCGAACCTGGGACCTTGGCAGCTCTGGTGCTTTGGCTTACCTCTGAGCCATCTCTCCGCTTCTGTTTCCTGTATCTAGCCCTGTCTAGTATTTAGTACTGAAGCTGGAAATTTGTTGGAACTTCTCCTGTCACTCAAGTTACACCTGAGCCTGATGTCTCGTTAGCCAGGTATATAACACTGCCTCTCCCAGAAGGCAGTGTCAGTTCCTTGACTCTGGTGATCATCCTGCTGTTTCCTGTTCTCCAGTTTGTTATTGATCTCTGGCTTGGTACACCGATTATCCTGACTTCTGGCTTCCTTTGACCCTTGGCTTCCCACGACTATTCTCCTGGTTTATTGTTCCTGTACCGCGTTTTGGATTTACCCTGCACAGCCCCCGTGCACCGACTCACAGGTCAGGTGAATTCTTGCCTGATCACCTTGGCCTGTGTTTTCTTGCAAGGGAGAGCATACTTCTCTGCCTGCCGGACTCCCACACCCAGGTAAGCCCTGACAATAGCTCCTTTTTGATGTCCTTATAGAAATCCCAAAAGGATTAGGGAGTGATCTACTAAAAAGCTAAAAGACCTTTATCGTAACTTTGTTCTTTCAGACTACAATACTAATGCTAAATACATGTTTTTTTTTAAATCTAGAATAAAAAAAAGTGAGGTTAAATTCTCCTTCCTGCCATTCCATGATTATGGGGCATGTCTACTAAACAGCGAGCAGTCATAAGACTAGAGACTTAGCAGCAATAATAAAGTGGGACATTGTACAGGTCCCCATGCCCATGCCCTAAGGCACCTAAAAAAAAAAAAAAAAAAAAAAAAGTAACTGAGGGGGGCATAGTGAGCCCCAACCCGCCGCCAATGGTTTGGAGGTGGGGGGGGGGGGGGGGGGGGGGGACTAGGTGGACACTAGGACCTCCATTTAATTTAATAACTTCTACTTGCAGACAACGGTAACTCCCCCTCTGTAACTAGTGACCATGCCCACCGCTTGTCGAATACCGTGTGCCCTACCCCGAAGCCTTAGTCATTCATTAATCTATGTTTGGGGAATTTTCCCCGAACACAGATTTGCAGGATTCCATTCGCGAGTAAGCTTATCTATTTTTGGGGAAGTTATCCCGATCATAGATACGCAAGATTCCATTCGCAAGTAGACTAATCTATGTTTGGGGAAGTTTCCTCAAACATAGATTTGCGATATTCCATTAGCGAGTAAGCTAATCTATGTTCGGCAAAGTTTTCCCGAACATAGATTTGCAGGATTCCATGCCCTAGTGAACTGGTCTATGTTTGGGGGAATTCCCCCAAACACAGAACTGCTTTCTAGCACATGTTTTTTACCCAACATAAGACCTGAAAATTAGCCCTAGTGAGTTTCTCGGGATTAAAATTTATATAAAACCCAGTCTTATTTTCAGGGAAAGACGGTAGTAATGAACAAGCAAGCCAAAATTATTATTTAAATACATATTTTTTTCATATAGCTACAAAGGTTTCATTATCCTACAAGAATTTTTTTTTTTTTAAATGGTGATGAGGAAGCCGAAAGGTTTGCATGTATTTATATATCAAAGTCACCTTGTAGGTCATAAGGAAACATTCCGCTCAGATAAGGTTCCACTCCGTTCTCAGACGGTTGCATTGTGAAATCAGAGCAGTAGCCTGTTGCTGTTTATTAGAGGAAGCACATTGAGTTATTTCCTGGATCAAGCATCTCTTGATCTATCTAAAGGGAACAAATTATGTAATTGGTGGGAAACGTGACGATGGAACTAACTCAATGAACGTACTAGCTCTTACCATAACGTAGGAAAGATCACATCACTTGGTTTTGTGAATTGTAAATTACAACTGCCCTGAGTGTTCTCAAATAATACATCTAAACAGCTAGTAAGGAGGCTACTTCCAATGCCTTATTAGTCTGTTTGGTATTTGGTTGTGGGTTTTTATGTACTTTGCTAGTCTGACTACCCTGCCTTGCAGAATCATTCCCCTTGCTTATACATTTTGTCATAGCTTGAACTTAAAATACATCATTATATACAGGATTATTTACTGAAGGAAGAGTTAAAAGTGAATTTCAAGTTTTAGGGCAAAATAGCCAAACTGCAACTCAGTTTAGCTATTCTGGCTTTACATTTACTATGAATTAACACCTTGGCGAATAACCCTGTGGGGATCTTCGGTTTTGTTTCACACAATATGCCCAACACTTTGAGGTTTGATGTTTTTTTTTTTTGTTTTGGTGACATAAAGGTCAAAAATCAAAAAGCAAAGCAAACGTTTGTTTGTTTCCAAGTATTCAACCCACTCACAATACACATAAATAATGTTTTCCTGCAATTACTACTGTGAGAGTAAATCTCTACTAGCAACGTCGGACCATTTGGCTTGGTAAAATTGCTTACGGGTAGGTAGGGACCATTGGTGAACAGCAATTATTACGTTTTTCAGATTATTTGGATCAGATTCTTCAGGTTCATGAAATGGTCCTTTACACGTTAGAAATCATTGCCAATGCCAATCCATTTATAAACCTATATATCTTATTCAGCTTTAGATATGTCAGTGCTAACATTCTTTTATTTTTCTTTTGCAGCTGCAGATTTCCAGAGGTCACACTGAAAAGGATACTGGATTATCAAAGTCAGGATGTACATATGCGATGCATTTTCTAGAAATCGTATGGCTTTAATGCGTAAACTCTTTTTTAAATACTCAAGTCATGTAATTCAATGTATGTGTTGTTGTAGCTAATAAAGTTTATCTTCGAATGGTCACCATTTTCGAGTTAACTTTATCTTAATGTTTACCAATTATTTTCAGGCATCCTATTTCCACACGTAATGGGATAAATGGTACTTGCCAAGTAAGCCTCAAGATGGCAGTAATAAGATGTGAATTCAACAATAAAAATAAAACATTCATAAAACTTGCACCAGAATAGCTACAATATCATTTGTGAAAAAAAAAAAATCAGTTTGACAAATGAATGCAACACAATACTCATTGCTCAAAGGGTTAAACTGTATAAAGCAGGCGTGTGAGCTTCTCCATATACTGTTAGTGAGGACAAGATAGGACACCTTTACTGAAAGGGTTAAAAGACTCGCAGTGAAAGTGGCTAGCATTGCGTCTTAGAGTCCGCCTAACAGGAACATGGGTATGTGTCCACCTGATTCTGTGCAGCAAGGTAGAGGCATAGTTAGGTGTCAAACAGACCAGGGGCATCTGCCCAACAGTACATTGTATGGCCCCTCATCTAGATATTGACTAAAACTAAGCCTAAACACTACTCTAATGTGTTCTGTAAAACAAGAACCTATAATTATAAATAAACATGTTATACTAACCCTGTAACCCACTGCATTAAAACCATACATCCACAGCAAGTGGCATTGTCACAAATTATAGAATTGGAGGTGCCATTTAAAACATTGAAATTGTGACAAAATTAGAACAAGGGCCTATCTTGAATTGTCTCTTCTAGAGAAATATGTGCCCCCTTGTTACATATTAGAGGAAGACAATGGGTACTTTGGAGGATTTGTGAGCCCTAGCATCCAGAGTGTGCATGTTATTGAGGACCAGGATATTGCTCTTCCATTAGTTCTACTTAAGGAATGGGTATACATTTTCCCCCATGTTTAATTTTTATTGATAGTGAAGGTTTATTTTAATATTAAAAGGACACTATAGACACCCAGATCACTTCAGCTCATTAAAGTGATCTAGGTGCACTGTGCCTATTGCAATTAGAGATGCAATGTAAAACATCCAGAGCGATTGCAATGTTTACACTACAGCACTATGTCTGCCTCCAGTGGCTGGCTCCCAGACAGCCACTGGAGGCACTTCCTGTATGTTAACAGACTTTTGGTCTGGTAACTGATGCTGGACATCCTTGGTCTGCATGAGGACATCCAGCGTTAGTTATTTCCCCAATGCTCTTCTATGGGGAGGGCTTAATGCATGCGCAGAGCTTGCCGAACATGCACATTAGCTTCCCCTGGTCAGTAATGTCGGAGGAGGCAAAGCCACAACCCAGCGCCGAGGGACATCGATGCTGGGATCAGGAAAGTAAAGGGTTTTTAACCCTTTATTTACCACAAAAGAGAAAATGAATAAAAAGAGGTAGGAAAAGTAAAGGGCACAGGAGGAAGGACCAGGGACAGAAGTGGATGGGGAAGAAGTGCAAACATTCGGCGGCAGATTTAGAGAGAATATGGGATATACAATATAAGCAGAAAACACATAGATGCCTGATTGTCAATCAATTCCTTCCAAAGTATTGGGTATCACTACTGCTGAAGTTGCTGCAGAACCTTCCGTTAGCTCATTGGCTACCAGTGACCATCTGATGCTTGTAGACAATGAAGTAATCAAGTGGAGGTTTGTGCTTAGGAGCTTCCTGATATCGACCTTTAGTATTGGAGATAGGGAGCGGCTCCCAGCAGACTCCAGGTAATAAGTCAAAATTGGTTGGATTACTTACAATGTGGGCACCCTTGGCATAATGTGATAGGAGTATATTATTAGATGCTGGTCTCAGAAACCTCAGTGTATATATGTATAGAATGTTTTTTGTGCAAATTCCCCAAATGCTCCACTTTATTTTGTTGTTATTCTTTTGTATGCACAAAACTTGTTCTTGCTATTGTTTTGATACAGCATTTGGAATGTGCAGATCCACAAATGATTTACCTATATGAATAATCTGGTTTGCATACCATAAGATGCAATACGCATAGATACATACTGCCCCTCTAACAACAAAATATGATGAATACTTAATCATGGTGTTTCCTATCCCAGCAACAATTTCCTTGGGTGAACATTTAGATTCTACTTACCGCTTATTCATTTGCAGCCAGGAGCTACACAATAAATTGCAATTGTTGAATATTAATCAGAAATTGCACAGTTAAAGCCAAAATAGCCAAGCTGGAATTATAGCGCAGGTAGAAAGTAAGAATACATGAAATACATGACAATGCTGGTTTACCTGTATACACAAGAGAACATGTCTGCAGTTTACAAAATAAAAATTGGACAAAACCAATCTATTGGGCTTCCACACCCAAGCACACAGGCTGCCTCTGAGTAACCTTGTTAGAGCGGTTTACTGCAGTTCTGGGTCACTCTCAGAGATGAGAGCGGAAGAAGGGTTCTCTCTGCACATAACTCACACTTTGAAAGGGTCTCAGAGAGACCATCTTTTTCCCAATCTTCCACAGATTGTTTGATATATTGTGCTCATTGTAGAAATTTCAGATCTTTTACTATAACCCCTACGGAACAACAACTTTGACACAACTGTCCAATATAATATGTGGCTGAACCAGTGAAGCACTTACAATACAATATCACATTATTTTCTTCTAGATTAGTGATGTCCAACTTTACCCATTGAAGATTTACATCGATCTTTCAGAATCATGCATTCCAGCTCGTCTCCCATATAAGAAATTGTGTTATATAATGAAAGCCATGGGTATCTTAGGTTTGAGGCCATTGTCACGTCTGGTTTGCCACACTAACAAATAATGCTTAAAAGTCAGGTTCTAGAATTGCTTCCATTTTTTCTTTTTGGAGCTAGAGAACGTGTGTGCCCGTGTGCGCTGCACAAATCATTGTTGATTCCATCTACGTGTTCCAGATTTCCCCTCAAGTTTCCATTTACAGGTATTGTGGTCATCTCTCACCAAAATGCAGATTTGTACAAGAAATGTTGCAATTGGAAAAATTAAGAGCTTAAAAATAATAATAATAAATATACTCACAATATTAAGTTATCAACATTCCCAAACTCAAGTAGCTGATAAAAGCAAGTGATTGGTGAAACAAATATTTGAGTTAATTACACACGTGGTCTCCATTAAATCACTCAATCAGGTTTTGTTTTTTTTGTTTTTTTAACATTGCAAATACCTCACATTTTGAGATTTTCCACTAGAATACCTATGAAATCTGTCCTCAGTGGGTATAATCTCCTGTGCAATGACAAGTATCTTAGGAAAAAAAAAAATTGCCAGGTTTTCAAAATGTCCTTACAGTCCCAGAAGTGCTACAGCAAATAGGCAGTGGCATCATCGTTTCATTGAAAACATTCTGTTTATATACAAAGGGCACCCCTTACATGAGTCCCCGAGCGACAGTGCCGACACGAACAGTTCCCCAAGGCATCAGTCAGTTATTCATAGGGTAACTTGTATCAAAAGCAATTTAATAAAAGCACTCATAAGCATTTTATTCCTATCCATGATTGCAGACATTTACAAAACCAGAACGACATTTGAGTTTACCTTAAAAAATAACTTATTAAGCAGTGATATACACAGCACAAAATAGTTCAGGGAGAAAATGCAACCTTGTTTTTTTTTCGTTTTTTTTTTTTAAATTAAAATGTAAACGTGAAAAAAAAAAAAAAAAACCCCAACAAAAAAACAAAAAACAAAAAGATGGAATAAAAGTCTCTATGTCTTGCTACTTAAGATGACATGTGATAATATCCTTTTACAATGTCCTGTGGGAATATATATATATTTATATATATTTATATATATATATGTACAGATGATAAATTGCAGTTCGGTTCAGGGCAATTCTTACATATGCCGCTCTTTACAGATGTTTAGGATTGGACCCGCTTCTTCACAAAATAGGGTGCATGGCAACATAAATGAAAAGGTTTGTGCAGTGGGATCCTTTAGTTAAACTGTACGTGATGGATGCTTCTCTTCCGTGGTAGATCTGTGAAGAGGGCTGACTCACTGCAGTCTTCATGACGAGACTAGATGATGAATCACACACTCATTGTCATGCTAGGAGAATACTGCAAAGAGAGCAAATGCAGACTTAAAACGGGATATGCAAAGAGAGAAAAAACAAATAAATGTATTACTTTAGAGGGAATTAAGGGGTTAAACTGGAATATCTATCTTAGCAATAAAAAGGTCCCCTTTGTAAAAAAAAATGTTTTCTATTCTTTATTTCTTTTATACAAAAAGACATGACAAAACGTAAACAAGAAAATTTACCGTAGACATATAGTGGCCTCTTCCCCTTTCATGATATGACAATATCTCATATTGTTCGAAAGAGGTTCATTTTGACATAAAAAAACAACAACCCATAATTGCCCAGCGGGACAGCTCCTTGTAAGGATTGATGCTCTAAAAATGATCTAAAGGTTATCTATTTATTTTGCTCATTAGAGGAATTCATTTTATCCAGAGATCCCACTTGTGATTTCCTTTCCGGGTAACATGTTGGTACCTATCTATTCCCTTTTTCATTTTCAGCTGAAAAATACGTTGATTTTTAACCTCATTCCAAGGTGGCGGTATTACAGATTTCCATTTTCTGGCTATTGTGATCTTTACTGCCAGCAGAACATGTACTACCAAGTCATATTCTGCTTTGGGCATTTTAGAGAGATTTACATGTAGCAGATAAGTTTCAGGTTTCAGTGTTCGTTTAATCTTACGGATATATATATATGTAAAAAACAGATAACAACATTTGTATCTTGTAATACCTTTTTTATTGGACTAACAGAATTTTTCAATGACAAGCTTTCGGGATAACCTCCCTTTCTCAAGTCTGAAGCATTTCTGAGCAAGACGACACATAGAATTCAAAGTTGAGTTGTGATATAGGGGTTAAAGTGACATGAGTGTAGATAAGACACAGGTTTGGTAGAAAATAGACACCATCTTTGTAGAGGGTCATAAATATCTTTCTGAAGAGCAGAGTGAGGGGGGAGAGAGGGAAAAGAAAAACAAACAAGCAGACAGTGCAGAGGATGGTACACTTTATACATGCACACACATAAATGTGTATATGTGAACGCATAAACACATGTACATATACATAAACACATATACATACATGCACATGAACTCATATACACAAATATAAATGCACAGAAATATATATATAAGCATACATGCATATGAGTATGGACACGGACACACACACACACACACACACAATTATGTAATTTATATAGCGCCAACAAATTCTGCAGCGCTTTACAGTGGGTGGACCAACAAACATGTAGTTGTAACCAGAAAAGTTGGACAGTGAGGTTAGGGGAAGTATATACACACACATATATAAGATGTATCAATGAGGAGAGCACTCAGTGGATTTTCAAATCAAAATAATGTATTCAAATAGTTGCGAATGGATCAACGTTTCGACCGAACAGGTCTTTATCAAGATATATATAAATAATCAAAAAAAGCCTTGCACTCCTACTTAGTTATTTGGCCCGGTGCTTGATTGCACTAAATGTATGAAAGAAAAAAAAAATCAGGACAACCACAAGTTGGGAGTCACAGCCCCGAGTGCTCCTATCACAACTGTGAGTACTATTGCCTTCACTTTCCACATCCTTTATAGTTCTTCTTTCAGTCCTTGGTATTTGTGCACCTTCTCATGTTCCTCTTCCTGATGTTATAGTCACTGGGTATTGCCACATCCACCATGACTGCAGTCTTTCGTTCCTGGTCTACCACCACCACAATGTGTGGTTGGTTGGCCAGCACTTGCTTGTCTGTCTGGATCTTGAAGTCCCACAGGATCTTAGCCCTGTCATTCTCAACTACCCTTTGTGGTATCTCCCATCTGGACTTAGGCAGGTCCAATCCATATTCTGTGCAGATGTTTCAGTACACAATCTCAGCAACTTGGTTGTGTCTCTCCGTGTATGCTGTTCCTGCTAATATCTTGCATCCGGCTATTAGGTGCTGGACTGATGCTGATGAAAGTTCCAAGCTAGGAACTGAAACGTTGACTGATTTGTGACAATAAATCGTTGTGCTGTACAAATCCAGGAGTGCCGGTATTTATCTACACTTATATACACTTCTATATACACACACACACACAACACAGATTATTGTTACGCAAAGTCACTAGATACCAATTTCATGGACGTTCTATGGATATTATGTAAAGTTATTTGATTTCTGAATATTTTTAAGATACTTACTAGGTATATGTTCATTTACTAAATCTTAATGTATCCTAATTATAGTAGCTACTAAAATGTAAAGATAATATTGGTTTCTCAGATAGGGAACCATTTATTTTCAAGGGACCCTTGGAATTTAGCAAAAACAGCTTTCTGGTTTTTAAATGAAAAGCCGCCTTTCTCCTTCATATGCAGACAGGAAATCTGCTCAGCCAGTCTGTCCCAGCTCCAGCAGTTGAAAAAATTGCTTTTCACACTCCGTCTGTGTAGAACAGCAAAATCACTTAAAGTTTTATTCACTAACGTGTGAATAGTCAGGAATTCAAAATGAATTGAATTTTTAAGCTTGCTAGAAATGAAAACATAAAGTGGACATGGAGATTTTTTCCAATATTTGATCTAAAGTTTTAAATTCCCATTCAGTCATGACATATCACACTTGGCAAAATAACCACATTATAAAGCAGGCCCATCGCCATTCATGGAGAAATGATAGACCATATGCTAAATACATTAATGCAGACCTCCAGTTCATCAGGACGGAGTTTGGAAGGAGGTGTAAAGCTTTTAAATTAACAAAAGCACATGACATTCAGACCTCTGAATTCTCTAAAACAGGGGTGTCCAAACTCCGTCCCTCCAGATGTTGATGAACTACAACTCCCATGATTCTCTGGCTATCAAAGAATCATGGGAGTTGTGGTTCAGCAACATCTGGAGGGCCGCAGTTCGGAAAGAAAAATCCAAAATGTAGTAGTGGTTTTAGTCTTGATTTAAAAAGTTTACAAATCAGTAAAATGAACAAATTCTTACTTTTCCTTAAAGCAGGGCAAGTCTAAGCTAACTGTTGCTCTTGTAGATCATGTAAGTTGCATATTAACAATAGCTAGAGCTCAGCATTTTGCCAAACCGTTGTCTACATAGGTTAAAAGATGCTCATTTTACACTGAGCAAAGCCTAGCACATTATTTTATCAGGACGCAATTCGTGGTATAATCCGTTTATTAGACCAATCAACAGTAAAGCACAGAAAGCAATGCCCAAATAAAACGGATTATCTTACAGCATCCCACACAGACGCTCTTGTTGGCAAGTTATGACATCACAATTACCCTACATTTTATTATCCAAGCTGAAACGTCTACTTCAACGGGTGCAGCAAACTACTGGACCTCAGCTGCCATGAGAGAACGGTGCGGTCTTGAACATATGAGACCAAGTTTGGGATTTTTATAATGTCAAGGTTTTGGATGTTTCTTATTGCACTTCGTGTTTTACAGCACAGCATACACCCCACACAGAGCTAGACAAAATATTTATCTTCTACTCATTAGGCCTTTACATTATAAGTCCCTGATTTAATTGGGTCCAGTTTGTGTTTTTTTATTATGATTGACAGTTTCAGTAATGTGGCAATATATCCTTAAGCTAAACACTCAAGACCCTTAAAGCACTTAAGCTTACTGAAATGCTATATGTTTAAAGAGCACGGCCTCTTTTTCATTTTACATAACGTGCTGCCTGGCTGTCAGATAACTGGTGCTGCTACTTCCTGGCAGTTTACAACAGTGGAGCAAAATGTAAGAGGCAGCAATTGCCCAAAACACCTGCCTTGCTAAGACTTCTTATTGGGAAGTCTGTGATTGGACAGCCACAGAAAGTCTAGGTTCAGTTAGAGGACTGATTGCAAAGGTGTCAGACAGGAGATATGGAGCTTTCACAAGCGGTTTAGATAAACTAATGAAAAAAGTGCATAATTAAATGAATGCATGCTTATATTGCGGATATATATTATATAGAATATGTACGCTTTTTATAAAAAGTGAGCAGGTATGATATCCATTGTATTGTCTATATATTACTCTAAGATTGCATTTGATAATGTCATTGCATATATTTAGCTGAAGGCATACGAATGTGTGAGGAATACAAATCTGTATTTCCCTCTGCTCCCCCCTCCGGCACTGTAAGGGTCAATAAACCCTTACTGTACTTACCCAATTCCAGCACCAATCTTCCCCTCGCTCTGGGTTGGCCAGACATCATGTGATTTTACTGATGCTGGAAGTTCTCATACAGAGCGTGAGGACATCCAGCATCAGTTATGCGACCAAACGTTACCTAGCAAGCAGGAGGTGCCTCCATTGCCCCTCCTCCCACAACCCCCATACCCAAAGGAGTATGTCATGGAAATTTTTTTTTTATGAAATACTTACATTGACTGAGTTGGAATTTCACTGAAACTCCAACCGAGTCAAAAGATATACAGAGTTTTCCTACGTCTGACACAAAGCAGAGCTTTGTCAAGTTTTCTCATTTCTCCCAGTGTTCTTCATGAAAGTGAAAATTCAAAGTGAATTTCGAATTTAAGGCCCAAGTAACCAACTTGAAAGCATCTCTGACTTAGAGAATGTTTTTAATGCAGCTATTTTACCTTAAATTTGACATTCACTTTGAATTCTCACTTTAGTGAATAACCTTGCCGGTCTATAGAGTATCCAGTTTATATAAACAAACAAAAACCACAAACACAAAAAAAAAAACACAAACACAAACAAACTCTTAATTACACAAAAACAAAACATATCAATATGAACGTACAAATGACTTACACTCTCATTCTGAAAAGGGTTTAAGAAATTTCCCCCCATTTCTCCGTCATCCCTTGGTGTGCCTGGCTGGTTACTCAGACTCATATTATTCGGAGAATTCTGTTCAAATGGTTAAACAAAATATGATTTAAGGTATTTGAGTAAAAATGATTTGTAAAACCAGGAAAAACATACTTCAGGATAAACAAAATCCTTTAAATTACAAAAACATATCTACCACTAATTTGTGCAATCAAAATAATTAAACATATTTATACTTTAATTAGGAAACACAGTTTAGAAACTTTAGTCTATTTATTTCTACACTCAAATAAATACATAATAATTAATACACTATGCACCATAACCACCTCATCCTACTGAACTGGCTATGATGTAAGGACCCTACCTGTTCCTTAAAAAAAAGAATTAGAGATAAAAATATTTTTTTTAATAGTAGAAGCGGCATGGTATGGGGTAGATGCATCCATCTTCCCTATCTGATAAATATCTACTAACAATATTAAAACCTAAGGCCAGCTGTGGTACCCACCTCTACCCAATATAAGGAACAAAAAAACAACGTGTATCCCTGGTTTCCTCAGAGCATCTGATAAAAATTACATAATTTTCATGAAGACACACAGGGCTGAAGACAGCCCAAAAACTTCATTATATTTATTTCTTCCTAAATGAAGGCTGCCATATGCAGAGATTTTATGTATGCTGTAAAAAGAAATAGGTTTCCTTTAAAAAAAAAAAAAAAAAAATTCCGAATAACCTGTAGATGTTCCAAAGAAAGATAGAAATCATGAAGCATGAAGGAGGATTTCTATTCCGTAGCACAGACCCACGGTCCGGTTGACCCATTTGTCTGTAGAAGAGCAAAACGCTCCAGCTTTCCCCCTACTGGTAATCTGGTGTCAGAACGGGTTTCTCCTATCACCGAACTTTTTGTTATTTCTGCATATGTATCTGTCTGAATACTTTGGTCTATGATTCTATTTGTTCCATGGGCAGAACAAAAAGATCTTCCATATTGTTTGGGGCTAAAAAATATTTTATTCCAGGAAATCCTTTTTTCCTGAGGAAGGGTTTTTTTTTTGTCTTCTGCCATTTGTTTAAATAGGGCATTTAGTGAAGTATATTAGGGAGCAGTGGAAATGCTTTGAACTAGCTCATCATGCTTTCCTGCAAGATTGATCCTACACCCTTTGAAGGTCACAGTGAGCACTGCTCACCTCCACAAACAACAACGGAATGATTCTTCAGAGAAAAACAACAGAGACACCAATCTAACCTGTAGACTGGTACCTACTGCTTAGGTTTAGCTGTTCCTTGTAATGGGATAGAGATGGGAGCTAAGGGACAGCTTAGGTTTTGAAATTTTTGGTGATCTTTTCAGTAGATACCTCCAAACTCAAATATGGTAGTTGTATCTGTGATAATGAATGCACCTACCATATTCCATCTTTAAGTACTTTCCACATTTAAAAGATTTAGGGTTTAAGAAATATCTCTGTCCATTTTACTAAATCCACATTTATTTATTTTGCAACAATTAATTATGTACACAAAAAAATAAACAACAATATGCATTTCTGAACAGTTTCCTTTTAATCGTTACAGTGGGAATACACTGTCGATCATGAACTCTACATATTTTAAGTTGTGGGAAATTGCAGATATTCAACACTAAAAGTATACACTCTGTATTCAGATTACCCATATAGTTATGAATGCTAATTACGTGTAGCCAGCAATATTATAAGTCCATGTCTTATAAATAATGACATGTACCAATCTTCTTTATAAGAGAAAACAAGTTGGACTGCAAACACAATAAGGCTGACCATAAAAGTCTAATTGTATCATACGGTTACTTCTTTCTAACAAGGTTGTCTTGCAGTATATGGCCAACAGAAATGTTTCCTTTCTACTTTTTCACTGCAGTTCAACTATCTGTGATGAATATAAAGTAGCTTAGCTCAGCTGGATGGATGTACTCACCTTGGAAATGCTGTCCATGTCCCCTGAGCCTAAATACAAAAACATAAACCTCTATCAAAGATTCTGTCAATCGTGAAATAAACGCTCACAAATCATCGCTGTCTTTATATTTTTGTCAATATTATTTAGATGTTTGGAGTTCCACATATTAATTAAAATTGTGACTTAATGAAAATATTTATTTGTAACTGCATATAATATACATGTAGACTGTAGACTTTGTATTTATTTAAGTACTTAAGATTTGTTCATAAAAAAATTAGCAATGCTTAATTAACTATAAAACATAAAATCACAATATTGTTTACAGTTATGCACCTAGTCATTTGTAGGCTTTGGCTTTTTGACATTTTAATTATAACTCCTCAAATCTTGTCACCTTGCCTACAATGATAGATTTCTAAAACGGTTTTGTATAATCATTATGTACTAGACACATTTACCTAATGAACCATTTATATGGTGCGGTTCCATTCCACCTAATCCACTCATTGGGCCATCTGAGCCAGGACCCATAGGGAACTGGAAGAAAGAAGAAAGGCATTCATATATTTAGATTATAAACACTGTTATGTTGCCAACTGATGGCCTATTAGCATAGCATATATTTAAGTCTTCAGAATGTGGCTCATTAAGAGTTCGCTTTGAAGCCTTCCTGACAGCTCAAACACTGGCAATTCATATCGACAACAGCTGGAATTACAGATGCTGAATATTACTGGTTACCTGGAGATAACCCAGCAAGAACCGTTACTGGTCAGAGGATAGATCTTGGCTAAACCTGGTAAAATCCACTATATGCAGTGTGTTTGAGAGCCTGGAAGTAATATGTAGTAATCAATGACAATCCGACATCCTTTGTATCATACCCTTCCACCAATAATTGTGAATAAAATGATCCTGAATCTCATATCAAGACCACAAATGTCTCTTACAATAATCACTCTGTAGCAAAATGAATAAATATATTCTCTGCACTGCACAAGAGGATATTAAGTTAGTACACCATAATAAAAACAGATTAATATGCTCCTTACATTAGGTCTGTTGGCGCCAGGAGGTACTGCATTCATTAATGTATACATATTGTCTCCAGAATTTGTGGAATCTAGAACACAAAATACACATGCAATGGGTAAATATTCAAAATTAACATTGTGCACCACCAAGAGACAAACATTATTCATGGGCCATAAATGCATTAAAGGACAACTATAGTGCCAGGAAAACATACTAATTTTCCTGGCACTACAGTGCCCTGAGGGTGCCCCCACCCTCAGGGTCCCTTTCCCGCCTGGCTCTAGGGGGAGGAAGGGGTTAAACTTACCTCTTTCTCCAGTGCCGGGCGGGGAGCTCTCCTCCTCCTCTCCGCCTCCTCGGCTGAATGTGCATGCGCGGCATTCTCAATGCTTTCCTATGGACGCTGGCGTCTTCTCACTGTGATTTTCACAGTGAGAAGCACGCAAGCGCCTCTAGCGGCTGGCAATGAGACAGCCACTAGAGGCTGGATTTACCCTAATGTAAACATAGCAGTTTCTCTGAAACTGCTATGTTTATAGAAAAAAGGGTTAAACCTAGCTGGACCTGGCACCCAGACCACTTCATTAAGCTGAAGTGGTCTGGGTGCCTATAGTTGTCCTTTAACTTAAAAGGTTATTTAAATTTTATGCAGGCTTCGCGTCTTATGATGACGATTAAAACCTATGCAGGGGAATTATGAAAGAAAAAATATCAATGATTGAACTAAAAGAACAGTAAAGTATCACAGAAATAAAATTTACAGAAATAAAATAAAATAAAAAATAGCAAAAAAACCAAAAACAAAACAGTAGTTTAATATAACACAGACCTGTGTATGTTCGATATTAACCTGTGAGATCTACCGGTAAATTAGTTCAGGTATTTACATTTTTTTTTTACCCCCAATATAGATCTTTACATGCACTTGTTAGAAAAGTATATCTTTGTTGACGTCCTAATTAAAAAAAAAAGCCGGCAGGGAGGCAGATGTTAGTGAAAGTAAAGGCAGCTGAGGTCCAGTAATTGCTTCAATGGGAACTAGGTTTAACTTCTCAAATTAACATTATTTTATTTCTGTATTTAATTATATACGTATATAGAATTATTTGCTTCCAAAATACATGATCAGCGTTACTGTTCCATTTGACTCTACAGTAATTATGATCCATGAAAGTAACACTAACAGTTAATTGGTATACAATATACAATTCCTAACACTTATTATTGTCTATAAACACAACACACAAATACATACATACTGCTTGCTAATTATTATTTTACCTGCTGGACTTGGCATGATTGGAGTTCCCGGGGGACCACCACCACCAGGAGGACCCTATACAAATAAATCAATATTTAAAGTTATTATTTTGACCATTACTTTAGAAACTGCAAACCTTCCAGAACTGGTAAAAACAATTGGGACTTTATTTACTAATAGGGATAGGAACAGAATGATGGTTCGTATAAGCATGTACCATGTGTTGGTTAGTCTGCCAGTAATTGTGCCTTGAACAGGGCAGTCAGTCTGTGCAAATACAGTTAAAACCGGCCATTTTGGGCTAGCTTCTGTGTTTTGCTCCGGAAATTTAAAGCGACAGCCACTGGCATTGCTAGACTATATTTCCTGTATTAGGAATTACCGTATGTTTTGATTTAGCACCAAGCATGGTTTATGTGAGCAGCTAGAAAGTTTCGTATATTCTTATAATGCAGCGACGGATTCAAGCACCCACAAAAAAAATGGTCCTGGCTTTTATTCACTACTGAGTGGGTCCTCTCACTAGGCAAGGGTAACAGAGTTTTCCCAAGACGCAGCTTTTGTAAGACACTGCTCACTCACTGGCACACAAAAATAGTGTTGGCCAAGCTTTGTACCCCCAGGGTTTCTGAGGTCCATTTCCAATGATACTCGGTTAACATTGCTTTCTGGGAAATGTAGTTCAGAAGAATCTGGGCTGCTAGGGAGCCATTACTAAGCAAATTGTTATTTTACATGTTGATAGAAAATTAATTAAATACTAATTAAACAAACCACAGCTAGCAACAAATGTCAATGACAATTCTATTTACTGATCTTATTTTCACGGCAAAGCATTGCTCTACCTGGCAAATGTGTCCAGATTGGGAAATGTTCTTCAAATAGATATCAACATATGCACATTAAATGACAGACAAAACAACTGAACATAACTCAGATGTTCGCACTACAAACAATACACATGGGCTCTGCCTAACATCTGGATAACTATTTCTTTGACTAAATAAAATGTAACATCAATTCCAATGAGCACACAAAACCAGATGAACTTACTACATAATTCCCAGGAGACGCAGATGAGTAGGGTATCTAAAAGCAAATAAAAATGAAAGTTACTCTTTTATCGTTCAGACGGAACATCCATTGATTGTTGGGTTTTTTGGTTGTTTTTGTTTTCCACAAATTATTTTCTCATTTGTTAAGATTACTGCACTAGGCACATCAAAGAAACAATATTCTGTTAAACATCTCACGATGTACAGTAAAAAAACAAAAAAAACAAAACACCAAACAACTAGGCATGTGACTTTACCCTCCCAGTGGGCATGAGTGAACTGAAATGACCGTCAAACTAGCCCGGTCATTTACTAGCGCGCAGAGTTGATTTGAAAAAGAACTCACGTTTAGGGTAAAAATTACAAATTGTAAAACAACAAAACAAAGTGAAGGATCTTTTTCAAATGAGCTATTTTGAATTACGTAACACACTAGATGCTAAAAAAAAAAAAAACAAAAAAAAAAAACAACAAAACATCTGTTAAATAAATATACTATGAACGTTACAGTTAGGTAACCTTAAAGGTATAACCGTATGAATGCAAAATTTAAACAAGTAGGTCCTGATTGATACTAATACTTTTTTTTAATGTTTACAAAGTTGAATCAATATATTCACCGGTTTAGATCACAATTACAGGGAGTGCAGAATTATTAGGCAAGTTGTATTTTTGAGGATTAATTTTATTATTGAACAACAACCATGTTCTCAATGAACCCAAAAAACGCATTAATATCAAAGCTGAATATTTTTGGAAGTAGTTTTTAGTTTGTTTTTAGTTATAGCTATTTTAGGGGGATATCTGTGTGTGCAGGTGACTATTACTGTGCATAATTATTAGGCAACTTAACAAAAAACAAATATATACCCATTTCAATTATTTATTTTTACCAGTGAAACCAATATAACATCTCAACATTCACAAATATACATTTCTGACATTCAAAAACATAACAAAAACAAATCCGTGACCAATATAGCCACCTTTCTTTGCAAGGACACTCAAAAGCCTGCCATCCATGGATTCTGTCAGTGTTTTGATCTGTTCACCATCAACATTGCGTGCAGCAGCAACCACAGCCTCCCAGACACTGTTCAGAGAGGTGTACTGTTTTCCCTCCTTGTAAATCTCACATTTGATGATGGACCACAGGTTCTCAATGGGGTTCAGATCAGGTGAACAAGGAGGCCATGTCATTAGATTTTCTTCTTTTATACCCTTTCTTGCCAGCCACGTTGTGGAGTACTTGGACGCGTGTGATGGAGCCTTATCCTGCATGAAAATCATGTTTTTCTTGAAGGATGCAGACTTCTTCCTGTACCACTGCTTGAAGAAGGTGTCTTCCAGAAACTGGCAGTAGGACTGGGAGTTGAGCTTGACTCCATCCTCAACCAGAAAAGGCCCCACAAGCTCATCTTTGATGATACCAGCCCAAACCAGTACCAGTACCAGATACCACTACTCCACCTCCACCTTGCTGGCGTCTGAGTCGGACTGGAGCTCTCTGCCCTTTACCAATCCATCCATCTGGCCCATCAAGACTCACTCTCATTTCATCAGTCCATAAAACCTTAGAAAAATCAGTCTTGAGATATTTCTTGGCCCAGTCTTGACGTTTCAGCTTGTGTGTCTTGTTCAGTGGTGGTCGTCTTTCAGCCTTTCTTACCTTGGCCATGTCTCTGAGTATTGCACACCTTGTGCTTTTGGGCACTCCAGTTATGTTGCAGCTCTGAAATATGGCCAAACTGAGGGCAAGTGGCATCTTGGCAGCTGCTTGCTTGACTTTTCTCAGTTCATGGGCAGTTATTTTGCGCCTTGGTTTCTCCACACGCTTCTTGCGACCCTTTTGACTATTTTGAATGAAACGCTTGATTGTTCGATGATCACGCTTCAGAAGCTTTGCAATTTTAAGAGTGCTGCATCCCTCTGCAAGATATCTCACTATTTTTGACTTTTCTGAGCCTGTCAAGTCCTTCTTTTGACCCATTTTGCCAAAGGAAAGGAAGTTGCCTAATAATTATGCACACCTGATATAGGGCGTTGATGTCATTAGACCACACCCCTTCTCATTACAGAGATGCACATCACCTAATATGCTTAATTGGTAGTAGGCTTTCGAGCCTATACAGCTTGGAGTAAGACAACATGCATAAAGAGGATGATGTGGTCAAAATACTAATTTGCCTAATAATTCTGCACTCCCTGTAATAGCTTAAAAAATATATTTATTTGTAGCGTTGCTTAAATTGTGCTGTAAATAGTTTTAATTGAACTTTTATTTGTTCATTTATAAAATTCTCTGGTCTATTAAAATGTGCCATTCAATATAAATGAAATATTGCAATACATCACTTTTGAAGTAAAATGTATCCCAAAAGGAAAGAACATCTTCAACTCAATAAACCTCACAGGCAATCACAAATCCAAAAATGATCGGAAATAGCTCCCCAGCCATTGCTGAACTACAACTCTTAGGAGTCTTAGCTACTCAAGTGAGAGCTAGTTTTGTACGGCCATGATTTATACAAATTAGAAAGTCATCCAAAGAGAGCAATCTTAGATTTCTAATGGCAAATGTAAAATTATGGTAATAAAGGTATAAATACTAACTGAATTTGCATTGCCTGGATTAGGCCATGGTCTACCCCCTCCGGGACCCCTGAAAATCAAACAAATAAGCATTACAACTCACAATCATCAATCATTTAGTGCTAGCGGCTGTGTAAACATTTAGTACAATCTGCACATTCCTTTTTATAGTTTTACCGTGTATAAAAATACATCTTTGATTTACTTTTGCTTTAGCATTGTTAACACTTATTACATCAGAGGATGAAACAAACACCAATGTGAATAGTAAAAAAAAACTACATTAAAGCTTGGAGGCCGACACCTAACTGATATCAGTTTAATGTATTAAATGTCCTCTGCACTTGCATTTGGTGCCTTAAAAACAAACTATGTCTACTGCTCATAACTGTTCAGGTTTTTGTTTGTTGTTTTTTTTTTTCCAGGATGAAATACAAGATTTTTAGCTCATATGGGCTTCTTTTAGGAGAAAGCCATATTTCCTCCTCTGCCCATAAAAATGTTTTTAAAGAGATACCAGTCACATTGTGGAGGATATCCGTTTACTCAGCAGTTACACTAACATGATCTGAACTGCTGTTCGGGATGAACTAAACGTAATGTAAACCTCTCCCATAAAGGGATTTATAGAACTGGTAGATCTGCAGAAGTGGGAGGAACTTTAAAGGGATCATATTTGATATAATGCATTAACAATGAGGATAGTCACCTGCCACCTGGAGTGTGTCTTTTAGAAAAACCAAAACCTAAAAAGCTCAAGATTGGCAAGTAGATGAATCTGCCATTAAATGTAACATCATATAACATTAACATTTCTGACTTCTGCCAAAGGCTGTATTTACTCCTGTTCAGTTTCTCAGGATGATCTTGTGGGTTTGAATGCCTGCACTGAGATTTGCAGTGCCAGCTAAAAGAGGTAATGAGGCTCAAGGAGACGACATTGAAACATATGCCAGTCTCGATCCTGGCTGTTTCTTTTTTTTTTTTTTAAATCAGGAAGTAATTGATAGCAGTAAAACTGATCTTGTTGCTTACATGTTCATTCCTGGCATCCCAGGACCACCTAGTGCATTGAGTGGCGGTCTCATTCCTCCTCCATAACTCTGCAATGATAACCAAGGGTCAGACTACCACAAAAAAAATAAAATAAAATAAAATAAAAAACAAAAACAAACAAAACAAAACAAAAACAAACAAAAACAAAACCAAAGAGGAAAGGGAAAAGAAATGACAGTTGGTTAATGACAATCACGGGAACAACTAGCTGGTTAATGCCTGTATACACATATAGACAATTCAAAGCTCTCATTCCACTCAACGTGGAACTACACAGTATAACTGCTGGACCTCAACTATAGGTCACGAGTTAGGCAAGACCAACAAAGAAAATATAATTTTTTTTCAGTGGCATCTTCAAAAACACCACAAAAGTATGTTTCAGTGTTTAACATTTTCAGAATTAAATGTTTCTATTAAGGCAGTGAGTGATGGCACTAGAAACAAGCCTACTGTCAAATCACCGTCTGTACGGCTGAGCATGACGAGAAATGAAGTCAGTCCATAAAACGTGTAATGTCAAAGGTTAGACCTCACACTCTCCTACAATAATGCATTCAGTCTTTTAGAATGTATTACAATTTTAATTATTAAACCGTGCGGCCTCATACAAGCTTTTAGATCTGTCATGAAATTACAACATCACATTTGACTTAAATTGATTCTGTATATGAACTCAACTTACGCTGCCCATACAATGTGGCAAAGAGCACTTTCGTTGGCACAAATCTACATTATGACGCACTGCTTTTATTTACCTTGTCTTGGCCTGCATCACGGGAAAAGCAATGCATACAACACTATTGTAATTAACAAAGTTACATACATGGGGCTGTAGCCTTATAGCAGACAGTACTACCTGCATCTATACAAGATGATGTAAAAAATATTCTATGTGTCATGTGCATTATGCTAAAACATATACGGGAAAGTGTGAGTATTGATGAAAATAATGTATTGCCGTGCAGAGGAAATACATGGAAAGGACTGAGGCACCTGAAGCAACCTCAGTAGTGAAAGAAAGAAAATAGAAATTAGCTCCCCCAAAAACAACACAGCAACAATGTATTCTTCATACTAGAAGGGCAAAAAGCTTGCTTTGTATTGGTTGTGGAACTATCTCCCACGACACTTTGCAGGCCTGTCACTTGGGATTGACCGATATTGATTTTTTTATACCGATCTTTTTCTCCACTCCCTGCATTTAACCTGTGGCCACGGAGGGAAACATTACACTTCCTGGTAGTCCAGTGCCTTTGTTCAGGCTGCAAAGAGGTTTCACATTGTGGAGGGGGTGGCTGGCACCCACCACACACCATCTTCTGTTTACGGCAGGTCCTCTCTACAAACCCTCGTGAGCCAGATATGCCGCACGGAGCGTTGCCGTGGTAACCCACAGGAACACTGACAGCCGGGGCTTGTGAGATTGATAGAGGGGAGCTAAAGATAGTGTGCACAAGGCCTCCACCACAAACGGCAATATTGGTATCATTATAGGCTTATACCCAATATTTGCCATAAAGTTGAATATTGACAGATAAGATCAGCCCGACCGATAATAGGTCGATTGTGACAAAGAATTATGGAGTGCCAAACTAGCAGACTTAATTCACTTTTTGGCCATCACCCCTCCAGGGAAATACAATCTTATAAGAGTTTGGAATCAAACTAGGCAAGGATACAGCTTGACAAACTTCACCCAGATGAAAAATTCTATAAAGGGTAAATCACATGTAAACGTGAGCATCCTATAAACAAACATCTTTACGGCAAAACACAACAAAGGCACGTTATAACTAGATTTGGTGTTGGTAAACTATGATTTTATATGTGGGCTGCATAGTATCATTTGGAATTTTACCGATAAAGTGTGTTATGCCAAATTTATTGTCTATTACGACTGGTCAAGAGGCTTTACTTTAGGGCCTATCATAACGATGAGCCACCAGATTCTTAGCCTCTATGGTGTGAGTATGAGTATTAAAGAATTTTAGGCATGCGACGCAAAGACATCACCAATTTAGTGGTTAGTAATACACATTAATCTGTACATATAGAAAAACCTACCTGTGGACCTAAAGGAACCATTCCCCGCGGGCCGCTCATTCTCTGCATTGGCCCTCCCATATTTGGATGCCCTGAAATGAGCAATACATTGGTTTATTACTGTCACTTACATATTGTGAATTAAGGGAACACTAATAAAATAGATGTGTTTCTTAATGAATTTAGATTTAAGGGCCCCACATTTTTTATAAAAAAAAAAAAAAAAAGTAAAAAAAATAAAAAATACAAATATATGAAGCACCATTAAACTTGCCTTTATTCCAGAGATGGAACAGACTCCTCACTAACTGAACCTGCCTCTAGTGAAACTGTTGATAATAACGACTTGTCAATTTAGATGCTCCTCCTAGAAAAGCGTTGAAGGCACAAAACACGTGCTGCAATCACTGCGGTCTGCTGATCCAATGCTTCTCTATCAGAGGAAGTGAATCTAATGTTTCTCAAAGAGAAGTGCTGGACACACACAGGTTCAGAGTTCAGCATACGTTGCATGCAGACGCTGGACATCAAAATGATTCAATAAATTAATCAATTGCAGTCCACAACTCTCAGTCTGCCCGACAGTCACTGGCAGATGTGGAAACTGCAAAATGTAAACCGTGCTGGTTCTCAGAAATAAAACAGTTTTCATTTGTAAGGCTGCAGGGGCAGCACCTATGCCCCCAAATTATTTCATTAAGATACGCTGCTTTTAGTCTTAATAAAGGGACAGCATATATACCAAAATCACTTTATCTTCCTCTTATTTTTACCTTTCTGTCAAAGGGAGAAAAGTGCTGCCTATAAATTATATTAATTTAAAACTAAGTAATAATGTTACAAAATGCATATTGCAGTACTTCGAATCATCACCTTGGATTTGTGATTATCAGCAACCTAGTGCCCCTTTATGGAAACATACTGACATATACCAAAAGGATGCACAATAGCACAGAGCTGGATGTGGACAGCAAACAGACATAAGAATTTTGACAAAAAACTTTAAAGGTGATTTTATTACATAGTACTACTGGCCTTTCTGCATGCACCTGGAGGTTACCAGAACTTTCAGGAATAAAACCCTGGCTACGTCACTGCTTGTAGAAGATTATTATTAATTCCCACTGCTTCCTTTTACCATGACGCCAGTAAAGTGCTACCTGCATCATAGCAGAATAAAAGGAATTGGCAATATTCCTCTTTTAGCAGTTACCAAAACAGGTTTTACATGCTTTGTGAGCTGGCAAATTACCACGCATGAGATATAGGACATCTACTTCACATGTAAAAGTTCCCACAACCTGACAGAAGAGAACTGAGGTTGCAGATTGCCAGCAGGCAGTTCGAAGGAATTGTACTTTTCAATGTTCATTTGACTGTGCTATCCCTTCCTCTGTGATTTCAGTAGTCTATTATGCACTGCTCACCTATTTACATTATATATTCCTATTTTAATGTACACAACAGAATGCTGGCTCTCTCAGCCCCCCCCCCCCCACCCCCTCTCTGACAGGGGCTGTTAACAGCAATCAATCAACAGAGAACTTAGGTGAAAAGCCTTTTCTCACTCCTTATGCTGTGAGAGATACCATTTCACACATAATTGAAGGGAACCCAGTTATGATCAGTTTGCTTTGCTAAAAATAAGCGTTGTTAGAAAAGGTGGATTTTTTCGGTACTAGGGTTGCCACCTGGCCGGTATTTTTGGTTGCCTTGCCAGTGCAGTAATACCGGCAATACAAATGCCGGTATTTTTCTCAGTATAAACTGAGATGAGATGCAATACCGGTGCCAGCCAGTAGGTGGGGCTATGTGTGTGGAGAGAGACAGGGATAGGAAGTTACAGAATCTAACTTCCTGCCTCTCTCTGCACACTGATCCGCGGGGGAACAGCTCTGCAGTTCAGGTAAGTGTGTGATCAGGGGAGACAAATGGAAGGGCAGTATGTAACAGGTAACACAGGGGGCACACAGTGACATAGGGACACAGGGGGATCAGAGACACATAGACATAGGGACACTGGGGGATCCTGGGAGACATAGAGACAATGGAACACTGGGGGATCCTGGAAGAGAGAGACATGGGGACACTGAGAGACACAGAGAATCTAGAGGACACTGTGGGAGACATGGGGACACTGGGCGAATCTGGGAGACATAGAGACATGGGGAAATTAGGGTGCACAGACATAGGGACACTGGGGGATCCTAGGAGACAAAGAGACACGGGGGGGACACAGACACATGGGCACACTGAAACACTGAGACATATGGAAACTGGGGACATGGGGACACTAGGATACATAGTCTCCCCATGTCTCCCAGTGTCCCTATGTATCCCAGTGTTCTCTAGTGTCTTAGTGTCCCCATGTCTCCCAGTGTCTGTGTCCCTGAGACACTAGGACACTGAAACACTAGGGGACTTAAAGACACTGTGCTGGGAGACAGTGGGAGCAATCACTCTTACAGCAGAATTAAACTTAGTAGTTTTTTGTGATTTTAAATAATTTTCTATTATGTCACTCCTCGTAATTTACATATTGTGATGTCATGCATGCATTATTAATTATGCAAATTAGCACGTCCGTTATTATTCCCGCAAAAAGGATGGCAACCCTATTCAGTACCCTTCACGTTGCAGACATGTTCTCAGCACGGAACATTTGTATACGGATTTCAAAACATGCAATTTCATTCACCTTTTAGGAGCTTTGCTAGCATAACATCTGATCCTATAGAACAAGTAAAAGTAATTAAATGGCACCTTAATGAAAGTCTCTCTAACATGCTTTAAAATTTGAACACTTCTAGATTTGTGTGGCAGAACTCACCTTGTTGTCGTGATGGGTCCATGCCACTGGGAAGTAATGTCTGGCTTCCAGGAACACCGCCAAGTCCCTTAACAAGGTAAACATGTTTGTTATATTGACAAGACAGAGGGGGTTCCCACAAATATTACTGGGGGATATAGACTGTACTTACCTGGTTGGGTATTCTTAAATGGGGCCTTGCACCACCTGGATACCGCGGTGACATGAAAGGCTAGAACGACAAGAGAATAAAAGCATGATTATTTTAAATCAATTTGTATTGATGATTTCATTAAAGGGACACTGTAGGCACCAGACCACTTCATCTCATTGACGTTTGGGTGCACTGTCCCTGTATCATTAGCCCTGTATCAGAAAGCCAGCATTGTTTACACTGCACTGTTAAGACTACCTATACCTTCAGTTTTGTATTCCTAACACAATAGTGTTCCTTTAACATTTAATGATAGGATATAAATTGCAGTTTTATATATACAGTACAGCAGATCTCTTTTATTATTGTCATGGCAAGGCTACCTTATCTGTTATCCTAGGGCATGTAATGATTCCAGGTACAAGGGTGTGCCGTAAAGACAATTAGAATTTTGAATGCATATTTATACATACTTATAAGCAATTATCTAACAATGCAAAGAATTACCAATAACTTTATATCGCTAACAACTGCAAAAATCCAGATCCAACACTTCAGTTTATTAGCAACAAAATCTTTTATATATATATATATATATATTTTTTTATATATAGCTTTTATATTGTTTTATATTACTAGTTCTCTGCTTTAATAGGGTAGCTAATAACAGCTTGATAGAGATACTAAATGCAGACAAAAAAAGGTTTGGATTTTATAAACCATCTGAACTGGACTTTTAAAAATGAACCCATAATCAAAATGAACAATTTCTGATTCAGAAATGGCCTAGAGATTATATGACCACGTCGGCGCCACATGCAGGATCGTGTTAACGCAGGAGCACGGTGACCTAACGGTGCCATAGCAACCCACGGCAAAGCTCTCACGGATCGCGAGAACAGAGGACCCTGCTGCTGCTGGATGGGAAACAAGGATGCAGAGTTCTGGGCCCCCTTTGCTGCCCATCTAATGCTGTGCCACCGGACCACCAGTCGAGGAGGATGGGACAGGCAGGTAAGTGGCAGCACTTATTCCACACAACATACACACTGCATCTGCACACACTGTACACACTTCATACACTATACACACACTGCACACTTCATACACTGTACACACACTGCATACATTATACACATACTGCATCCACTACGCAAACACACTGCATCCACTACGCAAACACACACTTATACATGTGTATCTGTATGTCTGTGTATCTGTATGTGTATCTGTTTGTGTGTCTGTGTTTGTTTCGGTGTTCAGTGCCAAACACATTTAAAAAAATTGCAGTTGTTTTTTACATTTCAAAGTTGGGGGGGATGGAGGAGGGTGCCAAATAAAGGATCTGCCCCGGGTGCCAAATACTCCAGGTACGCCCCTGCTTGAACCTGTCCCTTACAGGCGCCGCAATAATATTAAAGCCGGTTCTCTTCTGCTCCTGGCGCTTCAGCACAGGGAGCTGATGTCAGGCTGTACTCTCACTAGAGTACAGCATTGAGGTTGGTAGCTCTGCCCAGTGTCAAAAGGAGGAAAAATACTGAGACAAAGTAGTCCCTACTTTGATTGAAATTCCAATGCAGTCAATACGAGTATTAGAGCATTAAGATTTTAGATTTTACTCCTTTTTCTTTTAATCTGAAAGTCTAATGCGGAGTGTTTTTAGTAATAATTATCAGCTTCCTCATTTTTATCCCTCCTCTTGCTTCTGGGATTACTAACATATTTCCGCATCCAAAGCAAGTCCCACATTCTATGTTTAGTACAATTCTATATTATGCTCAATGCCATTAACTGCAGGTAGGGATGGAAAAAATTTCACACTCCTGAGAGATTATTAGGCAGGAACCTAGAGAGAGAAGGATATATCCCAGAGAAATAAAAGAAGAATAGATGTAGTATATTTGTCCATTTTGCAAATATACATTCTAGAATATTTCAAACATAGCAAAGAGAAATACAAGTCAATAAATTGATCAGAATGCAGGTTATTTACACAATGCATCCACAAGATGGCACTGTGCTCACATTTTGAATTTCTTTTTTTTTTTTTTTTTTTTTTTTAGAGTGCACAAAATACATAGCCCACTTTTTACCTCGCAGACTATACAAAACATGTTATTTTCCACTCTCAAAATAAAAGCTTTAGATATTGCATCAGTGTGGTAATTTGTGTACCAATTAAAACGGAACAACTTAAATGAATGCTGTAGATTGCTAGTATAAAAGCATGACAATTTGGAACGGGTTTCAAAAAACACAAACTAAAGAGTGCCATTTGAG
This sequence comes from Pelobates fuscus, assembly GCF_036172605.1. Classification (NCBI taxonomy): domain Eukaryota; kingdom Metazoa; phylum Chordata; class Amphibia; order Anura; family Pelobatidae; genus Pelobates; species Pelobates fuscus. Next base: position 38,662,072 of record NC_086321.1, on the reverse strand, counting down.
ATTTTGTTCTACCAAAAATAATAAAGCCTATCCAGTAGGTCGAATACAGTTATCTCGTGGTACACTGGCCACTAAATCTCACATGGTCTCTAACAGCCAGAAGACTGCCTAGGCATCGTGAGATGTAATTAATAGTATGTGAATTGGCAATGGTGTCCTACATGAAGTCAACAAGACCAAATATGAGGAGAATCTAATACATAGTAGCAACGGATGGGGTCTCTTATCAGAAAGCTTTGGAAATCTCCTTTGTAACTTTATCTCACAGCCAATAAGTCTTCTCTGTGTAGAAGGAAGTGGCCGAAACATCAGGGTTTTGAGGTTTGTGTCTGTATCCCTCTAGTAGTGCTTAGCAGTGGCTACTTTATATATACATGCGAAAACACAATATAAAAAACATGACAAGAGAAGATATTACAGATAATCTATAAATATGTACGTTTTGTGCTTTTTGTGTATTAAACCTATAAATGAAGATTCTCTATGTAAACACATGTTGGTGTACAATGTTCTCTGTTGTTTAGTAAAGTTACAAAGTGTGCACTTTATGCTTGATTTGTCATACACGAGAATGATGAGACATACAGATAAAGGAACCAGGGCGGATTTGCACTATTATCAGAGAATGTTTACATCTATAATAGGTACTATATACATAAATAAGAATAATGTATAAAATGAGACAGTGTTGGTGAAAGTTAGTGAAGTATGTGTGTAATTAAACACAGAGAAATAGAATAGAAATTCAACAGAATCCATTAGAAATTCTTTAACCCCTTAAGGACCAAACTTCTGGAATAAAAGGGAATCATGACATGTCAGACATGTCATGTGTCCTTAAGGGGTTAATACGTTATTCTTGTTTTATGTAAAGGGAACCTGTAGTTCTGAATGTACTATTTAAAAAAATAAATAATAATAATGATAAGTTTACTTGCGTCATTTCCAGGAGCCCGCTCTGTCTCTGTCAGCAAGCCTGCTGACGTTTTCCGTGTTCTCGTTTAATCCAATGCTTCTCATAAAGAAGTACTGGGAACAAGATACACATGCGTGGCAAAACGCTGCGCTCGTCCAATCAAATGCTCACTGTGGGCTCTCTGTGAGCAGCATTTGATTGAAGAACAAAGTCTGACTCTGTTCTCACAAGGGAAGCACCTGTAATGGTTGTAAAGAATGCCACACTTAAACCTGCAATGAAAACATTGTGGTTCCTACAAAACAACAAATGTTTTAAATTGCAGGGTGAAAATGACAGGGCAGTGCACCTAGACCACTTCATTGAGATGACATAATCTGGGACAGATGTCAAAGGCTTTGTGACAGTTTACAAGATTTTTGCCATTCTGACCTTTTTAACAACGATGTAGTGACTTGGAACACCCTAACAAACGTAACCATTTCCACAACTCACATATATTCTATACATACTGTATCCAATTTGTGCCTCTTTCACTTTACCTTCTTTTTTTCTCTCCTACACTTATGCCAACTTCTCAGGATATCACATTTTTCTTAGATAATAAAAATAGGAGCAGCTACTCATCATCCAATTTAGAAAAAGTCAGACTGAAATGTATAATTTAGAAACCATTCCAAATCCTTAAAAATGGGAAACTCTAAGCACCGAAACAACTTTAGCTTAATGGAGTGGCTTTGGTGCGTGGATAGTGTCCATTCAGTCTCTCTGCTTAGTTCTCTGCCATTTAGGAAATAAATCACTTTGTTTATGTAACTTCAGCCACAACTTCCTGGCTGTGACTTACACAGGCCTCCTAAATACTTCCTGAAAAGAGAGATCCAATTTTTAAATTTACTTTATTGTAGTGTCTGTTTCACTTTTAATTTCTTGTCTCCGGGTCTGGTAAAGCCAGCAACAGCCTCCCATGTGTGATTAAAGTTCAATTTACACAGCAGGAGATGCTAACTTCTAAAGTAAACACATTGTGCTGTAAGATCTGATTGAAATGAAAGAAATTTGGAGGCTGTGTGAGTCACAGCCAGAGAAGGTGAGGCTGCGTAAACAGAAACAAAATGGCAGAGAATTGAGCAATGAGATGGAAGGGACTGATCTATGCACTAAAACGTTTTCATTACGTTAACGTTCTTTTGAGGCTTAGAGTGTCCCTTTAAAAAAAAAAAAGAGAGAAATAACCAAATTTCACAAAATGACTCAAAGTCACCTGCCCAAGACTTTGAATTAGCAGTACTCGTCCTGTAGATGGTATGGCACTAGGGGACAGAGGCGTGCGTTCTGAAGTGGATGATAGCCATGAAACCAGTTTATGGGGAGATGACAGGGATGTCCAGGAACAACATAAACTCAAAGTGAGAACCTGGGTTCCAGACAAAGGTCAGCACATGGCTGGAATGAGGCACTGGCCATTTATACATGGATATTTTTGTATTGTATTTGGGAGCTATTAATATCTTGCTGGAGGGTGTTTTTTATATGCAAGAAAACAAGACTTTATTTCTTGGTACCAACGCACTCGTTGGATTCAAAGGAGGCAATTAAATGAACGAGAAAAAAAAAAAAGTTTATTAAGGCTTCACTATAGTTAGATAAGATTTTTTTAAATGATTTTATATTTTTGGATATACTTTTAAGATGATCTAGTATTATGAAAAATAATGTAATTTCTCAATAGTTATGATATTTTTGCATGCATATATATATATATATTTTAAGACTTTTAAAAAAATATTTTAAACAATTATCCAAAAAAATATATAATCATTTGAAAAGCCTATCCAACAATATTAAATCAAGACCTAAGGCAGAGACACAATGTAGACATACAAACTGGAGCAGTCATTACATACAACCAAAAGGCATAACATAATATTTTAAAGAGACTTTAACAGAACCACTACAGCTTGGTTCTGGTGTCTACAGTCTGTCCCTGCAGGCTCCGCAATGTAAGGAAAAAAAAAAAAAGGCAGGGTTTACATTGCTGCCTAATAACACATCTTGTGCCGGTCACTTGAGGGACGTCTTGCAACATTTGTAGGACCGACGTTCAACGTCGCCACGCTCTGCATGGGAGACTCTGAAAGCTTGATTCAATGTATTTCTATGAGGAGATGCTTGATTGGCGCAGTGCGGTGTATCGCCACAAATGCACAATAACCGCCCAATGGGGAAGCAGTGGAATGGATGAGGTCATCAAGACTGATAATCTCAGCCACTGAGGCATGGCAGACCACAGAGATAGAGAGCAGTACTGCAAGGGTAAAAAGGTAAGGAAAAGTACCTTTTCACTTCACGGAGGGGGGGACCTAAACAGTTATCAGGTCACTTAATAATAAATATGCACAACTTCGAATAGTAGACAAGCATAACAGATCTGCATAGAACATTTTGACTTTTACTACTGCTGTAAGTGAACACAATGTTTTCATCATTTCTTCGGTGTCTCAATAAACTTCACAGATTCAGTATTGACTGAACCACAATGTTAAATTATAATAATAAACTATTTGATAAACTAGGTTCAAACAAACTCAAACCCATCAAGTTAATGAAAGCCCTTATACAAATATGCACTATATGAAGATATATATATTACATATTGGGCATCAACACGGATCAGTTCAGTCACCGATAACATTTAATGTTTTTGTTTCTGTGCACAACAAACAGCCGTCCCAGAGTTCCAGTGCAGACCAAGTCCTGCTTTAGGCTGCTTGTACAATGCGCTTGTAGAAGTTCAGACTAATGTTTGTGTCTCTGTTTAGTCTGTACATACCTGGAAGAAGCCTGGAGGGACAGGACCCACTGGCATTCCATCCCCTGGAGGAATGTTTCCTAGAACAGGACTGGGGGCAGCTGCAGCGCTCTGCAAAGAAAGAAAAAAATCTAAAAAATAAGTTGTCATCAGGACATGTTTGTAACAAAACAAGAAACAACCAGCGGAAGAGAAAAATCTGATTTTTATCAAGGCATAGAGCTTCACAGTAAACATCCACAAATTCAAATAAAAAAGCAACTTGTAATTAAATAAATGTCAGTAACTAAATAAAACGAAAAATCCATGTGAATTCTAGCTAGACACCAATTTTTCAGTGTAAAAGTTAACATTAATAACATTAATTTTAATGTTCTCAATAGGTCGGACTTTTGCTAACGTGAATTGTGACTATGATGTAGATGGTATAATGCTGCAAGATTTCAAAAAGGAGTAGGTAAAGGGATCCTATAATGCCAGGAAAATAAACCTGTTTTCCTGGCACTATAGGCTATTGGAGTGCCCCCAGGGCCGGTGCAAGGATTTTTGGGTACATAGGCGAAGATGTATTTTTCCGCTCCGCCCCCCCCCCATTCAAAAATAACATCTTCACCTATGTGCCTCTTAACCAGCCCCTCTCCCCGTCCATTATTGGTCCCCTCCCTTCCCTGTCCCTTTGTGTTCTTCTGACAGTCACACACACTCAATGACAAACACAGAGACTCACTGATCTGACACACACACTGATTGACACTCATTGACAGACACACTGATAGTCACATACAGACTCAATGACAAAGATACTCTCACTGATTTGACAGACACTCACAAACACACACTGACAGACACACACATACACTGACACACTCATACACTCACATGCAACACTCATACACTCACTCACATACACACATACACTCAGTCACTCACAGACACACATACACTCACTCACATACACTCACTCACAGACACACATACACTCAGTCACTCACAGACACACATACACTCACTCACATACACTCACAGACACACACACACACTCACAGACACACACTCAGACACACACACACACGCTCAGACACACAGACACTCACTCACAGACACACACAAACACTCACACACACTCACTCACTCACACAGACACTCACTCACAGACACACACAAACACTCACACACACTCACTCACTCACACAGACAGACACTCACAGACACACACACACACTCACAGACACACACACACACTCACAGACACACACACTCTCACACAGACACACACACACACTCACAGACACACAGACACACTCACACAGACACACTCACACAGACACACTCACACAGACACAGACACACACTCACACAGACACAGACACACACTCACACAGACACAGACACACACACTCACACAGACACAGACACACACACTCACACAGACACACACTCACACAGACACACACACTCACAGACACACACACACTCACAGACACACACACACTCACAGACACACACACACTCACAGACACACACACACTCACAGACACACACACACTCACAGACACACACACTCACAGACACACACACTCACAGACACACACACTCACAGACACTCACACACAGACACTCACACACTCTCACACAGACACTCACACACTCTCACACAGACACTCACACACTCTCACACAGACACTCACACATCACATACATTCACAAATGATTTCAATAAATAAATAATATCCACCCAGCCTCCCTACCTGGAGAGCTGGTGTGGATCATTCCCTGGGGTCCAGTGGGGCTGCTGGGCGGCAGTGCTGCGATCAGGCGCGGCGAGGGAGCTCTAACCTCTCTGCTCTGCTCCCTCGCGGGCTGTCTGCTGATGCCGCGGGAGCCGGAATATGACGTCATATTCCGGCTCCCGCGGCATCACTAGACAGCGCGCGAGGGAGCAGAGCAGAGAGGTTAGAGCTCCCTCACCGCGCCTGATCGCAGCACTGCCGCACTGGGGGCGGAGATGGTGGCCGGCAGGAGGGAGAGTTTTCCCTCCTGCCGATTACTGAAATCTTGCGCCCCGGAGCCGGTGTGCCCTAAGGCGGCCGCCTGTGCCGCCTTATGGACGCGCCGGCCCTGAGTGCCCCCTTCAGCCACCTAACAATCCAGCGCCGGGCTCCCTCGGCACTGGTGACCTCTCCTCCCCCGCCGACGTCAGCTCCCGAGTGGAGCCGAATGCGCAGCCAAGGGCATGCGCGCATTCAAACCTGCCCACAGGAAAGCATTACTCAATGCTTTCCTATGGGCATCATATTTGACACTGGACGTCCAGTGTCAACTAAGTGCAATTTACTCAGTGTCAATCGCGGAAGCGCCTCTAGTGGCTGTCAGGGAGGCAGCCACTAGAGGTTGGATTAAACCTGCAGTGTAAACGTAGCCGTTTCTCTGAAACTGCTATGTTTTCAACTGCAGGGTTAAAACTGGGGGGCAATGGGCACCCAGTCCACTTCATTTAGCTGAAGTGGTCTGGGTGCCTATAGTGGTCCTTTAAAATGACAGACTTTATAAATATTACCACTGCTAAATGTTACTTCGAAGGTCCCAACAGGAAGGTGGCAAAATGCAGATGACAAATTTTGGTGCAACTGATGACAGTTCAATCAAGCACTGACTATGGGCAAAATAGATTTTACGAAACTCACAGCTATGTCAGTAGTAGTGCATTTAGATCTCCAAGTCAGTCAAGTATGAATATAGTACGCAAATACAAGAATACCTCTTATAGTACACACCCAGTAAGTCACATCTCAGAATAATAGACAAGTGTAAATAACTCTTACAAGTTTATGTTAAATATGAGCATCATTGCAGATGAACTATGAAAGGCTGCATTGATTAAAGGAATACTCCACATCCTGCAGTAGAGGATATAGTTCCAGTAGTGTCCTTGTGCCGCTTCAGAGTTAGTAGTGAAACCAAATGGTAGAAACAACTTACCCTCTGTTTCACTGTGCTATAGACAGTTTTTTGAAACCTTGGGGTTCACACTGTGGTGGTCAGGAGCATTACTAGAGGACCTAAAGACCAGGAGCTACAACCCGAAACCATACCCAAGTCCAACTATGAACATCTTCTATATTACATATACATTAACTATTTAAATGACTAGAGAATATTATATATACCTATATTTATAACCTTCACACCTGCTGTATTAACCCCACACAATGCTGTATTAACAACGCATTATCCCAAACTTGCAGAATTAAACCTGCACCCACAGCATTTAAGTGTCATTGTTTGGGGCCTTTACATAGTTTGCAAAGACCACAGGTGGTGAATGCGCTGATGGGCGTCCAAGGCCGCAGGCAAAGGAGACTTTTACTTTCATTAACCGGTCCACATGGCCTCCGCCATTGGTCTTCCAGCTCATGGTGCTTCGCAAGTAGTCAAAGAGAGTGCAACACTGTGGTCAATGGAGGATCCTGCTAGGTAGATATTATTTTGTCAAGTGTAGGAAAATACTAAGACAAAGTAATCCTTCCTTTGTCTTAGTAAATAATTTGACTGCGTTGAAATTTCACTGATCACGTTTAAAGTTTTGACAAATCCGACATGCAGCCATTTAGTAATTTCACACATGCCGTTTAAAGGTTAAATAAAGCAAAATTGGACAGTGATAAATGAAAGAGGAAAAATGTTCCACACAACAAACATATTTTAATGAAATTACTGGCACACTCTAAACATTAATGGGAAAAAGAGTGCCAATGCGGCAGAGCAGGCGACATTAAATTCGTTGGCACAATTTACAATTGTTTTGTATCCTACACCTGTAATTCAATGGCTTCTTCCTTCTATTTCATAGCATAGGCAATTTAATTTAACCAATATTTTATAAATAAAGCAAATTGATGTTACATCAAAAAGTCATTATACTAATGAGGTTTTCAATATACGGGTAGCACTGCTATGTTTTCGCTGATGTCCTCCCATTGTCTAGCAGGCATTTTATAAAATAGAACTCATTACATGTACTGAGAAAAACAATTCGGCCATTGAAAATTTAATATACTTAAACCACAGTAATAAAGCAAACAGATCATTTGTTTTAAATGTACTTATTCAGAAGCCTTATAAAAACACAGGGAAATATTTTTAACCTACTATCAGAGACACTCAAAAGATTCTTGCCAACTCCTTGAATTTCTTCGACATTTTCTTACTATCCTCTTCTAATAATATAGATTTATTGTAATTATTATTTTTCCCCATGAATAATACATTGAGATTTTACTAGGTCAGCCAGTTATTTTCTTCCTTAACACTTTAGTGACTGTACAATTGCATAATTTGCGCACAGTGTGTACTGTTGTTCTATCATACATCTAAAACTATTTTACTTCCCGTCTCGATTAGCTCTGTCTCCTGTTAGATTGTAAGCTCTCAAGGCCAGGGCCACCAGTCCTTCTGTGTAAGTATCCAGTTTGGTGTATGTTATCTTTCTCATATGTCAAATTTTCTAAAACTCTTATATCAAGAACATGACCGTGAATCATTTTATGCCGATTGTTGTTATGTTTATATTACAGTTCACACATTATTATATATAACCCTTATATTTTAACAGCGTTATAAAATTTGCTGGCAAAAAAGTAAAACTTCAATATTTTATATTATATATACACCCTATATGCCCAAAAATAAGGTAGAGGTCTACCCACTGGAAGCTGGATCCTGGTCTTGAGTCCAGGGTGGGTGGAGGACGGCGAGATCCCCAACCAAGCTGCAGCGGTTTGTGGGGTTTACGGTGGTTATGGTGTTCAAGTACAGTGCTTATGGTGCTTGCAAGTATTAGGAAGTAGCGATTGACAGAGGTACCCGGTTAGGGTGCCAGGCAGTCCGTCACAGCAATGTATTAACTATCCACTTACTTCAGGTGGAAGGGGTTTTCAGCCACACTTTTTTCGTGTGTGTGTGTGTATATATACACAATATATATATATCATACACACACACAAATTAATTTTAAAAGGTTTACATCATACTATTTTTTTTTTTATTTCAAGCCGGACTGCAGATCTTTTATGTCTAAATTGGAATCAAGCGGTCTTTTATGTCTAAATTGGAATCATGCCAATTTCGTGGGCATATTGCCAGGGTGGCTGCCTGCTTTAAGCATTCGTTTTCTGTAAAATCAGTATTTCTCCTTTTAATTATATTTAAAGACATCAATGAAACATAGCAACACGTGAATGACATTTAGAATCCAGGAACAGATTAGAATGTCACTAGCAATGGAGGTGATGTAACATGGCTGGCTTCTCATTAACTGACTTAATACATTGGTCACTAGTATTTAAACACTTTCTTAGAATGATCGCACCAGTCATGAAGCTGTGAGAGCACAAGACTTCTGGAGTCAGGCTGTAATGCAATAGGAACCTGTCAATTACCAAAGTGCCATCTCCAGGCTACGTGCGTAGGGATTCACAGAGATTGTAGAGCAAAGCTGGCTTTGCACAAAGTGTCTTAAGTCCAGGATTTTTGCAGTGAGCTCGATATAATCAGTCTTTAATAATCTGCATTATATATGTGGCCTTCTGTAAGGAAAGGATAGGGGAGGGAGCAGCTGACAGCTATTCATTAAATCATGCAACAAGGAATTGATGCAAAATCCTTTTAAGTTTTTATGTAAAACTACACAGCAGATGCGGACCATCGGCTACGTGAAAACAGAACTCAGAACTTATTTATTTCATGGAGTGAGGAATAGAGTATTCGTATATCTGAAGCTGGTACTATTGTTTTATCATTTCCAGTCAACTCCTATGGCTTGCCCCTTGTTACAATACATGTAGATGTGGCTTTAAAGTGAAATACAATTTAAGGTCAGAGTAGCCGAAGCCGAGGAGGAATGAGGGATATGCGATAACTCCCGGATCTGAAAGCGTTCACTGACCACAAGTTTTTAGTTTACCTAGTTTTGTATTTTCGTTATTTTCGTATTTTCGTTAAGTGCTTTACACACAGCATATCTCTGCTTTCGCCATATCTGCAATCTGAAATGCAAGTTTAAATGGATATGCATGTTTTACGGATTCTGCAGGGAAGGTGTTCATTACAAAGTGAACAACGTTATGCATTCAAAGGACACACAAATACGCTTCATTTCAAATGGCAATCTGATTAACCGTTGTTAACACTAAAAAAACCCATTTCAAAGCAAAAAGACATACAGTGATGGAAAAAAGTATTTGATCCCCTGCTGATTTTGAACATTTGCCCACTGACAAAGAAATTATCAGTCTATAATTTTAATGGTAAGTGTATTTTAGCAGTGAGAGACAGAATAATTTTTTTTTTTTTTTTTTTAAATCCAGAAAAACACGTCAAAAAAGTTATAAATTGATTTGCATGTCAATGAGTGAATTAAGTATTTGATCCCCTATCAATCAGCAAAGTTCTGGCTCCCAGGTGTCTTTTATACAGGTAACGAGCGGAAATTAGGAGCACTCTCTTAAAGGGAGTACTCGTAATCTCAGCTCGTTACCTGTATAAAAGACACCTGTCCACAGAAGCAATCAATCATATTCTAAACTCTCCACCATGGCCAAGACCAAAGAGTTGTCCAAGGATGTCAGGGACAAGACTGTATACCTACACAAGGTTGGAATGGGCTACAAGACCATCGCCAAGCAGCTTGATGAGAAGGTGACACAGTTGGTGCGATTATTCGAAAATGGAATAAACACAAAATAACTGTCAGTCTCCCTCGGTCTGGTGCTCCATGCAAGATCTCACCTCGTGGAGTTTCAATGATCATGAAAATGGTGAGGAATCAGCCCAGATCTACAAGGAAGGATCTTGTTAATGATCTCAAGGCAGCGGGGACCATAGTCACCAAGAAAACAATTGGCAACACACTAGCATGGTCCCCCTGCTCAAGAAAGCACATGTACAGGTCCTTCTGAAGTTTGCCAATGATCATCTGAATGATCCAGTGGAGAACTGGGTGAAAGTGTTGTGGTCAGATGAGACCAAAATCAAGCTTTTTGGCATCAACTCGCCGTGTTTGGAGAAGGAGGAATGCTGCCTATGACCCCAAGAACACCATCCCCACCGTCAAACATGGAGGTGGAAACATTATGCTTTGGGGGTGTTTTTCTGCTAAGGGGAGAGAACAACTGTATCGCATTTAAGGGACGATGGACTGTCAAATCTTGAGTGAGAACCTCCTTTCCTCAGCCAGGGCATTGAAAATGGGTCGTGAATGGGTATTCCAGCATGACAATGACCCAAAACACACAGCCAAGGCAACAAAGGAGTGGTTCAAGAAGAAGAACGTTAAGGTCCTGGAGTTGTCTAGCCAGTCTCCAGACCTTAATCCCATAGAAAATCTGTGGAGGGAGCTGAGGGTTCGAGTTGCCAAATGTCAGCCTTTAAAACCTTAATGGCTTGGAGAGGATCTGCAAAGAGGAGTGGGACAAAATCCCTCCTGTGATGTGTGCAAACCTGGTGTCAACTACAAAAAACGTCTGACCTCTGTGATTGCAAACAAGGCTTTTGCCACCAAGTACTAAGTTGAAGTGGTCAAATACTTATTTCACTCATTGATATGCAAATCCATTTATAACATGACATGCATTTTTCTGGATTTTTTTTCCTTCTTATTCTGTCTCTCACTGTTAAAATACACCTACCATTAAAATAAGAGACGAATCATTTCTTTGTCAGTGTGCAAACGTTCAAAATCAGCAGGGGATAAAATACTTTTTACCCTCACTGTAAAATGGGCCTGATAGTATACTCTGAATACTCACACACTATGTATATAAACTAACTGACAAGTACACAGTGTCTATTCACTAAACAAACAAGTAAAATGTCAGCGCAAAATAACACGGCTGAGGATTTCTCCAGTTCTGATATTCCAACCGTGTCAAATTTCCTACAAACCCTGTTTAGTGAATACATGTTTAAAGCTGTCTGCATAGAAGTCTAACAATTGTATTTGGACATGCTAGCTGTCCCATAAAGCTAAATAAAACACAATGATGTACATTCTTCCTGTACTAGAGAAAGCACTGCCACATATAGCAGCAAGTCAATCTTCTTCAGGTCAAATGTCAAGCACAATAAATGATTTTAGGATCATTCGGATGGATAAGAGTATTACTTATACAAGGAATCGAGGTGCTGTTGTGTGCATTATCCCTCTGCAGAAGAGGAATTTCTTGAAGAAACGATTGAAACCTTTTCTGAAAATCAATAAACCAACCCTTCTATTGCTGGCAAGCATGTGATAAAAGGTCCAGGTAAAACATTTAACCTGCATGGTGGCAGCCTTACTGCACGCTCTGTATGTAAATATATATCATTTATTACATAAGTATTCCTATCAACAACAGTCATTTTAGTTGCTGGAGGCTATGGTTCCAGAGGTGTGAGACCCAGCCAGATGAAGTCATTAAACATATTGCGTCACACGAGGCAGATCTATGCAACATTAATTGACACAGTCCTATATTAGATCTCTGAGCAGATGCTCCTCATTTTTCCTACATAAACATTTCAATGGAAGTAGATTGCTCCGTACTATTCTTAAAGTGGCACTGCCAATGTTTGTTGTTTTTTACGGTTCATTTCTTTAAGCCCCCTGTATCTTAATTGTTATAATTCCTCCCTTGCTTTTTGCATTTATTTATATTTATATTTATCATTTCTTCCTTGTGCTGGGTCTCCATATTAGGACACAGCCATTTTGTTCTTGTCTGCTCATGACATCTGCTGTTTGCCCTTCAGTGCGGCTTATTTTACTGATAGATTATGGGTAAATTTAATTGGCCATAGGAAGCATTGGGAGGCTATTGAGCATGTGCAGCAAAATACCACTTTGCGCCAATCAGAATCTTCTGATAGAGATGCATTGAATCAATGGATCTCTATGGAGAACATTCAGAATTTCCATGAAGCGCTTTGCAGCAATGACACAGAAAGCAGGTTGTCTGAGTGACTGCCACTATAGGGGCTTCTAGGCAGTAATGTAAATAGACACTGCCTTTTCTCTGAAAAGCAGTGTTCGCATTAAACAGATACTTTAGACACTAGACGCACCACATTAAGCTGTAGTTTATACCTACCAAATATCACTTTTTGACATACAATACAATTGGTGTCCATGATTTCTGCCCTGGTGTCCTTCTGTCTTGGTGCAATGAAATATTGGTTGTGTAAGTGTGTAAGCCACATAGCAGCAGTAATGTGCCTTTAAACCGCGTCAGATTCATTCTGAAATTAGTTACCTACTCCCCAATCCCTGTGCAGAAGGGATGGAATTTAAAATAAGTTGAGCAGAATCTGGCAGGTGATCCTGCAGAATTATACTAATGAGTGGAGCTAGGAAACCACAATCTGAGCCTGTAACATGATCCTGGTCAAAGACGACTCCAAATATAATACAACATGGAAGCTCCCTAAAATATTAATACCTGCCTCTTCACCAACCTGACTTCCCATAAGATACTGCTTAGAACTATAAATCAAGATCTACACCCCTTCTTGTAGCAATTGTTGGGGAGTTTATTAGAATTTTAACACACTAATAAACCCAGAAAGTAAATTAGACTGTCTAAATAACACAAATGGACGGTCATCTACGGTCAAGGACACAGATGTACAGATAGAAAGACAAGCATAAAGGCACAAAAAATAACATCTTTATTTAAGCTGCTTCTATAAAAAAAAAAATTTTCTGAGCACTCTATATTTCATAAAACGCACAAGAAAAAGTAAGAATTAGGTTTCCTTATGTATAGCGGTCAAGTTGACAAAACTTGACAATGGGTGGAGATTAAGCAAGATTCTGTTTAATTTGTTTCTCATTTATCCACAATCCATCAGTACATCCGACAGAAGGACAAACAGCAGACATGGGCAGAGGAGAAAATGGCGGCAGCCAGATAGTGAGACACCGTGAAAAATAAAATAAAATAAGAAAATGGAAATAAAGGCAACAGGGGAGCATAAGGAAAGGGGGAAAACCACACAAACACCCAGAAAATGACATGTCTGCTTTGTTACATACATGTTTTACAGATGTTTTCCTATCAAACCCTCTTTGCGCTGGACAGCTGGTTTCTCATAAATAAAATAAAATTGGTTTGAATTTCCTGAGAAACTTGTCAAAAAACACTTTCATGCGAGTCTCATGGATATACACTTAATGTACAGAATGTGTGCAGTCAACACAGCCTTAAATATTGTATCATGACAATTCAATGCCATACTATTCCAGTAGGTGTCACTCTCAAACTCCCTTTTAACATGTTCAAAATACTGTCAATTTTTTTGTTGTTCCCGTGCTAGTGAGGAGCAGAACATAGACTCAATTGGAAAGTGACAGGGCTCTACACTTCTCGGAAACCACAAAACACAAAGTTTATCTACTTTGGACTTGCCTGGAAATAACATTTGAAACTAGCAAAATGATTGGGAGTGTAACGGTGTGAACGCTGCTTTATGAACATTAACTGCTGGCTGTAACTGGTTTGGGACATACCTCTCCCCATTTTATCAACATACACAGCTAATCATGTATCAAGCCAGTAATTTTAAAAAAAAAAAAAAAAAATCAGTTTAATGGGTGTTTTAGCAGCCAAACCGGATTAAAATACTAGGTTTGGATTCAACATCAAATACATTTGAAAACACTCTGAAAACCGTCCAGCCTGTCTCATTGCAACTACTTAGTTAGTCGTCCTACTGCACTGTGCTTCACAATATGTTGGCGCTTTAAAATAATAATTCTTGCAGTTTGGCTACTCTGGCCTTAAATATGAAATTCACTTTAATAAAGAACTCTGAGATAGTCTGAGCCACGGACAACAGCAGACACAATCCTTTAACTATACAAAGGTTTATATGATACAATCATGTATGTAAAGGGTTAAAGTAAGCAATGGGTTGGGCTATGTTTATTCTTTATGGCTGGCATAACCAGAGCATACAATGTATCTATGGTCCCATGTGCAAACACTGAGGGTGCATGCGCGACTATGGCCGTATAGTATAAGCTTGTAAGGCATTCTCTTATTAGATGCCAGAGTACATAATGGAGTGTAGATGGATCACAGGGCAATGATGTCACCCTGACAAAGCAGTGCTTAGGTACGTTTGTTTTATCCTTGCCTCCGCCGCACTCATTTAAAAAAGTGTTTATTGTGTGGATACTGCTATTTTTCAGTGGCAACAATTTCAATAAGAGTAGATAAAAAATTGATATTGCTTATTTGTTCGCAATATGGTCACTTTTTAAACAAAAAGAGGGAGTTAACGGATGCCTCACTCTGCGTGGAATACATACGTGGTCTTTTCTTTACCTTCACACATTACTTTACTAGCTATTCATGTCCAGTGCCATCTGCCATGGAATAACAAAAGAGATAAAGACAGAAGGGGATACGTTTAGTCAGCAAGCACAGCGCAAACAATAATCTGGCGAACATCCGGCTTAGAAAGTTGCGGAATAAATAGGAAGCCCAGAGTTCGCATTGCTTCTCCACTGATGCATGTGTGCAGTAGTCGCAGGTTATTCTGCAGGGCTTAAAGCAACAAAATATGATTGGCATGGTAGAATGACTAATTTAACCCTAACTCCCAGATTAAGTCAAACATTAAGGAAAGTTTTCTCTTTTCTTACAGTGAACACATTCCCTACAGTTCGCATCCCATGTACATTACCTTTGCCATGGTATCAATTGTCCTGCATTTTTAAAGCATAACTATTAATACAATTATTACTAATTTGGCAGAAACAGTTAATATCGGGGTTTAGTTACTACATGGTCTCCTCTGTATTATAAACCAGTATTAAAAGGACACTCACAGGCAATTCCCTCAGTAACACCTCAAGCAGACAAACCAAAGTGTTTCCTGCCTTACTCGCTCAAACTACAGTGAGTGTGGTTAGGTAACATTAAGATAATATAAGAGAGATGATCCAAAGATTGTATTTAAATATCGATACCACCATTAATCATGCTAGAATTCTATGAGTTATGATGCATTGACAAATTCAGCAAAATATTAAACAGCTACCCTGCAACATTTAGAGAAGACACATTATAAATTAGTTATACTGGATTGGAAGCTCCTAATCCTCAGGATACCATGCCAAATGATGTCAAGCAGCTATTGTAAAAAATGTTTTGCCAACCGGGCGATGGAAGCTGTAGCTATACGGTTTATTGATTCTTCCTCTACACTACATGTGGTCATGGTTTTGTCTACATAAACAGTGCAGATGTGAGTCTAGGTGCTCTAGATATAAAGGATTGTAATAACTGAATGCATGTTTAACCAATCACACTGCTACACCCCGTGTTTATTTGGTCCATTTCACGGTTGTCAGAGTCTGAAGAAGACTTGATCTATGAATTCCCTACAATGCCTGTACTTTGTTACATCTTGGGTACATCTTGGGTACGGCACTTTGCACAAATCTTAATGTTCTGCTTACGCACAGGTGCAAAAAGGAAGCACGTTTTTCTGCGTGTCGTACGGCAGTCAGCCTGACTTAAAACATTTAGATCAAGTACCCTGCACGGTGGGAGGAAATATATTTGCATCTCTTCTCCTAGATAGCTTGATAAATAACTAAATGAAAATGTGATACACTTGGCTACCCACGGCTGTAATGATTTAGTACAAGAATCTGAATGAAAAACAAGGCTGTAACAATCTCACAGACCAAGAAAACAAGAAAACAAGATGGGATATACACTGCACTTGAGAAAAAAAAAAAGAAGAAAAAAATAAATAAAAATAAAAGTTAACTCAACAAAATATATGCAAGATACAAAACAGATTAAAGCACCAGGTGCATATTGACCAATCTATGGGAATTATTGATTGCCTACCTGCTAAATATAAACCTAAATAACATACAAGTAGAATTAAACTGTGTGAGATATGTGCCGCTTCATTTTCCAATCTCATCATCTCCTAATGACCAAGTTATCATTAAAACCTGCAGAGAATGAGAATACAAATCTTTTAATGCTTCAGATAAAATGTGTTTAAAAGCAGTAATATGTAAAAGCTGCAACAGAACAAAAGGTGGAAGTGCCCATTTTCTATGACATCATTATCAAAAAATAGGATTGAATGCTTTACCTTAATTAAATAGAGCCCACTTGCAATCTCTCTACCATAACGGATTATTTTATTTATTTTTTATCTATGAAGTGGTTAACACGGTGGTTGCTTGAAAGACAAACAGTCAGCAGAACCCCATTTTATCTCTACAACAATTCAAATTCTTTGACGAATCAGGTAGAGTGATCAGTATGAGGTGTCTTTCATATCGGCAGGCAATGCTTGTAAGATGCCATGCGTATGCCTAATGTGGTGTAAGTCACCACACAAAAAAAAAAATCATATTTTGGTGCATGCTGACTCGATAACAATGCACCCTTCCTGAAGAGATTTCTGGTGACCAGTTCAGTAACAGGAATGTACAGATGACATTAGGTCATCCATCAAAACTCAAAGAAAGGAAATTTCACTAGCACCTACAGAAACTGTTCTACATAATTACAGGGCTTTGGGACTTCCTGCCTAGAGAGGTTATACTATTAAATTCAAAGGGGCTGGAAGTTTTGTTTTCTGAATAGACTGGACTTTAGAAATCAAAGTAGGTGTTTTGATATAAGGAGAAATTGGATTGCCATTATGGAGTCCTAAAGGGAAAGCTGCTCCTTAGATGTCCAACAGTAAATTACCCCGCTTTCCGTTGTAAGAAAAAACAATGAATACAGTTTGGGCATTTGTTATTGAGCACATCTCTATATTTTGCATATTTCCAGACCTTTGGACAAAGCATTCATTCCCATGCAGTTTATTTACATATTCAATAGAACTTTATAAAAAGCTGGTACATTCAAGTAAGTAACACAATTTGGATTCCACAGCACAGAATGTCCTAGTAATGGCACCCGCCTTTCACTAATTTATTTGCCTCTGTAAACACTACTGACATGATACTAAGGTGATAAAGAAATATAGTTAAAAATAAACAAACAGTTAATGTTTTGGTAGCTATTGACACTCTATGCCCTAACCTGGAAAATGGCAGTTACTCGTTCAGTCAAAAATATGTGTGTCATGTGAGGAGGTGCATACTGTTTGTGAGTATTATGTACCATTTGTCATGTCTGAATTTACCAGCTCTTTCACTGTAACTTTATGGAACCAGTCTCGGTTTAGTCTGATTAAAGGGATACTCAAAAAACAAATTAACACTCCCCCCCCCCCCCATGCTGTACTCCTAGCATTAAACTATATAAGTGACTGATT
Source organism: Pelobates fuscus (assembly GCF_036172605.1). NCBI lineage: Eukaryota > Metazoa > Chordata > Amphibia > Anura > Pelobatidae > Pelobates > Pelobates fuscus. The sequence continues at coordinate 38,644,004 of NC_086321.1, read as the reverse complement.
ACTATTAGTATTTATATAGCGCCAACATATGCTAAAGACTACGCTATTATAGAAAGGGGAAACGTTGAAGAAGACACTGATCAAACATGCTTCCAATCTATGAAGGTTTGAGCTAGGCGGATACATATTGTTAGCTGTTGCCCAGGGACACTTACTGGTAAGGTGGTTTGACCAATGTGAACATCCCACCATTAAGGGTGCATAGTGTCCAGCAATACCTGTAATTTAATTCAGTACAAGAAAGAAGATGCCTTGTAAAACTGCAGCATGGCATTGCAGACATGCTGCAATTTTTATATCGTAGAGCTTTAGATTAGCATATACACACATAAGTCTAAGGAAAAAGGCACATGCACGTACTCTAAAAAAAAAGTAGAAATCACTAATAGAATGAGAAAATCCCGTACAATTTCCTCTTTAAATAATAAAAATTGGAAGGTCAAATTTTTGCACTTTCAAATTTTTTTTTAATTCATTCATTAATTCATTCATTAATTCAATAAATAAAACATCCTTTAATCTACCTACCTTCAATGTTAGTTAAATTAAGAGGAACTGCATGTAAATGTGAAAGTAAATATTGCAATAAGCACGCAGATATGAAATTCTTTATAATGAATAGTTAATTCAGCAGTATACACGGTGAACATGGAGCAGGATGCAGTGCTATTTAGCTATTGCTCCAAACTAACTCACAGCCAATGCTGCTAATAGGTCTCCTGTCACATACAGCGGCAGTAAAGGGTTTGATGTGAATTTATTCTCGCAGTCGATGCAATGATTTCCCTGTATATAACTCGATAAACAAGGCTGCTTTGGATATCAGCTGCTGCTAGTGCTGGTATATTAAACTACTGAATTTCCTGCCATGTTTGGGTATCTATTTGCCATCGGTATTGAGGTACCGATTGAGAAAGCCCGGTGGACGGGCAAAACGTGTCTCGGGAGAGGGAGAGCCAGAGGACCTTGAAGCACTTTTGAACACTTTGCTGATTTTTTGTTTATTTGTGTTTTTAATGTACAATACATTCTTGTAAAGGGTTGTGCCACGTTAACAGGCACACAAGTGAACATACCTAGAGCCAGGTTCCTTGGACTCCAGTAAAGGTGAGCATAAAGCATAAAGGTCATTCCTGAATGTCAACTCTATAACACTAGGAGTATTATCTCCTATTGTTTCACTCTTGTCTCCTTGGAAGTATATACCACAGAATCTGGGAAGGGGATTGTGTCACCTAAGTACACTACTGCAAGAACGACCTGAGCCTGTCATAGCTGGCTCAAAACCATGTGAGTTTAACCATCACTACTTCACATAGGGGTCTTATAAGTTTAAAGTTATCTGCACAATAGAGATCTTTTTCCTTTTTTAGGACACCAAGAAATATTTGTTGCTCCCCAACTAGGGGGAGGTGTTTTATTGTATATACACACACCATTAGATGTGCTCCACTCTATAGATTGGTGGTGGTTTGCTCCTCCAATAATCTTGTTTTGTAAACTATAAAATTAGACCCTTTGAGTGCCTAATATTTATTTGCCGAAAGAAACAAAGTTGTAGACAACCTATTGTTTTTGTTGAGATTTTTTTTTATTTTTTAAATGATTAATCAAGCATCGTCTGCACTTTTTATGTTACAGATCTGTACATTGCTTTGTAAGGTTATGAATGGAATTAGATTCAGTTTTGTTCAACAGAAGTAGATTGGTCACGTGGTTTATGGCCATATCGGATTGCACAACATTTTTTAAACTTCTTCTATGAAACAGTTTGTGAGAACAAAACATTTTGCAAAGTATCAACAGCAAGCTCCACCACCATGGCTGTTCAAAGCATATGGATATAAAATTCCAGATGGCCGCCACAAGTCAAATTGCATAAATGTGCACCTATTTCACTTTGGAATTGTAACACAACTTGTTAAACATTTGATTACTCCATACCATAAGTGCTAAAGGTTAAATGGGGTCAAAAAGATCATTCTGGATTAATAAAACATTGTCAAACTGTAGAAGTCTATGTTAAGCTGCTATAAATGAAATATAGAGCCCATATAGCACATGGTGCAGTAATGATATGCTTTTTTTCTGAACATTTTTTATAAACGTAAAACCTGTTTATCTAGCAGATGTGATAACCCAGGGAGGGGCAACCTGTGACACTCCAGATGTGGATTGCATCTCCCTTATGCTATGCCTACCGCACTTATAACCTATGCTCAGCAATAGACAATAAGTCATGTGGTTTTGCAGTCATTTTTAAATATTAAAAAACATTACAGTGTAATTTTCAGTTTTGTAACCTGCATTCTATTTGTATCGTTGTACCGGTATTTGGTCAATGTTGTAAAACACAAATATTTAGATAAATCTGTGGTATGAGTGTAGCGACCCTATAGTTTTATTCCTGCAATAAAATATTGCGGTTTAGTAGGTAAGGCAATCTAATGCATGCAGGGTTAACAGTCCTGACAGTCACTAGATGTGCTTTCTCTGAATAACCAGGTCCGACTTGATTTTTCAATCAATTACAGCTCAAAGAGAGCATTTGTAGTTGGCACAGAGAAGCATTTTGGTGCGCATGCACACTAGCCTCCGAATGCATCAATATTGGGAAGCATTGGATTTGTAGAGACAATCAAAAGTAACGGTAAGCAAATCACTTTACTTACTTCATTGGGGGAGGGCAATAATCTAGCTAGGTACTAGGATACTATAATATTAGGAACACAAACATGTATTCCTTTTTTTGTGTTTCTTTAATTTTGCTTGCATGTAATAGGGTGTTTTTCGCCAAATATGATAAATTAATAAAAAAAAAATAAACAAACACACACAATCATTTATTATAAATGTATTTTTAATCTCTCACGGTCATTTTTAAATTCTGGTAACTCCGACCATAGATAATGCCTTGCTAAGGAATTTCTTAAACTCCTTTAGTCTATTTATAGCTCTCATTGTGTTAACATTGTGGACACTTCTCGAAAATGATCACTGAAACTTCGTTTTTGACCTCGTCATTCAATAAACATCACTGGGGGAAGTTGTGTACCACTGTGAAACCTACTGTAGAAAGATAATTAATGATATATACTGAACTATTTACAAATACTTCTCCTGCCACTCCTTTGCAAAGCAAAACGTGGCATTCCTGCCAATTTCGGCAACATTTCAACACATAAAATGCACTTGTCTCATTCAAGGTTGAATGGGAATGAGACTTTTTGCACAGGCAAGCATTTTCTTTTGTCATAGATTCTGGCTGAGAACACTGTTACAGCAGGAAATAAAAATTACACCGCTCAGGAAGGAAGATAATAGGCTCCCCTCCTCTAAATGCCATTAGGCGACTTCCTGAATGTACAAGAAGAACATCAATTGCTAATATATGTTAGCACCAGCAACAATATGTGCTAAAAGGCACATACACACATTCTATATATTTGTATACTGGAATGCATCTAAAAGTTCATATTCAACTTAAAAAAGATGGCTTTCACACATAACAAGATCACAGATGGCACTCAAGCTGGCAAAGCATCATGGGCACCATAGTCCTGAAACATCTAGTGTTTCAAGGTTAGCCATCATTGGACAATATTGTTTAAAATCATGTATATAAACGGCTAACAAACCCTTATAACAGACTTTTATTCAGCTAGTTTTGGTACCTTTGGAAACATTTTCTAAAAGTGCAATACATAGAATGTGACGGCAGATAAGAACCATTCGGCCCATCTAGTCTGCCCAATTTTCTAAATACTTTCATTAGTTCCTGGCCTTATCTTATAGTTAGGATAGCCTTATGCCTATCCCACGCATCTACCACTTCAGCTGGAAGGCTATTCCATGCATCCACTTCAATATTCCACTGGTTTTCACTTGTGCATTTTTGCACTACCAAATGCTGTTATAAGGAATTACCATGGGCTCTAACACACCATATTAGAAAAATTTATGTGAAATACTGAAAATCTGGGTCTCAACTGACGGCTCTCAGCCAGTGAATACTGTCTAAACCTGGCATGATAACACAAATTTCTGTTTTAGAACATTAGCTCAGATCAAATCCAGGGAGGTCGCCCAATAAAACCAAGAGTCAAACCGTTCATAAATGTGTAACCACTAGAGACCACGGAGGCGTTTCTGTGAGTTTCCTTTTATGATACAATGATATTTTGGGGGTCGACACAACTCAAGGCAAGTGGGCTGCCAGAAAAAATAAAAAAAATAAAATAACGGCACGATGTTGCCTGCAACTCCTTGCCTGTAAGTAAATGCCTACCTACATTTCCTCCAACAAGCATTATATATATATATATATGCCGAGATTTTGAAATAATCGTGCCTCTTTAAAAGCCAACGATTACAGAGACGTGCATGGTTGTACAAATGCTCCTTTTATTTTTGTATCTATAAGAGGATCTACAATCTATTGACTTGAGGTAGAATTTTGATTTCAACAGCGACAAGAATTATTATAGTAGTACAACCAAGAATATCTGGAATCAAGAAGGTAAATCAGTAGGCCTCATTCAAGCATACATTCTACATGAAACAAACTAATCAGTTACATTATGACAAATCGGCACTCTGATACTCCTGTATATCTACACACATATATAAACAAATAACCCTATGATTGTTTTTTAACCCCTTAAGGACTGAGCCAAATGTACACGTTGTGAACAAAACAAAACCTGGCATTTGCACTATATGTCTGTCCAACCGTAATTCACCTCTTTCATATTAAATACACCCCCCTTATTATATATCATTTTATTCAGGGGAAACAGGGCTTTCATTTAATATCAAATATTTAGCTATGAAACATAATTTAATATGAAAAAAATGGGAGAAAATAAGAAATTTAGTTATTTTTTTAGTTCTACACGACATTTTAACTGTCAATGTCATAATACTGTTTGCTTTTACTGCAATAAAATACACATATTTGTTTTCAGCAAAGTCTCACGTGTAAAACAGTACCCCCTATGTACAGGTTTTATGGAGTTTTGGGAAGTTACAGGGTCAAATATAGCACGTTACATTTGAAATTGAAATTCGCCAGATTGGTTACGTTGCCTTTGAGACTGTATAGTAGCCCAGGAATTAAATTTACACCCATAATGGCATACCATTTGCAAAGGTAGACAACCCAAGGTATTGCAAATAGGGTATGTCCAGTCTTTTTTAGTAGCCATTTGGTCACAAACACTGGCCAAAGTTAGCGTTGGTATTTGTTTGTGTGTGAAAAATGCAAAAACCGCCAATTTTGGCCAGTGTTTGTGACTAAGTGGCTACTAAAAAAGACTGGACATACCCCGTTTGCAATACCTTGGGTTGTCTACTATTGCAAATGGTATGCCATCATAGGGGTAATTTTAATTCTTGGGATACCATAGGGTCTCAAAGGGAACGTAACCAATCTGGCAAATTTTAATGTGAAAAAAATGAAACACAAGCCTTAAGTGTTGTTTGTGCGTAAAAAATGCAAAAAACTTCACTTTTACTGGCAATATCATCGTTGTAATACATTTTACCGTTTTGAAACACTAATATTTGTGTTCAGGGAAGTCTCCCGAGTAAAACAGTACCCCCCCCCATGTACAGGTTTTATGGTGTCTTGGAAAGTTATAGGGTTAGATATAGTGCTAGAAAATTAGATTCCCTATACTATCGGTATGGGTTGTCAGCCAGGTCCCACTAATTGTAATTAATTAAGATACCTAATTATGTAAAAATATTACATAAATATATATATATATATATTATATATATATAAATTTGTTTTAGATTTTTATTTATATATAGGTACATATATAGTGATATATACGTATATATTTATGTATATAGATATATATATATTTTATTTCGTTCTACGTGTATTTTGATATAAATATATATATTAATATCACAATACAGTTAGAACAAAATAACACATCTATATATTTTTTTTTAGATTATATATAAATATATATATATATATATATATAACAATAATTATATATATATATTTAATCAGTATCAGTCTACGTGTAATTTGATATTAATATATATATATTAATAGTAAATATTAACACTTATTTAATTTATTTTATTTGATCTCCAGCCAGCAGGGGGACTAACTCATTACAGTTAGTCCCCCTGCTGGCAATGCACCAGGCAGCTAACCCGGCCATGTGATTGTGAGGAGTGGGGGGCTGCAGGACGTCGATGGGCCACGGGGGGCTCCCTGGGAGTACCCCCAACCGTGATCGCCGGCGACCGGGTAAGTAAAAAAAAAAATGGAGGGCGTATCTATTACGCCCTGTGGCGTTTAGAGACGCTTAGAATAGGGCGTAATAGTACGCCCTCCAGTTCTAAGGGGTTAATATATATTTGTGTTAAGGGCTCATGATAGTACAGAAGATACAAACACTGATAAGTGTAGGATGGTATTAAAAGAGCAAGTCGGTTGTGGTGTGCCGGAACCGACGATGAGGTAGGCCTGTAAATAAAGAGGGCCCACCAAGAAGAAATGTAAAGAGAAAAGGAGTTAATAATGAGGAGTGGGTGGGAGGGTGATGCAGCGCTGACCTCGAACGATATGGAGCCAGGTAAGGGGTGTCCCTTAAGTAGGGAAGAGGTGTGTCATACGCCCCTCCCACAATTACAGGCCAAAAGGCCTTAATACTTGTGTTAAGGGCTCATGATAGTACAGAAGATACAAACACTGATAAGTGTAGGATGGTATTAAAAGAGCAAGTCGGTTGTGGTGTGCCGGAACCGACGATGAGGTAGGCCTGTAAATAAAGAGGGCAAAAGTAGAATATCACATTTATTACATACCAGCAATATACATACTTTAACCAGACATGTCTTGAAAGGCATTTCTTACCTCTTGTACCGGGTTAGGTATGTATCTAGAGTAAGCCGATGATTTCCAGCGCCCTAGTGACTTGATAACATGAACTGGAATGTTTGCACTGGATGCTGTGGAGGCCGCTCCTATGCGGAAGGAGTGGCCCGAATAATTAGCTGATTTGAGGCCCAGCTGTGTAAGTAAAGACCTGACGTGTGTCATAAAGGTGGTGGTAGTGAGTACCGAACCTTGTAGACTGAAAGTGGTTGAGATGGTGGTTCGTTGTTATGCTGGGTATATGAGTCCAGTAGTTTGACGGGGCTCCACCTGTTGTGAGTAGGATAGTACTTAACCTCTACTGAAAGTGCATGTTGACTGGTTTTGGAGTGAGGCAGAGTCAAGATATAATAATCCATGTGTTTTGTTAAGTGTGAATGAAGTAGGATGTGAGTGGACTGTGTTGTGCTGATGGCGGTAAATTCTCTTGGTCTCAAGAAACCATAAACAAGGCTACGTATATGGCGGTTTTAACGATGAGGTTTGTGTTGTTGGCAAAGGGTTTAAATCTAGTGAATTGTATAAGTCTTTAAAAATATGGAAATCTATGGGTAGCCTCTGGGCCGTACGTGGGGGTTCGGATCTCTGAATACCCCTAAGGATGTTCTTAATTGGTAGGAGGACACTTGATTTGTCTGGTTGTAAAGTTAGCATGTGATGTTGGATGCCTGTCAGATATGGTTTGATTGTGTTGTATGATAGTTTGAGTTTGAGGTGGCAAAAAGAAGCAAAGCCCAACCAGGATGTCACGATGAAAGGTTGTAAGATGTTGTGTTCAGAAAGGAATCTTTAAATCAAATGAAAGCTCTATCGTAAGTTTCCCGGGTATTAGTAGACAGTGCTAATTGGGACAATGTTCTGCTATGTTGCATAATAGCATCTAGTCCATTACTAGATGGTGGAATAGTGGGGTGTTCGTGGCTGTGAGTGCGGCTGACGGGAGTATTTGACGAAAAGCCTAGAAATTAAAGCGAGACAAATTGTCAGCAGCAGTGTTACATACACCTGGAACATGAATACAAAACAAGAGAAAATTATGACATGCAGCCAGCCAAGTGAGTTTCCTCAAGAATCTCATAATAGTCAGTGATTTGGATCGGCCTTGTTTATAATGTGACAAGTTACTTGGTTGTCTGAGTAGCAACGTACAGACGAACCTGCCCATAAATGCACCCATGCCACGGCAACCGTCACGATGGGATATATCTCAAACAGAGCTGAGGTAGTGGAAAAACCCGCCAGGTCCTGAACTTCTGAAGGCCAGCTGCCCCAAAGCCATTCGTTTCTGAAAAATTGCTGCAAAACCTGTGGTAGACGCCGCGTCTGACCAAATGGTAGGTGAGGAGTCAGACAATTTTGGAAGGAACATGCTTTTACCATTCAAGGTGGTTAAAAATTTTCTCCACATAATTACGCCTGCCGTGGCTTGGGTATCCAGGGGTGACCTGCGTCCATCATGTCTAAAAGTGGGAAACATGTAAAGGAGTTGTGAGATGAAAGCCCGGCCTTGAGGTATGATGCGAATGGCAAAATTCAGTGACCCAAGCAGAGACTGTAATTCTTGCGGTTGCAAGTACCGAGTTGTATGTAGAGATTATGTTGATCAGAATGTTTTCTACCTTGGGCGTGGCAGGCTAGCTTGCATGGTGGCTGAATCTAGTATGATACCCAGGAATGTGATGAAGGTATCTGGTCCTTCAGTCTTGGTGGAGGAGACTGGGACACCCACCTGTTCGAATAGACTGATGGTTTCTTTTAGGCTACTGGGAGGGGAAATATTCTTCTCGACCAGTAAGAAATCATCCAGATAATGTATAACTGTAGGGCATCTGGCTATATTTCATAAAACCAGCATAGGGTTTCGGCGAATACGTCGAAAATGGCCGGACTACTTTGGAACCTAAATGTTAAACGTGAGCAAAATAGTAGTTCCCTGCCCACTTGATACCATGCAGGTGACACAGTGTAGGGTGGATAGGCAGTAACTTGAAAGCATTGTGATATCAGTCTTACTGAGCCATGCTCCGGCCCCTGCCTGCATGATAGCCGTAATGGCGTGATCTATGGTGGAATATTGCAGTGAAAATTCCTCAGAGGGTATGAGGGAGTTCAGACTAGGAGTGGCAGAGGTGTGAGGTGTTGATAGATCAATGATAAGTCTCTGTTTGTGAGAAGATTTCCCCGTGACAATACCGATGGGGTGTGTCCGCTATGTGGTGAACGGAGGGGACTGGAAGGGCCCCCATAGGAAGTCCTCTGCCACTTCCTGGCTATGAGTGTCTGCACCGCTGTAGGGTTTGTTGTGCGGATTGTAAATTAGGACATTCCAGGATTCCGGAAGGCATGTGTATGAGGCCTGTGTGAATCCTTCTGATAGACCCGAGATAATGAATTCCACCAAATGTCTAGATGGATGATGTGGCAGTAATATCGTAAGTACAGAAATGTTTATTGATGTTAAGTATAGTTTTGGGATACATTTTATTTGGACACAGATTTAGCATGTGCCCTGAAACAGATGGCTGGAGAAAGTGATTGCAACTAAACCAGTGCTGGAGGGGTCGCAGCGGCCGACCCAGCCATGGTAAGGGGTGTAGTGACCGATTCCCCAGGGGTGATACTGGCAGGCTAACTAGGCCTGAAAGGCGAAAAATTAATCTTGTTTTGTGACAGGTGAGGCCTTGCTAGTTGCCAAGTGGCTATGAGAGGCTCTGTCTATGAGTTGGCGCGAGGGGTTATTGAGGCCACCCGTCGTAGTGGCAGGAATCGTAGGCCTCTCGGTGATAGTAAAAGAAAACAGGGGGAGGGAGTGACAGGTGAGGCCCTCTCTATAATATTGCGAGGCGGCTAACTCACGTGTGGCCCGATGGCGTTTGCCTCCGAAACGTTGAGGCGGGGTGTTGGCCTCGCGGACCACTAAACGATAGGCAGAAATGCCAAGAAGGGAGGTACCTATTTGGGCCTATACCCCTAACTTGCCAGTACTCTATGGCCTAGAAGAATGAAACGTATGTGAACTACAACGTGAGCAGGCTTACGTACCTGGTAGTATGTATGAAGTTTTGAGATTCGACAGGTATGAAAACCTGGATAAACCTAAAAAGGGATAGAGTGAGAATGGATCCTGTGAGACCTGTTTAATCTGTATAGGCTGGGATTAGGGCTTCTAGCAGTATGTGTGGGAGGTGTAAAATCTATGAGTATGATAGTGACATGACTGCCCATGCTTGGTGACAAGCGTTACGCTGAGTCCGACACCTGGCAGCAGGGGATTGGCCGTGTAATGTGTATATATGGAAGGTGATCAGATGATATGCATGTCACTAAACTGATCTGGGAATGCAAGGGACTTTTTAATGTGAAGTGACAATATGCAGAATCATAAATGTTGCTGTAAAGTGACGTATGAATGTATGAACCAGAACGTGTGATTCAAAAACCGAAAGTCTTGTGAGACGTATATGCCGTGTTCTTGAATACTCGTGTTACGTCGTCTGAGTGTGTCAAGAAAAGGCCTGAGTTTGTAAATGCCATGTGAAATTATGTGAAATGACAATCTATGCAGAAAATGTTGTAACGTGACGTATGAGTGGTTGAACCAATGCGTGTGATTCAACCCGAAACCCTCTGTGGAAGGTAGGACCGTGTTCTTATATACTCGTGGTATATCGTATGAGCATGATAAGAAATGGCCTGAATAGTTAGTGCCATGTAATCGTAATGTACATGGTTGTAATAACATCATATCTCCATTATACTCTTTGAAAATAGGACCGTGTCCTTGAACTCGTGGTATGTCGTACGAGCATGACAGAAAAAGGAGCCGTAATGTAGGCTAACCATAACAGTAATATACATGTAATATCTGCATTGTAAAATAAAATAACTATTATTATTAAAACTATATATATATATATATATATATATATATATATATATATATATATTAAGCAAACTGAAACAAAATAGACAACCTAAGATCGTGTAAAATAAGTATTTGAAAGTTTAACCGATTACTGTGCAGGAAACGTATGATTGGTTGGATCAGTACGTGTGATTCAACCCGAGTATGCATGAAAAGGAATTAAATCCTTGTGTCATGGTTAACAACAAAGAAATGAGGCCTGTAACGTAGGCTAATTTAATTGTAATGAAATGGATAATTATATTAAAAAAAAAAACTCCAGTAAGCGTGGGAGTCCAATGTCTATACAGAAATGTTGAGCTGGTTTCATACCCTTGATGTAATAAGTGATACCTTAAAAATAGCATGAAAATGGTCTGTCTATTTAACCAAGCAACTTTTTAACCAAATGTAAATACATGAAATGTAACTCATGAAAAAGATCTATGTGAATACATAGCAGAATAACCGAATCTTAGTATGAAGGGAAACAGAAGTTAGCATGAATAGCTTAACCGTATGCATTTTAATGCGAACAGCAATCGTGCATAGAATATACTATGAATAAGTGGCGACCAGAAAACACAAACCGAAATGACAATCGTTTAAATGAAGCAAGGTTGGTTTTTACATGTAATGCAATAATGTCTGAGAAGCCTGTAGTACACTGAATGACTGGTAGGGGTCAGTGTGTAGGCGAAAATGCAGTGGTTCGATGGTTTGTACATGAAATGCAATAATGTCTGAGAAGCCTGTAGTACACTGAATGACTGGTAGGGGTCAGTGTGTAGGCGAAAATGCAGTGGTTCGATGGTTTGTACATGAAATGCAATAATGTCTGAGAAGCCTGTAGTACACCGAATGACCGGTAGGGGTCAGTGTGTAGGCGAAAATGCAGTGGTTCGTTGGTTTGTACATGAAATGCGATAATGTCTATGAAGCCTGTAGTACACCCAAAGACCAGTAGGGGGTTTAAACGAATGATATGCATGAACATGCAATGGTTTTAGAACAGACTTAGACAAAATGCAGCCGTAAAGTGAGGACCTGACCCGTGCATGGTGCCGTGGGACTGATGCCTGGCATAACGGGTAGGTTGACTTACAGTTTGTGAGTCACTTGGACACCATCCACGGCGATGGATTGAAGAAAGAAGGTGGTAGGCCGGAAAAGCCTGTGGCTGGATTCCTGACACAGCTCTGCTTAAAAAACCTCATGGAGTAATCAGGTAAAATGGCATCTGGATGACCCGGAAGTGGAAATGATGCAGCGCTGACCTCGAACGATATGGAGCCAGGTAAGGGGTGTCCCTTAAGTAGGGAAGAGGTGTGTCATACGCCCCTCCCACAATTACAGGCCAAAAGGCCTTAATACATATATATATATATATATATATATATATAGATGCATACAGATCAAGTTTCACCCGATGCCACTCACTTGCATCATATATCAAGTTTCTATTTTATTGCCTTACACACTGAATGTAAAGTCACACTGCTTTCTAGTAGAAGTATTACAATTACTAATATTACAAAAAGTATAATATTTAAAGCAGCTCAGTAAGCTCCCTCCCCACCTCCCCCCCCAAAAAAAAATTCAAAATAAAATTATATATATATATATACACACACTCACAGGATATCACAAGACAAACTAGGGGCTGCCTTCAAGTTTCATCACTTCCCACAGCTTGACTAGCAAGCACTTATTGTGGGATCCTCCATAGACATCAGGGAAATGTCTTGCCTTTTTGTTCCTAAATTAGGAGAGACGTTTAGGAAAGCAATAGGAAAAGCAATAGGAGGCTATTGCGCATGCGCAGCAAACCGCTGCGCTGCACCAACCAGTATCTCGTCACAGAGATGCATTGAATTAAAGCATCTCTATGGGGAGCGTTCAGGGTCACTGTGCAGCAGCACTGACCCAAGAAGGTGCCATTAGAGGTGTTACTAGGCTGTAATGTAAACTCTGCTGAAAAGACAATGTTTACATTAAAAAGCCTGCAGGGACAGACTATAGACACCAGAACAACTAGATTTTATTAAAGACACGGAGGCTCCTATTATGCATATCTCTTTCTTTATTTCCTCAGCAGCAAAGATAGAGGAATATAAATATTATCAAAAATGAAAGAAAAAACTGTACAGGCATAACGAGTAGCCAATCACATAACAGAGGAAGTAGCTATATAAGTCCTGTGTCTCCCACAATCCCCCTCTTTCTTTGCTGCTTCCTCAGACAGCTAAGTATTTTACTTGAGCTCTCCTACTCATTGCATTTTGTTTACTTGTGATTCATGTTTTGCTTATGCTTGTTTCATTATTGTCGTTTTTATTTATTGTTGATTACTATCTAGTACCTACATCGTTGGTGTATTGGGGGTTTCCCCTAGGGGCTTTGCCCGCCGCCGCGGGCTGTTTTCCCTCATACCGCCCCTGTTGCCGCTTCTCGGCGCTATCTCAGCCGCGTGCCCCCTTTCTCTGTGGACGCGACTGAGTGTGCTCGTTTTCCACTCTCGCGGGCTGCCCACGCGGGTGGGTGCACGCGCCCCTTCCCCCGCCTGGAGCCGGTCCACGGGCACACCCTGACACGTGCGGCGGCCATTTTGGGCGATCATTCGTTTCACCCTGCTGTGCCGGGCGGTCGGTCCCTTCCTACGGGTCCCCTTGCTACACCAACGATCAGGTTTAGCCATTTTTTTCTGTTCTACTGGGTTAATCAACCCATTTTTTTCTAGTATTCAATTTTGCTTCTGTTGTACCTCACTATGCAGGATTGCAAAGATGGGCCTACTGTCCCTTCTGGGGATTTTACGATAGATAATCCCGAGGGCGCTATGGCCTCTCAGGAACTCCAGGCCTTGTTGGAAGCTACTATGGCTTCTTCCCTTGAAAAGGCTATTGCCTCCGCTATGGGGACTGTCTCATCCTCCTTTGCCCAGTCACTTCAGTCTGTGCTCTTGCCTTCTATGGCTGCCCCTAACCCCCTGGGTGCGGGGTCCCCTTCCCCTGCCCTGACTGTGCCGGGTGCCCGTAAGGCGAAGGCAAAGGCTAGACACCTCGGGTCCCACTCCTCGATGCAGGCTTTGCCTGTCATGACTGACACGCCTTTGGCGGTCGCAGATAGCGCGCATCCCACGCGCACAAGAGCCCCTGGCCGGGCTAAAAAGGCTAGATTGTGGAAACGGGCTAGAGCCCTGGATGATGGGTCGGATACCGACCGGAGTGTGGACAATGATTCCGATGTTATGGAATATGACTCCTATGGGGAGGACGAGTCTGGCGAGGATCAACCCCTTACGGGTGTCACCCCTTCGGGGTCCTCTGCCGTCCCCCGTAGAAAAGTGACTGACCCCGCTGGGGATAATGATAAAGGGCTTTTAGACCCACAGGGGAACCCCCTGTTTGACCCGGACGACCTGCGTCACCCGCGGTCTGCCGAATGGGTCCCTCCGGACCATATCGCCCAGTATGTGGCTAAGAGGATTCGCACACCTCTGTCAAAGGAAGGCCGCAATAAATTGCGTGCCGAATGCCCACGACCCTCCCTCCCTGGCGCTGCCTGTAAGACCCCTGAAGTGGACCCTCAAATTGCCCAATTTCTTAATAAATCTGGGTGGAAGCCTAAAAAGGGTCTTGATCACTCACTAAAAGGGTGCCAGGATAAAATTCTGGATACGCTGGGCCCCCTGTCTAAACTGTACGAGCTCCTCGAGGCAGCCCGTAATGGCGACTCAGTTCTAGATATGGACGTGGCCATCGGGTGGGTCCAGCGAGCTATATGCCTTGTGGGGAATGCCAACACGGCTATGTCTTCCGAGAGACGCAAGGCTATTCTCTTGAAAATAGACCCTAAACTGGCTGCTATGACCGTAGCTGAACCTGACTCAGCCGATGAGGGGATGTTGTTCGGCACATCCTTTGTGAAGGACATGGGGTCCTATGTAAAAACCTTTACGGCTATTGACAAGGCGCAAGCTAATATGAAGCGCGTCTTCGCGCCCAAGGTTTTCGGTGGGGCCGGGCGTAGCAGGAACCGTCCTCCCGGCCGTGGTTTCCGTGGCTCATTCAGGGCCAACAGAGGTTCCTTTTTCCCCTCTCGTGGGCTCCAGGACCCGAAAACGCCTCCTTTCTTCCCGGCCAGAGGGAGATCGTGGGGCTCTAGATACCCCCGTGGTGGGTCGTCGGGCAGACGCCCTTATGGTGAGTACCCCTTCTTCCCTTCTCGATCAGGTTCGGGTGGCGGGGAGGCTAGCCTTATTTTACCCAAGGTGGGCAGTTATTACCTCAGATGCTTGGGTTCTGCAATGCGTAAAGGGTTACCAACTAGATTTTGTTTCCCTGCCTGTCCAAACGTATACCCCCAGGGAGTTGTCCCTCCCACGGGAGCAGGACGCGATGATCTCCGCGGAAGTCGCGGAGATGTTCTCAAAGGGCGCCATCGAAGAATTGCCGTTCGCCACTCCAGGCTTTACGAGCAATCTCTTCCTTGTACCCAAGAAAGGGGGCGGTGTCCGCCCAGTGATAAACCTTCGCCCTCTCAACGCCTTCCTACGCTACCAACATTTCCAGATGGAAGGCATCCATTGTCTCAGAGACCTCCTGAGACAGTCGGATTGGATGGCCAAATTGGACCTGAAGGATGCATACTTCACGGTTCCAATAGCGATAGAATCCAGGGACTACTTGCACTTCACCTGGCACGGACGGCGTTGGCGTTTTACATGCCTTCCGTTCGGCCTCTCCTCGGCTCCTTGGTGTTTCACCAAGGTTATGAAGCCGGTGGTGTCGTTCCTCCGTACCCGAGGGGTTCGACTAATTATTTACCTGGACGACATCCTGATCATGTCACAGTCGTTGGAATGCCTGAAGTTGCATTTAGACTGGACGATCAACCTCTTACAGAACCTAGGTTTTCTGGTAAACTGGGACAAGTCGGTCCTGACACCCGCCCAGTCTATGGAGTTCCTGGGGTTCCAGGTGGATTCCGTGCGGCAGTTCCTGTACTTGCCAGAATCCAAGATAAAAGCCATCCAGAAGGAGCTCCGTCGAGCTCTTCGCGCTTCGGACTTGTCAGTCCGGCAGTTGGCGAGGATCATCGGCCTACTGGCCTCCTCCATTCAGGCGATATTCCCAGGCCCCTTACATTACCGGGCTCTCCAACGGCTCAAGGGGTCACACCTACGTTCGGGTCGATCATACGAATCCCGACTTTGTCTGGACGAGGAGTCCAGAGACGAGCTGGTATGGTGGTTGGCACACATGGAAGCCTGGAACGGAAAAGCAATTTTCGGTTCCGTTCCGGACGTGGTCATAGAATCAGATGCCAGCTTGCACGGCTGGGGGGCTCGTTGTGGCGACATCTCCACGGGGGGCAGATGGTCCGACGCAGAGAAGTCGTTACACATCAACTGCCTGGAACTCCTGGCGGGGGCCTTTGCGATTCGCAGCCTTACCCCTGGAAAGGCGAACTGTTGTGTTCTCCTCAAATTGGACAACGTATCGGCAGTCCGATACATAAATCACTTGGGCGGAACCAAGTCCAAAATGTTGGCTCTGCTGGCGAAGGACTTTTGGCAGTTCTGCCTCCTAAACAACGTCTCGGTGACGGCGGAACATATTCCGGGTCTGGACAATTCAGGTGCGGATTGGAACTCCAGACATTTGAGAGACTCGGGAGACTGGCATTTGCACGCCTCGGTCTTCCAAAGCCTAAACAGGCTGTGGGGTCGGTTCGAGATGGATCTGTTCGCATCTCGACTGAACACTCAGTTACCGAGGTTCTTCAGTTGGAGACCGGACCCGGCGGCAGTGGCGACGGATGCCTTTCTTCAAGAATGGCCTCCAGGCCACCTGTATGCCTTTCCCCCATTCAACATGATCGCTCGTACGATCTCGAAGCTGGTTCGTCACGACTGTTGTCTGACCCTGATCACCCCTCTGTGGAGATCACGGCCGTGGTTCCCTCGTCTGATGGAGTTGTCCATAGACTTCCCTCGTCTGTTGCCGAACTTCCAGGACCTCCTTCTGGATCCGGATGGGAACTCGCACGAATTGGTGCTCCAGCACCAATTGCCCCTGGTAGCATGGTTCCTTTCAGGGGACGCTGGCTTGTCCCTGACGTTCCACAGTCGACTCTCTTGCTCCTCGATAACGCCTGGGCTCCGGGCACACGATCAGCTTACCGAGCTGCATGGAAGTCTTGGTCTGATTGGTGCATGGAACGGACAGTGGATCCCATATCTGCCCCTCTCCATTTGATACTGGGGTTTCTTACAGCCCTGTTCGACTCAGGCAAGGCGTACAGGACTATCAATGTTTTTCGATCGGCCATATCGGCCGGTCATGGTGGGTTGGAAGGTGTACCCATCGGCAAACATCCTTTTGTATGCCGTCTTCTCAAGGGTATTCGCTTCGTCCGTCCGCCTAGGTCGCGGTTTTCGACATTTTGGGACGTCAACATTGTGTTGCGTTTTCTGTCGGATTGGTACCCTAACCAGGACTTGACTCTTAAACAACTATCCTCCAAGATGGTTATGCTGTTTTGCCTGGTCTCTTGTAAGAGAGTCTCCGATGTTAGGGCTCTTGACTGGGGTGCCTTTGTGTTTACGCCGGATGGCGTTACTTTCACCATATCTAGGAGAACTAAGTCGGCGTCCAAATCCTTCGTATATCCTAGATTCCCGTTGTGTCCGGCGCTCTGCCCGGTGGATTGTTTGAAGGCCTATCTAGAGGCTACACGTGCGGTGCGCTCATCTGAACGCCATCCCCTATTCATTTCGTTTAAGGCGCCTCATCGCCCAGTATCGACTCCGACGCTGGCGCGTTGGATTCGTTGGCTTTTATCCCTAGCGGGTATAGACACATCTGTCTTTACGCCTCATTCTGTAAGGGGTGCTATGGCCTCGAAGGCATCCACAGTTGGTTGCCGCCTAGAGGACATCATGCGCGCAGCGGACTGGTCCCGAGAGTCGACCTTCAGAGACTTCTATTTCAGACCAATTGAACACGTCGCATCTCAGGTGATAGCACAGCTTTAAACTTGCATAATAGGAGCCTCCGTGTCTTTAATAAAATTCCTAGATTTTACTAGTAACATGACGTAAAGTCATGATTTTATTAAAGACACGGAGGCGAGTATTATTCCCTCCCACCCTCCCGGTGTGGATTTGGGATTGGAGATGCTTCGATGCAATACGAGTACGTGGGCAATTGGGTCTGTATTGAGTTCATGTTTTTTTTTTGTACTGTGTAGTTTTTATCATGCTTGGATGATTTGACAGTTTTATATTGATTTCTAATCATGTATATATATTCTATTTCAGCATCATGTTTCATGTAGATCCCTCACGTTTATGTTTGGTAAGTCTACAGTTTGAGTTTGGAAATTACCATATTTTTCTATCTTTTTTAGCTTGAAGTTCTCGTTTTGTTTCCCGTTTCCTGTTTGGATCAAGTGGGACATCGTTTATCTTACCTGGTCTTCGGTTGCGCAAGAAAGAGGGGGATTGTGGGAGACACAGGACTTATATAGCTACTTCCTCTGTTATGTGATTGGCTACTCGTTATGCCTGTACAGTTTTTTCTTTCATTTTTGATAATATTTATATTCCTCTATCTTTGCTGCTGAGGAAATAAAGAAAGAGATATGCATAATACTCGCCTCCGTGTCTTTAATAAAATCATGACTTTACGTCATGTTACTAGTAAAATCTAGGAATTGAGCTGTACTTGTTCTGGTGACTATAGTGCCCCTGTAGTATAAAAGGGGTACTGTAATTCTTCTGTTAATTACAGCACTGAATAATAGGTTTTATTTGTATTTTTATTAAATGTAACAGTGTTTACAGTGATGTGGTTATGATGCAGGCCTCCTCTAATAGAAATAGGTAAACGTGTTTATTTGTGGGAACTTGTGTGTTAAACACCTCTAGTCCATGTTTCTAACAGGGAAACGTCTTGCCTTTTTGTTCCTAAATTAGAAAACACGTTTAGTGTCTGTTACTCTCTAACAAGTGAAAAAAAAAAAGCCTAGTGGTGAAAACTTTTTCAATTAGGCAATAAATGTCATTAAACCGCATAAAATTGTCAATAAAAAACAAAAATGCTGTTCTCTTGATCTAGAAGCAAAATCAGAAAACGAGAAAGAACACAACAAAACAGATTGGATTTAACATGAGCAAATACTTCACTAGACAATATAAAATGCTAATAATAATAAAACATTCACAATTGGAGTTTTTGCTTTGAAAAAACATAAGAATTCCAGTAAAAAAAAAAAAAAGAAGAGGAAAGAAAAAAAAAACCCGCCCCCTTAAAAAAATATAGGGAACCAGGACAAAAAAAAAAATAAAGGGTGTTTGTGTGCATGATGTTTTATGAACCTCCTTTTCCAGGATCATGTGAGCAAGATTTCATTTATAAACAAGACAATATCATTAACCCCTTCAGGACGGAGTCAATAGTGCACGTTCTGATCAAAACAAAACGTAAACAAAAACTGGAATTTGCGCTATATGTCTGTTCACCCGTAGTTCCCCTCTTTCAAATTATATGCACCCACACTTATTATATATAATTTTGTTCAGGAGAAACAGGGCTTTAATCCATCATTAACTATTCATATATGGAACATAATTTATTATGAATAAAATTTTTAAAAATGTGAGAAAATAAGATTTTTTTTTACATTTGCATTTCCGTCTGACATTTTAACTGTGAATGTCATAACACTGCAAAAAAATGCACATATTTCTAATCAGCGATGTCTCTCGAGTACAACAGTACCCCCCATTAACAGGTTTTATGTTGTTTTGGAAAGTTACAGGGTCAAATATAGAACATTCCCTTTTCAAATTGAAATTTTCCAGATTAGTAATGTTACCTTTGAGACGGTGTGGTAGCCCAGGAATGAGCATTACCCCCATAATGGCATAGCATTTGAAAAAGTAGACAAGCCAAGGTATTGAAAGTGGGGTATGTTTAGTCTTTTTTGTAGCCACTTAGTCACAAACACTGGCCAAAGTTATCGTTCATATTTGTTTTTGTGTGAAAAAAGCAAAAAACTAATATTTGGCCAGTGTTTGTGACTAAGTGGCTACTAAGAAAGACTGGACATACCCCACTTGCAATACATCGGGTTGTCTACTTTTGCAAATGGTATGCCATCATGGGGGTAATTCTCATTCCTGGGCTACCATACGCTCTCAAAGGCAACATAACCAATCTGGCAAATTTCAATGTGGAAAAAAATGAAATGCAAGCCTTATATGTGACTCTCTAACTTTCCAAAACACCATAAAACCTGTACATGGGGGGTACTGTTATTCTCGGGAGACTTCACTAAACACAAATATTAGTGTTTTAAAACAGTAAAACATATTACAACAATAATATAGACCATAAAAGTGCAGTTCGCTTGTAAATAATGCGAAAAAGTCACTTTTACTTAAAATATCATTGTTGTAATACAATTTACCAGTTTGAAACACTAATATTTGAGTTCAACAAAGTCTCCCGAGTAAAACAGTACCCCCTATGTACAGGTTTTATGGTGTCTTGGAGAGTTACAGGGTCAAATATAGTGCTTGCAAATTAAATTCTCTGCACTTTCTCCCTGTGTTGTCAGGCATGTCAATCAAATTTTAATTAATCAAATCACATAATTACGTTAAAAGATTAAATATACACGTATAATTTTAATATATATGTATTTATAGGTATTTAAATTCTACGTGTATACTAATGTAATCTTTTATGTAATTATCCATCCATCTATCTATCTATCTATCTATCTATCTATCTATCTATCTATCTATATATATATATATATATATATATATATATATATATATATATATATATATATATATATATATATATTTGCGGTTATTTGCATTTTATATATAGATATAATGTCATTCTAAGTGTATTTTGTTACCGATATATATATATATTAATAACAAAATACAGTTAGAATGAAATTACATATGCATATATAATTTATATTACATTTTGTTTCAATATTTTATTTATTTATTTTATTATTTTATTTAATTAGTTTAATTATACGTATTTATATATAATATATATATATATGTACATCTATTATATATCATATATATACATATTATATATATGTAACGTCATTCTAAGTGTATTTTAATATTAATATATGTACTTATAATATTAAAATACACTTTGTATGACGTTACATATATATAATATGTATATATATTATATATATAATATACATATGTATATATATTATATATATATAATATATATACATATTATATATATATATATATAAAAATATATTTAATTTATTTTTAAACATGTTTAATTTTTTTTTTTTACACCTCCTACCAGCAGGGGGGACTGTCTGATATTTCAAACAGTCCCCCTGCTGGCAGATCCATAGCCAGCTATAGGGGGCCATGTGATCGCTCTTTGAGAGCGATCACATGGCCCCCGGGGGCCTCATTTGCCGGAAGGGGGCTGCCTGGGCTCTCAGGCAGTCCCCTCAGAAGAGGATCGCGGCGGAGGTAAGTACACCTCTCTTCCTGGGGGCTGCGGCCGTTACGGCGTACCATGCCGTCGCAACGGCTTTAAAGCCCATTTAATGCGTGACGTCATGGTACGTCGTAACGGCGTTAAGGGGTTAAATAAAGATGTGGATTGTGTTGTGACAATTCTAAAAGATCCCACAAAATATCTAAACAACAGCATAGTGGCTCATTATTCACCCACAGCTAATCATGCAATATATGCCACGGTTTGGTACATCCTGCAAATTTAGCTGAATGGGAAAGAATTGAGCCCACTGTTACTTCAAAGGAACCTTGAATTGTTACCGACGTGCATATTATATACAGCTTAACAGGGGTTAAACAATCTCAGCAGTCTGTACAAGCATTCTTCAGATGGGTTGGGTATAATAAACTAGGCTACTTATTTCTGCCTCTTACACAGCAATACTCAATGAGGAGTGGAAACTAAGTGTCATAAATAAGCAAGGAATAGGTTAAGCTGTCCTAAAAAGACAAAAGCATATGGTGTATACTAAAACATTTTTAAAAGGCCAATTTCTATAAGTTAAGGGCAGCTTTGCAATATATTGTCTGGCATAAACTCTTTAGTAAAAAAAACACTGAGAATAAATGTAACATCTTCCAACAAATATTAGAAAGGTACATTTCTCAGTACCATTGGGTAATAAATATAAAAGAAACACATTGAAACCAATGTGGCTTAGTAGAGAAGTAAAATAAGAGATTAAAAATAAGAAAAGGGCATTTAAATCATTTAAAATCTGACAAATTAGATATATCCTATAAAGATATAAGGAAGCCAATAATGTGTGCAAGATGGTGATTAGATTTGCTAAACTTCAAAATGAAAAAATGATTTTGCAGTCATACATATACTGTAAATACACATACAAACATATGTTATTAAAAGTATGAATAAACAAGTGTGTGATCAAAGCATCCCAGTTTGCTTAATCACCTCTCTACCTGATCATTCACGAGGAACAACTCTGCAGAATATGTTGGAAATTATTTTTTATAAAATATAATGTAAACAAGCTATGCTTCCTTAAGACACGGCATAATAGACAGGTACTTGCAAGGTAGACCGGTCGAAGCAGATTGTGTGGCTTCCAGTCTATTCTAGGGTCTGCTGGCAAAGTTTGCCAGGATTGACTAACTCCATGCAGGCAACAGCAAGTGCCATCATGACAGCCGACAACTGTCTTCTTACTTGCCCTATAATGCAATGGCTTCCGCAGCTAGACTGGGAGCCCCGTGGCCACATTTGATGTCTCTGATCCTTAGCAGTTACCACTTTAGCCACAATTGGCCAAACACTGCGCTGGAATATTTCATAAAAGCCCTACCGATACAAAGGCCCCAAGAAACTAGATGGCCCATCCAGAGAAGTGGTTCCCAACCCAGTCCTTAAGTACCCCTACCAGTCCAGGATTTAGGGATTACCCTGATGTGTCTAAGGTGTTGATATAAAAATAATAATCACTTTAGACAACAGGGTAAACCCTAAATTCTGGACTGGTAAGGGGGTACTTGAGGATTGGGTTGGATCCATTGATCTAGAGCAATCAAGCCCCAAGGATCTTACATGTAGTGTGCCATCTACAAGGTAGAGATGCAATCTATCCTTACCTCCCTTTACTCTCTCCAATAACTCATGTGGGGGCATGTCCCTACTAGTGACGTTTGCACAGATAAAGAAGTGAATGGGAATAGGGTAAAGATGTGCCAATATATATATATTTTCTTCCCTTGGACGGACTATGTATTATTGTTATTTTTTGAAGCGATTTTGGTATACTCCCCCTGCCCTCTCAATGTATCTCTCTGGCCCAAGGGTAGGCAACTTTCTGGACTCCACGTGTGTACTACATCTCACCTGATGCTACTACTCTCTTTCCCTAGCCCCATTTCCTTCCTGTTCTTTTTGAAGGTCTTTTAAATTAATTTCACTGCGTGCCTAATATTTTCTCTTGAACATTTGCTTTCACGATGTTTTCCAAGGCTGTCACTCCGCCATGCCATTCAATTTGTTCCCATATTCGTCCACTTGTTCAACATCTGTGCTAGGAACAGGCTTTTCTGTCGCAAAGTCTTTTATGTATTTCATCAATTTCAAATAACTCCAATTGCAGGAACATAAATGAGAAACAAGAAAATAAAAAAATAAAAAAGGACCACTGCAGTTAAAGATAAATGAATCCGTACGTAAAGCCATAAAATGCTTAATAAAAGATTGCATTAACTTTTTTAAATCTAGTTAACTGAAATTGCACCTTTAAGAGGAAAAAGGTCAGGGACTCAATTAAAAAGTACATATTGATTTAATTTCACTGCATTTGTGTCTAGCTTACAAACTGTTCTCAGCATGTAAACAATACATGTGCCTGTCCAAAGAAACGAGTCTTTAAAAGGAAGTTAAATCTAGTAAAAAAATAAAATAATAATGATAATAATGGTACTATATTTCGTATTTTTTTAAATACACAAAAACAGGTTGTTCCAATGGATGGATGTAAAGATAGGTACTAAATGCTTATTTAGGAAATCTGTGAAAGAACAAAATTATAATTATATATATATATATATATATATATATATATATATTGCCTAGGTGACGTGTTTTTAAATAAAACGATTACAATCTGTAAGATTTAAAAATCATTGTTTAGTGAATAAGCAACAGCACTGGATTGTGTATTTTGTATATTTGGGCGCCAGCAGCACCCTATAATGTACGCATGTTCAGGTGAGTGCTGCCCTCTTGGTTTCATTTATATATTTGGGAGACCAGGCCAACTCCTTGGTTTTGCACCCCTCCCTGTCACAGGTGCCTCATTCTAGGACCCTATTTAGCCTTGACTTGCAGAGAGTCCCAGGAGGAAATATTTCCCAAGTAAGTGGAATAATCTCATAAGAGCAAGCATTATTAGGCTGCTAGAGTAGGACCTGCCAAGAATGGGGTACATTGACGTTGTGGCAGGCTTATACAATGTATGATCATATAATATAACTAAACCCCCATTATTTTTGCCTAGGTGAGGTGTTTTTAAATAAAACTATTACAATCTGTAAGCTTTAAAAATCATTGTTTAGTGAATAAGCGAGTGCGCTGGATTGCGTATTTTGTATCATATAGATAGATCGATCACATGTGTGCATATACACACAGTACAACCTATTAATAAAAGTGATCTAATAATCAATGAGGTTAGAAAGAGATAAGATTAAAATAATTTAAAAAAATTGTACTCTCACCATTAAAAAACATAAGGGGGACCAATATGAAATTAAAAAGGCAGAGAGAGTGATAAAACAGATGAAAATTAAATGATTTGTTTTCAACTGCCACCTGACTTAAGGGCACTCTAAGCAACATAACCAGAACAACTTTGTGTGGTGTCTTTGGTGGGTACCAACCCAAGGCGTTTTACAAAACAAATGTGTTTAATTTAATGAATTTAATTTGCATACATACTAATGTACCAATTATACCATTTACGGGGTTTATTTACTAAATTCAGTTAGCATGCTCATCTCCCATGTTAAAAATGAGTGTAGGACCCACTTACTATATTCTTTATATTGGGGAACTGTGACGTAGTGGTGGTCTTAACCCGATATAGACATTTGGTGTAATGAAATCCCACATTGTTTGCCAAGATAGGTCATTTTAAGTAGCCTTGTACAATTTAAAAAACTGATTTTTGTGTGCGCTATTCCTTAATCTGTATTTGCTAAACACCAAGTTGTAGTGAACTCAAAAGTAAATTATGAAATTTAGGCAAAGGAAGCTGCTACAGAATCATGCTCCAACTCCAAGATTAACACAGCTAAACTATGTTAATATCCAATTTTCAGAACAGTGTTTAATTTATTACAGTTCAATGTTTATCGAATATAGCTCTCACTGTTAAGAAAACCACAACCAGGTGACCAATATCATCATTAATTAGCACTCCCATATTCGCCACACAAAGTGAAATCACTCTTACTGAATGGAAACAGCAAAGAGCAGACGATTGTGTTGCCGGTATGGGATTGTAAACTCTGTTACAAATAAAAGGATGGTTTCGGAATTAATGCTACCATAAGCGTGATTTTTTTACATTTTTTTTTTTTTTAAATGCTTTGCAACCTTAGCGAGACTGTTGCCATGGCAACACATATGACTGGCAAGAACTGCAATAGCTTTTCTAGTTTCACAGTGATAAAAAACAGACGTGTTCAAACAATGCAGGAGGCAGCCCAATTAAGCTAAAAATATTTCAATAAACGCATTAAGGCAAGATTATGATATAGGCTAAATTCATTAAAGGGATGTAGGGACGGCAATATAAATTGGTTAATGGGCAGTGAAATGGGGTGAGCAATGGGAAGGGTTAAACACGTATCTGTGTAATTGTAAACTTTCTTATGAAGGGAAAATTATAGTCATGCCCTTCACAAAAATACCCTTCCGGAGGAACACAGTCTTACCAATAAAATTCATTTTCACAGCACTACACCGTAGTAACACAGCATGCCAAAATAAGTGCCGATTTACGGCTTTAACATTTTTTCACTTTTTTTTTTTTTTTTAAATAAAGGGAAGATCAACTGCATTCTTAATGTGTCATCCTAGCAGGCTTCATAAACCGCCGTAATCTCAGGATGTGCTAGTCTATGCAGTAGCTACCAGCATCTCTATTACATGCCAAGAATGGGATACGCATGATTTGTTAGATAGACAATTGTTTTTATTTTACATAAAATTTATTGTAAATAAACAACCTAGAACCTTATGAAATGTAGTCTATTTTCTGACTGTGAAAAGGAAATCTCATCTTAATATAATAATAAATATTAATAATTATATTATAAAGTAAGAATATCTTGGGGTCTGACAAAGACAAAAAAAAAAAAAAAAACAGTTTGGGTTTTGGCAGGTCTTTGTGGTGACTTAAATTTCATGGCAAAGCATTTATTTATTATTTAGCTATTGAAGAGATTTTTGAGGCAGAACCCTGCTCTAAGTCACAGCTAGGTGAGGGCTCCCTTAAATTTAGCATGTTCATGGCAACATCATCACCCCATGATGCTTGAATCAATGCGTCTCTATAAGGAATGTTATGCGCCTCCATGCAGAGCGTGGAGACACTGAATGTAGGTGCTGCACACTGTGCAGCACTGGACTACTAAGCACCTCTACTGATCATCAATGTAAACACTGCTTTTTCTCTGAAATGACAGTGTTTACAAAAATGCCTGCATAGACATACCATACACACCAGAACAATTACATTAAGACGTAGTGGTTCTCGTGACTATCGTGTCCCTCTATGATTATATTTGTCATTGAAAAGAAAGCTTTACAGTAAATTTAAAACAAGAATTAAAAAACCTGACTCCTAACTTTTTTAGCTGGCTCCTAGATTCAAAGAAAATTTGTCAAGCTTACATAGATAGAATATATTTTTTTATTTTTATATATTCAAAGGCTGGTGGATCACCAGACTTCTAAAAAGAATAGGATATTTCAAAGAAATGGACACAAATACACATAAACAAGACAAATTCTAAACCGCAAATGCTGTACCAATATAATTATTGAAAGCACTGCGCAGTCCTTACAAACTTTGCCGTTTATGTGTTTGGTAGTGTTTGTAGCTTTTCATACCCCAAGGTAGAATTAACATAAGAGCAGTTTCTTAATAAACTAAACAATAAAACTAGGTTTTGTGTCTAAAATAAAACAGCAGCCAGTGTACTCCCTCTCTGGGGGAGTCAATGGCTTTGAAAGGTTTTTTTTTAGAAGAAATCTTCAGGAGAGAAACAAGCTCAGCTCATCAAAACGGAATCAGAGCACTGGGACAAGAGAAATAAATATATATTATTTTTTTTTTAGTTATTTCTCATAGATATATCCCTATACCATGCCCCAGACAGCAGAAATCACTGCAACAGACTTTACAGAAAATTGATCACAAAGATATCCCATGACCAATCTAAGGCCCTAATTTTATATTGTTGGCTTTACTTTGAAAACGAGTTAATAAATGTTTATATTTATATTTAGTTATACAATAGATTTTGAAGAAAATAAAAATGTATCCAAATTTTTTTTTTTTTTTTTAAATCATTTGAAAAGCTAGTCCAAAAATATTAAACAGAGGCCTACAAGTGCCCACATAATCTCCTTACAAAATGAAAGCAGTTCTGTTTTTATTTATTGGTTTTACATGTTTCTTTTTAATCCCTCTATTTTTTTTCTCATAAATAGGGGCTAATTTCCCTTATATGAAATCATCAAGTAGACAAATCTTGATAAATGGTGGCACTTCAGTTAAGCTCCACTTTTTTTGCCAAAGTCTGCCAGAGAAGGTCAAAAAGCAACAAGGGGATCAAATAAAGAAAAGAGAGACAGACAGACACACACACACACACACACACACACACACACACACACACACACACACTAAGAGCTCTTTGAAGTGTGTAACGGTGTATGAAATCTGATTTCTGTTATATGTTCATATAAAATAATGGTTAATGTTAGATGATAAATACTTATCTCAAATGGGATATGTTTTTAAAAGTACTATTTTTCAAATTGGTAAAGTAGAATAATAACCACAATAGCCAAGTAGTGGTAATCGTGGCATATATCTTTTACCTGTTGCAAGTTATACAAAACACAATTTCAACAGAAATATATAAAAAGACAGTACTCCAACGCAGTGGGTTTAACCCCTTAAGGACCAAACTTCTGGAATAAAAGGGAATCATGACATGTCACACACGTCATGTGTCCTTAAGGGGTTAAAGAACACTATATGAATGGATGGTTTTGAAAAACATGTTCTTTATTGTGACAATATGGCCCTGGCGTCTCTGGCACTAAATGTGTACCAGCTCAGGCCTGCTATCATCCGTGGGTTTCTTTGCCTAATCTGCACTAACTTCTTAATTAAGGCCCAAGAGACACACCACAACTCGGGATATACTATGGTTGTAGACACACCGCAACTCGGGATATACTATGGTTGTAGACACACCGCAACTCGGGATATACTATGGTTGTATGTTCCAGCTGTTACAGAGTACACTAACTAGCTTGTTCCACTGGCAGTATAGATCAATGAATATGGTTCTTTTGTGGATCAGCACAACTTACACTTGCGCGGATTCAAAGACGTCAGAAAGATAGACAAGACAACACAACATGCTTCTTGCTAGCAATTTGTTGAATCATTTTATTTTGGAGCTCCCAGCGTTTCATAAAGACCACGGCACACAAAGGAAATGTATTTACAAATGCTTTACACCAATGAGAATGCGCACTGGGATGGGGTTAGCAGATACTCACAGATAGAGGGCCACAAATGATGCTTTACTTGTCAGTACCCACATGGGATGGGAGACCAGACTGCTGACTGAGGGATGTAAATTAAGTTGAGCTTATTATCCATAAGTGTCCTTTGTTCTTATCGACACAATAACCTGGGACATCCTCCCCAGTATGTACAGAACACCTGACTAGGTGTCTGTAAAACACATGTTAAAAATCTTAACATGTATAGCTTGGAGGAAAGACGAGACAGGGGGGATATGATAGAAACATTTAAATACATCAAGGGAATCAACACAGTAAAGGAGGAGACTATATTTAAAAGAAGAAAAACTACCAAAACAAGAGGACATAGTCTTAAATTAGAGGGACAAAGGTTTAAAAATAATGTCAGGAAGTATTACTTTACTGAGAGGGTAGTGGATGCATGGAATAACCTTCCAGCTGAAGTGGTAGAGGTTAACACAGTGAGGGAGTTTAAGCATGCATGGGATAGGCATAAGGCTATCCTAACTAGAAGATAAGGCCAGGGACTAATGAAAGTATTTAGAAAATTGGGCAGACTAGATGGGCCGAATGGTTCTTATCTGCCGTCACATTCTATGTTTCTATGTTTCTATGTTGAATTACCCAAATTCTCTGGATTTTTCTTAGGTATGCTTATACTACAGGAATAGCTGGGTCAGGATACCAGAAAAGTCAAGATACAAGCAGAGTCAGGGAACCAGAGAACAGAGAAGTCAAAAGCCAAGCAGCGTCAAATCACAAATAAACCTAGTAGTCACAGAGAATATCAAGTAGCACTATAGGGAACCACAATAGGACAATGAACAAAGAAAAAGGCACCCTTTTTTTTTTTTATAAAGGGATGGTCTTTTGCTTTAAGGCCATGCCCCCAAAATGTTCCGTCTGGTACAGATGATGCGGGACCGCGTCATCAATGTCATGACGTCGGCGCATGCGTTGCGTCATTAAAAGGGGCACGAGTCCAGCATGGGGCATGCCGAACATGCTGCGAGAGGATTCAGCTTCAGGTACTTTCCATGATGGAGAGAGGTAAGAGATTGTCACATCTAAGTGCAGTGTTCCTGTAATTTTAGCTCTGCAATGTAAAACACTGATGTTTTGTAAGTTTGTTTCATTGCAGTGTTAACACACTTCCAGTGTCGTATTGCAGAGTAATGACGTGCATACGCCATAGCCTACCAATGCTTTCCTAGCAGTGCTTCCAAGCACTGGATTGTCCGAAATTATCAGAGTAGGCAGCATTGAATCCAGCATGCCGCAAGATATAAAGTAATAGGTTTATAGTATGTGAAAGGTGCTAGCCAGGCCCAGGCATGTCCTAA
This sequence comes from Pelobates fuscus, assembly GCF_036172605.1. Lineage (NCBI taxonomy): Eukaryota > Metazoa > Chordata > Amphibia > Anura > Pelobatidae > Pelobates > Pelobates fuscus. The sequence goes on along the minus strand of NC_086321.1, from coordinate 38,613,962 downwards.
TGAGTGACCTGCCAAATTTAGATTTCTACCTGCAATTTGAATAGTTCAAGTTAACAATACGGATAATAATAAAGTTTAAATGGTAAAAAAAGAAAAAAATATATAAAAAATAGTTATAGTTAGTGTTCAATAAATGTTGGACTTTTTAAAAATGCCGTACATACACATTAGCCTCCCCATTTGGAAGCATTTGATTACCTGAGATTAACAAGATTGATGTCAAACAGAAAAAGAAAGGTTAGGGTGTACTAAAGGAGTATTGAGTTATTACTTTAATGAGATAAAACCTAACCATTACACAGTTAAGAATAGTATATTGACTTGAGAGTAATGTATTTAGATACAATTTATGATAAATATATGGTATAGTAGTATATTAGGGGCTCAGTGGCATCCTTGAAATTTATCAGGATAAGACCCACTACTATTTTTTATCACTAGCATTTTTATATTTATTTTTGTTTGAAATGATGTGGACTAGATCAGCTTAGTGAGTTATTCTACTAGAGATAGGTGCCCTCGAAGGCACAGACAGGATACCTTAGACTAAATATACCGGTAGAGCTATTTAGAGACTAGATCTAGCTATTTGTCTGGTTTATTTTGTCCTATTTAGATTTATGGGGGCTATCTTAGGGCGATATTTAGGTGGTAGCCCCCCTTTCTTCATTTTTATCCTTTGTTTTATTTACAAATGTCAGATTTCAGATTTACTCCTATATATTTATCATAAATTTTGTCTAATTACATTACTCTTAAGTCAATAAGTCTTAACCATAATAGAAATAAAAGTTAAGTTTTATCGCATTAAAGTAATACCTCAATACCCCTTTAGTACACCCTAACCTTTCGTTTTGTGTTAGATTCCTGTAGCTTTGTGGGTTAACCCCTCGAGGAGTGTACTTTAAAATTGAGCTCTTTTCTGTATTTGTTTAACGAGATTGAGGATTCCAACCAAAGAGGCGGGCAGCTGTGGAGAGAGCAGCACAATAAGGGAAGAAAAGTAAGAAAACCGCCCCCTTTTTATGTACTTGACGATGGGAGGGAGGGACACCTGAACAGCTACAGGCACACTAAAATATACATATTTGTATTCATAACACTATTGGGTTCTTCAAAGCTTAAATTATTAGGTCGTAAATTGTATGAATGACTACACTGGTCTACATATTCGCAGATCTAAAAATGGAGATTCATCCTAGAGAAAATAACAAAAACAGATATTTGCTTAAAAAAAAAAAAAAAAAAATTAAACATTGAAGCAGCTTCTTTTCCTCCATTTCTTATACATGTATTTTAGAGCTGGACGTCTCTCTTACATTGAGGAAAACTAGAAATGGCAGAGTTAATCAATACTGAAGAAACAGACTCCTGTCAATCAAGTGTAGCCTCATTTCACAAAATTAAAAATGAAAGTGTTGCTGTGGCAACCAGCCTGTCCCTAAGGTATAGTTTTGAACACGAGTCTCTCTATGTGTCTGAAAGTCATATTAAGCCACAGCATGAATGTGATAAGCAGAGCTTGGTGTTCACAATGATCCAAAATAACACTGAGAATGGGGGGTGGGGGGGGGCTGTTGAGTCATGACGATTGCACAAGATAGAAATCAGAACTCTGATATTATAAGATTATTTTAAATCACGTATGCATTCTAAGTATATATATATATATATATATATATATATATATATATATATATATATATATATATATATATATAGTTAATACAATGCTAAACCTGCTTATTCTCTAAGAGACTGACCTCTCTTTCCCCTGTCTTCTCTAATTTCCTACTGGAACATGTCACCAGCTGTCTATTGTTCTTCTCTAACTGACTATTTTATAAAACTTAAAGGGACACTATAGTCACCAAAACAACTGTGGCTTAATAAAGCCGTTTTTGGTGTATAGATCATGGTCCTGAAGCCTCACTTCTTAATTCTTTGCCATGTAGGAGTTAAATCACTGTTTATGCAGCCCTCGTCACGCCTCCCTGCATGTAACCTGCACAGCCTTCCTAAACACTTCCTGTAAAGAGAGTCATATAATGGTTATACTTCCTTTATTGCAAATTCTGATTCATTTAGAATTTCTTATCTCCTGCTCTGTTAATAGCTTACTAGACCCAACATGAGCCTCCTGTGTGTGATTAAAGGGACACTGTAGGCACCCAGACCACTTCAGCACATTGAAGTGATTTTCTTTCATTAAAAAGTTTTTATAAACTGCAATAATTACCTTGGAAGGTTAAGTCCTCCTCTAGTGGCTGTCTACCAGACAGCCACTAGAGGGACTTCTGGTCATCTAAATGATGCTGGACGTCCTCCCGCTATGCATGAGGACTTCCAGCGTTGCCGGAATCCCCATAGGAAAGCATTGAATAATGCTTTCCTATGGGGAGATCCTAATGCGAGCGAGGCCGTGCATGCGCATTAGGTCTCCCCCACCGGTGGCCGGCAGCGGGGTAGGAGCGTGGGCGGACCTGAGCCAGCACCGAGGGACATCGGCGCTGGAACCAGGTGAGTGAAAGAAGGGGTTATTAACCCGTGTACCTTGACAGAAGGGGAAACTACAGTGCCAGGAAAACGAGTTTGTTTTCCTGGCACTAAAGTTTCTCTTTAAAGCTCAATTTAGAGAGCAGGATATAAAAACATTTAAAGGTAGTAACATATGATTGAAATTTAAACCATTTGTGCCTGCAGGCTGTGTCAGTCACAGTCAGGGGAAGTGTGGCTAGGGCTGCATAAACAGAAGCAACAGTTATTTAACTCATAAATGGCAGAGAATTGAGCAGTGCAACTTCAGAGGCATGATCTATACACGAAAACAGATTAATTAAGCTAAAGTGGTTTTGGTGACTACAGTGTCCCTTTAATTGGTTTAAAAAAAAAAAAAATACATCTTCATCCTTCACATCTATTTTCTATTGTCGGAACTCCATTAAGTCAATAGCCCTACCATTAGGTCTACACCGCAGGCTCATTGCCTTTACATCATTTTTGGCGCAGACTGCTCTTGCCATGGGAGCCTTGCAACAAATCTTGCATCTGCCTTTCCCTAACATACATCCAACTATTCTATCTTTCATTACTATTATTTTGTATGTCAATCTCAATCACTTGTTGTATCTCTAACAAGCTTGCAATTAAGGAATACAACTAAAATGTTTGTCCACACTGACTACTGCAACACATGCCTTACTGGTGGCACTCCTGCCAAGATTATACAGTACGGTATTTGTCATCTTATAAGCTCATCTTGGGCAGTGACTTCTGTTCCTTTTGTTAAAAAAAAAATATTTTAAAAAGAAAAATACTTATTTTTGTCAACATTCTACTTAGTGCAGCAACAATGAACACAGATTATATGAGTAATACACAAGGAAGTGGCTGAATAGTTTTCAGCTTCTCTGTGTGTCCCCATAAGAACATCTGAGAGGAGCAATGAGCATGTGATCCTCATCATGTGACCGATATGCATGGCGGATTTTGAGGCTTTTATTTCCAAAGCATTTAAAACCATCTAAGAAATGCCTCCTTGGCTTTGATGCAAGCATTCTGGATCCTACTGTGAATAATTACACCTGGGAGTTATTCCTGGGGAATGCTATCTAAATTCGGCAGACTACTTCCTGCTGGAAGAGGAAACTGGGGCTAAATTCAACAGGTTTTAGCTGAAACATTTATTGGTTTTATTTGATTAGTGAGAGAGATGTCAAAACTCCACTGCAAGGAAAAGGCCTTATGGCCACATTCCTCTTTAGAATTCCAGACACACTGAGCATTTTATGCAGTAAGTGTGAACTGCAGAATGCAACAGGAGTACATTAATAATCTACTATTAGTCTGCATATTATCTGAATGACTATACACAAATCAGCAAGTAAAGATAGTAATCTACTCTTCCATCCCCACCAGGACACCATGCATCCATTTCCATGCCAGCTGGCAAATCAATATGAAGAAGCAAGCTTTAGATATTGCTGCAATACACAAGATAAGCTGCTCATTTTAATTAGTCCTCCAAGAAACATGATGCAGCAAATAAACTGCGTGTCATTACATTTCAGACAGCTATATAAAGGCAATGGCATGTTATTACCAATACTAGTCTTAAAGATGGCATACTAGTACAGAAATGTTGGTGTAGGATGTAGCAATAAATGTAACAAACAGCATTAGGCGAGGGGGGAGGTTTAAATAAAGCAAATAAAATATGTAAGCGTCATGTGAAAAAATGCTGTAACAGACTGGATGAAAACTCAAATTGTAGGGTTTTAAAAAATCCTGTAAATAGGATCTTGAATTCAGCTATTTTTGTGCCAGCTCCTATAATACCTTTTACTATTACAGGAGTAGCACAAAACGAGTTTTACCGGAGATTCCCACTCCCATTCCTTACAAATTCCTTCTTTCAAAACAAGCACAATATAAAAAATCATTATACATATGCATAGAGTAGATTGATATAATCTCATTCTTATTCTAATGTATATACCGTAATAGGTTATCTTCCCAGGCACTGGAGAAATTTAAAACATAAAATGCTGTCTGATCTGCTATGGATTTAGACCAGGGTTCTCCAAACTCTGAACCTCTAGCTGTTGCTGAACTGCAACTCCCATGATTATCTGGCGATTTCATTCAAAGAATTATGAGACAGCAACATCTGCAGGTCCAGAGTTTGGAGAACCCCGATTTAGACAATGGCTAAAATGTAAAAGTAGAATCAGATCCATCTTCAATACTCATGCCTGCATTGTCTTAAGTTTGTTTAGGAGTGTCCTGTCAACACGGGCTACAACTGTGTTTGATAAACAGAAAGAAGAGGATAATAAAGGTGAAAGGATGATGTGCATATTGCACAACACATTCAATTAAGTGTTCTTACTGGCTACAGATGGTGATCCCTGGTAACAGTTCAGAAGGATCTCCAGATCACTTCAGACAGGTGTTGACTCAATGCCCGTTTCCTCTGCTATGACAGTTCAGTCTTAAAGGACATTTCTTAAAACAGTACAGGTCAGGTAAACAACTGAACTATTCGGAGAGGAAAATTCAGCTTGTAACACCAACAGCTACTCAGCTGACTTAGCTGACTACTTAAGTTAACAAAACATTGTGTGAACCTTCTCCTGCTTCACTGGACAGAATTATAGTACGAATATTGATAACAGCTCAGCTTTCACCATGGTGACTAACTCTATAATATAGAAAGTCCACAAATAACCATTGCTGTTTTGCTATATGACAATTCACAAAAACATACCCATTGAATGCGGTAATAGTGAAATATTTACAAGGGAGAAACATGCTTTCTGATTGTTCGCATACAGGTCAATTTGTTCCCAAACGGACTGCCTGCGTTTGAAATCATGATTAAAGTGCGCACATTATGCAAATTCTGGATTTGAAAGTACTAAAATAATGGGACGCTGATCACAAAATATGGGCTCTTTGGAACAAACTTTTCCAAAGTCATGTTTCAAGGACATGACAAACTACAATCAATGGGCTAAGCAACAGTTACATGAATATTTAAAGTGAATCTGTCACTTTTCAGTATTTCATAACGATATAATCTTTATGAAATACGGATTAACACTGCATTGGAAATACACTGAATTTCCAACACAATCCAAAAAATAAATAAATCATAAGACAATGTACGGACTACTTTGACTTGTGGTAAAGCGCGAGGTTGACAAAAGGAGGAGTTCCTCTCAACTTTTGGCAAATCCCAGCAGTGGTCATACTACGGCTGTGGATTTCAGATATGTCTATGATACTGCGGTCTCGTGAGAGCCTCCTAGACCCCAGCGTTGTACTCTTGCGTATGCACTAGAGTACAGCACTGACATGGCTCCTGGCAGCTGACGGGCCAGAAGCCAAAGAGACCTGTCGCATGAAGAATTTATTAGAAAATTCCAATAATTATTGTATTTAAAAAAAAAAAAAATCATTATGTAGCTCTTACAATATTTACCTCACACTTGAAGGACTCTTTTCGCTCTTGAAAATACAATTTATGCGAATTATAAGAAACCAACATTAAGGAAAGCCAAGTGGTACCGGTCAGAAATATAAGAACACTGCCTTACCAAGAATAATGGAAGATCTAACAGCATGGCAGTTGGCTAAGAATGTATACACCAGTTCGTTTTTAACATGTGGAGGGATACAGATTGGTATCTCTTGATTTTGTGACATATCTACATTACGTACAGATTTATTAATTACTGGAATTTTAGTGAATGAAAAACAAATAGTGAAACGGAGACTAATACAGCCATGCTGTAACAACACTGAAATTAGAGAATGTTCTCATGAATAACCCTGATATCGTAGATTAAATAATTTAAATAAAAAAATAAACAGAGAATCCATAAATTATTCTGCAATATAAAATACTTTTTTTTTTTTAATATATATAGTTTTGGACTTTATATACTAAATTGTGTTACTGTAAATTAGCATGAATTGTCAGGAATTCAAAGTAAATTTCTTGCCAAAATATCCACATTGAAAATAGAGCAGACACAGGCCAGAATAGTCAAACTGAAACTTTCTCCCAAACTTAAAATTCACTTTGAGTTACCAACACAAGTCACAATTGGAGAATAACCCTTAAACAGTGTATAAAAGACCAACTTAAAACTCACTCTTATATGACCCAAACATGAAAACAAAGATTTTAACAGCAAATCTAGACCTACCAATTATTCAGTCCACAAAGTAAATTTATTTTATCTGGGTTAGAATAGGCTTTTACATATCCCAATTGTGGATCTCATTACATTGTGACCCTTTACTCCTTGCGTTGGAAGGCATTTCCAGGTCATGTACATGATGTTATGTTATCACATAAATGTTGTAAATGACAACTGTATGCTGACAGAAGGTACATGCTAAACCATGGTGTCCTCTACGCCAAGCTGTGTTTACTGTGATGTTTTGAGACAACATACACTCGGCAGAAATTATGTTTACTACAGAAACAGCTCTGTTATGCAAACATTAGCGAAATGTATTTTAGGAATTTTCATGTTAAGAGTATTTTGTTTCAAGATCATCAGAAATCAAGACCAAATTTTAACCCAGAATTCTGGAGTTAAAGCTACAAATAATCAGGAGATTACAGTTACAGATGACTAGAATCGAAAATCAGGTTAATAGCCTATTTTCTCTAATTTGCTAGGTTTAATTATTTGCGACCGTGCGGAGAACAAAAATCCATTTAGATTCATTCACATCTTGCACTAAAGGAATACTATGGGAGTTGTCCAATGCAAAGGAGTACTGGAGTATACTAACCAACATTCATCCAGTTCTCTACAGCACAGGATGAGCATGTTGTGAGCTGCACTTTATACTTCACAGAATGAGCGAATGGAATGACTGCCATACAAATCAATCACTGGGTGGCAACTCAAAGAACTTCATATTACACAGACTGACTGCCACAAGTTATTTTGCCTTAAATGGAAAGCCCCTTCCATACCCTCGTGGTACAGAAGGGGGTTAAAAAACAGTTCTGTCACTTAACTGGGTCTAGCGCCGATGTCCCTCGGTGCTGACTCGGGTCCGCCTTTGCTCCTCCCCAACCAAAATCAGACAGCCACTAGAGGTGGAGTTAACCCGGAAAGGTAATTATTGGAGTTTCTTAAAAACTGCAATAATTACCTTTGCAGGGTTAAGGGACCTGGGACACTGCACCCAGACCACTTCAATAAGTTAAAGTGGCTGGGTGCCTACAGTGTCCCTTGAACACTCAATTTACAGTTGAAATGGAGAGTAACTATAGCTTAAAAGAAAGCACACTGATGAAGCCTAGTGAAAGATTCATACAATTTTTACCATATACGAAGTCAAATCTACATGCCAACTAAAAGTTACCGGTAGTTGGAAGTAAGCTGAGTTGTTGAGTCATTGCAGCACATAGGTTTAGTGGAAGTCTATTAATATTATTTTACTACTGCTGCTTTTTCACCCCAGTAAATGCTCAAAAGTAATTTACAGGAGTGAAGGACCAGTAACTTCTCTTTAAGAAGAATAACTCTCTCTACCTAACAGTAGCTCAAAGCAATGTGTGTTTAAATTTAGTGGCATGTAGACTAGGAACCAACACATATCCCATATTGTTCAGCACAGGTCTGGCTCTGAGAAAGAAATAAATTCTGTTGAACCGACTACTCTGTCATAACACCCTGCTCAGGCCAGTGGCGGATCCGGGGGGGGGGGGCAACGGGGCAATTGCGCCCCCCCTCGCTCCTCCCCCCGAGAAAACCGACGGTCTCCCTCTCCCCTGCCAGCACATGCAGGCGCTAGCCCTGCAATGTGCCTGTGGACCAGAAGGGAGATCTCCCTGCCCGGTCCGCAGGCACTATGCTGACAGCTGGCAGGGGAGGGAGGGACAGAGAGAGGACCCGAGAGCTCAGCCTGCAGCTCCTCCGGGTCCTCATCTCGCGAGCTTGGAGCGTTGCCGCGGTAACCACGGCAACGCTCCAAATCTCACGAGAGTGAACTCTAGCCCTGGAGCGCGGGCTAGAGTTCACTCTCCCCACTGGGCCACCAGGGAATACCCATCTGACCACCAGGGAATCCCACGGGGACCACCAGGGATCAAGAAATGCCCCCCCTCCTCCCAGTAAAGGTAAGAAGGGAGGGGGGACATCAATATTTATTTTAATTAAATTAAAAAAAAATTATATATATATATATTTTAATTAAAAAAGCCCCCCCTACCCTTATCACACACACTCTACACACATACACTGCCCCCATACACACACACACACTGACCCCCATACTCCCCCCATACACACACACACAGTCCCCATACTGCCCCCCCATACACACATACTGCCCCCCATACACACACTGCAATACACACACACACACACACACACACACATATACTGTCCCACACATAAACTGCATCCCTGACATACACTGCCGCCCTCACTCACACACAACCTACACACACACACACACACACACACACACACTGCCCCCTCCCCACACACACACACTGCACCCCTTACACATTGCACCACTCACACACACCACTGCTCCTATACCCTACTACAGCCCCATTTCCCAGCAGACCTCAGGTAAGTTGTCAAACTGTTCTTAAACGGTTTGACTACTTACTCCGGGAGGGGGTCCCGGCACTATTGACACCATAACCACTACACTGAGCTGTAGTGGTTAGTGTCTGGATTATTTCTTTAAATAATCTACAAGTGCCCCTCCCGAGATCAGGCTCTGGATCCGCCACTGGCTCAGGTGGACTTTGGCAGCTTTGGTTTGAATAACCCCAAGTATCTTTGCTTTTGTCCTACTTGGCGGAGAAAGAGATGGCTTTATTGACTTTACCACCTGATTTCTCATGATATTTACAGCTAGGAAAGGTGTGTGTTATTTGGCAGAGACGTTTTCCAGGAAGCTGGTAGAAACATAAAGCAACCATCATTCTCCAAGTGCAATAGGGTTCTCTAACAAGAGCTTAATCCTTCAATTTACTCCAAAAGCGAAATAATCTCCATGCAAGCTACAACTTGAGACAGATAACTACATGTACAGTAACACAGTCAGCATCAAGAGACAAAGAGGAAGTAAAAAAAAAAAAAAAAAGATTCAGTAACCCTCTGTAAAATAGTTACACAGCTGAGGCAAGAAGGCATGAGTGAGAACTGAAAATTGAACCATTGAATAAATATTGAAAATCATCTATTACTTGTATAAACTGTTTTTTTCCTTTAATGCTCAGTTTTCTTTCAGAATTTATATTAAAGACTTTTCAACTGATATCACAATCCAGTTCAGTCAGGGCACACATTGTAAATGAGGAGGAGAAATGGAAACATTGTTTAATTTCTTCTCTTCGCTGTGTGGACAGCCTGGTGCATGAAATCCAACATATAACAAAGATGGACAGGAAGCTAAGCGGGAAGTGGGTGTTGCAGGATACATTTATTATTCACACCTCACAAATACAGGTTTGCTAAAATGGCACTGGAAGCAGCATAACTGCTCCATCTCATTGATGTGATTATAGTGTCTGGAGTCCAATGTCGCAGTCCTTCCTTGTTTCATACTAAACAAGAGTCCCCTGAATTCCATCCCATCTGTGCTGCTTGGGCTAATGAGAAAGCAATAGTTTGAGCAAGGATGGAGGGTCAGCTGACCACATTCAATATAGTATTAGAAATCCAGCAAAGTTACAGTTCTACTTGCAATGCAGAATCACCACCAAGAAGGTACACTTAATAGATATAAAACCAACCTTTATCACAGTGTTCATTACAGTTTTATATCAAATGTATATTTTAGTAGATATGTAGGACAGGGGTGTCCCCATAAACACAGCAAACTGTACCATCAGGAAGGCCTTTTTTTCCTTCACTTTCCTGATCCATTTGAATAAAACAGATTGTATGTCGTGCAATCTTGTGAGACGGTAAGTAATCACAGAAAGCATTCAGGATATCCTGAAAGGTTTTTGCCAAGCATTTATACGAATCACTTGCTGCTAACATGATTAGATATGCGTTATAATACTCGATTGGTATGTAAATTAGTTAACCTTGCAGTCCATAAAAGACCAGAGAGCATCCAGTGCAGAGCCAGCCTGTCTTAATAAGGATATAAAGGGAAAAGGAAGAGAAATATAAGTTACACTAAGTGTGTTTTTCCTGTTTTTTTTTTTTTTTTTTGTCTTTTAACTCAAATTTAGATTCAGAGCCCACCTCGTAATAGAAAAATAAAGCATTGTTAATAATCTTATATTATTATTAATCTGGCTGATAGTATTATTGGTTGCCAAATATTGTAATTGTATGACACCCATTGTACAGTGCTACAGAATTTGCTGGCGCTATATAAATAATAATAATAATAATAATGAGCCAAATGTCTAGTCTGCTCAACCATTTTACCTTTTAAGAGCCACTAAAATCAACCAGACCACTGCATCTTGAAGAAGTGGTATGTGTGCAGTCAGCCACTAGAGGTCCTTCCTCCTCTGTAACAACTAAGTAAAACTTAGTCACATGATGTCGGAGCTCATTTTGATGCGCATGCACAATGCATGCACTTCAGTCCCTAATGTTCCCACTTCACAAATACATATTTGTTAGAGGAACACTGTAGGCATCATAACCAATAAGCTACCATATGAAAAAGTAACTGAGCCAAGCTGGATCTTCATCAACTTTTTTTGGACACCCTGCAATACCCTAGCATCAGCTGGGAACGTTACCCACTGCTCCAATTAGATGTTGCGCTTACCACTCACACAGATGCCTGAAATGGTAAATGTGTGTGTGTATAAATATACAGATGAAGTTAGTCCTCTTGTGTGACCCACAATCTATCAAAATGGTTTTGGGTTTGCGTGAAGATTTTCTGGAGACAAAAGCAGATGGAAGAAGGAAGATGGAAGATAGAAGATAAATATACCAGGCATGGAGGAAAGGAGAGGATGGGGGGGGGAGAGGAGGGTGAAGATTTCAGCACCAATAACATAGCTACTTTAGGTTTAAACATAAGCTGGAATAAATAAATGCGAAAGGTCATATAGTTTCATCACGTCCCTTGTGCATACTTAATTATTAGGGACCTATTAGCATGAATATACAAAAAAAATATATAAAAAAAAATGTATACAGAAGTTGACTCAAAAACTAGGATAAAAATATTAACATTAACATAGAATATGCCTTTAACGACAGACTATTCTTGAAATGTCTTTTATACAAATACAATAATCATATAAAACTAGGGGAATAATGCAAAGAGGGTGTCCTTTAAAGTCGCATGTGTTTGATTGTGAGTGGTAAAAATTTGCATGACAAAAGTATTGAGAGTCTGGCACAAGTTGCCAAAAAGCTGGACACTAGGGAATGTAGCATCTCTGTCATCATCTGGAGTCTTTACATAACTTGCAAAGATCCCCGGCAGTGACTTTTCTGCTGGCTGTGTGGTTGCTGTGGGGTGCAGGGTAGGGAGATTTATACTTTCCCGCACCTGTCCCTTGTAGCGGCCACCATGCTCTACGTGCCAGTTCTCTACAGCTCCTAGCGAGAGTATAACACTGGAGGTGTATGGAGGATCCCAAAGATCCTCTGTAGACAGAGCTCCACTTTTTGGTAAGTTTTGAATAGCATATGAAACAATACCAAGACAAAGTAGTAGTCCCTTGTTTGTCTTTGTATATCTTTTGACTATGTTGGGCATTTCAACACACTCAACGTGTGCATTTCATAAATTATTTAACTTTCTGAAATACTACATATTGGAGGAGGGCGGCAGTGCCACTATAAGGCATCTCAGAAGCTCTCTCTCTAGGCTTACCCGGATTGGTTTGTACAGCATTCTATGGCGTTTTTTTATGTCAGCTATCACTGCAAGGGTAATGATGGATTTATTGGTGTCCTAAAACTTAAACCTGCTCTCAGACATGCCTTTGTGAAAATGCCCTGTTCCCCTGGCATCTGAATCTCTCACATCAGTATCACCTATTGTATCTTGCTCCCTGTCTTAGCTATAAAATGAGCTGAGATTACTCAGATGTTTTACCAATGCTTTAACCTACCCAGCATTCGAAAGTTTACCCAACCAGCAATCAAATATTCAAAGTGCCACAGGTGAATACTAAAATATGTAATGCCAATCCCTTCCGAGTAATAAACCTCAAGGTGAGTGGCTATAACAAACAATACTGAAATAAAAAGGAAACACGGGTATATTTAGACACCCATATATGGCAAACGTAATCACAAGTGAAAATATTATCGGTTATAGTCATAGCTCTGTGGATGAGCAAGATGTATCTATTCACTGAACACAAGATTAAAAAAAAAGAGCCATTTATACTATATTGGCTGCATGTGGGTTTGCCAGATCACCTGTGCCTTCCTGGATGCTTCTTACATGGTTCTGGCAAAGCATTAACAGTACTGCCCCGTAGAATGTGGCATGTCCATTAATAAATCAATGCTGTTCCTTTGGGACCGGTCTTAAATAATTGAGAACCCCCCCGAAGCATGTAAAATTATTTAGAGTTCCTTTCTCCTTTAAATATCAATGGGATCCTAGCCGTTTTCCCCAGCTATGACCGCTTATTTGGTTTTCCTAGATGACAGAAGATGCATTTTGACTTTCCATGCAAGTTCCTCCGAGCTCCATACCAGGATTATTTCCACTTTGAAAATGAATATAAAAAGTTGTAACGTGCAAAAAGTTCAGAGATGCAATAGAATTAAGCTGTGTGATTAATCTGGAATTTCAAAGGGTTGCTGTAATAACAAACTGTTAATCGTAAAGGCTGACGGGTTAAACATAAAAAAAATGTACTATTCATTTGCTTTACACAAACACAGTCAGGGAACTCCAAACTTTCAATTCTGACATGCCAAATTTAAACATTAAATATCCTCTTCAGACAACTATTAAATCAGTATGAGCTACGCTCTCATCCCCAAATAGTTTAGAATCCTAACAGTGAGATTACATAAAGTCCACATGCTATATATCAGTGTAAGTGCCTACAAAGAAAATCAAGGCAGGCCTAGTGAATGAGAAAACCTACATGGGGCAATCATTTTCACAGAACAAACACATTGGTAGAGATTTTGCATTCCCAGAAACCAGGAAGGAGATTTAAGACTGACTAAAGTGGCCTCCCAATGTTATCTTGACAAGCTGCAGCAGGGAAGAGGTGCATTTAGATTAAAATCTGAAGAGCAGGGACTCAAGTAAAAGCAATTCTTACTCTAAAAACTCATCCAGTTTGAAGGTACAAAAAACTGCTCTTAAGCAGCTTATGCGGTCAGAACCGTTACAGGCCTGTTGAGTTTCCGATTTCCTGAAGTACTCGGGTAGATCACTAGGGAATTGTTTGGAGAAGAAAGATGAACTAAAGCTGGCTAAAAACACATCAATGATCTGCATCATTGTAAAGCATGCAGTACCCACCAAAAATGAAGTAAAGAGAAGAATATTAACAGGGTTATTCACCAATAATTCCAATTGTCCCCATACTGAACAGGCAAAACCATCTGACTACATGCATACTGCAGTCTATTCAAACATTTCTGAGTTTTGCAATTCAGGCTCAGAAGGAATTTTGAGTAAAATAACTTGGGCATTACATTGGGGACTTTAAATTAAAAAAAAAAAAATGGGGGCGGACACATTCATTTTATACTGGGGGGGGGAGGTTCTAAATACAAAAAAGGGAGAGGGGAGCTAGCACGCTAGATCTGTAGCTGAGATGCCACTTTGAAGGAGAACAAAATTCCCCAAAACTCGCCAGAAAATTACGATCGTATTTTGCTTTAGTAAATAGATTTGAAACTGCAGTCAGAATTCAGTCGGTCACTTTCCCCAGATTTTGTACAATCAGACGATATTCTGGTTCATAAGCATGCATAAGAGATATTCTGGATGAAAAATGGTAACAAAAACACAACACAAAAATATGACTCTCTCTCTGTATACACCTAGTTATCATTACAGCAAAAATGTGAAATGTGTGCTGTTTGTACAGAATTTTAGTTAGTAGTTCTTAGAAGGTAATTTTCATAGGGCGCACAGACACCCTAGCTTAATGCAACATACAGCCCACGTCCAGCAACCTGCAAAGGTGGAGACGGGATCAAGCAATAGAGAAAATTAACCTTTGAATAAATTGATTACACTTACAAGTAACAAACATTATATACTCCCGCATGTGGCAAAACAAACTACTATCAGGCCAAAATGCATACGTCAATTACAGGTTTAATTTTCTATTTGCATATGCATCTATATTCAGGGCAAGAGTGGGTGTCTCTGAAACACGGAAAATTGAAAGATCTTAAAGGAATACAACAAGCAGCTGTAAATAGCCGGGCCATTTTAGAATGGTTTGACTTAGAAAGCACACTTCTGTGAGCTAACTGAATAAAATAGGGAATGCTAAACATTTTTACTCATGATTGCTTTACAAGCTGTAAAGGCTGGCGAAACATAATAGGAGTTGTAGTCAGGGGCGGCAATTTGCCTTGGGCGGCATTTTCCAGGGTGCGGCAAAAAACGCCGCCCCCAAATGCCCAGGGCAAGTGCCTTGTTAGCCTTGCGGCTAACAAGGCTGCCGGTCGGGCTGATGGGCTGGGCGGGCGGCTGGCGAGGGTGCTCTTCCTCTGAGCGATCTGCTCAGCTCCCTCGCGCGCCGCAGAGTGAGGCTGGGAGCCGGAATATGACGTCATCTTCCGGCTCCCAGCCTCTCTCTGCGGCGCGCGAGGGAGCTGAGCAGAGAGCTCAGAGGAAGAGCTCCCTCGCCAGCCGCCCGCCCAGCAGCCCGACCCGCAGCCCCACTAGACCCCAGGGAGATAGAGAAACCCCCCCCCAGCATTCCCAAAGGTAAGGAGGCTGGGGGATAGGTTAAATTAATTATATATTATTATATTATATTATATATATTAAATATATATTAAATATATAATATAATATATAATAAATATATATTATTATATTATATATATATATATATATATATATATTATATATTTTATATTATATATTATATTACATTATATTATATATTATATTATAATATATTATATATCAGAGAGTGTGTGTGTGTCTGACAGAGTGTGTGTGTGTGTCTGACAGAGTGTGTGTGTGTGTCTGACAGAGTGTGTGTGTGTCTGACAGAGTGTGTGTGTGTCTGACAGAGAGTGTGTGTCTGACAGAGAGTGTGTGTGTCTGACAGAGAGTGTGTGTCTGACAGAGAGTGTGTGTCTGACAGAGAGTGTGTGTCTGACAGAGAGTGTGTGTCTGACAGAGTGTGTGTGTCTGTTAGTAAGTGTGTGTGTGTGTCTGTTAGTGAGTGTGTGTGTGTGTCTGTTAGTGAGTGTGTGTCTGACTGTGTGTGTGTCTGTTAGCTAGTGTATGCGTATCTGTCAGTGAATTTGTGTGTGTGTGTGTGTGTGTGTGTGTGTATTTAGAAGGCGGGACGGGGGGGGAAGGGTTGGGTGGGGGTGTCGCGGGTTGGAGGGGGGGGAGGGGGGAGAGGGGCGCCTGTGTTTTGTCCTGCCTAGGGCAGCACAAAACCAGGATACACCACTGGTTGTAGTCTTGCTGGGGGATCTCCTTCTTTACCAGCCCTGGGCTGGAAGGCTTCAATAGTTCTATGGAGGTTACAGATCATTTTGAAAAGTGAGATTCGGTAGAAAACCGTTCGTATGGAGTCCAGCTTGCACTTACATATGACAAATGCTGAAAAACAAGCAGATACGCTCTCTTCACGTCAAAAGCATTTTCTTCTCGTTCTTTGCCAGTGATTGTAAATAATGTTCCCTTTGGAAGCAAGCATCACATGCTACAATGAACACATTTTCTGACAGCATCCTCCCAAAAGGAATTCTCTTACCTACCGCGTGTAGCATGTCTAACTCACTAGGTTATAGATCTAGCAGGAAAAAGACCCCAGCACACCGTGGTAGGTTTTTGAGACACACCGCGGCATTTAAGCTCAACTGACATTAACAGAGACATTCATTGAGTCCCATCCAGACACACCCATGGACACAGTGACTCCATAGCATTTATAAATAAAGTACAAGAATGTCAGTTATGTAATAGATTAAATAGAATATTAGTAGGCAAACTGTATGAGACTAAAAACCTGCTTTGTGAGCTACTAGTAGCAAGCAGGGAGGGGAAGTAAACAGTGCCTCTCCTAGTAATGTCTTTCACACTCGCTTTGTTTTAATTAACAGAAAAATACCTACAAAAAGGATTGAAAGGTATACGTTAACCACCCTAATCACTACAGTCCATTTAACCTACCCACCCCTTCCCACTGCAAGTAAAAATAATTACATACTGCATTACCAGAAATCAGTCACTGATGCCTGTTTTAATAAAGTTATATTCAGTCTACTTTCATTCATTAGCAAAACAGAAAATGCCACACAAATAAAAAATTTAATTTTAGATTTTTTCAGTCAATATAATCTGGAAATGTTTGCTGGACCTTCTGAAACTATACAGTCTAGGTCACCAGCCAATCACAGACACTCTGCATGAGAACGTCGAGCGTCGCCAGAATCCCCATAGGAAAGCATTACAAAATGCTTTTCTATGGGGAGGTCTAATGTGTGTGCGCGCGGCCATTGCCGCGCATGCGCATTAGTTCTCCCCCGACCGCAGCCAGCGGCAGGGGAGGAGCGTGGGTGGAGCTGAGCCAGCGCCGAGGGACATTGGCGTTGGACCCAGGTAAGGGACTGAAGGGATAATAACATCTTTAGCGCCGCGGGAGGAGGCCTTGACAGAATGGGAAGCTATAGTGTTTGTTTTCCTGGCACTATAGTTTCCCTTTAATGAGAAAAATATAAAAGTCTTCTCCAAGCAAAAAAAATAAGTTGTGCTTCCTCTAACTACTTTAGGGGAAGAATAAATAAACATGAAAGGTGTGTTTCTTCAATTAGGTCATCCCTCTCCCCCCCATTAAGTTGGCCCTGAGACTAGATGAACATTTTATTATGCCACATGCCATCTGTGAAATACTAATTTTAAGAAGCATAGCTAGCCATTAAAAGATTAACAAAGTATTGAGTGTGTTGTAAATACAGCATAAAAGAAATATTATATTCTATGAATCTATTGTAGAGATGATAGAAAGTAGACTTTCTATAAATCAGAATTTTGACATATAACTGGAGATATAGGTTACCGTAAAATATCCTACAGGCACGCAATTGATGTTTTTGCTGATATATAAAAAATTGCAGGCAAAGTCAGCACGTTTGGATCCCAAAGCCAAATCTTTCTTGATAAATCATTAAGACTTCCACTTTGATCTAGAGAAGTACATTTCATGTAGAAGAAGAATTCCCTAGAATTCAGTGGATTGTGGTGAAAATTGCAAAAATTTACTACTTAAAAATCCTATATATGTTCCTACATATCTACATAAAGGTTGAATACTAAGAGTTCATCAGAGACTACATCCACTTCATATTTAAAGGGATACTATAAGTGCGAGGAATACAAATCTGTATTCCTGGCACCATAGCGCGCCCTCTGCCTCCCACCTGCCTCGCGCCCCACCACCGGCATATATAATGGGTTAAAAACCCTTTACCTACCTGACCCCAGAACTAATGTTCCTCAGCGCTTGGTCTTGAGTCCTCCAATATCCCTAATTCACATGAATGTGAGGGTATTAGACCTCCTGTAGGAAAGCATTCGATCAATGCTTTCCTATTAGGAAAAATCTGATGCTGGATGTCCTCATGCTGAAATGAGGATTACCCAGACCACTTCAATGAGCTGAAGTGGTCTGGGTGCCAATAGCGACGCTTTAAACCTTGTGATAGACCAGTGGTGTCCAAAATAGACATTTTGCTTAACCCCTTAAGGACCAAACTTCTGAAATAAAAGGGAATCATTACATGTCACACATGTCATGTGTCCTTAAGGGGTTAAAATCCTAAAATTTACTAAATAGAAATGTTTTTAAAAGAATGTTTTAAAAGTATCAATAGTGGTGCTTAAGGAATTAAGTTTGCTTTAAATCTTAACTAATCCCAGTTGTAACTATAATTAAAAAAATAAAAATAAAGCAGCACTGTCATAAAGATACTGAAATACTCACATTGACTAAAATTTCACTAAAGTTCCAATGCAGTCAAAAGAGATGCTAAGACAAAGTAGGGCCTACTTGTTCCTAGGCTTGACACTGCTTAACAAAGAGTTTTGTCATTTCCCCAGGCTGTGGGAGAAAAAAAGGCTTTATGGAGGATCCCGCGGTCTTGCAAGATCCTCCACAGACCTCAGTGTTGTAGTCTTGAGTCTTGTACGAAGTTTTGATGAACTAGGCTTTGTTAAAATGAGGCTACAGGATGCTCTAAGCTCCATCACTTCTGCAGTAATGCCAAGTTGTTATGGAGCTTAGAGTAATAATTAAGTCTTCTTCTAGCAGAATTTTAAAAAATTTTACAATTTTACAAAAAAAAGAAACTGAAAAAAAAAAAAAAACTGTCAAGGAAGTCTAAAACAAAATAAAAATAGTTGAATCGGGAAAAAATAAATCTCAAACTCAGCTATTTTTACAGCTTGCCTACTTTGACCTGAAATAGCAATTCCCTTTTAAAATTTAAATGTTAACTCATTAAGAGTCACTCTTTAGTGAATAAACCCAAAGGTGATCACAGGCCAACTCCTTTCTGGATCTATTATTTTCAGGACAAAAGAATGTGGTTAGACATCAGCTTTCTATCAGGCTGGATTAAAGATGTACAATGACATGCGGAATTAAGAAAGGCGTGTAACACCTAATAAGAATAGCCAAACAAGTGCCTTCATGTGAGGTAGTGAGAAACGAGGCTCACGAAAAGGGAAAGCAGACAAGTCTCTGGGGAGCTCACAGATGTCTGTGGTTGAATGGATCTGTCAGATTTAAACATTACACTAAATGTGAAATGCATAAATCGCAAGGAGGAGAGGAAAAAAAATCCCAATCATCATCTATTTTCATAAAGCCAACGTGAAGTTCAGCAGTTCTTCCGCTGCAGTAACCCTTGCAGAATAGAGAGAGAGATTTGGGTTTAAAAAGCTAATGGAACACACTAAACAAGGCTTTTTTAAACTTCCAACACATGTTCTGTGCTCCAAAGTACTGTAAGGCTGAATTTTAAAATAAATAAATAAAAATTGCAAAAATACACACATGGTTAATGCACCGATTTATTTTTTTCTTTTTACTGATCCATCAGAGACAATGCAGCACATAGACGTTGGGTGCAAAATGTTAGCAGGTACAGTATATACTGAGAGGCACAGCCAAGTTGCTAGGATTGTGTACTGAAACATCTTGGAAGTGCCAAAGTGTCACAAAGGGTATGTGAGAAGAACAGGACTTGGAACCTATGGGACTTCCAGATCCAGACAGACAATCAAGTACTGGCCAACCAACCTGACATTGTGGTGGCAGACACAAAATGAAGGACTGCAGTGGTGTTGGACGTGGCAATACCCAGTGAACATAACATGAACATAACATCAAAAAGAAGGAACATGAGAAGATGGATAAACACCAAGGACTTGAAGATGAGCTACAAGGTACGTGTTAAGTCAAAGCAGTGATATTCCCGGTTGTGATATCAGCACTTGGGGCTGTAAAACCAACATGGAGAGAGTTGTTCAGCAGATTCCAGTTGTAGGAACAGCTGAAATACTGTGAAGAACTCTCATACTCCCAAGCCTTTGGAAGGGAACCCTAGAATGGGGAATATACAAAATACCACCTGAAGGGCTGAAAAAGTCAGTTTTAATTTATTCAGCTCACATTCTCAGCCTTTGAATTCCATCTGAAAACAAGCAAAATTGAGGTCACTAATACAGAAGCAGAGATTTTCACATCAGTGATATTAGGAGATAAGGTCGGGCGTGCCCAGCGGACTCCGGTAAGTTACAGACTGTGTGAAAACAGTTTGACTATTTACCATCTGACAGCACCAGAGAGAACTCACTGAACCCTTACATAACTCGGTAATGTTTCTTTCACTATCCCTTTAAGTTAATTAACCCCCCCTTCCCCAAACATATATATTCTTCACAAGATACACAATTACTCAACATATGTTGCTATACAAAAAGACAAAAATACTGAACCAGAAAAAGTGTATCAGCTTCACACATTCACACTTGACTGCCAATAACAATCTGACATCTTTATAAAAAAATAAATAAAAGCTATTGAGAAAGTGTACAGATAATATGAGACTAGTAAAGGCTTTACGTTAACAAGATTTAGTGCCGCATATTATCTTAATCTTCCTATGCCAAGTGATCACAATAATCTCTTCAAGTCACGTGGTTATATTATTATTTATAGTAAGCACCCAAATTATCAGCAAAAAGGAATCAAAGTTAAAGGCGCCAGTTAACATAAAATATATGAACGACTGACTTATATAGATAATGCATTAAAGGGACACTATAGGCACACAGTGGCACTGAAGTTGTCTAGGTGCAGTGCCTCCTCAGCCCTGCAATGTAAGACAGTGCATTTTTAGAGAAGCTACAATGCTTACAATGCAGTGCTAAGGTTGCCTCTAGTGGCTGTCTACCACTAACCCACTAGAGGCGCTTCCTGCAGTTTCACAAAGTTTGACTCGTAATACAATGCTGGACGTGCTCATGCTTAGCATGAGGACATCCAGTGTCAAGCAAATTCCCATAGGAAAGTATTGTTTTAATACTTCCTGTTGGGAAGGCCTAATGCATGCCTAATTAGGGACACTATAACATTAGGAATAAAACTTTTTATTGCAAACACTAAAAACCACTGTTCCTATAAGATATATACAAAATAAGTAAAGTATGAAAAATAATACTTTTTTTTTTTTTTTTTTTTTTTAAAAGCCAACTTTCAAGTTTGTAAAACTAAAATAAACACAATTAAAACTGAAAACTAAAATAGTAGAACTTTAAATCCTAAAACTGGTAAGTGCTACTGATCCACTCAAAGACCAAGAAAACACTCCAGCAAATATCACAGGTTTTACAGAATATGTAGTTTATGCCCAAGACACAGATCCACTCAAATCAGATGGAACAGCTCAGTAAGCAGATCGCAGTCACACAGAAAGTACAATTAACCTATCCATAGCCCAATTCACAGTTTTTGTAAACCAGGTTGTATGAAAAGATCCGATGAGAAGCCAACAGCATATGTGTGCAGCTGTGGCTCTCGCTTGCTCCATAGGGAGGGGAAAGATGGCGATCCGAGTTATAAAAGCAGTGTGCAAGTATAAAAGCAGTGTGCACGTTGCGTACATAAGATGATTTCTTACATGCTGGCTGCCTTACAGCTGTGGTGATTTTTTTGCAAATTGCTGCAACTCTAAGCCAATCTCTGCAGGAAGAGTGAGTGCAGTGTACTCTCTGCACAATAACCTTTGCTACGAATCTTAAAATGACACTCTAATGCAGGGGTGGGGAACCTTTGGTCCTCCAGATGTTGTGGACTACATCTCCCTTGATGCTTTGCCAGCAATATAGCTGTAATAGGATTATGGGAAATGTAGTGTAGAGCATCTGAAGAGCTGAAAGATCCCCACCCCTGCTTTAATGTAATGACTGTCAAACCAGTCCTCATGGCCCAGCAACAGTACAGGATTTATGCATTTCCCTTTTCTATTTTCCATATGGACAAAACTTTTTGCTGGGCCACGAAGACTAGTTTGGAAACCACTCCTTAACGGAAATCTCCAAGGGAAAGGGTGGGGGCGCAAGGGAATTCCTGGCACCATAACCACTATAGCACTGTGTAATATTATGGTGCTTGGGAGTGTTCCTTTAACATATTGTTCTGGCTACTAAATTTTACAGATATTTTTACAGCTCAAAAGCAAGATACAATTAAGTATACTACTATTGTGAAACTATAATTCCATTACTATAAAAAAAAGTTTTAGAAACAACAAGATTTTAAACTTCTCTACAAATAATGCAAGTACATATAGTCGACCAACACTTGAACATGTAGTACAATTTCCATGTCATTTTCCATTAGAAAACCTACTCACAAGATAAAAATCAGAAAAAGAAGAAAAGTATGTACAATATAATGTAACAATGTCACCACATAATAACAGGTTTCCAAAGAGCCCTTGATGTAAGCAAAGGCGACAACACACGACTTGGTAAGAAAGGGCCTTTAAACCCTTAAGGACACATGACTGAAATATCCCGCCATGATTCTCTTTGATTTCTGAAGTTGTATCCTAAAGGGGTTAACATAGCATACTGGGAAGAAAATTGATATTTTATATAACCAATTACCGTATTTTTCCCATGTATAAAGACCCCTATTTGTTTTAGCACAAAATTAAGAAATCCATATTTTAAACATCTATAGCACTGAAGTACTGAAGCCCAGTTTGGCTAAACAGGATCCCCAACCGGTCGGGGCCATCTCACACTCCAGTAGGCCGATCCCTGAGGTCCAGACAATAGTTCCCTGGACCGCCTTCCTGCTGTTGGCGACAACAATGCCCTCTGCCCACGGTACCCTACTGGGGATGTCCGGGCAAGGCCTCACGCTGCGGCATCTATCTGTAGTCTGGATCTGTGAGGTCTTGGTATGGTCCAGAGTGATGCGTGGAAACATGCGGTTGCGCAAGATCTCCCAGACCCGCACACACAATCAAATCAAATTCATGGAGAAGCGCCTCCTCCACTTCAAGTACGTAAGCAGGTCACAGCAGTGTACAACACAGCCTATGCCCGCAGGAACCTGGCAGTAGCGAACCCAACAGTCAGCTGAGTGTTCTGACAGCGTTCCCAAACTGCGCTGAGTAAGCACCATAAGTATTTGGCTTAATAATTTGATTTCTGAAAGAGCTCCAGCCACATGCGACTAACTTGGTTGGCTGTCAGGCCCGGCACACAAATGGTTTAGGTTTTTGTTTTACCCCTGCAGTGACATTTTGTGTATAAGACAGCCCCCCAATTTTAGACTAAATAAATTTAGAAAAAAAAAAAAAACATGGAAACATACGGTAGATGGAAATTATATTGTAAAACTTAAAACAAACAATATTTAAAATGTTTTAGAGTTTCAAGCTTGATATCCTGCAAGCAATCTAAAACTGCCTTTTTTGGTTTACTCTCTCCCTTTACTGATTTTTTTTTTTTTACAATTCCTGAAAGCTTTCCCAAGCAGGATACCACAACAAAACAGAAAGTAAAGAGTGGATGTAAAGTGAAACGGATTCCCACTGCCAGTTTTGCATCACATATATAAAACCCTTTAATGATTGTATAATATGCTTGCATTCTGTATACAATGTAATGATTCTATAATCAATATAATTACTGACTGTAATATTGTATAAACCTGGTTTGACTCGATTCTGATATTTGATTTGTAAATGTTTCTAGTGTACTCTGCATTATCATTTACTTATTGATGCCTGAATTATAGCTATTAATCAATAGAAAATTACACTGGATAAAGGCTTTAAGTGAGAAACGGCACATTGATACGTAGATTTTATAATATTGCAAATGACATGATTTCATTGAGTGCATACACACAATTGGGCAGTACACAAGTATTTGTAAAGTGTAAGTATTTGGGTTTTACGACTGTGTATCTGGAATAAAACAATAAGTACAGGGGGAGTATGTTACGGGCGACCAGCTTCAATTTGCAGCCTTAGAGTCAAGTCATACCTTAAAGTTTAACTCCAGCTTGATGCGCCGGTTTGTTGATGTATCTATCGGCTCACTGCCACAATGCTCAACAGACGAGGCATTGTACAAGGCAAGGTTTATGATAATTATCATTTATTTAGTTTACAGCCTTAAAAGAACAGCACGGAAATACAAACGTATCTCAAAGTAAAAGAAAAGATGGAAACATTGCCAAAAACTTGAGTAAAATAATGTACTGATCACATTAAGATGGCTGTTAAAGCACTGAACAATGAGAATAAAAAAAAAAAAAAAAAAAAAAAAACGGGAGCAAAGGGATGGAAAAATGTCAGAAGGGATGGAAAAATGTTCAGGTGTGCAATCTAGATCTCAGCCAATGTGATCTCAAACAGTGTGACAAGCAGTGGCGTACATACCAGGGTCGCAGCTGCGACCGGGCCCGGCCCACCAGGGGGCCCGGCCGCCCCTGCGACCCGGTATGTATGTCACTGGGCCAGCCTCTTCTCCTGGTGGGCCCAGGAGCCAGCCACCTCCGGGCCCCCCCGAGGCTGGCCCTGCTTACACCCGGCGGGCAGGCTGGCAGGTCTTGCGGGTGCGCGAGGGAGCACTCTCCCCTGAGTGCTTCCTCTTCAGCTCCCTCGCGCACCGCAATGTTACCGGAGCCGGAAGATGACGTCATCTTCCGGTGCCGGTATCATTACGCGGCGCGCGAGGGAGCTGAAGAGGAAGCACTCAGGGGAGAGTGCTCCCTCGCGCACCCGCAAGACCTGCCAGCCTGCCCGCCGGCCAGGTGACCGCCCCCCCCAGGAGCCCAGCAGCACCACTGGACCCCAGGGAATCCCCTCAGCACTCCAAAAGGTAAGGAGGCTGGGGGGATTAAATTGAAAAAAAAAATGTGTTAGTGTGTGTGTGTGTGTGTGTTACTGTGAGTGTTAGTGTGTGTGTTACTGTGACTGTGTGTGTGTTACTGTGACTGTGTGTGTGTGTTACTGTGACTGTGTGTGTTAATGTGTGTGTTATTGTGACTGTGTGTGTGTTACTGTGACTGTGAGTGTTAGTGTGTGTGTTACTGTGAGTATTAGTGTGTGTGTTACTGTGAGTGTTACTGTGAGTGTTAGTGAGTGTGTCTGTTGAGTGTGTCTGCTAGTGAGTGTCAGTGAGTGTGTTACTGTGTGTGTCTGTTACTGTGAGTGTTACTGTGAGTGTGTCTGATGTCTGTTAGTGAGTGTGTGTTTGTCAGTGAGAGTGTATGTTTTGTAAGTGAGTGTGTATGTATGTATGTCTGTCTGTCGCTGAGTGTGTCTCTGTCAGTAAATGTGTGTGTCTGTTAGCTAGTGTGTATGCGTCTGTTCGTGTGTGTGTGTGTGTGTCTTCAGCACTTACCTTTCTCCAGCGCCGGACTCCCTTGGCGCTGGGGATCCCTCCGCCTCTCAGCTCCGAATGTGCATGCACAGCAAGAGCCGTGCGCGCATTCAAACCGCCGATAGGAAAGCATTATTCAATGCTTTTCTATGGACGTTCAGTGTCTTAGAATTGCGGAAGCTCCTCTAGCGGCTGTCAGTGAGACAGCCACTAGAGGCTGGATTAACCCTCAGTGAAACATAGCAGTTTCTCTGAAACTGCTATGCTTTCAGCTGCAGGGTTAAAACTAGAGGGACCTGACACCCAGACCACTTCATTGAGATGAAGTGATCTGGGTGTCTGTAGTGGTCCTTTAAGTGTGTGTGCATCTGCATGCACTGGTGTACATACAGGGGTCACAGCCCTGCAACCCCTGCGACCAGGTGCCCGCCGCCATGTGTTGCGGCCCTGGCCCGCGCAGATTAATTTTCGCACCGGGCCTCATAGGTCATGTGTACGCCACTGGTGACAAGTTGTAGTGTAACTGAAATAATGTGAATGTGCTAGAAGGGAGAGTGTAAATGCAAGTAAGAAGGTATGAGAAACGAGTGGGCTGCAGTCAGAAAAGGTAACGCATGTTAAAGGGACACTGTAGGCACCCAGACCACTTCTGCCCATTGGAGTGGTCTGGGTGCCAACTCCCATTACCCTTAAGCCTGCAAGTGTAATTATTGCAGTTTTTTATAAACTGCAATAATTACCTTGCAGGGTTAAGTCCTCCCCTAGTGACTGTCTATTAGACAGCCACTAGAGGGAACTTCCTGCTCTATAGCACAGGTTTTCTGTGCTAGAGTGTCGCTGGACGTCGCTGTGTGAGGACCTCCAGCATCGCTCAATTCCCCATAGGAAAGCATTGAAAATCGTTTTCAATGCTTTCCTATGGGGTGCACTAATGCGCATGCGCGGCATTGCCGCGCATGCGCATTAGGTCTCCTCGGCCGGTGGGCGGGATCAGTCTCGCCCACTGGCCAACATAGGCAGAAGGTGGAGCGGCGGGGGAGGAGCAGGCAGCGACGTGGGACATGTCCCTGCCTCAGGTAAGTCACTGAAGGGGTTTTCACCCCTTCAGCAACTGGGGATTGGGGGGTGGGAGGGAGAGGAATCCTGCAGTGCCAGGAAAACGGATTGTTTTCCTGGCACTGGAGATTCCCTTTAAAGGAACCCTACAGTGCTAGGAAAAGTATTCCTAATGCTATAGTGTCCCTCTGCCACTGCGCCCCCTACCAGATGATCAAAGGGTTTTAAAATAATAATAATTTCCCACTTATCTCTTTCGAGTGGCAAGATAACTTGGTGCTTGATCGGTCTCCTCCTCCAGTGATGTCACACCAGTGGAGGTACCGAATGCGTATGCGCACATATTAGATCATCCCCATAGGGATATCCTATTGGATATTGAGGACGTTGGATGTCCTCATGCAAAGCGTGAGGACGTGAAAGGTCATTTCATGACTTAAGTCTATAGCTTTTATGGGAGTTCAATAAAAATTTAATCGTTAAGCTGGGTTATTTGTTAAGAAGAGCCCAGAATGTACTTGTATAAATAAAATGACATTTACTGTTCCTGGTTAAATTATTTTTTATATTTACTCTATCATATATAATAAGGGAAAATCTGACCGGATAAAGCAGGAAACTCCATAAGAATGGTGCAGTGGTAAAGAAGTCCTGCAAGATGTGAGTGGACACAACACAAGGGGGAGATAATGTTATTTCCCACACAATATGCCACGATTTCATTTCTCCATTAGAGGGAATTATTAAAGGCCATGATACAAACCCAATATCTTAAATAGGACTGGAAATTAGAGTGTTTAGCTTCCTATTTATTTAGATAAACCGCAGCCAGCAGTCACGACTCACTGAGCTTCGCCAATCAACAATCATAAATCATAGAGATGCACTGACTCAAGGCCTGTCTCTGGGCAGCATATAGCATCTTCCTGGTAGTGTGAAAATGCTGAATGTCTGCCCTGAAATCTCTGCAGGATCACACTAGAAAACTCCTCTAGTGGTGGTAAGTAGGCAGCAATGTAAAAGGCAGTGTTTACACTGCAGGGACATTCTCTTTCCCCAGAACTTCAGACATACTGGAAACATCAAAACAACATAATAAAATGCATCTAATAGGAAAATATGTAAAGCTCCTCCCCCCAGAAAAAAATATGTGCAAAAACAACTCTTGGCCTTAAACTTTAAAAAGGAAATGGTGAGCCCTTCCAATTTACCAGCAGTGCATTTATCTGCAAAAAGATGTGCTCACAGTCACAAAAATATGCTTATGGGAAATACACAGCTCTCTCATATAGAGCTGTGGGAATATTAGGATTGGCCTCTCCATATTACACTACAGCACTATATACATAACATATTCAAGGGATTTGCTTAAGAGAGAAACTCAGAGCTAGGTATTTTATCTATTTCAAATGTATTTTTACCCATAAATGCATTATACCCATAAATGCATTATACCCATAAAGAAACATAAATCAGCCTGGGATGGCTCTATATCCTGTGAGTTGTATCCTATTTTAGGGGCATAGTGTCTATGTTTGCACTATGTATTTTATCATGTTCTGGATATAGACCTTCTACATTATCTACATTGTTCTACATTTGGTGTAGTATTTCTATTTTTATCCTTTTAGCGTTGGGGGATACAGTAAACTACACCAGTGTGTTATTATCTGATATTTATTTGGTAGCACCTACACACCACTGCACTCTTCTATACTAAAGAAACAAGTTTGTCAATGTAAAATGTTCACACTTCTCCTTTGTACCCCAATATGGTTTGGTAGATTTTTGTTTTCTTCAATTCTTCATTTCAGTACAGAAATAGAACATGTTTCATTGTACAGCATAACAGCTTATTGATTGTGTCTGCCAGTTTTAACAATTATATTAAAAAACAAAAACCAGCAGAGAGTAAACTAGAAGAAAATGAAAGAAAAGAGACAAGAACACAAACAAATAACTAATTTTTTTTTAAAAAATTGATTCTAGATTTTTTTTTTTTTTTTTTTTTTTTAAGAACGTAATAATTAACAAAGTCACTATAGTATTGCAGCAAATGTTGTGATACAGGTTACAGGAGAGGAAGAAAATAATTAGATAACCAAGTCTTATTCTAAATTGCAAAAACATTTCATAGGTAAAGGGAGGCATTTATATAGTAAAACAACTAAAAGAACAAAATATAACCAACTAAAGATATTTAACCACCAAGCACCCTACTGGGTAATGTACCTGTGTATTCCACACTACAGCCAATGTTAATCAAGATGGGTAAATCTTCTTGTGTAATACTGGTACTAGGGAGCGGCTTGCTCAGAGTCTTATCCCAAGGGTTATTTCCTGTTAACATTACAGATTTACACTGTGTACCAACAAACACCACTGGGTATTATTCGGTGAGGTTTTCAGATTGCATAATAAAAATTACAAAAAAATTAAATCATACATTACAAAACAGAATTGGGTATAGGGAGGTCTGCAAGAGTTTTTGACAAGCAGAATACATTTGATTTGTGTTGTTGTTTTCTCCCCCAAATACATAAAATGATTGAGTGAACAACATTTACGGTAACTCTTGATTAGTAAGTAGTTCTTCTGATTGGAAAGCTCATGCATATCTGCAGCGATGTTAGAAGTGCTATATAGCAAGTAAAAAAAAAAAAAAAAACATCCTTTTCAGCTTTGCGACATGTGATGCAATTTATGATTTGAGACATTGCTCTGTAATGCAAAGTCTGTCAATAAAAACTTTGAAAATAAATAAAATCAATACACATTTCAAAATTATGTATACACAAGTATACAGTCTCTTTTTGTGGTCCATAAAATAAAGCATATAAACACACACATCCAAAGCAAAATAGTGCTGTATAACATTATAGAAGCAGGAGATAAACTGTATAAACAAGACAAAAAGTCAAGATAACCACATTATGTTAAATGTAACACACACATATATCTATTTTATAGAAACACGGTTCAAAATTGCCACTGGAGAGTGAATATTTAGCCCTGGAGAGTAGAAACTCACCATGAATAGGTTTTAGACTCTCCAGGCTTGCAGTGGCAAGGCACTTTTAAGGCCTGGCTAGAAGTGTAAGATGAACTTTTTTAAGCCATGACTATAATATATATATATATATACACACACACACACACACACACTTTTAAAGGAGGTTCATTAAAAAAAAGAATGGTGAGGCAGCAAAGTGGTAACAATGCTCTCAAAGAACAAACCCAGGCAAAACACATAACAAATAGAGCATCCCTGTCGCAGGAACCACTAGCAACATTGTGAGAAAACTATTCTTGAATACTGCTACACTAGTCAAAAACAGAATGTAAAAACACTCTATTGCACTCTCGCCCATGGCAATGATTTGTCAAAACTTTGAAGATAAGCTGACACTTAACTGGAATTTACACCACTGGGAAAAAAAACGTTGAATACGACCTATAATTGTTTAACCTTTTTCATGAGGTGCTCCATTTTCTTTTCAATTTGTATTAAAGATTTGGCAAATGACACCATATTCTTGTCTTTTCTGTAAAGTCAAGGATCGTGATAGATTCTTCTACATGCCTAAGCTTCTGTTGATTTTTTGTTTTTCTGATTATTCTTTGCAGACCATACTTTAACACAGAATAGTTTTTCCATATAAAACAAACACATCAAAGGATAAAAAAATCAATTGGTTTGTACTGCTCGGCATATTGTTTTTTTTTCCCCGAGTAAATAGTGTTTTTTGGAAGAAACTTCAGTCGTGAATATTTCTGGAAGACTTGTTAATTTTTTTCCACCACTTTTTACCACATAAATAACTTGAACATGTCTGCTTGAGAGACACTACAGACAGCCAGGAGAGACCTCGTCTTCACTCAGTTTGTGACTCTGGCATTAAAAAGCATTGATTTGGCCAGAGCACAGCTGCTACAGAAGTGTTTATGTTTGTGTGTAAATCTGGGGAGTGGGAAAGTAACCTAAAGGGGCCAGCAAACATTTCAACATTATCAGTCAATCTATATGTATATACGAGGCCGGACAGTTCATTTAAAAGTTGTATACTTAACGGCCAGTGAATTCAGGTCCTTCCCTTACTTGTGAATATTTTCCTAGCAAAAGCACGATTGCCAACATAATTACAAAAAAAAAATTTAAAAAAATCATATGATGAAAGATTGATCACAACAAATCCATATTGTTCACAACATTGATAAGCAAAAGTCTTGCTGAAACCAGTATTAACCAAACATTAAATTGAATAAAATCATAAAATGTACCCAGCTATACAATCACTTTGAAAACAGAGTTCGTCATGTTTATCACTTCACACCTTGGCCTTCACATTTATAAAAACATATCAGCACCTCTCACACAGCACCATCGATCAATGCAATCGAAACATAACTAAACCGGCTTTGAAAAAACTCACAGCAAGTAACTTTTCTACGCAATAGAGCATAATGAACAAGCAACCAGATTAGCAAAGAAACAAAGCCACCAGTGCCAAAGTGAAACTGTACTATACAACTAGTCCAAGATTTTAGATATTGTGGAATGAATCCTTTAACAACTGTAAGCTGAAAAATAAGGCAGCCACTTACGTAATCATGAAAAGCTTTTGCTTCACTTGAATGTTCACAGGTTTCGCGTCTTTCAGGTGCCGCACAGTACAGATCCCAAAACACGCTGAAAAAGAATGAATTTTTTGTTGGGTACAAAAGACAACTGAATCTGACTGAAGCTTCAGTGATGTGTTGATTATACCTTTAAATGATCATATAACTGCACAGAATTCTCAGAGAATGTGCTGTCAAGTTTATAGCAAGCACGAGATTGAAATTCTTTGAAATCCTATGTAGACATTATCTATGTAAGCAATTCAGCGTTACCCCATATTAAGCCTGCTTGCTGACCAAACGTACCCCCCCTTGAAATATTTACAGACAAAACAAGAATACATACCACCACCAAGAGTGGAGAAATCCAGGGGGCTCCCCCAAAGTGATGTTTTTTTCCCATCTTATCTGAAAGAAAAAGAAAAAAAAGGCACATTTGAGAAGTTTATAGAAGGTATGACAACTTAATTTAAAGATCATATACAACATGTGACCTAGCTTTTCAAATAACGTCGAACTAGGATGCTTTTCAAATGACATTTATACAGTTTATTTAGCAAACGTGGAGACACTTCGGAGCGACTTCTTGAGAAAGTTTATCCGGTTGGCCCAGTGTGTACATGTTTCATTATTTGAGCCTGGGTAGTTCGGCTAGATTTATTTCCCTTTAGACATTGATTCTTTGCGGTTTATTTTTACTTACTAACAAAATATAGGGCTGGCACTACATAAAGGTGCTTTGTGCAAGACACCTTGGCATAATCCTCTATATCTTGTGGATATCAATTAAACATAGGCATTGCTTTGCCCTATATGACGTCTGATGAGTCTTTACTGTATTTACTTTTGCTGTACAGTTTGCTTTCAAGCTTCCTTTTATTCTGAAGTGACAGAAGCTTATGAAACAATGCTTGAAGCGTGACGTACTGCAATAAACATAATCTGATGGAGACAACTATGTGAATTCAGTTGATCCTATCACAATGTGCCAAATTCATTTCTAAGCTTGCTGACATTTAAGATATCATTGGTATATTCGATAATATTTCCCTACCTCGAACACGAGGGGTGTGTCTGGACCACTATGATAGAAACTTTAAGGGTGGCACTGCATACGACGCAATGGCCACTGATTGGTGTAACTGCGTCACGAATGCCCTTTAAAATGTAGAGGTATGTAGTGGGATATAGTAGAGTTTTGAGCACGTTTTTTTCCATTTTCATTTATAAGGGGCTAGCTTTTGATAAGGCGTTACTTAGGCTCATACTAGGTTCGATTTAGGCAGGAAGCATTCTATTAGATTATATTTGGATTCCTGCAATTCCTCCTGCTTTTCTTACTCCCACTACTCTGGTAACAATCTACATACCTTCTTTACAATAGATCGGTCACTGAAGCACTTTTATTTATGGCTCAACCTATCTCACCATAAAGCTGCCTGCTAGTTGGTGTATCTGATACAGTCTTATATTGTAGCTAAATTCGGAGTTACAAATTATCCTGTACTCTTTTATTTGTAGATTTTGCAACAATAAATATTATGTTAATGTGATGTTATCCATACATTTGGAGCCTGCAACTTTGTAATGTGCACATATTCTACTGATTTAGGGGGCTTGGCAACAAGGTTTCCCCTTTGTTTATTTGAAACGGTGAAAAATCACCAAACTATGTACACAGATCACTTCACTATTCAATTTTCCCCCTTATAATTTATTATCTTAGAGATGAATAATAAAGAGACATTTTAAATTCAGGCATCCCTTAGGAAGCCTTCTCAGGGCTGTACTCCAATTTGTATATATGTATCAACCTTTTTCCTAATTTAAATAAAATAAATAAAAAGTCACTGAAATGATGGATTATATCTACAGCAAGTTTTCAAAGCTTCCCTCGCACCCATGTCTGTTGTCAGCTAGGTCAATGACACCCATACTATGACACATACATCTGCGGAGGACCTTCTTTCTATGATGGTGAGCGTATCAAACAGCTTTTTGACAATCTTGGGAAATGCAGTCACCCCACACGTGTATTGCCAAGGTTTATCACTTCCGTAAACAGAATCGAACAGCTCAAATGTACTGTGGCAGTGAGTGTGAAGACACAGAACCACAGTTGCCAACTGTATTTGGTGATATCTTTAATAGTATTGAGGAAACGATAATATAGCAAGATCCAGCAGAGCAGATTGAGAAGTCTTTGATTTCTACGAACCTGCTCTCTTCATTCCTTGCAAGAACTATTACAGTAATGATTTCAATTTAAAGTATATGTTGGAATTATTTAGAATACTTACAGTTCCTTATGAGAACAGCAAGAAAAATATGGTGGAAAAAAAATGTATGTGAAAGGATTTTTTTCTTTCTTTCTTTCTATCCTTTATTCGCCACCTCTTTTTTCAGGTATAACAGCAGCATAGTGTAACGTATTTAACTTTTTCCCCTACTCTACGAGAAGGCTTTTGAAGTAATTACCGGTACCAGACATCTCAAAGTAGCTGAAGAATCTGCACTTCATACATTATCACTAGAACCCTGCCAAATTAGAGAAATTTTATTTATCCATTTCATGATCACAGCTATTTTGTACTTTCATAACAAAACAATGCTGGCTTTTCTTTGTTCAACCAAATGTTTTCTGTTTTCCACCCACACATATATTATTTTTAATGGACAGATAGAGTTTCCTTTGATTGCATATGTATATAACTAGACACACAAAAACTGAATAAAGATGAAATACTTTTATGAAAAGGGTTTATGGGAAAATGTAGTTTTACTTAACAGTTTGTACTAGTGTAGTAAAAGATACTGTTCAGATTCATTTATATGTACAGATTTTAGACAGATCCCATATGCCTGGAAAGTTCATCTTAAAAGAAACACTATAGTGTCAGGAATACAAACTGAGCCAAGTTGGCTGGCCCCTCAACGTTCCTATTTCCAGCGCCGCACAGGTCCGATCGGGACTCAAACCGTCCATGCTCAGCCCCTTTGGCTAAGAAAATCCATTTTGATGATCTCAAAATGCAGCGCTGCGCCAATCAGCTTCTACTCATAGAGATGCATTGAATCAATGCATCTGTATGAAGAACGTTCAACACCTCCGTGCAGAGTTGAACGTTAATGCTGCACATTGTGCAGCACTGACCCAGGAAGCACCGCTAGTGGCCGTCTGAATGACTGCTACTAGAGGTGTCCCTAGGCCAGTGATGTCTAACCTTGACACCATAAATAATTTTGGACTACATTTCCCATGATGCTCAGCTAGCTTTGACAAGGTTAGCCATCACTGCCCTAGGCGGTAATGAAACCAATGCCTTTTCTCTGAAAAGGCAGTAGACACCAGAGCAACCATATTAAGCTATATTTGTTCTGGTGACTATAGTGCCCCTTTAATTTGGCAGTTGCACTTCACATCACTCAAGGACTGTAATAATGCTTCAGTTTTTAAAACCTCCCAAATCTTGCAGGCTGACCTGTACATTTAATAACAAACAAGGAGTCTGAATCTATCACACAAAGCTATATATATTTTTTTAAAAGCAAAACATGAGAGTATTAACCAAGAGGCATTTTTTTTTTTGCCCAACAATATGGAGCTCCTTTAATAAAGAATGATAGTAAATATTATGAATTGTTGAAGAATATCACTAGTTGATGGCTATTGTGATCTTTCCCTGCAGTTAATGATTTTACTGAACTTATGATTTTCAGCACTAAAATGATCTGTTGCGCAACCCAAAGCTTCAAGCGTAGTCCCAGGGGCTGCCCCCATCTGCCGTGAATTCAGAAAACCACTGTGTAAGCAAAAGTTAAGGATGCATAATAAAATGATCTTGTTAAGATTAGACCAGTGTGTAGCAGTCATGGCAGGCATAGTTAAAACAAACAGTGCAGCAAAGGAGCTACATGGCATATAACAGATAGCAGTAGGCCAGTAGCCCATCTTTTTCCCCCCAATTAGCTGCTGGAAAAAAAGTCAAACTAAATAAAAAGCGTTCTGGTCAATATTATAAAGGTGACTTATGCATATTGTCCGTACTTGAGACGGTGTACATAGTTTGCCACTTTGTTTAACATTAAACAATAATAAAAAATAAAAAAATAAAGGCATAACTGGATTAAAGCACACACCAACACCACAAACGGGCATTGCGGATAGTTCAGACCTTTTGTATAGCACTATTTTCTGAGCTTCATTGACCAAAAGAGGCATGAACTACAAGGTTATATATATACACACACACACACACACACCTTTCAACAGAGGGGCAGAGGGATATGCGCACAAAACAGGGACTGTCCCTCCTAAATAAGGGCTCTTGGAAGTTATGAAATATTCTGCATATAGTGGCTGCATTGACACTATGGTTTGATTTCCCTTCTTCCAACTATAAGAACGGACTGTATGGGTTAAGTGAAGTTTAAGGGAAAACTCCATAAGGCACTTCTGCCTGCTTGCTTAATGTGTAAGAGTATGTTCCTTTTTCATTTTATAAATGAACCCA
The DNA here is from genome assembly GCF_036172605.1 of Pelobates fuscus. Classification (NCBI taxonomy): domain Eukaryota; kingdom Metazoa; phylum Chordata; class Amphibia; order Anura; family Pelobatidae; genus Pelobates; species Pelobates fuscus. The sequence continues at coordinate 38,578,191 of NC_086321.1, read as the reverse complement.
GTTGTCAGACAGCTGGGAGATGTTTATTTGGCTGTACTTGGCTCCATGAAGCTAAGGAGCATTTACATAGCATCTGCCATTGAAAACCTTTGGAATGAGCTATAATGAAGCTTATTGAGAAGCTGCAATAAAGCACATCTGGTACACAATACTTCCCAATGGTCATCCCCCTTGCACAGGTGAGGAAGTCTATAGAGGGCAAAGAGGGGGTGACTTGCAATAAGTGCAGATATTAGACACGCAGCTATTACAAGCCAAGATTTCATATATTCCCCAAAGAAAGCATGCATATCGACTAAACTTTGAATTTTATTTGTGATTTTAACTGCAAAAGTTGACAACTTAAGAAAATCATCACTAAATATTGGCCCATATTGAGAAACGACACAAATTTAAACACCATACTTCCTGATAAACCAATTGTGACATATAGAGGAGCACACATAACCATATACCACCAAAGAAAGTAAAAAGTCAGTCACTTTTCTAATGAATCCAATAGATTCTAGGCTGCGACATGTGCGGGCATGTAGACATTCAAACAACAAAAAAACAACTAATAAAGGAATTTAGTCATCCACAGGATAAGGATAAAACTTAAAAGTAAACGGGCAATTTACATGTCACTCTGCCAAAGTAAAACTATATGATTTATTGCCAGTGTGGGTTAACATATGTAGGTAGGTAGGTAGGTAGGTAGAACTACTAGAGCTTTGCACATCAGAATTCAAGAACAGGTGAGAAATCAGAAATTGATTTGAGAAACAGTGTTTCTCTGCACTTTAATCGCAAACACGATAATGATCCTTGCCATCTACAATTTCTTGGGATCCAAAAGATGACTATGAATTGGAGAAGCGGTGACTCTATTAAACAAATTGGACAAACAGAGATGCAGTAGATCTTTAACCTCAACACTATGCAACCATGTGGTCTTAATGATGATTTTGAACTGTATCACTTTTTACAATAATGGCATTTTAAGAATATAGTTTTATTTGCTTTTGCTTCATAGATCTCTCTTGTGTCTCCTACCAAATTTTGGCTTGTTTAGATTATTTGTCAACAACGTGTTCTATAAAAATATCCCCTTTGTATGAACAAAAGGTTTTACTATGTATGTACATAATCATTTAATACCATAGGAGGTATTCTAATCACTAAGCTTGCCAAATCACAATGTTTATAGGGCCAATATATATTATATCTCTAATCATATAATGTATTTCTTATGTTTTACCGATTATAATTTATCTATTATATTTTCTATATTATACTCTGAATATAATGCATATTAGGTTGGACTTCTATTTTATCCATGTGGCTAAAATACTATAGAATGATGCACTATGGAATTGCAATACAGAGGATTTTGCCCACAATTAAGATAGACATTGGACCAACAAGGAGGAATTTTTAGGATTTTGCCCATAATAAAGAGGCCACCAGACGAACAAGGAGGAGGTACCTATTGCTCAACAGCGTCAGGACCGTGGTAAAATTAAATTACTCATTCCGGGTTACGCAGGCCATTTACAGGCCGGATGTGACGTCACACGCTACAGTTTAAGACGTTACAATTAGGTGACAGATCACCAGATCACCCCTGGGATAATTGCTCATGATTGGAGGTATCACGCACACTGCAGGATATTTACGTTTCAGCGGGTTTTGACCAGCAAAGCGCATTTCGGATTAAGATTGAATCTACCAGGACTTTTTATTTGTATGTATTAAATTTGTTCCAATACGATACATTTTAAATATACACTACTAAATGTCACGGTTCTCCCCTTGCCATCCAGACAGCCAAGCATTGTCACCCCACAGGTGCCAGAGAGGGGATTTGAACCTGGAACCTTCTGCATCCTAAGCCTGCTTTCCTGACTCTGAGGCACTTCAGAACTTACGGTTCTGACCTTGTTTTCCTGGCCTTGCCTGCAGCACTAGGGGGCTGGACTTCACCAGTGGCTCCTACCTGTCAATCTAAGTCCACCTGAGGCAGATTGATCATTATTCATTGGTATCTAACACTGCCTCTCCCAGAGGACATAGGAAACATGAAACAACGAACTGACTAAGACTGACTTGGCTTGTGACCCCTGCTTGTGGAATCTACGTTATTGCCTGTTTGCCACCTGCCCGGACCTTTTTGATACCATGCCTGACTACTCTTCTGGATTTGCCCTTGTCTTTTTCCTCGTACCCTGTTACTGTTCCTGCCCAAGTCCCCGTGCACAGATTCACAGCCCAGGTGGCTTCTTACCTGGTTACCGTGGGTTGTGTTTATCTGCAAGGGTGAGCATACGTCTCTGCACTTGGGACTACAACCAAGGTAAGCCGTGACACTAAAGTCATCTGGTGGATTATCTACAACTGCTGATGTTGCACAAAGAGCAATAGTATCTCCCATAAGGATACATTAACTTTAAAACTTGGAGCCTAGTCTGGGCTCTAAGCAAGGTGAGAAGCAAACTGCACTTTAAAGCATTATTTATTAGAATGTTCCTTTAACTCTGTTAATATTCATGCTTCAAACACCAAATCACAGATCATATTATATGTAAATTAAAAAGAACCACAAAAAAACATTTTTTGTTTTATAGTTGTATTATTTTTTTTGTAAATATGGAATACGGTAGTTTTAAATGTAGTTTTGTTTTTACTTGCATTAAATTGTCTACAAAGCAAGGGGGGAAATGCAAAACATCCTGTCCCTTTAAGACCCGCAGATTACAATTCTCATCATTAACACCCACGCCCATATATAACCCAGTAGAAAATATTGGATTGAGTAGTGCCAAAAGGTTAGCCATAGCTGTCCTAGTTCAGATCAGTTGGAAATACTGCATGCCTGATAAAGAACTAGATTTAAAAGTAGAAAATAAAACAGGGGAAATTCCCAGTAACTTATTTACATTAAAATAATGGTTAACGTGCGTGCGTGTGTGTATATATATATATATATATATATATATATATATATATATGTGTGTAATGAGCACATTTGCTTGTCATTGCAAACACACACACACACACACACACACACACTTATGGGATAGACACTATTTGTACCCATAAACATACAGTTGCACTTTACATGCATTTTCCCAAACATTTTGTTTCAGTATGTCATTAAGCTTGTGTATTCTTTCTACGATTCCCACTTAAGCTCTAATCAATAAACTAAGAAAGCAGATTATCTGCGTGCCAGGAAAGACTTAAGTCACTTCACTGAAGTCACTTTGCTGTTTAATGGGTACAGAAGAATTTAAAAACAATAGCTGGATACATTTCAAGTTTGGATTGCATAACTGTGCATCACTTACCTTTTACTTGGCCTAAAAGATGTCAATATGCTAAACTAATCAACAGACAAGAAATTTAAGAAATTCAAGCTATTGGCAACATGAAGTAGATTGGAAAACAGAGAATAAAATGCACAATTATAGTAAATATGGACTTAATATTTGCATCAATTTATTTTAAAACCGTACAAAGAAAAGACAATAATAAATACCTAAAAATCTGAAGCTAATCAACTTCTAAATTTTCGGCACAATGGCATGTATACACCCAAAGCTAACAGCCATGCTAGACAAACCCACTCAGGGTAGTCCATGAGCAGTGTATTGTATGGACTAAGTGCCCAAAGTGCATTTTGCTTCTATTATAGACACATCTCTCATGTCCCTAGAAACAGGACACCAGAGAGAAAACCTGTTGTGTTGTGACAAGAACCAAAATTCTCCAAGTCTAACACATTACAGAGGCATGATAGACCAATGCCACCATAACTCAGAGATATTTTATTTTCCCATAATACACACCTAGGTAGACCCAGCTAATAAAACAGCCTCAACTCCAACAACATGTCCGGAGATAAACTGGAGAGGCAGAATTGATCTACTGCCGTCTCCTCGGTTCCTCTTCAGTCATATCATTATTGGGATACAGCCAAATTACTATTGTCACAGATGCAAACAGATGCTGCCAGGAAGTGTAACTTCCACTTATCTTAAGAGGGGATGGGGCATGTGTCCTGGAACTGCCCATGGATTAGGTAAGATAAAACTGTATGGCAGAAGCCAAACGGAATTATAAAGAATAACGCAGTAACAACATTATGCAATATGCAGATCATGAGAGAGAGAGATAGATAGATAAAAAACTAACCTCTGACAAAAATGTTTGAGCAGATTTCTGTGCTCCTACGTGCAGCAGATATTCATATACATAAAGCGCTAACCTGTAAAAAGAAAACACAAAATTAGTGATTATTGCAACAATGACAAATATGAACATGAATCTTCACAAGTAAACCCAAATCACTGTTCCTGTACAGCACAACGCGAAAAACCCTAAACCCACCATCCCAGTCATGCAGTGCATTTTACCTTTTATCAAGGCCTGACTTCAAATCCAAACAACAAAGTGAAATAATAAAAAATATACCGGTACTATTACTATTGAAAAATGTGCCTGTGGCACCCAATGTGTACAATTTGAATCTTTCATTGATTTTTTTTCCCAGTTTTTTTTTTTTAAATATGTAAACGTATAATGCATAAGCAATTCTGAGCCAATTTTTCTTTTCACTTTCGCACCTACTTTGAACACTAACCCCTGTTTCTTCAGTTTCTATTTTAAGCAACATTGTGCATGGTTTTTTATAAGGTTGTTGCCATTAGATTTCACTCAACCTTTTGTTTTTCTTTAAAAATCTACCCTTTTTTTATTAAATGAGCTCTGTAGGCACCATAACTTCTCCATCTCATTGAAGTAGTTAAAGTGTCTGGAGTTCCCTGGCGCTGTTCTTCCATTTAGTATTAATTTTTTTTTAATAATTTAGTGATAAACTAGAGTCCTGAGATACCCAACCCTCCTGTGTTGCTTGTGCTTATGAGGAAGCATTAACCTAAGCGGCTATGATTGGCTAAGATTGTCAGCACAGCCTATCATAGTGCCCATTGCAGGTATGAATTGGTATGGTTAAAAGGTATGTATAATCTTAGTCTTAGGCACATCTCCAGTGGTAGCGGAGCTATGGGAATCCAGGGATCTTTATTCAGTTTTAAACTGCTAAAAATAGTTTACTATAGACACTATAATAGACACTATAACAATCAATTACTAGATAAAATGGTTATAGTGCCTACAGGGTCCCTTTAAGGGCTCATTGTTTTTAATAACAATAAATAAAACTAAAAGATAAATAAAAGAGTTGGGGAAAATAACTCAAAAGCTATATGGGCTTGCTGAGAAGTAAAATACATTCTTAACATAACAATCTAAGGTAAACGTTTAAATGTCAATAGTACAAAGGGTAATTAGCAGAAAAACTGCAGCACTCCTATTATACGCACTACTATGGAGTCAACAATTCACACAGAGCGCACACTGTATACAAACTAAGCTTGACACAGACAAAACAGATGTGCGAGTTACAGAAGCAGGTTAACAGTCTAGGGGGATATATTCAGTAAACAACTATGGAGATTTGATAATGGAGCTGTACAACTCATTTACAAACAAACGTGCGTTTAGTGAACAAAACATTTTTTTTATTTTTTTTAATGGGTGGAGGGGGTTTCCTTACAATTTTAGTGTGAGCTGTGGTGATGCAGTGATAGATGACCATATTTACGTACAAATACGTTTACAGCAAAAACCCGACCAAGTTATACTTCTATATACTGCATTTCTATGAGCAAGTGCAAAGGAGATCATATCTCTAGCACTAGCACTCAACATGTTAAATATGCTCGGCCTGACATTCTGATGAATACTTGACTCTTTGTATGTCAGAGGGGAGTCTAATGTACTGTTCTGTAATCTGTAAGGAAACATCTCTGGCACTCAATGGGGTTAACCGTTAGATAGCAGAATAGAAAGCAACCCTGTGCTAAAGTGTTAATACATTTGTGGGACACACACACACACACTAACTATTAACTATCCACAGACTTCAGGTGGAAGGGGTTTTCAATCAATCACAATTTTCCCCCACCATAACCTTTTTGTTTATTTATATATATTGTAGATTGTATTAGTCCAGTAGACAAGATGCCAAAATACCAGAGTATTGCAGTATGCAATGATACCTTTTTTATTGGACTAACATTATATTTCAAAGACAAGCTTTCGAGAGTTTTCCTCTCTTCTTCTGATAGATCAGTATTGCTTCAGAGGTGAAGAAAGGCAAACTCTCTAAAGCTGGTCTTTGAAATATTATGTTAGTCCAATAAAAAAAAAGGTATCATTGCATACTGCAATACTCTGGTATTTTGGCATCTTGTCCACTGGACTAATATGGCTAATCCAATATATCCAAAAAGGTTATGGTGGGGGGGAAATTGTGCTTGAAAACCCTTTCCACCTGAAGTCTGTGGATAGTTAATACAATGTTAAACAAAAATCTGCACACCAGTCAAGCCAAAAGACTGGCTTTTCACACAGAAATCACAAATTTGCAGTGATGTTACTACCGCAAAGGATTCTGGGTGGGCATATGCAAATTAGTTTAACATTTCATTTTAAACATGGATTCCTTTGAGTCTGTTTGTTGTATCCACCCAGAATCCTTTGCGGTGGTAACATCACTGCAAATTTGTAATTTCTGTGGGAAAAGCAAATCCTATGGCTTGACTGGTGTGCAGATTTTTGTTTAACATTGTAATATATATATACACATATATACACACACACACACACTTTTAACCATTGAAGTGCCACAGGAATATGCTCTAATAGGGGTTAACTCTTCAACTAATCTTTAGACCTCAATCCACCCATCAACATTGAAACACATTAAAAATGCATGGGACAGGAGTGCTGATCGTGCAGCAATAAGCAGTGCCAGAGGGAATGAGAAATAGAAATACGTAAAATATAGCAGCATTAGCAATAAAATGTCACAGCAGAACATCTTTACTAAACTTCAGATAATGGCAAAAACACTGATAGAACTAAAGACTACGGTTTCACCAGGGCCTCCATTTTAATCCTGAAATCTATTTGTAAACTGTATCACTGTAAGTGATACATTACATTTTACACAGGGTGACTTAATAAAGGGGCACGCAAATACCACACAATCGATTGTAGTGGCTATAGTGCAAGGGCTGGAGAGGATTTCTGAAAGTTTCGACAAAGATTTTTAGTCAGCGAGCGAGCGAGCATAGGATTACCCATAATGTAAAGCCCTTGCCCAACTTGCCCAAAGATGCTTGTGTCATTTAGGCAGTGATTTTATAATCGCATTTTATAGATATTATTGGAAGGCAGGGCCTGTTGTGGGAGAGGCTTGAGGACCTTTAATAACCCCTTAAGGACACATGACATGTGTGACATGTCATGATTCCCTTTTATTCCAGAAGTTTGGTCCTTAAGGGGTTAAAAGCCTTACTGCCGCTTCTGTCACTGCACAGGGCTATCCTCACTATCCAAATTCATGTTTTACGGCCGCTTTGAGAAAATGTCCTCAACCGACTTTTTTTATATTAAGGTTGTTAACCACAATCATACCTGAATCATAACCTGTGTAGCCCCAAACACAAATTGGAAGGCGGGGCTCTAAACCCCAATCTTTGACATGTGGTCTGTTTTTGTTGTTGTTTTACTTTGTAAAAACTAGGCGGCATTTTATGAGATTGAAAGAGATTTTAATGTAGTTGTTCTGGTATCTACGGCCTGTCACTGCAAGCTTTTTAATGTTAACATCGCCTTTTTGTTTTATCCATACACAAAGTTTTAGTCCTACACATGGACTTTTCTCAAGACCAAATCATTATTTATGCTTAAACAAGTCAAATAAATGTGCAATTTGCTGGATAGTATATAATCATAACGTCCCCCCCCAGCCCCCCGCCTTATCTATATCTCAACACAAGTTCACAACCAGACACAATCAAGCAATGAACAGGGAAAGGGGGGGCCAAGCACAAGCCAAGATAGAGTGAATATATTACTTTTGATTACAAGAATTATAGTTGATTAAAATTTACAGGTGCATGTTATGCAAATGTGCCTGTAAAAGTTTTTTGCTATGCACATAAACGTGAGCAGAGAGACAAAAATGGGGAAAAGTCAGGTTTATATAACCATTTTAGTGACATTTTATTTCAAAAAAATAATACATTTTATAAGAGACACACACACACACTTTAGAACCCATCCTGGTTAAAATAAAATGCAGGGTAGAGAATTATGTTTGGGCATAGAGATAAAAATTAATTTAGAGGGAAATCTGCTGTAAAAATTCAGTTTTCTAGGTTTTTAATATTAAAGCAGTTTCTTATACCTATACCCCTCGCTATGAAAGCAATTACTGGGATAAGGTGGTTCAGCAAAAATCAATAAATGAATAAATAAATGTAAAAAAAAAAAAGTTTTTAAATAATTGGAAAAGGCTACATTTTATTTGCACTAAAAACATGTTATGGTTATTCCCAACATTAGGATGTATGGATGTAGGGCAGGTTGTAGGCAGAAAACAAGTGCAGCAATGACGAGAAGGGACGGTCACCAGGCTGACTGATCAAAGCTTGCAGTGCACTTCTGAAAATAAAATTAATCTGCACAGGCAACCTCATCTATTGATGCACTCACACTGCGCTGATTTGGGACATATCCTATTGTCCCCAGATGCAGGATGCCAGGGAACAAAATCAGGTATAGCTGAAGACAGGGCCGGATTGGGAAGAAAAAAATAAAATTGTCCCAGGCATTTTTATTTTTCAATCACAGCGGCCCACCAAGAAGGGGGCGGGGCAGAGAGGGTGTGTTTTGTCCTCACCAATGACAAGCATGCCCCCTCTCAAAGTGAGCATGTTGGTTCAATGCTCTTCCAGGGCAGACCATGCGCAGAGCTCTGTTGAAGAGCTCTAGCATGAGAAAAATGGCCTGTATTTGTTCTGCGCAGTGCAAGCAAATTTAATAACATGCTTGCTTTGTGTTTCCTTGCAACTTGTCTTTGGTGTCCCTATAAATGGGATACCAGGAGACAAAGGGGCCAGGAAAGAGTATTGTGCATGTGTTTGGAGCCTGCTTGTGGGATTGCGTGTGTGTAGAGTGAGCTGATTGTGGTATAGTATTGTGTAATAAGGACGATTTTAGTCGTGTTGTGTTTTTGGTGTAATGTAATGCAAGTGTGGCTAGGGGCTGTAGAGAGAGTGTGTGCATACTGGATGTTGCAAGTGTGTGAATACGGGCTATAGTGTGTATAGGTGAAGTAGTGTTTGTAGGGGTTGTAGAGTGTGTGTATATATATATATATATATATATATATATATATATATATATGTGTGTCTGGTGTGTGTTTGAAGGATCCAAAAGGTGTATAGGAGATCTAGTGTGTGTGTGTGTGTGTGTGTGTGTGTGTATACAGCAGATTCAGAGTGTATATAGGGATCTAGTGTGTGTGTGTAACTGATCCAGAGTTGGGTGAAGGATCACAGGGATCTGTGTCTGGAATGTAAAGTGTTTAGGGGTGCAGTGTGTTGGGGGGTCTGTGTGTATGTGTGAGGGATGCAGTGTGTGTAGTGTGAATGTGAAGGGTGTATGGGAGGGGTGCAGTGTGTGTGAGCTTAATGTGTGTGTCTATATGTTAGGAGGGATTGTGTGTTGGGGGGGGGGGAAAAGCAAAACCAAAAAACGGCATTAAATGCCTCCCTCCCTTCTCACCTTTAGCCGCATGCTGCCATCCCTGGTGGTGCTAGTGGTGAGTGAACTCTAGCCAGTGAGGCTAGAGTTCACTCTCGCAAAATCGCCGGCGGCTGCAATACACTACTTATGGGCCAGCCTGTCATGGAATGCAGCAGGGCTGTCGCCCGGATAGCACAGGCCCTGCATGGACTGGCAGGGGAGATTCTGTGATCTCCCTTGACAGCCTTGGCCCATGGCCATCGCAGCCCACCGGGCATTTGCCCAGTGTGCCCGATGGCCAGTCCGGTCCTGGCTGAAGTGGAGGACCACAACATTGCTACTATCGAGCCTAACTTTGTACTGTTGGGAGTTACATGTTCACTTTTGGGGGATAAATTATTCTATACCATTATATTAGAGCAAGGAAGTCTTCCTTGCTTGAGCTGGCATGTAAAAAATAAGAAAATGCTAAGTGAACTAGTCCTAGTAAGTGCCCTGGCACTATCCAACTATGTTCAATCTTCAACCTGTAGAAGCCTGATGCCAATTTTCTAAGCAAAACAGAGTTCCTTTCTTGCACAAAACTGACATCCAGCTTCAATACGGTCAGATGTATCGCAGGACTCGGGTAAGTGGTCTAATTGAGCTAAAGCAGTATGATGGCGCATTTATAAAAAGTCTATACCTACCACACGCTTCCTAGGGTCTGCACACAGCATCCAGATAAACTTATCAGGACACAGATTTTCAAGAAAGGTTTTCTCCAAGGAGACCATTGTAGGTTTTGTAATTGATTTTCCTCTGCCTCCCCCACCCTAGTGAATAGAGGGTTAAAAACCCTTTACTCACTTTTTCCTGGCACCAATGTCCCTCGTCCCTTAACCATAGGAAAGTATTGAATCAGTGTTTTGAAGTGGGGAAGAACATGACGCTGGATGTCCTCGTGCAGAGCGTGAGGACGTCCAGCGCCATTTACCGGACCAAAGGTCCGTTACGATTCAGGAAGCCCTCTGATAGACAGTCACTGTGGGCAGACTTCGTGCTGCAATGGAAACATTGCAGTTTCTCTGTAACTGCAATGTTATACACTGCAGCACCAAGTGCAAAAGGGAGACTGCACCCAGACCACTTCAATGAGCTGGGTGTCTACAGTGTCCCTTTAATGTTAGGGTTACTGTGCATTGAGAACGGGACAGGGGTCACAAAACGTTTGATTGTGTTCTTCAGTAATTGTGTCGGGGGATTTTACTAGTGGCCCTTATGCACTAAGCTGTGCATTTTCTATATTTTTGTGTTTGAATGAAACCAAAAATAAATAAATAAATTGGTCCTGTTTGCTTCAAATCCGCACATGGATTAATTTTTTTTAATTTTTATCTGATTTATTTGACACACACACACACACAGCATGCAAAACTCATGTGCATACACATATACTCATGCTTTTTACAATATGCGCAGTTATATGCATCACTACCACAAAACAGTTACAAAATCGTTCTGCAACAATGTTTATTATTAATTAACAGGCTAGGGATTTGAGAAGAAAAAAGCAAAAACTTGGCAAGGCAAGGCCTCTAAACAATAATCAATGTGATCAGTTATAGTCCCATTGCAACACTTCTATGACATTAAAAACTTACTCTGATTACCATTACATCAATGTATAGTACTTAATTACACAAGTATAAAACAGAGGAGAGGCTTTGAAGAAATAAATAAATACAAATTAAAAATAAAATTAAAAATGAGGTGGGGGGAGGGGGAGTTATAACAAGGACATAACCCATTTAAAAAGACAAAGTGAATGGAAATTAAAAGCTAAAGAAAAAAAAGAAACTGAGCTATCTGAAACAGTGTTGCTAGACAGATTACCAAGTGTGATTACAAAATGCCACAAGAAAAGCACACACTCTGATCAGACAGGTGATTTATATCTGTACTTTGAAAAATTGGCAGAGTTTATTTCCCCAACAATGCTTAGTGAATTGAAGGCAAGACAATAATTCAATTACTGAATAAATGATACATGCGCCTCATAACTTGCTACCATAAATGTATATTGGCAACCCCATTAACTCTACAGTCTGTTAATAGATCATGCTGTGTAATGAGCATAAGCCCATGAGGCTCTCGAAAATAAAATGGAAAGGAGGAACACAATAAGTAACGACAATTTACCGCCTCCTTGAAAAATATTGCTCCCCAACCCTTCACCCCAGTAAATGCTACTGAAGAAACTATTTTGCTTGTGAGCTACAAAAAAAAAAACCTTTCATCAGGTACAATTAGTCCTCTGTTACATAGGCTAAAGTGGCACAGTCACCCAAAATGATGTGCCCTTAACCCCTTAAGGACACATGACATGTGTGACATGTCATGATTCCCTTTTATTCCAGAAGTTTGGTCCTTAAGGGGTTAAAAAGGGACATACATCACATGACAATTTTTTTTTTTTCAAACCATCAGGCATTGAATACTTTTTAATACATTTTTAAAACAAATTTAAAACTAAAACAAGGAAAGAAAAACTTTAAATGTATGTGATTAATATTTATAAACTTAGTCAGAATGCATTGTTCGGCCCGCCTCTCAGCATCTCAGCTTCCCTTTCAGTTTCAGATCAGTCCACCAACGGACAGAAACAGGGCATCAGTGCGCAACACCTGAGCCTGCAGTATGATCACACTGATCATACTCCCTTTCTTCTCCACCAGTAATGATGTTGCAAGGTGAAGAGATCTATTAACTACACAAAACGGTCAGGCATGTCCAATGTGCTTTCCCAGCATTCCATGGTTGAATCAGTGTCCCTCCTGGAGTGGGTGTAGGAAGCATATGAAAGAAGAAGTTACAAAATAAATGTTTACCTGATACATGTCCCTTTGAATTAGTTTTAAATCATACAAATAGAATATTATTTTCTTATAAGAAAACTATAGTAGGTTCCGGTGGAGTTATTCTTTGAAGGTGTCCATGTTTCCAACATTATTATTTAATATTATATATAAATATGACAATTGTTCAATAAAGTTCATGATTTTGCTTCTACACCACTTTTTTCTTTAAGTATCTTTTGCCCTCTTTAACTGATGCAGAAAATAATCAAAAAATGAATCGGCATACATTAAAGCATATTCTGGCTATAAAATAGCAGCAGAAACAAAGATACCGATTGTGTGCATAATTAATTTTAGTAAGCATCTTGTAAAGCTTTCATACGTTATCATCACTCATTGTTCACTCATCTAAATCACATTCCATCCATTGTAGCGACAGACATAGTGATATCAGGCTCAAAGACTGCAATTTAATAAACTGGAGCACATACATGCTCGTCTGTTCATAGCACGAGTAAAGGCTATGCCTACAGATGCTGAATGATTAGTAAGTAAATTTAAGCTTAGCAGCACTACAGAGTCCAATTGGGTATGAACTGTTAAGAATAACAATCTATCCAATCCGCAAAGCAAGTGAGCCCTGCAAGCATTGACTCTTGAGCTTTTAAAGAAAACACAGAATCTTGGAATCTTTATGAAAGACTGATATGAATTGTGACAAATATTCAACTAGAAGAAATAGACAATGCACTTCTGGAGCTTATAGGATCCCTTCAGACCTCCATAAACACCCCCACCCCCAATGTGCATTAGAAAAACAATGCTGGACAACTTTTGCATTGATTATCATTTAGGAGCACGGCACAATGCACAGTTATATGCCTATTTAACCTCATAATTCGTACACAAGAGGATTGGTGGAAGATTATCTTCCATAGATCATGTTTAGTACTGTTGAGGGTATCCAAAAGCTGAAGATGGATGTTTGAGAAAGATGACACAGATCAGGTAGAAAGCGTCATGTAAGTATAACCACAACCCCATGTCTCCATGCAAGGAGACAGTATTTGCAAAGTAAAAAAAGAATGAAAAAATACAGAAAGCCAACATATCATACATTCTGTAAAACAGTATGTTTCACTTGTGTTCCATCTGTATTTATGTTTTATGAAAGACCACCTGCCCCCATCTCCCCATAGATGATATAATATGTCTGCTTTGGAGGACACCAAGAGCGAGGTAGAAAGATGGAGGAGAAGATAAACTAATATCAAGTTTTCCAATCCTCAGCAACAACATCATTCTTCAAAGTCTGGCATGCAAGGCTTGCCAAGATCTACATCATCATGTAGCATCCTCCCACAATCTAACATCTTGAGTATGTGCAAGAAGAGGGCTTTGAGAGGAGAGAATGAAAAGAGAGCTATGGCTTTGAGTGACAGACAGCAAACCAAAGGTGTCAGAAATCGTAATAACCACTTGCCTGATGTATCATTTTTTTTAATTGCAATGGAATGTTTGTGAAATTCCAATATATGGGTAATTTTTCAATGAAGAACGCTTGGTTTAGATTATTCTGTTAAATGAACTCTCTCCACGATAAGAACTCTATTAGTCTGCAACTCATTGCTGTTTTGAGTTATTTTTTTTAACTATGCTTTCGGAGCTACATCTTCGTTTTGGAGTTGTTTTAGTTGCAAAAGAAAATGCCCCTTTAACAATCACAGATTTTGTTTTCTACTTGAATATTCTCTACTGCTTACAACAGTACTTCTAATAAATTAAATATTGGCAAGATAAAAATCACAAACACAGATGCCAATCCCTCAAACAGCTTCTCGCAGAAACAAAATGATAATGTAGCATCAGAAACAAGAGTTTTCAAAGTACCCAAACATCTTCTTGTGAACAAGTCCTGAAATACTTTAAAATGAGCTGTGTTACTGTAATCATTTTACTTTCAATTGAATTTTCCTTCTCTGCCATTCATGTTTTACACTTTGCATTCTTGCCAAAGAATCAGCGAAATGCTGGCACTGAAGTCATATTCTAGTTTAAAAAAAATAAAAATTAAACAGCCACCTGAACTGGTAAGAGAGTCTTCAAACACTTGCAACATAAATATTATGTAAATCTTTTGCAGTATATTAAAACCATATGATTCACAGATCTAATAAGAAGTGACTGTTGGTTTACAAATCAATATAGGTCACTATGGATCCAGACGTGACCAGAGAGTGGGAACTATATTAATATAATTAATATACAGCTTCCATTTCCCCCTCTTTATTTGTCACGTCTCACTTGAACTGGGAGTAAAACATTTAGTGCCTGTTCTCTAAGCATCAATCTTAATTTTTTTGGCGCAACAGACAGTTGCTTCACAATTTTGCCATGTGACAATTTGGAGCTGTGAAATTTGCACACGAAATTTAGATGAATTGTCATTTCACTGAAATATAATGCACAAGTCCAGTTAAAAGGACATCCTGCTGCTTGCCTGCGGCAAAGCTAAAATTCCACACAAATAAATAAACATGCCGGTGTTCTATCAAATTCCCCTACCTCGTGAAAATCCCCTACCCTACCCTCGGAGGGGAATCAGCTGGATCCTGTGCTGCACATGCGTGATAGCACTCCTGCTACTCCTCCACAGCAAGGTCCTGGAAGGTAAGTAAAACTAGTTTTCCACTTTCATTATAGTTAGTGCATTCACTAAGCTTTGGCACACAGGACATTTAGGGTTAGGCAAGTTATTTTAACCTCTCTCACACTCTATTCTTACCCTAACTCTTGTGGTAAGGGTTAAAATAAAGTGTGAGAAATCACTATTTAGTGATATTCCCCTATTGTGAAATATCACTAAATGTGAACAAGTCCATAATCCTAACCCTAATTTGAACCCTAACATTAACCCTAAATGTCCCATGTCCTAAGCTTAGTGAATGCACTTACTATAATGAAAGTGTAAAACTAGGTTTACTTACCTTCCAGGACCTTGCTGTGGAGGAGTAGCAGGAGTGCAAGCACGCATGTGCGGCACAGGATCCAGCTGATTCCCCTCCCCGGAAGTGACGAGGGTAGGGGATTTTCATGGGTAGTGAATTTTGATGCAACTCCGGGCCGGTGTTCTATGTCCTGGGCGTCACGTGGTAGGAATTCCCCATCCCTGAAAGATCCTCAAATAAAAAAGAAAATAAAAAGGAAACAGATTAAATATGAATATAACTTTTTTTGCGGAAATGTAAACAAATTAAATTCAATGTAGCGGCTACCTGTTGTCCCTACCCTACGTCTTAGACATTGTAACGAAATACAGCTGTGCGATTTATGTAAATTCATGAAAGTTAATGGATGCCACCCAGTATCTTACCAAAGTAACTTAATTGATAATATTTTCTGAAAAAAAAACAATTGTGAAATTAGTCATAGATGGGTTCACCAAGAGTTGTACAATTAACATAATGTCAAAAACTATACAACAGCTATTAAGACTTCCTGCTAACACTAGAAAACAAATGCACAAACCAGCAGCACATAAATGCCAACACATACATGCATACACTAAATAAATGTAATACTATATTTGCCCTCTGGGATGGCTCTTTTTTGAGTTCTATTATACGTTTACTGTTCTACCAAATTGGTGAGTTTAGCTGTTAGGCTATGTTCATTTTTAACATTTAACAAACACTGATGTAGATACAACAAGAAAATGTAAACTAAACTTAAAAAAATAAAATTTGAAAAAAAACCTTTGTCAATGACTGCAGAATCATTTTTTTTTTTTTTTTTTTTTTTTTTTTTTAATGTTACTGCGGTTCAGCATGCTAAAACACAAACAGATGGATACACCTTGTGGTAGGTAACATTTTACATACAGGTACACAAGCAATACCTTCCAGTGTTCTCTCACTCCACATTCAGAAATAATACAGAGATGTAACCTGCAAATTAAAATCTAACATAAACTAGCTTAACCAGTAGTAAAATCATTCATAAATATAGGGTAACTGTCCAAAGATCAGAAAATTAATGGAAACAGCCCTTGAGATAGAAATCTTAATAGATAAAGTAAAGATGACGGGTTATCACCAACTAGGAGGAAACCAATTGCCCAATTGAGCGTAATTTGTTGCCGCTTTATAAATAATAATCATACAATCGGCCAATAGAAGGTAATAAAGTCATGTTTGGTCAATTAGAATTCGGAGAACTGATCTTGGTAGTATGAAGAAAGTGCTTTTTATTTTAAACAATAACTCTGGGGATAATCTAGCATTGCAAATACACTGGATAAGGGTTGCACAGACTGCACATTTATGGGTTTAGAAGCACCAGATATGACAATGAGCAGGAGAGCAGTCCACGCGCTATCGTCACAGCGCTGAGTGAGAAAGACTGCTCGTACGAGAGCGCTGCCTGAATGTGGGTAAGCCTCTCACACACAGTATGATTTAATGAGCAAGTCAAGGGGAAACGCCTTGGCACTCTCACTACCAGGGAAGACACGGCCACACAATTCAGGAGAACAATGACCCAGCAGAAGACATTACAAAACAACCTGCATTTATTCACCACAAACCAGAAGAGATGGTCTGTGGTGAAATAAAAGTCACCATGATTTGATAAAAGGCTTACACTGCTTCGTCATTCACATGAACAATTTGAGCTAATGACCTGCTTTTCAAACTGAGAAAAGTGTGCTTCACCTTCAACACAACTTGTTTCAAATTGACCATGATCTCAAAACAGAAATAGTGACTACTAGATCACTTTAGGTCTCTCTGATATACACACACACATAGTTTATTCACAAAGCTTAAAAGGAACCACTACAGTGGTTATGGTTCCAGAGTAATTTGTCACCAGATGCATGTATGTGGCCACAGCCCTGCTTGCGGATTCTTAAGGCAGGAGAATTTGTTAGCACTGCCATGCTTACTGACCAGGAGTGTCAGATGAACACTCTTAGTCAATGAACGTGGCCCTTCATCAGACCTGCTTATTTCAGTGTAGACATCCAGCTTCTCTGGCAGTTGACAAAATTACTCTAAAAAGGTCGCCAAAAAACTTGTGGCACAATAAACACTAGTGCTTAGTGTTCCATTAGAACTGAAGAAAAAAAAAGTATTGAGTCTTTATCAGACACAAAAAGAGTCATAGTTTTTGTAACACAATTAGGAAATGCTTGAACCACTTCCCTAAACTCCCATAATGCATGAAATTCGTTGTAGAAATGAACAGCTAAACGAGAAAAGCTTTTTTTTTTTTTTTTTTTTAAAACACATTACCATTTGAGCAACTGAAACTATAACAGTAGAAAACATTTCTAAACCATTATTGCCACTAAATTCAGGTCAGCATGTATCATGTAATGCATTTATTGTATCATACCATGTCCACGTGCATGCAATAGTGAGCAGTCTGCATTACTTGCTAATCGTTATCCTACACGTTGGAACACATACTGCGAGGCACCCAACTCACTTCACACACAAACTGGGTATTTTTGGTAGCGTGGGGCCTCACCACCTCCCCGAAGTCTGTAGGATATAATAATGACTGAAACAAAAGAAATCAATTTCTCTTAAGATCTGAAAATGAGAAAAAAAAAAAAAAAACACACGACACTTCACACAAAGCTATAAAGCTTTTCAGCAAACTAAATTGCAACCAAAAGGTGTCTTGAGTGTCCATTTAAAAGGCACACTCTGGACACCTAAAGTACTTTGGCTTGTTGAAATGCTTGATGTATAAAGAATGTGTGCTCTCTTTAATTTGACAAAAAGTGCAGATTTCAATAGAAATTGGCACTTTTATCAATGTTCTTTATCACATACCCCTTGGCTTTCAAGCAGGTCTTGTCCCTGCTCAGTGAAGCTAACCTCAAGATGCAGCAATTGCGCAGAGCACCTGCCTTGCAAAGACTTCTCATTAAGTTGCATTAGGAAGTCTGTGATTGGACAGCCACAGAAAGTCTGGGCTGGGCATCAAGACATCCAGCATCAGTGAAAACCCCGTAGGAGAGCACTGAAGCAATGCTTTCCTATGGGGAGGGTCTAATGTGACTTCCGTGCATGCGCATTAGAGCGCTGACCCAGCATGAAGGGACATCTGAGCTGGAATCGGGTAAGTGAATAAAGAATATTTAACCCTAGTTTGGCTAGAGGAGGGCCGCAAGGGAATGGAGAGGCAGAAGGAGCTATAGTATTCCTTTAACATATATTTTGCATAATCAATTTAAATACATTTATAAATAAAAAAGGACAACTTCAGCATGACAGTCTATAGTGTTCCTTTTATTCATTGTTCATAGCCAGCAATAAATATACGACAAAGAAAAAAAACCTTATTAACCCCTTAAGGACCAAACTTCTGGAATAAAAGGGAATCATGACATGTCACACATGTCATGACTCTGCAACAATTTGTTTGGCAATTGTACATGTTCTGATCGACAAAATCAAAACAAAACCTGGAATTTTACTATATGTCTGTTCAAACGTAATTCACCCCTTTCAAATGAAGTGCACCCACACTTACTATATATAATTTTGTTCAGGAAAAAACAGGGCTTTCATTTCACATCAGATATTCATATATAAAACACAATTTAAATATGACTAAAATCTAAAAAAAAAAAAAAAAAGTGTGAGAACTTAAGACATTGTTATTTTTTTAGTTCTGCACGGCATTTTAACAGTGAAAGTCATAATACTGTTAGCTTATACTGCGATAAAATACACATAATTGTATTCAGCAATGTCTCACAAGTACAATAGTATCTCTCTCCCCTCCCCTTCCCCCAGTGCAACCATGCAGAGACGTGGAGACGCTGTGCAGCACTGACACAGGAAGCACCTCTAGTAGCCGCCTGAGTGACGGTCACTGGAGGTGTCCATAGGCAGCAATGTAAACACTGCCTGTTCGCTGAAAATGCCTGCAGGGACTGACTATATATAGTCAGCAGAACTACTACATTACGCTGTAGTTGTTCTGGTGACTATAGTGTCCCTTTAACCCCTTAAGGACACATGACATGTGTGACATGTCATGATTCCCTTTTATTCCAGAAGTTTGGTCCTTAAGGTGTTAAAGGGATTCTATACTGCAAGGAATACAACGTTGTATGGCTAGCACTGCAATTCCCTCTGCCTCACCCCCTCCCTCACATAAAGGGTTAAAAACAGTTACTGTAGTCACCTGACTCCCACCCCGATCTCCCTCAACGCTGGGTCAGCGCTTCATCGTCACCCGACAGAGGGGAACTAATGCTCATGGGCAGAATGTGCAGCAAGCACATTAAGCCCTCCCTATAGGAAAGTATTGCTCTACTGTTTTAACGGACGCTGGATGTACTCATGCAGAGAGTGAAGTAATCCAGCGTCAAGCAGCCAAAAGTCGCCTAGCAAACAGGAAGTGCCTCTAGTGGCTGTCAATCAGACAATGTCATCTTAACATTGCATGGTTAAGGCGACCGGGACATTGCAAACAGACCACCTAAATGAGATGAGGTGGTCTTGGTGCCTGTAGCGTCCCTTTAATTAAAAATGCTAATTTCCAGGACTAAAGTTTGACAATGCGGGAGGCACAAAAGAGGAATCATTATGATAGTTCATCCACAAGTGAAAAAGGGACAATATCAAATATAAAATTTAACAACACACAGCCAAAGCGTCTTTCCACCACATTATATTGGGTGCCAACTTCCAACTGTTATCACAACAAGCTGCAGGTCACTTGTGAAAGCAGCAGTACATAAACAGAGATAGACAATAATTTGTTTTTAGATTGCGAAGGATAGAATCAAATTGCTAACTAATGAATTCTATTTACCCTTCTTAATTAGAACTTTCTTATCTAGGTACAACAAGATACCTGTGTATGTTCTCTGATTAGCTATTTGTATCTAACATTTCCTAAGTTTTGTTTATTTATTTCAATGGGTATGAGAGTCGCTGAAACAAGTACTTTTCTATTGTGTATAAGCATTGATAAAAGTCGGAAGAATACAAATATTTCGGGATAGGAGACGGGTAAATTTCTTCTGAACTATTCTGTAAATATTCTAAGAATCAACATTTACGAAAAGTGTTTTCACAATCTGGGAAGTGCCGACAGATAAGCCAATAAAGGAACAAAATTTAAAAAAACAAAACACTTGATGACTCAAACTTGCCGTGTAGCCCACTTTGAGAATGGCACAGTTACAAGCAAAACAACACAGTGTTTTTACAAGTCATTTCCCACTAAAAGAATGCTGCACGATGTCTCTTTTTGTATATGCGGTGATTGTTTATCTTAACATCCCCATCACGTCTTAATGAGCAGTTCATTCTAATACACATGGTCAAGGTAATTCAGGAGGACTAAAAAAAAAAATCTAAAAGAAAAAAAATCTACCCCCATCAAAAATAGTTTTAAAAGAAGTTAAACCCTTTTCAGATCATGATAGTTGCTGCTTCTATCAGCCCCAATAAATAGTATGAAGGATGAGCAGAGCAGCTAAAGTATGAAACACAATGCTCTTTGCAGCACTTTTGTATTGAGGGGCCTCCACCTGCTTCCAAAAGTTTGCACAAGCCTCATGGAGGTCACAATCAGCCAATTAGTGCCATCTGAATTTGGACAGAACTGACACTACTAATGCAGAAGTGTAGCGCCTGTATAAAGGATACCCCGAATAAGTGGCCGAGCAAAAGGCACCTTGTTGAACAAGTGGACTGCATCAGAATCTTGGTAGTACCATACCCATTAACAAATTGTAGTACAAGGGGTTCTCAAAAGTACAAATGTTACCCTAAAAAAAACACTATGTATATGTAAACAAATGTGAATATTCATCTCTACCTTAAGTATAGGACATGATCATTCAGCCATATATGCATTCACCTTGGATCAGGCAGTTTGTAAACAGACAGACAGTCTCTATGATGTTCCCTACTTCTATGCAGGGGGTAAGGCATGGAAGACCATAGAAACAGTCAGTTTTCTAACACTTTCCAACCAAAGGTGTATGTATATGACTGAAGGATCTGGTCATATACTAAAGGTAGGGATGCATTTTTCTCATTTTTTTCTTTTTTTTTTAACATATACTTATCTATTTCCTTTGAAAACTTGGTGAAAGGATTATTATACTAAAGAAATCTTTTGAGGTGACAGTTATTCTTAAATACCTGTACCTCTAAACCCAAACCAACAGAGAAAACAGCCCAAGGGGGGGAAAAAATGGAGCAAGGTGATGCATATCAGTATATAAAATGTAGATTAACGGCAACTCCAACACTTTACAGAAACTGTATGCCAACAATAAAATGGTAGGATTTTTGGTTTCTTAGAAATCTGCAAGAAGACCACTCATCATGTGACTTCTTCATCATTCTAAAATAGTGTGGCCAAAAACAGACAACTTCATAATGGAGGGCTCTACAAGAATCCTTATCCTATGATCAAGAAACACATTACCTCTTGCCAGAACCTAACTTATAAGCACACAGAGCAGTGGGGATAGAATAACCATTAAAATCGTTCTGGCTTTTTGAGTCAGATGCCTGCTAAATCTGCAATACCCAGCCAATTTGCAAATTCTCAAATGTTTCAACAAAACAGATGATTTTGTGGTATATGAAAACAATTATATTTTAAAGCACTGGATAAACAGCTGGTACATGAAATAAGGGCAACAAAGTAGAAACATTTGCTGTTGTAAAGGCATGATAAATGTCAGGTTTTTCCATACAATATAAAAATAAATAAAAAATAAACAGTCTAAGGAACACTCCAACATAATAAAAAATAGTTTTAATACTTGAAGTGTTCCTTTACCTCTTTAAACACCAGGCACCCCTTCTCTTAATTATAAAGATAACTTACACCTTATTCTCCTGTCTAACTTCTGCTCCGCTCCAACCCCAGGAGGCTGTCCACCTTCCTACAGCTGAAAATGGTGAATGAAACGCGCTAGTCAAAAACAGGGACTGCCCCAACAGAATGCTTCTCATAGGGAAACATTACATCAATGCATTTCTATGGAAGCTTTCTCTTCAAACAAAGTGAGTAAAGAAGGCTTTCTAGCTGTCAGATTGATGGGGTGTGCCTAAAACAATTGATCAACCCGCCAAATCCTCTTAAAGGGACAAGTTTGTGTTCCTGACCCTATAGTGTTCCTTTAAAGTAGGCCCTTTCCTGAGTAAGAACGAAGGGTACCCCAAGAGCACTTCAGCAAGCAAATACGGTTTTGAGTTGTCCCTTTAAATGACAAAGCAAATATGTATTTATATATTTATTTATAAGGTGGTAAGTGGGGAGGGGTAGGGGGCAAGGAACCCACCTGTTCCTTTTCCCCAAACAACATTTACCCCCCCTCCCCCCTCAGGAACAGCCTTGAGGATAAATGCTTTCTAATTGTTTTGCAAAATTATGCAGAGTTTGTGTACAGTAATTTCACTACATGCAAATATGATGTAAACACCTTGTATCTTTTTAATGCTGTTGAGATTTATTGCTTGAGATATGAGATCTTTAGTGTCAGTCAAACAGGAGGAAGTTATGACTTTAACATAATTTAATGATGTAACGGAGACAGATAAAATTTAGAACATGCACTGGCTTGATTAGAAAAAAAATACATTCACCAAATGAAGTAAACTGAAAGACTGTAACTACACAAATATTTATAAACAAAATCGGATTATAATAAATATGCTTTAAAATCACAAAAGTTTGAATGAGAAAACATTTCAATGGCATGGTGGTACGAGCATGCTCCACCCCTTAATGGAAATCTCTAAGGTTAAAAATAAATACATTTATTTTTTACGTTATTGTGTTCTTCACAAACTCCCAAAGGGGGGGGGGGGGGGGGACAGCCATCAAACTTACCTGTAATCCTCTGCAAGACACCTTCCCTCTCTTCAGAGATAATCCTGACAGATGATTTTGGTTCAATCCAATCCATAGAGAAGCACTCATGATGCATGCACAGCAATCACAGTGCTCTGACAATTGGAGGATTCGAGGAGATGCACCGAAAACCTATGGCGCATGTGCAACAAAGTTGAGCTCTGCCAATTGGATGCTTCACATACAGAAGCACTGAATCAAATATATATCATACCATATATCTTTCAGTCATTATTGAATCGGTAACTATGTAGTTTCAATATCCATTTTCTGCCAATTTGTAAGAAATGTTTTAAATAATTCAAACAGAAGGAAAAGTAATGACACACCTGTAGAATTAGGACATGTTGCAAAGAACAAGATACAAGAGGAACTTAATTCCTTTCACTCATTTCATATAATTCATATTTTTATATAGCACCAACAAATTCCGTAGCGCTGTACAATGGGTGGACTAACAAACATGTAATTGTAACCAGACAAGTTTGACGCACAGGAACAGAGGGGTTGAGGGCCCTGCTCAATGCGCTTACATGCTAAAGGGGTGGGGTAAAGTAACACCAAAAGGTAAGAATAGTATAAGGGAAGTAGATTGGTAGAATAGTATTCACTGAAGACCTAGTGTGTTATTTTTTTTTTCCAAATGACAGTTGCAGGAGAGGAATCAGTTGGGAGCCATTAACAGTTTAATTGATACACTTTTGTTAAAAAGTGAGTTTTTAATGATTTTTGTAACTGTGACTATGACTATGCTACAAGCATTAAAGGACCACTATAGGCACCCAGACCACTTCAGCTCAATGAAGTGGTCTGGGTGCCAGGTCCATCTAGGGTTAACCCTACTGCTGTAAACATAGCAGTTTCAGAAAAACTGCTATGTTTACAATAGGGTTAATCCATCCTCTAGTGGCTCTCTCATTGACAGCCGCTAGAGTTGCTTCTCACTGTGATTTTCACAGTGAGAAGACGCCAGCGTCCATAGGAAAGCATTGAGAAAGGCTTTCCTATGGACTAATTGAATGCGCATTCAGCGGATGACGTCGGCAGAGGAAGGAGAGTCCCCAACGCCGGGGGAGCCCTGCGCTGGAGAAAGGTAAGAATTTAACCCCTTCCTCCCCCTAGAGCCCAGCGGGAGTGGGACCCTGATTGTGGGGGTTACCCAAAGACCCTATAGAGCCAGGAAAACAAGTTTGTTTTCCTGGCACTATAGTGGTCCTTTAAATACAGGTGTCATTGTGAAACTAGGGCGTAAAGAGTGATAGTGAGAAAATTAGGAATAGCATAATACAGAATGGAAAAAGTCGGTTATGGTATGCCAGAACCGACGATGCGGTAGGTCTGTAAATAAAGAGGGCCCACCTTAAGGTGTATGAAGGCATATTGAGTGAATAGAGAGAGTGCATTGCAAATCGCTAGACCAGAAACGGTACAGGGGAAGGTGAGGAGTCCCTTTGAAAAGGTAATTAAGCCCCTTCCACAACTCTAGGCAAAGCTGCAACATTTGTGTGAGGGGTACAAAGGTCGTAAAAGTGATAGAGAAAATTAGAAATAGAAATATTGAAGAAAAAAAAAAAATATATATTATATATATATATATATATATATATATATATATATATATATATATATATATATATATATATATATATATATATATATATATATATATATATATATATATATATATATACCGTATTTATCGGCGTATAACACGCACTTTTTTCCCCTGAAAATAGGGGGAAAATCGTGGGTGCGTGTTATACGCCGATATCCCATAATTACTTACCTGTCCTGAAGCGTGGGCCGGCTTCACAGCTTGCACCGCGGTACAGGAACTTTAATTTCATGTTCCGGTTTCCGGCGGGACTGAAAGGAAGTGTGCACACTTCCTTTCAGTCCCGCCGGAAACCGGAACATGAAATTAAAGTTCCTGTACCGCGGTGCAAGCTGTGAAGCCGGCCCACGCTTCAGGACAGGTAAGTAATTATGGGAGGGGAATTACACTATGGGAGGGGAGGGAGGGGAAGTACACTATGGGAGGGGAGGGGGGAAGTACACTATGGGAGGGGAGGGGGGAAGTACACTATGGGAGGGGAGGGGGGGGAAGTACACTATGGGAGGGGAGGGGGGGGAAGTACACTATGGGAGGGGAGGGGGGGAAGTACACTATGGGTGGGGAGGGGAGGGGGGAAGTACACTATGGGAGGGGAGGGGGAAAATACTATGGGAGGGGGAGAATACTATGGGAGGGGATGGGGAAGAATACTATGGGAGGGGATGGGGGGGAGAATACTATGGGAGGGGAGGGGGGGGAGAATACTATGGGAGGGGAGGGGGGGAGAATACTATGGGAGGGGAGGGGGGGAGAATACTATGGGAGGGGAGGGGGGGAGAATACTATGGGAGGGGAGGGGGGAGAATACTATGGGAGGGGAGGGGGGGAGAATACTATGGGAGGGGAGGGGGGAGAATACTATGGGAGGGGAGGGGGGTAGAATACTATGGGAGGGGAGGGGGGGGAGAATACTATGGGAGGGGAGGGGGGGGGAGAATACTATGGGAGGGGAGGGGGGGGGAGAATACTGTAACGGAACCGCTGGCACCCCGACCGGGTACCCTCCGCTGACGGATGCTCCTAGTGCTTTCCGAGGTCTCCAAGCACTCCACCAGACACCATAACCACTGTAGACTCCCACGAACCGCCGCAGCTTGGTTGGGGTCTCGCCACGCTACCCACTCTGGACCCAAGACCAGGGTCTAGCTTCCAGTAGATGGACCTCTCCGAATTCCAGAGAGCAGGCACAGGAACAACTCTTAGCAGAGCTCAGCGATAATACCCTGGGGAGTATAGTGATTATAGCAATCCCCAGAGTGTAGTTCTCCAATCCCCCAAACATGAGCCGAAACTTCATGAAGGTACAAGATGATCTGAGGTGCTAGCACACCCAGTCTGCTTTTATTTCCATGTTACACATAAAAGACCGTCCACAGGGGCGGGGTAAAACAGCCAATAGCATAACGGTTACAACCCACAAGTTCCCTCCCCTCAGATAAACATATAACATAATTATTACAGCCAGGGAAAATACAGTTTTTATACATGTGCTATAACTTTAAAACCATACATCCAATACTCATAACAATTACATATTTGAACTCAGCACACTTCAAACATAAACCCTTCCAAAAATCAGCCAAATCCCTCCAGTGGATCAAAAGTTAGCTGGAAGTCCTTTATGACCGACCGCAAGCACAATTTCCTGCCCAAAACAGTTCCATAGATTTGGGCTGTGCGGCCGGTCAATTTCATGCGAAAAAACGACTAAGTCCCATTTCGAACGGGACTTAGTCTCTGGAGCTGCAAGTTCAGTATGGAAGAAGGTAAGGGTCAGCGGTGTTCGGTAAAATGTGTAGCCGATTTTAGTTCCACAGAATCTTTAGCATACACCGCTGACCGCATTCGAGGAAACCAAGATGGCCGCCGCCACGTGCAATTAACCGGCAGTAACCTCACAGCCTGGGAGGTAAATTGCCTGCACACTTTAGCTTCTGGGTGGTCCGCCTGTGTGGTACTTGGTTCAGTAAGCCCTATTTACTGAACCAAGTGGGGGAAAGCCAGGAACAAGTTATTTTACAGGTCTGGGGACATAGTCTTAAAGGGACATTGTTCACCAAAGTTACAAGATGTCCCCAGACGGTTCTTAAAGGGCCATACACACACAATAAAAGTTCATACTTTTCAGGGGCCATAGTCTTAAAGGGTATTGTTACCCAAAGTCTCAATATGTCCCCAGACAGTTCTTAAAGGGCCAGCAGCAGTACAATAAAATACCATTCACTGTGCTTAAAGGGCCAGCAGTCGCACAATAAAATACAATATGCCCAAAAATAGTTCTCTAAACGTACCAATTTTCAAGGGGCCATAGTCAGCAGGTAGGAGGCGGGCAAACAGGCTTCTCCAATGCCCAGTGGCGAGGTTGGTTTCGTCACAAATACTATGGGAGGGGAGGGGGGGAGAATACTATGGGAGGGGAGGGGGGGAGAATACTATGGCAGGGGAGGGGGAGAATACTATGGCAGGGGAGGGGGGGAGAATACTATGGGAGGGGGGGGAATACTATGGAAAGGGGGGGACACTATGGGATGAGGGGGGAACACTATGGGATGAAGGGGGGGGAATACTATGGGAGGGGGGGAAATTTCCTGGAATTTCTTTCTAAAAATGAGGTGCGTGTTATACGCCGGTGCGTGTTATACGCCGATAAATACGGTATATATATAAAAAATAAAAGGGCTAATGAAAATATACATCACCAATTTCATTTAGATTGTTTAACAGATGTTTTCCAAATGAAATATAAAAAAATTTAAGTCTATGCGGAACCTGTAAAATATTTATGTTACATAGGCCATTATCTTAAGAAGCATGCTTTCTTTAAAAAAAAAAAAAAGTCAGTATGCAAAAGACAAAAAGCAAGGCAGATAACCCACTCTCACACTTGATAAACCATTTGTAAGCACTTAAGACTTTATTCATCAAGGATTCTATCTACTGAAAGCTTCAAATTTTCATTAAAAAGCGGACTAAAAAGTTGAAGACAAATAATCCAGACATGACATGATGGGTAAAATGTAGGGGAGGGCTATACTGCCACTTAAAAAGAGACTTTCAAATACCATTAATCAGATACATATGGTATCACTTTGCAAGGAATTCTCTTTAGAGGGAGATTTAGAGCATTGGAAGGAGAAAGAAAAAAAAAAGGAATGACCCCTCTGGCTGTTGGCAATACCAGACCGCCAAATACTGGAGAATGCATTATATAGTGGGGCCCCCTTCTTAACATGGTCTTTCCTTGTATGCAAGTATCTGTGTAGAGGCATCTGTGCAAATGCCTTCAGATTGCAAGATGATAAGCATGCAAAGTTTTGTTCTTTAAAGCAACAAAAAATATATATGTATAGATCATGTACCAAACTGACATACAATATGAATAATAACCATTTGGAGATCACTATAACTCATTTTGTGATACTTTGTGCAAGTTTCTATCCAAAATTTAAATCAGAACTTACAGACTAGTTTAATAAAACAAGTGGAAAACAATCCTTTTATAAACTTCAGAACAAACTGCAACTCCTGAATAAAATGTGTGACGTCTCTACCTGGTTCTTAAAAGAAAACCATTTTTTTTTTTAAAATGATATTATTTCAAATAGAAGAATAAACATGGTATGCAGTTATTATTTGGGAAAGCATATATATGATTACAATTAAAGTGGCACTGTCACGCTTACCTTTCTCCTATTCTGTCCTTTCCTATTCTCTTCCGCTCTCAGAATCTGTTCTTTTCTTTATTTCTGATCTAGTTTCCTTTAAAACATAAGTCAAAGTGGGGACTACTTTTTTCTTATGTATTTTTCCTACGCTTGACTTTCTTTGACCAAAGGAGGAGCTTAAGTTAGCTCCATTTCCTGTGTCAAGGAGGAGGGGGAGTATTGTGGGAAAATGTTCTTTTACACAGGAAATGAAGCCGACTTAAGTTCCTCCATTGGTCAAAGAAAGTTATGTTTTTAAACCTTTATTTGTCCCCAGGTGGAGGTGGGGGGAGGGGGGCAACGACAACAATTTAGTGTTGGGAATATAGTTTTGTATTCCTAATAATATAGTGTTCATTTAACACTAAAAACCATATGCAAGACACTATCGCACTTCAGTGGTCTACGTTGATATAAATCAGATTTCTTCATTGCATTTGAAAAAATAATTAAACATGAGAAAGATTGATTTGAAATTGTATAAGAGTAGTTCACCTCGCTGCAAATTCAATTTGCACACATTTAAGACCTTTCATGCCAATCACTATGTTTTGGCCAATTATGCTCATGACTGGTATTAGTTAAATGATTATATGTAATTAAATAGTCTAATGTAGCAATTTAGTCTTGCAAGGGAGTCTACCTGTAATCCTTCCAATAAATGCTGTGAAACAAGAATACTAGGCAAGTTAAAGCGGCACTGTCATGCCGAACATACCTTTCTTTAATCAATTCCTCTTCTTTCAGGATCTGTTCTTCATTTTTTCCTGTCTGCTCTAGTTTTCTTTAAAACATAAGACAAAGTAGGGACTAATTTGTCTTATGGAGGTTTCCTACGCTTAACCAGCTTTGCAGGAACAAAGTGTGCTCCGTTTCATGTGGTCAAAGCAATTTTTCTGGTGACAGAATTTGGTTGGTGAACTTTTCAATTGTATACAACATGTTTGCTCTACCCACTCCTCCTTCCTTCACCCTGCCTGTCTGTAAATACCTTCATATAACCGTGTCTTATCTCCATCTCTCTTCATTAGGTCTCACTCACACACCCATATCCAAACAATATTTTATAGCATGCTCCTCCTGGTGTTTGATATCTCACTCAATTACATTTTACCAGTAGCTGCACCTCTCCGTTCACTTCCTTTACCCAATCCTTCCAAATTCCCCTTTGTCTCAAATTCCCCATTCTATATCTTTGATTGTAAGCTCGCGGGCAATCTAAGTAGGCACTTTGTATGAAAAAAGCTTAAATGGCTAGATCTCAGCTCACAGGCAGGATCTACTTTACCTTTTGTATTGGTCTGAGTATATTGTACATACTCCCTTAATTGTACAGCTCTGTGGAATATGTTGGTACTCTATAAATGCCAGCAATAAATAAACCTGTAATGCAAGCAGGGCAATGCACATGTAATCTGTTCCCTCGCGCGGTATAGTGATGCCGTGACATCTGACATAATAATTCCGGCCCTGGCATCGCTACAGGGAGCAGAGAGGAGCTGCAGGTAGATTACTGCTTCCTCGCACACAGGATGAGCAATCAGACCCCAGGAAAAGTCTACTCAGCTCTCCCAGGTAGGGAGGCTGGGTGAATTAAAATGGAAAATGTTAGTGTGTGAGTATATATATATACACACAGCTCTCTGTCAGTGTGTGTCTCTGTGTCAGAGAGAGACACACACTGACAGAGTGAGTGTGTGTATATATCTGTCTGTGTGTGTGTGTGTGTGTGTGTGTGTGTGTGTGTTTGTTTTTAGGTACCTGCATCCCTACAATTACAAGAGGTGTTTTTTACTCACCTTCTTTCCCACGCCGTGCCAGCTTTCCGCAGCTTGTCCTGCCTTCATGGCAGAGATAATCAATCTTTAAAGGATCGCTATAGGGTCAGGAACACAAACATGTATTCCTGACCCTATAGTGTTAACACCACCATCTAGCCCCCCTGGGCCCCTCATGCCTCCATAAATATAGTAAAAATCTTACTGTATTCAAGCCTGAAGCTGTAAATCTGCATGCTGTTAGACTCAGAAAAACAATCGTCTGCTGACATGTGGTAGCCTGATCCAATCATAGTGTTTCCCCATAGGATTGGCTGAGACTGACAAAGAGGCAGATCAGGGGCAGAGCCAGCATGATTCAAACACAGCCCTGGCCAATCAGCATCTCCTCATAGAGATAAATCGAATCAATGAATATCTATGAGGAAAGTTCAGTGTCTGCATGCAGTGGAAGGAGATACTGAATCACAGGATGCTGTGCACAGTGCTGTCCTGTGCTCTGCTGACATCAGATCTGAGTGGATGAAGGCATATTATGCCTCCGAAGTCCCTCTGGTTCACTCTGAGTGACTGCCACTGGAGGTGTTCCTAGGTTTCCTAGCTTTCAATGTAAACACTGTATTTTCTCAGAAAATACAGTGTATACATGAGAAAGGCTGCAGGGAGCTATAGTTCTCACCTGAACAACTTAATTAAGCTGAAGTTGTTCAGGTGACTATAGTATCCCTTTAAGACCTCAGCTAAATCAATGCTTTCCTGTAGGAAAGCATTGGGAAGATATTGCACATGTTCTCTATGGGTAACATTTAGCACCTCCATGCAGAGCACGGAGACGCTGCACACTGTGCACTCTGCAGCACTGACACAGGACTCTCTAGTCACGAGAGGTGCTACTAAGCAGCAATGTAAACATTGCCTTTTCTCTTGAAAAAATTTCAGCATTTACATTGAAAAGGCTACAGGGACAGGCTATAGGCCCCAGAATAACTACATTAAGCTGTAGTGGTTCTGGTGACTAGAGTGTCCCTTTAAGAAGCTTATTTTTCTCATAAATTTTCTCGAGAAAAGAGTCAGTCTATGAACCAAAACCACAAAATTAAGATGTAATGGCTAAAATGTGTACTAATGTCACTTTATGTAGCATTGAATTGGTGACCTGAAAAACTAAAAACAAATGTATCACCATATCATAATCCATATTAGATATAGGCATTATATGACAGAGACCTTCATTTAATGTTAGATATGTTTTCCAAACGAATGTATATGTTTGGATACACTTTTTTAATTATTTCATATTATGAGAAAAAAAAAAAAAAAAAAAAGTACATTGTGTTTGATATTTGAAAAATGTGTCCAAAAATATGAACAATATTACTAGAGTAAAGTTTCCGGCAGTAATTTTGTTTGTCTATGCTAACTGGTTCCTGGATTTGTCACTACAAAAACAGTAATGGAGGGGGAGGGGAGTATCTCATGTAGTTTAAAGGACCGCTTATTGGCTTGGTAGCACAAAGCAAATCACCAGATTGCAAGGCACTTGCTCAAGAAACATATGGGTGGATAACACGCGAGACTACTATTTAGAACATAAAAAGTTATTTAACAAAAAAACCTAGAACATTTTAGAATTTGTGTGCTTTTTGTAATTTATGGGTTAAAAAAGTAATTTTAACATGATTGACAGTGACTGGATTGTATAAATTTACCCTACATGTCATGAATGAGCCTGATGTGCTAAGTTCAGTGTTGCTGCAACAGGGCAACCAAATTCAAAGTGTTGTGAATAGAGCAATATCATATCAACATCAGTATCTTTAACTATTGAAGATCCTGGATATGCATCATCATGCGACTGGATGCAGGTTGTCAGAGGTTCCTGACACTCCAAAATCATGCAATATTTAAATATTTACATTGTATATCATTTTTTACATTTTTTTTTGGTTCTGCCCCCTCCATTGGACAATTCTTGGAAGTATAGAAAAAGTATGAACATCAGAATGCAAAAGGCTGCGTGTGTAAATATTTTTGTTATATTTGAACAGGTGCTATACTTTATAGATTACAGGGTAGGAGGGTACAGTAACTGCACCAATTAGAAAGACGCGATTATATTAGGGGTCTAATAACATTTATGAAGTTCAAGTGTCAAATTCAAAAAATAAAAATCACTTTGAAAACATTCTCTAGAAATAAACTCACTTAAAAAGTATCTTGTTAAAAACATTGCTGCTTATTTCACAGCTCCCTCCCACTCTAGCTCCCCAATGTACATCGACACAAATAGTTCTTCTACTTGATCAGGAAAAAGCAGTACATACATTTTTTTTTTTTTACAAAATAAGCTATTACACTGCAGTTAAGGCACAACTGATACTAAATTAAAATAATGCACAAATAGTTCTTCATTAATACACAAGATGCATCCAACTTGTTGCCAGGACCCAACAACCCATAATCACCTCTGTGTGGATTCTTATGATATAAACAAACACAAAATATACTGAGGCACAGAGTGTCCACAGGGGGGCTTTCCTCTGAGGTATGCAAGCATCACCTTTGTTCCACTGAGCATTCAAGAGCAGCAGGAGAAATTACTTTGCATTTATGGCAAGTGGCTTCAGGGCCCTCCCTAAAGATCTTGTTGTGTGTATAAATATTATGAAGGGCAGAGCTTACCTCTGAGAGGTCCATTGTTACAAGGAGTTTCAGAAACCATCCCATGCATTATTAAATAGGTCGGAAAACAGAGGAAAAAATGAAAGGGACTCTACCATATGTAAATTACAGGTCTGATGCATATGAAGACTATGATTTTCATATATAAATATTTATTATATGTAGAAACATTACATTATTGTACAGATTTTTATTGTTTTTTAACACGATACAAAAACGTATCCCTGGGCAGTCTTAGAGAATAGAAACACTACAACTGACCAATGGGGTTACCTTTAGGTTTACAGGACTGCATTACTATTCCCTACCATTGCTTCTGTAAAAATACATTTTTCTCTGATTATTACATTTTTCCAAAATACATAAATTAGAAAAGAAAAAAACACAATTAAAATGAAAGATTACATGCATTATAGGTTCTGCATGTGTATGTTGCAATGAATAAATATCAGTAAATAATCTATACAGTGCAACACCTTGCATAGCCTTCTTCTAGGTGTCAGCAACACATCTTATTTGATCTAAACCCATGCAGGTTATCAAGAGTTCATGTGCTTTCAACAATCCCACATTTTTGCGACCATCCTGACCATAGCAGTCAGCAACCAGGTTCAAACTGTCAATTGTGCATAGTCTTAAATATGCAGTGCTTCTAACCTAAGGGAACTAAAGATGCACTTAACAGAGATCTGCACATTATCACAAATGCAAAAAATATGGCTCTATGAAATGTATTGTTACATTTTCAGTGAAAATAACAAATGAGGACAGAGATCTTTTAAATAACCACTCCATTCATCATATTTGTATGGTGCAATGAGGTCCCAGGCTTACCCAAAGGGGTTAAACAGGTCTAAAAAAATAAATAAATGAATACATGATTGAAAGTCTTCAAGCCAGCGCCCAATCACTCTGTCCCTGAACTTCTGCTCAATGTTAGAGTCTTCAAATCAGGAGGCCACAGACCAGCAATAGGCTGAGAGGGTAAGCTGATGCTCTCAGCTTCAGCTCTGTGAAGTGGTCTGGGTGCAGTGTCCCAAGTCCCTTAACCCTGAAAAGGAAATTATTGCAGTTTTTAAGAAAGTGTGAGGGCAGACCTGAGCCAGCACCGAGAGATATCGGTGCTGGTTTTTGGTAAGTGACAGAAGGGATTTTTTTTACCCCTTCTGCATTGAGGGGGGGAGGGAGTTGAGGGGAGGGGGTAAGGCTATAGTTTCCATTTAAGAAAAGTGATTGAAAAGCACTTCTCTTTTTCAATCACTCTTCCTAATGAGGAGCTACTGAAATTAAGCATTTACAGCAGATTTTTTGGGTTGTTTGATTAACAGCTACTAGAAGCATTCTGGCTGACAAATGTAAACATTGCCATATTGCATAAACAACAATATGTACACTTGTACGTGCATTGTTTCTGCACCAAAACTACTGCATTAAGCTGTACTTTCATCATGCAGTCCACTTCCAAATATTTATGATGTAGACCCAATAGTAGAACTTTGGGGGGAAAACAGAACATTAAATACAGTAATTTACCCCTTAAGGACCAAACTTCAGAAATAAAAGAGAATCATGACATGTCACACATGTCATGTGTCCTTAAAGGGTTAAAGGGACACTAGTCACCAGAACAACTACAGCTTATTGAATTTGTTCTGGTGAGTAGAATCAGAGAAAATGCAGTGTTTACATTACAGCCTAATGATAACTTCCCTGGCCACTCCTCAGATAGCCGTTAGAGATCCTTCCTGGGTCATGGCTGCCTAAAATGCATCCAAACATTCAGTATCTCCTCCCTGCATGCAGACAGTGAACTTTCCTCATAGAGATTCATTGATTCAATCCATCTCTATGAGGAGTTGCTGATTGGCCAGGGCTGTGTTTGAATCATGCTGGCTGTGCCCCTGACCTGCCTCTTTGTCAGTCTTAGCCAATCATATGGGGAAGAATTGTGATTGGATCATGCCACCACTTCTGATGATGTCAGAGGAAGTTCACAGGCAGAAGCTTCAGACTTGAATACAAGTAAGATGTTTCTATCTTTAGGGTGGCAAAGGGGGCTAGATAGTGGTTTTAACACTATAGGGTCAGGAATACATGTTTGTGTTCCTGACCCTATAGTGCTCCTTTAAACACGATTGCAATTGAAGTAGAAACCATTTCTATTACGAACACAGTTGGTACAGCAATCAGCAGCTCTGCTATTATTTAATGTATTTATTTTAAACAAGCTTTAAGCAGGGAATCCAATCTTAAATGGTAGCAATAAACATTTAAACATGCTTTGCTAGAGACATTACGGACACCATTAGCTGTCAAGAGGACAAAGTTGTTGCTTGCACAAATAAACAGTGGACCCAACACCACCTCAGTATTGTTTACGCAGAAGTAGATCAGATTGTTGACTTATCAAACCCAAGATATGGAGAGGGACTAAAGCTAGCTAACTCATGGATTTAAACAAATACTGCAAACATATAAAATCCCTTTTTCCTCCATTGTATTAAATTGTATTTATTTTTTAATTTTAAGTGAAATTTCAGTGGAAGCATCACTTTAATAAATTAATCCTTTCACACCAGCCTGGATGCAGAAACAGCTATATTTTACATTCCCAGAGAAAATGGATAGCATGTACTCCCCAAACTCACTCTACTGAAATTTAGTGCTTTTGGTGCTTAGTGTTCCTTTAAACATCTCAATCCAAAATGAAATCACCAACTCCATTACTTACTTCGGGGCTGCAGAGAGCAGCCAAAGCAAAATAAGTGGAACACTCCATTTTTTTAATAGGGTATACATGAATAAGATTGTGAAGAAAAGATAGTATAGTACTTGGTCCTTAAAGAAACATCCTAGTTCACTAAAGCGTCATAACCCTGCTTTATTATTATTTTATAAAAGAACCAATTCCAAGATAAATTGTCACCTTTATAAATCCCCTTAGTAACACCTCCTAGGTGCTAAGCACAAAGCCAGGAGGGGGTTTTCTTCACACTCGCTTTAAGCTGTAATTATCAATGAGAATATCTTCTGTTGTCGGGAGATCATGGAGAATCCCAGCATTTTTTATGAGAAGCATCTGATTGAACACAAGTTATCAGAAACTATAACTTCCCAGGAGGGGGCTCTGAGTTGCAGCAAGAAGAATGAAGGAATAAAAGGTGAATTTAATAGCTTTTTAACAAATTTTAATGTCTATATGGCAGGGAGAATAGTGAGACAGTCAAGGAGGGCGGGTAGTTTAACATTGATATCTCAGATACAATTGTAATTTACATACAAGGTATTCCATTTTATAGCAATTTCTGGAAGTGTTTTCTTACACCATCATTATAGAAGATTTTGCTGCCACCTCAAGGGCAGATAAACTTTTGGAGCCTTTATCTCTTTAAAAAGCTCATTAAACGTGAGTTTTTATTCACTCACTTTTAATATTAATTTGTACTTAATACACAGCATTGCACTATTTTTTGTTTTGCATTTCCTTTTATATGTCTGCATGCTGCCCTGGTACATGCGTTAAGGGGCAAGTGTTTTCCTACACAAATTTTAGTGCTGCACTCACACTTTGTGTTTTTGGTGGGGCACATCACCTAAACATTAATTATTTTTTTTTGTTTTTTATGTGTGTGATATAAGTAGTCTCCACTAGTGTTACAGCTGCTGTTTAAATGTAAAAATATATATAACTGACCGCTCTCCGCCAATCAGCGACGCCCCTGCCCGGCAGCACGCCGCACTTCCTAAATCTGGAAATTGAAAAGTCGGATGCCACCATGGGAGGAGTGGACTTTGTTGCTGAAGGCAACTTTTTGGTTAAAACGTTTGAGAACAGTTTAACTTCATGAGATAAGAAGCCTCCAGGGGCTTTTGGGCACCATAACAACTTCATTTAGATTAAGTTGTTTTGGTGCCTGGAGTGTATCAAGTTTTTTAACAGTTACCCATTCAAAAATCAGTCATTGTCCTGTTAATATTATTTTAATTAATTCCATATATTTAACAAATATATATTTTCGGGGGGGTTAAAAAATTAATAAAAACATTTTTTTTTTTTTTTTTTTAATTTAAAATTCAATACCTTTTGATCTTGCAACTGGGTGCCTCCATGTCACTAATTGTTATATGCTTTATCATTTGCACATGGCAAGAGGAGAAAAGATTCAATGTTTGAATGTCTCTTCCTCGTTTGCTAAGTGTGCCCTGGTTGTGCCTGTAATGAGCTGGATAGTGACATAATATTCTAAATCTAGAAAACACATTTCAAAGAATACAAAGCATCACATTTTAACGTTGTATTCAGGATTCTTCACAAGCCTAGTAGGTTTTTGCACATAAAAAAGTATAACAAACAAAAAATGAGCATATGAGAACAAAAGCTTGGAGGAATTCAGTAGTTTGCCCTTCGCTAAATCCCCGCTCAGGTCTTGAAAAAAAGTATTTGCTCACTTGTGCCATTTACAGAGATAACCAGTTCCAAGGCATATCAGGCTAATCCCACCCATATGGGTAGTCCAGAACCGATATGGCGGCAAGTTCTCTCTGCGTGAGACATACAACACTTATATTCTCTGGCTCTGTTGCAATGCATTAACTTGGCTCTCCCAAAGTTCAAACGGGTAATACAGATGTGGACCCCGTGCTACACTGTGCCTAGAGGGGTATTAGCTACAACTCATAGACGAGGCCCAAAGAAGGCTGAAACGATCCTAAGAAGTTGCTGTATCTCTCATGCAGAGAGAACTTGCCGGCATTTCGGTTCTCGACTGCATCACATACATCAAAAAAAATAAATGAATAATAAAATATTACCCTGATTTTCTTTGCTTGGAAGAAGAGAGCCGAGATCGCACACACCTATCACCAAGTTACCCAAGACACCTCTAGACAGCAGGGAAAATGTGCTTGTTTCACTTAGCCTTGTATGATAGAGTACATTAAATAGTGCACATGCATAATTGATCACCCTTTTACTCAATGGGGGAGGTTTTTTATAATATATATATATATATATATATACATATATATATATATACATACACACATATATACACACACTATGGATTCCACTATTTATTAAGACATCCAATGAACTTCATTGGTTTCAAAATTACTTTCCAAGTATTTGTCAATTTACTGTGCGTAATTGGGCAGTTGTCTGGGGGCAATTTTCTACGTATAAAGCATAAAGCTTAGAGTAGAGTAAAGTATTTTTAGATACATACAATCATTCACAAATGCATGAAAACTGGTCGGGGAAAGCAAACACAAAATGCTCACTGGTTACTTACAGCCAGGAAAGTTTATATAAACTACTTAAATGATTATTCCAAGCACCATGAAAAACTTCAGTGTATTGAAGTGGTTATGGTGCCTAGAGTCTGTATGTATAGTGTTTCGCTATCAAACACTGCACATACAGAGTTCAACTCCTTTTCTACCAGAGGTATAATTCCACCTTAAGCATCGTCATTTGGGGATTCATTAGCCAACTTGGCTCAAGAGTTCTGGAATATCAATTCTGTGCATAATTTCTTGCATTTATTGGGTGGAAGGCATGAGCCAACACTCTCGACCAATAAACAGCCGGCAGGATCGGCATCTGGCTTCTGCAACTCTGCACCCAGCATTAACCCAAGTAAGCCCATTATAACCACTACGGCACTAGTGGTTATGATATGAGGAGTAACTATTTAAAATTATCTGCACAATTATTGTATAAAAAGCTATTGGAGGTCAGTCTGTGCACATGTCTAACTAGGACACTGCACTTCACAATACATGACCGAAGCTCAATGTCACATTTGACAGTCTCTCTCGTGTGATTTTGAAAGAAATAGGTTTGTTCACTAAACAATGAAATGTAAAGGGTTGAGAAATTTTTTGTTTTTATTTTAAATGCAAATTTCAAGCCAAAATAAGCAGATCTGAAACTGTAAATCTACTATTTTTAGAGCTTTACAAGCGTGGCCTAAAATGTACTACCTTGTCAATTTTTAAATGCATAAACCTCAAAGTTCTTTGGGGGCTCTAAATGAACAGAATATACTAGCAAGCAGTATTTCTATATATGCCTGCTGTTGTACTCTATTCCAATAGGTTAGATTATAAATAGCCAAGTTGGTTGATGTAGGGAAGCCTTATCAAATTTATTGAATTTGAACTGCTGCACATTCAGAGTTCTTGCACCCGGAGCACTTCAAATCAAGGAAGTGGCCTTGGTACTTAGAATAACCCTTTAAGCAGAATGCTGTAGGATTAATGTATGAAATTGTCTAATGCCAATGTCCATACGTTCCAAACAGTTCTTAATCTCAAGAACAATGTAGGGGAGCCAAAAATTATTTAAAACATGAGCGACATACACAAACTAAAAAAAAAAAAAAAAGTTATGAAAATATACGCCTAAAATGATTACATTTGTAACTTCGACACCAGTATAATCCATGAGACAATAGCTTGTACAAGACAATAGGAATGGTTCAGTGTAGTACATATGTAAGAGGGCAAACAACAGAATCATGGGGTCAAGAAAACTTAACAAGTGATTTTAGGAAAAACGCAATAATTAAACAAAAACAATGACGATAAATCTATTTTTATAAAGAGCTTTTCTCCCAAGGGGACTCAAAGTGCTATGAACACATTCTTGGGTTTAGTTGAACAGGCAGCTGATTAACAGACGTTACTTTTACACAACTTACCGGGAGACTTTATAGTGCATAAAAATATATTATAAATACTATGTTTGTTCTGCCTTTCAAAGCTCTGTCAGTTGCAACCTCAACAACACAGCCTTTGAATCTCACTCATGGTCCCCAACATAGTTAGCGATGTGATAAATATAGAACCCGTCGCCCACAACCAAAAAGGCATTGACCCAAGGTATTGACCAAGAGTCAATTTTACAAACACATGGGCAATAACATAGTCAGTCATTTTTTCCAGCCAAATAAAAAATAGGAAGTGGTACCTCAAAATATTAAACACGCTAGAACTCAAAAACAAAACAAAAAATGGTTTTATAAGTTACACCGCTTTAATGAGTGGTATAGGTGTGTGCTCATGCATCCCAAAGGCCAGTTAGGCTACTGAAAAGTATGTCCTGTTATGAAAAATCTGGTTTAGTAATTATCATTTTCAAACAAAGTTTGCCAAACATCCTTATTTTTGCAAAGTCCCACTTATTTTAAACAATAGGAAATAGAGAGCATCACTTCTTCAAAATACAATGAGAATCCATGTTATTTTGGTTGAGTTACTAGGAAGAAACTACGGACAGAAGGGAACACATATCTCGAATTATTGTCAATCTGCTTTCTACCCCCTTGCCTTCTTTAGTCCTTCCATTCAAGGACTGCACAAGCAAAAACACAACAAAAAAACATGAACAAGCCATGCCTATTCAGCAAGTGGCTTCACCAGTGACGGCAAATATACACAGTGCACTAGTTACATAAAATAGACAAAATATAGAGGACGATAATGAGTGATGGTACCTCAGAATACATGCATTCCAAAAGCAGGCATTGATTTTCCAAGGTTCTTCAACAATAGATAATTGCTAACAGTCCATGTGCAGCACAGGACTCAGATGCTCAATTGTACACAACAAAACTCCCCAACAAGCCCTGATACATACAGAGGACCAGTACACAGAACAGGTAGGTGTGTGCTGCACTGTGAAAATTATACTGTGATACGTATTAACACCTTAATGTCTGTAATACATTGCACCCATACTGCTTAATGTTTGGAACTGAACGGATAACCATGGTGTGTGCAAAGTGTTCACACACCATCACTGAACATGGAATAATTTGTAATGCTATACACTTGCATTGCACATATACATAACCCACTGCCCGGCACATGTCACTGCCTGACATGTACTTCCAACATGCATACATGGTTTTCTGACATGCCTTGAGCACATAAACTTGAACACCATTGCCCAACAAGTACATACCTAGCTGGCATGTGCCCATAAGCCACACAGCCCTGTCTGCCATACACTATACGCATACAGTCCTGCCATGCAATACACAATGTACACATAAAAGCTCTCCAAAATCAAACACAGTGTACACATACAATTATGCCTACCATACAGTGTGTACTTGCAGTATACTACCAGGTCATGCCATATAGTGTACATTTACAGCACTGCCTTTCATACACAGAGTGACATGCATCCTTCCACATAGTGTAAATACAGTACACAGCCATACCATACACAAGGTACATCCTGTCACACACAGTGTACATACCGTATACAGTACAGTGTAAAGCACATGCAATGTACGCAGAGTGCCATGCCATACACTGGGTACATACAGTATGTAGCATAGTGTACAGAGTAGATAAAGTATACAGCACAATGTACACAAAGTGCCATGCCGTACCCAATGTACATACAGTATACAGCACAATGTACATACAGTATACAGACATGCCATACCCATTGTACATACAGTATACAGCACAGTGTACACAGAATGGCATGCAGCCTTCCATATAGTGTACATACAGTATACAGCCATGCCATACACAGTGTACACACAGTATACAGCCCAGTGTACACACAATGACATGCAGCCTTCCATTTAGTGCACATACAGTATACAGCCATACTATACACAGGGTACATACAGTACAGTGTGCATACAGTATACACAGAGTGACATGCAGCCTTCCATATAGTACACATACAGTATACAGCCATGCCATACACAGAGCACACACAGTATACAGCACAGTGTACATACAGCATACAATACACAGTGTACATACAGTATACAGCACAGTGTACATACAGTACGGTGTAAATACAGCATACAATACACAGTGTACATACAGCATACAATACACAGTGTACATACAGCATACAATACACAGTGTACATACAGTATACAATACACAGTGTTGTGGTGGTGGTGGTGGTGTTACACAATGCTCCCGGACGGTCCCCTGTCTCCCTCGCCCTGTATTCCCTGTATGCCCGGTGTACCCATACCGGGAGGCTAGGTGACAGGGTCCTTCCGGGTCCGCTGTGTGCAGCCAGTAAAGTTTCCCCCCCCAGCCCGGAGCATCCCATCTCTCACACACCATAGGGGAGGGGGAGGGAAGTTTGCAGCCCCGGCCTATCTGCCCCCCATTGCCCCCCATTGCCCCCCGTGCCAGCCTGTGCCAGCCCGGTCCCCGCGCCCCCCGCTCCCCCCGGGCCAGGCAGGGAGGGTGGAACTTACTTTTCCCGGGCCTGGCTGTCGGACGGCACGCTGTTACTCTTGCCTTTGGCGTACATGCTTGCAAAAAGCTCCGACTGTCACACACCTGTCAACCGATCACAGCCTCCCCGGGAACAACCCCGTCACCATGGCGACAGTAGCGGCGCCCACCCTGATAGGCCCGCCCGCCTTGCGAGCCCGCCCACTCACCATGGCAACCCCATTGACGGACAGCTCGTTCCACTCCTTCACCACCTCCCCCCCGTCTCTCCTGCTCCCTCCTCCTAAACAGGCTGGTGCCTCCTCTATCCTCCCTCCCTCCTTTCCTCTGTGCTGGGGGGAGGAGGGAGGAGGGGGGACTTGAAACCGTTCTGGAAGGATTTTTAAACAACTGGCTGTTCCATCTTACAGCCTGTACTCCCGCCTCTGCCAGGAGCTAGCTCACAGGAGGGAGGGGGGGGGATAGACTGGCTGAAAGAGCGCGCTGCATGCAGAGCTCAGACTTAGAGCTGGCACTGCTGCACCCCCTCACTGGGGGACCCTAAATATACCTCATAACCCCCTCACTGGGGGACCCTAAATATACATCATAACCCCCTCACTGGGGGACCCTAAATATACATCATAACCCCCTCACTGGGGGACCCTAAATATACCTCATAACCCCCTCACTGGGGGACCCTAAATATACCTCATAACCCCCTCACTGGGGGACCCTAAATATACCTCATAACCCCCTCACTGGGGGACCCTAAATATACCTCATAACCCCCTCACTGGGGGACCCTAAATATACCTCATAACCCCCTCACTGGGGGACCCTAAATATACATCATAACCCCCTCACTGGGGGACCCTAAATATACATCATAACCCCCTCACTGGGGGACCCTAAATATACATCATAACCCCCTCACTGGGGGACCCTAAATATACATCATAACCCCCTCACTGGGGGACCCTAAATATACATCATAACCCCCTCATTGGGGGACCCTAAATATACCAAATAGTCCCTCACTGGGGGACCCTAAATATACCAAATATTCCCTCACTGGGGTCCCTAAATATACCTCATAACCCCTCACTGGGGGGTCAAAACATACTTCACAACCCCTTAGAGAGGGATCCCCAAATATCCCCTCACTGGGGGACCCTAAACTAAACCTTATAAACAATGAAAATGGGCTCCCAAAATATACATCATAACCCCCTCACTGGGGGCGGGGGGCAAAACATATAACTCATAACCCCTCACAGGTGGACCTCAAATATACCAAATATCCCCTCACAGGGGGCCCCAGAATATAACTCATAACCCCTCACAGAGGGACCCCAAATATCCCCGTACAGGGGGGGCAAGACATATAACTCATAACCGCTCCCAATGGGACCCCAAATATCCCCTCACAGGGGGGGACAAAACATAAAACTCAAAACCCCTCACGGGGGGCAAAACATATAACTCATAACCCCTCACAGGGGGAACCCAAATATCCCATCACAGGGGGGGTCAACACATATAACTCATAACCCCTCACGGG
Source organism: Pelobates fuscus (assembly GCF_036172605.1). Lineage (NCBI taxonomy): Eukaryota > Metazoa > Chordata > Amphibia > Anura > Pelobatidae > Pelobates > Pelobates fuscus. The sequence continues at coordinate 38,534,248 of NC_086321.1, read as the reverse complement.
GGGGGCAAAACCTATAAACCTCACAGGGTAACCCAAATATCCCCTCACAGGGGGGGGGGGGGCAAAACATATAATTAATAACCTCTCACAGGGGGACCCCAAATATCCCCTCACAGGGGGGTGGGGGAGGCAAAACATAACTCATAATCTTTCACACGGGGACCCCAAAAATCTCCACACGGGGGGGCAAAACATAAAACTCATAACCCCTCACGGGGGGGGGGGGGGGGCAAAACATATAACTCAACCTCTCACAGGTGGACCCCAAATATACCTTATCACAGGGGTAGGCAACCTACGGCACTAGTGCCATGCACGGCACTCGAGGTGTCTTTGTACGGCACTCAAGGCTTCTGGAGTCAAACGCACTCTGGCCTATCAGGAGTCCCAGTAAAACTTCAGATTTCTGCTAATACGAAGAGGTGGTGAAGGACAATCCTCAATTTATGCATTGCAGCACATAGAGTAACTGATCTCAGATCACTGCCTCCCAGCACTTGTGAATGGGAATCCACACTTTAGTAGAGCAGCCAGTGGCGTACACACAACCCATGGGGCCCCGGTGCGAAAACTGATCCGGGGCCCCCCCTTCCCCCCGCGCGAGCTCTTACTCTGCGCAGGCTGGGGCCGCAACACATGGCGGCGGGCACCTGGTCGCAGGGCTGTGACCCGTGCGACCGCGGTATGTATGCCAGTGCATGCATAAACACATACACTTAAAGGACCACTACAGACACCCAGATCACATCAGCTCAATTAAGTGGTCTGGGTGCCAGGTCTCTCTAGTTTTAACCCTGCAGCTGAAAACATAGCAGTTTCAGAGAAACTGCTATGTTTCACTGAGGGTTAATCCAGCCTCTAGTGGCTGTCTCATTGACAGCCGCTAGAGGATTTTCTGTGATTCTCACTGTGAAAATCACAGTGAGAAGACGCTGAACGTCCATAGGAAAGCATTGAGTAATGCTTTCCTATGGGCGGTTTGAATGCGCGCGTGGCTCTTGCCACGCATGTGCATTCGGAGCTGAGAGGCGGGTGGGGACGGAGAGATCCCCAGCGTTAAGGGAGTCCGGCGCTGGAGAAAGGTAAGTGCTTAAGACACACACACACACTCTCATGAACAGACGCACACATTTACTGACAGACACACACTCAGTGACAGACGCACACAAACATACTCAGTAACAGACACACTCTCACACACACACTCACTAACACACACACACTCACACACACACACTCACTAACACACACACACTCACTAACACACACACACACTCACTAACACACACACACACGCACTAACACACACACTCACTAACACTAACACACTCACTAACACACACACTCACTAACACTAACACACTCACTAACACACACACTCACTAACACTAAAACACTCACTAACACACACACTCACTAACACTAAAACACTCACTAACACACTCAAACGTTGTTTTTTTTTATTTAATCCCCCCCAGCCTCCTTACCTGTGGGAGAGCTGGGGGGGATTCCCTGGGGTCCAGTGGTGTTGCTGGCCAGGCTGTCACCCGGCTGGCTGGCGGGCGCGCGAGGGAGCACTGTCCCCTGGGTGTTCCCACTTCAGCTCCCTCGCGCGCCGCGTACTGATGCCGGAGCCGGAAGATGACGTCATCTTCCGGCTCCGGTTTCAGTGCGGTGCGCGAGGGAGCTGAAGAGGGAGCACCCAGGGGACAGTGCTCCCTCGCGCGCCCGCCAGCCAGCCGGGTGACAGCAGGGCCTGCCTCGGGGGGCCCGGAGGTGGCCGGCTCCTGGGCCCCCCAGCAGAAGAGGCTGGCCCTGTGGGTACATACCTGGGTCGCAGGAGCGGCCGGGCCCCCTGGTGGGCCGGGCCCGGTCGCAGCCGCGACCCCTGCGACCCTGGTATGTACGCCACTGAGAGCAGCTATCGCAGCTCCTGTCCTTGACCTGTACCTGGCCAGCCTGGTCCCCACTGGAACCCAGGGAACCCACCCACACTACTAGATATACACAGAAATGCAGAATAACCCTCCCCTCATACAAATAATATGAACAGCCCACAAACAAACATACACACAATCCCCACAAACGCAACACCACTAACAATACACCACTAACAATACACAACCCCACATGCAGCCTCTCACATGCAATACCCCAAACAGCCCCCACACACTACCAAACACACAATGTGACATATCCATCCACACACAATTCCACAAGCAGCCATACACAGCCCACATTCATATGTATCATACACGATACCATAAACTACTAATGAACATATACAATATAATAGCTCATATACGCACAAATACAACGATACAAAGCAATTACAGTAAAAATAACCCAAGCAGAATACGGCAGCATACACACCTTAATTTAAAAAAATAGGATCGGCACTCTACGGGACATCACAATCCTATATCGGCACAGTGCTGCTAAAAGGTTGCCTACCCCTGGCTTAGGTTATCATGCTAAAAAGTTTGAGACTCTCCAGTTTTTGTCAAACTGCCTCAAAAACCTAACCCTACTTTTGATAAGTTTGATATTAAACCGGTGGATAGCCACTACGGCAAGCTGCAGAGCAGAGACTGTGTAGCTTAGACTATCTCTTTAAAATTTAGCTTGTTTTTAATCATTTAGATTGCTTAATGAATACAAATAAATATTTGTTGTGATTCAGTAATCCATAAATATTCACTTTGTATAAAAAAAAACAAAAAGAATCTCTGGGTGCACACCACAGTGAAATATTCTCTACACACTAAGCCCGATGAAATTACCAACTAAAGAATGAGAGCACCGTTTTTATTCCTATGTAATTTAAAAGTTTTGTTTAGTCTTCACCTACACGTTCCCCTAGGACCCCCACCCTTGTGGAAGTGAGACTTCAGCTGATAGGATCTCATAAGGCCCCTTACTTCCTTTCTTTGTTGTTTGTGGTCACAGCATTGCATGTTTTACTTCTGCTATCCCCCAATCAATAGGTTTCACAAATAGATTGTGTGCAAGCCTGCACAAGGAAGAGCAAGCTATGATACACTGCGAACTAGAGGCACCAATATGTCCCAATGACTAAACCACTAGAATTAAAATCCAAATAGCTGTATTTTAAAAGAAACAGAAATCTAATAGATTGCATTACTTAAACATCAAACTGTGCCCAATTAAAATCCGAATTGCAAAATTGAAGAATTTTTTTTTTTTTAGAGGTTAGTGAATTATCTTCTACATGCAGTCTTTAGGTACTCTAAACACATTTACTACATAACAAACCCAAAAAATTGAGCTATGGGCAGATATTGCTGTTGTAATAATGTAGGATAAATATAGAATCAACCTAAATAAAGTAAATACAATGTGTTTCAAGGCCTGTAGGAACAGCTAAGAAAAAAATTATTGTAGACTTAAACTGTCACCTATGAGCTGTTCATCTCACAAGGCTACAACATTCAATGTGTCAACTTAATTTCCTGGAAAATCTTAGTCACTCTTTCAGGGTTATTCACTAAACACTGAATTTCATCTGAACTGAAGTGGTTCAGAACCCCCCCCCCCCCCACACACACACACAGCTTTCGGGGGAGGCACCCTTTGGTGCTATTTCCAACGTTATCTTGTGAGTGCATTTCATTAACGCACATTTATTTTTTTTAAACTGAAATAAACTGAAAACTATATATGTTTCTGTTTCCAATTTGTTCTAGATTTTCAGCCGTATCCCAAATATATCTGGTTGTTCTGTATTTCGCTGTGTAAAGGTCATTTATTCTGGGTAATGACCTGGGAGGCTGTCATACTTGAATTTTGAGTATTTTTCACTTGTATCCACTATATATACACATTAAGTGTTGGTATAGGTTTTTTTTTGGGGGGGGGGGGGGGGTTTGTATCCAACTGAATTATGTCTGTATGGCTAAAATGTACCGCAGCTGCCTCATCCCAACTGGATTGGCAATTCTCACATTTACTAAAGCCAAACCCTGTTGAAAATGGGTAATCCTTACCAAATCTGCTCACTCCAGCCAGCAGCATTCGGTGTCAGTTTAAATTCAGTACTTTTCACATTTGAATCCAATATAAAGTATAGGACCCGGACAGTTACATAATCACGGATTCAAAAGCAATTCGGGAGCTAAAGCATCTGGTAGGTCCAAACGCAGCAGAGCCAAACAATGCTATGGCCAATCAGCATCTCCTCATTGATAATGCACCTCATATGCAGCACTGCCTCAGGAAGCTAATTAATTGGCCATCCGAGGAGTGGCCACTGGAGGTGTCCCTAGGCTTTAATGTAAACACTGCATTTTCTCTGAAAATTCAGTGTTTACATAAAAAAGCCTACAGGGTACAAGTTATACTCACCATAACAACTACATCAAGCTGTAGTTGTTCTGGTGACTATAGTGTCCCTTTAATAGTTTATTAAATATGCCCCCAACTGCAGTATGGTGGGACAGGATATAAGGGAGGTAATAAACCTCCCTAATCTTAAATGGGGCCAGAGGCTTTTTTTTTCTTGACTATTGTTGCTGTTTAGAAAGCACAAGCCTAAACATAAAGACTGGATCATGCAGTCCGGTACAGGGCTATTTGAACTTTAGTCAATAACCCTTGTGGAAATTTGAGGTTGAGTTGATACTCTCATCCAGTCTCTATTGCTTCAACAAACCATTGACAACTAACTTCTTTAGGAAAGTTTATCATTTAAACTGTAAATAGCTATTCCTCCCCAAACCTTAGTAACCCACCTTGCTTCCTCTCCTCTCCTCTCCCTCCTACTGTTATCTAAAAAACTAAGCCTTTGTTGTAAACTATTCTAGTAACCTACTTTTCCAATGCATGGAACACATCCTACCTTTACCTCTCATGTCACTCTACCCCCACTTCCTCTAGAATGCAAGCTTGTTTGCACAGGGCCCTCAATGCCCTCTGTTCCTGTACGTCCAACTTGTCTTGTTGCACATACTTGTTAGTCCATCTGTTAGTCCACCAGAATTTATTGGCGCTTTATAATTAATAATAATACAGTATTTAAGATGATAGCTTTATGCTGGAGCACAGAATTTTGGCTGCAATGATAATGTAAAGCATATATCATAGAATTGTTACATTCTAAGTCATTACTTCCCTGTTCTAGAACAAGCTGTTTTAAAAGATCACTATAAGTATCATCAAAGCTGTCAATCAGGCAGCTGGAACTCTCTGTTCTAGTAGCTAAATACCAATTTTGTCCATGTTGTGTGTGCGTGGCGTGCTAAGTTATCTCAGGAGAGAGAGTCTGGAATCGCATATGTGCAGACTTAGGCTCTGCTGATCACTGCATATATTCCGATTCACAAAAGTATAGCTGATATAAACATACACAGCAGGCAGGGCCGATCTTTGGGGTATGTACAGAACATCATAGCAACAGGGGCACTATGTAGCTGTCACAGACTCGTGCAGATCAGAGGTGCCAGACTCCCTCTCCACTTGTGTCCACAGTCTCCAGTCCCAGAATTAAAACCTTTTATTTTCTTTAACTACCTTGGGAGGCAGTGCAGTATGGCAGTAAGAGCCCTCCTGACGCTAAGGATTATCTGTCAGGACTTTTCTCTCTAATGCCAAGTTCTGTGTGTGCACCAATAGAGAGACACAAGGAGGAACATAGACACAAAGAGATACATGGACACAAAGGGGACTTAGACACATGGGGGACTTAAACACAAGGGGGGACATGGTCAAGGCTGCAAGGGGAACATGACCACAATAAGGGACGTGGAAACATCGACACATCGACAGAGCTACAAGGAGAGGACATAAACAGGTGGGGGAACATGGACACATGGTGGGACTAAAGACACCAGGAGAGGCATAGTGGCGGGGACACAAAAAGGAACATTAATGCAAAAGGTGGGGATAAGGACACAAGGAGGACATGGGGACATGGACACAATAGGAGAACATGGACACATCGGGGGGCATGGACACATAGAGAGTACATGGGGACATAGAGACAAACTGGGAGCGTCATTTTCACCTACATACGCAGGATAATGACAACATTCAGTTTTCCTATTTTGCTGTGTGTGTGTGTGTGTCTAATTACATGTTTGTCTGTCTGGAATTATGTGTAAATGTATGTATAAGTGCATGGTAATGTGTAGCTTTATAATTTGGTATCTTTAAATATGACGATGCCAAATTAGGGAGCTATCTACTAAGCAGCTGAAAGATCAAAATTAAGAAAAGCCCTTTTTATAATTTTGATCTTTTAGCTGCTTTGTATATATATTCCTAAATTTTTACCCTTATGTATTATTGAAATAATTAAGGCTACCAAATTAGGTACCTGTTTAGCAGATGGTTCCCTTATTTAGTATCTTTAAATATGGCAATTCCACATAAGGATACAAAATTAGGGAGCTATCCATTAAACAGCTGACAGATCAAAATTAAGAAAATGTCTTTCAACTGTTTTGTAGACAACCCTCTAAATTGGTACCCTTATGTGGGACTTTCATATTTAAAGGACCACTCTAGGCACCCAGACCACTTCAGCTTAACCCCTTAAGGACGGAGGACGGTTCAGGACCGTCATCAGCATTTTTGCGTTGCCGACCGGTGACGGTCCTGAACCGTCCTAACCGTCCAATGTACTTACCCGATCGCCGTCGTTACCCCGGCGGCGATCGGCAGTGCTCCTGGTGTGGGGAGACTGCCTGCAGCCCAGACAGTCTCCCCATGGCAGATTAGGACCCCTGTGGCCATGTGATCGCCCAACAGGGCGACCACATGGTCACAATAGGTGTCCATGTGTCTGCCTGCAGGGGGACTGTCTGTGCTGACAGGCAGTCTCCCTGCCAGTGTAAAATAAAAAAAAAAAATAAAGTGAAAGTTAATAAAAAAAATTATTATTATATATGTGTATATATATGATATATAGACATATATTATACCTATATAATATATGTCTATATATCATATATATAATGTCATGCTAAGTGTATTTTTATATTAATATGTACATATATTAATATAAAAATACACTTATAATTAAATTACACACGTATATATATAATATATATAATAACTATATATATTGTATATATATATTATTATAAAATACGAATAATAAGTAATTTAAATTAAATTAAAAAAATTAAAAATAATAATAACAATTCTAAAAAAAATTATATATCTATACGAAATTTTATTCTAACTGTATTTTGATATTAATATATATATATTTATATCAAAATACACTTAGAATGAAATTGTATGGAGGGGTGTGGTCTGACCGTCGATGAGACTAGACGTGTCTCACTAGAGCTCCCGGCGAAACGCGCCCAAAATAGCCAAAATCAGCGACTTTACCAGATTATTGGTTACCCCACGATACCTGTGGACATGGAGAAGAGGCCCCCCCAAAAAAGACAGCAAAGACGGGGCACGGAATCGGGCGGATCAGTCCTAGACCTCATGTCGGCACAAAAACAGAGCCGGCCGGGGCCCCAAGATGGCGCCGGAGCGACCCCTCAGGCATCACCTCGTGCGGACAGGGAGGCCTCCCCCGACGACCGGGACACTATACTGGCTACACTGGCCGAAGTAAAAACGTTCCTGGCAGGCGAAATAGCCAAATCCACAGCGGTCCTCCGGGCAGAGATCGGAGCCCTGGGAGAGCGTACCGCGAAACTGGAAGATCGCATGGAGGCCTCGACTCGGGCCCACAATGCAGTTGTCGACAGGCTCAACGGCATGGCGACCCAACTGGTGGCGATGGACCTTGCCTTTGAGGATCTAGCCAACCGGTCCAGGAGAAATAATGTCCGCCTGCGGGGCCTACCTGAGAGCGCTGGTGAGGATTTACAGGGGCTCCTGTTCACCGTCTTGCAACCGCTCCTTCCACAATTGCCAGACGATCAGTGGCACATGGAGAGGGCTCACAGGGCCTTTAGGGGCCAGAGGAACGACGCCAACTCCCCGAGGGATGTGGTCGTCCGCTTCCTGTACTACCGCACCAAGGAGGCGTTGATGAAAAAGAGCCGAGAGGGGCCCATTAGATATGCCGGTAACGAGATTACCCTCTTTCAAGATCTTGCTCCCTCCACGCTGCAACGGAGAAGAGATTGGCGGCCCATCACCGAGGCCTTACGGGCAGCCGGCATCAGGTATGCATGGGGGTTCCCCTTCAAGCTGATGGTGTTCCGGGGAGATCGAGTGCACGTACTCGCACCGGGAGGGGACCCCCGCCGCATGCTCAACGGCCTGGGCATACATCCGCCTGCTGACCTACCCGATTTGGCGATATACCCGGAGGATCTCCCTCGTTTGGAGCCGGAGTGGAAGGAGGCAGGATCGCGAGGTCGCAATTGAAGGTGGCCTGCATCGTTTTTTCCCTTCTAGCTGGTTTCCCTGGTCTCCCAGGCCTATGCTAGCCAGTGCCTTGCGGAAGGCTGGAGGTTTCTTCGTTAAGTTTAATTGGGGTGGGGTACGGGATGGAGCCCAAAGTTGTGGGTTTGTTTTTCTATTTTAAGGCCTGGACCCCCCCCCCCCCCCCCCTGTGGACGCTGCCCAGCTATGTCCTTTGGGCCTACGGACTTGCCTACATCGAGTTGCAGGAGTGTTGCGGACTGACCTTCTCCTCCTTTGTCACCGGGCTGTATTTTTTCTTTTTTTGCCCGATAGGGTCTGGGAGGGCTTGCCGTTGGTTTGGGAGGGGTTTCGGGCTAGGCTGCTTATACCTATAGCCCTTTCCTGCAACACGGGGTGTTACATACCTGGGGAAGAATCTTCCAACGAGAGAGGATCGGACTGGACTTCTCTGGGTTGGTGTTTGCTTGCTGGCCCTTTTCCCCTGCTCCTGTTCCCTAATAATGCTCCCTTGACCTCTCTGCTTGCTCCCCCCGGGGGGCGCCATTTTCCTGGTTGGGGCTGTAGGGGCTTCGGTCCTCTCCCCGACTATCAGGGCCTGGTCTCTGGCCTGGTCCTTTTTTCCTCTGCTGAGGCCCTGCGCCCCCGGGGGGGAGTGGAGGGGGTCGGGGTTCAGTGGGAGATGGTGGCTGCACCCTTGCTGAGTCTGAGGTGTGACGGCTATGCATTTAGCGAAATTGTTTAAAATTAAAAGGTTAATTTGTATTTGTTAAAATGGTATGGTAAACGCCAGAGCGGAGAGAATACAGAGCGGAACACTTCGATAGCCTAAGGTGCCCGGTTTACCAGGCTCTGTATTGCTCACCGTTACCTAAATCTTAAAAAAAAAAAAAAAAAAAAAATAAGTTAAAATTTAAAAAACAGAAAAAAGGAGGAAAAAAAAAAAAATAAATAAAAAAATAAAAATGATGAAAAATTGATAACAAAATATGTAAAATGTATACCTGTTTAGGGCGGAATTGTTTGACGAAACTAGAGCAAAGATGACGAGGGGCACAGCGGTTTGATAGCCCGGTCTGTACGACTAGTCTAGTTACACTTCGCTTCTCCATTTAAACACCGGAGCATGGGAGACAGGGACCGGGTCAGTATTTAGAACCTGAAGTAAACTGTTAGCTTAGTGCTATATTGCTTATCCCCATAATATTAAAAACAAAACGACAAAAAAAAAAAATAAAAAATAAAAAACAACAATACATAAAAATTTATAATTGTATATATGTTAAATGTTCAATTCATACGGTAAAATTAGAGCAGAGGGGACGGAATGCTAAGTAGTCTCAATAGCGTGATGTATACCACTCGCCAAGTTACATTGCACTTTCTGTCACTACCTGTGTATACGCTTATGGTTAAATTGGGGGATGCAGCTGGGGCACAGAAGACATGGAGCTATGTAGGTTGATAGCCTGCTACGTGCTCTTGGCCTAGCTGCATTTTACTGCACTACAGAAAATATAAAAATAACGAAAAATAGCAAAATAATTAAAAACCAACAATGAATGTATATATGTTCAGGGTAAAATTGTAAGATGACGTGGGGGCAAGGGGGACAAAGAGCACCCTTTGCCCTTCCTCAGATATGGAACATCTCCAAGCTTGTGTATCTCTACTAACCTACGTTTTCTTGCGTGTTATACATGTTTAAAAATTGATTATCGCTACATATAGTTGTTTGAGGGCCTGATGCATGCTGGTAGCCGAGTCGCATTTATCCTATCGAATTCCAAAACAAACAGGGGGAGAGAATATGATCAGCCAATGTGTAAAAACCTAATGTAGATACTGTAAACGCGATATGTGTTGGAATGGTAGTGGTGGCTTAACCGGAGGCAGGGTGCAGCGGCCCCTCATTAGCTGAGGGGTATTTTCAGGGGTGAGAGACTAACTGGCGGTTGGGGACAGTTCAGTAAAGGGGTTACCGTAATTTATGCTCATCGGGTGGGATCCGGGATGGTAGGGGGCGGGATACCACTATGCTGGTAAGGTCTCTATAGCATGTTTAGGGCGCGGGTAGGCGGGGCTTTAGGGATCCTCAGTGTCCTCCACGCGTTGATCGTGCAGGGAACGAGGGCCCTCGCTACCCAAAATGTTCTGGCAAGTTGTAAGACCAGAATCTTCACCGCATCGGACTTTGTCCGGATGCCTTTCTTCTTTCTTTCTCTTTTCTTTTCCCATCCTGACCCTTCCCACCCTTTCTCGCTCCTGGGGGGGGGCGGACGAGTGGACCGTCCCGACGCGGATCCCGGCTGCTAGGGAGATCCTCCCTAATACAAACAGTGGCAGCAGAGCGTTAGCGGTGAGTAATCTATCACAAGATGGCGATTAAGATTACCACTCTAAATGTTAAGGGTCTGAACGCTCCCAAAAAAAGACGACTAATGTTTAGGGCCCTAAAAAGGATGAACTCCGACGTTGTATACCTGCAGGAAACTCACCTACCTAAACAGGCTACTTTTCAATTACGAGACCATGTCTACACGGGCTCCTTTGAAGCCAGGTCGCATCGCAAACGGAACGGTGTCGCTATAGTTATTAAACGCTCTTGCCCCTTCCAGCTGTCTGCCCAGGATGCGGATCCGGAGGGACGATACATTATAGTCACCGGGACTCTCCACTCACACGTTGTACACCTGATCAACATTTACGCCCCGAATCAGCCTGATGCTGGGTTTTGGTCTACACTGCGTGATAAGGTTGCCGCATTGCCACACGGCATGGTCCTTATGGGGGGAGATTTTAATGCTACACCCTGTCCGGCGATGGATAGGAGCTCCAGGGCTGGAGGACCGAGATCGCAGGGACGCGGGGGACAGGACCGCCAGCTTAAGACCTTTATTGCGGAAACAGGACTAGTGGATGCTTGGAGGGCGCAACACCCTATGGACAGAGATTATACTTTTTACTCTGCTCCCCATGGCACCTATTCTAGAATAGACCTATTTTTAATAAATGCAGCTAGCCTTTCCAGGCTCTCGAGCTCAGAGGTGGGAAGTATATCCTGGTCTGACCACGCTGACGCATCTATAGTCTTAGGTAATCTTTGCACGGCGAGCCCATGGTCCTGGAGACTGAATTCATCGCTGCTGAGAGATGAGTCGATTCTAGACAGCATTCGGAAGGCTATTACGGATTACTTTCAGGTCAACACCACACCTGACGTAAGCAACAGCACGATTTGGGCTGCACACAAGGCGGTCATAAGAGGGGAATTGATTAAACTGGCCACAAGAAAGAAACGACAAAAACACCTCCATCTGGAAACTCTGCTTAAACGGCTGAGGAACCTTGAGCAGCAACACCAGGCTACCCCAGACGCTGAAATACACGGTAGACTGGAGACAGTCAGACGGGACATACGCACACTTCTGCTAGATGACACGGCTAAGGCCATGACATGGTCCAGACGGACCTATTTCGATAAAGCCAATAAAATGGATACGCTATTGGCCAGGACGCTTAGGCCCAGGAAACAACGACCCCACATCACGGCCATCAGACACCCAGACGGCACGACGAAAACAAAACCGACAGACATCGCAAAGGTATTTGAAGAATATTATAAACAATTGTATAATCACTCCCCGAACGGTCACTTGAGGGGAGGCCAAGAGGACCGAAGCATAAAACGATTTCTCGAGGGACTAGACTTGCCCAAATTGTCAGGGGACGCTGCCGAGAACCTGGCGGCGGAGATCAGTGCTGAGGAGGTAGACAAGGCCATATCGAGCCTTAAAGGGAACAAGGCACCTGGCCCTGATGGATACGATGGCTCATACTACAAGGCCTTCAGGGAGGAGCTAGCACCTCACCTGGCCACGCTGTTTAACTCCTTAAGACAGGGAGGAAGACTGGGCCCTGACATGTCATTGGCTACGATCATATTACTACCCAAACCGGATAAGGATGCACACCTACCTGAAAACTACAGGCCTATATCATTGATTAACCATGATGTGAAGATCTTGGCCAAAATACAGGCAGACAGGCTGAACCCACTTCTGACTACTCTTATACATGCCGATCAAGTGGGGTTCATACAAGGCCGACAATTGTTCGAAAATACAAGGCGAACGGTTGATCTGATCTGGAAACAGGTGGCGACGAATACGCCCTCCCTGGTAATATCTATCGATGCCGAGAAGGCCTTCGACAGGGTCAAATGGAATTTCTTATTCGCTGTATTGTCACACCTGGGATTTCCGGAAGAGTTCGTGCACATCACGAGGGCAATGTACCATGATGTAAGGGCTCAGATACAGATCTCAGGGGCCCCGCTTACTCCTTTCCACCTACATAATGGAACCAGGCAGGGGTGCCCTCTCTCTCCCCTCCTCTTTGTGCTGGCCCTCGAGCCTCTTCTACAGGCGATTCGCAGGCATCCGAACATCCATGGAGTAGAAGTCGGAGGGGTAGAATTCACCGTATCTGCCTACGCAGATGATGTTCTCCTCACCGTTACGAACCCGCTCGAGTCGATGGCCGCATTACAGAGAGTTATAGGAGAGTACGGGGACCTATCTGGATACAAAGCAAACATTCCAAAATCCAGCGCGATGCCAATCGGCATGACAGCTGACGATGTGGCTCAGATACAGACCGCTTACCACATGCGAATGGAACCACACTCCCTCAAATACCTGGGAGTTCATTTGACGGCAGACCCGAACCGACTGTACTCTAGTAATTATGAACCCATGCTACGGGCTTTAATGAATGACATGGACAAATGGACCGATAAATCTATCTCCTGGCTGGGTCGTATTCACTCCGCCAAGATGAACATCCTCCCTCGTATTCTATTCCTGTTTCAAGCCCTCCCCGTCCGCGTCACGAAATCTCAATTACAACCGCTACAAAGGGCGATATGTAATTTCGTATGGCGGAATAAGCGGCATAGAATAGCCAGACAAGTTTTGTATAGGCGTAAAGATAGAGGGGGATTGGGGCTTCCGAACCTGTACTATTACTATTTGGCGGCCCAGCTGTCCCAGGTGATTATGTGGCATTCCCCTGTGGGTGACAGGAGATGGGTGGAACTAGAATCTTTGATGGTCGGTCTTGATGTTCCCCAATTCACTATGTGGGTCCCGAGAGAACATAGGCCCATGGTCAGGGTAACCTGCCCGGCCATCCTTAATTCTCTACGATTATGGGATGTGAACAGCACCAAATTCGGACTCACCTCATCCCCCTCCCCCATGACTCCGCTACTTAGGAATCGAGCATTTCCACCTGGTATGGCCCCGAGGAATTTTCGTAATATAGAAAAAACCGGGGTTCAACGGTATTACCAACTCTACCGAGGGGGGACCGTGATCCCTTTCCAAGACCTCCAACAAATCACCCACCTGACTCCCACAGATTATTTTCGGTACCTCCAGGTGAGGGACTTTGCTAGGAAACCAGATATTATAGCCGCGGCCAAGGGGCAGTTTACCTTCTACGAGAAACTTTGTAGAGATGCATCTGCCCCCAAGGGGATGATCACCCTCATATACGCTCACCTTAGTACAGAAACTAGAGAATGGGGTAGACTGGCGTACATTGACAAATGGGAACAGGACTTAGGGGAAGTACTCGAAGGTATCGAATGGCAGGAAATCTGGGAAGCCACCAAGAGCGCCTCCATATGCGTCACACAACAAGAACAGGCATGGAAAACCATGCTCAGATGGTATACTACCCCGGTCATTTTACACAAAATGCACAAACTAGACTCCGACGACTGTTGGAGGAGCTGCGGTTTCCAGGGTACGTATCTCCATATGTGGTGGGAATGCCCGGCGCTCCAGGGTTTCTGGAAGGCTGTTGAAAACCTATTGAGACAGACATTTGGCAGACCCCTCCCCCTAGACCCGTGGATCTATCTTTTAAATAGAACTATAGAGGGATGGTCCAGGAAAGAACAGAGATTGGTGAGAACAATCACCTTAAGTGCGCGTAGAACTATAGCAGCGGCTTGGTTAACACCTGGAGGACCGGAGTTCGGGGGGGTGATCTCTAGAATAAGGGACAGCAGGATCATGGAGGATCTTACTGCCAGGATGCGAGGGACTGTGGCGGCCTTCCAAAAAGTTTGGGAACCGTGGGACACTAGCGCCCCGGGCACTGGGGATACTTAATGGGATGGGACCACGCACACTACTTCGGGGGGTCCCTAGCTCGTCAGCCCCCCCTCCCCCCCCCCCCCTCTTTATTCCTTAATCCTTGTTACTATTTCTTTCTTCTCTCTTCTTCTCTTCTTTTTATACTTCCATAAAACCCTTGCTATGATAGGGGTTTTCTCCTCTATTATTCTTTCATTTGTGTTGTCTCAGTTCAATTGGAAGTGGTTCCTTCCTAGCACAGACATGGGACAGGTTGGAGAGACGGGGATCCCTGGGGCTCATCCTACTTTGGGTGGCCTCTGGGCTATTGATTAAGGTACAAGACCTGTCTGGTAGTACAATATACTTGCAGAGAGGCGGATAGCCTGGAATGCCGGAGGTGGATTATCTGTAGAACTGGCATTTGGTACGATAAGAGCTCTGGTAGAGGTTATCTAACATTGTAAACTATTGCACAGGATTTGTCTTACCGCTATTTCTCGCTATGCCTCTCCTGTGTAACAGTAAGGAACTTAATTGATGTTACACACAAAAAAAAAAAAATCCCTCGATAGGGGGCAGGTATTACAGACTGCATACAGTGAATTGTTGTGAGTGCCAAAGGTGTTATGTATTTGTCTTTGATTATATGTTCCTGTATAAGTTGGCTTCTGTGCAAGCCTACATGTCGTATTGCTTCTGCCTTTCCTGTCGAGTGCAAAAATAAAGAATTAAAAAAAAAAAAAGAATGAAATTGTATGAAATTGTATATATCTATAAATAAATAAAAAGAATGCGAACTATTCATATGTCCATATACAAAATTACATAAATAATTATATAAATATACACGTAAACTTCAAATATATAAATATTCATATATATTTAAATTCTACGTGCGTATTTATGTAATATTTTTACATAATTAAGTTATTTTATTGATTGCAATTTAAGGGACCTGCCTGCCAACCCAGGCCGAAAGCCCAGAGAATTTAATTTGCTATCACTGTAATTTACCCTGTAACGTTCTACGACACCCTAAAACCTGTACATGGGGGGTACTGTTTTACTCGGGAGACTTCGCTGAACACAAATATTAGTGATTCAAAACAGTAAAACATATCACAGCGATGATATTGTCAGTGAAAGTGACTTTTTTTGCATTTTTCACACACAAACAGGACTTTTACTGATGATATAATTGTTGTGATACATTTTCCAGTTTTGAAACACTAATATTTGTGTTCAGCAAAGTCTCCTGAGTAGAACAGGACCCCCCATGTACAGGTTTTATAGCGTTTTTGAAAGTTACAGGGTCAAATATATGGGTCAAATATTTTTACATTGAAAACGGCCAGGTTGATTACGTTGCCTTTGAGAGCGTATGGTAGCCCAAGAATGAGAATTACCCCCATGATGGCATACCATTTGCAAAAGAAGACAACCCAAGGTATTGCAAATGGGGTATGTCCAGTCTTTTTTAGTAACCACTTAGTCACAAACACTGGCCAAAATTAGCATTCAATTTAGTTTTTTACTTTTTTCACACTCAAACAAATATGAACGCTAACTTTGGCCAGAGTTTGCGACTAAGTGGCTACTAAAAAAGTCTGGACATACCCCATATTGAATACCCTGGGTTGTCTACTTTTAAAAACATATGTACATGTGGGGTGTTATTTCGCGATTTATGACAGATAATAGTGTTACAATGTCACTATTGATACATTTTAAAATGTATGTTTTGAAACCGCAATATCCTACTTGTACTTATAGCCCTATAACATGCAAAAAATAGCAAAAAGCATGTAAACACTGGGTATTTTTAAACTCAGGACAACATTTTGAATCTATTTAGCAGTTTTTTTCATTCGCTTTTGTAGATGAGTAAAAGATTTTTCACATAAAAGTCAAAAAAACGTGTATTTTTTTCAATTTTTCATCATATTTTTTCATTTTTTTAAAATTAAATTACATGAGATTATATAAATAATGGTATGTAAAGAAAGACCCTTTTGTCCTGAAAAAAACAATATATAATTTGTATGGGAACAGTAAATGAGAGAGCGGAAAATTACAGCTAAACACAAACACCACAAAAGTGTATAAAGATGCCTGGTCGCAAATGTACAACATCGCAAAAACAGTCCGGTCCTTAAGGGGTTAATGAAGTGGTCTGGGTGCCAGGTCCTTCTAGGGTTAACCCATTTTTTCATAAACATAGCAGTTTCAGAGAAACTGCTATGTTTGTGAATGGGTTAAGCCTTCCCCTATTTCCTCTAGTGGCTGTCTCATTGACAGCCGCTAGAGGCGCTTGCGTGATTCTCACTGTGAAAATCACAGTGAGAGCACGCAAGCGTCCATAGGAAAGCATTATGAATGCTTTCCTATGTGACCGGCTGAATGCGCGCGCAGCTTTTGCCGCGCGTGCGCATTCAGCCGACGGGGAGGAGAAGAGGAGGATCGGAGGAGGAGAGCTCTCCGTCCACCACTGGAAAAAGGTAAGTTTTAAACACTTTCCCCTTTCCAGAGCCGGGCGGGAGGGGGACCCTGAGGGTGGGGGCACCCTCAGGGCACTCTAGTGCCAGGAAAACGAGTATGTTTTCCTGGCACTAGAGTGGTCCTTTAAGGATACCAAATTAGAGCACAATTAAGTAACATGATCCTTTACTGTATTTGGCATCCCTAAATATAGGAATCCAACATGAGGAAAGCAAATTAGGGAGCTATCTAGTAAACAACTGAAATATATTTTGATCGTTTAGCTATTTAGTAAATAGCACCCTAATTTGGCATCCTCGTTTATGGCAATCCCACATAGGAATACCAAATTAGGCAGCCATCTGCTATTATCGTAATTCTTTTTAGCTATTTAGAGGGCAGTCAAAGTAATGAGAGGAATTGGTGGGGGATAAACTACTTATGGCATTAATATTGCTGGAGAGAAATTTATTGGATAATATCAGGCCCCACAAACCAGAATGCAATGCTGCAGACTGGAGGGCAGGGCTGCTATCAGAAATTTTGGGGCCCCTAACTGAGCTCAGGGTCTGGGCCCCCGGGGGCCCGCCTCCAAGACCGCCCACAGGGCCCGCCTCCAAATCCCGCCCACAGGAATACACACACAGACACAAACATATTCACTGATACAAAAGGACACAGATACACACACACACACACACATACATACTAACACACATACTGATACGCATATAGGCATATATACTGACACACACATACTGAGACATACACACATATACAGACACACAGGCGTACATAGTGACAGACAGACACATACTAACATACATACAGACACACATTCATAATGACATACATACATGCATTCATGCTGGCTTACAGACACTGACATATATACATACATACACATACATACAGACATACATTCATACTGGCATACATTTATACAGACAGACATACATGCATACAGACACTGACATCCATACATACACACATTCATAATGACATGCAGACATACATACACTGACATTCATACACACATAATGACATACAGACAGACATACATAGACACAGACATACATACATACATACAGACAGGCATACAGGGCCGGTGCAAGGATTTTTGCCGCCCTAGGCAAAAGTAAAGTTTGCCGCCCCCCCCCTCCCCCATGTGACATCACAATGCCTCACCCCATGTTAACTAACGCCAGTGCTGCAGTGCCGCCGTGTTTACATTAAAAGGCCTGCAGGGGCAGGCTATAGACACCAGAACCACTACATTAAGCTGCAGTGGTTCTGGGGACTATAGTGTTTTTTTAATGTGAGGTAAATTAGAGATTAGTGCCACGAATAATATACTAGATTGCCTACTTACAACCAGATGAGGATGATGATGGGCTCTAGCTGCAGTCTGGCTCCACTGGTCTGGTGTAGAACAGGATCTCTGGAGGCTGTTTGTAACTGTGGTCACAAAAATCAATGTTCTGGGAGAACAGGAAGCAGCTCCCTTTTTTTGGGGCCCTTTACACAGCTCAAGGTCTGGGTCCCAGGATCCACGTTCATATTCCACCAATGAGTTTGTTCACAGGGGGTGGAGTGTGTAGGGGATGTCCTGATATGTGTGTAAGGAATGCATTGTGGGAATCTGTGTTTGTATGTGTAAGTGCTGCAAGGTGTGTTTCTGTGTATGTACGGGATGCAGTGTGTGCGTCTGTAAGGGGTGCATTGAGTGTGTGTAAGGGGTGCATTGAGTGTGTGTAAGGAATGCATTGTGTGTTTCTGTGTGTGTCAGGGTTGCATTGCTTTGTGTGTGTGTCTGTGTGTGTAATGCATTGTGTGTTTCTGTGTGTGTAAGGGTTGCATGATTGTGTGTGTGTGTGTGTGTGTGTGTGATGGATGTCAATCTCTCTCCCTCACTTGTCACTCTCTCCCCTCCCCTCCCTTGTCACTCACTCCCCCCTCCCTTGTCACTCTCTTTCTCCCCCCTCCCTTGTCACTCTCTTTCTCCCCTCCTCCCTTGTCACTCTCTTTCTCCCCCCTCCCTTGTCACTCTCTTTCTCCCCCCCCTCCCTTGTCACTCTCTTTCGCCCCCTCCCTCCCTCCCTCCCTTGTCACTCTCTTTCTCCCCCTCCCTCCCTCCCTTGTCACTATTTCTCCCCTCCCTCCCTTGTCAATCTCTTCCTCCCCCTCCCTTGTCACTCTCTTTCTCCCCCTCCCTTGTCACTCTCTTTCTCCCCCCTGCCTTGTCACTCTCTTTCTCCCCCCCTCCCTTGTCACTCTCTTTCGCCCCCTCCCTCCCTCCCTCCCTCCCTTGTCACTCTCTTTCTCCCCCTCCCTCCCTCCCTCCCTCCCTTGTCACTCTTTCTCCCCTCCCTCCCTTGTCAATCTCTTCCTCCCCCTCCCTTGTCACTCTCTTTCTCCCCCTCCCTTGTCACTCTCTTTCTCCCCCTCCCTCCCTCCCTTGTCACTCTCTTTCTCCTCCCCCCCTACCTCTGTTGTAGCGTTGCCGAGCCCTGTATGGTCCGCGGGTACAGGGAGCTTTTGTTTCCTGTACCCGACCGGACTAAAAGGAAGTGCACACTCAGTGCACACTTCCTGTTAGTCCGGCCGGGTACAGGAGACAGATGCTCCCTGTACCCGCGGACCATACAGGGCTCTGCCATGCTACAGTGATGGAGTGACAGAAGGGAGTGCTGATCGCTTCCCTCCTGTCAGCCCCTCTCCTCATGCTGCACCTGGGCGGTGCGCCCTCATGGACGCACCAGCCCGTGCAAAGCTGCAGCCGCCTGAGGCTCTCTACAGAGCGCACGGGCGGCTGCAGCATGTGAGGGGCCGGCGCTCCTGGCGGCGCCCCTTCCCAAGGGGCGCCCTAGGCGGCTGCCTAGTCCACCTAACAGGTAGCGCCGGCCCTGCATGCATACATACAGACATGCATACAGACATGCATACAGACATACATACAGACATACATACAGACAGACAGACTGACATGCATACAGACAGATAGACACACAGGCAGACATACAGACATGCATACAGACAGACATACATACAGACAGACAGACGGACATACAGACAGACATACAGACATACATACAGACAGACATACATACTGACATGCATACATACAGACAGACATACAGACATGCATACAGACAGACAGACATACATACATACAGACATGCATACAGACATACAGACACACACACACACACAAAGCTCATTTTCCAGCCACCCTCCTGTTTCTTACCTTTTTGTTGCAGGAGGGTGGCTGGGACTGATAGGAGTAGTCGGCATGGCTCTCCCTCTTCACTGCTGGGCGCGCGCTCCTCCCGCGCGGAGTGACCTGGGAGGAAGTGACTACTTCCTCCCAGCAGCACTTGCTGCAGCTGCTTTTTTTTTTTTAAAGAGGCCCCTCACGCTATACCATGGCCGCAGCGCTGACCGGGCCCCTGAAGATATAGGGCCCATCGGGTGGCCCTAAGTTCCACCGCTACACGTTATGTTTGTCACCCCCTGATGGCGACCCTGCAGGAGGGTCTCATCTTTGTGACGTAGGGGGTTTGCCTGTCTACACTCACTAAACAGAGCATCTGCAGAGAACTTTACAAAAAAGTTTTGTGTTTAATATTTTTTTTTATGTATTAAAAATAGAGGGTCATGCTCCCCCATAGTTTTCCATTGACTCCATGTTCTTCTTTTACTATGGAAACTGAGCAATGTATTATAATATCACAGTAAGAACTAGACTTGTTCACAGCGAGAAAATGAACACAATTCTGGCAGGCTGACAAATATTGGAGTTCTGTACCAAAAACTGATTGAGGAAATTAATAAGATGATCCAAAACTGCACATAAATGGGCCAATGGGCCAGTGTAAATATTATGTATATATTTTGCAGGACAAGAGCATTTTCTCGCCAATTTGGTTCACAGATCAAGTGAGGAAAATTAACCAACAGAGGGAAAAATAGTGATACCGGAGAAACTGACGGAAGCCAAGCACAGAGAGATGGACACAGGTTTCTTCAGGAAGGAAGAGATTCTTTATTCGATTCACCGAATGGGACTCAGAGGGACTAATGTCACCAAAATACAACAAGATCTGAGCCCCGGACAATAGTGTAGGCTCCTTATATAGGCATGTAACTCCTCCCATAATAAGCTCCACCCACACATACTCTTACCCAATCAATCGAACAAGAACTAACTTCCTGTTTGACCGCATGGCTTGCCCAGCACAATGGAGGAGGGGAATACTACATCCGGTATTCTCGCACATGCTCCGTACACTACTGATCGTATCTTTGCCACGTGCAACCAACCGACCGATACACCAGTATATGCACGTACACATGCCACGTGGTAATCTCGGCCTACTAAATTTATTTTTACCGAGATTCCACCACAATAGGAGTGACTGTCCCCAAGCCATCAATTATCTCTTTTTCTTTTGTCCTTGGGCAGAATTCAGAATCATGAATTAAAATGAACTTGCTCGGCCATTGCCTGTTTCGGTTGTTTTGTTATTCGGCTTCATTTTGATCACCCGATCAGCCCAAATTTGGACAAATTGCTTTTCGGACCAAAACAAATTTCAAAAAAACATTATGAACAAAATTATAAACACAACACTTTTGTTTATGCCCCCATTTTTCATGAGCTGAACTCAAACATCTAAGACTTTTTCTATGTACACAAAAGGCCTATTTCTCTTAAAGGACCACTCTAGTGCCAGGAAAACATACTCGTTTTCCTGGCACTAGAGTGCCCTGAGGGTGCCCCCACCCTCAGGGACCCCCTCCCACCGGGCTCTGGGGAGAGTAAAGGGTTAAAACTTACCTTTATTCCAGCGCCGGGCGGGGAGCTTTCCTCCTCCTCTCCTTCTTCCTTGCGACGTCATCGGCTGAATGCGCATGCGCGGCAGGAGCCGCGCTCGCATTCAGCCGGTCGCATAGGAAAGCATTCATAATGCTTTCCTATGGACGCTTGCGTGCTCTCACTGTGATTTTCACAGTGAGAGCACGCAAGCGCCTCTAGCGGCTGTCAATGAGACAGCCACTAGAGGATTTGGAGGCTGGCTTAACCCTCAGTATAAACATAGCAGTTTCTCTGAAACTGCTATGTTTATAAAAAAAAGGGTAAAAGCTAGCTGGACCTGGCACCCAGACCACTTCATTAAGCTGAAGTGGTCTGGGTGCCTAGAGTGGTCCTTTAAATATTGTTCACAAATCTGTCTAAATCTGTGTTAGTGAACACTTCTCCTTTGCCGAGATAATCCATCCGCCTCACAGGTGTGGCATATCAAGATGCTGATTAGACAGCGTGATTATTGCACAGGTGTGCGTTAGGCTGGCCACAATAAAAAGCCACTCTAAAATGTGCAGTTTTATCACACAGCACAATTCCACAGATGTTGCAAGTTTTGAAAGAGCGTGCAATGGACAACAAACACAGGTGCATTTTATTGATGGCATTTTGAATGCGCAGCGATACCGTAATGAGATCCTGAGGCCCATTGTTGTGCCATTCATCCACGACCATCACCTCATGTTGCAGCATGATAATGCACGGCCCCATGTTGCAAGGATCTGTACACAATTCCTGCAAGCTGAAAACAGGTCTTGCATGGCCAGCATATTCACCGGACATGTCACCCATTGGGCATGTTTGGGATGCTCTGGATCGGTGTATCTAAATCTGTGTTAGTGAGCACTACTCCTTTGCTGAGATAATCCATCCACCTCACAGGTGTGGCATAGCAAGATGCTGATTAGACAGCATGATTATTACACAGATGTGCATTAGGCTGCCCACACTAAAAGGCCACTCTAAAATGTGCAGTTTTACTGTACTGAGGGGAAATGGGGGGGGGGGGGAGGTGGGGAGGGGTCCAAAAACCAGTCAGTATCTGGTGTCACCACCATTTGCCTCACGCAGTGCAACACATCTCCTTTACATAGAGTTGATCAGGTTGTTGATAGTGGCCTGTGGAATGTTGGTCCACTCCTCTTCAATGGCTGTGCGAAGTTGCTGGATATTGGCAGGACCTGGAACACGCTGTCGTATACACCGATCCAGAGCATCCCAAACATGCCCAATGGGTGACATGTCCGGTGAATATGCTGGCCATGCAAGACCTGTTTTCAGCTTGCAGGAATTGTGTACAGATCCTTGCAACATGGGGCCGTGCATTATCATGCTGCAACATGAGGTGATGGTCGTGGATGAATGGCACAACAATGGGCCTCAGGATCTCATTACGGTATCGCTGCGCATTCAAAATGCCATCAATAAAATGCACCTGTGTTTGTTGTCCATTGCACGC
The DNA here is from genome assembly GCF_036172605.1 of Pelobates fuscus. Lineage (NCBI taxonomy): Eukaryota > Metazoa > Chordata > Amphibia > Anura > Pelobatidae > Pelobates > Pelobates fuscus. The sequence continues at coordinate 38,510,934 of NC_086321.1, read as the reverse complement.
TCTTTCAAAACTTGCAACATCTGTGGAATTGTGCTGTGTGATAAAACTGCACATTTTAGAGTGGCTTTTTATTGTGGCCAGCCTAACGCACACCTGTGCAATAATCACGCTGTCTAATCAGCATCTTGATATGCCACACCTGTGAGGCGGATGGATTATCTCGGCAAAGGAGAAGTGTTCACTAACACAGATTTAGACAGATTTGTGAACAATATTTAAAGGACCACTCTAGGCACCCAGACCACTTCAGCTTAATGAAGTGGTCTGGGTGCCAGGTCCAGCTAGCTTTTACCCTTTTTTTTTATAAACATAGCAGTTTCAGAGAACACAGAAAAAGTCTTAGATCTTTGAGTTCAGCCCATGAAAAATGGGGGCAAAAACAAAAGTGTTGCGTTTATAATTTTGTTCAGTGTAGTAAGAACAATGTGATCGAAGAACGTTCTATATGAAATGTTCCAGTGCTGCACTGCATTCCTGGAATACTGTTTAATAGAAAACTTTCAGACTGAAATGTCAGTTTTGTGGAGTATAGAAGTCGTTACTACAGCAATAAATTATCATAAGGAGTACTGGAGTTTTGGGATATTTTTGCTCATTTGGATCATGTGGTCTCTTCACGGTCATCAATGCCAGTTTTGCTTTCATTGCTTATAAATACTCAAGATTGCAAGATTAAAGAGTACATTTTGAGTGAGGACCAGTTTTAAGTTGATATGGCTTTCTGATTTTTGTAGCATTATCAAGGCTATAATGGCGGGTGCAATTTGGATTCTAAATGCTTGAACACTATTTCACGATTTCAGCAGAAACTCAGCAAATGTTAGTTGATCGCTTTTGCTAGATTGTAATATAGTAATATAGTAGGGTTCTGAAGGCAATTGCTCGTACACAAGCTTATTTAAAATGTTACTCAAACCTTTCTTTTGTAGGGACCGTTTTCTACTAAGATGCCGTATTGGGCATTTTAAGCCTTCCCTGCAATAAATTAGCTAAAAATGTTTCTTATTTACGGTGGTCGAAACTCCCAGTTCTGCTTTTCACGCCTCCAGCCATAGTCAGGAAAGTGCCTTGCGCGGTCCAATCACAGGCTTCTCATGATTGGACTGTTTGAAAAAATGTATTTCTTTATTTTGTTGTGCTTAAGGGTACAAACAGGCTTGTTCTGCCAATTCAGTAACAATCGTAATCTGGACATATCAAACAGCACATTTTTATGTTTTAGTAAAGACAGGTTAGGAACATCATGATACATCGCAAGACCTGCGTAGGAACATTGAGTTAGTACGGTTATGGCTGTGACTGAAAAGGTCTTAAACAAATTAACAATAATAAAAGTCTAGATCTGCAGTGTGTAATTAGTCAAATCTATGAGGCGTCTCAGGGTGTGCACCTGACAGTGTAAATGAAAATGGCTGTGTTATGTAGGGAAAGAGAGTAGTGCACTGTGCTCTGGAATGATGTACGTAACACTCCCTCAAGCGCAACCTGGTTGCTTCATCTGTAAGAGTAAGTCAAGAGCTGTTAGTCGTCTGGTAGCGTCTCCCTATTTGGGTTGCAATGTGAGGGTTGTGGTGTATTGCTGTAGCGTATGCCCTGTCTAATTCCTAGTGAACATGTGTGGGGCGTGTGGTTGCGCTCTGTCACACCGGAGCGAAGTCGAGTGATGACCCCTTAACTATGGGGGAAAGGAGGAGGTTTAGCCAGGCAGAGGTTGGTAAACATTGTGAGTCGTTTTAGATGCGGAACTGCTCCCTCACACTAAGGAAGGCACAATACTTGGTTCTCCATTAACGTATAAAAGTAAAATTCAATTAGGTAAGAAAAGAAACAAAATAAAAGTTATATATCATGTGGTGAGATAGAAACTGTTAGGCTGATAACATCAGCGATACTATGTTAGCCAAATGGCTCTGCGTGTTGTCTGCTCAGGTCACCGCTGTTTTATTTCGGTCTCTTCTGGGGGTGAATGAGACAGTTCTCTCAGGATGCCATGTGTGAGGTGTGGACGTGGAGGGTGTCTCTTGGTCTCCTGTGTCTTGTGAGAGTCCCAAAGCCTGCAGGAAAGCTGGACTTCCGCGAGAGAGGTGAGTTTTAGGACAGTGTCATTTCGAACCACTGCTAGGGTTCTTGGCAGCAGTCATCGGTAGTCCACCTTTGCATTTTGAAGTTGGGCATTATAGGGCTTATTGACTTTCGCCATTGTAGTGTGGTGCGTGTGATGTCTTGAAAGAAAGTGAGTCTGGATGACTCAAAGTCCAGTGGCGTCTTGTTCCTGACTGCATTTAGAAAGCGCTGTTTGTCTAGTATGGAGCGACAGCGCACAATTACATCCCGCGGGATTGCAGGCGGTGCTTGTTTAGCCTTTTTGATTCTGAAGTTTCCGTCGAATTCCAATTTCTTGGCCTGGGTGTGAGGCAACAGTGTAGCAGTTAACCTCCGTAAGTAATGAGACAGTTCTGTCTTACAGAGTCCGGTATTACCTGGATTTTGATGTTCGTCCGCCGGTTGCGGTCTTCCATAGTATCTTCCATAGTATCAAGTCTGAGTTTCAGTTCCTGAAGAATATCAGTGATATCTTCCTCTGAGGCCCGGGCTCTTTGGGACACGGCCTGTATCTCCATCTGTGCTAAGTTAATGTCAGCATCAAACATTTGCTTCATCTCCCTTATTAGCTGCCTGATAACCCGTTTTGTCGCAGGCGCTAGGTCTTCCCCCTCATCCTGTGGTGGCTGAGGTTGATGGGAGCTTCCCTGCCCCTCTGAAATCAGGTCAGGGCTGTGGGGACTGGATATCAGGTCTGGGCCGGCCACCATTTTGTGGCTCTGGGGCTTTTGCAATAAAGTCCCTATGTCCCGGGTTTCTTTGGGGACCCCAGCCTGGGATTTGAAGGAATTCCTCACCATGTTGTGGTCGGTGAGCAGTGGCCTCTCAGGTGTACCTCGTGTGTAAGCTCCGTGTACTGTACCAGGCGTCGCGTCAGGATCTATGCCGGTGAGAGCGTGAGGTAGGCCCGGGTATTACATCGGGTTTTCATGCCCTTCTGTGTGTACAAAAAGGGCATCAGCGTATAGCCTGTGGTGCAAGGGTAACAAGGCACTCCTGTGTGTATGCCTGAGACCCACTGAAGCCGCGGATGGTTGCGGACTTTACACCATTTCGCAGGAGCAATGGAGAGTCGCGTCCATGCAGTTCAGCAGCTTTGCTCCGCCCCCATGATTGGGCTGTTTTGCCGACTCAGAGCGCATGCATGCAAACTGTGCCAGCGAAAGGAGGGGTAAGCAGGTAGAGAGGTGGGAAATGTACTTTTTAAAAAACAAAAACGAGCATTGCTGGGCTTTTTGGGAATAAGAAAACCGCTTCTCCATGCAGAAGCTCTATACGTCCATTGCCAGAATGCAGTGAGCGCTGAGTATGGATGTATTTTATGCACATAATTCACATTAGCCAATCTGGTGTGTAATCAGCCCCTGGCACAAAAGTGGTGAACATGGTGGTTGGAGTAACACTTTAAGAATTTATAAATCTATAAGTCTTTAATTTTCTAGCAGTGGGGAGAATACGTGTAACCAGTGGTATATTTTAGATTTGTCCTGCCCTAGGCATGATGAAACGCGGGCACCCCCCAATGTAATTTTGCCCCCCCCCCCTGTCAAGGCCACACCTCTTCATGTTTAACATGAACACGCAGTTTGACAGACACCCACTGACAGGCACACACTCTCAGATACACATACAATGACAAACATTCACTGACAGACCCACACACTCACTGACACACACATTCACTAACAGATGCACACTCACAGGCATAACCTGACAGACACATACACTCACTAACAGATACACACTCACAGACATACACTAACAGGCACACACACATTCACTAACAGGCACACACCGACAGACATACACACATTCTCTAACAGGCACACACTGACAGATGCACACATGCACTCACAGGCACTCACTGACAGACGCACACATTCACTCACAGACACACTGACAGGCACACTAACTCACTAACAGACGCACACATACACTCTCTAACAGGCACACGCTGACAGATGCACACATGCACTCACAGGCACTCACTGACAGACACACACATTCACTCACAGACATACACTGACAGACACACACACACATTCATTCACAGACACACACTGACAGACACACACACATTCACTCACAGACAAACACTGACAGACACACACATTCACTCACTCACTCACTCACAGACACACACTGACAGACACACACACATTCACTCACTCACTCACTCACTCACTCACTCACTCACTCACTCACTCACTCACAGACACACACTGACAGACTCACACACATTCACTCACTTACTGACACCTGGATACTCACACTCTCACACACTTACAAATGCAGTGGATTTGTAAGAGTGAATTCTTCCCTGGGGTCCAGTGGTGTTAACGGCTGCTGGGCGGGCACAGGCTGGCGGTCAGTGAGCACATGCAAGAGGCGAGGTAACTGTGATCTTTCTGCTCAGCTCCCTCGCGCCCATTAGTGATGCTGGGAGGCGGAGTGACGTCATATTCCAGCTCCCGGCATCACTGCAGTGCACACGAGGGGCTGAACAGGAAGAGCTCAGAGGACAGTGCTCCCTCGCCGCTCGCCCATAATATTAGCAGCTGAACGCCTCAAGGGGTCCTGAGCTGGCCAGTTGACCAGCTCTTGGGTCTCCCATGAAAGAGGCTAACAAGGCCTTTTTAGCCTTTTTAAAGATACAGCACTGCGTGTAACTGAAAAAATCTGTTAGCTTTGTTTAATTATTCTTTTTGTCAAATATTAAATGTCAACTTTTGTGCTTCACAGATCATAAAAATACAAAAAATATATATTTTCATTCCAGGTTGATACATTACATAATGTGAAATGGTCAAAAAGATGGAAATGTAAACACGAAACTGTAGGGCAAAAATATCTGACTACCAGGTGCAATCCCTAGCAACATGACAATAAACATAACAATGCTTGTTTTTCACACTGTAGAGCTTGATCCACTAAACTGGGGATTGTGGATAAATTGTCAAGGGAATTGCAGATTAAGATCACCCAAACAGAAAAATAGGTTGATCTTAAAAATATTCAGGATTTTTTTTTTTTTTGCCAATTGAATTGAGATTTATATTGGCATCTTTGTATTTTATACACAATTCTGCTATCTTATGTTGCTTAAAATACATTTTCTTTCATTTCTCTTCAATATTTTGGCTGACTCTTTAGCTGGAAAAAATCTCTCAGTCAGTTTTTTAATCAGATAGTTTGATCCACCAGTTGAAATTTCAATGTCAGTTATGGAACATTCTTGGACTTGATACATGATGTCTATTCCTCTAAGATTCTGATGGGGTATACAATGCATGCTTTTGACGTATGGGTATGTGTTCAGCCATTTATGCAACTCTGATGACTCTCATTATGTCATTAAGGCCATGCTGTTTTCTTAGCTTTGGTGTTTCATTATCATAATCTGGTTAATATTTGATGATAAACCACAAATTCTGGCAAGTTGAATGCTGATACATTTTGTTCCATATTTGTGTAACTGCGTCTTATATTGGAAGATCGTATAGACAGAAGTGTGTCATGCATGCGATCATCATATTGTGGAAAATAATTCACTTTGACATTGAGTAGGATCGGTTTATCTGCTATTTCAGTAATGGAAACTGGAAGAGGCTCTGCCACACGGTTTAATAATTGATAAATGCTTTTTAACAAGAACAATACAGTGAGATTTCTGTCATTTTCTAACATTTCACACAACTCTGTTTTTTCAACATACCATATTACATAGTATATACTAATATAAGTAGAAAAGAAATACTCAAAACCAGCAAGTTCAATGTATAAAATATCTTTTATTGAGATGATGTTTCAAATTACGTTACCAAAAACCCAACCTGAGTTGATTTCCATTTGTACTAGAAAAAGGGAAAAATATGTTCTCCAATGTTTCCCCTTGCATCAATAAGCTGTCTTAGTTCCTCAATAATAACCATCAAAGCCCTCAATCTCTTGTTTTTGCAATGCAAGATATAAATCCCAGACCCTTTTAGATATATGCCTACTTAGTCGGACACAAAGACCTTTCTAGATAGAGACAGAACCCTTTCCTTTAATGTGGGCAAAATCTCAATTCTTCTGGAGCTCTATATATCAATTGTTAAAGAACCTCTAAAGGCACCCAGACCACTTCATTGAAATAAAGTTGTCTGGGTGCAGTGCCCATGTCATTTTAGACCTGAAATTGATACCATAGTCATCTAATAGATAGGACAATGGTTTGATTGCAGTGTTAAAGGAACACTATAGTGTCAGGAATACAAACATGTATTCTTGACACTATAGTGCTGGAATACACCATTCTCTGGGTCCCCTCTCTCTGGAGATTAACAGTGATTTTACTCACCTCTTCTCCCTCGCCGTGCCAGTCTCATTGCCGCTGACCTTACCTCCATGGCTCAGATGATCCCTAGGCTGAGGATTTGTAACCTCTGCTCACTGCTGATAGTCTCCACAAGCAGGGGAAAAGTGTAGTAATATTTTTATTATATTTAAATTGTTGTGTATCCTAGAATTTCTTTTCACTAGACATTTTGGTATGATTCTTGAGGTAAAACAAAGCTTTTTGTTATCTAGATATTTAAAGGGATACTATAGGCACCAAAACAAATTAATGAAGCAGTTTGGTTGTGTAGGTCATGCTCCTGTACTCCACTGCTCAGTTATCTGCCAATTAGGAGTTAAATCATTTTTGTTCGGGGGCAGGGCCTGACCGCAGACAGGAGTAGCTGCAAGTTTCAGCATCTCCCTCATCTTTACACTAATTTTGCCAAAATCTCATGGAGCAAGCCTGCAAACCGGCACAATGTGACCTACTCATGAATGGGGACTTTCTGCCCTACAAGCTGATACCACACTTGTAGACTTCCATGCTGGACTCAAGCAGATGACTCTTGCGGCCTAGTAGCGTGGTCGGCCCGGGGGAGACAGCTACTCTCCCGCCACCACAACTTGCCACCACAAGTTCCCACCCCTATGGATCGGCGGGGGTTATCCCGGTCCCCATGGACTCAGCGCATGCACCGCCACTGGCGCAAACCGCTCACTCCGGCGCGGGCTCAGACTTCTCTGGGCGCCGCAACATGGCGGACGTAAATCGCCCACCAAGGCCTGTACCCATGCAGTCTTTGCACACGCAGCTGGACTCAATACTCACCCAATTTTGGGAGAAGCTGGAGCAGCGCTCTATTACTCAACTACCTCCTACCTAGGGAGGGAAGGTGGAGGGTCCTGAGGCCTCAAGGTGGAACGGCCTGTCTCGGGCACAGCACATGGCTCAGCTCATGCCTCACGTGTTCAACGCCCACCTGGGCTGAAGGTCGTCCGTAGTCCCCCTCCGTTGCATTACCCACATCTCCGGAGGGCTTCCCGCCGCTGGTAGTGGAGGAAGATCAGGGCCTTTGATGGAGCCCATACTGGGAGAGACCAGGTCCCACGGAGCTCCCGGGTCTGCGGGAAACGAATGCTGACCTCACATCAGGCCTGGTCACTATATATAGGGTGAGGTAGAGGCAAAAAATGCTTACAAAATTCAAAGTCTAAACAAAGAAAATTAGACCTGTGCTGCAGAAACTTCACACTGAAGTCCCAACAGTGTATATACAGCAGCCAAAAAACAAACAAGAGTCCTGCACATACAGTATAGGTGTGCACACCCAGGTGCTACCATAATTTATTTGAGGACAAAGTTTAAGCAGCAAACGTTTCGGTTGACTAGGGCTGCATAAAAAAAGGGGGTTTACCTACTAACTGGCAGAAAATTGGGCAATGAGACTGCAGGGGGGAAAATTTATGCATCAAAACTGCTCTTTTAACCCCTTAAGGACACATGACATGTGTGACATGTCATGATTCCCTTTTATTCCAGAAGCTTGGTCCTTAAGGGGTTAAGCAAATGTTATTTCGGTGCTTTTAGCATGCATTTAAGTAGTTATTCTTTTTTGAGACTAATGATTGTATGCAATTTTACTTTTATAATATCATCCATTATTTATTTATTTTAATAAAATATTCCTGTGTACTTTCCCTGCTTCCAAAATTATTAAGAACTAGGATACATTTTTTGTTACTTTTTTATGTTGCTGCACTTGAAATTGGTAATTTTGAGTACTATATATAAATTCTTTCTATACAAGCCATCTGGACTTTTGGTATATTTTATAGCAAGTTACCGGGATGATAATGAGAGTAATTAATATAACTGTTTATGTCTTTCATGGTAATAACTAGAGTAATTAATATAACTGTTTCTGGATTACAAACAGTTTTGCGCATTTCTTATCATCTGCTATAAATACAGTTAAGTGTAGGAAGTTAAATATAAGGTTATTAATCATGGAAACAAAGCCATCATTTTACATATATGTGGATGGGTGTAAAGATGGATAGATAGATAGATAGATAGATAGATATTGTGCATAAAATACATTCTATCACATTTTTTGTATTCTTTTTTCAGATTACAATGTTGTCAGTGTATATATGGGTAATATAACGGAGTAAATAAGGCACCAGTTTCTGGACCAATAGATTGATGTAATTGTACCTTGCAGAACCAATTAATTTTAGGATAAATTCAAAAATTACATTTAATTTCTTAAATACAGACATTTTCTAGTGTTTAACTATTGACAACTGTACTCTTAGTATTTCATCACTGTGTAGAGCAAGGTTTTCAATCTACACTGAACAAAATTATAAACGCAACACTTTTGTTTTTTCCTCCACTTTTTTTTTTTTTAAATTCTTTATTTTTGGTGTGCATAAAGGTTTACAACATTGCTTGTTCAGCCACAACAGCTCTCACAAGCGCAAGTTTCAAATAAAAAAGAACAAGTACGTGGTCTGCAAAGAAACTGCACACATTTTTTGTTAGGAGCTTACTTAACATCGTGTCATCAGCAAGTTGAACAAAATGTAAAATGCTTAACTAAACAGTCGTTACTTCAGACTAGGTGTGGATAAAATTAAGTAAAATAAAGACGTTTAACAGCGCTATTACGTCTATGAGTAGATAAATTGCGAGCAAGGTTTGCAGCAAAGCAGTAGCTAATTCTGACATGGTACATAATAACGTGATGCTATGGGTATTTAGCTGAGGGGGTTTCTCATTAAAGTGGACATAGCCAGTAACTTACCTATAAAATATGCTATGTCTGAACATCGCAATTCTCTCTAGGTGCTTGCCCTGTAAAACATTGCTATGTCCAGCCTGTCATTTAAAATAGCTGTCCTGTGTAGTATATGCATACCGATAGGTTAAAGATAATACAAGTCGTTTAAACAGGTTAGGCTACACCAGGTGACAAGTTGCTAGTGAGTCGTTAATAACCAAAATAATAAAAATAATTAAGACAGACTGACATGAATGTTAAGTAATAGGACAATACGGGTACATGCTCAACAGGGTAACGTTAAGTGCTAAAATTGGCAAGAGAGAGTGAATTTTCTGTAGTTAGTTGCGCTAGAAACTCCATGCTGCATAATATATATAACACCTGACATTCAGCTGTGCACTCCGTTTAAACAGCTAACATTATTAAGGAGCATGAGAGTAAGAACATGCGTGATAATAGCACAGTGAGACAAATAGCATGACACCCTATGTAGCAGACTAGGTATAAGGCACAACAGACAAGCTAGTTAGGGGGGGGGGGGGGTGTACCCCTGTCGGGGCCAAGGAGCAACTAGTACTCTGTGTGTTGGCCATTGGTGGAGAGTCATGGGAGTTGGAGTCAGAGTCCGACCCAGCTTGTGGTGCTGGCAGGGTTTTGACTCGTGAGACCATTAAGTCTATGGAGTTCCTGCTGCCTATTGACCGGATGCTTTAGCCGATTCCTGCCGGGGGGAGCATGTCTACTCCCAAGTGTGGCAGTATAAGGCAGTGGGGAGGGGTGTTGTCAGCAGTCCCAGGGGGCCTTCGTGTGTACCATGCCCTCTCACCCTCTTCAGCCTGGGTCGAGTTGGGGTACCGTGTGTGTTTGTGCGGGGTCTGCCAGCTCGTTGTTGTGGGACGGAAGTCCCATGGTCTCGGGTGGCGTTGTACCCTCCGCTTGTACCTGTTGTGGGCTGGTATTTGTAGCCACTTGATCCTCCGCTTGGGAGTAGGATGCCGCGCCACAGTTCCGCCTGTCTTGTTTCCTCTCCCCGGCATAGGTCTTGTCAGACGACGCTGTGCATGTGTCAGGCAGGTTGTCGGTAGCCCGTAGTGCAGCGGATCCCTGCGGTTTCGGCTCCGGACCTTAGGGGGAGCCAGTGCCTTTAGACCCTGGACCCACCCGTTCCGAACGGGAGGGTTGTGTGCCCGCGGGTCTCCTGGATTGCGGTCTTCTCCATGGGCATTTGGACTGCGGAGTGGAGGGAACTCCAATTGGGTGCCCAGCCCAGAAGAGGCACAGGTATCCGAATCTGCCTCACGGGCTGTCTGCAGCACTTGAGGGGGTAGTGTGGGTTGCCGCTTGGCGAGACGATCCCAGAAGGCCTGGCATATTGCCTCAAATCTGGCATTGAAGCTTTCTCTCCAATTCTGGCCTGATAGGCTCGTTTGGTTGTGCTGAGATGTCGTTGCGGCGGCCATCTTGGATGAGCCGCGTGGCTTTCAAGATTCTTCAGCTTGTCTCCCAGGAGCAGGCTTTCTATCCTATTAGGGACCGGATATCCCCCACCGGTCCAAAGGGGGGGTAGGAGGTAGGAGGTTTGAGGTGTCTGTGAGCCTGTTCTCTAGCGAGGAGAGCGGCCGCCTCTCCACGCTTCGATCCCTGGTAGGCCTCAGCAGGTTTTTAGGGTTCCCGGCTAGTGTCAGTCATGCTTCGGGTGTCAAAGGGTTCCCCCGGGTATCCCCTCCTCGTTTATTCTCCTCCAGAAAGTAAACGTGCGGGGTTTCTGGGGTTTTTCCCCAAAAAACAGCAGTTTTGGTCAGGAGCTTGGGTCCTGCACGTCTGCTCAGCCTGGAAGCTAGGCTCCGCCTTTCCTCCACTTTTTTACTTTTTCTATGTACAAAAAAATACCTATTTCTCTCAAATATTGTTCACAAATCTGTCTAAATTTGTGTTAGTGAGCACTTCTCCTTTGCCGAGATAACCCATCCAGCTCACAGGTGTGGCATATCAAGATATGCTCTCAAGAAGGTGAGCATCTCTTTTTTTTTTTATATATATATTGCACTGTGCACCTTGGATTTAGAAAAATCTGCACCCAGAAGTTCTTTTTTCTTTCTTCCATTTTCTTCCTGGAGATCCATATTGGTCAAGAAGAATGGGGAGGAATAGATGATAAGAAAACGGTGCTGCTGCCTACCTTAAAGGCACGGAGGCGAAAGTGTTTAGAGCCTAAACCCATATAAAAGGCTTATAAAAAATGGGTAAGTTTAAATTCATAATCTGAGCACGTTGGAATTATATCTATAGCGCTACACTCTAAGTAGTGGGAACGTTTTTCATACCGACCCGCTCTTGGTCATTGTTTTTCTTTTTGTATTTGCATGTTATAGTGGGTTTGTTGGAGTACCCACTGAGTGTTTTTAGCAGCTAAACGGAATACTTTTACTTTATCAATAATAATGATTTCCACACCTTGTTTCGTTTCTATTTTCTGGCCACAATAAAAGGCCACTCTAAAATGTGCAGTTTTATCAGACAGCCTAATGCCACAGCTGTCGCAAATTTTGAGGGAGTGTGCAATTGGCATGCTGACTGCAGGAACAGTGCCGGACTGGGGATACAAAGCAGCCCTGAAAAAAAAACCTCTAAAATGTGCAGTTTTATCACACAGCACAATGCCACAGATGTCGAAAGTTTTGAGGGAGCATGCAAATCGTATGCTGACTGCAGGAATGTCCACCAGAGCTGTTGCCCGTGAATTGAATGTTCATTTCTCTACCAAAAGCCGTCTCCAAAGGTGTTTCAGAAAATTTGGCAGTACATCCAACGAACCTCACAACGCAGACCACGTGTAACCACACCAGCCCAGGATCTCCACATCCAGCATCTTCATCTAAGATCATCTGAGACCAGCCACCCGGACAGCTGCTGCAACAATCGGTTTGCATAACCAAAGAATTTCTGCACAAACTGTCAGAAACCGTCTCAGGGAAGCTCATCTGCATGCTTGTCGTCCTCATCGGGGTCTCGACCTGACTGCAGTTCATTGTCATAACCGACTTGAGTGGGCAAATGCTCACATTTGATGGTGTCTGGCACTTTGGAGAGGTGTTCTCTTCATGGATGAATCCCGGTTTTCACTAAACAGGACAGATGTCGGACAGCATGTATGGCGTAGTGTGGGTGAGCGGTTGGCTGATGTCAACGTTGTGGATCGAGTGGCCCGTGGGGCAGGTGTATGTTATGGACAACGAACATAGGTGCATTTTATTGATGGCATTTTGAATGCACAGAGATACCGTGACGAGATCCTGAGGCCCATTGTTGTGCCATTCATCCATGACCATCATCTCATGTTGCAGCATGATAATACACAGTCCCATGTTGCAAGGATCTGTACACAATTCCTGGAAACGGAAAGCATCTCAGTTCTTGTATGGCCAGCATACTCACAGACATGTCACCCATTGAGCATGTTTGGGATGCTCTGGATTGGGGTATACTGGCGCGTGTTCTGGGCCCTGCCATTATCCAGCAACTTCACACATCCATTGAAGAGGAGTGCACCAACATTCCACAGGCCACAATCAACAACCTGGTCAACTCTATGCAAAGGAGATGTGTTGCACTGCATGACGCAAATGGTGGTCACACCAGATACTGACTGCCTTTCGGACCTCCCCCTGACCCTCCATTACAGTTAAACTGCACATTTTAGAGTTGCCTTTTATTGTGGCCAGCCTAAGGCTCACCTGTGCAATAATCATGCTGTCTAATTGGCATCTTGATATGCCACACCTGTGAGGTGGATGGATTATGTCTGCAAAGGAGAAGTGCTCACTAACACAGATTTAGACAGATTTGTGAACAATATTTGAGAGAAATAGACCTTTTGTGTACATAGAAAAAGTCTTAGATCTTTGAGTTCAGCTCATGAAAAACGGGGGAATTCAGTGAATTCAGATGAGCAGAGAATTATATAAATTCTAGTCCAACAACATCTGGGGCTCTGGAATAGAGAAACGTTACATCAACTGTTGACAATATTTACCATGTTTCCCATTTTAATTGCTATATCAAATTAATTAGATATTTTGTATATTGTATATATTGAGTAAATTTTTTATTTTTTTTGTTATTTTAATTGCAGTCCCAGAAGTTTTCGTTGGTCATTTGCATACACTTGGAAGAATGATTCTATAGAATCATTTATATTAATTAGATGTTCAAACTCCAGAAATGTGACCATTAGCTAATCATGTATTTAAGACTGATTAGATTTTTGCATCACACTAGATGCTATTATTTAAATTGGTTTTATCTCCTGCAGGGTTATTAGACGATATGAATTAAAAAAGAGCAAATTTCGGAGAAAATCATTTGGAATAATTTAAAATCCAACATATCAGTAGTAATTGCGCCCGAATTAAAGAGGACCACCTCTAAATAGCTGGAAATAGTCTTAAACTGCTGCCTCTCCAAACTGCATAAAGTACCTCCATGTACTTCTAAATGCCTTGTATTTTCTCTTTGAATGTCTCCACCAAATGTTTCAAGAGACCAGGTTTAGTTTCCTGGCCATATATTCACTTTCCTGCGAGTAGTGGTAAAGAATGTGGTTCAGACTGCAGACTCTGTCAATAAATGATTTGGTGGATGGCTGTTCTGTCTCTTCGGAGCATTTGTTAATGGTAATACTTTATTATGACCCTTATAGTTAGATAAATATTTAGTATTGGCATCCATATTATCATCCACTTACATGTACTCTTGACACTATAGTGTATTACTAACTCCGATTGGAAAAGTGTTTTTTATTTACATTTTTTTATGATCTCAGAAAATCCGGTGCTTTCCCATAGGGAAGCACTGAAAGTCTGTTGTACATGCGCCGTAAAACGCTGCACTGCGTCAGTCAGCATCTCCTCATAGAGATGCATTTATCAGTGTGGGGAACATACAGCATCTCCATGCAGGGGGTAGAGACGCTGAATGCCAGTGCTGCACATTATGTACCATGAGACTAGTAATCACCTCTAGCGACAGTCTGATATAGTGTCCCATTAAATCATTTGGTGGGTTCAAACAGATAAATATGTATTATAATGATACAATCTCTCTTATTATCCTATAGTGTATTCATTGTCGGTTTTATACTTAAATTATATTGAAATTGTTAACTGTATGGCTGGCAGGACAGTGTACAATAATGTCTTCTAGATTGAAGAAAGACATTGAGTTAAATTTTCCTACAAAATAATTAAATGCTTTGGGTAAAATATAATGCTCATGTTTAGCTTTCAGAAGTACAGGTGGCCATCTCCTTGGCGTTTATACATACCGCCATATAGTGGTATGTTATTTAACTGGTTATTTCAAAGCTATCATATTGAGCTCCAAGATATTAGACTGTATGATGCCAAATAGTAGTCTTTTCGAATAACGGTTTCCAAAAGGAATGATAAACGCATTTGGTTGGCAGTGGCTAGCAGTGGAACAGTCTGCCAAAATCCAAAAGCAACATTAAGCAATAAACATAATTGTGATCTTGTAGTGGGAGAAAATCATCCCATGCTAGACGGACATTCTACTACAGGCTAAAATGTTTTGTTTAATCATTGAAGATCAACAAATATTCTAACAGTGACAGTTTTCTTGCATTCCAGCCTTTCAACCTAAAATGTACTTACGCATTTTGCAAATGTAAGCATCTTTCTTCTTCGGAATGTTAACTGTTTTTATGGTTTATAAGTGTGTTTTACACTTAGGGAGTTATCCTGGTGAGAACCTTTGATTGTTCGTATGTTTTAGGACATATACCATAAGGGTGTGCTTGCTTGTGTTCTATAGGCAGCTCAAAAGGTGAGTTGAGTTTGTGTTGTAAGTCATCAAAATTATATGTTCTTTTACAGAGAACTAATTTTTAAATACATGAAGGTTCTAAAACAACTTGCAAAACATATTCTGTACAATCAAAAACTCATAAAGTACAAATAGTTTATGTGAAAAATAAATCAGATAAATAACTTTTTGAAAATAAGGGAAAGGTGATTAAAGCTAACACATTGTAAATCACATGACATTTCAAAATAAAAAGCTGCTTGCCCAGAGAAAGCAATAGTTACAGTCATTTGTAGGAAACCCTGGTCGTATCGGCACATAAACAAAAAGCAAGAATAATATATATGGTAACGTAAATAATGTACTGTCATTTTTAAGAAACACAATATAGAAACACTCAAGTAGTCTATATGTAGACATTTAATTGATTTAAAGGTTTTTTTTATTACATTGCTTTACTTTACCTGTGTTATTGTGAGTTATAGAAAAAACATGGATACATAGTGCTCTACGTATGTTTTATTACAGTTGATTAAATAAAAGTTTAAAAAATCTTATGCACAACTCCCATCAGGCCAGGAGCTGGTAAAAGTAATGCAATCATTAAAGTATTTTTTTTTATTTCCTGTGGCTGCATTTTATTTTTTTTGTCAATCTTTCTTTTATTATGGCATTTGCGTTATGGGGTACAGAATGAAGAGAGGAGGCAGTATGGGGTAATACAATTGGTGGAAACAAGATGGTACATAATACACTCCTTCAAAGGACTGCCATATATTTTTTGTTTTTTTGAAACGTCGAGTAAACATTGTTTTACAAGCACTTGTTAAAGACATGTGTAAAAGTTAACAGGTTAGTCATGCTACATGTTAAGCAGCACTGACTCTCGTTCAGTATATGTCAACATAGTAAAGGTAGCTTACGGCATGACATGTCAAACGCTCTGGGAAAAGTAACTGTATTCTACCACAAATTAATAACATTAAACATATTCATATTCACACGGGTTAAACTCAGCTGTAGCGTGCTATAGTGATAGATTACTGCTCCTATTCTAAGGCACGATGGAGAAGAGGCTAGCTTAGTGCATCATGTGTAGAGCAAGTTAGGTATTCATCTACCTTGTCCTCGATCTATAAGCAGGCTTGTGTTGCCCTAGAAAATAGTACAGGCTAGCAATCCATAATAAGCGTGTTAGGGATGTCAGATGCGTTGTGCAAGATATCATGTTGTAAGGCATAAACATACTGTGCACTCTGGATATAAGGCATAGTTAACAGGTTAGGCTGGCTGTCGGTTTAGGCAGCTTTAGGGTACAGTGCATGCCTGGTAAAGACAAAAAGGGGTCCTCATAGAAATCTGCTAACATGCTAGGGCACGCTTATGGAGTTGTCGACATGCTTGGCAATAAAAAAAAAAAATTAACAATAAAAATTAAGTAAGAGGTCAGGCCTAGGTAGCGAAATTAAGAAAGGCAAACATGACTCTAGGCTTACAGTCTCATAGTATCATAGTAGTTAGGGAGCGTCCAAAGTCCTGTTCTGTGTCCAAGCTGGTAGTTGGGCTGCGTTTTTTCACCCTATGCCACTGGTGTGTTGTATGAGGTAATCTGCTGTGCGGTCTTGCATGATGATCATGTAGGCGTTTCGTGGGCCGCGTCGGCTCCCACTCCAGCCCCAGGCCTCTTGGAAGGTCTGCATCCGTATTCCACAGACTCCGACATGTCGTGCAGCCGGGTCTTCCCCTTCATGGGCGCTACGGAGGACCCCGATGTTGCGCCGCCGCCAGCGGCGGGTGGGTCTCCGGCGTCGTGGGCGATGCTGTGGGGGTTTACCCCTCTTGGCCTTCGGCCCAGGTAGGCAGGGATCCTGAGCGGTGTGTGCTCCAGGCTGGGGTCTGCCCGAGCGGGACACGCTCGGCCCTTTCAGCTCGGCTTCCCTCACCTCCCGCGTATGCTTCGGTGCTTGCTGCACCATACGCTGCTCCAATTGCTGCCAGAAGCGCTGGAATGCTTTGTCGATGCGTCGGAGGGAGCGCTTGATCATGTCGTCGCCATGGCCCGCATCTACTGGCGCCATTCGTGTCGCGGTGTGCATGCTAGGTCCGCATTGTGTAGGGCCTGTGTCTGTGCAGGCTTTTAGGGTGTGAGCGAGAACCTGCTGTCCGTCGATGGGGACCGGGATGACCCCCGCCGGTCCAAAGGGGGGGGAACAAGGGCCCAGTATCGAGTGTTCAGGCGAGGATGGCTTCGGAGGAGCGGCCGTCTCCTCCGCGCCGGCCATGCTTGTAGGCCGCATACGGTACTCGGGCGATTCTCGCTTCAATTGTGGCATGTTTAGTACCAGTCGATTCGCCCGGGTGTCACCAGTAGCTCAGTGGCCCTTGTGAGTCGAGCACTCGCAAGGATTTGCTGATTTTGTCCCTTTATCTGCTAGTGAGTGCAGGAGCTGTGTCCACAGGCATCCACTCGGCTCAGCAGCCAGGCCCCGCCCCCCTGGCTGCATTTTATTAAGACACAGAGGCTCCTATTACGCTATTATTTTTACTTATTCTCTCAGCAGGAAAGAAACAACGAGAGAAAACAAAACATATGAAAGGTTTAACAAAATATGCTTGGAAACACATAGACTAAATCACAAGTGAGCATAACCTATAAAAGACACACCCCAATCACAGCCCAATCGCAGCAATCCCTCTTTCTTTGCTGCTCCCTCAGACCAGCACTATTTATCTCATAAATATCTCATATATCTCATATATCTTTAATGTGTTTGATTTTGTTGTTGATCTTTCTGCTATTTCTACTGTGATTTATGTCTTTATTGCTTTTCTTCCCTTACTTTCTTTTATTGTGGTCTTTCCTCTATACCATTTCCCTTTGTTTGACTTGAGGAGGTCGCGGCTTTTCAGGAGCTACGGCACCGCCTTCTCCTCTTATCCCCAGAAGTCTGCCCGATCTCTACCTCTCTTGAGCATTACCACAGTCTTCCAAGGCATGTTTGTGGTCCACTAAGGCCTGCACAGGCGCATTTGCCAATCGCGATGGGCGTATTCATGTCCTGCTGGTGCACATGCGAGATGATGCTTGTGTTGGCCAGATTTTTTTGGTTCCGTTTTGGCACTAAATGGCTGGTGCTGAAGGTACCCTCTCTCTGTGTTTCTTTATGTTTACCAATGACTCCTTCCTTATGTGTCCTTCTTTTTGTGAGTGTGTACTCTTCATCAGTCCTATATCTTGTATTTAGGTGGTTCTGTTCTCAGAGTTTCTCAATCCTGTTTGCAGACTGTTTAGAGTGAAGTTTGTCACTCGGAGTGCTACTTTGTCAGTGCCTGTCTCTATCACTGCGACCCCTGTGTGTCCATTCTGCAAGGAGTTTGTTTTTTTGCCCTGATTTAACCCTGCTTGGGATGGGAGAGACAGCTTCTGTTCAAGGCCAGATGTGATCATAGAGTCAGATGCCAGTGTGCATGGTTGGGGCGCGCATTATGGGAACATTTCTACAGGTGGAAGATGTTCACTTCAAGAGTTCTTCCTTCACATCAATTACCTGGAACTTCAGGCATGGTCATTTGCCATTCGAAATCTCTCCCTGGCCAATGCCTCTTGCTCCATCCTTTTTAATATGGACAATATGTTGGCAGTCCATTACATAAATCTCAAGATTTTTGGAATTATTACCTCCCACACAATATATCGATCATGGCGGAAGACATTCCAGGTCTGACCAACAGAGCAGTGGATTTGAGCTTGCACTACCTCAGAGATTGCATCAATATGTTTTTGTTTTGTGATCCTTTGGATATTGATCTCTTTGCTTCCTGCTTAAATTCTCATCTCCCATGAATTTTCAGCTGGGAGGCTGGATCTGGATGCTCTAGCGGTAGATGCATTTCTACAGGATTGGTCTACGGCGAGACATTACATGTTTCCTGCATTCTGTTTCATTTCAAGAGCCCTCCTTTGCCTTCTCCTATGATGGGAATCATTGGTGCTGATCTCTCCTTTTTGGAAGTCTCAACCATCAGATGAAGAAGCCCTTACCTTCTAGAAATGTCAATAGATCTTCCTCACTTGTTATCGAATATACCTTCTCTCCTCCTAAATCCGGATGGGAGCTCGCTCAAGTTAGTTCATATAGGACTTCTTCATCTAGAGGCTTGACTGATTTAAGAGGACCCTGGTTCCACAATCAACACTCTGACTCCTTGCAGATGCTTAGGCCCCAGGCACCAAATAATCTTTTTGCTCAAGTTGGCATGCCTTTCCTAGTTGGTGCCTAGGAAGGAACGTGGGTCCTGTATCATCTCCTTTAAACACAGTTCTTTCATTCCTCACTACTCTCTTTCAGTGTGGTAGAGCACATAGGATGGTTAATCTTTATACGTGGGCTATTTTGGCCAGTCATAAGACCTTGATAGATCTCCAGTTGGTCATCACTTCTTTGTATGTCAACTTCTAAAGGGCATTCAGTTTTCTAGACTTCCTGCATGATATTTGGACCTTTGGGATGTTAATATAGTTCTAAATGTATAGATTCTTGGTGTCCAAATTCGGATATCTGTTTGAAACAATTGTCAGCTAAACTTGTGCTTCTTTGTTTGGTCTATTGTTAACGGGTGTCTGATGTGCGTGCTTTAAATTGTTATGCGTGTTACATAGTTCCAATTTTGCAACAAACTAAGAAAAAAATCCTTCTTGACCCAAACACTCTCCTTGGATCAAGAAGCTGTTACCCAACAAATTAAAAATTATACCCCCAAATATTATGTTTTTGCAAGTAGCCATCCACTAGTTATTTAAACATCTGTAAAGACTCTGACAAAAACACTTCTTTAGTCAGTGAATGCCACATCATTACTGTTCTTACTGTAAAAAAACTTTCCTTTGCCTTAGACTAAATCTCCTTTCTTCCAGTCTAAATGTGTGACCTCATGTCCAATGTATACTCCTGTCTATGAATAAATGTCCAGACAATGATTTGTATTGGCTACACATATATTTGTACAATACTATAATATCCACTCTGAGATTATGTTTTTCTAAAATAAACAGATTTGCATTTCTTAACTTTTTTTAATAACTAAAATGTTCCATTCTTTTTATTACTTGTGTAGCCTATTACTTTTGTCTTACCATTCATTTATAAAGAGGCATAATTATATTTTCAGTCTGAAAATTAATGCCTCTTTTTATACATGACAATACTTTACTGGCCTTAGCAACTGGTTATTGACATTACACATCGTTGCCTAGTTTGTTATCTATACAAATTTCCAAATCTCTTTTTCATGTTTTGTTATCTGTAATTCATACCGATTATGGTATAAGTTGTTTGTGCATTCTTTACCCAAAAGTGCACAACTTGCCATTTTCTACATTAAATTTAATCTGCCTTTTAAATGCCCAATCCCCCAATCTATCTAAATCCCTCTGCGGAAAGTAATATCCTGCTCATATTGTGTTATTTTATGGAGTTTTGTGTCACCTGCAAACACTGAAACATGGCTTTCAATGCCTATTTCAAGATCATGTATACATATGTTAAATAAAAGTGGTCCCAGAAACCTGAAGTACCCCACTTTTGTATCGCTTGCAAATTTACCATTAAGGCCAACACTCTGTACTGTATGTTTGAGCCAATGTTCTACCCAAGATCAAGAATTGTCATCTAGAACAATTTCTTTTAGTTTGAACATTAACCTATTCTGTGGAACCAAAATCCAAGTAGATCACATCCACTGCAACACCCTGGTCTATACTTTTACTTACTAATTCGTAGAGCGCAATTAAGTTAGTTTCACATGATCTGTATTTCATAATAAATTTATATTTATTTATAATTTCCAGGCAAAGATTTTGAATCCTTTTTGAATATTGGAACCACATCTGTCTTCCTACAAACCTCCAGGACAATTACTGAAAGAAAAAAAAAAATCCGGAAAGATTAAATACTTAGGTTTATTTATTTCCAGACTTGGCTGTTTAAGTACTCGGTGCTTTGGTTACATTAACTTTCTTTATTTGCCGCAGCACCTTGTCTTGAGTCATCCAATAACACGTTTTCTGCAAGTTGTTTGCGGCAATCATTTGCATATCTCCTGCCATAGTTATTTAAAATGTCTGCCTTTTCCTGGTCTTCATTACCCAACACACCCATCTCTGTTTTCAGTGTATCTACATTTTCATTTTGTTTTTTTCTGAATTTATGTACTTACATTTTTTTGCATTTGCTCTCTTTGGGTAGCACTTTCTCATTTTCTAGTTTAGCCATCTAATCACCTTTTTGCATGCATAATTAGCTTTTTTATATCTTATATAGGATTCATGTGATTGTGATTTGTCGGATTTAAATGCTTTAAATTACCCTTTCTTATTTTTAATTTCTTGGTTTACCTTCCCACTAAGCTACACTAGTTTCATTTTGTTTCTTTTTTATTTATTACCCAGTTGTACATACTGAGGAATTTACCTTTCTAATATTTGTTTGACGAGATTCCATTTATCCTGTGTTTTCTTCACTAAAGATGTTACGCCAGTCAATATGTTGTACAGCTGACCTCATCTTATTGATACAGTATACCCTATATGCATTTGTTTTTTTGAGTTTATTTCAAAATACACCATAATGTGATCACTTTTTCCCAAGTGCCCCCTTCTTGAATGCTTTTTACAAGACCATCATTGTTTGTTATAACCAGATCCAGACAAGCATGTGTCATTTAAGAGGTTTAAATCATTATACTTCTTGCTGAACTACTAGTCCCTCTATCCCAATATATATCTGGTTAAATAAAATCTGTAATAATGAGCATATTACCCAGATGTGCATCTTTTTCAATGCTCTAACAGCTGTTTTTCCTCATTAATGTCAACATTAGGTGGTTAATACCATACCCCAACCATTAACAGATTTCTCTTCTTTTGCCCCAAGCAGATATCTACCCAAAAAACGTCCCTTTTCCTTCTCCCACCATATTTCTTTTATGCCTATTATGAATTGTTGTCTAGTGGATGCTATTGCTTCTAGTTCTCCCATGTTGTTACTTAGGCTACTTGTATTAGTTATCTTACATTTAATATTATCAAGTCACTTGTATTTTATGTGAATTTGTATTACTATTACATACTTCTTTGTTCTGATCTTGCCCTTTCCCCAACCCCATCTCCTTTTTGGCCTATCTCCATTTTGTAGATTTCTGTTTCCCTACCTGCCACCACTAGTTTAGAATCTCCCCCAACCTTCTAGATATCATGTCCTCTATTCCAGTTAAGTGCAATCTATCACGGCTTGTACCTATGCACAAAATAAGCCCAGTGCACTAAGAAGCCAACACCTTCCTATACATTGACTTTAGCCATGCATTAATCTCCCTTATCTCCCGCTGCCTTTGTACAGTAGCACACATCACATGTAATATTTCTGAAAACACTACCTTCGGGATCTTTTTTATCAGTTTACTTTTGTAATTCCCTGAACTCATTCTTTAGGACCCTCCATTTCCCTCTGACTTTGTCATTGGTGCCAATAAGGACCATAGCAGCCCGGTCATCCCCAGCTCCTTTCCAATAATCCCTCCACTCGGACAGCAAGATGCCGGACACGAGCACCCATTAGACAGCTAACGGTACTGTTGAGACAATCAGAGTTGCATCTTAAGCTATCTACTTTCCACATTCTTTTGTCTTGGACAATGTTTGGTTTGATATCTCCCATTGCACGAAAACTTTAAGAAAGCATAAGTGTTTTAATAAAATTCCCAGATTTTACTATTAACATGCCGTAAAGTCATGATTTTATTAATGACATAGAGGCGACTATTATTCCCACAATCCGATTCCCTTTGTTTGTCTTTTTTTAGATTGGCATGTTTTTTTTTTTCTTGATCTAGTAAGTTGGTTTGTTGCTATGATTTGGATCGCTTTATATCTCTGTTTTCCTTTGATTGTGATGTTCTATTTGGGTTCAAGATGCCATAATCTTATTTCTGTTTGTTTCCTTTTAATTTGATAATTGTCTGTGACATAGTATATAGGTATATATTTTTGCCATACATAGCCTTGATGATTACCATATTTGCTCTCTTCTTTTCAGCTTTATACATCTCCCTCTAGTTCGGATCGCCTTTTTGGAATAGTTTCTCTATGTTGGACTTTTTTGTGGTTTACCTATTGATGACTTGGCATGGTCTTTAGGTTGTGCAAGAAAAAGGGGTTGCTTGGTTTGGGGTGTGCATTTTATAGGTTATGCTCGCTGGTGATTGGTTTATGTGTTTCTAGGCATAGTTTGTTAACCCTTTCATTTGTATTTTTTTTTCTCATTGAATCTTTGCTGCTGATGGGAGAATAGCATAAAATCATGATTTTAAATCATGGGTATTCTGCTAGGTTCCAAGATGTTTAGAGTTGGGAAAGCTAGGTTGAATGTTCCTTCTACAAAATTTGGAATCTACAGCTGTCTAACAAGTTTCTTACCCCCCTTAAAGAGCAATCTCAGTGGACCCCTACAGTTGAAATATTTTTTATTTGTGATGTCAGATTTACCTCCTAGAATTCACAGCCTACTTTTGAGGTCTACATCACCCTAATGGAGTAACGTTACAAGCCAAACAGAACAAACGGAACAAGAAATTAATGCTGGGCTTGAGTTAAAGGGGTCCAAGGTATTTTCCCGACAGTGATGGTGTCTCCCGTTGCTAAACCCATCACTCTCAAACTTCTACCTGGCCACAATCTGGTTTATTGCTCCCAGAAGCCTATACAATACTTTTCTGGAACTCCATCCCCATGGTTTGGATCGCCTTTTTGGAATAGCATTATTGATGTTAGAATACGTGCATCACATAATAATCAGAATAATCTGATTCTACAGCTCTAGCCATCATACTCCCAGAGAAGGGAAATGAGGTCTAGATTCTGCTTTCATCAATCAACCTTTTATGGCAGACTGGAAACAACTCAAAGACATCCAGTTTGCTATTAAATACAAAGGTCATATCCGGAACTAAGCATTTTCTTTTTTTTTGCAGTCAGCATCCATGTAATGCCCTCCACTCTATCTTCACTCCTCTCTTTCCTTTTTTATTCTCCTTCCTTTATTTGTTTAGTTGTCCATTCTCCAAATATACTTACTAAAATTTGAGAGTGGTTCCACAAACCCAACAAAACAACTGGGTTTTTTTGTGAGGGATCATGATCCTGCCCCCTCACATGCAAACACTTACTGATTTCCAAGGATATAAACTGGTGGTTTAAACCCACAGGCACCAAACCTTTATTTGCACTTTTCCTAATACAACTCACTTTTTGGGATATCATTGGCTCATACCAGATTATTAGCTCACCTTATCTCTTTATTGTGAGATTTGTTTTGTACACTACTTATCTGCTGTATTTCACCATTTTATCTCTCTCATGCCCTGTCTGAATGACTCAGAAATTGAAGATGACACCTTCACACCTTTAATGCCTCAGATGCAATTAAAAAAACAAGCCCTGGTCTCTATTGATAATACTTTCTATTCTAACAACCTGAAACTCAAAAAAGATTGTAAAACCCAGACAGGATAACTTTATCATTAGACATGGCAGGTGAAGAACCTGACTGTAGGTGCCAGGAGAGACCCAGCTGTTGTCCAGAATGGTTTGATTCTTCTGTCAGATGCTCTTTGACTCATAGGTGCAAGTGATCACACTCTATGCCAACAGGTCCACAGACTCTGTCACCTTGCAAGAACACGTGCTCTGAACACAAGGACTAGCCTTTGGGAACTTCATATCTAGTAAACAATGAGAACAATGTATAAAATATTAAATAGTACAATGAACAGGTTTTAAATGTCAAAACACAATAAAGTATCAATAATGAAAAAGGTAGGGGAATAAGTAGAACACAGACAGTAAGATGACTCTGCTTGCAATCACCATGGCATGCAATTATATGCAAATGTATAGATATAATTCACACGGTACACATAATTGTGACGGGGGCCTTCCACTAACAGATGGTGCTAGGCAACACATGTCCATGTAATAGCCATGCAACAGCATTCGGTCTGCCTTAGTTTGGGGTGGTTGAATGAGTCTCTTTGAGTCCATAAAATAGACTAATGTCTGAGCAGGAGACTAGCTTTCAGGCCTCTCCATGGATCCTTCAGGGGAGGAAGCTTTTGTCACATTTTCTATCAAACCAGAATACAATCTGCTCTTGGGCTATGTATGTGATACTCTACATGAACACTTATTGGTCATTCCCAGAATATTGTTATTTATTTATTTTTTTATTTTTTTTATATTTGACAATTTTTATTGGGTCATGCAGGCAAGTTCTTTATACAACAGGTTAGTGAACATTGTCATCATACAATGTATATAGTAATAGTGCAATGTTGCATAACTGCGTCTCATACAATGGGTAAATTCGTACACATTCACATGCTGCACGGACCAATTGCATTTCAATTAATTAACTAGAGAAAAAAGAGAAGAAACAAGATAGTTGAGGTGTAGGTTGAGAGGATCAATTACGCAGCTAGAGCTGCAGAAGGGGGACAGAGAAGGTGACGGGGGTAGGAGAGGAGGACGAAGGTGTTCGGTTCTTGGGACCATTCTGCCTACTCCAGGGTGTTCCCTGTGAATATTGTTATTTAATTTGATGTCTGTAGACCAGAGTCTAGTTAATCCTACAGTACTTTGAATGATAATACTGATTTTTATACTCTTTTGCATATGTTCTCTTTTGGTAGATATATGTTCATGGAAATGACCAAAGGTTATATAAACATCACTTTTCTTAAATATGTTTTTTTAATTGTATTATTCATGACAATGTTGTATGTGTTACCATTTTCTGTATACCATATGATCGATAAAAATATTTTTGTCAAAAGAGACATTTTTTTTTTCCAGTAACCAAAAAACATTGCTTCCAAATTAGAATGTGTGACTTTTGAATTTTTTTTTAGATTTTTTTTTTACTTTATTTAAATGATATAAACAAAAATAACCACCTAAACAAAAAAAAAATAATAATAAAACATTAGAAATTAAATGAATGCCTTTTTTTTAACCCTTCTTTTCTTTTGGGAAGGGCTGAGATATGATCTCGAATGATCTCTTCAGATATCTGCAAAATATTTGTTCTGTAAATCTTATGCAATGGATGCGAGGGACTTATAGCCTGTAAGCTCAGCAAAGCTTCATTAAAAGCTTTATAAACTGAGGACGGAATTATACTTGTGTCTCTCCACAAGTGAATGTTTTTTACCTCTGGGTTTCTTTCCAAAATAAACCAACATAAATGCAAATAGAAGCTTAAGGGGCGATGAAGTATATCACCTTTTAAAACTCCATCTGACAACTATGCTTCTTATTTACATCAAATACAACAAGACTACAGAGTACTTTAAACAATACTGATAACAGCCAGCAGTAGAGTCCCGGGATATTTTGTGATGTGAGCATGGGAATAGTCAAGGTACAGCAGTACTCATTAATATCTCTTATTATATTACTGTGTTTGCCTTGAGAGAGATTTTTCTAGTAGCATGTTGTGGGCTCTTGGATCTGGACGCATGCAACTTGCTCAGGTAGAATGTAGTGGGCTCTGTGTTCGGAAAGCTAGGAGATCTAAGTCTGGCCTTTGCCAGAACGTACCTTAAGAGAAGGAATCAGTAAGGCATGCAGAACTCCCAGTCACTCAAGCCAATGCCAGGAACAACTCTGCACCTCACTCCCAATAATGGCATAAACACTGCAGCCCGTATGCCCAAACCCATGTGTTCTCTTCTCAGAGATCTTGACCCAAATCCCTGGCTCTCACCTCCTGCCCCTCCACAACAAACTCCAGAGAGCACCTCTCCACAGAGCTGCCTAAGGAGTCCAGAGAGGTGCAAAGACTATAGCGAGACTTACATACAAATCTTATGGAACTCTGGCCTGGCCGCAACCAGTCTCTGTACCCAGCCAACTTCCATCCCTATTTTCCCCCCACTTCCCAACCAGCCAGGAGAGTGCTCTTTGGAGGCTATGAGAGACTGAGGAACATCGCTCGCTGAGAGCAAGGGGAAGTGCCCTCTTTTTAGTCCACAGAAGCTCCCGATATTTGATGGGGAAATTTGAATTATAGAGAAAATGAGTGTAACAATCTATAATTCAGCTAAGGGGACTCTTTTTCTTAGGTTTCCTACAGAGCGCAGTAGTGGAGTATTATGGAGCTTGGAGTATTCCTTTAAGAAGAATTGTCAATCCAAAAATTGATGTATGTAGTAACACATTTTAATTTGTTGTAACATACAGCTGTATGTCCTTTGCTGCATTCTATGGTTAGAATAACTTAAAATCTGTGAAACAGCTGTATTTACAGAAAGAATGCCGTCACCACTTTTAGAACTGCTTTATCAGCTGCTTTTAAATATACATTATGCTTATATTGTAACGTACATGTCACATAGCTGATGCTAAATATCTTAGTACTAATTATAATTTGCTAATGTACACATAGAATTTCTAATTCACTAAAAACCAAAATTGCTAATTTGACAAAAAAAAGGTCATTTTGGGACTGGTTCTTTTTACCAAGCTAAAATTCACTATATTTGCCTGCAGCTCAATTTAAAAGAAATTAAACTGAATGTGAACTGAACCAAATATAGGGGATTCAGTGGGATACTATAATATAACTGATGGTCATGTAGATGCCACCCACAAAGTCCCAAATAAAAATATGCATCGTCTCATTCTATATATTGCCATCATTGTGGCATGATGCTGGTCCTCTAGTGGTCTAGGTTCCCGACCACTCAAATACTGTGCAAGGATGGTACCTGGCATTAAATGTTCTTATATTTACTCCTAATTAATGCCCAGCCTTTGTGGGACTAAAAATGGCCAATTTCCCAAGTAGTGTGCCAGGCAAATGTATTGATATGACTTCCTTATTATTATGTTATTGTGTTATTATTTATATAGCGCCAACAAATTCCGCAGCGCTTTACAGAGGGTGGACGAACAACATGTAGTTGTAACCAGACAAGTTGGACACACAAGAACAGAGGGGTTGAGCTCAATGAGCTTACATGCTAGAGGGCAGTGGCGTACATACCGGGGTCGCAGGGGTCGCGGCTGCAACCGGGCCCGGCCCACCAGGGGGCCCGGCCGCCCTGCGACCCCGGTATGTATGTCACTGGGCCAGCCTCTTCTCCTGGGGGGCCCAAGAGCCGGCCACCTCAGGGCCCCCCGAGGCTGGCCCTGCTGTCACCCGGCTGGCCGGTCCTGCAGGCGCGCGAGGGAGCACTCTGAGTGTGAGTGTATGTTTGTGAGTGTGAGTGTGTGTGAGTGTATGTTAGTGTGTGTTTGTGAGTGTGAGTGTATGTTTGTGAGTGTGAGTGTGTGTGAGTGTATGTTAGTGTGTGTTTGTATGTTAGTGTGTGTTTGTGAGTGTTAGTGTGTGTGAGTGTATGTTAGTGTGTGTGAGTGTATGTTAGTGTGTGTGAGTGTATGTTAGTGTGTGTTTGTGAGTGTGAGTGTGTGTTAGTGTGTGTGTTAGTCTTAGAGTGTGTGTGTGAGTGTATGTTAATGTGTGTGTTAGAGTGTGTGTTAGTGTGTGTGTCTGTTACTGAGTATGTTTGTGTGCATCTGTTAGTGAGTGTGTATGTATGTCTGTCACTGAGTGTGTGTCTGTCAGTAAATGTGTGCGTCTGTTCATGAGAGTGTGTGTGTCTTAAGCACTTACCTTTCTCCAGCGCCGGACTCCCTTGGCGCTGGGAATCTCTCCGCCCCGATCCGCCTCTCAGCTCCGAATGCGCATGCGTGGCAAGAGCCACGCGCGCATTCAAACCGCCCATAGGAAAGCATTATTCAATGCTTTCCTATGGACGTTCAGCGTCTTCTCACTGTGATTTTCACAGTGAGAATCGCAGAAAATCCTCTAGCGGCTGTCAATGAGACAGCCGCTAGAGGCTGGATTAACCCTCAGTGAAACATAGCCGTTTCTCTGAAACGGCTATGTTTTCAGCTGCAGGGTTAAAACTAGAGACCTGGCACCCAGACCACTTCATTGAGCTGATGTGATCTGGGTGTCTGTAGTGGTCCTTTAAGTGTATGTGTTTATGCATGCACTGGCGTACATACCGCGGTCACACAGGTCGCAGCCCTGCGACCCGGTGCCCGCCGCCATGTGTTGCGGCCCCAGCCCGCACAGAGTAAGCGCGCGGGGGGGCCCACGGATCAGTTTTCGCACCGGGGCCCCATGGGTTGTGTGTACGCCACTGCTAGAGGGAGTGGGGTAATGTGACACAAAAGGTAAGGATAGTATTAGACTAGTGCCAGTTGCAAGAGAGGAATCTAGAGGAATCTAGAGGAATCGGGAGCTATTAACAGCTTAATTGATACGCTTTTATGAAGAAGTGGGGTTTTAATGATTTTTGGAAGGAGTGAAGACTGAGTGAGCGTCTAACGGAGGAGGGAAGTGAGTTCCACAGGAACGGTGCAGCCCTCAAGGTCTTGAAGCCGAGCACCAGAGGTGGGAGTACGGACAGAAGATAGACGTAAGTCTGCAGCAGAGCGTAAGGGCCTAGACAGGACATACTTGTGTATTAGGGAGGATAGATAGGTGGGAGCAGCATTATGAAAATTATAAAAATTAAACAGAGGAATCCTCACTTACTACCTATCAATTTGTGGTTAGTGTCCTTTTCCTAGACAACAAACCATCTCTAAAATGGTGTACTTGATCACAACTTCCATTTTCTTGCAATGTCATTGGATACTTTAAATAAAAAGTTGGGCTGAGATTTCTGCAACTACCTCCGTTTATGCAGAGATACCACGAGGGTCCAAACCACTGCATTGTAAAGGTTTACAGGTTTTACAGAATTTATCTAGAAATTATCTGGAAATCTAAGCTAGGATGATAATTTCTAATTCACTATAGCATCCCTTTAAAAGTTAAATATCTGTATCCCTTGAAGAGTTAAATATCTATATACTTTAAGTGATCCTACTGGTATTGCTGATTTAAATAGGTTTGTATCATTATTGTTTCATTATTCTGGTAACCTATTGGCGCAAGTAAAATTTGAGTCAACTCTCAGTATACACGCAATCTTTGAGAACAAGCTGCTTGATATGATTCCAATATTTAACTTTGCATTTAACTCTTAAAGGGATCCTATAGTGTCAGGAAAAGAAACCTCGGGTTCCCCCTCTCTCGGCACTGAAGGGGTTAAAACCCCTTCAGCCACTTACCTTAACCCGCCGACGTCAGCTCCCGAATGCGCATGCGCGGCCAGAGGCACGAGAGCATTCAGTGCTTCCCTATGGGGATCTTATTTGACCCCGGAGGTCCGTAAGGACTTCCAGTGTCAAATAAGTGCGATTTACTCAGTGTAAATCGTGGAAGCGCTTCTAGCGGCTGTCAGGAAGACAGCCACTAGAGGCTGGATTAACCCTACCATGTAAACATAGGGGGACCTGGCACCCAGACCGCTTCATTGAGCTGAAGTGGTCTGGGCAGGGGCGTATTAGCCGCGAGGCAAACAAGGCATTTGCCTTGGGCGGCATTTTCCAGGGGGCGGCAAAAAAAGCCGCCCCCAAATGCCCAAGGCAAATGTCTTGTTAGCCTTGCGGCTAACAGACATGCCGGGCTGCTGGGCGATCGGCCGGCCGGCGAGGGAGCACTTCCCCTGAGCTGTCTGCTCAGCTCCCTCGCCGGCCGGAGAGTGAGGCTGGGAGGCGGAGCCGGAATATGACGTCATATTCCGGCTCCCAGCCTCACTCTGAGGCGCGCAAGGGAGCTGAGCAGACAGCTCAGGGGAAGTGCTCCCTCGCCGCCCGCCCGCCCGATCGCCCAGCAGCCACTGGACCACCAGGGAGGAAGAGACACCCCCCTCCCCAGCATTCCCAAAGGTAAGGAGGCTGGGGGGGGGGGGGGGTAAATTAAAAAAAAAAATGTGTTAAAAATAAATGTTTAAAAAATGTGTTAAAAAAAAAAATGTGTTCAATTTTTTTTTTTTTTAAATGTGTTAAAAATAAATTAAAAAAAAATGTGGGTGGGTGAGTGTGTCTGTTAGTGTGTGTGTGTGTCTGTTAGTGTGTGTGTGTGTGTGTGTCTGTTAGTGTATGTGTGTGTGTGTGTCAGTGTGTGTGTGTGCCTGTTAGTGTTTGTGTCTGTTAGTGTGTGTGTCTGTTAGTGTGTGTGTCTGTTAGTGTGTGTGTCTGTGTGTGTGTGTCTGTGTGTGTGTGTCTGTTAGTGTTTGTGTCTGTTAGTGTGTGTGTGTGTGTCTGTTAGTGTTTGTGTCTGTTAGTGTGTGTGTGTGTCTGTTAGTGTGTGTGTGTGTCTGTTAGTGTGTGTGTCTGTTAGTGTGTGTGTGACCGTGTGTGTCTGTTAGTGTGTGTGTCTGTTAGTGTGTGTGTCTGTTAGTGTGTGTTTGCCTGTGAGTGTGTGTCTGTTAGTGTGTGTTTGCCTGTGAGTGTGTGTGTATGTTAGTGAGTGTGTGTGTGTCTGCTAGTTTGTGTCTGCTAGTGAGTGAGTGTGTGTCTGTTAGTGTGTGTCTGTTAGTGAGTGTGTTTGTCTGTTACTGAGTGTGAGTGTGTCTGTTAGTGTGTGTGTATTTCTGTTAGCGAGTGTGTGTTTCTGTTAGCTAGTGTATGCGTATCTGTCAGTGAATGTGTGTGTGTGTATTTAGAATGCGGGGCGGGGGGAAAGGTTGGGTGGGGGTGGCGCGGGGGGAGAGGGGGGCCCCTGAGTTTTGTCCTGCCTAGGGCAGCACAAAACCAGGATACACAACTGGGTCTGGGTGCCTATAGTGGTCCTTTAGTTTATATTCTTATCTAATATAATTAAGCTACATGATATTTATTTTGTGTTTAAGGATTGCTCATTATTTCAGTGCAATGATTTCCTTAAAGGTACACTAAAAGCACCAGAACCACTGCTACTTATATTGCTGTTTAATGCTGCCTCTAGTGTCTGTCACTCAGAAAATCCCTAGAATGGCTTTGTGGTGTGGTCCTGCAATTGCAAAGCATGAAGGCGCCAAACATTCGCCATAGACATGTATTGAAGATTTTAGTATTTTTCTAAAATAATAATAATAATTATTATTATTATAATACCATTTTAGATACTATTATATAATATATATTATTTATATTATTAGTTATAGAATCTCTATGTATTCTCCAGCTTTGTTTTATGGGTATGGAAACAAACAAAACAAAGAAATTGTGCTAAACAACTTACGTTGACCTGGAAGAAGAGTTGACATGGACTTTTGGTCTCATTTTCGCGGGAGGATATTGAGAATTATTTTAGTAAAATTAGAGAGGTTTTGAAAAGCATGCATTCCAAAGAGGAATTGAAGAAACAGGATAGGATGTTCCAACCATATAGTCCCAGAGGAAAAGGAGGTGTTTCCTGTGAACCAGCAACAAAACATGTGGCAAAAAAAAAAACCGCATTGTTATCTTAGAAATGCAGAAAGAGCTAATATTTAAAAACAAACGTGTACCTTTTCATGACAGACATCGTGCTTCACCCCTATCTTCATTTATTTCCTTTTAGTATGCATTTAAAAGATTTATAGAAGTAAGCTTTGTTAACAAGTCTAGGAACAATGATAATTTAATAGAGGTTCACATTACTTCTTTGCAGACACGTTGGTGGATACAAGGTTGTTTTTGACCAAAGAAGGAAATACGGTTGAAAATCTACTACTGGTTGGAATTGGCATGGGACAATAAAAAAAGTAATAAATACAATCAGTTTATTTTATTTCCTTATACTTAGCTTAGTTATTTATATCCTAGTTCAGAATTAATGGTGTAAACCAGTGCCTCAGTGATCATTGTCCATGCACCAACCTTCAGTCTTGCCTAAAACTCCATGCTGATCATAGTCACCGGGGGAGATTTATCAAATTGTTGTGTACTAAAGCATAAGTATTAAAAATGGGGCTTTCACCAATGGAAACCAATGGAACCAGCAATGGCATTATATATATATATATATATATATATATATATATATATATATATATATATATATATATATATATATATATGAAGGAATAAGAGATGCACTCTCAGGTCTTGATAAATAATAAATCGGTATTTTATTTTCCAGACAAGGTTAACATTATCCGATCGACGTTTCGACCCCTTAGGGTCTTCCTCAGGATCAATGTACCCCCACAAATATAACAAATATATAGAGAAAGTAAATAATGTACTCACCAATCGTGATACAGTTCCCTCACCTCCGTCGTGTATACCCGGAAGTGTACTCGCGATCATGTGACATAACGTAATTGGCCGTGATTCGTGCGTGCTGACGTGCCAAATCGTTGCTAAGAAACCAGTGTAACAATTGATTGAATAGCGAGTGCATCTCTCCCAGGGCATAGGGGAGAAATATGAATATGTGTGCACAGTATGTGCAATAAAGAATATCTGTAGCAATATCCAAAGCTATACACAGCTATATAAAATAATCCACTAGGTGATCAGTGCATGCTATATATAAACGTGTTGAAGAGTGTGTGAACACAAAATAGGTGAATAAAAACGAAACCCAGTAAGCCGGTGAAAAAATGGTGCTGATCTCCTCTGAAAGATATGTGCAAAATCCTGTGTATATAATGTACCTTATAAATTGTGAAAAACATATACAATATTTCTAAAAATACATATACAATATTTCTAAAAATACAATGAAAGACAGGCATGGTTCAAACATTCTGTATGCAAAGACGACTATAAATGGCATTACTATATGAAAAAATTTTTTTTGAGACTTTAAAAGTAATACAGTTATCCAAATATACCAAAATATACCAAAATAAATCCAAATATAGAGGGAGTCCAACGACCCCCCCAACCATCAACAACTGTTTATCCCTATCGATCTATACAGGCTACGTCTAAAAAGTAGACTAAGAATGAATATTCATAAGCTAAATATTACAATTATTAAATGGATCCATTATCCCATACGCCAAACGGTAAGGAAACATAAGAAACAGGTTGAGCTCTCCATTATAAATGGATAAACACAAGTAAAAAAAAGATGCAAAAAAAAGGAAGAAGAAGAGAGAACAGAAACCAAACAGAAAACAAACAGAAACATCAGGGACAAGTATCCGTCCCGAACCAGAAAAATAAAAAAATAGAAAAGATATAAAGATATAAGGTAGGGGCTGTCCATCCCCGAAGGGATATATCTATAGTTAGACTGCCTCTGATATAGGTACTGGCTAAAGAGACGTAATTCAAACCCTGTGCAGAAGGGATCTGCCCCTAACGGGCACAAGGCTATGTTCACAAATCAAAGAACAAAAATAAACAGCTTATATACACTTAAGGAAAACCGGTAAATATTCAGATTATAAGAACATGGAAAAAACTATGTTCTCATTAAGCCCCTTTGGGGCCATAGTGTCCAATCGGTGTATCCATTGGGCTTCCCGTTGTAACAACATCTTCGATCGGTCACCCCCTCTCGGCATCGGGGGGATGTGATCTATGGCCACAAATCTTAAAGTAGGTAGTCTGTGTTCCATGTTTAAAAAATGTTTGGCAACAGGTTTGTCGCTGTGTTGATCCCTAAATGCCGTCATAATCGTGGATCTGTGTCCTCGTATTCGATCCCGTAGTGTCAAGTCAGTTTTCCCCACGTATGACAGGCCACATGGACAAGTAATCATGTATATGACATGATCAGTGGTACATGTAATGTAATGGGGTATTTTGATTTTTAAGCCACTATGAGGATGGGCAAAGGTTGTACCACTGATCATGTGGCCACAGGTTACACAGCCAGTGCATTTATAGCACCCTTTCTTAGAGATCTGTTTGGTTTTACGGTAACTTGCTACTGGGTCATTCTTCACCAGCAGGTCCTTCAAATTTTTATTTCTTTTGTAGCTTATAATTTTTTCATATAGTAATGCCATTTATAGTCGTCTTTGCATACAGAATGTTTGAACCATGCCTGTCTTTCATTGTATTTTTAGAAATATTGTATATGTATTTTTAGAAATATTGTATATGTTTTTCACAATTTATAAGGTACATTATATACACAGGATTTTGCACATATCTTTCAGAGGAGATCAGCACCATTTTTTCACCGGCTTACTGGGTTTCGTTTTTATTCACCTATTTTGTGTTCACACACTCTTCAACACGTTTATATATAGCATGCACTGATCACCTAGTGGATTATTTTATATAGCTGTGTATAGCTTTGGATATTGCTACAGATATTCTTTATTGCACATACTGTGCACACATATTCATATTTCTCCCCTATGCCCTGGGAGAGATGCACTCGCTATTCAATCAATTGTTACACTGGTTTCTTAGCAACGATTTGGCACGTCAGCACGCACGAATCACGGCCAATTACGTTATGTCACATGATCGCGAGTACACTTCCGGGTATACACGACGGAGGTGAGGGAACTGTATCACGATTGGTGAGTACATTATTTACTTTCTCTATATATTTGTTATATTTGTGGGGGTACATTGATCCTGAGGAAGACCCTAAGGGGTCGAAACGTCGATCGGATAATGTTAACCTTGTCTGGAAAATAAAATACCGATTTATTATTTATCAAGACCTGAGAGTGCATCTCTTATTCCTTCATATATACTCTTCAACGTGGGATAGCACCTAGGCATTTAAACCATTTGTTTTGGAAAGGGTGAGTGCCAAGATACATATTTTCTTCATATATATATATATATATATATATATATATATATATATATATATATATATATGTGTATATATATATATATATATATATATATATATATACACATGCTTTCACTTCTTTTTAGAACTGAACATTTTGATGAATCTCCAACATAGAGTCCAATGTGGAGGGCTGGCTTACTTAACTAACTCAATAAATGTATTGTGTAGTTAGGTTATTAAATGGCACTTCACACCTAATATTACTCTCTTCTCTCCCCATCTTTGTTTTCCCATATCTATATATCCCAACTATCAGATTTTGTTTAGCACCTCAGCAACTCTTTTCCACCTTATTAATACACCAAACATTTTCAATTTTTCTTCCCTGCTATCCCTCCACGTGCACTACTCTCCACTTTTCTCACTTAAGCCTGTGCTCACCACCTCCATCTCCCCTCCTTAGTGACTCAATAAAACAAAATAGAAAATTAGGGAGCTAAACATCACTACTGGCCTCCAGTTGTGTTCACAAATCAACAGCACAAACAAAGGTTTGTGAAAGTCTGTGGTCTTGCAGATTGTTATGATGTCTCCAAAATACTATATATACATATATAGTCCCCCTTCCCCCTATATATATATATATCCCCCCCCCCATAATTATTTTTTTACCCTTAGAATTTTTAAGGAACAGCGTACCTGCCATACTTTATATTGTATTTACTCTGTGTTTTATATATATATATTTCTCAGAGAGGCAGTAGTCATCTAACCATGCATACATCATAAGGGTACTGGGACTAGTCAATACAATATAAAGTATGAAAGGTATGCTGTTCCAATCTAGCATTAAAATTATGAAGTTAAAACATTTTTTTATGGAATGTAATGTTTACTTACAAACTATGATCACACGTTGCATATGCACCAATGAGACTACGTTACTCCCCATTACTCTAATGGAAGGAAGGTGAGGTAATCCACCTCACAAGAAGCAAATCCCAACTTGGACGACAGAAGTAAGGAACCACCCACAAGATGGAAGAACCAGCAAATTTAAATAGCAGCAGAAGGGAAATCAGCAATACCGATTGAAAAAGCCCACAGAACGTGGGCGAAACGCGTCTCGGCTTCGGACTTAAAGCCACATATTGGGACACTCTATTTTACTTGTTTTATATATATTTTTTATTTTATATTTAAGTTTAAATAAATTAGACTTGTATTACTAAGTCCTATTGACTTTCTACTTCTCTCTGCTGCTAAAGAAGGGCAGGTTTCCCCCTATAGAGGCACCCACGCCTATCATCCAGAGCCAGGTTCTCATTGGCTCAGAAAAAGGTGAACACTACCATAACCACTGCGATTTACTTTATTGTCATAACGTAATACACTAGGAAGTCTCCCTTCTTGTTTCTTTTCCTGAGGAAACCAATCCAGACAAAAGGATCCAGTGACCCCATAAGGCACTAACGTGCATACGATTCGAGCCTTTCTTTCTGAGGCTCTAATCCATGTGAGTTTTACCATTTAAAATTTCACTCCAATATATTATCACCTGCGGATTTACACTATATTGTGTTTTATTTTCTTGTTTCCTGTATATGTATCCATACACAGCTGAGCCCTTAACCCTATTTTAAGGTAAGTGTATAATCATAGCGCTCCACTCATTTGAACATTATAACCTGGATGTTATATCCAGACTACACTAGATTCACTCTGGTTTTATATTGGATTTGGTGGGGATAAGAGAGCACCCACTAGAGTGTGCAGCTGCTTTCTAAACTTAACTATATTCATACGCGCACTCTACACAGCTACCTATTTGCATATTTTGTAAACCAATGTATACATGTTTGGGTTATTGCCCTGGGTTTTTTGGGGGGTCAATTCACCAGTGTAACATGGAGAAGAGAAATGTTTCAAAATGTTGATGTGCTTGGTCTCATTTTTTCCCTTTTGAAACAGCATGCAAGGTAAGTGTTTTCTTAATATTTGTGTATGTTCTTGGATGCATTTACAAGAACTGACACTTCTCTGGAAAATATTGAAGATCACCTATTACTTGAGTTAACCTATTTTAATGTGATGCTCTACCTTTTTTTTGTTAAATGTTTATTACAGTCTAGTTCATTAGTTCATTTTTGGCACAGTCGGGGAACACAATGCAGATGAGGAGGAGAGCAGACACAATTTTTCCAGTTTCTCTTATTCTGAAACCTATGGCTTTGCTTTAAAAAATGTAAATAAGCTTTTTAATTGATTTATTATTTTTGGAGAAACCTCCCAAATGTTTTTTTTTTTCTTCAAAATATTAAAATATCAAAAATAGATCATATATATTAATAAATATCCCAATATATCAAACAATATCTAAATATTACAATATATTTAAAAACACTAAATCCTTTTAAAGGTTTATACAAGAGTCCAATTATTTGAAATGCTTAATATTAAATCGGGGCCTCTGCTTAGTGGCAGAAAAGGGTAACATTTGTGGCAATGTTGGACACTGAGTTGAGATGGAAGTACAGGACAGGATAAAGGTGTTTTGATTTCTACTTTTTATTACATTACACAAAATTATTTGTTAAATATAGGAAACAACTAAATCTACTATTAAAAATCCTGGAAAGGAACAGTTCTCTTTTTCAGAATGATAAGACAGGTGGACCACTCAGATAGAGATAGATTAATAAATACAGAAAATAGATAAATATAAAGTTAGTACTGTTAAAATCCAAACGGCTTAGCTCTTAAATATGTCTCTCTAATATTCAAATTACATTCCTATTTGTAACTCAAAATTGAAAACGAGACATGATGTTAGAGGTACAACCTACCTCTGAATAATAATTTGCATAAATGTAGTAAAATATTCCTGATTATTTCTTATGTGAAATTAAATTGAATCTAGTCTCATTAATTACTTTTAGGGAAATATCCAGCATGTAATAAATATACCATTTGATTTGCAAAAATATGTTTAATTGAAACATTTTTTTAAATCCTTTTGGAAAATATAAATATTATTGTAAGAGTGAATATATCTGGAACCAGTACTTACATAATGGTCAAAATTGTTATGATTAACTATTTTTACTGTTCTAATTTAGGTTGAGCAACAAGTGTACGTCTTGACCATGTCTGCATCCTTTGTATTCATATGAATCACTGGTTATTTCTATTAACAGACGCACCTAATTAAGTCTGTAAATTCTTCAGAGTTGGTAATGGTAAGATGTTTAGAATAATTTGTTCTCCTTCACATGAATCCTCAAGGAACTAACTTAGGTAAATAGTGTAATGATGGCTCCTCAAATAAAATAATAAATAAAATGTTGAGTGCTCATCTTTGAGGACATGACATAAATATATATAAAAATAATATATAAAGATAAAATAAAAGGGAGGATGGAGTGATGAAGGGGATGTTACAATAGAGCCACCATGAAAAAGTCACGGTACCTTTGCTTTGGATACCTATCAGTATTGTGCTTTATTTCTTCTGTTGCCTGTTATGTACTGAATTTAAGGTCAATAGGATACCTTCATCTAAAACAGAATTTTGCATAAATGGTCCCATATGTAAAGTACTGTAAAGTGTGTGAAGTACTGTGTATCAAGAATATTAATACCTAATGAATAAGCTAACACTTAATATAATATTATTAAGAATTCGTTTTGGAAGTTTGTGTCAGGGCTCCGCGGGCAGCGGTGAGGGGAGGCTGCAATCCTCTCGCAGCACTCACCCTCGGTCTGTCGCCGCCCGCGGTCCCCTCTCCCTGTAGCGGATTGGTACCGCGCTGTCCCACAACATGTATGAGAATAAGTGTATTTAGTCATATTGCTGGTTTAATGTGTGTGAACATGTATAGAAATCATGGTATCCGGTTATATTGACAGTTAAATGTATATAAAGAACTGTATTCCTCTAGTTGTTCGGTAGAATCATTCAAATAAAACAAGGGAATGAAACTACCGAACAACCAGACCACCCTGTGTAAAGTGTGCCTTCAATTACCGTTTGCAACAATGTTGCAAACGGGTAATTACCTATTCATGCAGTGTGGTCTTTGTTCTCTGGGTGGCCGCCATTCGGGATGCGAACACGTGGCGGCGGCCATCTTGGACTGCCGAACAGCGGTGTTTTGCCGTCGAGTGTCTGGAACCAAAATCGGACACTTGACTAGGCAAACACTGCTGAGACCTCCAGACTCCTAATACTTCGTGGGGAAACTACCGAACGGCCCGCCGTTCGGTAGAAAGAACCCCACAAACTAGGGGATTCATCCGAATCCCCGTCAGGCCACTTAACAGTAATATTTCACCCCTTTGCATTCGCCTGTTTGTGACCGACCGCAGGGCCAGAATACATGGAACTGTTTTCGGATACTTTACCTCTGCGGTCGGTCCAAACTTCAAAGTCCCATAACTCCCGAACGCTTTATCCGAATGGGCTAATTTTAAAGTATGTTGGTCCCCCAGAATAGAGCTATCTGGGGATGTTGGATTTGTGGATGTACCCCAAGTATTTAGGGTACATCCAAAACTCGGGGAAAACTGTGTACACGATAAGGGGATTATGATGCTAGAGGAGGGGAGGAGATCTGTGGGAGGTTACTGCTTGTAGATTGGATAATGTCTTAAGTGATATAACCTCCTCCCTTGCATGGGAGAGGGCTTTATAAGGAACTGTGAAATAAAGCTAGTTAGTTCTACTCCTGAAACTGTGTGTCGTCCAGTTATTGGGATTGCGATGGGGATATTGCTGTATTACTCTACCTGCTGGAAACCTTGCCTGTGGACTTAACATCACCTTGTTCCTGAGCCTCACTGGGATCTCTAGTGGAGAATAGCTGTGCAAGATCGGCTCTCCGCTACATTGGTTGGCAGCGCTGGGATCCAAACTCACAGAGGAACAAGCGTAAATGGAGTACGGATGGAGATTGATTTTTCTGCGCTAAAACGCTCCACGCTAAAGGACCTCCTAGAGGCAAGGGGTATACAAGCCAGCAATAAGAAGAAAGCAGTACTTGTTACAGAACTCATGGCAGAGTACAGAATGGAGGGCGATTCAGTTCCGGCACAGAGGGAGCCGGGAGGAACACCACAAGGATCGGAATTCCAGAGGCAGGTTCAGTTCAGGCTATCCCTTTATGGGGAAAACCCCCCAGCAGAAATTGTTACCAGGACAATGGCCGAGGTACAAGAATTCATCCTAAGGACACAGGCACCAGAACAAAGCTCTGCAATTAATGTGCCACAGGAAGGTAAGCCTAAAATACCGTACCAGGCTTTTAAAACATATGTGGAGGCAGAGGAAGATATAGACGCTTTCCTGCAAGACTTTGAGAGACTGTGTGCACTGCATAAAATTAACGCAGAGGACTGGGTACCTATTTTGGCCGGAAGGTTAACCGGGAGGGCAGCAGAGGCATATCGGACTGTACCTAATGACGAAATAAGGAATTACAGTAAAGTGAAAGAAATTATACTCGCCAGGTATGCTATAACACCCGAGGCATACCGGCGGAGGTTCCGGGAGAAAGCAGAGAAGGACTCGCACAGAGAGTGGGCATGCCGATTACAGGGGGCAGCACTCGGGTGGGTGCAAGCTAGCAAGGCACGTTCTATGGAGGATGTAATACAGATGTTGCTGATGGAGCAGTTCTATGAGGGAGTAACCAGTGAGGTCCAGGAATGGGTAAGGGACAGAAACCCTACTTCCCTCACCGAGGCTGCTAGGAAAGCGGATGACTACCTGGATGCACGCAGGTCACAAAAACCTGCAGCTCCAAAAGCAACCTTTAAAACATTCGGGGGAACCACCTACACCCCAGCTCCACCGAGACCACTACCACCACCACCACCACCCGCTGCACAGCCCCGGTTCCGACAACCCACCGCTGGCCCCTGTCATCACTGCCAGAAGTGGGGACATTATAAAAGGGAATGCCCACAGCTACGGGACCGTTCCACCTGGATTCGTCCAGGCCCACCTCCACCCAGGGCGGCCGCAGCCCACCACTACCAGGACCTAGTTACCACCCCGTATGGTTCCGCAGTCCCCATTACTACTGTGGAACAATGGGAGGTCCTGCACGAGGCAGATCCTGTCCAGGCCAATGTGGATAATCTACGGCACCATCGACAGACGGTATATCTGAATGGTACAGCAGTCCGGGGATTACGAGATTCGGGAGCCACCATCACTTTGGTACAGAGCCACCTGATTTCAGATCAGGCAAAACTGAACAAAACTGTTGCCGTCCGGGTAGCTGGGGGAGCAGTGTACCGGCTACCTACAGCAAGGGTACATTTACATTGGGGAGCGGGGGCAGGGGAAGTGGAGGTGGGATTGATGCCGCATTTACCGGCGGAGGTTTTATTGGGGAACGATCTGGGGAGGCTCACTTCTGCTTTTGAGCCCCAGTCGCCCACCACAGGGGAGGTCAACCCTGTAGTCACCCGACAACAGGCCCGCACCCAGGACCACAACACACTGCCGGAGGTCCAGGTAAGCAACCCTACCCCCCCCTAGAATGTGTCCCCTGGGCTCCACCTAATGAATTTGTAGCTGAAGTCGCAACAGACCCCACGCTTCAGGTGTATAGGGACAAGGTTGGCACGGG
Organism: Pelobates fuscus; assembly: GCF_036172605.1. NCBI lineage: Eukaryota > Metazoa > Chordata > Amphibia > Anura > Pelobatidae > Pelobates > Pelobates fuscus. The sequence goes on along the minus strand of NC_086321.1, from coordinate 38,468,556 downwards.
TTCCCCCGGGGCGGAGGGAGAGAGGTTTATCTGGGATAAACAACTTTTGTACAGGGAAACAAGCAAACAGATTACGGGGTTAGACCCGATAGCGAGGAGACAATTAGTGGTACCACAGCGGTACCGGGCTGAATTACTCCGGATAGCGCATGATATTCCGCTATCCGGACATCTAGGGGTTAGTCGCACCAGGTACAGACTAACCCAGAGTTTCTTCTGGCCAGGGATTAGCCAGGAAGTACGCAGATATTGCACGACTTGCAATACCTGCCAGAGAGTGGGAAAAAGGGGGGATCGCAGGAAGGCTAAACTTCACCCCTTACCCATAATAGAGGAACCTTTTAGCCGAATAGCGGTGGATCTGATAGGCCCCCTCAATAAAGCTAGCCCGTCAGGAAAACGGTATATTTTAACGGTAGTAGATTATGCCACCAGGTATCCAGAAGCAGTGGCTCTGACCAACATCCACGCTGAGACGGTCGCGGATGCCCTCATGCGGATATTCTCCCGGATGGGATTACCCAGGGAGATTATCTCGGATCAGGGTACCCAGTTTACCGCAGAATTCACCCAACACCTCTGGAGGATCTGTGGCATTAAGCCTATTATCAGTGCCCCTTACCACCCCCAGACGAACGGGCTCTGCGAACGATTCAATGGTACCTTGAAGCAGATGCTCCGAACCTTCGCAGAGACCCACAAGGACTGGGAACGATTCCTGCCGCACCTCCTATTCGCATACCGGGAGGTGCCGCAGGAATCCACAGGGTTCTCCCCGTTTGAATTATTGTTTGGATGGAGGGTCCGAGGCCCATTAGATCTTATTAGAGAGCATTGGGAGGGAGACCGGAGCACAGATGGCACTCCCATCATACCATATGTGTTGGCCTTTCGGGACCGCCTAGAAGCGTTGACCAAGACGGTAAGGGAAAACCTTCAGGAGGCCCAGACCCGCCAGCGTACATGGTATGATCGGGGAGCCAGGGACCGTAGCTTTCAGGTCGGGCAGAAAGTACTAATTTTAAAACCTGTCCGACATGATAAGTTACAGGCCGCCTGGCAGGGCCCATATAAGGTGGTGGAGCAAAGATGTGATACCACCTATATTATCGGCCCCTGCACAGGGACTGGGGGGCGACGCATGCTCCATGTGAACATGCTGAAGCCCTACCACGAGCGTACTGAGGAGGTAACCGCCATCTGTGCCCCTAACACGGAAGAGTTTGACAGCTTACCCCTCCCCGATTTGCTGGGGGATGGGCAGTTGTCCGGGGATTTAGGGGAGGTTGCGCTGGGAGATCGGCTGAGCCCACAGGAGCGGATCGAGGTACAGCAACTATTAGAAGAGAAACGCGACACGTTCTCTAATGTACCTGGATACACGCCTCTGTCAACTCACCGGGTCGAGACCCAAGGGCAACTACCCATGCGCCAGACGCCATACCGCATTCCAGAAGCGGTACGGGCAAACATGCGTAAGGAGATCGACGAAATGCTCCAACTGGGGGTGATTGAACCCTCAGACAGTCCTTGGGCATCTCCTGTAGTCCTCGTACCAAAGCGAGACGGTACGACCCGCTTCTGCGTGGACTATAGGAGATTGAACGAGAAGACTGTATCCGACGCCTATCCGATGCCCCGGATAGACGAGTTACTGGACAGAATGGCCAGGGGCCAATACCTCACCACTATTGACTTGTGTAAAGGGTATTGGCAAATCCCCCTGGCCCCAGACGCCATCCCGAAGTCGGCCTTTGTCACCCCATTTGGCTATCCCGAAGTCGGCCTTTGTCACCCCGTTTAAGGTCATGCCATTTGGGATGAAAAACGCCCCAGCCACCTTCCAAAGGATGGTGGATCGACTCCTGGATGGATTTCAGGACTATACCTGTGCCTACCTGGACGATATTGCCATTTTTAGCAATACGTGGCAGGAACATTTAGCTCACATAGGAGCTGTGCTAGATAGGATAAGGGAAGCAGGTTTGACCTTGAAGCCGGCCAAGTGTAGTATCGGAATGGCTGAGGTACAATACCTGGGACATAGAGTAGGGTGCGGTAAACAGAAACCCGAACCCGCCAAAGTAGAGGCTGTAGCCCAGTGGCCCACCCCTAGGACTAAGACCCAGGTTTTAGCGTTTCTAGGGACAGCAGGGTATTACAGGAAGTTTGTTCCCAATTATAGCGCCCTGGCCAAACCCCTCACTGACCTGACCCGTAAGAACCTTCCCCGCCAAGTAAACTGGACCCCGGAGTGTGAGCAGGCATTCCAACAATTGAAAAATGCACTGATAAATGCCCCTGTCTTGGCAGCTCCCAATCCAACTAAACGTTTTCTTGTTCACACAGACGCTTCTATGTTTGGATTGGGGGCAGTACTGAGTCAAGTCGGGGCCGATGGCGGAGAACATCCAGTGGCTTACATCAGTCGCAAACTGTTACCTCGAGAAGTAAGCTACGCCGCCATCGAAAAGGAATGCCTGGCTGTGGTGTGGGCCCTAAAGAAACTGCAACCCTATTTATATGGACAGCCCTTTTCCTTGCTCACGGATCACAACCCGTTAGTCTGGCTGAACCGGGTGGCTGGGGACAACGCCAGGCTGCTGCGCTGGAGTTTGGCGCTACAGCCTTTTGACTTTAATATCCAGTACCGGCCGGGTAAGCAGAATGGAAATGCTGATGGGTTGTCAAGACAAACTGACTTAGAGAAATGATCCGTGAGCCCCCGGACATCCCCAAGCCGATCCGTGTTGGATCAGACTGTGTATGCCGGCTTGTGGGCAAGGGGGAGCAGTGTAGCGGATTGGTACCGGGCTGTCCCACAACATGTATGAGAATAAGTGTATTTAGTCATATTGCTGGTTTAATGTGTGTGAACATGTATAGAAATCATGGTATCCGGTTATATTGACAGTTAAATGTATATAAAGAACTGTATTCCTCTAGTTGTTCGGTAGAATCATTCAAATAAAACAAGGGAATGAAACTACCGAACAACCAGACCACCCTGTGTAAAGTGTGCCTTCAATTACCGTTTGCAACAATGTTGCAAACGGGTAATTACCTATTCATGCAGTGTGGTCTTTGTTCTCTGGGTGGCCGCCATTCGGGATGCGAACACGTGGCGGCGGCCATCTTGGACTGCCGAACAGCGGTGTTTTGCCGTCGAGTGTCTGGAACCAAAATCGGACACTTGACTAGGCAAACACCGCTGAGACCTCCAGACTCCTAATACTTCGTGGGGAAACTACCGAACGGCCCGCCGTTCGGTAGAAAGAACCCCACAAACTAGGGGATTCATCCGAATCCCCGTCAGGCCACTTAACAGTAATATTTCACCCCTTTGCATTCGCCTGTTTGTGACCGACCGCAGGGCCAGAATACATGGAACTGTTTTCGGATACTTTACCTCTGCGGTCGGTCCAAACTTCAAAGTCCCATAACTCCCGAACGCTTTATCCGAATGGGCTAATTTTAAAGTATGTTGGTCCCCCAGAATAGAGCTATCTGGGGATGTTGGATTTGTGGATGTACCCCAAGTATTTAGGGTACATCCAAAACTCGGGGAAAACTGTGTACACGATAAGGGGATTATGATGCTAGAGGAGGGGAGGAGATCTGTGGGAGGTTACTGCTTGTAGATTGGATAATGTCTTAAGTGATAGAACCCCCTCCCTTGCATGGGAGAGGGCTTTATAAGGAACTGTGAAATAAAGCTAGTTAGTTCTACTCCTGAAACTGTGTGTCGTCCAGTTATTGGGATTGCGATGGGGATATTGCTGTATTACTCTACCTGCTGGAAACCTTGCCTGTGGACTTAACATCACCTTGTTCCTGAGCCTCACTGGGATCTCTAGTGGAGAATAGCTGTGCAAGATCGGCTCTCCGCTACACTCCCCTTACCGATAAGCGAGCGGCGTCCTCTCCTCTTGACACGCCGCTCGCGTCCTCCTCTCCTCCTCCCAGCGGCAGCATGTCTAACACTGCACGCTGGGAGCCGGCACTATTATCTAAGCGCCGGGGTCACTCACGTGACCCGGCGTTAAAAAGGGAGGCAGATAAGTTACCTCCACACCGTGAGTATGACTGTGCCATTAATCTATTACCGGGTACTATGCCTCCTAGGGGTAAGGTCTACCCTCTTTCTGAGAAAGAGAACCAGGTCATGGAGGAGTACATACGGGAAGCCTTAACTAAAGGATTTATTAGAAGGTCCTCCTCTCCGGCTGGTGCTGGTTTCTTTTTTGTGGCGAAAAAGGAGGGCGATTTGAGACCGTGTATAGATTACAGAGCACTAAACAATATAACGATTAAAAATTCCTATCCGATCCCTCTCATTACGGAGTTGTTTGATCGTGTCAAAGGTTCTAGATGTTTTACAAAACTAGACCTCAGGGGGGCTTATAACCTTGTTCGTATCAAGGAGAACGATGAATGGAAAACGGCGTTCAATACACGCAGTGGGCATTACGAGTATCTAGTCATGCCTTTTGGATTGTGTAATGCTCCTGCCGTATTTCAGGATCTCATAAACGATGTCCTTAGAGACCTACTGCATGTCTGTGCAGTAGTCTACCTTGATGACATACTGGTATATTCTCCGGATTTGGAGACACATCATACTCATGTTAGGATGGTGCTTAAAAGGTTGTTGCAGAATGGTCTTTATTGTAAATTAGAGAAATGCTTATTCGACCAAACTTCTGTACAATTTCTGGGTTATGTTATTTCTGAACAAGGATTCAGTATGGATCCTTCAAAATTGGAAGCTATACTGTCCTGGCCCCTTCCCCAAGGACTTAAGGCTATACAGCGATTTATAGGGTTTGTAAATTATTATAGAAAGTTTGTTAAAAACTTCTCATCCATTATTTCCCCTATCACTAAACTGACAAAAAAGGGTTTACACCCCAGGGTTTGGAATCCTAATGCTATTGTGGCCTTCGAGACTCTAAAAAAGGCATTTGCCACTGCCCCTGTGTTACGCCATCCTGATCCTTCCCTTCCCTTTGTACTGGAAGTAGACGCCTCTGAATCAGGTATAGGAGCAGTGTTGTCACAAAGACAATCGTATGACGAACCCCTCCATCCCTGTGGTTACTTTTCAAAACGCTTGTCAGAGTCTGAAAAGAATTACGACGTTGGGAACAGGGAATTATTAGCTATAGTGATGGCATTTAAAGAATGGAGGTACTTGTTAGAGGGAGCTAGACACAAGATTCTGGTTATAACTGATCATAAAAATCTATCCTACATCGCAGATGCTAAGAGGTTATCCTCTCGTCAGGCTAGATGGTCTTTGTTTCTCTCACGTTTTCAGTACATAATCACATACAGGCCTGGTTATCGAAATGTCAAGGCTGATGCCATCTACCGCCAGTACGAACCTGTAGATTCTATTACCTCCACTCCTGAGCCCATTGTACCCACAATTAATATAATAGCTACTACCAAGACTTACAAGGGTCTTTTCCAACAGTTTTGGTGGCCCTCACTCAAAAAAGACGTGGTAGATTACGTGCAGGCTTGCCGTGTCTGTACACAGTGTAAGTCCCCTAATGTTAAACCCCTGGGACTCCTTATGCCCCTATCTGTACCCAAGAAACCGTGGACACACTTATCCATGGACTTTATTGTGGATCTTCCTTCATCTGATGGACAGACAGTAATCTTGACTGTAACTGATAGGTTCTCCAAAATGGCGCACTTCATTCCGCTGAAGAAGCTACCTTCTGCGGTTCAGTTGGCTCAGGTGTTTGCCAAAGAAGTGTTCCGCTTGCATGGTATACCCCAAGATATCGTATCTGACAGGGGCCCTCAGTTTGTCTCCCGGTTTTGGAGAGGCTTTTGTGCTGAGTTGGGGGTCTCCTTATCGTTTGCTTCCTCCTATCATCCGCAATCTAATGGAGCTGCCGAACGAGCAAATCAGTCTGTGGAGTTGTATTTACACTGTTTCACGAATGCACACCAGGACAACTGGTCCCATCTCCTTCCCTGGGCTGAGTTTGCCAGGAACACTGTGTCTCATTCTTCTACTGGCGTAAGTCCTTTTATGGTGGCTTATAGGTTCCAACCCGCTGTCCTTCCCGGTGTGTTCTCCAACAAGGGAATGCCCGCTTTGGACGAGCACCTCGCCTCCTTACGGAAGATGTGGGATCAGGTCCATACTGCTCTTTGTCGTGCTGCTGCTACTCAAAAGAGATTTGCTGATCGTCGCAGATGTGCGGCTCCTTCTTATGCTCCGGGTGATAGGGTTTGGTTGTCCTCTAGGAATCTCCGCCTTAAGGTTCCCTCGATGAAGTTCGCGCCCAAGTTCCTTGGTCCCTATAAGGTGTTGCGTAGGGTGAATCCTGTGTCTTACTCCCTGGCCTTGCCCCCTTCCATGCGCATACCTAACACCTTTCACACCTCCCTTTTGAAGCCCTTGCTCTGTAATCGGTTCTCTGGGTCTCTCAGGCGTTCCGATGCCCCCCCGCGCGGTCTCTAGTGACGTATATGAGGTGGCTGCTCTCCTTGATTCTCGTTTCTCTCGAGGTCGGTTGCAGTATCTGGTTGATTGGAAGGGTTACGGCCCGGAGGAGCGGTTGTGGGTTTCTGTCTCTGACTTGGACGCGCCCTCTTTGATCCGCTCCTTTCATGCGCGGTTTCCTTTGAAGCCTTCGGCTTCCCGCCCTCTGGGCGGTCTTCGAGGGGGGGGTTATGTCAGGGCTCCGCGGGCAGCGGTGAGGGGAGGCTGCAATCCTCTCGCAGCACTCACCATCGGTCCGTCGCTGCCCGCGGTCCCCTCTCCCCTTACCGATAAGCAAGCGGCGTCCTCTCCTCTTGACACGCCGCTCGCGTCCTCCTCTCCTCCTCCCAGCGGCAGCATGTCTAACGCTGCACGCTGGGAGCCGGCACTATTATCTAAGCGCTGGGGTCACTCACGTGACCCGGCGTTAAAGCTACAGTGCAACAAACACAGTGGGGGGTATAGATATCCCCCACGTGTGTTTGTTAATACTGATTGGTGGTTAGCCAATCAGGATTCAGGCTAGGATTTAAATACTTACCTTTCCTGTCTATCTGTGCCCTGTTGTGGTCTTTGCTTTATAGTATTGATTCTGAACGTGTGCTTTCTGGTTACGTACTCTCTGGCTTGTTATACTGACTTTGTGACTTTCTCCTACCCTTTGACCTCGGCTTGTTTCTAGTGATTCTGTTTTCTGGTTCCCCTTACTCGGCTTATCTCCTGACTATTCTGTGTGTGCTTAGCCCGGCCACTCTAAGGACCGGTACTGCACACTTTCTGTTTGTGTGTCTGTGTGTGTGTTAGCGTGTTGGGTTCCCCAGTATCGTGACAGTTTGTTTCTTACCACTAGACTTGTGCACAATGGAAAAATTTAATTTTAACCAAATCACTTCTGCCGAAAATAAAAAAAATCTTGGGACAGCTGAATTTTGGCCGTATGGCAGACCAGCTGAAATTTGTTAACAAAGAAAAAATTGTAAAAAAGAATCAGACAAACCAAAAGACATGAAAATGGGACAGTCAGTATACTGTAAATAAAACCCATATATTATAAATATATAGATATATTTTCCAACAATTTGGTTCACAGATCAAGATGAGGAACAGTAAAAAAACATATTTTTACATTGTTGTGACGGAGCTCCCTGTACCCCGGCTGGGTACCTCCGCCAAGCACGCTTCCTAGCTATCACCAGGACACCAGTAGTGCTTTAGCCCCTAGCCGCTTCTGCTTGGCTGGGTTCTCTCCGTAGCTTCCTGCCCTGGAATAGAGTTCTGGGTACAGCTCTAAGTGATTATGCTCTTGTGCAGAGAGTATAACTGTATAGCTAGTCCACCCTTCACTAGTCGAGACTAAGTGAAGGGTGGAAATGAACTGATTTATTCAGGAAAGGCACACAGGATTTATACACTGAACCCCAGCATGGGGTCTCTATTGTATTTACATAACCACCTCACCCAGGCGTCTCTGTGTCCAGGAGATAATTGAGTTGATAACCTTTAAACTAATAACCTCCAGGAAACAGAGGGTACAACACACAAACCCCCAAAAATACACTCAATACAGTAAATTACCCCCACATGTCCTATACCCTCGGATAGCTATCATCTGAGAGCCCAAGTTGTACGAATAGCGCTCAGATCCATGCAGTGTAGTTAAATTGGCCCTGGGGTAAAGTTCTGACCAGCCGCACAAGTGGTCCCTGCTTAAAATAGTTCCAGAGCGTTTGGTGCTTTTGCTGGACAGCTGTTGGGGGCTCCTGTGCACAAAACAAAAGGTGCTCCCCCATGGCTCTCATGGAGAGACTGTTCCCACAGTCTCAGGCACCATCCCTCCAAAAAGCGCTCACCTGGCAAGTCAGCAAGGGGGTCATTACAGTGGGTCAAGATGACCGGGAACCGCAAAGTCAAGGGGCCAAGTACCACTGAAATTTGTTTGCAGGTTTATATGTCCGAACAACCGCCGAGTATTCAGGTGAATTCAGGAGAGCGAAGGTACCAAACCAGGGAAACCTCTCTTGAGGAGGCCGGGCTGGTAACTCCCGAATGGGATCTTCAAATACAGTCCATAGTCTTTGAGCAGGAGGCTAGCTAGCATGCTCCTACAGGAGCTAGTGGCATAGGCACATTTGCCACAATTGTGTATTATATATTTATATATATTTAATATATAGAAATCTAGATTTTTTTAATACACCTATTTGTTTTCCTGTGTGGTCACTTCTCACGTGATCTGTGAACAAAATCAACATTTATTGCTGTCCTCTATCTATTAATAATTGTATTCATTATTTGTTTCCCATCAATCATTAGTTTTTTTGGCGCAGGTGGAATTCCTAATAATGAGTCAAAATAAACATGCGCGTCCATAAGTAAATATAGATTAATTTTTTTTTACATCTTCCTTCTATCTTCCCTCTGCTGGGAGCCGGCACTATTATCTAAGCGCCGGGGTCACTCACGTGACCCGGCGTTAAAAAGGGAGGCAGATAAGTTACCTCCACACCGTGAGTATGACTGTGCCATTAATCTATTACCGGGTACTATGCCTCCTAGGGGTAAGGTCTACCCTCTTTCTGAGAAAGAGAACCAGGTCATGGAGGAGTACATACGGGAAGCCTTAACTAAAGGATTTATTAGAAGGTCCTCCTCTCCGGCTGGTGCTGGTTTCTTTTTTGTGGCGAAAAAGGAGGGCGATTTGAGACCGTGTATAGATTACAGAGCACTAAACAATATAACGATTAAAAATTCCTATCCGATCCCTCTCATTACGGAGTTGTTTGATCGTGTCAAAGGTTCTAGATATTTTACAAAACTAGACCTCAGGGGGGCTTATAACCTTGTTCGTATCAAGGAGAACGATGAATGGAAAACGGCGTTCAATACACGCAGTGGGCATTACGAGTATCTAGTCATGCCTTTTGGATTGTGTAATGCTCCTGCCGTATTTCAGGATCTCATAAACGATGTCCTTAGAGACCTACTGCATGTCTGTGCAGTAGTCTACCTTGATGACATACTGGTATATTCTCCGGATTTGGAGACACATCATACTCATGTTAGGATGGTGCTTAAAAGGTTGTTGCAGAATGGTCTTTATTGTAAATTAGAGAAATGCTTATTCGACCAAACTTCTGTACAATTTCTGGGTTATGTTATTTCTGAACAAGGATTCAGTATGGATCCTTCAAAATTGGAAGCTATACTGTCCTGGCCCCTTCCCCAAGGACTTAAGGCTAAACAGCGATTTATAGGGTTTGTAAATTATTATAGAAAGTTTGTTAAAAACTTCTCATCCATTATTTCCCCTATCACTAAACTGACAAAAAAGGGTTTACACCCCAGGGTTTGGAATCCTAATGCTATTGTGGCCTTCGAGACTCTAAAAAAGGCATTTGCCACTGCCCCTGTGTTACACCATCCTGATCCTTCCCTTCCCTTTGTACTGGAAGTAGACGCCTCTGAATCAGGTATAGGAGCAGTGTTGTCACAAAGACAATCATATGACGAACCCCTCCATCCCTGTGGTTACTTTTCAAAACGCTTGTCAGAGTCTGAAAAGAATTACGACGTTGGGAACAGGGAATTATTAGCTATAGTGATGGCATTTAAAGAATGGAGGTACTTGTTAGAGGGAGCTAGACACAAGATTCTGGTTATAACTGATCATAAAAATCTATCCTACATCGCAGATGCTAAGAGGTTATCCTCTCGTCAGGCTAGATGGTCTTTGTTTCTCTCACGTTTTCAGTACATAATCACATACAGGCCTGGTTATCGAAATGTCAAGGCTGATGCCATCTACCGCCAGTACGAACCTGTAGATTCTATTACCTCCACTCCTGAGCCCATTGTACCCACAATTAATATAATAGCTACTACCCGTTTGGTTATCTCATCTCTTTTTCTTGATGGTATCAAGTCATACCAATCCCAAGCACCCTCTGAGACTCCTACTGGTAAGCTGTACGTGAAAGTAAAAGACAGAAAGAAGTTGTTAACTTTATTTCACACAGCCAAAACGGCCGGTCATCCAGGGGTTACCAAGACTTACAAGGGTCTTTTCCAACAGTTTTGGTGGCCCTCACTCAAAAAAGACGTGGTAGATTACGTGCAGGCTTGCCGTGTCTGTACACAGTGTAAGTCCCCTAATGTTAAACCCCTGGGACTCCTTATGCCCCTATCTGTACCCAAGAAACCGTGGACACACTTATCCATGGACTTTATTGTGGATCTTCCTTCATCTGATGGACAGACAGTAATCTTGACTGTAACTGATAGGTTCTCCAAAATGGCGCACTTCATTCCGCTGAAGAAGCTACCTTCTGCGGTTCAGTTGGCTCAGGTGTTTGCCAAAGAAGTGTTCCGCTTGCATGGTATACCACAAGATATCGTATCTGACAGGGGCCCTCAGTTTGTCTCCCGGTTTTGGAGAGGCTTTTGTGCTGAGTTGGGGGTCTCCTTATCGTTTGCTTCCTCCTATCATCCGCAATCTAATGGAGCTGCCGAACGAGCAAATCAGTCTGTGGAGTTGTATTTACACTGTTTCACGAATGCACACCAGGACAACTGGTCCCATCTCCTTCCCTGGGCTGAGTTTGCCAGGAACACTGTGTCTCATTCTTCTACTGGCGTAAGTCCTTTTATGGTGGCTTATGGGTTCCAACCCGCTGTCCTTCCCGGTGTGTTCTCCAACAAGGGAATGCCCGCTTTGGACGAGCACCTCGCCTCCTTACGGAAGATGTGGGATCAGGTCCATACTGCTCTTTGTCGTGCTGCTGCTACTCAAAAGAGATTTGCTGATCGTCGCAGATGTGCGGCTCCTTCTTATGCTCCGGGTGATAGGGTTTGGTTGTCCTCTAGGAATCTCCGCCTTAAGGTTCCCTCGATGAAGTTCGCGCCCAAGTTCCTTGGTCCCTATAAGGTGTTGCGTAGGGTGAATCCTGTGTCTTACTCCCTGGCCTTGCCCCCTTCCATGCGCATACCTAACACCTTTCACACCTCCCTTTTGAAGCCCTTGCTCTGTAATCGGTTCTCTGGGTCTCTCAGGCGTTCCGATGCCCCCCCGCGCGGTCTCTAGTGACGTATATGAGGTGGCTGCTCTCCTTGATTCTCGTTTCTCTCGAGGTCGGTTGCAGTATCTGGTTGATTGGAAGGGTTACGGCCCGGAGGAGCGGTTGTGGGTTTCTGTCTCTGACTTGGACGCGCCCTCTTTGATCCGCTCCTTTCATGCGCGGTTTCCTTTGAAGCCTTCGGCTTCCCGCCCTCTGGGCGGTCTTCGAGGGGGGGGTTATGTCAGGGCTCCGCGGGCAGCGGTGAGGGGAGGCTGCAATCCTCTCGCAGCACTCACCATCGGTCCGTCGCCGCCCGCGGTCCCCTCTCCCCTTACCGATAAGCGAGCGGCGTCCTCTCCTCTTGACACGCCGCTCGCGTCCTCCTCTCCTCCTCCCAGCGGCAGCATGTCTAACGCTGCACGCTGGGAGCCGGCACTATTATCTAAGCGCCGGGGTCACTCACGTGACCCGGCGTTAAAGCTACAGTGCAACAAACACAGTGGGGGGTATAGATATCCCCCACGTGTGTTTGTTAATACTGATTGGTGGTTAGCCAATCAGGATTCAGGCTAGGATTTAAATACTTACCTTTCCTGTCTATCTGTGCCCTGTTGTGGTCTTTGCTTTATAGTATTGATTCTGAACGTGTGCTTTCTGGTTACGTACTCTCTGGCTTGTTATACTGACTTTGTGACTTTCTCCTACCCTTTGACCTCGGCTTGTTTCTCGTGATTCTGTTTTCTGGTTCCCCTTACTCGGCTTATCTCCTGACTATTCTGTGTGTGCTTAGCCCGGCCACTCTAAGGACCGGTACTGCACACTTTCTGTTTGTGTGTCTGTGTGTGTGTTAGCGTGTTGGGTTCCCCAGTATCGTGACAGTTTGTTTCTTACCACTAGACTTGTGCACAATGGAAAAATTTAATTTTAACCAAATCACTTCTGCCGAAAATAAAAAAAATCTTGGGACAGCTGAATTTTGGCCGTATGGCAGACCAGCTGAAATTTGTTAACAAAGAAAAAATTGTAAAAAAGAATCAGACAAACCAAAAGACATGAAAATGGGACAGTCAGTATACTGTAAATAAAACCCATATATTATAAATATATAGATATATTTTCCAACAATTTGGTTCACAGATCAAGATGAGGAACAGTAAAAAAACATATTTTTACATTGTTGTGACGGAGCTCCCTGTACCCCGGCTGGGTACCTCCGCCAAGCACGCTTCCTAGCTATCACCAGGACACCAGTAGTGCTTTAGCCCCTAGCCGCTTCTGCTTGGCTGGGTTCTCTCCGTAGCTTCCTGCCCTGGAATAGAGTTCTGGGTACAGCTCTAAGTGATTATGCTCTTGTGCAGAGAGTATAACTGTATAGCTAGTCCACCCTTCACTAGTCGAGACTAAGTGAAGGGTGGAAATGAACTGATTTATTCAGGAAAGGCACACAGGATTTATACACTGAACCCCAGCATGGGGTCTCTATTGTATTTACATAACCACCTCACCCAGGCGTCTCTGTGTCCAGGAGATAATTGAGTTGATAACCTTTAAACTAATAACCTCCAGGAAACAGAGGGTACAACACACAAACCCCCAAAAATACACTCAATACAGTAAATTACCCCCACATGTCCTATACCCTCGGATAGCTATCATCTGAGAGCCCAAGTTGTACGAATAGCGCTCAGATCCATGCAGTGTAGTTAAATTGGCCCTGGGGTAAAGTTCTGACCAGCCGCACAAGTGGTCCCTGCTTAAAATAGTTCCAGAGCGTTTGGTGCTTTTGCTGGACAGCTGTTGGGGGCTCCTGTGCACAAAACAAAAGGTGCTCCCCCATGGCTCTCATGGAGAGACTGTTCCCACAGTCTCAGGCACCATCCCTCCAAAAAGCGCTCACCTGGCAAGTCAGCAAGGGGGTCATTACAGTGGGTCAAGATGACCGGGAACCGCAAAGTCAAGGGGCCAAGTACCACTGAAATTTGTTTGCAGGTTTATATGTCCGAACAACCGCCGAGTATTCAGGTGAATTCAGGAGAGTGAAGGTACCAAACCAGGGAAACCTCTCTTGAGGAGGCCGGGCTGGTAACTCCCGAATGGGATCTTCAAATACAGTCCATAGTCTTTGAGCAGGAGGCTAGCTAGCATGCTCCTACAGGAGCTAGTGGCATAGGCACATTTGCCACAATTGTGTATTATATATTTATATATATTTAATATATAGAAATCTAGATTTTTTTAATACACCTATTTGTTTTCCTGTGTGGTCACTTCTCACGTGATCTGTGAACAAAATCAACATTTATTGCTGTCCTCTATCTATTAATAATTGTATTCATTATTTGTTTCCCATCAATCATTAGTTTTTTTGGCGCAGGTGGAATTCCTAATAATGAGTCAAAATAAACATGCGCGTCCATAAGTAAATATAGATTAATTTTTTTTTACATCTTCCTTCTATCTTCCCTCTGTTGGTCACTTCTCACTTAATCTGTGAATAAAATTAACATGCAGTGACTATCCCTTCAGTCATCTTTTTTTTAACATCAATCATCTCTTTTTTTTGCGGTAAAAGCAGAATGCTGAATCTTTAACCTAAATGAACATTCTTGGACGTTGCTCATTTTGTTTGGTTTATAATTCGGGTACATTTTGACTCCAGAGTTCAGGAATTTAAACGATCACTCAATCAGCCCAAATTTGCACGACTTGCAGTTTGTAACAAAATTATTCTTCAAGTGTATTTATCACATTTATCCAGAAGTAAGGAGACATTTACTATTTGCTAGATACAATTGATCGCCTTATTTGGTTATCAGTAGTGATGTTGCGAACATAAAATTTTCCGTTCGCGAACGGCGAACGCAAACTTCCGCAAATGTCCGCGAACGGGCGAACCAGGCGAACCGCCATAGACTTCAATAGGCAGGCGAATTTTAAAACCCACAGGGACTCTTTCTTGCCACAATAGTGATGGAAAAGTTGTTTCAAGGGGACTAACACCTGGACTGTGGCATGCCAGAGGGGGATCTATGGCAAAACTCCCATGGAAAATTACATAGTTGATGCAGAGTCTGGTTTTAATCCATAAAGGGCATAAATCACCTAACATTCCTAAATTGTTTTGAATAACGTGCTTTAAAACATCAGGTATGATGTTGTATCGATCAGGTAGTGTAAGGGTTACGCCCGCTTCACAGTGACAGACCAAACTCCCCGTTTAACGCACTGCAAACAACCGCAAACAGTCCATTTGCACAACTGCAAACTCCCCATTTGCACAAGGTTGGATACCAAGCTAGCCATGTCCCGTTCCTTGTCCTCACTGATGTCATTGAAGGTCTCTTCCTCCACCCAGCCACATACAACACCAAGGGTCCCCGAAAAGTGACAACAAGCCCCCTGTATTTTTTTTTTTAAATGTACACTACTGTTACACCAGATATGAGTTGCACTGGTGTGACACTGTGCCCTGGCAGGCCCTGAAACACACACGTGTGAAGGAAACTGACTGCTATTATTTCACAGTCAAATTTCTAGTTTTTTTTTTAATGTACACTACTGTTACACCAGATATGAGTTGCACTGGTTTGACACTGTGCCCTGGCAGGCCCTGAAACGCACACGTGTGAAGGAAACTGACTATTATATTACAGTCAAAAAAGTTTTTTTTTTTTAAATGCAAGCTATTGTGACACCAGATATGAGTGGTGGCACTGGGCAAGTGGGCACAGTATACAGTGTAAGCCTGACACACACGCTGGCAGGCAGGCAACTGCAATTAGATTACACAGAAAAAGAAAAAAAAAGCAGACTGATGTTCTAGCCCTAAAAAGGGCTTTTTGGGATGCTGTCCTTACAGCAGAGATCAGATGAGTCCTTCATGACTGTAGTGGACACTGAATACACTAGCCTAGCTATCAATTTCCCTATTTAATCAGCAGCAGCTACACTGTCTCTCCTCTCACTAAGAATGCAGCTTCCGGGGGGCGGGGACTAGCTGTCATGGAGGAAAGACGCACTTTGTGTGAGCTCCCTCAGTATCTCACTTTAAGCAGCTATCAACAAGCGAATTCCACCCCAGAAGGGGATGACCCAGCAATGTTGCTCCTACCTGACTGACCCGACATGCTTAATAGCGGTCAGCAACTCGACAGAGTCTTACTTACCTCTGCGTGGCAAGTGTGGCCTGGTGCTCACCGGGCGGGAGAGGTGGCCGATCTCCCCAGGAGCAGCTACTTCCCGGCAGGAGCTCTGTTACCCCCCCCTCGGACCGGTGGGGGTTATCCCAGTCCACCCCTGAGAGGCTGTCTGGAGCTAATGGACGCACAGAGCACAGCCGCCCAGGCTGACATACTCATCTGCGACTCTCCCAATATGGCGGCAGCCGCGTGTCCTCCTGGTACCAGCAAAGCATGGCAGGATATCGAGTCTAAGCTGGACAGACTCTTTAATCAATTTTGGAAGCAAATAACAAGCAGAAAGCCCCAACAAGCTCCACCACAGCCCCAACAAGCTCCACCACAGCTAAGCGAAGCAGTCCCCATTAAAATCCACCAACGCAAAAGGCGTCGAAGACGGGACCGGAGGCACAAACAGAAATGCAGAGCCTGCCCCACGTCAAGCACTCGCCTCCACCTTAAGCCACCACAATCCCGCACCGGACATGAAGCACCACCGGGACAGATCCGACCACCCGACAAAATAAGCTTCCACCACCTCAAGCCGTGAACCCGGCACTCAGCCAGAGACTTGCCTTTGTTGTTCCAGGTATAAGGGACTCCCAGGGTCTGCACCTGGTGCCCAGAAGGGATCAGATGAGCACAAGCAGTAAACAGCAGCCTGCCAAGCATGTCCCACTATAGCTGATCCTCCACACCATGCCTTTGATCACATGAACTGCTCTCTGCACATTAACTAATCGTAAAGTAGCAAGCGTTTAAACATGTCATTATTTCACCTCCTAAAGAGTTTATTGTCGTAGTTCCTTACATGCCTTTACCTTAACCGTTCATGTATTATGTTATTCACTAGTCTCATCTCATGGGACGACTCACACTTGATTTATAACTAGTGGTGGAGCTGCTGATATAAATACACAGTTGATAACGTGCAAGCTACACCCTACCGTCAGTGCAACTAGCCATGATATACGCACGTTCAGCCTAGCATGCTCAAATATAACACACTTCTGTCTAAAAAAAATAAAAAAAATAATTATACAAAAAAAAAAAATGCAGCTTCAGAATTAATCTAAATTGTACGCTGTCTAGGAGGTGGGAAGGTCTGGGAGGGAGGGTCTGCTGCTGATTGGCTGAAATGTGTCTGCTGACTGTGAGGTACAGGGTCAAAGTTTACTCAATGATGACGAATAGGGGGCGGACCGAACATCGCATATGTTCGCCATCCGTGGCGAAC
Source organism: Pelobates fuscus (assembly GCF_036172605.1). Lineage (NCBI taxonomy): Eukaryota > Metazoa > Chordata > Amphibia > Anura > Pelobatidae > Pelobates > Pelobates fuscus. Next base: position 38,451,579 of record NC_086321.1, on the reverse strand, counting down.
GCGAACAAGCTATGTTCGCCAGGAACTATTCGCCAGCGAACCGTTAGGGACATCACTAGTTATCAGAATTATCCAGAAATGGGGAGAAATTTACAATTTGCTACACTTCATGTTTCATAGGAATATATAACATTTATATTTTTTTTTACCTTGATTTCCAACATATTAAATTCAACTTTTGTGCTGTAAAACGGAATGCTAGGGATCCCTTTTCTACGATCATGCCTACATTAACAAACAGTGTAGTGTTGAGGAACTGGTTTCCTTGGATACTTCTGCTAATACCGAGAGCTGCATTTAGGCAGTTTGTATGTAGCTAGACTTTCCAAGATCAGTTATTTAACCGTTTCAGTGCACTAAGGCAGTGAATATTGTCACGATTTTGCTAGTTTCTTCCTCTCCTATTAATTGAATACAAGATAAATAATAGATGTCTCAAAGCAAAAGGTTACATTTGCTCTTGTTTGTTTATTTAAGATAAAAAAGAAAATTGAGACAAGCATAGGCCTATGCAAAAATTAAGGAAAGTAATCAAGAAAAGGTTAACGTATATCTCAAAATTACATGTATGGTTGATATTTTAGGAGTTTTAGACAGTCTACCAATAGCAATAGTAATTTTCTTAAAATAAGAGAGGTATAATAATTATGTTTATTTGACAGTGAATATCCAGAGTATTATTCAAGTGTCTTTTACCTTATTTCCATAATTTCAGGGGTTATAGGAACACTGTAGTGTCAGGAATACAAAATCATATTCCTAACACTACAGTGTACCTCTGCCTCTGCAATATCCTTCCAACATGAAAGGTTAAAAACCCTTGTATTCACTTACCTTTTCCAACGCTGAGGTACCTTGGAGATGGATCAAGATCCTCCTCGCGCAAAGTCATTGATGGGGGGACAAAATGCGTATAAGCGTCAAGCGCAGCTTGCACATTAGGGCTTCCCCAAAGGAAAGGATTAAATCAGTGTTTTCCTATGGGTTTTTTGTTGTTGCAATAATTAAAATTGCAGGATTAAGGGGACGGGGTAATGCAGTCAGACCACTTCAATGTGGTGGTCTGGGTGCCCATAGTGCCCATTTAATTCTATATAATTAGTGCACCGTACTGAAAAGCCCAAGATCATCTTGGATGTTTAACCCCTTAAGGACCAAACTTCTGGAATAAAAAGGAATCATGACATGTCATGTGTCCTTAAGGGGTTAAAGGGACACTATAGTCATTAGAACAACTACAGCTTATTGTATTTGTTCTGGTGAGTAGAATCATTACCTTCAGGCTTTTTGCTGTAAACACTGTCTTTTCAGAGAAAATGCAGTGTTTACATTACAGCCTAGTTATAACTCCACTGTGCAGCACTGCTATTGAGTGTCTCCACCCTCTACATGTAGACACTAAACTTTCCTCATAGAGATGCATTGAGTAAATGCATTTCTATGAGGAGATGCTGATTGGCTGGGCTTGTGTATGACTTGTGCTGGCTCTGCCCCTGATCTGCCTCCTTGACAGTCTCAGCCAATCCTATGGGGAAGCATTGTGATTGGCTCACAGAATCACTTCTGATTATGTCAGCTGTAAGCAGGCAGATCAGGGGCAGAGGCAGCAGCTGCAGTCCTGAATACAAGTAAGATTTTACTATATTTAGGTGGGCAAGGATGGGCCAGGAAGGGCAAGATGATGGTTTTAAAACTATAAGATCAGGAATATGTTTGTATTCCTGACGCTATAGTGTTTCTTTAAGTCTGGTTAAAGGGTATTTTAAATATTTTACTTACAGTGAGGGAAAAAAGTATTTGATACCCTGCTGATTTTAAACGTTTGTCCACTGACAAAGAAATGATAAGTCTATCATTTTAATGGTAGGTGTATTTTAATAGTTAGAGACAGAATAACAAAAAAAAATCCAGAAAACCGCATGTCAAAAAAGTAATAAATTGATTTGCATGCCAATGAGTGAAATAAGTATTTGATCCCCTATTAATCAGCAAGATTTCTGTCTCCCACACCTGTCCACAGAAGCAATCAATCAATCAGATTACAAACTCTCCAGCATGGCCAAGACCAAAGAGCTGCCAAGGATGTCAGGGACAAGATTGTAGACCAACACAAGGCTGGAATGTGCTACAAGACCATTGCCAAGCAGCTTGGTGAGAAGGTGACAACAGTTGGTGCGATTATTAGCAAATGGAAGAAAAAAAAAATTACTGTCAATCTCCCTTGGTCTCGTGCTCACTGCAAGATCTCACCTCGTGGAGTTTCAATGATCATGAGAACAGTGAGGAATCAGCTCTGAACTACATGGGAGGATCTTGTTAATGATCTCAAGGCAGCTGGGACCATAGTCACCAAGAAAACAATTGGGAACAGACTACACCGTGAAGGACTGAAATCCTGCAGCACCGGCAAGGTTTCCCTGCTCAAGAAAGCACATGTACAGGCCCGTCTGAAGTTTGCCAATGAACATCTGAATGAATCAGAAGAGAAGTGTTGTGGTCAGATGAGACAAATAAATCCCTTTATTCCAAGAGATTTCAGAGCAAAATGTCGGAAGTTTGTTATGTATTCCTCTACAGGCCTATTTACTTATTTAAAAGCCTGTATAACAGACCAAGCAGTAGCCATAGTCCATAGTCAGCCTGTGAAAATCTCAGCTATTCAGTAGAGGGCTTTCTGGTGAATGAGATGATGGACCCAGGTGTTGGGTTGTCCTGACAGGAGATAAATCACAGAGTAGACTTTTACAAGGTCAGGTGCAGGGTTTCAGGATGAACAATATCTGACATGATGAAATCTTCATATTGATTTAGTTTTCCTGAGAAGCATTCAGGTAAAGGGAATTGTAGCTCAGGAGCAAGTAGTTCATCATTTGGAAGTGGAATCACGTATGCTGGATAGGAGGGTGGTGGTGATGTCATCATCTGTGACTTTAGCTACATTTGCCCTGCTTGCAGATTTTGAACGGTTTGACCCAGAAAACTCACTTGTTGTTATAAGCATTTACACTGTGACAATCTGATAGCAGCAACAAGTTTGCAGTTTGCAATCTTCTGTTATAGGCAAAAGACATGTAAACAGCCAAAATAAATAAATAATAAATAAAATCACTTATCTATATTAGTTGAGTTAGTGAAACGTTACACTTATTCACATAAATTTTATTTCTGAATACACATAAAATAGTAAACAAAACTGAGGTTTAATTTCTCACCAGTATCTTAATTAACCCCAAGGTTTTCTTTAAATATATATTTATATATATATATATATATATATATATATATATATATATATATATATATATATATATATATATATATATATATATATATATATATATATATATATATATTATTGTGGAATGTATACATATATAAGTATTCCACAAACGTTATTCTAAACATGAGATGTACAGTTGGTATATTGATTCATTTAGGACAGTTATGATAAACCAGATACCATCATGCATGCATATTTACGGAAATTATTTTTAATTTATCCTTTGCAAAAGGCTCATAAAGCACTATAGATTATATATATAAACCTTAAATTTTCTTGGACAGGACATGTTAGTTTAGAAGGACTACGGTATCTGTTGGCGCTATATAACCGCCAATAATAATAATAATAATAATAATGACAAAAATTGCTTTTAAGATATAAAAAAAATGCAAAATTACAATTAAAGTTAAAAAGGGTGAAATACCCTATTGACTCTTTGAAAACTCAATAATTCCAAATTTTACCACATACCATAGACAATATCCCATTTTCTGTAATGTGTTTTCTGTTCGTTATTTTCACAATAAAAATGTTAAATATAACTAACTAATTGTTTACTTGTAAAGGAAACTGCTTGCATTTTCGAGAATGTAGATTCCCTAAGTGACCACTAAAATGCCTTATGACTGTATGCGGATATAATGCACAAATAGTGAAATGTATATTTAATTATGATCAAGTAAAGGTCCTTAGTCTGTATTCCATTTTTTTTGTAACGCATTAAACCCTGTTATTTTAGATATTTTTATTCAGCGTTGTGTGTTTTTAATGCATGTGTGTTCATAATGTGAATGGCTTGAAGAGTGGTGATATCTATGTAGTATGGCTCTGCTATACATCTTGCATTTGAGAATGTTGTCTACTTTCTGACGAGTTCTATTTCAGGGGTTTTGTTTGTGATCTTTGCAACAGTATTTTGGATGTCCAACATTAGCATTGGAATTAGACCTCTACTAGGTGGTACGGGGCTGGCATCAAATGTGCAGGAGTTCTTTGCTGCTTCCTTTTTATTAGTTCACAAATTCCCCAAAACAGATATACCAGTGAGACTGAAAAAAATGATCAACCAATCAACACTGTACACCAGGGAGAGGCAACCTTTTAGTAGTGCTGTGCCAAAGCAAAATCTTAAAGTCCCTTTATGTGCCGACCCTATTTCTTTAAATTGAGGTGTGTATGTTGACGCATTCTGCTTGTGTTATTTAAGGATGCTACAGTTGCTTTGCACTGTTGTTTTTTGGCTGGTATATTGTATATTTTCCTGAGAAGTTATTGGTATTGTGTATGTTACCTATAAATGTGGTATGTGTCTGTGTGTGTGTGTGTGTGCATGCCACTCTGTGTGTTGGGTGGTGTGTGTGTGTGTGTGTATGCCACATTGTGTTTTGGGAGGTGTGTGCATGTGTGGGGCTGCTTGAGTTAGTGCATATGAGAGGCTGCTTGTGGAGTTGGGTGTGTGTTTGTGGATTGTCAGTGGTGTTGTGTTTGTGGGGTTTATGAGTGTTAGCAGGGCTGTCATCAGAAATTTTGGGGCCCCTGACACAGCTCAAGGTCTGGGCCCCCCGGCGCCTGCACCCGAGTCCCCCCCCCCCCCCGAGTCCGCCCACAGGGATGCAGTGTCTGCAGGGCCGGTGCAAGGATTTTTGCCGCCCTAGGCAAAAGTAAAGTTTGCCGCCCCCCATGTGACATCACAGTGCCCCACCCATATGATCTGCCATGTTAACTAACACAGTGCTGCAGTGCCGCCGTGTTTACAATAAAAGGCCTGCAGGGACAAGCTATAGACACCAGAACCACTACATTAAGCTGCAGTGGTTCTGGGGACTATAGTGTCCCTTTAATGTGAGGTGAATTAGAGATTAGTGCCACGAATAATATACTAGATTGCCTACTTACAACCAGATGAGGATGATGATGGGCTTCAGCTGCCGTCTGGCTCCACTGGTCTGGTGTAGAACAGGCTCTCTGGAGGCGGTTTGTAACTGTGGTCACAAAAATCAATGTTCTGAAGCAGCTCCATTTTTTGAGGGCCCTTTACACAGCTCAAGGTCTGGGTCCCAGGGTCCACCTTCATGTTCCACCAATGAGTTTGCTCACAGGGATGTGTGTGTGTGTGGGGGGATGTCCTGATGTGTGTGTGTGTGTGGGGGGGGAGGGGGGAGGAATGTCCTGATGTGTGTAAGGAATGCATTGTGTGAATCTGTGTATGTATGCATAAGGGCTGCAAGGTGAGTTTGTGTATGTATGGGATGCAGTGTGTGTGTCTGTAAGGGATGCACTGAGTGTGTGGAAGGGGTGCATTGTGTGTTGCTGTGTGTAAGGGATGCATTGCTTGTGTATGTGTGTCTGTGTGTAATGCATTGTGTGTTTTTCTGTGTGCAAGGGGTGCATTGTGTGTGTGTGTGTGTGATGGATGTCAATCTCTCCCCCTACCCCCGTCAATTTCCTTCTTCTCCCCCCCCTCTCCAATTTCCTTCTTCTCCCCCTCCCTCTCATTGCCTTCTCCCCCCTCCAATTTCCTTCTTCTCCCCCTCCCTCTCATTTCCTTCCTTCTCTCCCCTCCAATTTCCTTCCTCCCCCCTCCAATTTCCTTCCTCTCCCCCCTCCAATTTCCTTCCCCCCTCAAATTTCCTTCCTCCCTCGCCCCTCAAATTTCCTTCCTCTCCCCCCTCCCTCAAATTTCCTTCCTCTCCCCCTCCCTCAAATTTCCTTCCTCTCCCCCCTCAAATTTCCTCCCTTCCTCTCCCCCCTCCCTCAAATTTCCTCCCTTCCTCTCCCCCTCCCTCAAATTTCCTTCCTCCCCCCTCAAATTTCCTACCTTCCTCCCCCCTCAAATGTCCTCCCTTCCTCTCCCCCTCCCTCAAATTTCCTCCCTTCCTCTCCCCCCTCCCTCAAATTTCCTCCCTTCCTCTCCCCCTCCCTCAAATTTCCTCCCTTCCTCTCCCCCCTCAAATTCCTACCTCTCCCTCCCCTCCCTCAAATTTCCTTCCTCTCCCCCCTTCAAATTTACTCCCTTCCTCTCCCCCCAAAATTTCCTTCCTCTCCCCTTCAAATTTCCTACCTTCCTCTCCCCCCCCAAATTTCCTTCCTCTCCCCCTTCAAATTTCCTCCCTTCCTCTCCCCCCCCACTCCCTCAAATTTCCTCCCTTCCCTCCCTCTCCCCCCCACTCATTCAAATTTCCTCCCTCCCTCTCCCCCCACCCCACCCCACCCCACCCCCACCCCCACTCACTCAAATTTCCTCCCTCTCCCTCTCCCCTCCACCCCCACTCACTCAAATTTCCTCCCTCTCCCTCTTCCCCCCCCCACCCCCACTCACTCAAATTTCCTCCCTCCCTCTCCCCCACCCCCACTCACTCAAATTTCCTCCCTCCCTCTCCCCCACCCCCACTCACTCAAATTTCCTCCCTGACACCCGGCGGGCACGCGAGGGAGCATTCTCCCTGGCTGAGTGCTTCCTCTTCAGCTCCCTCGCGTGCCGCGTACTGATGCCGGAGCCGGAAGATGACGTCATCTTCCGGCTCCAGCATCAGTACGGTGCGCGAGGGAGCTGAAGAGGAAGCACTCAGCCAGGGAGAGTGCTCCCTTGCGCCCGCCGGTTGTCAGCAGGGCCAGCCTTGGGGGGCCCTGAGGTGACCGGCTGCTGGGCCCCCCAGGAGAAGAGGCTGGCCCAGTGGGTACATACCGGGGTCGCAGGGCCCCCTGCGACCCGGTATGTGCCCACTGAATGTGGGGCCCGGACGACCTGAGCAGTCCGGGCCCCCCAGGACCGCCGGGCCCATGACAACCGTTGCGGTTGTCATGCCCTGATGGTGGCCCTGAGTGTTAGTGTGTGTGGGCTGTTTGTATTATTTCTATCAGGGGAGACTTATTTTACAGCTCTGTGTATATTGAGCTGTGCGGGTAAGTTTCCTGGAGTCCAGTGGGGACTGGGCTGGCCAGGTACAGGTCATGGGCAGTAGCTGCGATAGCTGCTGAAGGCTGTTCTATTGAAGTGTAGACTCCCATCTACAAGTGCTGGGAGGAAGTGATCTGACATATAATCTGAGAAAATAATGCTTCATTTCGAGTAGTGCTGCATAACAAAATTACTAATATTTGTATCACCCTTTCTGTTTGGACTGTATTAATATTGAATTTGGCAGTCACAAGTTCACAACACAAAATGTAGTCTGTTCATACATTTTATTTATCTGGCATTAAAGCACTTTAGATAAGCACCTTATATGTTTTATTATTTTCTTAGTCTATATTTTCATAATATCCTTGTTAATTGTTGTTTTCCATAGCTGTTTGTTGACACAGCGAATGAATAGTTACCAAGTGTATTTTTTAAAGCACACATAATTTACCTCATATTTGAAAGTTCATGATATATATTCATAAGATGTAGGTCAGCAAAATGGCTTACAGTGAAATACAGACATTGTATAAAACATGTAATAAAGCACTTTAGATAAAAGTGACAAATGGCTGTAATTTCTTTATATATATAAAAGGAATAATGCTAGTGAACTGGAATTTTTGAACACTCATATTTATAACTGAAGGCTCAGAGCTGGACGTATTTTGCAGACCTGGGGAGGGATCTGTGTCACTCAAGGGGAATTAATGATAGAAAGGGAATGTTTCCAAAAACCCATCTCGGGTGGTACTCAATAGGATAGAGGACACAACAAACAAATGCATGCAGATGGATTGATACATTGTTAGGATACCAGTGTAAATATACAGTGTTTCTAACTGAGAATAAAGGTTGAGTCTACAGTATATATAGTGGGATTACCAAACCATAGCCCATATAGTTATATGGATTTTTATATTGTTTATATTCAATACGTCATTGAAATCTAGATATAGCATTGAAGGTTATTGGAGTTCCCTCGTGAAGCCAGGATCATATATAAAGTATGCTTATACAAACAGGTCAAATAAAATGTTTGTGGTAAAGACGTTGTATAAAAAGAAAGAGGTGGATAGATCCAGTTTAGATGGTTTATTAAGTAATCCTTTAGCGGTCCCCAAATACCTACCATATCATCAACCCTAACTGCATCCTGAAAAGCTGCCCCCCAGCCTCCCACTCTCCCCCTCCTCACTAACATCGATGCAAAATGTTCATCCAATAATTTTCTTAATTTTGCTCTTTCAGTTGTTTAGTAGATAAGTCCCTAATTTGCTATCCAAATCAAAATGATTGGATGCGAAATAGTTTTGATCCATTACAGATGTATTCGTTTTTGTTTAGATTTGCTTCGAGTTCGGATGAAACTAATTACACACGGTCTAATGAGTTTCGAGAGACACGATAGTTTATTATTATTTCATTTCAACTGTTAAATCACATGCGGGTAGATGACCATCTCACAGATCATTACATTTATCTGGAAACATGCTTAGCTTAAACTAATAAAATCAAACATATAATATTCAACCGTGGTCAGTTTGGCAGAGACAAGGAAAAAGCAATAAAAAAAGAAGAAACAATATAATCTCAGGCTTTTTCTACACGGCAACACAAATAAAATTTGTCTAGAAGGATCAGTTTATTTAGATACGTGCAAAAAAAAAATATATGACTATAAGTAATCTGGAATTTTGTGCAATGAAGTTAAAACAAAATAAACAAAACAAAATAAAACTAGATGTGCTTTTTAAAAAAAAAAATTCTCACTACTCTTCCCCACCTTACGTGTTTTCGGCTGCTGTTTAGGCATGCATCAGCACTTTGTTTTCTAAAAAATCTGTCCTTCCATATGTCCTTAGCATCCTATTACGCAATGAGAAGTCAGTGCTCTGTATTATCTGTTGTCACATGTTTAGACGTGTTTCTGTATTGTGCCTAATACATGAAGCCAGCACCGCACCCTTCTGAAATAGAAGAAAGAAGTATTTGTGGAAGGGAAGGCCAGCGTTCAAATCACATCATATTAATTATAAAAAAAACAAAATCAAAACTGGTTTGCAAACTGTGCCTTTAGCAGATAACGAGCTGAATACGTCTCAAAACAGCCGTATATTTGTATTTTGGGCGCCGACGAAGACGAAAAGTAATGGTTGCGATTTTTTGTATTATATGTGGAATTTGGAAAACCTAAAAGGGAATATTAGATTTCATTTCCCATGGTCGAAAAATAGCTGACTTGGAGTTTTGTTTTTTCACAGCGATACAATATGTCACCATCATTTTCCTTGCCAATAGCATTTCTTTACTGTCATTTCTTCAATGACATTTTAGTGAAAAGCCTCGTTATTCATCAATGTGAAAAAAGATGTGCCATAAGAAATATTTAATTAAACCCCCTTCATCATTTACACAAATATCGACTCATAGCTATTAATAGACAATAACTTGGTGGCCTCAGGATTTATCTCGCAAAGTTTAGCACTTTGTTCCCATATCGTAGTAAAATATGGGAGAAAAGGAATCTAGGCAACAATGAGCAATCTAAAAAAGAAAAAAACACTCCAACTCATATATAGTCACAGCTTTTCTACTTTTTGCTTATATTTTCCAATCTCGTTTTTGTTTCACTACACTGTGATGTTTAGTGAATACATCCCTACATCTCAAGTGACCACAAGCAGTTTACTCCACAAGGACAGAACTTACATGACATAAATCCCAATGGCACGGTACAAGCGTAGTAATTGTGTGACAATTAAGACATTACAAAGCATGCAACATGAGATGGACACGCAGGTACCATTCGAATGTACAGAGACCCGTGGGATTATCAATTTTTTGAGCAAAACAAGCGTTAAACAACAATTGTCCCTTACCTGGGGGAGTTTGAAAAATAAATCGTAGTAAACTGCTGTATATTCAGGAACAGGTGTGGCCGAGTTATAATCATAGCATTAGAAAGATCTTTGTAATGAAGGAAAGGTAAAATAAATATGGTGGATGGATGTCATATCGTTAATATTTTATGGTGACATTCTTATGTAGAAGATCAGTGCAAGGAAGTGGACTAACAATATAAGCTAGGGTGGATTTAAAATAATCTTCATAGAATGACATGTAGTGCTCAGGTACTCCTGCAGTCCATGGTATGGATTTGGTTTCAAAATATTATCATCATATAACATTACATTTTGCATATCATCACATAATAATCTGCTTGCAGGGCTAGTAATTATTATTATTATTTTATTATTTTATTATTTATTTGGCACCATCAAATTCCGTAGCGCTGTAATTCATCTTAGGTCACCCTCATAGAAGTCTTTCAAATAAGATTCATATTAATAGTGTGGTAATTGGGGTTAGGGCCTGTATCTGTGTACAACTAGAACTTATGAAGGGTCATTTAAATGTCATGCTTGTGTTGTGTCATTTAAACATCAACAACAAAATATATATATTAGACCCTTTCGCTGTTAGAGAGAAAATACTTCAATGCATTTTGTGTTTTTAAAGGAATGCATTGATTTAAATATGCATTTTCCCCCCTTGGAAGTATATCTAAACCAGCTTGCAAAAGCTGCAGATTTTATGATTGCAGTTTTTCCAAGCACTCCTCTTCTAACAACGTCTAGACTTTCTGTGGCTGTCCAATCACAGATGTCCCAATGCAGCTCAATGGAAAATTGTTGCAAGGCAGGAACTCTGGGCAGTTGCCTGCCTCATGACTTAGCTCCACTGAGCTAAACAACCAAGAAGTAATCGGACAGATTGTCTTACTGACTGGCAGGGCGTGTGTCCAGTGGTGTGTTTTGGTTTTGTGCTGCCCTAGGCATGCCTAAACTCAGGCATCCCCTATTCTACATTTGCCACACCCCTTCCTGTCAAGGCTGCACCCCTTTCTGTTTAAGACCAACACACACTTTGAAAGACAGACATACACTGACACATGCACTCACTGACAGGAACACACTCTCCAATACACATACACTGACATACACTCACTGACAGACACAAACACACTCTTTAACAGACACACACTCATTCAGACACACATGCTCACTGACAGACAAACGCATATACAACACATATATTGATACATACTCACTCACTGACAAACACACACACACACACTGACAAACACACAAACATACTCACTCACTGACAAACACACACACATTCACTGACAGACAGATACACACATTTACTGACAGACACACACACTCTCTGATAGACACACACATACCCTTTAAAGACAAACACACTCGCAGATACACTCACTGACAGGCTGTAGCGTTACTTACCTTATCCGGGGCCGGCCGCGGTCCTCTCTTCAAGCCGCGCGCGGTCCTGCGGCTGCACGAGCCGCGCGCGGCTCATCCGACTCTCCTAACAGGAAGGCGGGCAGTGACCGCGAGATGCAGTCACGTGTCTCGCCTGAATCTAAGAGCGCGCCACGAGTCTCGGGCGCGCTCTTAAAGAGACAGTGGGAGCCTAAATTGCAAAAAGGCTCCCATTGGCCCCTGTCATGCCACTCACCCCATACACTTACCTTTTGGGGGTGTGGAAGTGACAGGAGCCAATCACATTAGTTTGGAAGCTTCTTATACTTACCCTTTTCCCTTAGTTCCTTGCCCTATCGTGGTTTCTGTTTCAGTTCCCTTTAGCGCTTGTTGTGTTCAGTTGTGTTCCTCCGTATTTGACCTTGGCTTTGTATTCTGACTTTGTTTTCGCTTTATCCTTGTCTGTTCTGTTTGCCGGCTTGCTGATTCCTGTGTACCAGACCCCGGCTAGTTCTCGTTGACGCTGTTTCTTTGTGCCCTTGACCTCGGATCGTTCCTGACTCTGTACTTCTCCTATATACGTCGAGTCCGGCCATTCTAAGGTCCGGTAGACGTATCTCTCCTCTGTGCTGTCTTCTGTTTAGCTGGATCCTGCGTGTAGGGGTATATTCTCGTTACACAGGCAAAATCGCAACAGAAACTTTTTACAATAAAGCTAGCATTTAAATCAGCAATCTGTAATATAGTTATCTGTAATATTTAAGTAATAAGGTAATAAGGTAATAAGATCACCTAAGGCTCACAGAGATTTTTACTTTTCCATTAGAATAATGGTTTGTATCCAGAGACTGCTTAATCTCACATCCTAAACTGCACAAATAAAGTGTTGCGGAAGACAAATCTGGATGGAATAGAAAAGGGAAATCCATACTTTTTTAACAGGGTCATTCACTAACGTGAGAATTGTTTTGGATTCCAAGTGAATTTAGAGTGAATTTTACATTTTAGGACAAAATAGCCCAGCTGGCAGCATAGCTCAGGATAGCTGCAAATTTTAGTAGTTTGGCTATTTCGGACTTAAATTTGAAATTCACTTTGAATTCACCATAGTTGTCACTTTAGTGAATATACTAGTAAGCTAATTTATTTGAGTAAAAATATTACATTGTTTTCATTTACATAAATCAGCAAGTATAGTATGAGGGCGGCCTACAAACTTCCATTGCAATCAGGTTGAGGCAAAATACAATGCAGTCTAGGAAGGTTATTATAGCAGAACATTCTGCTATCAGCAATGATCAGTCATTTAAAGCTATGGCTAGGGAGACAACACAGCCCTAGGTAGATTATGCTATGTATTCGTTAATTAAAGGATAAGATAGAAAACTGTTGCAGACCTAAACTGAATCTACTAGTATAACCACAGATGAAGGCAAGTGTAGCGATTATGAACAAACATCATAAAACAAAAAACAAAAAAAACTGCAATTGTGTCACACAATACAATTTCGAATTATTTAAGAACATAACAAATCTTTATAGAGTAGCTTCATTTCCGCGTGTGTGCTGCTTTAAAGGTCTGTGCAGTATAACATCTAAAAAGTGGAGTAGTATAAGTAGGACAGAAAGTCACAACAGACAAGACCCAGTGGAGCGCTAATTAAAATAACATAACTTCCCCTATAATAAGGGATACAGATTATGGGAAAATCTGGAGAAGAAGAAATAAATAGAGACAATGGTGCAGTATGTATGAACTTGATATTCTTAAGAAAAGGACTGTAGATATAGCAAACTTACATGGCTTAGAGCCTGGGAAAGATAGTCTCAAATCGTAAACGTGGAGGTATTTTAAAGCAATTACCAAGCTTCGTCTATGGCTGTGTTACGATCCTCAGAAAAAAAGGAAGGAAAGGACAATGGACCAAGGTCCTAGTGTGTTATGCTTTACACCAATATAATAGTAAAATAAATGCAAGTACTTGCTCACCTTATTGAGAGCCAATTCAAACTGGGCTCTCAGTATAGTCGGCTATATGCCTTTAAGAGGGCACAACTCTTCTTTAAATGCAGGAGAAAATAAGTGCAATTCGTGGAGCTCATATAAAGAATAAAAAAACTATTTATTATAAAAACTTACATAAAATACAAATAAAAGTCCCATCAAATAATGGTCAGTATATGAGTCCTCGTCCGAGACACGTTTCGCCTTGTAAAAAGGCTTTTTCAATCGGTATCCTGCTTGAATTTTCCCAAAGGATCCCTTCCTATTGGTTCCGGCCATCTTCTTTCTTCACTTCCGACTGTCCAAATAAGGGAAGGGGTATCCGGTTCATCTGTTGAAAATGTTCGGAATTGCGGAAGTGACGTGTCGCACTTACCGCAACGTCACTTCTGTTTAGTCCCGATCACCATCTTTGGTATTGGCAACTTCCATATGCTCGAGTGTATCTTTATAAAAAAACGAAGAGTATCAGTCTAATACCTTAAACATATTAATGTATCTTCATAGTTAATTTAAAACATCGAAACAAACTAGGTGTGAGTCCAGTATAGTTACTAAACATATTAATGTACCTTCATAATAAATATAAGCATAGAAGGAGAACTAAGAATATCAGTCCAATATGATGAACATATATGTACATCACACATATAAAGCAATTCATCATATTGTCCAAATGCATCGAATTTATTGGTGTATAAGTCAATATTTAGTAATATTACTTTCATTAAAGAGATATATAGAGTAACATTGAAGATGAATTATTGTTCAACAATTAAATTACAGACATCACTGCTCTTCGATTTGCAGTGAAAACTATGTGAAAAGACTGAGAGGAAAAGGAAAAAAAAAAAAAAAGGGAGGGGAAATCTCTCATAAAAAATGACAGAGTTCAAAATCATAATTTAGACCTTTAGGATATAAAGTGTCTAATTGAAATATCCATTTCATCTCAGCTTTACCCATTTTTTTCACCAGATCGTCACCTCTCCAATCTGTAACTATTGTTTGAATACCCATAAATTTCATATTTTTTGGATCACTATTATGTATGTTTTTAAAATGAAGTGATACATTGTGTTTTATGAATCAATTTTTTACATTTCTGACGTGTTCCTGTATCCTCACCTGAAGAGGACGTGTAGTGCGCCCAATATATAGAGGAGGCCACATGGGCACGTCAGCATGTAAATTACTTTTTTGGTATGGCAGGTGATGATGTCTTTTATTTTATAGTTTTTATTGGGATTTTTGGGATCTGAAAATTCCCTGATTACTCTTTTGCAATTACTAGTGTTCTTGCAAGCCCCACAGACCGCACAGCCATAAAAACCTTTGGATTCATTAAAGGGGTTCGTGACTTCTTTAGCCCTATTAGAATTATTGTTAGAAAGGCTATTTCTTAAATTGGATACTCCCCTATAGATAGTTTTGGGTCGTTCCGGTAGGAGGATGTTGAGTGTCTCATCACTTTTGAGAATAGGCCAATGTTTGCAAATTTTTTGACTTGTTTACTCTGAATATTGAAGTCACAAATAAAGGCCAGTTCATTGTCTACAGAAGTTATTGGTTTCTCTTTGTATTTTAAAAGGACTTCTCTTTCTTTAAGACTTATCTCATCGTAGGCATTATCGAGTAGCTGTTTGTTATAACCCTTATCTGAGAAATCGGTGATAATTTTTTGTGCTTGTTCTTGGAACATAGCAATATCAGTACAATTGCGTCTCACTCTGAGGAGTTGCGCCTTTGGTGCGTTGAGAAGCCAAGGTGAATAATGGCAGCTACTGCCTTCGATGTAACTATTCACATCGACCTTTTTGAAAAAGGTGCTGGTCTTGATAATATTGTTCTCAATGAAGATCACTTCATTTTAAAAACATACATACCGTATTTATTCGAGTGTATAACGCGCACCCCTAATTTTCGATTAAAAATCGGTATAAAATTTTATACCGATTTTTAATCTAAAATTAGGGTGCTTGTTATACTCGAATAAATAATACCGACAGCCGGGCTCATTACAAGCCCGGCGGTCCTGGGGGGGTGGGCAGCAAGCGTTTACTCACCTCCGTGCAGCTCCTCCAGCTTCCCAGTGTAAATCTCGCGAGACCCGCGGCCAGCTCTGACGACGTAATGAGCCCGGCGGTCCTGGAAGGTATATTTATTCGAGTATAACGCGCACCCTTAATTTTAAATTAAAAATCGGTTAAAAAAAATGCGCGTTATACTCGAATAAATACGGTAATAGTGATCCAAAAAATATGAAATTTATGGGTATTCAAAAAATAGTTACGATCTGGTGAAAAAAATGGGTAAAGCTGAGATGAAATGGATATTTCAATTAGACACTTTATATCCTAAAGGTCTAAATTATGATTTTGAACTCTGTCATTTTTTATGAGAGATTTCCCCTCCCTTTTTTTTTCCTTTTCCTCTCAGTCTTTTCACATAGTTTTCACTGCAAATCGAAGAGCAGTGATGTCTGTAATTTAATTGTTGAACAATAATTCATCTTCAATGTTACTCTATATATCTCTTTAATGAAAGTAATATTACTAAATATTGACTTATACACCAATAAATTCGATGCATTTGGACAATATGATGAATTGCTTTATATGTGTGATGTACATATATGTTCATCATATTGGACTGATATTCTTAGTTCTCCTTCTATGCTTATATTTATTATAAAGGTACATTAATATGTTTAATAACTATACTAGACTCACACCAAGTTTGTTTCGATGTTTTAAATTAACTATGAAGATACATTAATATGTTTAAGGTATTAGACTGATACTCTTCGTTTTTTTTTTGTTTTGTTTTTTATGCCTGTATTCATATATAATACCGAGCATATGAGTGATATAAAGATACACTCGAGCATATGGAAGTTGCCAATACCAAAGATGGTGATCGGGACTAAACGGAAGTGATGTTGCGGTAAGTGCGACACGTCACTTCCGCAATTACGAAAATTTTCAACAGATGAACCGGATACCGCTTCCCTTATTTGGACAGTCGGAAGTGAAGAAAGAAGATGGCCGGAACCAATAGGAAGGGATCCTTTGGGTATTTAACTGGAGGGAAAATTCAAGCAGGATACCGATTGAAAAAGCCTTTTTACAAGGCGAAACGCGTCTCGGACGAGGACTCATATACTGACCATTATTTGATGGGACTTTTATTTGTATTTTATGTAAGTTTTTATAATAAATAGTTTTTATTCTTTATATGAGCTCCACGAATTGCACTTATTTTCTCCTGCATTTAAAGAAGAGTTGTGCCCTCTTAAAGGCATATAGCCTACTTTCTGAGAGCCCAGTTTGAATTGGCTCTCAATAAGGTGAGCAAGTACTTGCATTTATTTTACTATTATATTGGTGTAAAGCATAACACACTAGGACCTTGGTCCATTGTCCTTTCCTTCCTTTTTTCTGAGGATCGTAACACAGCCATAGAAGAAGCTTGGTAATTGCTTTAAAATACCTCCACGTTTACCTATCTTTCCCAGGTTCTAAGCCTTGTGAGTTTGCTATATCTACAGTCCTTTTCTTAAGAATATCAAGTTCATACATACTGCACCATTGTCTCTATTTATTTGTTCTTCTCCAGATTTTCCCATAATCTGTATCCCTTATTATAAGGGTAAGTTATGTTATTTTAATTAGCGCTCCACTGGGTCTTGTTTGTTGTGACTTTCGGTCCTACTTACACTACTCTTACACTACACTTTTTTGCATGTTATTGTGTTAAGGTTTGAGGTACCTTCACGTGTGTTGAGCTGCTTACTGAATTTAGGTTCTTTATTATATTGTATTTGAGCGCCTATATTGCACGGTTTATTTGTTATTATTTTTTTACAGTATAAAATCTAGCCCGACAATAATCATCTCATTTTAATGAAAGAATACTCATGACAACTTCTTTTCAATGGACACGCTCAGCCTATCACTGGCGTCGCATTCGGAAAAATGCATTAGAAACGTACAACAACAGCAATGTAAACATATAGAACTTTCTAATTATATTCAGCTGAGAGTCTTGAAAAGTAGACTTTTTATTAGTGTTACAGGATGTTACGTTTAAGGCAGCACTCATTCTAAGAGCACAGAACTGAGCTAGGTTGATATAAGTATAAATATAGTGATATAAGAGACACACAGGTATTTGTTTAGGGGTAGTCAGCCAGTACAGGTCCTAGATAAAGGGATCGGGCTTTAGCGTTGTTCTGAATTAGCACAATTAATTAGAAGTGGAATCTTAAAACCACCAGCTGATGATTGCTAAATCTCTTAACATAAGCTAGTAGTGTCATTAATTGCATACTTGCAAAGGCACAAGTATCACAGGCACGAAGAGTAAATAGCACTCAATGTGTTATACAATGTCATTGAATCACTTTAGCATGATGGGACAAGACATATCCCCGAAAAGTTATTTTAACTGGACACGGGCTTTCCATTATAGACTGTGCTAATAGAAGTGGCAGAGAAACACACAGCAGCTAAAATTACCACATTCAAATGTTCTATGTATGAAAATGATAGTTGTCTGCATTCTGCACTGATGGTCAGTTTGTCGAAGATGATTTGCGATGGTCAAAAAACCAGACATATGATTGGGATATAAAAATTTAGTATAAATTATTTTCTTATACAGTTTTTATTTATTTGGGTCTTTCAGTCAGGGCTGGTTTTACCCTATTTGCGACCCCCTATATAAATGTATTACAAAGTGTTATAGTAATTTTATATTCTGCTTAATATATATATATATATATATATATATATATATATATATATATATACAGATATATCTACATTTGGTTACCCCTGCTGAATTCACCCGGCACTTTATATTCCTTACAGTCTGCGTGCAAGGAATATCCAGAACAAGTATTTTATATATATATTCATACAGTTGTAGTCACAATTATTCAACCCTTATTGAAAATCAGGTTCATTATAAAAATTTATAAACTTTCAGCTGTAATGAACCCATCAAACAAAAGCAA
The DNA here is from genome assembly GCF_036172605.1 of Pelobates fuscus. Classification (NCBI taxonomy): domain Eukaryota; kingdom Metazoa; phylum Chordata; class Amphibia; order Anura; family Pelobatidae; genus Pelobates; species Pelobates fuscus. Next base: position 38,433,081 of record NC_086321.1, on the reverse strand, counting down.
TTTAAATAGCTCAACACAATGAATGCTTTAAGTGGTTTCCCCAAATTCAACTGAAAATGCAATTTATAATGACTTGTCCAGTCTCACAATTAGTCAACCCATTCATGGCAAGCATCTTTAGAGTATTTAGTAGAGCACCCTTTTGCTGTTATTTATTTGTATAAATTTTCTTTGTCATTTTCTGTTTCATGAGCAGTAAATATGCATTGCATAACATTGTGGCAGATCAAGTAATTCACAAATTCACATGGTATATATCAAATGTAGTTACATGTCCTAGACAATGTTCAGCTCAGTTTTACAAATTAAACATTAAACATAGAATTTCAATTAAGTATCAAACTCCATAACTTCATATTCCCCCGAGTGAAATGAAATCTACATGGTCTCATAGCTGTGACAAACACAAGAACATAGACGGTTCACTTTAGGCTGTATTATAAGATGACAATTCCCTCATGGTGGAATTGTACCTTTCAGAAACTGTTTCCATGGTTGCCAAATATCTTGATATTTGTGGTATTTATCCAGCGCTCCCCACCTTAGTTCCTCCATCGTGTGAAAGTATTCAATTTTACAGTACCAATCTTTTTTAGTGGGAGTCGTAGGGGCTCTCCAGTTAGTCACTATAGTAGATTTGGCTGCTGTCAGCATGAAGTAAGTAAGGGAGTACCTGAAGGTGCTATGTGATGTGTTTAAATGGAGCAAGAGAAGTGCCTCTATGTTAAAGGGGATGTTTAAGTTAGTTACTAAGTGTACTGTGTTCCAAACCTCTTTCCAGAATCCCGTAATCTGAGTGCATGACCACCATATATGTTGAAATGTGCCTCTCTCAAGTTTACATCTCCAGCATTCAGAAGATATAGTTGGGTCGAATCTATTTACATCTACCGGCGTAGATGAATTTGTAGTTTATCTCCTGCAATGGAACACTAGAATGTGTGTGGAAAATGGTCTTAAATATGGCGTTACATTCTCCCTCCCCCAACTCAATGTGCAGGTGTTCTTTTCATGTCCTAGTGAAGTAAGGTAGCTGAGTGTGTGTTTGATCTTGTAGTAATTTATAACATGTGGAAGTTGGTTTGAGTGGGATTTTGTCCTGAAGGCGCAATTGTTCAAACTTCGTCCTTTCCCTATGGGTCCAGCGCAATAAGTCCTGTGCTTTTAAAAAGTGCTGTAGTTGTTCGTATTGGAAATTTTGCATAAGTGTCGGCGGTACTCCCGTCGTCATAAGAGATATTGGAGTTAATCCTCCATCTATGATAACCTCAACTAACTTTATGGGACCTGCCGGGTTCATGCTTTTTTGGGGTTTTAATAACAGACCGCGTTTCCCAGCCAGGAAATTCGGATTACCTGTTATTGGGTAGTTTGGCGAGGGAGTTGGAGCTATGTCTGTTCCTGAGAGGATTTTTTCCCATATTCTGATGGTAGGAGATATTGTTGGGTGGTTTGGAATTTTCCACTCATTGGGGGCGGTTAAAAGTCAAGGTAGTGTCTGGAGAGGTTCCCCTATCTGGGCCTGTTCTATGGGAATACACAATTTGGATGGTAACTGGTGTGACCAGTCAATTATGCGGCCCATATGGATGGCTTGGTAATATAGCCAAACATCTGGAAGACCTACCGCTCCTTTGTCTTTAGGCCTGGTAAGGATATTATAACGTATTCTCGGCCGTCTCTTGGCCCATATGAATTGAGTGAATAGGGTCTGGATTTTCTTGAAAAACGTACGTGGGATTGAGATCGGAAGTGTGTTCAGAAGATAGAGTATTCTTGGAAGCGTGTTCATTTTTAATATGTTGACCCTGCCGAACCATCGGAAGTGAGGTTTATTCCAGCGGTCTAGGTCAGAACTAATGGATTTTGTCACCCATTGGAAGGGGTACTTAGGTTGAAGGTGTGTCCTGTCCCTCTCAGATAATGTAAGGTTTAAAATTTCACATTTGTCTGCATTTATTTTGAAATTTGATAGGGTGCTATATTCAGATATTATATCCATCAGCGCAGGAAGAGATGTAGGATTAGCCAGGGTGAAAAGCAGGTCATCAGCAAATGCTGAGAATTTGTATTGAGAATCGCCTACCCGCATACCCTCAATTTTCGATTAGGCTCTCGTCGCCTGTAGAAGAGGTTCAAGTCCTATAATAAATAGAAGTGGCGACAAGGGGCAGCCCTGTCTCATCCCATTCGTTATTTGAAATGGTTCAGATAAAGTTCCATTAATTTTGAGTCTAGCTGATGGGTTCGAGTAAATCGCTTTAATCCATTGTATCCATCTATTGCCTAATCCAAGCGTTTCTAGCGTCGACAGGAGGAAGTTCCAGTCCACCCGGTCGAATGCCTTCTCCGCATCTATAGCCAACAGTATTGTAGGGTCGGTGAGTCCTTGTGCGCTGTGGACTAGATTTATTATTTTCGTGGTATTGTCCTTCGCTTCTCATTCAATCTTAATGCTAACATTTTAGTGAAGATTTTAATGTCCACATTTATCAAGGAGATTGGCCTATAACTGCCACATACGTCTGGGTTTTTCCCTGGTTTGTGGAGTAGGATAATATTGGCCTCAAGGCTCGATTTTGGGATCGGGTTGGCGGGGTTAATAGAGTTAATGGCTTTTAGCCAGTGTTGGCCTAATTCTTTCAGATATATTTTGTAATAAGAGGCTGAGTAGCCATGTGGGCCTGGGCTTTTACCTGAGGGTGTGGATTTAATTGCGTTTGTGAGTTCCATGAATGAAAAGGGTTCATCCAAGGATTTCGTTACCGCTTGTGGGAGTGTTTTGTCAAATTTGTCTGCCAGGTATGTCATAATCGTTTCCTTATCCAGAGATTTTGTGATATTATATAGGGAGTTGTAGAAAACTGTAAAGGCTTTCGCTATTTCTTCATTTGTTTGTACTATTTTATTGTTAGTTGTTTTAATTTGTGGGATACATGTTTTTTCTCTTTTTTGCTTAATCGCATTAGCCAAGAATTTTCCGCATCTATTACCCTGGGCGTAGAAAAGCTGCTTGTTCCACAGCAGTGATTTCTTAGCTTTGTATTGCAACAGTATTGTTAATTCTGACCGGAGGGACAGTAGTGTGCGGTGAACTGCCTCTGTCATGGTATTTTTATGTGTTTCTTCTAGATTCGCAATGTCCCTCAATAGTTCTGTTTGTTTCTTGAGTCGTTCCTTTTTAAGGAAAGAAACCCATTTTATTAATTCACCTCTTACCACACATTTATGGGCTTCCTATTGAAGGAAAGGTGTAGTATCAGAGGTGTTGTTGTCACGGAAGTACTGAGAAATGGTGTCAGCTATTACCTGTTTCACTTTGTCATTGTGTAGTATAGAAGTATTTAACTTCCATTGTCCTTTTCCTTGCGCCATGGAGGGAATCCTAACTTTTATCTGAACTGGAGCATGGTCAGACCAAGTAATATTGTGAATGGAGGCTGATAATACTAGAGAGAGATCTCTCTGGGGTGTTAAAAATAGGTCTATTCTCGTATACGTGGCTGCGGATCTAGAATAGAAGGAATAATCCTTCGTAGTAGGGCTTAATGCTCTCTAGCAATCCACTAGTTGGTGACTTTGCATGAGACGCCTCATCTGTGACCTGACCTGGTTTTAAGTGGTCTGAATAGGTGGCTGTGCTGTCTTTCTGCCCATCTATGGATATGTTAAAGTCTCCCCCTATGATTATTATCCCTGTCGCGAGTTGTTGGACTTTGGCAAGAATTCTGCGCAACGTGTGACACTGTTTGGTGTTCGGCAGGTAGATATTTACCAAGGTGATAGGTTGATTGTATATAGTTCCCTGGAGAATGATATAGCGACCCGAACTGTCTGTATGATGTGATTGATATGTAAAGGGGATTTGGGCTCCAATTAAGATTGCTACGCCCCGCGATTTGCTATTGATGAAGTTATTGTAGTAGGCTTTAGGAAAATGCGTGTTGTGTAGTTTCGGGGCTCTGGGGTCTCTGAAGTGTGTTTCCTGTATAAACACCACATCAGCTTGGAGTCTATTAAAGTCTCTGAGTGCCATATTCCTTTTAATCGGCGAGTTGAGGCCCTTGACATTATAAGAGAGTATATTCAGTGTCTCTGTTATCTCTGATTTAGTCTTGGAGAGTTTCTCCATTTTTTTCTCAGTTTATTTTTAAGTAGTGAAGTCTTATGAAGAGGTGGATGTCAAAGTTTATGTACCGTATGATTGCTCCGCTATTTAAATGCTATGACCAAGTATAGGGGGATAACAGAAAAAGAAATTACAAACAAGGAGATAAAAATAATCAGATAAAACTAATAACTAAACTTATTTACACTCTGCAGTAAATCCTAAGCCTAGGATCTACGAGCTTGAGCTGGTACCTGTACCAGCGTACTTCGTTAGTGCACCGCTCGTAACCTTAATTGGTTATGTCTGGGGTATATGGTGATATTATGTTGCAAAGTAATTTGGAATCGTAGCTATTCGTTAGAGATCTCTAGTGGTGTTAAAGGGTTGTTAGAGCTCCCTACAACCTTACTAAATCACTCTGGAATTGTCGCGCCGCCAAGCGCTATTAAAGGTAACCTTGAGACTTGCGTATCATCGGGCTAGGAACTAAGGGCAAACCTAAACATTGTCCTGTCCTGTACGTCTAAGTCGTCCAGCATTTCATACCATAAAGATATATGTAAGCATGTAGAATAGAGAATGAGCCAAAAGCATGACTTTAAACATTGGAATATGACACATTTCCCTCCTGAGAAGACTTTAGAGCGTTCTATGTCTGTGAGTCTTATCTCTTAAAGAGTAAAGGTTCCGAGTCTTTGTTGTGAAATCCCTAGATCCCTCCCGGTGTCCTCCTCTTCTCGGCTTGCCCCCTCCATCTTGGTGTTTGCGGCAGAGCTTGCGTGGATACCTGGGGCCACGTATCGTACCAGTCAAGTATTTCCACCTGAGGCAGGCCAAATAGTTTAAGGAATTAAGGTACATCCTGTACAGTGGAGATGTTACCGTGTATCCCCTGATATGTCGCCATTAGGGAGAAGGGGTACCCCCATCTGTATCGGATATCTTTCGATTGTAGTGCCTGTGTAATCGATCGAAGAGCTCTCCTTCCCTGTAGCGTTTGCCAGGCCAAGTGTGGTAAAATTTGTATGTGGGCGAGGAGACTGCCAATGCCGGTGAGTTCCGAGCTTGACGCAGGATATCCTCCTTCAGGGCATAGTAATGCACCCTGCATATGATGTCTCGTGGCATGTCTTGTGGCAGTCCCCTTGGCCTTACTACCCTGTGGGCCCTGTCCAATTCTATGTGAGTTTCTATAGGACGGTTCAAAATATTATTGAATAAGGTTTGCAGGATAACCTTTATGTTTTCGGTGTCTCCCTGGGGTTCTGGGATGCCTCTGATACGTAAATTGTTTCTTCTGCCTCTATTGTCGAGGTCTTCATTATGGCGAAGTATCTGTGTGATTTTGAGTTCCCGTGCATCCTGCCTCTGTTCTAAATTGTGTATTTTTAGCTGTATATTGTCTCTGTCCCCCTCCAAGTCCCCCACTCTTAGGCCTATGTGACGCACCTCTGTGGTAATAGCAGAGAGTTTCTCCTGCATAGATGCCTCTAGTTTCGCAACATAGATGCCATTTCTTCCTTCGAGGGGAATATTTCTTGCAGCATGGAGTTCCCGATCGCCGGAGCAGAGTCCGTGCTCGCTGGGCTGGACGGAGGAGATGCACGTGGGGAAGATGGCATCTTCTCCATTTCTTCCTCTGTAAGTGCCCTTACTTTCTCCTTGAAGTACCGGTCCAGTTCTCCATTTTTTTGCTGGAGGGTGGACCTGGAGTCTCTTGAGAAGAAGTATGTTTCTTTTTGTTACCCATATTTGCTGTATCAGATTATTGGCGGCTTAGTAGTATAAGGTTGGTCGGGAGCTGCACAAGGATGCGTCCGATCACACCATCAGTCCGGCCATGCCCCCCACCCTTTTGCTGTTATGACCCGCTGCAAATGAGATGCATAGTCAGACACCAGCTTCTGGCAGCGTTCCTGAGGAGTCTTAGCCCATTGCTCCTGAGCAATGGTCTCCAGTTCAGTAATATTCATGGGTCTTCACGCTGGAACTATGGAGTTCAAGTCAGGTGACTTTGATGGCCACTGTAGAAGTTCCCAAGACTTCTTCTGTAACCAAGCCTTGGTGGAATGTGAGGCATGCTTGGATCATTGTCTTGTTGGAAGGTTCAATGGTGCCCAAGCATCAGCTTCCTTATACACGGCATGATGTTTTCTCTTAGGATTTCCTGATACTTCAATTAAGCCATCTTGCATTCCACATGCTGTTGGTGCCAGAGGATGCAAACTAGCCCCAGAGCATCACCAAGCCACCACTATGCTTAACTGTAGGCAGATTGTTCTTTTCAGCATACCCTTCATTCTTCTTCCTACAGACATACCACTGATCCATTGGGCCGAAAAGTTCCAGTTTTGTTTCATCACTCAACAGAACAGAATCATAAAACTTATGTGGCTTATATATATATGATTTGAGCATATTGGAGCCAACTTTTCTTGTGCTTTTGGGTCAGTAGTGGTGTATGTCTTGGAGTTCTGGTATTTAAACATTCTGTGTTTAGTACGCACCTTACTGTACTCACTGAAACCTCAGTACCTGTTGCAAGCAAGTCTTGCTGCATGCCTTTTGCAGTTACTTAAGGGTTTTTCACAACCTGCCTTCTCAGAAATCTGGTTGCATTGATTGCTTCCTTTTACTGCCTTGTCCACGTAGTGTAACCACTATTTCTTCAACTTTGAACTTGCAAACTAAGCTTCCAACGGTATCTCTAGGAACATTTATTGCCTTCACTATCTTTTTATATCCTGTTCCTTGTTTGTGAAGGGCGATAATTTCTTCTCTACACTTAGTGGACCTTGACTTAGCTATATTTCTAACATGCAGTCAAACATGACACTCAACAAACCCCTAGCCAGTTCAGGTATATCAATTGTTCCAACTCAAGCACCTCTGGTGCAAGTAATGAAGCCCTTGATGATTAGTTGCATCATGTGTGCTTGAGGCAATACCTGTTTTGCATATATGTCTTGTTAGGGGATTCAGTTTAGGGAGTTGAATAATTTTGAGACTGGAGAAATCATTAAAAGTTGCATTTTCATTGAATTTGGGGAAACCACTTGAAGAATTAGTCGTGCTGAGCTATTTTAATTGCTTTTGTTTGATTTGTTCTTTACAAAGAGCTGAAAGTCTGCACATTTTAACAATAAACCTGATTTTCAATGGGGAGGTGGAATAATTTTGATTATATATATATATATATACACACATATATAAATATATATATATATATAAATATATATATATATATATATAATTATATATATATATATATATATATATATAAATATATATATATATATATATATATATACATATATATATATATATATACACATATATAAACAATGAAAATCTTTGCACTCATGCTTAAATGACCTACTGCTTTTTTGCAGAGGTGTAGTTGCCGGGTGCAAATCCTTTTAGGGATCTAGATGCATACCAATAGATGAAGAATGTAGGCTGCACTCTTGGACTTTACATTTCAAATAAAGGTGCTTTATTCCATAGATAAGAAAATCAACGTTTCTGTCCACGCAGGGACCTTCATCAGGATCAAGTGAGTCCATTCATTACTTATCACTTGATCTTGAGGAAGGTCCCTGCGTGGACCGAAACGTTGATTTTCTTATCTATGGAATAAAGCACCTTTATTTGAAATTTAAAGTCCGAGAGTGCAGCCTACATTCTTCATCTATTGGTATATATATATATATATATATATATATATATATATATATAGATTTGGTTGGAGTCAAAGGCCAAGGGCATACAAAAAAATTGAGATATACCAGTAGTAGAAAGTCTGTTGTGGTGCGACCCATGCAGACGCACACAAGCACTGACCCGTGCAAACACAAACACACTGATATTGGTGGGTATGGGTAGCTGGCTCTTGGCCTGGGCAAGTCAGGCTGCTGCTAGCTTGGCAGGTCCCTTGCTAGGCAGGCTAGTGGCTGGTACTGGCCCATAGGTAGAGTGGAGAATAAGAAAGATAAGGGCTGCTAGCTTTCTGTGCTGTTCTTCTTTTGACCCACTCTGCCTACCTTACATGAGAGGAGATCACGTAGGCGTTACGATCATAGCCCATGCTTTCGATTGGCAGCAGCTTAAGAGCACGTCATAAAGGATAACAAGCAGGTCTGTAGTCTCCTAATTATGCGGCTGGGCGCTTGCATAAACTACCACAACGGCTGGCCCCCAGAAACTGCTCCCCTAGCATGTGAATAGCCTGGCCAGTGAGGAAGATCTATAAAGTCCCTCACCGTCTGTGCCACCCTTCTCCTGCCTACCGCCCTGAGGTCACTGCCTCTGTGGTCTTATGAGAAATCCAACCCTGCTTCCAGTCTCATTTCCTATTACACAATCTTTGAGATTTTTAAATATTCTTAGCTTATCATTTGGTGTCACCTAATGTTCTAGGCTTTTGACCTGTTTTGTCTAACAATTTTTAAAGAACAATCTCGTTACTTAAAATGACATTTTATAAACTCCTCAGTCATATGGGATATTCTTAAAGCCAGTAACAAAGATAATTACTATTGTAGCGTACTTCCTGCAATATGTAATGCTCAGTTAATGTGCAGCATTTATGAGGCTGTGAATGCTTGTATCTAAAGAATTGTAATAAACAGATTCCGAGACTCTTACATTCTTTAGGCGTTTATTCAGTCACCATACCACTGGCCTGGTGAAATATCTATTAGTACTACACCTTATAAAGGCTAAGTCATAAATCATTCCATGATGACAGCTTGACAGCAGCATTCATTACGACCTGCAATGGGGTAAGCCAGGAATGTACAAGTCTAGTGAAATGTGGATTGTAGTCGTTGAGACAGGAGATATTGTGGCCTGCATCCAGTGTTAGGTCTGGGCAGAAGCAAGCTATGTTTACAAGATGGAACCAACAGGATATAGTGGCTTGTTGGATATAAGGAGTAAAGAAGAGTTCAGAAATGAAGAGAAACCCCAGGCAGCGAGGATATGGGTATAGTTGAAAGTAGCACCATTGACCTGGAGACACACGCGCAAAGGGTTAGTAATGCTATAAAGAGATACGGAGAAAAGTTCTGCTTTGGTTATACTGAGTTTAAAAAACATGAGCTGTCTACAAATTGGAAATGGCAGAGACTCAAAGGAATCGAGAAATTTCAATTGGACATACTGGTGATCTAAGTATAGAACAAATTATGGATAGAGTCACTTTAAACAAGAGAATGTTGGAACTCCATTTTTATTATCAAAAGTTGGAAACAGGGAAAGTTAGTGTTTGAGGCATATGAATTTTTTGCTCCTGTGAATAAATGAAGGTTATTCACAAAAGGCAGATAGCAGACGTGTGAACATATAGGCAGACGGAATTACAGAAAAAATAAATAGACTGGCACAGAGACAGAACAATAAATAGATAGAATTTTTTTGTCAAGGTCTGTATGTTAAGGTTATTTAAGATAAGATGCTAAGAACCACATTCACTGAGCCACTTTTTTTTTTTTTATTAATGCTTGGAACCTGCTCAATTTCACTTGCCAAACACAGACACAAAGAGCTCAAGGCTACCTTAGCTTCCAAAAAGAATTTTTATACAATATATGCTTTCAAACTAGTACACCTGCAGCACTTTCAGTCTTGCACACACATTATTTCAATAATTAACCTGTGATGCAGCCTTTTTCCATGTAGCCTTTTTCCATGTAATTCAAGGAATGACACGCAAGAACTAGACAAAGAACAAAACATTTAACTCTTTCGCCACTTTTGTAATGAAATAGCAATCACGCTTTATGCAGGCCAAATAGTTTATATAGGGATTGGTCACAATCCAGAGTCAGTGTCCAGTTGAATTTGGAACTCAGTGTGTGACGCACAAGCCAACAATGCAAAAACATTTTTTCTTCTGCCATCAAAACAGCCAAAATTAGAATTCATCATTTAAAACCAGGCTTCAGTTGTCATCTTTATTCACAACATTTTAAGAGCAATATTTCAAGATCATGAATTTAACGACAAATAAAATGGAACCATCTTGGAAAGATCCGACCTTTCTCGTTGACCCCTTTCATAGCAATTAATGTGTAGAATGACGTCAGCTACTGACTCCAAGCAATGATCCCTATCTCAATCACCAACAGTCAAGCAGAAAATAAGTCATAGAGTCTTTATTCATATAATCGTGCCTTTATTCTAGCCACCAATGGGTGACCCGACAACCTTTTGACTGCCATCTAGTCCTTGTCAGACTTGACAAGTCATTGGGAGTTTAGTCATTGCCAGGTCACGTCTTGGTGGCTAGAATAACGGTGACCCTGTGATTTATTTTCTGCTTGACTGTTGGTGATTGAGAGGGGGGTCATTGCTAAAGAGGTGACTTGTTTGTCATTAAATAGTTTTGGTCCAAATCGAGATTGATATTCATGTATATTTCTTCCAGTATCTTCAAATGTGACACTTATCCCTTAGTTTACAAATTTATTGGTTGTGTTATCAATTTTGTTATATTTTTATTATTGTTACTGTGCTGATTGCTGATTTCTGCTTTCCTTGATTAGTTTCAGGAATCGTTAATTAGTTGTCTGACGTTTTTTGTAGAAGTCAGACAGGCTTGTTTGTGGTGTTATGGGGTATTGGTTAAATGTTTCAGAAGTGTCTTCGGTGGTTTAACAAGTCTTTTTTGGTGTTGAATTTGATAAATGCCCAAAGTTTAAATATTGATAACTCTTCATCAGAATAATTGTGATCACTAAATCTTGACTGTTTAACTTGAGATATTGGGCACTTTTTTACTGAACCAATTATGATAAAAGTGTTGTCAAAAATCATGAACAGTAAGATTATGATGTGTAAACTCAGTTTATCAGCCGTCTTTAATGTTCTGATAACTGTCAAATGATAGATTGTGATTGAGGCCATTGTCTGTCATTACACTTTATCACTACAGCCATTAATTCTAATGAATACAGTCAACTATGATAGATCATACTATTTTGGCAATTTGGGGAACAAAATAGCTTTTAAGAATTTTATTAAAACGTAAAAAATACTCTTAATTGTGACATAAACCAATTATAAGTTGTATATATAGCTAGGCATATGCCAAAGCTATGGCACTGATGCCATTTAAAAAACTGAATGAAATAGCCATATTGCTGTCAATCACTCTGACACTCACTCAGACCCACACAAGCTCACAGGGTTATTCACTAAGCTGTGAATGTTCAGAAACTCGTCAGGAAATTGGACATTTGATATAGTTAGAAGTTAGAAAATGTATCCAAGTCTGCTATATTTCCAGCACTTTTAATATGGCTCATAATTTGCTGTTCTTTGATGAATTCTTGACTTTTCTCAGTTTAGTGAATAAACCCCACACATAACGCACACACACACACACACACATACACTGATCGGCCACAACATTAAGACAAATGACAGGTGAATAACATTGATTATATCATAACAATGGCACATTTCAAGGTGTGTGATATATTAAGCAGCAAGTGATAAGTCAGTTCTAGAATGGAAGATAAATGGGCAAACGAAAAGATATGAGGGACTCTGATAAAGTTCAAATATTGGCTAGATGACTGGTTCACAGCATCTCCAAGTCTTGAGGGGTATTCCCAGTATGCAGTGGATAGGTCCTGCCAAAAGTGATGCAAGGAAGGACAACTGGTTAACCAGTGTCAGGGTCATGGGGGTGAAAGTCTAATTTATGCATGTGTGGAGCGAATGCTAGCGTGTGTGGGGTCCATCACATCAGAAGACCTACTGTAGCTCAATTACTGAAAAACATAATGATGACCCCTGTCCTCTGCCAAAAGTGCCTTCAATGGGAGCGTCATAACTGAACCATGAAGCAATGGAAGAAGGTTACCCGGTCTGATGAATCACGGTTTCCTAAGGATCAGGTGGATGGCTGGGTACATGTGCATTGTTTACCTGGAGAATAGATGGCAGTAGGATGCACTAAGGGAAGAAGACAGTGTTATGTTCTGGGCAATGTAATCCTGGCATTCATGTGGAGGTTAATTTTGCACGTACCACCTACTTAAAGATTGCAGATCACACACACCCCTTCATGGCAATGATTTTCCCTGGTGACAGTGGTCTCTTTCAGCAGGACAATGCACCCTACCACACTGCAATAAATGTTCAGGAACATTTAGAGGAACATGACAAAAAATTCATGGTGTTGCCTCCAAATCTCGATCCGATTAAGCATCTGTGGGATGTGCTGGAAAAACAAGTCTATTCATGGAGTCCCCACCTCACAACTTGCAGGAGTTAAAAGATCTGCTGCTAATGTCTTGGTGCCACACACCAAAGGACATGTTCAGGTGCCTCGACACATCAGAACGATTTTGGCAGCACGAGGGGAACCTACACGATATTACGCAGTTGGTTTTAAAATATAGAAACTTAATTGGTGCTCTGATGGGAGTCAAACTCCAGGTCAGCTCTGACGTTGCTGTCATTAATCCAGTTTCTCCATACCAAGGCCTGGTGATGTTTGGACTACACTTGTGAGCCATAAATAATTGTAAGGTGACTGAACAAACTTCTAAAAGAGAGACAGAAACATAGTGGACATTATTCACTAAACAAAAAAATGAACAGAAATGAAAGCAGAAGTGCAATCTTTAGGGGAAAGTGTTGATTTGGAAGAATTCTGCAACTTATCCTTAGTCACAACTTGATGACTGTAGCCTGTATTTGGAATTCAGTATATAGTTGGCTACACTTACATATTTAGCAATTAAACCTCAGTCTCTTTCTCTCTTGCCCTTACCCTGAATATAAGTATTAACAGAAGAGCAAGATTAATAGTTGCATCTGCAAATTGTGTTTGCTTCTTAGGGGTGAGTCTTACATCTACTAAGGTACTAATAGCCTATATACCATAGAGACTGTACTGTGTCTAGTCTAGTATTCGTTATACATTCGCCCGGTGTTTGTCATTTAACATTTATTCCACTCGGTGGATTTAGTCAGAAAGAGTTAACTCTCCGTGCTTTGCTTTTTTTTAATTGCAGTTTTATAGTAAAAATGTTAAGCTTTGCAGTTTGTTAAAAAGTCTCCTGGTAAAATATGCAAATTGATAGTTTAGGCACATTCCCCTGTGCTGTCATTTACCATATTCACATTACAACTTCCAATATTCATGTGTCAGTGTGTGCCAATTACATTTTCTTCAAAATTAGTATGCATGTATGTACCAGATACACACAGATGTGTGTTTGTACAAACACGTGTTTATATTTTCAGACAAAAACATGCATGTGTATAGCAAATGTTAATATAAATAGATCATTTTTTTTCACTCAAATATACATACGTGATTTTACATAAGGCTTCCAAATTCCCTTGAGCCTATAGAAGCAGACATTTTTTCTTACTATGGCACAAAAAATATGAAAGAACATATTTTAATTACAACATACTAATGTTAAAAAAATATATATATTATTTTTAAATCAAAAAGGGACATCATGTGATGATGGGACCTCAACGAGCTTTATTAAAGGAACTGGTAAGTCTAGTGTGTTAAAAGAGCTATTGTCTATTAGTTGGATGTGTTTATATCAATTTTGTAATTGAAATATATAGAATAAAATAATATAAAATAACTAAAATTTTTATAACTGCTCAGCAAGTTTTATTTATTTTTTTACTTGTATTTTGTTGATAGTTCAAAGAGTATAGTGAAGGGGTAGGAAGCAAAAACAGGGAAAGGGGAAGATAGAAGCATGTCTTATGTTACACAGTCAGCAAGAAGTTTCCAAATAAGGAATTACCAGCAATATTAAAGATTTCAGCCTGCAAGTTGTAAAATTAGGAATGGACCTCTTGGGCACTCTTCTAAACCAGCTATTGTTTACCGCATTAGTTAAACTCCCCATCCAACTACCGCCCTATCTCACTACTGCCATTTGCCTTCAAGATCCTCGAGAGAGTTGTGTACACAAGATTGACTGATTTTCTCGAATCCAACTCTCTGCTTGACCCCCTTCAGTCTGGATTTCGCGCTGGTCATTCTGTTGAAACGGCTGTGACCAAAGTATCCAATTATTTAATTGCTGCTAAATCTCGCGGCCATTACACTATTCTAATTCTCCTTGATCTTTCTGCTGCCTTTGACACTGTTGATCATCAACAGCTTCTTCGCATTCTCCGTAATTTTGGTCTACGGGATACTGTTTTCTCCTGGTGCTCCTACTACCTCTCCCAGCGCTCTTTCAGTGTTTCTTTCTCTGACTCTGCCTCTTCCCCCCAACCACTCTCTGTCGGCCTCCCCCAAGGTTCTGCTCTTCATCCCCTACTGTTCTCTATCTATATTGCCTCCCTTGGTAAACTCATCAGCTCCTTTGGCTTCCGTTATCATTTCTATGCGGATGACACACAAATCTACCTGTCCTCTCCTGATCTCTCTCCACCCACCTTGACTCGTGTCTTTGACTGCCTCTCTGAGATTTCCAACTGGATGGCTGCTCACTTCCTTAAACTCAACCTGTCCAAAACAGAACTTCTGGTCTTTCCTCCCTCAAGTGTTGCTACTCCTGTGTCTGTCTCCCTCCAAGTCACCGGTGCTACCATCACCTCTACCTCGCAGGCTTGCTGCCTGGGTGTTCTTTTTGACTAAAACCTCTCCTTCACCCCTCATGTCCAATCAATCGCCAAATCCTGTCACTTCCAACTCAAAAACGTAGTGCGCATTCGCCCCTATTTAACGCCGGATGCGGCTAAGGTGCTGGTCCATGCTGTTGTTCTCTCTCGCCTTGACTACTGCAATCCTCTTCTCAGTGGTCTTACGTGTTCCCAGCTTGCACTGCTGCAACCTATAATGAATGCGGCAGTGAGGCTCATTTTCCTGTCCGCTTGCACCTCCCACGCCTCCCCGTTCTGTCAGTCCCTGCATTGGCTTCCAGTTAGATATAGGACTCAATTTAACATTCTGGTGCTTGCTTACAAGTCCTTACATAATGCTGCTCCAACCTACCTATCCTCCCTAATACACAAGCATGTCTGTTGAGACCCCTGTGCTCTGTCAAAGACCTATGTCTATCCTCTATCCATACTCCCACCTCTGATGCTCACCTCCAAGACTTTTCCACCTGCACCTCTTCTGTGGAACTCCCTACCCTTCTCCGTAAAACTTTCACCCAGTCTTTACTCCTTCAAAAAATCATTGAAAACTCACTTCTTCAAGAAAGCATATCAATTAAACTGTTAGCAGGTTTTCATCCCCAACACCCCATGACTCCTCTCCTGAAACTGTCAAAAATTACCTACTAAGCCCTCAGTGAATGCTTTTCTAACAACCTACTTCGTACTCCTACTTTTACCCATCTTGTCACTATACCCATTCCCTCTAGCATGTAAGCTCATTGAGCAGGGCCATCCACCCCCTCTGTTCATGCACGTCCAGTTGTCTGGTTAAAATTACATGTCTGTTATTCCACACATTATTTGTACAGCGCTACGGTGTCACGTCCTGTTCCATTCGGCACAGATGTCTGGCCTTGGCTTCTGGTATCCAGTACTCTTAACAATTCTTGTTTAGTTTTTCTGGTTTTCTTATTCTATGTCTGGTTTTCTTTATGCTGGGTTTTCTGGGTTCATTCCTTTATTCTGTTCGTGGAATTCCCAGTCTCCTGAATGTTTGTTTTTTGTTGCCACACCTATTCCTTTGCCATTAATCCTTTTTTGTTTCAGTCTGTTCCTGCAAGCAGTGGTCTCATTTCCTCTGCTCCTTTCTTTGCAGGTAAGTACTGTGTGCGTTTTATTGTTGTTTATTTATTCATGCATAGCTAGGCAGTTAGGACCCACCGTAATTGGAGTACTTTGGAGTACTTTGGCGCACTGGTGGACTGCATACATTTTGGCCATTAATGCATGTCTAAATCTCCAATGTTTATTACATATATAGTACTTAGTTATGTTTCCTCTTGTATTGCCTTGTATCTCTTGTCTTGTTTTATTTGTCTTGTATTCCCAGTTCATGTACAGTCCTGTCCTGCCCTCTCCATGTTCTGTTCATGTTTCCCTCATGTATTGTGTACATGTTCGGGGTTCAGCTTTCTATCCTGCTCCGGGTTCTACTAGTCTTGTCTTGTTATCTTGTTTGGTGCCTGTTCTAGTCTTACTTTTGTTTCTAGTACTGGATACATATCAGCATATCAGCATATCATCTAGCTCCTGGTTTCCGTTTAAGATGCATCAGGGCTCTGGTATGTGGCCATACAAACCCGTGTGGTTACCCTGCACCAGACCCTGTTTGTCCATTTCCATGCTGAGACTCCTATGTTCCTCATCAGGCATACAGGGGTCTTCGGACCGCCACCGCCACACATGGAATCTTATGGCACTGTATAAATAATAAAATAATAAAAATAATAATGCAGTGAGTTGGGGCATGGCATACAAAATAATACAGTTCTGGACAGATTATCCAACAGTGATGTAGAGGATTACCAATATTTTAAACAGGCACATCATATTGACCAGACCACTGGTAACAGCCCAAAATAAATGGGATTCCTTCCACCTATAGAATACAAATGAATATACTCTTACAATGTTACAATTTTTACCTATAGTTTTCTATTTTGTACTTGCAGTTGCATGTACTCAGTGGTGTATTTGGATCTGTGCTGCCCTAGGCATGACGGAACTCGGGCACCCCCTAATTTAAATTTGCCTGTTTCGAACCACAGTCAATCACCTCCTCATTCCCTTCACATGTTATCGATCACTGCAGTCACAGTATAAATTATCTCTGCAATCACCTGCAAATTCATCTGCTACCTCTTGTCTCATTTCCCTATTTTATCTTCAGATTTTAAGCTCATGAGTTTGTTTAACCTTTTGTATGCGTCTGTTTATATTGTATTGTTTTCTCAATTGTACAGCTCTGAAATATGTTGGAGCTTTACAAACACTAGTAATAAATAAATAAATACAAATATAAATCTTTCCAGAAACTAATAGAGAAAATGTGCAAGACTAATATTGTGTTATGTTATGTTACAGTGGAAGACTATGCTACTAAGCTACTTTCAAAAGAACATTGATAATAGATCTCCAACTTAAAGGACCACTATAGGCACCCAGACCACTTCAGCTTAATGAAGTGGTCTGGGTGCCTGGTCCATCTAGGATTGACCCTGCCTACTGTAAACATAGCAGTTTCAGAGAAACTGCTATGTTACATGTGGGTTAATCCAGCCTCTAGTGGCTGTCTCATTGACAGCCGCTAGAGGCGCTTCAGCGCTTCTCACTGTGATTTTCACAGTGAGAAGACGCTTGCGACCATAGGAAAGCATTGAGAATGCTTTCCTATGGACTGGGTGAATGCGCGTGCGGCTCTTACCGCGCATGCGCATTTAGCCGATGACGGGGAAAGGAGGCGTAGAGTCCCCACCGCCGAGGGAGCCCGGCGGTGGAGATAGGTAAGTGATTTAACCCCTTCCTACCCCTAGAGCCCGGCGGGAGGGGGACCCTAAGGGTGGGGGGTGGGGGGACCTAGAGACCCTATAGTGCCAGGAAAATGAGTATGTTTTCCTGACACTATAGTGGTCCTTTAATACCATGTATATAATTTGGGTTTGTATTAAAAAAACAACAACAGACAAACAACCTTACAGGGTTACTCTAGGCATAATAAGTAGGCCCACTGAAGTAGTTTTAGTGCCAGGAGTCCACTAATACCATCACACTGTTAATACTCAACTGTTTATAAAATAATATTTATCTGGGTTCCTTGGGTTCGCCACATTTCCCACACATATTGCTAAAGTGGAATTTTCTCTTCCACATAAAATATGTCAATTTTGTTTTTATCTCGATGGATTTCATATGCTAATACTCAAGTAGAAACTAACGCTTTAGCAATATCAGTAAAGAGATGCCATATCTGGGAGTCTCAGGTACGGGTCAAACGGTTTATAAACAGCTTTATTCTTAACAGTAGTATGGCGCCAAGCTATTCATGGCACCGTAACAACTACGGTGGGCCATAGTTTTTATGGTGGACAGAATTCCTCTTTAAACACTGCAGGACTTAGCTCTGGAAAGCTAAATTCCAGCTTACTGCTGACCTTTCAGCTCAACAGTTTTAGTAGTGGAGAGTTAGGGAGGGGCAATGAGTGGACCCCTGGTAAGAAGTTAAATCGTTCAAAAATGGTTGGACTATTTAAAATGGGGGGCAGAGGGCATGACACACCTGGCACCATAACCACTACAGTGAGCCTTTAAAATACTGTTTTTGGTTTAAGTAATCCTGCAAACTAACACGCCAGTATGTTTAACTATGTATGACTCGCTCGGTTTTAAGTTAAAGTTTAGTGTGTGTTCTCATTTGTCCTCATTTGATTCCTGGAGTGGTTTAACTTGTTTGTTTAACCTAAAGCCATGTGGCTGAAATAGAAATAATGCTATGCTATGGTAGATTGTGTTTGATTTGAGGCATCAACAGGTTGTAAATCTGAAGCTGGCAATGTAAAACTAATTATTATAATACTAAAGCTGCTGCAAACGATAAACAGTGTGAGACAAACTTGGCAGGACTTCTACAGATACACTACTCTAATAACCTGCTCATTCTTGTAAACTCACTAGAAAACAATGACGTAACTATGATAAAAAATGGCATGAGGCTCAGAATGCTGTATTTCTTTGTCTCCATGAACCCAGAGACTCTATGAGATTATGGAAGGTCAGAACTCTGCCAGAACCTTCTGTCTCATGTGTCATTTATAGAGGCCATGAGGTAAAGTGAGGCTCCCAAATGTAATCAGTGTGGTTTACATTGAACATGAGTTTTAACACGGGAGTAATATGTGTGTAGATGTCATATTTGATAAGACACTTTTTACAATAAAGTTGCTTTCTTGTGTAACTCCCATCTGCCCACACTAGATAGCGCTTTGAAATTCCTGCACATGCCCAGTTAAACACTTGGGCATGCGAACGGGAATATCATCTATTCATTCATTCGTCAGAAAGACGAATAAATGATTAGAAATTTAAAATGAATGAACGAAGACCTCTCTGTTAGTTTGTTTGGCTTATTACAAGGAGGGGGCTACCGACACGCAGCTACCTTCTTGTAATATGTAAAAAATAGAAGCGGCAGGGAGAAGTGCTCCCCGCCACTTCCTAAGCCCCCCATGTCCTCCCTCACTCTATCGGGGTCAATATGACCCCCATAATATCATAACGGAGATTAAAATCTTCCCAATGCCCCTACTCGCTATGCCGCAAATAGGAGCATGTCTACTAAACAGTGAGCAGCCATTGGCTGCTCACTGTTAAAAAAAGCCCCCTAGTGTCCCCCCTTCCGAGCCCACACCCATGCCGCGCGAATGGGGGCTGTTAAACTGAAGGGGGGACCTAGTTTCCCCCCCGGCCCCCACCCATGAGTGGCGGGTGGGGGCCCTAAATGAAAATGGGGGGGGGGAAACCTATTGCCCTCCCCCCAACCCCTACTGATGAGTGGCAGATGTGGGCACTAAATGAAAATGGGGAGAGGAGGGACCTGTTGTCGAAAATAAATAAATCCTGATGGTAAAAAAGTAATCCATCTTCACCCATGGAGGGCACGGCAAAGACTGAGCTACGCAGGGCGGGGAAAGGCTTATAAAGCTTCCCACACCCTGCAATTAGGCTCAAAGCGCTCTGATTGGTTGGCTTGAAATCCAACCACTCAGAGTGCTCTGTATCATTTTACACAGTGTGGGAAAGTTCTTTGGAATTTTCCCATTCTGTGTATTTTGACTCATAACCCTCTGATTGGTTGCTTTGAATTATTTTAATTATCATGAGTGGGCTCATGAGTGGGGGCCGGTGGGAAGGACAATAGTTTAGGGCCCTCACCCGCTGCTCATGGGTGGGGCCCGGGGAGGAGGACAATAGGCCCCCCATTTTCATTTAGGGTTCCCACCCGTTGCTCATGGGTGGGGGTCGGGGAGGAGGACAATAGGCTCCCCCATTTTCATTTAGGGCCCCCACCAGCTGATCATGGGTGGGGGCCGGGGGGAGATGCTAGTTTCTTCCTTTAGTTTATTAGCCCCCACCCATGTGGCACGGGTGGGGGCTCGGAAGAGGGGACACTAGAGGTTATTTTTTTTTACAGGCTGCTCACTGTTTAATAGACATGCCCTTACTCGCAATATAGCGAGTAGGGGCAGAATTTACTAATACTAGGTAATCTTTATTTTTTGCGTGCAAGGTTTCACAGGTATGCCGTGGTGCCACAATAGCAGTCACGTGCGCATTTTCAACATGCATTACACATATGACACATAGAGGGTCTGCACAATTTTATATAATATTAATGATGGTCAATGAGTATCACAGTTTTTATAACGATAGTAGTAGAATAAAGGGCTCAAGCGTATGGTGTTCTCGCTATTTTCATTGCTAATACTGACGTTTTTAACAATTGGAGCATGGGTATGCTTAGGGTTACAATTTGTTTCGCTGAAGTTTGCCTGGCATGTAGTAATACGTTCTTATAGCAGTGTATCGATGAATGCTAAGGCTAACAAAGAGGGTACCTTTCTTTTAATCAGTAGCGCTGTGAGTGCCTAGCTGCATTATAACACTCTTTAACGTACAATAATCATGCAAACTTAAAATAGACATGTGTGTTACTGAGCATAGGTTGCAAACAGCAAAGGCACAAATAGGTTAAACTCGCTTGAACCTGAGCTAGTCTGGACATAGCTTATTAGATTACACAGGAGAATAACTACCAGTGACATCTCCCCCCACAAACCCCCGTGTGAACAGGCTAGGGAAGACGATTGGGAAGCAGCAATGTCGGCAGACAGTCATGGGAGTCCAGGTAGAACAGAAAAACCTCCGCGGCTGCGAGCATTCAGCCCACGATGTCCCAGTCTCCATAGTGCCAGCCAATGCCTTTTAGGGGATGAGTGGGAGCCCCCTGTGCCGGTCTGTGCTGCCGTGATGTGAGTCGGAGTCCCCTCAGTCGAGCAGTGTGTGGCCTGGGTGTCTCAGCGGGGGTCGGCGTCTGTGTTGGTGAGTAAGCTGTGGAGTGGATCTCTCCCAATCTCTCGCAATGGTGTTTCCAGTGGGACTCACTTGTAAAGGTGTCGTCTCTTGCCGGATCGGCCCGCAGGTACATGCTTTTCAGGGGGAGCGGTGTAGGTCGCTGCTGGGCCTCACTGCCAGTTTTGGCGCCATCCACTGTGGTCTCCGCCATCTTTACTGCTGCGCCTCGGTGTTGAATTAGGGCGGCCCTGCTGCTGCTCCCTGGGTGGTCGGGGCATGCGGGGGTGAGGACCGGGATCACCCCCCCGGTCCATAGGGGGGGAGCGGGGCCGAGTCCCCACGGGCCTGGCCCCTGTCTGAGCACCGATGGGCAGGATAGCGGAGCAGCGGCCGTCTGCTCCACTCACCGCCGGAGTAGGCCTTGTTGGTGCCAGTGAGGATGCCTCCACCAGGGGACTGAAACCCGTCGGGCCAGCCTCACCCTGGGTCCGGTACTCTTCACCCGATGAGGTTCACCGTCGTTGGACACTTTTTTAAAGCTGAAAAGTCAGATTTTCTTGCTTATTTCTTCCGCAGTTTCAGGAGCTGGTCTAACATGCGACCATCTCGCTCGGCGGCTCGGCCCCGTCCCCCCAATACTAGGTAATATTTACTTAGTATTAGTAAATGTGGCTGAAAGACCAATTTAGGTGTTTCAACCTTTTAGTAGATAGCTCCCTGATACCATCTTGCAGCCGCGACACGAATAGTATTGGAATTTTATTAATTCGAAGTCCTGAATTGCGTCCTAACAGGAATGGACAAACTGTTCACATTCTCTTAGGACGAAATTCGGTAGTTTGTGACAGGACGTTTGGAAATACTGACAGGAAGCATTGCGAGATCACAGAGGAAAGGTAAGAATCTGACCACAGGAAACGGAACACACTTTCCTCCTCCGCTGGTCAGAGATGGTTAGGCGTAGGAAACCTCCATATGACAAAATAGTCCCTACTTTGTCTTATGTTTGAAAGAAAACTAGAGCATGGCTGTTCGGCATGACAGTGCCGTTTTAATACTTACAACCGAGTTCTATATCTTTTTTCATGTAAAAATTTTTGGACGCAAGTGCCACATTTTTTTTTAGAAAGGAGTTTGCTGCCTTTTGTTTTTCTTGATTTGCAATGTTTTTTTTTATTTCATTGTGCCTCATATATTGACCTTTGTAAGCTTGTGGAAGATGGCGTGCCCTTTCTAATGGATGTGTTACTTCTTCAACTTTAATAAACTCTTAATTTTTTTGTTTTAAAAAGCATCAAAATTAATTTCAAAAGAAATAAGAACCATTCTTGTATTAATATACTTAAAATGTCTTGTCATGGATGTCCTGGGCCTTAAGGCATTTTCCTTTGCAATTCCCACATTTTGAATTCTATTCTTCTTATCGTTTGCCAGTTTCTATTTTAGCTAAATTTCAGTTTTGAAGATATTTCACTTCCAGACATCCAGACTTCCAGCAAAATAACTTTAGAGCCTTTTATTTCAAGTCAGAAATTTAATTATTTCATTGTTAAATATAAGACTCTATCACAAAAAGAGTAATAATAATAATAATAAGAATAATAAGAATAATACCAATAATAGTAATAATTTTTGGAACTAACTAAACTCCAAACCTCAGGCATAGGTGAACACTCCCTAAACTTGTTTAACCTTATCTGTCAGGCAGAGCCCAATATATACGTAATGATAACAATGTTCTAACCAACTCACTGTTAAATGTGGAATTCCCCAAGGTTCTAATCTCGTGCCCTCTCTGTTTTCCTCATTCATAAATAATCTACCCATGATTTGAAACAGTGCAAATGCCATGTATGCTGTTGGTATTATCTACATCTAAAAAAAAATAATCAAAATTTCAGTCTGCTTTATAACAGAATTGATCTAAGGTTGAGAAAAACAATCATCATAACTGAAACTAAAGCTTTCACCACGATTATATGGACCCACACCTGGAAATGCACCCCTATGTCACCACACACAAACTAAAAAGAGGTTATATGGCTTGCACATTAGCTCAGAGGCCAGTCTCCTTTTTTAGACTATGGGTCCTTTGTTGTTAACTGGAACTGGCTTCTTCTGTCATGACTCCAGATACTGCAATTATCCATCAGTAGAGGTTTAAATGACTGGGACATTTCACTTTGTGTGGCTGGACATCGGTTAAGATGTGTTCAATGCCCATTGTGTGTGTATATGTCCCCCCATTTCTGTCTCATAGGAAAGATGTCTGCACCCTATAAAACTGACTGTCCTACCACTACCAAGTCTCCCATGGGGTCCATAGTCTTTGGTCACTGTCCTCCCCTTAGATAAACATGATGCTCTGTTCATACCCAGGCCCGTCGCTACCGGACAGGCAAACCAAGCAACTGCTTGGGGCCCCGAGCTGGCCCGGGGCCCCAAGCAGAGCCGGCAGGGCCACCATCAGGGCATGACAACCGCAACGGTTGTCATGGGCCCGGCGGTCCTGGGGGGCCCGGACTGCTCAGGTCGTCCGGGCCCCACATTCAGTGGGTACATACCGGGTCACAGGGGGCCCTGCGACCCCGGTATGTACCCACTGGGCCAGCCTCTTCTCCTGGGGGGCCCAGCAGCCGGTCACCTCAGGGCCCCCCAGAGGCTGGCCCTGCTGACACCCGGCGGGCGCGCGAGGGAGCACTCTCCCTGGCTGAGTGCTTCCTCTTCAGCTCCCTCGCGCACCGTACTGATGCCGGAGCCGGAAGATGATGTCATCTTCCGGCTCCGGCATCAGTACGCGGCGCGCGAGGGAGCTGAAGAGGAAGCACTCAGCCAGGTAGAGTGCTCCCTCGCGCGCCCGCCGGGTGTCAGGGACAGGGAGGACATTTCAGTGAGTGGGGGTGGGGGAGAGGGAGGGAATTTGAGGGGGAGGGGGGAGGGGGAGGGAGGGAGAGAGGAAATTTGAGGGGGAGGGAGGAAATTTGAGGGGGGAGGGGGGGAGGAAATTTGAGGGGGGGGAGGAAATTTGAGGGGGGAGGGAGGAAATTTGAGTGGGTGGGGGGAGAGGGAGGAAATTTGAGTGGGTGGGTGGGAGAGGGAGGAAATTTGAGTGGGTGGGGGGGAGAGGGAGGAAATTTGAGTGGGTGGGGGGGAGAGGGAGGAAATTTGAGGGAGTGGGGGGGAGAGGGAGGGAGGAAATTCGAGGGAGTGGGGGGGAGAGGGAGGGGGGAAATTTGAGGGAGTGGGGGGGAGAGGGAGGGAGGAAATTTGAGGGAGTGGGGGGAGAGGGAGGGAGGGAGGGGGGAAATTTGAGGGGGAGAGGAAGGAAATTTGAGTGAGGGGGAGAGGAAGGAAATTTGAGGGAGGGGGAGAGGAAGGAAATTTGAGGGGGGAGGGAGGAAGGAAACTTGAGGGGGGAGGGAGGAAGGAAATTGGAGGGGGGAGAGGAAGGAAATTGGAGGGGGGGAGAGAAAGGAAATTGGAGGGGGGAGGAAGGAAATTGGAGGGGGGAGGGAGGAAATTGGAGGGGGGGAGAAGGAAGGAAATGAGAGGGAGGGCGAGAAGAAGGAAATTGGAGGGGGGGGGGGAGAAGGCAATGAGAGGGAGGGGGAGAAGAAGGAAATTGGAGAGGGGGGGAGAAGAAGGAAATTGACGGGGGTACGGGGAGAGATTGACATCCATCACACACACACACAATGCACCCCTTGCACACAGAAAAACACACAATGCATTACACACAGACACACATACACAATCAATGCATCCCTTACACACAGCAACACACAATTCACCCCTTCCACACACTCAGTGCATCCCTTACAGCAGTGTTTCCCAACCCAGTCCTCAAGGCACACCTACCAGTCCAGGATTTAGGGGTGACCCAGTTGTGTCTAAGGCGTTTTTTCTTTTTTTTCTAAAAACACCTTAGACAAAACTGGGTAATCCTTAAATCCTGGACTGGTAGGTGTTCCTTGAGGACTGGGTTGGGAAACACTGCCTTACAGACACACACACTGCATCCCATACATACACAAACTCACCTTGCAGCCCTTACACATACAAACACAGATTCACACAATGTATTCCTTACACACATCAGGACTCCCCCCCCCCCACACACCCCTGTGAACAAACTCATTGGTGGAACATGAAGGTGGACCCTGGGACCCAGACCTTGAGCTGTGTAAATGGCCCTCAAAAAATGGAGCTGCTTCCCGTTCTCCCAGAACATTGATTTTTGTGACCACAGTGTCAGGGTACCTGTTGTCTCTACCTCAGAGGAGGTGAGACACTTAGACGTTCATCCTCTCAGAGGGGCTGACTCACTCGTTCCTCGCAGTTCTCTCGGCCGTTTACACGCCGGCCGCGAGGGACCCGCTTCCTTTTATGACGCGGCGCTCAGTAGCCGACGTCATGACGACAATCCGTTCCGACCTGTCAATCAAGTCCCGAGCACGAATAAGGACTCGTCGGGGGCGTGATTACCTATCTAGAACCAGGGTATAAAGTAGGGCTTTCTGCATTTGTTCATTGCCCTGTCGTGGTTCTAGCTTGTCTA
This sequence comes from Pelobates fuscus, assembly GCF_036172605.1. Classification (NCBI taxonomy): domain Eukaryota; kingdom Metazoa; phylum Chordata; class Amphibia; order Anura; family Pelobatidae; genus Pelobates; species Pelobates fuscus. The sequence goes on along the minus strand of NC_086321.1, from coordinate 38,407,399 downwards.
GTCACTTAGTGCTCTTGTTATCTATTTGTCTCTTTGGTTTTGACCCGGCTTGTTTGTCCTACCCTGCTTACCTCTATTACCTTTGACTCGGCTTGTCTCTCGCTTATCTGCTCTCTCGTTCCCTCGACCTCGGCTTGTCTCTAGACCATTCTTTGCTTACTCCTTACGTTAGTCCGGCCATTCTAAGGTCCGGTATACGTACCTACCTCCTGTTTGTACTTTGCATGTTGGATGCCTGTCCCGATCCTGACATTACGACAGGGCCAATGGATCCTGCAGGTACAAACACTCAGGTTGGTTCTTCCGACTCTAGATTTGAGGCCATGGATCATAGAATGGATCAGATGGCTCTAGCGCTGCAGGCTTTATTATCTCGTTCTAGTAATCAACCAGAAGAGATGCGTACTACATCCATCTCCCCTGTAAGTTCAGGTCTAGAGGTAGCCACAGTAGGTGCTTCTTCCCGTATTACTCCCCCTGTACGTTATGGTGGCTCTCCGGATAAGTGTCGTGGTTTTTTAAACCAGATAGGTATTCATTTCGAATTACAACCCCGCTCCTACCCTACAGATAGGGCGAAGGTTGGATTCATTATCACACTACTCATTGATAAAGCTCTGAGATGGGCCAATCCATTGTGGGAGAATGATAACCCGTTAGTCTATAATTATAATGCCTTTGTCGCTGCTTTTAGAAGAACTTTTGACCCTCCAGGTAGAAAGGTCAATGCAGCTAGATTACTGTTGCGCCTTAGACAAGATAACCGAACCCTTGTGGATTATGCACTAGAGTTCAGGTCCTTGGCGGCAGAAGTTAAGTGGAATGAACAGGCTTATATAGACGTATTTTTAAACGGATTATCAGATGAAATTCTAGACGAAGTTGCTACAAGAGAGCTTCCTGAAAATTTGGATGATTTAATTTCTTTTATTTCTCGTATTGATGAACGTTTAAGAGAGAGGCAGAACACTCGAGATAGAACCCGTAGACCTTCCTTTAAACTAGCTCCCTCATTTCAAAGTCCTGAATCCACAACCTCAGCTTTTCCAGAACCTATGCAGATAGGCAATACTCGCCTCTCAGAAGAAGAGAGACAGTACAGGAGAAGGGAGGGGTTGTGTATGTATTGTGGAGTAAGAGGGCACCTACGCCTAAATTGTCCTAATCGCCCGGGAAACGCTCGCACCTAAGTTTCTCTAGAGGACAGGCCTTGGGTGTTTCTATTTTGTCCTCTATACATAAATTTAAAGATCACAGGCTTCTGCTACCTGTTTCTTTAGCTTGGGAGAAGGGAGTACTAAAAACGATGGCGTTGGTAGATTCCGGAGCTGCTGAGAGCTTTATTGACCAAGTTTTTGTTACTAAACACTCTATTCCATCCCAGCTAAGGGATACACCCTTGGCCGTTGAGGCCATAGATGGTAGACCATTATCTGAACCTGTTATTTTTCTTGAGACCATACCTGTTAACTTAACTGTTGGTATCCTACACGAGGAAGGTATATCTCTTATGCTTATTTAGTCTCCTTCTGTTCCTATAGTCCTGGGGTATCCGTGGTTAAAGAAACATAACCCTATTATTGATTAGGAACTAGGGGAGATAGTCTCATGGGGCCAGGGTTGCCAGAGCAGGTGCTTACAGAAAGTCTCACCGGTTTGCGTAGTTAACGCACCGGCTAATTCTACCCACTCTACAGACGTACAAATACCGCCTCTGTACCTGGATTTAAAGGCAGTCTTTGACAAAAAGAATGCTGACACTTTACCTTCACACAGGCCCTTTGACTGCAAGATCAGACTCCTGCCTGGGACCATGCCTCCGAGGGGTACGGTATACCCTTTATCCACTAAGGAGAACTTAGTCTTAGAGGAGTATATTCGTGAGAACCTAGACAAAGGATTCATTAGGAGATCCTCCTCTCCTGCCGGGGCCGTTTTTTTTTTTGTGAATAAGAAGGATGGTACGTTAAGGCCTTGCATTGATTATCGAGGCTTGAATAAAATAACTATTAGAAATGCCTACCAAGATTTTCACCAAGTTAGATCTCAGAGGGGCGTATAACTTGGTGAGAATTCAGCAGGGAGACGAGTGGAAAACAGCGTTCAATACCCGTTATGGGCACTATGAGTACACGGTAATGCCTTTTGGGCTCTGTAATGCACCGGCAGTATTTCAGGACCTGATCAATGAAGTTCTTAGGGAATTTCAACATGATTGCGTTATTGTATATTTGGATGATATACTAATACACTCTAGAGAAATTGGGACCCACCACAGACAAGTCAGAAGGGTATTGCGCAAATTTCTACAACATGGGTTGTACTGCAAATTGGAGAAATGTAGTTTTGACCAATCTCAGATAAACTTTCTTGGTTACGTGATTTCTGGGGACGGGTTTAAAATGGATCCAGATAAACTTCAGTCTATTTTAGATTGGCCATTACCCAGGGGTCTCAAGGCCATTCAGAGGTTTATTGGATTCTCCAATTATTATAGGCGTTTCATTAAAGGATACTCTTCTATTATTGCTCCTATTACCAATATGACCAGACAGGGGGCTGACACTAAGACTTGGTCTACTGAAGCTCTCGTTGCTTTCAAGACACTCAAGGAACTTTTTGCTTCTGCTCCGATTTTAGTTCACCCTGATACTACTTTGCCTTTTCTACTCGAGGTAGACGCCTCAGAGACAGGTATAGGCGCTATCTTGTCTCAAAGGTTAGGTGTGGATAAACCGTTACATCCATGTGGTTTGTTTTCCAAGAAATTATCTGGGCCTGAAAGCAGATATGACATTGGTGACAGGGAACTACTAGCGGTTATCATGGCTTTAAAGGAGTGGAGACATTTATTGGAAGGGACCTTGCATCCTGTTACTATTTTGACGGATCACAAGAACTTGTCCTATATTGGGGAGGCCAAGCGCTTGTCCGCCAGACAAGCTCGTTGGCCCTTGTTCCTCACTCATTTCAATTACGTGCTCACTTATAGACCTGGTTCTAAGAACTCTAAGGCCGATGCTTTGTCTCGCCAACATGAACCTTCTACTATATCTGAGGCGGTTTTGTCTTCTATAGTTCCCAAGTGCAATATTATCGCCAACACGAGTCTCAGGATTCATTCTCCGTTGCTTGCTGAGATCATGAAGTTACAGCATCTGGCTCCTAAACAGGGTCCTGGGGCACGGTATTTCGTTCCTCCTGAACTCCAACTGGAACTGTTACAGTGCTTTCACAACAGTAAGGTGGCTGGGCACCCTGGCATTCGCAAGACGTGTGCCTTGATTTCTAAAGATTTCTGGTGGCCTTCACTACGTAAGGATATTAGGGATTTCGTCGGAGCATGTGAGGTCTGTATGAAGACTAAACAACCTCATACGCTTCCATGTGGGTTTTTGCATCCCTTGGAAATTCCCGAGAGACCGTGGTCCTGTCTGGCTATGGACTTCATTGTCGATTTGCCTGTTTCTAAAAAACAGACTGTTATTCTCACGGTGGTTGACAGGTTTACTAAGATGGCTCATTTCGTGTCCTTACCTAAACTTCCATCGTCTCCCGAATTGGCTGAGATATTCGCGAGAGAGATTTTTCGTTTACATGGGATACCCTCCGAAATTGTTTCTGATAGAGGTTCCCAATTTGTTTCCCGTTTTTGGAAATCCTTCTGTTCTCAACTGGGCATCAAATTGAATTTCTCTTCTGCCTATCATCCCCAGTCTAACGGAGCTGCTGAACGCACCAACCAAAAGATTGAACAATATTTGCGTTGTTTTGTTTCCGAACACCAGGACGATTGGGTCGGTCTGATTTCTTGGGCGGAGTTTGCACACAACAATCTCGTTTGTGATTCTACTCGTTCTAGCCCCTTTTTCATGAATTATGGCTTTCATCCTTCCATTCTTCCCTCGGTTTCTCCTTCCCAAGGGGTACCGTCGGTTGATGTTCATGTTGCCAATTTGAGGAAGTTGTGGGATCAAACTCGACAAATTCTCCTGCATAATTCCGCGTTGTTCAAGAAACACGCTGATAAGCGTAGAAGGGCGGCTCCGGTTTTTGTTCCAGGTGATAGGGTATGGTTGAGTACCAGAAACATTCGCTTGAAGGTTCCTTCTATGAAATTCGCCCCTCGTTACATTGGTCCTTACAGGGTTCTGACTCGAATTAACCCAGTTGCGTATCGTCTGGCCCTTCCATCTGCCTTACGCATTCCTAACTCCTTTCATGTTTCCTTGTTGAAGCCTCTAGTATGTAACAAGTTTTCCTCCACTGTATCCTCTCCTCGCGCTGTTCAGGTTGAGGGTCAGGAGGAGTATGAGATCAACTCCATCCTCGATTCTCGAATCTCTCGGGGCAGGTTACAATATCTTGTTGACTGGAAGGGATATGGTCCTGAGGAGAGGACTTGGGTACCTCAGGAGGATGTGCATGCTCCTCGCCTCCGCAGGGCTTTTCACTCTCGTTTTCCATCTCGCCCCGGTTCCTTCCGCCCGGTGGGCGTTTCTGAGAGGGGGGGTACTGTCAGGGTACCTGTTGTCTCTACCTCAGAGGAGGTGAGACACTTAGATGTTCATCCTCTCAGAGGGGCTGACTCACTCGTTCCTCGCAGTTCTCTCGGCCGTTTACACGCCGGCCGCGAGGGACCCGCTTCCTTTTATGACGCGGCGCTCAGTAGCCGACGTCATGACGACAATCCGTTCCGACCTGTCAATCAAGTCCCGAGCACGAATCAGGACTCGTCGGGGGCGTGATTACCTATCTAGAACCAGGGTATAAAGTAGGGCTTTCTGCATTTGTTCATTGCCCTGTCGTGGTTCTAGCTTGTCTAGTCACTCAGTGCTCTTGTTATCTATTTGTCTCTTTGGTTTTGACCCGGCTTGTTTGTCCTACCCTGCTTACCTCTATTACCTTTGACTCGGCTTGTCTCTCGCTTATCTGCTCTCTCGTTCCCTCGACCTCGGCTTGTCTCTAGACCATTCTTTGCTTACTCCTTACGTTAGTCCGGCCATTCTAAGGTCCGGTATACGTACCTACCTCCTGTTTGTACTTTGCGTGTTGGATCCCTGTCCCGATCCTGACACACAGTTACAAACCGCCTCCAGAGAGCCTGTTCTACACCAGACCATCATCATCCCATCATCATCCTCATCTGGTTGTAAGTAGGCAATCTAGTATATTATTCGTGGCACTAATCTCTAATTTACCTCACATTAAAGGGACACTATAGTCCCCAGAACCACTGCAGCTTAATGTAGTGGTTCTGGTGTCTATAGCCTGTCCCTGCAGGCCTTTTATTGTAAACACGGCGGCACTGCAGCACTGTGTTAGTTAACATGGCAGATCATATGGGTGGGGCACTGTGATGTCACATGGGGGGCGGCAAACTTTACTTTTGCCTAGGGCGGCAAAAATCCTTGCACCGGCCCTGCAGACACTGCATCCCTGTGGGCGGACTCGGGGGGGGTGGAGGACCCGGGTGCAGGCGCCGGGGGGCCCAGACCTTGAGCGTGCATGTGGGGGGTTGGAGTTTGGGGGGGCCTCCATGTCCGTTTTGCTTGGGGCCCCCAAATTCCTTCAAACGGCCCTGTTCATACCATGAGTTTTCCTTAATTAACCAGTTATCTTGACCCTCCACCAAGACTTGCCTAAGGTTTGGGTATGAGATTGGGAGAGCTATTTATCACTCCAACCAGTGGTTGTGGAGTACCAAAGACAAAGCTCAGCCTGTACAACGAACAGAGCTAAGGTTGTGTTGGATACAGCTGTAAAAAACATAAGCATCCTTAACCATTTACATTGACAAAACTGTCACAATACTGTTTTGAACAAAACACAAGTTGTCAAAACTAAACATCAACATGCAGAAAGTACTGAAACATGATCAGTCACCTGAAATATTCGATAGATCATGTAATATATAGAGAGAAAGAGAGAGCACAATTACTCAAAATGGAAATGTTTTAAAAGTATGTACAGCAGGCACTGATACAACATTAATCCAATTACATTGTTGTCAGCTCACATTGAATCCTGATCCCTACTTTTTTATTTTTGAAGTCTTTGGGATGCAGAAATACAAACTGTCAGCAAAACATTAACAAACCGGGGGGCGGGGCCTGACAGCCAAGATGGCCGGACACACATTTTGAGAGCTCCTGCTACGAGGGGTAAAAGTGTGAAACTATCGAGGAAACTAACGATGCAAGTGGCAAGCGGTACCAGGGAATGGACGCAGAACAACACTGCGAACACAACGGTACCAGTCCGGCACCGGAGCGCCGCAGACACACTCAAACTGAACTCGCGGCCTACTCCCGAGCGGGACCTGAGGCCAGAGAGAAACGGCCAACACACTCACAGGCATAAGCAGAAGCCCACTTCAGCCCTGCTGCCCCCCCCCCCCCTCCCCCTGGACCGGCGGGGGTCATCCCGGTCCTCGCTGGGGGCGATTACCCCCACCTACTTTCCTGACCAAGCGGCGAAACCCCCAAGCACACGGGACCTACAAGGCCCAACTAAAATGGCGGCACGGACGAAGCCGATGACCAAGCATACATTTATTACACCGCCCAAGCTTACGCTGGACTTTATCGACAGGATGCGTATGTACCTGTGGGTGAGGTTCAAACGACGGAGACAACCCTACAAGCAAGCAATGAGGGAGGTGGTGGCGTGGATCCGCCCGACTATCCAGCGCGAAATGCACTGGAATCCTCCTCGCACCTTTAGAGCACCCTCCAGCTCACAAAGGCGGGAAATAGCGCCGGGGTCCCCACACGACGACACTCACGACTTCACACCGTTAAGCGGAACCCGACCCACCTCACACTCACCGGTCCCAGAGACCATCAACCAGCGAAGCACAACCTGGCACACAAATAAGCACAAAGCTAGTTGTGAAGCGGATCGAGATGCACAGAGACTGAAAGCGGACAGAAGATACCGGCGAAGAGAGCCCTCAAGGCCCACCAGGGAGAGATCCGGGATGGGACACCCACTCAACCGCAGAGGCAGAACCACCAGAACGGGCATTGGGTGAAGCAACCCGGACACGTACTCACTAAAGCCTGCGGCAAACTACCCTGTGTGGGCCGCAAAGACTGTTACGCCCCACAAGTCGGAGGCCCGAAGAATCACGGACTATAATGCAAGCCACACACCATGTTTTACAGTACCAACCGTGAGCAATGTTTAGTCTATAGTCGACCCCTACTCGGGGAGTATACTCACCCTACATAGCTCGGTGCACACAGGCACCACACACATAATTTCCATACTAACCCTGCCAACCGTTTAACGAATACAAACATACATCATTACATCCACACACTGACACACATACTTAGCCCGACAAACAACCACTACACCAGATATGGATGGTACAATGTTTTCCTCAAATACTATTATTGTGTCATAGCATGTTCCTGTGCCACACCATATATTTGTGATGCTTCCCTTTACCACGCATTGTTTTGCTTTGCTCTCGCCTGTAACTGTAACTGTAACTTTTAATTTAAAAATGGTAACCTAGCCTATGCCGCACATACATAACATACTTATTTATAACGACTAATCTAAGCCTACACCACACAGATTGAATATTATTTTCGGATGCCAAAAGTGGGCTAAATAGATAGACAAGCGATGTTGTCTTCAGACATAAGCTTCACCAATACCTCTTAACTGACTAGTCTCAAATCTGTGTAGCTTTAAAAAAAAAAACCAAGATACAACATGCGCGCATAGTGCAGCTCCAATAGCCTCCAAATAACTTACTGAGCATCATAGCATTCTGTGAACCTAACCTGCTTAAATATACGCCTGTTTGAATTTTTATTATTCTATTAACCTTTTAATTCAGTAATTTTCAAGCATTTTTAGTAAAACTCCTGCCTACAAACATGTTATACATAGATCGCTTAGACAGGACCGCTAAATCTGTTTATGTTACAAACAAAAAATTTGTGCTGATCTTTCCTCATGCTGACCAACTGTTAACAAATGTCTGATTATATACTTGTCACTGCTGTTGGGGCATGACAAGCCCTCTTGTTATACCTTCATGCACCTCAAAAATAAAGAATTAAAAAAAAAAAAACATTAACAAACCAGTTCATATTGATGTATACTTGCAGATTTTCATGGATTCAATAAAATTGTCCTCATTTGTAGCCCATGGATCAGCGCAGCTAAGGGAGTGGGCCTTGACAGAGACAAGGGGAGTTTAGTGACAGCTTGCAAGCTGGGGGGGGCGGAGGAAAGCTACAATGGGAGTATTTATTCCGGCCATTTTGTGAAGTGGCCATTTTAACTAAACCTACACTTACCTGTTAGTTATCTCTCAGGTTTGGGTAGGTTTTTTTAGATAAAAAAATAAGAATTCCGTGCAGGTGTTCGTGTGGCTGTGAGGGAGCGTGGCATCGCTTGACTGCAGGAGCGGATGGCATTCCCTGGGCCTTCTGGTGGGCCGGCGGTGGTTCCGGAGCGATGGCCCACATGAAGGACAAGGCCTCCCCAACGTTTGAGCCCTGGTTCGGTGCCAGCACAGAGGAGGAGCCCATCTACACAAGCTGCTCCCGTGGCAGACGGGTCCGGAGCAGGCAGCGTGGTTGAAGCAGTGGTCGGCAGGGAGAGAGCTGGGCCTGAGTTGTCGGCCGCGGAGGCCTCTGGCAGGCGGTCTATGCCAGGTGGCGGGGACGGGAGGCTGCAAGTCTGCATCTCCCAGGTCAGGCTGCCCCCCGTCGGTTGGCAGCTGGAAGGAAAGGTCGGGTGCTGAGGACAGTGGGCTCCAGTGTGGCAGGGAGTACCACCAGGTTTGCAACCAACGCTGGAGATGCCCCTGCTGCTCTCGGTTAGCCGGGCCCTATGGGCCTTGTATCCTTGGCTAGTGTGGGGCAGGACATGGGTGCCCAGAGGCACGGATGGGAATGGGCTGTGGGGGGGTACAGGCAGCAGGAAGGAGTCTGGTACAGCCCCGGCTGGGGCCAGGTCAGCTGCGGTGGAGGCCAATGTCCCAGTTGGGTTCTAAAGCAGAGCAGGTGGCGGCTGATTCAGGCAGCTAGGCAGGGATAGGACATAGCAGTAATACGGCCAGGGAGGTACCAGGCAAGCCTACAAGGCAAGATAGGAGCCCTGATAACAGGATGCGACTCAGAAAGAACTGGGTAATTTCCGCCTGATCCATCACTTGTCATATCCGAAAGGTTCTTCGGTGAATGATGTCATTGATGCGGCCCTGTGTTCTGTCTCTTACGCATCATTTGACCAGGTGGTTGAGTTACTTCGGAAGTCAGGACGCGGGGCAGGGATGGCTGACGTGGAGTCGGCTTTTTGATTACTGCTGATTAATCTGTATTGTCACTGTAAGGACATGAAGGGGTGCTGCCCTGCGACAGCACTGTCCCTTTAAATGTGGGAACCAACTTAGCAGAGAAATAATACAAGGACACGATGAATGGAGCAATCAAGAAAATATGTATTAAAGAAAGCCAAAGGATATAATATACAAAAACAAAATATGTACAATGCCACAAATATATACATACAAGAAATCAATATAAATACAAATAGAGCAGGCAGAGTACACGTAAATGGGCCTAATGCAAAAAGTATATAGTTAAGGCAGGATCATGCAGCCACCACAGAATATAGGTGGGAAGCGGATACAAAGTACACTTAATAGTCCTTTGACAAAAGTAAATTCCTTAGGCAGGATTGTGCAGCCACCACAGAATATAGGTGGGGCACGGATCCTAAGCCACCAAACATTAAATAAAAAACACAAAGGAGCAAAGCCCAAAGCAGGTCACAGGTAAATAAGGCAGCAAGGTCAGAATCACTGGAAATGAAGTATAGGCAGGAACACTGCAAGCGAACACTGGAACGGGAGGCACAGGACACAGGACCAGGCAGAGACGAGAACGCAGGACCATAAGGACATTCGGACAGGAACACAGGACACAAGACACAGGAACAAGGAGCAAGGAGTCAGAATCACGGGGAACAGGAACCAGGAAATAGGAAACAGCAGACACAAGAATAAGGATAGAGGATAATGATCAGAGGCGGCTCTAGACTTTATGAGGCCTTAGGCGAAATGCAAACATGAGGCCCCACTAACAAAAAAGTGTCACATATATACATTGATGCACTGTCTACCTGTGTATGTGCCTGAGAGTGTGTCTGACAGAGAGTATCCTTGTGTGTGTGAATGTATGTCTCTGTGAGCATGTTTGCGTTTTTGTCTGAGACCCTATGTGTATGGGGTAGCTGCTTGAAGTGTGTTGTGTGTATAGGGGAGGTGATGGTGAGAGGGAGAGACGGGTGATGGTGAGAGGGGAGTGATGGTGAGAGGGTGAGGGGAGGGTAATGGTGAGAGGGTGAGGGGAGGGTAATGGTGAGAGGGAGAGGGGAGGGTAATGGTGAGAGGGAGAGGGGGTGCGATGGTGAGAGGGAGAGGGGGTGCGATGGTGAGAGGGAGAGGGGGTGCGATGGGGAGAGGGGGTGCGATGGGGAGAGGGAGCGGGGGTGCGATGGGGAGAGGGAGCGGGGGGTGTGATGGTGAGAGGGAGCGGGGGGGTTGGTGAGAGGGAGCGGGGGTGATGGTAATGTGAGAGGGAGGGGGTGATGGTAATGTGAGAGGGAGGGGGGTGATGGTAATGTGAGAGGGAGGGGGTGATGGTAATGTGAGAGGGAGGGGGTGATGGTAATGTGAGAGGGAGGGGGTGATGGTAATGTGAGAGGGAGGGGGATGATGTAATGTGAGAGGGAGGGGGATGATGTAATGTGAGAGGGAGGGGGATGATGGTAATGTGAGAGTGAGAGGGTGGTGATGGTAATGTGAGAGTGAGAGGGGGGTGATGGTAATGTGAGAGTGAGAGGGGGGTGATGGTAATGTGAGAGTGAGAGGGGGGTGATGGTAATGTGAGAGTGAGAGGGGGGTGATGGTAATGTGAGAGTGAGGGGGTAATGTGAGAGTGAGGGGGTAATGTGAGAGTGAGAGGGGGGATAATGTGAGAGTGAGAGGGGGGTAATGTGAGAGTGAGAGTGGGGTGAGGCTGAGGGTGGTGGGAGGGTTATGCTGAGGGTGGTGGGGGGGGTTATGCTGAGGGTGGTGGGGGGGGAGGTTGGTGGGGGGGTGAGGGTGGTGGGGGTGATGCTGAGGGTGGTGGGTGGTGAGGGGTGATGCTGAAGGTGGTGGGGGGTGATGCTGAGGGTGGTGGGGGTGATGGTGAGGTGGGTGAGGGTGGTGGGGTGTGAGGCTGAGGGTGGTGGGGGGTGAGGCTGAGGGTGGTGGGGGGTGAGGCTGAGGGGGGTGGGGGGTGAGGCTGAGGGGGATGGGGGTGAGGCTGAGGGGGATGGGGGTGAGGGGTGAGGGGGTGGAGGGTGAGGCTGAGGGGGGCTGGGGGTGAGGCTGAGGGGGGTGATGCTGAGGGTGGTGGGGGTGATGGTGGTGGGGGTGATGGTGAGGGGGGTGATGCTGAAGGTGGTGGGGGTGAGGCTGAGGGTGGTGGGGGGTGGTGAGGCTGAGAGTGGTGATGGTGAGGGTGGGTGACGCTGAGGGTGGTGGGGGGTGATGGTGAGGGTGGTGGGGGTGATGGTGAGGGTGGTGGGGGGTGAGGCTGAGGATGGTGGGGGCTAGGGGTAGTGAGGCTGAGGGTGGTGCTGAAGGTGGTGGGGGTGAGGATGAGGGTGGTGGAGGCTAGGGGTGGTGAGGCTGAGGGTGGTGGGGGGTGATGGTGAGGGTGGTGGGGGGTGAGGCTGAGGATGGTGGGGGCTAGGGGTAGTGAGGCTGAGGGTGGTGGGGGTGATGGTGAGGGGGGTGATGCTGAAGGTGGTGGGGGTGAGGCTGAGGGTGATGGGGGGGTGAGGCTGAGAGTGGTGGGGGGTGATGGTGAGGGTGGGTGAGGCTGAGGGTGGTGGGGGCTAGGGGTAGTGAGGCTGAGGGTGGTGGGAGGTGAGGCTGAGGGTGGTGGGGGTGAGGCTGAGGGTGGTGGGGGTGATGGTGAGGGTGGGTGACGCTGAGGGTGGTGGGGGCTAGGGGTAGTGAGGCTGAGGGTGGTGGGAGGTGAGGCTGAGGGTGGTGGGGGTGATGGTGGTGGGGGTGATGGTGAGGGGGGTGATGCTGAAGGTGGTGGGGGTGAGGCTGAGGGTGGTGGGGGGTGGTGAGGCTGAGAGTGGTGATGGTGAGGGTGGGTGACGCTGAGGGTGGTGGGGGGTGATGGTGAGGGTGGTGGGGGTGATGGTGAGGGTGGTGGGGGGTGAGGCTGAGGATGGTGGGGGCTAGGGGTAGTGAGGCTGAGGGTGGTGCTGAAGGTGGTGGGGGTGAGGATGAGGGTGGTGGGGGCTAGGGGTGGTGAGGCTGAGGGTGGTGGGGGGTGATGGTGAGGGTGGTGGGGGGTGAGGCTGAGGATGGTGGGGGCTAGGGGTAGTGAGGCTGAGGGTGGTGGGGGTGATGGTGAGGGGGGTGATGCTGAAGGTGGTGGGGGTGAGGCTGAGGGTGGTGGGGGGGTGAGGCTGAGAGTGGTGGGGGGTGATGGTGAGGGTGGGTGAGGCTGAGGGTGGTGGGGGCTAGGGGTAGTGAGGCTGAGGGTGGTGGGAGGTGAGGCTGAGGGTGGTGGGGGTGAGGCTGAGGGTGGTGGGGGTGATGGTGAGGGTGGGTGACGCTGAGGGTGGTGGGGGCTAGGGGTAGTGAGGCTGAGGGTGGTGGGAGGTGAGGCTGAGGGTGGTGGGGGTGAGGCTGAGGGTGGTGATGGTGAGGGTGGGTGAGGCTGAGGGTGGTGGGGGCTAGGGGTAGTGAGGCTGAGGGTGGTGGGAGGTGAGGCTGGTGGGGGTTGAGGCTGAGGGGGGTGGGGGTGAGGCTGAGGGGGGCTGGGGGTGAGGCTGAGGGGGGCTGGGGGTGAGACTGAGGGGGGTGATGCTGAGGGTGGTGGGGGCTAGGGGTGATGATGGTGAGGGTGGTGGGGGTGATGGTGTGGAGATGGTGACTGAGGGGGTGAGGCTGAGTGTTGTGGGGGGTTATGGTGAGCCTACCTTGATTTCCCTGGTGGTCCAGTGGGCTCCCTGGTGGTCCGGTGGCCACTGCTCCCGGTCTGCAGCTCCGCAGAGCTGCAGACCGTGTAGTCTCGCGAGATTTCAGAGCGTTGCCGTGGTAAACCGCGGCAACGCTCTGATTGGCCAATTCTCGCGAGTCACATGGTCTGCAGCTCTGCACACTGCGGAGCTGCAGACCAGTGTCTGCGATGGTGGCCGGGCAGCCAGGAGGGGCCTCGCACCCGGCGGCATACCGGGCAAGCCGCCGGGCCCCCTCCTGGTGTCAGGTCCTCGGTCACTGACCGAGGACCTGACACACTCTGCCAACAGGCGGTTTAGGCGGCCGCGAGGCCCCCGCCAGCGCGAGGCCTTAGGCGGCCGCCTAAACCGCCTAATTAGAGAGCCGCCTCTGATAATGATCTGACAGGGAGTGAGGGGAGAAACCAGAATAAATAGGTGCTAAACAAGAGCCGGGTGAAGTGCTTAACAAAGAGAAAAGAGAAACAGCGCCAAACATAGACAGAGAAACAGTGGTGAGTGTGAGTACTGGACGAGGGCATATTAACTAAGGAGTGTCGTGACAGTCACCATCTGTTAGGTTGCGTGTTTGAATGGGCTTACTTTGTAATCAACAGGAATATGGTGCATTGGCGTTTCTGTTCAAGTTGAATGGTTGGAAAGACGTTACAAAACATTTTCGCATTCTTCAAGCCTTACAGGACTTTACGAGAGGTAAGAAATCAGTGGATACTAGAAGACCGGTATCTTTTGTAGTCCTGCAATGCTTAGTGGGAGTGCTGCCAGCGGTATGCTCATCTCCTTTTGAGGTGGGGTTATTCTTGGTTGGCTTCTAGTGGGCATTCTTCGGGGCCTTTCGGATTGGTGAACTGGTGAGTACCTCTTGGGCAGGTGTTGGGGGGGGGTTCAAAACTCGGACATCGAATTATGGACCGATAGGGTGGTGATTCGGTTGGGCCGCACAAAGTCAGATATATTTGGTAAAGGTTGTTTGGTGACACTATTTTCTCTGCCTGGGTCAGAAGTCTTCCCGGTTTCATGTGCATTGCACTACGTGGAGTTTCGCCCGGACGTCCTGGGTTGTTTTTTGGTACATGGGGATGGATCCGCTCTGTCCCAGTTCCAATTCTTTCGGGTTTTTCGGATGGGCTTAACGGAGCTGGGTTTGGATCACATGCAGTTTGGGACCGATTCCTTCCAGATAGGGGAGGCGACGGAGACATCACGCTTGGGTCTAGGTGAGGAACTGGTGAAACGTATAGGTAGGTGGGAGTCGGTATGGTTTAAGTCCTACTTACAGCCTGAACACTTGGTTTAATGGGCATGGATTGGTGGGGTGGTGTTTGGTGTTATGCCTTGTCATTGATCCTGTTTTCATTTTAGTTTGGGTGGCCTGGTTGGTGGGCCACCCTTACATCTACTGGGCGCAGAAGAGAGCCGCAGTTCGGAAACAAGGACTGCAGCTGGAATTCCTCTGGAATTGGTGACACTGGAGTGGTTTGGTTTTCGGGGTTTTGGTTGGCAAGGCATTAGTGGTTAAATGTTCCGGAGGATGGCAAGGGGCACCGTTCCGGATGTACTGTTAATACACGTTGGAGGTAATGATCTGGGCATGGTCCCAAAAAAGGAATTTGTCAGATGGATGAAGAGGGATGTGGACCGGCTACGGGAACTGGCTCCAGGTCTGGTGGTAGTGGTGTGGTCCGAGTTGGTTCCTCGATTTCACTGGCTACATGCCAAGGACACGGCCGCGGTGGCAGGGACAAATCAATAAAATGATTGCGGTCTTTATTAGGTGGAGTGGCAGTGAGGCACGGGGAATTGGAAGGCATGCTTCCTGGCTACTTCAGGAGGTTTGGTGTACATCGTTTGGATGTAGGGTGTGACCTATTTATTTTGGGCCTTCAACAGACCTTGTTTAGGGTAGTGGGGGCGCTCAGGAGCTTTAGGTGTCAAGTCCTGAGCTGTGGCGGGGAATGGCCAGGTTAAATCAGAGGGTAGATGGAGGAGGAAGTGGGCATCCTGAGGTTTAGTGTGGATTAGGCAGTGTTACACTTGGTTGGTAGGTTCAAGCCCGTCGGAACTTGTGGGTGTAGCGGTGTCTTGGTACACCCCTACAATTTAATCTGGTGGAAATGTGGTCATTTTGGACGGCCAGTTTCTGTGTTAATATGTTAATTAGATTGTTATTTATTGTTATTATTGTGGGGTATGTTATGTATAAGGGGGGATGTTGGCTTTAATAATATTTGTTGGCAACGACCCTATTTGTTATTCCTTAATAAATAAATTAATAATGAATAAAGCCATAAACTTATCTTTTCAACAGTATAACCTGTGTCCGTGTCTTAATGGGTTCAGGGTAAGGTTAGCGCATATGCCGGTAAATCCGACTGTGTGCCTGTCATGTCTTCTGGGAGTCCTGAGAAAACTAATGAAAAATGGTTGTTTCCTTAAGTGCAGTTTTTGATGCCAAATCACATTTGTCAGCCTGACAAGCATAGATTGACGTGGCTCATTTTAGAATTTAAAGTGTGGAGATGTTGAAAGGAAATATATTTAGTTGGCGACTGAGGCCAAGGTAGTGGTTGTTTGCATCATGTAACCATTCGTACTTGGTCATCGTTCTCACCTTCTAGACATTAAATCTGTGTTGATCTATTGTTCTAGAAGTGTTTTCACCTTATCCTACCTAGCCCTTATGTATCACACCTACCAGCTGTCACCTTCTTCTCTTAATGTTCAAGTAAAAAAAACACTCCATTTTTTTCACTGTGTATATAAGCACATTTCGACATAACAGCATGGACTCTGTAGATCTTTTTGAGATCATTGCATCAAAGATACATCAAAGGAATACCTGCCATGTTATAATAATTATAGATTTTATCATTGGATTGTTAAAAGTTTGCCTTTTCTGGTCTTACCTATAAGATTTGGTTTCAGAATTATTATTTTTAATAATTTCATTCTAGAATGTTTCATTTTTCTCAACCATTGCCATCAAACTATTGTTTACTGTTTTTATGCCCAAGTCTTCACAGACTAGATGAATCAAAACTTCAGGACACTCTACCCTCATTGGTGTGAGTTGATAGTGTTTTTATCTTGATTAGGTAAGTAATAAACGATGGTTATCCAATGGATAGCTGTCTGAGCATATACAAGTGATGCAATGGACAAATGTCACGCTCATATGACTATTGTAGATTTGTCTGCAAGACGCTGGAAGAACTGACCATCCTCATTAAAATTTGAGATATAATATTTGCATGCATTTTGATCTTTATGAAAACAGAAGCCTGTTTAATAATATTCTTTAGTTGTTAGTATCATTGTGTGTTTGTTGTGAGGTATGTATTCATGTGATACATAATGTATAGAATGTTTGCATACTGTATATTCTCTGAGTGGGAATTTGTATATGTCATAAATACTTGATGAGTGGATTAAAATGTTGAAAATCACATGTGTCCCTCCATGAACATCAGGTTGTATCCCTCGGGTAGCATTAAATAAGCATGAACTCAATATTTATACCAAAGCACACACTCAACATATTGCAGAATGCTTCCTGATGCCTTATTGATATATTTTCCTGGATGACGTATTTGGACAAAATTAATTAGTTGGACAAAAACGTAATATATTGGGTTACTTATTCTTTCCATATCACTTTTTTTTTACCTAAAATAAAGCAGGAATAGCAGCACTATATAAATGTGACTACGCAATGTTGGTGATGGGATATATGGATGTGATGAACTGAAACTTGTCACGGGTTCTTGGAGGGGCCTGCTGGCCAGCCTCTTGCCTCAGGACTATGGGCCCTGCAATATACCTTGCTCAATGCACTTTATAAGGCTCTGTACATTTGATGTATGTACTTTTTACTCCAGACAGTGAGACCGACCGTTAGCCCTAATTCCATGGAACTGTTTTGGGCATAGGACCATGCGGGCAGGCTATCAAAATGAAGACTTACAGGAAATTCCTTAACCCCTGAACTGATCTGGGTGATTTTGAATACGTTGGTCACCCAGGCTATCAGGGGATATAACCTTTTGAGGATTTTGTGTGTTTTAAGGTATTTTGGGGGGTTTATAAAAATGTGTGTTTTTTGTGTTTGGAGATAATTGAGTTTATTACAGTGCTTGACTCAATTATCTCCCAGGCATAGGGGAGGGATTGACCTATTTTGCATAGTAATGCCTGCAATGTTCTAGATTAGAACATTGCACTATATGTGCTTGTTAAAAAACACCCAGTGTTCTAATTTCTAATTTTAATATAGGGTGATATAATAAGAAAATAATTGAGCAAATGTCCTTACGTAGCTTTAATTATTTATAATTTATCCAAATAATAATTTGTAGGTCTGTGGAACCTAACATTAGAGGTGTGTGCTAGAATCTGTGTAGAAAATAGCATACATGAGCCTTTAGATCAAAAGGCTATCATGAGGATCCATTCTTATTGTGGGTCATAAAATAGAGATTTAAAATGAAATGAGAAAATAAAATGTCTTGGTATCATGTGTTGCAACAACATCAAGGACTGATTTGAAACACTAGAAGCTCTACTACACAACATTAACTTATTTTAAACTGAACCTGTCATGATATAGCCATGTAACATAGAATTGATCATAAGGCAGTACATATAAATATATTTTTATGCGGCACATTAGAGGAACGTATGGTTATGGTATTATGTAATTTACGGTAATAAGAACAAAAGTCGCTTGAGGTGTGCCGAAACCGACGTGAGGTTAGGCCGTTAAAAAAGAGGGCCCACCTAGATAATACATGAAATAATAAAGGGTGGGAGGGGAACTTCCGAGATAGTCAACGACAGGTAAGCAGGGGCTACTGGGTTTAAATAGGACCCAATAGTCCCTCCTACAAATACAGGCAAAGCCTTCCATTTGTGTACGACACATTAGAGGAACGTGTGGTTATGGTATTATGTAATTTGATAAGAACAAAAGTCGGTTGAGGCGTGCAGAAACCGAAGTGAGGTTAGACCTGTAAAAAAGAGGGCAAAAATTATGAAAACTATTTCTTTGCAAGACATATATATTTAGCAAGACATTATTTAGACATTTCATGGAAAGCTAGTCTGATTTCCATTTCTGCGTTAGGAATGTACCTGTTGTATGCAGAGGATTTCCAGCGTCCCATGTTATTAATGATATGTGTTGGTACGTGATTACCAGAAGCTGATGTGGCCGCCCCAATACGGAATGAATGGCCAGAGAAGGAATGTGGATTGTGTCCTAGTCTGAGTATCAATGAGCGTATATACAGCATGAACTGTTTGGTGGTAAGGGGTTTCCCTTAACCCCTTAAGGACCAAACTTCTGGAATAAAAGGGAATCATGACGTCACACATGTCATGTGTCCTTAAGGGGTTAAATGGCTAATAGTGGGAATTCACGGTTAGCTGTAAACTGTTCCTTAACTAAAGTTATCCAATATATGAATTGGACACCACTTGGTAGAGGTAGGGTAATACTTTATCTCTACTGGAGGACCAGTCTGGCTAGTTTTGGTATGAGGGATTGACAAGATATAATGGTCGTCCACTTTAGTTAAGTGTTTTCTCTAAGGCATGATGCTTTTTCCACGGAAAATTCCTTGGGTCTCAGGAATCCATAAAAGGCTATATAGACTCGGATTTGATTATCATATTAGTGATACTGTCAAAAAGGTTTTTGTCTAGTAAATCGGAGATGTTCCTAAATAGGTTACTATCAATCGGAAGTCTTTTAAGGGGATTATGAACTGTTAGTCCCTGAACGCCTCTTAGGACACTTTCGAATGGATAAGAGGCTAAGATATGAGCTTTGTTTGGGTAAATAGTTAACATGTACATTGTATGCCTGTTAAGTAAAGTTTGATTGTATTGTATGCTCATTTTAAAGATATGTGGCAAAAAGTTGTGAACGTGACCATGGTTTCTATGGAAAAAACATCTACTACATTATAATCACGTACCAATTTTTTTGAACAGATCATATGTTCTGGCATAGGCTTTTTTAGTATTGATTGATAAACCAGCTACTGTGATTTAACAGGGTATTCAGAGCATTATTAGGTCTGTGAACTGTGGAGGTTCTTTGGGCTGTAAGTTTGCTGTCGGATGGATTCTGAAAAATTCCTGTAAATTAGAACGTGAGAGTGCGTCAGCTGCGTTGTTCTGCATGCCTGGAACGTGGATACAACTTAGACAGAACTGTAGATTTGCTGCTGACCAGGTAAGTTTCCTTACTAAGTTCATGATTGTATGGGACTGAGAGCAGCCATAATTGATATTGTCACAAGCTGCCAGGTTGTCTGAAAAGCACCTATCTGATTTACCTCTGAACTCCTTACCCCATATGTGTGCTGCAGCTACAATCGGGAAACTTTCAAACAGTGCTGAGGTCCTGTTGACATTTTTTAAGGAGGAAGTTTCTGGTGGCCAAGAGTCGTATACCCAGTCATTGCCAAAAATAGCTGCATAACCTATGGCTCCTGCTGCGTCAGTACAAATTACCAGGGAATCATCAGAGATGGGGGGAACGAATAAGGACATGCCATTCCAAGAGGATAAGAATAGATGACACATTCTCAAGGCCCTAGCTGGTTCATCCAAGTTAGTTCTGGAATCGTCATCGGTGAGACCGTGTAGGAGAGAGAGAATTCTAGAAATGAAAGACCTCCCTTGAGGAATAATCCTCATAGTGAAATTGAGTGAACCTAGAAGTGATTGTAGTTCTTTCCTGGTGCAAGACCCTTGTGAGGTGCAGATATCAATAAATGCTAAAATACTATCTACCTTTTCTTGAGGCAGGCTAGCTTGCATGGAAACTGAATTTCGGCCCCAGGAACGTAATCTCGGTGTTGGGACCTTCTGTTTTGTCCAGGGCTACCGGAACTCCTAGATTTTAAAATAGTAAAAGCATGTGATGTAGACCGCCTGGTGTGAAGTGTTGTGGTTCAATAGAGAGGAAATCGTCCAGATAGTGAATCACTACTGGACATCTGCATTTGTTAAGTAAGAGCCAAGCCAATGTTTCAGCGAAAATATCGAAAATCTTCTGGCTACTTTTGGAGCCAAAAGTTAGTCTAGTTGCAAAATAATACTTGTCTCCCCACTTAACTCCATGCAGATGCCAGAGTGATTGATGAATTGGTAGTAGATTGGTAGTAGATTAAATGCATTTGTAATATCTGTTTTGCTTAACCATGCAGCCTTGCCGGAGTTAATGATAGCTTGTGTGGCATTGTCTATTCTTGCATATTGTAATGAGAAATCCTCGGATGGTATTAGTGCATTTAAGCTAGGTGTAGTGGAAGAGTCAGGTGCTGAAAAATCGATGAGTCTTTTTTTATAACTAAATTTCCCTGTAGCTATGCCTAGAGGGTTCGTTCTCCAGGAGGTGAAATGTGGGGTAGTGAAGGGCCCTATCATGATTTCTTTATTGAAGAGTTCCTGCAGACTACTTGGGTCAGTGAGTGCAGACTGTAGTTGGGGAATTCCAGAATTCCTTTAGGGAGTGCAACAAAACCCGTGTGAAACCTATAAGTAAAACCAGAGGTGAAAAATTCTACCAGATCTGAAGAAGGATAACCAGTCAGGTAACGTTGCAAATTAGGTAGGTTTATTGGTGTAGAAGATCTTTTTGGGAACAATCTGTTTGGGCACATTGTTTTAGCATGTGCTCTGAAACAAAGTGAGCACACGTGAAGGCAGGGCCGCCACCAGAAATTTTGAGCCCCTAACTCAGCTCAGGGTCTGGGCCCCCTGGGGCCCGCCTCCAATCCCGCCCACAGGGTCCGCCTCCAAATCCCGCCCACAGGAATACACACAGACACAAAAACACACACTGATACAAAAGGACACAGACACACACACACACACACAAAAATACATACTAACAGACACACATACTGAAACAGAAATACACGCATATAGGCATACGTACTGACACACACATACGGAGACATACACACATATACAGACACCCAGGCATACATAGTGACAGACACATACTAACATACATACAGACACACATGCATGAGGACTTACACATACATACACCGACATTACATACATACACACAGACATACATTAATTCATACTGGCATACATATATACATACATACAGACATACTGACATACACACAGACATTCTAACATACACACAGACATACTGACATACATACAGACATACTGACATACGTACAGACATTCTGACATACACACAGACATACTGACATACGTACAGACATTCTGACATACACACAGACATACTGACATACGTACAGACATACTGACATACACACAGACATTCTGACATGCATACAGACATTCTGACATACATACAGACATTCTGACATACATACAGACATACATGATACAGACATTCTGACATACATACAGACATTCTGACATACATACAGACATTCTAACATACACACAGACATACTGACATACATACAGACATACTAACATACACACAGACATACTGACATACGTACAGACATACTGACATACGTACAGACATTCTGACATACACACAGACATACTGACATACGTACAGACATACTGACATACACAGACATTCTTACATACATACTGACATACACACAGACATTCTGACATGCATACAGACATTCTGACATACACACAGACATACTGACATACGTACAGACATACTGACATACACAGACATTCTTACATACATACTGACATACACACAGACATTCTGACATGCATACAGACATTCTGACATACATACAGACATACATACGGACATACATGATACAGACATTCTGACATACATACTGACATACACACAGACATTCTGACATGCATACAGACATTCTGACATACATACAGACATACATACGGACATACATGATACAGACATTCTTACATACATACTGACATACACACAGACATTCTGACATGCATACAGACATTCTGACATACATACAGACATACATACGGACATACATGATACAGACATTCTGACATACATACAGACATTCTGACATACATACAGACATTCTAACATACACACAGACATACTGACATACATACAGACATACTAACATACACACATACATACTGACATACGTACAGACATACTGACATACGTACAGACATTCTGACATACACACAGACATACTGACATACGTACAGACATACTGACATACACAGACATTCTTACATACATACTGACATGCACACAGACATTCTGACATGCATACAGACATTCTGACATACACACAGACATACTGACATACGTACAGACATACTGACATACACAGACATTCTTACATACATACTGACATGCACACAGACATTCTGACATGCATACAGACATTCTGACATACATACAGACATTCTGACATACACACAGCCATTCTAACATACAGACATACATTCTAACATACATACAGACATTTGGACATACACACAGCCATTCTAACATACACACAGACATTCTAACATACACACAGACATTCTGACATACACACAGACATTCTGACATACACACAGACATTCTAACATACATACAGACATTCTAACATACATACAGACATTCTAACATACATACATACATTCTAACATACATACATACATTCTGACATACACACAGACATTCTGACATACATACAGACATTCTGACATACACACAGAGATTCTGACATACATACAGACATTCTGACATACACACAGACATACTGACATACACACATACACACTGACATACACACACAAATACAGCTAATTTTTCTTACCTTTTTTTGCAGGTGGAAGGCTGTGGCTGATGGGAGTGGGCGTGGCTCCTGCGGGCTGCGGGCTGTCTTTCTTGCCTCCCGCGCGGCGCTGAGGGGACGGAGGGAGCTGGGAGGAAGTGACGGCCACTTCCTCCCAGCAGTACTTTGCGGTTGGGATTTTTTTTAAAGGGGCCCGGTCGCGCTATTGCACGGCCACAGCGCTGACCGGGCCCCTGAAGATACAGGGCCCATGGGGTGGCCCTAAGTGAGTGGGCCACCTGATTGGCCCCATCAGCATGCGCTACACGTGGGGCCCGGGCGGCCGGGCCCCCCAGGGCCGCCGGGCCCGTGACAACCGTTATGGTTGTCACCCCCTGATGGCGGCCCTGCGTGAAGGAGTCTGCAAGCACTGTAACTACATCCGCCAGCATTGAAGTTATTACAGACTTGAGCCTTTCCAAGAAAAATGATAGGCCTAGTTTATCTCTCAATTCTCTTTGGGCCATATTGGGTTGAAATTCTGGGCTGGCATTGCTAGTGAAAGCTATTGCTACGTTACTGGGACAGAAGGATTTAGCCGAACGGGGCTTTAGATGATGGTTAGTAAGTGATTATTTGCATGAACGTAATAACCTTATATTATGTTTGACAGTACATGATAGCTATGACATGCCGTTCATCTGATTCTAAACGAATAAAAAAAAATTGTAACCGTAGTATGCAGACATAATTGACCGACCGGGGAAATCGAGGAGTATTTTCAACGAAATGTTTTTTCCACCACGAAAGCAAAAGTTTGTACGAACTGCCAGCAGGCGGGAAAACTGACGTCAGGGTCCTGTGAACCGGAAGTAAACAGAGAACTTCTGAGATCGTCGACGACAGGTAAGCAGGGGCTACTAGGTTTAAATAGGACCCAATAGTCCCTCCCACAATTACAGGCAAAGCCTTCCATATATGATATACCACACTGATAAATTGTATATTTAGTTGCTTTGGAAGCTATTCTACTATAGCTCACCTGCTGCACAACGCTCCAGCATGTCATTCTCAGTGGTCTATAGGTAAGACACTTGTGTAACTGCTCCCTGTGACTGGCCCTGCTTGGGGTCACCTCTCGGATGATGATATGCTGGATTCACTGCCAACACATCGACATCTGTGCATGCTATAAGTGGCGCAACCAGAGTTACTGTAGCAAGGGGCAAAAAAAAAAAATGTTGCTAAATAACTGATGACAAATTTAAGCATGTTTTGTGTGTTTAAATGTAAGTATGTATTTGTGTGTAATGTTGGCATTTAAATACAGTTGTATGGTTGTATGTATTGTTGCTATTTGAAAGCAGTGGTGTACTTGTGTTTAGTGTTCGAATGTGTTTGTATGTTTGCCAGTGGCGTACACACACTCCATGGGGCCCCGGTGCAAAACTGATCCGTGGGCCCCCCCCTACCATGAACCTCTCCCCCCTGACTGTGGGCCCCTCCCTCCCCGACACATACATACACACATGCATACACATACATACAGAGACACACACACGCAGACACATTCATACAGAGACACACACAGACACATACAGAGACACATACACACACATACATACACACATACAGAGACACAGACACACATACATACACAGACATACATACAGATACACACATACAGAAACAGACACACACACACAGAGAAACAGACACAAACATACATACACAGACATACATACAGATACACACACACACACACATACAGAGACAAAGACACAGACATACATACACACAGAGACACAGACACACACATACATACACACACACACAGAGACACATACATACATATGGATACACACACACACAGACACACATACAGATACACACACACAGACATACATACAGATACACACACACATACACAGACATACATACAGATACACACACACATACACAGACATACACACAGATACACACACACACACACATACAGAGACACAGACATACACATACAGAGACGCAGACACAGACATACATACACACATACAGAGACACAGACATACATACACACATATACATACACAGACATACATACACACATACAGAGACACAGACATACACACATACATACAGAGACACAGACATACATACACACATACACAGACATACATACACACATACAGAGACACAGCCATACATATACACATATACATACACAGACATACATACACACATATACATACACAGACATACATACACACATACACATACACAGACATACATACACACATACAGAGACACAGACACAGACATACATACACACATACAGACATACATACACACATACAGAGACACAGACATACACACATACAGAGACACAGACATACATACATACACAGACACAGACATACATGCACACATACACAGACATATATACACACATACAGAGACACAGACAGACATACATACATACAGAGACACAAATACACAAAATGTTTCCTACCATGTGTGGGTCCAGTGGTGGCTCAGCCTGATGGGACTCCTTTCTGTTTCCTCCCGCGCGGGCTCTCAGTATGCTGTGAGGAGTGACGTGCGGTCACTTCCTCCCAGCCGTGATGATGTCCTCACAGGGGGCCCGGTTGAGCAATTAAAGCGCTCAGCGCAGACCGGGCCCCCTTAAAATCCATGTCCATCGGGTGGCCCTGACAGCATGGGCCACCCGATGGACCCCTTGACATGCGGCCCCGGCGGTTTGATGCACGGGCCAGGGCCGCAAAGTCTGGAGTGCGGGGCCCGGTCGCAGCTGCGACCCCTGCGACCGCGGTACGTACGCCACTGATGTTTTCTGATAATTATGCACATACACTGCCCCATGCATACACATTGAAGCACACAGATACACACACTGAAACATACACTCACACACGCTGACACACACAGATATACACTGACTCATACATACATACATACATAGATACATGTCAGTATAACAGTATGTATGCATGTCAGTATGACAGTATGTATGTATGTCTGTATGTCAGTATGTGTGTATGTCAGTATGTTTTTGTCTGTACGTCAGTATCTATGTAAGTCAGTATGTTAGTATATATGTATGTTTAATGGGGTGTCTGTGCATATTCATTCTGCTATTTAATTGCTGTGTGGTTTCCCCAATGTAGCATCCAAGGGGGCATTTGGTGCATTGAATAATGTATACCACATTGCTGGATGTGCAGGAGTATGAACCTTTAATGCTGTAGGTTTTATTGATGTGTGTGGCTGTGTTGTCTGTGCATATGTGCTGACACAGTTTGCAGCGAGGTTTTTTGCATTGACTGGTCCCGTTTTCTTTATTCTTACTATCAGTGGGCAGCTTCCTGTTGATTCATTTTTGTTGAAGGTTTGGTGGTTGTTTGAAGGCCAAAATGGGTGTTTCAGAGAAAAATGTTTTTCAGATTCTCTCTCTCTCGCTATATATATCATTGAAAGCAAATATATAATAATTAACTGTTAAACTATGTGTTACTTCTAAATGTATTTTTCCTGTAATTTGCCTCCTGTCTGATACATTTCAATGGAACAATCAGTTAACAACAGTTTTCCTTGACAATAGATTTCTGTGTTGGTACATACCACATTTGCTGGCAGAGTTCCTGATGTACATGTCTTGCACTGTGGTGTGCCCCACCATTGTATATTAGAATTATTGCATCCATAACCTCCCAAGGATGGATAGAAAGCACAATGTTAATGTTTTACTTTAATTTTCTTGCCATTTTTATCAAACCATGTTCTCTTTAATATCATCATAGATATTGTTTATATGCAATTTTCTTTGTTTATCCCAGTAGATCTTCCTTATAATTCAGCACATTTGCTGCCTGAATCATATGTCCTCACTTTTTGCCAGAAAAACATTCATTTTCTACCCTTCAAGAGACTATATTTTTATATTCTAGGTGAATAGATTGCAACTGTTTTAAGGAATTTGGCATCTGTGATCATTTTTGTTTAGTCTCCAGACTCGTAATTTACCCTATCAGGAAACATATTTATTTGAAGTCTGAATAATTTAGAAATCTCAGAATAGAGCCACTCCTTATTAATTATTAATAATACATTATCTGCGCTTCTCAGTTGTATGTGTTTTGCACACAAACCTGGACAATAACAATGGACAAGACATTAGATAAGTGATTTGAGCAATCACAGAGATATTGTAAAATGTATAAGGATGTATACTTTTTCGGTAAACCGTACAAACTATGCAACACTCAGAAAAGTGCTAGGACGGAACATAAGATGGGTGAAAATGAATAAAAGGTTGAGGTCATTTTGTGTCTGTATCAATCATACAGGGTTATTTAAAAGTATGAACTTGTAAGAATCTAAAGTGGATTCAAAACGTATTTCAAATTTTAGAGCAAAATAGTTAAAATGAAAACTTAGCTGACTTGGAGAATTTTTCCAAATCTGCTTTTTTGCCCTACAATCTGAAATTAAATGTATTGAGTAACCTTCTCAAACTTGTTTTGTTAAAGTGTGGAACTGAAGCTGAAACATTTATGTTGATGAATTGCATTTGCTTTATTTTTGACAGGTTCTGCTGAAAATGTTAAACAAACAAAAAAAAAAAACTATTGCACACAGTCTACTTGGCTTCCCCAAACTCCGGCCCTCCAGATGTTGCTGAACTACAACTCCCAGGATTCTCAGCCTATCTATTTCATTCATAGAATCATGTGAGTTGTAGTTCAGCAACATCTGGTGGGCCGGAGTTTGGGGAAGCCTGATACTAGCTCCCTAAGCACTGCAATGGGATGCTTACACTGCCCCTTTAAGAAAATCAGTCCTTACAAATGAATAATGCTTGAATAAAATCTACCAGTGCAATCATAATTTCACTATTTGGTCTGTAGACAATATAACATATTCAGGGAGCTGTAGTTCTAAACATATGGGGATCTATCTCCTGGGCACACCTTGATCAGTCCTCTGTACCTCTGTGTGTCGTTCAAGGAAAACGATATAGACATTATTAAAATCTGGAGGTTTATCAACACCAATAAGCACAAATAATTCCTTCAAAACAAATTACAGTTTTTATAATAAACTTTATAAAATATGGTGAATTGTAGATCAGAGTAGTACAATTTGAATTGTATTTTGTGCTTGAAAACCACTGGTATAGATGTTTTCTAAACTGACTACTTTGGCCTAAATATTGCAATTTAGATGTAAACACAATATCGCCTTCTTGGTAAAACTGTTTGATATTTCAATATCTAACAAGTGATTTTTGTAATTGTAATCCTGTTTTACTTTTTTTTTCCAATTAAATATGTTTGTTGAGCTGATCTGTAATATGAGCAATTTTTATATTGAACCGATAATGCTAATATAACATTTAATCGAAAGAACTTCTATCTGAACAGTTGGAACGCAACCGAAGCCCTGGAAAATGTAGCATGTCCTTACTGGATTTCTTTCCCTGCTGTTTTAAGATCTGTGAGTCAATTCTGTTAGGATTTCCTGCCAGTACTGGGCTCTATCATGGTGCCATACTGCTCAGTACAGATCATTTTGAAAGCCAACACTAACAGTCTATGATATGCACATAGCATCATGCTATCCTCATGCATTGCCATAAAACATCCTGCAAATGCTTGAGCTACACAGTTAAAGGACAACTGTCAACGCAAAACATTTTTGTTTAATATAATACTCCTTTAACCCCTTAAGGACCAAACTTCTGGAATAAAAGGGAATCATGACATGTCACACATGTCATGTGTCCTTAAGGGGTTAATCAAGTTTTGAAAGGAAATAGATTTTATTTTTAATTTAAAGGGACACTCGGGGCACAAATGCAACTTTAATGCGTTTGATAGATTGTGGACTCATTACTATGCTGTATTTTTTTGTATGCTCAAATCTTTATAGTTTTTGCAGAACAAACATAAATGTTTTGCAGAATCCTGCACCATAAGCCTGCCTCCTTAGCCATGCCCCTCATGCCAGAAAGACTTTCTTAAAACCACTTGCTCAACATCGTGTAGGTTCCCTTTGTGCTGCCAAAACAGATCTCATGCATTAAGGCATGTAGTCTGAGGTTATACATGGGGTATATTACTTTAAGTGAGTTACTGACAGACGTTACATGAGTGTATATAAACTGTGATTAGTATACTGTGATTAGCCGTCTGTGATTAGTATACTGTTATATGTCTCACTGTGGACTTCTGGATGATGCTGCTTGTTCCTTACAGATATTGCTACTCTGTTCCCCAACGCCTCTTCCTCCTGAACTCCTTGCATCCTTCCTAACCAACCTCGGAAACCTTCACAGATACTGACTTCGGCTTTGGCAATAAAATACTTCGCGTGGTTGCTCCCACAGACAGATTCTACCTATTGACCTGGACTGTTTAAAAGGCGTTGACTGTAGGTTATTCCAACGGAGGGATTTTCCCTATTGACCCTGATTGTTAAAAGGCTTCGATTACCTATTGCTCCCTTAAAAGTATGACTCTTATTGTCATAATATCTAAAAACCTTCTGGACAGAACTTTATAGTGAATTGATTCAGATTGTACAAAGATTGTGCGCTCAAGGATTCCATTTAATTATAACCATTAAGGATATAAACCATCTGCTTTCATCGATTTATTTAGACTTGATTTTTGGGCCCGAGAAAGAAGGTATGACAATTCTTTGGATTATCTGGCATTTACTTACCTGGATGACTTACCTGCTTTGTTTAAGTACTTCTTGCTCTTATTTCCTGGAAATAAAAGAAGGAACTGTTTGTCTCATAGTAAATTATTATCCTCTTCTGTTTTCTTTAAAGGACCACTATAGTGCCAGGAAAACATACTCGTTTTCCTGGCACTATAGTGCCCTGAGGGTGCCCCCACCCTCAGGGACCCCCTCCCGCCGGGCGCTGGGGAGAGTAAAGGGTTAAAACCTACCTTTATTCCAGCGACGGGCGGGGAGCTCTCGTCCTCCTCTCCGCCTCCGCCTCTGTTAAAAAAAAGGATAAATGAGTCATTTATTACACGTGAGTTTACAGAGGAAGAGGTTCTATTTCAACTGTCAAAAGTAAAGACAAATAAGTCAATGTGACCTGATGGAATACACCCAAAGCTATTAAAAGAGCTTAGTGGTGTACTAGCAAAACCATTAACAGATTTATTTAACCAATCATTGTTAACAGGAGTAGTCCCAGAAGATTGGAAGTTAGCGAATGTTGTGCCCATTCACAAGAAAGGTAATAGGGAGGAGTCGGGCAACTATAGGCCAGTAAGCCTTACTTCAGTAGTGGGGAAAGTGATGGAAACCATGTTAAAGGATAGGATTGTTGAACATCTAAAAACACATGAATTTCAAGATCAGAGACAACATGGGTTTACTTCAGGGAGATCATGCCAAACTAATCTTATTGATTTTTTTGATTGGGTAACTAAAATTATAGATAAGGGTGGTGCAGTAGACATTGCTTACCTAGATTTCAGTAAGGCTTTTGACACTGTTGCACATAGAAGGCTTATCAATAAACTGCAATCTTTGAGTTTGGATTCCAATATTGTTGAATGGGTAAGGCAGTGGCTGAGTGACAGGCAACAGAGGGTTGTAGTCAATGGAGTATATTCGAAGCTTGGGCGACCCATTCTCTTTAATATTTTTATTAGTGATATTGCAGAAGGTCTTGATGGTAAGGTGTGTCTTTTTGCGGATGATACTAAGATATGTAACAGGGTTGATGTTCCAGGAGGGATAAGCCAAATGGCAAATGATTTAGGTAAACTAGAAAAATGGTCAGACTTGTGGCAACTGACATTTAATGTGGATAAGTGCAAGATAATGCATCTTGGACGTAAAAACCCAAGGGCAGAGTACAGAATATTTGATAGAGTCCTAACCTCAACATCTGAGGAAAGGGATTTAGGGGTGATTATTTCTGATGACTTAAAGGTAGGCAGACAATGTAATAGAGCAGCAGGAAATGCTAGCAGAATGCTTGGTTGTATAGGGAGAGGTATTAGCAGTAGAAAGAGGGAAGTGCTCATGCCATTGTACACAGGGCCGGCGCGTCCATAAGGCGGCACAGGCGGCCGCCTTAGGGCGCACCGGCTCTGGGGGCGCAAGATTTCGGTGACCGGCAGGAGGGAGGCGCTCCCTCCTGCCAGGTCACCTTCTGGACCCCCGGCGGGCGGCAGCAGTTCGAATGAGAGGCGGCGAGGGAGCTCTAACCTGTCTGCTCTGCTCCCTCGCGCGCTGTGTGCTGATTCTGTGGGAGCCGGAATATGACGTCATATTCCGGCTCCCGGCATCAGCAGACAGCCCGCGAGGGAGCAGAGCAGACAGGTTAGAGCTCCCTCGCCGCCTCTCATTCGAACTGCTGCCGCTCGCTGCACTGAAGCCCCACTGGACCCCAGGGACACATCCACACCAGCTCTCTCCAGGTAGGGAGGCTGGGTGGATATTTATTATTAATTTGTGTGTGTCTGAAAGTGTATGTGTGAGTGTGTGTTTGTCTGAGTGTGTGTGTATGTGTTTGTGTGTGTGTGTGTGTGTGTGTGTGTCTGTGAGTGTGTCTGAAAGTGTATGTGTGAGTATGTGTTTGTCTGTGAGTGTGTGTCTGTGAGTGTGTGTGTATGTGTCTAAGTGTGTGTGTCTGTGAGTGTGTGTCTGAAAGTGTATGTGTGAGTGTGTGTGTGTTTGTCTGTGAGTGTGTATGTGTCTGTGAGTGTGTGTGTGTATGTGTTTGTTAGTGTGTGTGTGTCTGTGAGTGTGTGTGTATGTGTCTAAGTGTGTGTGTCTGTGAGTGTGTGTCTGAAAGTGTATGTGTGAGTATGTGTTTGTCTGTGAGTGTGTGTCTGTGAGTGTGTGTGTATGTGTCTAAGTGTGTGTGTCTGTGAGTGTGTGTCTGAAAGTGTATGTGTGAGTGTGTGTGTGTTTGTCTTTGTGTGTGTATGTGTTTGTCTGTGAGTGTGTGTCTGTATGTGTTTGTCTGTGAGTGTGTGTGTGTCTGTGTATGTGTGAGTGTGTGTATGTGTCTGTGTGTGTATGTGTTTGTCTGTGAGTGTGTGTCTGTATATGTGTGTCTGTATGTGTTTGTCTGTGAGTGTGTGTCTGTGTATGTGTCTGTGTGTGTATGTGTTTGTCTGTGAGTGTGTGTCTGTGTATGTGTTTGTCTGTGAGTGTTTCTGTGTGTGTGTCTGTGTGTGTGTGTGTGTGTCTGTGTATGTGTGTGTCTGTGAATGATTGTATGAATGTGTGTGTCTGTCAGTGTATGAGTGTGTGTTTGTGAGTGTCTGTCAAATCAGTGAGATTATGTTTGTGATTGAGTGTGTGCCTGTCAATGAATGAGTGTGTGTCAGATCAGTGAGTCTGTGTCTGTCAGTGACGTCTGTGTGTTTGTCATTGAGTGTGTGTGGCTGTTAGTGAGTGTAGCGTGGCGGAGCGGAGTGCAGTACAGGAGCTTCTGTTTCCTGTACCTGGTCACTGAGAGAGCACTTCCTGTCAGTCCAGCCAGCTACAGAAAACTGAAGCTCCTGTAGAGGGTCTGCTCCGCAACGCTACAAGACAGGTAGGAGGCATACCAGGAAGGGGAGTGTGACCGCTAAGAGGGTGGGGGGTGCACCAAGGGACAGAGAGGGGAGGGGAGAGAAAAACCAAGGGACAGGGAAAGGAGGGGGGAGGGGAGAGGAACACTAAGGGACGGGGAAGAGGGAGGGGCTGGTTAGGAGGCACATAGGTGAAGATGTTAATTTTAGAGGGGGGGGGGGCGGAAAAATGCATCTTCGCCTATGTACCCAAAAATCCTGGCACCGGCCCTGATTGTACAGAACACTGGTGAGACCTCACTTGGAGTACTGTACACAGTACTGGAGACCATATCTTCAGAAGGATATTGATACCTTAGAGAGAGTTCAAAGAAGGGCTACTAAACTTGTTCATGGATTACAGGATAAAACTTACCAGGAAAGGTTAAAGGATCTTAACATGTATAGCTTGGAGGAAAGACGAGACAGGGGGGATATGATAGAAACATTTAAATACATAAAGGGAATCAACACAGTAAAGGAGGAGACTATATTTAAAAGAAGAAAAACTACCACAACCAGAGGACATAGTCTAAAATTAGAAGGACAAAGGTTTAAAAATAATATCAGGAAGTATCACTTTACTGAGAGGGTAGTGGATGCATGGAATAGCCTTCCAGCTGAAGTGGTAGAGGTTAACACAGTAAAGGAGTTTAAGCATGCGTGGGATAGGCATAAGGCTATCCTAACTATAAGATAAGGCCAGGGACTAATGAAAGTATTTAGAAAACTGGGCAGACTAGATGGGCCGAATGGTTCTTATCTGCCGTCACATTCTATGTTTCTATGTTTCTATGTCACATTCTATGATCCTCCCTTTCGGCTGAATGCGCATGCGCGGCAAGAGCTGCGCGCGCATTCAGCCGGTTTCATAGGAAAGCATTTACAATGCTTTCCTATGGACGCTTGCGTGCTCTCACTGTGATTTTCACAGTGAGAATCACGCAAGCGCCTCTAGCGGCTGTCAGTGAGACAGCCACTAGAGGATTTGGAGGCTGGATTAACCCGAATATAAACATAGCAGTTTTTCTGAAACTGCTATGTTTATAAAAAAAAAGGGTTAATCCTAGAGGGACCTGGCACCCAGACCACTTCATTAAGCTGAAGTGGTCTGGGTGCCTAGAGTGGTCCTTTAAATCAATTTTGATGTATTACAAAAATAATTACAACACCACTGCATGTACTCTACAAGAGCTCTGAACATGTCCTGTGGTATCTGGCGCCAAGACATTAGCAGCAGATCGTTTCAGTCCTGCAAGTTGCTTGGTGGGGCCTCCGTGGATTCGATTTGTTTTTCCAGCACATCCCACAGATGCCCAATCGTATTAA
The DNA here is from genome assembly GCF_036172605.1 of Pelobates fuscus. NCBI lineage: Eukaryota > Metazoa > Chordata > Amphibia > Anura > Pelobatidae > Pelobates > Pelobates fuscus. The sequence goes on along the minus strand of NC_086321.1, from coordinate 38,373,654 downwards.
GATCTGGGGAATTTAGAGGTGAAGCAACACCTTGATCTCTTTGTTATGTTCCTAAAACCATTCCTGAACAATTTGTGCAGTGTGACAGGATACATTATCCTGCTGAAAGATGCCACTGCCATCAGGGAACACCATTGCCATGCAGGAGTTATGTGGTCTGTAACAATCTCTAGGTGTCAAAGTAACATCTATATGAATGCCAGGAGCCTGGGTATCCCAGCAGAACATTGCCCAAAGAATAATACTGCCTCTGCCAATTTGCCATCTCTTCCCAAGGTAAACAAAGCACTCACACACACAGACATCCATTTAACCTAAAAGAAAATGTGATTCATCAGACCTTCTTCCATTGCTCCATAGTCCAGTTCTGATGCTCACGTCCTCATTAAAGTCGCTGGGGTCACCATGGGCACTCTGACCGATCAGCAGCTATGCAGCCTCATACGCAGAAAACTGTGATGCACTACCTTTCTATCATGGCCAGCATGACGTTTTCCAGCAATTTGAGCCAGACAGGCTAGCCTTCACTCTCCACGTGCATCAATAAGCCTTGGGTGCTGTAACGGAGCTCCGTGCACTCCGACCGAGTACCCTCCGTTGATGGATGCTCCTAGCGCTCTCAGAGGACTCCAAACACTGCAGACGACACCACAACCACCGCAGACTCCACAACCGCCGTAGCTTAACTGGAGCCGCGCCGTCTTCCTTCCACCCTGGATCGGCTTCTGTCCTCCAGGACCGTGTGGGGGAAGACCTCTCCTCCAGGAGAGCGTATCCGGAACAAGCTCTTAAAAGAGCTAAGTGATTAAGCTCAGGGGAATATGCAGAGCATAGCAATCCCCAGTGTGATACAGCAATTCCCTCCAATAACGAGACAAGGCTACGTTTTGAAGGGTCAAGAAGAACTGAGGACTGGGACACCCAGCCTGCTTTTTATTACAAAAAGGTACATACAGGACACTCCCAGGGGGAGGATGAAATTAACCAATCACATACATGGTACCACCCCCACGTCTCCTCCCCTCAGATAAACATATAACATAATTATAGCATACAGTAAAAATACAGTTTTCACACATACACTGTAGCTTTAAAACTATACATTCAATCTCCATAAAAATTACATATTTGAACTCAGCACACTTCAAACATAAACACTTCCAAAAATCAGCCAAATCCCTCCAGTGGATCAAAAGTTAGCTGGAGGTCCCTTTATGACCGACCGCAAGCACAATTTCCTGCCCAAAACAGTTCCATAGATTTGGGCTGTGCAGTCGGTCAATTTCATGCGAAAAAACGATTTTGAACGGGACTTAGTCTCTGGAGCTGAAAAACGAAGTGTAGGAGAAGGTAAGGGTCCGCGGTGTTCGGCAAAATGTGTAGCCGATTTCAGTTCCACAGAATCTTTAGCATACACCGCTGACCGCGTTCGACTGAACAAAGATGGCCGCCGCCACGTGCAATTAACCTGCAGTAACCTCACAGCCTGGGAGGTAAATTGCCTGCACACTTTAACTTCTGGGTGGTCCGCCTGTGTAATACTTGGTTCAGTAAGCCCTATTTACTGAACCAAGTGGGAGAGAGCCAGGGGCAAGTTATTTTACAGGTCTGGGGACATAGTCTTAAAGGGGTATTGTTCAGCAAAGTCACAATATGTCCCCAGACGGTTCTTAAAGGGCCATACACACCCAATAAAAGTTAATAAGTTTTTAGGGGCACAATCTTCCAGGGGCCATAGTCATGAGGAAGGAGGCTGGCAAATAGGCTTCTCCACAATCCAGGGAAGCAGGGCAATTTTCCATTTAAAGGGCCAGTTACAAATAGCGATTTGTAACAGGTGCCCATAACCCTGATGCTGGTTCACCGGTTGTCCTTCCTTGAACCACTTTTGATAGGTACTAACCACTGCATACCGGGAACACGCCACAAGACTTTGGAGTTGCTTTGACCCAGTTGTCTAGACATCACAATTTGGCCCTAGTTAAAGTCACTCAGATCGTTCTGCTCACCTATTTTACCTGCTTCAAGCACATGAAATTTCAAGAGCTGACTGTTCACTTGCTGCCTAATATAATCAATGTTATTCACTTCACCTGTCAGTGGATTTAATATTGTGACTGATCAATGTATGAATGAATCTACTCTTTAACAGAAGTAAAAACAAATGAGAACTACCAGATGAATATCCTGGAAATCGGTTGCCATTGGACTTGGAAGGATGAAGACAGGAAATGTTCTTTTTTTTTTCCTATGAAAATTGGCTCGAGAAACTGATAACTTATAAAAATTGGTCATGACTGGTTGTCTCTTTGGTATTAAAAAAATAAAAGCCCTTTAAATCTGCAATAGTGAAGGCTGTTACTTGTTCAGCATCCACACTAAGCTCATGGCAAATAAAACATAGTATGTCCTAGATATTGTTTCTAACCATGGGGATTTGTCTGATATATATTCACTGAAGAGTCTTAGATCTGAAGAAGATTGACATGCCTCTTTAGCCTGTAACAAGCTTAGTTCTTTTGTGGAAAAACAGACACCAGTGTATTCGTAAGCAAGGAGGTCAACAAGGCTGGATTTATAAGTTAGGTGCCTGAAGGCACAGAATTCTAAGATGTCCCTGGTTTCTTCCCCAAAAATATGGCAGATAACGTTTATAGAGTTTCAAGAATTTATTAACTGGATATTGTTGGCATAGAAATTTCTAAATTTATTCAAATTCAACTGCAAATATATGTATGGAGATATTTCTGCTCTTATTATATTGAGTTTGAATCTTTAAGTGTATGCTGCTGTGCAAGTGCCTAAATGAACTTAAGTGAACATTTAGAATGAAAATTTCAGGTCAAAATGACTGGGATGGTGCAGGCTAAACAACCTGATCTTAAAGGACAACTGTCAAATAATGTGAACATTCCCCCCCCCCCCCCTCCCCCCCCCCCCAAAAAAAAAATCAATATACATCATTAAAAAAAATATATATTAAGTTGTAAAAAATGTAAAAAATAAATTTTTGTTTTATTTAAAATGATTAACATTTGTTGACAGTTATCCTTTTAAAATAGAGCAGCACCCCCGCAGACATCTTACAGCTGAATGTTTTATATATTGCAGAAATGCAATAATTGACCAAAATATGTATCCACTGAAAATATTCCATCATTTCATGATCATAAGTGTCAATCCATATACTATACCAGGCACAGGCAACCTTTGGCACTGCAGATGCTTTGGACTACACCTCCCATGATGCTTTGCCAGCATTATGGGTGTAAGAGCATTATGGGGGATGTAGTCCAAAACATCTGGAGTGCCGGAGGTTCCCTACCCCTGTACTATACCATGGTTAAAGAAGTATAGATGAAAAAGCATTTAATAATATTCTAACCTAAAAAAACTAAAAAAAACTGCGTATAGACACGATCATATATCTAATGAATCTAATCTCTACTTACCTATCTCTTAACATTCCGCTAAGTACTAATACTTTATATCATCTTCTAAAACAATATCAAATGGCATTTTAACAAGATCTGCTTGATAAAATATATAATGTGACATTCAACAGCCCCCACCAATGCGAAAGTGCCAAGAGCACATTGGCATCATACAATGCAATGCTGTGGGAAGATTGTCACAATACAGCCTGCGCTTCATAATGTTTCTGACACTACTTTCAAATGTTGCTTCCAAGAGCTAGACTGGCATCGTCTACATCTTCACCTGCCAAGATGACGAAATCAATTTCCATTCCTCTAGGCAGTCGGTGTTCAATAAAGAGGATCTACCAAAATAATAATTAAAATAAATGTCAGGAAATAAAAACTCCACTGACTATCAGTTGCCAATGTACATCTGTTATATTCAGGGTTTCTTTAGATCTTCAACTCTACCGTTGGTCCATCAGTGTGTATTATAGTTGATGCACTTATCATAAACAATATAAAGTCAGAATTAATATGACAAAAAAATGGACAAGTCCCCCCCTCCCCCAGCTTTTTAAACCTAATGTTTCGGAACTGGTAGATATAACCCATGGTAAAGTTTGCAATCAGACCACCCATGCACAAATACAATTACGCAACATATTCATTCAACTTGACCTTCAGGTGGACAGATTTCCCACTCATTAATTTAATTCTTAAGTGGTTTTGTTTGTTAAAACTATATTGTAAGTTCCCATGTGTGGTTGTTGAAACCCGTTGCGTCATTTAGGTATTTGTAAAAATATATATTTTAATTATTAGAATTATGTATAACAAGGTAATCTGGTGCGAAGTTCTAAATGATGGACAATCAGTGGGGATAATCCATTGGTTGACATAGCAACAGTTTATTTTTAAAATGTCTTCCTACATTTCCTTGCCATTAAACACCCAGTTGTATTTATTGCTTTCGTTTTTTGGCTTTATGCTAATTAAACATTTTTTTGTTTACAGTTTTCCTGCACAATTACATGGTCAGAAATAGTCACAAAAATTCTGTAAAGGCACAAATACAATATAAATAAAAGAGCTATATCACTAATATGTGACCTTTTCATTTTCTGTTAATAAAGAATTTCTTCGTATCCAGTTGCCGTCCTGATTACCTGCTACACTACAGTCCTGATTTAAGGATTCAAGCCATTAAAGTTAGAGCAGACTTTCCTTGTGAGTTTGCTAGATTCACCTATTTTAACTATAATATATGCCACAGAGTTACACTATATATTTTCTCCTCTTGTTTTTTATGTGTTATGCTCCACCCTATACCTTTGGGAGCATATTATGAAGTTCCAATTGTAGGGGACTGATAAGTAAGTGTTTATCATCCTTATCACTTAGTGCACTTTTATTTATTGCACAATATTTTATCCTATTTTTATAATATATGGCACTTTTTCAGCACTTTATAGTGCACTGGCAATTGCACTATGTTGCACTTTTATATACACTGTATAGTATTTTAAAGGTACAGCGCACCTTTTTATCTTGTACTGTTAGTTACTAAGGTGTATTTGGGCTATTTCACTGGTAAGGCACAGCTTCCTTTTAAAAAGCTGAATATTATCACGTTGTCATTTGAATATTCAGCGTCTTCTTTGCTTGTTTTATCTTTTTGTAACGCACAAATACAGCCATTGGACATCGAATATAATAATAGAGCCCAAATATATATTAAATAAAATAGCAAAACATCTTATAATATAAAATAATAACACAAATCATGACAGGATAATCTGTCTGAAAGGGCTAAACTGATGAAATTGTAAAAAAAAAATTGGGAAATTACTAGAATAAGAGAAATAAACAGGATGGGCTAGCAAAAAAAAAAGTAGCTAAAAAACTATTGCAAAATGGGAGAAAAAAAATCTAAAAAAAAAAAGAATGTAATAAAAATGTGAAAAAGAAACATAAAATAGAGAGAAAATAGCTCAATAGTGCATTAAACCCTAACATGTAAAGTTTCAGATCCAGTGGGGGATCGAGGGATCATGAGGGAAAAAATATGTTAAAAAACAAACAAACAATTTTCTTCTAAAGTTGTAGAAAACAGTTGCATGTCTTAAGAGGACATATTTATCTTTAAGTCAGACTGTAGGAATACTATGTTGAATAACAAGTGTTTGGCAACTGGTGTTTGAATCTTGCCATCCCTTTAAGCAATATTTAGAGCATCTCTTAAGGTCAAGTCTGTTTTTTCCACGTACAAAATACAAGGTGAAGCAGGTGATAACAGAAATATGATCTCCGTGGAATAAAGGATAAATACATTTTCTGACTAGCTGAACGACAGGTAAAAGTGATGGCATTTCTGTCCATAGTCTGCTGTTCAGCTGTTTTGTAAGGTCTGTTTTGCAAATTGAATAGAATCATTAGTCATTAATTATTCTAAGCATGTTTTTGGATTTTTTTTTTAATGATTTTTGGGAGGAATATCCTCAGGCAAAAAAAAAAATATTTTTTTCTAGTAGTTTAGAATGTTTCTCATTTGCATAGTTCTGAGTACAGACAGGAATAGTGATATGGGCTGTGTAAGTATAAAGTATGTGCAATTCTTCCTTGGTACTATACCGTACAAAAAATATGTTACCCATAAAATAACTGATGTACAATGTGTTGACCGTCATTTACAGTGAATTGGCACTTCCGAGAGTTTTTAATATCTTTTACTTATAAAACAAGTACATTTATATTTAACCCCTACATGACGTCAGGACGTTCCATGCCGTTCCGTGCCGTTCCGAAATAGTGGTCTTTAACGCCATTTGGACACCATGGGATGTCTTGCAGTTTTGGTTTAAGCAACTTAGGGGTAGGGTTAGGGGTATGGGGTAATCATAGACAAATGAAAAAATCAAAAATTTAAATCTCATACGTGAATCTAAGTTAAAATCTTTTTCTTTAGTTGCACTTGATGAGTAAAAGCTATTATAAGCAAAACTGGGATATATATATATATATATATATTTATTTTTTTTAACCATTTTTAACATTATTTATCTTACTGTTGCGTTAGATATACATATAGGATATTGAAATAAATCCTTTTCTTTAAATAGCAATACATAATATGTGTGGGGCACTGTGATTCTTGTCTGCAGGTAGCACGGTCCTCTAGGGTAAACAACAGACACAGTCCTTTTATTTGCATAAAGTCCAGGCACTTTATTTGTAAGTCCACACAGGAGACAGCAGCAAATGAAAACATAAATATAACACAAATCCCTATAAACAAAAACCTAGCTCGTCTGAGCACTAACTAACATTAGGTCGCCCTATCTCTCAGGGGTTAAACTAAAACAAAACAATATTGGTTTCACCAACCTAGTTCTTTGTCCGCTCTCAGCACTCCCAGTGCTCCAAGCAAGCCTTGACTGCTTCACTTTCTGCATTCCCAGTGATCCAGGCCAGCCTTGACTCTCTCACTGGAGAGAACAGCCTCTCTCCTACCTGCTTCCAGGGAGGAAGCCAGCAATCCCTCAGGGAGGGGTTTATTCCCACTGCTACAGCTGATTATCTGCAGCTGAGCAATGGGTTGGAGACAGTCCAAAAAACCCTGGCCTGGATCTATGTCTCCCAAGAAAACCACTAAACTGTGGAGTGGAGCATTGGCCCACCCTGCTCTCCAAATGCTCCACCCCAGGGGCCCATAACTAAACTTAGCTTTGTGTTGCTCACAACACAAACTACACATACTCCCTCTGTGGTTAAATGGCCTCTCTGTCTTTGCTTTATCACAGGCACCTAAACAGAAACCCTTAAATTACAGTGGGTTAAACATACTGTATACCATTAATTTTAGGTTTTGTTATAGTTCAAAATTGGACAAATACCAAATTATAGGGCACTAAGACAACTTTATCTTAACCTCTACCTATACCCTAAATACTACACTATTATTGGGTTCTTGTCCTCTTATTTATCATATTGCTCCACTGGGATCTGAAACGGAGGACCTTATTTGAAAGTGTTGCTTCCTGGCATTCCCTTATCTAAATCCACCTGGATTGGGAAGTCCTAGCTGCTTTATACACACAAATCAAGCACCAGGAATCTCATTTCCTGCATTTCTTTTTCCTACATATAAGCTGCCCTGGGCCCAGTTATTCCGGGGGGTCCAAAGCCGCTGCTCTATTTCCCCCTGGCCCCACTGCCCGCAAAAAAAAACATATTAGCTAACCCATGGGCCAGCAGTGCGGCTGCACCGGGGCCCGCACTTTAAAGGGGGCCCATCGGGTGGCCCATGCGCTCAAGGCCACCCGGTGGGTATGTTTCAGCAGAGGCCAGGGAGCTGTGGCCCATTAATAGCACGACCGGGCCCCTTGCTTATCGGGAACTGGGATGAAGTGACAGCTGGTCACTTACTCCCAGAGAACACTGGAGCTGTGCGGGAGGAGGATGGAGGCAGAGAGGAGTGGGCCAGGCAGGGAGAGAGCCAGCCCCCTACTCTAAACCACCCAGGCCAGCACCACTGGACCCCAGGGAAGCCACCCTCCAGCAAAAGGTATGAAACTGGACTGTGGCTATGAAAGTGTTAAGGTTGCATGTGTGTGTCAGTATGCCTGTCAGTGTATGTGTCAGTATGTCTGTCACAGTATTTGTGTGTGTGTGTCAGTATATCTGTCAGTGTGTATGTGTGTCAGTATGTCTGTCTGTTTGTGTCAGTATATCTGTCACAGTGTATGTCAGTATGTCTGTCACAGTGTCTCTTTGTGTCAGTATGACTGTCACATTGTCTGTGTATGTGTCAATATGTATGTATGTGTGTCATACTGTGTGTAAGTATGTCTGTCACCGTGTGTGTCAGTTTGTCTGTCACAGTGTCTCTGTGTGTGTCAATATGTCTGTGTCAGTATGTCTGTGTGTGTATCTGTCTGTGTGTGTTTCAGTATGTCTGTCAGTGTGTCTGTGTGTCAGTATGTCTGTCACAGTGTGTATCAGTATGTCTGTCACAGTGTCTGTGTGTATGTCAGTATGTCTATCACAGTGTCTGTGTATTTGTGTTTGTATGTCTTTCTGTGTGTCTGTGTATGTGTGTCAATGTGTCTGTGTCAGTGTGTCTGTGTGTGTCAGTATGCTTGTCTGTATGTCTCAGTATGTTTGTGAGCATATGTCTATGTATCTGTAAGTAGTCAGTGTGTGTGTATATCTGTATGTACATGTGTGTCAGGTGGTGTATATGTGTGTCAGTGTGTGTATCCGGTTGTGTATCTGTGTGTCTGTATGTGTGTCAGTTTTCAAATACCAACACTTCACACAAAAACACCCCTGCATTCAAACGTCAACACTACATACAAACACACATCTGTCTTTAACACCACAATTATATATAAATCTACACCCCTGTACTCAAAAAACAACACTACACATAAATGCATCCTTGCATTCAAACGCCAACACCACATACAAACAAACCCCTACATTTACACAATTATACTCCATACAAAAACATGCTTACATTCAAACACACAAACACTGCTCAGTACTAAATACAACCCTACAAGTATGGGAAAATGGTAGAGCCCCAGTTGTGAAAGTGTTGTTGGAGTTGCACGACAGATGGGGATCTACCTTTTGGCCACCCTTGCAATAGGGGCGGGGGCGGGGAGGGGGGGGTGGGGAGAGGGGGGGGCAATGAATTCTTGCACCAGAGCCATCTCTACTTCACTGCCTCTGCATTTGTGTGGAGGGTGTGAATACATGCCGGGGGGTTGGGAGGAGAAGGGGGAGGGACAGGATCCAGGGGGCCCAAGCAAATGTTGCCCAGGGCACAATCAATATTCTGTGGGGGACAAAGGGTTTTCTTTGTATTATTATTATATCCAACATCCAGTGACCATAGGAAAGGCGAAGTTTAGTGAATGCTAAGCCACTGCCCAAACAGTCTTTTCCCCATTCCTTGGAAGGTGGGATGAGGGGTTAATGAATTAATTTAAAACCTGATAAATGGCTAATCATAGAGAAAATTGTCAGCAGCCTAAATGTTGACTTCAAAGAAAGCCCTACAGTAGCTTACTCTGGCATGTTCTGGCCAAATATATTGCTCTATCACCATGCAAGATTTAATGGGGTTTTTAATCGGAGTATTTGCAACTTTTGCAGATTTCTGAGGGTTTGCCTCCAAAAAGTAAACAAACTAAATTGTTTGAATGTTTGTCCGGCTGTGCCAGTTTTGAGGTAACGTTGCAAATTATTGGTATATGATTAAAAAATTTATGTAGCCATCAGCCCATTTCTCCACTAATTTTTTAGCAGATCCTTATTTGCTGTAGAACAGATGAGAATTTGTGTTTCTATTCCCTGAATTATGCTTGCTTTGCATCTAGTAAATATCTAGAATACCTTTTCTGGGGAAAATTCAGGAATTTTCAGTGAATTTTGCAAATCTGAGGACTAACGGAACATTATTGAATAACCCTGAGTTAGAGTAGAATAAAACTGCAAACTTAATTTGAAAGACATCATAAGGGTTAAGTGAAAATAACAAAACACAGTGAGCTAATTAAAGATAGCTGTGATATTAAATAGCATGGCATTTAAGAAAAAGGATGTTGGGTATATTTAGAGAGAAAAAAATAAACTCATATACGGATATCACTAAGCAAAGGGAGATTGAAAATCACTGCACTATGCAATAACCTTTTCTGTAATTACCGTGGCACATTCAGAATTATCCTTAGTGACATGTTAATAATAATAAAATAAATATTTTTTAATGAAGAACAATTTCTTTTTTTTTTTTTTTTTTTCATGCTGCTCAAATACAGCAATCCTCACAAAAGGAAACAATTCTGTTTTCTTAATGAGCTTAAAACCAAAAAATTTTGAGCACTTGAAACCGGCTGAATAACCATTAGATGCGTCCATGAAAATGTAAATCTTCTCATAATTTTTAACACAGAGCCAAAAAAAAATCTAGTATGTTCTGTGCTCGAAATCTGTTCAACAATGAACGTTCTATCTGGCTACTCGCGTTCTTGGCAAAGTTTGGGCTTGCTCTTAGCATAAATATAGGGCTTGAAAATGAAACTACCTAAAAGGAAAGTTAAGCATTGAAAAAAAAAATAACAATAAAAGGCAAATGATGTTGATGGTAAAGAAGTGTATTATGTAGGCACTATATAGAAAAATAAACTTCATGGTATGCATAAAGTTTATTCCAGTGGAAGTGAGGGTCCTGTTCACAAAATTCTTGGCATCTGGCACTTAATCAGCACAACCTACATTTACGTCAGTAGCCATGTGACCCTTCCAGCAGGCAGGGTTATTTTTATAAAGAAGAAAGTAGCTCAAAATAAACTGCTGTCTACCCACTATGCAAATGAAAAGTGGAAATCAGAATCCTACGTATTATGATGGGAATCTTTTTCATTTTAACGAGGGGTTTTATGATTCCCTCTGTATCTTGTGCCCTGTGCAAAAGTGGCATTTACAGTCTCATCACTAGCCTCCTGAGATTTTTGATAATGTTGTGATAAGCTCAAAAATAGCCCCCATATCACTAGTATTTACAAAGAAAAATAAAAAAAATAAAAAGATAACATGGGATCTCTCCAGCCAAAACACCATGACATGTTATGTAGGAAGACAAACAAAATGAGCAAGAGTCCGCTGGACCCCCAACTAATAAGGGAAGACCCGCCACATTGTCTGGTATGATTTAATGGCAATGAGTTGAGCGACATATAGACACCACGAAGTCTGCCCTTACATGATATCAAGTCATGTAGCCAATCAGGTCTTTTTTATGATGTTGCCTTTTCTACCACCTACCTCAACATGGATCTGTACTGGATTGCAATATGCTGTGGTTTGCAATGTGGCTATGTAAGTACTGATTATAGACCCGTTAATATGAAAACCTTGCAAACTTGTCCAAATTCCTTTTATGGAGTCAAGTCTTTGCTGCATCAGTCGTAGAACCGAATTGAAATCATTTTGATCACGTAATAGACGGGAGAGTTTATTGGTATAATCAAGAGTTACGATGATGGCAGAAATACTTATATATTGTATCTAGGTTAGCATGATACACGACGGCATTCTATTTGTTAGATAAAAGGAACAACAAACTTTTAAGAGCCCGTTGTGCTGTAATCTGATAAGTAGCACATTTATAGAGTCCCGTACATTAAATGTAATGGAAATATTGTCCTTTAGTAACTGATAAGTGCTAGGAGTAAATGGAGGCATATTGCATACTGGATAGATGTGAAATATACTGTAAATGCTGCAATATTCAAAAGAATTACAAACCGATGAAATGATAAACAGTGGCTTCTCTAGGATTCATTTTTAGGGGGGGGCACAGAGTGGGCCAGGGACAAAAGTAGGGGGGCACATTCAACCCCGCCCTCGCCGCAGTTTGACCCCGCCCCTGCCACATGTTAAGCCCCGCCCCTGACAAAATGTGTTGGTTTTTTTTTTTTTATAATCCCTGGTGGAGGATTCATTATTTTCCACCAGGGATTATTAAAAACCAAACACATTTCCTTTGATACAGTGCCATAGTTGCCAACATTTGAAAAACAAATTCCAAGGACATTTTGCAACACAGCTATCAATTACTGTCTGTGTATAATATCCCTGGACAGTCAGTGCTCTCTGTATAATACAGGGTTGTGTGTATAATAAATTGGGACAGTCAGTGCTCCCTGTATAGTGCTGCTCTCTGTATGATACATGGCTGTGTGTATAATATCCCAGGACATTCAGTGCTCCCTGTATAGTGCTGCTCTCTGTATAATACATGGCTGTGTGTATAATATCCCAGGACAGTCAGTCCTGGGTCAATATAATTATGTCATTTTGATGCCTATTGAAATAAAATAGATTTTAACAAAAAAAAAATGCAAAATTGTCAACCCCCCACCAACAACAAAATTAAGATCTTAAACATTCCACGTGTAATGGGGAGTGGCCGGTTTTCTGAAAATGCCGGTTCCTTCTGCCCATTAAATGCTAACTCTGAAAGAAACTCAGATGTTTCCTTCCAAAATGCAGTATCATGGGAGTCGTGGTGATTTGCATATTATTTGCATATTATTCCATGCTGTGCTTTGACACCCCGGTTCGTGATGTAAATAGAAAATGGAAACTTTAAAACTCTTTAAAAAAAAAAAAAAGCAAAGCAAAGCCCAATGCTAATGTGTCACTTTCCCTTTAATAGATGTGCTCATTTTTCTGAGAAGAAGAAAAACCCAATTTGTTTGCTTGCATACTTATTGATCAGTCTCAAAGGTTAAAAGGGAGGTGTCTAAAAACAAGTTTTGCAACCACAGAGAGAGACATTTAAGAATTTCCCTTGTTCTCCTTCCTGCTTGAGTCATGTTTGCAGAACTGACCTTCTGTTTGACGGAAATCTAAAAAAAATATGCTTTTCTCATTGTTGCAGTCGTGTTAGCATAATGAATTTAGAATTTTCATTCTAAAAGGTCTTCACTTAAAGGGCTACGTCTAATTCCCCTAATTCTGCTATATTATGTTTACTTATCCTCCGTGTTTTCCAGATAAATTTCTGAAAAATAAACTCAAGTATAGAAATTGAAAAACGTTGTTTTCACCTCTGCCCCTAACTGTGTGACTCCACCTTGGCTTCCTGTCCATCATTGCATTTGCACCTGGCAATCAACACAGAGAGAGCAAGTAGAGTGGAGGAGAAACAGAAAAAGTAAAAAGGCAAAATCTTCAGGGAGATAAAATCAATATTAACCCATCACTTCTGAAGGCAACGGGCATGCCATTTTCTGGATAAATTGGGCCAATCTATAATAATGCAGAATACGTGGAAGGGCCAAACCACTTCTACAGGGAGTGCAGAATTATTAGGCAAGTTGTATTTTTGAGGATTAATTTTATTATTGAACAACAACCATGTTCTCAATGAACCCAAAAAACTCATTAATATCAAAGCTGAATATTTTTGGAAGTAGGTTTTAGTTTGTTTTTAGTTATATCTATTTTAGGGGGATATCTGTGTGTGCAGGTGACTATTACTGTGCATAATTATTAGGCAACTTAACAAAAAACAAATATATACCCATTTCAATTATTTATTTTTTACCAGTGAAACCAATATAACATCTCAACATTCACAAATATACATTTCTGACATTCAAAAACATAACAAAAACAAATCAGAGACCAATATAGCCACCTTTCTTTGCAAGGACACTCAAAAGCCTGCCATCCATGGATTCTGTCAGTGTTTTGATCTGTTCACCATCAACATTGCGTGCAGCAGCAACCACAGCCTCCCAGACACTGTTCAGAGAGGTGTACTGTTTTCCCTCCTTGTAAATCTCACATTTGATGATGGACCACAGGTTCTCAATGGGGTTCAGATCAGGTGAACAAGGAGGCCATGTCATTAGATTTTCTTCTTTTATACCCTTTCTTGCCAGCCACGCTGTGGAGTACTTGGACGCGTGTGATGGAGCATTGTCCTGCATGAAAATCATGTTTTTCTTGAAGGATGCAGACTTCTTCCTGTACCACTGCTTGAAGAAGGTGTCTTCCAGAAACTGGCAGTAGGACTGGGAGTTGAGCTTGACTCCATCCTCAACCCGAAAAGGCCCCACAAGCTCATCTTTGATGATACCAGCCCAAACCAGTACTCCACCTCCACCTTGCTGGCGTCTGAGTTGGACTGGAGCTCTCTGCCCTTTACCAATCCATCCATCTGGCCCATCAAGACTCACTCTCATTTCATCAGTCCATAAAACCTTAGAAAAATCAGTCTTGAGATATTTCTTGGCCCAGTCTTGACGTTTCAGCTTGTGTGTCTTGTTCAGTGGTGGTCGTCTTTCAGCCTTTCTTACCTTGGCCATGTCTCTGAGTATTGCACACCTTGTGCTTTTGGGCACTCCAGTGATGTTGCAGCTCTGAAATATGGCCAAACTGGTGGCAAGTGGCATCTTGGCAGCTGCACGCTTGACTTTTCTCAGTTCATGGGCAGTTATTTTGCGCCTTGGTTTCTCCACACGCTTCTTGCGACCCTGTTGACTATTTTGAATGAAACGCTTGATTGTTCGATGATCACGCTTCAGAAGCTTTGCAATTTTAAGAGTGCTGCATCCCTCTGCAAGATATCTCACTATTTTTGACTTTTCTGAGCCTGTCAAGTCCTTCTTTTGACCCATTTTGCCAAATGAAAAGGAAGTTGCCTAATAATTATGCACACCTGATATAGGGTGTTGATGTCATTAGACCACACCCCTTCTCATTACAGAGATGCACATCACCTAATATGCTTAATTGGTAGTAGGCTTTCAAGCCTATACAGCTTGGAGTAAGACAACATGCATAAAGAGAATGATGTGGTCAAAATACTAATTTGCCTAATAATTCTGCACTCCCTGTATAGAAAAGGGGTGTTCATCCACGCGTCTGGTGGGTTTATTATACCAGAGACATTTAGTTTGTTTAATTTTTTTTTGTCATGTGATCAATAGTAGTCCTGTATTCCAATAATCTAAAGGACTACTTGAAATAAATCTTATTGGTGGAATAGTAGTGTTTATGAGACCAGGAGTCCCCTGGCACCATTCTACAGTAAGTAGTCAAAAATTTGCTAACAGTTTGAGACTTACCTGAGTCCACTGTGTGCCTCCAGATCATTCTTCCTTTGTCATATATCTAAAATGGATGTTCCCCATCTTTAATAAATATATCTATAAGTTTGTGTTCTGCAGATAGCTATTAAGAGGATACTCGTTGGCTGACATGTCAGAACTTGAGTCTGTATTGCAGCAGGATTTGTAGAGCTCCTAAATACTGACAAAAATCTTAGGCTGGTGGAATCAGTTACAGTTGCAATAACAGGTTACACGAGATCACATGTCCCAGTTACCACCGTGTTCCCCATCAGGAGATACATCGCTACGTCTCGTTAAGACCGTGGTTAACCAAACAAGTCCACCAAGAGCTAGAGCGGTGTGGGCATATTAATGTGCAGTAGTTCCTTAAAAATGCGTGTCTACTAACGGTTAGTGTCATCATTTCTTGTCGATAAGTGTGAAAGTGTGATGTGATGTGTTGTGTTAAAGTATAGCATGACCCATAAGGGGTCCGGTGATGGGTGGTGGCAGTAAAGTGGCATGGCACAGGACAGCCATTGTAGATGGAAAGAGAAGAGAATGGTACCGGTTCAATGAGATCTCATTATAGTGTGTTAAATAGTCCCTCCAGTGGTATGGTCTACCAGATATGTTGCCCCCATTCGTACCGTGGCTGCCCATATTTAGTGTGACAGATCCAGTGCAGGAAATCGCCGGGAATGTCCCGTCGGGACCATCTCCCTCACCTTTTCGTGGAGTTCCCAGTGTCCCGACTGGTCCTTCTAACAACCATGCTATGTCCCTGGTTGGTCTATGTGTTGCCAGGTCGTGCGTGTCGCGGATGGTGTGCGAAGGAAGCTGCTTAGTAGGTAACGTATTGGTGGAGGCGTGAGATGAGTGCTGTCCAGGGTTCCTCGTAATATGAATAATGTTTTGTCGTACGTGGGTAAGGGGTGTGGAGTCACAGGGTTCCTATATATGTTTGTCTGTGAATTCAGTGTCACCCCTACAATCAAGTGTTTTGCGTGTCCGACCAGTTCCTAGTCAACCATTATTGTCCTGTGTTGTATGGACAGAGTCCCTATGGAGACTAGACCAAGTCGTCGGATGCCTAGCAACCCGGCCGGTCGCGAACGGCACAGTAGTGTCAGACCGTCTTGGTTCGTCCCCTTACATCCGTGAGGACAGTGGGGATCCGAAGTCCGCCACTGTATTCTGTGAGGGCACGTGTCCCGTTACCTTGTCGCATAGCCTTAGTAGGGGCAATGTTTGAGCATATTCTGGCTAATTAATTGTGTGTGTATATGCCCTCTGAGGGCGTTTTTGTTAGTTTGAGCCATCTGTGGTAAAGTCCTATCCAGTCGGGGTGGTGCGGTCAGTGTGTGAGGTGTGATGTCTGCTACCATTAGTGTCATAGGGCGGTCATAGGTCGTAATGTATGAAATAGGTATGTCGCAAGGGCTGCACAGTCCCCCGGCCCCAAGCCTCCCCCCGCCGGCACCCCCCTACGGTCTCACGCAGAAGGTGAACCATGGCGCCCATGTATCCGCGTATTTTGCTTCCCTGCCCATCAATTCTGCCTGAAGTGCCTCTGCCGCCCTGATATCCTCAACTCCATGAATCCACTCTTCCCTTGTGGGAATATCCGCTTTCTTCCAGTATACTGGAATGAGTGATTTGGCCGCATTCAACAGGTGGCGCAGAATAGATTTTTTTGTATGCGGACAATGGTTGTGAGGAAATATGTAGTAAGGCTAATTCTTCTGACCATTCGGTATCGTCTCCGAGGATTAGGAGAACGCCAGATTTGATTTGATTCCAAAACGGGGCGATAAGCCTGTATTCCCACCAGATGTGCAATAGAGTCCCATTGTCTTCCTGGCATCTCCAGCACGTTGGTGGGGTAGTGGGGAAGATCCTGTGAAGCAATACCGGTGTTCTATACCACAAGGAGAGCAGTTTGTAATTTACCTCTTGATAGCGGGAGCTAGAAGAGCTTTTATGTTGCCATTTCAGGGCTTTGTCCCATTGTGTCGGAGTGAATGTTTTGTCCATGGCCCTCTCCCAGCATCGCTGGAAGGTGTTGTTTTCCGATGTGGAATCGGTCAACAAGTATTGATAGAAGTTCGAGATAGTTTTCCCAAGTGATGCGCCACGGGAGCAGAGGTCCTCAAGCCATGTTAGTTCTCTCCGTAGTTTATCCTTATGTGGGAGAGAGTTATAATAATGTTTTAGTTGCATATATCGGAAAACCGCCATTGGAGACCGTGGTCAGTCCTCCAACAGCGTGTCCAGCGTCTTTAGAGTGCCTTCCCGGGTAACTTTGTATATTGGGATATACTCTGCATCCCCCAGAAATGTCCAGGCTTCCGCAGGCAGCCCGCCCCCTATACTGGGATTGTGTGTAATCGGCAGCAAGGGGCACGGGGTCGGGGAGACTTGAAGTGTCTCCCTGAGATTCTCCCACGCGAGTAGTGTTTGTGCTACAGGGCCCTCATCCTGTCTCCTACTGCCCCTAGTTTCCCGCCTCCTCCACACCATCGCCTTTAGTTTTGCAGTATCCCCTTCCCGATCTAGGGTCACCCATTGCTCGATTGTGTCTATTTCGTGCCATTCCAGGATTCGCTGTAGCGTCGCGGCTTGGTGATATTTTTTAAAGTCCGGCAGCGCTAGGCCCCCTCTGTGCCTGGGCATGCATAATAAATCGTGACGTATTCTGGATCTTTTCCCTCTCCATGTATATTGAATAACTGCTGACTTAAGGGTCGAGAAAAATATCATCAGCAATGCTACCGGTATGGTCTGAAATAGGGAACCCTCGGGAGAATGTTCATTTTAAGTACCGCTATGTGGCCGTGCCACGTAATGTGCGGGTAGGCCCATCTTTTCAGATCCAATTAAATTTTCTGCAAGAGCGGTGTGAAGTTGAGCCGGTATATTTCTTGCGGATTTGTGGGAATCCAGATGCCTAGATACTTCACCACTCCTGTGCACCAGCGAAATGGGAAGAGCGGGCCCAGGGTCTCGTATTCTACCGCGGGGACAGTGATATTCAGTGCCTCACATTTCGCTAGGTTTAGCTTAAACCCAGATATCTGGCCAAATTTGTCGATTTCTGAAAGTAGGCACGGTAGCGTGATCCGCGGCTGGAAAATAAAGAACAGGAGGTCGTCCGCATATGCAGCCACCTTATGTTCTGTGCCTTGCCATGAATAGCCGTGAATGTCTGGACGATCCCAAATTGCCTGTAGGAGTGGCTCCAGGGAGAGAGCGAACAAGAGTGGCGACAGGGGACATCCCTGCCTGGTACCATTTGCGATTCCAAAGCTCGTAGTCAGAGCTCCATTAACACGTACCGATGCTCTTGGCGAGCTGTACAGGGCAGAGATCCACGCCATGGTCCTCTGTCCTATACCCATACACCGGAGCGCTTGGGTCATGTACGACCAATCAACCCGGTGAAATGCCTTTTCCGCGTCCGTGGATAACAGCAGGAGGTGCTTCTGGTATTTCCGTGCATGATGTTGTATAGAAAACATCCCGTCTGGTCCACATGAACAAAGCTCGTCAATATCCGTTGAAGTCTGGTCGCCAGAACTTTCGTTAGGAGCTTTGTGTCCACATTCAGCAGGGAGATCGGGCGGTAACTGCTGCATTGTTTCGGGTCCTTCCCGGGTTTGAGTATGACAGTTATAGTCGCCGTTAGGGATTCCATGCCAAAGTGCTCCCCATCCGTCACCCTGTTGACAGCCTTTGTCAGCCATGGTAGTAATATCTGGGCGAAGTGTTTGTAGTAGCCCGTGGAGAACCCATCCGGTCCCGGAGCTTTTCCTGTTTTCGTGTTTTTGAGCTCTGCGGCGAGATCCTCAGTGGTAATCAGTTCGTCAAGCATAGACGCCGCCTCTGGGTTTACCCGCGTCCGTACAGTGTCTTGTAGGTACGTTCGTATGTGTAATGACGAGTCTCGCCTATGAGCAGGGTCCCCCGGTTGGCGAAGGTTATATAGGGAGTTATAGTATTCTCGAAATTCCCCTGCTATTTCTTCTGGGTATGGAGATACCCTGCCCGATGACAAGCGAATCCTTTGTACTTGTGTGCGCGTCATATCTCCTCGGAGAAGGCGTGCGAGGAACTTCCCTCCCTTGTTCGCTTGTGTGTAGAAAAAGTTTTTCGATCTTTGAAGCGAACGTAGGTGTCTTTGTGTGATGAGGGCTGTCAAGTTACGCCTGGCTTCCATTAATTCGCCATATATTTCGACTAGCTGTGAGCGTTTGTGCTGGAGTTCTACGCGCGATATGGTGCAGTATATTTCAGTAATCGCGCGGGTTGCTTCCTTCCTTTTGCGGGTTGCAATACCAATAAGAGTGCCGCGTATGACACTCTTGTGGGCTTCCCACATGGACACCGGGGACATTTCCTCCGTCCCGTTTTCCTCAAAGTAGTGTTCCAGTGCTTGGGAGACCTCACTCCTTAAAGCAAGGTCTTGGAGCAGGGTTTCGAGTCCAAGTTGCAGGTTTAAACAACGGGGATTCCAGTTCTATCTGGACCGAGCCATGGTCCGACCACGTTTCAGGTTCTATAGATGCCGTTCTCAATTGGTATAGTCCTTCTTGTCTAATTAGCACATAGTCAATACGGGAGTATCGATCATGTATTACTGAATAGTGTGTGTAGTCCCTGCTGGTGGGATGGAGCGTCCTCCAGCAGTCAACCAGTGCCAGCTCCCCTAGTGATTTGCGTATGGATCTAATGTGGGTTTGTGGGAGGCTGCTATGGCCAGTGGACGAGTCTATAAGTGGGTCCAATGGGGCGTTAAAGTCCCCTCCCACAATCAGTGCTCCCTCCGAGAATCCGTGTAGTTTGCGTAGTGTGCCCCTTAGAAATTGTGCTTGTTTCGAATTGGGTACATAAATGGATTCAAGAGCAGGGGGTGCTCCCGTGCGGCGCAAGGATCCGGGTCGACGGCGCAGCCCCAAGGAGGCGTGCGTGTTATAGTGGTGTGTAGTTGCTCGTGTGTCCTATATAGGATTAAGTGTCTGGGTAACTCGTCTGTCGTCGCCCGCGGTCAGATGTGTGTGGGGGTGTCGCCCCTTGGTACCTGTGCCAAGCCTAAGCATGTATGGCAGTGGTGGAGGGTGGCGTGTGTACGAATGAGTGTGTGTGTGTGTGTGAGTGTATGGATGTAGAGTATGAGTATGGGGTAGGTAGAGTAGGTAGAACAATTAAAATAAGGGTGGGCAGGAGGAGCCCCCCTGCCGGGTGTTGTCCCCGTGGGGCAAAAGTTTGAATTACCCCGGAATCTCCTTCGAAAAGGAGGAGCACCTGCGCCTCAGCAGGAGTGGCCAGGTGCCACCCCGATAACCAGATCGGTGTGTGAACGTGCCTGTGGCTCCGCTGAGAATCTCGCGCAAGTGATTATGTAGAGCAGCGGTCGGGGTCTATACCAGGAATAGGAAAGCGTATGTGTGTAGAATATAAGATATGGGCCGGTCTGTCCCGCTCCAGCCAGGTCCTTTGAACATGGGAGGTGCAAATGTGCCAGAAGTTAAACATTGTTATATCAAGCAAAAAAGATTGAAACATGAACAGAAATAACATTAAGAACAGTGGGCAGATATATACCTCTTACCACCCCCCTTTGCCCTTTTCCGCAGCCGTTCCCCTCTTAGTCCTATTCCCCATAGCAGGACCTGGGTAGTTTATACAACCTCCCACCACCCTTCCAATTGGTCCCTGAAACCTTACAGACTCATGGTGTTATGGGTAATCGGGCCAGTCACAGCATATAAGGGCAATGGCCCCATCCCCATCTCCCGTTATCTCACTAGGGTGGGTTCTGGGTATGAGTGAGACCTAAGTATCGCCTCATAGACGCGTCTCGGGGGTATGAGCTGTAACCTCCTGGTAACCACAGTAGTATCCTCTCTCATGTCGAGCGTCCCACGTATCACTAATTTAATTTTAATATATATATATTTTTAAATAAACTCCCTCCTTCCTCCCCCCCTTTCTCTTATAACGCATATATATACATTGTCCCTACCTCCCCACCCCCCTCCCTCAGCCCCTTCCCCCTGCTTTCATTCCATATTGGTCTGTAGTTCGCTACTAACATTCCCACCATGTCCCTTGTCACAATATGGCTATATCTACCACACACAATTTGCTCCCACACAGTAATCAAATGCCATATATAACGATGACGTGTGATACTTATCGAGATAAGGGGGCTCTAAGAGCTGAGCTTCTCAGTGCAGGAGACATCCAAAGTCTCGGTTTGCGGATCAAAGGGCCTCATCCCATAGTGTTACTGCGTCATAAGGGATTAGCCGTGTTCTCATATTCGGTGAGGGGTGACATGTCCACCGTGTCCCTCAACCCCCCCCCCTCCCCAAGGCTTCAGCTGGGAACCCCATACCGGACGTCTGGGAGGAGGATTTTGCAACCAAAAAAAAAAAGCTAAAGAGGTGGGTATCAGAAGTCAACCATTCCAATAGAGGAATAATTCATCCCGATCTGTCCATTCCCTATGATCGCTCCAAGTGCGGGTGTGGTACCTTGTCGCGGAACCCGGACAGCGGAAAAGGGATGTTGCAAATCACCCGGCGTCGTTCCCAAGTTCCATATGCCCGTTACTCCCCCCTGTCCTGGCAGGCGCGTGAGACAAGGTTGGGGAATACTTCTGGGCAGGGAGAAACGGTCCAATAAGGACAATGGGCCAGTGTTAAGTCCCAATCTGCTGCGGGGTGGTGAGGACAGTACCTTGCTGGCGGGTCAGCAGCATCAGGGTGGCGGACGCTAGTCTTGGCCGTCTCGTGCCTCACGGTGCGGTATGCTGGTCCCAGCGGTGACCGTCCTCTGCGTCGGCGAGGTGCGCATTGCGGTCTCTGGCCTGCCCCCAGCGGTCCCAGGATCCAGTCTGGTATTGGTACAGGAGGTAGCCCCAATTCTTCCTCCTCCGGCCAGCGGATCGACACCCATCCGTTCCGGTGTCTTGCCGATAAGGCGAATGGAAAGCCCCATTTGTAGGGAATATTGTGGTCTCTGAGTAGTGTTGTAATAGGCCGCAATGCTCTTCTAGCCTCCAAGGTAGTTGGGGACAAGTCATTATACTGCGAAACATGCGCTCCACGGTAGTCCCATGTGGGTTGGGCTCTGGCTGCGTTCATGATGGCATCCTTTGTTGCAAATGAGTGGATGCAGCAAATTATGTCTCTTGGGCCTTCCTTGAGTGATCGAGGTCGCAGGGCCCTGTGCGCTCTGTCATACCGGAGTGCTAGCGGGGTGTCGTCGGGCAAGATCAGGCGGAAAAGTGCCATCAGGGTTTCTTCTATGTCCTCTTCGCCTTCTGTCTCCGGCATGCCGCGTACCCTGATGTTGCACCTACGGCCGCGGTTGTCGAGGTCTTCGACCGACCTCCTTAGTTGCAGTAGTAGGTCACCTTGCTGCGCTAGAGCTGTGTCGGTCGCCGCCAATCTGGCCGTGTGGGCCTCGTGGGAGTGTTCTAGCTCCTGTACGCGGGTACCTTGTGCTGCCACCTCCGTTCGGATTCCGGCCATTTCTGCCCTCAATGCGTCCTGGATAGTGATGGTAAGGACCAGGAGGTCTGCCTTCGTGGCCATAGAGGCCGCTATCATTAGGAGTTCTTCTCTGATTCCCTCTAGCGTAGAGGCAGGAGGAGTGTGCCGCCATCTTGGGCACTGAGGAGTGTGCCGCCATCTTGGGGCCTCCGGCCTCGTTGTGTGTGTCTGCTGGCATCTGCAGAAAACCGTCCATCGGACAGAAAGATTGGCTGGATTGGGATCCCCTGGGGGTCCCAGGAGGATCACCCCGTCGATTCCGTCCCATGGAAGCTGATATTAGCTAGTTATTAGGGCTTTTTAAGGACCGGCGGAGCGGAGCTCACACCTTAAGCTTCCATCCCGGTCGACGTCCAAGCCACTCCCCAAAGGAGAGTTTTTCAATATGATTTTATAGTGTGTGCAATGTACAGTGTAAAATAGTCTATGATTAAGGCACAATGTTAA
The DNA here is from genome assembly GCF_036172605.1 of Pelobates fuscus. Classification (NCBI taxonomy): domain Eukaryota; kingdom Metazoa; phylum Chordata; class Amphibia; order Anura; family Pelobatidae; genus Pelobates; species Pelobates fuscus. The sequence goes on along the minus strand of NC_086321.1, from coordinate 38,350,587 downwards.
GAGGAACTCTGTGGCACTGTGGAGTGGCCAGCCTTTGAATCTATCTTATGTGAGTTTACTACGTCAACTCTCCATATTACCCTACCCTATTCACACTGCTCAAAAAAGCACCACAATTTGTTTTCGGGACAATCACAAGTTACAAAAACAAATCAATCCCCACTTAAATATAAACAATGCCAAACTACAATTTGTTTGGAAATAATTTCTGAATTGTGGTTGGAACCTGACTTCTCATTTGAACTTCATATCGAAGCATTATTATCCTTTCACTTGTGTAGAATCTGTATTCTACTAAAAATATAAAATGTGATAAGAAAAACGGTACGGTGAATGCTAATACAAATTATTGACTGTTAGATGTATTATATGCATCTGCAGGGCCAGATTAAGAGCCCAGTGGACCTGGTGCTGACAAATATGATGGGCCTAATTACAGAATCTTATTGACCAAAACCACTAAAACAGTCCTACCTCCAAGCATCATGTATCTGATGGAGATGGTGCTGGAGGGAAACTCATAGGATGCAGCTATGAGAAAACACATACCCTATGCTAATCTCATGCTTTCATCTTTCAAGTAAACCCATACCCCCTAACAGCAGTGTCCAGTAAAGCAGGAAGTCTATGGATGGGGTAAAAGGGTGGGCCACTGACACAAATCACATAACCAGAACTGATGAAAGGGGCGAACATACACAAAAAGGGGGCATATCTGTGTCAGTTAGTGTCTGTGTCCCCATGTCTCCCAGTGTCCCCATGTCACTAGGGGACATTGAGAGACATTGGGACACTGAGATACTAGGGAACACTGGGAGATCTGGGGACACAGACTCTTGGGGACACTGGGAGACATGGGGACATGAGGGGACACTGGAAGACATGGGGCACTGAGACACTGTGATACATAGGGGACACTGGAGACTTGATAAAGACCTGGGTACAGGTTGAAATGTTTCGGTGTCCAATAAACCTTCTTAAATCTATCACAGTGAGTGCCTGAGAATTGTTCGTTTATACTAGGGGACACTGAGACACTAGGAGACATGGGGACACTGGGAGACATTGGGACACTGAGACACTGCGAGACTAGGAAACACCGAGACACTAGGGACAGTTGCACACTGAGAGACACCAGGGACACTGGGAGACATGGGGATACTGAGATACTAGGGACACTGGCTGGGAGACATGGGGACACTGGGAGTGCCCCATATCTCCAAAGTCTCAAAGTCGCCCAGTGTCCCCATGTCTCCCAGTATGCCCCAGTGTCTCCATGTCTCTCAGTGTACCCTAGTGTCTCAGTGTCCCCATGTCGCCCAGTGTCCCCTAGTGTTTGTATCCCCATGTCTCCCAGTGTCCATTAGAGTCTGTGTCCCCATGTCTCCCAGTGTCACTAGGACACGTAGAGACATTGGGACACTGTAAGACTTGGGGACACTGAGACACTGGGAGTGACATGGGGACACTGAGAGACTAGGGACACATACCCTAGGGACACTGAGAGACACCAGGCACACTGGGAGACATGGGGACACTGAGACACACCAGGGACACTGGGAGACACTAGGGACACTGGCTGGGAGACATAGGGGCACAGAGAGACATGGGGACACTGAGAGACTAGGGGCCACTGGGAGACACGGGGCCACTGTGTCCCTAGTGTCTCAGGGTCCCCATGTTCCCCAGTGTCCCTATGTCTCCCAGTATCCCAATGTCTCAGTGTCCCCAAGTCTCTCACAGTGCCCATGTCTCTCAGGCTCGAAACTGCTGTCTGGACTCTCTGTGCAGAGCTGCTTCCCCTACGGATTAGTGAGTAGAGAGAGGCAAAGAGGGAGATGCTGTAACATTTTATCCCTGCCTCTCTCCACACAAACAGCAACCCCTACTGGCCGGTGCTGGTATTGCAGAGTAATCAGTTTATACTGAGACAGACATTTGTATTACCGGTATTATTGCAATACCGGCACCGGCTGGGCAACCTCAAATACCTGAGAAATACTTCTGAGAAATACCTGGCACACGCTGAGTGTGCATTAGAATCTCCCCAAAGGAGACACTGCTTCACTGCTTTCCTATGGGGATTTCACTGACGTGCAGAGCGTGAGAACAACCAGCATCGTTTAAGGGACTCACATTCCGCTACAATCCAGGAAGTGCTTCTAGTGGCTGTCTGATAAACAGCCAATAGGAGCAGTCTTAGTGTTTCTCTAAAACTGCAACGATTTACATTGCAGAACTAAAGGGGGCAGGGGCAAGGGCATTGCACCCAGACCACTTTAATGAGCTGACGTGGTCTGGGTGCCTATAGTGTCCCTTTATTCATGCATGATTATACTGCTTGTGAGATGTTAAACTGTTGAAACTGGCTCACACATGCATCCAGACCAGGCCCGGACTGGCCATCGGGCACACCGGGCAAATGCCCGGTGGGCCGCGATGGCCGTGGGGCCGAGGCCGGCAGGGGAAGGTCCCAGGACTTCCCCTGCCGGTTTATGCAGGGCAGGCACTATCCGAGCGCCGGCCCCGCTGTATTCCATGTCGGGCCGGTGGGGAGATCAAAGATCTCCCTCACCGGCCCACATGCTATCCAATGCGGCCGCCGGCGGGGAGAGAGAGGGAGGGAGACAGCCTGCACGGAGAGAGGACCCGGCGGAGCTCTAACTTGCAGCTCCGCCGGGTTCCTTTTGCGAGATCCGGAGCGTTGCCATGGCAACGACCGGATCTCGCGAGAGTGAGCTCTAGCCCGCAGGCTAGAGTTCACTCACCACGAGGACCACCAGGGAACACTGCCACTCTGCCTCCCAGTCCCAGGAACCAGTGCCCCCCTCCCAGGCTAAAGGTAAGAAGGGAGGGGGGGACATAATGCCTGTTATTTTATTTGTTTACCCCCCCCTACACACAAAATCCATTCTAACATTTATACATCACTCACACCCATCACACTCAGCACTCTCACACCCATCACTCACACCCATCACACTCAGCACTCTCACACCCATCACACTCAGCACTCTCACACCCATCACACTCACACCCATCACCCCCAGCACTCTCACACCCATCACCCCCAGCACTCTCACACCCATCACCCCCAGCACTCTCACACCCATCACCCCCAGCACTCTCACCCCCAGCACTCTCACCCCCAGCACTCTCACCCACAGCACTCTCACCCACAGCACTCTCACCCACAGCATACACAGCACTCTCACACCCATCACACTCAGCACTCTCACCCACATCATACACAGCACTCTCACCCACATCATACACAGCACTCTCACACCCATCACACACAGCACTCTCACACCCATCACACACAGCACTCTCACACCCATCACACACAGCACTCACACACAGCACTCACACCCATCACACTCAGCACTCACACTCAGCACTCTTACACTCAGCACTCTCACCCACATAACACACAGCACTCTCACACCCATCACACACAGCACTCACACCCATCACACTCTCACCCACAGCACTCTCACCCCCAGCACTCTCACCCACAGCATACACAGCACTCTCACACCCATCACACTCAGCACTCTCACACCCATCACACTCAGCACTCTCACACCCATCACACACAGCACTCACACCCATCACACTCAGCACTCACACCCATCACACTCAGCACTCACTCAGCACTCTCACCCACATAACACACAGCACTCTCACACACAGCACTCTCTAACCCATCACACACAGCACTCTCACACCCATCACACAAAGCATTCTCACACACATCACTCTCACACACATCATACACAGCACTCTCATACACAGCACTCTCTAACCCATCACACACAGCACTCTCACACACATCGTACACAGTACTCTTACACACATCACACTCAGCACTCTCACACACAGCACTATCACACTCAGCACTCTCACACCCATCATACACAGCACTCTCACACACCACATTCTTACACACATCACACACAGCATTCTCACACACACCACTTACCGCACCCTCACATACCACTTACCGCACCCTCACATACCGCACCCTCACATACCGCACCCTCACACACAGCACCCCTCACACACAGCCTCCATCACGCACACATACTGCACCCCTCACATACACACAGAACCCCCCCCAACACACTGCACCACACACATACACAATAGTTCCAAACACACACATATATATATACATACACACACACACACACACAGCACCCCTCACACATACTGCACCCCTAAACACGTTACATTCCAGACACACACTAGATCCCTTACCCAACTCTGGATCATCTACACACATATAAACACTAGATCCCTATATACACTCTGAATCCGTTATAAACACACACTCACTAGATCTCCTACACATTCTGGGTCCTTCAAACACACAATAGACTCCTATACACATACACACACACACACACACTACACTCTTAACATATACACTCTGAATCCCCTATACACACACACACACACACACACACACACACACACACACACTAGATTCCTTGTAAGCAAACACATACTACACCCCTAAACACACACTTTCTACAAACACTACATCACCTATACACACACTCTAGCCTGTTTGCACACATGCTACATCCCCTTTACATACATTCTCTACAGCCCCTAGCCACATATGCATCACATTACACCACAGGCACAACATGTCTAAAACTAACCTTATTACACAATACCACACCACAATCAGCTCACTCTACACACACGCAATACCACAAGCAGACTCCAAACACATGCACAATACTCTTTCCTGGCATTTTTGTCTCCTGGTATCCAGTTATAGAGACACCAGAGACAAGTTGCAAGGAAACACAGTGCAAGCATGTTATTAAATTTGCTTGCACTGTGCAGAACAAATACAGTTTTTTTTTTTCTCATGCTAGAGCTCTTCAGCAGAGCTCTGCGCATGGTCTGCCCTGGAAGAGCATTGACCCAACATGCTCACTTTGAGAGGGGGCGTGCTTGTCATTAGTGATGACAAAACACACCTCCTCTGACCCGCCCCCTTCTTAGTGGGCCGCTGGGATAAAAAAATGCCCGGGCCGAATTTTTCTCCCAGTCCGGCCCTGATCCAGACCGTTAGTATTCTTTCTTTCTCCCGTACCAACTGATTAACACCATTTGCTCACCTAACACCTGCTTCTCATAGCTCAACCACTTAAAGTCTGCTCGTGGCACCTTACTATTTATTCTTCGTTACCCGAAAGTAGCGGGTCATGCAGGCTTTTCTCAGAGAGCTGCAGCAGGCAGCAGGTAATATCTTTTGAATCTTCCACCTGAATAAATCTGTCTTGTATATCTTATCTACATCATCTGCTAACATTGAATTGTGTGTAACGTATTCGATCAAATATGCTGCAGTATAACACTAATGTATTGTTCAGTTGTCCAAAGACAAGGTTGATAACAAAGAAGAAAAATATTGAAAACATTGCAATAGAGATATCAATGTCGTCTTAGTAAAACACTTTATAAAAAAATGAATGAATGAGTCAATAAACAATAATCTGGAATTACATAATCACCCCTTTTAGAGATTAACTATAATTCTCCAAAGGAAAAAGAGATTAGATGATGGCTAGACTCACAGGTGGAATCTATACAAGGACAGCTCTCGCATACAGTATGCCAATCCACTTACATGCAATTACAAATCTCCTATGGTTTTATAGCGGAATAACAAGACTGCAATGTTCTGATGCGATTGTGAAAACCGTGCGTGCTCCTTGACTTGTCTAATAAACATAGATATAGTATATTGCTAAGAGTCTTATGTAACGTATTTATATGGAATATGAGAAGAGCGTATCTGTGAAGGTTTGAAATAGTTATCAAGAAAGAACTCTTAATTTTTTAACAGAGGGACAGCTGGCCTACAGCCATTAGCCAGCTACAGAAAGAGCCACACGCTGAGAATTAAAAGGACGGCTTAAGACACCCAGACAACTTCATCTCAACAAAATGGTCTGGGTACGGTGGCCATTTTGTTTTAACCCTGCATTCTAAAATATTGCCAGTTAGTGTATAGGGCAATGTTATGATTGCAGTGTTAAAGGGACAATATAGGCACCAAGACCACTTCATATTTTGACTGTGACTATATACAGTGAGCATACTTTTTATCCGTGTAGTATGAAAGAAAAAACACTGTCACTTTGTTTCATTTTACGTAGGTCCATAGTACAATAGGCTGAAAATAACTCAAGTCAATTTAGTTCAGCCTTTCACAAGTCTGTATCACTGCTGTTGATCCAAAAGAAGGCGAAAAACTGGTAGGCGAAAAATCTGAAGCAATGTCCAATTATTTAGCAAATTGTAAAAAAATAAATCCCTCTTGGGCATAAAATGTCAGTCGGATTTCTCATTTGATCAACAAATTGTTAACCCACATATTAACAATTATATTATCGAATAATAATATAATCTTAATCTTCTTCTGAAAAAAAGAAAAAGATCTATTTATTATTTAAAATTATGTACAAAAAGTGATAAAGCAACCAGGTGTTACTTTTAAATGCGTTACAAAGGAATGCCTCAAGAAGATCTATATATATATATATATTCAGTTGATTTAATAACCTGCGTTGATGATATTATATAACATGCAATGCTAGATAAACGTGGGTAAACTCGGCATTCTCTCATTCATGGAGCAGAAAGGGGCTATTTAAAAGGCTACAAGACTTGTAGATTTCTTAGCCCTATTCTTTGCATTACGCACCTACGCACGACCAAGGGCTACAGAAATAGCCAGGAGACTTTTGCTGGGCTCCTACCTCATGGCCACCTTCCTGCATCTTGTGATACACATTTATGTACGTAGTGGGGAATTATGATGAAACATAAACATAATTAACCCCATTCAACCCCCCAATAATGACAGACAACGTAGTATGGATGAACAGGCCACAGCATTTATTATAACATAAATAAATTACTGTATAACACATCCATAACTCCATATATTAAACTCTTCTTTTCTGTAACAAAATTGTTAGAAATAAATAATCATAAATTAACATATATACATATACAACTCAACATACAGTGCTATACAGAGACCCCACCATCAATAAACCTACAGTGGTTCCTAAACACCACTGCCTCTCACCTCCCCCCTCGTCATAAAAACATATCATTCCAATGCCTGCCATCAGCCGACCTTATCCACGCTCGATGGGCACGAGACCTCAGGCAACCTAATGTTAAACGTTTGAAGCAGGGGAGGTTGAGACCTGCAAACATAAGGAACTTACTCCATCCTTAAACATAACCAAACTTAATTGGCAAGGACATACCCCCGGCTCGCTGTGACTAACTAAACCTACATGGGGTGGGCGGGCGGGAAGCTGTTTGCTGGCCCGAATCCCAAGTGGCACTGAGGTAAGACCTCCCCCCTACTAGCTCACATAGCCCTACCCCACCCACACACACTTCCAAAGACACTCCCACGCATCTATCCCCACACTCCTACATGTGCCCTTGTCCGCTTAGCTGCGCTATCTCCCCAGGGCCTTAGTGCTTTTTATTGATTGACTGATCCATTTTAAAAGTAGCTAGACCCATGATAATATTGGTACCCAAGCTATTTACACCTGGGAGGCCAGAGTTCATAAGGGCTACTTGAAATATGTATTTTCTTTTCAGATAGCGGGTGCCTTTCACTGACTGACGTCAAAGATACACCATTGAGATGCTAATGAAGCCTGGTGGTACAAACTGTATATATGCTGAAACAGATTAAACATCCTGCTTATCAGGATAGCTACTGATAGGGAAAAAGTTCAGGGGAAAAATGCTATTCTTTTCTGCTATCATGTGATCAGGAATGGCAATCTTTAATCAATAAGGATCATTATTTTTTTTTAAATATTGCTCTGACCTAACTATCTGGGGGGGGAGGGGGAGGGGGAAGAGGGATGTAAACTCATACAGTGTGAAAATAGGACAAAAAGAAACAAATAACAAAAATAATAAAATGCAACAAAATCCCTAGTTGGTAATTTATCATATTCCCACCAGTTTGTGCACTAATGGAAGTATTCTATAGCAAATAGAATGTCCCAGAAGATTGTTTCCCTTACCTCATATCAACAACACGAAAATGTTTAAACTCAGAAAAGATATTGTGATAAACAATACTACAACGGAAGCTCTTTTGTCCCTTAGGTCTTTTCTGTTAAATTCTTTTGAGATTTAGAGGCTTCTATCTCACAATCCACACAATCTGTGTTTATTATGGAGTCACAGAACAGAGATATAACGCGTATAAAGGCAGTCAGAGTTCTATATTATGGCAAGTCTGTTAGAATCACATCATTGGTCACAAATGGATTTTTTATTTTTTTTTAGATCGATTTTAAATATTTAAACACCATCCTTTTATCCACTAAACTATACATTAATTTAATCAGAACTTAGATTTAGAAGGCTACTTAAATAATAAATGGTCTTGTGAGTTTAAATATTATGTTTTAGAATTTTTTATGGAATTCTCAAATGCAGAAGTCACATTGATATCAAGAAAAGTTCTCATGGTTTCGGATTTCATCCATATTGACCTACATCAAGACCTGTTGGTGATCCTATGGAGAACAAATACTGTACTGCATGACAATGCAGTTCGATTGGCTATCGATTTGGTATCACATTACCAAGTTGTGATACCAAAGTAATAAGAGTCTCTAAGATATTTCGAGACATGAGGATAACTTTTCCAGACTGCATACTATGGATCTGTCATACCTCCTTGCGGCCGGCGCCGCTCCGGTCCCGCCGTCCTTCCTGCTCCACCGGGCTGTGCGGACCTTTGGTCGCCGTCATGTGCTCGGATGCGCGCGCGTCCGGGGGCCTGTGCATGCGTGCGCTGTTTCAGACAGGGGTGTACGCGGCTTGTCCCGAAATGCTTAAAGGGATAGCACAAAGGTATTGCTCTCTATTTATATTCTACCCTATTCTATCCCTAACCTATCAGATCTCACCTAGCCCTATTCATACCTCCTTTTTACATCACTTCCTTGCCCTGTCGTGGTTTCTTGTAGCCCGAGAGTGCGTTCTGTTAACTTGTGTTTCTTTGGTATCTGACTTCGGCTTGTCTTCTGGTTATTCTTATCTCTGGCTTCCTTGACCTTTGACTTTGTTTTCTGATTACGTTTCCTGCTCTAACCCTGACTTTGGCTCATCTGACGTTCCTATATTGTATTTCATCTTCACGTTAAGTCCGGCCATTTTAAGGACCGGTAATACGTTTATCTGGGGTTGCCTCTCTTGTCCTTTAGTTTGTTGGGGAGCTCAACCTTGACAGGATCATTGGTAACAGAACCAAAAACTATTTAGGCCAAAATACTGAATAAATTCCAGTTGATTTTATTCTTTTCCTGCTCAAATATTTAGTCCTGAAATAAGCAATTCCCTTGTCACATCTCAGTGATTCTTAGACCAGTTATAACCCCTGTTTAATTTTTCAGAGTATCGAAATGGGACGTTGCTTAGTATTGGAAGGATCCTGTAATGTCTGTTCTCTAAAGAAATGTTAAGTCTTCTATATTGCAAATGACCAACAGTCTTCAATTATTCAAGGCTGGTTTCTCATAGAACAGAATACTATATAATCACTCATATAATTAATCATTATATAACAGTTGGGTGGGTGGATAGATGAGTAGGTAGATAGAGGTAGGTGGGTAGTTGAGTAGATAGGTAGGTAGGTGGGTGAGTAGATAGATAGGTAGGTGGGTGAGTAGGTAGATAGGTAGGTGGGTAGCTAGATAGGTAGGTTGGTCGGTAAGTAGATAGATAGATAGGTTGGTTGGTGGGTAAGTAGATGGATGGATGGATGGATGGATAGATAGATAGGTAGGTAGGTAGGTAGGTGATAGCGAAGTAAAAGTTCTGCAATAAATGCTGAAAAAGTGAGGCAGTATATGTGTGGGCATATGGCAACCTTTAATAGATATTTTATAATTAATTGTAATATTTTTTAGTTATTGTAACATGTTAACAGTAACAATCCCACTCTTCCTTATGATTGAAACAAACTAGGTCAATACCACAGCTGTTGTTGGTATCCATATATTCTGCAGATGAAGACAAAACCTGCCCAGGTTTGCAAATACCTGCCGATTCCTACCAACATCAATGTCAGTTCGGCCAGTCCATTAGCAGACCGTTCTGACAAACTGATCGATCTCTTCGGTTGTTAATAAAGTAGCCCGGATAAATGGTAGATTGATGGATGATGGCCATAATGGTGTTTAGATGGACAGAAAGATAGACAATCAAAACACACACAATAATCTTCTGGTTTATGTCAAACCAAAGCACCCGGATTTCTAAGGATTCACACTAGCTTGCATGATTCATAAAGTGGAAATAATGTGTATAAATGGTGGGAAAACAGTTTTTGGAGCAATTTTTCTTAAACTTTTTTTCTTAATGTAGTTTTTTTTTTTTTTCAAACGTGAGCGAAAATATCGTCATAATCAGGTAGTTAACAGTCCCACAGAGATCATAAAAGCAAGAAAGCAAAAAGAGAAAAAGTAAGTATTGTGGACTCCAGAAGTCAATTGGGCATAAAATAAATGTCAAATATAATAAAATATATTTTTCAAAGTATAAACTTTTTTTTATTATAAATTTCTTTACTAATTGTTTCTGTCTAGATCTCTTTATCTCTCTTATTCTGCTGAAAATAAAGAACTGCATTCAATGTTATCAGAAGCTTGAAACATATTTATATGTATGGGTTTGATGAGTGGGTTATCTTACTCATACAATGGATGTATCATGATAAATATGTTGCTCATAAAACAACATTTAAAAAAAAGGTAGATAAGATTCAAACAGCTTTTTTAAATGTAAAAGATAAAAATGCTAAAATTTTTAAAGTAACAATATTGAAACCTTACAATTGTATAAAATATGATGTTTCATTTGTTGCACTTTGAATTATTTGAAACGCATGGGGTAATCACTATATTTAGCTGCTAGATCACATATATGTGTTTTACGTCCTCCTTGTTTTCTATTTGAATTATGATAGTCTTCTCTGATTGAGGCAGTGTAAGTGACTAATACCAATAAAAAATAACATATAAATGAGCCAAGAGCTCCTCCTCTGTGTAGACGATCACTGACTGGTGATCTACTATTGGGAGGCGTAGTACTTCAAATGTGAAACACATACTAGTTTTAGTACCTACTAGTTGGAGAACAGGAATTTAAGGTGTTAAAATTGCCGGCGGTGAAACATGTGTCGGTCATTCCCCTACTCATTTCTTTTAGTTTCACTATTCACATAATCTACGTTGGGTGATATGGACTATATAGGTTTTACCATTCTTCTGTGGATGTTAGCTGATGACAAGGGGTACCGCTGGTATAGTTGGTAACCGGGGCTGTCCTGATAAGTAAAGATTGCTTAGACTATGGTTAAGCAAAGTGTCTTGTTTTATCAAATACTATTTTAATTTTCTCTTAAGGCAGCTGAGACTTTCGTTTCCAAGGGCTGGCAACTGATTATAGGGTATTGCGTGTTATGTGGAATGGACAGATAGTTTTTCTAGCAATATTTTTCTTTGATAGATCTGTAGGTTACCCCTAGCATAGGGAGCAACCAAGGTAGTAGCATGGGAAAGTCAGAGATGTGTGATATTTTGAAAACGACGCAGATTCAATACTCATGAATCATGTAAGGCAGTAACAGCCCCTCAGTCTTCAAACCACACGTGATATAAAGCACACACGTGACTCGCATAACAATTCCTTTTGTAATGTTTAGCCCAGAAACCCCCCTAGTATGATTTTGCATTGATTTTATTTCCTGAAATAGCGGTATGTTTTCGAGAGATTTTTCAAACCAGTGTTCTCGTTGGCAACACAGTGAAAAAAGCCTTTTAAGACATACGTACAATTTAACTTTAGCTGCTTAGGATTAGATATCGCTAATCTTCTGTAGTTACATTTTCTCTATTTGAGTGTTACATTGTAAATAATGTGTATATAATTAATACAAATTGTGGATGAGTTATCAGACCAGTTAGGACAGTTCCCATTCTTGGAAAATTCTAAGCTTGTAATTATATTTAATTGTAGATGTACTAAGCATGTCCTAGGATAAACATAGGATCTAATCACATTGTCAGGGTGTGACAAGGACCCATTGCCAGTTAGGGACAGAGCATTACAATGCTATTTAGGCAGTGCTTGAAATGAAATATAGCAATATTATTACTAATAATAAATACAAATCGTGTCTGTGGCCCTTTAAGACTCCCTGCCTGTTCTTCCATGTGTACGATACAGATCTTTCACTAACACAATGCCTTTGGGGAGCCATCAGATTACCAGAATAGATAGAAAAACATTGCCAAACATGGTAGACTGGCAACTCAAATTAACAAAACAGCGGTTTCAAACAAGGATATCCCCTGTGTATTTCTGTGTTTACAATAAAAACTGGCATCCAAATTGCAATGCTTTCTCTGTCTGAGACTTGGGTACGTTCATTAGATGCCATAAAAAACTTCCAAAAAGACTGCGTGTTTATTTAAAACAGATATTGTTATCTGAATATCAATAAATACAATTAATTCCGCCCTTTAACTAGTTCTGATCAGTATAATTATCATGTAATCATGTATTTATTAAATCTGTTGTAATATGATAAACTAATTAATGTATTTGTAAGTTTCACAGAACAGAATTTAGAAAAGTTTTTAAAATATTGACTTGATTAGAAGAAAATCTATGACATTATGGTACACATTTATCTTTATTGTGACTCTGTGACTTGATTCTAGGACCGTGCCATGAGAGAAATTAGCATCCTCAGTACTCTTACTGGCCTTTTCTAGAATTCTAGCGCTATTAACCCCTTAAGTATAAGAGCGGTTTCATGATGTCATCACAACTTCAAAACCATGTGACAGCAGAGGCGGCACAGTTGTTGTTTTATTTATTTTTTACCTATGCATCATTGCTACAGTTCAGCTAATCAGTTCACTAATAGACATGCACCCTAGAATTTCCCTATTTGACTGCTCACTAGCATCATGGGGACTTCGGACACGAACATCTGGCATTTTTCAAGTATATAATTTTCTTTATAATTCTTTTTTTTTTTTAAATAGACCGGTGCAATACAAAGCACAATTTGCAAACATCAATTCAGTAAATTAAATGTCGCAACAGGGTCGTACAATTTGACAATTTTAAACAAAAGAAAGCCATAATTGAACTATATACCTTGAATGTAGGATTTTAAAAGGAGATAGATTTTCCTAACAGATTTAAAGATAATACGACCCCTATAAAGCCGTTACAGTTTAAGTTAAGAAGGAGGCGATACATTCTGTAGTCTTTTTTGATATCATGGTGGCCGAGACATTTTAACGTGAAGAGTTGGAGGAAGCAACAGACTGATGGCTAGAAGTTTTTATATTTTACTTCCTTGGAATGCATAACAATAGTTTTGTGGAAATATAACATGTCATAGGCTAATCCTTTATCATCACTTCTTTCACATCATGTCTGACTCCACAGGGAATAGTCAGTCTCTTTGGTTTTGACCCGGCTTGTCTGTTCTACCTCGTTTACCTCTTTTACCCTTTTGACTCGGCTTGTCTCTCACTTACCTGCTCTCTCGTTCCCTCGACCTCGGCTTGTCTCTAGACCATTCTTTGCTTACTCCTTACGTTAGTCCGGCCATTCTAAGGTGCGGTATACGTACCCTGTACCTGTTTGTACTCTGCGTGTTGGATCCCTGTCCCGATCCTGACAGTTAGGCACTTCCAAAATTCTCCAGTTGCTGAAATTAATCTGAATTTACATTCAGAACAAAACGAATTGCACATGTCTACTTTATACAATGGAGAATTGAGGGCCAAAGCATGCCTAAATATTAAACAATTTATATATAATACTATATATATATATATATATATATATATATATATATATATATATATATTTGTGTATTTAAAGGGTTTAAAATTTGATTATAATGGTTCCTGTTGAAATGCATGTAGTAGCTTGTAGCATGTAAAAGGGAAAAGCAATCTAAATAATGATGTTGTGAACATATGTTGGAAAATTGATAATAAAAGATCTGTGTAGTTATTTTTCTCTCTAAAGGGACATCTTAGTGTCAATATACTCCTTTTTATTATAATATGTGGATTAGTAAGGATATGCTCATTTATTATGTCAGGCCACTCATGTCAATTTAGTTTTCATGATGTCACACACAAATGCTCACTCATGATGTCACATATAGACATGCTCACTCATGATGTCATATATAGACATGCTCATTCATGATGTCACATATAGACATGCTCACTCATGATGTCATATATAGACATGCTCACTCATGATGTCACATATAGACATGCTCACTCATGATGTCATATATAGACATGCTCACTCATGATGTCACATATAGACATGCTCATTCATGATGTCACATATAGACATGCTCACTCATGATGTCACATATAGACATGCTCATTCATGATGTCACATATAGACATGTTCACTCATGATGTCATATATAGACATGCTCACTCATGATGCTATATGCAGGCATGCTCACTCAGTGCAGTCAATACAACCGATAAAATTTGAGCAAGTTTGCCAAAAAGAATGGTCAAAAAATGCAAAAGCAAAGCTGAGGTTATTGTGTGTCACACAAGGGGTTTAAACCAAGAGAGCGGGGCTAAGTTTTAAGGTAATAATCTCAAAATACAGATGTTCAAACAGCTACTAGATGCATACTTGCAAAAACAGAATATTCAAGGATATCATCTTTCAATGTAGGGTAATAACTGCTTGATCCAAGGATAAATCTGACTGCCATTCTGGGGTCAAGAAGGAATTTTTTTCCTAGCTTGTTGCAAAATTGGAAGTGCTTCAAACTGTTTTTTTTTGCCTTCTTTTGGATCAACAGCAAAAATATATGTGAGGAAGGCTGAACTTGATGGACGCAAGTCTCTTTTCAGCTATGTGACTATGTAACTATGTAACTATGTAACTATGTAACGCTGCAACATTGGACTAAAATAAAAATACCATATATATGGATTTGTTCATTTTCTTATGTTTGTAACAGGCTAGCTATACAGTCTTGATCATTTAATGTAACAATGGTCAACTTATATAGACTGGCTAAGCATTGTGGGGAATGTAGTTCACAAGCAAGTTAGGTACCAAGGTTAGGCATCAGTAATTTATTAGGTAACCCACCAGGGCTAGAAACATTTGAAGATGGGTTTTTTGAGAGCCAGCAATACAACGGCCTGTTCGAGCTAAACTCTTTATCCCTCTATGACAGGGGTTCTCAACCTTGTCCTCAAGGACCCCCTACCAGTCCAGGGTTTAGGGATTACCTGGGTGTGTCTAAGGTGTTTAGAAAAAGAAAAAAAAACACCTTAGAGTCTAAGGTGTTTTTTTTTTCCCTTTTTTCTAAACACCCTAGACACACCCAGGTAATCCCCAAATCCTTAATTGGTAGGGGGTCCTGAGGACTGGGTTGAGAACCCCTGCTCTATGACAATGAAAACTCTAAATGACAGTAGCTCTGTGATATATTTATAACAAAGTACTTGCATACACACTGAGCACAGCACTGTACATGGTATTTTCCAGGCAGAGAATCCCAGAGAGGTATTTTGGTGATACATAAGACATTTATTTTAGATAAAAGGGACTTGCTTTAGATTACAAAGAGCAAACGTAGGAATTAAACTCGACATCTCCGCTTCAGACAATATAACGACGCTGGATTCTTGTCCACTACGCATGAACCTATTCAATCATATGCTGGGGAATTTCTTATCAGCAAATTAGCTGGCTCTGGTGTGGATGCCGCACACATTTCCCTGCAAATCTGACCAAAACCATCAGTGAGCGAATTAATCTTTAACGAGGTTAGTTATGTGCTCCTGCAAAGAAATTGTGAACACAAAGACAGATACATTTTTTTTTCTGGAAGCCCTTGCCATTCTAAGCGGTCCTTTTCCATGAGATAGAAACGACCTTTTCACAGGAGAAAGAATACAATGACTGCATCCTGACTCTACAGCCAAAAGGGTGTTGTTCTATTAACTGTCCGGTAAATAAGAGGAAGTTTGGGATATTTTGTGAATAATTAAGGTTGGGGTTCATGTGTCTTCTTTACCATGAGTTTGCTTCTAGTATGCAGATGTCATTGGATTCCCTGAGGAAAATGTGAATGAATGAAATACATTGTTGACTACATAACCCAAGTCACAACATCCAGCACCGTGGGATAAGATGCTTCTTTCTAACCGACCCCACGCTGCAGCCGGACTTACCTGTAGCATGATGTACAATTCGTACAAATGAATTGAGTAAAGAGAATAATAAACTGCAAACTACAAATTACTGCACAAACTAATTAAACAAAACAATATGAAATATAATACAACATTCCAATTGGAGTAAAGAAAGATAAAATATTTATAATTTTTTTTT
This sequence comes from Pelobates fuscus, assembly GCF_036172605.1. Classification (NCBI taxonomy): domain Eukaryota; kingdom Metazoa; phylum Chordata; class Amphibia; order Anura; family Pelobatidae; genus Pelobates; species Pelobates fuscus. Next base: position 38,334,081 of record NC_086321.1, on the reverse strand, counting down.
TCCTTTTCTTAGAAATACAAACCCCTAACAAAAATTATTAAAATAACTGCATTGTTACATGTGAGTTTCTTTTTTGTGTAGCTAAGTGTTAGCTGAGAATTTTACGATTTAATTTTTAAAACCTCATTGATTTTTTTTTTTTTTTTTTACTTACATCTACTACTGGGTATGCCACGCGCCACATTTAAATTAAATGAACCCTTGCAAAACATGTGCTCGCATGGCACAACCTATGTGTTTGTACTGCATGACATCATTTTTATACCATGTATATATTTTGCAGTACACTATTTGGCCAAATGATTGCATGGACAAAATCCGTCCAGCGTCCACACCAAAACGCCACTTGGATGAAACCTGAATCACCTGAAACTGTTTTTTTTTTTTTTGTCTCGGATGAATCATTTTGGACAAACAGAAATTCACTGAGAACGAGTCTAATAAGTGGTTCTATCCAAGATGCACAACACATGAAAATATATTTATGTTGTTCCCACATCAACTTTAACATAGTGCTTGCTTACTCCCCTGATTTGCTGCTAATTGTGTGTGTTTTTGAGGCTGAAAATCATTATTGATTCTTGTTTTATAGACAGTACAAGGGAATAGTAAGATCTAGACTCCAGGAAACATGGAATCAAGGAATAAGGTAAATGAACCTTTCCTGGTTGAATACATTGATTTAATATCATGCTATAGCAATAAATTACAAGTATTACATGTAAAATGTCACAGGAAAATATGACATGTGGTCGGAGCCTTATAGTCCCAAAAGGAAGATAAGTGTACAGTGAATAAAGCTTAATCAGGGCCGTCTTTCCCCATAGGCACGATGGGAAGTTCTCCGAGGGCCCCACAGACATGGGGGCCCCACTGCGTTGCCCAGCATGCCGGCCCATGGAGAGACTGCCCCTTTTTCCCATTTTTTCCCATTTTCTTCCAGTGGGCCCTCTCTGGCCAGTGGGGAGATCAAAGATCTCCCTCACCATCCCAAAGGCCCTTCGTTAGAGGGGAGAGATGGCAGGAGGACACGGAGACAAGAGGAGGAACCTCCCTCGAGCATGCTGTGTGGAGTGGTGCCACGCATTGCCATGGCAATACTCCACACAGCGCTCAGCTCGGGAGGAGTGAAGATAGCATGCAGCCAGAGTAGATTACCACCACCAGACCACCAGGGCAGTGCCCCCCCAACCTTTCTTCTTACCTTTTGTGAAGGAAGGGGGAGACATGAAGATTTCATTAATAATGCTCATTTATTATTTAAAAAAAAACAAGAAAACCTTAGCCCCATTCACCCCTCACACTCTGCAACAGGCACACACCCCTCACATGCAGCACCTCTCACACACACCCACCACTCACCCCTCACGTACAGCACCCCTCACACACACAGCACCCCTCACACACAGCGCCTCTCAACCACAGCGCCCCTCTCACATACACACACAGACCCTCTCATACACACATCACCACACACACACACACACACTGCACCTCACACACAGCACGTCACACACACACCACCTCACACACAGCACCTCACACACACACACACAGCACCTCTCCACACAAACACATACAGTGCACCCCTCACTGCAGTCTGTGTGTATTCAGCAGCCTGTGTGTATTCAGCGGACTGTGTATGTATTTAGCAGCCTGTCTGTGTGTACTCAGCAGTCTGTGTGTGTACTCAGCAGTTGGTGTACATGTATTCAGCAGTCTGTGTGTGCATGTGTTCAGCAGTCTGTGTGTGCATGTGTTCAGCAATCTGTGACTGTATTTTATTTAGCAGTCTGTGTGTATGTATTGTATGTATCTATTGCATTTGTTGGAGATACCAATAAATATAAGCTTAATTTTATCAATAATTTACATTTTTATTCCTGTTAGTTGTTGTGTAGGTAGGGCCCCAGTGCACTGCTTTGCCCAGGGGCCCATAATGCTGTTAAGATGGCAATGAACAGTTTGCACTGTCGTTAAGAGTAGATAAAAGAGATGAAAGGAGAAATAAGGTTAATTAAAACAATAGTAATTAGTATTGAAGGGATTCTCATTTATTACATTCCATAAAAATATGAATGCATAATTTAGCAGAAAACAAAATACGCATACATGTTAAAATATGCAATATGTAATACCTCAAAACATGACTTTAATCAGAACTGTGAAGATAATCCACTCCCTTCATTTGCCCAACACTAACTTCCTTGTTAAAGTTGGGCATTGTCACACCAAATGCTTCTCGTTGAGTATTTAAGACAAATCTCCAGTCAGTAAGGTTTTTACAGCGATAGGTGATTTTCTTGACATTTAGGGATTTGTTTAAAAATAAAATAAAAATCATACTTTAGGGCTGTATTAACTCAAGTGCCATCGTAAATGTTAATTTTGTTTGTGTCCATTAAAATGATGATATATAAAGTTATTGTGCATTAAATTTCTTATTATGCTCAGACAACCACTTTTTAACAAATGGTTGCCTCACTATCTTATTACATCAGATGTATATTTTAACTCCCAGCAGTTTCAGTGAGTGTGATAGGGATTGTAGTCTACCAGGGGCAGGCAACGTATTCCACTCAGTTTGATGGATCGACAATGCCTTAGTATTTTCTTAAACCCAGAGGCAGTGTTGAAGAGTTCAAAGAGTGACGATAACCAAGGTATTGGTTTTAAATCAGTGTAGGTCATCAGTAAAGGTGATCACACTAAGGTACTCCCTTCCCACCTGGACACTCAACAAAATTCTATTTGTTGTATAATTCACATTATGGGTTCAAGGTCCATGTTAAAAAGCAGAACCGAAATTTGGCATCCCTGTCTTGCCTCCCTTTGGAAAGTGAAAGTTAGTGATGTACCGAACTGTTCGCTGGCGAATAGTTCCTGGCTAACATAGCGTGTTCGCGTTCGCCACGGCGGGCGAACACATGCGTGGTTCGATCCACCCCCTATTCGTCATCATTGAGTAAACTTTGACCCTGTGCCTCACGGTCAGCAGACACATTCCAGCAAATTAGCAGCAGACCCTCCATTCCAGACCCGCCCACCTCCTGTACAGCATCCATTTTAGATTCATTCTGAAGCTGCATTCTTAGATAGAGGAGGGAAAGTGTAGCTGCTGCTCATTTGATAGGGAAATTGATAGCTAGGCTAGGGTATTCAGTGTCCACTACAGTCCTGAAGGACTCATCTGATCTCTGCTGTAAGGACAGCACCCCAAAAAGCCCTTTTTAGGGCAAGAACATCAGTCTGCTTTTTTTTTTCTGTGTAATGTAATTGCAGTTGCCTGCCAGCTTCTGTCTCAGGCTCACAGTGGATACTGTGCCCACTTGCACAGTGCCACCACTCATATCTGGTGTCACAATAGCTTAAGCTTGCATTTAAAAACAAAAACATTTTTTCACTGTAATAGATTGAATAGCAGTTAGTTGTCTGCAAGCGTCTGGGTGTCAGGCGTTCAGCGTGTACTCTGCCAACCTCTGCCAGTGTACTCTGCCAACCTCTGCCAGTGTACTTTGTCATTCATATCTGGTGTCACAATAGCGTGCCTTTAAAAAGAAAAAACGTTTTTCACTGTAAGCTAATAGCAGTTAGTTGTCTGCAAGCGTCTGGGTGTCAGGCCTTCAGCGTGTACTCTGCCAACCTCTGCCAGTGTACTTTGTCACTCATATCTGGTGTCACAATAGCGTGCCTTTAAAAAGAAAAAAAGTTTTTCACTGTAAGCTTATAGCAATCAGTGTCCTTAAAGCGGGTGTCAGGCCTTCAGCGTGTACTCTGCCAACCTCTGCAAGTGCACTTTGCCACTCATATCTGGTGTTTCTATAGCGTGCCTTTAAAAAGACAAAAGTTTTTCACTGTAAGCTAATAGCAGTCAGTGTCCTTAAAGTGGGTGTCAGGCCTTCAGCGTGTACTCTGCCAACCTCTGCAAGTGCACTTTGCCACTCATATCTGGTGTCACTATAGCGTGCCTTTAAAAAGAAAAAAAAGTTTTTCACTGTAAGCTAATAGCAGTCAGTGTCCTTAAAGCAGGTGTCAGGCCTTCAGCGTGTACTCTGCCAACCTCTGCCAGTGTACTTTGTCACTCATATCTGGTGTCACAATAGCGTGCCTTTAAAAAGAAAAAAAGTTTTTCACTGTAAGCTAATAGCAGTCAGTGTCCTTAAAGCGGGTGTCAGGCCTTCAGCGTGTACTCTGCCAACCTCTGCAAGTGCACTTTGCCACTCATATCTGGTGTCACTATAGCGTGCCTTTAAAAAGAAAAAAAAGTTTTTCACTGTAAGCTAATAGCAGTCAGTGTCCTTAAAGCGTGTGTCAGGCCTTCAGCGTGTACTTTGCCAACCTCTGCAAGTGCCCTTTGCCACTCATATCTGGTGTCACTATAGCGTGCCTTTAAAAAGAAAAACGTTTTTCACTGTAAGCTAATAGCAGTCAGTGTCCTTAAAGCGGGTGTCAGGCCTTCAGCGTGTACTCTGCCAACCTCTGCAAGTGCACTTTGCCACTCATATCTGGTGTCACTATAGCGTGCCTTTAAAAAGAAAAAAAGTTTTTCACTGTAAGCTAATAGCAGTCAGTGTCCTTCAAGCGGGTGTCAGGCCTTCAGCGTATACTCTGCTAACCTCTGCAAGTGGACATTGCCACTCATATCTGGTGTCACTATAGTGTGCATTTAAAACCCAAAACATTTTTCCACTGTTATAGATTGAATAGCAGTTAGTTGTCTTCAAGCGGGTGTCAGGCCTACAGCGTGTACTCTGCCAACCTCTGCCAGTGCACATTGCCACATATCTGGTCTCACAGTAGCTTGCACGCAAAGTACCACTAATCCCAAAAAAAATGACAGGCAGAGGCAGGCCACCCCGCAGGGGCCAACGTGGTCGTGGTGCTGTGATTCCGTTTTGCCCTAGAATAATGCCCAGTTTTCAGAGGCCACGTACCCTGAACTTGAAAAGTTCTGAGGACATAGTTGACTGGCTAACACAGGACACCCAATCTTCTACAGCTTCTGCTAGGAACCTTGACGCACCATCCTCGTCCAGCTTAGCTTTCGGCACCTCTCAAGATACCACTCATCCGCCTGCCGCCACCACCAACACTAGCAGCACAGCCGCTTCACTTGGTATGTCAGAGGAGTTATTTACACATCCGTTTGAAGAAATGAGTGATGCGCAACCATTATTGCCAGAGGATGTAGATAACAGGAATATGACTCAGGCAGGAAGCATTACACACATGGATGTACGGTGTGATGATGATGATGTTGTACCCGCTGCTGCTTCCTTTGCTGAGTTGGCAGATACAAGTGAAGCGGTTGATGATGACGATGCGTCCATGGATGTCACGTGGGTGCCCGCTCGGCAAGAAGAAAAACAGGGTGAAAGTTCAGATGGGGAGACAGAGAGGAGGAGGAGGAGACGAGTTGAAAGCAGGGGGAGGTCGTCGCAAGGAGCTAGTGGCACAGTCAGACAGCATGCATCGGCACCCGGGGTCAGCCCGACAGCACGCCACTCAACGCATGCTGTGTCCACCACCAGAATGCCATCATTGCAGAACTCAGCAGTGTGGCATTTTTTTTTGTGTGTCTGCCTCTGACAACAGCGATGCCATTTGCAACCTGTGCCAAAAGAAACTGAGTCGTGGGAAGTCAACAACTGCTTTGCGTAGGCACATGATCGCACATCACAAACGCCTATGGGATCAACACATGAGTACAAGCAGCACAGAAACTCAAAGCCGCCATCCTCCTCCTGGTCCAGCATCTTCAGCCACGTCAACCACTGCTGTCCTCCTTGCCCCCTCTCAACCATCCGCCACTCCGTCTCTCGCCTTGAGCAGTTCCCGCTCATCTGCCCACAGTCAGGTGTCTGTCAAGGACATGTTTGAGCATAAGAAGCCAATGTCAGAAAGTCACCCCCTTGCCCAGCGTCTGACAGCTGGCTTGTCTGAACTATTAGCCCGCCAGCTTTTACCATACAAGCTGGTGGAGTCTGAGGCGTTCAAATTTGTGGCTATTGGGATACCGCAGTAGAAGGTACCCGTACAAAATTTCTTTGCACAAAAGGCAATCCCCAACCTGTACTCGATTGTGCAAAAGGAAGTAATGGCATGTCTTGCACACAGTGTTGGAGCAAGGGTCCATCTGACCACTGATACCTGGTCTGCAAAGCATGGTCAGGGCAGGTATATCACCTAAACTGCGCATTGGGTAAACCTGCTGACGGCTGCCAAGCATGGAATGCGGGGCTCTGCAGAGGAGTTGGTGACACTGCCACGACTTGCAGGCAGGCCTGCTTCCACCTCCTCTACTCCTCCTACTCCATCCTCTTCCATAACCTTATCGGCTGAGTCCTCTTCCGCTGCTGCGTCTTGCTCCACATCAACAGCACCCCCCCCCCCCCAGCTCCCCAGATACTATTCCACATCCAGGATACGGCAGTGTCACGCCATCTTGGGTTTGACTTGCTTGAAAGCAGAGAGTCACACCGGACAAGCACTCCTGTCCGCCCTGAACGCACAGGTGGAAAAGTGGCTGACTCCGCAGAAACTGGATATCAGCAAAGTGGTTTGTGACAACGGAACAAATTTGTTGGCGGCATTGAAGTTGGGCAAGTTGACACATGTGCCGTGCATGGCACATGTGTGTAATCTGATCGTACAACGCTTTGTGCATAAGTACACAGGCTTACAGGATGTCCTTAAGCAGGCCAGGAAGGTGTGTGGCCATTTCAGGCATTCCTACACGGCATTCCTACATGGGTTTTTTTTTGCCACGTTACTGGACGCTCATGCGCAATGCCTGTAGGCTCATGCGTCCTTTTGAGGAGGTGACAAACCTAGTCAGTCGCACCGAAGGCACCATCAGTGACATCATACCATTTGTTTTCTTCCTGGAGCGTGCCCTGCGAAGAGTACTGGATCAGGCGATAGATGAGCGTGAAGAGGAAGAGTTGTGGTCACCATCACCACCAGAAACAGCCTTATCAGCATCGCTTGCTGGACCTGTGGCAATGCTGGAAGAGGATTGTGAGGAAGAGGAGTCAGAGGAGGAATGTGGCTTTGAGGAGGAGGAGGAAGACCAACCACAACAGGCATCCCAGGGTGCTCGTTGTCACCTATCTGGTACCCGTGGTGTTGTACGTGGCTGGGGGGAAGAACATACCTTCATTGAGATCACTGAGGAGGAGGAACGGAAAATGAACCCCTTGACTACTGGGTGTGCAGGCTTGACCTGTGGCCTGAGCTATCCCAATTTGCGATAGAACTTCTGGCCTGCCCCGCTTCAAGTGTCCTGTCAGAAAGTACCTTCAGTGCAGCAGGAGGTATTGTCACTGAGAAGAGAAGTCGCCTAGGTCAAAAAAGTCTAGATTACCTCACCTTTATTAAGATGAATGAGGGATGGATCCCGAAGGCACTGACAGTGGGCGATACATTCGACTAAAAAAGGCCTGATGAGATGAGCTGCCTTGGGCTAAAAATGTCCACACGCTGCTGTATTTTAGCTCTGAATGCCGGTTGACTTGCGTGACTTATCCGCCACCAACTAGGGTTCAAGCCGCAATGTTTTAGGGCACTTTCTGCCTGGAAAACAAACATCAATTTTTCTGGCCGCTGCTACAGCAGCGGCTGCAACCATACCTAATTTTTCAGCCATGTGTACATGCCTAATTTTTCAGGCCTCTGGTGCTGCACTGTGGCTTCAAAAACCAAACCAAAAAAAAGGCACATAACAGGGATTAAACTGATAGGAATAGTACTAATTAACACACCACTCCTATCTGGGGGCACATTAGAATGCAGGCGCAGTGCCCAAATTTGAAGTAGGAGGACCGACCAAGCATCGTTTTCCATCTCCCGCTTCCTAAAATTGATGCCATATACACGTCCCCTGATAGGGCGCCAGCTCGTTATTCTCTTTGTCATTTCACTAGGGACACTTTACTGCACTATGGGCACTTAGACCCACTCTTTGTCTTGCACAGTGTTATTCCTAGCCAGCATCTGTGATGGGAAATCAGGCAGTCATCTAAACGTTTAGATTGAGCTTTAGCTTAGAACACCCTTGAAGGTGTTTAAGGAGATTAGGGCTAGTTTAGAGGATTCTTCTTAGACCTCTCTGAGTCTTTATAGCCCTTCTACCTATCCAGCATTTATGGAAACTAGCTAAGAGAAAGGGTGGCTGTGTGTCTGTGATACATTTAACTTTATATCACCTTATTGACAATTTATCACTCCGGTCTCCATACTCTCTGCCTATACCCATCTATTTAGAGGGAATTTCCTTGCCCCTGCCAATATTATATAATAGGTAATAGTATTACCATTATTACACAATTAGATACTATAGGGGAATGAGTATAGTATCCCTTTGTTATTCATAAATGATACAATAAAGACTTTTGTCCATTACTCAATTTACTTTAACAAATGGTACTAACCACGGTATTAGGAAGCATTACTCTGCTTTCCCTTTCTCCCTCTATTATACACCTATGCTCACTAGGATTTGTAGGTATCACCTTATTATAGTTGTCTAACCTTTTCCTATGCCAGTTTTCGATCTCCTTCTTGTGAGATTTTTTCTTTTTGCAGTTTATTAGCATACTTTCGGGGACCCTTGGTGTTGTACGTGGCTGTGTGGAGGAAGAGACCTTCAATGACATCAGTGAGGACAAGGAACGGACATGGCTAGCTTGGTATCCAACCTTGTGCAAATGGGGAGTTTGCGGTTGTGCAAATGGACTGTTTACGGTTGTTTGCGGTTGTTTGCGGTTGTTTGCGGTGCGTTAAACGGGGAGTTTGGTCTGTCACTGTGAAGCGGGCATAACCCTTACATTACCTGATCGATACAACATCATACAGTAGGTCCCCCCCCCTCATTATTTTTATGGCCCCCACCCACCGCTCACGGGTGGGGGCGGGCAGGAGGACAGTAGGTCCCCCCATTGTGATTTATGGCCCCCACCCACTGCGCAGGGGTGAGGGCCAGGGGGGAGGACAGTAACCCTTATTTAATCCTTATTTACCTGAATATTCCCCTGTATAACACAATGTTTGGCATTTAGTGAATATTCCCTATTCTGCTCTGTGTCAGTGTGTATCAGGGTCTCTGAGGACAGGTGTCAATCCATATCTGCCAAGTGACCCTATGTAGGGGGAACAGGCCTTATTCTGCTCTGTGTCAGTGTGTATCAAGGGCTCTGAGGACAGGTGTCAATCCATATCTGCCAAGTGACCCTATGTAAGGGGAACAGTCTCTTTTCTGCTCTGTGCCAGTGTGTATCATGGTCTCTGAGGACCTGTGTCAATCCATATCTGCCAAGTGACCCTATGTAGGGGGAACAGTCTCTATTCTGCTCTGTGTCAGTGTGTATCATGGTCTCTGAGGACAGGTGTCAATCCATATCTGCCAAGTGACCCTATGTAGGGGGAACAGTCCCTATTCTGCTATGTGTCAGTGTGTATCAGGGTCCCTGAGGACAGGTGTCAATCCATATCTGCCAAGTGACCCTATGTAGGGGGAACAGTCCCTATTCTGCTTTGTGTCAGTGTGTATCAGGGATCATTAGGATAGGTATCAATCCATATCTGCCAAGTGACCCTATGTAGGGGGAACAGTCCATATTCTGCTCTGTGTCAGTGTGTATCAGGGTCTCTGAGGACAGGTGTCAATCCATATCTGCCAAGTGACCCTATGTAGGGGGAACAGTCCCTATTCTGCTCTGTGTCAGTGTGTATCAGGGATCCTTAGGATAGGTGTCAATCCATATCTGCCAAGTGATCCTATGTAGGGGAACAGTCCCTATTCTGCTCTGTGTCAGTGTGTATCAGGGTCTCTGAGGACAGGTGTCAATCCATATCTGCCAAGTGACCCTATGTAGGGGGAACAGTCCATATTCTGCTCTGTGTCAGTGTGTATCAGGGATCCTTAGGATAGGTGTCAATCCATATCTGCCAAGTGACCCTATGTAGGGGGAACAGTCCCTACTCTGCTCTGTGTCAGTGTGTATCAGGGGCTCTGAGGACAGGTGTCAATCCATATCTGCCAAGTGACCTTATGTAGGGGGAACAGTCCCTATTCTGCTCTGTGTCAGTGTGTATCAGGGATCCTTAGGATAGGTGTCAATCCATATCTGCCAAGTGACCCTATGTAGGGGGAATAGTCCCTATTCTGCTTTGTGTCAGTGTGTATCAGGGTCTCTGAGGACAGGTGTCAATCCATATGTCAAGGTGTCAATATGTCATATGTCAGGTGTCAATCCATATCCATTGTGATTTAGGAATGTTAGGTGATTTATGCCCTTTATGGATTAAAACCAGACTCTGCATCAACTGTGTAATTTTCCATGGGAGTTTTGCCATGGATCCCCCTCCGGCATGCCACAGTCCAGGTGTTAGTCCCCTTGAAACAACTTTTCCATCACTATTGTGGCCAGAAAGAGTCCCTGTGGGTTTTAAAATTCGCCTGCCCATTGAAGTCAATGGCGGTTTGCCCGGTTCGCCGGTTCGCGAACGTTTGCGGAAGTTCGCGTCCACTGTTCGCGAACGGAAAATTTTGTGTTCGCGACATCACTAGTGAAAGTAGCACCCAGAGCAAAAAATACCCTAAGTGCACCAAATATGCTTTAATAGTATTTTGTATCATATTCATGTTGTTTTTCTCACTGTTCAAATATCTCTGAAAAAAAAAAAAGAGTGAAAACAGAATAAATATAAAGCCATAAACAATTAAATGTAATTAAGTTATGTTGGTTTCTTAAATACGATTGAAGTGTCCTTTGAATAAGGAGGAATTCAGTTTGTTAGCTGTAATACATGCCTTAGGATTTAGACACAGTGTTCTAAAAAATGTGAGAATAATTTAACAGAGAAATGAGACTTATGTCCCATTGAACTCAATAACATAACCACACAGCCCCACTATCTTATTGGAGACAGTATGGGTCTGCAATACAGCATGAAACTCTGAAAAAAGAGGATTGTTAGAGAGCCTAAACAGCAACCAAAAGACATGTTGTTTAGTAACGCGGATTGCTGTTCCTCTATTGAATTATACTCACGTATTCAAAAGCCTTTTAAGGTGTTGGAGCAGGTGGCCCAATACGTTTGCTAAAATAGTGATGACTTCAGTAAAAAATTGTGAAGTCTGGCAACCAAGTCAACTGACAATAAAACCAAACTGGCTGCAATACGACCAATCAACCAGTTTGAGCAACCACTCCAATAAACCATTTGCGTATCTTGATAAAGGTGGCATCCAATACATTTAGAAAATGGAATGGGAGCAATTTCAGCCAGGGGATCCAGAAGGACTAGTGTATACCAAAGCTCTTTATTTCTGGGTAGCCAGAGATGAGTTAGAATACTTGTTAACGTGAAGAACCATTTCCACTTTGCAGAGGGTTATGTTGCTGAAGAACACTGTAGGTTTAGCTGGGTAGAGGATGCTGAATTTGGTAGTTTTCACAATTGTGTGCTAAGAGGACCAAAAAGCCTTGGAACAGAAGTATTTTCAAGACATCATGCTCCAGTGAGGCCGCAGCTCGATAGTTTGCCATAATTTTTGCTTTATACTCAATGTTTAAAATTGTCATAATAACATTCTGAGATGGCTTGGACAGAACGGGGAAGGAGTAATAAGTTCAAGTCAGGGTTATCTACTAAAGTGAGAATTCAAAGTGAATTAAAGTGAAATTTTAATTTAAAGGAGCACCGAAGTGGTAGGATTGGAATTGTGTATTCCTAAAGCTATAGTGCCCTGGTAGCTGTTTGAGTTCTTGGCCCCCACCAGTAGGGAGTAAGAAAAGTTATTTGACTTACCTTTTTTCTCTAGCAGCATTGTTCTCTGCGTTGGTGTCCTGTCTCCTTGGCTGATGTCACCGGGATTGATGATCTCAGCCAATCCAATGCTTTCCCACAGAAACGTTTTCACTTGCATGGTTAAACTGGGGTCAGAGGTGAGGGTGCCCAGACCACTTCATCAAGACTAAGTAGTCTACACGTCAGGAGGTGATACCTCATCAGAGTCAATTTGGAGGTCATGCGAAGAAGGATCTGACATCGTCTGGGCTGACTATTTGCATTTAGTGCTTGATTTTAATTTTTTTTTTGGTGCAAAATGTCACAAACTTATTCTTGTAATACCCAAGTTCCAGCGCACTCACTCATCCACTAAACAGCATCTTCAAAGCTCTCAGATTTTATTACTTTTGTTTAACCCCTTAAGGACCAAACTTCTGGAATAAAAGGGAACCATGACATGTCACACATGTCATGTGTCCTTAAAGGGTTAAAAACACCTAATCTAGGAAGGGGCGGGGCCTAGTGGGCGAACAGCACAGACGTCATTTCAGGAGCTCCGCTAATCCTGCAGTGAAAAAAGAGAATAATACCTAAATGAGCACACCCCGACCGCCGGGGCGGCCAGATTCAGCTCGAGGAGAGCAAACGGCACATGTCGATGCCTTTCTTTCTGCAACTGGGTGCAAAGCAGAAACGCCGGCCTTCAAAGGCCTCCCAAGTGGCCAGCCAGAAATACAGACCGCATGCAACCGCGGCCTGGTGGGATACAGACTGGCTCACACCCGATCAACGGCAAGCGCAGACACCAGAGCCGGAGGAGATGGGCAAAAAATCCCACAAATCTCAGGCATCCATACCCCAAGACACACAGGACATCGGCAAGCTGCTTCAACGCACACCCAAGCCCAGAGTGCTGGAGCAGGCCAAACCAGGAGCCTATGACTACCAGGAGAAAGCAGGGGTGAGTGAAGACACACAGGGTCCATCCACAGGGGGGCTCCCATCCCCACAAACCCCAGTCAACACTGAACCTGCAACAAAACATGACATTGATAACCTCTTCGACAGAATCCAAAAGCTTTTTGCCGCAGACATAGCAGCAGTGCGGACCGAGGTACGGGCGGTCACTACCCGCATCCAGGCGTCTGACACAAACATAGCTGATCTGCAAAGCAACCTGGCAGCCGTGAGAGACACCGTAACGAAACTACAAGAGCAACACTCACACATGTCTCTGAGACTAGACTTACTAGATGAAAGATCCCGCCAGAAGAATGTAAAGATCAGGGGGGTCGCAGAAGCAGTAACTACGGAAGAATTACCGCACCTCATAAGACGCCTAATAACTACATTGCTCCCAGCAAAACAGGCGAAGCAATTCACAGATGACGGCGCATACCGTATCGCAAAAATCCCCTAGGGCGCCGCCCGCAGCACCCAGGGACATTATACTGCGATGCGGAACGAGACAAGACAAACAAGCCTTGATGAGAGCAATCCATAATAAATCGCCTATGGACTTTGAGACCCACAAGATCTCACTCTTCCAAGATCTTCAACGCACCACTCTACTGTGGAGAAAGACTATGAAACCCATCACCCAAAGGCTGCAAGAGGCAGGGATAACATATAGATGGACTGCCCCTCGATCACTCACAGTAATTAAAGAAGGCACCCAGTTCAAGGCCACTGATGCGGTGGAGGCCGACACATTCCTGACAGCGCTTGGCATCAGAGACACCCCGCAGGAGCGGAAGGTCCAAGATACCAGTGGGACGTGGGATGTCGACAACGTCACCCCCTTTGTCCCCCGACATGGACATGGAGCAGTGACATAGGAAATCACACCTCAGCCACAGATTAAGACTCTAGCGCTCCTTTACCCAACCTTCATATTGAGCTCCCCCACTGCACAGATTTGACGGTTACCCCAGAAAAAGTCTGTGCCCACTATAGCCCGTACTATAGCGACAAACATAACAGGGCCCCAGGTAGGCCTGCTCCCCCCTCACCCCCCCCCCCCCCGACATCCCCTACAGTTAGGGACTACGCAAGACCCTCAACTACCAGACAACAACTAATAGCCCAGACTAAACGTTAAGGTCCCCTATTCCAGTACTCTCCTCTCCCTTTTTTTTTATGTCAACCACAACCTATATTATAACTAAGCGTTCAAGAGGAAAATACACAACCTGAAGAGCTCCTAAGATACACAGATGACTTTCATTAGGAGGTTTTACACCCCAGACGACAAAGCGACATAAGAGCAAGCTACACAAGACATGGATCCTAGTTTATAGGTCATAGCCCACTGTAACACATTTCAAGCGTTAAAGTTACTACTACAGTTTTCTTGATGTGCCGGCAAAAGCCGTTGGGGCAATGCTAGCAAGTATATTAAACTTACTATATGCACCAAAAATAAAGAATTAAAAAAGAAAACACCTAATCTAGGCAAAAATAATGATGGCTTAGTTACAGTATATGTTCATACATTGCATAAGCCTGCCACAATGTCAATGTACCCCATAAAGTTTATGAGGCAGAGAATGGCTGTTGTACAGTGGGAAAACATCAATATGTATCGTCTGCATCAGGGTGAGGCTCCACGAAAGCAGGAACACTCACACAGGTGCTATAGCAGTGGGTATTGTGTGATTTGTTTGAATTCATTTTCAGTCTGCTCAGATAATGCAATCCCTGTTGGCTTTTCCTTGTTTTTTTTATTTTGCTTCTTAGGATTTCTTTGGCCTTTTTTTATTTTTATTTTTGTGAGTTTTAATTTTGTTTGTGTCACTGCCTAGTTTGGCCAAACGATTGTAGCATCTGCTGCTTAAAATGGGCCACCTGTAAAAAATTGAAAGGCAATACAGAATGGAGAAAGGGTAATGCGGCGGTCTGGCAGTTACGGATCAACAGCGTGTTTCACTAACATTTGCAGTTTAGTTTTGTATTTGGATTTATTACTGGTCTTCTAATAAAACTAGTTATTTGATGGATTTTGGACCTTCCTAATTTTACCTTTGAAGATTTTAATTGGAGTATTCGCTTAGTGATTTCCCTGGTGGGGATTATACCACCTATGCCTATTAGGATTTAACAATACCTAACATTGCTCTTGTTCTGTGAGTATACCTCCTTTTTAGCCTTTTATCTATATTAATAACACAGAGAGCACTAGATTATGCTTTTTATTTGTATTTTATATACTGATGACTTCCGACTGCTACACTGTGGTGCACTGAAATGGTATATTCGGCACAACTGCCAAAAACGCCTCCCAACATACTACTGAGACCGTCCACATATCCATAGACGGGGATCATGCCGTCCAGGCGCATACATCTGGCTCCAGAAAATTGTCCATCCCTAACTGGATTTGAGGACATTCCCGATGGCGCTGCTTCCTTGCATTGCAGTTTTAGAGTAGATTTTGCAGGAGACAAATGTACCCTCAAGATATGCAGCTGTGTGTGGACAAGCAGTCTTCTGGCAATAAAAATGATGACCTTTGGGGGCGGGGCCTGGCCAGCATGGCGGACGGTCGCAACTAGCAGGAGCTCCCCAGCCAAATACTTTCTCAAGCCACTTACCGAGACTCCTGTCGCTCACATCCTAAACCGCTAACGGACTTAGTTGTCACAGACAGCGGCTGGAGTATCCCGGTTCGGAAAACCGTGATGCCGACCGCCAAAAAGCCTGCAGAGCGGTTGCGGCCTAGAGAGTACCCCGGGCGGGAGATACGGCCGATCACCCGTCCCCTGAGTCTCACCCCAGCAGGTCCACACGGATCCCCCGTTCCCCCCCCCTGGACCGGGGGGGACATCCCGGTCCACACTCAACTACCTAAGGAGTTGACAAACCATGGCAAACCACACAGCGAAACGGAGAAGTGTACCTCGATACACAAGATGGCGGACACACCCTGTCGCAGCCGAGCGCAGCAAGCAATCTCACACTGCAGACTGGAGGCCCAGGAGAGCCTAGAGGCAAAGCTCGACGCTATTCTGGGGGCTTTCTGGGCCAAGTTAGCGGCAAGAGGGGCAAACCCCAAACGGGACCCCCCAGCGGATAACCAGAGGCAAGTGGCACAAAATGGCCGCAAACCAAAAAGCAGCATCATACTGCGTCCAGCACCAGCCACAAAGGGCATTAGCCTCCCTGGACAGGGAGTCGTAAACAGACCGTCTCCCCGACAGTGCCCGCGCAAACGGAGCAAACTACCTCGAGGACACCGAGGGGGCCTACAACAACCCAGCACCCACTACACAAAGCGTTCACAAGCCCCAGCCGGCTGGCTACCCACAACAAGACACATGAAGAGCAGCCCTGGTAATAATCGCAGAGAGTATCCCACAACGAAAGTGCCACAATACTTACACCCAGATGCGGACCACGCCGAACCCCTGCAACCCAGCGGAGTAAGACCGGAGGCATCCTATAGCCTGGCCTCACTGACCTGGAGGGTGAGAGAACACAACCTGGCATACCAACTTCACCAAGCATCACCCAGACACTCTCCCAAAACACCGAGCAGAGGCATAGGTTGAATTCACCACACCACCCTGGGCGCAGCACCAGCAACCTCTAGGACATGTTTCCATATGCTGCTCTGCCAAACCAGCACGGCAGATACCGTCAACCCAGGTTAACTCTCTGTCTGTACTGATGTTTTATTACCATGCCCTTACCTGCACTCATTCCAGGACACATGAGGGTAACTCTACAATGCTCCTGCCTTAACGCTCTAGTCCTACTAATGTAACTTATGTATAGCTATATGGGTCTAAAGGGTGATGTTCTCTATCTTTTATTTAAGCATGGGCCCAGAACAGCGCAAACAGTATATAATGCCTGCATGATCCCCCTTGTTTAGCTCCACTATACCACCATTGGCGCTCTAAGCATTGAAAAGAAATCACACACATGCTGACAGTTAGTTTAGCCTGTAATAATATTGTTAATCATTGTCGACTGACAACTGCTTCTCGTGCCCTCTTTGATAAGCGTTACTTGTTCTCTTTACCTTTATTTTCACATTGCTGCTCTAACCACGTAGTCAAGCTTTTCTTTTTCGCAATGTACTATTAAGCCAGAATTTATGCCTAAAATAGTTAACTCATGTACTTACTTGCAATGTTGAGACATGGGTCACTTCACCTTCACCTTCCCATGCATGTATTTGACTAAGCTAGCTTTAATTATTGGTGGCAATCAGTATCAGTGCTTACGATATGTACTCACTATAACGAAACTGGTTTTATTATCCCTCATAAGCATATATCACTGTTCTTTCATGTTATAAAAAAAAAGTGCGGTACTGCTGACATTTCACGACAAACCTGATCTTAACCTCATTGTATTGAACAAAATGTTCTCACTCGAAAATGTCAATGTGAGCTTGTTAACTAAACCATGCACTACAAAAATAAAGAATTAAAAAAAAAAAAAATGATGACCTTTACCAAAGGCCCATGGTGACCTTGCATTGGACAATAGTATGATTGGAAGAATATCATCCGTTCTTTGCTTCTTGTCATGTGCGAGGGGGATCTTACTGTTACAATCAAGTAAAAATATGTAATTGGATGGTTCTCAGATTTGTCCACAACTCCTGAGAAGCTAGAGGTTGGTCCACCCTTTTTAATACATGTTGTGAAAAAAATTACATAAAATAAATATAAATAGGTTTTAAATTAGAATTTGATTAATCTGAAGTGTTATCACTTGCAAATGTTACACATTTTTTTTATCCAATGTCAAAATATAATACTGTTGTAAATGAAAAGTGATATTATGAATTACACATTAACGCGATCTGTAGAGTTGCTTGAAAAGACCAATTAGTAATAATCAATTAAAGCAGTTACACATCTTTTGTTAATGTGCCAGCATTAGAATATTAAGAAAGGTAGTCATTTTCAGTCTAGGATGCACGTGGAAAGCTTTGTATAATGTTGAAATATATAGTTTCTAAGAACACACGTACACTTTGGGTAGCATGGTGTGATTGATGCTCTAGTTTGGGGGGAAACAAATGGTTACCCTAATTATCTGTTGTAGAAATACAACTGGTACATTAATTTGCTAGCCAAAAAAGGCAAATTAATAGTTAAACTTGGAGATTAGTTTTGCTACAAACTACAATTTATCTGAATTTGGGTCAATAAGGGGATAGTACGAATTTCAGAACTTCGACCAAAAATATAGCCAAATCCCAACCCAAATGAATTGCGCAATAGACAAGCACGTTCGTTTTGATTCGCGATTTAAAATTTTGCCCATGGTGCCAAAAAAGAGATGACAGATCAGAAAAAATATGATTAGTTGCTAAAGTACAGCGACTAAATTCTGTTTTTATTCACGGATCAAGTGAGAAGTGATCAACAGAGGGAAAAATGTGGGAGCAGGGAAAAAAAATCTGGATTTTTTTAAAAATAATAAATGTATAGATATATAATAATAAATCAATACATAAATATAAATGTTTTCACTTGAACCAAATGGGAGGTAAATGCACCTAGCAATGGCAACTATATACATAATATTGCATCCTTCTGGTTTGTCTGATATGTTTTCCCAAATCTTTCACCGAAACTTGGACAAACCGATCTGCAATATGCCCGAAATTTGATCATCTCAATATCATTTTTTTGTGGAAGAAGGGGTTTGGCTGAAACAAATGTTTACCATGCACAAATGTATTGACAATTCCTATTCTATATGAGTTCCACAGCATCACTGTAGAGTGATTTATTAATACAGTTATTTTTAAAGTCGGCAGTGCTGTTGGGGGACACAGTATTAGGGATAACGAAAGCTGGCACTTAGGGCTAGTGTTGATGTATTTTTTAAAAGAGAAAAAGTGGTGTAATTGGGTGAGATTAGAGGCCTCTGGGTTCAAACTGTGTGGACTGTATCTCCTATTATTTGTATCTCATGCATTCACAAATGTTGTGAGTACCACAGTAAACGGTGCTATAATAATAATACGATGAATATGCAAATATTAATTCAAAGGGTTATTCATTAAGATTCAAAGAGTCTTCAGATTAGTAACATTTTGCCCTACATTTTGTCCGGACTTGGATATTAATGATGTCTGGTAAAAATCTTGAGAGAAACAGTCTGAATGGTCACCAGTTCACCTTTTGGGTTGGGTTATTGATAATATATCTTCAGAGTACTGAATGTCTTTTTTTCTATAAAAAGTATGGAATTGGAATTTCTATGAATCATTATTTTACAAAACTGCTTCCAGATTGGTGTAGTTGGAGATACTTGTGGAGATATCTGCATGCAGCACCACCATCAGGGCAATATGGCCAATGCTTTGTTAGGGTGCCTGTTCGAGCTCTGAGGCCTTTAACAATATGTTGTTTATGAGGTAAGACAAATATTTGCCCAAAACAGACGGACTGGAGCCCAGAACAGACAGGGACAGTTTGACTGTACCTTTGTTTAGCTGCACTGGCAAGATATGGTTTCCTAACACAAACTTTCAGAGCACACAGTATACCACACAGGAGAACCAGCAACCTGCTACAGCTCGCTCCTACTAGACTTCAAGTGAACTACCCTCCTGCACACAAAAGGTATGCAGACAGGAGGGTGGCAAATATATGCAAACATTTATATATTACTTTGAAAAAGCCTATTTAAAAATAATTTATTTTGAAATTTTATTGAAAATTCTATTTGAAATGTGTTAGTGTTTTTGTGTAAAACTATTTCTATTGTTTTTAATAGTTACAAATAAAATTCTTGTGACAGAACCATCTGTCTATGCATTACTTTTATTTTCCCTCCATTCGTCTGTACAGTCCCCCTGTTATTCCCTTGTTTCTACCGAACAAACTACCGAAAGACCGGCCACCCAGCAGGGAAGTGTGCTGCTTGTTGACCTCCTGGCCCCATCAGAACGTTGAGGTTAACCGCAGACACTTCCTAATTATCAAGCGCAGACCGGGTGGTCGTCGTTCGTATTCCGACCATGAGGCGGCAGCCATCTTGACTATACGAATGATCAGCGGTGTTCGTTGATGAGTTCATGGAACTAAAAACGGATACTATTTCTCCCGAACACCGCTGAAGCTGCCGGCCTCCCTCCTTCTGACTTCCAACATACGAACGCTGGTCCGTTCGGCACTTTCTCCACGAATGGACTTACCCCAGATAGCTATCCCATGGAGCCCCTTCGTATACCGAAAGACAATGTGAAAGACTTTTGCTCCATGGCGATTGAACTGTGGGTATAGGATCTGAGCGCCATTCGGTAATAATGTGCGCTCAGATCTAAGCTATCTGGGGATACTTTAATTGCATATAATCCATTCGGTAGTTTTCCTAATATGTATTTTTATGTCTTTTTATTATCCCATGTAAAATGGTGTTTTGCCTCTATCCTGGGAGATAATTGGATTACTTCCCAATAGTGATGTCGCGAACATAGAATTTTCGGTTCGTGAACGGCGGACGCGAACGTCCGCAAATGTTCGCGAACCGGCGAACCGTGCGAACCGCCATAGCCTTCAATAGGCAGGCGGATTTTAAAACCCACAATAGTGGTTGAAGGGGGGGGGGAGACCTACTCTCCTCCCCCCCGGCCCCCACCCCTGGGTTAGGGTGGGGGCCATAATGATAATGAGGGGGGGACCTACTGTCCTCCGCCCCCGGCCCCCACCCCTGTGCGGCGGGTGAGGGCCATAATGATAATGAGGGGGGGGCTACTGTCCCCCCCCCGGCCCCTGAGCGGTGGGTGGGGGCCCTAAAATTAACAATAAGGGGGGGGACCTATTGTCCCCCCCGGCCCCCACCCCTGAGCGGTGGGTGGGGGCCTTAAATACAAAGGGAGGGGGGGTGCCCCTGTTAACCCTTCCCCCCCCTCCCAAAAAAAAAGATCTACCTACCTACCCCCCTCACCCTAAAAATAATGAGGGGGGGGACCTTTAACTAAAACCCTGTAAAAAAAAATAGATAAAAACAACTTACCATTTGATGTTTTCTTTCTTCTACAATCTTCTTTTTTCAGCCCCAAAAAAGGCCAAAAAAAAAAACCATAATAACCAACGCAATAAAAAAAAACAACAAAAAAAAACGACCGCACAAAAAATAATCCATCTTCACCCATGGAGGGCTCCGCGCAGACTGAGCTCTGCAGGGCGGGGGAAGGCTTATAAAGCCTTGCCACGCCCTGCAATTAGGCTAAGAACACTCTGATTGGCTGGTTTAAGCCAATCAGAGTGCTCTTTGTCATTTTACACAGCGTGGGAAAATTCCAAATAACTTTCCCACGCGTGTAAAATGACACAGAGCACTGTTATTGGATGGCTTGAAATCCATCCAATCACAGTGCTCTGTGTCATTTTAAACAGCGTGGGAAAATTGATCTTTCACACGCTGTGTAAAATGACACAGAGCACTGTGATTGGATGGCTTGAAATCCATCCAATCACAGTGCTCTGTGTCATTTTACACAGCGTGGGAAAATTGATCTTTCACACGCTGTGTAAAATGACACAGAGCACTGTGATTGGATGGCTTGAAATCCATCCAATTTGGCTTGATGTATTTTTTAAAAGAGAAAAAGTGGTGTAATTGGATGAGATTAGAGGTTCTGGGTTCAAACTGTGTGGACTGTATCTCCTATTATTTGTATCTCATGCATTCACAAATGTTGTGAGTACCACAGTAAACGGTGCTATAATAATAATACGATGAATATGCAAATATTAATTCAAAGGGTTATTCATTAAGATTCAAAGAGTCTTCAGATTAGTAACATTTTGCCCTACATTTTGTCGGGACTTGGATATTAATGATGTCTGGTAAAAATCATGAGAGAAACAGTCTGAATGGTCACCAGTTCACCTTTTGGGTTGGGTTATTGATAATATATCTTCAGAGTACTGAATGTCTTTTTTTCTATAAAAAGTATGGAATTGGAATTTCTATGAATCATTATTTTACAAAACTGCTTCCAGATTGGTGTAGTTGGAGATACTTGTGGAGATATCTGCATGCAGCACCACCATCAGGTCAATATGGCCAATGCTTTGTTAGGGTGCCTGTTCGAGCTCTGAGGCCTTTAACAATATGTTGTTTATGAGGTAAGACAAATATTTGCCCAAAACAGACGGACTGGAGCCCAGAACAGACAGGGACAGTTTGACTGTACCTTTGTTTAGCTGCACTGGCAAGATATGGTTTCCTAACACAAACTTTCAGAGCACACAGTATACCACACAGGAGAACCAGCAACCTGCTACAGCTCGCTCCTACTAGACTTCAAGTGAACTACCCTCCTGCACACAAAAGGTATGCAGACAGGAGGGTGGCAAATATATGCAAACATTTATATATTACTTTGAAAAAGCCTATTTGATAAGAATTTATTTTGACATTTTATTGAAAATTCTATTTGAAATGTGTTAGTGTTTTTGTGTAAAACTATTTCTATTGTTTTTAATAGTTACAAATAAAATTCTTGTGACAGAACCATCTGTCTATGCATTACTTTTATTTTCCCTCCATTCGTCTGTTTGTTCGGCTATTTCCCTGTCCGTACAGTCCCCCTGTTATTCTCTTGTTTCTACCGAACAAACTACCGAAAGACCGGCCACCCAGCAGGGAAGTGTGCTGCTTGCTGACCTCCTGGCCCCATCAGAACGTTGAGGTTAACCGCAGACACTTCCTAATTATCAAGCGCAGACCGGGTGGTCGTCGTTCGTATTCCGACCATGAGGCAGCAGCCATCTTGACTATACGAATGATCAGCGGTGTTCGTCGATGAGTTCATGGAACTAAAAATGGATACTATTTCTCCCGAACACCGCTGAAGCTGCCGACCTCCCTCCTTCTGACTTCCAACATACGAACGCCGGTCCGTTCGGCACTTTCTCCACGAATGGACTTACCCCAGATAGCTATCCCATGGAGCCCCTTCGTATAACGAAAGACAATGTGAAAGACTTTTGCTCCATGGCGATTGAACTGTGGGTATAGGATCTGAGCGCCATTCGGTAATAATGTGCGCTCAGATCTAAGCTATCTGGGGATACTTTAATTGCATATAATCCATTCGGTAGTTTTCCTAATATGTCTTTTTATGTCTTTTTATTATCCCATGTAAAATGGTGTTTTGCCTCTATCCTGGGAGATAATTGGATTACTTCCCAATAGTGATGTCGCGAACATAGAATTTTCGGTTCGTGAACGGCGGACGCGAACGCCCGCAAATGTTCGCGAACCGGCGAACCGTGCGAACCGCCATAGCCTTCAATAGGCAGGCGAATTTTAAAACCCACAATAGTGGTTGAAGGGGGGGGGAGGAGACCTACTCTCCTCCTCCCCCCCGGCCCCCACCCCTGGGTTAGGTTGGGGGCCATAATGATAATGAGGGGGGGGACCTACTGTCCTCCGCCCCCGGCCCCCACCCCTGTGCGGCGGGTGGGGGCCATAATGATAATGAGGGGGGGGCTACTGTCCCCCCCCCCGGCCCCTGAGCGGTGGGTGGGGGCCCTAAAATTAACAATAAGGGGGGGACCTATTGTCCCCCCCCGGCCCCCACCCCTGAGCGGTGGGTGGGGACCCTAAATACAAAGGGAGGGGGGGTGCCCCTGTTAACCCTTCCCCCCCCCAAAAAAAAGATCTACCTACCTACCCCCCTCACCCTAAAAATAATGAGGGGGGGGACCTTTAACTAAAACCCTGTAAAAAAAAATAGATAAAAACAACTTACCATTTGATGTTTTCTTTCTTCTACAATCTTCTTTTTTCAGCCCCAAAAAAGGCCAAAAAAAACCCCATAATAACCGACGCAATTAAAAAAAACAAAAAAAAAAACGACCGCACAAAAAATAATCCATCTTCACCCATGGAGGGCTCCGCGCAGACTGAGCTCTGCAGGGCGGGGGAAGGCTTATAAAGCCTTGCCACGCCCTGCAATTAGGCTAAGAACACTCTGATTGGCTGGTTTAAGCCAATCAGAGTGCTCTTTGTCATTTTACACAGCGTGGGAAAATTCCAAATAACTTTCCCACGCGTGTAAAATGACACAGAGCACTGTTATTGGATGGCTTGAAATCCATCCAATCACAGTGCTCTGTGTCATTTTAAACAGCGTGGGAAAATTGATCTTTCACACGCTGTGTAAAATGACACAGAGCACTGTGATTGGATGGCTTGAAATCCATCCAATCACAGTGCTCTGTGTCATTTTACACAGCGTGGGAAAATTGATCTTTCACACGCTGTGTAAAATGACACAGAGCACTGTGATTGGATGGCTTGAAATCCATCCAATAACAGTGCTCTGTGTCATTTTACACGCGTGGGAAAGTTCTTTGGAATTTTCCCACGCTGTGTAAAATGACAAAGAGCACTCTGATTGGCTTAAACCAGCCAATCAATAGGTCCCCCCCTTATTGTTAAGTTTAGGGCCCCCACCCACCGCTCAGGGGTGGGGGCCGGGGGGGACAGTAGGTCCCCCCCTTATTGTTAAGTTTAGGGCCCCCACCCACCGCTCAGGGGTGGGGGCCGGGGGGGACAATAGGTCCCCCCCCTTATTGTTAATTTTAGGGCCCCCACCCACCGCTCAGGGGTGGGGGCCGGGGGGGACAATAGGTCCCCCCCTTATTCCTAAGTTTAGGGCCCCCACCCACCGCTCAGGGGTGGGGGCCGGGGGGGACAATAGGTCCCCCCCCTTATTGTTAATTTTAGGGCCCCCACCCACCGCTCAGGGGTGGGGGCTGAGGGGGGGACAATAGGTCCCCCTACTTGTTATTTTTAGGGCCCCCACCCGCCGCTCAGGGGTGGGGGCCGGGGGGGGGACAATAGGTCCCCCCCTAATTGTTATTTGTAGGGCCCCCACCCGCCTATTCTATATGAGTTCCACAGCATCACTGTAGAGTGATTTATTAATACAGTTATTTTTAAAGTTGGCAGTGCTGTTGGGGGACACAGTATTAGGGATAACGAAAGCCGGCACTTAGGGCTAGTGTTGATGTATTTTTTAAAAGAGAAAAAGTGGTGTAATTGGGTGAGATTAGAGGTTCTGGGTTCAAACTGTGTGGACTGTATCTCCTATTATTTGTATCTCAATCATTCACAAATGTTGTGAGTACCACAGTAAACGGTGCTATAATAATAATACGATGACTATGCAAATATTCATTCAAAGGGTTATTCATTAAGATTCAAAGAGTCTTCAGATTAGTAACATTTTGCCCTACATTTTGTCGGGACTTGGATATTAATGATGTCTGGTAAAAATCTTGAGAGAAACAGTCTGAATGGTCACCAGTTCACCTTTTGGGTTGGGTTATTGATAATATATCTTCAGAGTGCTGAATGTCTTTTTTTCTATAAAAAGTATGGAATTGGAATTTCTGTGAAACATTAGTTCACAAAACTGCTTCCAGATTGGTGTAGTTGGAGATACTTGTGGAGATATCTGCATGCAGCACCACCATCAGGGCAATATGGCCAATGCTTTGTTAGGGTGCCTGTTCGAGCTCTGAGGCCTTTAACAATATGTTGTTTATGAGGTAAGACAAATATTTGCCCAAAACAGACGGACTGGAGCCCAGAACAGACAGGGACAGTTTGACTGTACCTTTGTTTAGCTGCACTGGCAAGATATGGTTTCCTAACACAAACTTTCAGAGCACACAGTATACCACACAGGAGAACCAGCAACCTGCTACAGCTCGCTCCTACTAGACTTCAAGTGAACTACCCTCCTCCACACAAAAGGTATGCAGACAGGAGGGTGGCAAATATATGCAAACATTTATATATTACTTTGAAAAAGCCTATTTGATAAGAATTTATTTTGAAATTTTATTGAAAATTCTATTTGAAATGTGTTAGTGTTTTTGTGTAAAACTATTTCTATTGTTTTTAATAGTTACAAATAAAATTCTTGTGACAGAACCATCTGTCTATGCATTACTTTTATTTTCCCTCCATTCGTCTGTTTGTTCGGCTATTTCCCTGTCCGTACAGTCCCCCTGTTATTTCCTTGTTTCTACCGAACAAACTACCGAAAGACCGGCCACCCAGCAGGGAAGTGTGCTGCTTGTTGACCTCCTGGCCCCATCAGAACGTTGAGGTTAACCGCAGACACTTCCTAATTATCAAGCGCAAACCGGGTGGTCGTCGTTCGTATTCCGACCATGAGGCGGCAGCCATCTTGACTATACGAATGATCAGCGGTGTTCGTCGATGAGTTCATGGAACTAAAAATGGATACTGTTTCTCCCGAACACCGCTGAAGCTGCCGACCTCCCTCCTTCTGACTTCCAACATACGAACGCCGGTCCGTTCGGCACTTTCTCCACGAATGGACTTACCCCAGATAGCTATCCCATGGAGCCCCTTCGTATAACGAAAGACAATGTGAAAGACTTTTGCTCCATGGCGATTGAACTGTGGGTATAGGATCTGAGCGCCATTCGGTAATAATGTGCGCTCAGATCTAAGCTATCTGGGGATACTTTAATTGCATATAATCCATTCGGTAGTTTTCCTAATATGTCTTTTTATGTCTTTTTATTATCCCATGTAAAATGGTGTTTTGCCTCTATCCTGGGAGATAATTGGATTACTTCCCAATAGTGATGTCGCGAACATAGAATTTTCGGTTCGTGAACGGCGGACGCGAACGCCCGCAAATGTTCGCGAACCGGCGAACCGTGCGAACCGCCATAGCCTTCAATAGGCAGGCGAATTTTAAAACCCACAATAGTGGTTGAAGGGGGGGGGGAGGAGACCTACTCTCCTCCTCCCCCCCGGCCCCCACCCCTGGGTTAGGTTGGGGGCCATAATGATAATGAGGGGGGGGACCTACTGTCCTCCGCCCCCGGCCCCCACCCCTGTGCGGCGGGTGGGGGCCATAATGATAATGAGGGGGGGGCTACTGTCCCCCCCCCCGGCCCCTGAGCGGTGGGTGGGGGCCCTAAAATTAACAATAAGGGGGGGACCTATTGTCCCCCCCCGGCCCCCACCCCTGAGCGGTGGGTGGGGACCCTAAATACAAAGGGAGGGGGGGTGCCCCTGTTAACCCTTCCCCCCCCAAAAAAAAAGATCTACCTACCTACCCCCCTCACCCTAAAAATAATGAGGGGGGGGACCTTTAACTAAAACCCTGTAAAAAAAAATAGATAAAAACAACTTACCATTTGATGTTTTCTTTCTTCTACAATCTTCTTTTTTCAGCCCCAAAAAAGGCCAAAAAAAACCCCATAATAACCGACGCAATTAAAAAAAAAAAAAAAAAAAACGACCGCACAAAAAATAATCCATCTTCACCCATGGAGGGCTCCGCGCAGACTGAGCTCTGCAGGGCGGGGGAAGGCTTATAAAGCCTTGCCACGCCCTGCAATTAGGCTAAGAACACTCTGATTGGCTGGTTTAAGCCAATCAGAGTGCTCTTTGTCATTTTACACAGCGTGGGAAAATTCCAAATAACTTTCCCACGCGTGTAAAATGACACAGAGCACTGTTATTGGATGGCTTGAAATCCATCCAATCACAGTGCTCTGTGTCATTTTAAACAGCGTGGGAAAATTGATCTTTCACACGCTGTGTAAAATGACACAGAGCACTGTGATTGGATGGCTTGAAATCCATCCAATCACAGTGCTCTGTGTCATTTTACACAGCGTGGGAAAATTGATCTTTCACACGCTGTGTAAAATGACACAGAGCACTGTGATTGGATGGCTTGAAATCCATCCAATAACAGTGCTCTGTGTCATTTTACACGCGTGGGAAAGTTCTTTGGAATTTTCCCACGCTGTGTAAAATGACAAAGAGCACTCTGATTGGCTTAAACCAGCCAATCAATAGGTCCCCCCCTTATTGTTAAGTTTAGGGCCCCCACCCACCGCTCAGGGGTGGGGGCCGGGGGGGACAGTAGGTCCCCCCCTTATTGTTAAGTTTAGGGCCCCCACCCACCGCTCAGGGGTGGGGGCCGGGGGGGACAATAGGTCCCCCCCCTTATTGTTAATTTTAGGGCCCCCACCCACCGCTCAGGGGTGGGGGCCGGGGGGGACAATAGGTCCCCCCCTTATTCCTAAGTTTAGGGCCCCCACCCACCGCTCAGGGGTGGGGGCCGGGGGGGACAATAGGTCCCCCCCCTTATTGTTAATTTTAGGGCCCCCACCCACCGCTCAGGGGTGGGGGCTTAGGGGGGGACAATAGGTCCCCCTACTTGTTATTTTTAGGGCCCCCACCCGCCGCTCAGGGGTGGGGGCCGGGGGGGGGACAATAGGTCCCCCCCTAATTGTTATTTGTAGGGCCCCCACCCGCCTATTCTATATGAGTTCCACAGCATCACTGTAGAGTGATTTATTAATACAGTTATTTTTAAAGTTGGCAGTGCTGTTGGGGGACACAGTATTAGGGATAACGAAAGCCGGCACTTAGGGCTAGTGTTGATGTATTTTTTAAAAGAGAAAAAGTGGTGTAATTGGGTGAGATTAGAGGTTCTGGGTTCAAACTGTGTGGACTGTATCTCCTATTATTTGTATCTCAATCATTCACAAATGTTGTGAGTACCACAGTAAACGGTGCTATAATAATAATACGATGACTATGCAAATATTCATTCAAAGGGTTATTCATTAAGATTCAAAGAGTCTTCAGATTAGTAACATTTTGCCCTACATTTTGTCGGGACTTGGATATTAATGATGTCTGGTAAAAATCTTGAGAGAAACAGTCTGAATGGTCACCAGTTCACCTTTTGGGTTGGGTTATTGATAATATATCTTCAGAGTGCTGAATGTCTTTTTTTCTATAAAAAGTATGGAATTGGAATTTCTGTGAAACATTAGTTCACAAAACTGCTTCCAGATTGGTGTAGTTGGAGATACTTGTGGAGATATCTGCATGCAGCACCACCATCAGGGCAATATGGCCAATGCTTTGTTAGGGTGCCTGTTCGAGCTCTGAGGCCTTTAACAATATGTTGTTTATGAGGTAAGACAAATATTTGCCCAAAACAGACGGACTGGAGCCCAGAACAGACAGGGACAGTTTGACTGTACCTTTGTTTAGCTGCACTGGCAAGATATGGTTTCCTAACACAAACTTTCAGAGCACACAGTATACCACACAGGAGAACCAGCAACCTGCTACAGCTCGCTCCTACTAGACTTCAAGTGAACTACCCTCCTCCACACAAAAGGTATGCAGACAGGAGGGTGGCAAATATATGCAAACATTTATATATTACTTTGAAAAAGCCTATTTGATAAGAATTTATTTTGAAATTTTATTGAAAATTCTATTTGAAATGTGTTAGTGTTTTTGTGTAAAACTATTTCTATTGTTTTTAATAGTTACAAATAAAATTCTTGTGACAGAACCATCTGTCTATGCATTACTTTTATTTTCCCTCCATTCGTCTGTTTGTTCGGCTATTTCCCTGTCCGTACAGTCCCCCTGTTATTTCCTTGTTTCTACCGAACAAACTACCGAAAGACCGGCCACCCAGCAGGGAAGTGTGCTGCTTGTTGACCTCCTGGCCCCATCAGAACGTTGAGGTTAACCGCAGACACTTCCTAATTATCAAGCGCAAACCGGGTGGTCGTCGTTCGTATTCCGACCATGAGGCGGCAGCCATCTTGACTATACGAATGATCAGCGGTGTTCGTCGATGAGTTCATGGAACTAAAAATGGATACTGTTTCTCCCGAACACCGCTGAAGCTGCCGACCTCCCTCCTTCTGACTTCCAACATACGAACGCCGGTCCGTTCGGCACTTTCTCCACGAATGGACTTACCCCAGATAGCTATCCCATGGAGCCCCTTCGTATAACGAAAGACAATGTGAAAGACTTTTGCTCCATGGCGATTGAACTGTGGGTATAGGATCTGAGCGCCATTCGGTAATAATGTGCGCTCAGATCTAAGCTATCTGGGGATACTTTAATTGCATATAATCCATTCGGTAGTTTTCCTAATATGTCTTTTTATGTCTTTTTATTATCCCATGTAAAATGGTGTTTTGCCTCTATCCTGGGAGATAATTGGATTACTTCCCAATAGTGATGTCGCGAACATAGAATTTTCGGTTCGTGAACGGCGGACGCGAACGCCCGCAAATGTTCGCGAACCGGCGAACCGTGCGAACCGCCATAGCCTTCAATAGGCAGGCGAATTTTAAAACCCACAATAGTGGTTGAAGGGGGGGGGGAGGAGACCTACTCTCCTCCTCCCCCCCGGCCCCCACCCCTGGGTTAGGTTGGGGGCCATAATGATAATGAGGGGGGGGACCTACTGTCCTCCGCCCCCGGCCCCCACCCCTGTGCGGCGGGTGGGGGCCATAATGATAATGAGGGGGGGGCTACTGTCCCCCCCCCCGGCCCCTGAGCGGTGGGTGGGGGCCCTAAAATTAACAATAAGGGGGGGACCTATTGTCCCCCCCCGGCCCCCACCCCTGAGCGGTGGGTGGGGACCCTAAATACAAAGGGAGGGGGGGTGCCCCTGTTAACCCTTCCCCCCCCAAAAAAAAAGATCTACCTACCTACCCCCCTCACCCTAAAAATAATGAGGGGGGGGACCTTTAACTAAAACCCTGTAAAAAAAAATAGATAAAAACAACTTACCATTTGATGTTTTCTTTCTTCTACAATCTTCTTTTTTCAGCCCCAAAAAAGGCCAAAAAAAACCCCATAATAACCGACGCAATTAAAAAAAACAAAAAAAAAAACGACCGCACAAAAAATAATCCATCTTCACCCATGGAGGGCTCCGCGCAGACTGAGCTCTGCAGGGCGGGGGAAGGCTTATAAAGCCTTGCCACGCCCTGCAATTAGGCTAAGAACACTCTGATTGGCTGGTTTAAGCCAATCAGAGTGCTCTTTGTCATTTTACACAGCGTGGGAAAATTCCAAATAACTTTCCCACGCGTGTAAAATGACACAGAGCACTGTTATTGGATGGCTTGAAATCCATCCAATCACAGTGCTCTGTGTCATTTTAAACAGCGTGGGAAAATTGATCTTTCACACGCTGTGTAAAATGACACAGAGCACTGTGATTGGATGGCTTGAAATCCATCCAATCACAGTGCTCTGTGTCATTTTACACAGCGTGGGAAAATTGATCTTTCACACGCTGTGTAAAATGACACAGAGCACTGTGATTGGATGGCTTGAAATCCATCCAATAACAGTGCTCTGTGTCATTTTACACGCGTGGGAAAGTTCTTTGGAATTTTCCCACGCTGTGTAAAATGACAAAGAGCACTCTGATTGGCTTAAACCAGCCAATCAATAGGTCCCCCCCTTATTGTTAAGTTTAGGGCCCCCACCCACCGCTCAGGGGTGGGGGCCGGGGGGGACAGTAGGTCCCCCCCTTATTGTTAAGTTTAGGGCCCCCACCCACCGCTCAGGGGTGGGGGCCGGGGGGGACAATAGGTCCCCCCCCTTATTGTTAATTTTAGGGCCCCCACCCACCGCTCAGGGGTGGGGGCCGGGGGGGACAATAGGTCCCCCCCTTATTCCTAAGTTTAGGGCCCCCACCCACCGCTCAGGGGTGGGGGCCGGGGGGGACAATAGGTCCCCCCCCTTATTGTTAATTTTAGGGCCCCCACCCACCGCTCAGGGGTGGGGGCTGAGGGGGGGACAATAGGTCCCCCTACTTGTTATTTTTAGGGCCCCCACCCGCCGCTCAGGGGTGGGGGCCGGGGGGGGGACAATAGGTCCCCCCCTAATTGTTATTTGTAGGGCCCCCACCCGCCTATTCTATATGAGTTCCACAGCATCACTGTAGAGTGATTTATTAATACAGTTATTTTTAAAGTTGGCAGTGCTGTTGGGGGACACAGTATTAGGGATAACGAAAGCCGGCACTTAGGGCTAGTGTTGATGTATTTTTTAAAAGAGAAAAAGTGGTGTAATTGGGTGAGATTAGAGGTTCTGGGTTCAAACTGTGTGGACTGTATCTCCTATTATTTGTATCTCAATCATTCACAAATGTTGTGAGTACCACAGTAAACGGTGCTATAATAATAATACGATGACTATGCAAATATTCATTCAAAGGGTTATTCATTAAGATTCAAAGAGTCTTCAGATTAGTAACATTTTGCCCTACATTTTGTCGGGACTTGGATATTAATGATGTCTGGTAAAAATCTTGAGAGAAACAGTCTGAATGGTCACCAGTTCACCTTTTGGGTTGGGTTATTGATAATATATCTTCAGAGTGCTGAATGTCTTTTTTTCTATAAAAAGTATGGAATTGGAATTTCTGTGAAACATTAGTTCACAAAACTGCTTCCAGATTGGTGTAGTTGGAGATACTTGTGGAGATATCTGCATGCAGCACCACCATCAGGGCAATATGGCCAATGCTTTGTTAGGGTGCCTGTTCGAGCTCTGAGGCCTTTAACAATATGTTGTTTATGAGGTAAGACAAATATTTGCCCAAAACAGACGGACTGGAGCCCAGAACAGACAGGGACAGTTTGACTGTACCTTTGTTTAGCTGCACTGGCAAGATATGGTTTCCTAACACAAACTTTCAGAGCACACAGTATACCACACAGGAGAACCAGCAACCTGCTACAGCTCGCTCCTACTAGACTTCAAGTGAACTACCCTCCTCCACACAAAAGGTATGCAGACAGGAGGGTGGCAAATATATGCAAACATTTATATATTACTTTGAAAAAGCCTATTTGATAAGAATTTATTTTGAAATTTTATTGAAAATTCTATTTGAAATGTGTTAGTGTTTTTGTGTAAAACTATTTCTATTGTTTTTAATAGTTACAAATAAAATTCTTGTGACAGAACCATCTGTCTATGCATTACTTTTATTTTCCCTCCATTCGTCTGTTTGTTCGGCTATTTCCCTGTCCGTACAGTCCCCCTGTTATTTCCTTGTTTCTACCGAACAAACTACCGAAAGACCGGCCACCCAGCAGGGAAGTGTGCTGCTTGTTGACCTCCTGGCCCCATCAGAACGTTGAGGTTAACCGCAGACACTTCCTAATTATCAAGCGCAAACCGGGTGGTCGTCGTTCGTATTCCGACCATGAGGCGGCAGCCATCTTGACTATACGAATGATCAGCGGTGTTCGTCGATGAGTTCATGGAACTAAAAATGGATACTGTTTCTCCCGAACACCGCTGAAGCTGCCGACCTCCCTCCTTCTGACTTCCAACATACGAACGCCGGTCCGTTCGGCACTTTCTCCACGAATGGACTTACCCCAGATAGCTATCCCATGGAGCCCCTTCGTATACCTAAAGACAATGTGAAAGACTTTTGCTCCATGGCGATTGAACTGTGGGTATAGGATCTGAGCGCCATTCGGTAATAATGTGCGCTCAGATCTAAGCTATCTGGGGATACTTTAATTGCATATAATCCATTCGGTAGTTTTCCTAATATGTATTTTTATGTCTTTTTATTATCCCATGCAAAATGGTGTTTTGTCTCTATCCTGGGAGATAATTGGATTACTTCCCAATTATCTCCAGGATAGAGAGGAGGGTCTACCTTGTGTAAAGGGGAGTGTTTATAGCCAAAGTGTGCTCATTGGCTACTGTATCACTTTTGTCCCAGTCTTCCATCTGGTCCCCTCGGGGAGTGTCCACCAGATGGGAGACCTACATAAATGCTGGGCAGGTAGCCCACATTAAACCAGATTCCTGTTTTACCCTCAATACGGAGCCTTGTCTCATACTTGGGGGGAATTGCTACTGTGGATTTTTCTTTAACCTGTTCCAGGAGAGAAGGATTTCGGATGTTTCCAGTTCGGTGGGTTTGAGTGTTTGTGAGTTGCGGCTCCCTTCGAAAGGTGAATCTCCCTAATAGTACTAACCCTCACTACACTGGTTTATACCGTAACAATTCTGTTTTTTTATCCTGCTCCTGGATTCTCTCTCATCTTTGAACACGTCTCCAGTTATATCCATAGTGGTGATATTATCCACTAAAACATTAAGGATTGAGCAATACCCAAATTCACTGCACAATTTTGTCTATGGAGAACACTATATTTGGATCTTATTTTACATGATACCGCTGACCACGTTTGACTGGAAATATCTGAAGGCTCTTTATCATGTGAGTGCATGAAATCCTATACTTACATTATTATACAGAACTGTGATACATACTACACAATATACTCTCTGTTTTCGGCTCTGTCTTGGTGAGGACCTATAGACTGTAAGCTTGTTTGAGCAGGGTCCTCTTCAACCTATTGTTCCTGTAAGGTTTTTTGAAATTGTCCTATTTAGATTTAAATCTCCCCCTCTTATAATATTGTAAAGTGCTATGGAATCTGTGGGCCCTATATAAATGGCGATAATAATAATAATAAAAATAATAATAAAATTATATTCCATATGTCCTCTAGTGGGGATTGTTCCACCAGGCTCAATATCTCAAAGCTGGTGTGAAGCTCTACCTAATGTAAGTTGCCGCCCAAACACATATTTTTCTCCTGATGTAGAGTTATACTCCACCACTGGATCCTATCTTTTCTTCTGTTTTACATATATGTTCATCTGAAGCTCAACTATCAACCAACTTTGAACAAGTTATATATTTCTGTGTGTGTTTGTGGCAGTGCATGTATGTATCTGGGTGTGGTGGTATGTATTTGTGATAGTACATGTATGTGTCTGTCATTTTTTTCTATTCGTGTGTGTGACAGTATATATTTGTGTCATTGTCTATCTGTTTGTGAGTCACTGTATATCTGTGTGTGGAAATATGTATATATTTGTAGTATGTGTATATGAATGTGTGCAGTGGTGTATCCTGGTTTTGTGCTGCCCTAGGCAGGACAAAACTCAGGCGCGCGCCACCCCCACCCAACCCTTCCCCCCTCCCCACCTTCTAAATACACACACACACACATTCACTGACAGATACGCATACACTAGCAAACAGAAACACACACACTAACAGACACACACACAGACACACACTAACAGACACACACTCACTAGCAGACATACACACACACTCACAAACAGACACACACACACACTCACTAACAGCCACACTCACTCACTGACACACACAGACAAACACTAACAGACACAGACACACACACACACAGACACACACACACACACTAACAGACATACACAGACACACTAACAGACATATACACACACTCACTCACATTAACACATTTTTTTTTATTTAACCCCCCAGCCTCCTTACCTTTGGGAATGCTGGGGGGTTCTCTTCCTCCCTGGGGGTCCAGTGGCTGCTGGGCAGGTGGCATTGGCGGGCGGCAAAAAAAGCCGCCCCCAAATGCCCAGGGCAAATGTCTTGTTAGCCTTCCAGCTAACTTCCATGCAAGGCGGGCTGCTGGGCGGGCGGCATTGGCGGGCGGCTGGCGAGGGAGCACTTCCCCTGAGCTGTCGTCTCAGCTCCCTTGCGCATCTCAGAGTGATGCCGGGAGCCGGAATATGACGTAATTTTCCGGCTCCCAGCCTCACTCTGCGGCGCGCGAAGGAGCTGAGCAGACAGCTCAGGGGAAGTGCTCCCTCGCCAGCCGCCCGCCAATGCCGCCCGCCCAGCAGCCCGCCTGGCATGTCAGTTAGCCGGAAGGCTAACAAGACATTTGCCCTGGGCATTTGGGGGCGGCTTTTTTTGCCGCCCCCTGGAAAATGCCGCCCAATGCAAATGCCTTGTTTGCCTCGCGGCTAAAACCTCCCTGCATGTGTGAGCATTTGTGTGCATGTGTGTCTTTTAAAATGTGTATGTGTAGGTTGAAATATGAAGCTGTGTGTCTGTGAATGTATATCTGTGTGTGTCTGAGGTGTGCCTATGCCTCTTTGTCTAGTATTATGTATCTTTGTTAGTATTTAGGAATGCGTAACTATGTGTGCATGTGTCTGTCAGTATGTATTTGTATGCATGTATCGAGGGCCGTCTTTAATATTGACCGGACCCTTGGCAACCATTTTCTTGGGCCCCCTGGATCCCAATCCCTCCCATCCCCTGGTATGCAATCATGCCATTCACCCCAATGCAGCGGGAGAACTAAAGTAGAAAGAGCCCTAATGCAAGATGTTTTTTGGGCCCCCCTTCTGCAAGAATGAGCAAAAGGTAGATCCCTATCTGTCGTGCAAGTCTAACAATGCTTTGACAGCTGGGCTATACCATTTTCCCATGCTTGCAGGGTTGTGTTTATCACTGAACAATGTTTGTGTGCTTGAGTGTAAGCATGTTTTTGTATGGAGTTTGTTTGTGTGAATGTAGGGGTGTGGTTGTATGTGGTGTTGGTGTTTGAATGTAACTATGCATTTATGTATAGTGTTGATTTTTTTAATGTAGGGGTGTACTGATAATGATATTTAATTTTGGTGTAAAGTACAGAATTGTGTTTGTATGTAGTATGTATGTAGTATGTAGTGTTGACGTTTCAATGCATGAGTGTGTTTATATGTAGTGTTGATGTTTGAATACAGGAGTGTATTTGTGTGTAGTGTTGGCGTTTGAATGTTGAGATAAATGCATATATACACATCCCCTGCAACATACACACACACTGTGATACCCGTACACACACACACACACACACACACACACACACACACACAGATATACACTGAAACACTTGCAGATACACAGATATACACACTGACACAGATACAGATACAAACATACAGGCACACCAATACACATACAGACAAACAGATACACAACCTGACACAACAAAGACGGCCCTGCATGTATCTGTATTGAGTGCCCTGCAAAATGGTTTTATTATGGCAGCCTTGCCTGTATGTCTGCTAAAGACAAGGCAAAATTACAGAAGTCATAAATATTTTTATGGGGAAAAATATGCATATTGTTGATATATGATTTTACAAGGTGCTTTATGGGAATCTCTGTGTGGAAAGCCTCTTTGAACCCCATAATATTTTTTTACCCTTCGCCCACTACACATGGATGAGGAGAAGGGGATGACCATCATTGA
Source organism: Pelobates fuscus (assembly GCF_036172605.1). Classification (NCBI taxonomy): domain Eukaryota; kingdom Metazoa; phylum Chordata; class Amphibia; order Anura; family Pelobatidae; genus Pelobates; species Pelobates fuscus. The sequence goes on along the minus strand of NC_086321.1, from coordinate 38,297,311 downwards.
GCATCATCTGGCTTTGAAGTGGTCCTCTGGACACATATATTACGTCTTAGCAATCCTCTATCTCACCACACAGAGTATGGGGGAAGGAGCAGGTGTGCAGTTTTGGCTATAAATAACCTCACAACTGTTGCACATTGGGTGAGGGGAAAGGGAGGACCATGGAGCAGGTGTTCTCATTGGGTAGCATAAAGCAACCAGAAAGGGCACAAAGTACAAAAAGAATTGCACACACAGTTACAGTCCTCCCCCATAGCTCTCAGCCTCTTCCATACACAACACTCAGCTACTACAAACACTCAGTCTCCCACACACGTACAGCACACAGAGACGAAGATAGATCTAGATAGAGGCGCATCGACTGGGCATTTAGCTCTAGGCTCTGCCCCCTCACTTTAGACCCAGCCCTTTACTTGGTATGTTGTCCTCAAACAGCTTATTAGCTTGTAGCCTTTACCTTCCAGCTCTGCTGCCCGGCATCAAATGTGAGGGGGCAGAGTCTAGTGATGGAACCTAACGTGGGGGGTTTGAGCCTAGCGCTGCCCAACCCACCAATTTGCCTGTATCTACAGAGCACCTGGGCACTTTGCACCTACCTGGGATTGACTATATTCACAATACACAAAACAGAGCCCAGTGCTCTAAGAGGGATCCTCAATCTGCATTCTGCCCAAGGCAGTGGCCATCTTAATCTGATTCTGTCCCCAGCATCTTAATCTGATTCTGTCCCCAGCACTATATAGGGGGAAATCATCAGGAAATTCCCCTATACCTCCCCTTGCTTTATTAATCTTCACCCTGCAGAGCATAGCTTGTAAGAAAAGGTGGCAATGCATCAGGTCCCCTTAAATTTCTTTAATGACCTGCTACACTCTAAATTATAATTAGAAAGATCAATTGTTGCTACAGCAAACGTGCTTTTAAAAAAAAAATATATATATATATATTTATTTTTATTTGTGTAATTTTAAGTGGTTCATATTCGCTAAATAATAGACTTGCCAAGTGCCTTTTACTCCACAACCAGGCAAATCAATTGTCCAATATTTACCTGTGAAGCTTTATTCATTGAATATTAATCCACAGTTAAATCTCAGACAATCGATTCATCCACGTGTGGATTAAAAGGAATTTGTTTTCGATGAATCGCTTAAAATGAACTTGTGCACAAGTCTATTAAAGGGACACTATAGTCACCTGAACAACTTTAGCTTAATTAAGCAGTTTTGGTGTATAGAACATGCCCCTGCAGCCTCACTGCTCAATCCTCTGCCATTTAGGAGTGTAATCCCTTTGTTTATGAACCCTAGTCACACCTCCCTGCATGTGACTTGCACAGCCTTCCATAAACACTTCCTGTAAAGAGAGCCCTATTTAGGCTTTCTTTATTGCAAGTTCTGTTTAATTAAGATTTTCTTATCCCCTGCTATGTTAATAGCTTGCTAGACCCTGCAAGAGCCTCCTGTATGTGATTAAAGTTCAATGTAGAGATTGAGATACAATTATTTCAGGTAAATTACATCTGTTTGAAAGTGAAACCAGTTTTTTTTTTCATACAGGCTCTGTCAATCATAGCCAGGGGAGGTGTGGCTAGGGCTGCATAAACAGAAACAAAGTGATTTAACTCCTAAATGACAGTGAATTGAGCAGTGAAATTGCAGGGGAATGATCTACACACTAAAACTGCTTTATTTAGCTAAAGTAATTTAGGTGCCTGTAGTGTTCCTTTAAATAATGACTTGTGTTGACTTGAGAACCAATGTGCAACATATATAAAATAAAACCATAATCACAGTTTACCTATATCCTCATAATCAAAGGTGGCTAACAGTAAATGTAAGGCTTGAGTTTCCTTGATCAAGACCCTCAATACTGTATTTTAGTTTACACTAATTTCTTTGTTACATTTATTTGACATTATTTTATTTGGCGTAACCATTGTACAGCACAAACAACATGTAGAGAAAGTCTCATGCATAAAATTGGCAATGTCATGCATGTTATTAAATACGCAATGCAGTGCAACATACTAGGTGGGAGTATGTTTTACATTGTGCCACATGGATGTGGAAAAGCACTACTTTTTACAGTTATACCGTTTAGATTGTTAATTGTGTTCCGCTTGTATAAAGAGGAATTAGGGTTGGTGAGACTGCACTGTGTCACCCCAATATGAAGGCTTTGCACAATACAAAACTGTCACTGTCACTTTTGAATTTTTATTATTTATAAATTTAGAATCTTTATGAAAAACCCTGCATTGGGATTCCAATAACATTCATATGTAATCGAAAAATATCATGAGATAAAGCAAAGACTTTTTTTGTCTTATGGATAACATGTTTTGGCAAAATGAGACAAAAGAAAAAGCTTCAAACATCTTCTGTCGTATCTTGCGCCGCCGTGAGTGATGGCTGATTGGTGCAGACATATTGTAGTGCATTGTAGAGTGTGTAGGGAACTGCACTCACTCCCATCAATCTAAGCCAGGGTGCTTTTGTTGTACCGGAACCAAACACCAGATCCCCAATATTGTAAAGAAATAAAGGTCCTGGCACTCCTTGGTTCAAAAGAATAGGCACTTTAATGGAACCATAGCAACGTTTCGACCATAAAGGTCTTTATCAAGCTCAAGAAATATTGTAGTGCATGGCACAAGAGATGCAGAGTGGCATTGCATTGTCCATCTGCAAGAATATCTCCTAAGGCCCCCGTTTCACATGAGCGAGAGTACACCAGAGATTCAGGTCTTGGCACAGGTGACCGTAGAGTGATGTACAGAGGGCTAAATTTGCAGCCCCAAAAGGAAGAGTTTAGTGTGAGTATCTGACCCTTTCCCCTCTCAGCCCTAAGAAAGTCAAGTAACAGTGCTATTTAAAGAGCTGTGTATGACCTTGATGTTGGTCTTCCCGTGTAAGTTTTTGGTTATAAGGTATTTTGGTGTAGATAGCATAGGCGTGTATGAGGGTTGTGCCTCGGCACACCCTAACGCAAGGTTAAACTGTCCTCCCTGTCCCCTGTTGCACTTTTCACTGCACCAAGCCAGCTACTTATCTGATGAAAATAAAATAAAAATGTTTCTTTTTGTATGCACCATATTAATCACTTAAAATAATTTAACACAATGACCTTATTTTTGTTTTTAAATTAAAAGAAACAAAACCAAATAAAACAACTATATTTACAAATATTTAATATAGGTGGTACATTTATCTTGGTGCACGTTCCAATGCAACGTGCAATGCATGCATTTGGTAGTTAGCATGCGGTTTACACCATGCAGAGCTGCGGTAGAAGGATGCACGGTGTACCTTGCATGCAGCCCCTGATCGAGCTCCTCTCTCTACAGTGTAGGTTACAGCAGCAGAGGGAGTTTAAAGCTTCCTCTCCCTGTGCCTCCCCCTCCCCTCCTGCAAGCACAGAATCCAGCGCTGGTGGTAAAAGCTGTAGCTAGACTACAGTAATTCCCCAGTAAGGGCGGCTTGAAACTGCTGGGTCTGAATAGCATTTGCTGTTCTGTTAAATGCGGCCCTCCCTCTGCAGCCCCTGGGAGCGCGGCTTATCCCGGAAGTGCTGCTATCTTGCACACAAGATCATACTGCCACATGAAGTTAGCCTGCTGCAAACTTATTCTGTGTACATGCATGAGAAGAACATGTACACGCGTGTGCTAGTGACCTTGCACGTCTGTGCATTGCAGATCTCTCTCCCCTCTCGCAGTAAAATATAATGTTCAAACACAACTTGTTCAAGCAATGTAACAAATATATAGCAAAGAATAGAACCTTCGCACCCATGAATCTATTATTAATATATTCATTAAACTCTCAATTGTAGTTAACTGAAATCCAAATATAAAAATTCATGCTAAAAAAGCCAGGCTGCGTTCGAGAACTTTTCTAGATCAGCTATTTTTTTTTTTTTTTGCTTTAATGTTGCCATTCGGCTGTCAATACGATATAATGCAGAGTTTAGTGAATCAAAACCACTGTGCGTGTTATTATTTACAGGGTGATCTACGAATCGCACGGGGCAGTGACTTATTAGCTCACACTGCACTGTTTATTAGATTGTTTTGACTCAATAAATACACGTCAGCCCTTCGTGCTCCAAAAAATATAAAGATTAAATACATACTACCATGTTTTGAAATTGGAAATCCTTCTCTAGCCTTACAAGATAAACATTTATTAACCAAAAACACACGCACGGCATTGCTAAGTAATTTTTTGCAATATATACATTTAAAACATTGCTGTGAAAATTAAGTATTTTAAATGCTGTCTGTCTTTATAGCAATGCTGAGTTATTGCTGTTGGTAAGAAAGCAGCAGGTTACAGTGTCAATAACAACAGGGCTGTTTATGACTATGTGGGCAGGTTAGGGTTAAGGAATCTTTAAAGTTAGTGTTACTTAGAGTTAGGGGGACTCCATTCTAGGTTGGGGGAGGGGAGTTGCGCTGAGCTGTAAGGAAGCCTGTCCTTATTAATATTTCTACAAAGAAACTGTAGTCTTTTTAATGGGGTGAAATTAGAGTGATGGTTTTTGAAGATAAAATTTGTTGTCGTTTTTTTAAAAGTAAATCATTTGTAAGATCCGTTGGCATTCTAGGTGTTAAATTAGAAACACTATTTGGATTTTTTTTACGTTTTATATATTTATTTTTATATTTATTTATTAATTTATTTTCTGCAAACTCTTTCTGGTTGCTGTTTTTCCTCATCTATTTATGGGCTCAATTTAGATTGCTGACAGTCTACATTAATATAAACATTTTGTTGTATAGGGTTAGAGATTTTAAGTTCAGCGTATAAAAACATAGAATGTGACTGCAGAAAAGAGCCATTCGGCCCATCTAGTCTGTCCAATTTTCAAAAACGCTTTCATTAGTCCCTGACCTTATCTTAAGTCTATGATAGCCTTATGCCTATCCCACGCATGCTTAAAGTTGCTCACTGTGTTAACCTCTACTGCTTAAGCTGGAAGACTAGTCCATGCATCCACTACCCTCTCTGAAATTATGTTTAAACCTTTGCCCCTCTAATTTAAAACTATGTCCTCTTGTTGTGGTAGTTTTTCTTCTTTTAAATATAGTCTCCTCCTTTACTGTGTTGATTCCCTTTATGTATTTAACTGTTTCTATCATATCCCCCCTGTCTCGTCTTTCCTCCAAGCTATACATGTTAAGATCCTTTAACCTTTCCTGGTAAGTTTATCCTGCAATCCATGAACCAGTTTAGTAGTCCTTCTCTGAACTCTTTCCAAAGTATCAATATCCTTATGAAGATATGGTCTCCAGTACTGCGTACAATACTCCAAGTGAGGTCTCGCCAGTCTTTTGTACAATGGCATGAGCACTTCCCTCTTTATACTGCTAATATCTCTCACTATACAACCAAGCATTCTGCTAGCATTTCCTGCTGCTCTATTACATTGTCTGCCTACCTGTAAGTCATCTGAAATAATTACTCCTAAATCCCTTTCCTCAGATGTTGAGGTTAGGACTCTATCAAATACCCAAGATGCATTATCTTGCACTTATCCACATTAAATGTCAGTTGCCACAGCTCTGACCATTTTTCTAATTTACCTAAAGAATTTACCATTTGGCTTATCCCTCCTGGAACATCAACCCTGTTGCAAATTTTAGTATCATTAGCAAAAAGACATACCTTACCATCAAGACCTTCTGCAATATCACTAATAAAAATATTAAAGAGAATGGGTCCAAGTACAGACCCTGAGGTACCCCACTGGTAACTAGACCATGCTTTGAATATACTCCATTGACTACAACCCTCTGTTGCCTGTCACTCAGCCACTGCCTTACCCATTCAACAATATTGGAATCCAATTTTAAAGATTGCAGTTTATTGATAAGCCTTCTATGTGCAACAGTATCAAAAGCCTTACTGAAATCTAGGTAAGCAATGTCTACTGCACCACCCTGATCTATTATTTTAGTTACCTAATTAAAAAAATCAATAAGATTAGTTTGGCATGATCTCCCTGATAAAAACCCATGTTGTCTCTGATCTTGAAATCCATGTGTTTTTAGATGTTCAACAATCATATCCTTTAACATGGTTTCCATTACTTTCCCCACTGCTGAAGTAAGGCTTACTGACCTATAGTTGCCTGACTCCTCCCTACTACCTTTCTTGTGAATGGGTACAACATTAGCTCATTTCCAATCTTCTGGGACTACTCTTGTTAACAATTATTGGTTACATAAATCGGTTAATGGTTTTGCTAGTACACCACTAAGTTCTAACTTTGAGTGTATTCCATCAGATCCAATTGACTTATTTGTCTTTACTTTTGACAGTTGAAATAGAACCTCTTCCTATGTAAACTCCCATGCAACAAATTACCCATTTGTTATTTTTCTTATCTGAAGTCCCTTTTCTTAATTTTCAGCTGTAAATACTGAACAAAAATATTAATTGAGGCAGTCAGCTAGACCTTTATCCTCTTCTACAACACACTGGTGGATCTGGGAAGGTGGGAGGGAGCAATGGGGCAAGTACCCTCCCATGAGAAACAACAGTGCCTTGCTCTCCCCTGTCAGTGACCTCCCTCCCCGGTCCCCAGGCACTTTGCCGGAAGCTGGTCGGGGAGACAGAGAGGACCTGGGAGCTCAGCCTGCAGCTCCTCCGGGTCCTCCTCTCGCGAGAATGGAGTGTTGCCGCGGTTACCATGCCAACGCTCCGGTTTTTGGGAAAGTGAACCCTAGCCTCACTCTAGCCTCACCCTAGCCTCACTCTAACCACTAGGACCACCAGGGATTCTCCACCGGACCACCAGAGATTGCAGGAAATACCCACCCCCCCCCCTCAGCCAAGGTAAGAAGGGTGGGGGGGATATAAAAAAAAATATTTTATTTTCATAAAAAGTATATATTTATTTATCTGACCCCCAATAACTCCCCACACCCCCAATAACTCCCCACACGGGACCTGCTGTCTGATTGACAGCCAGATGGGAATACATTTGCCAATTTGTATTGAAATCTGCACTCTGGAAACCTAAGTGTTTTAGGGGTTTGGAGTGCTTCTTAAATCTCAATATCACTATTCAGATATTAATTCCCTACTAATAATTCAGAGTTTAGTGAATAAACCTCTATTTGTTTGTCAATTACATGCTGTTTTATATCCCCATTGTAAAAATATAGAGTGCAGCTATGTAACTGATAATAATTTGTAAAATTACTTTTATAACAAGTGTAATTCATCAGGCTTTTTTTTAACTAAACAGTGAATTGTAGCGAATTAAGAATCGAATTCACAATAGCTAATTTGGAAAATTATTCAACCCAGCTTTTTCCACATTTTGGCTGCTGTAGCTTAAAATTTTCAGTTCGGTTTCAAACTAAAAATTTAGCTTCCGCCTCAAAACTTTTTCACTCGTGGTTCGCTCGTCACAATTTTGTTCGCCAAAAAAGTTTCAGGAAAAGCATTCAGACTAAACAAAAGGGTCAATCAATACAAATTTTGTTTGTTTGTTTTCTACTACTCCTTTATTTATTCATTTATTATTAATATCTTTATTATTGACATTCATATAGGGCCAAATTATTCTGCAGTGCTTTTCAATATTATAACTAGGGAAATTTAACAATAAATGGGACAGTTACAAAATATTGCAAGAACTATAGATTGATGAGGACCCTGATCAAAAGAGCTTACAATCTAGGGGAGGGATTTAGTGGCTGCATTCTAACCATCAATCATCTGTTTTTCGCACAAAAAATTATTTATTTTTTATTTTTATTTTTTTGGTTCCACAGTTGGAACTCCTCAAGTTTTTGTATACTTTCAAAAAATATAAAAATAATAGAAATATTTTGTCGTAACATTAATACACTAGAGAGACATGTTTGCTGATTGTAACTGATGAACATGTTTAATGTCTGATACTACTGTCAATTATTTTGAGTTATTTTGTGAAAATGCTTTGTAGACAATATTGTAGCCAATATAAGCCATCACTAATGCAATTTAAATGAACACTATGGGTACTAAAACAGCTTTATTTCATTAACATTGTTATGGTGCCTCGAGGCGCTTTGTGCCGTCTTACCTAGGGGTTCCCAGCCCAGTCCTCAAGTACCCCATAATAGTCCAGAATTTAGGAATTACCCTGTTGTGTCTAAGGTGTTTTTAGACAAGAAAAAAAATTACTTACAACGTGCTCCAGCACCCATCCTCCAAGTACCCGTGTCTCCTTCTCTCTGCCTGACTTCAGTGTGGAAGCCTTCGAGTGAGCGGCGGAGACGCAGTCAGCCTTAGAGGTACATACCTTTCTACTCTAGTTTTTTTATGTTAACCTTTACATCCCTCTGTATCTGGTTGGGCTAAGCAAAATTGCATTGGGACCTAATTTTAAAATATAAGGTAAAATTATTAAGTTAGAAAAAATTCTCAGTTCAAGTTGAAATTGAAAGTGCTGTGCAAAGAATGTTTGTAAGTTATCAGGATTTCCTATTTAGTAAATAGCCCCCTCTAATGTTTGCTCTCAATAGCAGCATACAATAGGTACTGGTATAATATATTTGCTAGAAATACAAATGAAAATTGCTTTTGTTACATAGATTGATAGTGTGTGACGTTTAAATCCTGTGAGCCACAAGGATGATATGGTTTTGTGTTCACAATCCCTATCAAGCACACAACATCAGATACATAACATCCCTGGAAAGGTACGATTTGAGTGTTAAAACTGATGCTTAATAAGGGGCTGGATCATATTCACAATTCATAATAGCAGTTCAACTTTTAAGAGATTGGAACCAGACAATTAAACCAATTTAAAGTTAAATGCCGTAGACAAAGGTAATAAAAGCGACCTGTTCATGGTTCGTACTATTGGGATGTCCACTTAGCAACAGACAGATGAATAGATTATGGTCGGTTATTGTGGGTACATGTGGGACAGGATGCAAAAAATAACCAAGATTTTACCATGTCCGAATTCTCATGTAAATAAAATAGCTGTTGATAAAAGAGCCGTAACATCCCTATTGATGAATTGCCTGATGGAATATGGGGACTGGATCTTCCCAATAGACCTTGCACTGTTGAAGACGATGGCCCAGGCAAGACAACGTTTCACTGAGGAAGAACTAGGACGCAAAAACAAGCTCCAGTGCAACCACTACTTTTTGCACGTGCAAGTGCATGCACCATACATTTCTTGTGAATAATGGGAGTGAATGCAAATTGATCACATCCTTTGTGATCCTAGAATTAATACAGCACTGCTGATGAGGCTTATTGTGAGCAAAGTATCGTTTTTTATACCTCTGTCTTTTCAAAATTGTTATGAATGGACACAACATTTAGGTGTCTCATATTTGTTACATATTGCCACTTCATAACCCTTCATACTGGGCTGCAACACGCTGCTGCATTTTTTGAAACTGTTGCAATATTCCCGGCTTGAAGTGTTCTAGTGGTACAATTATTATGTTTTTATTTATTTATTTGTTGTTTTCTCTAAATTATTTTTACATTTTACGGGATTGTGGTCTCTAGACTATATGCCTCTCCTACATACAATTGGTGGAACACTTTGGGCGGATAAACATGGAGCCAAATATAATCATAAGGCTCTCATGAATAGCGCAGGAGGACTCTTTTAGGACGTCCTCAATCCTGCTTCTTGATGTATTTGGTGCAGGTGATGGATGAGAAACGACATCTTTTGGTAACTTCTGTACTAGTGCCGATGCCGATACGCGTTTCGCCCCTATGGGGGCTTCCTCAGTCGGTGTAATGTTCTGATGGGTCCTCTTCACTTTATATATCTTCTTACTGGCGTCTATTTCCGGGTTTTTTCTTTTGGCTAGTTGCTTGCGGGTTCCGGCGTTGTGCGCACGTGGAACGCAACGTGCGTTCCAACCTGTACGTCGTGCGCTCCACTTCCGAGTTGCACAGAGCGACGTCATTGATTGTTGCGACCCTTGCGTCCCTGGAACGCACAACGTATCAAATGTGCGTTCCAGTACATCATCTCTACTCAGATGGTATCAAAAATAAAATACATATTGCAGTATTCAATTTCAAACGAAAAATAGCAGTAATGACTTTTCCTCTTATAACTGTATTGTATAGTATTAAGTTTCAAACGGAAAACAGCAGTCAATGGCATATACTGTTACAACTAACTGTTCTTAATAATAACTGCATCTATATTAAAAAAACATATTCAGTTAATATACCTAAATAATTGATAAATATACAAAATAACATATGTTCTAAGTCTCATAATCTCATATGTAAAAATATATATATAAAAATAAATAAAATATGGGTAAAATATAAGAACAATCTAAAATGTATGCTATTTTAAAAAAAGTGACACAATTCAAAATCCGAATTAAGACCATGTGGTATTAAAGAGTTAAAATTAAAGATAAACTTCATTTCCTCCTTCCCTAGTTTGTTAATATAGTCCCCACCTCTCCAATCTTTTTTCACTAATTTGAGGGGACAGAAAAAGAGGTTTTCTGGGTTTTGGTTATGATATACCTTGAAGTGATTAGAGACGCTATGAGTTTCTAGTCCCTTTTTAATATTCCTAATGTGTTCTGAAACCCTCACATTAACGCATCTAATGGTCCTTCCTATGTATATTAAATTACACGGGCACTTCAAGAGGTATATAACCCCTTTTGAGTAACAAGTTAGTTGATCCTTAATGGAGAAGGTGGTATTCGTAGATTCTTTCACTTCTGTTATATGCCTTTTTACGCTCTTTGTAATTCTGCAGGCTAGGCAGGACCCACATCCAAAAAAAACTTTCGTTTGAGTCATAAAGTGCTTTAGTGCTTGGGGTTCCTTACTACTGTGGACTATGGTTCTCTTCAAATTTGTGGCCCCCCTATAAATGATCTGAGGTTTTGTAGGTAGCACTTTCTTAAGTATTGGATCGTCTTGTAAGACGTGCCAATACTTTCTAATGGTTCTATTGACTCTTTTACTGTTGCCATTGAAATTGCATATAAACCGAACACTCTGTGATGTTTTTTCATCATTTTTCTTTGGTTTGTAGGTCAATAGTTGTTCCCTTGGGATTTTTCTCACCTCCTCTATCGCTGTGGTTAGAAGTGAGTCATCATATCCCTTCTCCATAAATTGGCTTTTTATCTTTCCTGCTTGATTTAAAAAGTCTGTGTCATCGGTACAATTCCGTTTTATTCTTAGGAATTGGCCTTTTGGTGCATTGGTTAGCCATGGTTTGTGGTGACAGCTATTTTGATCAATGTATCCATTGGCATCAACAGGTTTAAAAAAGTTTCTGGTCTTAATTGAATTATCTTCTATAAAAATATGAAGATCTAAAAAGTTAATATTTGTTGAACTGTGGATTGTGGTGAGGATAATTCCCCATTCGTTATTATTAAGAAAGAATAAAAATTGTTCTAAAACTTCAATGGAACCATTCCAGATCAGGAGGATATCATCTATATATCGGCGATAGGACACCAAATTCGCCACCCATGAATGTTTCGAAAAGATACATTCTTCCTCCCAGTATGTCATAAAGAGGTTTGCGTAACTGGGTGCGAATTGGTGCCCATCGCCGTACCTCGGATCTGTAAATAAAAAGTGTCTTGGAACCAAAAATAGTTATGGGTCAGGATCAATAAAACCCCTTCTAAAATTTATTCTATTTGATCATCTTTAAAATTGGATTTTGTTAAAAAATGCCTGACTGCTTTAAGACCTATCTCATGAGGAATAACACTATATAAAGATGTGACGTCACTTGTGACTAGATGGTATTGGTCTTTCCATTGAATCGCATTCAAGAGCTGTAGGACGTGAATCGTGTCTTTTAAATGTGCTGTAGTATTGCTCACTAGGGGTTGTAACAGGGTATCGATGTATTCTGAAATTTTAGATGAAATAGAATCAATTCCAGATATTATTGGACGACCTGGAGGGTGCAGGGGGTTCTTGTGGACTTTCGGAAGATAGTAGAAAACTGGGGTTTTGGGGTGCGGGACAGAGAGGTATTTGCCTTCTTTCTCAGTTAAAATTCCCTTATCAAACCCCTTATGTATAAAGTTTGCAAATTGTTCTTTAATTTCATTAATTGGATTTGAGGTTAATTTTTGATAAGTTGTAGTGTCGAATAGAATTCTCTCCGATTCTTGTACATACAAAGTCTCGGAGAGGACTACCAGACCCCCCCCCCCCCCTTATCCGCTGGTTTTATAATTAACTCTTTATTGTCTTGGATGTTCTTTAGAATCTTTTTTTCCTTTACAGTCATATTTTGTTGGTATCTATTTAGTTTTTTCATTTTATTAATGTCCTTCATAACCATGGTCTCGAATGTTCTCATCTCATCCGAGACCATGTGTTTGGGGTGGTTTATAGCACTGGTTGCTAACACTTTTTTCCCGCATATTGTGTATTGTATCCTTCTCTCCTTAATTGTATATATAACTCTCCTGTTTTGGGGTCTCTAGAGTATGTACCTCTCCCGTTTTTTTTTTAAGGAGATATATCTTTAACAGATTTGTTCTGTTCAAAGTGACATCCATAGAGACTTTGCTACCGCGTATTTTGTTATATTTAAATGTTATAATTCTCCTGTTTGTCCCATAAATTAAGCCTTTTATTCTGATTATTTAGCACAACTTGCTGCCACAGTTTCTGTGATTGTTGTATTCAACATCTGCCTATATTTAACTATTAGGATTCATTTGTATATGAAAATTGTCTCTTTATAGAGACTGAGTGTTTTTGAGACCCTTTTGCAATGTTTGCCCTCTTACCTGGCTCTCCACCTGGCACCGTGGGTTCTTTCTCCTCTAATGACGCACAAGCGGTTTCTGCAGAGCTGTAGAAGCTGGATGCTGAGATGTATCCATTAATTGACTGAGAGAATGTTAGCCCTTCACACTTCTAGGGCCCTACCCACCACCAATAGATGGTGGCTTGGAGGGTGGGCATTAGGTCTCTTTTCCAGAATATTAGAATTAGGACACCCACCTAGTGCCAACGGGTGGGGCCCAGGGGGAGGGCATTAGGTCCAACCATATTTGTCTCTGGTAAATGTGAGAATTGCCACTGCAGCCAGAATTCCATAATTTTTGTCATCCAGACAAAATTTGGTGTTTGCTGAATAACCTAGTGTCACAATTTGGGGAACCCAACACGCTAACACACACATACACACACACACACAGAAAAGGTGCAGTACCGAACCTTAGAGTGGCCGGGCTAAGTACACAAAGAATAGTCAGGAGACAAGCCGAGTAAGGGGAACCAGAAGACAGTCAGATTAACAAGCCAGAGAGTACGTAACCAGAAACACAAGTTCAGTAGCAATACTAGCAAGCAAAGACCACAACAGGGCAGGGAGGAACAGGAAAGGTAAGTATTTAAACCATAAGGTTAATTCTGATTGGATAATTTCCAATCAGAATTAACAATCACACGTGGAAGATATCTAAACCTCCCACTGTGATTGAGGCACTGTGCCTTTAACGCCGGGTCAGGTCAGGGCGGTCTCCCAGCGTGCAGCGTCATGCATGCTGCCGCTGGGGGACGTGGAGGAAGACGCGGGCGGCATCCGAGGCTGGAAGGATGCCGCTCGCCGAGCCCACGAGGAGGAGGGTCCGCGGACGGCTGGAGGGTGAGTACTGCGAGCGCGATCCCGATACCTAGTAAATTTAGGTTTACGGGTATGTTCTCCTGCAGCTTTTGGCACCCGGGGCAGATCCTAAATTTGGCACCCTGCCACCCTGCTCCTTTATAAAATATTCTAATGTATTTAGCACTCTGTTCTAAGCAGTCAGTGTTTGTGTATTTGTTTTTAATGTATTTAGCACTGAGCAGTGTTTGAGCGTTTGAATGTAAGCATGTTTTTTATGGAGTATGTGTAGGGGTGTGTTTTTATGTAGTGTTGACATATGTGTGTAGTGTGTTTTTTTAATACAGAGGTGTGTTTGTATGAAGTGTTGGCATTTGAATGCAGGGGTGTATTTGTGTGTAGTGTTAGCAAGATGCTGAGATGTATGCACATATACACAGACACACACAGCTACACAGAAAAACAGCTATACACACTGACACACAGATACACACATTCAGACACACAGTCACACACAGATACAGACACGCACACATGTAGCTACACATACAGACACATACACACAGATATACAGTTGCAAGACAAAGTATGTGAACCCTTTGGAATAGTATGGATTTCTGCACAAATTGGTCATAAAATGTGATCTGATCATCATCTAAGTCACAACAATAGACAATCACAGTCTGCTTAAACTAATAACACACAAAGAATGAAATGTTGCCATGTTTTTATTGAACACACCATGTAAACATTCACAGTGCAGGTGGAAAAAGTATGTGAACCCTTGGATTTAATAACTGGTTGAACCTCCTTTGGCAGCAATAACTTCAACCAAACGTTTCCTGTAGTTGCAGATCAAACGTGCACAACGGTCAGGAGTAATTCTTGACCATTCCTCTTTACAGAACTGTTTCAGTTCAGCAATATTCTTGGGATGTCTGGTGTGAATCGCTTTCTTGAGGTCATGCCACAGCATCACAATCGGGTTGAGGTCAGGACTCTGACTGGGCCACTTCAGAAGGTGAATATTCTTCTGTTTAAGCCATTCTGTTGTTGATTTACTTCTATGCTTTGGGTCATTGTCCTATTGCAACACCCATCTTCTGTTGAGCTTCAGCTGGTAGACAGATGGCCTTAAGTTCTCCTGCAAAATGTCTTGATAAACTTGGGAATTCATTTTTCCTTCGATGATAGCAATCCGTCCAGGCCCTGACGCAGCAAAGCAGCCCCAAACCATGATGCCCCCAGCACAAAACTTCACAGTTGGGATGAGGTTTTAATGTTGGTGTGCTGTGCCTTTTTTTCGCCACACATAGTGTTGTGTGTTTCTTCCAAACAACTCAACTTTGGTTTCATCTGTCCACAGAATATTTTTCCAGTACTGCTGTGGAACATCCAGGTGCTCTTGTTCAAACATGCAGCAATGTTTTGTTTGGAAAGCAGTGGCTTCCTCTGTGGTATCATCCCATGAAATCCATTCTTGTTTAGTGTTTTACGTATTGTAGATTCGCTAACAGGGAGATTAGCATTTGCCAGTGACTTTTGTAAGTCTTTAGCTGACACTCTAGGATTCTTCTTCACCTCATTGAGCAGTCTGCGCTGTGCTCTTGCATTCATCTTTACAGGACGGCCACTCCTAGGGAGAGTAGCAGCAGTGCTGAACTTTCTCCATTTATAGACAAGTTGTGGACTGATGAACAGCAAGGCTTTTGGCTTTTGGATATACTTTTATAACCCTTTCCAGCTTTATGCAAGTCAACAATTCTTAATCGTAGGTCTTCTGAGAGCTCTTTTGTGCAAGGCATCATTCACATCAGGCAATGCTTCTTGTCAAAAGCAAACCCAGAACTGGTGTGTGTTTTTTTATAGGGCAGGGCAGCTGTAACCAACACCTCCAATCTCATCTCATTGATTGGACTCCAGTTGGCTGACATCTCACTCCAATTAGCTCTTGGAGATGTCATTAGTCTAGGGGTTCACATACTTTTTCCACCTGCACTGTGATTGTTTACATGGTGTGTTCAATAAAAATATGGCAACATTTCATTCTTTGTGTGTTATTAGTTTAAGCAGACTATGATTGTCTATTGTTGTGACTTAGATGATGATCAGATCACATTGTATGTCCGATTTGTGCAGAAATCCATATCATTCCAAAGGGTTCACATACTTTTTCTTGCAACTGTACATACATACCAATACATACTTACAGACACAGACACACATAAAGATACACACTAACTCCTCTTTAATCATCCTCCATTTATATCACTCCTCATTTATCAAACCCTATCTGTCTCTTGCATATTGTGCAAACCCCATCTGTCTCTCCACCTGTACAAGCCCCAATCTGTGTCTCTCCACATGCCCAAACCCACATCTGTGTTTCTCCACCTGTCCAAACCCCTATTTGTGTCTTTCCTTCTGTCAGAACCCCTGTCTGTATATCTACTTCTGTTAACTGCCATCCGTAAATCTCCAAAAAGTCTGAACCCCCATCTGTCACACCACCTGTCCAAACCTCCATCTGTGTTTCTCCACATGTCCAAACCCCTTTCTGTTTATCTCCATCTGTCTAAACCCCCATCTGTCTCTCCTTCTGTTAACCACCATTTGTGTCTCTCCACATCTCCAAACCCCCAAATGTTTCTCTCCACCTGTCCAAACCCCCATCTGTGTCTCTCATACTGTCCAAACCCCCATCTGTGTCTCTCATAATGACCAAATTCTCATCTGTTTCTTCACCTGACCAAACCCCCATCTTTGGATGCAGTATCATATCTTATTACCGGTCCTTAAAATGGCCAAGCATAGCAAGGCAGAGAGTAAAAAGAAACAGGTCAGGGTCAAAAGAGTACAGGAGGTCAATGTAAGTAGTAAACAAGCCAAGGTCAGGTGTAAAGAACTGCAAAGTTAAAGGACCACTATAGTGCCAGGAAAACATACTAGTTTTCCTTGCACTATAGTGCCCTGAGGGTGCCCCCACCCTCAGGGACCCCCTCCCGCCGGGCTCTGGGGAGAGGAAAGGGGTTAAAACTTACCTTTCTCCAGCGCTGGGTGGGGAGATCTTCTCCTCCGATCCTCCTCCTTTCCTCCCATTCGTCTGAATGCGCACGCGCGGCAAGAGCTGCGCGTGCATTCAGCCGGTCTCATAGGAAAGCAATTATCAATGCTTTCCTATGGACGCTTGCGTGCGCTCACTGTGATTTTCACAGTGAGAATCACGCAAGCGCCTCTAGCGGCTGTCAATGAGACAGCCACTAGAGGCTTTGAGGGCTGGATTAACCCATTTATAAACATAGCAGTTTCTCTGAAACTGCTATGTTTATAAAAAAATGGGTTAACCCTAGCTAGACCTGGCACCCAGACCACTTCATTAAGATGAAGTGGTCTGGATGCCTATAGTGGTCCTTTAAGATTCATGCCAACGTCAAAAACCTTGAAATCAACACTAATATAACTCTCTCTCAGGTGACAGGATACCACGACAGGGCAATGACATATAGTGACATCAGAGAAGCGATGCCAAAATATGTGCGAATGTTGATGCAGGAATTATTATTAATTTAATGGGGTATTTATATAGCACCAACATATTATGTGGTGCTGTACAATAGAGGAAATACAGATACATTTAGAGCAAGTATTTATACAAAAGGATCAGGAGACCCTGCCCTTAATGCCATTTTGGCTATAAGAGCCCTAATAAAGTCTGCATTAGAAATGAAGCCAGAATCAGACGCAGGGCCATGTTGCGTGGTGTGCTGGTGTACAATTGGCGCAGTGCAGAAGTGCCCACATGGCAGATCCATATGTTAAAAAAGAAACCTTTCAGCTCAGCAAAACATGTAACTGGGCACACTTTAAGGATGAAAAACAGATCTGAATCCAAGATTATATCTTTAACCTTCAGGCACCATTAGCAATGCTTTCCTGTGAAATTAAAGATGGGTCGTACCTAACATGCTGTCTATACTGGGATCGGAGATAATCAGAGCAGAATGAAGGTGACTTGCATACTTAATCAAGTCTCACCTACACTGTGCAACTCCCTCTGAGATTGCCACAATGCTGTGACATTGGTGTTTACACCTAGTCAGTGCCTATATCCTGCACACCTGTATTTGACCTTTGCTCTTTGTTCTAGAACCTCTGTATGCTGCCTGACAAAGACTCATAATTGTAAAATATATTACATCAGAACTCTGTTAGCTTATTTTCTTGGTCCGTTACATGGAAACATTCATGGCACTCAATCAGATATAACTTCAGTAATTTTCCTTAGATTACCTGCTGCCAGGGGCGGACTGAGAACCCTCAGGGCCCCCGGGCAAAATAAATCAAGGGCCCCCTTACAGGCCCCACCCATACTCCGCAGCAAGCGCCACCCATGTCCCGCCTCCATGCACCGCCTCCAGCCAAACCCTACACAATCTTTAGACACAAGGAACAAAAGTGAAATAATTCCTTTGAGGCCCCAGTAGAGACTACAATTGAGGGCTAATGGGCCATGGAGGGGGGTCTTTCTAGCAGAGGCTATCTCAGTGTCCTTTAGAGAGTGTGTTCGAAAGAATTTCCTCCAGGTCCCATTAGAGACTACAATGGAGTCTAATGGGGCCTGGAGGGGGGTCTCTCCAACACTCTGGTTCCTATTCACAATATAGCAACACAACATAGCTTGCTGATACCTAGGCCAAGTTAGCTCCTCTTACCTTAATTACTGTTGCTGGCTGGCAGTCTGTGGGCTTGCTGGAAGGCTGTGGGCTTACTGGCTGCGGCTGGCAGGCTGTGGGCTTGCTGGCAGGCTGTGGGCTTGCTGGCAGGCTGTGGGCTTGCTGGCTACTGCTGGCAGGCTGTGGGCTTGCTGGTTACTGCCGGCAGGCTGTGGGCTTGCTGGCTGTGGCTGGCAGGCTGTTGGCTTGCTGGCTGCGGCTGGCCGGCCTGTGGGCTGGCTGGCTGGCTTGCTTGTGGGCTGGCTGGCTTGCTGGCTACTGGGCTACTGGAGCACTTGTAGATTATTTAAAGAAATAATCCATGCACAATAACCACTACTGCTCTGTGTAGTCGTTATGGTGCCAGGAGGGCCGGACCCCCCTTTCAGAGTAAGTAGTCAAACCGTTTAAGAACAGTTTGACAACTTACCTGGGGTCTGCTGGGATATGAGGCTGTAGTAGGGTATAGGAGCAGTGGTGCAATGTGTAAGGGGTGCAGTGTGTGTGAAAGGTTCAGTGTGTGTGAGGGGGTGTAGTGTGTGAATGTGTAGGGTGTGTGGGGCAATGTGTGTATGAGGGGGCTGTGTATGTGTGTGGCAATGTTAGTATGGGGGACTGTGTGTGTATGGGTGGGCAGTGTATGTGTGTGTGTGGCAATGTGTGTAAATGTGTATGGTGTGTGTGGGTGTATGGTGGGCAGTGTGTGAATGTGTATGGTGTGTGGGGGCAGTGTGTTTATGGGGCTAGAGTTCACTCTCACCACTGCGACAACCAGGAATCCCTGGTGGTCACAGTGTTGAGAGTGAACTCTAGCCCGTAGCTCCAGGGCTAGAGTTTACTCTCGCAAGAGCCGTAATGTTGCCGCGGTAACCGCGGCAACGATCTGTGCTCGTGCAAGAAGGACCCAGAGGAGCTGCAGGCTGAGCTCCCGGGTCCTCTCTTCCTCCCTCCCCTGCCGGCTGCCCGCACGGTGCCTGCGGACAGGGGAGGGGGCCCTCTTACTCCCCCCTCCCCCTCTTCTTACCCCCCTCTTCTTACTCCCCCCTCACTCTCTTCTTACCCCCCTTCTTACTCCCCCCTCCCCCTCTTCTTACTCCCACCTCTTCTTACTCCTCCCTCTTCTTACTCCCCTCCCCCCTCTTCTTACCCCCCTCCCCCCTCTTCTTATCCCCTCCCTCTCTTCTTACCCCCTTCTTTCTCTTCTTACCCCTCCCTCTTTTCTCCTAAACCCCCTTCTTCTTACGCCCCTCCCTCTCTCTTCCTACCCCCCCTCCCTCTCTCTTCTTACCCCCCTCCCTCTCTCTTCTTACCCCCCTCCCTCTTCTTACCCCCCTCCCTCTCTCTTCTTACCCCCCTCCTCTTCTTACCCCCCTCCCTCTCTCTTCTTACCCCTCCCTCTCTCTTCTTACCCCCCTCCCTCTTTCTTCTTACCCCCCTCCCTCTTTCTTCTTACCCACCCCCCTCCCTCTCTCTTCTTACCCCCCTCCCTCTTCTTACCCCCCCTCTCTCTTCTTACCCCCCCTCCTCTTCTTACCCCCCCTCCCTCTCTCTTCTTACCCCCTCCCTCTCTCTTCTTACCCCCCTCCCTCTTTCTTCTTACCCCCTCCCTCTTTCTTCTTACCCACCCCCTCCCTCTTTCTTCTTACCCCCCTCCCCTCCCCTCCCTCTCTGTTCATTTCCCCCCCCTCTGTTCATTCCCCCCCTACCTCTCTGTTCATCCCCCCCTCCCTGTTATTTCCCCCCCTCCCTGTTCACCCCCTCCCTGTTTATTCCCCCCTCCCTGTTCATCCCCCCTCTCTGTTCATTCCCCCCACCCCCTCCCTCTCTGTTCATCCCCCCCACCCCCCCTGTTCATCCCCCCCTCTCTGTTCATTCCCCTCCCTCTCTGTTCATTTCCCCCCCACCCCCTCCGTTCATTTCCCCCCCACCCCCTCCGTTCATTTCCCCCCCACCCCTCCGTTCATTTCCCCCCCCACCCCCTCCGTTCATTCCCCCCCACCCCCTCTGTTCATTTCCCCACCCCCTCCGTTCATTCCCCCCCCCCCACCCCCTCCATTTTTCTGTTTCCTGTACCCGGCCGGACTGACAGGAAGGTGCACACTCAGTGTGCACCTTCCTATCACTCCGGCCGGGCACCGCGGACTGGCGAGCGCTACAGAGGAGGGGAGGTGAGAAGCTGCAGCCGCCTGAGCGCTCTTAAGAGAGCGCTCAGGCGGCTGCAGCATTTAAAGGGGCGGGCGGGCCCCCTGATGGCGGGCCCCCCTCCCGGCCGGGCCCTCGGACCATGTCCGAAGTGCCCGACCGGTCAGTCCGCCCCTGCCTGCTGCTGTTTTATTATTATTTATATAGCGCCAACAAATTCCGCAGCGCTGTACAATTTATATTTATTGACTGATGCAGAGTATTGTGATTTTTTTTACTTTGTGGATTTATATGTTACCTTTTTTTATTGAGTTTCTAAACTATCTTGGGCATCAATTTACGAAACCTTTTTTTTTTTATTTGGGCATTAAATCCTGACAAGCACATAGGAACAGGAGAAAGTACACTAAAGAGTGCGCATAAATACAAATCACATCTCCCAGTACGTGTAAGTCCGTTCTTTAATCAATAAATGAATATAATACAAGGCAGTGCAAAATAAAAAATATATAAATTTAAAAAAAAACTATATTATGTGTTTTTAAGCACCTAATTTTTCCTTACGATTAAGTATCATCGGGAACCAAACATGTCAGAACTGATTTTGTTGTCCACACACTCACTGATTTTATACTGTACAAGATTAATCAATGATCGAATAATAGACATAATGCCACTTCTTTACATTTGCAGATCATTTTGATTTGGTTGGTCTAATTGGTAGAGACTAGTGATGTCGCGAACACCCAACCCTATTGACATGGCGTAAAATAATAAGTAGCAAACTTTCAATGACGGATTCACCATTACAACCATTGAAACATAATCCTAAACTACCCAAAGATATAGCTGACTGGTTGTCTACTAGCTGTCTACATAATGAACATGTAATACTTGGTTATATACTCTAGAGCCATTCATTGCCCAATATTAGTGACTACCTGACTTCACGAACCCCAACTTTTCTTGACAATTTTCAGCAGCATAGATTGACACATTATTTACAATCTTTATGTGGAAAAGGGGGACACTCTGACCATTAACAAATTTTTAACAAATCTGCCATACACGCACATCAATGAAACATTGGCTTTCTTACATGCATAACAAACTAAATAACTCTAGATATTCCGATCGACCAAAATTTACGGAAAAATGGGATATAAAATTAATATTAATCTAAATAATCAACAGTGGCAAAAAATATTTATCTTAACCCACTCCCTAATGACAGGCTCTAAATTCCAAGAGGCAGCATATAAACTTCTTACCCGTTGGTATCACACTCCGGCAACCCTGAGATATCGGATACGTGCTGGAGGTGTGGAATAGATATTGGTACTCTTTTGGATATCTGGTGGCATTGCCCCCTGATTCAAATCTTCTGGGAGATGGTATTGCCGGTGGTACATACGGTCTCCGGCTTGTCTATCACCTCGAACCCTGAGGAAATATAATTGTTACACACCACCATACCACTTAAACTACACAAGACCGGTTTGCCAATTTTATTATTAGCAGCCAAAACGTTGATACCCTATCTATCCATTCAGCCAGCCTTCCACCCTGGCTGAATGGATAGATAAAGTAGAAGACATGAAGAGAATGGAGGAGTTGACCGAATATGCTTCCAACAAATACCCCCAATTTACCACTTTGTGGCAGCCATGGGTGGAGTATAGATCTGAGGAAAGGGGGATGGGTGACTGATTATTACAAAAAGCACCTCATTCGCTAGTGAATATGAGGCAATAACAATATATGCATTACAGAGTAATGTAAATATATGAGAACGTTTAAAATGCCTATTGTGGTTATAATATTGGAACATTTGTCCTTTTACCTGGTCACATGTATCTGTATATATTTATTGTTGGTACTTTGTATATTGAATATTGGTAATATAGGTATACCTGTGGTATCTGTTATGTGATTGTGTTTTCATCACATAGAGACGTATAATTCTCATTTAATTGTGATATGATTACTTACAAAGATTGGTTTACTTATCCAATGCGTATCTTGATTATTATACTATTGTACCATTTGTTTATTACAATAAAAAAATAAAAAAAATTCGTCCTAAAGGTTACCGAGTTGAATTTGGGGCTAAAGTTAGCTTCTACATCAGTGAGAGGTGCTGATAATCACAAAATAAGCACGATCAAGGTGTTCCTAGTAGATAATATCCGTAACAGAAGGAGAACAATTTTAGTGGGGACTTCAGAACCAGCTTTATAAACTATTCATCCTGGGAATATATTTATCGCGTTAGAGTGGTACAAAGCAAAACTGGTGTGCACATATTAGTTGGGAATAACTGCTGAATATACATTGTGAATGATGCTGGAAGTATGATCCCATGCTTTGATCTCTGACATTAAGTAAATAATCCACAGATTGATAACAGATGGTTTGGTTGAGAGGGCTATCTAGAGGACTCAACAGTACATGTCTATCCTATTATATATTGCATAATATGTTCGTAATAGATATTTGTCTTATATATTTATCTAATCCTATGCGTATTTGTCTTTTATAATTATGTTTGTCTTTTTTGTAAACCGAGAGGGCTTGAGGTTCTACTCGTTTATTTCTCCCCTACAGTTAATGTTTTTTTGTGTTTGTGAGTTATGAAAACTTAAATGTAGAAATACACACACTCTATCTGTGCAAATGGGTGTCTCCATCTCGGCTTCTTATTTATTGTGATGATCTCTGCCATTTGCACCTGGCAGTTATTGCAGAGAAAGCATGCAGCGAAGATGAGATTAAAGCGAGAATTCAAAGTGAATTTAAAGGTTAAGGGCAAAATTCTCTAAGCCAGCAATGCTTTTGGTTCGGCTACTCTGGACTTAAATTTAAAATTCACCTTGAATTCCCACAATTTTGAATAACCCTGAAGAAAATGAAACTGTAAACATATCTGTAACTACCTTGGCGGTCAGCCAATCACGCGCCGCCCCGATCTGGCAGACTGACATTTCTTAAAACACTTTGATTATGCAGCCCTAGTCACACCGCCCTGCATGTGCAGGGCCGGATTAACATAGGGGTGGATGGAGCTGTAGCTCCAGGCCCATTCATAGGCCCATTGAGTAACCCCCCTTACCCTAATACACTCCCCAAATGCAATACAAAATAGGTCCCCCATGCCCCTTTACTCTTACCTGTACTACAAGATGCAGACAGGGCAGCTCAGCTCAGTGATGCCGGTGTCTGTGTGCAGGAGGGAAGGGATGCTGCCATGCAATGCTGTGCAGTGTAGATCCACCACTGCGCAGCCGCCGGGTATGGCATAGGAAAATTCATTGTGCTTGCTCGGCTCTTCAGACCATGGGCCACAGAAGCATCGGCGGGCTGCAGAAGGACTAAGTAACAGGAAAAAAATATTTTTTCAAAGCGGCCCCAGGGCCAGTGGCCTAGCGGGAAATGTCCCGGTAGCCCGGTAGGCCAGTTCGGCCCTGCACATTTCCTGTAAATAGTGATATAATGTTTACATTTCCTTTATAGCACATTCTGTTTAATTTAGAATTTCTCGTCTCCTGCTCTGTTAATAGCCCATTAGAGTATCCCTTTGTTTAAACAAAGGCGGCTCACCCAGGCTCTAAGGAGCAAAACACCTTTAGCTTAATGAAGCAGTTTTAGAGTATAGCTCATGCCCCTGTAGTCTCACTGCTAAATTATCTGCCCTTTATGAGTTAAATCACTTTTGTTTCTGTTTCTGTAGCCCTAGCCACACCTCCCCTGGCAAAATGACTAATAGCAGGAAAAAAATAGATGCACTGAAAAACAATAATCTAGATTTATACAATACAAAATATATAAATATCGTATTTTTTTTTATTTTTTAATTGTTTAATTTTTTAATGACCCTCCTCTTTTCCCCTGTATTGGTTACTTCTTTTAATGTGATTTTGTTACAATGATTTGTAAAGCGCCAGCATATTCTGTAGCACTGTACAACAGATAAACCAAGACAAATTATTCTAACATACACATTTTACATATGAGAACAGTAGGTGCACTTACAATCTACTAATAGCAGGCAAATGCCACTATCAGTGTGCTGTAAAATACATACTATTTATGTTATGTATATATATATTCTGTACACTAATTGTCCCAATTTGTTGTTAATCCAGAGGTTGCAATCATATGACAAGCTTTGGAATAAGGTATATGAAGCAATGCACCTCACGGTACTCTGTAGTAGAGGCCCGCAACATCTCAAACGGTAGAATGTAAAGCAAAATGCCTGTAACTGTGTAAGTGTGTGTGTGTGTGTGTGTGTGTGTGACTGTCTGCTTGTAACTGTGTGTGTGTGTGTGACTGTCTGCCTGTAACTGTGTGTGTGTGACTGTCTTCCTGTAACTGAGTGTGTGTGTGTGTGTGACTGTCTGCCTGTAACTGTGTGTGGCTGTCTGCCTGTAACTGTGTGTGACTGTCTGCCTGTAACAGTGGGTGCAGGGATTTTTTAGAAGGGGGCAGGGGTTTTGTAAAAGGGGACAGGACAGGGGTTTGAAGAAGGGAGTCAGGACAGGGGTTTTGTAGTAGAGGGGCAGGGCAAGGGTTTTGTAGAAGGGGGCTGACAGGGTTTTTACAGAATTTACAAATCTGTGCGATACATTTTAAAAAAAAAAGTTTGAAAAATGTTTCAGGTATTTTTTTAATTTTTCTTTGGAGGTGGGGGTGTGTCAAACACAGCATCCACCCCGGGTGCCAAATGCTCTAGTTACACCCCTTTCTCCATGTCAGCCCATTCGGCATTTGAGTTTGCTCTAAGAGATGGCAAATCAGCTGCATTAAGGTGTGGGCTCATCCAGCATGCCTAAAAGAGGACATCTCCACAGATGAAGGTGTTAAAAATGCCATATGACCAGCACCACATGGGCTTCGCATCAGAAGCAGATATTTAAGTTACATAATAGTTACATGTACTGTAACAAACCCCTGCTCAATCGCCAACTGAAAAAAAATACTATTCCCCTAATGCTTCATAATGTTTATGAAAAGAAAATTAAAATTTACATTTTTGTTGTTTGTGGTTTTATTTCTGACATTTTAAGAAGCATATTTTATATCTATGATGGCTAGGTACATGTTGCAGGGGTAGTTTCTGACATCCTGTTGTGTCTCTAGGATAAGCTTTAATTCCCTGGGAAACAAAACACCAGTCCTCTATACGTATACCCTGCATTTCCCGAATGGCAACGGTCTCTCCAGAGAGTCCACTATTCATCAGGATGTTCTTGATAATCACATTGCACTTGCTATTTGATCACTAGTTCATGAACCTGGAATAAAAGATTACGCTGGTAGTGCATGTGCAAGGTTAAAAACTAAATCTTAAAAAAAGTAAAATAAGAAAAAAAAAATCAATAACTTTCTTTTAAATTATGTATAAATCTCTATTTCCCAAATGCAACCAGATGAGAGAAATCGAGGAGGCATATGAAGTCTAGGTGGTTTTAGATTTTCGTTTGTTCATATAGCTACTTGAAGTGTCTTTCTTGATGATACTCAAAACACAAGCCAAGTTCAATAATCTCATTGTAAACAGCTTGTAAGTGAGAAAATGCTTTAAAAAACCTTGGCCGTTTGTACACACATAAGGTAAGGAAAGCGTCTCACCATCCAACACGAGGATTTTTTTCTAAATATATATTTTTTTTTTTTTAAAGTCTACTGTGTGTGTTGTCTAAAACTGAATAAGACTAGGACCGTGTATGTTATGAATTAAAATTATTTTAATATGTCTTCATTGAAAGGAATTTATTTGTCTCAGCTAAAGAAAAAAAATCATAAAGTTTAAAAAGTAAGTGTTTGTATTCACTGCTACCGAATCAGTTCTGTAGTGGTTATGGTGCTTGTGTGGATGGAGTGCGCTTAAACTTTGTTTCACTTAAAAAAATTATAAAATATGTTTTCTAGTCACGGGTCCAACAACACCAAAAAAATGAAATATTTAATTCACTCCTTACTACTATTAGAATTCACGAATCTAACCACGACTGTGAAATAAGTGCTTTAACAATTCTAATTTCAGATTACCTAGAAAAAGTCTATGCATTTGGTTTCCATGATTTATATATGATATGAAGATATGAAGTGCATATGGTGCTATTTAAACAAGACTGGGGTTTCACAGGTCCCCTCCATCTGCTAATAGCAGGGAATACGCATCCATCCCAGCTGAATTGAACAGGAGCTATGATTACATACCAGATCTCCTGTCCAAAAACAACTGTATATACTAAGCTGTTATATAAATACAATGTATTTATCAGCTCTAATAGAAATACTATCATTACGCCACATGACACAAAGTAACATAAAAAAGTTACTGAACATCAACCTGTGAAACCACTCCTCATGGCATCAGCCCAGCCAAATTGACAAGAACGGGTGGCTGAAAAGAAAAAAGTTTAAATTAACCCCTTAAGGACTGAGCCAAATGTACACGTTGTGAACAAAACAAAACTTAAACAAAACCTGGCATTTGCGCTATATGTCTGTCCAACCGTAATTCACCTCTTTCATATTAAATGCACCCACCCTTATTATATATCATTTTATTCAGGGGAAACAGGGCTTTCATTTAATATCAAATATTTAGCTATGAAACATAATTTAATATGAAATAAATGGGAGAAAATAAGAATTGTTGTTATTTTTTTAGTTCTACATGACATTTTAACTGTCAATGTCATAATACTGTTTGCTTTTACTGCAATAAAATACACATATTTGGGGGGCGGGACTTCCGGTCTCACGGAGTAGTCGCATGGAGTGAGAGCTCCGAGACCGGACTAAACCGACGAAATACACCGGCTATCGGACGAACAACTGCCCTTCACTGAGTCCCAAACCTGTGGGGATCTTACCCTGCCAGATGGCGCCCCCAAAAGCACAGCGGGCGTCGGATTTCTTCCGGCAAGGTCGGAGAGAAAAAATGCGGCCGGAGCAAGATGGCGGCGGCTCACACTCCCCAACGCCTGCCTCAGATCAGGGATCCGACACTGAGGCACTTCAGCCTCCCCCTGGGGATATCTCTCTTTCGGAGGCAAAAATGGCGGCAATGCTGCAGGAGCTCCGCTCATCCATGAAGGAGGACTTACAACTGGCGGTTAATGACATCTGCAGAGAGGTGCACGAGGTGGGGACACGCCTAAACGTCCTTGAGGAGAAAACAGATGACCTATGCCAGGCTAATGACGGCATCTTAGAAAAAATCCGCCTAATGGAGTCAGAGCAAGCGCGCCTAACAGCCAAACTGGCGGATCTGGAGGACCGCTCGCGCCGCAATAACATCCGGGTGCGCGGCATCCCGGAGTCTTTCTCAGGAGCGGATATCCCAGGGTACCTCCAGCAACTCTTCACATCTATCCAACCAAACCTGGAACTGGCAGACCTGCGCTTAGACAGGGCGCACAGAGTACCCAAGCCCGCTTCGCTAGCACATGACATACCAAGAGACATTGTCATGAGGCTACACTATTTCAGCGCCAAAGACGCCATACTCACGGTGCAACGGAAATCTATGGCTATGCCGTCTGGCTATGAAAAGATCTCCCTATTTGCTGATCTGTCCCCTATGACGATGGCGAGAAGAAGAGACTTTATAAATGTCACTAAATGCCTCAGAAACCACAAGATTCCCTACCGCTGGGGTTTCCCCACGAAATTGCTGATCTGGAGAAATGGATCCCTAACGAAACTAGATGACCCAGACCAGGGTATGCACAAGCTGAAAGCCTGGGGACTCTTCCCGGACCGGGTGCCGTCCAACAACCCAGCTTCCCCAGGACAGGTGGCCCAGGAGTGGACCAAAGTCCAAAGGAAGAAGTGACTGTTTTGCTCTGCCCTTCACGCTGCAGCAGAATGTACAGGCTAGGCTGCCACGGCGACTAGTGCCTTGTAAGGTGGACTCACCCCCTTTTCCTTTACCTCGGGGGAAAGCATAATTGGTGTTTGTGTACTGAACCCTCACGTGAGTACATATGTCAGGAGGTGGCCCACAGGACTCCCCACAGCTGACACACTGCTACCCCACATGCTGCGCTTTAAGGTCTTTGATATACGCAGCCCTCACCGGCATCAAGGTTGGCCTTAGCTCCTGGATGTCCAGACCAAATGAATCCCTATATAACCCAAGGCACCCTGATGGCATGCCTAGCGGCACGGCTCATCTCACCACGATTGCCAGCTCTATCCCCGCTAAACACCGGTGGCTCTTACACTTATGGTGGCGAAAGGGGTGCCGCCTAATGCCCATGATGTACCCGAAATAAGACCCTTTACTTCCCTTTATTCATATAGTCCACCACCGGTCATGGACCCTTTCCACCTAAGCCCCTCCCCCCCCACTACCGAGACAAACCTCTGCGGTGTTACCTCCCCCCAACGCAATGGGGAAAGTGCACCCGTGGACCAGTCTCCACATAATGCCAAGCTTATTGTATTGTATATACTTTTGTTCTGTTTACTGTTTTTTGTTCCCATGTTGTACTCTACCCTCGAATATGTACCCCACTAGAGATGTCGCTCACCCTGAACCTCGGAGGCGCTGGGAGATTAGGGGCGTAACCCCCCTTCACCAGAGATTACTACCTAAGTCAGTGAACCAGTTTGGTAAATGCTGCCTCGGAAGCACCGAGCGCCCCCCCCGGTCTCAGCTAATGTCTTCCCAACACCAATTTAATGTTCTGTCCCTAAATGCCCGAGGCCTGAACACCCCGCAAAAGCGCAGGCTTGCCTTCTCGCAGCTCCGCTCCACGCATGCTTCAGTAGCCTGCATACAAGAAACACACTTCTCGGCTACAAACCCTCCGAAATTCCTCTAAGCCAGGTACCCCGCCTCCTACCACGCCCTAGCGCCTAATAAAACTAGGGGAGTCAGTATCTTAATCCACTCGGATTGGGCCTTCACATGCACGACAGAGCATAAAACTACTGATGGCAGGCTATTGATTCTGGTGGGTAGGCTAAATGATGTCCCAGTAACCTTAGCAAATCTCTACGCCCCTAACTCCAACCAATATGACTTTATCAGGAAATCCCTGAAAACGCTTGATAGGTTAAAGCAGGGCCAAACTTATGTCTGCGGAGACTTTAACTGTGTACTTGACCCAGACCTAGACAGATCAGGCACTCCAGGATCCCACCCTCGTTCTATATCTATTGGTGACAAACTCTCAGCTCTCTTACACTCCCATGGCCTTCACGACACATGGCGCTCCTTATACCCGGCCACGAGAGACTATACTTTTTACTCGAAAGTCCACGACCAATACTCCCGCATAGACATGTGCCTGGTGGATGGGAAGTCCCTAGACACTCTGGCTAGGGTCACCATCGACCCAATCACCTGGTCAGACCATGCCCCTTTGCTGTCCTCCTTCACCACTTTACATCCGGTGAGAGGACGAGGCACGTGGCGCCTCAATGAATCCCTTATAGACAGCGCTGAACGGGTTGCTGAGATAAGGAAAACCATAGTGAACTATTTCACGGACAACAAACCCCAAGACACAACTGTAGCTGCGACTTGGCTGGCCCATAAGGCCGTGATACGGGGAGTACTCATTAGGACAGGAGCGACACTCAAACGCAAATTAGAGGAAACTAGCCGCGCAAAGCTTAAGGACCTGAAACTTGCAGAGGACCTCCACAAATCCTCACCCTCCGACGCGACTAGACGGGCTGTTAATGAGATTAGAGCTGACTTAGAAGTTCACCAACTCCAGTGAGTAGAGAGGGCTCTCCGCAAACTCAAAAGCGAGTATTACAGACAGGGGAACAGGGTGGGGAAATTGCTGGCAGCCCAACTGAAAGACAAACACGCTCAGATGCGCATACCATGCTTAGTGGCTGATACCGGGACGAAACTGACGAACCCCAAACTGATAGCGGATGAATTTGCGACATTTTACGGTGCCCTTTATAACCTAGCGGAGGATCCCCTACAACATCAGCCGACCCCATTGGAGATAGCCGCCTACTTAGACAGAGTGGCACTTCCCCAGCTCTCCAGCGCCCAAGCCTCACTACTTAGTAGCACAATCACTCCAGAGGAAGTCTCCAAAGCACTTAGAGATACCCCAGGACCTGACGGCTTCTCCGCTCACTACTACAAAGTCTTTGAGGACCAACTCCTTCCTCACATGACCTCCCTGTTCAACAACATCATGTAGTCAGGCTCCATACCG
This sequence comes from Pelobates fuscus, assembly GCF_036172605.1. Classification (NCBI taxonomy): domain Eukaryota; kingdom Metazoa; phylum Chordata; class Amphibia; order Anura; family Pelobatidae; genus Pelobates; species Pelobates fuscus. Next base: position 38,266,635 of record NC_086321.1, on the reverse strand, counting down.
CCTGAAATGTTAGAGGCCACCATAATTACTATCCCCAAGCCGGGCAAACCCACGGAATTTTGCGCAAATTACCGCCCTATCTCCCTGCTTAACGCAGACACTAAGCTCTTTGCCAAAATCCTAGCCAATAGAATACGCCCCCTCCTGAGTACACTTGTCTCCCAGGAACAATTGGGTTTTGTCCCGGAGCGCCAGGTAGAGGACAACACAAGGCGTGCACTGGACATAATGGAACTCCTGACGGTACACAGAACACAGGGACTGCTAATGGCCCTTGATGCGGAGAAAGCCTTCGACCGGCTACATTGGGGCTACATGAAGGAAGTCCTCCGCAGATTTAAATTCCCCGACAAATTTCTCAATGGCCTCCTCTCATTGTATTCCTCCCCGACAGCCGTGGTTGTGAGCTCCGGTTTTACCTCCCGACGCTTTGCCCTGACGAATGGCACAAGACAGGGGTGCCCTCTATCGCCCCTCATCTTTATCCTGTCACTAGAACTGCTAATGCACACAATTAAACAGGAACAGCGTGTCACCGGCATCCCCTCGATGCTGGGTCCCCAAAAAATAGCCGCCTTTGCTGACGACATACTAATATTTCTGACTAACCCGACAGAATCACTGAAGCATCTCCTACTCCTGCTCCATGACTATGGCCAAGTGTCTTATTACAAGAACAATGTGGCAAAAACTCAGGTGCTACCCTTTAACGTGACCCACTCTACCCTTACCGCCCTGCGAGCCCAACACCCCTTTGATTGGCGAAAAGACACTATCTCCTACTTAGGCACAAAATTGGCACCCTCAAGACACAACCTACTCCGACATAACCACGAGATCTTGCTGACTAAAACAGAGACGCTGCTGGAGAGCTGGGGGGCAAAAAACACATCATGGCTGGGACGCATAAACTCCACAAAAATGATCATACTCCCTCAAATATTATTCCTCTTTAGGGCCCTCCCCATTGAGATACCAAAGGCGCTACTACAACGATTCCAGCGTCTGTTAAACGCCCACATATGGAAGAAAAAAACACCTAGGGTCTCTATAGCAAGCACAACCCTGGCCATGGGAGGTGGGGGACTGGGTGTACCCAATATTTCCAAATACTACATAGCCACGAACCTATCCCAAACAGCAAGATTGCTGATGACCCCGAACCGCCCCCTGTGGTACCAACTAGAAACGGCAAGCGTTACGCCCCATGCACTGTTAGACTTACTTTGGGTCCCGCCCAAATCACATCCACGCGACGTAAACATGTTAGTGACCACGAAACACTCTCTCCGCATATGGCGACATTTTACGGTGCCCTTTATAACCTAGCGGAGGATCCCCTACAACATCAGCCGACCCCATTGGAGATAGCCGCCTACTTAGACAGAGTGGCACTTCCCCAGCTCTCCAGCGCCCAAGCCTCACTACTTAGTAGCACAATCACTCCAGAGGAAGTCTCCAAAGCACTTAGAGATACCCCAGGACCTGACGGCTTCTCCGCTCACTACTACAAAGTCTTTGAGGACCAACTCCTTCCTCACATGACCTCCCTGTTCAACAACATCATGGAGTCAGGCTCCATACCGCCTGAAATGTAAGAGGCCACCATAATTACTATCCCCAAGCCGGGCAAACCCACGGAATTTTGCGCAAATTACCACCCTATCTCCCTGCTTAACGCAGACACTAAGCTCTTTGCCAAAATCCTAGCCAATAGAATACGCCCCCTCCTGAGTACACTTGTCTCCCAGGAACAATTGGGTTTTGTCCCGGAGCGCCAGGTAGAGGACAACACAAGGCGTGCACTGGACATAATGGAACTCCTGACGGTACACAGAACACAGGGACTGCTAATGGCCCTTGATGCGGAGAAAGCCTTCGACCGGCTACATTGGGGCTACATGAAGGAAGTCCTCCGCAGATTTAAATTCCCCGACAAATTTCTCAATGGCCTCCTCTCATTGTATTCCTCCCTGACAGCCGTGGTTGTGAGCTCCAGTTTTACCTCCCAACGCTTTGCCCTGACGAATGGCACAAGACAGGGGTGCCCACTATCGCCCCTCATCTTTATCCTGTCACTAGAACTGCTAATGCACACAATTAAACAGGAACAGCGTGTCACCGGCATCCCCTCGATGCTGGGTCCCCAAAAAATAGCCGACTTTGCTGACGACATACTAATATTTCTGACTAACCCGACAGAATCACTGAAGCATCTCCTACTCCTGCTCCATGACTATGGCCAAGTGTCTTATTACAAGAACAATGTAGCAAAAACTCAGGTGCTACCCTTTAACGTGACCCACTCTACCCTTACCGCCCTGCGAGCCCAACACCCCTTTGATTGGCGAAAAGACACTATCTCCTACTTAGGCACAAAATTGGCACCCTCAAGACACAACCTACTCCGACATAACCACGAGATCTTGCTGACTAAAACAGAGACGCTGCTGGAGAGCTGGGGGGCAAAAAACACATCATGGCTGGGACGCATAAACTCCACAAAAATGATCATACTCCCTCAAATATTATTCCTCTTTAGGGCCCTCCCCATTGAGATACCAAAGGCGCTACTACAACGATTCCAGCGTCTGTTAAACGCCCACATATGGAAGAAAAAAACACCTAGGGTCTCTATAGCAAGCACAACCCTGGCCATGGGAGGTGGGGGACTGGGTGTACCCAATATTTCCAAATACTACATAGCCACGAACCTATCCCAAACAGCAAGATTGCTGATGACCCCGAACCGCCCCCTGTGGTACCAACTAGAAACGGCAAGCGTTACGCCCCATGCACTGTTAGACTTACTTTGGGTCCCGCCCAAATCACATCCACGCGACGTAAACATGTTAGTGACCACGAAACACTCTCTCCGCATATGGCACAGGTGGGCCCCGAAACTGCTAGCCCACCCTCTGATGCTGTACGCCCCCATGACTAGTCTGAAGTACTTCACACAAGACCTGACTCTAGACAGTTGGACAGCACAGGGGATAGAGAGGGTGTCCCAAATCATGGAGGGCAATGAGATCAGACATTTCCCGATACTTCAGCGGACCTTCCTCCTCCCGGGTAGGGAACTCTTCACCTACCTTCGTATTAAGCACATAATGCAGGGAATCACCCAAGCAGCGCCAGATACCAGAGAGCCAGGCTCGTTCGATTCACTATGCCTCAGTCGAAAGACCCAAGCAAAACCCCTCTCCCTATGTTACCGAAATCTCTTGGAGATGGGCAAGACTGATAAGTTAAGCTACATGGTGCACTGGGAATCTGAGCTCAATAGCACAATAGAGAGTAGTAAATGGTTCGCAGCAATGGCACTTGTGAAACGAGCCACACACTGCCTAGATCATGTTGAAGCGGCCTATAAGCTCTGGATGAGGTGGTATCTCACCCCGCGGAGGCTGGCACTTATATACCCAGGGGCACAACAGGTATACTGGCGCTGCTGCGCACAGACGGGTACTTTGAGCCATATATTCTGGCACTGTCCAGTATTACACACTTTCTGGAGACAGGTACAAAAGCTACTCCAAAATAGTATACAGCAAGGGATACCATTCACTCCGGAGGCCTACCTCCTACACATGCTTCCCAAATCACTGACCCATCCGGAGGCGGTGCTGACCACCCACATTACCTTGGCAGCCAAACACTGTATAGCTTCCCTCTGGAAATCAACTTCAGCTCCGGAAATAACAGTGGTAACAGGATAAACCACACGCAGCACCTTGAGAAAATAGTGCATACGATCCAGGGCACCCTGGCACGGTACAACCTGATCTGGTCTAACTGGTCTGGGCAATGAGACAGAGGCCCATGTTGATATAGGACAGTGGAGTACAAATAGAAATAGTGGACCACCCCACCCCAGATGCACGAGGAAAATTACATACAGGGAAGCCCGCTTAATCTAATCCCCATATAAGCAGCGGTAGCTGGAGAACTGTGGCTATGCGAGCCGTCACAAAACCAAACATGGTGTAGAGTCATCTCAACCTTTCCCCCTACCCTTACCTTTACCTGGTTGGTATTCCCCGCCTCAATCACCCCCGGCAACTACCCACGCAGACAATGTTATAGTTATAAACCTGTCTGGTGGGTGACCCGACTGTTAGCGCCGCACACCGGCCACTGTAACACCCCCCTTTTTACACTCGGAGGCCTGCATGACACAGAGAGAGTCATACCACGACCTTCACTGAGAGCAACAACTGTGCTCAGAGGCTGTCTGTACACGCCTACTGTTTTTGGCCGTGAACTTGGTGTAACGCCTGTGTAGCGTTGTTGCTTCGCAGCGTTATTCAGGATAATATATTGTCCTCTATGCCACAGCAACATCGGTACCACTGTGTGCTGGATCTCTGCTGCAACCTCGTTGTACTCATTGGGTCTGCGGCCTCCAAAGTCATGGACACAAAATTTCAATGTAACCTATAAGTCTTTGTTCATTCTAACCCATAAATTGTTCGAACGACAACGTAACCATACCATGCGTCTTACACAACATGTATAAAAGAACCAATAATATTTGTACTCGACAATGTGGTCTGATTGTGTGTAACTTTTTAACCTCACCCCATTTTATTTCTGTACCCCTTTGTTTACATTTCCATGATAAAAACCAATAAATATGATACATTGGAAAAAACATATTTGGGGGGCGGGGCGGGGCCGGACCGCTGAGCTGGACGGTCGCAAGTCTGAGCAGCTCCTGTAACCAACTGAAATATACTCTCTAAAAACCATGTCTTACCACCCAAAAATTGACCGACAGCGCAGATACCCAGAGCTGAGAGACTGCGGGACCCGGGGAGAGGCTGGCTCATCGAGCTTCAGTCCCCTGGGGAGAAAAACATGCTGCCCCAAATGGGGCCTTCTCCTGCGGCGAGTGGGGCGGACGGCCGCTGCACCACTATCCTGCACCACGGAACCCAGCTAGGGGTACACACTGGCAGACCCGGCCCCGTCCCCCCCCTTTGGACCGGTGGGGGTGATCCCGGTCCTCACCCTGTGGCCCTGACCATGACACTGCAATTGAGGCCGGAGAGCACAACCGCCGCACCTAAAATGGCGGGCGCCATGTGCGCAGACGGCAAAGGGAAGACCCACTCAAGCCGCACGGAGAGACGGTGAAACCAGCGCGACTCAAGTGCACGGGAGACAACGACTGCACTGAGCGTACGTCACACAAAGAAGCGAACATACTCGCCTGTAGTGACCGCTCAAACCGTCAAGAAAGACACCTCTGCTGGAAGACTGACCCGGAAATCACCTACAATCCAGCCTGCACCAGGAGGGACCGGTAAGTGGCAGCATTCCGCGGAACACACCCAGCTCCCGATCAGGGCAGACACCAGTCTGCGGATGACCAAGAGAGGCAAGCCCACTAAAATACAGCGGCAACACTGGAAAACCCAGCGAGATCTACAAAATAAACCACGGACAAACTTTGCTCTGAAGCCTGCTCGGAAGGACACTTGCCCCCTGCAAACAAGACACAGCAGAGCAGGCATCAGATAAAAAACAGGACTGCCCCTATCTGAAAAGCCTTGAGCCCGTCAGGATGCCGACGTCTTCCCACTGAGGCGGCTTGGGAAACTCTGATCAACCAGGGTGAACCGGGAGATGGAAAAAGATGCTTGTTCGGTCCTCCTACTTCAAATTTGGGGCACTGCGCGTGCAATCTAATGTGCCACCAGTTAGGAGTGGTGTGTTAAGTAGTACTACTCTTATCAGTTTAATCCCTGTTACGTCCCCCTCATCACGAGCTAAAATACAGCAGCGTGTGGACATTTTTAGCCCAAGGCAGCTCATCTCATCAGGCCTTTTTTAGTCGAATGTATCACTCACTGTCAGTCCCTTCGGGATCCATCCCTCATTCATCTTAATAAAGGTGAGGTAATCTAGACTTTTTTGACCTAGGTGACTTCTCTTCTCAGTTACAATACCTCCTGCTGCACTGAAGGTCCTTTCTGACAGGACACTTGAAGCGGGGCAGGCCAGAAGTTCTATTGCAAATTGGGATAGCTCAGGCCACAGGTCAAGCCTGCACACCCAGTAGTCAAGGGGTTCATCGCTCCTCAGAGTGTCGATATCTGCAGTTAAGGCGAGGTAGTCTGCTACCTGTCAGTCGAGTCGTTCTCTGAGGGTGGACCCCGAAGGGCTGTGGCGATGCGTAGGACTTAAAAAGCTCTGCATGTCCTCCATCAACAACACGTCTGTAAAGCGTCCTGTCCTTGCCGGCGTGGTCGTGGGACGAGGAGGATTACTTTCACCTCTTCCCCTGTTAGATTCCCGTTGTGCTGTGACATCACCCTTATACGCTGTGTAAAGCATACTTTTTAATTTATTTTGGAACTGCTGCATCCTTTCAACTTGCGGTAATTCGGTAACATTTCAGGAACTTTCTGCTTATACCGGGGGTCTAGTAGCGTGGACACCCAGTACAGGTTGTTCTCCTTCAGCCTTTTTATACGAGGGTCCCTCAACAGGCACGACAGCATGAAAGACCCCATTTGCACAAGGTTGGATGCCGAGCTACTCATGTCCCGTTCCTCGTCCTCAGTGATCTCACTGAAGGTATGTTCTCCCCCCCCAGCCACGTACAACACCATGGGTACCAGATAGGTGACAATGAGCACCCTGGGATGCCTGTTGTGGTTGGTCTTCCTCCTCCTCCTCAAACTCACATTCCACCTCTGACTCCTCTTCCTCACAATCCTCTTCCAGCGTTGCCACAGGTCCAGCAAGCGATGCTGATAAGGCTGTTTCTGGTGGTGATGGTGACCACAACTCTTCCTCTTCCTCTTAACGCTCATCTACGGCCTGATCCAGCACTCTTCGCAGGGCACGCTCCAGGAAGAAAACAAATCATATGATATCGCTGATGGTTCCTTCGGTGCGACTGACTAGGTTTGTCACCTCCTCAAAAGGACGCATGAGCCTACAGGCATTGCGCATGAGCGTCCAGTAACGTGGCAAAAAAATTCCCAGCTCCGCAGAGGCTGTCCTAGCACCCCGGTCATACAAATAGTGGTTAAGAGCTTTTTCTTGTTGGAGCAGGCGGTCGAACATTAGGAGTGTTGAATTCCAACGTGTCGGGCTGTCGCAAATCAAGCGCCTCACTGGCATGTTGTTTTGCCGCTGGATATCTGAAAAGTGCGCCATGGCCGTGTAGGAACGCCTGAAGCCTGGGTACTTATGCACAAAGCGTTGTACGATCAGATTACACACATGTGCCATGCACGGCACATGGCACATGGCACACGACACATGTGTCAACTTTCATGTGCCCAAATTCAATGCCGCCAACAAATTTCTTCCGTTGTCACAAACCACTTTGCCGATCTCCAGTTGGTGCAGAGTCAGCCACTGATCTACCTGTGCGTTCAGGGCGGACAGGAGTGCTGGTCCGGTGTGACTCTCTGCTTTCAGGCAAGTCAACCCCAAAACGGGATAGTACCTGGGGAGCTGGGGGGGTGCCGTTGATGTGGAGCAAGACGCAGCAGCAGAAGAGGACTCAGCCAAGGAGGTTATGGAAGAGGATGGAGTAGGAGGAGTAGAGGAGGTGGCAGCAGGCCTGCCTGCAAGTCGTGGCGGTGTCACCAACTGCTCTGCAGAGCCACGCATTCCATGCTTGGCAGCCGTCAACAGGTTTACCCAATGCGCAGTGTAGGTGATATACCTGCCCTGACCATGCTTTGCAGACCAGGTATCAGTGGTCAGATGGACCCTTGCCCCAACACTGTGTGCCAGACATGCCATTACTTCCTTTTGCACAATCGAGTACAGGTTGGGGATTGCCTTTTGTGCATTTAGACCGGGTACCTTCCACTGCGGTGTCCCAATAGCTACAAATTTTTGGAATGCCTCAGACTCCATCAGCTTGTATGGTAAAAGCTGGTGGGCTAAGAGTTCAGACAAGCCGGCTGTCAGATGCCGGGCAAGGGGGTGACTTTGTGACATTGGCTTCTTACGCTCAAACATGTCCTTGACAGACACCTGACTGTGGGCAGATGAGCAGGAACTGCTCAAGGCGAGAGACGGAGTGGCGGATGGTTGAGAGGGGGCAAGGAGGACAGCAGTGGTTGACGTGGCTGAAGATGCTGGACCAGGAGGAGGACGGCGGCTTTGAGTTTGTGTGCTGCTTGTACTCATGTGTTGATCCCATAGGTGTTTGTGATGTGCGATCATGTGCCTTCGCAAAGCAGTTGTACCTAGGTGGGTGTTGGACTTCCCACGACTCAGTTTCTTTTGGCACAGGTTGCAAATGGCATCGCTGTTGTCAGAGGCAGACACACAAAAAAAATGCCACACTGCTGAGCTCTGCAATGACGGCATTCTGGTGGTGGCAACAGCATGCGTTGATTGGCGTGCTGTCTGGCTGACCCCAGGTGCCGATGCATGCTGTCTGACTGTGCCACTAGCTCCTTGCGACGACCTCCCCCTGCTTCCAACTCGTCTCCTCCTCCTCTCTGTCTCCCCATCTGAACTTTCCCCCTGTTCTTCTTCTCTTCTAGGGGGCACCCACGTGACATCCACGGACGCATCGTCATCATCAACCGCTTCACTTGTATCTGACAACTCAGCAAAGGAAGCAGCAGCGGGTACAACATCATCATCATCACACCGTACGTCCATGTGTGTAATGCTGCCTGACTGAGACATATCCCTGTTATCTACATCCTCTGGCAATAATGGTTGCGCATCACTCATTTCTTCCAACTGATGTGTAAATAACTCCTCTGACAGATCAAGTGAAGCGGCTATGGTGCTAGTGTTGGTGGTGGCGGCAGGCGGGTGAGTGGTATCTTGAGAGGTGCCCGAAGCTAAGCTGGAGGAGGATGGTGCGTCAAGGTTCCGAGCGGAAGCTGTAGAAGATTGGGTGTGCTATGTTAGCCAGTCAACTATGTCCTCAGAACTTTTCGAGTTCAGGGTACGTGGCCTCTGAACACTGGGCATTATTATAGGGCCAAAGGGAATCACAGCACCACGACCACGACGGCCCCTGCGGGGTGGCCTGCCTCTGCCTGTCATTTCTTTTTCGATTAGTGGTACTATGCGTGCAAGCTACTGTGACAACAGATATGAGTGGCACTGTGCACTGGCAGAAGTTGGCAGAGTAGACGCTGTAGCCCTGACACACACGCTTGCAGACAACTAACTGCTATTCAATCTATTACAGTGAAAATAGTATTTTTTTTTTTAAATGTACACTACTGTTACACCAGATATGAGTTGCACTGGTGTGACACTGTGCCCTGGCAGGCCCTGAAACGCACACGTGTGAAGGAAACTGACTGCTATTATACTGACTGCCCTGGCAGGCCCTGAAACGCACACGTGTGAAGGAAACTGACTGCTATTATATTACAGTCAAAAAAGTTTTTTGTTTTTTTAAATGCAAGCTATTGTGACACCAGATATGAGTGGTGGAACTGGGCAAGTGGGCACAGTATACGCTGTGAGCCTGACACACACGCTGTCAGGCAGGCAACTGCAATTAGATTACACAGAAAAAAAAAAAAGCAGACTGATGTTCTAGCCCTAAAAAGGGCTTTTTGGGGTGCTGTCCTTACAGCAGAGATCAGATGAGTCCTTCAGGACTGTAGTGGACACTGAATACACTAGCATAGCTATCGATTTCCCTATTAAATCAGCAGCAGCTACACTGTCCCTCCTCTCACTAAGAATGCAGCTTCCGAATGAATCTAAAATGGATGCTGTCGAGGGGCGGGGCCTGACTGCCAAGCTGAATGGCAGCACTTGGAGCGAGCTCCACAGACAATCGCTGAAATAATGTACTAAACGGGTGTTAAACTGGGATAACCCCAAACCTATGACAGCAGAGACGACCCTGTATACCTTGGGGACACATATCGGTGTGCTCCAGAGAAGGATTGGCAATCTACACCCCAAAACCTCTTTGCGGCCTACCTGTGAGTACCGACGGGGGACGCGGACGATTCCCCGGCGGACAGCTCTGATGGAGCAGCTAGAGGCGGAAGGGAACCCCCTCCTCCCCCTGCCGGTGAGGGATATCCCGACACTCACCCACTGCCTTCTGCCTTGCAGCGGTGGGGCAACCCAACAACGTGTAGCCCACCATGCTGCCTCAGTAAAGATGGCGGACACCGCGCAGGCCTACAACACACGAGGCCCACTAGAGCCACTCGAGGTCCGAATCGACAGGCTGTTCATGGCATTCTGGAAAAAGCTTGAAAGTAAACCGAGCCTGCCTGGGGACAAACCGAGATCAGCACACCAGCAAGTCAACTCACCTCAAGCTCCCAGCTCCTCACCAAGCTTGAACCACCGAAAGGCTTATGCACAACCCCATGAGATGCGGTGGAGACCAGCGACAGCTAAGGCGCACCGGCCACACAAACGGAGGAGAAAGGGCCACGACCGTAAAAACAGGCCTGGTGGAGCTCACTGCCACCCCCTAGACGGGAGCTGCAGAAGAACAGTGGGTACACGACAGCGCGGCAACGTGGAGCAGATACGGGAACAGACCAACGACGGGAGGCGCAACTCTCAGCCGCAAAGCAGCCTGAATCACACATGCATAACCTACCTCCCGGTGGCTTCGCTTCCCAGAAATGCTCAGTGGACTTGCCAACCCTGGGAATTGGCTGAATAGACAGTGGACCCGCAGTTCGGCAAGTGGCAGTTGCTGAGGGAGACAGAGGTCACACAGAACTGAGCCCACTGTGCAACGCTTAATGTCTTTTTCGCTGTGGACTTATACCCTACTCTCTACAGAGCAGCAACAGGTTACACTGTAAGCCCCAGGATAATGCTCTCTACCGCTCAGAACAATGACTAGCCATAGCATGCATATCAATAGTGAGTCTAGACAAAGCTTAATATATAAACCTCTTCACCCACTCAATAGACATCTGAGAAAGCTTTTCTTCTCACTTTTATTTTCATTATATTTTAGTTACTCATAGCAGCAGTGGAGCAAGCAATACCATATCTTAACCACAGGCAACTAGCTTGTTAACCATAGTTCACATAGCAACTGCTTCTTCATAGCAACTGTCTCTTTATGCATGCCATACCCGCTGCATTACTACCTTAAAACATGTGCAGAATCTACTAAATGCTTTCAGATGGTATGTCTATTACACATTCACACTTGAATTGACGCATTTAAGTTACACCACCTTAGCTTGATAACTTAGACACATATAAATATACCTGTTTTAACAACTCAATCGTTTAAGCTTGTTTATCAAGCTTTAGCACTGTTATGCATTATACGATGCCTCATAGCCTAAATACTCATAGCATAACGTTTCTATGCATTATTTCATAACTAGATAATGCTATGCCGCAAAACGTGTTCACACTATCTTGTCTTTAGCATAGATGAACTAGCGAGATAACGCAGCTAGCATCTTTATTTTATTTTATCCTACTCTTACAAACTAACTGTTTAGCTAAGCATGTAAAATATAAAAATGTGCGAATCATCATGCCACTGTTTATCTTTTAATAAACTTGTAATACGCGGTTGTGGTGTCCGTTGAAATCTTGTAACCATCTGCACAACCAAAAATAAAGAATAAAAAAAATTTTTAAAAAATGGATGCTGTCCAGGAGGTGGGAGGGTCTGGGAGGGAGGGTATGCTGCTGATTGGCTGGAGTGTGTCTGCTGACTGTGAGGTACAGGGTCAAAGTTTACTCAATGATAACGAATAGGGGCAGACCGAACATCGCATATGTTCGCCCGCCGTGGCGAATGCGAACAAGCTATGTTCGCCAGGAACTATTCGCCAGCGAACTATTCAGGACATCTCTAATCTATATATTAATTATTTTTTTTTAATTATTTTTTTATTTTATTTTTTAATGTATTTACCCATTTTTGTTATATTATATATAAATATATATATATATATATATATATAACAATAATTATATATATATTTAATCAGTATCAGTCTACGTGTATATATATACTTAGATCATGATCTAAGTATATATATATATATATATATATATATATTTTTTTTTTTTTTACACTTATTTAATGTATTTTATTTTATTTCCAGCCAGCAGAGGGACTGACTGTCATTACAGTTAGTCCCCCTGCTGGCAATGCCTCAGCCAGCTAACCCGGCCATGTGATTGCGAGGTCCTCACAAGGACCTCACTCTCACATGGCCGGGAAGGGCTTCAGGACGTCGGATGTGCCGCGGGAGGCTCCCTGGAGTCCCCCCAACTGCGATCGCCGGCGTGGGATCGCTGGCGACCGGGTAAGTAAAAGAAAACCGGAGGGCGTACTCTTACGCCCTGCGGCGTTTAGAGCCGCTTAGAATAGGGCGTAATAGTATGCCCTCTGGTTTTAAGGGGTTAAATAATGAAAAAAAGAATAATAAAAATAAAATGTAAAAATAATAAATAAACAAGACATACCAAAGCCAATATTGATTATTGATGTTATATATTATATATTTCTTACCTGTTCTATGTTAAATTGTGTATATATATATGTTATGTATTAATACTGTTTTGTATTTTATTGGACTTTATTGAATCAATAAGAAAAACCTCAATGTATCCTTCCAGGTAAAATATTTTATAAATAAATAAATATTGACAAAGTAACATGCAAATAAATCTAAGCTTTCTTAAAAAATCATAGAACAATGTCTCAATGTGGATGAAAAATATGTTATCACATCAAATATCATCACAAGCAACATAAAAAAAAGTAAAATCTGAGTATATAAAATTAGATATTTATTACATTCAACTTTCAGCCGTAGAGGAGCCCTGGTCCGTGAATTAAAGATACAGAATATCTCCCACTTTGACAGAATGTGTTTGGAGGTCACAAGCTCTAATGGGGGTCTGCACTCTCTCAATCCCTTAATAACAAAAAGGGACAATGTACCTGATCCACAGAAGGACTACTGACTGCAGTCTTAATTTGTGATACAACTGTGTTTTGACTTTCTCAAGGGGATTTTCTTTACAATTAATTCAAACAATGAATTCACATCTACATATGCAGCTTGTGTCTCATGGCTTAAATTTCACATTTCAGTTTTAAATTCACTACATGAATAAACTCTATAGGTATAGGATGTGCCCATTTTCATAATTTTTTTGTACATATACAAATATAATAATATATAAAATATATGAGTGACTGATCAGAGATACATAATGAATTACAATAGTTTCCTCATTAATCTAATCCCCTAAAGACCTATATTTTAGATAAACACAACCAGAAACAGAATGTATTTTTTTTAAAGTCATATCTTGGCCATGAACCAGTGGGGATTATTGCCTTTGTCGTCATATCTGCTGGGACACTAACGTAACCCCTTTGATAACAATAAAAATATCTAGAGACATTGTGTGTCATAGAATTAATAGTCATCTCTTCTTGTGCTGTCTGAACAGACCAGATTACCGATGAATAGCAATATCATGTTTTATCCGATAATTGAAAAGACCAGTGCCCGAGAAAAATGTAAACATGCCAAGCTTGTTTGGGTGCATCAAAATAGAAGGGAAAGGTAAGCAGACGCTAACAGAGCTACTGGACTGAACTGCAACAGGCAGCATCACAACCCCAGTGGAGCTCCTTCGTCTGTAGCCAATACTCTGTAGAACTACAGAAAATGATGGAGGTTGTGCAAAGAGTCAGATTTCCAAAGGTCTCAGTATTAATGCCAACATGTGGACATTTTTTTTTAAATAAAAACCTGATAGTGACGCATGTACAAATAGTGGGCATGTACATACAAATAAAGTAATACACTCGCATTTATTATTATTATATTTATATAGCGCCAACAAATTCCGTAGCGCTTTACAGTGGGTGGACTAACAAACATGTAATTGTAACCAGACAAGCTTGACACACAGAAACAGAGGGGTTGAGAGCCCTGCTCAATTAGCTTACATGGTAGAGGGAGTGGGCTAAAGTAACCAGTGGTCAAGTCCTGGGGAAAAAAGTGTGGGAACTCACCCCCAACCCCCCCCCCCCCCCGCACCCCACAGAAAAAAATCAAAACACTTGTATGCATATATAAACGCGTGCACACACACATTCAGACACACACATACACTCACAGACACACACATACACTCAGACACTCACAGACGCACAAACATACTCAGACACTCAAACAATGGTGTATTTTAATTTTGTGCTGCCCTAGGCATGACTATACCTGAGAACCCCCCTAATCTAAATTTACCACCCCTTCCTGTCAAGGGCACAGTGCTACCTGATTAAGAGCCCACCCCTTCCTCTTTAGACTCCACCTTTTTCTTGCTCCTTTTAAATAAATACTATAGTGCCAGGAAAACAAAGCTGTTTTCCTGGCACTATAATTCCCGATAGTGCCCCCCTCCCTCATGTCATCCCCTCCCCCACTTGACACTGAAGGGGTTAAAATCCTATGGTTATTTAGCAGATGCTGGATGTCGTCATGCACAGTGTGAGGACTTCCAGCATCAGTTAGGCTACTTTTGATCACCTAACCACCTGAAAGCTGTCTAGTAGACAGCCACTAGAGGTGGAGTTACCCCTCAAGGTAATTATTGCAGTTTATGAGAAACTGCAATAATTACACTTGCAGGTTTAAGGGGACTGGGACACTGCACCCAGACCACTTCAATGAGCTGAAGTTGTCTGGGTGCCTATAGTGTCCCTTTAAACACACTCTCTGACAGACACCCACACTGGCAGATACACACTGACAGTAACCCACACACTCAATGACAAACACACAGATGTCACTGACTTGACACACACACATTCACTGACACAGACTCATTCATTGACAGAGAGACACACACAAACACAATGACAGACACACACTAATAGTCACACACACACTAAATGACAAACAGGCTCTCACTGACTTGACAGACACTTACAAACATACACTAACAGAAGCACATACATGCAAACATACACATGCATACACTAACAGAAGCACATACACTCATACACACACACATGCATACACTAACAGAAGCACATACACTAATACACACACATGTGCATACACTAACAGAAGCACATACACACAAACATACACATGCATACACTAACAGAAGCACATACACTCATACACACACACGTGATTCATACACACACTCACGTGCATACTCTAACAGAAGCACATACACTCATACACACATGTACATACGCTAACAGACGTAAATACACTCATACACACACACTGACACAAACACACACATACACTAACAGACATAAACTAACAGACATACACACATATACATAGACTAACAGACATACACACACACATACACTAACAGACGTACACACACACTAACAGACATACACACACAGACATACATATATACAAATTATTAATATTATTAGAATTAACATTTCCCACCCACCCAACCTCCCTACCTTTTAGGAAAGCTGGCATGGATGGGTCTCTAGGGTCCAGTGGGGCTGCAGTGAGGTGGGCGGCTCTCTCCCTGTCACACGCGGCTCCCTGTGTCGTCTCTGCTCCCTTTTGCCGCGCGGGTTGTCTGCTGATGCTGGGAGCCGGAATATGACGTTATATTCCGGCTCCCTGCATCAGAAAACGGTGCGACGAGAGGGGGCAGAGAGGACACAGCTCCCTTGCCGCGTGTGACAAGGAGAAAGCCGCCCGCCATTAACGGGGAGGTAGACAGAAACGGGAATAGCCACACTTGAGGGAGGAAAGACCAGAAGTTCTGTTTTGGACAAGTTGAGCTTAAGGAAGTGGGCAGCCATCCAGTTAGAAATAGCAGAGAGGCAGTCAGAGACACTAGTCAAGAGAGACGGGGAGAGATCAGGGGAGGACATATAGATTTACATGTCATCTGCATAGAAGTGATATTGGAAGCTAAAGGACTTGATGAGTTTACCAAGGGAGGCAGTATAGATTGAGAACAGTAGGGGACCAAAGAGGTTGTGAGGAAGAGGCACAGCCAAGGCCGTCTTTAACGCGGGGCAAACGGGGCAGCTGCCCCGGGCCCAGTTTCTCTTGGGGGGCCCGAGGCACCTGCCCCGTGGGCCCCGCTGCCCTCATAAATTTATTTTCCCCCCGTCCTCTGAGTCCCACCGGGTGGCCCATGCACTTAGGGCTACCCGGAGGGCTTGTATCAGCAGGGGCCCGGCCGTGCGCTGTTTCCCTTTAACACCGCGACCGGGCCCCTTGCTGTCCGGCAGCCGGCTGGGAGGAAGTGACAGCCGCAAGTCACTTCCTCCCATAAAGAGAGGAGCTGCATGGAAGGTGGCAGGATGAGTCGCGAGGGAGAGAGGACGAGGCTGCAGTGAGGATGGGGAATCCTCACTCCCATCATCCTCAGGCACCACACTGGACCCCAGGGAATCCACCCTCAAGCAAAAGGTAGGAAACTGGAGGGTGGGTTTAAAAATGTACATTTTACATGTGTGTCAGTATGTCTGTGTGTCAGTATGTCTGTGTGTGTGTCAGTATGTCTGTTTGTCTGTGTGTCAATATATATGTGTGTGTGTCAGTATGTCTGTTTGTCTGTGTGTCAATATATCTGTCTGTGTGTCAGTATGTCTGTGTGTCAGTATGTCTGTTTGTCTGTGTGTCAATATATCTGTGTGTGTGTCTGTATATGTCTGTTTGTCTGTGTGTCAGTATGTCTGTTTGTCTGTTTGTCAGTATGTCTGTTTGTCTGTGTGTCTGTGTGTCAATATATCTGTGTGTGTCAGTAGGTCTGTCTGTGTGTCAATATATCTGTGTGTGTGTCAGTATGTTTATGTGTGTGTGTCAGTATGTCTGTCAGTGCATGTGCAGGCATGTGTCAGTCTCTGTGTGTGTCTGTGTGTCTGTCAGTATATCAGTCTGTGTGTGTCAGTATATGTGCCTGTATGTGTGTTAGTATTTCTCAGTGTATGTGGGTGTCAGTGTGTCTGTCAGTGTGTGTGTGTGTGTGTGTGTCAGTATCTCGGTCAGTGTATGTGCCTGTGTGTGGGTGTCAGTATTTCTGTCAGTGTATGTGTGTCAGTATGTTGATCAGTGTGTGTGTCAGTATGTCTGTGCCTGTGTGCCAGTATGTCTGTATATGAGCCTGTGTGTGTCTGTCAGTACGTCTACCAGTGTATGTGTCTGTGTGTGTCAATATATGTACCTGTGTGTCAGTATGTCTGTCAGTGTATGTGCCTGCTTATCTGTATGTAGTCAGTGTATGTATCTGTGTATCTGCTTGTGTGTCAGAGTATGTACCTGTGCATCTGAGCCGCAACTTTAAATACAACTACACCCTCCATTCAAACTTCAACACTACATACAAACACACTCCTACATTCAAAAACAAACACTACACATAAATGCACACTTGCATTCAAACTCCAGTATCACATACAAACACATTCACACAAACATACTTCATACAAATACATGCTTACATTCAAACACACAAAACAGTGCTAAATACAACCCTGCAAGCATGGGAAATTGGTAGAGCCCCAGCTGTCAAAGCATTGTTGTAGTTGCACAACAGATGGGGTTCTACCTTTAGTCCAATCTTGCAATTGGGTGTCCCAATAAAATTCATTCTGTTTTAGTGCCGCCACTGCATTGGGATGGATGCCGTGATTGCATACCAGGGAGTGAGGGGCGACGGCGGCAGGGCCCAGGGGGCCCAAGCAAACACTTGCCCAGGGTCCAGTCGTTATTAAAGACGGCCCTGGGCACAGCCAGAAAAATAAATGCTAAAAGAGAGCTGGGTGAGGTAGGAGGAGTACCAGGAGAGAGCAATATCTCGTAGACCGAGATTACGGAAGATGAGAAGAAGCTGTTGATGATCAACAGTATCAAAATCAGCGGAAAGGTCAAGGAGAATTAGGATAGAGTTGTAACCATGAGATTTTACAGCGAGTAGATAGTTTAATACTTTGGTCAGAGCCATTTCCACAGAGTGCTGAGCGCGTAAACCAGACTGAAGTTGGTCGAGCAGAGAATTGGACTCGAGGAAATCTGTCAATCTCACATACACAAGTCTTTCAAGGATCTTGGATGCAAAAGTCAGTAGCGAGATAGGGTGATAGTTGGATAGGGAGTTAGGTTCAAGGTTGGGCTTTTTTAGAATCAGGGTTACAGTTGCATGTTTGAAGGGTAATGGAAATATGCCACAGGAGAGGGAGAATTTTAGTGAGAGGCAAAGCAAGAGAAGGAGACGAAGTACAGATGAGATGCGAGGGAATAGGATCAAGGGAGCAGGTGGTGGGGCGGGAGGACCAGAGCAGATAAGAAACCTCTTCCGCTGTAGCGGGTATGAATAAGCATAGAACAGCAGAGTGAGTGAGGTTGGGGGAAGTATTGTAAGTGGAAGGAGAGAGATGAGAGATCTCTTCCCTGATTGTAGCGATCTTGTTAGTGAAGTGAGTTGCAAAGTTTGTGGCGGTTAAGTAGGAGCAACAGGGCGAAGAAGTGTCATGTCCTACCTGCTGGCATTACCGCTACCCTGGTACTTCCGGGTAGACGGAGCTCCTCCACGCCCCCTTCTCTGACGCGATCTCCCCGCGCTACATAGGGAGACTGCGCCAGATTCAAAACGCTGGATTATTGAAAGGCTTCCCCCTCGAACCTCAAACACGGCTAGAATTATTCCACTTACTGTTACGTGTACCGGACCCGGACTGGAAATCGTTGACCCGCCTTCTCCTCACCCCGACCACGAATTGTATCACGGACTTGCTCTTACTTCCTAAGAAACTCTATCTTTCTGGAGAAAACACTAAAAACAAGCCTGGAACTATCTCCTACTAAATGGCTAAGTATTACTCTTAGTTCATTTTGGATTCTGCCTGCTTGCAAATCTGCTTAACTCTCTATTGCTACAAACTAACAATAACTCTTGTAACCTATTAAAACTAGTATTGCTCTGAATAGCTAGTCTCTTCCATGGACTAATTATATGCCTTTCGCTACGCTTTTGCAAATCTGCTGCTGCTTGCTCCGTTTAACCGATTAACAACATCCAAATGTACTACTTAGTACATTCTCTCCAATTTAATTCATTAAATAAAACCTCCATCAGCTATCTGCAGTTGTGTTCCATATATTAATCCAAGTATTCATTACAAGAAGAGAGTTCAAAGTGTGGAATAGTTGTTTGGGTTCACGGGAGAGTGTTGTTATGAGAGTATTGAAGTAATTTACTTTGCAGAGGAAAGAGCCAAGTTGTAAGAGCGCAGCATAAATTAATAGTGGAGAAAGTCAGATGCGGAGTGAGACTTCCTCCAGCAGTGTTCTGCAATTCTGGAGCATTTTTGGAGGTATCGAGTCAGCTTGGCGTGCCAAGGTTGTAGTTGGGGGCACTTGCTGCGTTTAAGTGTAGGAGGTGCCATGATGTCTAATTGAGAGGAGAGGGTGGAATTTTAATAGGAGATTGCAGAACTAGGGCAGGTGAGGTTTGAGATGGGTAAAAGAAGAGTTTGGAGGTTAGTGAAGAAGTTCTCTAGGTCAAGACATAGGAATTTTCTGTGATATTGATGTGCAGAGGGTGGTGTCAGTTGTGTCCTGGGTGTGCTGATGTAAAAAGTTAGCAGATGGTGGTCAGGTAGAGGAAAAGGAATATTGGAGAGATTAGAGGTGGTACAGAGGTTGGTGAAGGCAAGATCAAGAGTGTTTACCACTTTATGGGTTGCTGAATTAGACCATTGCATGAAGCCAAAGGAGGAGGTTACAGAGAGCAGACGAGAGGCATCACTGCAGTTGGGGTTGTTGATTAGGATATTGAAATCCCCAAGTATAAGGGAAATAGCTAAGCAAAGCTCTCTTGAATCAGTTTAGGCGATATGATCCCCACTTGTGGATATATGAGAATGGTTCCTTATTCTGTATGGGTCTTCAGTTGTATATGAGATAAAAAAAAAAGGAGACAATATGTGGACATGCACTCACATTAAACAGAGCTTTAGGTAGCTCACTTGAAGTAGCATGGAGAGGAGAGGAACAATCCACAAACAAGGATATAAAGTACTCAATTTGCTCTGCATGTTCATGCAAAATAATGCATGGAATATACTGCACGCTGTAAGAATCTGTAAAATAAATCAGTCCTACGTACAGAAATTGGAGCAATACAATGCTTTCTCTAAATCCACATAGGTGGTTTGTTACCTCCCAAGGAAAATGGGAGAGTCTTCTTCTAACAAAGACCAAATATACAAATTAATACAATCCAATAAAACAAAAATACAATGGTTAGGTTACCATTCATGCATTTTGCCTAGTGGCTTTTTCCAAATTTTCTTTAGTCCCATCCTTTTTTAAGTCCACTGCAAAGTTGAAGTTTCCCAGGTCAACAACATCACAGTCACATTACACTAATGTCTGGAACGTCATAGTCACATGGATCCACATAAAAACAATGCAATGTTAATATACCTTCATATATGGAGAACATTTGGTAAACCTAAACGTTATCTAAAAAGCTAAAAAAAAAAAACACTTGCTAGTGCTCAAAATAAAGATAGTATCTCTCTCGATAGACAGACAGACAGACAGAGTGGCTATTTTATTAGATGCAGCTGGAACTCTTCTTAAAATGAATCAAGTGGAATCAAGCGTCAGCTGGTTTAATGCATTGCAGATTTTTAATTTATTTTATACAATAAAGTATTTTTGGCCACCTTCTATCCTGTATAGCTATACATTTCATTACTTTATACTTTTATTTGTTTATTTTACCTGGCATCCTGACTATTAACTGAGGAGACTGGACAAAGCACCCTAGGTTGGACTTTACCACCTATGCTTCATATTTTGAGCGGTCCATCTGTTCCACAAATTGTAAGTAGGGTTTTTACCTTTATATTTACACCTATACTTACCTATGGAGAGAACTATTGTGTTTCTTTTCTCTTTTCGATGGTTTATACAACTAGACTTTGCTGCAGACGGGCAAGTACATTTCAGCTGTATAACCTACAAGTGGGGTTCTATTCCACTGTGTGCTGTCTATACTAGAGCTAGTCCAAGCTCTAGAAAACGTGAGTTGGCAATCACATACTGCTGTGCCCCATCTTAATTGGCATATTTCTCTGTGATTCTGCTTGCTTTTACATGTTTACTGTCAGGAATTGAGTTACCCTAACACGCAAACCTAAAGGTAACAGTAAAGGTACTTGTACCGGTCCTTAGAGTCCTTAGAGTGTCCGGGTAAGTGCCTGAAACAGATTTAATAAATGTCTGCAATCAAACACAGTATAAATGAGAGACAGGCAGGATTACAGAAATACACAGAATCGATAGGCCAAGATCAGGATAAAAAAGAGCAAGAATCGTCAAACAAGCCAAGGTCAGAAAACAGGAAATCCAATACACTGGATAAACACACTCTCAGGTAACAAAAACCACGACAGGGTAAGAAAACAAGGACAACCAGGAAGTATATATACCCTATACTGGGTAGTAATTGGTCACAGAGGACCGCGATGTCACAAATCTGTACACATCATCAAAAAGCGACACATGGGCTGACACTATAAAAGGAGACTAATGGGAGTGGTCCACATTATTCATGATTTCATAATAAGGCACCAGGAAGTTAGGGATAAATGTGTGTGCATCAGCATTCAGAAAATACATAATTTCTGTGATCGCACGGTGCCGCAAGGGACAGGTATCGTGACACATACCATGATATGAGGTGTCACCTGGTTCCACTAACAAGGAAAGAACACATTCTATGGGCTTATTGTCACTCTTGCTAATTTGCTCTGCGTTGTTTTATTATTGTTTGACTTACAAATATTTCTTGTGACTATTTTTCATTTTAACTCATTTTAACTGTGTTGGTGCTACCTGTTATTTGTTTTTTATGCTATTTTTAAGGGGTTTGAGGGAATCCCATATTTTCAGGAGAGCTGCCTAATTTTTTATCTTGGTTGAGTTATCTAGCACGTATCCACTCTGTTTTGATTCTAATGAAATTCCTCATAGCCTAATTATATACCTGGAAGATTAAATAGTATATCAATTTGGTTTATACAGTAATTGTATTATTCACACTGGACCAATATGTTTATTACTTTGTACATGTAAAGTGATTTCCAATTAATATTGCAATTTGGATACTTAACCCATTCCCTCCAAACAACATGTATAATTCTGTTTACTCATGTTTTGAATTATAGTACATTGCCAAATTAAATTAAATATTGAAGTGGCTCTGTCACCCTCAGGGGCATATTTTGAAAAGATTCCTGAAAGATATCTCCACTTGGTGATAATCTAAGACTTGTTATAGAAGTATTGTGTGGCAGGAGGCATGCACGGCAATCAATACATGATGCAAGGGTACTTCTCATATGAAACATTGAAACCAATGTTTCTCTATGAGAAGCCATTTAACCATATCGGAGGATGCTCCTACTCGGTTCTTGCACTCTGACTGTATCCTAAGTTGTGTGATTATTTTGGTTAAATCCAGCTAGTTCCCATGTATTCCATTCTTTGTTATATTTGATCTAACTTGCTATTCTGATTTTGAATATTTCTGGTACCCTAGACCAGGCTTCCTCAAACTCCGGCCCTCCAGATGTTGCTGAACTACAACTCCCATGATTCTCAGCCTATCTATTTCATTCATAGAATCATGGGAGTTGTAGTTCAGCAACATCTGGAGGGCCGGAGTTTGAGGAAGCCTGCCCTAGACCATAGCTTCCTCCTTACTGCTTTCAATGTCCTCTTGGTTTCTCTATGTTAAAGTTTGAAAAAGACCTTTACGGTCGAAACGTTGCGTTGCATTTTGTTGCAGTGAAACTGCTTGCGGCATGAATTCGGGGTGCCTGTGATTCTTTCTTCCTTTTTCTCTATGTTAAATGGACATTTCAGCCCCCTAAAGCATGTTAGTTTGCTGAAATGCTTTAAATGTGAAAAGTGTGTCCTAGTATATATGATGAGAAAAGTGCAGATGTGGATAGAAACGTACACTTTTATTAATTAACCTGGCTACATCCCCTGGCTGTCAATCAGACAACAATTCCTGTTACTTCCTGGTTTGGTTAGTTCAAGAGGCAGCAATTGCCCAGAGCACCTGCCTTGCAAAGACTTCTCACTGAGCTTTATTTGGGAAGTCTGTGACTAAACAGCGACAGAAAGTCTGGGCGGAGTTAGAAGGGGAAGGCTTGCAAAGGCTGCAGACAAAAGCACTACAGGTTTTGCAAGCTGTGTTTAGATTGTGCTCATATGCACAAAATGCATAATTAAATGCACGCAAGTTTTTATTTGGGGTTTATCTACAAAATAGTGATTTTTCGTTATATTGTATTTAGGCAATGGAGTGTCCCTTTAAGTAGGATCCCTTTTCATATTGATAGGATACAGACATCAAAGAACTACTTCTGGAATACAATGTATACATTGCAGGCTGTGAAAGTGTTAACAATTGATCAATACAGGTATGGTTACCAATGCAATATGCAGCTCAAATGTTAAAAAAAAAATAACAATAAAAATGTTGTACATATAAAATAAAACTGTGTTTACACCTTTTTTAGGTGACTCACATTGCTACAAATGCTTATATAACCAAATATTATCAAGGTCAACATTTCATACAAACGAAAAATTAGGCTAATTTGTTCATCCTCTCATAATCTCCACTGCCCTACTTAGCTTTTCTTCGCCATAGATACAAACATGCCACAGTGCTCCTGGGCATCAACATGATGTATATTGTCAAAGTCAGCTGTATTGATGTTGAGCATTCAGTAATTTAACATTCTGATGTCCCTTGTTCAACTATATATATATATATACCTGTAATATGTGTGTTATGTATATATAATTATATCAAGCTCCCTTTTAATCTCGATCATACCAGGACACATATGTCACAGTTCTGCCCTGAGATTAGGGTTCTCCCCATGCACATGGACAAAATGTGTATAATTGTTCCGTTCGTTATGGAAAATAATTGCACAGATGATGTTGCCACTGTGCACCATAGGGTTTACAAATGTGACCTAGGAAATGTTTTTATAGTATGCAATCAAGAGGTATTGGTGTGATTGTATACTGCTGGACACTTAATCTCTAGAGAGAACCAGGGCGACACATAAATCGCAGCCTGCCTGAAATTAAAGGGAGTCAGTCCGCTGATATTTGCAGCTACCACCCTTAATTGCTCCCCTCACTCCTCTCTCTCTCTCTCTGGGTGAAGGACAAGTGAGGGAGAGAGACACTTTATCATACCCCCCAACACTGGTGTCCCGTGAAGCTGGATGCTGGTGGACAGGGAAAAAGAGGATGGCAAATTGTGTCATTTGTACTGCCCAAAGGGGGCATACCTGAATAAAGTGTCTCTTTGCCTCCACAACCCCATCCATCTCCTCCCAGCCATGAAAGTGTTAATTAACCATTTAAACAATTACTGACTCCAGCACTGAGGTCCCTCTTCCGTCGTTAGCCGATGGGGATCCTAATTCTCATGTGGCCTTCTCCATAGGAAAACATTGACTCAATGCTTTTCTATGGGAATTTAGAGGTCGCTGGACAACCTCATGAACAGTTAAACTCTGTGAAACAGCAGGAAGCGCCTCTAGTGGCTATCTGGTAGATAGTCACTAGAGGCAGTCTTAATCCTGCAATGTTTTACAGGGGCACTGCACCCAGTCCACTTCAAACATTTCAAAAACAAACACAAACAGAATTATGTACCTGGAAAAAAAACAATATAAAGAAATGGGAGTGCCAGCAAAGTATATATTGATACATTTCTTTAGCTGGGACACTTAATATTTATATATATATATATTTCAAGGAAACTGAGTTTAAGTATATATTCCCAATCTTCAGTGAAATTCAGTTACCAAGTCCTGTCAAGTTACAGCCAAAATCAGTTCATTGTTCACTTACGCAAATGTTTCATCTGACTATCAACTGGTAAATTACTTTCATGCACCTCAATGAATAATCCGCTAAATATCAGCACTCAGCAACATCATCAACATTACATCATCCATGTAAGCTGAGAGTTAACCTTGGCACCTCAAATTTTCCTGAACTACGTTTCCAGAAAAGCCATGCCAGCTTTAAAGGGACACTCTAACTTTGGGAATACAAACATGTCCCACGTCACGCTTGGTCTTACTGCGGCAATCTCTCCTCTCCTGGCTGAGATCATCATTACAAATGATCTCAGCCAATCCAATGCTTTTCCACAGGGAAGCACTGGGAGGGGGGGCTAGTGTGCATGTGCGTCAATTGCTAAGGGGTGCCAATCAGCATCTCCTCATAGAGATTCATTGGATCAGGGCATCTCTATAGGGATTGTTCTGCAAAAGGGTCACAGCACCCAGACTACTTCAATGAGCTGAAGTGGTCTGGGTGCCTACAGTGTCCCTTTAAATGAAAATTAGTGTTAGGAATAAAAAAACTGAATTCCTAATACTGTTCTGTCCCTGAACCTATCTATAGTAGCACTCTACTACCCCCATTTGCCAAACTAATACAATTATAGTTTTACTTACACTTTTACAATGCAGATGTTCCCGTGACACTGCTAACCTCACTTCATGACCTCCTCTGGCGATGGTACAATCCAATTCTCCACATAAAGAACGATTGCATTCATATGGATTTCAGAGTGAAGTGACCACATTTTACTGGGTGAGTGCAGTGGAAGCTCCTCTAGTGGCAAACAGGAAGACAGCCACTAAAGGTCGAGTTAACCTTGCAATGTAAACATTGCAGTTTCTTTAAAAAAAAAAAAAAAAAAAATGTTTTACATTGCAGAGTAAAAAGTACAGGGGCACTGCACCCAGACCACTTCATTTACATGAAGTGGACTCGGTGAAGTTAGTATCCCTTTAAAACATGGTTACACGTTTTTGCCAAGGAACATGGGGATCTATTCATTAAACGATGACATGACAAAAAACTTGCACATTTTTAACCCAACCTAACCAATATAAAAATGTGGGCTGTAAACTACCAAGCACACTTGGCTGAACAAATTGACACAGTGTAAAGTTTACATTGTAGCTGGAACCTTAAAATTACAACCTTTTAAAGTAGCACATCTACAGGAGTCCTCGAAATGGCAAGACGCTCCTGGGAGATCTGTGATTGCACATGTACTGGCAGAAATAGTGATTACGGAATGCTATCAGACCAGAAGGACATCTTGATGATCCAGTGGACATCAAGGTCAGGGCAAGCAACAAAGAGTCATGCCCAGAGGAAAAGCTTAGTGGTCAGACAACCTGTAGTAATGGATATAGCACACGACAATCCACCTTGGGGCCTATTATAGAACTCCCATTATCATTGTAATAGTTCCTCTAATTATTTCCAATCATTTATTACTTCAACAACAGCTGGGTTAGCTGGTTAGAGCAGTGGTACTGTCAGATCTATGAAACTCAGTTTCAAACCCCAGTCAGACCACTTTGGGCAAGATAGCCAGCAATATATATCTGCCCTCCTCATAGATATAAGCTTGTTTGAGCAGGTCTTTTTTTAATTATATTGAGGAATATGTTGGCTCTATAAAGATGATAATAATTATATAATGTGTTGCTTATTACACCACTATTCCTTCTCTTTGTCATAGTTTTCTCATATTCCAAACACGATTTTAAAAAAAAGTCAAATTTCATGAAGATCAACAATCTTGGCTAATAACTTGTATGGAAAAGAAGCATAAAGATTATTTCAATATGGTCTTTTAATGCATATATCTATCAAGACAGTCTTAATGTTTCCATTTTTTAATAGACAGATTCAAAATCCTGGCTGAGTGTTGGTGAAACGTGGTGCCTTGGTTGTTTAGTCCTCCACTAAAAACATATTAATTGACAGGCCTTTGAGGGTTGTTTTTTGAGCCGTGTATTGAGATTTTCCTCGTACGGCTCCATCTAGACATATGCCGTCGCAGGACATGTACTGTTCACGCTGACAATGATAGTCTATTCTGGCTCTGCAGCTTATTATTGTCTAGATATTTTCTGCAGTATATTTGAAAAGCTCTCTCCTTAGTTTTGTACTTCAGAAGGTTATTTTGACCAAATAACTTACACTGTTCTCAAGGGCAACACATTTCGCTTTACACTGCAAAAACGTCTTATCTTATTATTGTGCTATATTGTATGATATTCTGCAGTCTGCTTGTCCTCTTTTTATAAATCTAATAATAGAATTTAACTTGCTCCTCGCAAGGGGTAGGAAGATGAGAACGGCTCCCATATGATTACTTTTGAAAGATTGCATATCCAAAAGGTGGGCAAAAATGGGTGTGCATTTTGTTTAATATTCCTCCATAGGAATTTTGACAATTTGTATATATTCTGACATTATACCCAGGACTAACTTACTGCTACTGCATCTTCCGAACAGAGCTTCCAAACTAAGATTGGTACCAGATAACAGGATGTGATAGAATTCCTGCAACAGAACCAACATGGTATAAACAGAAGTGGTCAAGCCAGAATTTGTTACATGACTTCACATGTAATTTCACTGTATTTACATTATTTTTATTTTCACGATTATGCCATTTCTTAAAGGAAGCTCAATAAAATTATGAGGGCAGAAGTATGTACTGTTTCTTTCAAGGGATGGCCAGTGATAGGCTGAGAGCATCAGAAGAGGTAAGGAGTCAGCAGTGATGAGTGATGTTGGGTGCTTGAGGACCAAATTAGGGGCCAACCCATTGGAAAATGGTTTAGCCCCTGAAGGTAAGATGGTGCCCAGGAAATGCTGGCACCATAACAACTTAATTGACCTGTAATTATTATATTAGTGGGAGTGTTCCTTCAAAGAAAATCATATAGTGACTGCATTCATATATTTTTCTAAAACATTATGCTACAGAACAGACATGTATGTCACAAGTATGGTATAGTCCGCCACATGTTTCAGGATCCACGTGCCCGGGTAATGTTTTAGGAGTAAGAGAATGCATTCTCCTGTTGTATGTACACGTGTAAGTTCATATACCAGTTTATTTTTGTTCCATTCTGGATACCCTTTTGTTGCATCCTGCCTTGGTGCGTCATTCTGAAACCATTTTCTCCTAGAATTAGGCAAGTTGTGCCTTGCTGCGGTGTTAGAATTTCTGTGAGTGCGCATGCCCAATTGATGCAGAGTGAGGATAACAGGACCTTATTACCTCTAAGCCCATACCTTCCAGGGATCAATGCCCTTCATGGTTTCTGACCCCTAAGCTCATTGCTCTTATTTCGTTTTACTTTTCTGTCCCAGACACGGCTTGTTTCCTGACTTGTGATAGAATAATTTTTTTCCTGACCTGGCTGGCCTGTGTCCCTGACTCGTTTTTTTTCATACAGCCCTTGTATTGTGGCTTCCTGGTTTTCCTTAACCCAGACAGTTATTGACTTCAAGTAGTTTTAACCTGCCATTGTACAAAACACTGGTGAGACCGCACTTGGAGTATTGTACGCAGTACTGGAGACCGTATCTTCTGAAGGATATTGATACTTTGAGAGAGTTCAGAGAAGGGCTACTAAACTGGTTTGTGGATTGCAGGATAAAACTTACAAGTAGTGATGTCCCGAACGGTTCGCTGGCGAATAGTTCCTGGCGAACATAGCGTGTTCGCGTGTTGGCGAATAGTTCCTGGTGAACATATGCAATGTTTGTTCCACCCCCTATTCGTCATCATTGAGTAAACTTTGACCCTGTACCTCACAGTCAGCAGACACATTCCAGCCAATCAGCAGAAGGCCCTCCCTCCCAGACCCTCGCACCTCCTAGACAGCATACAATTTAGATTAATTCTGAAGCTGCACTCTTTTTATTTTGTGTTTGTGTTTATTATACATTATCCTCCATAGCCAGTAACCTGTGTTTATTATACATTAACCCCCATAGCCAGTAACCTGTGTTTATTATACATTATCCCACCATAGCCAGTAACCTGTGTTTAATATACATTATCCCTCATAGCCAGTAACCTGTGTTTATTATACATTATCCTCCATAGCCAGTAACCTGTGTTTATTATACATTAACCCCCATAGCCAGTAACCTGTGTTTATTATACATTATCCCACCATAGCCAGTAACCTGTGTTTAATATACATTATCCCCCATAGCCAGTAACCTGTGTTTATTATACATTATCCTCCCATAGCCAGTAACCTGTGTTTATTATACATTATCCTCCCCATAGCCAGTAACCTGTGTTTATTATACATTATCCCCCCCATAGCCAGTAACCTGTGCTTATGATACATTATCTCCCCCATAGCCAGTAACCTGTGCTTATTATACATTATCCCCCTATAGCCAGTAACCTGTGTTTATTATACATTATCCTCCCATAGCCAGTAACCTGTGTTTATTATACATTACCCCCCCCATAGCCAGTAACCTGTGCTTATTATACATTATCCTCCCCATAGCCAATAACCTGTGCTTATTATACATTATCCCCCTATAGCCAGTAACCTGTGTTTATTATACATTATCCTCCCATAGCCAGTTACCTGTGTTTATTATACATTATCCCTCCCATAGCCAGTAACCTGTGTTTACTATACATTACCCCCCCCCCATAGCCAGTAACCTGTGTTTATTATACATTATCCTCCCATAGCCAGTAACCTGTGTTTATTATACATTATCCTCCCCATAGCCAGTAACCTGTGTTTATTATACATTATCCCCCCCATAGCCAGTAACCTGTGCTTATTATACATTATCTCCCCCATAGCCAGTAACCTGTGCTTATTATACATTATCCCCCTATAGCCAGTAACCTGTGTTTATTATACATTATCCTCCCATAGCCAGTAACCTGTGTTTATTATACATTACCCCCCCCCCATAGCCAGTAACCTGTGCTTATTATACATTATCCTCCCCATAGCCAATAACCTGTGCTTATTATACATTATCCCCCTATAGCCAGTAACCTGTGTTTATTATACATTATCCTCCCATAGCCAGTTACCTGTGTTTATTATACATTATCCCTCCCATAGCCAGTAACCTGTGTTTAAAAATACATTACCCCCCCCATAGCCAGTAACCTGTGTTTATTATACATTATCCTTCCATAGCCAGTAACCTGTGTTTAATATACATTATCCCCCCCCATAGCCAGTAACCTGTGCTTATTATACATTATCTCCCCCATAGCCAGTAACCGATGTTTATTATACATTATCCTCCCCATAGCCAATAACCTGTGCTTATTATACATTATCCTCCCATAGCCAGTAACCTGTGTTTATTATACATTATCCCCCCCATAGCCAGTAACCTGTGCTTATTATACATTATCTCCCCCATAGCCAGTAACCTGTGTTTATTATACATTATCCTCCCCATAGCCAGTAACCTGTGTTTAATATACATTATCCTCCCATAGCCAGTAACCTGTGTTTATTATACATGATCCTCCCATAGCCAGTAACCTGTGTTTATTATACATTATCCCCCCATAGCCAGTAACCTGTGTTTATTATACATTATCCTCCCATAGCCAGTAACCTGTGTTTATTATACATTATCCCCCCCCATAGCCAGTAACCTGTGTTTATTATACATTATCCTCCCATAGCCAGTTACCTGTGTTTATTATACATTATCCCTCCCATAGCCAGTAACCTGTGTTTATTATACATTATCCTCACCATAGCCAGTAACCTGTGTTTATTATACATTATCCCCCATAGTCATTTATCGTTGGACCTAGGCAGCATGATGTCTTAGGCCGGCCCAGAGAGCGAGTGAGTGAATAATATAATATATATGTTCAGAAAGATATTAGTAATATATGTAAATCGGGTTCATGCAAAGAGGGTGAAAAGGTATTAAAGAAAAACACACTTATTGCATCAAATTTACAAAGCCAAACTTTTAAAAGCTTTTCTCATTTCTTTCTCGGGATGAGGAATATATCGGTTGTAGACTGAGGATTTCCATCTGCCCAATCTTTTAATAATATGCACTGGAGTGTCAGTGTTGAAAGAGATCGAAGCTGCCCCTATTCTAAATGAAAGACCCGAGACATGGATACAACCCAATCTTAGGAGTAGTGTTCTGATGTTGAAGATGAATTTAGCCGTAGTCAGAGGGATTCAGTGCGAGTAATGGTGAAATGTGTGTGGCATGACTGAGTGTGGGTAAGTAAGAGTCAAGTATTTTAACTGGGCACTAGTTCTAGGTGGGATAAAGTGGTATAGCGGATGGATGAGTAGTTTGGTTCGTTTTAGAGGTTTGTAGAGAAAGTATATAGTGATCATGATTTTTAGCGATATCCAATATTTTTAAGGTGGTCTCAAACAAACATAAAATGCTATATAAAATTTGTGGGAATATCGAATAGTCGTGTACAGTAAATCAGAGAGGGCTCAGAATATCGAACCATCGATCGGTAACCTGGATGAAGTAGGGGGTCTATCTGTTTTATTAAATACGCGGTAATATGCTTTTAATGGTATAGGACGTTAGGAAAGGTGTGTGATTGGGATAAGTGGTTGTGGCTGTATTTACCTTATCCTGGGACCGACCTGGCTCCTAAGCTTGAGCCGCGCGTGGCTGGATCACTCCTGCCTCCACATAAGCCGCATGCGGCTTGATCTCCTCTTCTGACTTAGCCGCGTGCACTGACCGCAGTGATCGGTCACGTGGCCCGCCTGGCACTAGGAGCAGGGCTCGAGTCACGAGCTCGCTCTTAACCCCTTAAGGACACATGACATGTGTGACATGTCATGATTCCCTTTTATTCCAGAAGTTTGGTCCTTAAGGGGTTAAAGGGGCAGTGGGAGTCAAAAGTTGATTCAGGCTCCCATTGGCCCACGTCATTCCAGCACCCCCACACACGAATGTTTGGGGGCACAATAGCTTGCATTTAAAAAATAAAAAAACCTTTTTTGACTGTAATATAATAGCAGTCAGTTTCCTTCACACGTGTGCGTTTCAGGGCCTGCCAGGGCACAGTGTCACACCAGTGCAACTCATATCTGGTATAACAGTAGTGTACATTTAAAAAAAAAAATACAGGGGGCTTGTCGTCACCTTTTTGGGGACCCTTGGTGTTGTACGTGGCTGGGTGGAGGAAGAGACCTTCAATTACATCAGTGAGGACAAGGAACGGGACATGGCTAGCTTGGTATCCAACCTTGTGCAAATGGGGAGTTTGCGGTTGTGCAAATGGACTGTTTGCGGTGCGTTAAACGGGGAGTTTGGTCTGTCACTGTGAAGCGGGCGTAACCCTTACACTACCTGATCGATACAACATCATACCTGATGTTTTAAAGCAGGTTATTCCAAACAATTTAGGTATGTTAGGTGATTTATGCCCTTTATGGATTAAAACCAGACTCTGCATCAACTGTGCAATTTTCCATGGGAGTTTTGCCATGGATCCCCCTCTGGCATGCCACAGTCCAGGTGTTAGTCCCCTTGAAACAACTTTTCCATCACTATTGTGGCCAGAAAGAGTCCCTGTGGGTTTTAAAATTCGCCTGCCTATTGAAGTCTGTGGCGGTTCACCGGTTTTGCCCGTTCGCGACCATTTGCGGAAGTTCGCGTTCGCCGTTCGCGAACGGAAAATTTTATGTTCGCGACATCACTACTTACAAGGAAAGGTTAAAGGATCTTAACATGTATAGCCTGGAGGAAAGACGAGACAGGGGGGATATGATAGAAACATTTAAATACATAAAGGGAATCAACACAGTAAAGGAGGAGACTATATTTAAAATAAGAAAAACTACCACAACAAGAGGACATAGTCTTAAATTAGAGGGACAAAGGTTTAAAAATAATATCAGGAAGTATTACTTTACAGAGAGGGTAGTGGATGCATGGAATAGCCTTCCAGCTGAAGTGGTAGAGGTTAACACAGTAAAGGAGATTAAACATGTGGGATAGGCATAAGATAAGATAAGGCCAGGGACTAATGAAAGCATTTTAAAAAAAAATGGGCAGACTTGATGGTCCAAATGGTTATCTGCCGCCACATTCTATGTTTCTATGTTTCTATTTTGAGTTCTGCTATATGGTATTAACATTCATTGTTAGGCCCGGCCACTCTTTGGTCCGATAATACTCCTTACTATCATTTCCTGCTGTGCCTTTTGTTACGTAGCCAACATAAATCTTACTGAGGATCCCTTCAGGTTCATAACAACATGTTTAGTACACACGTGACCTTCATGCACTGGATTATTTGGTGAATCCATGAGGAACCAATGAGGATATGAAATGCGATTTGTCTGGGCTTCTGTGAGAGACTCTACACAGAAAACATTGATCTTGGCTTCTGAAATACATTTTAATTTGCATTGCTAATCTTGGGGAAAAATTGCAGTTAAAGCAGAAGAGAGTATTGAGATGCCATCTTCCTAATGCTGCACAGGATTCAGAGATCTTGGTTAATGAAGCAAGTGATAGTTTGTATCAATAATCCTGTAAATAAACCATCTTAAAGGGACACTACAAGCATTGTAACTCCTATACCATGCTGTATGGGTTATGATGCCAGGAGTGCCATGAACTAACCCAATGCATGCCTGCCAACATCCCGATTTCAGCGGGACAGTCACGATTTTCGTTTTCTGTCCCACCGTCATGATTTTATCCCCTAGAGTACTGCCTTAGAAGACACCAGGGAACTGTCCACAACTATGATAGCACGAGCGCATCGTTAGACGTTCTTATGGTATGTTTGGGGCACTAGGACCCTGCAGGAAGTACTGAAACAGTGCTCCCTGCAGAATCAGCCCTTAGTAGGCTGGCTAAAATGATTGGCAAGTATCAGGCTGACCTGCCAATTATGTGGACAGGCACGCCACCTTTACAGACAGGCCGGCCTCTGTTAGGCAGAGCCAGTGATGCAATCACATCACTGGCCTGCCCCTTTTACTTCCCTCACACCTTTACAGACATGCTAGCCCATTTTAGGCAGAGGATTGCGTCACTGGCCTGCCCCTTTTACTCCCCTCACACCTGCCTCTTTTACAGATAGACCAGCCCCTTTACGGCAGAGCCAGTGACACAATCCCCTTTTACTTCTGGGACGGCCAATGTTGGGAGTTATGCCAATGTCTTATTTTGGGTCCCGTGGGCACCGCTGACTGTCTCCTCTCAGCCTCCAGGAGAGCCACAATCTTCTGCTATGAGTCTCTGTTAGCTCTATGAAATAAGCATTGCCATGCAAGGCCAGTTGATTGGCCTAAACCTTCAGGTGATAATTCTGCACTGCTGTGATGTCACCCAAAAATCTTGTTAGGTTTATTTTTCTACTATACCTATAGCAGAGAGGAATAACAAGGGGAACTGCAGTAATAATATTTAAAGAAACAGAACTTTTTTTTTTACCAAACAGACACATATTGAAGATGTTAGTTTACACAAAAAAAGTAAAAAACCCAACAGAAAAAAAAATTATAGTTTCTAGTTTATTTTTTTTATTGCAAGAAAACTGGCAAGATGCTGCCCCAGCTGCCCCTATGCGAACCTCCACTGTACGTCTTCCTATTTACCTACATATATGAACTAGGCCGCTTTAAATAGTTCCTAAGTCAAATACAAATTGAGGTTCTTGTCCTTGGTTGGTTGCATCATATCTCCTATTTTGTTAAGTTTAGTCACATTTTTTTCCCAACTTTTCTAATTTGTTCTAAATGTTGGTCAAAGCATTTATTTAGTCTCTAACTCATTGTATACAGAGTAGGGCAATACAAGGTTAAATGCCTGTGTACACCACCACCCCATAGAACCCAACTCTTGGCTTCCAAGTACTTCTGGCATCCACTGAAATATACACTTGCAACCTGTAGTATATTGGGAGACATATATATTCTAAGTCTGATACCATCCAGAGGGAATCCAATCTAGAGATGAGATGATCCAAAAAAGGTAGATACGTCTTCATTGCCTTATCTACACCCACCAGTGTTTAGTGGTGTGAGTCCTATTAAGAAAATTAATTGGCTACACTGTTATTTATTAATTTTTATACTTAATATTTTCGTTCATGGTGTAATTTGCCTGCACTAAATTTAAAGGTTAAACAGCAAGTTACTGTGTTATTTTTTTCGATCTACAGGCAAGGGTTTTGTTTTTTTGTTTGTTTGCTTGTTTGTTTGTTTTTTTTACATTGATTTGAAACAGGAAGTGTATACTATATCTCTTAGGCCCTAATTATTGAACTGCCTGTCCTGCACAGCCTTGGTTCCCATTCGTGCCTGTTAGTATTTTTCACGCTTATAATTGCTGTTTTTTGCTCCATGGCAGTGTTAAAAAAAGATGCGTATATTTCCATTTGTATCAGAAATGAATGACGCAGTTCGTACAGCGTTGGGAAGAGGAAAATGTGCTGTGCATGTTAATGATGTCTCCACAAAGTCTAGCAGGAAAATCTGAAGAATGCGTTCATGGAGTCAAAACAGCATTCAGGAGAGGTTCTGCAAATTATTTTCCTTTGGAGAGCATCTTTATACGAGCTACGCCAGCTGCATGGAGTTTCCCCAACTTTGCCAATACATACAGTACTAGAGGACATGCTGAACACATCCTGGCATCGGAGACAAGTAGAAAATACCCAAATCAGACTGCAAGCCAATCCTGGTGACGTGAAATAAATATGATTGTTTGATTAATATTATCTGTTATTTATAAACAGTCTGTATGTATAAAACAGTTGCTATATTATAATTTTTAAATAATTATCATAAATTGTACTGTTGGCTCTTGAATTACACAGTGCTTCACTGACATCTTACATATTCCAATTAATTCCTGTAGGACATCTTTCAAACCTACTCTGCTTGTGGGGTTCTGGGGATCCTCTTCAGAGGGTGGTGCAAGCACTATTATCATTTCAGTGATCTGAAGTTTTCAGGGTACCTAGAGTCTCTATGTAAAGAGTATCAATATGACATTTAACCCCTCTGCAGCAAGAGGTGTAACTCCAGTTCCGACAGTTTTATTGGGGCATCCGGACAAGAGTTCCAAGTAGCAAATGTAAATTCTGTGCAAGTTGGACTTCGACGTCAGCACACACAGCAGCTCACAACAGGTGTTCAATGATGGCACGGCTGATCCCTCTTCCACCCCATCGTGATGGTTATGTCCTCCGCTCAGCCCGCAATGTCTGAGGTCAGTGGAAGAGGATCAGGCTGCAGGAAGAACTTGGCCTTAGAGTGGGAATTGAGGTCATTATTTGCTTTATTTATTTAATTGTTTTTTAATTTAGCCGGTGGGACGTCTTAGCATCACACAGTTTACTATAATCAAAAGGGATAGAATTACCCTTTAATCTTGTTGTGACTTAAGCTCACAAAGGACTTACGGTATCTCCCAAGAGTAAAAAAAGGAATTATGCCAAGATGTCAAATATAAAATGATATGTAGTAATGTAACGGTTCGCTGGCGAATAGTTCCTGGCGAACATAGCTTGTTCGCATTCGCCATGGATGGCGAACATATGCGATGTTCGGTCCGCCCCCTATTTGTCATCATTGAGTAAACTTTGACCCTGTACCTCACAGTCAGCAGACACATTCCAGCCAATCAGCAGCAGACCCTCCCTCCCAGACCCTCTCACCTCCTAGACAGCATGCAATTTAGATTAATTCTGAAGCTGCATTCTTTTTTTTTTGTATTATTATTATTATTATTTTTTTTTAGACAGAAGTGTGTTATATTTGAGCATGCTAGGCTGAACGTGCATATATCATGGCTAGTTGCACTGAGGGTATGAGTATATAGCAGTACATTGTTGTGAAAGATGGCGGTCATGTTTAGGGTGTAGCTTGCACGTCTCTCTAATTAGGCGGTTTAGGCGGCCGCCTAAGGCCTCACACTGGCTGGGGCCTCGCGGCCGCCTAAACCGCTTGTGGGCAGACTGTGTCAGGTCCTCAGTCACTGCCCGGCCAGCCACCGCAGCCTCACCACCCTCCTCACCACCCTCAGCCTCACCCCCTCACCACCCTCAGCCTCACCACCCCACCAGCCTCAGCACCCCCCACCACCCTCAGCCTCAGTACCTCCCACCACCCTAAGCCTCAGCACCCTCAGCCTCACCAACACCCCCCACCACCCTCAGCCTCACCACCCCCAACCACCCTCAGCCTCACCACCCACCACCCTCAGCATCACCCTCCCTCACCACCCTCAGCATCACCACCCTCACCACCCTCAGCATAACCCCCCTCACCATCCTCACCACCCTCAACATCACCCCCCAACCCAACCGCCCGCAGCATCACCCCCTCACCATCCTCAGCATCACCCTCCACCCCCCTCAGCCTCACCCTTCACCACCCTCAGCCTCACACCCCACCCCCCTCAGCCTCACCCCCCTCAGCCTCACCCCACTCAGCCTCACCCCCTCACCACCTTCAGCCTCACCCCTTCACTACCCTCACCATCAACCCCCCTCCTTCTCACATCACCCCCTTCCTTCTCACATTACATCAACCCCCCTCACTCTCACATCACACCCTCACTCTCACATCACCCCCCCCCCTCTCACATCACCACCCCTCACTCTCACATCAACCCCCCTCACTCTCACCATCACCCCGCTCTCCCTCTCACCATCACCCCCCTTTCCCTCTCACCATCACCCCCCTCACACCATCACCCGCCATACACACAACACACTTCAGTCTCAGACAAAAATGAAAACATGCTCACAGAGACATACATTCTCACACACAAGGATACTTTCTGTCAGACACACTCTCAGGCACATACACAGGTAAACTGTGCATCAGTGTGTATATGTGACACTTTTTTGTTAGTGGGGCCTCATGTTTGAGTTTCGCCTAAGGCCACATAAAGTCTAGAGCCGCCTCTGTTGCACATTATCAACTGTGTATTTATATCAGCAGCTCCACCACTAGTTATAAATCAAGTGTGAGTCACCCCATGAGATGAGACTAGTGAATAACATAATACATGAACGGTTAAAGTAAAGGCATGTAAGGAACTACGACAATAAACTCTTTAGGAGGTGAAATAATGACATGTTTAAACGCTTGCTACTTTACGATTAGTTAATGTGCAGAGAGCAGTTCATGTGATCAAATGCATGGTGTGGAGGTCTCTGGCTGAGTGCCGGGTTCGCGGCTTGAGGTGGTGGAAGCTTGTTTTGTCGGGTGGTCGGATCTGTCCCGGTGGTGCTTCACGTCCGGTGCGGGATTGTGGTGGCTTAAGGTGGAGGCGAGTGCTTGACGTGGGGCAGGCTCTGCATTTCTGTTTATGCCTCCGGTCCCGTCTTCGACGCCTTTTGCATTGGTGGATTTTAATGGGGACTGCTTCGCTTAGCTGTGGTGGAGCTTGTTGGGGCTGTGGTGGAGCTTGTTGGGGCTTCCTGCTTGTTATTTGCTTCCAAAATTGATTAAAGAGTCTGTCCAGCTTAGACGAGTATGTCAGCCTGGGCGGCTGTGCTCTGTGCGTCCATTAGCTTCAGACAGCCTCTCAGGGGTGGACCGGGATAACCCCCACCGGTCCGAGGGGGGGGGGGATAACGGAGCTCCTGCCGGGAAGTAGCTGCTCCTGGGCATCCCAGGATCGGAAGATCGGCCGCCTCTCCCGCCCGGTGAGCACCAGGCCACACTTGCCACGCGGAGGTAAGTAAGACTCTGTCGAGTTGCTGACCGCTATTAAGCATGTCGGGTCGGTCAGGTAGGAGCAACATTGCTGGGTCATCCCCTTCTGGGGTGAAATTCGCTTGTTGATAGCTGCTTAAAGTGAGATATTGAGGGAGCTCACATGAAGTGCGTCTTTCCTCCATGACAGCTAGGCCCCGCCCCCCGGAAGCTGCATTCTTAGTGAGAGGAGGGACAGTGTAGCTGCTGCTGATTTAATAGGGAAATCGATAGCTAGGCTAGTGTATTCAGTGTCCACTACAGTCCTGAAGGACTCATCTGATCTCTGCTGTAAGGACAGCACCCCAAAAAGCCCTTTTTAGGGCTAGAACATCAGTCTGCTTTTTTTGTTTATTTTCTGTGTAATCTAATTGCAGTTGCCTGCCTGCCAGCGTGTGTGTCAGGCTCACAGCGTATACTGTGCCCACTTGCCCAGTGCCACCACTCATATCTGGTGTCACAATAGCTTGCATTTAAAAAAAATAAAAAACGTTTTTGACTGTAATATAATAGCAGTCAGTTTCCTTCACACGTGTGCGTTTCAGGGCCTGCCAGGGCACAGTGTCACACCAGT
Source organism: Pelobates fuscus (assembly GCF_036172605.1). Lineage (NCBI taxonomy): Eukaryota > Metazoa > Chordata > Amphibia > Anura > Pelobatidae > Pelobates > Pelobates fuscus. The sequence continues at coordinate 38,227,447 of NC_086321.1, read as the reverse complement.
GCAACTCATATCTGGTGTAACAGTAGTGTACATTAAAAAAAAAAATACAGGGGGCTTGTTGTCACCTTTCGGGGACCCCTGGTGTTGTATGTGGCTGGGTGGAGGAAGAGACCTTCAATGACATCAGTGAGGACAAGGAACGGGACATGGCTAGCTTGGTATCCAACCTTGTGCAAATCGGGAGTTTGCGGTTGTGCAAATGGACTGTTTGCGGTTGTTTGCGGTGCATTAAACGGGGAGTTTGGTCTGTCACTGTGAAGCGGGCGTAACCCTTACACTACCTGATCGATACAACATCATACCTGATGTTTTAAAGCACGTTATTCCAAACAATTTAGGAATGTTAGGTGATTTATGCCCTTTATGGATTAAAACCAGACTCTGCATCAACTATGTAATTTTCAATGGGAGTTTTGCCATGGATCCCCCTCTGGCATGCCACAGTCCAGGTGTTAGTCCCCTTGAAACAACTTTTCCATCTATTGTGGCCAGAAAGAGTCCCTGTGGGTTTTAAAATTCGCCTGCCTATTGAAGTCTATGGCGGTTCGCCCGGTTCGCCCGTTCGCGAACATTTGCGGAAGTTCGCGTTCGCCATTCGCGACCGGAAAATTTTATGTTCGCGACATCACTAATGATATGCCTACTGTTTACTTATCTTAATATTAGAAAAGTGGCCGTTAAATATCGCAGTTAAATATGGAATTGTGACAAAGAATGATGGGCATTTGTTGTATCTTTTTACTTTGAGTCAAGTCGGAAATGTACTCCTAATAACTGTATACTTTATTTTTCCAAAGTTTTTAGTTCTGCCAACTATGTATTCCAAAAAATATATTTTTCTCATTTTTTTCCCACCTCATTGCATACTATTCCATATCCTTCACTAAAACGTTGCTCTTTCACATGACACAAACTGTCAAACTGTCCGCTTTGTCAAACGCTGTACATGTAAGTTGCAGAGAGTAAATGAGTCATATAAAGGGTAACATGATCAGGGATTGATTCTAGCGTGTTTGAATGTCTCTATAAAGAATACTCTGCTTTAAATTTCAAATAGCTTTTTTTATCATTTAGGATTACATGACATAAAATTTCACATGCACTATATAATTACCTATGCTCTCTCTACAGACTGATTATATACTTACATGACTTATCGCTAAATATATTCTATGCGTCAAAAATACATGTAAACACTATATAACTGATTGCTGTAACATTGCGCAATTTATCTTTAACAGTGTCATCCTCTGGAGGAAAGCTCTATTCTGGGTAAATATCTGGCACATTAACCAAACCAGCAATTTCATGTATCCTTTACTGTTTAAGGACCGCTCCAAGTACCATGCTCAGAAAATAACAGCTCCCCTTTAATTTTTCAATGTATTCATTTCACTGTTACAGAAATAGTTGTGGGATAAAATAGACAGGGTTATTTGATAAAGTGATAATTCAAAGTGTATTCATAGTGAGCTTTCAATTTAAGGCCAGGGTAGTTTAAGTTAAAGCATAGCTAATTTTCCAGTCCAGCAATTTTATCCTTAAAGGCAGGGCTCGAGTCCTGCAGGAACGCGTGGGAACGGCGTTCCTGCACTTTTTTCACAGGAGGAACGCCGTTCCCCCTGCAGGCACTCAGGGGGCGGCAAAAAATGCCGCCCCCAAATGCCCTGTGTTCCCTCTGCTATGGCGGGCGGCTCTCTCTCCCTGTCACACGTGGCGAGGGAGCTGTGTCCTCTCTGCTCCCTCTCGCCGCGCGCCGTTTTCTGATGCAGGGAGCCGGAATATGACGTCATATTCCGGCTCCCTGCATCAGCAGACAACCCACGCGGCGAGAGGGAGCAGAGAGGACACAGCTCCCTCGCCGCGTGTGACAGGGAGAGAGAGCCGCCCGCCTCACTGCAGCCCCACTGGACCCCAGGGACCCATCCATGCCAGCTTTCCTAAAAGGTAGGGAGGCTGGGTGGGTGGGCAATGTTTATTTTAATAATAATAATATGTGTATGTCTGTAGTGTATGTGTTTATGTCTGCTAGTGTATGTGTTTATGTCTGCTAGTGTATGTGTTTATGTCTGTTAGTGTATGTGTGTGTGTATGTCTGTTAGTCTATGTATGTGTATGTCTGTTAGTCTGTATGTATGTGTGTGTATGTCTGTTAGTATGTATGTGTGTGTGTATGTCTGTTAGTCTATGTATGTATGTGTATGTCTGTTAGTCTATGTATGTGTGTGTGTGTGTCTGTTAGTATGTGTGTGTGTGTGTGTATGTCTGTTAGTCTATGTATGTGTATGTCTGTTAGTTTATGTCTGTTAGTGCATGTTTGTTAGTGTATGTATGTGTATGTCTGTTAGTCTATGTGTGTGTGTGTGTATGTCTGTTAGTCTATGTATGTATTTGTGTGTAGGTCTGTTAGTCTATGTATGTGTATGTCTGTTAGTTTATGTCTGTTAGTGTATGTGTGTATGTCTGTTAGTGTATGTATGTGTGTGTGTGTATGTCTGTTAGTCTATGTGTGTGTGTGTATGTCTGTTAGTCTATGTATGTATGTGTGTGTAGGTCTGTTAGTCTATGTATGTGTATGTCTGTTAGTTTATGTCTGTTAGTGTATGTGTGTGTTTGTGTCAGTGTGTGTGTGTAGAAGTGTATGTGCGTCTGTTAGTGTATGCATGTGTATGTTTGCGTGTATGTGCTTCTGTTAGTGTATGCACGTGTGTGTGCGTATGAGTGAATGTGCTTCTGTTAGTGTATGCACGTGTGTGTGTGTATGTGCTTCTGTTAGTGTATGCACGTGTGTGTGTGTATGTGCTTCTGTTAGTGCATGTTTGTGTGTATGTGTTTCTGTAAGTGTATGTTTGTAAGTGTCTGTCAAATCAGTGAGAGTCTGTTTGTCATTTAGTGTGTGTGTCTGTCAGTGTGTTTGTGTGTGTCTTTCTGTCAATGAAAGAGTGTTTGTCAGTGATTGTGTGTGTGTGTGTCAAATCAGTGACGTCTGTGTGTTTGTCACTGAGTGTGTGTGTTACTGTCAGTGTGTATCTGCCAGTGTGGGTGTCTGTCAGAGAGTGTGCTTAAAGGGACACTATAGGCACCCAGACAACTTCAGCTCATTGAAGTAGTCTGGGTGCAGTGTCCCAGTCCCCTTAAACCTGCAAGTGTAATTATTGCTGTTTCTCAGAAACTGCAATAATTACCTTGAGAGGTAACTCCACCTCTAGTGGCTGTCTACCAGACAGCCACTATAGGGTCTTTCGGGTGGTTAGGTGACCAAAAGTCGCCTAACTGATGCTGGACGTCCTCACCCTGTGCATAAGGACCATCCAGCATCTGCTAAATACCCATAGGATTTTAACCCCCATCAGTGTCGAGTGGGGGAGGGGAGGACATGAGGGAGGGGGTCACTATAGGGAATTATAGTGCCAGGAAAATAGCTTTGTTTTCCTGGCACTATAGTATTTCTTTAAAAGGAGCAGGAAAAGGTGGAGTCTAAAGAGGAAGGGGTGGGTTCTTAATCAGGAAGAGGTGCACCCTTGACAGGAAGGGGTGGTAAATTTAGATTAGGGGGTGCTCAGGTATAGTCATGCCTAGGGCAGCTCAAAATTAAAATACACCACTGTGTGAGTGTCTGAGTATGTGTGTACGTCTGTGAGTGTCTGAGTGCATGTGTGTGTCTGTGAGTGCATGTGTGTGCACGCGTTTATATATGCATATGAGTGTTTTTTGTTTTTTTTGGGGGGGGGGGGAGGAGTTCCCACACTTTTTCCCCCAGGACTTGACCCCTGCTTAAAGGGTTACTCAAACCACCATGACCACTTCGCACAATGCCATGTGCTGAACCCCAACATTTTCTAGAATATAGCCGTACACGTACCATTCCAGAAGAAACTGATATATTAATATATCCAATGTAGTAAACATATTTGCAATTATAACCTAAAGATTTCTAATAATAAAATAAATAAATAAATGTAAAAAAAAAAAATTCTATCATATTATGGAAAAATATATAGATACAATTACCAATTCCTTGGTCAAGTCTCCTCAATTTCCATTTTAGTGAAATATCATGTTTTTTTGTTATCTTATTCTTATGTAATTAATGTGTTATTTAATATAAACCTACTCATTTAGGAGAGCAGAGATTCTCCCTAGTGGTTGAGGTGAGCACTGCAGCCACGCAGTGCGTTATCTATGCGGTGTGTGAGGTTATCAGGCATGCAAGGATGTTGATGTCAGGAAATATAATTAATGGAATTAAAAAGAAGAAAAACTGTCATATTCTATTTATTATAAGCTAAATACATTTCACCAGACAGCACTATAAGAAGTTCTTGCCTTTTGTATGAGGACACGTTGTCTAGGGAGCTGGTGTGAAGACTTCTCTTCTGAGGCATACCAAGAAAAGGGCCTCCACTCAAGTACTGCTGAAAAGATACATTCTTGCATTATGGTGAAAAGTGGGTCAACAGAGGGAAATAGTGACGAAGGATCACGTGAAAGGCCCTTTGTCAAAGACAAAGTTTTAGTTGAGCGTTAAACTCGCATGACATATTATGCACGCTGTGCATACATGCAAATAATTTTTTTATTTTTTTTTTTAAAGTCATCTTTAACTTGTTTTTATTATTTTTATTAACCGTTTATGAGATAACCTTTTGGATATGCTAGACTGGCAATTATAATTATAATCAATGGTTAAGGAAGCCAGTTATAGTATCTCATAGTCACTGGTTAAATTTCCTGATCGGTCAACTTTGACTTTCATCCTTCCGAGGTTGATAAAAAATAAAATAAAAGGGTATTAAGCACATCTAGACCCCGTACATGTGAATGCTAAATGTACCTTTCTTTGTTAAATACTTTGACATTGCTATTATTAGCCAGCATGTTCACAACTAAATAAGACTATTTGATAGACAGTTGGTCATGCAGATGTTCAATAATAAATGGATCTATTCAATACAGATGGTAGATATATTCAACCCAGCATAATAATTCTTTCTGAATGGCATGTACTAATTTGCATGTTAAATTATTACACGTGTTCACTTATAACTTAAATCTGACAACTGACAGGGGTGCAGTACTTCACGTATTTATTTAGCGTGTGCATAATGATCACATGGAAAGCTTGGGTGGAATTTATTTCCACTGGATAAACCTCTAACTTCCAACAAAAACATGTTTATCAAGCGTGTTGAAAGCAACCCCCTATTTTTGCAGTTTTGCAGACCTACCCAGCTGTTTAACAGTAAGAATGAAAAAGGAATTTAAGGGGTGTGTCAGGAAATGGTGTTCACGGCCCTTGTGGTTTAGCTTGTAGCTAAAGCAGTTACAATGTTACTCTAGTGTTCTGTAAACATTGGTGAAATGTATATAGATATTGGTACATAGGTGTGCACATGCATATATATATATGTATATTTCTGTCAGCTATGTTTTTATTTATATTTGAATACTGGAAAGATAAATTGTAGAAAACAAAAGGACTACGATTAGGCACGAGACCCCATAACAACTTTGTATCTACAACACTCCCAAAATGCCAAGCGACCCTACTAAGATGTGGGCTTGGAATATCTCAATAAAGTTCAGACTTTGGATATGGTTCTTTCAGGGTCTGTTTTAAGTTGACACAACATCTTAAACAGGGTTATTTTATTTACTAAACATCAAATTACGGTGAATTAAATTGGCAAAATTACAAAATGTAGGTTGACTTGTGACTATAGCTGGTTTGAGAAAATGTCCAAACTAGCTATTTCAGCCACAATTTTAACCATTCAGATTTAATTCACTAAAATTTAATATTCGAAAAGGGGCAAAAATAACATTGTTTTTATAAAATTTGGCAAAATAACAAGTTTATATTAATTGTTAAAGGGTTAGTCCAACCATGACAACCACTCCAAGTCACTGTAGTGGCTATGATGGTAAGAGTACCCTGGCAGCATACTACATTATCGGGGAAACCTTTGTACAATTTGGCCTCTTACCTGGTCCTGCCTGATGGTCCCGCGATGGAGGCTGAACAACATCTGGCTTCTACAAAGCTGCATAAAAATGGATGCTGACCTTGCATTCATTCACGTGCACAGAATATACACAGCATTGACACGAGCCATCCCAGAACGTATGTTAAGCCTCCAGCAGCAAAAGCATTAAACTCGGTATGCACTTGTGAAATGCTTTACATAGATACTTTACGCACCACGACCACTTCAAAAACACTTAAGTTAAACCCATTCAGTCATAAGTAACCGTGTTGTGTTATAATTTTCATTTTCAATTTTTTTTATTTTTTTTTAAATGACAGGCTCCCCTAGATAACAATTGCAATATAATGAATACTATAAATATACACCCTATTCCCCAGCCATTAATGACGTAACATGTATTTTTTATAACAGAGGCAGGATGAAAGCATTAAACGGGCGAACTAGCGGTAACTGTGCCTTAAGCCTAGATTGCCATAGTCCGGCTATTGTCACCAAAGTTAGACATGGCATCTTTCGGCATAACTAGAGGTTACAGGTCCCTAGCATTCAGGATACTCTGAGAAGTGATAGTTTGGCCATTTAGTTACTGCGTCTGCAGATATAATGTGCTGCTTGGTTGTGATATACTCAAACTTGCTGGGGTCTTCGGCGTGCTGAAAACTCATATTGCTGCAATTGGCTGTTCACATTCTGATTATGTATCACCGTGAGTATCATTTCACTCTGCATTTTGTCAAGTATTTAATCTAAGGAGATGTTTAATCATCACAAGCCCATTAGCTGCATTCAGCTTCTATCTAATTACACACTTCATCTGTGAATCGGTGTCAAACGTAGGACCATAATTAATCATGGATTGTGCACATCAAGAAATCGGTTACCTAGGGAGGTTCCTTCCGCACACTGACAACATGAACTATAAAAGACTCCTCATGAAAACGTATTGTGTTGTGACGCCTTCCTAATTGATCTAACTGACGCTGAGGATATTGATCGGGCAAGCAGAGCACATAGGTGCAAAGTCCTTGGATGGATGATAGAGTCAAGTAAAATGCTTTCTCTTAGGGATGTATTTACTAAACAGTGAGTTTTAAACTGAAAAAGTAGAATTGAATAAAATAACTAATCCATCTGAGTTGGTCTAAATTTTGTAAATTAGTTCTGAAATATACACAATTCACCATTTAGTGAATAACAGTATGATTTCAGCATTTCTATACATTCTGATCATCCTTCCTCATCTCAATTGATCATCTTCTCTTTTTGTTATCCTTAAGTGAATATATAAAGGAAGGCTCGGGCAGCATTGAACGGGGGCGCCGCTTGACAAAGAGCATTCATTTGACGCTCTAAGCAAATCAGTAGTCCCCCATTCGTAAAATAGGAATGCACGTTATTATGAATGTGGAGCAACTGATTGTCTTAGAGCGTTAGCTGACCGACAACAGCACCCCTGCCCACGCCCTCTGTTATCTAACATTTCAGATAGGACAAGGGGTCAGAGAGATCCAGCTTTGGAACACGGATTTTGTGTTAAACCAACTGTAAACAATTACAGGTGAGCCAGAATCAGGGACCTTTAGGTACCATAACAATGTTATATTGATCATGTTGTTATGGTGCCCGGAGTGTTCCTTTAATAGCAAACTAAACATTTGTTATTACATATTAAACATTGATTTTGTTCCTTTAAAAAAAAAAAAATTATGTCCTTTCCTTTTTCTTGCTTTTATCTGGATTTACTTTATATATAAGATTGTCAATACACAGCCTGGCATATGATGGGAGTCATTGGTATATTGTAATGCTGTTTTTTTTTTTACAGTGGACCCAAAGTACAGTGTTTCCTTTAAGCAGACATGGAGGAGGTGGGTGAGGAAAAGAGGGGAGCATGGAAGGCACTGGGCTTGAAGGAATGGAACATTACATTTATCTAAATTACGTAATTCTGTGCAAAATATTTCTGTTTTGACCTAATGTTATGCGCTAGCTATTAATCATCTGTTTAAAAAAAATGTTATGTAATTTTTCCTTTTATCAAAAAATGTTCAGTATTGAAGGGTAAATATCTGCAATTATTAGTTTTGCAACTCTTTTTTTTTTGTGAAAAAAAGTATTTTCTTTCTTTTTTTTGGGCTGCCAGATAGAAATTCTGTACATATAAAATATCTGTTGTCAGCGCGCACTGCATGCTGCCGACAGACGTTAAAATGTTCCCCTTGCAGGCAGAGTGCCTCAAAGGGGAAGCTATCTCTCCCCTGTCACCCTTCCTCCTTGTGGATGTTCCCTCCAATTCTAGTAGGTAGTCTGTTTTTCAACTACCTCTCTACCTCCCTCCCCTTGCCAGCCTGAAGCAGGTGCATGCACTCCATGTCGGCTATAGGTCCAATCACAGGCTTCTCATAGAGCCTTGAACACGCGCGGCTGTGGCAACTGACATTTAATGTGGATAGTTGCAAGATAATGCATTTTGGACGTAAAAACCCAAGGGCAGAGTACAGAATATTTGATAGAGTCCTAACCTCAACATCTGAGGAAAGGGATTTAGGGGTGATTATTTCTGAAGACTTAAAGGTAGGCAGACAATGTAATAGAGCAGCAGGAAATGCTAGCAGAATGCTTGGTTGTATAGGGAGAGGTATTAGCAGTAGAAAGAGGGAAGTGCTCATGCCATTATACAGAACACTGGTGAGATCTCACTTGGAGTCAGGGCCGGACTGGGTATTCAAAGCAGCCGTGGAAAAAAAATATATGCCAGCTCCATAAGTTATTGTGCCACGTAATGTGTATGTGTACACTGGCGTACATATAGCAGTCACAGCTGTGACCGGGTTTGTCACTCCAGGGGGCCCGGCCGCCCTGTAGACCCCCTCGACCAGGTGCCCGCCATCATCATTTGCGGCCCCAGCCCGTGCGGCAAACCGCAGCGGCCGCATTTTAAGGTGCTCATCGGGTGGCCCTTATAGCATGGGCCACCCGATGGGCACCTTATGATGGGTATGGATTTTCAGGGGGCCCGGTCAGCGCTGCATCGTTTTGAGATCACACGCTGGGAGGAAGTGACTCCCCGTCACACATCCCAGCTATCACTGAGAGCCCGCACGGGAGGAAGCAGAGGGAGTCAGAGTAGGAACTCTGACTCCCATCAACCTGAGCCACCACTGGATCCCAGGGAAAGTCACCCTCCTGCACTTAAAAGGGTAGGAAACAGGAGGGTGACTTAAATATTATGTGTGTTTTGTTTGTTTGTTTGTATGTATGTATGTATGTATGTATGTGTCTGTCTTTATTTATGTATGTGTGCCTGTCTGTTTGTATGTATGTGTATTTGTATGTATGTCTTGTGTGTCTGTCTGTTTGTATGTATGTGTGTGTGTGTCTGTGTGTGTGTGTGTCTGTATGTATGTGTATGTGTGTGTCTGTTTGTATGTTTGTCATGTGTATGTGTGTCTGTTTTTATGTATGTATCTTGTGTATGTGTGTGCCTGTCTGTTTGTTTGTATGTATGTGTGCCTGTTTGTTTGTATGTATGTGTCTGTATGTATCGGTCTGTCTGTCTTTGTGTGTGTCTCTGTATGTGTGTGTGTCTGTCGGGGGATTAGAGGGGGGCCCCATGATTAGAGGGAGGCCCCATGGATCAATTTCGAACCGGGGACCCATGGGTTGTGTGTACGCAACTGTATGTGTGTATGTATATATATATATATATATATATATATATATATATATATATATACATATACAGTTCAATCTTGCCTTGCTCCTGCTTTCATATAATCACTGTTTTAATACTGGGTGCTAGACTGGTCAGAGGCGGCTCTCTAGGCGATTTAGGCAGCCGCATAAGGCCTTACGCTGTATAAGGCCTTGCGCTGCCTGGGGCCTCGCAGCCACCTAAATCACCTAAGGGCAGACTGTGTCAGGTCCTCGGTCAGTGACCGAGGACCCGACACCAACAGTGGCCCCGGCGGCTTGCTCTGTATGCCGCTGGTTGTGAGCCCCTCCAGTCTGCTCGGCCAGAGAGCGCCAATCGCAGACACAGGTCTGCAGCTCCGCAATGTGCAGAGCTGCAGACCATGTGTCTCGCGAGACCTGGCCAATCAGAGCGTTGCCACGGGTTACCACGGCAACGCTCTGACTGGATCTCGCAAGATACATGGTCTGCAGGTCTGTGGAGCTGCAGACCGGATATTATGGCCACCGCACCACCAGGGAGCTATAAAAAGGTATTTAATTCCTTACCAGCACCCCCTCCCTACCTCCCCTCACTCCACCAATACCCCCTCTTCACTCCACCAATACCCCCTCACACCAGTAATACCCCCCTTCACTACATTAATAGCCCCCTTCACTACATTAATACCCCCTCACCAGTGGCGTAGCGTGGGTTGTCAGCACCTGGGGCAAGGCAAGTAATTTGCGCCCCCTAATTTTTAGACACACACACACTAACAGACACACACACACACACTAACACACACACACACCAACAGACACACACACACACACACCAACAGAGACACACACACTAACAGACACACACACACACACTAACAGACACACACACACACTAACAGACACATACACACTAACAGAAACACACACACTAACAGACACACACACACACACTAACAGACACACACACACACTAACAGACACACACGCACTAACAGACACATACACACACTAACAGACACACACACACACACACTAACAGACACACACACACACACTAACAGACACACACACTAACAGACACATGCACACACTAACAGACATACATACACACACTAACAGACATACATACACACACTAACAGACACACACACTAACAGACACACACACTAACAGACATACATACACACACACACTAACAGACATACACACACACACTGCTTTGCGTGCAGGAGGTGGGGCTTCCATGTGGGGGCAGAGCTACACGACGGGGGCGGGGTTACAACGTGGGGGCAGAGCTACCATGCTGGGCCGGTAAGTGCTAAGAAAGGTGCTGGGAAGGGAGACTCAGTGCTACCTGCGGCCGGCAACAGACCCAGGACCTGCCTCCTGAATTCCCTCGGACTGACAGAAGCTGTCACAGTCCGAGGGAAAAATTACTTAAATAAAACATTAGGGTTTCCTGTCGGCCCCAGGTGCCGCGGCCCACCGGGAAAATTCCCCGTATCCCGGTGGATCAGTCCGGCCCTGCTTGGAGTATTGTGCGCAGTACTGGAGACCGTATCTCCAGAAGGGTATTGATACCTTAGAGAGAGTTCAGAGAAGGGCTACTAAACTGGTTCATGGATTGCAGGATAAAACTTACCAGGAAAGGTTAAAGGATCTTAACATGTATAGCTTGGAGGAAAGACGAGATAGTGGGGATAAGATAGAAGCTCTGCAACATATCGACTGGCACAAACTCCTTAGTGAAAAACCACTGAGGATAAATGGAAGCTCTTCAAACAAATATTGGAAAGGTACATTTCTCAGTATGTACCATTGGGTAATAAATATAAAAGTAGAGAAGGCTTAGTAGAGAAGTAAAACAAGAGATCAGTGACATACACACAATACATGGGGCCCTGGTGCGAAACTGATCTGTGGGGCCCCTGACCCACTCCCCCCCACCCCCCCGATCCGTGGCCCCTCCCAGACATATACATACAGACATACATACAGACAGATACAGAGACACATACAGACAGACACACTCATACATACATACACATAGACAGACACATACAGACAGACACACACACACGCCACCCAACAGACACATACATACATACACACACACATACACACAGACAGACACACACACATATACACACCCCCGACAGACATACACAGACACATAAACACAGACACACACACACAAACATACAGACACACACACATACAGACTGTATGTATGTGTCTGTATGTGTGTGTGTATATATGTGTCTGTGTGCATCTCTGTATGCATGTGTCTGTGTGTGTGTGTGTCTGTATGTATGTGTCTGTATGATACAGACACATACATACAGAGACACACACAGACACATACATGCAGACACACACACACAGATACATACAGACATACATACAGACACACACATAATGTTTAAGTCACCCTCCTGTTTCCTACCTTTTGCAGGAGGGTGACTTTCCCTGGGGTTTAGCTGTCTGACATCATCACAGGGGGCCCGGTCGTGCAATTAAAGAATCCAGCGCTGACCGGGACCCTTGAAAATCCATATCCATCGGGTGGCCCTGACAGCATGGGCCACCCGATGGACCCCTTCATGTGCGGCCCCTGGCAGTTTGCCGCGCGGGCCGGGGCCGCAGAAGATGACGGCGGGTACCCGGTCGCAGGGGTCTTTTAATGGCAGAAGACCGCCGAGCGGCACTCCCCTCAATCTTCAGAAGGTAATTATCTCAGTTTTTGCCACATGGAGACGAAGGATATGTGACACCTAACAAGTTTCAGACTATGAGTAACAACTTTTAAGATTTGGTCTGTTTGTTCATACTAATAAAGCTGCTATCGACTTGGTATGCACATGGCATTTTTAAGTGTTCTTGCATAGCAAGACCTCTTAATGTTATCTCACATATATATTGTTCTTATTCTTATTATAGCCAAATTTACCACCCTAACTCCTCCCACAGTTTTTACACTACATAGACAGAAATATACCAAAACGTGCGGATTATTCACGATTGGATTGCTATTACTTTGTGGAACATTTCGCTGAATGGTTCACGGAATATCGTTGTTCTTGTGGCGAAATTGCTCCCATAGGAATGAATGGCAAAATGTTCAAAACTAGAGTGGGAGCTGGCAAAAGTAGAAAAATCAGGACATGATTTCTAAACTGCCACCACTCCCTCATTTTCAAGCCCACCTACACAAATATTATATCAAAACATGCAGCTATCCCTGCTGCCACCAAAAATGTCCACGGCTAAGCCATAGTCCTAATAGTTTTCACAATATGACCATTTGTTTGCAACTCACGCCGTCCATTGACATTAACTGAAACTCCATTCTAGCCAGCTCAAATTTGAAGGGCAGTTTCTAAATTGCGACTGTGCCTTCAATTTTAATACTTCAGAGACCTACTATGTAGGTCTGGGTCTTGTGATTCTCACAATATAAAGCTCTTCGCTGTAGGATGTCTAGTTTTTAAAATACGACCGTTTGAAGATGGCAACCGCCAAAATACTCTGACCTGTGCCAGGCTGGAGCAGCAAGTGATGTCATAGACAGAGCCTTTTGTACACCTGCTAATGTTTTTATGAATGTATGTTTTAATGTAACTGTGAAGCACTTTGGGCAACAACGTTGCAATTAAATGTGCTATATAAATAACTAATAACAGTTACTCCGTCCACTCCAGTTGTAGACTACTGGTGGAGGCAAGAACACCACACAATTTCCCCAGAAATTGTAGCTTTTCTAGTCTAATTTAAAAGGCCATTTTTTCCTCTGCAGCAAATGATTTCCTGCTAGTTTATTTGATTAGTTTCTGCATGTTTTATTTCATAGTTTGTTCACATTAATACATTGTAAGCAGGGTTGGACTGAGAAAAATATTTGTCCCGGACATTTTTTTATCACAGCGGCCCACTAAGAAGGGGATGGGGCAGAGAGGGTGTGTTTTGTCATCACCATCCCTGGTGGTGCTAGTGGTGAGTGAACTCTAGCCTGAGAGGCTAGAGTTCACTCTCATGAAATCGGAGGTGTTGCGAGAGGAATCCGGCAAGATAGAGCTCAGGATAATAAACTTGACAGAAGTCGAAATTCAGATTCTAGTGATAAATGAAAATCATTTTTAATTACAAACATTTTTATTGATATTATGAACAGTAACATATAAAAAGCAGTGACTTATATCTATTGTCACCATGGTAACATGCACACGATAGAATAAATAAAAAACTTAACTACAGCAGATGCCTATGAGAGCACCATTTTTATATAGATTTGGTACAATGGGACTTAAGAGTGAAATTCTGGAGATCTAATGACCCAGACTTTCCAAAGAAATTAACAATATTCTGTGTGTAGAGAAAAAATGTTTTAACCACATTTACTTTCTTCCTTGTTTATGTACAGTTGAATATCTGATACACAGTTGTAATAATACATTTTAAAGACATTGGAATTCAGATAATTATTTGGAGGATGCTAAGAAATGCTAATTTCTAGTGATCTATCATCGGTCAAACCGCTAGATGTAAACCTGTAGCTAAATTTCTACAGGATTACCTATATTGTCTGACCTCATAGACCTAATATCAGCCAATAGACAAGAGCATAAGTTTCCAACTATTACAAACTAAACAATACTCTTTGATTAAATTTGTTTATGTGGCCTTAATAAATGTTTAACATCATCTTTAAATGAATAGTCTATCTTGGTCTCTCCTACTTTTGGTTGTAACCAAATCTCCCTAAAATATGAAATTATTTTTTTATTACTAATTTTTGTGCTGTTCTAAAATTGCTTATAATTACCTGACACTTCAATTTCGACTATATTTGACTATATTTGCTTGAAAACGTGCAGATCAAAGTATGCAGAACAATTCTATAAATGTTTTTTCCAGGAAAGATGTTAGCAGTGACTCATTCTCTTGGTCAGGCTGCACCAGAGTTCCAGAATCAGTTTCTAAATAAGTACCATGAAATAGGTCAAACACTTGGAAAAAATCAAATCTAAAACACATAACAAACTTGTGATTAAAGGAACACCCTAGTGACTGAAATACAGATATGTATTCCTGTCACTATAGCTGTGAAAACCTAGTTTAGGCATCCATCCCCATCCGCTAAATGAAAGGTTAGTTTACTCACCTTTATCCAGCACCGTGTGGGTCCGTTGCAGCTGGCCCCAACACCGGTCCACCTCCTTGGCTCAGATCATCAAAAAGGCAGCATTTATATCCAAATGCCTACTTAGAAATATTATGCACACTAGAACAACTACATTAAAGGAACACTCAGCACTGTATCTAGCGCGAGGCTGACAAGGCCTTGGGCGGCACTTTCAGGGGGGTGGCAAAAAAGCCGCCCCCCAATCACCCTGGCAGATGCCTTGCCAACCTCTTGTGCTGAAGGTTCTTAAAAGCTGGCTGGCCACCTTAGGGCCCACTCGAGTTTGGCATCCCCTGATGTAGGCGGGTTGCCGAGGGAGCACAATCCCCTGAGCTTTTCCCTGCTCAGCTGCCTCGCGTGCACCACCGGGCCTCTTCGGGAGCTGAGCAGGGAGATCAGAGCTCCCTTGGGGCCCATCTGCCAGCCCAGCCAGCAGCAGCAGCCCCACTGGTTCCCAGGGAAGAATCCACTCCAGCACTCCCAAAGGTAGGGAGGCTGGGTGGATTGAACCTAATTTTTTTTTTAATTTTAAATTGTGAGTGTGTGTATGTGTCTGTTAGTGAGTTTGTTAGTGTGTGTGTCTGTTAGTATGTGTCTTATCGAGTGTGTGTGTGTGTTAGTGAGCGTGTTAAAGTATGTGTCTGTTAGTGAGTGTGTTAGTGTGTCTGTTAATGTGTGTGTGTATGTGTCTGTTAGTGAGTGTGTTAGTGAGTGAGTGTGTGTCAGTAAGTGAGTTCGTTAGTGTATGTGTCTGTTAGTGAGTGTGTTAGTGTGTCTGTTAGTGTGTGTGTGTGTATGTGTCTGTTGGTGAGTGTGTTTTTGTGTCTGTTAGTGAGTGTTAGTGTGTGTCTGTTAGTTAGAGTTAGTGTATGTCTGTTAGTGAGAGTGTTTGTCAGTGTGTATGCATGTTTGTCAGTGAATGTGTATGTCTGTCAGTGTGTGTCTGTCAGTCAATGTGTGTGTGTCTGAGTGCATATATGTCTGTCAGTGAGTGTTGTATATGTGTTTGTCAGTGTGTATTTGTCAGTGAGTGTGTCTCAGTGTGTGTGTGTATCTGACACTGAGTGAATGTTTATGCATTTCTGTCAGTGAGTGTGCATGTGTTTCTTGTCAGTGAGTATGTGTCTGTCGGTGAATGCATGTCTGTCAGTTAGTGTATATGTGTGTCTGTCAGTGAATGTGAGTGTGTGTGTAGCTGTGAATGTCTGTGAATGTGTATGTTTCAGTGAAAGTGTGTGTTGGTTAAACAGTGTGTGTGACAATGACTGTGCATCTGTAAGTGAGTTTATGTCAGTGCATGCATCAGTGAGGGCGTGAGTCTGTTAGGAAGAGAAATTTGGTATCCCTTTAATTTATAAGTAACTGTCAGATATAATGGCATACAGCTTGAAGGAATTATGCTTGATGCCCCTGAGGAAGTTCAATTCTGAACGAAACGCGTAGGGCTTGTTCATTACAGTGCTTAGAGTATTTTATTGCTGATTTTATTTTATTTTATTTTATTTGTACATCTGGTTTTCCTGCTCCATTGGATCCTTCCATTGGGATTGATTTGCTATTTCATCTGAGCTTGATGTGCCTGTTTGACACTTCCATTTTGTAAGTGTATTTGTGAATAAAGCGTGTAACTTTTTTACTTGGGTACTCTGCACTATTTCTCTTTTTCTCTTTTTCACTATTTCTCTTTTTCCTCCTATGCATGAAATTGATGTTCCACAAGTCCTGAAGCTTCCACATCAATATATTTGATATGCATTCAATCAAACTATGTTTGTGAGTGCAATTATCTATATCACTTATTTTCATTTTCTGCGACAATATTGCGCTTTGTCCGTCTCTATCATTTCTGTATTGTAGATTGCCAATTTTTGGTGTTTTGTTGTGAGTCTGTTAGGAAGAGAAATTTGGTATCCCTTTAATTTATAAGTAACTGTCAGATATAATGGCATACAGCTTGAAGGAAACATCTAAACAATATCTTAGCTAACAAGAAACACAGACTAGAGATACACTAGGAGACCAGCTTAGTAAATAATGACTGCAACACCGCCTGTCTTGACCTCTAATAGAAGAAGAACATGATATATATTGTACTGAGAATTTGTTGAAATCTCCGGAGAACAAGACAAAACTGTAAATCAGATATCACAAAAGAAATACACTGGACAATACTATGAGAAGGTAACTGTTCAGCAACAGAATTAACATGAAGTCAATGAAATGGTAAATGGAAGATCAATCTAACACCTAAGTAACAGAGAAAAACACATTATGGAGTTTTTATCTTTAAATAGCCTGGATGGGGTGTCTGGGAACTGATTCATTTACTGGTAGTGTCCTCACCTTAATAATAACAGATGTTCTGTTGCACAGGTTCAACCTGTGGTTTTGTATGGCCTTGAGACCATTGGTAGCAGACCTACATTAAAAGGCCTGCATGCACTGACTATACGCACTAGAACGACTACATTAAGCTGTAGTTGTTTTGGTGACTATTTTGTCCCTTTAAATATATTTTGCAGCCCTGTACAATGAGTAAACGACATATTGAAATAATTTATGGGAACACAAACTTGAACATATACTGAAAAATATTCAAAGGCCATGTTTATGGTGTAAAGGAAGGGAAGAATACTTACGCAAAAGGTAACAATGCAATTGTGGTTGACAGAACGTGAAGGGACAAACTGAAAAAACTATATTTCACCAATATAAAAAACAAATACTTAAGCAGAAAACGTTGTTCATTGATGAAAGCTCTCATCCTTTTTTAAGTTCTGTGAAAAGAGAAAATATATTATATTTATGAAAAAGAGAAAATAAATTATTAGAAACATTTAATTGTTCAGTTTCCTACAAAGTGTGTGCTTTGGACCCAGAAATGTCAATTTCATCTGTAATACACAGGCATACAAACGCAGGAAGGTCTGTGTAATCTTCTAGAACGTATTCGGTAGAGAAAATGAAAGTGGACCACCTTGTTTTATTTTGGACTGCACAAGAGTGTCCAATTGCAAACTCATACTTGACATTCCACCCAAGCAACAGAGCAGGATCAATTACCGCAGCTGTCATCATGCCTGTCAGCAGGTTTTAAATCTCTGATGAAGCAAGGCTTTTTTAGAGGTGGGAAAATGAAGATTCCTATCCTTTTTTATAATGTGCAGAAGACCCCTCTTTGAGTAACATAAGACCTTTTTAGTTGATATGTGTGGAATAAAAAGGATAAACAGATGTAAAAACTTTTGTGTTCCCAGTATTGGCTTAAAAGTGAATTATGATGAGATATGTCGAGTGGTTGACTTGGTTTATGTACCAAATGGTATTAATAACTACCAAATATATTACTATATAATGAAGTGTGGAAACCTGTTTCTATTTACGGGAAACAACTCAATATTTACAAAGAGTAAAGAAGAAAGGCAAAACCATCTCCTAGTGATCTCAGACTATCATTGTCGTTCAGGGTGAACGCAACGAATGTTCTTATTATGAAGATGTAAATTTGGAATTCTCAAGTAAGCCTGAGATGCCGCTGAAATTAAAATTTGTTATTGACTTATAGTGAGTTTAAGAATCTGAGAGTGTGAGATTAATGAAAAACAAAATGTATTTATACTGATCAGCCACACAACATTAAAACCACTGACGGGTGAGACGAATAACATTGATTATATCATTACAAATAGTGATGGCTAGATGACTGGGTTAGAGAATCTCCAAAATGGCAAGTCTTGTGGGGTGCTTTCAGTAGGCTGTGGTTAGTGTCTAACTGGACCATGGAGCAATGGAAGAAAGTTGCGTGTTCTGATTAATCACATTTCCCTTTAGATCAAGTGGATAGCTGAATACATGTGTGTAGTTGGGGAAGAAATGACAGCAGGATGCAGTATGGCAAGAATGCAAGTTGACAAAGGCAGTGTTATGCTCCGGGCAATGTTCCTCTGGGAAACGTTGGGTGTCGAATTTCATGTAAATGCTAATTTGACTCGTATCACCTATCTAAAGATTGTTGCAGACCACATACACCCCTTCATGACATTGGTGTCCCTGATAACAGTGGACTCCTTCAATAGGACAATGCACCCTGCCACCACATGCAAAAATTGTTCAGGAATGGTTTGAGGAACATGATAAAGAGTTTAAGGGGTTGCCTTGGACTCCAAAATTTGGAACAAGAACTCTGATCTATGGAGGCCCCACCTCGTAACGTGCAGATATTAAAAGATCTGCTGTTTTGGTGCTAGATACCACAGGACATGTTGAGAGGTCTTGTGGAATCGATGTATCAGAGATGTTTTGACAGCACAAGGGGAACCTACGCAATATTAGGCAGATTTTAATGCTGTGGGTGATCAGTATGTCTTATAATAATATCACCTGCATGTTTGTCACCTAATATAGCTGATAAAAATAGATGACATGCATGTGACTAACCTGTTTGCTTGAAACTAACTTTCATGTGCATGTAGGTTTTTCTAAGACTATCGAATTGGACAATTTGAGAATAGCATACATGTGCATTTCGTGTGTTATTGATATTGCTGCAGTGTAGTAGTGTATACTTGCTTATTTATTCTGTATTTGTTTTAACCAGAAATATCAGCATACTTTTAATGATGTGCTTCCAGAATTTATCAACAGAAAGTAGGTGATTGCAGTGTTAGTTCTGTAAATTCTGAAAAAACTATTTTTTTTGGAATTTTTGGTGAGCATTGGTTAGTTGCTGTAAAAGTGTTTTTAGTGGATTACCAGATCCTTTTGTTGCTCACTAAGTGTCCATAAAGGGTTCTGATAATGCGTGGATAACTCTTTGTTAAAAGGATTGTGATCATTTAAGCTTGACTCTTCAGTGTAAGTTATAAGACCCTTGTTTTGCCCAAATGATAAAAGTGCTGTAGAAAGTATGGGAATGCAAATATTGTTACCACTTTAGCAGTGTTAACTAATCATCATCAGATGCTAACGTGGTGATAATTTTCAAACCATAGATTTGAAATTACGTTTTCTATATTTAAACTTCACTATTATCATCCCATAAAATAACTTGCAACACAATACTTGTCACAACTGATGAATGCTGTCCCACTCTTGTTGTATTATGTATTAATCAGTTGTTAAAAGATGTTAACCTTCAGACCATTTAGACTGGGCTTGTTCAAATGGAAGATTTGACAAACTGTTTTGTTATTTTCCAATTTAATGTAAACTAATGGAAATAAATATTTTCATTTTTGTTTTATTATTTCCTTTGCTCTTTAAATATATTTTCTATGAGAGGTTCTATAAATAGTTTTTTCCCATCCCTCTCCCAAGAATAGCGTCTTAAGCTTCTGCCAGAGGATTGCATGACATAAGCATTGAACGACTGACCCTCTGGAGTTCAGTTCTCAAACCCAGATGCCTAAATAAAAATAAATAACACACAAAAACAGTACCTTTTATTTTACAAATGTATCATCATGCTCAGTTTTTTCTTTACTTTTGTATGAATTATGTTCTTCTATTTACATTAAATGTACTTATTTTTATACTTAGATTTTGTTTTCACTATATATTGCACTGCTATGCATATTGAATGTATTATTGTATTCCTTATTGCATTCATTTTCCTTAAAGGGACACTATGGTCACCAGAACAACTACAACTTATTGAATATGTTCTGGTGAGTAGAATCATTACCTTCAGGCTTTTTGCATTAAACACTGTCTTTTCAGAGAAAATACAGTGTTTACATTGCAGCCTAGTAATAACTCCACTGGCCACTCCCAGATGGCTACTAGAGGTGCTTCCTGCTACATGCTGTGCAGCACTTCCATTCAGTCTCCTCCCTCTGCATGCTGACTCTGATCTTTCTTCATAGCGATGCATTAATCCGATCTATCTCTATGAGGAGATGCTGATTGGCCAGGGCTGTATTTGACTTGTGCTGGCTCTGCCCCTGATCTGCCTCTTTGACAGTCTCAGCCAATCCCATGGGAAAGCATTGTGATTGGCTCACAGAATCACTTCTGATTATGTCAGCTGTAAGCAGGCAGGTCAGGGGCAGGCAGGTCAGGGGCAGAAGCAGCAGCTCCAGACTTGAATACAAGTAAGACTTTACTACATTTAGAGAGGCAAGGGGGGCAGATCCCTGTCCATACCTTCTAACCTCGCTGGCAGGAGTGTCAGACATCAGACATCAGACACAGGGAACAATTAGAAATAACTCAACTCCCACTATATGAAGATATGCCTACCATCAGACGAAATGTAACCAAACCACTCTTGCTTAACAACTCTGTTACCCTAAACTGTTCAAATGTTTCACTGTTTTTGAGTGACTTTGTACTCTAATTTCTGTGGAATGTGTCTAATTGATTGTAGTACTTCTCCTACAACAAACATTGCTGCAGGGCATGGCCTATGCAGTTACACCAAGAATGATTTTTGAAGCTAAAGTTGTTTTTGAGCCCATAGAATCCCTTTAATTCATAAAACCAGTGACAAAAGCAGAATAGTTCTAAATTTGTAATAGTGTCTCATTAAAATGTTTTGTAGGACTTACAATAATGGAAAGTCAGGCAAGTAATCATTTTATTCTACAGAAAAAAAATAACCATTTAATCAGGAAGACTTTTTTATTATTTTTTTATTTGTATTTTAATAAGGCAGTTGCACTGAGTACAAATAGCTTTTACACAAAGCTTAAAGGGACACTAGTGACTATAGTCACCAGAAACCCACCGAGACATAGGTCCCAGATGTGATGCACTCACGATACAACCTCTCCTCATATAACAATAGCACCCACAACACACACCACAAAGCACACCTCTGACGAAGCTCGAGAAAGGGAAATCCCTTACGTTCCCCCCCCATATCTCAGATACAATGACGAGTGATGACCTATAGGCCTAACCCAACGCTGGGATGATGGGGCTTGTCGAGGTGACAAATACGAAGCTACTGTTAGACATAGGACCCGACTCCCAGGTTAACTTGAGATCTGGGGTCTTCACCTCAGTACCCGCAGCTATCCTTACCATAACCAGGGTTTCGCTCTGGCATTAACACTGCTAGCTCGCAAATCTTGGATACCTTACTCTCCAAATGGATACTAAAGTCGAGCGCACTGCAGGGTAGAATTCTACACTGAGTAGTGCACACAAGGGTAGGTCCTCCCGGACACCGTCCATCCCTGAATACCGCATAACGCACCGGGATTCAATGTATAAAGAGTTTATTACGTGGGGCTGCCCACGTTTGTTTTTCTTTCTCCCTTTTTATTTTTCCTCTCCTTATCACTGTATGTATACTACTGTATGGAACGCCGCTGATCCTCTGTTAACCAGCAGTTAATAATGTTAAACCGCTCTCATATATAGTATGCTCAGCAATGCTGGACCTGCGCGTCCTAACTGTTTGAATTTATTGCCTTTTTGAATATCTCAATAAACAGATTTACAAAAAAATATAGTCACCAGAACAACTACAGCTTATTGAATTTGTTCTGGTGAGTAGAATTATTTCATTCTTTTCAGAGAAAATGCAGTGTTTACATTACAGCCTAGTGATAACTTCACTGGCCACTCCTCAGATGGCTGTTAGAGATCCTTCCTGGGTCATGGCTGCCTAAAATGCATCCAAACATTCAGTATCTTCTCCCTCTGCATGCAGACACTGAACTTTCCTCATAGAGATTCATTGATTCAATACATCGCTATGAGGAGATGCTGATTGGCCAGGGCTGTGTTTGAATCATGCTGGCTCTGCCCCTGATCTGCCTCTTTGTCAGTGTGACGAAGTGCCCTTCGCCACTTGGGCCTGGAGAGGACTGCTTGCCAGCCTCTTGCCATGTGATTATGGTCCCTGGGAGATTGGGCCCTTTTAAAAAACGTATTCGGCCCTAACAGAGTGCATGTCACTTATTCTGGCACTTTAAACACAGTGGGCCATTCGGTACTTGCCCTGTGTGAGCGGTGATACCCCCAGATAGCTATGCCATGGAGCCTATTCATATAATGAAAGACTATGGGAAAGACTTTGGCTCCATGGCAATTAAACTGTATTTGTGTGGTCTGCGTGCCATTCACCTAATAATGTGCACTCAGACCTGAGCTATCTGGGGATATGTTACATGTCTGTGTGTTATGGATAAAAAGTAACTTTCTGTATTTTAAAGTGTTTTATGTCTTTCTGTAACCATGTGGTTAATGGAGTCTGCTTCTAGCCCTGGATAATTGGATTACTTTCCTCTTTGTCTCCAGGATAGAGGCCTATGTAAAACCTGTCTAAACCGGTTTGCCATGCGGCTAGTAAGGGACAAAAGATACTTTTGTGGTGGAATCTCGGTAAAAATAAATTTAGTAGGCCGAGATTACCACGTGGCATGTGTACGTGCATATGCTGACGTATCGATCAGTTGGTTGCACGAGGCAAGATACGATCAGTAGTGTACGGAGCATGTGCAAGAATACAGGATGTAGTATTCCCCCTCCTCCATTGTGCTGGACAAGCCATGCGGTCAAACAGGAAGTTAATTCTTATTTGTGTTGATTGGTTAAGAGAATGTGCGGGTGGAGCTTAATATGGGAGGAGTTATGTGCCTATATAAGGAGCCTGCACTATTGTCCGGGGCTCAGAACTTGCTGTATTTTGGTGACGTTAGTCCCTCTGAGTCCCGATCGGTGATCCAATAAAGAATCTCTTCCTTCCTGAAGAAACCTGTGTCCATCTCTCTGTGCTTCGCTTCCGTCAGTTTCTCCGGTATCATTTGGTGCATTGGCCGGGAAGCTCATCGTTCAACGGTAGCTGAG
The DNA here is from genome assembly GCF_036172605.1 of Pelobates fuscus. NCBI lineage: Eukaryota > Metazoa > Chordata > Amphibia > Anura > Pelobatidae > Pelobates > Pelobates fuscus. The sequence goes on along the minus strand of NC_086321.1, from coordinate 38,203,798 downwards.
AGGCAGAGGCGTGAGACGGTCTATCTTTGCCCACGTTCTCTACGGCTGCACCCCTGAACTTCTGCGTGGACCTCCCTTCGTCTCGGCGCCACTGGTCTGTTGTCCAGGAGATCATCGGCCTCTACGTGAGAAGTGCTGGGGTGTCCCCGTCGATGAGTGTGAACTCAGGTTCAGGAACGAGGAGGTAAGACAACTGCTGTTTTAGACGGCAGGACCCACTAGGGGTATACCGATTGTGCGGTAGGCCCAAAGGGGTTTGAATCTGTGTATCTGCCCCCTCTGTCGGAGGGAAGGAGCGAAGGCACACCGCTCGATCGAACGCTCTTTAGTCAGACCGTTTGATTTTGTTAGTCAGGCGGGGTCCTGGTGTAAATAGCCCTAGCCGGACACCGGTGTCTTGTCTAGACTAGCGTTCTAGGGTGTATATTACGTTCGCTAGGTCGGAGGGACCGGGAGACTAAGCGGCGCCTGTGTAAATTCGGTTCGCTAGCTCTCAACCTATCTGGGCTAAGTGGGAAGGCGTGTAAATTTGGAACCCACTAGACTTTTGATAGTGCGACTAAGAGGCGCCTGTGTAAATTCGGTTCTCTAGCTCGCTATATGTGGTGATTGGGCAGTGTGGCTAACCAAAACGGGTGTATATAGTTTTAGGTAGTCCATTCAAGGTACTGGCCAATAGTTTAGTTGGGAATTGTAAATGTGTTAACGATTGTTTAGTAAAGTGTATATCTTGTTAGATAGCGTGAGCTCAGCCGTCTAGCGAGAGTGTTAATAGTGTGTTGCTGTATTATAGTGCACGGTACCATAACCCTGTATATTTACTGACACTGTATATAAGTACTAATCATTGTCGTCCATTGCATGTATAACACCATAACCACTAATAATTGTATTGTGACCTTAACTTGTGCTTTGACCTATGCTAACCGTACTGTAACCGCTATTTGTAAAAGACGATGTTACTGGGGTGTGTTATAGACGGGTAATTCGTATATAGAGAATTATAGCGTGGGTGACTGTATAGTTACGCCAAAGGGCATAATATTGATTATATAGTGACTGGTGTAGCAGCTGTGTGTGTACGGGAATTCCCTGAGTGTTTATTGTTATTGTGTACGTTTCACTTGGTAACCGTACCACGTGGTGCTGTTGCCAGAGGAAACGGGTGTGACTGTTGAATAGTACGCGTGCATAGTATTCGTTGTCGACGACGTTCCATTGTTAAGTATGGGTGCGTCGCAGTCAACGATTCCGGATCCCTTAGGTTGTATGGTGAAGAATTTTAAAAAGGGATTCAAAACTTGTGATTTGGGGGTTAAAATGTCTCCTGTACGTTTGGTCACTTTGTGTACTAGGGAGTGGCCTACTTTGGTTGCGGCATGGCCGCCACGTGGCAGTTTGGATCCAACTCTGGTACAGCGCTTACACGTGGCTGTATCAGGTAGGCCTGAACTTTACGGCCAGTTTCCTTATATTGATTGTTGGAGACAGGCCGTAAATGACTCGCCAAAATGGCTCCGGACATGCCACGAGGAGCAGTGTCGCCTCATGGTAGCTAGGACTTGTTCGTCCACTAGGACTGGTGTTAGGCCCATTTTGGACACGCCCCCTGAGTCCGAGATCCCTTTGCCGCCCCCTTACTTTCCGTTAAGAGGAAGTGACGCGAATGCAGGAAGTCCTGCAACCCTCCCCTCATTACCCCCATCCACTTCCGCTTCCTCCTCCAGTACAGGATCCACCCCCCCTCGTACTAAATCTCCCCTTCCGGAATCAGAACCAACCCCCATTAAAAACGAATATCCTGATTTGGCGCCACTTCAGACTTCCGGTCAAGCTTCATCTAGCTCGGCTCGAAGTGTTTTATTTACAACCTTTTCCCAAAACCAAGCTCCCACATCCCCATACCCTATTTCTCCCCGACTGGAACCTATGACTGACGCCCCTCCACGTAGCCCCATACAGACCCGACAGTTGACCGGTGCCCAACAATTAAGACACTATCAGATGCCTCTTCGTCTGAATCCTGGGTCAGCCTATATCGATGCCGCAGGCCAAATGGCACATGCTGACCCAGTCTTTGTATATGTCCCATTCACGACAACCGATCTTTTAAATTGGAAGACCCACAATTCCTCGTATACTGAGAAACCACAAGCTATGACTGATCTGTTCACCTCAATAGTACAGACACATAACCCGACATGGGCTGATTGCCAGCAGTTATTAATGACTTTGTTTAACAATGAGGAAAGGACAAGAATAAATCAAGCAGCCATTAAGGCACTAGAAGATAAAGCCCGTACTTTGAACCAAGCTAATCCAGCAGCATGGGCCGCAACACATTATCCCAACACCGATCCCGATTGGAATGTAAATGGTGCTGATATGGTTCAACTCAGAGCCTATAGAGACGCTATAATTGCTGGCATGAAAGCCGGAGGAAAGAAAGCTATTAACATGTCGAAGACAGTTGAGGTGATTCAGAAAAGCGATGAAGCGCCCAGTGTCTTTTATGACCGATTATTGGAGGCATACCGCTTGTATACCCCCTTTAATCCGGAAGACGCAGATAATTCCCGAATGGTGAACTCCGCCTTTGTCAGCCAAGCTTACGGAGATATTAAGCGCAAGCTACAAAAGTTAGAAGGGTTTGCAGGTATGTCAATCACCCAACTAATGGAGGTAGCGAATAAGGTTTATATGAATAGGGAAACAGAAAGTAAGAAAGAGGAAGAGCGCAAGATGCGTAAAAAGGCTGATATGCTAGCGGTAGCGATCGCAGGCGTAGATAGACGGGGCCCAGATAGAGGCGATAGTAGATGGAGTAGGGAGCCTTTGAGTAGGAATCAGTGCGCGTATTGCAAGGAAGAAGGGCATTGGAGGAACGAATGTCCGCAAAGAGAGCAGTACGAGAGAGACCTACCCAGGGCAGGCTACGGAAACTTTAGAGGCAGAGCGAGAGGTAGAGGAGGCCCCGGAGGGAGTAATGGTAATAGAGGGAGTAATGGGAACAGAGGAAGTGTTAGGGAAGACAGGTATATTCCAGCAGCGCAAAGGTCCCGCGATAGAGAAGGTAGGGACTTTGTAGGATTGGCTGACACGGTCATGGAGGACTATTGATACCGACCGGGCTCCATCCCCCTTGGTCGAGCGGAGCCTATGGTCGATGTATCAATAGGGGGGAAAAGGAGTGCGTTCATGATCGACACTGGTGCTGAACATTCAGTGGTGACTAATCTAGTTGCTCCTCCATCTGGAAGGACTATTACTGTGATAGGAGCAACTGGAAGAAGTGCTGAAAAACCGGTTCTTAAAAGTCGACTCTGTACATTGGGAGGCCACGTAGTAAAACATCAATTCCTCTATATGCCTGAATGTCCAGTCCAATTGCTGGGACGTGATATGCTATCAAAATTACAAGCGCAGATTACGTTCCTACCAAATGGAACAACATCTTTAAAGTTTAATGGACCTTCAGGTATCATGACATTATCCGTACCAAAGGAAGAAGAGTGGCGACTTTATACAGTGTTGACTAGCCAAAACCCTAGGAGTGATGAGACATTATTTAACATACCAGGAGTTTGGGCAGAGAACAACCCACCAGGACTGGCCCGCAATATTCCACCTATAAAAATTGAACTAAAACTTGGGGTTTATCCAGTGAGCCTAAGACAATACCACATCCCGCAGAAGGCTAAGAAGAACATCCAATCCTATCTGGATAAGTTCATACGGTATGGTATCCTAAAATTCTGTACTTCCCCCTGGAACACCCCATTGCTGCCTGTTCAAAAGCCCGGTACAGATGAGTATCGACCTGTGCAGGACTTGAGAGCAGTCAATGATGCGGTTGTTAGTATACATCCAGTTGTACCCAATCCATATAACCTGCTTGCTTTAATTCCGGGCGGGGCTACTTACTTCACAGTCTTAGATCTCAAAGATGCCTTCTTTTGCCTCCGAATTGCCGCAGAAAGTCAATGTATTTTCGCTTTCCAATGGGAGAACGCTGTAACGGGCTCAAAACGCCAAATGACTTGGACAAGACTGCCCCAAGGGTTTAAAAATTCACCTACCCTATTTGGTTCAGCCCTAAGTCAAGATCTACTGGATTTCGAGTCCATCCCAGGAGAGTGTGTATTGTTACAATATGTAGATGACTTGTTGATAGCAGCAGTTACAAAAGAGATCTGTCAGCAAGCAACGCACGATCTACTACACATTCTCTGGAAGGCAGGATACAAGGTGTCTAGAAAGAAGGCTCAGTTGTGTTTGCCAACTGTCAAATATCTGGGATTCCATATCTCTGAAGGTCAAAGAATTATGGGGCCAGAGAGAAAAGAAGCTGTCTGCCAAATACCAATACCCAAGAATAGAAGACAAGTGCGAGAATTCTTGGGGGCAGCAGGCTTCTGTAGGATATGGATTCCCAGCTATGCGATACTGGCAAAACCTCTGTACGCAGCTATCAAAGGTACAGAGCACGACCCCTTCTTATGGACCCAAGAACAGCAAACGGCATTTGAAGATGTGAAGAAGGCTTTGATGAGTGCCCCAGCATTAGGTCTACCTGATCACACACGACCATTCTACTTATATGTACACGAGCAAAGAAGAATGGCTGTGGGAGTATTGACACAGTACTTGGGATCATGGCAAAGACCTGTTGCCTACATGTCTAAGCAATTGGATGCAGTGGCCAGCGGACTTCCACCTTGTCTAAGAGCCGTAGCTGCAGCCGCCCTGCTAGTAGCTGAAGCCGATAAACTCACTCTGGGTCAAGAACTTTATGTACGAGTCCCACATGCAGTACAGACGTTGTTGGATTACAAAGGAAATCATTGGTTTAGTAACAGCCGTATGACCAAGTATCAAGCAATGTTGTGTGAAAACCCAAGAGTGCATTTAGAGACTGTAAACACCTTAAATCCAGCTACCCTTTTGCCACAACCTACTGAAAGTCAACATGATTGTTTGGAAGTAATGGATGAAGTATTCTCAAGTAGACCAGATCTTCGTGATTTTCCCATCCAGAACCCCGATGTTCAATATTATACCGACGGCAGTAGTTATGTGAAAGAAGGGATCCGCTATGCAGGATATGCAGTAACAACAATAGACAAGGTGATAGAAGCTCGGCCACTGGCGAAAGGAACATCAGCACAAAAGGCAGAATTAATAGCACTAACACGAGCGTTACAATTGGCTGAAGGTTTAAGAGTGAATATCTATACGGACTCTAAGTATGCGTTTTTAACCACTCATGCCCACGGAGCTTTGTATAAAGAAAGAGGACTACTGAATTCAGAAGGCAAAGAAATCAAATACGTAGCTGAAATCCTACAACTATTGGAAGCAGTGTGGGAGCCGAAAGAAGTCGGTATCATACATTGTCGAGCGCATCTGAGAGGAGATGGTGATGTAACCAAGGGAAATCGGATGGCAGATAGTGCAGCTAAGCGTGCTGCTGAATCAGGAAGACAGGAGTATGTGGGGCATATAGCTGCTCTTATACCAACTCCACTGTCCCAATGGACTCCAGTTTATACAGCTCAAGAAGAGGAGTGGTTAAAGACTGAACCAGGAAAGTATTTGGAGAACAAGTGGTATCAGCTAGAAGATGGAAGAATAGTCATACCAGCATCACTAGCGGTAGAAATTGTCCAAAATTATCATAACGGGACACATTCTGGGAGAGACAGCACTGAAGAATCTCTTATAAAACATTTCTACATACCAAGATTGTCCAACTTGACTCAGGCCATTGTACGAAGATGTGTAACGTGTGCTAAAAATAATGCAAGACAAGGACCAGTAAAGCCACCAGGAGTCCAGTTTATGGGGGGACTCCCCATGTCCGATCTACAAATAGACTTTACAGTGATGCCTAAATCGGGTGGACATCGTTACCTGTTGGTAATTGTGTGCACCTATTCAGGCTGGGTAGAAGCATGTCCTACTCGTACAGAGAAAGCAGGAGAAGTTGTAAGATTCCTGCTACGAGAAATAATACCCCGATATGGACTACCCTGTTCTATAGGATCGGACAATGGTCCAGCTTTTGTTCATCAGTGCCTACAACAACTGACTCATATGCTTGGTATAAAGTGGAGGCTTCATACTGCATATAGACCCCAGAGTTCTGGTAAGGTAGAGAGAATGAATAGAACTATTAAGAATCAGTTGGCTAAAATGTGTCAGGAAACCCAACTTAAGTGGAACGTTCTCTTACCCATAGCTCTATTGCGAATCCGCAGTACCCCTACCAGAAGGATGGGCCTCTCTCCTTTTGAAATCATGTATGGACGACCACCTCCCGTACTTGGTAACTTAAGGGGGGACTTGAGTCAGATGGGAGAAGGAATTACCCGGCAGCAGGTTGTAGAGTTGGGTAAGACTATGGAGGAGGTACAGAAATGGGTACAAGATAGATTACCTGTGAATATTTATCCCCCTGTTCATAGTTATCATCCAGGAGATCAAGTGTGGATTAAAGAGTGGAATAATGTACCGTTAGGGCCCAAGTGGAGAGGTCCTTATGTTGTTCTTTTGTCTACCCCTACAGCGATAAAAGTAGCCGAAGTGACTCCGTGGATACATCACTCCAGGGTTAAACCAGCAGCAGTCAATTCTTGGCAAGTTACAGCAGATCCAGAGAATCCCTGCAAGATCCGGTTAAAACGCACTACTCAGTCGGAGTAACGAGGAATCGTGTGGATTACAAATTTTATTGTTACAGGGATTTGGTGCGTGAGTAAGAAGGCCATAATAAAGCCTGTCCGCTTACCAACACATAGTATATAAGCCAGGAAAGTCTCGAAGGGACACCTGTGAAGACGAGCAGGACTCCATTCCCTGCAGCCCTCACACCTGGAAGCTGAGGCGCCTTCGCACGGACGAAGACTGAGGATGACGGCGAAAGATGTGCTTTTGATAGTGTTTATTTATATGTGTTTTTATATTCAGGAAGGTAGAGGTACCGACACTCCTAGCTGTGAGGTATGCATTAAGACTACGAGAACAGGTAACCATATTTCCCAAACCCTAATTTGGCATTCACAATACGAGTGTAAAGGAGATGTATCGAGATGTAGATACCTAAATATAGACTATAGTGTGTGCCATTTAGGAGTAGGAGAACCTAAGTGCTTCAGTCCAGAGTATCAACCTCGTACAATTTGGTTGACTCTCAGGAATGGAGATCCTCAGGGGACCCTAATTAACAAGACGGTGTTAGAATCCGTACATTCTTCGGGTGTTCTGCTATTTGATGCGTGTAAAGCGATATCGAGTGGTAGAAAGCCGTGGAATGTATGTGGGGATCTTAGATGGGAGAGAACGTATGGGTCTAATGATAAATATATTTGTCCCAGTAGTAAAAATAAATATGTAAGTCCTAGATGCCCAAATAAAGACTATAACTTTTGCCCATATTGGTCTTGTGTGGGGTGGGCGACTTGGGGACAGACAGTAGACAAAGACATGATAGTGACTAAGTTGCCGACTAGCCCATATTGTAAGTCTATGGAATGTAATCCCATCCATATACTTATAAATAACCCCAATAAGTTCTTAGACAAATATGGCAATTTATTTGGGTTTCAGATATACGGGACGGGTTTAGATCCTGGGACATTATTGTTTATAGGGATAGAGACTGATACGGTATCCTCCCAAACTCATCAAGTATACCATTCCTTTTATGAAGAGATGAGTATAGATAATAAGATCCCCCATAATGCTAAAAACCTGTTTATTGATTTAGCCGAAAGTATTGCCGGTAGTCTTAATGTTACCAACTGCTATGTGTGTGGAGGTACTAACATGGGAGACCAATGGCCTTGGGAAGCAAAGGAGGTAATGTCCGGTTCTGAGGCAGTTGACCAATTAATATCTACACAAGCCGATTATCATATGAGTGTTAGAGGTAAATCTGAGTGGAGATTAAAGACCTCCATCATAGGTTATGTTTGCATAGCAAGGAAAGGAATAATGTATAATACTTCTGTAGGAGAATTAACTTGTCTAGGGCAAAAAGCTTATGATGATGATACAAAGAATACAACTTGGTGGTCGGCTTCAAATGTCTCAGAACCATCTAACCCGTTTGCTAGATACGCCAATTTAAAGGATGTGTGGTTTGATTTATCCATCACATCTACCTGGAGAGCCCCAGCAAATTTGTACTGGATCTGTGGTAAGAAAGCCTATTCGGAGTTGCCACAGGACTGGGAAGGGGCATGTGTGTTGGGTATGCTCAAACCATCCTTCTTCTTGTTACCGATTGAAACAGGTGAGACTTTAGGTGTTAAAGTGTATGATGTGAATCATAGGAAGAAAAGGGGACCCATAGAGATAGGCGCCTGGGAAGATGATGAATGGCCTCCCCAGCGTATCATAGATTATTATGGGCCAGCCACGTGGGCTGAGGACGGTACCTTTGGTTACAGAACCCCTATTTATATGCTCAACCGTATTATAAGATTACAGGCGGTGGTTGAGATTATTACTAACGAGACATCACAAGCGCTCAATCTTCTAGCGAAGCATAACACCAGGATGAGGACGGCAGTCTACCAAAATAGATTAGCCTTGGATTACCTTTTGGCAGTAGAGGGAGGTGTATGTGGGAAGTTTAACCTGAGCAATTGCTGTCTTCAAATAGATGACGAAGGGCAAGCAATAGCTGAGCTTACTAGCCATATGGTTAAACTAGCGCATGTGCCTACTCAGGTATGGAAAGGGTATAATCCAAGTAGTTGGTTTGGTAGCTGGTATGAGTGGTTTGGAGGGCTTAAGGCAGTGGTAGGTGGAGTCCTACTGATTTTAATGTTGTGTCTACTCCTGCCGTGTCTTATACCCTTAGTAGTTAGGTCTGTGCAAAGCCTGATAGAAAATATAGCAGAGAGGAAGGCTGCTGCACAGATAATGGCGATTTATAAGTATAAGGCTCTAAATCAGGGAGAACCAATGCAAGAAGATGAGTGTTGAAGATTCACATCATAAGATAAGTCTGGTCTGGTTCAAGGTAACTTGCGGTGTATGCAAACCAAGGTTAAGTGATGCCTCAAGTAATTGTGAAATATCAAGAGGCATCAAAGGGGGGAATGTGGTGGAATCTCGGTAAAAATAAATTTAGTAGGCCGAGATTACCACGTGGCATGTGTACGTGCATATGCTGACGTATCGATCAGTTGGTTGCACGAGGCAAGATACGATCAGTAGTGTACGGAGCATGTGCAAGAATACAGGATGTAGTATTCCCCCTCCTCCATTGTGCTGGACAAGCCATGCGGTCAAACAGGAAGTTAATTCTTATTTGTGTTGATTGGTTAAGAGAATGTGCGGGTGGAGCTTAATATGGGAGGAGTTATGTGCCTATATAAGGAGCCTGCACTATTGTCCGGGGCTCAGAACTTGCTGTATTTTGGTGACGTTAGTCCCTCTGAGTCCCGATCGGTGATCCAATAAAGAATCTCTTCCTTCCTGAAGAAACCTGTGTCCATCTCTCTGTGCTTCGCTTCGGTCAGTTTCTCCGGTATCACTTTTAGTAACTTTTGAACCGCTGGTCGGATTCATGCCATTTTTTAATATGTTGTTCCCCTGAATGGATTGATTGTGGATATGTATTTTTATGTGAATGTGATGTATGGTTTTAGAGCTATGAAAGTTGTGTAAAAAGTATATTTTAACTGTATGTATAATGGGATTATGTGTCACACTAAGGGGAGGGGATGTGTGGGTTGCACCCATGATACTATTGGTTATTTTATGCCTCCCCCTGGGTGTGGCCTGTATGTGTAAACTTGTAATAAAAACCAGGCTGGGTGTTCCAGCACCTCAGACCACTGCTTGACCCTCAACACGGAGCCTTGTCTCGTTCTTGGGGGAATTCACTGTATGCTGTTGGAGACTGATTGCTAGGAGTGTAAGCTGATGTCTGCTTTTCCTGTTCGTCTGCTAGCAGCTATTCGTGAGGTTCCAGTTTGGAGTGCTATTTTGTATCCAGTTCGGGAATTTGGTGCTCTGCAGTAGCTGTGCCTGTCTCTCAGAAAGGGGCATATCGCCTAAACGGATTTTAACCCCTTTTCTGCTGAAACGGTCCGTTACAGTCAGTCTCTGCCAATCCTATGGGGAAGCATTGTGAGTGGAACAGGGCATCACTTCTGATGATGTCAGCAGAGAGCTTGTTTTTCTGAGGCAAACAGCATGCAGAGTTACAGCTTCAGGCTTGAATACAAGTAAGATTTTACTATTTTAGGGAGGCATGAGGGGGATAGGGTGGCTAGATGGGGGTTTTATCCCTATAGGGTCAGGAATACATGATATATTGCTCCTTTAAAACAGTCACGGCAATTCTGATAAATAGGCATATGAGTTCCTCAGTTTAAAAATAACATAACATGAGAAAAACTAGGCAGGCATTTCTACATACATCGGTGTGTACCAAGAACCATATACCTTTAACTATCCTGTCAAACATTCTCAAAAGGTTGAGAGGGTAAGGCATAGCTTATTTTTTTTTTTTTTTTATAAAATTCCACAAGGATAATTGGGTAAACTGCATTATGCATATTGTTAGTACACTACAAGCTAATAAAAAGATAGAAGGGGCAACAATTCACCATTGAGAAACGTGAAGTCAAAAATAAAAAAATAAAAATAAATTGCCAAATATATAAAAAGAAAACATGTTAAAAGGGACACTATAGTCACCTGAACAACTTTAGCTTAATGAAGCAGTTTTGGTGTATAGAACATGCCCCTGCAGCCTCACTGCTCAATCCTCTGCCATTTAGGAGTTAAATCCCTTTGTTTATGAACCCTAGTCACACCTCCCTGCATGTGACTTGCACAGCCTTCCATAAACACTTCCTGTAAAGAGAGCCCTATTTAGGCTTTCTTTATTGCAAGTTCTGTTTAATTAAGATTTTCTTATCCCCTGCTATGTTAATAGCTTGCTAGACCATGCACGAGCCTCCTGTATGTGATTAAAGTTAAATTTAGACATTGAGATACAATTATTTAAGGTAAATTACATCTGTTTGAAAGTGAAACCAGTTTTATTTTCATGCAGGCTCTGTCAATCATAGCCAGGGGAGGTGTGGCTAGGGCTGCATAAACAGAAACAAAGTGATTTAACTCCTAAATGACAGTGAATTGAGCAGTGAAATTGCAGGGGAATGATCTATACACTAAAACCGCTTTATTTAGCTAAAGTAATTTAGGTGACTATAGTGTTCCTTTAATTATGCCTTGGTGTAAATGGAACACTGTTTTCAATGTCCCAGTGAGGTGCATTGGTAGATGCAGACATGAGTGGCAGGTGGTCGGCCTTAAGGGATGTAGATGCCGATGAAAGATTTTCAAGTATCTGCGCCTCTCCATCTAGTTCACAAGCGGGAATTGCAGAAGGCCCCATCGGTAGCCTAGACCAACAGCTTGTAAGCGTTGAATGATGGGCCTAAGGGACTGGTGCCAGGTAAGTATAGCTATATTATAGCTATGAGATCCCCATAAAAGGACAGATAAAATTCTTCAAACCTCCCTTGGACCACTGTCATTACAACTCGTTTGTTTGCCAGAGACTGGAAGATGTCCTTGGAGATGGATCTTTTGATCCGGGTGAACGGCCTAAGAGGAACACTTCATCCAACTGCACTGCCTTTTGAGGCAACATCGTAGAGAAAAGGCATGGCCAAAGATTAGGGGATCCTGTTCTATGGCTACCTTATTAACTAGAGTATCATGAGACTGTTGACATTGCTGGGTACATTACCAGGTCCTTAATACTTCTAATTAGTTTCTGGGATCATTTCCCCATTGTTGTTGGTAATCAGCCCAGCTAGAAATAGAATAAGTTTGGTGTCATTTATGACAAAAACTGCAAATGGTAATTGGAAAGCAAGGAACCCTCTGTCAATGCGGTTGAACTCAGTGGCTGCTAGCTTCAACCCCACTAATCATGAAGGATACATTTGACTTTCTCATTGTTTTCAAGTATGTCCTTGTGCATAGATGTTATCAGAACCCAACTCCATATTGTTCATTTTATCAACTTCAGAATGATAATATGCTTAGTTGACCCTGTAGGAACTGAATAAGTGCTACTTTATGAGTGAAGAACATTTCTCTTATTATTTTTCTATTCTATTCTTTCCCTATATTAAATTTTCTGAGATATGAAGAAAAACAGTTACACACCAGGAGCACAGGGATTGTGGATTTACCAATGCAACCACGACAAAGCATGAATAGAAAAAGATTTTGAAAGCAGACCAAGATGTTGAAATACAGTTCTTGATAATGAGAATCAGAGCTCATATGGGTTCTAAGTAATAATGAGGGTTTTCAGAAAATGCTTGTAAGTCACTAGTGGCAGTCTCAATCTGTTCTTTAAAATTCAACAAAAAAGTTCCAACTGACAAAACAAATGGGTTCAAGGTTTGATTGAGTTACAAGAAAATGGTCTGATTAAACATCTGATTAATTTCATAAATAGAACTGGAGGAACATTTGCTATTTCTTCAATACTATCAAAGGAATATTCCAAAAGAAAATACAGATTTTTTTTTTTCATTTTCTTTAAGTCAGCTCTACGAGTGTGTGTGTTTTGATATGGGCCTCTCATTTTTTAAAATGAATTAGTAAGTTTAAAATCCCAGTTAAACCTTTATTTAAGCATGAGCCAGTCTCATCATTGCAGCCCAAGGCACCTCCTATTAAGTCATCCAGCTTGCTAAATTTGTCAAACCAAATGCTTCTCGTAGAGAGGTATTGCAGAAGCACAGTGCATGCATGGCAATCACTACAATCAGTGCTTGTCTATGAGAAGCATTAATTTCAATGCTTCTTTAGAAGAAGTATGGGAGTCATATACAGTGTGTGTGATCAGCATACTTCGCATACTGACACCTGATACAAAACAGATTCAATTACCGAAACAAATTTAGTCTAAAGCCTCTAGTGGTTACCTGAATGACAGTCACTATAAACACGGTGATTGTAAATTGTAAACCATGCAGTTTATCAGAAATGGCACTGTTTGTAGGGACGATGTAGGGACCTCATCTATACCCCAAAATCGCTTCATTAAGATGCCTGGACTGCCGCTGTAACTAAGTATTATTGCAATTGTAGATAATTACTGGTGTAATAAGAGCAATAAGGGAGAATGGTAACAATATATTTATGTGAGTCCAGAAATATTTGTTACAGATTATCAATGATGGAAGGGATTTGGATGAATTTTATTTCATGAACTGACTGCTCACACAGGCAGCTAATGACTCACATTGCTTTCCAAAGAGAATTGACAGGCCTGCTGTCAGAGGGCTGGGTGTGTAGTCATATTTATATTCAGAAGTGATAGAAGACATCAATGAATTATGAGAACAATTAGGCTGTGACTGCTGGCAAGGGAAGTATAGCTTGAAGAAGGGTTTAAATGAAGGCAGAGGGCCAGCCAGCAATTTTAAAGATATGTCTGGCATAACAGAATCCTCATCACATGTATCAATCACAGGGCTTTCAAAACAGGGCCATATAGCGGTTGGTGAACTGCAGCTTTTAAATTACCCATGTAATAATCTAACATCTATCTATCTATCAAGCTATCTAACAATCGATCTAATCTATTATTATTTTTTAAAAAGCCCTTAAACTTATCTATAAAACAGTGCTGTATTCAGAAACTGCACTGTTTTAACGCACAAATCTTCACTCCACTGCCCAAATAAAAACAATCACTATTTAGTAGATAAGCTTCCAATGAAAACATTGGGGTATATCTATATCTCTTGCAGCCTTTGCAAACCGTCCCCTTCTAAACCCGCCCAGACTTTCTGTGGCTGTCCAATCACAGAATTCCCAATGCAACTGAATGAGATGTCTCCTGAATTTAACTCTACTGAGCTAAGCACACCAGGAGGTACCAGGACTGTCTGTCTGACAGTCATATACGTGGATGGGGTGTAACAAAGTTAATTTTGAAAAGTGCCAATGTCTATTGAAATCCGCAGTTTTTGTAAAATAAAAAATGGACAAACTTCACAAATAAGCAGAGTAAATGATGAGAACCGCACTCAATCCCAACGGCCAAGGGTGCTCCAGAGCAGGACCAGCAATCCCAGTACAATAATCCAAGAAGAAAAAACTCACAGGCCTGTGAGTTTTTTCTTCTTAAACTTCACAAATAAAGCACGAAAGCCTGTTTTTATAAAATAAATAAGAGTCACTTTTTAGTAGGTATAAGAAGCTACATACAAAGGTCTCCTGTCTGAAATCTTTGCAAGTCCTCTCCATCTAACCACGCTCAGCCTTTCCATTGTTGTCTCAATGCAGCTCAATAATACATTTTTAAAAGGCAGGTGCTCTGAGCAATTGCTGCCTCTTCAGTTTAGCTCCACTGAGCTAACCAAGCCAGGAAGTCTGTCAGCACTGAAGTTGCTGTTTAGGGGATAATGGAGTGCGTTGAATCTTCTGTTTTTATTGTATAAACTGGCTCCCAGCAGCACCCTACTTATGCATATTCAGGCAGTGGCGGATCCAGAGTCTGATCTCGGGAGGGGCACTTGTAGATTATTTAAATAAATAATCCAGACACAATAACAACTACAGCTCAGTGTAGCGGTTATGGTGTCAATAGTGCCAGGACCCCCTCCCAGAGTAAGTAGTCAAACCGTTTAATAACAGTTTGACAACTTACCCGAGGTCTGCTGGGAAATGGGGCTGTAGTAGGGCATAGGAGCAGTGGTGTGTGTGAGTGGTGCAATGTGTAATGGGTGCACTGTGTGTCTGTGAAGGTTGCAGTGTGTGAGTGAGGGTGGCAGTCAGGCCCGGACTGGCCATCGGGCACACCGGGCAAATGCCCGGTGGGCCGCGATGGCCGTGGGGCCGAGGCCGGCAGGGGAGATCACAGGATCTCCCCTGCCAGCCCCAGCAGGGCCAGCGCGCTACCCGAGCGCCGGCCCTGCTCTGAGCCTCCATGGGCCGGTGGGGAGATCAAAGATCTCCCTCACCGGCCCAGAGACACTGACAGGCGGCCGCCGGCTGTGGGGTGTGAGGGAGGCAGCAGAGAGGACCGGCGGAGTTCTATCCAGCAGCTCCGCCGGGTCCTCTCGCGAGATCTGAGTGTTGCCGCGGTTACCGCGGCAACGCTCAGATCTCGCGAGAGTCAACTCTAGCCGGCAGGTTAGAGTTCACTCTCACCACTGGACCACCAGGGAAGGAAGATGCAGAAAGGATCCCCCCCAGGCAGAACGGCTCCCCCCCTCCCATGCTAAAGGTAAGAAGGGGGGGGATATAACTTTTTTTTTTTTTAATTATTAATAAAATATTTAAATTAAAAAAAATCATAATTAATTATTAATAATATATTTAAATTAAAATATTTAAATAAAAAAAAAATCACACCAACAGCCCCCTCACACACACACATCACCCCCAGACACACACAGCCCCCCATACACACACAGCCCCCCCATACACACACAGCCCCCCCCATACACACACAGCCCCACCAGACACACACAGCACCCAAACACACACAGCCCCCCCAGACACACACAGCCCCCCCAGACACACACAGCCCCCCCCAGACACACACAGCACCCCCCAGACACACACAGCACCCCCCAGACACACACAGCACCCAAACACATACAGCACCCAAACACATACAGCACCCCCCCACACACACAGCCCCCCCAGACACACACAGCACCCAAACACATACAGCCCCCCCAAACACATACAGCACCCCCAGACACACACAGCACCCCCAGACACACACAGCCCCCCAAGACACACACAGCACCCCCCAGACACACACAGCACCCCAAACACACACAGCACCCAGACACACACAGCACCCAGACACACACAGCCCCCCCAGACACACACAGCCCCCCCAGACACACACAGCACCCCCAGACACACACAGCCCCCCAGACACACACAGCCCCCCCAGACACACACAGCGCACCCAGACACTCACAGCGCACCCAGACACACACAGCGCACCCAGACACACAGCGCACCCAGACACACAGCGCACCCAGACACACAGCGCACCCAGACACACAGCACCCTCAGACACTCAGCACACATCACCTTCAGACACACACATCACCTTCAGACACACACAGCACCCTCACTCACAGACAGCACCCTCACTCACAGACAGCACCCTCACTCACAGACAGCACCCTCGCTCACACACATACACATATATAAAATAACCCTCAGTGAGTTAACAGACAAAGAAAATTAGAAACCTAGAATGTGACGGCAGATAAAAACACCCTCACACACAGCACCCCTCTTAAATACACACACACTGCGCCCCTCACACATACAATACGTCCAAATATATATATATATATATATATATATATATATATATATACACACACACACACACAAACACACACTACAGCACCCCTCACACTGCACCACCACACACATTACGCTCCAGATACACGCTAGATCCCTTACCCTATATGCACTCTTAATCCTCTATATATATATATATACACACACACACACACACACACACACACACAATCTCCTATACACACTCTGGGTCCTTTACACACTAGATCTCCTACACACCCTCTCTACAACCCCTACACACACTACGTCACCTATACACACACACACACACACACTACAGCCTGTATGCACACACTCGCTACATCCCCTATAACACTATGCCCCCTATACACACACTATCTACAGCCCCTAGCCACACATATTACACCACAAACACAAATGAAATTTACCTATTTACACAATACCACACCACACTCTACACACACGCAATTTCACAAGCAGGCTCCAAACACATGCACCATACACTTTCCTGGCCCAATTGTCCTCTGGTATCCCACTTGTGGAGACACCAGAGACAATTTAAAAGCAAACACAGCGCAAGCCTTTTTCTAATGCCAGAGCTCTTCAGCGCGGCTCTGCGCATTGAACCAACTTGCTCACTTTGAGAGGGGGTGTGCTTGTCATTAGTGATGACAAAACACACCCTCTCTGGCCCCGCCCCCTTCTTAGGGGCCGCTCTGATTGAAAAATGCCCGGGCCTAATTTTTTTCCCAGTCCGGCCCTGGTGGCAGTATATGTCAGGGGTGCAGTGTGTGTTAGGGGGGCAGTGTATATGTGGGTCAGTATTTGTGTGTGATATTTGCAGTTTGTGTGTGTGAGGATTGCAGTGTATGTGTGAGTGTGGGGCAATGTGTGTGTATGGAGGGGCAGTGTATGGGGTAGTGTGTGTATGGGTGTGTGTGTATGTGGGGCAGTGTGTGTATCTGTGGGGGGCAATGTGTGTGTGGGGGGGCAGTGTGTGTGTATGGGGAAGTGTGTGTGTATGGGGGGCAGTGTGTGTGTATGGGGGCAGTGTGTGTGTGTATGGGGGCAGTGTGTGTGTATGGGGGCAGTGTGTGTGTATGGGGCAGTGTGTGTGTGAATGGGGGCAGTGTGTGTATATGTGGGGGGCAGTGTGTGTGTATCGGGGGCATTGTGTGTGTATGGGGGCACTGTGTGTGTATATGGGGCAGTGTGTGTATATGTGGGGGCAGTGTGTGTATATGGGGGGCAGTGTGTGTATATGTGGGGGCAGTGTGTGTGTGTATGGGGGGCAGTGTGTGTATGGGGGCAGTGTGTGTGTGTATGGGGGCTGTGTGTGTATATGTGGGGGCAGTGTGTGTGTATGGGTGGCAGTGTGTGTGCATGTGGGCAGTGTGTGTGCATGTGGGGCAGTGTGTGTGTATGAGGCAGTGTGTGTGTATGGGGAAGTTTGTGTATATGTGGGGGGCAGTGTGTGTGTATGGGGGCAGTGTGTGTGTATGGGGGCAGTGTGTGTATATGTGGGGGGCAGTGTGTGTGTGTATGGGGGCAGTGTGTGTATATGTGCAGGGCAGTGTGTGTGTATGGGGGCAGTGTGTGTGTATGTGGGGCAGTGTGTGTGTATGGGGGCAGCGTTTGTGTATGGGGGGCAGTGTGTGTGTGTGGGGGCAGTGTGTGTATGGGGTGCAGTGTGTGTGTATGGGGGCAGTGTGTGTGGATGGGGGGCAGTGTGTGTGTGTGGGGGGGGGGAGAGCAATGTGTGTGTGATTATAAAAATGCCCCCTACAGTTCTTATCACACACATCCCCTCCCACACACACATACACTGCCCCATACATATTAATTCTTTTTTTTTTAAAACAACACATATTATATTACAAATATAACCCCCCCCCCACCCTTCTTACATGTGTTTTTTTATTTTATTTAAATAAAACAAATATTCATGTCCCCCCTCCCTTCTTACCTTTACTGGGAGAAGGGGCAGGCCCGTCGCTACCGGACAGGCAAACCAAGCAACTGCTTGGGTCCCCGAGCTGGCCCGGGGCCCCGAGCAGAGCCGGTACTTACTATAAGGCTGCAGCCGCCTGAGCGCTCTATAGAGAGCCTCAGGCGGCTGCAGCAGTCCTCGTCATCACCTCCCCTTCTCTGGCTGTAGCGTGGCCGAGCTCCTCTTCCTCCTGTCAGTCCGGCCGGGTACCGCGTGGTAACAGGAGATTCAGTTTCCTGTTCCCGGCCGGACTGACAGGAAGTGAGCACTCAGTGTGCACTTCCTGTCAGTCCGGCTGGGAACAGGAAACTGAATCTCCTGTTACCACGCGGTACCCGGCCGGACTGACAGGAGGAAGATGAGCTCCGCAATGCTACAGCCAGAAAAGGGGAGGTGAGAAGAACATAGGGAGGGAGGGAGGGGGTGGGAGTAAAAAGAACATAGGGAGGGGGGAGGGAGGGGGGGAGTAAAAAGAACATAGGGAGGGGGAGGGGAGTATGAAGGACACAGGGAGGGGGAGTAAGAAGGACACAGGGAGGGGGGAGGGGAGTATGAAGGACACAGGGAGGGGGAGGAGGGAGTAAGAAGGACGCAGGGAAGGGGGAGGGGAGTAAGAAGGACACATGGAGGGGGAGGGGGAAGTAAGAAGGACACAGGGAGGAGGAGGAGGGAGTAAGAAGGACACATGGAGGGGGAGGAGGGAGTAAGAAGGACACATGGAGGGGGAGGAGGGAGTAAGAACGACACAGGGAGGGGGAGTAAGAAGGACACAGGGAGGGGGGAGGGGAGTATGAAGGACACAGGGAGGGGGAGGAGGGAGTAAGAAGGACGTAGGGAAGGGGGAGGGGAGTAAGAAGGACACATGGAGGGGGAGGGGGAAGTAAGAAGGACACAGGGAGGAGGAGGAGGGAGTATGAAGGACACATGGAGGGGGAGGAGGGAGTAAGAGGGACACATGGAGGGGGAGGAGGGAGTAAGAAGGACACATGGAGGGGGATGGGGAAGTAAGAAGGACACAGGGAGGAGGAGGAGGGAGTAAGAAGGACACAGGGAGGGGGGAGGGGAGTAAGAAGGATACAGGGAGGGGGAGGGGGAGTATGAAGGACACAGGGAGGGTAGGAGGGGAGTAAGAAGAACATAGGGGGGAGGAGTAAGAAGAACACAGGGAGAGGGGGTGAGGAGATGAGGAAAAGACAGGGAAGGGGGAGGTGAGCAGAAGCAGAGATTAGGAGAACACAAGGAGGGGGGTGAGGTGAAGCGGAGATGAGGAGAACACAGGGAGGGCGGGGTGAGGAGAATATGGGGGGCGTGAGAAGAGACTGGTAGGGGAGGGTGGGGGGAGATGAAAGACCACTAAGGGGCAGTGCAGAGCTCTAAGCAGTATTTGCACTGTAAACATTTTTTATTGATATAAAGTGTGGGTGAACTTAAACTGTATGGCTATGTTGTGGTTCCTGTAGGCCTTGCGTGCATGTGGGGGGTGGGGGGGTTGGAGTTTGGGGGGGCCTCCATGTCCGTTTTGCTTGGGGCCCCCAAATTCCTTCAAACGGCCCTGAGAAGGGGGGACATATTTCGTTCCCTGGTGGTCCGGTGGGGGTTCCCTGGTGGTCCCAGTGGTGAGGTGAACTCTAGCCCACGTTTCAGGGCTAGAGTTCACTCTCGCGAGATTTGGAGCGTTACCGTGGTAACCAGCCAGCCACCTGTTTTCTCATAATGTCTACACCTGAGCATTTTGCTTGACTTCTTCCAAAGTGAATTTTAGACCAATGCAATATTCACTAATCACCAAACGGACAAAAGCAGAATTAAACAATTTTTTTCAGAAAGCCACTTATCAATTTAAAGTGACACTCCAGGCACCCAGACCACTTCTGCCCATTGGAGTGGTCTGGGTGCCAACTCCCACTACTCTTAACCCTGCAAGTGTAATTATTGCAGTTTTTTATAAACTGCAATAATTACATTGCAGGGTTAACTCCACCTCTAGTGGAGACACCTCTACTAGACACCCACTAGAGGGCACTTCCTGGTTTCTAGCACAGGAACCCTGTGCTAGAGCGTCGCTGGACATCCTCACGCTATGTGAGGACCTCCAGCGTCGCTCATTTCCCCATAGGAAAGCATTTTCAATGCATTTTCAATGCATTTTCAATGCTTTCCTATGGGGAGCGCTAATGCGCATGCGCGGCATTGCCGCGCATGCGCATTAGGTCTCCCCAGCCGGTGGGCGGGATCAGTCTCGCCCACCGCCCGACGCAATGCAGAGGAGGAGCGGCGGCAGAGGAGGAAGCAGCAACGAGGGACATCGTCGCTGCCTCAGGTAAGTTACTGAAGGGGTTTTCACCCCTTCAGCAACCGGGGTTGGGGGGTGGGAGGGAGAGGGGACCTGCAGTGCCAGGAAAACGGATTGTTTTCCTGGCACTGGAGTTTCCCTTTAAATTTACTTTATTTCAGAGTTCAGTAAATAAATCCCCAAGACAGCTAAATTGGAAAATTAGTTCGACCATTTCACCCTAAAATTAGAATTTCGCCTTGAATTCACTTTAAATTTCTGACAATTCATGCGTAAGTGAATACTTGTGTGAGGCTTATTCACTAAACACTGAGTTCCTGCATACTGAAATCCAAATGGAAAAATGTAAACACAAAAGGCCAAGCTGTGAATATAACTGTTGTATCCAAATCAGGTATTTTTCAAATAAAATAAAATAAAATGTTGCAATTCTGACTTCAGTTTTGAATTTAGCGAATACATTTGTGGGACTTATTCACTAAACTCTGCATTGTAGCGGAATGTAAAACTGAATTACAAAATTTGGACTGCAAAAAAAATTCCAGCTTATTTATAGCCACAGTTTGAATATTTTATTTCCTAAATAAATGTTTCTATTTGGATTTTAATTTGCTGTGTGTGTTTCATAGGTGCGTTGGAGACTTCTGGGGCATAAATATTAGAAAGGCAGATCATTGCTTGCGATATTAACCCAACATATTTTAGGAGCAAATTCTGCAAAATATGTGTGTCAATGTAAGATAAACCCAAACAATGACCTCACAGGTTACATGCTGACATTTCTGTTGCTTGGGAGAGTCTGACTGTATTAACCCATTCACTTCCCAAGCTCTGCCCTTTTTGCGCTTGTTCTCACACAGTTATTGAGCTGATTTTGCTGGATCGACACCCGCAGTCACTTATATTATGTAACATGGCAGGTAGACAGGCCAATGTATCACGCCACTTACAAAAAGTTGCAACATTGTAAACAAATGTTACCTTATACTCTACACAGTTTGGTAGTGAGAATGCTGCATTATGTCAGGAATTACGGTAGTTTGAAGCAGGGAATTCTGGGAGCTGAAGCATAGTTTGCAGAGACAGAGGATAGATCAGGAAGATGTGTGAGTTTTGCACATTTACGTTTAGCAGGAATGTAGCTGAAAACATGTCCTCGGTTAAAAAAACAAAAAAAAAAACGTTACAAATATAAAGCTGAAAATGCTATGTATTTGTAATGGAGAGTGCACACGTACATCTTGTAATTGTATATTTATCATATTGGCAGTCTGGGAAGTGTTATCCCATTGTACAGCGCTGCGGAATTGGCTGGTGCTATATAAATAATAAAATAATAATAATTTACTAAAATGTGACTTGCTAGGAATTCAAAATGATTATTAAAGTCTAGGCCAAATTTGTCAAACAGAATGTATGGCTGGCTTGGAGAATTTTTCCAATTTGCCCATTTCGTCTTAAAATATAACATTCTATTTGAATTACCCACGACCTCACTTGTGGATAAAGCTGATGTGTTTACCTGTCCAAATGTTTGACAGGAGATCATGTTTTTCCAGGATATATACGATTCATCGGGCACAAATTGAGCTGGGAATCACCAGGGCAAATGCTCCCCCCAAAGACATCAAACAACCATTTTATTTTGTTAACCTAACTTGGCCGAGCAGCAAACCAGGATTAAAGTCCAAGTCAAGAGAGCAGTCTTCAGTTAGGTGCCGGGCTGTGACAAAATTGTGGGAGAGCAGGGCATCAACAGCAAGACACAAGTGGGCGAAAGGAGGAATAGACAGAGGGGCACAAGTGGTGAAAAAGGAGGGCATGGGCAAAGGGTCACCAGTGCGGAAAGGGCATGGTTGAGGGACACAAATATGGTGGAAAGGGAGAATGAGCAGAGGGACAAATATATAATGTGCCCGCCTGACATTTGGTTCTTGATCAGCCCTTGTGGTATGTAAATTTCAAATGATGTCGGTAAGAAGTCAGTTTAGGAATATAAGAGGAATCTTGCAGCATATGAATGCTACTACAGAAAAACTCCGCAACATGTTCAGTGTGGTGCCCAAAAGTATTTATAAGCAAGATGGATGCAGCAAACATGGTGGATATGACAACCCCACAGGACAGTGATGACTTTTAACCTATAGCACTCTGGATGTCAAAGTTCCTATGATCCTCAGCCAGCTTATAAATTCAGAGACATGTTCATCTTAGACAAAGCTATTAATTACATTTTTATATCCCTTCATACAGTTGGGTAGGGACTGAAGCTCGGTATTTGGGTCCCTATAGCCCCAGATCTTTTTACCCCCCATACCTTAAAAGGCACCCTGCCAGCCCATGAAGAGGGGTGTCTTTATGTGCCAGTGACAAGATCAGAGATCTCCCTTACCAGCCTGTTGCTCCCACCGTAGGATTTACCAGAGAGCATCTGGTAAATGGGTAACATGAGCTCCGGCATTTCAGCGCTTTACCGTGGGTTGCCACGGCAACACTCTGATACTATAAGCCAGACCTGCACAACTTGGCAATAGGTAGGGACCAAAATTAAAATAGGCTAAACATCTTTGGGCCGCAAATATGTTTTTAGTGCATTAGTGTTTGTCCTCTTAATTCATTGCTTTACTCCTTACTATACATGCTTTCCTTTCATTCTTTTACCCTTACAGTAAATCCCCCTTTTCATTATTTTTATCCATGCCGGGTATCATTTCCATTCATGGTTTTGCTCCTTACTATGTTTTTTTCAATTTCATTATTTTACTGCTTACTGTTTATTTCTCCTTTCATTTTATTACCCCTCACTTTTTGCCCCTTCCTTTCATTCTTATATCACTCACTTTTTACCCCTTCCTTTCATTCCTATATCACTCACTTTTTACCCCTTCCTTTCATTCTTATATCCCTCACTTTTTACCCCTTCCTTTCATTCTTATATCCCTCACTTTTTACCCCTTCCTTTCATTCTTATATCACTCACTTTTTACCCCTTCCTTTCATTCTTATATCCCTCACTTTTTATCCCTTCCTTTCATTCTTATATCCCTCACTTTTTACCCCTTTCTTTAATTATTGGGTTGACTGTGTGTGAGGGGTGGTGACAGTGTGTGTGTGAGGCTGACAGTGTGTGGGTGAGGAAGACGGTGTGTGAGGAGTAGTGACAGTGTGTGAGGAGTAGTGACAGTGTGTGAGAAAGAGTGACAATGTGTGAGAGAGAGTGACAGTGTATAAGAGAGTGACAGTGTCTGTGAGAGTGAGTGACAGCGTGTGTGAGAGAGTGACAGTGTATAAGAGAGTGACAGTGTCTGTGAGAGTGAGTGACAGTGTATAAGAGAGTGACAGTGTCTGTGAGAGTGAGTGACAGCATGTGTGAGAGAGTGACAGTGTTTGAGAGAGCTACAGTATGTATGAGAGTGACAGTGTGTGGGAAAGTGTGACAGTGTGTGTGTGAGGTGACTGTGTGACCAGCCTCCCCACAAAATACTTTTTTTTTTTTTTTGGATGCCGGAATCCATTTCTTGGAGGTCCAGTGGTCTCCCTTTCTGGTGGTCCGGTGGACTAACTCTCCAGTCTGCAGCTCCTCCTGGTGCAGAGTTGCAGACCACGTGGTAGAGGTCTCACGAGCTCCGGCTGGAAGTTTTAGAGTGTTGCTGTGCCGCGGCAAAGTTCTGGTTGGCCGTAGCTCACTGACAGCTACTTCACAGTCTGCAGCTCTGGACCCAGCGGAGCTGTAGACTGGAGGCTGCGGTGGGCAGTCCCTCCTCCAATGCCGACAGGCTCTACTGGGCTCTCCCTCCTCCCTGCCCTGCGGTAATAAAAGCCAGTGTTCCAGACTCAGACAGGTATCTGTGTGTGTGCCTGTAAGTAACTGTGAGTGGGCCAAGAGTTGTGTAGAGCGGTGAAATTGAGATGGGCCTGGGGGACACTAGCTACCTCCCTGATGTATAGATAGATCTATCTATCTATCCCTTTTCATTGATGTTGCTTACACAAGAAGTGTTCTGCCTTCATTTCTGCTTGATGGATGCTGATATTATCACCCACATGGCACATCAGGCTCAATACATACCTCCCAACATTGAAAATGGAAAAAGAACAACACTTTAATTTTAGGGGTGTAAATGGGGGTCTGTCCAGATCAAAGCTGTTCTGAGAAATTATAGATGACATCACAATTTATGAAAATATAGAGTTTTTTTTTTTTTTTAAAGAAGATGAAATAATATATATATGTGTATGACAGAATGTTTTTAATGCCTTCCTTTTATGTATGTGCAGGTAGTGCTACTACAGATACCAAGCACGACTTCTTCCTTGGAGAGGAAAAATTCAGAACACTATGTATGGAAATTGTAAAACATTCACAGACTATAGGAGATGACTGGGAGTGGATATCTCTAAAGGTATAATTTATTTGAAAAAAAAAAATGGTATACAATGAACCAAAAAGGTTTTATTTAATTTCCATTAATTAAGTATATATTATTATCCAATGCTATATTCCCTAGCCTGGCACTAAAGAAATGTCACCTAGCAGTATTTGGTGTGGGTGAAGCTGTGTTTTATGATTTTTAGTAATGTGTGAAAGCAAGTAGGACATCTTACACTGGGTAAACTGTATAAATATGTACATTTTCATGGAGAGCGAGTGTGTGTGAATGCATGGGAGAATCAGTATAGGTGAATGCATAGGTGTATTTGTGTACAGGGTGTTGGTGTTTGAATTAAATGGTGTGTAAGTGTACAAGTGTATTTGATTAGAATACATGTATTAATGGAAGCAAGTGTGTTGTGTGAAGGGTCGGGGTGGGCATGAATTCAGGGATGTATTTATGTGTAATGTTTTCGGGTTAGTATAGGAATGTTGTAAATGATAGGATATTTTAGGGATTCTGCTGATGTACCTAGAATAGAGGATAAAACATAGTGCAAATATTGTTTGATACTCAAAGGTAGTGTACTGGTATATATGCACTCACAAATTCCAAATGGATTAGCGTTTTAAAGGTGCCGCCCCACGATGTAGATGGGGGGTATCAATCAGTATTCCTCCTCGAGTGGTAGCCAGTGGGGTGTCAGGGTCAGCTAGATGGTTCAAAACAGACTCCGACCAGAAGAATCCTTCCAAGGCAATTTATTCACTCATAAAATCAGGAGGTGTACAAAATAAGTAAAAACAAATATAGAGATAAAACAGGTCACCGGTCCGGTGACCTGTTTTATCTCTATATTTGTTTTTACTTATTTTGTACACCTCCTGATTTTATGAGTGAATAAATTGCCTTGGAAGGATTCTTCTGGTCGGAGTCTGTTTTGAACCATCTAGCTGACCCTGACACCCCACTGGCTACCACTCGAGGAGGAATACTGATTGATACCCCCCATCTACATCGTGGGGCGGCACCTTTAAAACGCTAATCCATTTGGAATTTGTGAGTGCATATATACCAGTACACTACCTTTGAGTATCAAACAATATTTGCACTATGTTTTATCCTCTATTCTAGGTACATCAGCAGAATCCCTAAAATATCCTATCATTTACACTATTCTACTAAACGGTTATCTACTGGGAAATAACCTTGGGAGCTGTGTACCCAGAAGTTAAGTTTTTTCAATCACTTTGTTTCACGGGTGATTTTGTTTGTATTTCTATTAGTATAGGAATGTATCTGTGTGCAGGTTCTGTGTGTGAATGCTAAGTCGCGTCGTATGCATATGAGTGAGTGTGTGCCCTTATCTAAGAATATATGTATAAGCATGAAATTTGCTGGCATTATACCTATCATGCTGACTGTTTCTTTTATAATTTTTTAATCCATTGAAACAAGGATCTTACCCCACACAATTCATTGCTTCTTCATTAGATTTGCTAGCTAGTTATGAATGTGTCGATGTGTGTGTATGACAGTGTCTGATATGGTATTATTGTGAGTGTGTTTGATTAGGTGTATGAGCTAGGATGCCTTAATAACAGTCTGTTTCGCTAATAAACCTTTTTTTGTTCTGGCACATAAGTTCTAGGTAAATTAGTCAAGGCCTTAGGTAGTGTGTTGGTGTTTATAAATGCAGGGTTGTGTTTCTTAGAGGTTTAGTGTCTGTGGGTGTAAATAGAGTGCTGTATATAGTGTCGAAAGCCACAAAATATCTTAATACAAGGATGTATTGGCATGAAACATTAGTGTGTTGGGAGGTGTGTGCATAGAGGGACACTAATTTTAGGGTTGTAAGTGGGGGGTTGCCAGGGGATGGCCTGTTCTGATAAATTTTAGGTGATTTACTAATATCAATTTGTGAAACTAAGATATAATGTAGAACAAGCGCAATGTATCTTATTTACACAGACTGATTTCTAAACACATTTATTGGAATGTGGACAAAATGGAGCTACAAAAGAGGGACATTAGGATAGAAAAGAGAGACAGAGGGACTTGGGTCCAACAATAAGGACTGTCCCTCTTAAATAGGAACACTTGGGAGGTGTGGGGGGTGAGATGTATATGTGTAGAAGGGGTGTTGACCAGAAATAAAAAAGGGCACAGACATTTGGAAGAACATCAACTTCACATTAAACTCTTCACCTTTATTCATCACACACGGACAGGAGTATGCAACATTTAGCTCTCCAGACATTGTGGACTATATCTACCATGATGCTTTGCCAGCATAGGCCGTACATATATATAACTAATTTTTTTTCACAGTTTTGCCTATTGTGATTTATACACAAATATTACAGCTAACTATCTTATAACAGGTTTGCTTGTTTTGATTTGGTCAGTATTTACTATATTCTCTCAGTCTCTCACAAATGCCCCTTCGTCATTGTATAGTACAATGAGGGAAGGATTACACTTTTTTCTTATATATTTGGGGTTTACCGGGCAGTGGCCATACTTACGTCCAAGCCTCTTTGTCGTTTACAATAACTGTGATTGGCAGACAGACTTTAACACCTTAATCCTCAGTCATGCAATGCTACTATAAAGGTTGCAGCATGCATTGCCTGGATTTGCTGAGCTGTTTACTAATGTGAGAATTTAGAGTTAATTTCAAATTTAAGGGCAGACTAGCCGAACTAAAAGCACAGCTGACAGAGAATGCTTCCACATTCGCTTTTTCCAGTTTGATTTCAAACGTGAAATTCTCTGCTTCTCTTCTCCCCTCGTACTCCTGGTTCCATTCTCACTCATCGCACAGGAAGAAAGCTTAGGTTATCGAGGAGAGTGGTAAGAGAACTCTCTGCTATCGTTGGACAATAGTCGTCCTTCTTGATGACTTTGGTGAGGATAGATTGTAAAAAGGCTATGATAAGTGCAATGTTAAGCATTTTTTTTTAATTAATAAAAAGGGAGTCATACATCTAAACTGATTAATGAATGCTAGTGTTTTATAAAACAAACAAAAAATGTTATTCTTTCAATTAGAGTGTCCCTTTAAGCCCTTATCTTGTCCTTAAAGTCCCTATGCCAGCATGTAATGTCCTGCTTGTTTTAGCTCCCATTAATTTACTGAGTCATTCCATTTTGGAAAATGATCCCTAGAGACCATCTTATTATGCCAACACAGACTTTCCTAAAGGGGTTAAACCAAATAATTGTACCCCATGAGAGCTGCACCACTTTTTGTTGAATTTTTTTTTCTATTAGTTTATTATCATTCATTATTATTGGGGACACAGCCATGGTCAACTACCGCATAGGGAAAAACATTGTAAGTGCTCCCTTCTTGGAATTGTCATTTCTTTTACATGGGGCCTAGGTGTAACAGTGCCTATTATGGCTTTGCTCGGCCGCTTCCCCGCCCGCTGGAAAATGTTCTGCATATACCCCTGGATACTCCATGTAAGTGGAAAAGCGAAATACGAGGAGGAAGATAATGGAATTGGATTATTTGTTTTTAAAGGACTGCCATTCTATTTATATTGTAATTTAGATGTTCATTAATATTTAAATTACTGTTATTGTTGTTGTTTTTTGTGGTTTTTTTTTTTTTTTGCATGTATGCATTGTGTCCTGATCTGTGTTTAATAGTTTCACTTTCAACTTAATGA
Organism: Pelobates fuscus; assembly: GCF_036172605.1. Taxonomy (NCBI): domain Eukaryota; kingdom Metazoa; phylum Chordata; class Amphibia; order Anura; family Pelobatidae; genus Pelobates; species Pelobates fuscus. Next base: position 38,175,103 of record NC_086321.1, on the reverse strand, counting down.
ATTTGCTTTCATAATGTTAAAACAATTACAAGTAGCTGGTGGCCAGCTATTACCCTCTTAACCCATTGTTCCCATATGTCATATATGTTTCCCATTGTACAGCGCTGCAGAATATGTTGGCGCTATACACATAATTGTAATTGTCACCCAGATGAATGTTCTCTTATCAGGCATTGAATAGTGCAGTGAATGATTGGCAGTTTGGTGGGAGGAGCCATTTTAAAGGTCTAAATGTATCAACATCTGTCCATTTACTAGCCATCTGCTAGCTTTATATATATACAAAATGGTATAAAATGGTGAGAGCACACACAAAATAAAATATTACCACACACTTAGGACAATATTGGTAAAATCTAAAAAATAAAATAGAACATACACATAGATTAATATAGATAAAACCAGTTGTATGTATTTAAATAAATAAGCTGGCTCAGACTAAGGGCTTAAATATACAGAAGGGATAGGTAGCCACTGGATGTGTGTCCTGATACTAGGTTCCCTTTTGTTGTCACTTGGGTGCAACACCACAAAAAAATTGAGGATGCCGGATATAGGTGTGAAATATCACCCACAACTTTATTGAAACAAACAGAGAGATAAAACCTTATAGAAAAAGAAAGTCCAACTCACTTCCACTTAACGCGTTTCGGCTTGCTCGCTTTTCTCAAAAGTGGTTCAGCTACGATTATCCACATTGTTTTCCCCTTTATATCTATTTTGGCGAGTTTTTCGGAGGTCTCAATTATTACTTCCAGGTTCGTCATTCTCTCGCGACCAGACGCATACATTCGTGCGCATCCTTGCGTCTGACATGGGACGTGCGATCACGTACTAATTAGAGTGCCTACACTCGAGTTGGAGCTCCAATTCACCAACTCTTGTGTGCTAAGTTCGTTACATACAATCTATTTGCAACTCTAATGTCCACCATATTGGTGGAGTCCGAAAAAAGGCAAAACATATGCTTAATTGGGAAAATAACACATAAAAGGCGGGAAAGAAATATACTTATTTAAAAAAAAAAAAAAGCACAAATAACTTATCTTTAAAAAAAAAATAGACAGATTTTTTGGCTAAAAGGAGAAAAAAGAAAATTAAAAAAAATATGATCATTTACAAACTATTTGTAAAAAATACAATTAAATGTAATTGTATTTTTTACAAATATTTTATGAATGTTCATATTTTTATACATTTCTCTTTTTCTCCTTTTTCTTACTATAAGGTTTTATCTCTCTGTTTGTTTCAATAAAGTTGTGGGTGTTGCACCCAAGTGACAACAAACAGGAACCTAGTATCAAGACACACATCCAGTGGCTATCTATCCCTTCTGTATATTGAAGCCCTTAGTCTGAGCCAGCTTGTGGAGTGGCTCAGAACCTCGTGAGTGGATCCATTTATTTAAATACACACAACTGGTTTTATCTATATTAACCTATGTGTATTTTCTATTTTATTTTTTAGATTTTACCAATATTGTCCTAAGTGTGAGTGTGGTAATATTTTATTTTGTGTGTGCTCTCACCATTTTATATTATAGAAATACACTTGGTTTTTGTGTGATTGAAGTGATACATAAGGTGATTGTAGCACCATGCTCACCATTTTTTAATCAACTTTACTATTTTACTGTTATAGCTCTATATATAGATGAAATTGAACCCCCTTCATTTAAGGAAAGTGTGTTCTCTTACCCTTTAAGAATATTCAGGAACACATATTTAACATGAGGGAAAAAGCTTGCTTTGAGTAAAATGCATATTCAAACAATTGAAGGGCTTTTTGAACAGTAAAGTACTCACATGGCTGTAATAATTTGTCCTTGCAAATTATGGATGCCATGGCAACCACGATTTGTCCAGCCTGGGCAATAAATATTGTCTACGATAGACAATTAGTTTTGAAGGACAGCCTAATATACATGCAATGCTTTGAACATGTTAAATTCCTCTATGCAATGGCTAGACAAGCTTCTAAAATAACTGTGCATCAAAACAACTTCATTCCGATTAAGTTGTTATGGTTTCCCAAGTGTCTCTTTAGGGTCTTTAAACGGCTTCTTTCATCCGAACACTGAAATGCATTTTTACTTATTAGCAAATACTTTAAATGCATTTGGGTATGTCTGACTAATGCAAGTTAAATAAATGCTATCCCTGAATTTGAAAGGAAGGAAAATAGTTGCAATTTGTAATGTCATTTTCTGAAGTAGTCTGCTTTTGAGGCTTTGTAATGCACATCATGAGATCCTGTTTATTGCAGGTTGTGTTGGTACAGACAAACGCTTTCGGGGATTCAATAAAAGGGTTTTACATGTGAAAGCTGACTCTGAAATATGAAGAAATATGGTAAAGTGATCAGAGGCAGATTGTCCTCCTCCTTAGACCCTTTAAACAGAATAGTAATAATCTATAACATTTTACAAGACTCAATGGCAACTTCATAATAGCAGAATGTGATAACATTGCCTGTAAATCGATATTTAATGTGTTTTTTTCACATATTTTAAATTTTACACATACAATAAAAAAAATCAGGATAGCTATTACTGTAAACGAAAATACAATAAAATTAAATGAAATATAATACAATTATACTGTGTTTAAAAGGAGATAAATATAACGAGCAGTTTGTACAATAGGGCAAAAACTAATAGCAAATGGAATCAGACGCAAGGTTTTAATTTTATTCACACAGAGCTTTTTTTTTTTTCTATTCGTTATTTTTGCGTGCATGAAAAATACATGGAAACAAGCAATGCCACAACAGCATTTGCTAGTGTCTTGGTCCACATAGTGAAGACATTCGCGTGGCATAATATAACATTGCACATTTTATATATTAATGTAGAATTAGAAAGAGTGGGATCATCTAAACGATCAGCTAAAAGATAACACAGGCGCGTGATTCGGTTAGTATAAACAAGCTGGTGATATCGAGGCTTTATGGGGTCACATGTTGAGCTGAAATACGTATTGCCTATGCGGTGCCTAGTATATCAAGGTTGCGTTATTCGCTGGGTCTGTACCGATCTGAAAATTGAGTTACGGTTCTGAACCTACAGGGAACAGGCTTGTTTGGCAGTATTAAAGGCATAGTGGGGAGTGAGCTGATGGTTAATGCCTTAATTATTATAGCTAAGACTCACATTATAGGTGTTACCACTAAGGGTCCTCCAGACTTCAAGCAGCAATGCCACAGGGTGATTAAATTGAGTGGTAGCTGCTGCCTGCTGTGTAGAGCAAGTTAAGATCTAATAGGTAGTGGTGGGATTGAGGACCTTGTCCCGCAGGAGTAACTTAATGCATAGAAAGGAAAATAGGGTCATAACATTTGCTGACATAATAAAAATAGACTATGCTAAGCATGCACATTACACTCCCTGAAATCTAGCCTTATGTTCATCAGAACAATAAGTAGGCTCAGAGTCTATGGCTGAAGCGTCAGCCGAAACCACAGTCCCGGCTCAGTAAGACTCCGGCACCGCTGCCTGTAGGAGAGTCTGAGGGACTCTATTACCACCTCTGGGTCTATCAAGGATACCTCGTGTGGGGTAAGTGTGCTCTTGGTGGTGTGCCAGCATCTCTGCCCTCCGGGCCAATCTGTGTCTGTAGTATTCCTCTTGATAAGGAGTCGAAGTCTCCCTAGGCTCTTGCGACGGCTTTGCAGGGCTTTGGGCGGCTGATGTGCTGGACGTCCATCTTGGTTCCATGTCTCTTGCGCCTCGAGCAACCCACTCTCTGGTACTTTCTCGGCTTACGCCTTGTGTTTAGCAGGTCTCGTGGACACCGCGTGGGGGTTGTAACGTTGCATCAGTACCTTGTGAGCAGGTTTGTAGCCCAAGAGCGTCCGGGCAAGGCTGTTCAGATGTTTGTTTGCTTTTCGTTGTGTACCCCCTCTCTGCCCCCATCCGCCGCGGTGAGCGGGTGTGTTGCTGACTTGGCGGGGCTCACAGGGACTTCGCCTGGGAGGCGGTCTGGTGCATGCTGGGCTGCTGGGTCTGAGGCTTGGCTGTGGTAGGTTCGCCTGTTTGCTTGAGCCTTGCTTCCAGATTTGCCCAGAAGTTGGCAAAGTGGGAGTCCAGTCGGGTTAGGAACTCATCGATGTAGGCCTTGGCTGAGGGAGCAACCACAGTCATCGCCATTTTGCTTGCGTGGCATTTTCCAATGCTGGGTACACAAGGTAGTGGTGGGTGCCCTCCTGGGACCGGGATGTCCAAAGGAGGGGGAGGTGCAGGAGTCCGCTTTGGTAGCTGTAATTGGCGCCCGGAGAGCGGCCGTCTCTCTGGCACCAAAAGTGCTTGTAGGCTGGTCTGGGTGGCTGCGCTAACCAGATTGTCATCGATTTTGGGGTCGATCGATTCGTCGTGATGACTGTTGTGTGGTGTGCACTATTTTGCGGTGTGAGCGGATGACTGGCGTAAGTTATGAAGAGTTTTGTTGTGTGGAGCCCAGGAGCTCTTGAAACATGCTGCCATTCAGCTTACCACTCAGGCTCCACCGCCCCCCCATCCCCCCTCACACTGAGCTTTGATTCACTTTTTTTGGATGTATCTACAAATGTAAATCAAGTTTATTGTCAAAATTTACAGACTTTCAGCTGTTTGCAATGAACAAATCAAACAAAAGCAATAGAAAATAGCTCAACGCAACAAATGTTTCAAGTGGTTTCCCCAAATTCATCTGAAAATGCAACTTATATTGACTTCTCCAGTCTCAGAATTATTCAACCCATTCATGGCAAGCATCTTTAGTACTTAGCATCACCATTTTACTGTTGACCTGCTGCAAATGAGATGCATTGCCAGACGCAGGTTTCTGACAGCGTTCCTGAGGAATCTTAGCCCATTGCTCTTGAGCAATGGCCACCAATTCAGTAAGATTCATGGGTCTGCACACTGAAACCGCCTTCTTGAATTCCTACCAGAGAATTTTCCAGGACTTCATCTGCAACTAAGCTTTGGTGGAATTCGAGCTTTGCTTTGGGTCATTGTGATTGTCCAGTGATGCCCAAGCTTCAGCTTCCTCGCAGACGGCATGATGTTTTTCAATGAATACCACTTGCCTTTCACATCCTGTAGGTTTTCACTGCTAGAGGATGGAAACCAGCTCCAGAGCATCACCAAGCCACCACCATGCTTAACTAATTGTAAGCTCGTTTGAGCAGGGTCCTTAACTACCTATTGTTCCTGTTACATTTTGCTATTGTCTCATTTGGTAAATACCCCTCTTATTGTAAAGCGCTGTGGAATAAGCTGGTGCTATATAAATAATAACCAATAATAATAGCTGTAGGCAGTGTTCTTTTTAGCATATTATAGTTATTTTTGGCATTTATATAGCGCCAACATAGTCTGCAGTGCCTTACAATATTATAAAAGGGGAAAATTTAACAATAAATGAGGCAAGTACAAAATGTTACAGGAACAGTAAGTTGATGAGTAGCCTGCTCAAACAAGCTTACAATCTATAGGAGGTGGCGTATAAAACATAATAGGACAAGGGATAGAAATCAAATAAGGTGGGAGTAAGGCATAGCTAGAGGAGAGAGTAGAGTGCTGCCCTTTAGGAGAAAGCAAGGAATAGGTATGTGAGGTTTAGGTTACTCTGGGAGGCTGTAAGCTTTCCTGAAGAGACTCCAACAGCAATGGATGTAATGCCCTAAATTAAAGAAATCCCATATGAAAATGTATCTCTGCAGCTGAAAAGGTCCAGGGTCAGCAAGGATCAAGATTCAACTGTAATAGCTCTGTGGAATCTAAGACCTAATTGACAGCTTCTGTAAGTCAGTGATCCATCACCAAAAGAAACAAAAACGTAAACATATGCCCATTGTGTAAATGAAATAATTGAAAATGTGGCTCGTGTTTCTGCGCTTAAATTTGTGCCTTCATCTGGGGCTAATAAAATCATACTGCCGCTAGCAGTATTCATGCCTTTCTATTTCTCAATCACACATAGATCATGCCTTTCCTACCCTTCAGACATTCTCCCCAGCTACTGACCAAGAGGTGGCTGCTCTTCTTTGCTCCTCTCGCCTCACCACTTGCCCGCTCGATCCTGTCCCATCTCACCTTATCAGATCTCTTTCCACTTGTCTCGTGCCTTCTCTAACACGCATCTTCAACTGCTCGCTCTCTTCTGGCATCGTCCCTGCTGACCTTAAACATGCCACTGTAGTACCTATACTAAAAAAACCATCCCTCAACCCATCCACCCTCTCTAACTACCGTCCCATATCCCTGCTCCCTTTTTTCTCAAAGCTTCTGGAAAGACTTGTCTTTACCCATGTGTCTCATTTCCTCAATTCCAACTCTCTCCTTGACCCCCTTCAATCTGGCTTCTGCCCTCTCCACTCTACAGAGACTGCCCTTATCAAAGTCACTAACGACCTAATCGCAGCTAAATCCAAAGGCCACTACTCCATACTAATTCTTCTTGACACCGTTGATCATGCTCTCCTTCTTCAAACTCTTCAATCGCTTAGTCTCTGTGACTCTGTCCTCTCGTGGTTTTCCTCTTATCTCTCCCAACGCTCATTCAGTGTCTCCTTTTCTAATGATACCTCATCCCCTTGCCCTGTCTCGGTTGGAGTCCCCCAAGGCTCCGTCCTTGGTCCCCTTCTATTTTCTCTTTATACTGCCTCTCTTGGCAAACTTATTACCGTATATACTCGAGTATACGCCGACCCGAATATAAGCCGAGGCCCCTAATTTTACCCCCAAAAACTGGGAAAACGTATTGACTTGAGTATAAGACTAGGGTGGGAAATGCAGCAGCTACTGGTAAATTTCTAAATAAAATTAGATCCTAAAAAAATTATATTAATTGAATATTTATTTACAGTGTGTGTATATAATGAATGCAGTGTGCGTGTGTGTGAGTGCAGTGTGTATGAGTGCAGTGTGTGTGTATGAGTGCAGTGTGTGTGTATGAGTGCAGTGTGTGTGTATGAGTGCAGTGTGTGTGAGTGCGTGCAGTGTGTATGAGTGCAGTGTGTGTATGAGTGCAGTATGTGTGTATGAGTGCAGTGTGTATGAGTGCAGTGTGTGTGAGTGCAGTGTGTGTGTGTGAGTGCAGTGTGTGTGTGTGAGTGCAGTGTGTGTATGAATGCAGTGAGTGTGTGTGAGTGCAGTGTGTATGAGTGCAGTGTGTATGAGTGCAGTGTGTGTGTATGAGTGCAGTGTGTGTGTATGAGTGCAGTGTGTGTGTGTGTGCAGTGTGTTGCAGAGCCTTGGTGGGGGGTGGGCATTTTTATTATTTGTTTTTAATTATTATAATGGCAATATTTTTTTTGTTATATTAATTTTTTTATTATTTTTATTTATTTTATTATTATTTATTATAATTTATTATTATTATTTTTAAAATATATTTAAAATATTATTTTTAAAATATAATTTTTTATTTTATTATTATTATATTTTTTTTCGTCCCCCCTCCCTGCTTGATACATGGCAGGGAGGGGGGCTCTCCTTCCCTGGTGGTCCAGTGTCATTGGTAGTTCAGTGGGGGGAAGAGGGGGGCTGTCAGAGCTGTAACTTACCTTCACAGCAGCTCCTGTCAGCTCCCTTCTCCTCCGCGCCGTCCATTCAGCTCTTCTGTCAGCTCACACTGTAAGTCTCGCGAGAGCCACGGCTCTCGCGAGACTTACACTGGGAGCTGACCGAGGTGCTGAACGGACGGCGCGGAGGAGAAGGGAGCTGACAGGAGCTACTGTGAAGGTAAGTTACAGCCCTGACAGCCCCCCTCTTCCCCCTGTCTGTATTATGGCAATGCAAATTGCCATAATACAGACTCTGACTCGAGTATAAGCCGAGTTGGGGTTTTTCAGCACAAAAAATGTGCTGAAAAACTCGGCTTATACTCGAGTATATACGGTACCTCTTTTGGATTCCACTACCACCTGTACGCTGATGACACCCAGCTATATCTCTCCTACCCGGACCTCTCCCCTGCCGTCCTGCAACGTGTCACTGCTTGCCTTTCTTCCATCTCTGACTGGATGTCCTCCCGCTTTCTGAAACTCAATCTCTCAAAAACTGAGCTCCTTGTCTTTCCTCCTCCTAATACTGATCCTCCTCTTTCGCTCTCCCTTCAAGTTTGTGGTACCAACATCAGTCCATCCTTGCAAGCGTGCTGTCTTGGCGTCATACTTGACTCTGGTCTCACCTTTGAGCCTCACATCCAGCATGTTGCCAAATCCTGTAGATTCCATCTTAAAAACATAGCCCGCATCTGCCCCTTTCTTGCACCAGATACTACCAAGGAGCTTGTCCATGCTCTAGTAATTTCCCGCATGGATTACTGTAACCCACTCCTGATTGGTCTTCCCAAAATCCGTACTGCACCCCTACAGTCCGTAATGAACGCTGCTGCTAGACTGATTTTCCTCTCTAGTCGTTTCTCTCACACCTCACCCCTCTGCCAGTCCTTACATTGGCTTCCTGTATGCTATAGGAGTCAATTCAAGGTACTAACTCACACCTATAAAGCTCTGAACAACTCTAGCCCCTCTTATATCTCCTCACAGATCCATAGATATGTCCCTTCTCGGTCTCTCCGCTCTGCCCGTGACCACCTCCTGTCTGTTGTCCGCACTCGTACGGCCAACTCGCGATTGCAGGACTTCTCGCGGGCGGCTCCCTTCCTATGGAATAGCCTGCCTACCGCCATCAGACTCTCCCCTAGTCTTGCATCTTTTAAGAAGTGCCTTAAAACCCATCTCTTTAGGAAAGCTTATGACCTCCAAGACTCACCAATACATCACATACCTGGCTCTTGCCCTCTCCTAAAGGGCAGCCCACCTTATTTGATTGCAAATTCCTGTCCTAATGTGTTTTACACCCCACCTCCTATAGAATGTAAGCTCGATTGAGCATGGTCCTCTTCAACCTATTGTTCCTGTAAGTTTATTTGTAATTGTCCTATTTATAGTTACATCCCCTCTCATAATTGTGGCGAAACCAACTTCGCCACTGTGAACTGGAGAAGCCTGGTTGCTAGCCTCCTGCCCTGCGACTATGGCCCCTGGACATATTGTACTGTAAAAACTATATTTGGGCATGTAATAATTTATATTACTGCTACTGGGCCTTTAAGAGCCATCCGTGGACCTATTGGGACTTTTGGGATACTGTACCTTTAAGACTGTGGAGCGTATTACAGTAATCCGGCCTTTAATCCTTTAATGTCATGTATGTATTTATGTGTGCAGTTAACCTGGGTTATATATATGCAGCATTCATCTGATTGTTCGGTAGAATCACTCCATTCATTGTATTGAGGAAACTGCCGAACAACCAGACCACCCAGGACTAAGTGTGCCTCCAATTACCGTTTGCAACAATGTTGCAAACGGGTAATTGGCAATCAGTGTAGTGTGGTCTTTGTCCTCTGGGTGGCCGCCATTCGGGAAACGAACACGTGGCGGCGGCCCTCTTAAACTACCGAACAGCGGTGTTTTGCCGTCGAGCGTCTGGAACTGAAAACGGACACTCGACTAGGCAAACACCGCTGAGACCTCCAGACTTCCGGGATTTCGTGGGGAAACTACCGAACGGCCCGCCGTTTGGTAGAAAGAAACGCACGAACTAGGGGATTCATGCGAATCCCCCTTAGGCTCCATAACCCAGGCAATTCGTCAGTTTCGTTCCCTTTTCTGTGACCGACCGCAGGGCCAAAGTGCATGGAACTGTTTTCGGATACTTTACCCCTGCGGTCGGTCAAAACTTTGCCTGCCCATAACTCCCGAACGCTTTATCCGAATGGGCTGATTTTAACATATGTTGTTCCTTCAGACTAGGGCTATCTGGAGATCCAAGTATTTAGGGTACATCCAAAACTTGGGTAAAACTATGTCCCTGTTAATTGTGTTAACCGATATGTTGGAGGGAGGAGATGTGTGGGTTGTACCTTAAACTGGATTGGTGTACTGTAAACCCCTCCCTTGCATGGGAGAATCTCATATAAGCCTGTGTGTGAATAAATCAGTGTTGTTGCTGTTTAACCCTGAAGCTGGAGTGTGTCTCTTTCTTGGGGCTGTATGCCGACTGCCAGGAGTGTAAGCTGTTCGTATTGCTTTTCCTGTTCGGCTGCTCCCAGGGTTCGTGTGTCTGCTGTTCGAGAATTGGTGAATTCGTGCAGTTTGGGAGTTCGGGAAGTTGGTGATTATAGTAGCTGCTGGTCTATCTAAAGGGGATTATCGCCTAAACGGATTTTCCCCTTTTATGCTGAAACGGTCCGTTACAATAATATTGTAAAGTGCTACGGAATCTGTTGGCGCTATATAAATGGCAATAATAATAATAATAATAATGCCAATCACTAAATGCCGGAACACTCCCAAAATGGTGCAACCCCGTCTCTTAAGAGAGGATCCAGTGAGAGCCCTGGGGGGAAATACAGAATTTTCCAATCGTTACAGTGGTGGGCATTAACCTATTTTGTGGGCGTGACAATTACTCCCGAGTTATCGCTGTCCTAGGTAACGCTCGCCTTGCCCAAATTTTCATGCAATAGACAAACACAGAGAACTGATAGATTACTAATTTTTTTTTTATTTAAATGTACTATTTAGGGGCTACCCCCCAGTTTCCTCAAAAATCGTCCCTATCTTTACTAAATTGTTACAATTGGCTCCTTTATTCTTTTCTTTTTGTACTTATAATAATAATAACAGTAACGTAACAGAAAATATCTCAATGCAAATTTGACAAACTCTATTCTTGATTATTGCACACAGGGGACTGATGAAGGCTATATGAGTAAAGTTTGCAACCAAACACGACCTGTTAGTTCAGAAGCTAGCCAATGGGAGGAAAGTGAGTTTGACGACAAAGGATATGCTACTAAGATTGTGGTAAGTCATTCAATGTATTCATTTGCCAAAAAAAAAAAAAATTCTAAGCCCAAGCTTGCATAAAATATTGTCAAAGTCTCACCAATCTCATAAATATTATCTGTTGGCACTTTTTGTTAACATTTATTGTGTTAACAAAATGCCTAAGTGTTTCTGGATAAGTATTTTATCTTCTATATTTTATGCTGTTGGAACGGTGATATAAATTAAGCGCATTGCGCTTATCTGTGAACTCACAAAATGTTGAGTGTGACATTACATAATGCATAGCGTGCAGCCAACAGTAAAACATTAGAAGCAAACCTTGTAAATGTTCAAGTTCAGTGTAATATACAGATTAAATTGGCTCTATCATCAAAATAATCTTTATCTAATCTGCTTCTATATAGCTCTTTGTGTATAAATCTTTTCTTTTCATGAGCACTAGTTTTTAAAAAAATACACAAGGAAAAGTAGCGATTAGTTTTCCTTATGTATAGCAGTCAAGTTGACAATGGCCAGAACTTAAAGGGACACTATAGCTTAATGTAGTTGTTCTGTTGTCTACTGCTTCTCCCTGCAAGCATTTTAACCCCTTAAGGACCAAACTTCTGGAATAAAAGGGAATCATGACATGTTACACATGTCATGTGTCCTTAAGGGGTTAATGTAAACACTGCCTTTTCAGAGAAAAGGCACTGTTATCATTACTGTAAAGGGACACTTCTATTGGCAGTCGCTCAGACGGCCACAAGAGGTGCTTCCTGGGTCAATGCTGCCCAGTGTGCAGCACCTATGTTTAGAATCTCCACGCTCTGCATAGAGATGCTGAACGTTCTTCATAGAAATGCATTGATTCATTTCATCTCTATGAGGAGATACTGATTGACGCAGCATGGTGTTTTGCTGCACATCACAGGCGTGCACACGGAGTGTGTCGGGTGTGCCTGGGCACCCCCTAATCCCCGCAGCACACCTTTGGAGTGAGACTGGCAGGGGAGATCTCAAGATCTCCCCTGTCGGCTCATGCAGAGCCGGCGCTATCTGAGCCCCGGCTCTGCTCTAAGCCTCCATGGGCCGGTGGGTAGATCAAAGATCTCCCTCACCGACACACATGCAGGGAGTGAGGCAGGAGAGGACCCGGGGAGCTAAAGCCAGCAGCTCCAATGGGTTCCTATCGCGAGATCTGAGCGTTGCCGCTGCAACGCTCAGATCTCGCGAGAGTGTACTCTAGCCCCGCAGGCTAGAGTTCACTCTCCACTGGACCACCAGGGAAGGCAGCAGCAACAAGGATCCTCCCTCCCTACATAAGGTAAGAAGGGAGGGAGGATATTAAGTAATCTGCCCCCACCTCCACTGGACCACCAGGGAAGGCAGCAGCAGGTCCCCCTCCCTACATAAGGTAAGAAGGGAGGGGGGATATTTATTAACTAATCTGCCCCCACCTCCACCCCCACAAATCAACCAAACATACTGCACCCACACAGACCCAACACAGCACCCACACACACCCACACACACCCACACACACACAGCACCCACACACATACAGGCTCAGCACCCACACACATACAGGCTCAGCACCCACACACATACAGGATCAGCACCCACACACACACAGCACCTACACACACAGCATCCACACATGCAGCACCTACACACACACAGCACCCTCACACACAGCACACTAACAGCACCCTCATAAACACACAAACAGCACACTCACACACATAGCACAAAACAGCACACTCACACACAGAACACTAACAGTACCCTCACAAACACACAATACCCACACACAGCACACAAACAGCACACGACACCCACACACAGCACACACACATCACCTTCACACAGCACACTAACAGGACCCTAACAAACACACACACAGCACACTACCAGTACCCTCACACACAGCACCCTCACACACAGTACACTAACAGAACCCTCACAAACACCCTCACCCACATAGCACACTACCAGCACCCTCACACACACATCACACTAACAGCACCCTCACACCACCCTGACACAGCACACACAGACACACAGCAGTGTATGTATGTGTGTGTGTGTGTATATGTATATATATATATATATATATATATATATATATATATATATACACATGCAGCGGCGTACATACCGCCGACACAGGGGTTACAGCTACTACTGGGCCCGGCACTCCAGGGGGCCCGGCCGCCCTGCGGACCCCCGCGACCGGGTGCCAGGCCTGCTGCCACATTTTGCGGCCCCTGCATTTTGCGGCAAACCGCCGGGGCCGCATATGGAGGGGTCCATCGGGTGGCCCATGCTGTCAGGGTCACCCAATGGATATGGATTGTAAGGGGGCCCGGTCTGCGCTGGGCGCTTTAAGATTGCGACCGGGCCCTTTGTGACTACATCATCGCTGGGAGGAAGTGATTCCCTGGTCACTCCTCCCAGTATACTGAGAGCCCGCGCGGGAGGAAGGAGGAGGAGGAGGGAGTCAGAGTGGGAACCCATCAGGCTGAGCCCCCACTGGACCCCAGGGAAATAACAAGGTAGGAAACATTTTGTGTATGTGTGTCTGTGTCTCTGTATGTGTGTGTGTGTGTGTGTCTCTGTATGTATGTGTCTGTGTCTCTGTATGTGTATGTGTGTGTGTGTCTCTGTATGTATGTGTCTGTGTCTCTGTATGTATGTGTGTCTGTGTGTCTGTATGTGTGTGTGTGTCTGTATGTGTGTGTGTCTGGGTCTCTGTATGTGTGTCTCTCTGTATGTGTGTGTGTCTCTGTATGTGTGTGTGTCTCTGTATGTACGTGTGTGTGTCTATGTATGCAGTGGCGTACACACAATCCATGGGGCCCCGTATGTATGTGTCTGTGTCTATGTATGTGTGTGTCTGTATGTGTGTGTGTCTGTGTCTATGCGTGTGTGTGTGCCTGTGTCTCTGTATGTATGTATGTGTGTGTGTATATATGTGTGTATGTCTGTATGTATGTGTCTGTCGAGGGATGCATGTGTGTGTGTGTGTCTGTCTGTGTGTATGTTTGTGTGTGTGTCTGTATGTAAGTATGTATGTGTCAGGGGTGATGGGGGGGCACGGATCGGGGGAGAGAGTGGAGCACAGATGGGAGTGAGGGGAGGTGGCCCACAGATCAGTTTCGCACCAGGGCCCCATGGATTGTGTGTACGTCACTGTATACACGCGGCGTGTGCTTGTGCTTTAGGGTGCACACCCTAATGCAATAGGCTGCGCACGCCTATGCCGCACATGTGTAATAGCCTCCCAATGCTTTCAATGTTTGTATTGCTATCATTATAGTGCTCCTTTAAGCAAAGTTCTGTTTCAAGTTGCCCATCACCTGTACCCACAATCCGTCTGTAATTAAGTCCCACAGAAGGGCAAGCTATAGATTTCAGGGACAGAGGAGAACACAATGGAGGCGTCTAGATACTGAGATCTGATACAAAGAAGTTAGTTATTTTTGTAGCCAAGTGTAGGGTATGTCTGACAAACCTTCTATTGCATGATATTTCAGGCTGGCATCAGCTTTTATGACTTACACTATCCCGCAGAGTAGTACTAACGAAAAGTTCTAAATAAATGGGCAGACTAGAATGGTATGTTTCTATGTTTCTAAATAGAGGTGTAAAGGCCCAGAATAGCTGGGGAAAAAACAGAGCCTTTTCTATCCATATAAATTTTATAAACTGGATTATGGATTTTGAATCCCATAGAGCAACCAGGTATCTGGGGAACTGGCTCACCAAAGATCTTTCTCAGCTGTACTCATAGGCGTGCGCACGGGGCGTGCCGGGTGTGCCTGGGCACACCCTAATCCCCGCGGCACGCCTATGTATTGAGACCGGCAGGGGAGATCTCAGGATCTCCCCTGCCGGCTCATGCAGAGCCAGTGCTATCCGAGCGCCGGCTCTGCTCTCAGCCTCACCTCACCGGCTCACAGGCTGGGAGGGAGGCAGGAGAGGACCGGCGGAGCTCTTGCCAGCAGCTCCGCCGGGTTCCTCTCGCGAGATCTGAGCGTTGCCGCGGTAACGCTCAGATCTCGCGTGAGTGAACTCTAGCCCTGCGGGGCTAGAGTTCACTCTCCACTGGACCACCAGGGATGGATGGCAGCAGCAGGATCCCCCCTCCCAGGCATAAGGTAAGAAGGGAGGGGGGATAACTGATCTGCCCCCACCTCCACTGGACCACCAGGGAAAGCAGCAAGGAAAGATCCCCCCTCCCTACATAAAGTAAGAAGGGAGGGGGGATATTAAGTAATGTACCCCCACCTCCACCCCCCACAATCACCCACATACATACACAGCACCCACACACACACACACACATACACAGCACCCACCCACCCACCCACACATACACAGCACCCACCCACACACACATACACAGCACCCACACACACACACATACAGCACCCACCCACACACACATACACAGCACCCACACACACATACAGCACCCACACACATACAGCACCCACACACATACAGCACCCACACACATACAGCACCCACACACATACAGCACCCACACACATACAGCACCCACACACATACACAACACCCACACACATACACATCACCCACACACATACACATCACCCACACACATACACATCACCCACACACATACACAGCACCAATACACATACACAGCACCAATACACATACAGCACCCACACACACATACAGCACCCACACACACACATACAGCACCCTCACAAACACACAGCACCCTCACACACATTACACAAACAGCACCCTCAAACTCACACAGCACACTAACAGTACCCTCACAAACACAAACAGGACCCTAACACACACACAGCACACTACCAGTACCCTCACACACAAACAGCACCCTCACACACAGTACATTTACAGCACCCTCACAAGTGCACACACACACAAACAGCACCCTGACACACAGTACATTCACAGCACCCTCACAAGCACGCACACACAAACACCCTCACCCACATAGTACACTACCAGCACCCTCACACACACACATCACAGTAACAGCACCCTCACACAGCTTTGTGTGTGTGTGTATATATGTGTGTATATATATATATATATATATATATATATATATATATATATACACACACACACATATATACATATATACATACATATATATATATATATATATATATATATATATACACGCTGCGTGTGCTTGTGCTTTAGGGTGCACACCCTAATGCAATAGGCTGCGCACGCCTATGGCTGTACTTGATTCCCTGCTTAATAATTGCAAGAAGAACTTAGAGGAGTGGACATTGCCTCACTTGAACTGTCTCAGACGCATCGCAGTGACAGAAATTAACCTCTTACCTCGCATCCTATATTTGTTTCAAACACTTCCCATCCAGATCCCAACAGCATATTTTTACGTCTCTAAGTTTGTTAATGATATGGTACATATGTGGCTCGCACACACCAAGACTGAAATACCAAACACTAACGAGACCGAAAATTGAAGATGGGCTGGCGGTCCCTGATCTCCAACTCTACCACAGAGCTTCTCACTTGCAGAGAATATTGGAGTGGGTTAAGGATGGTGTCGTCAAGCTGTGGTAGGAAATTGAGCAAACTCAGACAGGTGGCTCCCTGAAGGCATTAACCTGGATGAACACATCATCAACCTTTGGTGAAGGCTAACCTGGATGTTTGGCATAGGACGGCCTCGAGGATGGGCTTCCTTTCCTTCTCCCCTATATCCACTCACGCATAAACCAGAATTTGCCTCGGACATGGAACAGCGCGCTTTCACATGCTTGTTACCACAAACACATATTCAAGCTAGACACCTGATAGTAGAGGACAAGATCAGACCACTTTGTGACTTTATGGACGGTCCATGCACCACATTTCTACACAGACTGAAGTATGAACAACTACGACAATTCATTAGTCATATCTCACAGAAACCCGACCTATGAAGAACACTGACTCCATTCGAACTTTTGAGTGAGGACCCGGATCCACTTTTAAATGCAATATCCCACATAAACTGCTCCTACGTAATAGGAACCTTCCATCACCTCCATATATGGGCAAATGGGAAACCATGACTGGGGACACTTTTACAGAACAGCAATGGGGCAAGATATGTGACTTGGCCCACTACTGTGCACTAGCAAGCAAAACCCAAGAGAAAGCCTACAAGGTCCTATTTTTGTGGTACAGAATCCCACAGTTTCTTGGACTATGAACCCAGACCTGAGCGATAGATCTTGAACATCTGGTGGGACTCCCCTAGGATTATTTTAGTTACGAAGAAAGGTTAAACAATGTAAATCTCTTTAGTTTGGAAAAACGGCACCTCAGAGGTGATATGATAACATTATACAAATATATTCGGGGCCAGTACAAACCATTATCTGGAAATCTATTCATAAACAGGGCTACACATAGGACACAATGTCACACATTTAGCCTGGCGAAAAGGAGATTTCATCTAAGGCAAATAAAAGGTTTTTTTTACAGTAAGAGCAATAAGTATGTGGAATTCTTTGCCTGAAGAGGCGGTTTTATCAGAGTCCATACAGATGTTTAAACTGCAATTGGATAAATACTTGCCAAAACATAACATACAGGGATATAATTTCTAATTAGTGGGGTAATAGCTGCTTGATCCAAGGAGATATCTGACTGCTATTTTGGGGTTAAGAAGGAATTTCTTTCCTAGTTTGTTGCAAAATTGGAAGCGCTTCAGACTAGGTTTTTTGCCTTTTTTGGATTAACAGCAAAAACATGTGAGGAATGCTGAACTTGATGGACGCAAGTCTCTTTTCAGCTATATAACTATGTTATTCCTTATTGGCGGGCAATAAGTAAGGTCTTAAAAAAGTTTTCCGACAATCCTCACCCTTTCAGACCTGTCACCTACCTACACCACACACCAACACTGACTGCCAAATACAAGAAATCTTTAACTGTCAGGATACTAAACACTGCAAAACAAGTTTTACCCTTATATTGGAAGAAAGACAAACACCCTCCCTTAACAGCATGGTTTCACACTTGACCTGACACTTATGGCACAGGGACGCTCACAGAACAATCTAGACATTTGGACGCATTAGTTAATGGAGGTCTACCACATGGAACCTGGTGGGATTATTTATATATAAGAGTACCAGATTAGGGAGCTGTTTAGTAGATAGTTTCTTTTTGGTATCCTTATGGCAATGCCACGTAAGGATTAGGAAACTATCTACTAAGAAGGTGAATGACTTAAATTGTTGATCTTTTCGAGAACTTTAATAATACTATATATATACACAAATACAATAGTATTAGTAAATAATGGAGGATAAATCCTCCCAGCGGCCAGACCCCCAATGGCAGCGGGTTGGTGCACTAAACAAAAAGGTGGGTTGGACCTATTGTCCCACCAAGCCCCCACCCATTGGTTGTGGTGGGGCCCTAAATAATAAGGGGGGTAAACCTAATATCTTCCCCAGGCCTCACCCATTTGTGGTTGGTGGGAGCCCTAAATAACAAGAGAGTGACCTATTGTCCATCCCCCAGCCCCTCAGCCTTTGGTGGTGTGCGAGGGCCCTACAAAAAAAAGGGGTGGACCCTTTACCCATTGGCGATGGGTGAGGCCCTAAGTAATAAAGTGGGTGTGGACAATAGGTTAACCCCCCTTAATATTTAGGGTCCCTAACCCCCATACACCTCCCATTGATGGGGGTTAGGGATCCTAAATATTAAGGCGGGTGAACCTTTTGTCTCCCCCCACCCCCTAAAAATTAGCTGCCCAGGCACTGGTGTTTTTTTATTATTATTATTTTATTATTTATATAGCGCCAGCAAATTTGTTAGCACTGTACAATGGGTGGACTAACAGACACATAATTGTAACCAGACAAATGGATGCACAGGAACAGAGGGGTTGAGGGCCCTGCTCAATGAGCTTAAATGCTAGAGGAATGGGGTATAGTGACACAAAGGGTATAAGTAGGGGTAATGAAATAGGTTGCTAGAAAAGTATTCACTGAGAATATTTTTTTTTTTAACAGTTGCAGGAGAGGAGTCATGGGGGGCGGGGGGGGGGGGAAATGAAAACCTGCTAACAATTTAAATGATATGCTTTCCTGAAGAAGTGTGTTTTCAAAGATTTTTTTGAAGGAGTGGAGACTGGGTGAAAGTCTAATGGAGAAGGGAAGGGAATACCACAGAAAAGGTGTAGCCCTGAAGAAGTCTTGGAAGCGAGCAACAGATGTGGGAGTACCGACACAGGATAGGCATAGGTCTTCGGCAGAGCACAGGGGCCTCGACTGGACATATTTGTGTATTAGGGAGGATAGGTAGGTTGGAGCAGCATTATGTAAGGATCAGAATCTAAAATTTAGCCCTACATCTAACTGGAAGCCAATGCAGGGACTGACAGAGGGAGGAGGTGTGGGAGGTGCGGGTGGACAGGAAAATGAGCCTCACCGCTGCATTCATTGTAGATTGCAGCGGTGCAATATGGGAATATGTAAGACCACTGAGAAGGGGATTGCAGTAGTCAAGGCGAGAAAGAACGGCATGGACCAGCACCTTAGCTGCGTCTGGTGTTAAATATGGGCGGATGTGAGTTATGTTTTTGAGATGGAAGTGGCAGGATTTGATGATCAACTTGACATGAGGGGTGAAGGAGAGGTCGGAGTTAAAGAGAACATCTAGGCAGCGAGCCTGTGAGGTAAAGGTGATGGTGGTGCTGTTGACTTGGAGGGAGACAGACATGGGAGTAGCACCACTTGAGGGAGAACAAACTAGAAGTTCGGTTTTGGACAGGTTGAGTTTAAGGAAGTGAGCAGCCATCCAGTTGGAAATCGCTGGGAGGCAGTTAAAGACATGAGTCAAGATGGTCGGAGAGATACCAGGAGAGCACAGGTAGATTTGTGTGTCATCTGCATATAAATGATAATGGAAGCCAAAGGAGCTGATGAGTTTACCAAGGGAGGCAGTATAGATAGAGAACAGTAGGGGACCAAGGACAGAACCTTGGGGAATGCCAACAGATAGGGTTTGGGGAGAAGAGGCAGAGCCAGAGAAAGAAACACTAAAAAAACGCTGGGAGAGGAAGGAGGAGCACCAGGAGAAAGCAGTATCCTGTAGACCGAGATTACGTAGAATGAGAAGAAGCTGTTGATGGTCAACAGTGTCAAAGGCACCAGAAAGATCAAGTAACAGCGAGCAGATATGCATCAAGTCGCGGAACAGCGAATAGAAGCCGGAGGGAGGATGCAGGACAGAGGCAAAATAATCCCTAAAAGTGAGCCAGCTCCATGGACCTCCTTGCACCATATCAACTTAATTTCAATAAAGTTGTTATGCTGCTCAAACTGATCCTTTACATCTTGCTGTGCCAACCATTATGACATAAGTAATAGCCTCTTGATTAGCTCTTGGTGGGCAAGTCTCTGTGCAGTTCCAATCTCAGCCTGACCAACGTGGCTCTACCACCACTGACAGCAAGTCAATAACTTCTGTTGGCGCACAAGCTTTTAAATGGTCTAAGTTCCTTATTATTTTATCATTTCAATAACTATTGAGCAAGATATTTAGAAGGAAAACAAAACTCTAATAACATTATTAGATAAAATGTATTCAACCAAACAATATAGTAATAATAAAAATGAAATTAAAAAAACAAAAATATAAGACAGATATTTTTTTTTTTTTAATTTTGAAGATATGCTGTAGATGCATGATGGCATAAACCATTTGATTACAACTCTCGTGCTTTACTTGACATCTTTCTGCCTCTATGCTCATTCGTTTGTCTTGGGAGAATAGAAGCAATGATCTTGTTTTGACTCCATCGTTGATCTCTTTTCAAATTCCATTTTATTTTCCCAAATGAACACCCTTGATTGACTGATGCTACCATAAGTAAATCAAAACAAATTTATAAGGAAGCTACAGGGAGAGCTTAGAACGTGACTCTTGCGACCTCTCGCAAATATTTTCCTTCTTTTTTTTTTTTGCCAGTGACAATCTTGTTTCATGGTGACCTTACAAAGCTTATTATCTCTGTCAGGAAAATTGGTTTTGTTATAGATTGCTAACAAATAAACTGTTCACTATCTACAACTGAACATAAAAAATTTGCTTTTGCGGCCAAATATAAGTGTTCCATTAGCAGATCTAAGGCACTGGAGCGAAGCCTGCGCTGTTATATTAAATACATTAATAAAAATGAAAAAGTCTTTACACTCAGGAGGCCTCTCTTTTGGATATGATTTATTATTATTTGTGCTAGAAGCAGCAATAATTTTGAAATATATATTTTTTTACTTAAAAATTTACATTGCACTTTACATCTTGGCTCGAAAGAAATGCTATTTTAAATAAATCACATATATGTAGTTTTATATATACTATGCGGATTGCACATAATAATGGAAACATCAGCTAAAGAAGAAGTTAAACTTTTAAGTAACATGCATATTGATGTGTGATAGTTGGGGCGTGAAAATGCAGGTGCATACAGAGGTGTCCAACTTTGGAAACTTTCCAAGGGACCCCAAATCCTAAATGCCCATGTCCCTCTTAGGCCTCATTTAAATCAAGTAAAAAACATTTTTTTGAGGGGGGTGGGATTTCTTGCATTAGGCTTCTATTCGTCTTGGTTGTACCAGTTGCAAAAACTGCTAAATTATTCAAGGGCAGCAGAATCAAAATTAATGTCTGCATACACTATACTACACCTAAGTAGTGGCCCTAAGTAGCAAAATTGGAGTGGACATATTCTCTCACCTCATCCACCACCCATTGATGGGGGTTAGGGAACCTCAATATTAAGGGGCTGGGCCTATTGTCTCCCCCCACTTAAAAATTTGCTACCCAGTCACTGGTGTATTTTTATAACAGAGTTTTAGTTGACATGCACCAAGTTGCAGCACAGCGGGTAGAAGCAGGAGGGAGGATTTAAGACAGAGGCAGGAAGATCCGGTGCAAGAATGGTTTAACCCCCTAAAAGTGACCCTGCTCCAGGGACCTCCTTGCACCAAAACAATTTCATCTCCATAAAGTTGTGGAGCTGTCCAAACTGATCATTTAAATCCTGCTGTGCCACCACTACGAGATACGTAATAGCCTCTTGATTAGCTCTTTGTCTTGGTGGACAGATATCTGTGGGGTTCCAATCTCAGCCATACCAGCATTACTCCAACAAAACTCATAGCACGTTGATAACTTTGATTGGTTCACAAGCTTTTTAAATGTTTCAAGCTCCTTATTAATACTTACACTGCCTGTGGGAGATTTTATCATTTCAATAACTATTGAACAAGAAATATTTAGAAAGAAAACAAAACTATAATAACATTATTAGGTAAAATGTATTCAAACAAAAATATAATAATAATAATATATATATATATAAAAATATAAAAAATAAATGAATAAGATCGTTAAAAAAAAAAAATTAAAAATAAAATTTTAAAATATAGGCTACATGGACCCTATACAGGACGACGCAAAAATGGAGCCCCCAAAATATATAGAAGTCAATCATCATATCTGGGGCTCATTTTTAGCACAACTGAGCTTCTTGAGCTCCACAAAACAATTCATGGGAGGGCTGTCATTCAGAATCTGTTTGTGTCAAGGCCAAATAATGTATAAACTGGTACAAGGAGAACAACATTTTGACCCATGACTCAGTAGCACTCTCTACATGCTCCCCAACTGGCCGGCAGTCCTGATTTTGGAATGCTGTCCCCAGTGGTGTATATAGGATTTGTCCCTCCCTAATTTCAATTTCCTCCACCCCTTCCTGTCAAGGCCGCACTTTAACTGACAGACGCTCACTCACTGACAGATGCACACTCACTGACAGACGCACACTAATATACACTGACAAACAATGACATACACACACACTATTAATTGGACATACACTGACAGAGGCACACTCTCACTGACAGATGCACGCACTCACTGACAGACGCATGCCCCCACGGACCGACACATACACACTCACTGACCGACACATACACACTCACTGACAGACACACACACACAAACATTCACTTACAGACACACACAGACACACTCACATTCACTTAGACATACACACTCACAGACACACACACAGACATTTCCACAACACTCACAAACTAATATTTTTTTAATTTTATTTTAAATCCACCCAGCCTCCCTGTGTGGCTGCTGGGCGGGCAGGAAGGGGGCGCACTCATTAAACAGCGCGGAGGGAGCTGAACAGGAAGAGCTCAGGTGAGTATGCTCCTTCGCTGCCAGCTTTAGGGGGCCAGCTCTTGAGCCCCCCAGGACGCGAGGCAAGCAAGGGATCTTCCTGGACCTTTGAAGGCGGCTTTTTTTGCCGTCCCCCGGCAAAGTGCCGCCCAAGGCAGATGCCTTGTTTGCCTCGCGATACACACGTCCCTGACTGTCCCGCCATCATGCTTTAATTCCTTGTTGTCCTGCATCTGGGAACACCAGGGAACTGTCCCCAGGTATTATAGTGTGAATGCATCACTAGACGTGCTTGCGATGTGCAGAAGGCACTAGGGCCATGAAGAGAGCGCTTTAGAAGTGATGTATGCATGGTCCTGATAGCTCGTTGCCGGCGAGGCTGCTTGCCAGTTGGTGGGACTCCCTTTTTGGACAAGATCGCCCTCTCCCGAGCGACCCCACCCATTGTGGGCATTACTAGTGATGCCCCTCATGTACCTGGCAATGCCCCCTCCATACCCTGCCTATTTGTCCCGATTTACAGAAAGGACATGTTGGGAGGTATGTGTATGTTGGGGGACAGTCTGGAGGCTGTCAGTCAGGCTTACATGTTTGCTGCCAGGCTGACACAACCCTGTACACTTTCTGGATGGGCCAGCCCATTATGGGAATTGCGATAGAAGCAATTTGCATCTTTAGCTTCCCAAATCCATACCTCCCATTGTTAGAAGGTATGTTTAAAGCATATGCGCAAATACATTTGTCTAAAACAATGATTACAATTAATTAAAAATTATAAAATCTGTTTAAAATGTTTGTTTTCTCCCTGATAAAGAGTTTATGCATTGAATTGGTAAACCAGTTAGCCTAAATTGCTAAATTCTCTTGTCAGTCCTTTGCAATCCTTAGTTTGGTGAGCATTCGGGGATTTATACACATGTTATCACAAAACATGTGGGAGCATGCTGGACCTGGTACATAAGGAGGGAAAGGGAAGGACCTGTCTCCCCAAGCTTACAATCTTTTCACATTCGTAGGAATATTTTTACTAGGCTAGGATTGATAAAATCCTTCCCACTGGGATTTTATTGGTAAAACCGAGGCTTAATCTCTTCTGTTACACAAACACTAGTTTGTAAATGTCTGCGTGACATACTGTATCGGGGAATTGTGCCTGGGTCCATGTTTACAGAGCCTTTGGATTGTTCAAGGGTTTGTGTGCAGAGCATTTAGTGTCTCAGTGCTACTATACGTGTGTAGCCTGCTTATTATTATGTGAATAATACTGTGTCCTACTGATACGTGTATGAACATTTCCTGGAGTGTGTTAATTGCTCTGTTTATTTTGCAAAGCCTTTATATCTAGTACAAAGTGTTTATATTTAGACGTGATTGTGTTCAGTACTGCGTGTGCAAAGACGTGGATCTCACCAATATTTGCTATTAAAAAAATAAATAAAGAAAAATTAAAAAAAAAATCATACTGAGAAATGCATATTCACCGTTTTTATACAGAAATTGCATGCTCTATATTGGTTTTGTCTGGTTATGGTAATTCAGGGCACAATGAGCCATTGTTATTTGTGTCACAGTGAGACATTGTGCTTGACATTTCTTTGAGAAGGATTATGGTAAGGGTAGCAGTAATATGAACGTTTGCTGTCTGTCAGTAACCATACTGATTGATAAAGGAAATCAACAGATTGACTTCAACCTGGTGTCACATATAGAAGATATGAGTTGACAATTATTGTTTTCTGTTCTTGTTACACGATGACTTCAGGCAATCCCTGCAGTAATCCTTCTCATTATATCTTGTATCTGCACATATGTTCTAATTCTTGCCATTCATTTTATTTAGCTCTGGCATCACTTCAGGGTTTCCTCTTTGACCATCACATTGGGTATTAAGACCTAGCTTCTGTATGATGTCTTTTTTTTGGTGGATAGGATTGCATTAGAATGTTTTTTTTTTTTGTGTAAATTGATGGTTTGACTGAGGTTGCCATCCACCTGTTATAAAACTACAACTTTTGTAAGGCCCTATGGAGTTTAATTGATGAGTATACCCTAAAACAAGGGTCAGCTAGCAAAGTATCATGGGAGTTTCAGCCATATAGTAGCTAAAGTGTTAGCTAACATGGTTTAAGCCAGGGGTTTTCAACCCAGTCCTCAAGGACCCCCTACCAGTCCAGGATTTAGGGATTACCTGGGTGTGTCCAAGGTGTTTAGAAAAAAATAGTGCTCTAAAGGAACTGTTACGATATAATCTTAAATTGCTCTCACTAGTGTTTCTGTCCATGGTACAATAAAGCTGTTGTGCTGCCTCTGGTGCTGTGAAGTGCTAAACACGCGTGTGGTGTTATTCTCTTACTGTGTGTGCTTGCCCTGTTATCCTATGCTCAGTTTGCAGATAGTAACAGTTACACTCTAGGCACTATAACCATTTCATCTTACAGAATTGGTCATGGTGCCCTAAATCACCTGGCACTGATCTCCGTAATTTTTTTTTTTTTTAACAATTTTCAAGCAGTTTAACACTGAATGAGGGTCCCTGCCCACCTATAACCTAACTCCCCCTGGAGGTAAGGCTAAGGCACAGATTATGTCCTTCCATGCCCATACAATTCATACTGGTAATGGGCACTATAATACGCTGACACTCTCAGCCAATCACTGCAACCCATTGCTGCGCAAGCGGATACTTCCTCGTTAATCTAAGCAGCATTGGGGCATCAGGCTGCTGGAGGCTTTCATATAGCATTAACCCATTAAAACGGTTTACTAATATAAGGATGACACCAGGGGACTCTTGACTCTATAGCCACTTCAGTGAGATGAGTCCCTTAAATATGAAATGTCAGGAACCAAGGTACATTCTTAATCACCTAGCAATAGTAATTGCAGCAATTTTTAAATTGGGATACAGAACACCCATTCACAAAAACTTTTTTTATATAAAATTATTTTATTGCCATTAACCCTTAATAATCATTGATATACCATGTTTGCCATTATATAATTGGATTTGCTTAACACCTGGTTCAAATAAAATTAAATCTAAATAATTATCAATAAATATTGTTGTGTGATAGTGTTTATTAGTGTACAATATTTTTTGCACATCTGCAAGTAAGACATTTAAATGTCTACACTCGTACCTATCAGTAGGTATTGGTGCTAAGTAGAAAATAGGGTATTTATGTCTTTATTTTTGCCATGTTTTTCAAACACTGCCTGCTAGTGGGATATGAAAGATGTCGAATGTGAGGAATTAAAATGAAAGCAATATCGCAAATCTATTAATAGAATGTTCAGCTTAGGTGGAGAATCACTTAAAGTTGAAAATATGTATTTGCTTGATCATAGAGTCAGACATTGCATTACAATTTTCTAACTTCCTGATAACGTTAAAAAAAAAACAGCATTGCAGAAAAAGATGTGATGTCGGAAGCCAATGAGAGTCTGTGATTTCTGTTAATCCCTGAATTCCAAACTTGCAGACCCCGTGGAACCGATCTTTGAAATCACAGATTATGCCGCTTGTCCAGCAGTTATTTGGAAATGTTTTAATTAATTCTTTAAAAAAAAAAAAAAAGCAAAATGTATTTAATTGTTGAAAACAAGGCATAGGTAGTTTAACCCCTTAAGGACCAAGCTTCTGGAATAGAAGGGAATCATGACATGTCACACATGTCGTGTGTCCTTAAGGGGTTAAAAAATATGCTACAGTTATAATTTAGTAAAACATACTCAGTGCTTCTGTTATTAGAAATATACCAAGTTGACGTTTTAGATAATTTCTTTGGTGGAATGAATGCATAAATACAGGTAGTTTTTAATGAGTCATATTTTCTGACCACTCTATATGATTTGCAGTGAACAAATATGGATTGAGCAGCAAATTCCATACATAATGTGATCAGAGAGGATCTATTTTTTTTTAAATTCTTTATTTTCTTTGTGCAATGATGAGACAGGCATGTTATCAGACCACATTGATAAGATCTCGTGTAACATTCATATAAGAGCAGTGGTAAGATGGATTTCTGCACAGTATTTTATGTTAATTAATATTCGATTATGCGGATTATGTCAGCGTGGGGTAAGCGTATGCGTGTTGTATTGTCAGCTGACTTTGGAGTATGCAAGGCTTTATGTGTAGTACACCCTGTACGCTTAGCGCTTAAGTCCCTCACACTACAGGTGTGTCTAAAAGGCCGTCTATGTCTGTGAGGCGTCGTACTCTTATGGTGTGCGTCGCGCACAAGGTGTACAGCTTGGTATTTGGTGTGTGTTCTGTACTTGAGTTTTGGCATGGCTAGTAAGAGCCGTGGGTTATCTCCAGAGCGCATGGCTCGTGATTGGGTCAGCTTATGGCTTCGGTGGGGTATGTGCGGTGTCAGGAGCTAACCTACCGGTTATGTAAGGCTATTCACGTCCTCTAACCCTGGAGGACACGGGGGGGGGGGGGGTATATTTAGGGGCACTTGTGAGAGCGTAAGGCTCCTGCGCGGTTGGATTAGCCCCCTGTTGTGGAGCCGCTAGTTATGTAGAGTGGGGGGTCGTCAGCGGATGTGTCGGTCAAAAGGTCAACTTTATACATGGAATTTGGGAAAGGAGAATTAAATGTTGAACATTAAAACTTTATAACAGGATAACATTAAGTGTCCTTGCGGTGTTCCAGTCATCCAGGCCCATCTCTCGTGCCGTCGCCTCCTCTGGGGGTGAAAGGAATTATTCGTTCTGGGTCCCAGGTTTGTGGGGTAGATGGAGCGGCCAGGGTCAGGGTCTGCGGCGGTATTCCCACTGCTTGGAGGAAGGAGTGGGACTCCTCCGGTGAGGTGAGTTTCACCGCTGCGCCGTTCTTGGTGACTGTGAGTGCCCTGGGGAAGGACCACCTGTATTCAATTCCCGCCTCCCTAAGCCGAGATGTCACCATGCTCAAGGATTTTCTCCATTGTAGCGTGCTTCGCGTTAAGTCGTGAAAAAATGTAAGTTGTGCTGCCTCGAATTTGAGCGGGGTTTTCCCTTTCAGTGCATTCATAAGTCGTTGTTTGTCCGACAGGGAGTGACACCTGATGATTACATCTCGAGGAGCGGAGGATGGAGCCTGCTTGGATTTGGCTATGCGGAAGCAGCCATCAATGTCTGTCCTTTTGGCCTGAGTGTGCGGCAAGATTGTGGTAATCAGCCGTCTGATGTATTGTGGCAGTTCGGCCGCGTCAGTGGAGTCCGGGATGCCCCTGATTTTAATGTTAGCTCGACGGCTGCGGTCTTCAGCGAGGTCGGCTCTCATGAGGAGTGCAGACTGAGTGGACTGTACGTTTTGCAGGGATTCCCTGAGTCCTGTCACCTCATGTCGTAAGTCTGCAATATCCTCTTCTGATGCCCATGTGCGTGCTGTTACCGCCTGGACTTCTGTCCTGATGAGATCTAGGTCGGCATTTGATGACTGTCTCAGTTCTCGCAGGAGGTTTAATATGTCCTGCTTGGTGGCCGGTGCTAGTGCATTTCTCTCCGCTTCCTGCTCTACCAGGGACACGGTAATAGCATGAGTCGGTGCCCCGTTGTGTTCTGTGCTTGTGTCTCCGAGTTCCGCGCCTGTAGCTTCGCGGGCCGCCATCTTGGAGGTCGAGGTGCGCTGAAGCATGGTGCTGATGTCGCGGGTGTTTTGACTCTCGCCCGTTTGTGGTTTTTGAGACCGGCGTCCCATATCTTTCGTGAGGTGGGTGCTGGTCGCTTGTAACGACGGGTCGGCTCCCGTGTCGCTAGTTGTCAGCTCCGGTATCAGGGATGCGGCTGTAAAGGCACGGAGGTCGAGGTAGGTCCGGGTGCCTTTCCTCGTTTTTCTACCCTTGTCCGTGTACTGGAAAGGCATCAGCTTAGTGCCCGCAGCTTAGGGGTATTTTTCCTAGAAGTCTCCGGTTTGGATGGCACTGCTGGGCTGTCGATTATAGGGGATTTGTCACTGTTGTTTAGGAGCTCTACAGAAGTGCGTCCATACTGCTTGGCTGTCAAGCTCCGCCCCCCGAGAGGATCTATTTTTGTTTAAGATTATGATCGTTACTTATTCTGTATGCTTTAAAAAATAACCGTCTATAATTCTCAATACAGAAAAAAAGTATTTATCTCGCTTTATACTGTCTCAAGGATGGTACAATCTACAACAGAACACATTCCATAATGCGAATTTCTTCTCTCTCATTTATTTTTTACATGAGAGTCCTTTTACATTTTGTATTGATGTTCCTCTTATAAGCTTTCAGTCACTCATAATTCTCCGTAGTAATGGTCACAGAATAAAAAAATATCAGCACTGACTAATGGTTGTTTTTTTTATTTGTGGTCAGTTGTTGTGTTTGCAATGTAATAATGTCCTCTTCTAATCCCACTACATCGTCTCAGTCCTCTGGCGTAATATAGGCCGTATAGAGGCAAGGATCTTAAGGACACATGACGTGTGACATGTCATGATTCCCTTTTTTTTCCAGAAGTTTGGTCCTTAAGGGGTTAAGTTGTATTATTTTTATTCAGTGGCTGGCTTAGATGGTCCCAAATTACAGTGACATGCATGTGTAGGCAATTTAAATCAATAATACTTTCAAGGACGGTTAAAGGGAAGTAAGAAAGTTAAATCATTACATTCCCCTAATGGCAGTGGGATTCTATGCCGGATGTGTGTATCCATATAGGATAGTGATGGCAAAACTGTGACTCCTCTGGTGGTACCCAACTACATGAAATTCTGTTTAAGTTTCACGAGAAAGTCAATTCATAGACTTCTGGGAGTTCCCATTTAGCCATTACTGGCATAGTTATGAAGGTAGTTATGATGGTTGGTACATGAAATATTTTATTCATGTCTCTTTTTATCTTCACTCAAAAAAATTCTCCAGTCGTGATGGTGGGAATTTTCAACCTGTAATAAATTTGTAATGGAGAATATAATTCAGAACTAAGTCTGGAGAAAAAAAATCACATTACTCTAGGGAGGGTTTGAGCCTTTGTCTTGGTAATCCTGTGATCGTATCATTTGCAGGCATTCAATTTGCACCAAAGGAGTGAAGATTCCATGGCCCGACATTATTTGCTCCTTTATCTTCCAACCTCCGGATCAATTAAACCATCAACATTGAAGCAATGAATATGGTATAATGCACTAGATAGAGCAAGCCAAAAATATATAAATTGCAAATATATCATATAGCATAAAAACTGTTAAACCATTCTAGATGTCAACTTGTCAAACCATTGGAGTAAGTGGATGCAATAATGTTTGCCTTTAATAGATCATGTCTTGAGAATGAAGTCCATTTGGTAAATGTTTCCCTTGGAGAAAACAACATAGAACATAACCAGTATATGCAGTCAAAACAGAAAACCTACTAAATAGTGTACCCCTAAACACAAAAAAAATCATAAATAAAACATACAAAGTGTAGGAATTCTAATCATACAACAAATGACACCTTCAAAGTGGAAAAAGCCAAGCTAAAATAAAACCTTATTTAACAGAATAAATGAAAAGTAAAAAATACAGAGAAAATAGACTAAACACGGTGTAATATGTTATACCAAGAGGTTAGGGAGAGTATCCCATAAAATCACAAGAATAGGACTCCTTTAAGATGGATATTCAACAGCAGATGTTATTTGCTGAACTTATATAAGGAATCATAAGAAGACCCTCTTTCCTCGTGATATACACCTGCATTTTACGATTCTCAGACAATGAAAGCCATGTTTATAATTGATACCATCTGTCCCATACTCACCCAGAGGACCATGTAATGTATGCTTAAATATATACACCACTCGATTCATAGGCTCTCTGTTGATAGTGTGCCGTTTTGCCTATAGAAAACTGTATGTCTAACATATGCTACCTGGGGGGTGCATATTTGTTATAAAAGGATGCCCACCAGATTGTCTTTGGTTGCTATGCCGATGGACACCTGGGAGATGTCATCTTGTTGAAGATGGGGTGGTAGATGAAGGTGTGTTCTATCTGAATAGGGCAAGCTGTAGAAAATATACAACCTCAAAAAAGACTAACAATACCTCTAATTCATCCCTACTAGTATCATATCAACATAATAATTACATGTGTTTTTAACCAGAGTGGGTTACATATTCACTAGAATGAACCCTAGCTAGTTTATTTTTGTTCCAGGTTCATATAGAAATAAAAAAAAAAATAATATTTATATATATATTCTGATCAATGACCAGCCATTAAAGATTTTGATTTAATCTTTAATGTCACCTTCTGCTACTCACTATATACAATGCATTTTATGCTAGCTGCTTGCAAACATCTTTGCAATGTCACATGTATTTAGAGAAAGAGGGGACTATAGAGTGCATTTTGTTTGTCTTTGATGCAATACAATCTCAAACCATTGTAGTATTTCCAAAGAAGTGCTTTTAAGAGGATGCTTGACATTCTGGAATCTTGAGGTTGTAGCAGGTCATTACCACTCTGAATAATCATTACTGCTGACCTTGGATTAGGCTTCTCTGTGGATTCTTCAGAAATAAACAAGCGTGATGTAACGTGCTTGCCATGAGCGGCACCGAGATAAAACAATTTTCTCTCTGACTTGCCGTATTAGCATAATTAAATCTTTAATTTATAATAACTGCATTGGTCTAATTAGCAGTTACATGTAATCTATTTACCTAGGGTAAAATATAATAAAATGTATATCACATTTATTTCATGAACGTTTACTGTCACATTAAAAGTAAACTAGTATCTGTTTATAAAACACAACAAATTACAAAGACATGGTCTGGCAAAATGCCATTTGCAAGTTTCTAAGGGGGTTGCTGTTTAATTGAAATATGAAGCAGTAATGTAGTGAGTGGTTAATGTTCTTGGTATTTTACTGTGTCTGTGTGATGGCGCAGCCGCAGTATAACCAGTTGAATGGAAATCTGTTCTAATCAAAGGAGGGAATTTGACTTATCCCTGTTAAAACCAACAACTAAAGACTCTTTTTCAGTGGTATTTAAGGCCGCCATCAGTGGCATGATCAATAGATAATGGAAACAAATGTGTATATATTAAAAAATACTGCTCTAAATCTTCTTTCTTTCAATATAACCCGCTGTATATTTGTAATGTAGGGCAGAGCATCCCAAAGTCCTCTAGCCTGCATATGGCATGACCAGAGGATGGCTGTTCTTTAAACCCTATTCATTCTCTATATTTCAGGGCCTAATCCTGGCACTATTATCCTCCTCCTAACCCCAAAACACAGCCTTGTCTCCTGGTCCTAAATGAGAAGTCCCATCTGGTTATTTTGGAATTTTTGTGTACACCTAAGATTGGTCCTTTGTTTGGTTATTCTTGTTACTTTAAGTCTACCTAATGAAGTTATATCTACATATAAAGAGTCGATTAACTCTCTACGTAGACAGATTTTCTTAGTCTTACTTAGTTGGCAATTGCCCAGAAGGATACTCTGAATAGATTTTTTTTCTCTCATATTAAGTTTTTTGGGGTACTAGTAAATTGCATGAAAAGCTAGAAGCTTAAATCAGAATGGAGTTAGTCTCCCATGAGTACTTTTGGTGTTTGCTATGACAGGGCTCGACAAATCCCATGTCGCCATGGCGACCAGGAAATTTGCCCTGTCACCTAGGATTTGTGAGCCTGTTCAGCCCCCAAGGTTACCGGCAGCCTGAGAGCAGAGGCGGGCAGTCTGATCATGGAGGGCTGAGGCAGGCAGGCTGACAGAGGGTGCGGACATCTCAGAGGTGCGGACATCTCATTTATTGCTGAAGGAGGGAGGCAGGCGGCTCATGGAGAGCTGAAAGAGGGGTGTGGCTGGGTAATGGAGAGCTGAGGGAAGGAGGCGGTGGCTGACTTAGTGTGGTGGCGAGGGAACTCTAATCTCCCTGCTCTGCTCCCTTGCGCGGCTTGCAGTGATGCCGGGAGCTGGCATGTGACGTCACTCTGACCCCCCGCTCGCTAAACAGTGCGCAAGAGGGAGCTGAGCTGGGAGATGACAGAAGACACACTGAACCCCAGGAAAAGCCTATCCAATCCAGCTCCCCAAAGGTAGGGAGGCTGGGTGAATTTAAATTAAAATAAAAAAGTAATTATTTGTGAGTGAGTGTGTGTGAGTGTCTGTGAGTGTGTCTTTCTGTGAGTGTGTGCGTCTGTCTGTGTGAGTGTGTGTGAATGTCTGTGAATGTGTGTGTGTGTCGCTCACCTTTTTTCCCACGCTGCGCTGGTAACACTGTGGCTGGCCCCACCTCCATGGCTGGTCTTACTAGCAGGCAGAAGCTCCTGGTATATAGTCTGGGACAGAGAAAATGTGTATGTAGTGAGTGTAGAAGAAAGGGAACATGCCACAGTGCTAGAGAGACCAAAGTCTGCATTACTTTAACTAATTGTATTGTCAGCCAGTCCACACATGTTTTTTTCCCATACATCCCTCTTAAGCTATCATACTTAAAGGGACACTATAGTCACCAGAACAACTACAGCTAATTGTATTTGTTCTGGTGAGTAGAATCATTCCCTTTAGGCTTTTTGCGGTAAACACTGTCTTTTCAGAGAAAATGCATTGTTTAAATTACAGCCTATGGATAACTCTACTGGCCACTCCTTAGATGGCTGCTAGAGGTGCTTCCTGTGGCAGTACTGCCTAGTGTGCAGCATTGTCATTCAATGTCTCCACCCTCTGCTTGCAGACACTGAACTTTCTTTATGGAGATGCATTGATTCAATTCATCTCCATGAGGAGATGCTGATTGGTCAGGGCTATGTTTGACTTGTGCTGGCTCTGCCCCTGATCTGCCTCCGTGACAGTCTCAGACAATCCTAACATTGTAACTGGCTCAGACCACCACTTCTG
Organism: Pelobates fuscus; assembly: GCF_036172605.1. Classification (NCBI taxonomy): domain Eukaryota; kingdom Metazoa; phylum Chordata; class Amphibia; order Anura; family Pelobatidae; genus Pelobates; species Pelobates fuscus. Next base: position 38,141,174 of record NC_086321.1, on the reverse strand, counting down.
ATTAGGTCAGCAGACATAGTCAGATCAGAGGCAGACAGGGGCAGAGCCAGCAGCTGCAGACTTGAATACAAGTATGATTTTACTATATTTAGAGAGGCAAGAGGGGACCAGGGGGGCTAGATGGTGGTCTTACCATAATAGGGTCAGAAATACATGATTGTGTTCGTGACCCTATAGTGTTCCTTTAACCCCTTAAGGACACATGACATGTGTGACATGTCATGATTCCCTTTTATTACAGAAGTTTGGTCCTTAAGGGGTTAAGCAATAGCATGCGAAGAGTAGTTAGGGTTGCCACCTTTCTTGGAATAAAATACTGGCCTTAATCATTTGTATAATTAATTATGTGTGTGTGACATCACATGATGTAAATCACGTATCCCTAGTGTCTCAGTGTCTCCAAATGTCCCCATATCTCACAATGTCCCCATGTTTTAAAGTGACCCTAGTGTCCCTATGTTTCCCAGTGTCCCCTAGTGTCTCAATGCCCCCATGTGTCCCCTAGTGTCTGTTTCCCCATGTCTCCCTGCTGCCTTTCCCCCCATCCCTCACTTACCTAAGCTGTAGTCTGTCTCTGCAGGCTGGGAACTGCTGTCTGGACTCTCTGTGTTGTGTAGCTGCTCCCCCGCAGATCAGTTAGTAGAGAGAGGCAGGGATATGCTGTAACTTCCTGCCTCTCTTCCTGCCTCTCTCCCTGCCTCTCTTCACATACAGTGACCCCTACTGGCCGGTGCTGGTATTCTTACTCGAGAGTCTTTACTAAGTATTGTTTTTTTATTCTATTTTTTTGTCTTTATTTTTTTCTGTGCAATGTAAATACAGGTATATGTGAAGTGCCACAACAGCACTCATAGAGTAAGCAACAAACATTCAATTTGGCACTTGGAATCTGCAAAAAAATGTTTTGTTATTATTATGTTGGATCAAGCTAGACACAATTTTTAGGTATATAGCAAATAGATGATACATTAAAACTATGTCAGTAAGCAATAATTTGACAATAGACTAAGCTCTAGAAACTTTAACTGACAGTATGGGGTTGTTTAGCCTGAGTGAGAATCTAGGAGAAGTATGCCTGTTAGCTTAAACAAAAGTTTAATGTTAGTACACTTGTTTTATAGTTGGGTTCCAGGCTATACATGTATGTCTGATTATGTGAAGCTATGGATTCTGCATTCGGTATAGGTTAGCTATACATGTGGGTGGTTAAGTAAAAACAGAGTTAGCTACATGCTTATAAGATACGAGTCGGGAAGAAGATAAAACCTATACTGGGAAGCAGGTAATTGCTAGGCAAGCAGGCAGGCGCTTTTTCCTCCCCATGTGGCCGTTATAGAGCCAAATGGCGGCTGTTACAAAGCATCATAGGTCTATGTATAAAAGACAAAACAAAAAAAAACAAAAAAACAAAACTTAAGAGTCATTAGTTGATGTGAAGCATTGTCCTTGTTGGGCTTTACGTTGGGGCTTTCAGCCTATGCCCAGTGTCAGGAAGTCCCGGCTGCCGCCTCTACAAGTGTCTCTCTTGGAAACTCTGGGCAAGGTGCCTCCGTATCTGAATCCAGCTTTGATGGCGTCCTGAGGGGTACACTGTCGCTCGGTCTCTCGATTTGCAGCGCTGGTGGCGGGAGATCTTGTTGTGCTGCGCCTGGCACTGAGAGGCTGGGTTGGTGAGTGCTTCACAGGTGTCGCTTGTGAGGTGGTCTCGCTGTTGTGTAGCTGCGAGTGGGAGGTTGCGTCTGGGAAACGTGGCTTCTTTACCCGCCTTGAGGGCTGCAGGGATCTGCGCTGGGGCGAACTCCGGCTCCCAGGAGACAAGGCGCTGTTTCCATCCATGCTGTACTTCTGCTCCGATTCCCGTTGGGAGCTGCTCTGGAGGTACGGGGGGTTCCCGCCTAGCTGGTGCCGCGTTGCCGGGCGGATCCATGCCGCCATTTGTCTCATCATCCACCTGTAGGACTGCCTCCAGGTTTTCAGCTTTGTCCAAAAATTGTCGCAGAGCCGGTCGTAGAACTCCCGTGTGTGTTTTGGAGGCTTGATGAGTGCACGTTGTGTTGTGGATCTTGTCCGTGCCGCCATCTTGTTCAGGCTGTGTTGCAGGGGCATTCCTCCTTCCTCCCCGCAAGGACCGGGATATCTCCCGCCGGTCCGGGGGGGGGGGGGGGGGGGTAGCAGGGCTGCCGTGGGTTCTCATTTGGGCGCGTGGCCCGTGTCAGGAGGTCGGCCGCCTCCTCCGGAACTCAGGCCCCGCTCCATTTTAGGCCGCATGGCCGGCGCTGGTTTTTCTGCCACATATCGGTGCTGGTCCGGTATCATTTTGTGCCTCGCGTTCTGCTTGGTTCCCGAATACCGTATGCCTCTGGTGTCTGGTGTGGGTCACTCGGTACTTGCGTGAATTTGCTTGTTGCAGGAGCTCATGAGATGTGCAGCCGGCCATCTTGGCTGCCAGGCCCCGCCCCCCCTACTAAGTATTGTTTTTGATCACAGTGTCGGTGCTTAAAGGTTTTGGTTTAAAAGTGACATCAATAATAAGAATGCATAAAGGAACAACTGAATCATAATTTCCACCACCTTAAACTATTTTTTTTTCCAATTTAATTTTTATTTCTAATTGAGTTTTACATTTTCTACATCAGGAACACATAAAGCAATAAAACATCAAACCATATATTAGTTTACAAAGATGTCAATGACCACAACTCACAACATAACCCCCTGTAAGGATGAGGAAAGAGAGGAATATGAGAGAAGATAAAAAAGCGGAAATGGAGGCAGTTCTAAAAGAAAACAAGTTATAATAATCTTCTGTCCATAAGTGCACATTAACAAAACAGTACATCTCAGAGTCGCCGAGTGCTATTTTACCTCAAACCAAGGGCGCCATATTTTATATAATCTTTTCCACTCTGAAAGTGCATGTGATTTTCTAATGAAGAAATCCAAATTATAGTCTTAAAGGGACTCTATAGTCACCAGAACAACTACAGCTTAATGTAGTTCACTGGTGAGTATAATAGCTCCCTTCAGGCATTTTCATGTAAACACTGCCTTTTCAGAGAACGAGTGCTGAAAATAAGGTGAGTTTTAACCCATTGTGAAGGGTTAAGGAGGAGGGGGGGGGAGGGTAAGCCTCCTAAAAGGTGGGTTTTCACTATAGGGAAATATATGTGTGTGTTCCTAACCCTATAGTGATCCTTTAACATTTTCAAGTTAGCCTTGAATGGGAGTGGTTGTCATGGTAGGGGTTATATACATTTGGTTATTTTAAAATGTAATTTCGAATTGCAGCCAGTTAATGAGGTGTAATGTTGGAACAGAGTAAAATGATGAACGGGGTACTATAAGAGTGTTAAAACCAAAATGTAATTAAACTTTGTGGGTTTGATTGGCGATTTAATAAATATTCAGTACCATGATCATAAAAATACTACTTAAAGACAAAGTGTGTTATTAGATACGGTAACATGCCAATGCATTTGCCAAAATGTCAATGTAACCAGGCAGTTGAATTTTTTTTTTAGTTATTTGCTGTCCTTATTTAAGGAGCTTTACAAAAATTATAACCATAATCAGAATAAGTTGGAAACCAGATAGATGATGATGACATTGGAGTTATCACTATTAAAATAAACACTTTAAAATTCCGACACAATGGGTGGTTAGTAAGCTCTTACAGGGTATGTTAGTTTATGTTGGTTGTTTTGACACATGATGTTAAGATAAGTATACAGAGATGTAAATAGCGTATAGGAAAGTTGTTGTTTTTTGAGCATCAACGCAATATGATGTAGCATACTAATAAAACGTTTAATGAGGCGTTCAATGGAATGTCGTTCTGTGCAAAGAGAAAGCTATCTGGACAGCAAAGATGGAACAGTGGCCTAACTTTACTCATTGAGTAAATCAAGTTCCAATTCATCAAGCATAGTTTTATTGTATATAAGTTAAAATTCACAAACAACAAGCAATACCACAACACCACAAACCAACAACTTTTCACACGTTTTGAGATCAAAGCACTTTTTAGACACTCTTTCTGCAAGACTAGCTTTCCTTTGCCTGGAACATTCACTTTAGTTGGGTCACCACTCTAGTACTCAAACCTAAGGGAAATTGGAACCCTTGTAGTAAAACCCTCTCTTAATTTTACTCTGTATTGCAATTGTAATAATTTACTTTTCGGAACCAACAAATGTATTTTTTGACTAAAATGTGTCTTTAAAAATAGACTACATTAGACTGTCTAACCAAATATAAAGATGCATACCACAAAGCAAAAATTTTCATTATTGATTCATTTTTTACTGAATTCTCATTTATAACAAACTTCACTGTTTGTTCTCAGTACAATTTGGTTTTATTTATTGGTTGATATGTTTTTGTTTGCTTAATTTAAGGAGGAACAAGAGGATGACTCTTCTGTCCAGGTGTCTCAAGATATAGAAGTGATCCATTATGAATACCATGTCTTGTACTCCATCAGTTACCAAGCTCCCGTTCTCTATTTTAGAGCAAGCTTCTTAGGTAAGGTAATACCGCATATTACAACTATTCATGGACTCTACAATTCAATTCCTTTTTATGTCACCAGTGTTCTATCATTTGTTCAGATTATCTAGCAACAAAAGAAGAAAAAAAATATATATATATATATATATTTATATTGCGAACAGATAGACAGGAAACCGCGCCCTAGACAGTGTAATACAAAAATATATACGTACACAAGTATATATGCGATGGTCTAAATACAATTGACCTCAAAGTAAAAAAACTTAAAAGAGATAATAGTGCAGTATCACAAGTATAATGAACACATTTTATGAGTGCTTTAGAAATGGTCTCACTCACATTTCCCAGAGCTCAGCTGTTAGTATGCGTGGACGGTACAATCCCCATCTCAGGATATATATGCTGCAAGGTAGATCTTGGTGATTCCGAACAGGATACAGGTTATATGTGAAGAGACATAAAGAAATTCCAATAGTGTAGTATGTACTGTCACAATGAATGAAGAGATAAAAGAATAAAAACGTACTCACATTTGCTAGAGCACAACTTGTGTATCAGAAAGTGCCCAAAGTTTGACGGTGACAGGCATGATAGCAAGATTCTGATGCACAGGCAAAATAAAATGCAACATTTTGACTCACCATCCTTATCCCCTTTAGGACTCATGATGGAAATATTCTGAAACTATATCTAAAACTATATCTGAAAATGTATTTAAGGGGTTAATTATATGAAAATACGTAACAAAGGTTGGTGGGCTAAAATGTATAATTTTGCTTGTGCAACGGGCGTTTTCCATAATAAACTTTGTAATTAGCTGTCAGGTATGTGATGCCTGTTGTCTGTAGAACTATTTATTTATTTATAAAAGATTTTACCAAGAAAGATACATTGAGATTTCTCTCATTTCAAGTATTTCCTTGATCTACAAAATAATAATATCTAGACTAGAGGATATAAATGTGTATTTCCTATCACTTAGGTCTCAATCTAGGCACAGACTATTTTTTTTACTTGTTATAGGCTTAAACTGCATTGTCATTTTGGAGCATTTTGCTATTAAATAGAAATGTGGATATTAAAAGCTTTAGTAGACGTTTAGAATGTTAGATAATTCTAGCATGGAGCTCATTGAACAATGAGGGGTTCTGGAATCTTTTGACATGTGACCAGGGCCGCCATCAGAAATTTTGGGGCCTCTCCCGGGCCAGCCCACGCCCTACCTAGTCCGCTGACAATGATGCAGGACTAAATGTGTTGTGTATAGTGGAATTGAATTAGAATGTGTGTAATGGATGTTGTTTGTGTGTATTAGATACTGTTTGTGCAGTGAATGCAGAGTGTGTGTTTGTGTAGCGGATGCAGTGTGTATAGTGAACGCAGAGTGTGTTTGAGTAGTGGATGTAGTGTGTGTGCAGTGATGTAGTGTGTGTTTGTGTAGTGGATGTAGTGTTTGTGTGTACTAGATGAAATGTGTTTAGTGGATGCAGTGTCTGTAGTGGATGTAGTGTGTGTATTAGACGCAGTGTCTGTGTATAGTGAATGCAGAGTGTTTCAATCTGTGGTGGATGTAGTGTGTGTACTGTGAATACAGGATGTTTGTGTAGTAGATGCTGTGTGTACAGTTAATGCAGAGTGTATGCTAGTGTAGTGAATGCAGAGTGTGTGTCAGTATAGTGAATCCAGAGTGTGTGCATAGTTTACTGAATGCAGAGTGTGTGTTAGTGTGTAATGAATGCAGAGTGTGTTAGTGTGTAGTGAATGCAGAGTGTGTCAGTGTAATGAATGTAGTGTGTGTGTTAGTGCAGTGAATGCAGAGTGTGTGTAAATGTGTAGTGAATGCAGAGAGTGTGTTAGTGTGTAGCGGATGCAGAGTGTGTGTTAGTGTAGTGAATGCAGAGTGTGTTAATGTGTAGCGAATGCAGATTGTGTGTCAGTGTAGTGGATGCAGTGAGTGTGTTAGTGTGTAGTGTATGCAGAGTGTATGTTGTATTAGTGTATGCAGTGTGTGTATTGTATTAGTGTATGCAGTGTGTGTTGTATTAGTGTATGCAGTGTGTGTTAGTGTATGCAGTGTGTGTGTTGTATTAGTGTATGCAGAGTGTGTGTTGTGTTAGTGTATGCAGAGTGTGTGTTGTGTTAGTGTATGCAGAGTGTGTGTTGTATTAGTGTATGCAGTGTGTGTTGTGTTAGTGTATGCAGCGTGTGTGTGTTGTGTTAGTGTATGCACTGCGTGTGTGGTGTTAGTGTATGCAGTGTGTGTGTGGTGTTAGTGTATGCAGTGTGTGTGTGGTGTTAGTGTATGCAGTGTGTGTGTTGTGTTAGTGTATGCAGTGTGTGTGTGTGGTGTTAGTGTATGCAGTGTGTGTGTGTTGTGTTAGTGTATGCAGTGTGTGTGTGGTGTGTTAGTGTATGCAGTGTGTGTATAAATGTGCAAACTGGGGGGGGGAGTGGGCATTTTCCCATTATTTTTTTTAATTTTATATTAAATTAAATTAAAGGTTTCTCCCCCCTCCCTGCTTACCTGAGGGAGGGGGGAGATTCCATGATCCCTGGTGGTCCGTAGGCATGGGGGGCCCCTCCTCTCCCAGTTACCGCAGAGGGGGCCCAGCACACTGCTTCTTCTCTTCTCTTCCAATAACTCTCGACAGACCCGCAGAGCGTTGCCATGGTAACCGGGTCTCGCAAGAGTTATTGGAAGAGAAGAGAAGAGAAGAAGCAGTGTGCTGGGGTCCCTCTGCGGTAACAGGGAGCCAGGGGCCTGCGGCTGCACACATAGATCACGATATTCGCTATCTATGTGTGCAGAGAGAGAAAGTGGGGCCCGGGACAACCATCATGGTTGTCACCCCCTGATGGCGGCCCTGCATGTGACTAATGTTTATGGTGTATGACGAGGAGAGTGTGCATCTTCTGTTTTGAATCTGTGGGAATAGGTAAAGAATTTCTCCCTTGCACAGAATTTTTATCCTTCTTCCACTGTTCTTCAGCTTATCCTTTTTTGGGACCAACTCTTCCCCTTGTTTCACTTACATCTCTTGTTTCTTTGGATTCACTAAAAACTACTTTCAAGTTTATTGAACCCTCCTCCATTTTAACTCCCATTACATCAACCAACTCCATTTTACTACTGGATTGGTCAGTGAAATGTAATTTTTCATCTGTCTTTATTCTGATTCTGTAACCCTTATTAATCTAATCCACCACGTAACTCTCTATTTATTTTACTTATTTTTTTGATTTTACTTTTATTTTTAGCTTACTTTTCTCCCTCGTATTCCTTACCTCACTCTCACCTTATCACATTCACCACACCGCACCATCCTTGTCATATTCACCCTGCCACTCTCGCATTGTCACACATTGTCACATTCACCCTGCCAGTCTGTCACTCTCACATTGTCACAGTCACCATGTCGCATTCACCCTGTCACTCTTACCTTGTCACATTCACCACGCCGCACCATTCTTGTCATATTTATCCTGCCACAATCACATTGTCACAGTCACCATGTCACATTCACCCTGTCACTCTCACCATGTCACAGTCACTATGTCACATTCACCCTGCCTCTCTCATCTTGTCACATTCACCACGCCGCACCGTCCCTGTCATATTTACCCTGCCACAATCACATTGTCACAGTCACCATGTCACATTCACCCTGTCACTCTCACCATGTCACAGTCACATTGTCACTCTCACCCTGTCATTCCCACCTCCTTAAAGAGTCACATTGACGCCGTCGCACCATTCTTGTGAAGTTATAAAAATTGCTAAAAAAACACTATGCAGAAACAGATGCGGCCACAAATGCTCAGTACACCACGGTTTGCGAAAATTCTACTGGGCATGTGCGGCACTATGAAATGACTTACGAAGATCTCGCAAGACAAAGGAGGAAAGACAGGACAGAGAAGGTCTGTAATAAAGGAAGTGGAGCTTAGTTAAGCTCCACCCTTTTGTCACATTTGTCAAGCATAGGAAAAATACAGAAGAAAAAGTTGTCCCTTAATTTCTGATCTATTTCTAGGGACTATTTTGTCTTATGTTTTAAAGAGAAATATATCAGAAATGAAGAAAATGCAATTGGGAGAGCGAAACAATAGGAAAAAGGAAGGTTTTAGGTGACAGAGCCATTTAACTTCTTGTTTCTTATTAACATTTGTAATTGTTTCTATCCACATTAAGCTGTGCGATATGTTGGTGATATATCGAAGCCCTATAATCATTATTTTCTATAGGGCGAGATGGGGAACAGCACTGAGCCTTTCCCCCTTTTTTGTGTTTTTATTTTCTCTTATAGTAGGATTCAATAAGTACACTTGCATAAGCATTATCAGAGAGAACAGCAAATACTCTGTCACTAAATTACCTAAAGTGTACTTTAAATCTGGAGAACAAGGTGAGACACTTGCAAATCACTTAAAAAAAGAGAAATATTTTATCCATTGTGTCTCTTCTCTGGAATTTATACCACTGGAAAAAAATATATATTTGAAGGTCACCTGTAACTTTTAAAGCGGCTCTGTCACCGTATGGAGACTTTCCCGAATTCGCAGAGACCCCCGACTGTGACATCGCCGTTGGGGGTCCGGTGGCCGGGGAGGGCAGGCAAAGGTGAGATTACTGAGCTGAACCTGTCCCTGTATGCACCGTCATGCATGCTGTATGCATCAAACTGCTTCTCTTCCATTCCATGGCATTTCAGCGCCAGGGAACGACGTCACTCTTGCAGACACTGCCGAGATAATGCAATCCTCCATAGACACAGCCAATTCCCTGCAGCCGTCATTGGTGACGGATGTCGGGATTGACTCTTACACTCTGCCCCGAGTCTAAGAGAGCCTGACAGAGGAGAAATGCAGAGACCTTCGGCACTCCAGATGTTTTGGACTACACCTCCCATGATGCTTTGCCAGCATTGTGACTGTAAGAGCATTTGGAAGATGTAGTCCACAACATCTGGAGTGCCAAAGGTTGCCTACCCCTGCCCTACATTGTCTCTGTATATCTCTTGACAGACTTTAAGTGAAATTCCAACACAGTCAAAATAAGTATTTCATAAAGATTCTATGATGCTTTCTTTTAACTTCATACTAAAGATTTAGCAAATGACAGCATAATTCAGTTGAGAGAAAGCAAAGCCAGGGCAAACATTGCAAATGAAGAGCGGAAGTAGAAAAGTTTTTTTTCCATTTCTCTTCTTCCTTGTCTGCTCTCTGTATGCTGACTGCTAAATGCACAGGACGGAGATTATAACAATTATTGGCAGGGAGTTAAGAGGTTCCCAACTGCAGAATAAACAGGAGTGGACGTCTATACATTTAATACGATTTTAATACGATTTTTCACATCTCACAAAATACATATTTGGTAAATATAGTGAGTGACAGTCCTATTGCTGATGCTTCTGGTACAGAAAGTGTTCACATGTTTTATTTACATGCAATTTTCCTTATTATGTTTAACTATTTAGCACGGCAGTATAATTGCACAATAGCAAACCGATAAAATTGTAATTAACTATCACTAGAATAGAAATCAGCTCAGTTTGCACTGAACATAAATTAGTATATTTTCTATTTCATGGCCTGCTTTATTTATGCAAGAACTGTAAATAATTCATAGAGATGTGCATTGTTTCTTTTCTATTTCTTTTCCTTAAACATACAGTACACACGTTTAACTAACTAAGCACTTCATCAATACTCTGGAAACATTCTCAATTCTATATCTCAACATCAAAGACAGTTTAATTTGTTATGATACAAGTATCATTAGAGTCTTATTTAAATTAAATGTACGATACTTGTAGAATTTCATTGTTTATTATTAGAGATGTCCCGAATAGTTCGCCGGGAACTATTCGCCAGCGAACATAGCTTGTTCGCGGTCGCCGCGGCAGGCGAACTTATGCGATGTTCGGTCCGCCCCCTATTCGTCATGGAGGTGGGAGGTTCTGGGAGGGAGGGTCTGCTGCTGATTGGCTGGAATGTGTCTGCTGACTGTTAGGTACAGGATCAAAGTTTACTCAATGATGACGAATAGGGGGCGGACCGAACATCGCATATGTTCGCCCGCCGCGGCGACCGCGAACAAGCTATGTTCGCCGGCGAATAGTTCCCAGCGAACTATTCGGGACATCTCTATTTATTATTTAAATTACGTATTTATGTTAAGCTAATAATGTTTTTAAATCTAAGCAGTGTATGGGGGTTACTGTCATGCAACGAGCATTCAGAAAGCCCAGAATTTAAATCTCTAACCTATAAACAGAGTAGCAATAGATGTTGCTTTTAATGGACTTTTAATTGTGTGATTAAAAGACAATCCTTTGCACACTTATATAAGAGATTTGGTGTTAGGCTTCAATGCATGCCTCCTCTGGCACATGCTAATTTGCCTAGTTTACATAACCCAGACAATACGCGTCTACTGTGCACTCCGTTCAATCACACAGAAATGCTTCAATGTAAGCAATTCAGTTCAACCTATAGCATAAATAAGCAAAAGCATAGAGTGATACAGTGTAAGCAAATAGATGTGTAATAGCCAGTGTGTTAGGCCAAGGTCACCGTGCTCTGGATATAGCGCTCAGGGTACCCAGCACCTGGTTAAAGAGACAATAACATGTTCAGCTGGACATCTTAGAAGAATGATCAGAACTGTGGTCTCTCTTGTGAAGATGGATCCCTATGATATTAAAACCTTCACTTGTGAGCTGATGGTATGTTTCAGTGACCAAAGTCCTTGACCACGCTATTTCTCATGGGTTTAGCCTGTACATGGCAATTTAATGGACCAGCAGACTGGATATCTAGCAGCCTAATAATTATGGGGGTTCATTTTTGTTAATTGAGAAATAATCTCACAGATCCCAGCACATATTTATTGGTTTTGGTTATCTGTAGCTGACTCCTAATCCAGGCATCATTTGGTGGAGAAAAGTTTAAAAACCTTTAATCTCCACATAGAGGAGGGTCAGGGTGCCTCTTGTATTCCTGACCTCATAGAGTTCCTTTATGTCCTATGCAATAAGCCAGCCCGTAAAAGTTATTTAGCATGCTCGCCACAGATAAATACACACACACACACACACACACACATACATACACACACGTGATTTACTGCTAATTGCTTCCAGGATTACAGTTCCAAGAAAGAGAAATTAAGAATTCAAGCTAAATAAATTATAAAAAAAATCCTTATTAAATTATAAAATATCAATGCTGTAAACCTGGAAATCCTTCACATAATTAGTATTCACTAGAAGCAGTTAATCACCATAGAAAAGCTCTGAAACAAAACAAGTTGTTCAGCTTGTCAGCATCTGAAAGTGTTGGAACATGACTGCTTGGATTTGGGTCTGGGCATTGCACAATGTACGTGCAAGCAGTAAGCGTCTGTATGCACTGCGTGCCAACAGCTCCACTTAGAGTACACTCCAGCAATTGTTCCCTCAAGGATGATTGTTGCTGCTCAGAAAGATTCCCTGCTACAGCTAAACGACTCTGGATTAACCCTGTTTTACATTGTGGCGGTTGAGAGTGCCAGTGAAAGACTGGGAATATTAATGTTTACGCGTATATTTAATTATAGATACCTGGAAGCCAAGGATTATAGTCGATTTAGACACAGCCATTAGAACAGCACACACTATCTCTTTCTGTCTACAGCTACTGTAGGTCTAAACTTATCAGCATCAGATTTTAGAATATAAACTTAATTATACTTCTGTAACATTTTAGCTGTTTTTTGTAATTATTTGTATTGCATTAAAAATTGTAAATCCTAATATAGGCATTTCCACTTAAAACAGGTTTGTTGATTTATGTATATTTATTCTCTGCTTTTTGTTATGATGATCTTTTCTTTCTTGTTTTATCAGTTTGTGTTAGTATTGTATACTGATCTGCCATAACATTAAAACCAATGACAGGTGAACTGAATAACGTTGGTTTATATAATTACAATAGCATCTGTCAAGGGGTGGGATTTGTGAAGCAGCAAGTGAACAGTCAGTTCTTGAATTTGAAGCAGTTAAAATGGGCAAAACAAATAAAAAAATCTAAGTGACTGTGACAAGGGCCAATTAGAGATGGCTAGACGACTGGGTCAGAGCATCTCCAAAACAGCAAGTCTTGTGGGGTGTTCACAATATGCAGTGGTTAGTACCTACCAAAAGTTGTGCAAGGAAGGACAACCGGTGAACTGGCATCAGGGTCATAGGCGCCCAATGTTCACTGATGCACGTGTGGAGCTAAGCCCATCTGGTTTGGTCACATAGAAACGCTATTGTAGCTCAAATTGCTGAAAAACCTAATGCTAGCCATGATAGAAAGGTGTCAGAATACACAGTGCATCGCAGTTTCTATCCAGAACCGGTCAGATTGGCCATGATAACCCACTTCCACCACCGAAAGCGTCTTCAATGGGGACATGAGCTTTCGAACTGGACAATGGAGCAGTGGAAGAATGTTGCCTGATCTGAGGAATCATGGTTTCGTATAGATCAGATGGATGGACAGGTGCATGTGTGTGATTTACCTGGGGAATGGGGAGATGGCAGTAGTATGCACTATGGAAGAAGGCAGGTTGCTGGAGGCAGAGTTATGTTCTGGACAATGTTCTGCTGGGAAAGCTTGTGTCCTGGCATTCAAGTGGATGTTACTTTGACGCGTACCACCTAACAAGAGATTGTTGCAGACCACGTACACTCCTGCATGGCAATGGTTCCCTTATAGCAGTGGCCTCTTTTAGCTAGATAATGCACCCTACCACAACTCAAACATTGTGCTGCCTTTGTCCAAGGATTAAATGCTGTTCTCCCATCCCCCTCCCAGACATATATATGCGTCTGCAGTGGTAGTGTTTATACGTGTGTATGCTGGGGATGAAGTGTGTGTCTGTGCACTGCAGTGAATACACTTGTCTATACACTGTGTCTGTGTATCTGCATGTGTGTTAGTATGTGTATCAGTGTGTCTGTATCTGCATGTGTTTCAGTGTTTGTATATGTGTGTCTGTATCTGCATGTGTGGCAAAGTTTGTATCTGTACACCTGTATGCGTCAGTGTCTGTATCTGTATATCTACATGTGTATCAGTGTGTCTGTGCATCTGCGTATGTGTATCAAACACTGACGCATACAGACACACACAGATGTAGAGACACTCTGATATGCACGCAGATACAGACAGACATACAGATACACACACTGACACATGCAGATACAAACACTGCCACACATGCAGATGCACAGACATACAGATGCACAGACATACAGATGCACATACACGCTGCACACACACTACACAGACACACACACACTACACATAGAGATACACACACAGATACACACACACAGGGCCGCCACCAGAAATTGTGGGGCCCCTAACTCAGCTCGGGGTCTGGGCCCCGCCTCCAAATACCGCCCACAGGAATACACACACAGACACAAACACACACTGATACAAAAGGACACAGATACATACCAACAGACACACATACTGAATCAGACACACATGCATACATACTGAGACACACATACTGAGACATACATAGTGACAGACAGACACATACTAACATACATACAGACACACATGCATGAGGACATAAAAAAAACATACATACATGCATACAGACACCGACATACATACACACACACATACATTCATACATACATACTGATAGACATACAGACACTGACATCCATACACACATACATCATAATGGCATACAGACATACAGTCATAATGGCATACAGACATACATACAGACTGACATACATGCATATATACAGACATACATGCATACAGACATCCATACACACATACACACTTTCATAATGATATGCAGACATACATTCATACTGACATACAGACATACATATATACATATATAATGACATACAGACATACATATATACATAGACATATATACAGACAGACATACATGCATGCATGCAGACATACACAGACATACATACATATACATGCATACAGACAGACATACATATACATGCATGCAGTCATACATACATAGACATACATACACACATATATACATACATACACACAGACATGCATGCATCCAGACAGACATACATAGACATACATACACACATACATACATAGACATACATGCATACAGACATTCATACAGACATGCATACAGACATATACACACAGACATACATGCATGCATACAGACAGACATACATAGACATACAGACATACATGCATGCATACAGACAGACATACATAGACATACAGACAGACATACATAGACACACATACATACAGATACATACATAGACATACATACATAGACATACACAGACAGACATACATGAAAGGATTACTTATATCTCAGACCTGTATCTTCACCCACCCTTTCCTCTTTTCTATTACCCACTTTACATCTACCTCTATCACTGCCCCTTTATTCCTTACAGCAATATTTTAGTACTTATAGGTACAGCACTTATTTTTTACTTATTTCACATTTTGTTTACTAATTTTCTTCTTATTTTTATCTTCATTCCAATTTAGTCCTATCCTTATTTTTATTTATTTATTATTCTCGACATTTTTAGGCATAGGCATAGTAATCACTCACATACATAGACAGACATACAGACAGACAGACAGACATACACATACATACATGCATACAGACACACACACACAGCTCATTTCCCAGCCACCCTCCTGTCTCTTACCTTTTCTTTGCAGGAGGGTGGCTGGGGATGATGGGAGTCAGCCTGGCTCCCTCTTCACTGCCTGGCTCTCCCTCTACACGGCTGGGCGCGCGCTCCTCCCGCGCGGAGTGAGCTGGGAGGAAGTGACCACTTCCTCCCAGCAGCACTTGCTGCGGCTGCTTTTTTTTTTTTTTTTTTAAAGGGCCCCGGTCGCGCTATACCACGGCCACAGCGCTGACCGGGCCCCTGAAGGAGGGGGCCCATCGAGTGGCCCTAAGTGTGTGGGCCACCCGATGGGCCCCACAAGTGGGGGCCGGGCCCCCCAGGGCCGCCGGGCCCGTGACAACCGTTATGGTTGTCACCCCCTGATGGCGGCCCTGCACACACACACACACACAAACACACACACACAAACACACTATACACACATGCGGATACACAGACACTACACAGGTACCCACAATACCACAGACACACTCACTACACACAGATGCACAGACACTACACAGACACAGATAAACACACACAGATACACAAACATTAAAAAATTATGCCACCCTTTGGTTTCCTACCTACTGCTGGCTGTGACTGGTGGGAATTACATAGTTACATAGGCTGAAAAGATACACATGTCCTTCATGTTCAGCCTTCCTCACATTTGTTTTTGCTGTTGATCCAAAAGAAGGCAAAAAGTTTGAAGCACGTCCAATTTTGCAACAAACTAGGGAAAAAAATCACTTTTGACCCCAGAATGGCAGTCAGATTTATCCTTGGATCAAGAAGCTATTACCCTACAGTTGAAAACTTATATAATTGAATATTCTGTTTTTGCAAGTATGCATATAGTTGCTGTTTAAACATCTGTACAGACTCTGATAAAACCACTTCTTCAGGCAGAGAATTACACATCCCTTTTGTTCTTACAGTAAAAAAAACTTTCTTTTGCCATAGATGAAATCTTCTTTCTTCCAGTCTAAACGCATGACCTCATGTCCTATGTAAAGTCCGGTTTGTGATCAAATTTCCACACAATGGTTTGCATTGGCTATGGATATATTTGTATAATGTTATCATATCCCCTCTGAGGCGATGTTTTTCTAAACTAAAGAGGTTTAAATTTGTTAACTTTTCTTCATAGAATGTTCCATTCCTTTTATTAATTTTGTAGCCCTCTTCTGCACTTTTTCTAGTGCCTTAATATCCTTCTTTAGAACAGGTGCCCAAAATTGCACAGCACATTCAAGATGTGGTCCATTTATTTATATAGAGGCAGAGTGATATTCTCATCCCGAGAATTAATGCCCTTTTTCATTCGTGACAAAACCTTACTGGCCGAAAACAATAGTTACGGCACACTTAGACTTCTAAAAATACATAACTGGTAGCCTTCTTAGATATGTATTTTTAGAAGTCTGAGTGCGCCGTAACTATTTTTTTCTGTATGAATTTTGGTCACTGCGGCAGCACCTTTCTTAATGCATCTCTCGGGTGCCCCCAATCTCTTCTCTGTGCAATACCTTACTGTCCTTGACATTGCACATTGTTGCATAGTTTGTTGTCTAAAACAATTCCCAAGTCCTTCTTGTGTGTTGTTATCTCTAATTCACTTCCATTGAGCGTATAGGTTGCTTATACGAAGTCCAGTCCCCAGTGCTGCAGACATAGCCAGGAATACCCAGGTTCAAAACCCCTGTTGAGCACCCATGGGGTGGCCACCCCTGGCCATCTGTATGGCACGGTGACAACAATTAAATTCTAAAAAATAATAAAAATCAATTAAAAAGTCTGTTAAATACCGAATGGTAAAGTAGAGTCTATACTTTACCTATGGCTTCCTCAGTACGGTTTTGATGACATAGCTGGACTACTATTATGGACTCTACTTTACCATTACTTTAGAATTCAGTATTTAACAGCCTTTTCTATTGATTTTATTGAATTGTAATAACATTTGTCTTTTGAAACCATCTTGGACTTCAGCATTTTATGCAGGCTCCACACTTGTGAGTATGAAAATTGCTTTTTGTACACCACATTGAGGTGCATGGGGATCTGCAACCATTATTTTGTCTTTTCTATACCGAGAAAAATAAGGAAACGAAAAAAAAGTATTTCCACCATAACCACAATAATAGAGGGGTAGTGGTCGCCCAAAACGGACCAATAAGAGATATACACCATAGCTAGGTCATATAGCTCTGAAAGTTGAACACACACTGAACTGAAGTTACTCAAAAGCAAATGAAGTTAAGTGTTTCTCAGTATATATGTGCACATGAAATGTTTTGACATTGAACTAAGATAGCGCTCCACTATTTTTTGTATATGTTGCATGTTGTTGTGTGGTTTTGGGGGAATTACACATTTAGTGTGGTAGCAGCTTTGTTCTAAAACAAAATCTAAATTGGTATGTCTGTAAAGCAAACAATCCTGTATTTCTTGATTAGAACACACTTAAAACTTGTATCTTGTAAATATTTACGGCCCTTTGGAATTTTGAGCGCTCTCTCACGTGACCTACCACGTTGTCATGTGTGCATTCCACAGCCAACTTTGCCTTTTACCATGACATTTCAGGATTGCCTTGAAACAAAGTATGAATTCAATGTATCTCCAGAGCTACTAAATATTTGATACAGAAGTAGAAGAACAGAGTTCTGGAGATACCCCATTTACACACATGGTTTCGGTGTTAATAAGTCCTTTTATGAATTATTTAATTGGTAGAAATATAAATAAAATTGAGCTAAACATAACCAAAAGTGTAGATGTCACCAGAGTCTAACATATAGCCACACAGTAAATGTTTAATATTTTATATTGTGGGTTTTTAAAATTATTTTCATAATCTTCAATTAAATATATCAAATCTATGGTTTACTGTATCCCATTTAATGTATTTTTTTAATCCATTTAGTTGATTTTCCATTTTCATAGCCAATTTACTTCAATATTTATTCATGTGCTATTGTCAAATAATTTTATACTCTATAGAAAGTGGCGAAATGTTATTTAAAGTGCTCTATTTAATTCTAAAGTGCTCTTTTTAATTAATTGATCTGCATTTGACTGTCCCTCCCTATTTATATATTAAATCAATATGAGGCCACATTTAGTGATGGAAAGTGCAATTTTTAAACCTTAGTTTTACGTCCTATTGCTGTAGTCAATATGTACCTTTAATCTCTACCTTTGTACATTATAAATTGTGTCCGGTTTCTGACAAGCATTTGTTTTAGTCCTTTTTAAATCTCTCCTTTACAATTCAATTGTATCTGTTAGATATTTCCGAATTCATTCTCTTCCATATATACACTGCAGTAGAATTACCTATTGGTTAACGAGAAACTATGTACTGTCCTTTTTTCAAAATATGTCAAACATTGCTGTTTTATAGAAATGGCATGCTTGCCATATCCCTCCTTAATATCTTCAAATATTGGAAGTTTTCTCCTGTTTTACACCCCACCTCCTTTAGAATGTAAGCTCGATTGAGCAGGGTCCTCTTTAACCTATTGTTCCCGTAAGTTTATTTGTAATTGTCCTATTTATAGTTACATCCCCCTCTCATAATATTGTAAAGCGCTACGGAATCTATTGGCGCTATATAAATGGCAATAATAATAATAATAATAATAATAATAATTCAGTATCAAATCTAGCATGATGATACCGAATGTGGCCAACGCTCCTTATAAAGAAACATTGGATTCAGTGCATCTTTACAAGAAGCATGTGATTGGTGAAGTGTGCCACTTGCTGTGCCCTATAATTATCCCCCAATGCTTCCCTATGAGAGGCAATAGGTTGCACAAAGTCTTCATTGCTATTATCTTTATCAGAGATAGAGCGGCTCCACCAAGCAAACTGGCCCGACACTGGAATAAAGGTTTTAAAAATATTTTTTTTGACTGTAAACACCAGGGCACTCCTAACACCATAACCACTACAGCATAATTTAAGGGTTGTGATGCTTGGAGTGCTACGTTAGCCAATGGTTTACTGCCTCCCCTCAGAGCAGAATGGATAGGAAGCAGAACTCGGGAAATTACATTACCTTTTGTATTTGTCTGTGCATATTGTATGTTGTAGCCTAATTGTACAGCGCTGCGGAAATGTTAGTACATACAAGAGATTGAGTAAAGGGCCCCTCCTGGAATGTGCTTACCATATAAACTCTAGACTAGGGATGCACCGAAATGAAAATTCTGAGTCGAAACCAAAAGCGAAAATTCAGGATGCCCTTGGCCGAAAACCGAAGCCGAAAATGACTTTTTCCCCCCAAATGATTTGTGTAGGTTATGTAGTGTGTGTTTGGAATATAGTGAGGTGTGGGAAAGGGATGTAGTGTGTATGTATGTACGTTATGTAGTGTGTGTATGGAATATAGTGAGGTGTGGGAAAGGGATGTAGTGTGTATGTGTGTAGGTTATATAGTGTGTGAAGGGAACATGGTGTAGTATAGAGATGTAGTATGGCAGTGAGAGAGGGGGTGACTGGTGGCAGAAGGAGGGGGTGACATAGTAAGGGGGGGTGCCTAGTGGCAGAGTGTGGGAGGGAGGGGGCAACTGGTCACAGTGAGGAAGGGGATGACCTATGACAGAGTGAGTGGGTGACTGGTGACAGAGTGACTGAGGGAGGGGGTGACTGGTGACAGAGTGACTGAGGGAGGGGGGTGACAGAGTGACTTAGGGTAGGGGTGACTGGTGACAGTGACTGATGGAGGATGTGACTGGTGATAGTGACTGAGGGAGGGGGTGACTGGTGACAGAATGAGGGGTGTTAGACATACCTTCTTTTTTTTGGTCTTCCTGGTGGTCCGGTGGTCTGTCTCTCCAGTCTGCAGCTCCACCAGGTGTGAGCTGCAGACTGTGCGGTATCTCGCAAGCTCCACAAGTCAGAGTGTTGCCGTGGTTTTCCGCGGCAACAATTTGATTGGCCAGAGGTCACAAGATACAGCACAGTCTGCAGCTCACACGCGGCGGAGCTGCAGACTGTACTGGTTCTCTCCCCGGGCAGGGGCCTTGCACCCGGCGGCACACGGGGCAAGCCGCCGGCCCCCTCCCATTGTTGGGTCTTCGGTCATGGATCGAGGACTTGACAGGTCACTCTGCCCTAAGGCACTCTACTTCTAGCCCATGGCAGGGCTGAAAAGATAAAATAACTACTTGCCCGGGCGATAGGAATTGCACATCCCTATTTTTTGGCAGATCTGCCAAATGGGATAGACCCATTTTTGGCTGAAAATTTTGTTAGCTTAAATTTCGGTGCATCCCTAGTCTAGACTCTCTAGAGTCTAAGATAAACGCATTTCTGTAGCTATGTTGTATCGTGATACGTCAACTTATAGTACAAGACCATTCTCCAAATCAGATATGCTTCAAGTTAGGCTACTTCGGCCTTAGATTAAAATTTACTTTAAAATTCATAGGATTGTCACTTTAGTGAATAACTCTGTATGTTTTATAGTTAATGAAAAAAAGGTGTTATACTCTAATACTTGGCTAGTTTTGCCAGGAATATGAATATTCCACCCAAGTGTTAATAATGTTTGCAGCTTTCCCTATTTATATAGTGTAAACAGTATTTTACTACTACTCTTCCTTTTATGTTCCATGTGTATTTGGAAGTTACATGTATCCATACATAAAAGGGATAAGCTTATCCCTCCGTTTAGACTTTTTCATTTTTAAGTGCTCCACCTTGTGTTCCATAGTTTTTTTTTCACTTACATACACACTTTTTATTTTAATGAGGAAAATTTGCTTAGGCCACCGATTACCATCACTAAAGCAATGGATTTGTATCCATCTACAAATTGGGGTAATCTTATCCCTCCGTTGGGTGAAGGAAAAAGGTATCCTTTCACCTGTTTTTGAGCAGCAAATTGTTATTGACACTAATTTGTCTTTTAAGCGCTATTATCACACTTTGTTCTTTGAACAATTTCTCACAGTAAATGTTACTCATTATATTAGACTGCACCATGTTGTGTCCCATATTGTTTATGCGAAATCTGTTTTATTAAGCCAATCAACCCTTTCAGTGCCAGAGTGATTAAACACATTGCAATGGCTTAGTCTGTACTGTGTGGGCACATCTTCCTTCTTAATATTCCGTATTTAGAATTTTCGGAAAATTGATTTTTGGTTTGTATGTATACCAAGTTCTGCTAATGAAATGGGTTTCACAGTTAATCAGATAGGGCACCTTCATTAAAGCAAGATAACTTAACCCTGCTTGACATTTTCAATCATTTTGTTTACAAATGCTCAACACTAAATGTAATTCTGCATGTTTCTCTCTCGGCCCCATCCATGGCTGTCAGATCTCATTGACCATTCGGCTCTTCACTTTCAGCGGGCAATATTCAGAGGTTGCCAGGATGACTCAGACTAGCCCAGCATCTCACACACGCATATCTCTTTTCTAGGTCATCAAACATATTTCTGTTTATGTTTCTTGAAAACTGTGAAATGCCGTGTTATTGTCTCTGTCGTTAAATGCATGTCACATCAGCTGTCCCTCTAAAAGTGCTTTGTATTAAACACTGCGATTTATAATGGGTTAGATGTAGGACTACAATATTATGAATCATGGAATACTACAATAGTTGTTTCTCTTTTTGTTTGTTCTTGTAGATGGAAGACCTTTAACCCTGGATGAGATATGGCAAAGAGTTCATGAATGCTACAAACCTCAATTACTAAATGGACCATGGGAAACAATTACACAACAAGTAAGTTAAATGTCAGATTGGCCGAGTCCATTTTCTATTCTATGAATTTTCTATTTTATGAATATTTGCAGTTCATGAACCTTTCAACACTGGCACTTGTTAATAAGAATTATGATATCTATGTATATGGACGTATCAACCATAAACAATTCTGTGAACTGTCTGGTGCACAATGCCTTTATGGAGAGGACATGATCTTTTTATTCACTGGGCAGTGTATTTATTTTCTAGAGCGTATCATTTAAAGCGCCAGAAAGCAGATAAGTGAATAATGCAGTGCCTGAGCTGGATCTTGCTTGAGATATTTGCAGAATCCAAGATGTGTCTTTATTAATGAAGATGGAATGAATGCTTCTTCATTGGGGTCCGCTATACTGTGTGTGCACTGGGAATTTTCTCTGCTAATGTCAGTGGTGATGCCAGCTGGGGTAATACCTCGGGTGACAGCACAAGCCTAAGAGAGAGGTAGATTTAGTGTTGAGAGAGTTCAGTTTGGGGGCATAAGGTTAAGAAAGACAGTGCTAGCGTGTCTCGAGATTAGGGAGTGTTACCATCACTCACTGTAAGATGAATGTGTCACTAATGGCATCTCATCTGTTTCTAAATGTATTTCTTCCCATTTTCTAAAAAATTTTCTTTCCAAACATAAATCTCACCTCCATCCCTATAGGCGGAGGTCAGTGGAAATCCCATTGCCGCTGCCTCCCAATCTCAATCCCTTAAAGTTATTTTATATGCAGTTGTCATCTTTTCTTTTCACATCCCGTCTGTCTCCGAATCATGTTACTTCCACTTCAAAAATATTGTCCACTTTGTACCAAATATTGCTTGTATTCACCCTACTTAACGTAAGATACAACTAAGGCCCTTGTATATGTGCTTATTATTTTTTGCCTGCGACTATTGCAACAAACTTCTCGTTGGCCTTCCAGATGTAATGCCTTACAATGGTTTCCTGTACCAGGATTCAATTCATATTATAGACACTCATACACATCACAAAGTTCTTTTAACTCCCCCTTCTTTCTCCCTAGATTTCCTCCACACTCCATTTTTACATGTCCTAGACACAGGCATCATATGTGTCAACCTTCCCTACAATCTGTCATAGTTCTTTTTATGTTCCTTTTCTCGAATTCCTCCTAGAACATAAAATAATTTGAGAAATGCACTCTGTACCTGTTGTACCCGTCAACATTATTTTGATCTGTTGATACATAACCCAACTGTATAATTGTAAAACACTGCATATCGGATATATGGGAAATCGGGAAATTTCCTGGTGGGCTGCAGCACTTGGGGCCTGGCAGGCAGCTCTATACCTAATACCATTTAAATAATTTCTCCCTCGGACTGTGAGAGTGAAATTATGGAGAAAAAATTCTGGGGGCTTGTGTGGCTGCATTGATGCTGCGACGGCCGGAGGGAGCACTGTAGGAAGGGAGCTTTCTGTGCTTCTAATGGTCTGCCCTGCTCTCAAGCCCCACCTCTACACTCTAGCTCCGCCCCCAGCCACAAGCTGCTGATCTCATCTGCAGGAAGAGGCCACGAAATAGAGTCTTCACCTCCCAGGGCTTCCATAATCTTTAGTGCCAGGCAGGCACTTCATATACACACTGCAGCACACTGCAGCAAGAGAGAGATCTTGAGGATGTGTGTGTGTGTGTCTGCTAGTTAATGAGCTTGTATGTGTGTCAGCAAGCGTCTTGCTACACACACACACACACACACACACATATATATATATATATATATATATATATAATGTATGCCAGTCTTATAAGTCATTGTGCCACGGTAGTGTATGTGTGTGTGTGTGTATATATATATAAACAAATGGAAGCTTGGCACTCTCCTCCAAAAATAATTAATTATATCACATGTGCCTGGGTGCAAATTGCTGGCGTCAGATATATATACTCATAAATGAAAAAAATCTAAATGCACTCACAGGTCTTCAAATTAGTGGACAAATTGGTGCTTTATTTGGTCATCAAAAAAGTGTACAAAAATCAATCGACGTTGATGATCTTGAAAAAGACCCGGCAGGGTCGAAACGTCGATTGATTTTTGTACACTTTTTTGATGACCAAATAAAGCACCAATTTGTCCACTAATTTGAAGACCTGTGAGTGCATTTTGATTTTTTTCATTTATGTATATATATATATATATATATATATATATATACACACAAAAGTATTCAGAAAATTCTTTGAATGTCAGCTACTAGAGGTGGTCTAAGGGCAAATGTAAATTCTACCTTTTCAGAGAAAGTCAATCGTAGTAGCAACACACATAAAATTGCTTTTAATGGCTGCACTGGAAAGATAACTGCGTTAACTTGGACATTGTGCAAGTCATGTTTTCTTTAAAGGGGAACAATCATTATTCTGGAAATTGTACCTTTGAATCAAATCACCTATAACTTGTCTTGAGCTTTTTTTTTTCCGTGGAGTGCTCCATTTTCTTTTAAATGTATATTAAAGATCTTACAAGTGACATCACAATCCTCTTCAGTCTAGGCACACCTAGGGCACACAATGCAAAAGAGGATCATTAGTTGAAACATTGTTTCTCTTTCTCCTGTTCCACGAACACGTTCAATGGAAGAAAAGGACAAAATATTTACTGATGATTGACAGTAAGATAAAAGTGTCCAGTTCAAGGATAAAGTTAGATAAAACAGTGTGGATTTATGGAGTTAATCTTATTTTTCAGACCTCACAAGCACACATAGCTAAATATAGAGGAGGATAAGTAAGTAATATTTAAAAATCCTGGTAAGGATGCAATATTTTCACTTTTTAATACCTGCATGATCCTAGGTATCATCTGCATGATATTCTCAAAGGATCTTTCAACAAAAAACTGAGTGGTACCTCCTAAGCCATGAATGATTTTACTGGTGCTTACACAGATAATACTTGAAATGAACAATAAGCTGTAGTGATTGAAATTCTCTCCACTAGCCATCATCTTGTCTTCCCATTCATTCGGCTGTGCGTTAACATCCAGCATCTCCTATCAGCATCTGTTTTAAATTGTACAAAATCAATTACAAGACACAGCTGTTTAACAAAACTTTCAAATGTTTATGTAAGTCTCTGTGGGTATTTCCTGATAGCTCGTAATAACATAAATTTTCCGCACCTGGATAGATGTGTATGAGCCGCGTTGAAATCTGAATTGACAGAGAACTGAAATTGCATTTAGTGTTGGCTCGGGATGGCTCCTGTTTCCACGATGACACGGTGAATGTGTAATGTACTAATTCAGAGCTAGACTATGCGACAGTGTTGATGTTAAACAGTAAATTGTTTACAAACTCTGTACTCATTTAAAGAGAAATGGGGGTGGTGTCAGGTTATCGCTTTTCAAATAGCAGTCGTTGAAAATATACAGCCGAGTCAGATCATATTAAATCACCATTCAAACAGCACTTTGGGGTCAGGTGAATTATGCTCGGCAACTCCGCAGAGATGACAGATCGGGGAAGAAATAGTGGCTTCACTTGGTTAAGTGACCCGTAGTTCGTGTTCCTGTGAATTCTATTGCCAGCTTGTGATGGCTGAAATGAGTACAGTGTCTGTCCATCCGTTGATGTACATTGTGGAGTGGTTAGATTGTCCAAGCCATTGGTGGTCAAAAGGCCGATCCCCAACTGTTGTTGCATCGTTGAAGAGACCTTTTCCAATTTATTTAATGTTTTCTGCAGTTATTGCATTTATTGCATAACTGTAAAAGTAGTTGATACGGAGAATTTCTCCCAGCTATAAACCATTGTGTATGCTGATATATTAATCAGAGGCAGATTTTCTTTTTTGTAGATCACCTCAAAATACAAGTCTGTAAAATATTTTACTAAACAAATTAAATATTGTGTTATACTTGCCCCGAAAAAGCAGTTGGGGAAGTTTCAAAATGGTGAGGCACTAGATTCTACTCGGAATTTGACTTTGCCCACTAAATCCCATGTGCCCTATCCATGAACCAATGAGACACCATGCTTAGTAGCCAATGACTGACATCAGAAATTGTTAAATCAGATTTAAAAAAACTCCAAACACCAAAACAACATCTAGCATAATGAAGCAGGTTTGGTGTATAGATCATGACCCTGCAGTCCCACTGCTCAATTCTCTGCCATTTAAATCACTTGTGTTTCTGTAGCCTTATCCACGCCTCCCTTGGTTGAGACTCACACAACCTGCTTGAAATTTATTTTATTTTCAATCACATCTTACAGCCCAGTGTGTTTAATTTAGCAGTTCATATCTCTGTTAATTGATCTGTAATCACACACAGAAGGCTGTTGCAGGTTCTAAAAGGTGATTAAAATAAAGGAAGCTTAAAAATGTAGCCTCTTTTCAGTAAATCTCTGCTCACACTGGGGAATCCCAGGTATCACTTGATACATGTAGCTACCCTTTGTCAGTCGGGGCAATTTGTAGTGGCCCCAGACTGACAGATGAGGTGTAAGTAGCACTCAAAATGAGCACTGCATACAGCCCTTTAAATGGTGATTTAAATCCCCATTGCTGCAAAGCAGTGTGAAAAGAGTTAAATCTCCACCCATTGTACAGCGCTACGGAATGTAATGGCGCTATATAAATAAAATAATTATAATAATAATCAATCAATACCTGGAGCTCCATTCTGTCATCTGGGGCAATGTTTAGTGTCCCCAGACTGACAGATGATATGTATACAGCGCTCAAACGGAGCACTGACTATAGCGCTTTAAATGAGTTTGAAAGCACCCCTTGAAGGTTAAATCCCTGCTCACACCAGAGAGACCCAAGCATTAATACCTTTTGTCAGCTTCGGGCAACATTTAGATACCCGAGACTGAATGAATAATTCATATGCAGTGCTCAAAGTAAAGAATGCATACAGCCAGGTAACTGCATCGAGAACACCGCAGAGATTTCAAGGGAGACCCCCAGTGTCTGAACAGATCCTAACAAGGTTTCTCTGCAGGCCCCCTTGCCAAATATGAACGGTGCTTGGCTTTACCAGCTGCCCAGCACTGATCGCAGTGTAGCCGGCAGGTGCAGTTTGTGAAGTTTCAGCATTATAGGGAAATATCCCTGTAATGCTGAAAACAGCCACTAGATGGCAGTCACAGACCACTCTCTGCTGTTTTAACTCGGAAACTAATTTGCTAATATCAGTAGTGATATTAGCAAAAGGTTTAATTGAAGATTATGCTAGCGTTAGTGTACTTATAATCTTAATTTTAATAATGACAGGAGGCAAGTATTTTGCATTACTCTCTTTACTAAACTCCACAGCAGTAAAGAAAGTGAAAACATTTAAACCAATCAAAAATGCAATAGGGAGTATGACATTCCCAGTAAATAGGCTCCTCCCCCTCTTTCGTATGCGACATCGTAAACAGAGAAGGAAATACGTATAAAGTCTGAAACGATCACTAGTAAACAAGAAACCAGTATAACGATGGATTTGAAGAAGATCAGTCACAAGAATCAACTGTTGTCGTAACCAATATCAACCGGTTGAAAGACGAAAAAGGTCCAACGGGAACTGTGTCATCCAAGGGTTGAGTAGTACTCCGATTAGGATTCCGTAGATGTTCCATGCTTGTGAGAAGTTAAACTGAAAGAGAATGTGAAATGGGTTAGGCACCGGTCTCCAAACTGGTTGCGTCAATGAACAACGACCCAAGTATTACCAGTACAATAAACTTATATATGGAAGGTGATACTCTGATAAACTCTAGATATTACTAGAACAAAAAAACTTATATATAGATGAAAAATTCTGATAAACCCTGGATGACTATGATAAAAAAAGGATACGGAGCAAAACTATGTCTGTACTACTACGATAGGACTCTACATATTATAGAAATCAGAAGTTCCCCTTCTCCCCGGGTGGGAAGGGTGGGAAAATACTCGCCTCCTGTCATTATTAAAATTAAGATTATAAGTACACTAACGCTAGCATAATCTTCAATTTTATCACATGACAGGAGGCTTCCTATTTTGCATTTTTAACGCTGTTGAATGAGTGACATGGCTGCACCGGCCTGCAGGCGGAAGTAGAATGTGCAGAACGTAGATTCTCTTGACCAGTCCGCTGCCCGGAGAATATCCGTTAGCGAGGCACCTGCCATGAGGGCCGAGGAAGCCGCCGCCCCGCGGACCGAGTGGGCCCCGAAGGAAGCGTCCACGCCTGCGAGAGCCAGAATCCAACGAACCCATTTGGCGAGGGTGGTCGTCGAGATGGGAACGTGTGGTCTAACGTAAGATACGAGGAGTTGGCCTGAGGGTGAGGTCCGGAGTGGTAATGTAACCTCTACGTACCGTTGTAGGGTGGAAACGACGCAGAGTTGAGGGTCTGAGGTGAAGAAGGGGTAGAAGACCGAGGTGGAGTCCGATTTCGTGCAACGAGACACCCGGAAGGTGACTCCTTCTGGGGAGATAGAGAACGCGTCGATGTCGAATGCCCGGATGTCTGAAACCCTGCGGAAGGATACTAGGCAAAGCAGCATCGTGAGTTTCGCCGATAATTGTCTAAGGGACAGATTATCGTTGTTTGGCCAGTCTCTCAGTAGCCGGAGAACAACGTCCACGTCCCAGAGACGTGAGTATTTGGGTCCTGGGGGCGTTGTAGTCGGATGCCCCTTAGGAGTCGGCACACTAGTGGATCCCTGCCCACCGGGATCCCTAGAGTGGGGGCGTGAGCCGCCGAGATAGCGGAGCGGATTACGTTGATCGATCTGTATGACCGACCTATGGAGAATAGATGCGATAGAAAATTTAAAACGGTTGGGAAAGTGACTGTAAATGGATCGAGATTCCGTTCCACGCACCAAGTGGACCAGGAATTCCAAGCGGATAGGTAGCTTCTTCTGGCTCCTGGAGCCCATGAGTCCCACAGGAGGTCCCTAGCAGTCTGCGATAGTCCGCCGACCTGCCAGGTACCCCAGAAAGAGTCCAAGCCACCAGGGTGAGACGGTTGTCCAGCATCAGTGGGTGAGGGTTGCTTTTGGGATCCGTGAGGAT
This sequence comes from Pelobates fuscus, assembly GCF_036172605.1. NCBI lineage: Eukaryota > Metazoa > Chordata > Amphibia > Anura > Pelobatidae > Pelobates > Pelobates fuscus. The sequence continues at coordinate 38,112,183 of NC_086321.1, read as the reverse complement.
GTGAGGGTGGTGGGGTAGAAGGAGGGGATCCTTGTACGATAATGCCAGGAGGTCCGGAAACCATGGTTGTCCTCTCCATAGGGGCGTGATGAGCACTAGGGAGACTAGTTTGCTTTTCAGGTGGTGGATGGTCCTTGCTATCATGGCGAAAGGAGGGAAGGCGTAGGCCCCCGTGTTCGGCCATGGTTGTAGGAATCCGTCTACTGCCTCGCTCTCCGGATCTGGGAGCCAGCTGAAGTACCTTTGTGTTTGTCTGTTGTTGCGAGACGCAAACAGATCCAGATGAAATGGACCCCGGCGTTCCATCAGTAGGTCGAAAATCCGTGGGTCCAGTTTCCAATCGCAGGTGTCTCGCCAGTGGCGTGAGAACCAGTCCGCTGTGATGTTCGTCTCCCCTGGGAGGTATTCCGCTTTGAGGGAGATGTTGCGGGGTAGACAGAAATCGAAAATTTCCTTTGTTAGTTCCGACAGCATGCGGGATCGGGCACCGCCCAGGCGGTTGATGTAGCGAACTGCAGAGATGTTGTCCATCCGGAGGAGGATGCAGCAGTCCGTCTTGTCTCTTGCTAGGCTGCGGATGGCGAATGATCCCGCCAGAAGTTCTAAGCAATTTACGTGCAGGTTGAGGTCCTGGGATGTCCAGGCGCCTCCTGTTGAAGTATCTCCGCTTGTCGCGCCCCATCCCCAGAGGCTGGCGTCCGATTCCATGACTATGTCGGGTGTGTTCCCGAAGATGGCCCGACCGTTCCACGCTTCCATGCTGTCTAGCCACCATCTGAGTTCGTCTCTGACTTCCTCCGTAATGGGGACCGGTTGGTCGTATGAGGGATTGTGTCTGAGGAAGGATGATTTGAGGCGTTGCATCGCCCTGTAGTGGAGTGGACCCGGGAATATAGCTTGTATGGAGGCTGAGAGGAGTCCCACCAATCGGGCGAGGGCGCGGAGTGGAATGGTGTGGCATCGGATAGCCCTGCGCAGTTCCTTGCGAATGGCTGAAATCTTCGACTGTGGCAGTCGTAGTGTGCTGGTGGTGGAATCTATTTCGAATCCTAGAAACTGAACTGTTTGAGATGGGTGGATTGCCGACTTTTGGAAATTCACCACGAAACCCAGGGAAGATAGGAATTCCGTGGTATACTGTGTGTGACGTACCAGTCTGGACTTGTCGGAGCAGAACAGTAGGAGGTCGTCCAGGAATATAATGCAACAAATTCCTAGAGTTCGAAGATGTGCAACCACGGGCTTCAGTAGTTTGGTGAAGCACCCCTTAGTGCTGAGGCAGAAGGGAAGGCATGTGAACTGCCAGGGGAGGTCTTGCCAGAGGAAGCGTAGGAATTGACGGCAGGAGTGGTGGACGGGTACGGAGAGGTACGCGTCCTTGAGGTCTAGCCTTGTGAACCAATCTTTGTCTTGCAATAGGTCCCTCAAGAGATGTATGCCTTCCATCTTGAAGTGCCTGTATGTGACATATTCGTTGAGTCTTTTCAAGTTGATGACAGGGCGAAATTCCCCCGTTTTCTTCTTTAACAAGAATATGGTGCTGAAGAAGCCTTCGGGAGCGGAGGCGGGTTCGATTGCCCCTTTCGAGTATAGTTCTAGTAACTCGTTGTGTATGAGGGTGCGATCTTCTATGGAGCAGTTGATGTGAAGTGGACGGTCCCTTTGACATGGGTGGTCTACGAAGTTGATGATGTAGCCCTGTACCGTCTATAGGACCCATGCGTCCGCGGAGATGGTCGTCCATTCCTGAAAAAACTGAGAGATACGCCCTGCTGTACGCAGTGGGAGAGGGAAATGTGTTAGATGGTTGCTTACCTGTAGAGAAGCGTGCTCTGCCTTGGGTACGCGGTCCACGACCTCTGTCTGCACCTCGTGTATAGTTGAATGGTTGGCGATATCCCACCTCTGGGTAGAAAGGTTGGGGCCTTGGGGTGCGGGGGCCCAAAGTCCAAAACCGGCTGGCAGCGCAGCCCCTTTGGCGGCCAGCCCATCCAAAAACACCTCTGGTGGTGTTTTGTCTGAATACTCTCCTCATCGAGGACTGGGCTTTGTTTAAGGATGTAAACATGTTGACATGTCTGTTGAGATCCTTAAGGAAAGCATCTCCAAATAACTTGCCCTGTGCCAGCGGGCCTAACTCTTTGGTGCCCAATTCCACCAGTTTTCCGTCAATACGGAGTAGTGCTGCCTTGCGCCGCTCTGAGGAGAGGGCTACGTTTGTATTACCCACAAAGCAGAAGCACCTTTGTGCCCACTCCCGCACATCGTGAGCCCATTCACGCACCATGGTTGTGTCAAATTGGTCTGCCCGAGGCAGGGCATCGTCGGCCAGGTACATGATTCTGGCCAGTGGTTTGTCCTGTATCCCTCTGAAACCCTTTTCTACCCCTTTACGGGGGTCACGGCCACCTCGAGACATAAAGGTGGTCATCACCTGATCAAACTCTGGAGTTTCTGCTACGTGATCGGGTAGCATTGATCTAGGGCATTCTGACCGTAGCCGGTTGCGGACGGTCTTGTCTAGGGATTTACGTAGCCAAAGGTGCATGAATTTTGCGAGGTGGTCCGGGGGTGTCCAGTCCCCTGAGCATGAGTGGTGTATGTTTCTTGGGTCGAAAAGTCTGTGACCCGATGGGTCCAATATAGCGTCTTCACCCTCTTGTGGGGTTTCCGCGGTGTCGGGATCTAGGGGTTCCCTTAGTAAGGTATCTTGAAAGAAACCGGGTTGTGATCCGGAGTCCGAGCCCCATACGTCCTCTTGTGAGTCCGAGTCGTGTGCTTGCCATTCGTCTATTATGGCCATGGACTTCTTGTGAGTGTCGTCGTCGTCTGAGGAGTATTCCTGTTGTGGGGTCGGAGTGGCGACCATGGATAGTTTGTGGCCGGGATACTTTTTGGCCGGGATCTTTCCCTTAGTCGGGTTCTGGCGTCCCTGTTCCCCTATCCAGTGGCGCTTGCCGTGGGGGGGATCTTGCCTCTCGTGAGACTCTGGGTCTTCTGAGTCTGAGTCGTGTCGGGAGTGGTGGGATGTAGATGGTTTCCTCTTCTTAGAGGCCATCATCTTAGAGAGCCTTCTCCATGGAGGCGGCTACAGCCTCATTAATCATAGTTTGGAAGTCGGTTGTTTGAGGAGCTTCCATTTCGTTAACAGATAGAATTTAGGCGTGGCACAGGGCGTACGTTGCAGAGGTCAGCGAAGCTGTATTCTGAGTCACTGTGGTGACTATAAGGGCAGTACCCTTGAACCCCAGCAGGGTATTGTATAACGTGTAACTTGAAGTTAGACACGTAAATATATAACCCCAGCAGGGTCTGTGGTATGTGATACCCCAACAGGGTATTTAGTGGTATAGTGGTGTTAGATAAACCCCAGCAGGGTTAATATAGAGGAGAAATTTAATTTGTGAGGACCCCAGCAGGGTAACACCAAATGTAATTGACACTAGCAGTGTCAGTTAGCCCCAGCAGGGCAGTAAACCACAGGATTGGGATTTTAATATAATATATACTACTGGGCCTCAACCAGGAAATAACAGAGGTGGCCACAGGGCGACCTCCAACGGCAGCACAATATAGAGGCAGCACCCCAGTAAAACACAGGTAAAACCTTGTGTAATAAAACAGCTTAGGTAGCAAACTGACCTCCGAAGTCTTGAATGGATCTGCCGGGCTGTGAAGGAAGAAAAACGCTCGAGGGCGATTTAAAATGGCCGCCGCAGTCTCGTGATGTGCGAGAACCAAGATGGCCGCCTCGTTAGTGAAGAGCTTCGCGGGCGGCACAGGTAGGGTGCTGGAAAGCGGGCCGGCTGCGGAATGAGAGGGAGTATAGGCGGTACCGCTAAAAACCGCGAGGGGTGGTCCGCCCGAGGGCGGAAGGGAAAGCAAGCTAGAAGAGGGAAGTTAGAAGGTAAACCTGACAGGAAAGTTGGGAAAAGCAGAAACTGTGTAAAATATATAAAAAACTTAGGGGTAGCAAGTATACCCAGTGAGTGTAAGTAACAATGAAATAAAACATGTAACAATAAGCAGAAAATTCAAGCATATGAATATAGATATAAATATAAATGAAGGGAAGAGCCAAAAACTCTGACCTGTCTGCGATGGAGCAGTAAAGAAAGAGGGGGAGGAGCCTATTTACTGGGAATGTCATATTCCCTATTGCATTTTTGATTGGTTTAAATGTTTTCACTTTCTTTACTGCTGTGGAGTTTAGTAAAGAGAGTAATGCAAAATAGGAAGCCTCCTGTCATGTGATAAAATTAGGGTTTGGTTGGAATTAAGTGTAAAGTTAGGGTAAGGTAAGGGTTAATGGTGGGTTAGTGCTAGTGTAGGGTTAAGGTTAGGTTTAAGGTTAGTGAATGTATATGTGGCGGACCGCCTAGCACCCCAACTGGCTGCCTCCGCCAATTGATGCTCCTAGTGCTCACAGAGTACTCCAAGCACTCCACCAGACACTATCAGCACCATAGGCCCCATGTCCAGCGTTACAGCTTGGCTAAACTTGCCGTCCTTCACCCACTCTGGACCTAAGACCAGGATCCAGCTTCCAGTGGGTGAACCTCTCCTACTCCAGAGAGTATAGCAGGTACAGCTTTTATAAGAGCTAGTGATTATAACCGAGGGGAGTATTGTGATATAGCAATCCCCAGAGCAGATACAGCTGTTCCCCACACACATGAGATAAGACTCTATGTTGAGGGTAGGCAGGAACTCATTTTAATAGGACCACACTTGGCCTTTTATGACAATCCCCATGCATTGGGTACTCCCTCCTAGACCTGATGAAAGACTGAATTACAAAGTCACAGACCAATGACAACAGTGTTACTATATATGACACTCCCATACATAAATGGATAATCCCTCCTCTGTGCCTGGGAGATAATTGGATTAGGAACAGTACTAATCTAATCCAATTATCTCCAAGTAAAAAAAAAAACACACTTTTTCCCAAACACCCCAAAAGTACCCCAAAAACACATAAACCCCCCAAAAATTACAGTTTACAAAATTAAACCCCACAGTTACATATCCTGATAGCCCTGATCTGGATGACCTACATATTCAAAAATCCCCCAGATCAGTTCAGGGGTTCGGGAATTTCCTGGAAGTCATTTATGTGACTGACTACAGGCATGGTCTCATGCCCAAAACAGTTCCAGTGAATCAGTGCTTGTGGTCGGTCTAGTTCGGTAGTTTGAAAACAAACAAACTACCAAACAGAGTCAATAGCCTTACCCTGGAGCTTGTTCCCCTCATCCAGATGAATGATTTTACCGAACAGTGCCCTTCTAAGTTGTATAGAACCAAACGCAGGCGATGATGGAAGTCCAGCGGTGTTCAGGAGTTTCCGTGTCCGATTTTAGTTCCATGAGATTCATGCCCAAACACCGCTCCCTGCGAACAAGATGGCCGCCACCTTGTGGTTGTCAATAGGAATTGCGGCCACCCAGACGAACAATTAGAACACTGCAGTGAGCAGGGCCGTCTTTAATATGGATTGGACCCTGGGCAAACATTTGCTTGGGCCCCCTGAACCCTGTCGTCCCCTCCCTGGCATGCAATCATGCCCCCCACCCCAATGCAGAGGTGGACGTAAAGTAGAGAGGGCTCTGGTGCATGAATTATTTTGGGCAAGAGGGGGCAAAAGGTAGATCCCCATCTGTCATGCAACTCCAACAATGCTTTGACAGCTGGGGCGCTACCATTTTCCCATGCATGCAGGGTTGTATTTAGCACTGAGCAGTATTTGTGTGTTTGAGTGTAAGCATGTTTTTGTATGGAGTATGTTTGTGTGAATGTAGGAGAGTGTTTGTATGTGGAGATGGCATTTAAATTCAAGTATGCATTTATGTGGGGGGCGTGGCTTGACCGCCGAAAGTGATGGCCGCTTAGGCAGTGAGCTCTGCACCCCGAACGGTCCAAAAACCACGCCAGAAGCAAAACACCCGCTCACCAACACCTGAAATTGTTAGCAGAGCAACGGAGAAGGTTCCGGAGATGGCCCAGTATAAAAAATCTGGAAACAGAAGGAGAGACGGTACTCCATCTGTAGCCGACCTCCTCACAACGCCCAGGCCGCAAGCGCATAAAGATGGCGGCGGCCACGCGAGCGCGGATTCCCCAAGCTCACCGGGCACCAGGGACCTGAATACCCCGACGCAGCAGGCCACCATATCGGATATAATGCGGTCACTGGCAGAGGTGAAACACTTTTTAGCTGGGGAGATCGAAAGGTCGGCAAGAGAAGTGAAGGCCGAAATACAGGCTGTGGGGCAACGGACTGAAGCCCTGGAATGGCGGATGGACCAGGTAATAACGGCCCACAACGAGACTGCCACTACCACCAACACCCTACTGTCCAGAGTAGCTGACCTAGAGGCAGAAATCGAGGATGCTTCCAACAGATCGAGAAGGAACAACCTGAGGATAAAGGGCCTGTCTGAAAGTATTAAAGACACAGACATCCAGAAGGTACTCACAGACATGTTTAAAACGCAGCTGCCAGCTATCCCTGACCATATGTGGGTGATAGACAGGGCGCACAGGGCACTTAGGGCCAGGGGACCCCCCAATGGCCCACCCAGGGATGTGATAATGAGGTGGCACTTCTTCTCCACCAAAGAAGCCATCATCAAAAGTGCCAGACATCACGCATACACCCTAGACGGCACCGCACTCCACTTATATCAAGACATAGCACCAGCAACGCTTGCCAGGCGCAGAGAGTGGAAGCCTATAGCGGATCTTGTCAGAGCCAAGGGCCTGAATTTTGCCTGGGGGCACCCCTTCAAAATGCTTGTGTTTAACGGGCCTCGGCCAGCCGTACTACTGCCCTCGGCGGACCCCAGGACCTTCTTGAGGGACTTAGGAATTGAGGTCCCGGCAGACTTTCATCTCCCCCAGAGGGGTATCCAGGCGCTAGGACTTTTACCCAGGGAAGGCGAAGCACTGGACGGTATTGCACCTTAATGGACACTAACAGACCCCTTCCCATTACACCGCCCCCATTGCACAACCAAAAGACCGTAACCCCCCATATGGCTCCCCAACCCAGCAACACAAACAAAGCTGTTCCATACAGTATAAGTAACCAGAGACTTCTGGAAGACCACCAGCTACCCAAGCAACCCCACCATGAACTGCAAAGTAAAATAACCATACAGGCCGGAGCCGGATTTTAGCATGCTCCACCATTGATGGCATATATTGACTTTACCCAAATGAGAATGGAAATAAGAATGGTAACAAAGATGCCCCCCCCTGTTTTTATGTTTTTTTTTTTTTCTTATTTTTCGCTGCAAGATTGTTTGAAAACCGGAAGAAAAGACAACTTGGAAAGAGAAAGAAAAGGGGGAATAAGGAAAGAGAAGGACAGAGACAATTTCCTAAAAACACCTTTCACCAGCACTCTCTGGATTACACCCAAGAAAGAACCACCTAAGGAAGAAGCTGACCGCCATAGGTCGACGACGCAAGGTGAAAGGAACCTGCCCATGCCTAATGCGAACTGAGGCACTCAAGTGCGATACATAGATCGTAATGAAACACGAGACTATATAGGCAGTACCGACAAATGGACTGAAAGGACTACCTGACCGTATACTCCTTGCCGAATACGGCCCCTACTGGAGTATGAAACGGACTATTATATCCGCCTCGCATCCAACTGGACACGCAAGTTTCACCCTGTGTTGTGTTTTTATGTGTACATCCATATTGATGGGGAGGGTGGGAGCAGCTCAGGCGAGAAGTAGGGTCAGTGGGCCCAGGGAAAGGAACAACCAACCACACACCCCCCCCACCCCCACCCAACCCACATCAGAAACCGTACACTATTAAACCTAAGTAGATAGAATCACCCACCATAGAGGGGCGCGGGAACCGGCGGGGCCTGAGAGTAACCGACATAACACTGTGCGGAAGAACCATCCCCTTATTATTTTGAGATAAACCAGTATGCTCGGGTAGGAGGGTAGGCTGGGTAGTCAACGGCAGGAACTCCACATATATCGTACCTCTATGCAAACCACTTAGTAGGGGCGAACAGGGACAGGAAGATTAGGCAGCCCCATAGAAAGGATAAGGGGTGGATGCTCTGAATCTTGTATTTTTCTTATTTTTTCTCGCTTTCGCTCTTAACCTGATTTTGTTAAACTTTCTGATTCAATAACTGTTGCATATAATGTTGTTTATAAATGTTACACGTGACGGGAAACACACGGACGACCTGACTCATGTACGCAGGTGTGACCAAGGAATGGGTGACGAATAATAGTACTATACGGACCGACACCGGGGTGCTCGGCGATTGATTGCCCCCTCCGCGCTAACACAAGGTACCGCGGGGCGGGTAGTCACCCCCCGAGACACCCGGCACTATTTGATAAGACCGGGGCACTTTCCCGGAAACAGTAGTTTTCACCAACTACCTCCCCCCTCCCTCCTCAAGCTACCTTCCCCTACTCCCCCCCCCCCTTTCCTTTCACCTTTCCACCCCCCATCCCCCTTTCCGGCCCGACCCCCTACCGGGCTCGAGTCTGGTGGACCCAACGGGTAATACCCGGGGAACAGCAGGGCTCGGGGGGGCGCTCGGCGGGCGGAGCATAGTCTTGCAGCACTAGCGATACAAGGTAACCTCAAAGGCTCCACAACATGACGACGCTAAAATTCACCTCCCTTAACGTAAACGGGTTAAATACATCGACCAAAAGACGCTTGCTAATGAGGGAACTGAAACGACAAAAAACGGACATAGCTTTCGTACAAGAATCACACCTCCTGCGCTCAGCCCGGATCCAGTTGAAGGATCACATATACACCAGGGTATATTCCTCCAGGGCCCTAGTTAAAAAGAACGGGGTAGAAATCCTCCTACACAAAAATTGCCCCTTTATAGTACAGTCGACAAGCGCGGACACATCGGGAAGGTATATCATCGTCTCAGGGACAATACATGCTACCGCATACCACCTCATTAATATTTATGCACCCAACCAACCGGACCCAGGTTTCTGGGACCAAATACACGCTCTAATTCAGGCCCTATCGCATGGTATCGTAATCCTAGGGGGCGACATGAACGCCACTCACTGCCCAACAGTGGACCGTAGCACCCCTACTGGAGGACAGAGGGCGCAAAGCACGAGGGGACAGGACAAACTCTTAACACAATTTATACAGCAGGCAACACTATTTGACCCCTGGAGGCTGCGGAACCCAGGTGTAAAAGATTACACGTTCTTCTCGGCCGCACACTCCACATATTCTCGCATTGACATGTTCCTGGTGAACCAAACCGGGATTCCATGGGTGCAGACTGCACGCATTAACCTTATCACATGGTCAGACCATGCCGACATAGAACTGACCCTCAGGATTCCAGGACCTAAACCACCCTGGAAATGGCGACTTAACAGCACACTCTTAAAAGACCCAGAGACAGAGACACTCCTTCGGGACGAAATCCTGACATACTTTAGAGAGAACGACCACCCAGAACTGACCCAATCCACGATATGGGCCGCACATAAGGCGGTACTGAGAGGTACCCTCATAAAAATAGCTACCCGCAGGAAGAAACAGAGAGCTGAAACCCTCTTCGGGCTCCAAAAGGCGCTGAGAGGGGCAGAAGCCAAACACAAACATGATCCCACATCTCAGGGACTACAAGACCTCAGGGAACTCCGACACAAAATTAGGTCAATAGCAGTAGAGGATCTGGGGAAAGACTTAGTTCGCAAAAAACGCTTCTACTACGAACGCTCCAATAAGATGGACACCTTGCTAGCTAGGGCGCTGAACCCCAAACCCAACTACCATACCATTTCGGCCATTAAAAATAAACAGGGCCAAATAACCCAACACCCAACGGAGATTAATCAGATATTCACAGACTTCTTTGCAAACATCTACAACCATTCCCCAACACTCAACAGCGACAACACGGACCACACAGTAGAAGTAGCAGACTACGTAGAGAGGACAAACATGCCGAGACTGGCCCCGGAAGCTCTAAACACATTAGGGAATCCAATAGACGAGGAGGAAATCAATAAAGCGATCACAGACCTTAAGGGCAATAAGGCCCCGGGACCAGACGGCTTTGACGGCTCATACTATAAGGTCTTTAGGGACGTATTGACGCCCAGCCTAGTGAAAATGTACGCAGAGTGGATGGAGGGTGGGTGCCCCGATTCAGATATGCTCACGGCTGACATAGCGCTTATACCTAAACCAGGGAGAGACCCAACTGAACCCTCCAACTACAGACCCATTTCCCTGATTAACTTTGATGTTAAGATTTTCGCGAAAATTTTAGCCACAAGACTTAACCAACTCCTGGGCATGCTAGTCCACCCGGACCAGGTCGGTTTTGTACCAACAAGACAATTGTACGAAAACACCAGGAGGGGGGCAGACATCATATGGTGGGCGGTGAGATCTCGAACGCCTTCTCTGATCCTTTCCCTGGACGCGGAGAAGGCGTTCGACAGAGTGCAATGGCACTATCTATTTACACTACTCGAACGACTACAGATGCCGGAAGCCTTTATAAGGGGCATCAAAGCCCTCTATGCCCAACCGAGGGCGCAGACCAAAGTGCCGGGTGCGATCCCGACCCCGTTCACGACAACAAACGGCACTCGACAGGGCTGCCCCCTCTCCCCCCTACTTTTCGTCCTCTCGTTAGAGCCTCTCCTGCAGAGGATAAGAGAGGACGAGAACATCTCGGGTGTACAGGTAGGAGGTGAAGAGTTCAAAGTCTCTGCATATGCAGATGACGTCCTGGTCACACTAACCAAACCTGCTCAATCCCTGCCCCGACTGGTGACAATACTGGAAGAATATGGCAGCGTCTCAGGCTACAAAATCAATCTAGACAAAACGGTAGCCATGCCAATAGAAATGGACAAGGCAGGGATGGACAACATAAAAAACACCTACCCCCTCAAACTTACACGATCAGATTTCAAATACCTTGGGGTAAAACTCACGGCAGACCCAGAGAAGCTATTCAGCGCCAATTACACGCCCACCATCCAGGCGCTCTGTAGGGACCTAGAAAAATGGCATGAGAGGCCCATATCGTGGATCGGTAGGATGCATGCAGTCAAAATGACGCTGCTCCCACGTATCTTGTTCCTTTTTCAAGCCCTTCCAACTAAAGTCACAAAACAAAACCTACAAACACTACAAACACACATAGACAACTTCATCTGGGCACAAAAAAGACACAGGATAGCTCGACAGACCTAATACCGATCTAAAGCGAAGGGGGGACTGGGACTACCGAACCTCTATCATTATTACCTCGCAGCCCAACTGGCCCAGATAGTAGCATGGCACACACCGGAGGGCGCACATAGATGGGTCGACCTCGAGACAAAACTAATGCACACTGACCTCCCTCAATTTTGGATTTGGGTGCCTAAACAGGACCGACCATCATTGCAAACATCTTGCCCAGCGATCCTCAACTCCGTTAGGATCTGGGACTTGACAGCCAATAAATTTGCCCTGAAACATACACCCTCACCGCTGACTCCGTACCTACGGAACAAAGCGTTTGGGCCCGGGCTGAGCGCTCGGGACTTCAGGGGGATAGAAAGCACAGGAATGCAAAGATATAAACACATGTACACAGGGGACTCCTTCAAATCCTTTGAAACCCTACAAACTACTGCACCCCTAACGACCAAGGACGTCTTCCGCCACATGCAGTTGCGTGACTTTGCCAAACTCCCGAACATAAAGAAAGCAGCCCAGACCCCTATGACATTTTATGAACGGTTATGCGACGCCGAAACAATCCAAAAAGGGATGATTACAACAATTTATGCTCAGCTCAGTGCCCCAGACAGAGGAGCCGCAGACCCAAATTACATACGCCAGTGGGAAACAGACTTAGGGGGAGCAATAGAAGGAGAGGACTGGGTAGACATATGGGAAGCAACAGCGAAGACATCGATATGTGTGCTACATCAGGAGCAAGCCTATAAGATGCTCATGAGGTGGTACACCACACCTGCTCAACTCTATAAGATGGGGAAGACAACGACAGACACATGTTGGAAGGGATGCGGCGGCAAGGGCACCTTCATCCACATGTGGTGGGAATGTCCTGAGGTGACTAAATTTTGGAAAAGAATCCAATCACTACTCCAAGAGGTCCTCATGCGACACATAGACCTAGATCCCTGGGCGATCCTCCTATCTAGACCAAATGACTGCCTTTCTAAAAAAGAACAACAACTACTAAACAAACTTACACTGGCGGCTAGAAGGGCACTAGCACAAAAGTGGCTACAGCCCACGGTCCCCACTGACAATGACGTGATAGTTAAAATTAAAGATACTTATCTGATGGACAAACTGACTGCCCAAATAAGACATACGGAAAAATCATTCCAAAAAATCTGGCAACCATGGGAAATTTACACCAATGACTAATTCCAAAATAACTGAGAATCGCGAGCTGCGGCTCGGCGTGCTTCCGCCTGTACCTCCACCTCCTATTACCACCCCCCCCCCTCAACCGTACCCCTCACCCTACCCTATCCTACCCCCTTCCGGAACGACCGCTCAGTACCTCAGCTGGCTTGATATACCAGACCGGCAAGACAGCCTCAACTAGGTAGAATAAGACACTAAGACGCAAAAGGCGAAAGGCAACTGTGTTAGTGTAACGAGAACTACCTCGTAAACACAGAAACTCCGCGCCCACCAACAGAATCCTAGACCCATATAAAGTTAACTGGTAAATTTGATGTGAAATGTAGTACTGAACTTCCATAACCATGTCAATAGTCATTTAGTTTTATTTTTTCTTTTGTTGTATGTTTAAATTTGATACTTGGGCTACAACGCCCGGATTGCTGAAAACCAGCGCCGAGCGGCATAATCCTTTATATTCATGTGTAATGGCACGATATACCTCTTGTTAAAACACTGTATGACATGTATATAAAAGGCCCCTGCGTGGGCCATCTACTGTATTTTTTGATGCCGTTACGGATGCTGGAACAAAAATAAAGAAATTTAAAAAAAAAGTATGCATTTATGTGTACTGTTGGTTTATGAATACACTGGTGTGTTTATATATAATTTTGTTGTTTAAAAAAAGAGGTGTGTTTATATGTAGTGTTGAAGTTTGAATGCAGGTGTGTATTTGCGTGTAGTGTTGAATGCTGAGATGTATGCACAAATACACATGCACTGTCACAAACACACACACTGTGATACACATACACACACAGAAACACTTGCAGATACACAGATATACACAATCATACAGATGCAGCTATACAGACACATTTACACACACTGACACACACACATACAGACACACAACCTGGCACACATGCAGACACACAGATGCACACACGCAGATACACTGACAACATACAGATACAAAGACACACACAATGACAACATACAGACACACAGATACATAACCCGACAAATGCAGATACAAACACTGACACACATTGGCTACATACAGATACATGCACAGGTATACACACTGGCACACATACAGATACACACTGACACACTCACACACACAGACACTGTGACAGACATACTGACACTGTGACAGACCTACTGACACTGTGACAGACATACATACTGACACATACACAGACATACTGACTGGCACACCGACATACATACAGACACACAAACTGACACACACAGACATACTGACATACACACAGATATACATACTGACACACACACAGACATACAAACTGACACACAGACATATACTGACTGACACATACATACTGACACACACAAAGACATACATACTGACACACACAAAGACATACATACATACTGACACACACACAGACACACTGACACACAAAAATACATACATACTGACACACACACAAAGACATACATACTGACACACACACAGACATACAAACTGACACACAGACATACATACTGACACACAGACAGACATACTGACACACACACATACATACTGACACACAGACATACATACTGACACACACACACACACACAGACATACTGACACACACAGACATACATACTGACACACACACAGACATACTGACACACACAGACATACATACTGACACACACACAGACATACTGACACACACACACACAGACATACTGACACACACACACACACACACAGACATACTGACACACACAGACAGACATACTGACACACAGACAAACATACTGACACACACACACACACATACTGACACACACAGACAGACATACTGACACACAGACAAACATACTGACACACACACACACACAGACAGACACTCTTCAGTTTCCTACCGTTGAAAGAGGCTTCCTTCCCTGGGGTCCAGTGTGCTGGCTGGGGTAGTTGGGAGTCTGGCTCTGCTTGTTCCCCCTCCCCACTGGATCCTGGCTCAGCAGCCTCCCGCGCGGCCCGATGTCTGTGAGGTGGGAGGAAGTGATTCGCGGACGTCACTTCCTCCCATGCAGCCGTTAAGCAAGGGCCCGGTCGCACTGTTAAAGGGCCACAGCGCCGACTAGACCCCTGCTGGAACATGCTCACTGGGTGGCCCTAAGGGTATGGGCCACCCGTGGGCCCCCTTAGTGTGCGGGCCCCGGTGCAGCTGCAATACTAGCACCGCGGGCCCATTAGGTAGGGAAATATTTTTTTTTTTAAATGTTTTATTGCAGGCAGCGGGGCCCACGGGGCAGCTGCTTTGGGCCCCCCATGAGTAACTGGGCCCAGGGCAGCTGCCCCGTTTGCCCCTCCTTAAAGACGGCCCTGGCAGTGAGAAACGTTCCAAGTTGTTAATAGGTGTTAACAAGCTCCAGGGCGGTCTCTGGTTTGTGCGGTTGTTCGGTAACTGAACACTATAAAATCCCAATTGCACGAACAGATTCTTTTAAACGTATTTTAGCCAGGTTTATTGCAGGGGCCATAGTCCTAGGGCAAGAGGCTGGCGAGCAGGCCCCTCCAAGAACCAGTGGCGTGGTTCTGTCCGCCACAGTATAAGATTAGAGTTAGTGTAAACATAGAGTTAAGGGCAGGGTTGGTATAGCATTAGGTAGGTTTGTATTGGGTCAGCGTTAACCACCTAAAATTCATGTAGGTCCTATGATAATTAGGATGGATATGTGAAACTATTTTGAGTTATTGTATTGGATTAGATAAGCAAATCAGAGCAGGATAGCAGAATGATGAAGGGGCACAGGGAGAGCAATGGATTGGTAGAAAGAAAGACTAGTGACTGATGAGAACTTCATAGAGGAGCTTTTGATGTGGAAATAGTTCTAAAAGGACATAAATTGACACTTGAAGGTCAAAAGAAGACATGAGATATAAAAAGTTGGGCTTGAGATTTACAGAAACTGACACAATAGGGACATAGGAGAGTTTTCTCAGGATTCCAGAAATGTCCAGAACTAAATTGAAAGGCAAATTTGGCCTGCCACTTGCGATAGTTTCCATACTAGAAATTGCTCAGTTCAGTCGCTAAATCAGTTGGTAATTCAGAATAGAACCTTGTTACCATTCTGAAAAAGGCAAAATCATAATTTTTTTATTTCATGGTTTATATCTTAGATATCCGTGATTATATCTAAGCATCAGTCTGTATCTAGAACCTTGTGACTATTTATAGTTTTGGGCATGCCTAATATTTCTGGAAACAGATCACATACTGTTCAAACATCTGATAAGCTGTTCATAGGAGTAATAAAATGAGTGAGCATGGGAAAAGTAAAATATGTGATTTTGAGTAGGAAAAGCTACTGTGCAACATTTTAAACGATTCACTAAACAGTGTATGCCATGCTGCCGTGAGATGTCTAAATGAGAACCTTTATCCTTCCAGTGCACATGGAACACTTGCTATAGTCAGCAGAAGACATACTGTGTCTAGCAAAGCAAACAACAAGGGGTTTAACATGTTTTTTTCATTACATTTTTTTTCTTATGAAGTTGAACTGGAAATAAATCAATGTGTGCAGAATCCTTTAGTTGTTAATTGATGCCATACTTGGTTAAACTTTGGTAATAATTTTTGATTTATTTACAAAGTGTCAGTAGTATCCATGCTGTAAAAATGGACAAACCTGCCCATGTATGTGTTACATGATCTGCCTGTTATATCAAGGGCAGGGGATACTTTCAAATCCCGTATTGCACACCGTGATGTCACACTGTGCAAATAAAGCCTACATTCACAGCGTGTTCTTGTATCTCTGCAGCACTGGGGACAACACCATGTTTAAAGTCATTGAGCTCTACAGTATGACTTGTGTACCTATTGATCAGACAGCCAGCCTCTCGAGATCCTGTATGGAAGGAAGAAGAAGACCTCCCTGGTTATCTGACTGACTGGCCTCTGGTGTTTAATCATTTCATTATAAAAGTGCTGATTTCTCATGGAAGTCGACCACCCTTTTATAAACTGAAATTAAAATGGTATGCTACTTTCCCATAAAGCACTTCAGCAAGCTGAAGTGTTTTATGGGTGTGCAGTGGTCCTTTAATAATTACATGACTATGGTGTGGCCTTATTGACTTGGGATACCTGCATAATATGGTGATAGCAAAGGATGAGTACAGTAGTAGTCATTTAGATGCAGTTCCTGTTTATGGCCTGTAGAGGGCTGTCAGAATGTTCAATTCACTAGTAGCTGGTCATTGGGTCACAAAGAGCTTTACGGCCTCAGTAGGGGGGGGGGGGGAGACACGAAGTGATAATTTGATACCATATTCTAGATTATTAGTAAGACAACAATACAGACAATCAATACTATTTTAACAAGAATAGATATTATTTTAACAAGAATAGACATTGCCAAATTATCCTCTTGGGTTCCTTGGAAGAAATAAATAGAAATTTAGACCAATGCAATGCTACAGATGTTTAGATTTCCTTAAAGCATTTGATACTTTTCCATAAAAGTGGTTGGCCCACAACGTAAGGAAACTAGTCCTAGGGGAAATCAATTGTACTTGGATCGAAAACTGGTTAATAGATAGAAAACAAAGGTTTGTTATACGATGAGGTTTCTAAACTTTTATTGTAGATGAGTGAGTTCTCCAGTTCTCTTTTTGGTCCCATGATTATTTTTTATTATTGCTATTAATTACCTTGATACGAGCGCTGCAGTTCCAGTTACAATCTCTGTGTATTTTGTTCAACCGTTTGAGAGCACAGACCACAATATTTTTTTTAGATACTCATTGATTTATCCAAATTGGAACCTTGGACAGTAAAATGGCAGATGAGGTTATAAAAACAAATTAATGTCTTTTTGGATGTAAAATAACTGCCATAACTGTAGTTTAATTGCAACTCTGTAAAATAGGAGCTAGCCAAAAGATAGATTAACAACTGGTGTGGAAATGCAAATCCCATGATATTTTGCCAGCATTGACAAAGCATCATAGCATATGTAGTTCTACAAAATTAGGAGATCTATCTTTTGGCCACTCCTGCTGTAAGGGAATTTAGAGGTATATTTTGGAGTACCTAAGGCTCAATAATGTCAGGAGGTACCAACAGCAAAATCATAAGTGAAGGGATAGTATAAGTGCCAGAAATACAAAGCTGTATTCTTGGGCCCCTCTGCCTCGTGCACCCCCCCTCCCCAGTGAATAATGGGTTAAAAACCCTTTATTTACTTACCTGGTCCCAGTGCCGCCTCCTCAGTCCCACAACAAGCGGTCGCTAATGCACATTGGCGCGTGCATGTTAGAACTTCCCTTAGGAAGACATTGAATCAATGCTTTCCTATAGGGAAAAATCTGACGCTGGATGTCCTCATGCAGAGCGTGAGGATGTCCAGCGTCATCTACCGGACCAAAGGTATGTTAGAATGCAGGAAGACTTAGTGGAACTCTGGAACTGGAATGTTTTACATTGTAGCACTAAGTTCAATAGGGACACTGTACCCAGACCACTTCAATGAGCTGAAGTGGTCTAGGTGCCTATAATGTCCCTTTAAAGTTTCAAATTCTATGCTACTAGTCAGTCTTTAACTTTACTCACCACTGCAAGCCTGGAGGGTGCATCTCACATTTACAAGGAATACATTTTTACTCATCTGGGCTACATTTTACAATACTAGTGGCTATTGGGTATTTGGAACCTTGATACTGGGTAGATGTCTATGATAGAAACAATTAGGAAGGCATTGTAATAAGGCAAAAATAATAATTAGGAAGGTATAGTAATAAGACACAGAAAGCCCAGACCTTCTAAGCACCCTTCAAATATTGCACTTTAACACAGAAAGACACTTGTTTCAGTGATGTGTCTATATGTATGAACGGAACGCACACATACAATATAATATCATGAGATTCCACAATATATTATGTCCTAGCAAAAGTTTCCCTTCAACAACACATGGAATAAATATATGACAGTAAAATGTTAAGCCAGAAATGACTAAATAGTAGATTATCAGCTGGTGCAGGGCTGCCTAAGCATCATCGGCATTGTAATTTATTGTCGGCTATATGGGGATCTTTTTGCCAATGCTATGTTAGGCATTAAAGATGCAAAAAGACTGCGGACCGACAAAAAGCCAATTGTCATCCTAGTCTGTCCATTTGCTATTTAAAAGCCAAAGTAAGCAGATGTTTCTGGTGATAAAGGCAGAGTGGCCAGGAGTCTGTTTAATGATGTACCTGCATTCCATTGTCTATGGATTTCTTTTGTATCCCCCAGAAGCAGGGGACCAGAGGAAAATCAGTGGGTGGCCTTTCCGTTTGGTTCCTGGAATTCTGGGAGAAAACTATCTGCCCTGAGCAATGCCTTTGACATTACCATTTACATTTTACCTATGTGAAACCCAGACAGTGGCCCAACTTTACTAGTTTTCAACCAAACGATGAGAGTGCTGCCGTATTAAATATAGAAGTCTTGGTCATATAATAGCATCACTACTCCTGCTCTCTATTGCATCTTTTTTCTTGTGTGTACATTGGATGTGCCTTGGAGTAAATGGCATAAGACTGAAATAAATATAATTCTAGACATACAGACATTTGAACAGCAGATGGTGGTATTGGCATGCTGTTGCTTTACTCTGAGGCTGTGAGTATTGTATAGCAATAAAGGTATAATGTTACGGATAGATTTGACAACAGTAGATTCTAGAGGTGTAAAGGAAATATAGATAAATTTTTATTTCCATTAACGTGTATGTTTACAGACACACTAGTGCAGGGGTAGGCAACCTTTTAGCAGCACTGTGCCGATATAGGATTGTGATGTCCCTTAGCGTGCCGATCCTATTTTTTTTAAATTGAGGTGTGTATGCTGCCGTATTCTGCTTGTTATTTTTACTGTAATTGCTTTGTATCGTTGGATTTGTGCGTATATGTGCTATTATATTGTATATGTTCAGGAGTAGTTTATGGTATCGTGTATGATGCATATGAATGTGGGCTGTGTATGAGGGCTGCTTGTGGATGGATATGTCACATTGTGTGTTTGGTAGTGTGTGGGGGCTGTTTGGGGTATTGCATGTGAGAGGCTGCATGTGGGGTTGTGTGCATGTATGTGGATAGTTAGTGGTGTTGCGTTTGTGGGGATTGTGTGTATGTTTGTGTATGGGCTGTTCATATTATTTGTATGAGGGGAGGCTTATTCTGCATTTCTGTGTATATTTAGCAGTATGTGGCCTCCCTGGGTTCCAGTGGGGACCAGGCTGGCCAGGTACAGGTCAAGGACAGGAGCTGCAATTGCAGCTACAAGCTGCTGTACTACAGTGTGGATTCCCATTCACAAGTGCTGGGAGGAAGTGATCTGAGATCACTTACTCTATGTGCTGCAATGCATAAATTGAGGATTGTCCTTTACCACCTCTTCGAATTAGCAGAAATCTGAAGTTTCACTGGGACTCCTGATAGGACAGAGCCTGTTTGGCTCTAGCAGCCTTAAGTGCCGTGCAAAGTCACCTCGAGTGCCGTGCATGGCACTAGTGCCGTAGGTTGCCTACCCCTGCACTAGTGTAAACTACATTCACTCATTGTAGCCAATTATGTAATTTTTTTGATCAGATATAAAGGTGCTCTTTGCATAGCAGAACGGAGACGGCAGCAAATACAAGTTTGTTTTTCTGTTTCCTTAGTTGTTTTGTTTTTAATTTTATTTTTTATGACTTCCGCTCCTGTTACAGGGCTGTTACTGGTGATATCCAATGGGCAGGGAGTGTGCTGAGGCATAAATTCATACCCCAGTGTCCTCTTTTGCAGTTACTGATGAAAGTCATTGGGTAATTCTGAGAATTAAAGATACTTTAGCCATGCAGGTCCCTCTCAGGGCTCTATTCTGTTGTAGAGTGCTAGTGTATGATGTCATATGCCAGTGATTGCATCTATAACACAGGATTCTGGACCGGAAGAAGGAAAGAGAGATCTGTGCATTTAGGTTTCTGTACTCCTGGTTTTCCTATCACTTTCACATCACAGGATGTCGATGGAGATGTTTTGTAAAAAATGGGAAGAAACAGGAATTGAACATTTTACTGTCATCATCATCATGAAAGTAAAGTCTGCAATTAGCACAAACAAGATTGTTAACTTGAAAGGTGGCGTTCCCTTTTTCCAGGAAGATTGAATAGGCAAAAGTGAAAGGTTCCTTACCTTGCCTGATTGAGAGCTACCTACTGGGCAGATGTGGAGAGACACACTGTGTGTGGCCTTGAGAGCTGCTTCCAGCAGGCACTATCCAGAACAGCGGTTTAAACAGAATGACTCTTGAAGTTGTAAGAAAATTGAAGATTATATTAGCTTTAGTGTACTAATAATCTTAATTTTAGTAATGACAGGAGGCGAATATTTGCATATCTTTCTTTACTGAAAACTCCAGCAGCATAGTAACAGTAACAACCAATGAGAAAAAAGATATGCTGCCCATAAAAGGGTCTGTCTATGACATCATTTCCTCTTTCTTTGAGGCGAAAAAATAACAATTAACATATAAACAGATCAAGTTAACAATTCAATAACATGGTAGTAGGGTAAACTTTGGTAGATCCATGGTATGGCTGTGTCGAAGGTGATTCTTTATCCCGCAGGAGAGATTTTCACGCTGAAAGGAAAAGAAAAAAGTGAAAGGTTTCTGGCATGGCAGTATGTCCGCATATCAAAACATTAATCTGAGCACTAATGACTATTAGGTTGCCTAGTCTACAGTTAGATATAGTACTGTATAATACAACGTGAGAAAATATGACAACCCGCCATCTATTTGATGAAGTCTGATAGGTTATACAGTTCATACATGGTTAAGAAACAGCGTCTAGATCAGAAAACATATATAGACAATCGTCAGTATGCTTACCTGAGCACTAATACCTGATCCTGTCAGATCCGAGAATAACCTGGGTGGGATACTATAGGGTGGGAAATATTCGCCTCCTGTCATTACTAAAATTAAGATTATTAGTACACTAAAGCTAATATAATCTTCAATTTTACCACATGACAGGAGGCTTCATATTTGCATTTTTAAAGCTTAGAATTTATTAGTGTGAAGGAAGCATGAGATGTTTGACGGAATTAGAACGTCCTGAAAGTACTTTCTCGTGACCAGTCTGCGCAGCGCATGATGTCGGTTAGCGAGGCGCCCGCCGTGAAGGCTAGGGATGCAGCCGCCCCTCTGACCGGGGCGCCGTAATGAGCATCAACTCCTGCCAGCGATAGTAGCCAGCGAACCCATCTAGCCAGTGTGGTCGTAGACACCGTTCCGTGGGGTCTTGCGTAGGAAATCAAAAGTTGACCCTTCGAAATGTTTCGAAGGGGGGCTGTGCTTTCCGTATATCTCATCAGCGTCCTAACGACGCATAGTTTGGGATCTGATCCAAAGTATGGATAAGATACCGAGGTGGAATCCGATTTGGTCCGTCTTGTAATGGAGAAGGTAACTCCTTCTGGAGTGAGGGAGAAACCGTCCATGTCGAATGCTCTAACGTCTGACACTCGTCGGAACGAGACGAGGCATAGCAACAGAGTCAGCTTGGCTGAAAGTTGCTTCAGAGACAGATAAGGGTTATCTGGCCATGTCCTAAGAAAATCCAGCACCACGTTTACCTGCCAGAGGTTGGAGTATTTGGGTGCTGGTGGTCTCGTTAGTTTAGCGCCCCGTAGTAATCGGCATACTAGTGGATCTTGACCCACTGGTCTGCCTTGTACCGGGACGTGTGCCGCTGATATGGCTGATCTGATCACGTTGAGGGATCGGTAGGATCGCCCTAGCGTGAATAGATGGGCTAGGTAGTTAAGGATCAGCGTGATAGGGGCGTTAAAGGGATCGGCGTCCCGTTCCATACACCAATCACTCCAGGCTGCCCAGGCGGATATATAGCATTTCCTGGTGCCTGGAGCCCATGAGTCCCATAGGAGTTCTTTAGACGATTGTGACAGGCCATGTACTGACCAGGCACCCCTGAAATCGTCCAGGCCACCAGTTCTAGTTGTCCGTCCAGGATGAGGGGGTGTGGTTCTCCCCGAGGCCCTGTCAGAAGTAGTGGGAAGACAGGGAGTAGTAGGGGGTGTCTGTGGGACATCTCCAGGAGATCTGGGAACCACGGTTGGCTCTGCCAAAGGGGGGTTACCAGTATGAGAGAAATCCTGTGAGTGCGTACGTATCGTATTACTCGTGGTATCATGGAGAAAGGTGGGAAGGCGTAGGCTCCTAGGGTGGGCCAGTCCTGTAAGAATGCGTCTGCGGCTTCGCCCTTCGGGTCTGGAAGCCAACTGTAGTATCTCGGTAGTTGGTTATTGGTCCTGGAGGCGAATAAGTCTATTGTTAGCGGGCATGTCCCCCGTTGTAACTCTTGGAACATTTCTTTGTTGAGTTTCCAATCGCTGGTGTCTCGCCAGTGGCGTGAGAACCAATCCGCCGTCAGGTTGGAGGTTCCTGGTAGGTATTCCGCCTGTAGTGTGATGTTCTGTCGCAGGCAGAAGCTGTAGATGTCCTTTGTGGCTTCTGTCAATGCTCGAGACTTCGCTCCTCCCAGGCGGTTGATGTATTGCACCGCTGAGATGTTGTCCATGCGGAGCAGGATACAGCAATTCGACTTGTCCTTGGCCAGGCTGCGGATGGCGAAGGATCCTGCAATCAGTTCCAGGCAGTTGATATGAAGGTTGGTCTCCTCCTCCTGCCATGGGCCTCCCGTGGAGGCGTCTGTGCAGTGAGCTCCCCATCCCCACAAGCTGGCGTCCGATTCCACGATGAAATCCGGGGATGAGCCGAAGATCGCCTTGCCATTCCAGGCTTGTATGTGCAGTAACCACCACCGAAGTTCCGTTCTCACTTCCGACGACAATGGGATCCAGTGGTCGTATGAGTGTCCGGTGCGGAGGTATGCCGCCTTCAGCCGTTGCATGGCCCTGTAGTGTAGCGGGCCTGGGAAAATCGCCTGTATGGAGGAAGAGAGGAGCCCCACAATCCGGGCGAGCATCCTGAGTGGTAGTGTGTCCATCCTCAGAACCCGTCTGATCTCTTTCCTTATTGATGCTATCTTTGCTGACGGGAGGCGTAGGACACAGTCTTTTGAGTCTATGTCGAAGCCGAGGAATTGAATTGACTGGGAAGGAGAGAGCGCCGATTTTTGTCTGTTCACTACGAAACCCAAAGATTCCAGCAAGTGAACGACAAATTTTGTCTGCAATCGTAGTCTGGAGGCCGATTCGCAGAAAATTAGCAAATCGTCCAGATATACGAGACATCGTATGCCTTGGGTTCGAATGTGAGCCATCACCGGTCTCAGGAGCTTCGTGAAGCACCACGGGGCCGAACTGAGACCGAATGGCAGACGTGAACTGGCACGTCCGTCCTCTCCACAGGAAGCGGAGGAAACGTCGGTAGTGTACGTCTACTGGCACGGACAGGTACGCGTCTTTGAGGTCCAGACGTGTAAACCAGTCGTCTTTGATGAGGAGGTCCTGTAGCAGGTGGATTCCCTCCATCTTGAAGTGCCTGTATACTACAAATGAGTTTAGTTGCCGGAGGTTGATAACCGGTCTGTAGTCGCCTGTTTTCTTTTTGACCAGGAAGATGTTGCTTATGAAGCCTCCTCCTTCTGGCGCGTATTGTACTGCGCCTTTCCTGAAGAGTGTGTGTTCTTGTTCCTTTGACATGTGGATCGGAGGAGGGGTTCCGATTTGAATGGGGTCATCGAAGAAGTCTATGACGAAGCCTCGTACTGTCTGTAGTACCCAGGGGTCCTTGGTAATCAACTCCCAGTTCTGAAAGAAAAGGGACAGGCTGCCTGCAATAAAATGCGAAACATTTTGGGGTGTATGTGAACTCACCATTGGAGAAACGGCCGCGTCCTCGGCCTCGAAATCCTCTAGATCTCCCAGTTCCTCGGAACGCATAGGGTCTCTGCGTCGTAGATGGGAAGAAACTTTGGGATTGTGTGAATGGTCTGGAACCTGAGGACCAAAATCGGCTGGTGGCACGGTTCCGCTGCCGACCAGCCCTTCCAAAAACACCTCTTGTAGTTGGAGTATGAAAAACTTGTTTGAGTGATGTTTGGGCTTTATTCAAAGTGGTGAATAGGTTTACGTGTTTTTTCAATTCTGCGATGAAGGCATCGCCAAACAGTTGTCCTTGGGCTTTCGGCCCAAATTCCTTCGCTCCGAGGTCCAGGAGCTTGCTATCGATGCGGATTAAAACCGATTTGCGTCTTTCTGTGCATAATGCGGCATTAGCATTGCCCAGTAGGCAGACCGATCTCTGAGCCCATTCCCGTATGATATGGGGATCTAGTTGGGAGCCCTGGCTGAGGGCTAGGTCTGCGAAATAGAGTATTTTTGCAATGGGGCCGAGTAAGTCCAGCAATTTATCCTGTGTCGCCTTCATGCCTTTCTCCACCCCTTTACGGGGATCTCGGCCTGAGCGGGACATGAAGACCATCACTGTATTGTCGAATTCAGGCGTAAGTGCCACCTTATCGGGTAACAGAGGTCTGGGGCATTCGGCCCAGAGGCGTGCTCGCACTTCTCGTTCCAGCGGTCTGCGCTGCCATAAGTGAATGAATCTTGTCAGGTGTTCTGGTAGGTTCCATTCGGAAGACCGCGGGTGTCGGATGGTACGCGGGTCAAAGAGTGGATTCCCTTGGTCATCCATAAACACTCCATCTCCGGCCATATCGGTGAGGGTATTGTTATCCCTGTCTCCGTCGGTGGTGTCTAGGAAAGTCTCCTTAACATATCTCGAGGAGGTGGGAGGTAGGTCCTGCCACTCTTCTTCTTCGGACATTGAATCATCCCCTTGCCACTCGTCGATCACGTCTAGGGTGCGCGGTACATATGATTCCTCTTCGTCGGAGGATTGAAGCGGTTGGGGTGCGGGTAGTTGTCGGCCCGTGTTCTTGCTCCGTTTAACGGGTATTTTGCTCCTAGTCTTAGTGGACGGGGGTCTCGAAGCCTTGCGATGTCGCTTTGTCTTGGCCGTCTCAGAGCCCGAAGCTTCCATCCGTTCTG
The DNA here is from genome assembly GCF_036172605.1 of Pelobates fuscus. NCBI lineage: Eukaryota > Metazoa > Chordata > Amphibia > Anura > Pelobatidae > Pelobates > Pelobates fuscus. The sequence continues at coordinate 38,086,693 of NC_086321.1, read as the reverse complement.
GGGGGATCATGTCGCCCTTAGGGGTTGAGCCTTCAAGAGGGCTTTTTCAACAGAAGCCGCTACTGCGGCATTAATCATGGCTTGAAAGTCTTGACTGGTTTGTGTGTCTTCCATGATGTTTAGTGTGTTTCTCGTCCTGTAGGGCGATAATGGAAAATCAGTGGAGGCAGTGGAGAAGAGTCAGTACATGTAGTGACAGACTCTTGGTACAACTGGGGGCCGCCCAGTTCGAAATTAATTAGAGAGGCGTATATGTATGGGCTGTCGCCTAAAATAGAGGCCGCCTTCAGTATGAGCTCAGTGGTGGTGTATAGTTGGGTTCGCCACAGTTGTACACCAGAGCTGTATGCACGTTATGTTAATAATCAGGGTAGGATGCCAGTGTGGTAAATTCCTCGTGCATATACTCAGGGTTCACCCCGGGTGGTGTGCCGTGGTAACCAGAGGACACCCACATGAGATAATGGTCAGTGACCTTGCATGCATATCTGGGGGGTCACCCCAGGTGGTGTGCCATGGAAAAAAGCCCAGAGGACACCCACATAAATTTGTACTGTCAGGTACAGTGATATATTGCGACCCGTGGTGGGTGCTGTAATGTAGTATGCCCTTGGAGGGTACAGTAGTGCAGTATGACCCTGTACAGGGTATGGTAATCATATGCCTCTTGTTAAATAGTAATAGCATGCAATACATATAATAATATTCAGTGTGAGGTGTAATACTATCTTGTATTTCCGTTTAATGCCTCAAGATTCCAAAGTACAGTGGTGAATACAATATAAATATCCAGTGTATAGCTAAACATCACATCCAAGTCCAAATATATATATTTTTCTTGAAGAGAAATGTCACTTTAAGGTGTTGAGCGGAGATCGGGTGATTCCCGATCCGCTGTATTGAAAGGGAGGCGGCCGCCGAGGATCTCGCGGGTCGCGAGATCCAAGATGGCCTTCGGCCGTGAGTGCCGCCGACCGCGTGTGTTCGCTCGCGGTCGCGGGAGGAAGGTGCGGCGCGCGAACAAACCCTAAGAGGAACAAATCTACCCTGGAATCCACTACCTGTCCCCACACGACCCCCGAGAATAAACCGGTTCGGTCCGCGTGGCGAGCGCGGCACGGGCAGCCGTGACGCCCGCGGACCGTCAGGTAACAAGGGAAACAAATATACAAATGCAGGGTGCAGATACAAGGAGGGGGAGCAGGGAGCAGAGTAGAGAGCCAGGAGTATAAGGGTTTGTGAGAGAGTAAATGTTAAACAAGTGTAAAATTAGGTAGTCACAGAGAGGGAAAAAAGTACTCTGACCTGTAGGCTGGAGCAGCAAAGAAAGAGGAAATGATGTCATAGACAGACCCTTTTATGGGCAGCATATCTTTTTTCTCATTGGTTGTTACTGTTACTATGCTGCTGGAGTTTTCAGTAAAGAAAGATATGCAAATATGAAGCCTCCTGTCATGTGGTAAAATTTGAACATGATCGCTTCCTTTCACAAACAACATTGTCTCCATAACAGTGGAGTAACATTGTTTTGGGAAACCTCACACGTGTGGAACATGTGGAAAATGTACACATGAAAATGTCAAAATTACAACGCCGACTGGATTGTTATCAGTCCATTTGTAATAACTGGTATCATTGCAGTGCCTCTTACCTAATGCTGTATTGATGCATGGTCCAGCAGTCTACCACATGTAGTAAGTTTGAGCTTCACTTGGCTGACACTCATAGGAGCAAGCACCTCCTTACCCCAAGTCTCCCATAACCTTCAACCCCACCGAACCATATACTCCCTAACAGGCCCGGACTGGCCATCGGGCAAACCGGGCAAATGCCCGGTGGGCCGCGATGGCCACGGGCCGGGGAGATCCAGCCGGTCTATGCAGGGCCGGCGCTATCCGAGCGCCGGCCCCGCTGTGTTGCATGAAGGGCCGGTGGGGAGATCGAAGATCTCCCTCACCGGCCCACATGCAATCAAACGCGGCCGCCGGCGGGAGAGAGAGGGAGGGAGACAGCCTGCCTGGAGAGAGGACCCGGCGGAGCTCTAACTTGCAGCTCCGCCGGGTTTCTCTCGCGAGATCCGTCCGTTGCCATGGCAACCGGCCGGGTCTCGCGAGAGTGAACTCTAGCCCCAAAGGGCTAGAGTTCACTTACCACGAGGACCACCAGGGATGGATGTCAGCAGCCCCCCCTCCCCTCCAGGCTATAGGTAGGAAATTAAGTGTGGGGGTATAATACCTGTTGGTTTTTTTTAAACTTTTATTATAAAAAAAAAACCACATCAATATTGGCATTTACCTGCCTCCCCCAACACATTAGTAATACTAATGATTTAACTACTGGAGGGGTTAAAATATATGTTTATTATTATCATTGTATGAGGGTGATGTGTGTTAGGGTATTATTTAGGATACATCACCCTCATACAGCTTCCTAACACACATCACCCTCATACAGCATCCTAACACACATCACCCTCATACAGCATCCTAACACACATCACCCTCATACAGCATCCTAACACACATCACCCTCATACAGCATCCTAACACACATCACCCTCATACAGCATCCTAACACACACCTCCCTCATACAGCATCCTAACACACATCACCCTCATACAGCATCCTAACACACATCACCCTCATACAGCATCCTAACACACATCACCCTCATACATCACCCTAACACACATGACCCTCATACAGCACTCTAACACACACAGCGTCCTCACAAATCACGCTAACACACACAGCACGCTAACACACACAGCACGCTAACACACACAGCACGCTAACGCACACAGCGCCCTAACACACACAGCGCCCTAACACACACAGCACCCTAACACACACAGCGCCCTAACACACACAGCGCCCTAACACACACAGCGCCCTAACACACACACCACCCTAACACACACACCACCCTAACACACACAGCGCCCTAACACAGCGCCCCAACACACAGCACCCTCACTCACACACACAGAACCTTCACACAGCACCCTAAAACACATCACCCTCGCACAGCACCCTAACACACACACACCACCCTCACACAGCATCCTAACACACACAGCACACACACACACACTGCACACCTCACACACACAGCAGCCCCCAAACACGCTGCACCACTCACACACACACACAATACTACACACCAAACATATATGTATATATACTACAGAACCCCTCACACACATACTGCACCCCTAAACACATTAAATTCCAGACAATCCATAGATTCCTAACCAACTCTGGATATCTACAGATATACACACACTAGATCTCTATATACACTCTGAATCCTCTATACACGCACACACACACTCACTAGATCTCCTATACACACTCCTGAGTCCTTCAAACACATACTAGATCCCCTACACACAGACGCTGCACCACCTACACACACACTACATTTCTGACATACACACTCTGGATCCCCTATGCACACACTAGATTCCATCTAAGCAAACACATAGTGTCTCCATAAATGGGATACAGTGAGTATCCCAATTATGGAAACCCGTGAGACAAGTTTCAAGCAAACAGTGCAAGCATGTTATTAAATTTGCTTGCACTGTGCAGAACAAATACAGGGCCTTTTTCTCATGCCCTGGAAGAGCATTGAACCAACATGCTCACTTTGAGATGGGGCGTGCTTGTCATTGGGGATGACAAAACACACCCTATCTGGCCCCGCCCCCTTTTCAGTGGGCCGCTGTGAACAAAAAATGCCCGGGCTGAATTTTTTTCCCAGTCCGGCCCTGCTCTCTAACCCTAGGTATCCATTAATACCCTCTATCTTCACCCAAATCTTAACGTACCCTACCTCTACTCTAACTTTCATCAAATCCCTCCCTAAACACCATATCCTCACCTGGATACAGTTTAAATAGCTGAGTTAATGTCACTATAAAATGGCTGACATTTAAACAAATGTTTCAAAAGTGACGTTTTATAAATATATGTAAATACGTGTCTTGCATCATAATGTATACTTCTGGAAACCACTGTATTAAAGTAACATTTATTGATTTTTATACTCATTTCAGGAACATCCAATTCTTGGACAGCCATTTTTTGTACTCCACCCATGTCGAACTAATGAATTCATGTCATTGATTCACGGAAACACAAGCAGGTAGGAGCTGGCTCTTTATTAAACCTCCTTCCTCAGACACAAACATACCTCCCGTTATAGCCATCAGTATTTTATGCCTTGCCACTTATATTACTCTGTTTTGTTTAAGAGGACAACATTCTTCTTCTTTCTTCTTTTTCGTCTATTTCGTCTATTTTTTTCGTCTAGTTTCACACACAATCATACTAAACCTGTCCACTTATGAGACTTACAGATCTAGAGTTGTTGCTTCTCTCATTCAAGGAGATTTGCCCAACCTTTCAGTTATTTTACTACTCCCTTTGGTTTTATCCAAAATGCATAATCTGTGCTCTTCGCTAATCTGTGCTGTATTAGAACATTTATCTAGGTGCTAATGTAGCAAGAACTGCAAGAATTTAGTCCTAGCAGAAGCCCTTTCTTACCTAGTCCCAATGTTGGTGCTCCAGATGCATGGTAGAAACACCTTCCTTATGTGGAGCTTGGTTATCCATGTTCTGACATGAACATTGCCATGGAGATACTTGCTTAGTCCCTAGCGCCAGAAGCGGCTCTATAATTAGGGCAGTTAGGCAACTGTCTCAGGCCTCATGCCCCGCTAGAGTCTTGCTGTCACTGTGAGTGTAACAACCAGGACCTCTTGACTCTTGCCTCTTTTGGCATTGCAAATTTTAGAGTCTTTTCTGCATAGAAATGAACTCTTACTCCAGTTGTTTTTCAGGTTTTTGTCTGAGCCAAGAACTGCTCAGTATCTGCCTGATTGGGCTGTGACAATTGAAGAAAGAAAAGCAATTTGCCAATAAATGCTGTAAAACACATTACTAAAATAATTTAAGTTTTGTCCCTACCCTTGTCCACAACATGTTGTGGAAACATATTATCCCATTTATGTGTCCTGCTTTTCAGACTCAATGCCAGTGGGTGAATTCTCAATAGACTGGGATTGCAATGGCCATCATTACCTTCTTAGCGTTACCAAGCCAGGTTCTGATCTGGATTGGTAAAGTAAGCAGTGAATGACACTTGATCAGTGCCAGTAACAGTTAACAATTCACACAGTCGGTGGAGAAGAGAGGAATATTGAATATGTGCCCATCCTGTACCCCTGCTAGGCTGAGTGTGTGAGTTATGGATTATTATTGGCACTGCATAATTCAACATCATTAACGCATTAATCCTACCAGTAAAGACTTAACATCTGTATCAAGATCTGGACTGGTGGTCTGAAGCAGTAAGTAATGCGGGAGCGTTGGCAGTGCCACCATCAGCTAATATTTCACATAGAGGCACTCGGTCAACAGGAATGAAATGTGAAAACTTTCACATTCGGTAACTTGGCTGATAACGTTTTACTAGTAGTTTGTTTATTTTTTATATTATTTTCACCCTTTTTAGGCTGAAGGCTTGCGTTAGAATTATGGTTTTATACTGGCACTCTGCAAGCGCTCATAATGCCTCCTTAGCAGTACCAATACAGATCAAGGCACTCATTTCAATCTATGTCTGGATCTGGTAGGTAATGTGGGCACTTTCAGTGCCAATATCAATCCACAATTTACACAGAGTCATTCAGCCAGTGGTCAGCTTAAAAATAAATACCAAAATACAGGTACACGCTTAGGACAGCATCCAGGATTGGGGATTTGCTGCTGAGTTAAGTTTATAGTACTAGTTGCCATTTCCCCCCCATTTTATCTAATATAGTTTGTTTCATTGTATCTGTGTGTGTTTTCTGAAAATATGGGAGCGCAGTGTTTATGCGTGAATGTTATATTTAACTCAATTAAGAGATCGATGTTTCAGTGTGTAACCCAAACTTTCATCAGGATGAAAGTTTGGGTTACAAACTGAAACGTCGATCTCTTAATTGAGGAAAATAAAAGTTAAGTTTTACTTTTAATACCTTTGGAGTCCTGGGAGTGCTATCTCTATGTTACCTGGTTATATTGATGCTGACAAGCACCGGGCAAAGACACCAGTAAGTTGGAGTGCAAGACCATTTCCTTGTTTTGATATATATATATATAAAGTGCTGAGTATGTATGAGTACAATGTGTATATGTGTGTGTGCTCAGTATGTATGAGAGCAGTGTGTATGTGTGTGTGTGCTCGGTATGTATGAGTGCAGTATGTATATGTGTGTGTGTGCTCGGTATGTATGAGTGCAGTGCGTATATGTGTGTGCGCTCAGTATGTATGAGAGCAGTGTGTATGTGTGCTCGGTATGTATGAGTGCAGTATGTATATGTGTGTGTGTGCTCGGTATGTATGAGTGCAGTATGTATATGTGTGTGTGCTCGGTATGTATGAGTGGAGTATGTATGAGTGCAGTGTGTATATGTGTGTGTGCTCGGTATGTATGAGTGTAGTGTGCATATGTGTGTGTGCTCAGTGTATATGAGTGCAGTGTGTATGTGCTCGGTATGTATGAGTGCAGTGTGTATATGTGTGTGCTCGGTGTATATGAGTGCAGTGTGTATATGTGTGTCTGCTATATATATGAGTGCAATGTGTATATGTGTGTGTGCTCAGTGTATATGAGTGCAGTGTGTCTATGTGTGTGTGCTCGGTATGTATGAGTGCAGTGTGTCTATGTGCTTGGTGTATATGAGTGCAGTGTGTATATGTGTGTGTGCTCTGTATGTATGAGTACAGTATATATTTGTATCTCCCTCCCTACACAGTTTGCGAACCACTTCTTTTTAGAAGAGCTATAATTTGTTTTTGCCATACCACTAACATATCTAATAATCTTCCTTTGTACATGTACCTGGGTAGCTGGAGGGGTTTTGTTGTCTTGGGTTGGTGGAGAAGTGGAAGATATGCATGTTTGTACAAGTTGGCCAAATGGGTGAGAAATTGGCACCTGACCCCTATGCTCCTGTAACATCAGAAAAAGGTATTTGCAAGAGGTTATGACCTTCATAGGTTTAACATGCCTACACATGCACAACAGCAACTTCACGTCCTTACTGGAAAAGCTTTTTATGTATTTACTAAGCTGTGATTTAATAACTACATTTGCACAGGAATAAAAAAAAACACATCCCACCTACATGTCCACTTAGGTTCTTCTAGCCCAAAGTATTCAAATTTGGTGTTCTTCTAAGGACTGCTTGCAGCATATGGGCTTCCCTATAAATAGTATGAGCACTCCTCTCCCAATACCGCTAAAGCATCAACCAATGGCTTTTGCCCTCCGTTCTGGCTTTCCTGTAGCGGAATGTTAGGCTGGATGCCAGCTGTGAGCATCAGGCACATTGCCTGCAGTTCATCTATCCCTGTGGTTAGAGCGTTAAGACTATCCAGAAATAAGCCAGCTATTCAAGTTTTATTTTCTTACCATCATTCTTATGAAATATAAGGCCATAAATTTTTAAAATGCATTTCTGCCAGAAATCCACATGAACTTAGGTGAGCGTACTACTACTGAACACAAGTGGCTTTACAGAAATATAATCTAATGAAAACATGTTGTCTTTAATTTTCAGGAATGGAAACTACATTACATCATGGCTAAGTATAGTAGGTCCTGTGGTTGGGCTAATGTTGCCATTAAGCTATGGAAAAGCCATGTGAAAGGTAACTGTATTATTTTCTCACTCAATATTATAAAAATATAAGAAATCCAATTATGTGTGTGTGTTTATATATACATACATACACATATATATATATATATACCGAGGGGCTGTGCATGCATATGTTGTAAGCAAGAGATCACCATCACACACACACATCATGCTCAATCACACACACACAGCACACTCACACACACACAGCACCCCACACACACAGTACCATCACGCGCACACAGCACTCCTCACACACAGCACCTTCACACACACAGTTTCCTCACACACTGAACCCCTCACACACACAGCACTCTCACACACAGAGCACCATCACGCGCACACACAGCAGCCCACACACACACTCACAGCATCCTCACACACTGCACCCCTCAAGCGCATACATAGCACCCTCACACAGAGCACCCTTCACACACAGCACCCTTACACAAACACAGCAACCTCACACAACCTCACACATACAGCTCCATCACACACTGTAACCCACACACACACAGCACCCAAACACTCTTCTCACACACACCTTTCACCCCTCACACACATAGCTCCCCTCTTACACACACCCTTCACCCCTCAGACACACATACTGCACCCCTACACACATTACATTCCAGACACACACTAGATCCCTTACACAACTCTGGATCATCTATACACACACACACACACAAGATCCCTATATACACTCTGAATCCTCTATACACACCTACACTAGATTTCCTATGTACGTTCTGGGTCCTATAAACACACACTCGATCCCCTACATACACACACACACACACACACTGCACCAATATTCACACACTCTGGATCCCCTATACACATACTATATTCCTTGAAGAAAACACATACTACATTCCCTAAACACACACTCTCTACAACCTCTACACACACTACATCAGCTACACACACACACACACACACACACATACTACAGCCAGGGCCAGATTAAAATAGGGGCTGATGGAGCTGCAGCTCCAGGCCCAGGCCCAGGCCCATGGAATAGGCCCATGGAATAGGCCCATTGATTTAAAGAAAATATATATATTTTTCTTTTTACTTTTTTTTCTTTTTACACACTTCTCTTAGGATTGCCACCTGGCCGGTATTTATTTGAGCTGCCTGGCCGGTGCCGATATTGCAGTAATACTGGCAAAACAAATACTGAGACACTAGGGGACACTGAGACACTAGGGGACTCTTGGGGACACTAGGGACACAATGTCCCCAACTGTCTCAGTGTCCCCATGTCTCCCAGCCAGTGTGCCTGGTGTCTCAGTGTCCATATGTCTCCCAGTGTCTCAGTGTCCCTAGTGTCTCAGTGTTCCCATGTCTCCCAGTGTCCCTAGTGTCTGTGTTCCCATGTCTCCCAGTGCTCACATGTCTCCTAGTGTCTGTGTCCCCATGTATCCCAGTGTCCCCTAGTAACATGGGGACACTGGTAGACACGGGGACACAGACACTAGGAGACACTAGTCAACATGGGGAGACATGGGGCACTGAGACACTGTGATATATAGGGACACTGTGATACATAGTCTCAGTGTCCCCAAGTGTCTCAGTGTCTCACAGTATCCACTAGTGAAATGGGGACACTGGGAGACATGGGGACACAGACACTAGGGGACACTGGGTGACATGGGGACACTGGGTGACATGGGAGCACTGGTGGCAATTCATCTATACAGCAGAATCAAACTGTAAGTAGTTATTTGGTGATTTCACAGAATTTTCTCTTATGTCACTCCTTCTGATTTACATCATGTGATGTCACGCATACATAATTAGTTATGTATTAGCTTCTTTTCCAAGAAAGGTGGCAACCCTAAATACTCTTCTCATACTCTTGCTTAAGTATGGAAATTTAAGAGGGATATAGGAAAGCAAAACTTGTGTGGACTAGCTGAAATGAAATTAGTTAAGGTAATGCTGACTTTGGTGTCTCTAACACTGTGGCATGTTCCCTTTCTTCTACACTCACTACATTCACATTTCTCTGTCTCATACTGTATACCAGGAGACAAGTGGACATGTGAGTGCTAGGGGACAGTCCTTAGAAAGCATGGAGCGAGTGCACCATTAGACGCATTTATGCCAAGCTCAGGATGCTGTTGGCCAGCATGCATGATTGGCAGGCAGTCTGACATGCATTCATGCCAGGCTAGCCTTCCAATTCTTTGGGCAGACATGCCTCCTTTTTGGGCATGTTCGTCTCTTTCAGGAGTTCTGGATGCATGATCCGAGTCAGTGGCCCACCCTTTTACATTGCCCATTGACTTCCTGCTTCACTGGACTCTGCTGTTAGGGGGTATGGATTTACTTGAAAGATGAAAGCATGAATTAGAGAGAGATTAGCATATTTTAAGAGAATCTGAGTTTTCTTATAGCTGCATCCTATGAGTTTCCCTTCAGCAACATCTCTAACAGATACATAACGATTGGGAGGTGTGACTATTTTATTGTTTTTGGTTGATAAGATTCTGTACTTAGGCCCCGTATAATTGTCAGCACCAGGCCCACTGGGCTCTTAATCTGGCACTGACTACAGCCTATATGCACATTCTCACTGCATGCCCTACACACACTATGCGGCGGCAGAGGCTTTGAGCTGGAGCCCAAAGAAAAATCTAATAACCCCAATCCTTAGGACCTCTCTTAGCAAATCTTAAACTACAGGAAAAAGAACATGCTACATTGCTTGGTATTGAGAATCAGCAACCTGATGTAAAAAGGAAACAAAATAAATACTAATATCCTGGTGTAGCGATCTGGGTGCTATAGATCCCTACATCTGGGGATTCAGCTCCAAAATTCCAAACACCAGAAACACCTGGTTGCCGATATCAGCTGTGTATTCACTGTTACAGTAAACAGTAGAATTCAAACAATGCTGAGGAGCCTCATGGGTTGTGTGGAGTGTGTCCATAGCTTGCACAATGGGGACTTTTTAATCCCAAGGGCTGAATTTCCATATCTCTCTCTCTCTCACAGCACATGATTATATATTGCAGAATACCTAATTTGCCTCTAACAACATAAAACCTGCTCTTATGAGATTAGACCACTTACATAGACATGCATCCACTTCGGCCTCTTGGCAGTGCAACGCTTAAAGGAATATTGTACCTGTAGCAGACAGTGTCAGGGCTGTCCTAAAAGACTGTACTATTATTGCAATTCGTATATTATTTTTATTCCTATGGTTAAAATGTATGTGGGATTCGTATAATGGTTCAGTAGTTTTCATCCGTACTCCATACGAATGTAAACTACCGAACCCATAGACCACCTCAGAGAGAAGTGTGTACCTTATTAATCGTTTACACTTCTCTAACCGCAGGTTAATTGGTACTTTAGTGCAGTATCTGGGTGGCCGCTGTTCGGGATACGAACACGTGGCGCGGGCATCTTACGCACGAAAATCTCAGCGGTGTTTGGTCATCGAGTGTCTGGAACTCAAATCGGACACTCGATTACCCGAACACCGCTGAGACCTCCATAGCTCCGTAACTCACGAACGTGAAGGCTAATCAGTCTCCCGTTCGGTAGTTTCAAAGTACCGAACAAGGGGATTCATACGAATCCAAGATTAATCGTGGATGGCAATATTTAATGTGTATTTTACCTCCCGAACGAAGACCGACCGCAGGGCCAAAACCTATGGAACTCTTTTCGGATACCACCTTGTGTGCGGTCGATCAAATTATACCCTCCACCTAACTCCCGAACCCCTGGACCGATCTGGGTGATTTTTGGATATGTTAGTAACCCAGATCAGGGCTACCAGGGGGTACCTGTCAGGATCGGGACAGGGATCCAACATGCAGAGTACAAACAGTAGCCAGATACGTATACCGGACCTTAGAATGGCCGGACTAACGTAAGTAGTACAGTATAGAATGGTCAAAGACAAGCCGAGGTCGAGGGTAACAGAAGACAGGTAAGCGAGAGACAAGCCGAATCAAGGGTAACAGAGATAAGCAGAGTAAGGTAAACAAGCCGGGTCAAAACCAAAAGGGATAATAGAATACACAAGCACTGAGTGACTAGAACAAGCTAGAACCACGACAGGGCAATGAGCTAATGAAAGAAGCTCTGTTAAATACCCTGTTCAGAGCAGTAACCACGCCTCCGAGGCGTCCTGATTGGTCCTGCAGCAATTGAGTGACAGGTCGTTCCGGAGGAGTGTCCTGATGACAACTTCCTGCCTAGATGCTGTAAAAGGCAGTCACTCCCTCGCGGCCGGCCTTGCATGACCGGATAGACCGTGGAGAAGGGAGCCATCAGGCCGTCTGGATGGAGGAACAGCTAAGTCTCTACCTCTTTCAGAGGTAGAGACCACAGGTACCCTGACAGTACCCCGAGGATTATTGTAACTACTTGTTTTAGGGTAAATTCAGAACTGGGGGGAAACTACAGTATGTGTAATGGGATTAAGTGTCATACTGAGGGGAGGAGATGTGTGGGAGGTAACGGTTATACTATTGGTTACTGTACTAATTAATGTGAATCCCTCCCTTGCATGGGAGAATGCTTTATAAGGAGACTGTGTGGATTAAAAGTCAGTTCTGTTCCTGATGCTGTGTGTCGTACAGTTATTGGGAGTGCTGTTGGGATATTATTGGATTATTTTGTCTGCTGGAATCACTACTCTATGGATCTATAATACTTGTTCCTGAGCCTCACTGGGATCTATAGTGGAGGTAACCTGTGGAATATCAGGCCTCCGCTACAGTACCGTTAGGAATACTTATATGTTTTCCTAATGCTGCAGCCTAAATATTCATTCTTTGTTTTAAGACCCCCCAACTTTAATGTCAAACCAGTTATAAACGAGGTAAAGATTTTTACTTTCCTTTTCTCCAGAACCGAGTCTCCTGATGTCATCCTGGACACGTGCCTTCAGGATAATGGTCCAACCAATCCTCCTCATAGAGGCAACCGTAAGGGCATGCGCAGTGCTTGCCGCAATGTGCCAATAATACTCTATGGCAGACCATGACATCACATATACTAGGGTGCAGTAACAGTTGAGGCTTTCATACCCCGAGGGCTTGGAAGTGTGTCATGAAGCATACTAATTAGATAATGTAATTTGGGGCCATTAAAGAGACAACTGTAAGCACTATAACAACTTTATTTCATTTACACACATTAGTACACCAAAGAAATTTACCATCTTTAATTGACGAAAAAAAACTGTTTAGAAAAGAAGGTATACTAAATTGTTGTTCTAGTGAAAATACAGTGTATACAAATGTAGTTTTCAGTATTTTTATCTTTAACCCAAATATAAGGTAACGCACACTGATGGAACAGTGTAGGAGACACTGACTTACTGCCTTAGGATATGCCTGGGTACACCTGGTATATCTTTGAGCGTTGCCTTTTACACTGCTTACAGAAAACATGGGCAATCCTACTGGGAGTCCTGACACTCAATTCAAATCATTTGCTTGGAATGATGCGTTGTCGGTAATATGCCACATTCCGTATCTGATATTCAGCAGTGCTGCTGCCAACAGACATATAATACAAGGATTGTGAGATCGCTATGTTCTCCTTAATGGCTTTGTGGATTACAGCAGAATAAATGCCACATTGTCTAGGTGTTTCTTTCTGAAGTTATCAAAGATTGCCAAAAACGATTCAACACACTGTAATTTTAGCGCTTTTATATTTTCACTCTACGGGGTTAATCTCTTTATCTGAAGCTTTCCGTATCATCGATATTTACAGGTATTTAGTTTTGCTTTAATGCCGATACTATCGTTCAAAGAAACAACAAAAGAATTAGAAGCTGATAATTTGCTCTAATTATCTGCAAAATGTTCCTCGGATTAACATTAGCAGCAAATCATTGAGCTTTGTTTAGGCCATATTCATATCTCGTTTATTTGTTACTTTGCATTGTGTCTGCTTCTCACTAAAAGTGGGAACACGGGAATAATATAATGAAAGCACTAAGCAATTGTATCCAATATTAAGTGTCCCATATGGAGGGAGCATTTAGCTGCTGGTAAAAGGAGATGACTTTGCTGGTAGTGTTTGCATGCATTTCGTAATGCCGGCCAATTAGCGGTGCTGGTTTCATCCCTTGTTCTTTATTTCCATATTACTTTACAGTTGCAGATGGAGCTGTTTGTTTTGCTTCAGACGATTTAGCGGGTACAAACCGATGACTTCCCAACTAACAAAAGCGATTCTTAGTCTTCTTCTCCAAACTATTGATCTTTGTTCTCGAAACTTCATCTGGAAGATGTTATTTCAATTATCCTAATTCATAGATTTTTCTGATGAGAAGGGTAAACACAACTGAAAGAGTGACATTTGCCTTATTTCTACTGATGGGGGCTATAAAGCCTTGCTCTCAAGTACTGTTGGCAACACAATCGTGGTATATTGCCAGAACATGTGGAACGAATAATCCAATTTCCTTTGGATTTTGTTTATCCAAGTTGATTTACAGGCAACCTCAATATTTAAATATTTATTTCCTTGTGTACATCTTTAGAATATAAAGCTGCATTCACTCTATTACTTTTTTTTTTTTTAACTTCCCTAATATTAACCTTTTGCTTTAATTTACACTCTCAGGCCAGCTTCAAGACGGGTGATGACCTCTGCACGTCTGAGCCTATGGCCTTTGGTCAAAGGGGACAAGGATCAGCTGAAAGCAGTAGAGATCGCTGATGTGTGTGTTGAAAGGCACTGGCATTACTGCTGCAAGGACGTGGGCATGGAAGAACAATAGATGTAATATCCGTGCACACAATGCTTTTATAATAACAGCCACATCATGCAGACATATGCATCAACATTACTTGCTGTAAAATGTCCCATACTCTGGAGATCAAAATCTAGCAAGAAATCTATTAAAAATAAAACACGAGGCTGTGACAAGTTTTGTGAAGAAAGGGTAATTCTTCATGGCTCGAAAGTGCATTATTATTATTGTTATTTGGTGTGTTTACAAAAATTGTGAAATGTTTTAAAACAAATACTGCAAACATGTTAAATTAGAGCTTAAAGAGACACTTCGGAGCCTCTAAAGTACTTTATATGTGAAGACTGTGTCCTCTTTTTTTATTTTACAAAAAGTTCAGATTTCAAAATAAAGTGATACTTTCATAAATTAACCTTGTTACACCCCCCTGATATTTAGTAAAAAAAAAAAAAAATCAGTCCTGTTACTTCCTGGTTGTTTAGCTCAGTGGAGCTAAACTGAAAAGGCAGGCAATTGGTTATTGAGCTGCATTGGGAAGTCTGTGATTGGACAGCAACAGAAAGGGGAGGGCTAGAAAAGGCTTCAGACAAGAGAACTGCAGCTTTTGCAAGTTGTATGTAAATATACCCCCAAAGGAAAAAAATGCATAATTAAATGCATTCACGTTTCAGTTAAGCATATATCTACTAAACAGTATTTTTTTTCTGGGGGATTTCGACATTGGAACATCATTTCCACTTAAAAGTATAAATAATGAAAATAAAATCACAAGTTTATTAATTGGAGATTAATAACGAGATAAAACTTGTACTGGCACCTAAAATATAATTTTTTTTAAGGAGTATAATAAAAATAAAGGTGATATGTTTGACATAATATATTCCATTTTTATATTTAAAATAAAAATCAACTGCAAGTCCTATCAGTTTTTTAGATTTATACTTCAGGGTTTTGGGGGTATTTTGTTATGTTTATGTGTAGTGATGTCGCGAACACGAAATTTTCGGTTCGCGAACGGGAACTTCCACAAACGTTCGCGAACCGGCGAACCGGGCGAACCGCCATTGACTTCAATGGGCAGGCGAATTTTAAAACCCACAAGGACTCTTTCTGGCCACAAAAGTGATGGAAAAGTTGTTTCAAGGGGACTAACACCTGGACTGTGGCATGCCAGAGGGGGATCCATGGCAAAACTCCCATGGAAAATTACATAGTTGATGCAGAGTCTGGTTTTAATCCATAAAGGGCAGAAATCACCTAACATTCCTAAATTGTTTGGAATAATGTGCTTTAAAACATCAGGTATGATGTTGTATCGATCAGGTAGTGTAAGGGTTACGCCCGCTTCACAGTGACAGACCAAACTCCCCGTTTAACGCACCGCAAACAACCGCAAACAGTCCATTTACACAACCGCAAACTCCCCATTTGCACATGATTTAGTGCAAACTAGTCTAACTACTAATATAGTTGAAACATGCTACTTTTATTCATGCCAGACAACCATGCAGGCCAGACTAACAAACATGCCAGGGCCAATCATAGTTAACCACCTCAGATAGTAACATGGCTCCCTCTATATACATAGTAAACATGGCTCCCTCTGTATACAGAGTAACATGGCTCCCTCTATATACAGTGTAACATGGCTCCCCTCTATATACATAGTAACATGGCTCCCCTCTATATACAGTGTAAACATGGCTCCTCTCTATATACAGAGTAACATGGCTCCCCTCTATACAGGGGCGTACCTGGAGCATTTGGCACCGGGGCAGATCCTTTATTTGGCACCCCCCTCCCCAACTTTGAAATTTAAAAAGCAACTGCAATTTTTTTTAAATGTATGTGTATGCAGTGTGTGTATAGTGTGTGCATAGTGTATGCAGTGTGTGTATAGTGTGTATGCAGTGTGTGTAGTGCATGTAGTGTGTGTATAGTGTGTGCAGTGTGTAGTGTGTGTGTATAGTGTGTGCAGTGTGTGTATAGTGTGTATGCAGTGTGTATATAGTGTGTGCATAGGGTGTATGCAGTGTGTGTATAGTTAGTGCAGTGTGTACAGTGTGTGTGTATAGTGTGTATGCAGTGTGTGTATAGTGTGTATGCAGTGTGTGCATAGTGTGTGCAGTGTGTATATTGTGTGTATGCAGTGTGTGTATAGTGTGTATGCAGTCTGTGTATAGTGTGTATGCAGTGTGTGTATAGTGTGTGCAGTGTGTATGCAGTGCATGTAGAGTGTGTATAGTGTATGTAGTGTGTGTGTATAGTGTGTACAGTGTGTGTGTATAGTGTGTACAGTGTGTGTGTATAGTGTGTGCAGTGTGTGTCTAGTGTGTATGCAGTGTGTGTCTAGTGTGTATGCAGTGTGTGTATAGTGTGTATGCAGTGTGTGTATAGGGTGTATGCAGTGTGTGTATAGTGTGTGCAGTGTGTATGCAGTGTGCATAGTGTATGCAGTGTGTGCAGTGTGTGTATAGTGTTCAGTGTGTGCATAGTGTATGCAGTGTGTTTAGTGTGTGTGTAGTGCATGTAGTGTGTGCAGTGTGTGTGTAGTGTGTGCATAGTGTATGCAGTGTGTGTATAGTGTGTACAGTGTGTGTGTATATTGTGTGCAGTGTGTATAGTGTGTATATAGTGTGTATGCAGTGTGTGTATAGTGTGTATGCAGTGTGTAGTGTGTGTGTGTAGTGTATGCAGTGTGTGCATAGTGTGTACAGAGGGTGTATGCAGTGTGTGTATAGTGTGTATGCAGTGTGTGCATAGTGTGTACAGTGTGTGTACAGTGTGTACAGTGTGTGTGTATATTGTGTGTATAGTATGTGTAGTATGTATAGTGTGTGCAGTGTGTGTATAGTGTGTGTGCAGTGTGTGTATAGTGTGCATGCAGTGTGTGTATAGTGTGTATATAGTGTGTATGCAGTGTGTATATAGTGTGTATGCAGTGTGTGTATAGTGTGTATGCAGTGTGTGTATAGTTAGTGCAGTGTGTGTATAGTGTATGCAGTGTGTTCAGTGTGCATGCAGTGTGTATAGTGTCTATGCAGTGTGTGTATAGGGTGTATGCAGTGTGTGTATAGTGTATGCAGTGTGTTCAGTGTGTATAGTGTGTGTAGAGTGTGTATAGTGTGTGTAGAGCGGCGGGTGGGGGCCCTAAATGAAAATCCCCCCCTCCCCCATCAAAGGTGACTAGGGGTCCCCAAGGCCCACACACCCAAATAAAAAAAGCCCCTACCTACCCCCCTCACCCTAAAAAATAGTGAGGGGGGAATAAAAAAAAAAATACTTTCTGATTGTGGCGAAGCCAACTTCGCCACTGTGAACTGGAGTAGCCTGGTTGCTCGCCTGCTGCCTTTAGATTATGGACCGGCAGCTAAAGGGTTAATTTTGCTGTGCAGAAGGATTTATTTCTCCCTTTCTGCACAGCAGTTCGGTAGATTCCATCTACCGAACAAACAGCCGTTTACCAACCTCCCCAGAGCCGTGGGAAGCCGGCCGGCGCCGTTAATTGGCCACCCAGAAGCTGGAGTGTGCTGTCAATTTACCTCCCTGAAGCTGCGGTTAACCGCAGCTTAATTGCTTGTTACTGGGTGGCCGCTTTTACACTTAGCGGCCGCTAGGTGGCGGTGTTCTGGAGCTCCCCGGGCAGCCAGCGCTTTTCTGCCCGGCTTTCATGCACCAAAATCGGACACTTTTACGTGCAGGCACCTCTGAACCTCCAGCCCCCCTGGTTCTAATTCGTATGGATTTGGTGAATGCATGGAAATTCGGTAGTTTGTTTTATGGGAATGTTTTAACCCAGATAGCACAGCCATGGAGCCTTTTCGTGTAATTAAAGACTTTGGCTCCATGGCAATTAAACTGTATTCAGGTGGTCTGATTGCCATTCACCTAATAATGTGCACTCAGACCTGAGCTATCTGGGGATATGTTACATGTCTGTGTTTTATGTATAAAATGTGTCTTTATGTATTTTAAAGTGATAGTCTGTTTTGTGTCCCCACGTGTGTAATGGAGTTTTGCCTTTGTCCTGGGAGATAATTGAATTACTTCTCCAATTATCTCCAGGACAGAGAGGAGGAAGCCAGGATGCATTGTGGGAAAGTATTGTGGCTGTGTGTACTAAAGTGATACATGTCTGTCTGTGGTTTCAGTCTCCCATTTGGTCCCTTAGGGGAGTGTCCACCAAGTGGGAGACCTGCATAAATACTGGGCAGGTAGCCCTCAGTAAAACAGATTCTGCTTGACCCTCAAACCGATGTGTTGTCTCGTTTTTTGGGGAATTGGATTGTATGCTGACTGCCAGGATTGTAAGCGGATTGTATGCTTTTTCTGTTCGGCTGATTCCAGGGTCCGTGTGTTTCCAGTTCGGGAGTTTCCAGAATTCGTACAGTTTGCAGTTCGGGAGATTGGTGCTTGCAGTAGCGGCTGGTCTAGGGAAAAGGGGATTATCGCCTAAACGATTTTTATCCCCTTTCGAGCAAAACGGTCCGTTACACTGATTAACTAATCCCTTTATTCTGTGCCTGCGGTGGTTCAATTTCTTCTTATGGCAGGGTAGTATTTTCCATGTGCTATTGAAGAACTATCTTAGGCAGTTGCGACCCAATTTCACATTTTACTTTTAGGGTGTATTTATGCGGCGAAGATGACACTGCTGCCAAAAATCTTGTATCTGTTCCGCTCCATACCAAGGCAAGCTGGTACACTGTGATTTGGAGGATACATACTCCTTTATATGGGGGTGGGAAAAGCAGACATTTTTCCAAGCCCCAGCTGCACCATCTAATGGGTTGCCTCACTTAATCACATACTTCAAGGAAGCTCAATTTACAATGCTCTCCAGGATAAACTTACTGACTAATAGGGATGGAAGACAAGGCCCCTGTGCAATATACTGTGGTACCTAAATTCCACTCTAAGACAGTCCTGTCACAACACTCTTTACCCTTATGGAGGAGATATATACACCCTCTTCTACAACCCTGCGTTTACTGAAGGTCTGTTTCACACAGAAGGAGATTATGTTGGTTCACCGTCTGATGTCTCATGATTCAGTTGTTGCAAGGGCACTCATGGTGGAGTTTTAGCTCCCACGGACTGAATTTTATCAGACAGCTCTCCTTCACTTTGGGTGATCCTTTTTATAAGCACACCCAGAAGGTAAGCCTACATTTTACAAATTCACTTGATGGGCATAGAGTAGTTTTTTTTGCCAATCTGCATCTCCACAACATACCCTACCCAACCACCTTCTCTCTATCAATGGAAGTGTTCAGAGTGGTGACTGAAGAATGAGTGGAACATAATTTTCACAGATACTTTGCACATTACCCAATCTACAATTTAAAAAAAACTTGTTATAAGTTTTTAAAAAAAACTTGTTATAAGTTATAAGCACAATGGTACGTCCACCTCTCTTATCAAAGAACCAATTAGGTATGACTTCCACCTGTTTCAGGGAGAGTACGTATCTACATAGATGGTGAGCCTGTATCAAAGTGCAACCTCTATGGACTTTCTTATAGGGCAACCTCCCCTGCTGCCTGCAGGTAACACTTCCTTTAGATCCTCATCTACTTATAGTTCCTGTAACATTTTGTAATGGTTACATTTTTCCTCTTTCATAAAATTGTAAAGTGCTGCAGAATAAATTAGCATTATATAAATACCAATAATAATAATTATAATAACAATCCCTTAGTGGCCCTTCTTAACCCTTTAAGACCGGAGGGCGTACTATTACGCCCTATTTTAAGCGGCTCTAAACGCAGCCGGGCGTAATAGTACGCCCTCCGTTTTTTTGTAACTTACCTGGTCGTCGTCCTTGTGAGGACCTCACAATCACATGGCCGGGTTAGCTGGCTGAGGCATTGCCAGCAGGGGGACTAACTGTAATGACAGTTAGTCCCCCTGCTGGCTGGAAATCTAAATAAAAGTTAATAAGTGTAAAAAAAAAAAAATATATATATATATATTACACATATACATACACTGTCTAGGTGTATTTTACTATTAATATATATATAATTATATATATATATATATTAATATCAAATTACACATAGACTAATACTGATTAAATATATATATAATTATTGTTATATATATATTTATATATAATATAAAAAAATTAAATATGTAAATACGTTAAAAAATAAAATTAAAAAAAATAATTAAAAAATATATAGATGTGTGTTATTTCGGTCTAACTGTATTGTGATATTAATATATATATATATATATTTATATCAAAATACACATAGAACGAAATAATATATATATATCTATATACATAAATATATACGTATATATCACTATATATATACCTATATATAAATAAAAATATTTAAAAAAAAATTATATATATATACACACATACATATATATATATTAATTCTACACATATATTTATGTAATATTTTTACATAATTAGGTATCTTAATTCATTACAATTAGCGGGACCTGCCTGACAACCCATGCCCTATATTTAACCCTATAACTTTCCAAGACACCATAAAACCTGTACATGGTGGGTACTGTTCTACTCGGGAGACTTCGCTGAACACAAATATTAGTGTTTTAAAACAGTAAAATGTATTACAACGATGATATTGCCAGTAAAAGTGAAGTTTTTTGCATTTTTGATGCACAAACAGCACTTACACAGAAGATATTATTGCTGCGATACTTTTTACTGTTTTGAAACACAAATATTTGTGTTCAGCGAAGTTTCCCGAGTACAACAGTACCCCTCATGTACAGGTTTTATGGTGTTTTCAAAAGTTACAGCGTCAAATATAAGGCTTGTGTTTCATTTTTTTCACATTAAAATTCGCCAGATTGGTTACGTTGCCTTTGAGACCCTATGGTAGCCCAAGAATGAAAATTACCCCTATGATGGCATATCATATGCAATAGTAGACAACCCAAGGTATTGCAAACGGGGTATGTCCAGTCTTTTTTAGTAGCCACTTAGTCACAAACACTGGGCAAAATTTGCGTTTTTTGCATTTTTCACACACAAACAAATACTAACGCTAATTTTGGCCAGTGTTTGTGACCAAATGGCTACTAAAAGACTGGACATACCCCATTTGCAATACCTTGGGTTGTCTACTATTGCATATGGTATGCCATTATGGGTGTAAATTTTATTCCTGGGCTACTATACAGTCCCAAAGGCAACGTAACCAATCTGGCGTATTTCAATTTCAAATGTAACGTGCTATATTTGACCCTGTAACTTCCCAAAACACCATAAAACCTGTACATAGGGGGTACTGTTTTACACGTGAGACTTTGCTGAATACAAATATGTGTATTTTTTTGCAGTAAAAGCAAACAGTATTATGACATTGAAAGTTAAAATGTCATGTAGAACAAAAAAAATAACAAAATGTCTTATTTTCTCCCATTTTTTTTCATATTAAATTATGTTTCATAGCTAAATATTTGATATTAAATGAAAACCCTGTTTCCCCTGAATAAAATTATATATAATAAGGGGGGGTGCATTTAATATGAAAGAGGTGAATTACGGTTGGACAGACATATAGTGCAAATGCCAGGTTTTGTTTACGTTTTGTTCACAACGTGTACATTTGGCTCAGTCCTTAACCCCTTAACGCCGTTACGGCGTTCCATGCCGTCGCGCTTTAAATGGGCTTTAAAGCCGTTGCGGTGGCATGGAACGCCGTAACGGTTTAAGCCCCCAGGAGCCAGCAACTACTCACCTCCGCCGCGATCCTCTTCTGGGGGTCTGCCTGAGAGCCCAGGCAGCCCCCCTCCGGCAAATGAGGCCCCCGGGGGCCATGTGATCGCTCTCAAAGAGCGATCACATGGCCCCCTATAGCTGGCTATGGATCTGCCAGCAGGGGGACTGTTTGAAATATCAGACAGTCCCCCTGCTGGTAGGAGGTGTAAAAAAAATAAAATAAACATGTTTAAAAATAAATTAAATATATTTTAATATATATATAATATGTATATATATTATATATATATAATATATATACATATTATATATATGTAACGTCATGCAAAGTGTATTTTAATATTAATATAAGTATATAAATTAATATTAAAATACACTTAGAATGACGTTATATATAATATGTATATATATTATATATATATAATAGATGTACATATATATATTATATATAAATACGTATAATTAAAATAATAAATAAATAAAATAATAAAATAAATAAATAAAATATTGAAACAAAATTTAATATAAATTATATATGCATATGTAATTTCATTCTAACTGTATTTTGTTATTAATATATATATATCGGTAACAAAATACACTTAGAATGACATTCTATATATATCTATCTATGTATAAAATACAAATAACCGCAAATATATATATAGATAAATACATATAATTACATAAAAGATTACATTAGTATACACGTAGAATTTAAATACCTATAAATGCATATATATTAAAATTCTACGTGTATATTTAAATAATCTTTTAACGTAATTATGTGATTTGATTAATTAAAATTTGATTGACATGCCTGACAACACAGGGAGAAAGTGCAGAGAATTTAATTCGCAAGCACTATATTTGACCCTGTAACTCTCCAAGACACCATAAAACCTGTACATAGGGGGTACTGTTTTACTCGGGAGACTTCACTGAACTCAAATATTAGTGTTTCAAACTGGTAAATTTTATTACAACAATGATATTTTAAGTAAAAGTGACGTTTTTTGCATTTTTTACAAGCGAACGGCACTTTTATGGTCTATATTATTGTTGTAATATGTTTTACGGTTTTAAAACACTAATATTTGTGTTTAGTGAAGTCTCCCGAGAATAACAGTACCCCCCATGTACAGGTTTTATGGTGTTTTGGAAAGTTAGAGAGTCACATATAAGGCTTGCATTTCCTTTTTTTCACATTGAAATTTGCCAGATTGGTTATGTTGCCTTTGAGAGCGTATGGTAGCCCAGGAATGAGAATTACCCCCATGATGGCATACCATTTGCAAAAGTAGACAACCCGAGGTATTGCAAGTGGGGTATGTCCAGTCTTTCTTAGTAGCCACTTAGTCACAAACACTGGCCAAATATTAGTTTTTTGCTTTTTTCACACAAAAACAAATATGAACGCTAATTTTGGCCAGTGTTTGTGACTAAGTGGCTACTAAAAAAGACTAAACATACCCCACTTTCAATACCTTGGCTTGTCTAATTTTTCAAATGGTATGCCATTATGGGGGTAATTCTCTTTCCTGGGCTACCACACCGTCTCAAAGGTAACATTACTAATCTGGAAAATTTCAATTTGAAAATGGAACGTTCTATATTTGACCCTGTAACTTTCCAAAACACCATAAAACCTGTTAATGGGGGGTACTGTTGTACTCGTGAGACATCGCTGATTACAAATATGTGCATTTTTTTGCAGTAAAACCTAACAGTATTATGACATTCACAGCTAAAATGGCAGACGGAAATACAAATTTTAAAAAAAATCTTATTTTCTCACCTTTTTTTTATTTTATTCATAATAAATTATGTTCCATATATGAATAGTTAATGATAGATTAAAGCCCTGTTTCTCCTGAACAAAATGATATATAATAAGTGTGGGTGCATATAATTTGAAAGAGGGGAACTACGGTTGAACAGACATATAGCGCAAATTCCAGTTTTTGTTTACGTTTTGTTTTGATCAGAACGTGCACTATTGACTCCGTCCTGAAGGGGTTAAGGGGTTAACAAGGATTATCAAGACTTCTCTGTACCCGAGCACCTCATGAACTTCTATTTATTCAAAGTGCTGCAATTGGTATCTAGGTTTATATATTTACAAAAAAAAATCATAACTCTGCTCTAGTTACATATTCAATCATTTTGATTAATTAGGCTAAAACCAGGTGCATGTATGCCACTATTTGTTTTTAGTTTTTATCGCACAGCAGTTGAATACTATCCTTCACCTAAGAAAAAATGCATATGTGTCCTGTTCTGTTAGTGTACAAAACCCATTTTACCAATTTTATCCATAGTGGATCATGGTACAATATTAAGAAATAAAACCAGTTAATTTCTGGTATTAAATATTTCAGCATTCTTTAACCTGTTAACGCAGTTAGGGCGTTCTATGCCGTCCCCATTATAATGGGCTTTAAAGCCGTCACAGAGGCATATGACACCTTAATGGGTTTGAGGCCCATTGACCGAGGTGTACTCACCTCTGCCAAAATCCTGGGGGACTGCCTGACAGCTCAGGCAGTCACCCCTTGGCAATTTAGGCCCCCGGGGGCCATGTGATAGGTCTAGGCATAGCTGCCAATACAGCTGCCTGTGACAGGCAGTCCCCCTGCTGGTGAAATAAGATTAAAAAATTTTTGAATAAAGCAATCGGTGTAAAAAATAAATATAACCCATATATATTAATATCAAAACACACTTTTTGATATTGATAGTTACATATATACATACAGTAATTGTATATTATATATATTTTAATAAAATTAAAATACATTAAATAAATGTAAAAATTATATAAATGCTCAATTTCATTCTATAATGGAGTTACATAAATACATACAGTAACTGTATATTATATATATTTTTATAAAATTTAAATACATTAAATAAATTAAAAAATTATATAAATGCTCAATTTCATTCTAAAAGTATTTTGATATTTTATATAGATATATATTTACATCAATATACACATAGGATTTAAATACATACAAATATGTATATATATTTAAATTATGTGTGTATATTTATGTAATATTTTAACATTATTAAGTCATTTTATTAACCACTTAAGGACTGAGCCAAA
Source organism: Pelobates fuscus (assembly GCF_036172605.1). Classification (NCBI taxonomy): domain Eukaryota; kingdom Metazoa; phylum Chordata; class Amphibia; order Anura; family Pelobatidae; genus Pelobates; species Pelobates fuscus. The sequence continues at coordinate 38,061,418 of NC_086321.1, read as the reverse complement.
TGTACATATTTTGATCAAAATAAAATTTAAACAAAACTTGGAATTTGACTATATGTCCAAGTGTAATTCACCTCTTTCATATTAAGTGCACCCACACTACTTATATATCATTTTATTCAGGAGAAATAGGGCTTTCATTTAACATCAAATATTTAGCTATGAAACATAATTTAATATGAATAAAATATAAAAAAAAAGTTGAGAAATTAAAAGATTTTTCTTTTAGTTCTGCATGACATTTTAACTGAATGTCATAATACATTTGCTTTTACTGCAATAAAATACACATTTGTATTCAGCGATGTCTCATGTGTAAAACAGTAACACTTATGTACAGGTTTTATGGTGTTTTGGGAAGTTACAGGGTCAAATATAGCAGGTTACATTTTTCAGTTTTTTTCACATTGAAATTTGCCAGATTGGATTAAGTTGCCTTTGGGACCGTATGGTAGCACAGGAATGTGAATTACCCCCATTTTCAATACTAGACAACCCAAGATATTGCAAATGGGGAATTTCCAGTCTTTTTTAGTAGCCACTTAGTCACAAACACTGGCCAAAGTTAGTGTTAATATTAATATTGTGTGAAAAATGCAAAAAAAATAAATAACGCCAATTTTGGCCAGTGTTTCTGACTAAATGGTTACTAAAAAGGACTGGACATACCCCATTTGCAATACCTTGGGTTGTCTACTTTTGCAAATGGTTTGCCATCATGGGGGTTAATTCTCATTCCTGAGCTACCATACAAGGCAACGTAACCAATCTGGCAAATTTAAATGTGAAAGAAACTGAAACACAAGCCTTATATTTGACTCTAACTTTTGAAAACACCATAAAACATGTACATGATAGGTACTGTTATGCTCAGGAGACTTTGCTGAACACATATTAAGGTTTGAAAACTGTAAAACGTATCACAAGAATTATATAGTCCGTGTAAGTGCTGTTTGTGCGTGAAAAATGCAAAAAACTTCACTTTCACTGATCCCATCGTTTTACTGTTTTGAAACACTAATATTTGTTATCAGCGAAGTCTCCCGAGTAAATAGTACCCCCATGTACAGGTTTTATGGTGTCTTGGAAAGTTACAGGGTTAACTATAGTTCTAGCAAATTAAATTCTCTGGACTTTCTGCCTGGGTTGTCAGGCAGGTCCAGCAAATTGTAAACTGATAAAATGACTTATGTAAAAATATTACATAAATATATATGTAGAAACAAATGAAAATATATTGTTATAATTGTATTTTGATATCTATTTAATAAAATACAGCTAGAACGAAATTACACAAAAATTTTGTAATTCTTTTAACGTATTTATATATAATTATATATTTAATTCATATCATTCTACATGTATTTTGATATTAAAATATACTTAGTGTAAGTAGATATTATTTTACATGGTTTTAAAACGTTATCTTACTTGATTACAGGCAGCAGGGGGACTACCTGTCATTCCAGGCACTCCTATTCAGTCCATGTAATCTTGAGGTTTGGGCTGGATCAGCAGCAGGGGGACTCCCTGGGATGTCAGGTAACTTCCTCCATAGAGATTGTTGTGGGATCACAGTTGAGCAGGTAAGTCCCCTGGACAGCGTGGACGTACTATGCTGCCCGCCGGCATTTAGAGCCAGGTCCTCAAGGACAGCATAGCATGCCCGCCGCCCTTAAGGGGTTAAAGGGACACTACTATAGTCACCTGAACAACTTTAGCTTAATGAAGCAGTTTTGGTGTATAGAACATGCCCCTTCAGCCTCACTGCTCAATCCTCTGCCATTTAGGAGTTAAATCCCTTTGTTTATGAACCCTAGTCACACCTCCCTGCATGTGACTTGCACAGCCTTCCATAAACACTTCCTGTAAAGAGAGCCCTATTTAAGCTTTTATTGCAAGTTCTGTTTAATTAAGATTCTTATCCCCTGCTATGTTAATAGCTTGCTAGACCCTGCAAGAGCCTCCTGTATGTGATTAAAGTTCAATTTAGAGATTGAGGTACAATTATTTAAGGTAAATTATATATGTTTGAAAGTGAAACCAGTTTTTTTTTCATGCAGGCTCTGTCAATCAGGGGAGGTGTGGCTAGGGCTGCATAAACAGAAACAAAGTGATTTAACTCCTAAATGGCAGAGAATTGAGCAATGAAATTGCAGGGGAATGATCTATACACTAAAACTGCTTTATTAACTAAAGTAATTTAGGTGACTATAGTGTTCCTTTAAGTATAATTTGAGGGACCAGCCTGCCAACCCAGGCAGCAAGTCCAGAGAATTTAATTTGCAAGTTCTATGTTTATCCCTGTAACTTTCCAAAATACCATGAAACCTGTACATGAGGGGTATTGTCGTACTCTTGAGACATTACTCAACACAAATATTAATGTGTTTTAGAGCAGTAAAATGTATAATACGGATATAAATCGGTGAAAGCAGTTTTTGACTAAGTGTCTACTAAAAAAAAAAAAAAAAACTACTAGACATATCCCATTTTGAATACCATGGGTTTTCTATTTTTACAAATGGTATGCGCAGATGGGGTTCATTTTCATTCCTGGGCTACCATACGGTCTCAAAGGCAACATAGGCCCAGCAAACCAATCTGGCAAATTTCAATGCAAAAGCTCTATATTTGACGCCTGAAAGTTTCCAAAAACTTGTACATGGGGGTACTGTGGTACTCATGAGACATTGCCGAATACAAACATGTATTTTATTGCAGTAAAAACAGCATCAGGACATTCACAATTAAAATGTCACTCAGAACTTGAAAAATAACATTTTCTTAATTTCACATACAATTATGTTTTATATATAAATATGTTATATGAAATTAAATCCCTGTTTCTCCTGAACAAAAATATACAATAAGTGTGGGTGCACTTAATAAGAAGGGGGAATTATGGTTGAACATTGCACAAATTGCAGGTTTTGTTTTGATCACAACTTGTATAATTGGCTCTATCCTTAAGGGGTTAAAGGAACACTATATAAATCAGGAACACAAACGTATTCCTGACCCTATAGTGTTAAAAACCACCATCTAGACCCCTCTCCTTGCTTCCCTAAATATAGTAAAATCCTACTTGTATTTAAGTCTGCAACTCCTGGCTCTGCCTCTGAAACTGCCTACTGACAACAGAAGTAGTGGTCCGAGCCAATCACATTGCTTCACCACAGCATTGGCAGGGACTGACAAGGAGGCAGTTCAGGGGCAGAGCCAGCATGATTCAAAACACAGCCCTGGCCAATCAGCATCTCCTCACAGAGATGAATTTAATCAATGAATCTCTAGGAGGAAAGTTCAGTATCTGCATGCAAAGGGTGGAGACACTAAATGGCAATGCTGCTCACTACAGCACTGCCCCAGAAAGCACTTCTAGCAGCCATCTAAGGAGAGGCCAGTGGAGTGATCACTGGGTGGAATGTAAACACTGCAAAAAAAACCAACAAGCAAAAACAAAGCCTGTTTACAGCAAAAAGCCTGAAGGTAATGATTCTACTCACCAGAACAAATACAATGGGCTGTAGTTCTGGTGACTATATTGTCCCTTTAACTAATATAACTATTAGTATATGAATGTGTGCAGTTGCAACCCTGCAGTCATGGACAGAATTTTAGGTTCACATACTTGTTAATAAGTGACACGATACATTATGTTGTGAAATAATTTTTATTAAACATCTTGACGGGATAACATGTCTAGGATCTGGGTCTCTCCTTCTTGCCTTTGTACAAGGCCAAAAGTGACACGTTGGCTACTTTCACAACCTTGAATCGGACACCAGGAATATCACCAACGGCATGACCAGCACGACCAAATCCAGCAACAAGAACTTCATCGTTTTCCTGGGGGAAATATAAAAAAAAAAAAAGTAAGATATGAAGAAATGCCAGTGGAAGAAAGCGGTATAAGGAACAAGTATACAGAACTATAGAGTGTGCAATTCTGACAAACAAGTTTATTCACTGAACTCCAAATTGTAGTGAATCTAAAGGGTTATTCCAACCACCAATAACTCTTCTGTAATTTGAAGTGGCCATGGTGGTAGGAGTCCAAGTGTAGAGTTTTTGCTTGAAATATCTGCATTAGTTACAGATTGTGTGAATGGGCTCAGTGTCACAAAATGGTCCAATCATCCTGGCTGATGCCACGAAGGATCATGGAAAGCAATGGTGGGAGCTTCGCCCATTGCTGTAATCCAGGTAAAAATAGAAGACAGACATAATAGTGGTCAATAAGGCATTTTACATAAAAAATGGTCTCTCCAAAGGAGGGTTGGAGCAACCCTTTAAAGTCCAAATGGCAAAAAATAGCCTTGCAAGTTGGACAATGTTTTCAGAAAAAGCATTTGTGTTACTTTTGCCATTTGAATTTCAATAAGCTAGAATTCAGAATTTAGTGAATAAACTACTATGGAGCAACAGAGCTGCTTTAATAGTGATTTGAAGTTTCTGCAAACATAACATATTAAAGACTGCTAAATCATACCCATCACACTTGTATTGTACATAATTACACTACATGCCATTTTGTAATAAAAATATAGGCACACATACATTTGATAAATACACCTTAGTCAACACCATCCATACCAGAGTTCATTCACTAAATTAGACTTATGAAAACCCCAGATCTGCTATATGAAGCCTTTAACCCCTTAAGGACACATGACATGTGTGACATGTCATGATTCCCTTTTATTCCAGAAGTTTGGTCCTTAAGGGGTTAAAGGAAAATAAAAAAATCTTTACTCAAAGACTTCAGAACAGTGTGGGGGTGGGGAGAGGAACATAGTATTCCTAAAATGACTAGCACCAGCTCTTCAAATTTGGCACCAGAAAGAGGAATTCAGATTGCACATGCGGTAGTAGTGCTATCAAAACCAGTGGGATGCAAATGTTGCCAGGGTGCAGACTCAATGCCTGCCCAATCATAGGCACTTCTCCTATGCTCCCAGTACTTCCTATGTGCCTTAGACATAATGGAGCTGTATGAACCGCTATGTAATGTCACCAGCCTACGACTGCCTTGCAGTTCTTCATTAAGGGAACCATCCGTATTGTTCCACCAAGTCACAGCCCCTGCACTTCAACAGACCAAGATCAGAAGGTTCCCACCAGTGGGACGAGTAAGAGCTGGGATTGTGGGATCAAATGCCAATATTTAAGGTATGAAAGGGTGGGGCTTCCTTCAAAAGGTTTTCATATTTTATCAGAGGCTACTTGTGCACCTGAAGGAAGAACATCCCTTCTGTACTGACACAAATAAAAATATTCCCTTACAATAAATGAATAAACCTTATTCTTGCGTCAAATATTTTACAGAAACTATCACTACTAGTTTCAACTCAGGTATTGTAATACATGCTGGGGAAAGATTCGCTACAGAAAATGAAGTTACACCTGAAAGATGTTCTAATACATGTGCTGTAAATCCACACTAGGATTATTTATTACGACGTCTGTCTCCAAAGGGAAGATTTAACTGGGATTATCGGCAGAATTACAGTGTTCGCTTTCTAGCACCAAGAAAATCCCAGTTAGACAAAGATCCCACCTGCCAGAACAACATTTATATATTTTGCTTAATGATATGCAACTGAATAGATCAATTGTGATATAAGAGTTAAAAGAACATTACAGTGCACTGAACTCTGGTGCTCTCCCAGGGTAATTAAACGGTCAAAGAAAGAGGTGGAGGGTGGTTTGCCGCTTACCTCAATAAAATTCAAGCAACCATCATTGGGTACGAAGGCGGTGATCTTCTTGCCGTTTTTAATCAGCTGGACTCTGACACATTTCCTGATAGCAGAGTTAGGCTGCTTAGCCTCTACACCACTGAATAAGATACAATAAAAAAATATTAAAATTCACAAAAATGACCACCATCATGCACAATTAAAACAATTATGAACTGACAGGGAAGAGGGGAAAAAAAGAAAGAAAAAAAACGCAACATTTTCCTTCTCAATGGAAGCTTGAGAGTTGAATGTCAATCAAAGTTCGTATTTAGAGAGCTTTACAATGCCATTTCATTCATCTATAAAAGTACCAACATAATGCAACATTATCAACTCAGTGAAATTCCTAGAGTCCAGCTTGACTCGGAACATAATGCAGTTCTGTCTTTTGAGTTTTTCATAAAGATCTCTTTTTTTAGTCTGGTTTGGAATTCCTTTGAAAGTTTAACGCAATCAAAGAATACACAAAATAAAGTAGTGACTATAGCATCTTACAAAATTGCAAGACTTTGGCAGTGCGAAGAGATTCCACCTTCCATTCCAGAATATTGCAAAAATAAAAATAAATTATCTATGCCACTTTAGTAATGCAAGCACTATAATTTCAAACCAGCAGCCAACATTAAACAGCCAAATTGCAAGTTGTGCTATAAACCAAACCATTAAAAGTTACTGAAAACAGATCTTTAATTTTACTGGTGGAAAGGGTCACCAACAGGAATTATGACAGCTCTGCTTTGTCTATACTTTCATTTGAAATTTACATTATTTGGGATTTAGTTAATGCTAAGACTGCTGTGATATAAACAAAAAGGTGACTACCTAACTTATGAACACCCATGAACATTGAGCGAACACATATGAGACGAGACATACCGTTTGAGATTTCAACTGCCTCCATCTGATCAGCTATTGGTCGGAACACCAATAATTTACCATCGACATTAAATGGGCCATCTGTTGTAGAGGCTCTATACAGGTATAACCAGAACAAATTGAGCTACTTACACTTTTTCAAGCACAATTCCTTTGGCATGGGAAGCACCTCCAAAAGGGTTAGCCTTCAGAGCAGTTCCCAAATGTGCCTTTTTGTACTGCTTGTCATGCCACTTCTGCTCACGGCGGTGGTTGCGGAGCTTCCTAGCTGTACGAAGACCACGGCACTTGCCTATGGGAAAAAAAACGAAACATGGTAAATGATATAACGTGCACAAAATAGGATGTTAAAATCAATGTTTTAGAATAATGCATTGATCTATTTAGTATATAACTAACCCAGTTCCTTTGGACTTACATGGATAAACTAAAGATGATTTGGTGTCTATAGTACTCCTCTAAATCTGTTTTCCAATTGAGCTCACTTTGCAGTAGTGAATAGTTTAGAGTCTCAGACTACAGTAACCATCAAATTGTCATACACCAAATTTGCACAGGATTCACACTAGCCACCAGGAATTTGTGTTCTCTGCTGGCTAATTACACCCCAAAGACACAGCCACAAATGGAGTTACACCTCTTGCAACAGAAGAGTGAAACGGTATGAGCAGCAATTCACCGCTAAATCTTGATCTAGGCACCATAACCACTAAAGCTATGATAAACAATAAAAATATTTTTTTAAAAACCCAGCATTGTTTGTAAACGTAAAGGGCTACTCCAAGCAACATAACTTCATAGTTTTTAAAGTGGTCATGATGCCTGGAGTCTGTAAATGCCACATTTAGCAAAATAGAATCTGCTAGGAATTCAACACTAACTTCACGTTTTAGGCCAAAAGAAATAAATAGTATGAGCCAAAATAGGGAAGATAAAAAATTCTCAGTCAACTGTGCATAAAACCTGAAATTAAGTCTCAGTTGCCACTATTCTGTTCATAGCCCTGCTAATACATGCATCTTGGGATTCATCACCTACAATGCTACATTGTTATTTCTATAAGACAAATGTAGGCCAATCGCAATGCTACTTTTTTTTTTTAAATCTATATTAGTTAAAAAAAAAAAAAAAATAACCAAACTGCCCACAGTATTTGCCCGATCCTATATAATAGCCCAATACAGTAGAACACACACACACACACACAAAAAACAAGCTTACACTTCACCACATTCCTGCACAATCAAGACAATCACGTACAAAACCAGATAAAATTGTATAAAAAAATTATTCTGAGCACCAGCCATCTGATCCAAAAGGCAATAATACTCCATCTCTAAAAGGTAATATTCCCCCATGGCCTGTACTATCCAGCAGGGAGGACTCGGGTCTGATTTCCTACATGCTGTCTGCCCTGCATTGACAGAGCTGGTTCAGATCATTCAGTGTCCCCCTATCAGTGTGGAGACTACAGCCACCAGGCCATGTGTTTCCCGGATCAGGAGGCAGCCTGGGCCCATGATGGCCGCTCTGTGTACCCCTGGCCGCCTCGTGGTATCCCTCTCCTCCCCCCCCTGCCGGTCACAGTCTGAGCTCCAGCGGCCTCGGACTGTCCTGACACTCCCTGCCGTGTTTGCCAGCGCCCCCTCCCGCGTGTCTCATCGCCCTCCCCGCTGATCCGCCGGCAGAGAGACACTCACCCATCCTGCCTGTCCCAGGGCTGACTGCGGAAAGAGCGATTCCCAGAAAGCACCGAGAGACAGAGCTGGCCGCAGGACCCCAGCGGGGCTGCCCGGAGATGTGCCTGATCAGACACAGCACAGCGAGGACAGAGTTACCGGCTCATTTTACACATTACACTGTTACATTCACACTATCCGAGCTCTGTCTGGTGTGCGCACAGGGGAGACTCGATTTTAGTGCAGATTTCGTGGATTTAGTGTTTGGAGGTTACAGGCAAATAAGTGGACGGATCAAACCAGGGAAAGAAAAAACTACATTTCCCGTGATGCTGCGCGCCAGAAAGGTCCTTTACATTAACACCTCCCACGCAGGTGGCTTCTTCCTGCAGTCATAGAAGATAGCTCAGTGTCTCAATGCTAGTACACAGACAGCATGTATAGTAATAATAACTGTACAGGCATACCCCACTTTAAAGTACACAATGGGACCAGAGCATGTATGTAAAACGAAAATGTACTTAAAGTGAAGCAATACCCTTTTTTCACTTCCCAATGCATGCACAGCATTGCAATAGTAATTTACAGGCATAACTGATACTGCAACTGCAGGTTTCCTGTGATTTTATTTCCAGTGATTTATTTAATGATTTCCAGTGGGCTTTTATTCAGTTAAAACAAACAGTAAAAATAAAAAATCTCATTCCAGATTGTGCCATTCATCTTTAATGTCTTACCCATCTGACAACCTTAAACTGGGAGGAAAAGTAAAATAAACCTGCTCACTGGACCATTTTCTGTCAATACATTGTAATTTTGTATTTGTTAGCAGCTTAGTTTAGAAACACCTCTTCATCATCTTAAAGGACCACTATAGGCACCCAGACCACTTCAGCTCAATGAAGTGGTCTGGGTGCCAGGTCCATCTAGGATTAACCCTGCCTGCTGTAAACATAGCAGTTTCAGAGAAACTGCTATGGGTAAAAATGGGTTAATCCAGCCTCTAGCTGTCTCATTGATTTTCACAGTGAGAAGACGCCATGGTCCATAGGAAAGCATTGCGAATGCTTTCCCATGAGACTGGCTGAATGTGCGCGAGTCCCCAGCGCAGAGGGAGCCCGACGCTGGAAAAAAGGTAAGGGATTAACCTCTTCCTCCCCCCAGAGCCCATCGGGAGGGGGGCCGTGAGGGTGAGGGGGACCCAAGGACCCTATAGAGCCAGGAAAACGAGTATGTTTTCCTTGCAAAATAGTGGTCCTTTAGGCATTTATGGTTTGACTTTGAATTCTCAGAATTATGGCTAATGCAGCTAAGCTGCTAAGTCATAGTTATAGAAAATGGCAGGGTACCCTTTCACTGGATGGCGCCGATTGCAGAATATGGACAATGTAGGCATTATAAATTTTAGATGATTAACCTGTGCCATGTCAGAAAGTGTCCCAATGACACTGAACTGAGCTGCTCCAGGCGAGAATAGAACCTTCCATTTACTGTTCACTAGCAAACAGAAGAGGCACGGGAATGTCTTTACTCGTAAGGCACCTTTAAGTACCTTTAAGTACACTCGCGGGTATGTCTGTACTCACGAGTGTATGTAAAGTGAGTGTATGTAAAGCGGGGTATATAGTAATAACTGGATATAGAACACTGTATAGTAATAACTAGATACTAATTACTATGATGGACTGGATAATAATAACTAGATATATAGCACTGTATAGTAATAATTGTATATTAATAAATAGATATATAGCACTGTATGATAGACTGGATACTAATTACTTGATATATAGCACTGAGTGATGGACTGTATAGTAATAACTACATATATAGCACTGTATGATGGACTGTATAGTAATAACTGTATACTAATTACTAGATATATAGCACTGTATGCCGGACTGGATACTAATACCCAATCATTGATTATGGGGATGTAGTATATGCACCTGCACCGCAAATCCACCTTAATAAATTCAACACATTGTATAACTCGTTCTGCCGCTTTGTGCTACAATGTAATTACATGACCCACCATTGTGACATGCTAAAAAAAAACTAAACTGGCTCTCGCTGGAATCCAGACGCACCTTTCATCTTTCCAGAATTGTGTTTAAGAGCTTTTCTGGGAAGCTCCCCCCCTACCTGAGCAGAATGCTCTCCTCGGCCGTTACCACCTCCTATAACATCCGATCCAGTACCAGCACTTTAGTTAGTCTACCTCAATACAAAAAGAAAGTGGCCCGATCCTCATTTTTCTACAGAGCACCGCAATTGTGGAACGACCTCCCGCACAATTTAAAATCTTCCCTAAGCCTAAAGTCCTTTAAGAGATCCCTCTCTACATACCAAAAACAGAATGCACCTGTCATGGTTGATTATATATTTCCTACCTGTTCTATGTAAAATTTTGTATATATTGTGTATTAATATTGTTTTTGTATTTTATTGTACCCTAATGTATCAATGCAATGTTTTGTGGACCCAGGACATACTTGAAAACGAGAGAAATCTCAATGTATCCTTCCTGGTAAAATAGTTTATATATAAATAAATAATATATTGCACTATATGATGGACTGTATAGTAATACCTGTATACTAATTACTACATATAGAGCACTGTATGTTGGACTGTATAATGGATGTGGATATCTTGCATTGTGTTACACTGGAAATATACAAGACAATTTGTATAAAAAATATTAAAATTGAAAAAGTTTATTAGTTGAACATAAATTAAATTGCATCCTTGTTTATGGTGACTAAACCACAGAGCAAATATTATTATTATTATTATTATAATATTAGTATTGCATTTACTGCTCATTATTATTGTGTTTTTTTCTGCTGTAGCCTTAGCTGAGATTGTAATATTGCAGTTTACTTGCCATTGTTACTTATCTCAGCTAGTCTAAATATGCTCCATTCTATGAAGTTAATAGTATTTCTTGGCTTTTTTCTGTTTCACTTGTAATCACTGCCCCACTGTGCAATATTCTGGATTTATTTGTACTCTTCCACTTTTTTGGGGGCTCAATGTAATTGGGTTGACTATATAAATTTAAATGTATTAAAAACATGCAAACAAATTAAATATATACAAGGGAAGGAGCGGTGACGTGCGTATAAGCCACGTCTTGCGGTTGAAGAAAGCCGTTGGGCGGATCAACTGAAGCGTGGGAGGACAGTGACCACAGGCGGTTCGCGGCAAGTATTAGCCAGCGAAATACTACCTGCTGATCATGTGGGGCTCTATTTCCCTGATAATATTTGGTGCAACATGAGACAGATAAGCTTACGGAATGTCCGGATATTCCCCCAGGGACTTTGCCAAGTTAGATAGAGAAGTGCTGAATATGAATGTCTTGAAGCACAACTCAAAAAAATAAAACAAGAAATTCATACTATCTCTTTAAACTTTAAAGAAGAATTGCACAACTTGAGTAACAAATTCACTGCTCTAGAAGAAAAAGTTGATCACTCACTTTTACAAAGTGGCATACAGGATGATAAAATAAGAGTATTGGTACGAAGAATAGAACATCTAGAAGCAAAAGTAATAGATAATGAAGACAGAGCTTGCAGGAACAACATCAGGGTTAGGGGAATCCCTAGACGTGCAATTCGTTTCGGTCAGAATATGTATTCGGACGAATTTCAGGCAATTCGGACATTCGGGTACTTCCGAATGTCCGAATTGCCGAAGTACCGAATTGCCGAGGTCCCAAAGTTCCGAAATTACCGAATTTCTGAAGTGCCGAAGTTTCGAAGTGCTGAAGTGCCGAAGTTCCGAAGCACAGTATTGCCTAAGTACTAATATACCTAATATACTAATATATGAAAGAAGAAGAATGTTACATTGTATACAATTTTAAATAAAAAGTATACAAACATAGCCAGGTTTCACCTGTAAGCATTTGCAACACTTACAACAATCAAGTAACCTACATTCATATAAAATGTAAGTTACTTAGCCAGTCAGTGTAATGACAGGAATGAATAAGTAGATAACTCCCTAATTCCCACGGTATTAGGGAGCTATCTACTAAAAGGCTTAAAGACCTAGATTGGTCTTTCAGCCAAATTTACTAATACTAAGTAAAGATTACTTAGTATTAGTAAATTATGCCCCTACTCGCTATACCGCGAGTAGGGGCATGTCTATTAAACAGTGAGCAGTTAAAAAAAAAAACTTTTAAACTAAAGGGGGGACCAATTGCCACCCCCGCGCCCCTTTAGTGGGGTGGGGGCCAGGGGGAGGACATTAGGTCCCCCCCCTTATTAGTATTTAGGGCCCCCACCCGCCGCTCAGGGGTGGGGGCCAGGGGGAGGACATTAGTCCCCCCCTTATTAGTATTTAGGGCCCCCACCCGCCACTCAGGGGTGGGGGCCAGGGGGGAGGACATTAGGTCCCCCCCCCTTATTTGTATTTCGGGACCCCACCCGCCGCTCAGGGGTGGGGGCCAGGGGGGAGGACATTAGGTCCCCCCCTTATTAGTATTTAGGGCCCCCACAGGCCACTCAGGGGTGGGGGCCAGGGGGGAGGACATTAGGTCCCCCCCTTATTAGTATTTAGGGCCCCCACCCGCCGCTCAGGGGTGGGGGCCAGGGGGAGGACATTAGGTCCCCCCCCTTATTATTATTTAGGGCCCCCACCCACCGCTCAGGGGTGGGGGCCAGGGGGGAGGACATTAGGTCCCCCTTATTAGTATTTAGGGCCCCCACCCGCCGCTCAGGGGTGGGGGCCAGGGGGGAGGACATTAGGTCCCCCCCCTTATTTGTATTTCGGGACCCCACCCGCCGCTCAGGGGGGAGGACATTAGGTCCCCCCCTTATTAGTATTTAGGGCCCCCACCCGCCGCTCAGGGGTGGGGGCCAGGGGGAGGACATTAGGTCCCCCCTTATTAGTATTTAGGGCCCCCACCCGCCGCTCAGGGGTGGGGGCCAGGGGGGAGGACATTAGGTCCCCCCCCATCATTTTACTTAAGGGCCCCCACCCGCGGGGGGGGCTATTTTGTATTTATTTTTTTAAAACAGTGAGCAGCCACAGGCTTCTCACTGTTTACTAGACATGCCCCTACTCACGGTATAGCGAGTAGGGGCAACATTTACTAATACTAAGTCATTTTTACTTAGTATTAGTAAATTTGTCTGAAAGACCAATTTAGGTCTTTCAGCCTTTTGGTAGATAACTCCCTAATACCGTGGGAATTAGGAAGTTATCTACTAAGTGGCTGCAATAGAAGTCCCGAAGTGCCGAAGTCCCGAAATTCCGAAGTGTCGAAGTGCCAAAGTTGCCGAAGTTCCGAAGTGCCGAAGTTCTGAAGTGTCCGAATTTCCGAAGTGTCGAACTGCAGAAGTGCTGAAGTGCCGAAGTTGACGAAGTTCCGAAGTGTTGAAGTGCCGAATTGCCGAAGTGTCGAACTGCCGAATTGCTGAAGTGCCGAAGTTCCGAAGTTGACGAAGTTCCAAAGTGTTGAAGTCCCGAATTTCGGAATGCCGAACCGAACCGAAAATTTTCCCCATGCACATGCATAGGAATCCCTGAAAATTTATCACAAACAAATTTGGAGGAATTTTTCATATTCTTGGGTTTACACCCAGGTATTCATCCATATGGTATTGAGAGAGCGCACAGGATTATAAAGGCTAAGGGTCTACCGGACCATATCTCTAGAGAAGTAATAGTCTACCTTCACTCGTTTGCTTTCAAAGTCAAGATTACCACGGCATTAAAGTCCAAGTCTCTTAAGGACTCTCATTTTTTTTTTATATTAAAATCTTCAATGATCTATCAATATCTATTAGAACCGGATAAAAGGCATTTACAGCACATACTTTGAAATTGAGAAGCAACGTTATACGTTATACATGGATGTTTCCAGCTGGACTGAGAATAACTTACAGAGATAAAATGGAGTTGATCAAGGATGTGAAAAGCCTACAGCATTGGCTTCAGACCAATGACATTGCCCGATCGAGTGGAAGATCTTGGTGGTAGACACACCGGACTAAGTGGCAATTATGTGATTTACCGAAATTGGTTTTTATTTATCATGCAGCGGCTCACTGGATGGGCCTTCAAATAGGATATAATTGTGCTTTTTTTTTTTTTTTGCTACTGAACTTTAGTTAACTCACATGGAAACTTTAGCTATTTCTAACACACAAAGTTTACTACTTACCAACACTGGGGGTAATATAGGAACTTTTACGGCTCTCTCAGTCTGTTAAACAAGACACTTTAATCGTAAGCATATATGTTTTTTCTATCACACAATATATATCAAACTGCAATATAGTACAAGGTGTAAAGTTAAGCAGCTTGGTCTAACCAAGATTGATTATTATAACACTACGATAAACATGTAAAAGAATTGACACTAACTGTGATATATAGTCGGGTAACCGTTATTATTTTTCAGGGTTAAAAATTATAAGTATGTTATACATCCACTTATTATATTCACTCTCATTGAGAAATAATATCACTTTTATAGGCCCACATATAAGGGCAAACGTCAAGGGGACAGAGGTTCAGGAAGTAGGATCGAATGGAGAGTATTGTTTCTAAATCAATATTGTATATTATCTAATTCAAATGTCTAAATTACAGTAGCAATGATTGATGGTATATAGAGGTTCCTTGATAAACCTTTTATATATATATATATATATATATATATATATATATATATATAAACTGCAAATGTCCCGCACTCAATGTACCGGTCTTGTGCTTGCCTCGGTGCTGCCTCAGCCTTCAATATATACAGATGAAAAGAGTGCACTCTTTTCATCTGTATATATATATATATATATATATATATATATATATATATATATATTGAAATGATTTAACAGATCTAAGAGTATCAGGGATATACACTGAACAAAATTATAAACGCAACACTTTTGTTTTTGCCCCCATTTTTCATGAGCTGAACTCAAAGATCTAAGACTTTTTCTACGTACACAAAAGGCCTATTTCTCTCAAATATTGTTCACAAATCTGTCTAAATCTGTGTTAGTGAGCACTTCTTCTTTGCCGAGATAATCCATCCACCTCACAGGTGTGGCATATAAAGATGCTGATTAGACAGCATGATTATTGCAAAGGTGTGCCTTAGGCTGGCCACAATAAAAGGCCACTCTAAAATGTGCATTTTTATCACACAGCACAATGCCACAGATGTCGCATGTTTTGAGAGAGCATGCAATTGGCATGCTGACTGCAGGGATGTCCACCAGAGCTGTTGCCCATGAATTGAATGTTCATTTCTCTACCATAAGCTGTCTCCAAAGGCGTTTCAGAGAATTTGGCAGTACATCCAACCGGCCTCATAACCACAAACCCCGTGTAACCACAGCAGCCCAGGACCCCCACATCCAGCATCTTTACCTCCAAGATCGTCTAAGACCAGTCACCTGAACAGCTGCTGCAACAATTGGTTTGCATTTTCTCTACCTTTGTTTTTTTTTTTTTTTTTTAAAGGATTGGTAGTCTCCCTGTTTCATGTGGCACCACAGTGTAGATCTTTCAAAGGTGTGTTCCTTTTCTGTGCTTAAAATCACTTTTGTACATTGACCTCTGACATCCTGCTCCTAAGTGATGTTTTTTCCTGACTCCTGACCTTCAGCTTGACTCTTTACCTCGCTCCTTTGCTGCCAGCCCTGACCATTAGACTGCCTATTACCACCTCCTGTCTGCTGCTTTCTGACTTCTTCGCTTCCTCTGTAAATAAAGGTACCCATGCCCTCATAGATCTCCCAGGTTCCTGTATCATTATTAGGCACCTGGGAAGGTCCTGTTAGCAAGGGCTTGCCGTTCCACTGTAACCGAGTTCCTCTCTAAGCAAACCAACCAGTAATAAGCTGTACACTGTGGAGCTCGCAGAAACTATAAAGGCTATAGTTGCACTTATTCAACAGGTGACAGCAATGACTCAATAAGTTTTGCAATCCAGCCAAACTACCCTTCTCATATGTGTGCAACAGAGGGCTGAATCCACACCACTACCTGCTTCTCCACCTGCCTCAGCTCCTACTCCTGCTATCCCAATGCCAGATAGATTTTTTGGTAAAAAATCTAAGAAAATTCATCACCACCTGTGAACTATTGTTCACTTTAAAACCATGCACCTACCCAATTGAATATATTAAGGTACGCACTGCTATCACATTACTATTAGGTCAACCACAAACTTGGGCTCAACTACTTCATACCAACATTCCTCAACTGGCTTCATGGGAATCCTTAATTTCTGCTATGCAAGTTCTATATGATGATCCCTTAAGTACATCCACTGCACGCAAAGCCAAGCTGTTCCTGCGGAAAAAAAAAACTGTAGATGACGACATCACAGAATTCAGGGAGGTGGCCTGAAATACAGTTTACAATGAGATTGTTCTCATATAACAATATTGTGTAGGACTATCTGAACTATTGAAAGACGAGTTGGCTAGACTAAGCATTCCGCCCTCTTTTGATCCTGTTTGTTTCCCAATTTGGACAGAGGCTTTCTGAAAGGTTGAAAGAGCCTTCTCCACCTCGACTCCCTGCTCAAACCAATACTACTTCCCCTCACATACCTCGGAGGAACCTATGCAAATAGGGTTGTTTCACAGGGACTCTGTCTCTACTGTAGAAAAGCAGATCATTTATTGTGAAACTGCCCTGCTTGTCCGACTCCACCTTTGGGTTAACTAAACATAGCCTTCACCTCCTGGAACCTCACAGCTCCATCAGTTTTCGCTTACGCTCAGCTCAGGAGCTAGTGGCTTGATTAAACCAGTGCAAATTCTTGGATTCTTATCCACACATAAGAATCCGTATCCCCATCAGTTATATTTGGTTGATGGGACTTCTCACAAACCTGAATCTATACTCCTGTAGACTGAACCTATTCGCCTTCTCATTGGCCAACATACCAGGACTATACACCTGGATATAGTCCCATCCCCAATATTCCCACTTATATTGCGACTGCCTTGTTTCAGGCTCACAACCCCTCTATTGACTGGAACAAGGGAACTATTACATTCTCTTTCGAGTCCTGCACCGCCAAATGTTTAACTATTGGTCCTACAAATCTCCTTGCCAAATCTACTGCTCCTCCTGTTTCTTTGCCTAACCCCATGCACCACTCCAACAAATGTTCTCCATTCTTTGTAAACTACAGTTATTATTTATTGTGACTCCCATACCTACGATGCCCTACGACTGTACCTGACATCGCTCAAAGATGAAATAAGTTCAGAAAACAACAACACCTATTACATCAAAACCTGGTAGCTGCATAACAACGCTATAAGAGGCATGCTGACACCAAGAGATCTCTAGCTCCTACCTATGAGCCAGGAGACTCATACAGGGCAAATGCGTATTCTATGTGGCTCTCCACATAGAATATGTATTTGTCCTGTACCTCTGACCACACTCTTTAAGTTAACCAAGGATCTCAATCCTGCCACATTACACTTGGACTTTGCAGCCTCGTATAAGGTCCATCCAGTGTTCTATGTGTCCTTTCGACATCCTGGTTGGCCAACCCAAGTTCGCACCCTGAGGTCATGTCTGTGCAGGGGTCCCTGTCACGTAGACCGCCTGCACTTACCTGCTCCAGAGTGCATCCGAGGAGCAGGTCTACCAGGGCTGCCACTGCAGGACTGCTACCAGCAGTCTGGTCCAGTGTTCTATGTTGGTGACAGTCTCCGCAATGGCAGAGCCGCAGCAAGATGGCAGCCGCCATGCAGATTTCCGGCGGCGTGTGGAGCCTCTCAGGACAGAGTGGAGGAGGACAGGTTGGAGATTCCCTGATGCAAACAATATGGGGGCTCCGCCTACAGTGAGGTAGGGGCTGGTAACATGACATGCTCTCTCTATAAATTCTCAAACACTGCACTTGGTCAGTGCTTGGCTGTTCTTGTGCTTGCCCCAGCCTCCTAGCATCCTGGTTCCTGTTCTTGATTCTTGTTCCTGGTTCCTGATGCTTGTTCATGATTACCTGTTCCTGATTTCCAGTAAATTTCTCGGCTTCTGACCTTTGACTTTGACCCGGTCCACGCTACTTGTCTCTGACTTTTGATCTCTGTCATCCTACTCCCAATTCATGGATTTCATGGCTTTTGACCTTCAGCTTGACTCTTGACTTTGATCCTTTGTTGCCAGCCCTGAACATTGGGCTGCCTAGTTGTTTATCCGTGCATACATTTCTTTCCTGGTGGGACTCAGGATGGGATGGTTTCCCAAAAACCCAATGTTTTATATAGTGCAGACACAGAATTCCTTTCAACATATTTTACAGAACAGATGTCACCATCAAACCTTCTATCCCTGATGTAGAGAAGGCAACATTCAGTTAACACAACCCCCTAAGCCAGTGGTTCTCAGCTTTTTTGGACCAAGGTACACTTCAATAAGAGAAACATTATTACAACACACCAACCTTATTTCCCTTTTACCTTTTGTCAATAAATGATGAATTCCCTTGAAGCCCTGCTAGAGATATGTACATACTACTAGACAAGCTGACTTATAAATAAATAACTGCTCGATGGGAATGGATAGTACAAATAACAGGCAGTCAATGACCTTTTACCAAAACGTAGAAAAAAAAATAATATAAAGTAGGTGGGAAAAATCTTCCATATCCGAACATTAGACACGATACATTAAAAACAAAACGTTAGCATCAACTACAGACAAAATTCTAAATAGGAAAAAGGTTTCAATAAGGAATTCATAATACAAGGTAAGAGATGATGAATATAAAAAGAAAATAATGCACAGTTCATTGCACACAAAATGAGCTAATTAATGCCCAAGAAGCTGTCTAGAATTATGTATGCAGTGTTAACAAGAAGCTGGTATTGTGACATTGTACCTGCTACTCAGATGGATTGCATCCTATTGGGTTAATCTTGTCACATGCCAAGTGCGATGGGAAGGTCAAATCATTCTTTCTGCTTCCCCAGATTAACAAATGCATTTGATCTGAAAAGGTTTGCGAGCGCTCAATGGAAAATAATAGAATTTATCTTCTTCTAGCTATTTTAGGAATACTGTTTCTTAGCTCCAAGAAGCTGGTTTCTGCAAAACTGCATGACAGGTGAGCATGTGCAATTATTGAACATTTTGCTTGCATATTGTTATTATATTGTCAGCACCTTTGCTAAATTGTAAGCTAATTTTCTTTAGCAGGGCTTCCTCCAACTCCTGTTTATATTCAGTTTAACTTGTTTTTTATTTCTCATTTGACTGTTTTATTTTTTTTTTTTTAACATGCCTATTGTACAGCGTTGTGGAATATGGTGGCGATATAGAAATGCTACTTTTACTAATTATACTATTGTTGTAACTATAAAAAAAGACTGAAAATATAATTGATTCTAAATGATCCTGGCCAGAATAAAACATATTGGATTCAGAGTAATATCTAAATGAAGAAAGTTGAACCTTTTTGCATTTTGTGTTTTCTAAATACGGTATTACAATATAATGGTACAGTATCGAATAGTGATGGTTATATAGCAAAGGGTACTAATGTAATCAGCTCTTGATTTATTAGAATTTCCCCATATAAAGTTTTTGTTTATTGCAGAATGTTGGGGTGTCATTGTTTGATGAACTATCCCAGCTGTGGAAGTTTCAGAGGCATATTCACTAAACTGTAAATAATATAATGCATCAAGCAATCAATCTAGCTCATGCTTCAGTAAATTTACATTGTTGAGGTTTTCGCTCGCTTAGACTTAGTTTAAATTAGTGACATTATTATTATTTGCAAGTGCCAGTTACATAAAATATCCTGATTACAGCAGACATAGTAGGAATCAAATCTCTGGATATAGGGCAGTACGAACATGTGGCGATTCTTCTAATCTTCTATTAAGAAGACTTTGGGTCAGTAACGCTGTAAGCCACAATACGTTTATACTTATGCATACAGCACATATTTAATTAGCGGAGTATTAGCCTGTTACAAAATAGCTTGATGCTTAAAAAAAGAGATACGTCGAATGAACATACACGTGCATCAATATGATATATTTTAGTAATTCTGTTTGATGGAATGTTTAAAGAGGAACGCTTGCTTTTCTCTTCGTGTTGTACTTCCTCTTTCACGTACTCTATTGGGGTGCGATGTACAACAGGCGTAAGTATTAAACTCACTTCCACTGCACCTACAGGTGATCGGTACCACTTTCTTTCGAAGATGCTCCTTATGCAACTTCTGTGTTTCTCTGGGCATGCGCATATGGTCCTAGTCCATAAACTTTTTGAATTTGCATCTTATGCCAGGCAATGCCACTGCAGATTTACAGTGAGTACAGATCTATAATAATGAAATGGTCACTCCAACCCTTGTAATAAAAATGCCCTTTTACACTATAAATGCCCTATGTGGAATAACTAATAGACCCCCCCCCCCCAGCCCCCACTGTAAAACCTGTAAATAAAAGTATTTCAATTTACCTTAATGCAGCGCTGGGAGAAGCGCCCGACACTGATCTTCCATGTCTCGTTATGACATCACTCGTCACTCCCACAGTCCAATTTCATAGGCTTCTCATAGATAACACATTAAAACAAGTAATTACATTTTAGCTATTAGTTGTGCAGGAGGTGGGGGGAGCCCACAGTGATACGGAGAGGGGGTGCTCTTCTTGCAAGGTAGATTATCACGTCTATCTGCAGCGCGCAGTGCATGCTGACGACAGACGTAAAATATACACAGAATTAACATTAGGCAACTTGGAAAAGCATTCTTGGCTGGGGGTGCAATTACCCCTTCCCCCTCCCCAGCACACAATTAAAAATTCTAATGGATATGTTGTGTTTCAAGCACAAACACTGCACATACATGTTCCCACGACTATGACCACTTCAAATCACTGAAGTGGTCATAGTTATTCTAGTAACCCCTTTAAATAATAATGGAGGACAATGTAAACACATTATAGCACAACTAATAGCTAAAATGTAATTTGTTGTTTTAATGTGTTCTTTGAATATGTCAAAATATTGAAAATGTGTTTGTTGAATGTGTTCTGTATTTTTGTTAATTGTTAAAAATAAACTGTTTACAATTTTATTTATGAAAGCATATATATAATATACCACTAATGCTGCATAGCACATCATCTTACCTTTACTTACAGAGCCCTTGTTTCCTTGTTTCTAAACAATGATTTGCTCATTCAACCGGTTCTTTTTATGACCTTACTCCCCACCTCATTCATAAAATATTCACTCTCCCACTTACATGACATTTTACATGCTTGGAACACACTTTTACATCCCACCCCCTCACCATCTTCATATACTCTCTCAAACCTCAGCTGTAGATTATTTTGCTTATCTGAACTTTCAATCAATTCTAATTGTCCTTCATGTTTCATCGCTTCTTTCCATTTTAGATTTGGGCTGAGCTGTCAAACCTGCTGCGTTGGCATTTTTTTTTCTGCCAATCTTTTTGTTGTTATTGTTATTATAACAAAGCAATATGGCTCACTAATGGAGGAACTGGAAATCATTATGGAATACAGATGATGTAGTAGGTGGTGCTGGGGCTAGTTTCTGGGCATTCCTCTTGATCTTGGTGTATGGTGGTGGTTGACATGTAGGTGGACCAGGAGATTGGAGAAAGATACATATAGGTCTGTGTGAATGTAAATGCACTGGAAGATGGAAAGGATCGCGAAGACTGGTTTCATGAAACAAAGTTATGATGGGCAACAAAACTGAAAACAAAGTTTCGACCTCCAAGCTAACACCAAAGGCACATAATTAACCACAGATACAAGTGAAATTGCATACACTTAGTTGAATGAACCGAACAAGAGACAAACAGGGTACCAAGAAGTAGCCCGAAAATACACCACAGACAGTATTAAAGTATTAGTAGTAAAGTAGTAGTAAAGTATTAGAATATGCAGAAATGTTAAAGTATTGTAATAACTTTCAAAAGTCTCATATATACTAAAGAAACTTCTGCATGAGCACAAGTATAGAGTACACTCAGGCAAATATAATATATAGCATATGTACATAACAAACTATTATCTTGCGTAATAGGGACACTCTGTAGATGAAAAACCAGATAAAGTGAAAAGGTGCTTAATGCCAAAATAGTACTATAGATATTAATACAATTACTGCATGTGAAAAAAATACAAAAATACTATCAATACTTAATTGGATCACAGACCAAAAGAAAAAGTACTGTTGCTAAAACCTTAGGTATCAATTTTAAGTACAAGGTCAGTGCAGTGAACTAAGAACTGAAAACATGCTAAATAAACCAAACAAAATGTAAAGTGCTAGAACCTAGTATTTTGTACATCCAATAAATTGACTATGCTGATTTAATAAAATAAATATGTAATATCACTAGTAGAAAGTGCAATATACCACTACACCCACTTTATTTGAGACTTTATGTTATCAAGGAAGGTATAGGAAGGGGCTTACTACAGACATCTATACTGAACTTTGCTCGACCTCTAAAGCTTAGGGTCCCTTGCGATATGTAGAACAGTGGGAGAGGGACCTCGGGGAGGAGATTGAGGGTGATGAGTGGCAGGATATGTGGGAGGCAGCGGCAAAGGTCTCGGTATGTGTGGCACACCACTCCAGTGCAGTTATATAGGATGGGTGTACAACTCATGGATGATTGTTGGCGTGGATGTGGGATGAGGGGAACATACCCTCATATGTGGTGGTTTTGCCCCACTCTGGCACAGTTCTGGGGGGATATCAGACAATTGCTTAGGGAGTTCTTTCAAAAACCGTTTGAGCTGGATCCCTGGCTTTTCTTACTTTCCAAACCCCAGGATGTAATAGAATAACTCTGGCAGAGAGACGAGTAGTTGTGTCACACTGGTTACAGCCCTCCCCGCAACCGATAGGAGGGCTGTAACCAAAAAGGTAGAAGAAAATCATCTAATGGACCAATTGACGGCAACAGTACATAACATCCTCCCCTCATTCTATAAAATATGGGAACTCTGGCACGAGTATATGGATAAACTTTAATAGCCATTTCTGTGCAAGGTAGATTCATCTAGGATTTACTGAGAACCACTATACTTAAGGACTTACATACAGGAGACGTCCTTGGATATGGCAGATCTAGGGAGAGGTAGAGACGGGGGAGGAGGGAGCTAGGATGGGGGAGGACTTTTACCCCCTGAACCAGTAAACAGAATCCCGAACCCCACCCCTGGCGAACGGAAAGCAAGGGGAAGGAAAGCACTCTGGAGGTGAAATTCACTCCCAGACACCCAGGACAGAGGCCCTCACTATTGCAGATAATTTTCACATAGGATACATCACTGGTATCCCTCGACTTCCTACTCCCTCCCTGCCCCCCCCCCCCACCTTCTTGTTACAGCTACATGTTCACTTTTTCTTGTTCATTGGTTGGGCCAGTACTTGTAGTTCCACCGCATAACTACCTACTACTAGCAAGTCTCTTATTATTATGTGCATACTTGTCAATAGCAAGTGGGTAGGGCAGGGCTGGTTAAATGGTTACAACCACTGTTACAGTATTTTCGTATATATTTATAAAAACCTTGTCGTTAGATATACAACTGTTACTACCGCCGGTTGGATACTATGATGTGATACTGTGGTTACACATGGGCTACCATATCTTACACTTTGTTGGAAAGTCGGATGTTATGGCCTTGTATGATATGATATTGTATTGAATTGTATAAGATGGCAATTTAAAATAAAGAATTAAAAAAAAAAAAGAAAGTGCAATATACATAACATATATACATAAGAAACTATTATCTTGCATAATAGGGACACTCTGTAGATAATAAACCAGAGATAAAAAGTGCTTAGTGCTAAAAAATATATTATTAAAAATGATTGCATGTGGAAATAATACAAAAATGCAATCAATACTTCATAAAGCATTGTTACATTGATAAAGGCACAGGGGTCTCAAAACATTTGTATTTTTACAGGCTCTTCTAGTAAATTTAGGTTTCACCAGTGGGCCTGATTAACTAAGCTGCACATTGTACTTATTCTGAAGCATGTCAGACTGATCCTTCATGTAAGGGCAGTCCGGAACAGAAATGCCAGTAAGTTCTCTCTGCGCGAGAGATACGGCGACCCCAGATGATCATTTCTGTCTTCTTTGGGCCTCGTCAGTGAGATGTAGCGGATACCCCTCCAGGCACGGGGTCCACGTCTGGATTACCCTTTTAACAAAAACAATGAATATGAAAACTCTGAAAACAGAAAAAAGCTTGGAGAAACTCTAAGAGTAACTTGCCCTTTGGTAAATCCCCACTCAGGTCTCAAAATAGTTTTTGCTCGCTTGTGCCATTAGAGAGAGAACATATTCTAAAGCATATCAGACTGATCCCACCCATAAGGGAAGTCCAGAACCCAAACCGCACTCATGCAGCTCATACAGTACAGAATCTTGTCCAGTATCCCACAAAGTCTAATTCACTGGTTGCTGCAATTGTCAAATTACTGTATATACTTTCTTTGCAAAGCTTTGTTTAGTGTTCTCTTGCATGTTATCGCCTATCCTTACGTGGTCAGTCCTGTGTGTGTTCCCCAGGGGTCAATTCCAGGGGAATTAACGCAAGATTTCCAACCACCCCAAGATAAGCGAAATGCCATGTTCGTTTAGCAAAGCGCAAGCAAATTTAATGGCACTCACACTGCTGCTGGTCTCTTGTCTATGGTGTTCCCACAAGTGGGATACCAAAGAACAAAATTGTACAGGATTACATGTGTGTCGAAGGGGCTTTTTGTGGTGAAATGTGTGTAAAGGGGTCTGTTTGTGGTGTACTTTGTAGCGTTAGGGGCTGTAGTTTGTGTCTGCGTACACATGTTTAAGGGCTGTAGAGATTCTGTATGTGTATACAGCCTGCAGTGTGTGAGTATATGTGTTTTGGGGTTGCGTTGTGTATCAAGGAGCTGTACTGTGTATGCACATTTATTGGGTTTGTGGAGTCTGTGTATAGGAGTAAAGCGTGTATATATGGGTCAAATGTGTATGTGTGTGGGGGTGAAGGTTGTATGGAGGTGAAGTGGGAAAGTATTGCATGTGTGTGTAAATGTTGATGTGTACTGTGTGTGTGTACCTTGTATATACTGTGCGTGCGTGTGTGTGAAGGAGTGTGTACTATGTGTGTGTGTATGTATGGATATAATGTGGAGTGGGATAGGGAGGGGAATTACTATTTTTATATTAATTATTTAAAAAATAAATTGCAGGGTAAGAACAGGGAGGGTGGCATTCAGATCCCTTCTGGTAGAGGCTGCTCTCTTGCAGCTCCATCACTTATGTTTATTGTCAGTTTCAGCAACGTTATGAAACTGTAAATGCAGGATCTCATGAAAGATATTAGATGTGGAGGTGCAGGCTTCCTAACGTAACAATTGGACACTTTCCTCCGAAAACCACATATATTAAGTAACACTAGTTAGCGTGCCAGCATTTCAGGCCTGGACTGCCCTTATGGACAGGATCAGACTAATATGCAAGTGCCAGTTAATCTCCCCTGCCAAATCATCCTCAGCTACAGGGCAACTTTCCACCTGATTAAAGAACTAAATCCCTGGAGTACTCAGATACTAGATAGGTTTTAATAAAGGAAAATCATCATAAATTCCTCAACAAACTTGACACTTTAAGCAAACCTTGGAATGATTTAGAATTATCCTGGTCGGGACAGGTAAACACTATCGAAATGATGGTACTGCCCAAAATGTTATAATTGTTCCACACCCTTGCCTTACCAAATCCAATTTTGAAAAAGTCTAAAATTCTCCTACCCAAACATGCCTGGAAATGCTGGCCGACCACAGGTGTTGCATGGGTCAATGAAGTTGATGATGAAATCAGGGATCTTTGGAGTTCCAAAACTGAACTGTTACTACCTATCTGATTTTAAAGCTACCTGGGAGAATCTTTCCATTAGAAAATGTGTATACATCTCCCCATATCTTGTAACAGCTCGTCTGACTGGTAAAAACACCTGCATCCTCTCTGCCACCATCGATTGCTACAGGCACCTTTATTTTCACTCCAGGTGTGGCACAAGTAGGCTAACTCATCCTTTATGTAATAGCCCTGCTTTCTGTATTGTGTCTTCCCACCCCTAACATCTCGCATGCATCCTGGGCCAATAGTGAAAACACCCAAATCACGCAACTCTTTAAGCTGGCAGGGGACAAACAGTTCCCGTATATCTAATCTGAATTTTCCCTCCCCTCTAGAGAAATTGTTCACATGCATGTGAATTATACTCATTCTCTCCTGTCAACACATGACACGAGTCACCTCTGTCTAATCCACAAATGGAACATAGGGTACAGTTTATTTGCACAGCTCCTTTCTGTAGCCAACTCCTAATTTATACAACTACAGGTCCCTGAGAGGTTATCTTATATGCAAGGTTAGGAAGTTGAGCTAGGGAAAACATTTGATGCTGCACAATGTCAAAAGTATTATTGAACATGCGTGCCTGCGGGGGGATGTCTCGGTGAAGGGCTAGCCCATGACATTGTGCTGTCTGAGTTCAAGGATGAAATGCTGCCCCCCGATAAAAAAACACTCCCACCAAAAAAACACACTCATATACACACACACACTCACTGACAGACACATACCCTCACTGACAAAGACACACTCACTGACAGACACACACACTCTCACTGACAGACACACACACTCACTGACAGATACACACACTCACTGACAGATACACACACACACACACACACACACACTCTCTCACTGACAAACACACACTCACTGACAGACACGTACACACTCTCACTGGTTTGGCACACCCATGTACCCATTCTCCGTACACACATATAACACTATGACATGACACACAGACACCTACATGTACACTAATATGCCTCACACACACTCACACCCGCTGGTGTGGGGGAACTGTTTGTGGGAGGGTGACAGTGTGGGGAACGCTGTTGGGAGCGATAACAGTGTTGGGGCTGAGTGTGTTGGTGACAGTGTGGAGGGTGGGGCAGTGTGTGTGTTTTGGTGACAGTATGGGGGCAGTGTGTGGGAGGATGACAGTGTGGATGGACAGTGTGTGTGTTGGTGACAGTGTTGGGGGGCAGTGGGTGGGAGGGTGAAAGTGCAGGGGGGCAGTGTGTCTGTTGGGGACAATGAAGGCAATTTCTGTGTGTTGGTGACAGTGTGGGATGGCAGTGTGTGTTTGTTGGTGACAGTGGGGGGGCAGTGTGTGTGTGTTGGTGACAGTGTTGGGGTAGTGTGTGTTGGTGACAATGGGGGGCAGTGTGTGGGAGGGTAAAAGTGCAGGGGGGTAGTGTGTGTTGGTGACAGTGGGGGCAATGTGTGTGTTGGTGACAGTGTGTGGCGGTAGTGTGTGTGTTGGTGACAGTGTGTGGAGGATGTTTTAGTGATAAGACTCCCCACATTGAAATACCTTTATTTTTAAAGTAATACGTTTCCTGGTGCAGAACTGCAGACCATGTGATGCGAGCACCCAGGGCATAGCCATAGTAACCGACTGGAGCTCACGAGACCTCTATAACATGGTCAGCAACCCTGCACCCTGCGGAGCTGCAGAGCGGAGGCACATGGGCAGACTGATTGGAGGGGCCCTGAACCCTGCAGCATATAGGGCAAACTGACAGGCCCCCTCTCAGTGTTGGGCCAGCGGTCACGGACTGAGGACCTAACAGGTCAGTCTGACCTAAGGTTATTTAGGTGACCACGCTAACACAGTCAGCATGAGTACTTAGGCGGGGGCACCTAAATCGCCTAATAAGAGAGCGGGCTCTGGCTGTTAAATAATGACAGGGGCAGCAAAATTTTGGAAACCGTACCCACATTTTTTTGGTCATGTTCTCTCCTCTTGCCCTTGTGTCCTTGTGGAACTTCCTCTGCTTACAGCACACTACCTACTGGATATGCTTCCATACATCTAACGGTGCACCTTGAGAATTCTGGTTATGCATTTCCTAATTTCAGCCAAATTGTGTATAGTTTCTGCTTGGAAATCTACTATACCTACTGATATCCTCATAGTCAGAGGCGGCTCTCTAATCAGGCGAAGGCATTGCATGGTCTGGGGCCTCGCAGCTGCCTAAATCGCCATAGGGCAGATTGACATGTCACGTCTTCCGTCTATGACCGAGGGCCCAACACAAGAGAGGGCCCAGCGGCTTGCCTATAATGCCGCCAGTTGTGAGGCCCCTCCAGTCAGTCTGCTCGGGAGAGAGCCAGCCTTCAGTCTGTAGCTCTGTCGGATTCGGAGCTGGAGACTGAGGTGTCTCGCAATTACCAACCATTACAGCAACGCTCTGGCACTTGGCAGAGCTGCAGACCGGATAGGGAGCCCACTGGACCACCAGGGATACAGCCTGCCCACCTGACCACCAGGTATACAGCCTGCCCACCGGACCACCAGGGAATCAATTTAATAAAAATATATTCATGACACCCTGCCCTATCACGGTCTCAGCTCCCCACCACCCCCTACCTGTCATAGCCCCCGTACCATCCCCTACCCTGTCATAGCCCCCCCTAACACCCCTTGCCCTGTCACAATCTCCCTCTCAATCCTGTCAGACTCACCTTCTCTTAAACTGACCCACTCACCCCCTTCACCCTGCCACACTCACCCTACCACATAAAACCTTACAATCCTGTCCTCCAACTGTGCCACATTCACCCAAACCTTGTCACACACAGGTAGACAATGCCAGATACACTCAGAAATATGTTACTATGTCACCATACCCCACAGTCGTGTATAAACAATTAGCATAATTGCTAATTAAATTTTTTATTTTTTTACTTTTTGTTGTAAATTAATTAAGTTTGCAAATTATGCCATAACTACACAGGGAGACACTGCTAGCCTCTGAACAATGAATACAGAGACTAGCTCTCTGTATCCAGCTCTGCAAGCTTGTCCTTCAATACAACTACAACACCTTACACAGACAATGCTTATACACTCAATGCAACCCCTATTTCATTTTTTACTTTGGGTGTTAGTGGGGGCCTCTTGTTTAAGTTTCACCTAAAGCCTCACAAAGTCTAGAGCGGACATTGCTCATAGTCATTGTATTTGTGTACTTACTGACATTGTTTAACCTTTGTGTTTGTAGCTCTGCTTAATGTTTCATCTGTCATTCACATCTTGTATGTATTTTATACTAGGTATAATTTCATATAAATTCATACATTGAAAATAAAGTGAACTGTGAATGCAAGGATGCCAGACGTTCTTACAGGATATTAGGTGGAAAATATGAAATGTATCACTGTTGCTGTTTTATTAGCCATCACTCACAATAGAACGGTACCAAGCATGTATAGAAATACCAGCTGGCATAGTACCATGACTTTCAGGAATGTTGCTTTGGGGCATTACATGAAATGAGCACCGTTTACCTCCTGAGTGAGTAATACTACCTGATAAGAGGACTTGACACATAATAACACCAATAAGCTTTTCTAACCAGATTCTGCTTAGTGATTAGGCCTCCGGTGATTTACCTAAGCCACTTTTCCTGCTTCTGTCGGCTAATGCAATTTACATTCACGATGATCCCCTTTACTGTACAAAATCCCTTTACAATTTGTTTTTCGCAAATTAAAGTACAGTGATGCATAATAATGGATTTGGATTTGAAACATGGTGTGAGACGTCTACTGCAGCTAAGAGCAATGTTTTAAAACCAAAGAAATATTAGTGCCACATGTGAAAAATATATGTTTTATTCAAATTGATTGCTTATGGTATTTTTAAAGTTATTTTTTGTTTTATACAATAATATGCTAGGCTTGTTTGTTTCTCTATTCCACATGTGAAAAAACTGAGTAAATGTAAAAGGTGAGCTGGCTCTAAACCCTCTGACATTTGAAATATTGATACCTTAATAATGGCTAAAAAGTATTCAAAAACTTCCACAGTTTGAGTGTTTGTCTGCAGTGCGCATCTGTGTGTTTGTCAGTGTGCATCTGTGTGTGTGTGTCTGGCATTATGTATTTTTGTGTAAGAGTATGTATTTGTATTTGTGTCTGGTATTGTGTATCTGCATATGTGCCTGACATTATATGTGTGTTAGAGTTTTTGTATCTTTTAGTATGTATGTCTGTGTATGTGTCTTGTTGATCATATCTGTATGGAGTGTCTGTGTGTGTCTGGCAGTTTTGCATCTGTCTGTGCTGTGTGTGTGTGTCTGTGGCACTATGTGTATTTGTGTAAGAGTATGTATCTGTATTTGTGTATCGTGTAGTGTGTATCTGCATATATGGCTGGCAGTACATGTGTGTAAGAGTTTGTATCTTATACTGTGTATGTCTTGTTGATCAAATCTGTTATCTGTAACCACTACAATAAGCTGTAATAGTTGGAATGCTTAGTGTCCCTTTAAATGCAATTCTTATTATGTTTATTTATAGAGCAACACCATGTTTCACAGCACTATACGAGTGGTGAATTAAAAAAACAAAAAAATTATGACAAGCAAATAAGTTTGATCGAATCAAGGGGGGAAGATGTCCCTGCTCTGTGAAGATTACAATCAGGAGAATAATTCACTTCTAATCCTAAGCAATCTGAGAAACAAATTAGCATCACATGCAGTATCTATAAAAGTCAATGTCACAAATTGGATTGCAACAAATGTGTCACTGTGTGGGACTATGACATATGTGTTATCTTCTAATGCGTGATGTTCTGAATTCTGTCTTCTAGATTTCGTGATTCTTAAAAACACAAATGCAAGAATGCTGACCTGATAATACTAACAAATATATTTTTTCTTATTTTTGTTCTTTTCAGCTATAATTCACAAAAACCTTCCGGAGAACATGTAGCCTTGCACTATGGTAAGCTGTTATTTTTTCCATTAGGAGTCTCTTTATTTATGTGGGCAGTCTATTAAATCAGTGCCACCAGGTTAGTACCCTACTCCAACAGTGAGCTGTGCATGCTGTGAATATCACACATGACTTAAATTAGATTAGGAAGAACATTAATGAAACAAATAAATACAAAATCTTACCTTGGAAGATTCTGAAACTGTACAATTTAGACATTCCGTGCCCAGGCCGACTGTAGATACAGATTCCATGACAGGAGAGCTGGGTATATGAAAGCAGAACAGGTACGAAATCATGAAATAGGTATGAAGGAGTAAAATATCGAGAATGGAGAGACACAGTCATGACTAATACATTAATATATAGGTATAGGAGAGAAATTACAAGAAGAGCAGGACCTACTCCCTCTAGATCAGGGGTTCCCAACCCAGTCCTCAAATACCTCCTACCGGCCCAGGATTTAGGGTTTACCCTGTTGTGTCTAATGTGCTTTTTGTGTTTTTTTTTCTAAAAAAAACTTAGGGGGGGGGGGGGAGGGGTACTTAAGGACTGGGTTGGGAACCACTGCTCTAGAGGAACACTAAAGTAACCGAAGTAGGAAATATAAAACTATGCAAGAAAGCTCAAACGTTATGAGAGAAACTAAATCCAGCATTTAGCTGCTTCTTACATAGTAACACATTAACATTTAGGAAATTGTACATATATTCTTAGTAGAATAATCTGGCTAGGGATTTTATTTGGGGAATAATGGAGAACTATGGCTGCAATGTGGTGGATTTGCGGAGATTGGAGATGGCTATACTGTGTGACAAATCCCAATTTAAATATATATATATAAAGGTTAGCAAGAATGTTGTGCCTGTTTAATTTGTTTTATTCTTTTATACTGTGTTAATGCAATGTTTAGAGTTATTGATGGCACAGTGGTACAAAAATATTTTGTTATTTTTTTGTAAATTAATTGGATGGATTAATACATGTTCTATTTCCTTTGCAGATCAACCAAATGAACACAGACTCTTCCAAATCAATGGACTATATAAATCAGGGCTTAGGCAGGTGAGATGATTATAATTCATGCTGCTTTTGAAAGCAATTTTGTTACCCCCACCTCCACACTAAAAAACAAACAAAAAAAGTGTTTCTTAAATACTCACTTTGACTGTATTGAAGGAACTACTTTATCTTATGTATTTTCTTACACATGAAAATTTGATGAAAGGCAGAGCCTTTTGTCAAGCTCTAAGCCTTCACTAGTGATGGCTGTGGGGAAAACGTCTTTATGTATGGAGGCTCCTGCTGTCTCATGGTATCTTCCATATACATTGGTGTTGCATGCGCAAGACTACTGAAGTGGGCTCCTTCCAGATGAAGCACCAGGAGTTGAAGAGGTTTCCGCGGCAGAAGAAGGTGGTGCCTGCAGGGGACAACTTCAGGTAAGTAAAATTCACCTTTCGCTGCACCCACAGCCTCCTCACTGCAAGCAACAAAGTCACCCAAGTACCCCAGAAAGAGAGAGAGTTACTTTAAGTATGGTTCTAACTTGGGTAAATATAAATATCTTTATTGCGGGGGGGCGGAGCCGACCGCGAGCCGAGCTGGACGTGCACTAGCTGAGCTCTGCAGGAGACCGCGGGCAATCCACGACCATCGGGCACACAGAGCAACATGGGACACCCCAAAAAAGGTACCACACCTGCCCAAGCCTCCCACAGACAATCCGCTGTCAAAACGGGCGCCCTTAATACATTTTTTAAAGAAAATCCGGCGCAAAACGCCGCCGACGAGATAGGCCCCAAAATGGCGGCGGAAGCTCTACACGAGCACCCCTCATCCTCACCCCCACTAAGCCCAGCCATCTCGGACAGTGCCTCCACAAACATAGATGCTGACCTGAGAGCCATACTCAGCAATCTACCAACTAAACAAGATATAGCAGCCTTGATCCAGAAAATGGAATCCTCCTTTCAAAATAAATTAGACAACATGGCGGCGGAAGTTAAAGTGGTAGAGGAACGTATAGAATCACTGGAAGATAATCAGGACCACACACTCACACAAGTTAAACAGGTCCAACAGGCACTAGAAGCACAAAATACGCAATTAGCGTTAATGTACAGAGCTATTGATGACCTGGACAATAGGGGGCGACGTAACAACCTAAGGCTGAAGGGCATGCCAGAAATAGAAGGGGAAAACCTCCCTAAAACACTCCAAGAATTATTCAACTACCTACTGCACAAAGATCCAGCGGAACATATCCTCTTTGACAGAGCCCATAGAGCACTTAAGCCAAGAGGTCCAGCCTCAGACGCCCCGAGAGACATAATCTGTCGCCTACACTATTATGGGGTGAAAGAAGACATCCTCCGCGAACTCAGAAAAACGACTCAACCGCTACTGTTTATGGGGGCCCAAATACAAATTTACCCGGACCTCTCCTGGATGACTCTGCAAGCAAGACGAACACTTAAACCCCTGACAGATATCCTGCGTACTAGGAACATCAAGTACAGATGGGGTTTCCCCCTCTCCTTAACAGCCACCCATAACGGGACCACCGCTACTGTAACCACTTCAGAGGACATTGCCACGTTCACTTCTACCTTAAATCTCCCGGATGTACAAATACCAGACTGGTACGGCCCGATTCAAGCTCCTCATAATTATCCACGTCCCCAGAGATCAAGATGGCAAACCCCGCCAAAAAGGCGTCGCAACGACAACCAACCTCATCTCCGAAACACGCAAAGGCAACAGGTTGAACCACACCGATTCTGAAACCTGAGACGGAAACACGACATAGAAAAGAACTGAAAACCACATAAATTGCCAGAAAAGCGTCTTTATTCACAGGTTATCACACTCTTAAGAGCCTGCTCAAGACTACTCACAAAGGGACTGAGACACTGATTTCCCACAAGACATGGCTACATCAGCCTCTCCTTCGAACAGCAAGTCTCCCGCTCAATTAGACCTCACGAGCCTAATATGAAGCCCTGACTCTTGGAAAACGCCTGATCCACAGGAAGCCTGGACTTAAGACATGGCAGCTCTTCGTCAATGTCTTATATCAAGCCGGAGAAGGGCCATCGGTGCGATCCCAGTGACTTTTACCATAAAGCTGAGTTTGGCACCACAGATCTTGTCACCCACACCTGAAGGGCTCCAAATACCCACGAACTTATCTGACCAAGGAGCATACGTACTTGCTGTCTACCAAAAGGTTCAGGGTTCTGTTGTTATGCAAACCACTAGATAAACCTACTGTGTTCTTCTGCTCCCTCCCCTGTCCTTTCTCCCGGCCCTCTGGGCCGCGGGCCTGCTCTCCCACCTTCATCTTTCCTTGCTCTTTTTACCCTTCACACCTCTCCAGTACAATATTTAGACATGTATTTGGGGATGTCGGGAGGGGGGAGGGCGGGGGGCGATGGGGGGGGGGAGAGTCGGGTGCCCTGAAAAGTCACCACCAAGAGAAAGCTTTTGAGAGTGTTGACCATAACCGAAGCCGCACACAACCTGACACATAACTGAGCCAGGAGACCCGTTCATAACGAGCAAAGTTCACATGTGTCCCAATTCCTCACTAAAACTTAACGCCCGAAATCCACTTCCTTACATAAGTTGACAGGTGGATTGCCCGCCACCTCTCCTTATATCACTCAAAACTTAGATTTACCCCCCACCACAGACTGCGAGACACTCTGCAGCAGCATCACAAGCCCCAGCGGTGCCATATCTGTATCCCCGAGATCTCCCAATACACTCGGGGAAAGCCACCGGCTAAAAGGGCCTACACACCCACAACACCTTCGCACTCTCAATTGCTAGCTCCGGAGTTTATTCAAAGTCTTTGTATATAGTTAGATTAATCCGTTTTTGATATCCTTTCTTTCTTTATTTTTTATTTTCTCTGGTTGATATATTGTAATCTGCACTTAATACTCTCGCTACTAGAGTCGATATCTCTCATATATTGTTTTCAGTGTATCCACTGTGCCTGCATTTACATTATCTAACACTCCTAGAAGCAGTGACTTCACCTAGATAACCGAACATGGCAACCATACGTATCACGACCCTAAACACGAGGGGGCTTAATTCACCAACCAAAAGATCCCTAGCTCTTCGAGAACTTCACACTCTCAGAACAGACATAGCATTTCTACAAGAAACGCATTTTAAAGCTAACTCAGCCCCAACCCTTCGCAATAAACACTACCCAAAAGGATATTTTAGCAATTATGAAAGCTCCAAATCCAAAGGGGTAGCCATTCTGATAGGGAAACACGTACCCTTCACGTACCTATCACACCACTCAGTCTCAGAAGGTAGGCTTTTGATAGTCAAAGGTAAGATAGGGAACACCGTAGTGACACTTGCCAACCTATACCTTCCTAATAGCAAACAATGCAAACATACACGCAAATATCTGAACGCAGTAGACAAAACCACGGAAGGGATCCTTATACTGGGGGGAGACTTCAACATCTCACTAGATTCTGACTTAGACACAACTTCCAAGTCCACTAAATACAACGCAACCTCCAGATCTAGAATCGTTCAAATCCTAGACAATCGTCACCTGTTTGACTGTTGGCGAATAACACACCCCACCTCCCGGGACTACTCCTTCTTCTCAGCGGTTCAGCACACATACTCGAGACTAGACATGTTCTTCCTGCAACACAGACACCTACATCTCATACGTTCCTGCGAATACGGCCCCATTACGTGGTCCGACCATGGTCCCCTATCTATGTCTATCCAGATACCTAACCTGTTCCCATCTAGATCACAATGGAAACTTAACGACTCATTACTCAACGACCCAATACATGTTGCCCAAATACAGGAGACGCTCAATAACTACTTTGAAGAGAACAGCACACCTTCGGTTTCACCCACAGTAATCTGGGAGGCCCATAAAGCCGTTGTACGGGGACACATAATTGCCCTTGCATCCAGGCACAAGAAAGCGAGGGAGGCCCAAATTACCTCTCTCACGGAGGACATTAGACGCTTAGAAAATGCTCACAAAAGGCACATGATCCTAGATACATATAAAGAACTCATAGACAAGCGCTCTACCCTCCAAACACTTCTGAACACGAAAATTCAACGGTCGCTCCTATATACTAGACACAAGTACTACACCCAAAGCGGAAAATGCGGCCGCATGTTGGCCAGGGCGATACAAAAAGAGAGGCAACTAACGTACATAACCCACATAAAAAAATCCTCAGGGACAATAACCCACTTACTGCCAGACATAATGAGAGAATTCCACTCCTATTACTCAAACCTATATAACCTAAGATCCCAACCACCAGATCCGGAAGCCATCCAAAATTTCCTAGCAAAAAGACTAGCCCAGACAATCCCTCCAAACGCTAGGCAAATACTAGACTCTCCACTCACATCAGAAGAAGTCTCCATGATTATAAGACAACTACCACTAGGAAAGAGTCCCGGGCCAGATGGCTTTACAGCCAAATACTTCAAAACTTTCTCCAAGACCCTGAACAAACCGTTCCTAGCGGCGTTCAATTCCTTAAACCATGGGCACACTCTGCCTCGAGAAACACTAGAAGCGCATATTACACTTATCCCCAAACCAGGCAAGGACCTAACGGAATGTGGCAGCTACAGGCCCATTTCACTAATAAATATTGACCTTAAAATTTTTACAAAGATACTAGCTGTCCGCCTCAAACCATACTTGCAGGGACTAGTTCACCCCGACCAAGCTGGGTTCGTGCCAGGGCGAGAAGCCAAAAATAATACCACCAAAGTGTTGAACCTTATATACCATGCACAGACGAAGGGGGACCCGAGCCTTATCCTCACAATCGACGCCGAAAAGGCGTTTGACAGGGTGGACTGGTCTCTGCTAACAGCCACAATGCAGGCCATGGGCTTCGGCCCCAATTGGCTGTCGTGGCTCTCAGCTATTTACTCTAAGCCGGGTGCAAAAATAAGGGTTAATGGCCAACTCTCAGACACAGTCCATATCTCTAATGGCACGAGACAAGGATGTCCTCTGTCCCCCCTGCTTTTCATCCTAACACTAGAACCCTTCCTTCAGGGGATCAGAAACAACCTGAATATCCAGGGCATACACATAGCCGACCGGGAATACAAAGTTTCTGCCTTTGCAGATGATTTACTATACACGATAAAAAACCCAGAAACCTCACTACCCCACCTGTTGCAAGAGATCGATCTATATGGCCTAGTATCCAACTACAAAATAAATAGTAGCAAGAGTGAGATCCTCCCCTTGAACATTTCAAAGGGGTTGGAGACCAGACTTCAACAGACATACCCATTCCACTGGCCACAGAATTCTGTAAGATACCTGGGAATACAATTGACGAACTCCTTACACAAAACATACGACCTCAACTTTCCCCCACTATTGGCCAACATTGACAGAGACCTAAGAACCTGGAACAAACCTCAATTCAGCTGGCTCTGCAGAGTACACATCTTGAAAATGGCCATCTTGCCGAAATTCCTTTACATTTTACAAACACTACCCATAAAGATCCCAACTTCATTCTTCAAGACAGTAAAGCACTGCCTCTCCAACTTTCTGTGGGCAGGAAAACACCCAAGGACTCAATACACAAACTTAACGAGACACAAAACACAAGGCGGCATGGGGGCACCAGACGTAGAGACATACCATAGGGCAGTCATCCTATCCCGTATCTACGATTGGACTAACAATTACAACCAGAAACAGTGGGTACAAATAGAAGCAACCAGCCTACAAGTCCACATTCGAACGCTACCATGGCATGCCTCAGGCCTGGAATTAGTACGCCCAAACCACAAAGACCATCCAACATTAATCCCTACACTAAGATACTGGAACAATATTAAGAAATCCGACCATGTTGCCCCGCATCCATCCCCACTGTACCCGATTACAGGAAACCCACACTTCAAACCAGGCATTCCACAGAATGCATACCGAGACTTCGGGAACCAACAGGAGCAACTACTCCTGAAAGACGTACTAAACAGTCAGGGAATGGTCCCTATTTCGGATCTAATCCCCACGCCCACACACACACCAATGCAGGGTTACAAATACACACAACTCATGCACTTCCTACAAACTCAACCTACCCTCACACAAGGTAGCAGACCATTGACAGCATTCGAAGCTAGAACCTTTTTGGGGACTATGACAAAGAAACACATCACCGTGTTCTATAAATGTTTACAGACGGATCTCCACGCTCACCTCCCAGAATTCACAAAATCCTGGGAAAAAGACTTAAAGATCACAATTTCACCTGACGATTGGAGAACTATATTTAAAAATGCCTTTAAGTCCTCTAGCAACACTATAACCCAAGAGAGTAACTATAAGCGCATTTCTAGATGGCACTTCACCCCAACCAGAATATGCAAGTTCTTCCCGAACGCATCCAACCTATGCTGGAGATGCAAAACTGACGCAGGGACCCCGGGCCACATCTGGTGGTTTTGCAATGTAATACAATCATACTGGTGCAAAATAACCACCATAATAACACTTATTACGGGCTACGCAATCCCACAATCTCCTGAGGCCTTACTATTCATGCTCTTCCCCACCCCTCTACCAAAATCAATGCGTACCCTACTCTATCATCTGCTTACCGCAGCAAATAGTCTAATTCCCCTCAAATGGAAGCAAACCAAGCCCCCATCCATCAGGGAATGGATTACCAAAGTGGACACCTTTAGGCAAATGGATGAGCTCTCACACTCCTTCTCTGGCACTTACGATGTGTTCACATATACCTGGGCACCCTGGGACAAGTATATTAAAGATTCTGATGGTTCTCCACTCCACGATACTTAACCCACTTGGTTTTTCTTTGAGCCATTCAGACGATTACCTAATATATACGTAACCACACCGTTACAAACTGCTTCTAATACCTCACTGAACTACTGTGTATTGTTCTCTAAGATGACAACAATGTATTTTAGGAATTTGTCAAGCTAGGACTACCCTAAAGTTTGAAACTTCTGTACCACTCGTGCATACTGTAAAGTATTACATGTTATGAGATGTATGACTCCTATATCCTTTTCACATGATGTCAAGTGCAAAATTAAACAATAAAAGTTTAAAAAAAAAAAAATATATATCTTTATTGCATCAACTAAATAAGAGACTTAAAAATGAAAGGTAGAATTCTTACGTGTTTCAATTATTGTATTCTGCTTCTGGAGTAGCTTGTAAATAAGAACATTGGATAGGCATGATAGACATGTGCCAAGCGTGCCCTGTCACAACATAATGCAAGGCCAAATTTTCCTCGCATTTATATCTCTACCTGCACTTTGCATCACTTTTAGTAAACTCATTATCTGTTGTAAATAGACAATGAAAATTACACTTGGTTAAAAATATAGAAAAATAATTTTGTGACTAATATTTTTTATTTTAGAGCTCTGAGTGCACAGTGCACAACCTTTCATTAAGGGGTAGCCACACGGTACAAATATCAACAACTCAGCCTAAAAGTTGACTGAATATTATAGTGACTATAAACAAAAACATCTTACTCACAAAAATGTTGCTAGCCAATGACCCTTTAACTTCATCTTCTACCCTTTGGAACTGACTTCGAGATGCTTAGAACGGTAGAGAAACTATCTGCACTTTGTGTAGAATTGTGCACAAAGTGATACACTGCTGTTTTACTGAAGTACACAGAGAACACACAAACTCAACCAATGCAATTGCCATTGTCATGCTTTTAAAAAAAAAAAAAAAACAAAAAAAAAAAACCTGTTGTGTAGCACTCTGTGTACAATTCTGCATTCCAAGAGGCGCTTCTTTCATTTTTTTCTGCTTTGGGTTTAATATTTGTCCTCCTGCATAAACAACATGAGGTTGGCATATAACAGCACAGAGGTATTTTCTTTTTTTAGACCCTGCTCACCCCTTTAATTATAGCTTTCCCTCTATTGGTTTGATACCCTTTTTTGCTTTGTAAATGTAAACAAAACCTTACATTGTGCATAAAGAAAAATAATAGATATGCGTATATTTTAAGAAAATCCATTACATACACAGTTTTATACCTTCACTTTTCTTTGGTGCAGAGAGGGGGCTACAGTATAGAAAGGAAAGACTCGCTGGCCGAAGAAACCGTATCTGAAAAGACAACATCTTACTGTCCTATCAA
Source organism: Pelobates fuscus (assembly GCF_036172605.1). Taxonomy (NCBI): domain Eukaryota; kingdom Metazoa; phylum Chordata; class Amphibia; order Anura; family Pelobatidae; genus Pelobates; species Pelobates fuscus. The sequence goes on along the minus strand of NC_086321.1, from coordinate 38,021,028 downwards.
TGTCACAGAAAATGGTAACACATGTCTACTCTTTGGATTTAAAAGGATATTGATAACATTTAAAAATCACACTCAACTGGACCTGACTGATAAAAATACTGCTCTGTTCAATGCTATGGATAATGAGAAATCACAGTGCAATGAAGAAAATGCTACGTAAGTAAGATACGTATTTCCTGTATGTGATGCTTAGTGTTGCATATATCATTCTGGTGTAATAATGTGCAATTTCACCACTAGGAAGACAACCATGGCCTCAATTTAATATTTTTGGATAATCTTTTAAAATAATATAGTTTTTTTGAATAAACATTTAAAATGATTTAATATTATGTGTAACGGAGCTCTTAGTACTCCGACCGAGTACCTCCGTTGATGGATGCTCCTAGTGCTTCCCGAGGGCTCCAAGCGCTACTCCAGACACCTTAAGCACTGCAGACCAAACCTCTCTTCCTGCAGAGAGCGAAGCTGGAACAAGCTCTTAAAAGAGCTTTAGTGATTATAGCTAGGGGAGTATACAGAGTATAGCAATTCCCCAGTGTAGATGCAATCGTATCCCCCAATCATAAGGCGAGGCTCTATGTTGAGGGTCAAACAGGAACAGACAGAGCTGTGGGTTTATTGTTCTTATATACACATTCTTACACATTAGTACCACCCACAGGGTTTTGTGGAACATCCAATCAAACACGTAATATACAGTAAAACACTCCCATTCATTCCAGCAAAATCCTCCCCTCTGCCTGTGATATAATTACTGAACACAATGGGCTAACATAATTATCACAGGCAGGAAAATACAGTTTTACACAATATTCACAACTTTAAAAGTATACATCACATTCACATAAAACTTACATTTTTTTAGAATCAGCATACTCCAAATACAAACATACTCAAATCAGACAATCAGACAATTCCCTCCAGTGGTTGAAGTCCTTTGTGACCAACTGCAAGCATGGCTTTCCAGCCCAAACCAGTTCCACAGAGTTAGGCTGTGCGAGATAATTGGCTTAACTGGGCGTGGTAAGCCAACTATCTACAGGTACAGAAAATATCTCTATTCACAACAACAGCAAAAATACACAAAAATACATAACTCCTATCATACTGAACAGAACCCCCACATTCAACCTATCCCCAGATGGCTTGGATCTGAGCGCTCAATATATCCAAAAAGCGCTCAGATCCCACAAACACAGTCAAATCACCATGGGGTTTAAGTTTAGCATGGGCTGAGGAGAGGGGGCCATAGTCATGAGGCAGGAGGCTGGCAATCAGGCTTCTCCATAACCCAGGGAAGCAGGGCAATTTGCCATAAGAGAAAATAGGGACAAAAGACGTTTTGTAACACAGGCTTCTCCAGGACCCAGTGGCGAGGTTAGTTTCGCCACATTATGAATTAAAAAAAATAAATCTTTATATATTGACATTTATTTTTTAAACATGATATATTTTCTGATATTTCCATATTTTTTTTATTTTTTTTTAATAAATCTTTATTTTTGTTGTGCATGATAAGTACAGAGCATGTCACCATATTCACTGTTTGGTAGGCATGTGCATGAGAAAAATATTCGGCTCGGTTCGGCATTCCGAAATTCGGGACTTCGTCAATTCAGCACTTCGTCAATTCGGCACTTCGTCAATTCGGCACTTCGGAACTTCAGCAACTTCGACACTTCGGAACTTCGCAATTCGGAACTTCACCACTTCGGAACCTCGGCAACTTCGGTACTTCAGAACTTATACACTTCGGAACTTCGGCACTTCGGTAACTTTGGCACTTCGGAACTCCGGCATTTCGGGACTTCTCTTGCAGCCACTTGGTAGATAACTCCCTAATTCCCACGGTATTAGGGAGTTATCTACCAGAAGGCTGAAAGACCTAAATTGGTCTTTCAGACAAATTTACTAATACTAAGTAAAGATTACTTAGTATTAGTAAATTATGCCCCTGCTCGCTATACTGCGAGTAGGGGCATGTCTATTAAACAGGGTCTATTAAACAGGGGGACACCTAATTTCCTCCCCTCTGGCCCCCACCCCTGAGGCTTTATAAGCCTTCCCCCACCCTGCAGAGCTCAGTCTGCGCGGAGCCCTCCATGGGTGAAGATGGATTTTTTTTTTTTTTACGCTCGGGTTTTTTTTTTTATTGCATCGGCTATTATGGATTTTTATTTGGCCTTTTTTGGGTCTGAAAAAAGAAGATTTTAGAAGAAATAAAACATCAAATGGTAAGTTTATTTTTATTTTTACAGGTACTTAGTTAAAGGTCCCCCTTATTATTTTTAGGGTGAGGGGGTAGGTAGGGGTTAATTTTTTGGGGGACGGGGTGACTAGGGTTTGGGGACCCCTAGTCACCTGGGTGGGGGGTAAATTTGTATTTAGGGCCCCCACCCGCCGCTCAGGGGTGGGGGCCAGGTGGGAGGACATTAGGTTCTCCCCTTAATTTGTATTTAGGGCCCCCACCCACTGCTCAGGGGTGGGGGCCAGGGGAGAGGACATTAGGTCCCCCCTTATTCTTGTTTAGGGCCCCCACCCACCGCTCAGGGACATACCCCTACTCGCGATATAGCGAGTAGGTGTATAATTTACTAATACTAAGTAATCTTTACTTAGTATTAGTAAATTTGTCTGAAAGACCAATTCAGGTCATTCAGCCTTTTAGTAGATAGCTCCCTAATACCGTGGGAATTAGGGAGTTATCTACTTATTCATTCCTGTCATTACATTGACTGGCCAAGTAACTTACATTTTATATGAATGTGTGTTACTTGATTGTTGTAAGTGTTGCAAATGCTTACAGCTGAATCCTGGCTATGTTTGTATAATTTTTATTTAAAATTGTATACATTGTAACATTCTTCTTCTTTCACTGGGTAAGTATATTAGTACTTAGGCAATACTGTGCTTCCGAACTTCGGAACTTCGGCACTTTGACACCTCGGAACTTCGGCAACTTTGGCACTTCAGCAATTCGGCACTTCGGAATTACTACACTTTGGAAATTCGGTAATTTCGGCACTTCGACAATTCGGCACTTCGGCAATTCAGCTATTCTTATTCGGAAACACCCGAATGTCCGAATGGCTGAATTTTCATTCAGACCGAAATGAATTTGGAACATCAATAGTGTAGTTCAACAAGATTAAGTGTACAATAAAAGTCAGCAAATTTTTAGTTATGAAAAATAGAAACAAGAATAATATAGTGCATACTAGGCATTTATATGCACCGTGAGTGCTTAAAGTAAAGAGAAGAAAGCCCTAGGAGGCCCCCGGGTACATTAGGTGTAAGTCCTATATTCTAGAAAAGTAAATGTAATCAAAAAGAACAGAGGATTAATTTTCTTCTCGGTGAGCATGCAGACAGTGCCCGAGATGTTATGAGCTAACTCAGAAGTCAACCCACACCTTGTTGGAGACTGACCACGGGAGTCGTGGTATGAGGCACTGAAGTCCACCTGGTGGAAGGTAGAAGACAAGATCCAAAGAAGTACACTGGATCCTCCGTAGTGATGTTAAGTCCCAGTGTGGGGTTGAGTACAGGCTCACTGGGAATGTTGTAGACCACTGCCAGTAGCCAAATTTAGGGTGAGTCTCCAGTCTCTGTTAATGGAGCCCCGCTGCTTCTGGTTTTCGGTGTGTGATTTTACGATTAGATGGGAGATGTCTCCATCTCTGCTGCCCTTTTCAGCCATGCTTTGTCACTGGATCAGAGTGCTGTGATAGGAGCGTGTGGGCATTCCCTGAGAGTGTTCACTTGGTTTGGGTGTAGTGGTGTATTGCTGTCAGAGTGCTAGGCTTCTCCAGAAGGAATCAAATATGCTGTTATGCTGTCCAGCCTGGTCATGAGGTCCAGCTGTTCAGCACTGTACTTAGGTGAGCACGTGGCGTCCACCATAACACTTTTCTCCGAGGCTGCAGCTCGTGTAACTGGCACCATTGAATGCTTCCACATAGCTGAGTTGCCTCCCAGGAGTGGACCGGGATTACCCTCACTGGTCCGGGGGGGAGGGCAGGGGTTCAGAGGATTCCGCACTGCCGATGCAGGGCTAAGCAGAGCGACCGTCTTTCCCGGTTCTAGCACCTGCAGGCCACATCCAGCAATTTCAGGCTCCCGAGCTCCAAAGCTTGAATTGAGGGTTCAATATGTGCATCGGGTAGTGCACACAGGTATGTGTACAAGCTTCAGAAGTATTCAGGAGTATTTCAATGGAATTCGTATATATGGCAGGAGCCCTGTGAACTTGCAACTGTTTTCTGTGCAGGCCCCGTCCCCGATATTTCCATATTTTTAAAACATAATTTTAAAAGTTTATCCGACAATATGAAATAATTTAACAGCTAATCAAAAATATTATGGTCTGACCGTGGGTATTAAATACAAGTGCATACATTTCTGGCTGTACTTTTTATATTAGATGACGTATCGCTGTACTTTATCTTTGTTAATTTCTTTTATATGTATTTGCTGCAGACTTTCATTAAAGTTTTTCCGCACTGGAGATATGAATGGACTTACATTAAGGTATGTTTTTTTTGTTTTTTTTTTTTAAACAAATCTATGCTTAATAATCTCTAATTGTGAAAATGCACAAGATAACATCATATTTGTAGAAGCTGTATACACTATACTGTCTGTGCTCGGGTCAGTGCAAAGAATAGTGCTCATCTAAGCAAAGTTGACCTCATATGCCCTTTGACATAAAAAAAAACTATTTAACAAAAATGTGTTTCAAAATCCTTCTTGACTCCATAATGACAGTCAGATTTCTCCTTGAACCAACAATCAATCTACACACATATCAATTATATCCTTGAATATTTTGTTTATGCAAAAAAGCATCCAAACCTTTTTTTAAATGTATCTATAGAATCTGAAAACACAACCTCTTTAGGCATTGATTTCTACATCTTTATTGTTCTCACTGTAAAGAACCATTTCCTCTAGTGTATGCGAAAACTCATTTCTTCCTGTCTGAATGGATGACCTCTTGTCTGTTATATATTCCTGCTAATAAACAGATTAGCACATAGTAGTTTGTACTGACCCTGTATATATTTCTACAGTGCTATCACGTCCCCTCTGAGGCACTTTTTTTCTAAAGAAAACAAATCCAGTTTTTCATTTCCTCAAAACTTATGTTTTCCAACACATTTACTAGCATTGTAGTTTTGAAATATTATTCTTTAAAACGGAGGCCCACAATTACAAACAAGGTGGGGCATTTGCCATTGATTTGTAAAGAGGCAAATTTATATTTTGATCACATGAATCAAAACCTCTTTTACACACGAAAGCATGTTACTAGCTGTTGTAACGGCTAACTGGTATTGCATACATTTACCTAGTTTGTGATCTATAACTGTTCCCAAGTTTTTTTTTTATTTAATGTTCTCCCTAACTCTACAATTGAGCGTGGGACAAGACCTCAAAACTGTGCCTGTCTCACCCGATATTAGACTGTCAGGAATTGTTTGATACTATTCAAGGATTTCAGGAATTGAAGTTAGCATTTGTTTTAATTGTTGTTCGGGCTATATACACGTTATATAGAAGCGTGAAGGAACATTACATAACATTAAAAGAATATAATAACAGTAGCACGTTTTTGTATTCATGGTCGAATCATAAACGCATGTTTCTATTAATTTTTATCATATATTGTGAAATATATACTTTTTCTTTTCTTTATTTTTTCCCACCAGGTTTCTCTTAATAAAAAGCTATTACAAACTCTCTGTTCAAAACTGGTTCAGACTACAAAGCGTCCAGATTCTTGTCAATGAATCCGTGCAAGAGACGTTCAATGCTACGAGAATCTTTGCTCCCACCAGCTATTCCTACCACTGTGACCTTGTCAGCTCTCTGCAGAAATACGAGGGGCTCTTACTACGTAACTCTGCAAATGGCAGCTCAAAGTTGTGGGATGTCACATTCCTGGACTTTCAGGTAATAAAAAGTAAATATACATTATGCCAACACATCGCAAATAATTATTTTACCCAGGGTGCAAGGGTACAGCAAAACTAAATGGAGGAATAAAAGCAAGAGGCTCTTTAAAGCATTATGTACTTCCTAGTTGTGCAAGCTTAAAGACTGAAGGCTTTTAGAGTAATGATGTCAGAAATGTAACATATTTAAACTTCAGTCAAAGTCAAAAACTTGACTCAAAGCTGTTACATTAACTTGATACACTGAGTGTTCTTGCTGGGACTGAATTTTTTAATCTAATAACACTATGTTGCTATAAGCTCTTGTTACTGTTATATATGTTTTATATATATATATTAATTTGTTTCTGTGTCATGGTTGAAACAATGCATTTTATAATTTAAAGGGACTCTCTATAAACAGTAAAAAGCTACATCTCAGTGTAGTGGTTATGGTGCAAAGAGTTTCAGAATGCCGTCCCTCACTTTCCTGTCAAACTGTATGGTAGTGGGTTGAAAAAAAATGGGCTATTTTTGGCACCCAGAAATAGCCCCCTTTATTGGTCACATTAAGGTTTCATTCAAATTTAAATTGTATGGAAAGGGGCAAGAATTGCTTTGAACGTTCTTCAAATCTCTTGAAGGAACATTATTGAATTGTAAATTGTATATCTACGTGTATGAATTAAACCTTTAAAAAAAAAAAAAACTTTCAGCATTAGCTTTTCTTATTCATACACACAGAAAAGTAATTGCCATGCTCACTATTTCTCAACACAGAAAAAAAATATTTAACAAAATACTTAATTAGCTACTATTGGGCTTTTAAAAAAAAATTGTTTAGATTTAGTTTGTATGCAGTGAACATATAGCAAGTGCACCCTTAAAGCAAACCCCGTCACTAGTTTTCCGATCTGTTGACTATAACATACTCATATTGTCTTTTTATTTTTTCCATATGTCTTCTCATGAGAGTATTTTGTCATGTGTATGCTATTTACTCTGAATATACTCAGTAAAATTGCTATTCAACACTAAAAAAGGAAAAAACCTCTTCAACAGTGTAAGTGAGTAACCTATATGCACAGAGAGTAGTTTAGAATCCTCCAGGAGGCCTCAGTTAGCTAGTTGTAAGTCCCTAATTGAAAAGACTAAATTTCCCCCCACATCGTGCAGTGAATATTATGAGGACCTATCTTTGCCAGAAACGGTAAGTTCCTCAGCTCATCGCAAAGTTCAGCCAATGTCACACTGGGAAAACGCAAAGTCTAGCCATGAGAGTCCAAGTGTCGGGCCCAGCAGCCCACTAGAGTAAAGACATGCAGTGGAGTGACAAGAGTATGGCAGGCCTAGTGAGGTTTGCAGGGTTCTACCTGGGGATATCAGGACTGGTGTGGAATACAGACACGCCAGGAACCTCAATTCGGTCATGTTGGGAAGCTGAACTTAGATGAAATTGGTATTTTTCTTGCGGTGGGCCCAGCTGCATCCGTGCTCGACCATGTAGGTTTGCATGCAGGTGAGAGATGTCGCCTTCTTCGATGCCATTTTTGAGCTCCCTTCATTCGGAAGACTGTGAGTTTATGACTAGAGTGTGGGCCACGATGAACCACCTCGGGCTCCTTATTACAAAAAACACTCGGGTAATCTTACAGGAGGTTCACCAAGGTGCCCTTAACTTGGGTAGTGCACCCTGGTGTGTATACTAGCTCAATATTGGTGAGCATTTTAGATAAATTGACAAGTAGAGCAGGAGCCCAGGTAGTATGCATCTGCTCAGTTTGCAGATCAAGCTCTCTCCCCCCCCCCCCCCCCCCAAAAAAAAAAAAAGTAATTTAACTCCTAAATAGCAGAGAATTGAGCAGTGAGACTGCAGGGGCATGATATATACACCGAAACTGCTTCACTAAGATAAAGTTGTTTTGATGCCAATAGTGGTCGTGGAACTAACACCAAAAACATCTCCCACCAAGCAACACTACCAAACATATACTAAGAATTCCGTGATAATTAATTAAATCAGCAAAATGACATAGCAATCGATAACACAGCCTGAGACATTTTAAGATTGTGATCGCATTGAAAACACCCACTAAATATTCTCCAACAGTAAGCAAACATTATTGATTGGATGCCAACACTTGATTTCAATGTATCCCTATAGATCTAAAGTAGATTCCTTTAAATTGATTATAGTTTATTGATTAGAGTCAATGAAATGCGTGTTATAGTGGAGAACAATCTTACATTTGAAGGTGTCATTGCTATCCAGTACGCTCCAGCACAGGACATTGTAACCAGGCTTCCTGCAATGCCAAGAAGCTAGACATGTGCATTCGGTTTCAAAAAACTGAAATTCGTCTGAATTTTAAAGGATCGGCACGTCACCCAAATTCCATAAATCCAAAGCTCCATATCGACTTACACAAAATCTCTTATCATACCCAAACTCTTATCATACATAACCAAATGCCCAAAACTGCAAATAATGACCCAAAACTCTTACCATACATAACCAAATGTAGACAGAATTTGAAGGGTAAAATAACATTACATTCAGTTAACTGAATTCAGACCAGAATTAACCTCATTAAAAGTGCGCAAATATTAACCGATCACTGTACTGCAAAATATATATATATGCATATAAATATTATGTATATATATATTGCAGTACAGTTAATCTAATTATATATATATATATTTTAGCATGAATGATATTAGAATGAGTGAATTAAAAAATGTTTTTGGTCTTATAAAAGCAAGGCTCGCTCTTTTTATGTGCCATGTAGACAGATTAACAGAGAAGTATAAATAGAAAGATCGGGAGATCTGCACCTTAGGATGGCCTTTTAAGATGTAAATCCAGTTATTTTTTATCAAATTTAGCAATGACTCCATGGTGAAACCACATTGCTGCATTTATACATACAGTTGTGCTCAAAAGTTTTCATACCCTTGGAGAATTAGTAATATATGTACTATTTTCTAAAGAAAACATGAGTGAGCAGGCCAAACACATTGCTTTTATTTCTTGTTGTTCATATTCAACTGTAGGTTGTAACAGAATGGCACAATCATAAAACAAAACATGGCAACAAAGAAAAAAAATGAAATGACCCCTGTTCAAAAGTCTGCATACCCTTAGTTCTCAATACTGTGTTTTGCTCCCTTTCGCATCAATGACAATGTGCAGTCTTTTGTAATAGTTGTCCGTGAGGCCTCTAATTCTTGCAGGGGTTATAGTTGCCGATAAGTCTTGGCAAAATGCCTCCAGGTCATACAAAGTCTTTGGTCATCTTGCATGAACCCCATGTTTGATGATATTAAGGTCAGGATACTGTAATGGCCACTCCAGAACCTTCACCTTTTTTCTGCTATTAAAACTGGAGAGTCAACTTGACCTTGTGCTTAAGGTCATTGTCATGCTGGAAAGTCCAAGAGCATCTCACGTGCAACCATTGTGCAGAAGAATGCAAATTGTCTGCCATAATTTTCTGATAACATGCTGCATTCATCTTGCTATTAATTTTCACAAGATTCCCTGTGTCTTAGAGCTCACCCCCCCCCCCAAAAAAAACCCATCAGTGAGCCACCACGATGCTTCACAGTGGGGATAGTATTCTTTTCACTATAGGCCTTATTGACCCCTCTCATAACATAGCACTAGTGTTGTCGCGAACCCGAAATTTTCGGTTCGCGAACGGCAAACGCGAACTTCCGCAAATGTTCGCGAACCGGCGAACCGCCATTGACTTCAATGGGCAGGCGAATTTTAAAACCAACAGGGACTCTTTCTGGCCACAAAAGTGATGGAAAAGTTGTTTCAAGGGGACTAACACCTGGACTGTGGCATGCCGGAGGGGGATCCATGGCAAAACTCCCATGGAAAATTACACAGTTGATGCAGAGTCTGCTTTTAATCCATAAAGGGCAGAAATCACCTAACATTGACACCTGTCCTCAAAGCCCCTGATACACACTGACACAGAGCAGAATAGAGACTGTTCCCCGTCCTCAGAGACCATGATACACACTGACACAGAGCAGAATAGAGACTGTTACCCCTACATAGGGTCACTTGGCAGATATGGCGGGGTCGTGGGAGAGGATGACTTTCACCTCTTCCCCTGTTACATTCCTGTTGTGCTGTGACATCACCCTTATACGCTGTGTAAAGCATACTATTTAATTTGATCAGCATGGCCACTTGAGTTTTTATAGTTTTCACGCTGTTGTAGTTTATATATGACACAGAAGCTGGCAGGCAGGTAACTGCTCTTCTATTACAGTGAAAAAAAATGATTTATTTAAAATCTAAAGCTTAAGCTATTGTTAAAACAGATATGAGTGGTGGCACTGGGCAAGTAGGCACAGTATCCAATGTGAACCTCTTTTTGGGGTGCTGTCCTTACAGCAGAGATCAGATGAGTCCTTCAGGATTGTAGTGGACACTGAATACCCTAGCCTAGCTATCAATTTCCCTATCTAATCAGCAGCAGCTAAACTTTCCCTCCTCTCACTAAGCATGCAGCTTCAGAATGAATCGAAAATGGATGCTTGGAGGGAGGTTGGAGGGTGTGGAAGGGAGGGAGTGCTGCTGATTGGCTGGAATGTGTCTGCTGACCGAGAGGCACAGGGTCAAAGTTTGCCCAATGATGACGAATAGGGGGCGGATCGAACTGCGCATGTGTCCACCCGCCGCGGCGAACGCGAACACGCTAAGTTCGCCGGGAACTGTTCGCCGGCGGACAGTTCGGTACATCACTACATAGCACTTATGGTTGTAACCATAAAGCTCTTTTTTGGTCTCATCGCTCCAAATTACAGTGTGCCAGAAGCTGTGAGGTGTATCAAGGTGTTATCAGCATATTGTAACCGGGCTTTTTGTGGCATTGGTGCAGTAGAGACTTCTTGACCATGTAGCTCATTTTCAAGTATCGTCTTATTGTGCTCCTTGGAACAACCACACCGTCTTTTTCCAGAGCAGCCTGTGTTTCTCCTGAGGTTACCTGTGGGATTTTCTTTGTGTTCCAAACGATTCTTCTGGCAGTTGTGGCTGAAATCTTTCTATCCTTCAATAAAATACTTTTTTTTTTGTATGATCAGTCATATTTTCAAAATGAATGACAACATGTCAATTTCTGCCAAGGTATGCAGACTTTTGAGCACTACTGTAAATAAACGCAATGTTAATGCATTATGGCCTCAAGTAAATACTTTTGAATAAACCTTTAACATGATTTAATAGTTTGAAAAATATTTTAGTATTTTAATATTTTTGATATATGTTTATATATAATATTTTTTATATTTTATTATTTAAAACATTTTTAAAAAAAAGTTTATCCAATACTGTTAAATCATTTGGAAAGTTTGTCCAAAAATATTAAATCGAGCCCAACTTTTCATCTGAATTTCAGTGATGTTCCTATTTCATTTTCATCCCCTGCTTATTCCACATCCCGCAATATTTAACTGTTTACAAATAATGTAATGAGTATAGGAAAAAAAAACCATTTACGACAAAAGGTCACGATTCTCTCTTGAGATTAGTTCTCTAGAGTTGAACATGTAACACTGTCATTCTGTTACAGATACAAGGATTTACCATTGAAGATGGACAGTTTGCATTCGCCAAAGATTGTAGGACCTATTTTTCTCCCGCCATTTTGATGGGTCTTGTGATGTCCCTTATCTTACTGCTTGTTTTGGCCTATGCCCTCCACATGCTCATCCATCTGAAGTCCGTCGACAGACAGTATCAAAGGAAACCGTCCACAGTCTATTTCCCCAAGACAAACGACAATTTACTGGAAGATGAGAGAGAGCCTCTCAGAGGGAATCTACAGGATTTCTATGAACTGCGACAGCATGAATATTGTAAACTTCACATGCAGCAATGTACATCTGTTCCCTATTAACACTACAATTGGCCATTGTTCCCTCTGTGTATTTATGTTATTTTGATTTCGTATTAAGCACAGTTTCCAAGAAATTACTCCCCAGATAAAGAGGTTATAAAACAAACTCTTATGCAACATAGTACCTTTGGAACCGAAGGCCCTGCTACAATGTTTTGAGACAATAAAGATTCTAAGCCAAAAAAGAAATAATATAAATCCATACATTATTTTATCAATTATTCCCCCAAAATTATACATTGCCCATGGCTTAAAAAATAAATAAAATATAGCTAAATCACAACAAATACAGTCATTGCCTTAAGCTTTAATTTGCTTTTCTAAGCATTTCCTAGTATTTTATCTAATTTGCTCAATTAGAAATTAACCTAAATGTCAATACGAAGATGATCACTTGAGGCTTATTTATTGACCTCTGTTTTTGTTTTTGATTCATAAAAAACTTTGAGGCAGTTCAGAGTTGATGCATTCGGTGAGTTTGAAAAGACTTTGGTTATTAACATTAAACAATCACAATACAATGTGTAATCTCTTTATTCAAAACTATTTACAGTCCATAAAAGTACATTGAAATTGTAGCTTTGACCATTAGCATTAAAACTGTATATATATATATTTATACAATGTAAATGATTTTTGCTGTCATGAGGGTGCATGAGACTGTGAGTCCATATTATTATTATTATTATTATTATTTTATTATTTATATAGCGCCATCAGATTCCGTAGCACTGTACATATCATTCGGTAACCTGTGTGGATCCTTGAAGTTTTTTTAGTTGTATTGGACATGTTGCATCATTCAAAATGGGAGACCAACCCCACTAATGTTAATACTTTTCAAATAAAAAAAAAAAAATACGGTAAGGAGCCCACACTTGAAAGAAATCCAGAAAAAATGGTCTTGCTGGTCTAGATAGAAACATGAAAGTGTGCCATAAACCTCACAAGAAAATCTTTCACCCACTTAAAAAAAAAAAAAAAAAAAAAAAAAAAGTTCACAGCCAAAATAAATAAACAAAAAATCTGTTTAGTAGATTCTTCCCCCCTCACCCCACAATGAAAACATGCATACATGTAATCATACATTTTTTTTTTTTTACTGCGGGTACATCTAAAACCAGCTTGCAAAATCTGCAGATCTCCATCACATCAACATTGGATGTGTGGCTGAAGACTGCTGGGGGCTGAGCATCTCTGCTAAACGGTATGTAAACTATTTATTAGTAATGTGGAACCAGACACCCATCGTGTTAAAGGTATACTGTAGGCGCCGTGTACACTTGTAGTTGTTATGGTGCCCACAGTTTTCTATAAACACACACATCCCTTTGACTGTGATGAAGATTATAAACAACAGAAAACTGTTTACTAACGCCACCTGCTGGGCACGAGTAGAAAAATTAGGGGGCGCCATATGTAAGTGCACCCATTTTTTTCTTAATATTCTCTATCCCACCCATCAGAAGATAGATAACACACTTATCAGTAATTACCACCAAACACTGGACTACCACTCTCATCTCTTATATAGGAAAAAAACAAAACACTTCTGAAATATAAAAAATACTTTAATCTTTATTTCATTGTATGTATGCACAAAATAAAAGTATATACACTTACACGAAAGGGCCACTGCAACCAGATGAAGAGTTTTTCTCAAATCACATTTTTTTCCTGCAGTTTTCTCATTATTTATTGTGTAAACATGCTGATCACTAGCGATGATATAAAGATGAAAACCTTTTTGAGCTCCGCGATGCAGAGTGTGCATGGTATGGCTATATTGGAGGCTGCAAGGGGGTCACTGCAATTCACTTGTTTCTTCATTCATAATTCATATATTGCATTGATCACAGCGCTGGGGTGTTGTGCTGATCACTTCTTTATGGTCTATTGTTATCTATTGGTAATAAAGAAAACGGTTAGTAGTTAAAGATACAAATAACTGTCCAAGAACAACATTATTTTTGAACAATATAAATATTATGCAGGTGTATACATGCACGTTTGTGAATTGGTCAAGGTTCAAGCTCCTGGTTAAAGGGACTCTAAAGGCACTATAGCCATTCACCTCACTTAATTAGTTACAATGTCTGGCGTCCCATGGTGCTTTCCCTTCATTCTGTGATAAACCGTTTTCTTGCAGTTTAGCAGTTCCAGACCACCCAGAGCCTGGCCCTTGCTGGGGGTGTGGTGAAGGCAGAGATTACACACTTCCTTCTAGGAATAAAAATTCATACCAGCAATAGGCACTGTGATAGGCTAAAAACAGTCAGCTGACACTGTCAACCAATTACAGTTGCCCATTACATGCCCCTACTCGCGGTACAGCGAGTAGGGGCATAATTTACTAATACTAAGTAATCTTTACTTAGTATTAGTAAATTTAGCTGAAAGACCAATTTAGGTCTTTCAGCCTTTTAATAGATAGCTCCCTAATACCGTGGGAATTAGGGAGTTATCTACTTATTCCTTCCTGTCATTACATTGACTGGCCAAGTAACTTACATTTTATATGAATGAATGTTACTTAATTGTTGTAAGTGTTGCAAATGCTTACAGCTAAATCCTGGCTATGTTTGAATACTTTTTATTTAAAATTGTATACAATGTAACATTCTTCTTCTTTGACTGGGTAAGTATATTAGTACTTAGGCAATACTGTGCTTCGGAACTTCGCCACTTCGGAACTTCGGCAACTTCTGAACTTTGGCAACTTCAGAACTTCGACACTTCAGAAATTCGGTAATTTCGAAACTTTGGGACCTTGGCAATTCGGCACTTCGGCAATTCGGACATTCGGAAGTACCTGAATGTCCGAATTGCCCAAAATTCAACCGAATTCATATTCGGACCGAAACGAATTGCACATGTCTACGTAAGAATTTCTTGTTAGCCCAAGCACCACAGAGGGGAAGCTGGGAACTATTGTTTAACTTAAAAAAACATTACAAATGGTTTAATGCTGAAAAACAAATTTTCCTGAGAACCCTTCTGAACAAGGCTCCAATCTTCACATATTTACCAAACTTAAATCAAGATCCATCCTTTCTGGTGTGATAAGCAGGTTTTCATCCCCACACCCTGACTCCTCTTCTGCAACTGTCAAAAATAACCTACTATACCCTCAGTGAATACGTTTCCAGCAACCTACTTTGTTACCCTTACTTTTACCCTTTGTGTCACTATACCCCACTCCCTCTAGCATGTAAGCTCATTGAGCAGGGCCCTCAATCCCTCTGTTCCTGTGCGTCCAACTCATCTGGTTACAATTACGTGTCTGTTAGTCCACCCATTGTACAGCGCTATGGAATTTCCTTGCGCTATATAAATAATAAAATAATAATAATCAACGTATGTCACAAAATACTATTGTCACTATGTAGATTTCATTGCAGAAAATATCTCACATTAAACATGCTCACAGCTGGCAAGATTCTGGTACCGTCACAATGGACAGATCACTACCACCTTGCTGTTTGTAAATGAGCCATTCACATATTGGAATCGTGTTTTTGACCTCAGTCAACTTTGAGGAAAATTACATGTGCTTCTAGCCCCACTCTGTTAAAATCACTGGTGACAGATTTCACCAATGAATTTAACTTGTTAACATCTGCTATATACCTTGATATTAATCTCTAATTATGCAGCTGCTATTTGGAAATGATGACCATAGAGAATATATATATCGATACAAGCAAAAATAGGTTGCGCCAATAATACAGTCCAATATATTCAGAGAATATATGACAGGGGGAGGACATTAGGTCCCACCCTTATTATAATTTATGGCCCCCACTCACCGCTCAGGGGTGGGGGCCAGGGGGAGGACAATAGGTCCCCCCCATTATTTTACATTAGGGCCCCCACCCGCGCTCGTGGGTGGGGGCTCGGGAGGGGGGACCTTTTTTTTTACAGTGAGCAGCCACAGGATGCTCACTGTTTAATAGACATGCCCCTACTCGCGGTACAGCGAGTAGGGGCATAATTTACTAATACTAAGTAATCTTTACTTAGTATTAGTAAATTTAGCTGAAAGACCAATTTAGGTCTTTCAGCCTTTTAATAGATAGCTCCCTAATACCGTGGGAATTAGGGAGTTATCTACTTATTCATTCCTGTCATTACATTGACTGGCCAAGTAACTTACATTTTATATGAATGAATGTTACTTAATTGTTGTAAGTGTTGCAAATGCTTACAGCTAAATCCTGGCTATGTTTGAATACTTTTTATTTAAAATTGTATACAATGTAACATTCTTCTTCTTTGACTGGGTAAGTATATTAGTACTTAGGCAATACTGTGCTTCGGAACTTCGGCACTTTGCCACTTCGGAACTTCGGCAACTTCAGAACTTCGACACTTCGGAAATTCGGTAATTTCGAAACTTTGGGACCTTGGCAATTTGGCACTTCGGCAATTCGGACATTCGGAAGTACCTGAATGTCCGAATTGCCCAAAATGCGTCCGAATTCATATTCGGACCGAAACGAATTGCACATGTCTACGTAAGAATTTCTTGTTAGCCCAAGCACCACAGAGGGGAAGCTGGGAACTATTGTTTAACTTAAAAAAACATTACAAATGGTTTAATGCTGAAAAACAAATTTTCCTGAGAACCCTTTCTGGTGTGATAAGCAGGTTTTCATCCCCACACCCTGACTCCTCTTCTGCAACTGTAAAAAATAACCTACTATATCCTCAGTGAATATGTTTCCAGCAACCTACTTTGTTACCCTTACTTTTACCCCTTGTGTCACTATACCCCACTCCCTCTAGCATGTAAGCTCATTGAGCAGGGCCCTCAATCCCTCTGTTCCTGTGCGTCCAACTCATCTGGTTACAATTACGTGTCTGTTAGTCCACCCATTGTACAGCGCTATGGAATTTCCTTGCGCTATATAAACAATAAAATAATAATAATCAACGTATGTCACAAAATACTATTGTCACTATGTAGATTTCATTGCAGAAAATATCTCACATTAAACATGCTCACAGCTGCCAAGATTCTGGTACCGTCACAATGGACAGATCACTACCACCTTGCTGTTTGTAAATGAGCCATTCACATATTGGAATCGTGTTTTTGACCTCAGTCAACTTTGAGGAAAATGACATGTGCTTCTAGCCCCACTCTGTTAAAATCACTGGTGACAGATTTCACCAATGAATTTAACTTGTTAACATTTGCTATATACCTTGATATTAATCTCTAATTATGCAGCTGCTATTTGGAAATGATGACCCGCTGATAGAGAATATATATAACGATACAAGCAAAAATAGGTTGCACCAATAATACAGTCCAATATATTCACAGAATGCTTTGGTGCTTCTTAATTAACGGCTCTCCAGACTTCGGCTTGTAATCCAATATATGAAAATAAAACGAAGAGATGGCCGATAATAGTGCAATATGTTTAGTGCTAGGTGTGGACTCACAACACAGATATGAAAACTAGCACTAACATTTGATGGAGCTATAGACCAGCTCTAAGTAAAATGGGATACAGCGGTATAATCCCCACTGGCGGATATGTTTCTTTCTAATATATCCCATACATCTCAGCTTGCAGATAAATATACCAGAAAAAATATAAAAACAAACAATAGTGCTCACTGTGGTAAAATAAAATGACAGATAAGAATAATGGTAATTTCCTCACATTTAGTTGAGCAGGGATACTGCTCAATTATTAGCGCCTGGGTGGTATAATCCCCACCAGGAATATATTGTTGGGTAAATTCTCCAGAGAGTTATCCTCACCAGGATACAGATGTAGGATGGATACTCCAAGGAATAGGTGCGTCAGGAACAGAATACAATTGATAAAAATAGTAAATGCATACAAAGTTAATTAAATAGTCAAACACACAGATGAGTGGATGCCCAATATACTTTATTGCTAAAAAAAAAACAGAATAATAAAACAACACAACGGGTTTGGCCAGTATAGGGGCTTCTTCAAGTGTATTATTCTTATCTGTCATTATATTTTACCACAGTGAGCACTATTGTTTGCTTTCATAATTTTTCCGGTTTATTTATCTGCAAGCTGAGATACTGATCTATAAAGCTGCATATCCGCCAGTGGGGATTATCCCGCTGTATGCCGTTTTACTTAGAGCTAGTCTATAGCCTTTGATAAACTGAAAAGCCTTTTAAATTGTCGCATACGTATATTTGGGGACTTTAATGGGAGTAAGGTGGGCAAGGGAACTCTGTAATAAAGTTTTCCAATGCACATCCAATACATATGCGTACACCTACCGTATGACAACCATTTTCCCTAGAATAAATGTTGGCTATTTTAGCAGTTTCTCAGTAAACCACAAGATGGCACTGGTGCACTGGTAATTTCATTGGCAATATCTTAAAACACTTTTTTATTAACTCCTAATTTAATCAGCTACTTTCAGCTAAATAGTTTTATCTGTTTGATTTCATAAACATCAAATCTGTATTGACAAAAGGTACTGCAAGAATTGCTGTGCTAGGTTAAGTAAGTAAACTAACACAATTTAAAAAAATGTCGGAGTCAGCACAAAGGCTGAAAAAGCATCTATCCCGTCCTAGTAACATAACAAAAATAGAATTAAAATGACAAAATCTTAAATTATATTAAATTATAAAATAAGAAACAAAGTAAATTAAGATTATGAAATGTTGTGCTTTTCCATGTGATGCAATACAGTTAACTAGCAGAATGTAAACTAACAAACACGTTATGTAATATAAACAAAGGTCACAATGTTATCTATTAAATCTGTTGCAATACTCCAAATTATCTTGGGTTTGACAAGACTGTCTTGATCTCAGACCCTGTTCTAATATTCTGGTTTATTCCTGTGATCTCACACTACCTGGAGATATCCCAAAATCTTAGTGTGGCACTAGAAAACCAGCAAAATAAGCAAACCCTCTCTTTGTTTGTTTTGCACGTTAATTGGTTTCCGGTTAGCAGGCTATATGTATTATAATGATATATATTATCATGAATGTGATAAAAAGAGACTTTAATGTTTCACATGGCACAAGATGCAGAGCCTTCCCCCATGCTGAGATATCTGCCTGGTAGTTGCTGTTTGAATATAAAGGTTGTTGCTGTTTGTACCAATAAAAAAAGCTGGTTGTCTCTTTCCTTGCTGTAACTATCCAAGATCTGCGTTAATGTGAATGCTGATGGATAAAAGGACTCCAAGCCCAGGTCATAGCACCTAGTATAGTGATCAGCTGTACAAGTTAGTGCAAGTACCCACGGATGATATTAAGGCCGTATCGTCACAATGGCACAGGATATATTTCATAACATGCGATCGGCATTAACTAATTATATCCAGCTAATGTAACTTCTCTGAATACTCACATTCCTACCTAGTTTTATAGAAACTGACACCTTCTCCATAAATTGATCACTGGTTATTGTCAGTTTCCGTTCAGTTTCCGATACTTCAGTTAGATAATCTGTATGTCTTGTTTAACCAATTTCTCTTTGTTGGTCAGTAAATTGGGATAATTGTTTGAAAAAAAATCTAATTGAGCAATCATTTTAAAAATGCCAACTTCCAAACGGTGAGAATTATAGTAGCAATTTTATTAAAATAAGATGAAAAAAAAAAAAACAACATAAAAAGCACAATCTATCGCTACCTGGAAAAAGAGAAGAGGAAAACAAAAGCATAGAACATTAATATATTGTGACTGACTTTGAGTGTGGTCTCAATCAGAGTCCAGTCTGAGTTATCTGCCAAAAATAGGATCTGTTGAACATTGTGATGGTGATAAATACCTGGCATTTCACTGGAATAAAAGTAAAAATCATGGAAATATCTCAATTTGGACACATTTTATTCTCTCCTCACCAAGGCCCCAGTTTAATATTGTTGGATAAGGTTTCAAAAAGATTTACTATTTTTGGATAAACTTTTAAAATTAATTTTTTTTTTGTCAATCTTTTTTTTTTTTTCATAAATTCTTTATTTTCAATCATTGTTTTTATTGAAGCATATGATAAAACAATAGAGAAAATAAAGCAAGGAGTCAGTGCACATAAATCACATGGTATGTAGAACAAAGATAGCAATATCACTGCTGGAACTCCCGCAAACAGCCTCTATTTTTGAACGATGTATTATTATGCAGTTTTAAACAGGTAGATACAGCTTAGTTACTGTTATTAAGAGCAATTAAGCCTTAAGTAGCATATATGGTAGACGTTCTACCCCTGAGATTAATAAAACACTTTGCTTAGTACGGCATGCATTCAAGAATTTTACGTTATGTGGGATTTTTGCTTGTTCTGCAGAGTCTGAAACTAGGTTAGAGATATCAAGCTAGGCAACTATCAGAGTACAAGTTAGTAGAAGTAAACTGCTAGAATTGCAGGCTATTCTGGTGTGCCTAGCTCTTAGATAATGAAGGACTAACTGTCCAGAGAACAGAGAAAATTATAAGGTAGGTAGGCTATTTCAGCTTAGTGAATATGTCAACAGATCATATATGCATTGTTTAAATACGTTATGGCTTACCTGAGCACATGTTGCCCTGCTGAGAATACCACTGAGTGTGTGAGCAAGTACCGCAAAGCTCAGTTAGTCTACAGCCTACAATCTAGTTTTCAATATAACAGTAGTATCTAGGGTAATCTGCGTTAGAGACAATCATCCCTCTTTTAAGACTAGGGTGTCTATATGTATCATTTTATAGCGATGCCCTAAAACCCTCTAGGATTGACAGTATGACACTTTCAATTACTTGCAATTAACCAGGGTAATGAGCACCACAGGGTGAAATGGTGCTATAATATATGGAAGCTAGTGATGTCGCGAACATAAAATTTTCCGTTCACGAACTGCGAACGCGAATTTCCGCAAATGTTTGGGAACGGGTGAACCGGGCGAACCGCCATAGACTTCAATAGGCAGGCGAATTTTAAAACCCACAGGGACTCTTTCTGGCCACAATAGTGATGGAAAAGTTGTTTCAAGGGGACTAACACCTGGACTGTGGCATGCCGGAGGGGGATCCATGGCAAAACTCCCATGGAAAATTACATAGTTGATGCAGAGTCTGGTTTTAATCCATAAAGGGCATAAATCACCTAACATTCCTAAATTGTTTGGAATAACGTGCTTTAAAACATCAGGTATGATGTTGTATCGATCAGGTAGTGTAAGGATTACGCCCGCTTCACAGTGACAGACCAAACTCCCCGTTTAACACACCGCAAACAACCGCAAACAGTCCATTTGCACAACCGCAAACTCCCCATTTGCACAAGGTTGGATACCAAGCTAGCCATGTCCCGTTCCTTGTCCTCACTGATGTCATTGAAGGTCTCTTCCTCCACCCAGCCACGTACAACACCAAGGGTCCCCGAAAGGTGACAACAAGCCCCCTGGGACGCCTGCTGTGTTTGGTCTTCCACCTCCTCAAAGCCACCTTCCTCCTCTGACTCCTCTTCTTCAGACTCCTCTCTCTGCATTGCCTCTCTCTGCGTTATTATAAGGTGTGTTAAGTAGTACTATTCCCATCAGCTTAATCCCTGTTACGTCCCCTATCAGGGGACGTGTATATGGCATCGGTTTTAGGAACCGGTAGACGGAAAAAGGTGCTTGGTCGGTCCTACTACTTCAAATTTGGGGCACTGCGCGTGCAATCTAATGTGCCACCAGATAGGAGTGGTGTGTTAAGTAGTACTATTCTTATCAGTTTAATCCCTGTTACGTCCCCTATCAGGGGACGTGTAGATGGCATCGATTTTAGGAACCAGAGGATGGAAAAAGATGCTTGGTCGGTCCTCCTACTACAAATTTGGGGCACTGTGCGTGCAATCTAATGTGCCACCAGATAGGAGTGGTGTGTTAAGTAGTACTATTCTTATCAGTTTAATCCCTGTTACGTCCCCCTCATCAAGCCTTTTTTAGTCGAATGTATCGCCCACTGTCAGTCCCTTCGGGATCCATGCCTCATTCATCTTAATAAAGGTGAGGTAATCTAGACTTTTTTGACCTAGGCAACTTCTCTTCTCAGTGACAATACCTCCTGCTGCACTGAAAGTCCTTTCGGTCAGGACACTTGAAGCGGGGCAGGCCAGAAGTTCTATCGCAAATCAGGATAGCTCAGGCCACAAGTCAAGCCTGCACACCCAGTAGTCAAGGGGTTCATCGCTCCTCAGAGTGTTGATATCTGCAGTTAAGGCGAGGTAGTCTGCTACCTGTCGGTCGAGTCGTTCTCTGAGGGTTGACCCCAAAGGGCTGTGGCAATGCATAGGACTTAAAAAGCTCTGCATGTCCTCCATCAACAACACTTCTGTAAAGCGTCCTGTCCTTGCCCCTGTTAGATTCCCGTTGTACTGTGGCATCACCATTATACGCTGTGTAAAGCATACTTTTTAATTTATTTCGGAACTGCTGCATCCTTTCTGACTTGCGGTAATTCGGTAACATTTCAGGCACTTTCTGCTTATACCAGGGGTCTAGTAGCGTGGACACCCAGTACAGGTCGTTCTCCTTCAGCCTTTTTATACGAGGGTCCCTCAAAAGGCACGACAGCATGAAAGACCCCATTTGCACAAGGTTGGATGCCGAGCTACTCATGTCCCGTTCCTCGTCCTCAGAGATCTCACTGAAGGTATGTTCTTCCCCCCAGCCACGTACACACCACGGGTACAAGATAGGTGACAACGATCACCCTGAGATGCCTGTTGTGGTTGGTCTTCCTCCTCCTCCTCAAAGCCACATTCCTCCTCTGACTCCTCTTCCTCACAATCCTCTTCCAACGTTGCCGCAGATCCAGCAAGCGATGCTGATAAGGCTGTTTCTGGTGGTGATGGTGACCACAACTCTTCCTCTTCCTCTTCACACTCATCTACGGCCTGATCCAGCACTCTTCGCAGGGCACGCTCCAGGAATAAAACAAATGGTATGATGTCGCTGATGATGCCTTCGGTGCGACTGACTAGGTTTGTCACCTCCTCAAAAGGACGCATGAGCCTACAGGCATTGCGCATGAGCGTCCAAAAAAATTCCCAGCTCCGCAGAGGCTGTCCTAGCACCCCGTTCATACAAATACTCGTTAACGTCTTTTTCTTGTTGGAGCAGGCGGTCAAACATTAAGAGTGTTGAATTCCAATGTGTCGGGCTGTTGCAAATCAAGCGCCTCACTGGCCTGTTGTTTCGCCGCTGGATATCTGAAAAGTGCGCCATGGCCGTGTAGGAACGCCTGAAATGGCCACACACCTTCCTGGACTGCTTCAGGACATCCTGTAAGCCTGAGTACTTATGCACAAAGCGTTGTACGATCAGATTACACACATGTGCCATGCACGGCACATGTGTCAACTTGCCCAAATTCAATGCCGCCAACAAATTTCTTCCATTGTCACAAACCACTTTGCCGATCTCCAGTCGGTGCGGAGCCAGCCACTGATCCACCTGTGCATTCAGGGCAGACAGGAGTGCTGGTACGGTGTGACTCTCTGCTTTTAGTCAAGTCAACCCCAAGACGGCGTGACACTGCCGTATCCGGGATGTGGAATAGTACCTGGGGAGCTGGGGGGTTGCCGTTGATGTGGAGCAAGACGCAGCAGCAGAAGAGGACTCAGCCGAGGAGGTTATGGAAGAGAATGGAGTAGGAGGAGTAGAGGAGGTTGCAGCAGGCCTGCCTGCAAGTCGTGGCGGTGTCACCAACTCCTCTGCAGAGCCACGCATTCCATGCTTGGCAGCCGTCAGCAGGTATACCTAATGCGCAGTGTAGGTGATATACCTGCCTTGACCATGCTTTGCAGACCAGGTATCAGTGGTCAGATGGACCCTTGCCCCAACACTGTGTGCCAGACATGCCATTACTTCCTTTTGCACAATCGAGTACAGGTTGGGGATTGCCTTTTGTGCAAAGAAATTTCGACCGTGTACCTTCCACTGTGGTGTCCCAATAGCTACAAACTTTTGGAACGCCTCAGACTCCACCAGCTTGTATGGTAAAAGCTGGCAGGCTAAGAGTTCAGACAAGCCAGCTGTCAGACGCTGGGCAAGGGGGTGACTTTGTGACATTGGCTTCTTACGCTCAAACATGTCCTTGACAGACACCTGACTGTGGGCAGATTAGCAGGAACTGCTCAAGGCGAGAGACGGAGTGGCGGATGGTTGAGAGGGGGCAAGGAGGACAGCAGTGGTTGACGTGGCTGAAGATGCTGGACCAGGAGGAGGATGGCGGCTTTGAGTTTGTGTGCTGCTTGTACTCATGTGTTGATCCCATAGGCGTTTGTGATGTGCGATTATGTGCCTTCGCAAAGCAGTTATACCTAGGTGGGTGTTGGACTTCCCACGACTCAGTTTCTTTTGGCACAGGTTGCAAATGGCATCGCTGTTGTCAGAGGCAGAAACAAAAAAAACACTGCTGAGCTCTGCAATGACATCATTCTGGTGGTGGCAACAGCATGCGTTGATTGGCGTGCTGTCTGGCTGACCCCGGGTGCCGATGCATGCTGTCTGACTGTGCCACTAGCTCCTTGCGACGACCTCCCCCTGCTTCCAACTCGTCTCCTCCTCCTCTCTGTCTCCCCATCTGAACTTTCCCCCTGTTCTTCTAGCGGGCACCCACGTGACATCCACGGACGCATCGTCATCATCAACCACTTCACTTGTATCTGACAACTCAGCAAAGGAAGCAGCAGCGGGTACAACATCATCATCATCACACCGTATGTCCATGTGTGTAATGCTGCCTGACTGAGACATATCCCTGTTATCTACATCCTCTGGCAATAATGGTTGCGCATCACTCATTTCTTCCAACTGATGTGTAAATAACTCCTCTGACATATCAAGTGAAGCGGCTGTGGTGCTAGTGTTGGTGGTGGCGGCAGGCGGGCGAGTGGTAACTTGAGAGGTGCCCGAAGCTAAGCTGGAGGAGGATGGTGCGTCAAGGTTCCGAGCGGAAGCTGTAGAAGATTGGGTGTCCTGTGTTAGCCAGTCAACTATGTCTTCAGAACCTTTCGAGTTCAGTGTACGTGGCCTCTGAACACTGGGCATTATTCTAGGGCCAAAGGGAATCACAGCACGACAGCCCCTGCGGGGTGGCCTGCCTCTGCCTGTCATTTCTTTTTCGATTAGTGGTACTATGCGTGCAAGCTACTGTGACACCAGATAGGAGTGGCACTGTGCACTGGCAGAAGTTGGCAGAGTAGACGCTGTAGGCCTGACGCACACGCTTGCAGACAACTAACTGCTATTCAATCTATCTATTGTGACAACAGATATGAGTTGCACTGGTGTGACACTGTGCCCTGGCAGGCCCTGAAATGCACACGCGTGAAGGAAACTGACTGCTATTATTTCACAGTCAAAAAAGTGTTGTTGTTTTTTTTAAATGTACACTACTGTTACACCAGATATGAGTTGCACTGGTGTGACACTGTGCCCTGGCAGGCCCTGAAACGCACACATGTGAAGGAAACTGACTGCTATTACATTACAATCAAGAAAGTAGTTTTTTCTTAAATGCAAGCTATTGTGACACCAGATATGAGTTGCACTGGTTTGACACTGTGCCCTGGCAGGCCCTGAAACGCACACGCGTGAAGGAAACTGACTGATATTATTTCACAGTCAAAAAAGTGTTTTGATTTTTTAAATGTACACTACTGTTACACCAGTTATGAGTTGCACTGGTGTGACACTGTGCCCTGGCAGGCCCTGAAACGCACACGCGTAAAGGAAACTGACTGCTATTATTTCACAGTCCAAAAAGTTTTTTTTTTTTTAAATGTACACTACTGTTACACCAGATATGAGTTGCACTGGTGTGACACTGTGCCCTGGCAGGCCCTGAAACGCACACGTGTGAAGGAAACTGACTGCTATTATTTCACAGTCAAATTTCTAGTTTTTTTTGTTAATGTACACTACTGTTACACCAGATATGAGTTGCACTGGTGTGACACTGTGCCCTGGCCGGCCCTGAAACGCACCTGTGTGAAGGAAACTGACTGCTATTATATTACAGTTAAAAAAGTTTGTTTGTTTTTAAATGTACATAACTGTTACACCAGATATGAGTTGCACTTGTGTGACACTGTGCCCTGGCAGGCCCTGAAACGCACACGCGTGAAGGAAACTGACTGATATTATTTCACAGTCAAAAAAGTGTTTTGATTTTTTAAATGTACACTACTGTTACACCAGTTATGAGTTGCACTGGTGTGACACTGTGCCCTGGCAGGCCCTGAAACGCACACGTGTGAAGGAAACTGACTGCTATTATTTCACAGTCGAATTTCTAGTTTTTTTTTTAATGTACACTACTGTTACACCAGATATGAGTTGCACTGGTGTGACACTGTGCCCTGGCCGGCCCTGAAACGCACACGTGTGAAGGAAACTGACTGCTATTATTTCACAGTCAAAAAAGTGTTGTTTTTTTTAAATGTACACTACGGTTACACCAGATATGAGTTGCACTGGTGTGACACTGTGCCCTGGCAGGCCCTGAAATGCACACGCGTAAAGGAAACTGACTGCTATTATTTCACAGTCCAAAAAGTTGTTTTTTTTTTAAATGTACACTACTGTTACACCAGATATGAGTTGCACTGGTGTGACACTGTGCCCTGGCAGGCCCTGAAACGCACACGCGTGAAGGAAACTGACTGCTATTATTTCACAGTCAAATTTCTAGTTTTTTTTGTTAATGTACACTACTGTTACACCAGATATGAGTTGCACTGGTGTGACACTGTGCCCTGGCCGGCCCTGAAACGCACCTGTGTGAAGGAAACTGACTGCTATTATATTACAGTCAAAAAAGTTTGTTTGTTTTTAAATGTACATAACTGTTACACCAGATATGAGTTGCACTTGTGTGACACTGTGCCCTGGCAGGCCCTGAAACGCACACGCGTGAAGGAAACTGACTGATATTATTTCACAGTCAAAAAAGTGTTTTGATTTTTTAAATGTACACTACTGTTACACCAGTTATGAGTTGCACTGGTGTGACACTGTGCCCTGGCAGGCCCTGAAACGCACACGTGTGAAGGAAACTGACTGCTATTATTTCACAGTCGAATTTCTAGTTTTTTTTTTAATGTACACTACTGTTACACCAGATATGAGTTGCACTGGTGTGACACTGTGCCGTGGCAGGCCCTGAAATGCACACGTGTGAAGGAAACTGACTGCTATTATATTAAAGTCAAAAAAGTTTGTTTGTTTTTAAATGTACACTACTGTTATGCCAGATATGAGTTGCACTTGTGTGACACTGTGCCCTGGCAGGCCCTGAAATGCACACGCGTGAAGAAAACTGACTGCTATTATTTCACAGTCAAAAAAGTGTTTTGATTTTTTAAATGTACACTACTGTTACACCAGATATGAGTTGCACTGGTGTGACACTGTGCTGTGGCAGGCCCTGAAATGCACACGTGTGAAGGAAACTGACTGCTATTATATTACAGTCAAAAAAGTTTGTTTGTTTTAAATGTACACTACTGTTACACCAGATATGAGTTGCACTGGTGTGACACTGTGCTGTGGCAGGCCCTGAAATGCACACGTGTGAAGGAAACTGACTGCTATTATATTACAGTCAAAAAAGTTTGTTTGTTTTTAAATGTACACTATTGTTACACCAGATATGAGTTGCACTGGTGTGACACTGTGCCGTGGCAGGCCCTGAAATGCACACGTGTGAAGGAAACTGACTGCTATTATATTACAGTCAAACAAGTTTGTTTGTTTTTAAATGTACACTACTGTTATGCCAGCTATGAGTTGCACTTGTGTGACACTGTGCCCTGGCAGGTCCTGAAATGCACACGCGTGAAGGAAACTGACTGCTATTATATTACAGTCAAAAAAGTTTGTTTGTTTTTAAATGTACACTACTGTTACACCAGATATGAGTTGCACTGGTGTGACACTGTGCTGTGGCAGGCCCTGAAATGC
This sequence comes from Pelobates fuscus, assembly GCF_036172605.1. Classification (NCBI taxonomy): domain Eukaryota; kingdom Metazoa; phylum Chordata; class Amphibia; order Anura; family Pelobatidae; genus Pelobates; species Pelobates fuscus. The sequence goes on along the minus strand of NC_086321.1, from coordinate 37,993,202 downwards.
ACACGTGTGAAGGAAACTGACTGATATTATTTCACAGTCAAATTTTTATATATTTTTTTTTTTATGTACACTACTGTTACACCAGATATGAGTTGCACTGGTGTGACACTGTGCCGTGGCAGGCCCTGAAATGCACACGTGTGAAGGAAACTGACTGCTATTATATTACAGTCAAAAAAGTGTGTTTGTTTTTAAATGTACACTACTGTTACACCAGTTATGAGTTGCACTGGTGTGACACTGTGCCCTGGCCGGCCCTGAAACGCACACGTGTGAAGGGAACTGACTGCTATTATTTCACAGAAAAATTTCTAGTTTTTTTTTTAATGTACCCTACTGTTACACCAGATATGAGTTGCACTGGTGTGACACTGTGCCCTGGCCGGCCCTGAAACGCACACGTGTGAAGGAAACTGACTGCTATTATATTACAGTCAAAAAAGTTTTTTGATTTTTTAAATGTACACTACTGTTACACCAGATATGAGTTGCACTGGTGTGACACTGTGCCGTGGCAGGCCCTGAAATGCACACGTGTGAAGGAAACTGACTGCTATTATTTCACAGTCAAAAAAGTGTTTTGATTTTTTAAATGTACACTACTGTTACACCAGATATGAGTTGCACTGGTGTGACACTGTGCCGTGGCAGGCCCTGAAATGCACACGTGTGAAGGAAACTGACTGCTATTATATTACAGTCAAAAAAGTGTGTTTGTTTTTAAATGTACACTACTGTTATGCCAGATATGAGTTGCACTTGTGTGACACTGTGCCCTGGCAGGCCCTGAAATGCACACGCGTGAAGAAAACTGACTGCTATTATTTCACAGTCAAAAAAGTGTTTTGATTTTTTAAATGTACACTACTGTTACACCAGTTATGAGTTGCACTGGTGTGACACTGTGCCCTGGCCGGCCCTGAAACGCACACGTGTGAAGGAAACTGACTGCTATTATTTCACAGTCAAAAAAGTGTTGTTTTTTTTAAATGTACACTACTGTTACACCAGATATGAGTTGCACTGGTGTGACACTGTGCTGTGGCAGGCCCTGAAATGCACACGTGTGAAGGAAACTGACTGCTATTATATTACAGTCAAAAAAGTTTGTTTGTTTTTAAATGTACACTACTGTTACACCAGATATGAGTTGCACTTGTGTGACACTGTGCCCTGGCAGGCCCTGAAACGCACACGCGTGAAGGAAACTGACTGATATTATTTCACAGTCAAAAAAGTGTTTTGATTTTTTAAATGTACACTACTGTTACACCAGATATGAGTTGCACTGGTGTGACACTGTGCCCTGGCCGGCCCTGAAACGCACACGTGTGAAGGAAACTGACTGCTATTATATTACAGTCAAAAAAGTTTTTTGATTTTTTAAATGTACACTACTGTTACACCAGATATGAGTTGCACTGGTGTGACACTGTGCCGTGGCAGGCCCTGAAATGCACACGTGTGAAGGAAACTGACTGCTATTATTTCACAGTCAAAAAAGTGTTTTGATTTTTTAAATGTACACTACTGTTACACCAGATATGAGTTGCACTGGTGTGACACTGTGCCGTGGCAGGCCCTCAAATGCACACGTTTGAAGGAAACTGACTGCTATTATATTACAGTCAAAAAAGTTTGTTTGTTTTTAAATGTACACTACTGTTACACCAGATATGAGTTGCACCGGTGTGACACTGTGCTGTGGCAGGCCCTGAAATGCACACGTGTGAAGGAAACTGACTGCTATTATATTACAATCAAAAAAGTTTGTTTGTTTTTAAATGTACACTATTGTTACACCAGATATGAGTTGCACAGGTGTGACACTGTGCCGTGGCAGGCCCTGAAATGCACACGTGTGAAGGAAACTGACTGCTATTATTTCACAGTCAAAAAAGTGTTGTTTTTTTTAAATGTACACTACTGTTACAGCAGATATGAGTTGCACTGGTGTGACACTGTGCCCTGGCAGGCCCTGAAATGCACACGTGTGAAGGAAACTGACTGCTATTATATTACAGTCAAAAAAGTTTTTTGATTTTTTAAATGTACACTACTGTTACACCAGATATGAGTTGCACTGGTGTGACACTGTGCCGTGGCAGGCCCTGAAATGCACACGTGTGAAGGAAACTGACTGCTATTATATTACAGTCAAAAAAGTTTGTTTGTTTTTAAATGTACACTACTGTTACACCAGATATGAGTTGCACTTGTGTGACACTGTGCCCTGGCAGGCCCTGAAACGCACACGCGTGAAGGAAACTGACTGATATTATTTCACAGTCAAAAAAGTTTGTTTGTTTTTAAATGTACACTACTGTTACACCAGATATGAGTTGCACTGGTGTGACACTGTGCCGTGGCAGGCCCTGAAACGCACACGTGTGAAGGAAACTGACTGCTATTATTTCACAGAAAAATTTCTAGTTTTTTTTTTTATGTACACTACTGTTACACCAGATATGATTTGCACTTGTGTGACACTGTGCCCTGGCAGGCCCTGAAACGCACACGCGTGAAGGAAACTGACTGATATTATTTCACAGTCAAAAAAGTTTGTTTGTTTTTAAATGTACACTACTGTTACACCAGTTATGAGTTGCACTGGTGTGACACTGTGCCCTGGCCGGCCCTGAAACGCACACGTGTGAAGGAAACTGACTGCTATTATATTACAGTCAAAAAAGTTTTTTGATTTTTTAAATGTACACTACTGTTACACCAGATATGAGTTGCACTTGTGTGACACTGTGCCCTGGCAGGCCCTGAAACGCACACGCGTGAAGGAAACTGACTGATATTATTTCACAGTCAAAAAAGTGTTTTGATTTTTTAAATGTACACTACTGTTATGCCAGATATGAGTTGCACTTGTGTGACACTGTGCCCTGGCAGGCCCTGAAATGCACACGCGTGAAGAAAACTGACTGCTATTATTTCACAGTCAAAAAAGTGTTTTGATTTTTTAAATGTACACTACTGTTACACCAGATATGAGTTGCACTGGTGTGACACTGTGCCGTGGCAGGCCCTGAAATGCACACGTGTGAAGGAAACTGACTGCTATTATATTACAGTCAAAAAAGTTTGTTTGTTTTTAAATGTACACTACTGTTACACCAGATATGAGTTGCACTGGTGTGACACTGTGCCGTGGCAGGCCCTGAAACGCACACGTGTGAAGGAAACTGACTGCTTTTATTTCACAGTAAAATTTCTAGTTTTTTTTTTAATGTACACAACTGTTACACCAGATATGAGTTGCACTGGTGTGACACTGTGCCCTGGCCGGTCCTGAAACGCACACGTGTGAAGGAAACTGACTGCTATTATATTACAGTCAAACAAGTTTGTTTGTTTTTAAATGCAAGCTATTGTGACACCAGATATGAGTTGCACTGGTGTGACACTGTGCCCTGGCAGGCCCTGAAACGCACACGCGTGAAGGAAACTGACTGCTATTATTTCACAGTCAAAAAAGTGTTTTTTTTTTTTAAATGTACACTACTGTTACACCAGATATGAGTTGCACTGGTGTGACATTGTGCCCTGGCAGGCCCTGAAACGCACACGTGTGAAGGAAACTGACTGCTATTATATTACAGTCAAAAATTACATTTTTTTTTTAAATGCAAGCTATTGTGACACCAGATATGAGTGGTGGCACTGGGCAAGTGGGCACAGTATACGCTGTGAGCCTGACACACGCTGACAGGCAGGCAACTGCAATTAGATTACACAGGAAAAAAAAAAAGCAGACTGATGTTCTAGCCCTAAAAAGGGCTTTTGGGGGTGCTGTCCTTACAGCAGAGATCAGATGAGTCCTTCAGGACTGTAGTGGACACTGAATACACTAGCCTAGCTATACATTTCCCTATCAAATGAGCAGCAGCACACTGTCCCTCCTCTCACTAAGAATGCAGCTTCAGAATGAATCTAAAATGGATGCTGTCCAGGAGGTGGGAGGGTCTTGGAGGGAGGGTCTGCTGCTGATTGGCTGGAATGTGTCTGCTGACTGTGAGGTACAGGGTCAAAGTTTACTGTGATGACAATGATGACGAATAGGGGGCGGACCGAACATCGCATATGTTCGCCGTCCGTGGTGAACGCGAACACGCTATGTTCGCCAGGAAGTATTCGCCAGCGAACCGTTCGGGTCATCACTAATGGGAGCCAGTCCATCAGGCTGTGGGGGGGAAACCTCCTTGATCCCACACTCGGTTGGGGGTCTGCCATGCTTCTCTTGCATGTCTGCCCTATTCAGCCGGTCGCTTGGCCCTCGGTGCTGTGATTCTCCCCTGCCTCTCCTGGGTTCATGTCGATGAGTGCTGTGTGTCTTCGGCCCGAGGCCTTAGCGGGAGACCTTACCACATGTCCATTGACCCCATCATCAGGGTCGTGGGCCCAAGATTTCACCGGGTCCCAGCTGTCTCCCTGGATGTATGGGTGGTGGTGGAAAGTTACCTCCAGGTGAGCTCCCAGCTTGGAAGAAGATTGTGCGGTCTCGGCATCGACATTGTCCCTTTGTGTGGTGGGAGATGCTGGACGGTGGGTGCGTATGAGGTCTATCGTCGTGGGCTGTGTGCCAGGGGTTGCGGGTGACTGTGCTTGCACTGCTTGGGATTCAATCCGCTGCCACAACTCCATGCAGACCCTGTCAAAGCCAGCTAGGAATTTGGCTTCCCAGTTCGTCACAGGCAGTTTCCCTGATGCGCTGGCCATTTTGATTGTGGCTCGAGATTTCGGTGTGGCTACACAGGGCTCCCTGATGGTGTCCTGAGCATGCGGCTGCTGTTTCCCCAGTGAGGACCGGGATATCCCCCGTCGGTCCAGAGGGGGGGAATGGATTGGCTGTGGTACACTGGCAGCCCTTGGCTGGAAGATCGGCTGCTTACTCCCTCCGTGGGATCAGCCTGGTGTGTAGGCCGCAGAGTGTGAGTTTGGCTGTGAGCCGGTGGACGTGGCTCCAAAACCGCCTGAGAGAGCTCCCTATCGGTGTTCAACCTCTGAGAAGTCCCCAGAGTGGGCTGTGGGGATTACGTCCCTGTCTGTCTCGCAGTTTGCTGAGAGTGTGTGAGGAGCTTGCCACAAACACATCTGTCGGACATGCTGGTTAGGCCCGCGCCCCACCCTAAAATGATTTTTTAATAAAATATTAAAATATAAAAAAATATATTGTATATACAGGGTGAGACAAAATTCAGAGTAGGGTTTAAGGAGTCAGTAACATTTTTATAATGAACCAATTTCAATGATATTACAATGAATATTTAACAAATGGAGATTTATTTGACATAAGATAGCATCTTTGAAATGAGCTCCATTTGCCGCCTCGCAAAGTCGGGCTGTTTTGATTGCATGGTTCATAACATTAGTTAATGTTTGAGGCTCTAGCTCTTGAACTTCTGCACAGATGTTCTCCTTGAGCTGCTCAAGTGTATGTGGTTTGTTCACATACACCCACTCCTTCAGATTTCCCCACTGGAAGTAATCGAAAGTTGAAAGTTTGGGCATACATGGCGGCCTATTAATCTGTGAATTTCTAGAAAATATCCACTCTACAGACAGTTGTCTCAGGAGATCAGTTGTGGCCCTGGCTGTATGGGCAGTAGCCCCATCCTGTTGAAACCACATTTCAGGATGATTTTCCACCTCAGGGCGTACACATTTTTCAATCATGTTCTGATGTCTCACATCAATAAAATTCCACAATTTTTATTCATTGTTCCTTCAAGAAATTACCCATGATGAATCTCCCAAGACACAGTTATAATATGTACCTGTAACACATTTTTTTTTAACTACTAACAAATTTACCTGACAAATCCTTCTCTTTACAAAAAAATATAGCAATATAGCAAAAAAACTAAAACAAAACATTGTCAAAATATTACAAAATTAAAATACGTTTTAGAATAGCAAATCATCCTGAAAGTTTATCCAAAAATATTAAACCATTTACAAAGATAATCCAAAAATATGAAATTGAGGCCTAAGTGCACTAAATGTAACAATTATGTATCCACACTGCAGCCCCACACACTATATAAGAAACCTTTCTTCCACCGTCCTGTGACAGCCCAGAGTCAAAACCATCAATGTGTGTTGCCTCAAAGAACTCTGAGCCTCCATATAGCAGGTAGGTTAGGACATATTCCACATATTTCAGAACTCTGAGCCTCCACTCAGTGAACTGTGGCCGATCCTGCGGAAGAATTATTTAGAAAGTCCTTGGCACGTTCGTAGGGGTTATTTTGGATATAATACATTTTTATGGTTAAACCAATCTAAGTCAGGAAGCTGCCCTTAATATCTTATAGCTAGGTGATAAAAAGCTTGTAATAAGGCCAAACACGATACAATTCCCCACAGTGCAAACAATTACGGTTATGCATCAACTGCATATTATTATCATTGGCATTGATAAAGCCATTGATAATGGCCATGAGAGGATAAACCCACCTGCCAACGTCAAGGCAGAATTTATCCCCTCATGGCCATTGGAGGTAACTAAGAGACCTCCATTTGTTTAAAAATACATAGGGATTAAGGAGAGAGCGCAGGTAACATGTTTTTCTTTGGTTTTTACTATATATTGGGGCTGATGTGTACTGTAGTCATTTGCAGCCGCCCAGTGATGGGAGTGAGCGCAGGACTTTTCTTTCTGCATTTGTATCCATTTTTTGTATTACTCAGCCTTGTTACAATGCAGCCGCCCATCCCATGTGTTCCCTATTAAGGGTTAATAATGTATAGGGGTGTATATAAAAAATACCCCTTTCTGTCTCATTAGAGATCTTTGCCAGTAGCTCAAGGAAGCAAGGTGAATGGTTAGAGTTAGGACCCACCTGAGGGTGGGGGGGGGTCTGCCTTGACGTTTGCAGGTGGGTTTATCCTCTCATGGCCATTGGAGGTAACTAAGAGACCTCCATTTGTTTAAAAATACATAGGGGTTAAGGAGAGAGCGCAGGTAACATGTTTTTCTTTGGTTCTAAAATGTGTGTTCCCCAATGTATGTAATGTGTTTTACTGTTTGGAATATGTTTTAAAGTATGGAACTGTATCCTGTTGGTATCTCCTAGAGTGGGAGATGTTATCTGTAACCCATCCCCCTTCTCCTGTCTGGGACAAAGTATTGTGTTAAACTGAATACCCCCTGCGGAGGTCTGTGCTTAAAAAGCTGTGTATTCCAATAAAGGATAGTTACTGTTGTAACCTACAGAGCTGTGTCTCATATAGTTACTGGGGGGATATGGGTCTCTTTGTATTTTAAATAGTACCTGATTGGCTGAAGGAAGGGAGTCAGCGGAGGTAACCGGTCGGGTTACCAGGTGGTCGGCTACAGGCACTTTAGTGGAGGTGATCGGGACTTAAAAGGATAGGCTAGACATTAGAAAGTCGTCGGAAGAAGCACGGGGAGGCGGGCGAAATGCGTCACAGAGGACATCATTGAAAGGCGGACCCAGAATGTCACGTGATCGGAGAAGTGCTGATACCCAGACGTGAGTGCACGCTGGTGGCATTTTTTGATTTACATATGCTTGTTGAGTTGTGGGTTAATTGCTGGCATAATTTACACAAATTACACAAATTACAAAATTCCCATCTATGCATCAAAACAAAATCAAATAGCACACTGACCGCAGTCCACTCTTTCAAATACTTGGGTATGTTGTTAGACCCCAATCAATCTTTTGGCCTCCATTTGAAAAACTTGCGTCAAAATTTTATCCAAAACTAGGTGCCCTATACAGAAACAAATCCTGCCTAAGCCCTAAAGGAAAAGATTGTACTGCAAATGCTGATGCCAATTATTGATTATAGGGATGTAGTATATGCACCTGCACCGCAAACTCACCTAAATAAGCGTAATACATTGTATAACTCGTTCTGCCGCTTTGTGCTACTATTTAATTACATGGCCCACCATTGTGACATGTTAAAAGAACTAAACTGGCTGTCGCTGAAATCCAGACGCACCCTTCATCTTTCCAGCCTAGTGTTTAAGAGCTTTTCTGGGAAACTCCCACCCTACCTGAGCAAAATGCTCTCCCCAGCTGTTCCCACCTCCTATAACCTCAGATCCAGTACCAGCACTTTATTTAATCTACCTCAATACAAAAAGAAAACGTCTCGATCCTCCTTTTTCTACAGAGCACCGCAATTATGGTACGACCTCCCGCACACTTTCATATCTTCCCCAGGCCTAAAATCCTTTAAGAGATCATCTACATACCTCAAAACAGCATGCACCTGTCATGGTTAATTATATATTTCTTACCTGTTCTATGTTACATTTTGTATATATTGTGAATTAATATTGTTTTTGTATTTTATTGTACCCTATTGTATCACTGCAATGTTTTGTGAATCCAGGACATACTTAAAAATTAGAGAAACCTCAATGTATCCTTCCTGATAAAATATTTTATAAATAAATACCCACCGCCAAAGAAATACTTTTTTTTTTTAATTCTTTATTTTTGTCGTGCAAATGAGATAACACGCCTGAGGTACCCCAAAGGCAATCCTCACGCTTTCAAAGAAAGACTTTTTAACCTTTTATGTCAAATACATTGTTTTAGATACTATTCAAATGGGAGTCCTTGACTCTCTTTTCCTCTTATATTGCACAGAGTACCAGATATACATCTGATTGAATAGAGACAGCTTTCCTGACATAAAGCTGTGGGAAGTATCCCTCTCAAGTGGAGTTATTCCAACCCAGAGCCAGGGGTGATATTGCTCTGGTACATGTGAGTTCTCTCCCAGACACTCTACTGTATCTCTATGACAGTGTTATCAGATAGTCTGCACTATATATATCTTATTGTCTATTACAGATTTTATATTTGAAGCTACTGTACTTACTGCAGTCTTTAGCACGCTATGTTATTTGGTATTATCTTCTTTTATATGTGTGAAAAGTGTGAAAGATATATGGGAGACAATTATTATTCTCCATATATCACCACAAAATCTGGCATTGCTCCTCCCAGGTTGAACTTTGATCCACATGATAATGAGCTCATTACCATTTACTAACCACAGACAACGATGCAGCTCAGTTATATTAGATAAGCAAAATAAAATCAAAAGTTAAAAGCAAATTACATTATTCAAAGATGTTATGGGTTTGGCATAGACAGGACTCAAAAAAGTCCTACCCTTCAAGACCGGCCTAAAAGTTACTCACCCCTGCAAGTCTGGAGGATCCGCGGCACACTCACCAGGGGTAAATTTTTACTCACCAAGGATTACTTTTTACTTGTCAATCACTACATTCAGGTACAGATATATTGCAAAACAGGAGTCATACAACTAGACTTGTGCATTCAGTTTCTCCTGAATCATGATTAGTCTGATGTTTGGGCGATAAACAACTCGTCAGAAATTCCAAACTTTGAAATGGCACATGGACGAATCACTGAGCAAGGTAAACAAACAAATGGATGAGCCCTTTTATTTGTTTTGTAGTTTGTGGTCCCGTCCATGGGCAGAAAAAATCAAATGATGACGTGGAAAATTATGATTGGTGGGGATCGATGGCTAGAGCAACCTATAAAGGGAAAAAGGAGGAGCAGTAAAAATGTTTAAATAAATATATAATATATAAATCCATAAATATTCTACTCTTTGTACTTGATCTGTGAACCAAAAATCAGTGTAGTCCGATATATATATACACATCATATTTATATTTTGCACTACACTAATTAGCCAGTTTTTGTGCCATTTTGTTTAACCCCTTAAGGACGGCGGGCGTTCTATACCGTCGTTTTTGGGACAGTCCGAAATGCCGGCGGGTGGCATAGAATGTCCCAAACCGCCCCCCCCAGCCATGTGATCGCGGGGTCCTCGCAATCTCATGGCTGGAATAGCTGGCTTATACAGTGCCTGCAGGGGGCCTGCCTGAGCAATCAGGCAGTCCCCCTAATGCCTGCAATAAAGTTTTAACAAGTTAAAGTTTTTCAATTAAATACAAAGTACTTAGATCCTATATATATATATATATATATATATATATATATATATATATATATATATATATATACATACACACACACACACACACACACACACACACACACACATATATATATATATATATATTACACACACACACACACACAATAAAAATAATTAATAAATAAATTGAAAAAAATAAAAATATAAAATCAAACTAAATTTTAACAAAATTATAATTTGTTCTAACTGTATTTTGATATTAATCTACCCCACCCCTCTGTGTATCTCTTTCTCTCCCCAGTCCCTCCATGTATCTCATCCCCCCAGCCCCTCCATGTGTCTCATTTATCCCCAGGCCCCTGCATGTGTCTCATTCACCGCCACAGCCCCTCCATGTGTCTCATTTCCCTCAGTCACTCAATATTACCACTTCTCTCCCCAGTCACTCCATGTGTCTCATTCACCTCCTCAACCCCTCCATGTGTCACATTTTACCCAGCCCTCCATGCATCCTATCCCCCTAATCATTCCATGTGTCCAATTCCCCCAGCCCCTCCATGTGTCTCATTCCCCCACAGACACTCCATGTGTCTCATTAACCCCAGCCTCTCCATGTTTCTTATTCCCCCCAGCCTCTCCATGTGTCTTATTCACACCCCAGCCCCTCTATGTGTCTCAATTCCCCCTACCCTCCATGTGTCCCATTCCTCCCTTAAACCCTCCATGTGTCCCATTCGCTCCAGCCCCTCTATGTGTCTCCCAGTGTGTCAGTCTGGCCCTTTATGATTGTTAAAGATTTAAATATAAAGTTAGATCTATCATGGTGTGTGCTATTGATCATATTAACTTTTAAAGTAAACTTATTGTTTTCCAGCTGGCAGGTTTGCATGTTGTAGACTATAAAGCTGTCACGGGTGGCGGTACAGAAACCGGGACCCCTGAGTGCCTGATTATAAGTGGGAGTCTTCAGCGTGGAAATGGACCATCAGGGCCTGGTGCAGGGTAACCACACGCCCTCTGGTGTTGAGCACCAGCGTTTGCGCGGCCACATACCAGAACCCTGATGCAGCTACAGCGGATCCCAGGAACTAGGTAATATGGAAATTAAGTAGACCTCCCAGGAGCTTAATAGGGAGGCTCTGCAGCAAGATTGTATCCACTACTAGAAACAAGGCAAGACTAGAGATAGACACCAAACATGAAAACAAGCCAAAACTAGTAGAACCCAGAACCAGAGAAGGACAGAAAGCTAAACCCAGAACATATACACAAGACATGAGGAAAACATGAACATAACATGGGCATGACTGGACAGGACTGTACATGGACTGGGTATACAAACTAGAACAAGACAGGATAACATAGGCAAAGCAAGAGGAGAAATAACTAAGTACTAAAAATGGAAATCATGGGGATTTAGTCACTCTATATGATCATACATTGCATAAGCCTGCCAACAACGCCAATGTACCCCATATCTGGCAGGTCCTACACTGCCTAAGGTATGCTAAAATAACCACAGATTCAGAACACATATATAGCACTTACCTGCAAGAAAGGGCAGAAGCTTTGAGTAGCTGCCTGCAGGAACTCTGACACATAATGAATGACTGAAACAACGGGTGTGGCAAATAAAACAAACATTTAAAAGAAACCTGGAGACTGGGAAATCCAGGGACAAACTATAGGAATGAACCCAGAATTCCCAGCATAAAGAAAAACAGACATAGAATAGAAAACCAAAAACCAAGAAAACTAAACAAGAAATATAAAAAGAGTACTGGATACCAGAAGCCAAAGCCAGACATCTCCGCAGAACATGGCATGATGTGACAAAAGCATTGTTTTAGCAATAGTGATGTCGCGAACACGCGCGATGTTCGGTCCGCCCCCTATTCGTCATCATTGAGTAAACTTTGATCCTGTACCTCACAGTCAGCAGACACATTCCAGCCAATCAGCAGCAGACCCTCCCTCCCAGACCCTCCCACCCCCATGACAAATAGGGGGCGGACCGAACATTGCGCGAACTGTTCGGGACATCACTATTTAGCAATTGTATAGGTCAAAAGCTATTTTATCATGTTAATGATTGGATTAATATTTTTATAATAATAATAACTACATGCATTCAAGAATCAATGCTAGCAAGAGGCATGTGAACATATTTATTTTAGCATTGTATTTTGCATTTGCACATTTGCTTGCAGTTATGCTATCACATGGTAAAAATTACTCTTTTTAGGTTTACATAGTGCGTTTATGTTGATTTGGCATAAAAGTTACACTTTAACAAATACTGAACCCTTCTCTACCGATAAATTGTTCCAGAGGACTAATTTAAGATTGATTTGTGCTTCTATATGCATTTTTTAAATAAATGATACTATACAAAATAAAATCATAAATATACTAAAAAAATAAAATTTCATGGAAGGGAAGTCTGCAGTTTAGACTGTGAATGCCAAGAATTTTTCAAAGCGAAAACTTTATGCTCTGAAAAGATATTTTGTTTCTTTAAAACAAAACTTTTTTTCCCCCTCTTCATTTGGGTGTATTGGTATCATATGTATGTCCTGGAAGCTATGAAAAGTCAACTTAGGACAAGTCCTGTAAGTAAGGAAGTTGTGTTTTTTATTAGCAAATTGCGCCCTGACTATTCAAACTGTGATACACTGAGCTTGACAATCTTGTTATGGGAGCATCTCTATGACAAACGGTTAACACGCTAACACAAAAAATGTGCACTGCTTTGTTTTGGCCATAATATGCTGCATTTGAAAAATAACCACGTTGGAATTCTTTTTTTAATCTAAGCTATATTGACCTAAATTTGGGCCTAAAATTTGAAATTCACTTTGAATGACTTACAATTGACACTTTAATGAATAATCAATTTTGTGTGAAGTGCACTGAAGGAAGGGCGGGTAATGTTTTTGTCAAGCCCATGTGTAACGGAACTCCCCGTACTCCAACCGAGTAGCTTCCGTTGATGGACGCTTCCTAGCCTGCGCCGAGGACCACAAGCACCGCACTGGACACCACAACCACTGCAAACTCCACAACCACTGTAGCTTAACTGGAGTCTCGACGTCTTCTGTCCACCCTGGATCGGCTTCTCTCCTCTAGGAGAGAGTATCAGGAACAAGCTCTTAAAAGAGCTAAGTGATTAAAGCTCAAGGGAGTATGCAGAGCATAGCCATCCTCAGTGTAATTATAGCAGTTCACTCCAATAACGAGACAAGGCTACGTTTTGAAGGGTAAAGAAGAACTGTCTAAAACTTTATTTTACTTGGGACTAGCCCATATGGTCATTACATTAACATTGCTGTGAAAACTCAATAAAATTACAAACAGTTAAATCATAGCAGGCAGCATACAGTGACTTATTATAACACAATGGCATCTTTTTAAAGAGGTGGGGGAGACAATAATTAACAGAAAATATCTCACGTGCCTGCAGAATTAGCAATATGCTAATCTACCCGAATATGCAAATGAACCAGTCTTGCTATTCAGGTAGTGCATATTGCTGTTGCTACCAACAGAGGGCAGTAGACAAGCTCCATAGCCAAATCCACCTAGTTGGTAGCAAACCTCATCAGTACAGGAGAGCAGGCAATACATCCCAGGGGCCACAGTCACATGGCAGGAGGCTGGCAATCAGTCTTCTCCAATGCCCAGTGGCGAGGCTGGTTCCGCCACACCATGCAATACATCCCTACTTACTAGGGGTGTGCTCCCTAGTCAGATTGTTGGAACTATGTGTGTACTCACAATTGGCACTGGCTTCCTTGATATGTATTTTATATTGCGGTTGGGTGGGTGTCAGTGTTTTATAGTCTAAGTTTAGAGAGATTTGATGTTGCAGTGCTAGTTTGGGTGGTACAATCATTGTATTCCATGCAGGTTTGCTTCTATAAGTATATGAAATAGTAAGCTGGAGTCTGTGGTAGGGTATTGTTCAAAGTTCATGAATAACAAGCACAATTCTTGTGTGTGTGGTTTCGAACTCAAGAACCCCAGTGACCTCCTTCTCCATCATATCCCAGTAGGGAAATAAGGTATACAAATTATACCAAACAAGTGGAGCGCTCTAAACAGTAGAGGGGTTTACTCACCCCTTTGGTACAGTGACAGTCTTGAAAAACTTGAATGTACATATAAAAGGAAACAAGAGAAACAAAAATATAGTGCAGATGTTCCAAAATGGATAATTGGTAGTAAGTAATGACTGAAACCACTCACATGGACAGGAGCCTATATGGTATTGGCTCCGTAAAAGGATCCTTTATGCTTTTAGGGCAGCAACACACCCCTTTAGAGCGCTCCACTTGTTTGGTATAATTTGTATACCTTATTTCTGTATATTTGTTTTTTATTGTGGGTAAGGGGTATTCCACTTTTAGTGTTGAGCAGCTTTTACATTTTGGGCACTGTAAAGAAACACTTTCTATCTCTTTATTGAGGTAGTTTTCTCTATTTTGATATCCCAGTAGGGGCATATTGCAGTACACATCCTCCATATATGGCAAATAGATCCTGTCCTCTGCCGTTTCCTCATTAATTAAGGTGAGAGGCACAGTCCGTTCTCCTTTGTGTGCTGTGAAAGCTTTGCTCCATTGATCCGTGGCAAAGATTTTACTTAGGTCAGTTTGCCAAGCTGTCATATAAGGGTCGTTTTCTAATGGGGTCGGTTGATTTAGTTGGTTGTATATCAGAGAGAAAATCTTTTTGGGCATTTTAGGGGACTTGCATATTGTCTCCAAGTGAGATATCATTGGTGCCTTCTCCGCTCGAAGGCTATGTGCTAGTAATAATTTCAGTTGGAGATATGGAAACACGGTTTTGGGGGGCAGGTTGAATTTTTTTCTCCAGTGTAAGGAATTCTAGCATGTTATCTTTATCAAATAGTAGAGATAGCTCTTTGCACGCTCCTCCCTCCCTCCAAGGTCTGCAATTAAAGGAATCATTAATGAGTAACTAATGAGTAGGGTGGCTGGGGTCCAGTAACTTTCTTGCTTTGTGGTAGTTGCACGCTTTTGGATTTTTGGGATCCAGAAGAGATACTTCCAGAAGAGATACTCTGCCTTGTATGCAGCATCTGTGTGACTCATTGGGGGGGGGGGGGGATTCTCAGTGTTGTGGGAGATTACTATTGTGGATATTAGAGCTGCCTTATAATACAGTGTTATGTTGGGAAGACTCAGTCCCCCATCTATTATGGGTTTGTGTAAGATTGTCATGGTAACCCTTATTTTACAGTTGTGCCATATAAAGTGCATGATTATAAGCTGGCGCTTACTCAGGTAGGTTTTGGGCATGCATATGTGCAGTAGATATTGGAATTTGGCCAATATGGTCATTTTTACTGCCGTTAAGCTACCCATCCTTGATAGGGCATCACCACTTTTTAACTGACTTGCTAGCCATAAAGAAAACACACATTTGACACCGGTGGAAACATGGGATAGGTGGGAGAGGACAAGGAATAATCTAGGGGGCACTTATTGCCCCCACCCTAGCAACACCTGGGGGGGGGCAAGTGCACAGCATGGAGGGATATGCAAGGGTGGTAAAATGCCACCCATGTCAAAGTGCCTCCTGGAACCACTGCCCTATTGGGACCCATGGACAGGCTGGCTCTAGTCTGGCCATTGGGGGTAACCAATGGACTGGATGATATTTGCCAAAATTAGCATGCATTTGACAAGGTTGTGTGCACCACTCTGATCAAAGAGTGATGCACTTGCAATTCTGACAAAGTGCATGTCAGTGTCTCCGTGTCTTAAGATATTATTTCAGCTTTAGTGAACATAAAATCTAGATGAGATATATTTTAAGGAAACTGTTCGAGGGTTGTCTGATTAAGGGATAGGGGTGTGTGGACACACAAAGCAATATGTAACCATGCACACAAGGAATGGAGCTTGGTCTGCTCATAGAGCCCTAAGCACCTTCCGTTCCACGTCCCCGGAGCACCAGCCAAAAGGGGTACCACAAATCCGAACAATATAGGAAGCAAAGCTAATTAGTTTTAAGTTTAGAAAAAAAAATAACCAGCTAGGTCAGCGCTTATGTGCTGTTTTCTTGGAAACAATGTACCGGTAATTGGAATTTTCAGTTGACCTTGTACCAAGGTTGAACGTGTCCTTTTGGGTATGTTACAGTAAATGCCTGGAGAAGCATTGCATGATCAGCAATGTTTTGAAAAACCACCAAGATTGGAAATTCTGACATATTATTAACTTGATTACAGTCATTAAAAATTTAACTTTAGCCAAAGACAACAAGACCATTTTAACCAGTAAATCGGAGTTACAACTATGTATGACCTTAAAGATCAGATGCCAAATAAGTGATTGACCAAATTCCAAAAATCAAACTGCACAAAATGAAAGGTGTAAATTTGTATTTATTTATTTATTTATTAGTAAATAAGATGTCTATCAAACTGAATGCTAGGTATATACTGATAATAGGTTCAATGTGCTTTAGTCCTGAATACATCCAGCATAGTGCTTTGAGGATATGCAAGTAACAAATCTCCTGTTTGGCTAAGTGTTGGACCGTGGGCGATGATGGCAAATAAGACCAACTTGATGAGTTATCATGCAAATAAAAAAATAAATAAAAATTCAGCATTGTGGGAGTTAATCACTTTGAAACTATATGTCAATAAATTAATGAGACATTAAATATGTGGTTAAGGTTGGCTTGAGATATATTTAATTGAAACCACATGTTCATGTAGCAGAATGTAGGAACTAAGGCTCCTTTTCTTTGTGGGGCTTTGATATTTATGAAACTTGTCATTGTAGACTGATTGCCACAGTGTTAAGATTGGTTATTTGAGGAAAGTTCACATAATGCTAATAAAAACCTGCAGAAGCAGATTAGCAATAAGATATTGCTTTATAAATGGTCATTCGAGAACAGTAAGGGGCTGTAGTCAGAAAACCTTTCTTGACCGCAATTTTCCTTTTTCAGTAGTCTTTGAAGACATTTTGACTCATTATGTTGAATGTGAGCTGATGAAATAAGGGCATAAATTGACCGGGTTTAAAACAGGACACACAGACTTCTAGCAGCTGCAGCATCAAAGATGGTGGCATAAAACATTTCTTCAACAGACCATCACACTGTATGGGGTTTAACACCTAATTCTCATGCCTTTTCGTGCTCACTATCTTACATATTAGAGTAGACACAGTAAGGTCTGTGATCTCACACATCATTGAAGACATCTCTAGGGACACACCAGCTAGACCACTGCACCTATCTTCGCTGCAGCACATCAAGCCGCAACATCAATCCCATAGCATCATGTTCTAGTGTGGCCTACAAGCCCATGTTGCAGACCTGAAGTATCATCGTGCAATAAGACCCTTCACATACTCTGTTGTAGGCCAACTTCTGCTTCATCTCCAAAGGTACTTGACCAAGCTATATAATTGCAGTTCATTTACCCCTCTATAGGATTAGTCTCTGTGACTCCACCATTTATATTTTCCCTGCCCCTGTTTACCACCCATTTACATCTTCACAGTCTGTGATAACATTTACATTTTCACAATTCCTAATAACGCCACATTTATATGTTCATAGTGCCTGCAGTACATATACTCCCAGTTCCTTTAAAATTTCTGGCTTATTTGGCAGAAAATTTGAAATTCACTTTGTTTTCCATGCACAAAAAGCTTGGAGCTTCTTCTTCTTAATAACAAATGATGGGTTGCGAATCAATGTTATTATATACTGATATAGTGATTGTGCCAAACAGCTAGTGATGAAGAGGTTAATGTCCTAAGATTCATAAAAATAAATGCTGCATTGACAATTACAGGGAAACTGCCTAAAAGGTTCAAATGTAGGACCAGAGTAGCCAAACGGAAACTACAGCTGACTTAGAGAATTTAGGGGCTATTTTTTTTACCTAGAATAACCCTGATACATACTAGTAATCTATGTCGCATGTCAGATTGGTGGAAAAGAGGATTAAAACCTTTTTTCTGGTCTGGATACTTTACCTATTTCAAAGTTGTCTTATAAAATTGATAACTAGTTTTACAGAGTATTATATATTTGTTCCCCCTCCCACCTTCTCTGGGGTTATATGGGAGTACAAAATGGTTCTCCCAGGATGCTCATTATATTATGTTCATTTTCAGTCTTTCACATTATTTAATTTAGGAACATAGATATAAAGGTATTGAATTTTATTTAATATATTTCAATTATTTTCTCAATACATTATTAGAATAACAGTATAACATTACATCTTAACCTTTATGCCCTAGGGATAATAATAAATGGTATATTCTATTGTATGGAATACAGTGTTTTTTTTAGGATGTATCCCCCATTTGCTCTTCACTGAGGTCTCATGTAGAAATTGATTTGATAACTTTTATTTCTAGGCCAATCATACATTTGGAGAGAACTAGATGCTTGAGAACTTTGCTGGCATATTTGTTTAGTTATCATAAAGGTAAAGGCAGGGGCGTACCTAGAGCATTTGGCACCCGGGGCGGATCCTCCTTATGGCACCCCCCCCTCCCCAAAATGTAAAAAAACACCCAATTTTTTTTACAATGAATGTAGCACTGAGCAGTGTTTGTGCATCTAAATGTAAGCATGGGTTTTTGTATGGAAAATGTGTGTAGTGTTGGCGTTTGAATGCAGGCATGCATTTGCGTGTAGTGTTGGCAGTATAGGGCAGTGGTGTGGTTATATCAAAAACATGGTGATGTTTTAAAGGTGTGTTTGTTTGTAGTGTTGTTTGAATGCAGTGGTGTGCTTGTGTGTAGTGTTGGCAAAATGCTAAGATGTATACACATACACAAATATATACACACAATCAGACAACACATTTGCATAGAATTCATACTAGCCACCCAGATTTCCTGTTCTGTGCTGGCTGACACCTCTAAACTTCGATCTTTGTTTAGCAGATAACTCCTCTTTTTTTTATATATTTTATATCCCTATGTGAGATTGCCATATTTAGATCTAAAGAGCACCCTAATTTGGCATATTTAAATATGGAAATCTCACATAAGAGCATTAATTTAGGGAATTATCTACTAAATAGCTAAAAGATCAAAATTTAAAAGCCTTTTACTTCATTTTAATCTTTCAGTTGTTTAGTTGATAACTCCCGTATTTGTTATCCTTATGTGGGATTTACATATTTAAGGACACCAAATAAGGGAGCTATCTACTAAACACATACTACACATTTATATACACACAGACTTGTACATCTGTGGTTGTGTGTGTATATAAATACACACACAATCCCAGACATACACCTAATCACAGACACACACAAAAATCACATTCTTACACACATTTAGTAATTAAGATATCCACCCAGCTTCCCTACCTTGCTCTTGGATCTTCCCCATGGTGATTAACGGTTGCTGCTGGGCGCTCTTCCTGCACAGCTCACTTGTGCTCCCAGTAGTGATGACGATGCCATCTTATCCCAGCTGCCGGTTCACTGCAGGGCGCGCAATAACCTCACTGCCTCCCAGAATATACCCGTCCTTGTCCCTTGTGTAAAAAAATGTAAAAAAATGTGTTTGTGACAGCGTATGTATGTGCATTGTGTGTGACTGCATATGTAATTCGTGAATGTGAGCCTGTGTATAATGTGTCTATGTGACAGTAGGGGAACAGTTGTATGTGCCTGGGTGGGTCGGAGTAGATTGGGGTCTTGGACTTCGTGTGTGATATTGCATGGGGGAATAGGGCAGGGAGGGTGAGGGTATAATGGCACGGAGGGTGGGGGATATAGGGCAGGGGGGTGGGGTTATAATGACAGGCGGGTTATAGGGCGGGGGGTATAGTAGTACCTTACTATTTAGGAGGGTGCAGGGTCTGTTTCACCATTTGGTGGCTGCTCTGGGGTAATAATGCAGTGAGGTGGGAGTATAGGGCAGGGGGTGTGGGGGTAAAGGGGTGGGAGTATAATGGCAGGGGGGGTATAGGGCAGGGGGTGTTATAATGGCAGGGAGGTGGGGGTATAGGGCAGGGGGGGATTATAATGGCAGGGAGGGTGGGGGTATAATGGCCGTGGGGGGTGGGGTATAGGACAGGGAGGGTGGTGGTATAATGGCAGGGGGGGTTATAATGGAAGGGGGGTTTAATGGCAGGGAGGGTGGGGGTATAATGGCAGTGGGGGAGTGGGGTACAGGGCAGGGAGGGTGGTGGTATAATGGCAGGGGGGTACAGGGCAGGGGGGTGATATAATGGCAGGGGGTATAAGGCAGGGGGGTGATATAATGGCAGGGGGGTATAGGGCAGGGGGTGATATAATGGCAGGGGGTACATGGCAGGGAGGGGGTTATAATGGCAGGGGGGTATAGGGCAGGGGTGGTGGTGATATATAAGGCAGGGAGGGTATAGGGCGGGGGTGATATAATGGCAGGGGGTATAGGGCAGGGGGGGTGGTGATATAATGGCAGGGGGGTGGGGCATATGGAAGGGGGGTTATAATGGGCAGTGGGGGGGGTGGGGTACAGGGCAGGGAGGGGGGTATTAAAGTTACTTACCATTTGGCATTTTGGAGGGTGCATGGGCAGCAGCTCCTTCCCAGGCAGGCAGCAGGTGCAGGGGATCTGTACAGAGTGACCGCGGGGGAGCAACCTGGTTCTGCGCCCCCTGCTGGTACACTCCGAAATAGCCTCCCTGCAGCTCAGTGTGAGTCAGAACACAGGCTGGGAATCCCCTCCTTGTGCTCTGACTCACAAACTGAGCGCCGGTCTGCCGGAGCTGCGGGAGAGCAGGAGGTACAGAGCCTGGCACTCCCCTGCTGAGTGGAACCCGGGGCGGACCGCACCCCCCGCCCCCCCCCTTAGTACGCCACTGGGTAAAGGAATGTTATGTTATGAGTTTGGAATGTTATGTATTTCGGAACTTTGAGGTCTGTTGGTTTTCAGTAAGTCAAATATTCAATCTGATATATCATTATTCTCTTCTGATGTTCCCAAATTCTTCCATCCAGATCATTTAGATCTTCTCGGTCAGTAATCTTTGTTTTCTAGTAAAACTTGTAATTATTGTATAAATTTACCATGTTCACTTTTAATGGAACACTTTTTCCTGGTATCGACAACAGTGCTGAGCGCTAGATGGACCTTTCAAAACCACTGGGAGACCTAGCACAAAACAGAAAAGGGCAGATGCAATAAATGGTGTCACCAGATAGGAGTCAGATTCATGAATCCACTAAGTAGATTTCATTATTTAATCATATTTCATATTGTGCACATTAACAGACAGAGCGGTGCAGCAATACGACTTGATATATTTTGTCATGAATCGCTTAAACATACGTTTTTAATTGCAACTATCATTGTTAAAATCAAAGACCATAAAATCTCATCTTCTGATTATAGTAGTAGAAAATATTTTTAAATAAGCTTTCATAAAAATATGGTCCCTCCCCTCCACTTGTCAATCAGTTGTCAGCCTACTGGGCTAGTTACTGGTATTACTCCCCCAGGAAGCACATCTTGCAGTTTGCCTGGAGTGCCTAGGATGTAGGAAGGAGCCATGGACAGATGTTACATTAGTGTAACACAACAAACCCAGCATGGTGAAAGACATGTTGGAGACGAAGTAAACCTTTAATTATCATATCCGAAACCAATTAAAAATATCATTTATCTTCATGGTTTTTTATATATCAATTGTTTAAGGAGTTAGGTTGAAAGACAACCTGTAATTAACCCATTCGCCGTTAAGTGCTTTTTGTTTATAAAGTAGTATAAAAGCATAATATAAATCTGAAACATGACAAGAATAACAAGCACAAAAACGTAGGATAGAAAAAAAGAGAGAAATATATAGACTGCTATTCAAATACATGAAATATTACATTTAATAAATTCCAAATGTTCATATATTTCTTCATTCTTTACCAAAATAGTGAGGGAATTAAAATTAGAATTTTTAACATTTATGAAATCTTGCGCAGACGCACAAAAAACAACTTATTTTTTTCTATTCTGATAAAGCAATAAAGAAAAAATAGACAATAATCTTCTTTTAAAACCCAGCTCTTTACATATTCTGCTGTGTCACAACTCTCAGTTCCACTAACCTCAGAGCAACATTTTTTAAACCTACTTCACTTTCTTTCCAACATACTTTTTTTGTTTTCTAAAGGAACACTATAGTGTCTGGAATCCAAACATGTATTCCTGACACTATAGTGCTATTTAGGCCCCCGGCACCCCTGTCAAAAAACTAAAAGGTAATATTATTTACCTTTATAACAACACCACACAGGGTCTCATCACAGTTGCCCCCCTTCCCTAGGAAAGCATTGAGAGGCTATTACACATGTGCGGATCAATGCATCTCTATGAGCAACATTCAACGCCTCCATGCAGAGTGTGGAGATGTTTAACACTGTGCAGTATTGACCCAGAAAGCACCTCTAGTGGTCATCTGTGTGACTGCCACTAGAGGTGCTCAATGCATCTCTATGAGGAGGTGCTGATTGGCCCCGCCTCCATATCAACCTGCTCCAGACTTACCTTCAACCCTGCTCCATACCAACCTGCTCCAGACTTACCTTCAAACCTGCTCCACTATTACGTATGATTTTGACCTCTGCCTCTGTTACCAGCCTTCCTGTGTTACAAGCCTGCCTCTGTTATCAGCCTTCCACTGTAACCAGCCTGCCTCTGTAACCAGCCTGCCTTTGATACCAACCTGCCTTTGTTTCAGCCCTACCTGGCAATCACAGACTTTCTTTTTTTATTTGCAAGTATCCTGTTTTGTGGCATATTGCCTTAATTCTGTTTTTTTTCTCAAGTTTCATAACATGTCTAAAAGCACCAATAAAGTCTCAAATAACAACCCTGGCCAAAGTCTCCTATCTGACCTGCTCAAGATCATGACAACTGACCTCTCACTTGCTCACAGCTGTAGTAATGGTAGGAAAATAAATAAATCAGACGAAGATTGAAATGTCACCTTCGCATACGTGATGAAAGTTAGTCCATGTTAAGTATGAATTCTATTCTATGAAATCAATAGCTTCTCAAGACACTTATGTGAGAGTTTGTGTCTGTTCTTGGCTGTATGAAAGATTATTTTTTTTCATACAGCATCAACGGAATGTCTGAACATTAAATCATTCATGACAAATATTAGGCACTTTTTATTGTGGCTGTTTGGACATATCATTTGTTATGATGAGGCTAAATAACAACATATTTGGTTGTTTTAAGGAAGATTGGCTGGAAGTGTTAATACCTATTGTGATGGGTGTAATGTTGAGCGGCTTGGCAGCTTGATGTACACATATTTCAATATAGTACTGCTTTTATTTTCTTTCTTTGACAAAATCCTTACATTTGAGATGCTTCTGCTTTGATAGTCAAGTTTTTTTTTATTAATATATTTCATTCATCTGTTGTTTAGTTTTTTCAAAAAATGATATTTTTAATTTGTGTGTGTGTTTTTTTTTTCTATATGCTCTTAATAGCCTCTTATTAGGTTGTCGACATTTGATCTGTTGGAATTCTCTCCACAATTTTCTATCCAATATTGAGAATATGAAAGAATATTGTGGTCAACATACTTCATTCTACTTTCGTTTCCCAGAGTGGGAAAAGCATGGAATACCTTAGATTACTCATAATATTGCATTCCATGCAGAATACTGTACCACTATAGCCCAACTGATTTCACAAGCCACTGGACAACGAACTTCGAACTCTGACACCGGCTTGTTTGGTTGCCTCATTATTGGGACTAAGGATAGAATACTTAATGGACATTTTCATTACATGTAATTGCTGTTCTTTTTTTTCCAGAAATTGCACCCTTTTTTATGTAATACATTTAATTTCCATGATTATAGTTTTTTTTTTTTTTTTTTTTTTTTAGCTTTTAGGGCACCTTCTATTCTGTATAGATTAGCAGAGCTATTAACTGAGAATTGTCAGGAATGTTAGTCTATACAAAGTGAATTTCAAATTTTACACCAAAATAACTGAACTGGGAGAGTAATGGGCTTTTGGGAATTTTACCAATTTAGGTATTTTTGTTTAAATTTGAATTCACATTGAATTTCCAACAATTCTCATTTTACAGAGTTATTTACTAAAAGGAGAATTGACAAGATTCCAATGTGAATTTAAAACTGAAGTCCAAAATTTCCTGGAACAATTCTCCAAGTCAGCTTTGCTTCTAATTTGGCTACTTTGGCCTTAAATTTGAAACTCACTTTGAATTCCTAGCTTTAGCTAATAACCCTGTTTAGTAAATAACCGTACAAGAGTTACATTTGACAGAAGTTAATTATTGCCACCTTCAAGATGGCTGCCCCAGTAGATATTGGCTGGTTTCAACAGTTTTTAATATCAGTACAATTCTGCAGTTTTTTTTCACAGGTAGAATAAAAATTATTGGATAGGCAACTTTAGTTTGGCCATGAAGTGTTCTACAGGATAGCTTGTGTAGTTATTACCCAGCTGGATCAAGCTAGATTGTTATTGATAAAGGAGAATTTTTGGGGGGGATTTTTGTCATCTTTATTGTGTTCTACAGTAACAGGGCTATCCACTAAAGTGATGATTCAAAGCATATTTCCCATTTTAGGCCAAAGTAGCCATTCTGAAAAGACAGCTGGCGTAGAATACGGCTAATTTGGCCTTCAATTAGTAAATTTACTTTAGGGAATAACCCTGTTACTGTTTCCCTGTTTGATGCTTTGATTATACTGTTATTTTCTGCATAAGGGTTACAGCCTCAATTTTAATAGCTGAAACACTTTGTTTGGTATATACAACACATAGCAACAGAAACCTTCAATATGTTACTGAATCAGTGGCGTACCTACCACAGTCGCAAGGGTCGTATCTGTGTGACCAGGCCCGTCACTCTAAAGGGCCCGGTGGCAGCTGCAACCCCTGTGACTGGTGACTGCCGGCATTCCCTCAGGGCCGGTGCACAGCAGCACCGGCCCGGGACCCGCGGTTGCCATGTTACCTGCAGGAGGGGAACTCTGTGCTGCTCCCCTCCAGCCACTGTGTGTAGCATGGCTAAGCATGGTGGTCTGACAGGAATTGCTCACTGAAAGAGCACTTCCTGTCAGACCGGATACTGTGAAGAGCAGGTACTGGAGGGAAGGGGGGAGGAAATGGGACACATGGAGGGACTTCGACACTTGGGGGCATGGAATGAGACATATGGGAGCTAGGGGGGGAATTAGACACATGAAGGGGCTGGGGGGAATTAAACACTTTGTGGGGACCCCAGGGCAATTTTCGCACCGGGGCCCGGTGGTTTCTAGCTACGCCTCTGAACTGAATCAAGTTTGTTTTGTATCCTCTTCACATAGCTCAAAAATTGACTGCTTAGGAAGTTTGCAGATTTGGCAACCTGGGGGGTTAGATTCTCACCATTTATTTTATCATCTTGCCTTTCTTTTTTCTTTCTTTCCTAATTAAAGTGTAATTATGGTACAGGTTGTTTTATAATTTTTCCTAAATTGCTATTTAAACTATAAATATGCATCTTATGTTCCAGTTCATCTTATATTCCCAAAAGGACGGTATATATGTTGCAGTACACTGATACATTTTCCCGCCAGTTGGTTCACATATCAAACGAGAAAAAAAGTAACCAAGAGAAGGAAAAATACGAGGAGCAGTAAAAAATATATATATTTTTTTATTTCCAATATACATTTACTAAGAACATAATAAAAAATAATCTTTTTTTTTTTTTTTTTTTTTTTTTTTTTTTTACTGTTCCTCCTTTTTTCCCTTCTATTGATCACTTCTCACTTAACCTGTGAATAAATATCTTTTTTCCATCAATCTTTTTTTTTTTTTTTTTGGCACCACATTCGAAATTCTGAATCACAAATCAAAACAAACATGCCCGTCCATTGTCAGGAACGTTTGGTCTGCGATTTGGCTACATTTTGGCTCCAGGAATTTCTACCATCACCCGATGAGCCCAAATTCAGACTTGTTGCAGTCCAGTTCATTTCTAACAATTTCAGGTTTAGGGAATTTTGACATTGCTGTGCACAGTATACGGCATGCCAAAACCAGTAAATTATCTTCCGTATTTTACTACTTATGGATTTTCTTCACTTTCTGTGAACTAAATATGACTGATCTGATTTTAAAATGGATTTCTAAAATACAACGTTTCTCTGCCATATTTTATCGTATTGTATGCCATAATAAAACAGGAACACACTGTTTAGTGAATGAAGGATTTTACTTGCCTACTTCCCTTGTGTGTTCTTGGCGGCTTTATCAAGCCTGAAAAGACTTTATTATATACTGTACATTTCATAAAAAACTTGGGTTGGGTTGTTAAAAACAATGTAACTATTCACATTACAGTACATCATCTCACACTGGCCATTTGTAATAAATGTTTTTTTTTTTTTAGTACGAGGAATAGTTCCATTTTAATTTGCTATGACATGAAGTGATGGATAGATTTGTCATTTTTTCCATTTTCCTATTTCCATGAATAATTGGCTGGGAATTTTCTGATTAATAATGTTTTTCTTCTTTTTTTAGTGTGTGGGGTGATACTTTAATCACCATAGCATTATATCCATGTAATAACAAGGTAAAAGACTTAAAATGTATTTATGCAAATTAACTGGTCTATTCACAGTAATCCAAATTAAGGTGATAATGGTCATTTCGTTTCACTTATAATTTTGGACATTTTCATGAACTTTGCGAAATCCATCAACATTAGGTGTGGTGTATATTACAGAGTTTTAAGATATTGGGCCTTTTTTTTTTTGATTGGTGGGAGTTATTATGTAAATAGTCTAACTCCTAATGTATCTAAACATCCAATTCGAATGCATTTAATGAATACTAAGAATCTATGTCAATACAAGTAGAAAACTAATTCTGCCCCCCATCTCCCATTGCTTTACCTTTTATTTAAAGTTTTTTTTTTGTATTATAGCTAGTGTTGTCGCGAACCCGAAATTTTCGGTTTGCGAACGGCGAACGCGAACTTCCGCAACTGTTCGCGAACGGGCGAACCGTGCGAACCGCCATAGACTTCAATGGACAGGCGAATTTTAAAACACACAGGGACTCTTTCTGGCCACAATAGTGATGGAAAAGTTGTTTCAAGGGGACTAACACCTGGACTGTGGCATGCCGGAGGGGGATCCATGGCAAAACTCCCATGGAAAATTACATAGTTGATGCAGAGTCTGGTTTTAATCCATAAAGGGCATAAATCACCTAACATTCCTAACTTGTTTGGAATAACGTGCTTTAAAACATCAGGTATGATGTTGTATCGATCAGGTAGTGTAAGGGTTACGCCCAGGGGTCAAGTCCTGGAGAAAAAAGTGTGGGAACTCACCCATGATTCCCCCCCCCCCCCCTAAAAAAAAAAAAATTACACTCCTATGCATATAGTGCAGTTCAGGGTGTGTATAATGAATGTACTGTGTTTGTAGTGAGTGCAGTCTGTATAATAAATGTAGTGTTTTTGTAGTGAGTGCAGAATGTGTATAATGAATTTAGTGTCTGTAGTGAGTGCAGAATGTGTATAATGAATTTAGTGTTTGTAGTGACTGCAGTGTGTATAGTGAATGTAGTGAGTTTGTAGTGAGTGCAGAGTGTGTATAATGAATGTAGTGTGTTTGTAGTGAGTGCAGAGTGTGTATAATGAATGTAGTGTGTTTGTAGTGAGTGCAGAGTGTGTATAATGAATGCAGTGTGTTTGTAGTGAGTGCAGAGTGTGTATAATGAATGCAGTGTGTTTGTAGTGAGTGCAGAGTGTGTATAATGAAAGTAGTGTGTTTGTAGTGAGTGCAGAGTGTTTATAATGAATGCAGTGTGTCTGTAGTGAGTGCAGAGTGTGTATAATGAATGCAGTGTGTTTGTAGCGAGTGCAGAATGTGTATAATTAATGTAGTGTGTCTGGTGAGTGCAGTGTGTATAATGAATGCAGTGTGTTTGTAGTGAGTGCAGAGTGTGTATAATGAATGTAGTGAGTGCAGTGTGTATAATAAATGTAGTGTGTTTGTAGTGAGTGCAGAGTGTGTATAATGAATGTAGTGTTTGTAGTGAGTGCAGTGTGTGTATAATGAATGCAGTGTGTTTGTAGTGAGTGCAGAGTGTGTATAATGAATGTAGTGAGTGCAGTGTGTATAATAAATGTAGTGTGTTTGTAGTGAGTGCAAAGTGTGTATAATAAATGTAGTGTGTTTGTAGTGAGTGCAGAATGTGTATAATGAATGTAGTGTGTCTAGTGAGTGCAGTGTGTATAATGAATGCAGTGTGTTTGTAGTGAGTGCAGAGTGTGTATAATGAATGTAGTGAGTGCAGTGTGTATAATAAATGTAGTGTGTTTGTAGTGAGTGCAGAGTGTGTATAATGAGTGCAGTGTGTTTGTAGTGAGTGCAGAGTGTGTATAATGAATGTAGTGTGTTTGTAGTAAGTGCAGAGTATGTATAATGAATGTAGTCTGTTTGTAGTGAGTGCATAGTGTGTATAATGAATGCAGTGTGTGTAGTGAGTGCAGTGTGTATAATTAATGTAGTGTATTTGTAGTGAGTTCAGAGTGTGTATAATGAATGTAGTGTGTTTGAAGTAAGTTCCGAGTGTGTATAGTGAATGTAGTGTGATTGTAGTGAGTGCAGAGTGTGTATAGTGAATGTGATGTGTTTGTAGTGAGTGTAGAGTGTGTATAATGAATGTAGTGTGTTTGTAGTGAGTGCAGTGTGTATAATAAATGTAGTGTGTTTGTAGTGAGTGCAGAGTGTGTATAATGAATGTAGTGTGTTTGTAGTGAGTGCAGTGTGTATAATAAATGTAGTGTGTTTGTAGTGAGTGCAGGGTGTGTATAATGAATGCAGTGTGTGTGTGTGCTGGAAGATGTGCGTGCGTGCGTGCTGGATGATGTGGGTGTGTGCTGAATGATGTGTGTGTGCGCTGGATGATGTGGGTGTGCGCTGGATGATGTGGGTGTGCGCTGGATGATGTGGGTGTGCGCTGGATGATGTGGGTGTGTGCTGGATGATGTGGGTGTGTGCTGGATGATGTGTGTGTGTGTGTGTTGGATGATGTGTGTGTGTGTGTGCTGGATGATGTGTGTGTGTGTGTGTGCTGGATGATGTGTGTGTGTGTGTGTGCTGGATGATGTGTGTGTGTGTGTGTGCTGGATGATCTCTGTGTGTGTGTGTGTGCTGGATGATCTCTGTGTGTGTGTGTGCTGGATGATCTCTGTGTGTGTGTGCAGTGGCGTACACACGATCCATGGGGCCCCGGTGCGAAAATTGATCTGTGGACCCCCCCCCCCCCACACGCTTACTCTGCACGGGCCTGGGCCGCAACACATGGTGCGACCCCTGTGACCGCGTGATGTAAGCCAGTGCATGCAGATACACATAGACTTAAAGGACCACTATAGGCACTCTGATCACTTCAGCTCAATGAAGTGGTCTGGGTGCCAGTTCCCTCTAGTTTTAACCCTGCAGCTGAAAACATAGCAGTTTCAGAGAAACTGCTATGTTTCACTAAGGGTTAATCCAGCCTCTAGTAGCTGTCTCACTGACAGCCGCTAGAGGAGCTTCCGCGATTCTCACTGTGAAAAATCACAGTGAGAAGACGCTGGACGTCCATAGGAAAGCATTGAGTAATGCTTTCCTATGGGCAGTTTCAATGCGTTCCCGGCTTCGCTGCGCATGCGCATTCGGAGCTGAGAGGCGGATCAGGGCGGAGAGATCCCCAGCGCAAAGGGAGCCCGGCGCTGGAGAAAGGTAAGTGCTGAAGGGGTTTTTACCACACACACACTCTTACGAACAGACACATACACACTAGCTAACAGACACACACATTTACTGACAGACACACTTAGTGACAGACATACATACACTCTCACTGACAAACACACACTCACTAACAGACACACACAAATTAACACACTCAGTAAGACACACACAGTAACACACTCACTGACACACAAACACACACACTGACACTCACTAGCAGACACACACAACTAACACACACACTAACAAACACACAAAAACTAACACTCACTGACACTCACTAGCAGACACACACAAACTAACACACTCAGTAACAGACACACACACTAACACACACACTGAGGGCTGCACACAGATGGTGCTGCACACAGAGGGCAAGGGGGCTGCACAGAGAAGGGGGAATTAACTGCACAGAGGGGGAAGGGGAATTCACACAGGGGGTGGGGGCTGCACACAGAGAGGGAAAGGGGGCTGCACAAAGGGGGGAAAGGGAGATTCACACAAAGGGGAATTAACTGCACAGAGGGGGAGAGGGGGAAATTAACTGCACAGAGGGAAAAAGGGGGATTCATACAAGGGGGAGAGGGCTGCACAGAGAGGGGGAAGGGGGCTGCACAAAGTGGGGGAAGGAGGCTGCACAAAGGGGGGAATGAACTGCACAGAAGGGGGAATCACAGAGGGGGTAAAGGGGTTCAAACAGGAGGAAAGGATGCACAAAGGGGGATGGGCAGCACACAGGATTGCCAAGGGACTCACTGTGGTGGGGATTAAGGACTTTAAAATATGCAATGCAAAAAAAAAAACAACAACAATACACCTTCCTATGTGTTGTCCCCCTCACTTTGGCTTACCTTGGGTCAAAGAGGGGAGACACAATGATCTGGACCTGGCCTGACTGGGGGGATGCACAGCAACACTCAGTGTCTGCTACTTCCTGCTGTCAGACAGTGGCAGTGCTGAAGGGCTGCTGCCTGCTGGAGAGGCAGTGAGGGAGATCTGATTTCCTGCGGAGCAGGAGGAGAAGGTTCCTTCCTGGCTGCCTTACCACCTCCACGTCCCCCCCCCCCCCCCCCCCTGGGCTCCACCCCCACCCCCACGCCCTGCACCACACGCCCCAGTCAGACAGCATGCCGGCCCCAGCTTACCTGCTGCATCAGTCACTGAGTCTGAGACTCAGAGCAGCCAGCCAGCTATCTGCCGAGGCCGCCCACAGCACCAGGAAGAATGTTATTATCTGACAGTAACAGCAGGGGCCCCCCTCCCTCCCTGCCTCCCTGCTTCCCTGCTTCCCTGCTTCTTACCTTGTCAGGGAGGGGGGAGATCGCCTGGTTGTCCGGTGGAGTGAAGCAGCCGCTGCACACAGGGGCCATCACACGCTGTGTTCCCTCTGAGGCTCTAACTCTCGCGAGACTCGCCTGTGCGGAGCGTTGCCATGGTAACCCGTGGTCTCGCGAGAGTTGGAGCCGGAGAGGGAACACAGCATGTTATGGCCCCTGTGTGCAGGTAGCAGGGCAGGTCCTGCAGGACTGGGAACGGGAACGGCGTTCCTGCTTTGGAAAAAGTGCAGGAACGCCGTTCCCATGCGTTCCTGCAGGACTCGAGCCCTGGTTACGCCCGCTTCACAGTGACAGACCAAACTCCCCGTTTAACGCACCGCAAACAGTCCTCTATATACAGAGTAAACATGGCTCCCTCTATATACAGAGTAACATGGCTCCCTCTGTATACAGAGTAACATGGCTCCCTCTATATACAGTGTAACATGGCTCCCCTCTATATACAGAGTAACATGGCTCCCCTCTATATACAGTGTAAAGATGGCTCCTCTCTATATACAGAGTAACATGGCTCCCCTCTATATACAGAGTAACATGGCTCCCCTCTATATACAGTGTAAACATGGCTCCTCTCTATATACAGAGTAACATGGCTCCCCTCTATATACAGAGTAACATGGCTCCCCTCTATATACAGTGTAAACATGGTTCCCTCTATATACAGTGTAAACATGGCTCCTCTCTATATACAGAGTAACATGGCTTCCCTCTATATACTGTGTAAACATGGCTCCCTCTATATACAGAATAACATGGCTTCCCTCTATATACCGTGTAAACATGGCTCCCCTCTGTATATAGAGGGAGCCATGTTACTCTGTATATAGAGGGAGCCATGTTTCCACTGTATATAGTGTAACATGGCTCCCCTCTATATACAGAGTAACATGGCTCCCCTCTATATACAGAGTAACATGGCTCCCCTCTATATACAGTGTAAACATGGCTCCTCTCTATATACAGAGTAACATGGCTCCCCTCTATACAGGGGCGTACCTGGAGCATTTGGCACCCGGGGCGGATCCTTTATTTGGCACCCCCCTCCCCAACTTTGAAATGTAAAAAACAGCTGCAATTTTTTTTTAAATGTATGTTTATGCAGTGTGTGTATAGTGTGTAAAGTGTGTGTATATTGTGTGTATAGTGAGTGTGTATAGTGTGTACAGTGTGTGTATATTGTGTGTATAGTGAGTGTGTATAGTGTGTGTGTATAGTGTGTATAGTGTGTGCAGTGTGTGTATAGAGTGTGTATAGTGTGTGTATGCAGTGTGTGTAGTGTGTGTGTATAGTGTGTGCATAGTGTATGCAGTGTATGCAGTGTGTGCATAGTGTGTACAGTGTGTGTGTATATTGTGTGTATAGTGTGTGTAGTGTGTGTATAATGTGTGCAGTGTGTGCAGTGTGTATGTAGTGTGTGTGTATAGTGTGTGCATAGTGTATGCAGTGTGTGCATAGTGTGTACAGTGTGTGTGTGTAGTGTGTGTAGTGTGTGTATAGTGTGTGCAGTGTGTGTATAGTGTGTATGCAGTGTGTGTATAGTGTGTATGCAGTGTGTGTATAGTGTATGCAGTGTGTGTATAGTGTGTGCAGTGTGTGTATAGTTAGTGCAGTGTGTGTATAGTGTATGCAGTGTGTGCAGTGTGTATGCCGTGTGTGTAGAGTGTGTATAGGGTATGCAGTGTGTGTATAGTGTGTGTATAGAGTGTGCAGTGTGTGTATAGTGTGTGCAGTGTGTATAGTGTGTGCAGTGTGTATGCAGTGTGTGTAGTGTGTGCATGCAGTGTGTGTAGTGTGTGTGTGCATAGTGTGTACAGTGTGTGTATAGTGTGTACAGTGTGTGTGTATATTGTGTGTGTATATTGTGTGTAGTGTGTGTATAGTGTGTGCAGTGTGTGTATAGTGTGTATGCAGTGTGTGTCCCCAAGCCCCTAGTCACACAACCAAATAAAAAAGCCCCTACCTACCCCCCTCACCCTAAAAAATAGTGAAGGGGGAATAAAATTACTACCCTGTAAAGTAAAATTCAACTTACTATTCAACGTCTTCTTCTTCTAAAATCTTCATTTTTTTAGCCCCAAAAAAGGCCAAATAAAAAGCCATCATACCCGTCGAACTTAAAAATAAAATAAAAAACCCGAGCACAAAAAAAACTTAATCCATCTTCACCCATGGAGGGCTCCGTGTCAGTGTTTATCAGGGATCCATAGGATAGGTGTCAATCCATATCTGCCAAGTGACCCTATGTAGGGGGAACAGTCCCTATTCTGCTCTGTGTCAGTGTCTGGAGGGAGTATCTGCAGTAACACAGATTGTCTGGGGGGAGTATCTGCAGTAACACAGGGTGTCTGGAGGGAGTATCTGCAGTAACAGAGTGTCTGGGGGTAGTATCTACTTGTAACATTTATATGCACTAAAAAAAAAAAATAATAAATTGAAAAAAAATAAAAAAATGGTTGCAGCTTCCGAATTAATCTAAAATGGATGCTGTCCAGTAGGTGGGAGGGTCTGCTAGGGAGGGTGTGCTGCTGATTGGCTGTAATGTGTCTGCTGACTGTGAGGTACAGGGTCAAAGTTTTCTCAATGATGACGAATAGGGGGCGGACCGAACACCGCATGTGTTCGCCCGCGGTGGCGGACGCGAACATGCTATGTTCGCCGGGAACTATTCGCCGGCGAACAGTTCGGTACATCACTAATTATAGCTAATTTAAAAGTGTAACTTTTACTTCTTTTTTTTTTTTAAAGTGTCTTACTCCAGAATCAGATGCAAACCCAGTTTGCTGAATGTAATATATCTCCTTTACTTGATTATTATTATTATTATTATTATTATTATAGTGCCAACATATTCTGCAACACTTTACAATTTTACATTAACTATTCAGAAAATCTGGTTCAAAAA
Source organism: Pelobates fuscus (assembly GCF_036172605.1). Classification (NCBI taxonomy): domain Eukaryota; kingdom Metazoa; phylum Chordata; class Amphibia; order Anura; family Pelobatidae; genus Pelobates; species Pelobates fuscus. The sequence continues at coordinate 37,959,184 of NC_086321.1, read as the reverse complement.
AACATGCCAATATCTGATAAAGCATCAGCTGACAACACTATGGTATCAAATAATTATTTCCATTCTATTTTTATATAGAGGAAAAACTACTACACCTATAAGTGCAGTCAGTATCTCTGTCACTAATGGTGTACACTATTGTGAATTTTATTTTGTTTCTTTCTATGTACATACCTACGGAGAGATACTGACTATACCTATATCCTTGAGTGGGGGTTATACCACTTCAAATGCTATTTTTGGAGCAAAACTTAGGGCTCCACTACATGTGAATGCACATTTTATATTTATACCTACCCCTGCTACTAAGCTCAATATACTACACCAGGGGTAGGCAACCTTTCGGCACTCCAGATGTTTTGGACTACATCTCCCATAATGCTCTTACACCCCCAATGGTGGCAAAGCATCAAGGGAGATGTATTGCACAACATCTGGGGTGCCGAAGGTTGCCTATCCCTGTACTACACTTTACTACAATTTGTATCTGTTTTATTTTTACGAGAATACCTTCTCCAACTACAACTATGTGAAGACTCTGCACTGCACTATATCCTTAAGCTGGGCTTATACCGCCCAGGCGCATATGTTGGAGCTGTATTGAAGCTCCATAAAAGTGTGAGTGCACATTTTTATCTTATTTATACCTACACCAGTTTTTATATACTACACTATCAATTTTTCCTGTTCTTTTTACTTGTCGTTGCATATATCCAAATAAGAACTATTTTAGACATTGCACCTACCCCCTATTTTATCCAGCTTTTAACCGGAAAAGAGAGACTCCGTACTTGGTGATTGAGCTGCCATTAGACTGTAATAATTTTATAAGCGCTGAATTATATCCTTTTGTTTTTACATATTTTATATTGTTTTTTAGAGGACAAAAAGGGCTTTAATATGACAAATACATATATAAATTCTCATTTATTATAAAAAAATTCAAAATATGGGAAAAAATATGAAAAAACTATTTTTGTTTACAGTTTTTGCAATAATATCATGTGCTTAATATGTCCAGCTTAGGAAAAGTAATAAAAAAAATAAAATTAATTTGTGTCTTGATTTATAGAGTACATAATATGTGTAGGATTTCAGTTTTTTTTTTTAAAGTTACATGTTACAAAATACAAGGCCTAAAATATGAATTAAATGTGAAACAATTTTAGAAGTTGGTATGTTGGTCTTGTAAGTTTAATCGCAAAAACAAAATTGCCACACAAAAGTATATATTTATATAAGTAGAAATAACCGGCTATTTACCCTAGGCTATTTTGACACTTTTTACGTAGTCATTTCACTGCCAATCTCAGCTAAATATTGTAGTAAAATTGTGTTTTTTTCTCTTTTTTGACATGCACACATATAACAAGGTTCTTTAAATGTGTATTTTGTAAACTTGGTAAGTTCTATTCCTGTACAATACTCCATGTTGTGTTCAGGAACATCTGCTGAGTACAACGATACCCCCATTGCCACTATTCTACAAGGCCATATAACAGACCATGCTATTTTGGTTTCTATGTTAGAATTTTCATAGATGGATGTGATGGGCCTATGTCCGATTTTGTGACATTTTAGCAGTTTCACTGTTCAAATACCCCACAAAGGCCTTCCATTTGAGAAAGTAGACACTACAGGATATCTTATATGGCATACATTGTGCCTCAACTTGTCACCATTTTTTCACCAATTTATGTAAAAGTTTGTGGGGAGAAAAGAGAAAAAGATTTGCATTTTTACACACATATTTTGCTAGGTTTTTCACACATTTGGCATGTGCCACTGTCATACAATTCCCCAAATTATGTTCAGTTACATCTTCTAAATAAAAAAATATGCCCAATGTATGAGACACTTTTTTGAAGTTACATTGCTGTAAAAGATGTGATAATTTCAGGATTTTAACTGTTGATTTTCATAGATGTTTTGATGAATCCATGTCCCAATTTTGAGTAGTTTAGCAGGTTGCCTATTCCAACTGCCCCATAAATGCATACCATTTCTTAAAGAAGAGACCCCAGGGTATTTCAAAAGGCATATTTTGAACCTTAGCATGGTATTTATTTTACCACTACCTTGCACCAAGTGTAGTGGTAATAAGCATTTCTTCTGCCTTTTTGACACCTACAGGGAGTTTGTACTGTATATTTTGCAAACCTTACGTGTGCTATGTCTGTATAATACTTCATACGTTGCTCAGCTTTGTTGTCTGAGTAAAGCAATACCCCCGTATGTACCTTTGTCAGGTATATGTGGATGTCGAAGGGGCACATTTGAGACCCAGCCATTCTAGTTTATTTCAAACTTTGAATCCATAACTGTTTCACAAAAGCATATACTTGTAGAAAGGCTATGTAATTAAGAGCATTTGGACACTATTCAATTAACAATTTTATCACAGACCTAGGTCAAATTAGTTAATTTGAGTATTTTTTCCCACACATTTTTTATTGAGGAAATTCACAGACCATGCATGTCTGACTACTGCTAACACCACACATTTGTATTCTGCTACTGTTCTTAAGTACAATCAAACCCCACTGTATACCTTTTACCTTAATACTGCCCCTAATCTAACTCTTAATGTAACCTTTAATTCAACCCATATGCCAACTCAGCAGCATACCTACCGCCAGTGCAGACAGTGCAGCTGCACCAGTACTTGAACGCTTAGGAGGCCCATCAGGTTGCCCATGTGTTTTCAGGCTTTCGGTCGTGAACTGCGGCCTTTTAAAAGTGTGACCGTGCCGCTGTAATAATATAATGGCAGTGCTGGGAGGAAGGGATAGCTTGTCACTGTCTCCTAACTAACACTGCGGGAGGATAAGGCACAGAGGATAGGGGTGCGGAGTGGGAGAACCAGCACCTAACTCCCAACAGCCTCAGCTAGCAGAAGCCACCCTTTTGCACACAAAGGTAGGAAACAGGAGGGTGGCTGAAAATGTGTACATTTTTACCTACATGTGTGCCACTGTGTGTCAGTCTGTGTATCTGTATGTGTATTTGTGTGTTTGCGTATCTGTGTGTGTATGTATCTGTTTCTCTGTGTCTGTGTATTTGTATGTGTATCTGAATGTATGTATCTGTGTGTCAGTGTATAAGATAAAGATGTTATTAAAATATTACAACAAATTAAGGCAGTGTTCCTTTAAATACAATTGCTGTAACTGTTTGCAAAGTGATGACCTAACAAACATATATGATTGAGAATTAACATGGAAAATTGTGCAAAAGGGAAAAAATGCTCACTTAATGGGTGTACTAACACTCCCTGGGTATCTCCCTGCCCTTCACCAGACACAGACCCGAAGAGCTCCATCACTCCAACCTTCGCAGTGACCGAGTCTCAAAGAATAAGCCGCGAGCCTCATGGTCACTCTGTCTGGCCGAGTGGAGCTATCCGCCTGATCAGAAATCAGCCACGGCCAACTAAAACTCCAACACTATGAGTGCTTTAAGAGCTTTTTTTGACCGGAGGAGGAGAGCTATCTTGGGATATAAGATATATGGAGGTTATTTCATATGTTTTTGTGGTATATTGTTATGGCGCCCTGATGCGGGATAACTAGTCGGTTACTAATCTAGTTATCTCCAGACTCAGAGGTGCCAAATTTACATTGTTCAAACCATAGGCCCCTGTTGGGGTTGTGTGTATAAAAGTGTACCTTGTTCTCAATAAACCATTTTTTATTCACCCTTTACTAAGTCTCGACAAGTGTTTAGATGAGACAACAATAATCACTTCAGGCATCCAGCACTGAAAGAGAGGGACTTTTGACTGTGACACTCAAGTGGAGTGCTAAGCCTCATCACAATTAACATCTAAATTATTAAAGGAAAATTATTTTTAATATCTTAATATTATCTCTGTGTTATAATAGGCCATCTCATTATTTTTTTAATTACAATAGTGTGTTCTTTCAATGTGCAGCATTTTCCATCATGCGATTTTGAAACATACGATTGCTTAATAGTGAGCATTAGGTCAGATAACCGACAATCCGACCAAAGATGCATAAAAATGGCTGTCAAAAGGGGGAGTAGAAAAAGTAACCAATGTATTTCTTCAAAAATGTCAATTTACATGAATTAAAAAAAATCTGATATAGCAAATTATAACATAAAGATTATATTAAGAGATCACAACAAATTGAGGCAGTGTGTACTTTTAAATACAATTGCAGTAACGTTTTGCTAAGAAATGACCTCACAAACATATATGATTGAGAATTAACAGGGAAAATCGTGCAAAAGGGAAAGAAAATGGGCAACATCCTAAGTGAAACGAACTCTCTGCATACGGTGATTAAATGGGATGCGTACAGTTGCCTAGTGAAAGAACTCTGTGGTGGGATAAATCTAATCTTTGTTCACAGACTGTCAGCCCTATAATTCACATTGAAAGAATATTTGAGGTAACCAGGATATTCTGAAGAATGCGTTGGCTGGTGTTTGTCAGGGTTGGTGCTATGATGTGATCTGAGTGCTGATGACTTCTCTCCTATTTTTACGAGGTTAATATGCATGCATGGTAAATTAAAAGGAAAGCCATATTTGCATAGATTTACAATGGTTGCATTTTACAGCCAATGTGTTGCACATTTTTCGGTCTATTAACATGTTAGCTCCTCATACAGAGTTAAGAGATAAGCATTCTGGGCTAATGTTTTGCTTTTGTAATGTAGAGCCTTTTAATTGAACAGACGATTCAACCCATTGAATCTTAGTGCCGACTTTCACAACTCTTAATCCTGTCTTTTTGTGGCACTGTCTCCTTGAAATATTCAGTACTCTGGTCTTTCATAGTCAGTCACTTTCAAAGCACAGATAAAGCGATAGGCTTTTTAAAATGACTAATAAAGTAAACTTTAAAAGTTACAATTATATTTATACATTTAACATTAGTTTTATGGATCTCGGTTGTTGAAGGGTATTTTAAATAGCAAGACTTTTTTTCTTGTAAATAATGCAGGGGACTCATTTATTATTACGATCCGGGTCCTACTGCAGTACCTTTAATAACCTTCAACATTTGCAGTGGTGCTATAAGACTGCTGAATAGCTATAATCATCCTTTAGATCGGATGTTTCTTCAAGCAGGGCCCTCTTGTACAAGTCAAAATTATGTTGATGAATTTACTTGAATTATTATCATTATTATGATGATATTTATAGAGCGCCGTCAAATTCCGCAGCGCTTTACAATGGGTGGACGAACAGACATGTAGTTGTAACCAGACAAGTTGGACGCACAGGAACAGAGGGGTTGAGGGCCCTGCTCAATGAGCTTACATGCTAGAGGGAGTGGGGTAAAGTGACACAAAAAGGTAAGGATAGTATTAGACTAGTGCCAGTTGCAGAAGAGGAATCAGTCGGGAGCTATTACCAGTTTAATTGATTCGCTTTTATGAAGAAGTGGGTTTTTTACGATTTTTTGAAGGAGTGGAGACTGGGTGAATGACTGAGTGAATGACTTATGAACCCCTTGTACAGCACTGTGCAAAATGTTGGATCTTTAAATATACTAATAAGAATAAAAATATTCAGCCGGCCTGTGCCACATCCAAAGCTGACTGAGGGTAATGCCACCTGTAATTCAATAACACCCGTATAACTACATGTTTGGGACTTACTGTTCTGGGGAGGTCTTCAGCCTTTTTGACAGTACGATAAACTGTGACTGTAGCTCAACTGGAGGATGTTTTACAAACCAGCTATTTTGGCCTTCAATTTGCAATTGACTTGTCAGCCCTTTAACCTCTAAGGATGAATTGCATTTAAAGGTTTTAAAAGCTAAACCTTTCCAAAATCTGGTATGTTGAGATAATAACTTTAATATTAGTCACAAACTCCAAAACCACTACAAAAACAGTATAAATATATTTGTAGAAACAACATTCCCCAGGCTATTTAACAAGGAGTATTTTGACACGTAATTTTACAATGTTTATCACAAACCATGCTCAAAGCTGCTAGCTATATTTATTTGTGTGTTTTTTCACACTTTTTTTTTTATCATTCGGAATTTCACAGACCACGTGTGCTCCACTACTGTAATGACCCCATATTTGTATTCTGCTATTTTTCTCCAGTGAAATGATACCCCACATGTATAGCTTTGCTCCTAATCCTACTTCTAATCCAGCTCCAACACCAATTCAGAGAGATACAATCTGCTGACATCAGTACTGATAGCAGAGGAGTTTCTCGTCTTACACAGTGTAGAGCGCCATGTGAGTGCTCTGTACCATGTCATTGCACAATGAGAGGGAGTCTAATTCGGTTCTCACTGGCAAGTGCCCCTCGTGGCTGTCAAGAAGACAGTTACTACAGACTGCAGTTTCTTCAAGGGGTTAGAACTAAAGGACCACTGCATCCAGCCCACTTCACTAAGATAAAAGTGCTCTGGATGCCTTTAATGGTCCTTTATGATCAATCAATTTTGAATGCGTCATCCATAGTTTTTGCATCTTATGGGATATTACAAGTGTTCTGCTAAAGTTTAGCCTGTGGCAGCAGCAAGTACAATCCTTCTCCTGTATGCTATTTTTATACCTAATTATTATGGGTCGACGGTAAAGTGGAAAAAAAAATTAACCTTCCACATATTGATTTCTGCAGCCGATCCAAAAGGTCACAAACCTAATTTTTTTTTTTTTAATTCTTTATTTTTGCGGTGCTTTGCATGACAGTAAAACAGTACGTTGCAAGTTAGAATTTCCTGAACATTTCTTCAACATTGTTATCTTGCATCTTGTGAAACTGCACCAGTTATATAATTTTTTAAATACAAGTTACAACTTGGATCCGGGTTTTTCCCCGCGAAACATGTGTTATTCGTGTGTTCGAGTCGTATAGTCGGTTCTGGTATCCGCGTTCCGTGTGTTAAGTAGTTATGGAGTATGTGGTGCCTCCATGGCTATGACACTTGGGTGTACCTGTATGTGTCGGCATGGTGTCCCGTGGGCATAGTGATGGGTGTGCACTAGTAGGTGATTTCTGAAGTGTGTGGGCTGTCTATTACAGCCTCATACCGTAAGTGTGGTCTCTGCCTCACATGATGGAAACTCCTAACCTAGGGAGTTGCGGGGGGGGGGGGGGGAGGAGGGGGGTGGGACATGGCAAGAGTGTATAAGTCGCTCTATTACGCGTTTGTGTCATGGCCCCGTCCTGGGTGCACTAGCATCCCAAGTGTGGTGGGCTTTATATCATGCGGGAGTGGGCCCCGTTGAGCCTGTAGTTCCAGTCAGGTACGGTCCATGTCGGGATTAGGTCTGTCGCGGGTTATGCGTGTTTCAGTCTTCTAGTAGGACTCGCAGCAACCCAAACATTTAACCATTTAATTTTCCTTTTATAACTCAGGTAGGGTGTGAGGTTAGACAGATTTCTCCTGACCTGTACGTTTACATGCAATTCTTGAATCATTTTAGGCTTCACAAACCCACTAGCTTTGTGTAATCAATGTGAAATCAATGGCAAGAGTGTATAACCATTTAACCATTTAATTTTCCTTTTATAACTCAGGTAGGGTGTGAGGTTAGACAGATTTCTCCTGACCTGTACGTTTACATGCAATTCTTGAATCATTTTAGGCTTCACAAACCCACTAGCTTTAATGTCTACACCCACTAAAAGTGTAGTAAATACCCTAATCTTTGCTGGGCAATGTACATTTCCATATGATCACTATGAAGTTAGTTAATGGGTCAGATATAACCAGTACATTTACTATGCTGCCCTTTTAAAAGCTAACTACTGCTCAGTATTCTAGACTTGTAGTATCAGCATTTAGTGGGCTCTAGCAAACGTTTGAAGACATCAAAAGCCTACAGCTACAGGTTCAAAAATAGAGATCAGGAAAAAAGGACAAGAAAATAAACAATAAACAATTGTGAGTTTCACATTGATTACACGAACGGTAGAAATTATTGTAACGTTTCCAAAACGGCACTTGGTTTCCAAAAATGGGCACAAAAATAGCTATTGTTGCTACCAAGAGCAATGGGGTACTATAAAAATGTTAAAAGTTCAATGAAAACAACTTTGCAGTCTTTGGGCCAGAAGTAAAGGTAAGCGCTGGTAAAGTGTCCCTACTGTGCCTCATTGTCAGCCAGTCCCTTGAGGCTGTCTTGGATCCGAGGACCGAGGGCTTCTGTTCCGCGGGACAAATGGTGCGGTGTGCTCTGGGTCCCAATTGGTAGTAGAGGGTCTTGAGGGTGAGTTGGCGGTCGGTGGGTCCAGTCCCAAGGCCTTTAATATTGTAGGTGCCTCTTCCATGGAGGCAAGTGTGAGTTGGGTTCCGTTCCGTGGTATCACCAGGGATCCGTTTGCCCCCCATCTATAGGTGATGTCTGCTGCCCTTAGTCTGGTTGTGAGGGAGCTAAAGGTTTTGCGCCACATGAGGGTAGATTTTGTAAGGTCCTGGAAGAAAGTTAGGCTAGCGCCCTCAAAAATCAGGGGTGTTTTACCTTTTAATGCAGACATGACCTGGATTTTGTCGTGGACATTTGGGCACCTGAGTATCACATCTCTGGGTGTGCTTGAGCGTACCTTTGAGGATGTGGGCAGGCGGTAGATCTCCTCGGTGACCATCTTCTTGACCGTGGAGTGAGGCAGGATAGTGGCCAGAAGGCGCCTTGTGTAGTGCGGCAGTTCATCTGGCAAGATGGCTACCGGGATGCCTCTAATTTTTATATTTGTGCGCCGATGGCGTTCCTCCATGGTTGTCTGTTGTGCCATTGTTGCGCCTGAAGGTGGTGCATTGAATCTTGTAGCTCAGCTAGGTGAGTTTGTATGTCCGCGATGTGTGTTTCATTCATGTGTACCCTGTTTATGGTGGCAGTGATGTCCTTTTTGATGGGGGCCAGTTCTGCTGCAAGGATTTTGTGGAAGTCCGATAATAGGATTTTCAAATCATGCCTGGATGTTGGGGTCATGTCTGCTGGAGGGTCTAGTTGGTGTTGTGGCCCTATTTGGGCTTCTGTAGTTGCTTCTGCCTCCGGTTGGTCCGTGTGTCGGTGGTGAGTCGCCGTGCGTGGTGTGTCCGCGGGAGTAGTTTTAGCCGGAGCGGGCCTTTGAAGCATGGCCCCTATGTCCCGGTTTTGTTCTGTGACTTGTGGTCGCTGTGAGCGGTGGCCCATGGCTGGTGTGTGTGCAGAGTGATCTGGCCTTTGGAAGGAGGCTTCGTCCCGCGCGTGTCGCGCTCCGTAGCCGCCGAGTAGTTTCTCCAGGTCTGGGATTGTTAGCGTGGGGTAGGCCCCAACCTTCCGTCTCCGCTTCGGCTGGGTGGAGGCCGCAAAGAAGGGCATCTATCAGCTCGGGGGAAGGTAGGGAGTCCAGCTGGAAGCTGGTGGAAGTTGGATTGGCTGAGGGTATTGGGATTTTCAGCAGTTTGTGCCAGTTGATTGAGGAGCTTGTCGGAATGGCGTCCGTTTAGCTCGCTGGTCAAGCTCCGCCCCTCCATATATTTCCACAAACCTAATTTGAAGCCATTTACAACATGGAAAAACAAAAGAAATTCCTTGATGCCAAAACAAAAAAATATATAAAATATTCATTGCATCTGCAATGTTAGTGGATGAGACTATCCTATGTTCAATTCTGTTAATGAACAGATTGCTAGATAATCGTTTGTATCGACTGTCACGAACGCATTCTTCCAATTGTCTGCACTAGACCGTAAATAATGATAAAAATCCCCCTTAACACCAACCACACAATTATAATAATATAAATATTGGTGCCAACAAGACAATTTATAAATGGGGTGTCTTGGTCCCCCAAGTATATTAGAATAAAACCCACCAAATTCAACTTACCACAATATCTATGCAATTTCAAACACCAATTAATTTGTCTCTTCAGGTAACGTGAGCCTTTACCAGTCAAAGGCAGAACTTAATAATTATAATGATTATATTTATTATGAACAAACAATAGTCACAGTGCTTTCTTGCATAGTACCTTGTAGGAGGTTGAAGACATCGTCTCATTTTGTATCAGTGTGTCTACTTATATATCCAGGGCCGGTGCAAGGATTTTTGCCGCCCTAGGCAAACAAAAATGTGCCGCCCCCCCATCACAATGCCCACCCATCGTTGGCCCATTATCTGCCATATGGGCCAACGCCAGTGCTGCACACAGTGTCTTTTCTCTGAAAAGGCAGTATGTTTACATTAAAAATTTTGCAGGGACAGGCCATAGACACCAGAACCAATACATTAAGCTGTAGTGGTTCTGGTGACTATAGTGTCCCTTTTAATGTGAGGTTAATTAGAGATTAGTGCCACTAATAATATACTGAATTGCCTTCTTACCACCAGATGAGGACAAGAGGATGATGATGGGCTCAGGCTGCAGTCTGGCTCCACTGGTCTGGTGTTAAAACTTCTGGAGGAAGTGCTCACAAAAACAATGAACAGGAAGCAGTTCCATTTTTTTGGGCCCTTTACACAGATCACAGTCTGAGCCCCAAGGCCTCACCTTGAGTATGCCTACAAGGCCTGCCCATAAGCCTATGCCTACAAGCCATGAGTTCGCTCACAGGTAGTGGAGTGTATGTGTTTTTTTTCTTATGGAATGTAATGTATAGGGATACCAGTTTGTGTAAAGGATGTAGTGGGTGTGTATAGGGGATGCAGTGTATATTTGTGCAAAAAGAATACATTATGTGTTTCTGTGTGTGTGTGTGTGTGTGTAAGGGATGCATTGTGTGAATCTGTGATTGTACAGGGAGTGCAGAATTATTAGGCAAGTTGTATTTTTGAGGATTAATTTTATTATTGAACAACAACCATGTTCTCAATGAACCCAAAAAACTCATTAATATCAAAGCTGAATATTTTTGGAAGTAGTTTTTAGTTTGTTTTTAGTTTTAGCTATTTTAGGGGGATATCTGTGTGTGCAGGTGACTATTACTGTGCATAATTATTAGGCAACTTAGCAAAAAACAAATATATACCCATTTCAATTATTTATTTTTACCAGTGAAACCAATATAACATCTCAACATTCACAAATATACATTTCTGACATTCAAAAACAAAACAAAAACAAATCAGTGACCAATATAGCCACCTTTCTTTGCAAGGACACTCAAAAGCCTGCCATCCATGGATTCTGTCAGTGTTTTGATCTGTTCACCATCAACATTGCGTGCAGCAGCAACCACAGCCTCCCAGACACTGTTCAGAGAGGTGTACTGTTTTCCCTCCTTGTAAATCTCACATTTGATGATGGACCACAGGTTCTCAATGGGGTTCAGATCAGGTGAACAAGGAGGCCATGTCATTAGATTTTCTTCTTTTATACCCTTTCTTGCCAGCCACGCTGTGGAGTACTTGGACGCGTGTGATGGAGCATTGTCCTGCATGAAAATCATGTTTTTCTTGAAGGATGCAGACTTCTTCCTGTACCACTGCTTGAAGAAGGTGTCTTCCAGAAACTGGCAGTAGGACTGGGAGTTGAGCTTGACTCCATCCTCAACCCGAAAAGGCCCCACAAGCTCATCTTTGATGATACCAGCCCAAACCAGTACTCCACCTCCACCTTGCTGGCGTCTGAGTCGGACTGGAGCTCTCTGCCCTTTACCAATCCAGCCATGGGCCCATCCATCTGGCCCATCAAGACTCACTCTCATTTCATCAGTCCATAAATCCTTAGAAAAATCAGTCTTGAGATATTTCTTGGCCCAGTCTTGACGTTTCAGCTTGTGTGTCTTGTTCAGTGGTGGTCGTCTTTCAGCCTTTCTTACCTTGGCCATGTCTCTGAGTATTGCACACCTTGTGCTTTTGGGCACTCCAGTGATGTTGCAGCTCTGAAATATGGCCAAACTGGTGGCAAGTGGCATCTTGGCAGCTGCACGCTTGACTTTTCTCAGTTCATGGGCAGTTATTTTGCGCCTTGGTTTTTCCACACGCTTCTTGCGACCCTGTTGACTATTTTGAATGAAACGCTTGATTGTTCGATGATCATGCTTCAGAAGCTTTGCAATTTTAAGAGTGCTGCATCCCTCTGCAAGATATCTCACTATTTTTGACTTTTCTGAGCCTGTCAAGTCCTTCTTTTGACCCATTTTGCCAAAGGAAAGGAAGTTGCCTAATAATTATGCACACCTGATATAGGGTGTTGATGTCATTAGACCACACCCCTTCTCATTACAGAGATGCACATCACCTAATATGCTTAATTGGTAGTAGGCTTTCGAGCCTATACAGCTTGGAGTAAGACAACATGCATAAAGAGGATGATGTGGTCAAAATACTCATTTGCCTAATAATTCTGCACTCCCTGTATGTGTAAGGGATGCAAGGTGTGTTTCTGTGTATGTAATGTAACACAGTGTGTGTGCCTGTAAGGGGTGCATTGAGTGTGTGTAAGAGATGCTTTAAGAGAAGCAGTGTGCGTGTGTAAGGGATGCATTGTGTGCTTCTGTGTATGTGTGCAGGGCTGCATTGTGTGTGTGTGTGTGTGTGTGTGGCATGCATTGTGTGTTTAAGGGAAGAATGGTGTGTTTCTGTGTGAGTGCAGGATGCATTGTATGTTTCAGTGTGTGTGTGTGAGTAGGGATGCATTATGTGCATGTGTGTATGTGTAAGGATGCATTGTGTATGTGTGTAGTGTGAAAGAGAGGGTTTGTGGGGTAGGATAGGGTATGAGAGGGGTGTAGCTATTTATTTTATTATATTTATTTTGTTAATATACTTTTTTTGGTATATTTGTTCTTTACGTTTTGTGTCTTACACTCCCCTTTAGTGTATCTCTTACAAACCCCTTGTGTGTCTCTTATCCCCCTTCTTTGTATGTCTCCTACATCCTCCCAACCCCTTTGCGTGTCTTACTCCCGCAAGCCCCTTTGTGTCTTACTCTTCCCATCTCCTTGAGTGTCTCTTTTCCGCCCAGGCCCCTCTGTGTATCTCCCTCACAAGCAACTCTGTGTCTCTTTCCTAAGCCCCTCTGTGTTTCTCTGTCTCCCCTACTGTCCCTTCTGTGCTTCTCATTCACCCCTTCCTCAGCCTGTGTGTCTTACACTCCCCCCATCCCTTAATGATCTCTTCCACTTCTCCCCCTGTCCGTTAGAGGTCTCCCACCCTGTCCCTTAGAACTCTTCCCTCCCGTCCCTTAGTGTTGTCCCCTTCCCTCCAGTCCCTTACTGCTCTCCCATCACCTCCTGTCCCTTAGTGATCTCCCCTGTCCCTTAGTGTTCTTCCCTGCTCCCCTGTCCATTAGTGCTCTCCACTGTCCTCCTGTCCCTTAGTGCTCTCTCTCCTCCCCCATCTTTCCCTTAGTGGTCTCTCCTCCTTTCTCTCTGACTTCTCCATCTTTCTCCTCGACTCCAGAAGATATCCACTTTGTAAAAACTTTAACTTTTGCAAGATATTTGCTTTCTTCCATATATAGGAGATGTGAAAAGTAATAAAACAAAACATTTTCATCATTTATTTGCACAATGAAGCAAACCCAAGTTTGAAGTTTTCATTAAATAAATTGGATTTCACTTTGCTAATTTTTTGCTTTTGACATTCTTGAAAATAATGGTGTTGTCATCCTTAAAAAAATAATTAAGAGCAAATAAAATAAATAAATCAATATGATAATTAACTGATGTATTTTACAGATGAATAACAATGCATGTTTTTTTTTTTAAAGATGTTTATATTAGAAATCATGGGTTTATATATTCCATAATGTTAAAGGAACAAACCACTAAAACAAGGATGTTTTCATCATTTAGTAGAAACACATTCAAGGAAAACATGCTTGCAGTTTCTTTTACATGTTTTCTTTGTGTTTATGCAAAATAAGATAACTTGCAAAAGCTGCAGATCAGGTGTCTGCAGCTGTTGCAAACCCTCCCCCTTTTCCCTGCAGTTTGACCAATTCCTGGCTTCTCTCTGAGATGCCTCTGTGGTCAGTTTGAGTTGAATGCACACACGGCTTTCCATTTTCGATGAGCTATAGTACCCCTCAAGAAGAAGTGCCTGCCAGCACATGGACACAGCAAGTGGAGGTAAAGGTAATCACCCTCTAGCCTAAAGAGTGAAAGAGGTGACAGTCCTGATAATTTAAAATGAAGAGTAAACATTGTATAAAATACATTGTGCACTAATATTTGTTTGGATGTTTATTTTAAAATCTTAAGAAAATGAACTAGAAAGGCTCATAGCTTTTCCAGTCTTGAATAATTGCTGACTCTTGAATTATAACCATAGAGCAAACATGTCAAACTCGCGGCCCGCGTGCCGCATGCGGCCCACAAGGACCATATTTGCGGCCGGCGAGCCGCGAGTACATGCTGGTGTTATAGCAGAGTAGGCTAGTGATGTCGCGAACATAAAATTTTCGGTTCGCGAATGGCGAACGCGAACTTCCATAGACTTCAATGGGCAGGTGAATTTTAAAACCCACAGGGACTCTTTCTGGCCACAATAGTAATGGAAAAGTTGTTTCAACGGGACTAGCACCTGGACTGTGGCATGTCGGAGGGGGATCCATGGCAAAACTCCCATGGAAAATTACATAGTTGATGCAGAGTCTGGTTTTAATCCATAAAGGGCATAAATCATCTAACATTCCTAAATTGTTTGGAATAACGTGCTTTAAAACATCAGGTATGATGTTGTATCGATCAGGTAGTGTAAGGGTTACGCCCGCTTCACAGTGACAGACCAAACTCCCCGTTTAATGCACCGCAAACAACCGCAAACAGTCCTTAAACATATACATAGGCAATAAAATGAAAATAAAAGGACAGAGCGCAAACCGGACCTTAGAATGGCCGGACTAATACGCTAGAGACAGAGAATGGTCAAAGGGAAAGCCGAGGTCAAGGAAACCAGAAAATACACAATACCGTTTACACAAGCCAAGTCAGGGAATCTAGAATTCAGAATAACCAGGGAAAAGCCAAGATCAGGATACCAGGAAATCAGATTCACAATGATAAAGCACTCTCAGGAAACCAGGAACAGGAAACCACGACAGGGCAAGGTACTGGGGTGAGCTAGGGATTTAAATATCACACGGCGGGCCGGCAGCCGCGACACCCTGTTACGTCCCCCTCATCAGGCCTTTTTTAGTCGAATGTATCGCCCACTGTCAGTCACTTCGGGATCCATCCCTCATTCATCTTAAGAAAGGTGAGGTAATCTAGACTTTTTTGACCTATGCCCTGAAACGCACACTCGTGAAGGAAACTGACTGCTATTATATTACAGTCCAAAAAGTTTAGTTTTTTTTAAATGCAAGCTATTGGGACACCAGATATGAGTGAGTGGTGGCACTGGGCAGGCCCTGAAACGCACACTCGTGAAGGAAACTGACTGCTATTATATTACAGTCCAAAAAGTTATTTCTTTGTTAAATGCAAGCTATTGTGACACCAGATATGAGTGGTGGCACTGGGCAAGTGGGCACAGTATATGCTGTGAGCCTGACACACATGCTGGCAGACAACTAACTGCTATCTCTCTATTACAGTCAAAAAAATTTTTTTTTTAAATGTACACTACTGTTACACCAGATATGAGTTGCACTGGTGTGACTCTGTGCCCTGGCAGGCCCTGAAACGCACATGCATGAATGAAAACTGACTGCTATTATATTACAGTCAAAAAAGTTTTGTTTTTTTAAAATGCAAGCTATTGTGACACCAGTGAGTGAGTGGTGGCACTGGGCAGGCCCTGAAACGCACACTCGTGAAGGAAACTGACTGCTATAATATTACAGTCAAAAAAGTTTAGTTTTTTTAAATGCAAGCTATTGTGACACCAGTGAGTGAGTGGTGGCACTGGGCAGGCCCTGAAACACGGAAACTGACTGCTATTATATTACAGTCCAAAAAGTTTAGTTTTTTTTTTTTTTTTTTTTTAAACTTTTATTGTTTAATTTTGCACTTGACATCATGTGAAAAGGATATAGGAGTCATACTTCTCATAACATGTAATACTTTACAGTATGCACGAGTGGTACAGAAGTTTCAAACTTTAGGGTAGTCCTAGCTTGACAAATTCCTAAAATACATTGTTGTCATCTTAGAGAACAATACACAGTAGTTCAGTGAGGTATTAGAAGCAGTTTGTAACGGTGTGGTTACGTATATATTAGGTAATCGTCTGAATGGCGCAAAGAAAAACCAAGTGGGTTAAGTATCGTGGAGTGGAGAACCATCAGAATCTTTAATATACTTGTCCCAGGGTGCCCAGGTATATGTGAACACATCGTAAGTGCCAGAGAAGGAGTGTGAGAGCTCATCCATTTGCCTAAAGGTGTCCACTTTGGTAATCCATTCCCTGATGGATGGGGGCTTGGTTTGCTTCCATTTGAGGGGAATTAGACTATTTGCTGCGGTAAGCAGATGATAGAGTAGGGTACGCATTGATTTTGGTAGAGGGGTGGGGAAGAGCATGAATAGTAAGGCCTCAGGAGATTGTGGGATTGCGTAGCCCGTAATAAGTGTTATTATGGTGGTTATTTTGCACCAGTATGATTGTATTACATTGCAAAACCACCAGATGTGGCCCGGGGTCCCTGCGTCAGTTTTGCATCTCCAGCATAGGTTGGATGCGTTCGGGAAGAACTTGCATATTCTGGTTGGGGTGAAGTGCCATCTAGAAATGCGCTTATAGTTACTCTCTTGGGTTATAGTGTTGCTAGAGGACTTAAAGGCATTTTTAAATATAGTTCTCCAATCGTCAGGTGAAATTGTGATCTTTAAGTCTTTTTCCCAGGATTTTGTGAATTCTGGGAGGTGAGCGTGGAGATCCGTCTGTAAACATTTATAGAACACGGTGATGTGTTTCTTTGTCATAGTCCCCAAAAAGGTTCTAGCTTCGAATGCTGTCAATGGTCTGCTACCTTGTGTGAGGGTAGGTTGAGTTTGTAGGAAGTGCATGAGTTGTGTGTATTTGCAACCCTGCATTGGTGTGTGTGTGGGCGTGGGGATTAGATCCGAAATAGGGACCATTCCCTGACTGTTTAGTACGTCTTTCAGGAGTAGTTGCTCCTGTTGGTTCCCGAAGTCTCGGTATGCATTCTGTGGAATGCCTGGTTTGAAGTGTGGGTTTCCTGTAATCGGGTACAGTGGGGATGGATGCGGGGCAACATGGTCGGATTTCTTAATATTGTTCCAGTATCTTAGTGTAGGGATTAATGTTGGATGGTCTTTGTGGTTTGGGCGTACTAATTCCAGGCCTGAGGCATGCCATGGTAGCGTTCGAATGTGGACTTGTAGGCTGGTTGCTTCTATTTGTACCCACTGTTTCTGGTTGTAATTGTTAGTCCAATCGTAGATACGGGATAGGATGACTGCCCTATGGTATGTCTCTACGTCTGGTGCCCCCATGCCGCCTTGTGTTTTGTGTCTCGTTAAGTTTGTGTATTGAGTCCTTGGGTGTTTTCCTGCCCACAGAAAGTTGGAGAGGCAGTGCTTTACTGTCTTGAAGAATGAAGTTGGGATCTTTATGGGTAGTGTTTGTAAAATGTAAAGGAATTTCGGCAAGATGGCCATTTTCAAGATGTGTACTCTGCAGAGCCAGCTGAATTGAGGTTTGTTCCAGGTTCTTAGGTCTCTGTCAATGTTGGCCAATAGTGGGGGAAAGTTGAGGTCGTATGTTTTGTGTAAGGAGTTCGTCAATTGTATTCCCAGGTATCTTACGGAATTCTGTGGCCAGTGGAATGGGTATGTCTGTTGAAGTCTGGTCTCCAACCCCTTTGAAATGTTCAAGGGGAGGATCTCACTCTTGCTACTATTTATTTTGTAGTTGGATACTAGGCCATATAGATCGATCTCTTGCAACAGGTGGGGTAGTGAGGTTTCTGGGTTTTTTATCGTGTATAGTAAATCATCTGCAAAGGCAGAAACTTTGTATTCCCGGTCGGCTATGTGTATGCCCTGGATATTCGGGTTGTTTCTGATCCCCTGAAGGAAGGGTTCTAGTGTTAGGATGAAAAGCAGGGGGGACAGAGGACATCCTTGTCTCGTGCCATTAGAGATATGGACTGTGTCTGAGAGTTGGCCATTAACCCTTATTTTTGCACCTGGCTTAGAGTAAATAGCTGAGAGCCACGACAGCCAATTGGGGCCGAAGCCCATGGCCTGCATTGTGGCTGTTAGCAGAGACCAGTCCACCCTGTCAAACGCCTTTTCGGCGTCGATTGTGAGGATAAGGCTCGGGTCCCCCTTCGTCTGTGCATGGTATATAAGGTTCAACACTTTGGTGGTATTATTTTTGGCTTCTCGCCCTGGCACGAACCCAGCTTGGTCGGGGTGAACTAGTCCCTGCAAGTATGGTTTGAGGCGGACAGCTAGTATCTTTGTAAAAATTTTAAGGTCAATGTTTATTAGTGAAATGGGCCTGTAGCTGCCACATTCCGTTAGGTCCTTGCCTGGTTTGGGGATAAGTGTAATATGCGCTTCTAGTGTTTCTCGAGGCAGAGTGTGCCCATGGTTTAAGGAATTGAACGCCGCTAGGAACGGTTTGTTCAGGGTCTTGGAGAAAGTTTTGAAGTATTTGGCTGTAAAGCCATCTGGCCCGGGACTCTTTCCTAGTGGTAGTTGTCTTATAATCATGGAGACTTCTTCTGATGTGAGTGGAGAGTCTAGTATTTGCCTAGCGTTTGGAGGGATTGTCTGGGCTAGTCTTTTTGCGAGGAAATTTTGGATGGCTTCCGGATCTGGTGGTTGGGATCTTAGGTTATATAGGTTTGAGTAATAGGAGTGGAATTCTCTCATTATGTCTGGCAGTAAGTGGGTTATTGTCCCTGAGGATTTTTTTATGTGGGTTATGTACGTTAGTTGCCTCTCTTTTTGTATCGCCCTGGCCAACATGCGGCCGCATTTTCCGCTTTGGGTGTAGTACTTGTGTCTAGTATATAGGAGCGACCGTTGAATTTTCGTGTTCAGAAGTGTTTGGAGGGTAGAGCGCTTGTCTATGAGTTCTTTATATGTATCTAGGATCATGTGCCTTTTGTGAGCATTTTCTAAGCGTCTAATGTCCTCCGTGAGAGAGGTAATTTGGGCCTCCCTCGCTTTCTTGTGCCTGGATGCAAGGGCAATTATGTGTCTCCGTACAACGGCTTTATGGGCCTCCCAGATTACTGTGGGTGAAACCGAAGGTGTGCTGTTCTCTTCAAAGTAGTTATTGAGCGTCTCCTGTATTTGGGCAACATGTATTGGGTCGTTGAGTAATGAGTCGTTAAGTTTCCATTGTGATCTAGATGGGAACAGGTTAGGTATCTGGATAGACATAGATAGGGGACCATGGTCGGACCACGTAATGGGGCCGTATTCGCAGGAACGTATGAGATGTAGGTGTCTGTGTTGCAGGAAGAACATGTCTAGTCTCGAGTATGTGTGCTGAACCGCTGAGAAGAAGGAGTAGTCCCGGGAGGTGGGGTGTGTTATTCGCCAACAGTCAAAAAGGTGACGATTGTCTAGGATTTGAACGATTCTAGATCTGGAGGTTGCGTTGTATTTAGTGGACTTGGAAGTTGTGTCTAGGTCAGAATCTAGTGAGATGTTGAAGTCTCCCCCCAGTATAAGGATCCCTTCCGTGGTTTTGTCTACTGCGTTCAGATATTTGCGTGTATGTTTGCATTGTTTGCTATTAGGAAGGTATAGGTTGGCAAGTGTCACTACGGTGTTCCCTATCTTACCTTTGACTATCAAAAGCCTACCTTCTGAGACTGAGTGGTGTGATAGGTACGTGAAGGGTACGTGTTTCCCTATCAGAATGGCTACCCCTTTGGATTTGGAGCTTTCATAATTGCTAAAATAGCCTGTTGGGTAGTGTTTATTGCGAAGGGTTGGGGCTGAGTTAGCTTTAAAATGCGTTTCTTGTAGAAATGCTATGTCTGTTCTGAGAGTGTGAAGTTCTCGAAGAGCTAGGGATCTTTTGGTTGGTGAATTAAGCCCCCTCGTGTTTAGGGTCGTGATACGTATGGTTGCCATGTTCGGTTTTCTAGGTGAAGTCACTGCTTCTAGGGGTGTTAGATAATGTAAATGCAGGCACAGTGGATACACTGAAAACAATATATGAGAGATATCGACTCTAGTAGCGAGAGTATTAAGTGCAGATTACAATATATCAACCAGAGAAAATAAAAAATAAAAAAAGAAAGAATATCAAAAACGGATTAATCCAACTATATACAAAGACTTTGAATAAACTCCGGAGCTAGCAATTGAGAGTGCGAAGGTGTTGTGGGTGTGTAGGCCCTTTTAGCCGGTGGCTTTCCCCGAGTGTATTGGGAGATCTCGGGGATACAGATATGGCACCGCTGGGGCTTGTGATGCTGCTGCAGAGTGTCTCGCAGTCTGTGGTGGGGGGTAAATCTAAGTTGTTTTGAGTGATATAAGGAGAGGTGGCGGGCAATTCACCTGTCAACTTATGTAAGGAAGTGGATTTCGGGCGTTAAGTTTTAGTGAGGAATTGGGACACATGTGAGCTTTGCTCGTTATGAACGGGTCTCCTGGCTCAGTTATGTGTCAGGTTGTGTGCGGCTTCGGTTATGGTCAACACTCTCAAAAGCTTTCTCTTGGTGGTGACTTTTCAGGGCACCCGACTCTCCCCCCCCCCCCCCCCCATCGCCCCCAACCCTCCCCCCTCCCGACATCCCCAAATACATGTCTAAATATTGTACTGGAGAGGTGTGAAGGGTATAAAGAGCAAGGAAAGAGGAAGGTGGGAGAGCAGGCCCGCGGCCCAGAGGGCCGGGAGAAAGGACAGGAGAGGGAGCAGAAGAACACAGTAGGTTTATCTAGTGGTTTG
The DNA here is from genome assembly GCF_036172605.1 of Pelobates fuscus. NCBI lineage: Eukaryota > Metazoa > Chordata > Amphibia > Anura > Pelobatidae > Pelobates > Pelobates fuscus. Next base: position 37,938,413 of record NC_086321.1, on the reverse strand, counting down.
CATAACAACAGAACCCTGAACCTTTTGGTAGACAGCAAGTACGTATGCTCCTTGGTCAGATAAGTTCGTGGGTATTTGGAGCCCTTCAGGTGTGGGTGACAAGATCTGTGGTGCCAAACTCAGCTTTATGGTAAAAGTCACTGGGATCGCACCGATGTCCCTTCTCCGGCTTGATATAAGACATTGACGAAGAGCTGCCATGTCTTAAGTCCAGGCTTCCTGTGGATCAGGCGTTTTCCAAGAGTCGGGGCTTCATATTAGGCTCGTGAGGTCTAATTGAGCGGGAGACTTGCTGTTCGAAGGAGAGGCTGATGTAGCCATGTCTTGTGGGAAATCAGTGTCTCAGTCCCTTTGTGAGTAGTCTTGAGCAGGCTCTTAAGAGTGTGATAACCTGTGAATAAAGACGCTTTTCTGGCAATTTATGTGGTTTTCAGTTCTTTTCTATGTCGTGTTTCCGTCTCAGGTTTCAGAATCGGTGTGGTTCAACCTGTTGCCTTTGCGTGTTTCGGAGATGAGGTTGGTTGTCGTTGCGACGCCTTTTTGGCGGGGTTTGCCATCTTGATCTCTGAGGACGTGGATAATTATGAGGAGCTTGAATCGGGCCGTACCAGTCTGGTATTTGTACATCCGGGAGATTTAAGGTAGAAGTGAACGTGGCAATGTCCTCTGAAGTGGTTACAGTAGCGGAGGTCCCGTTATGGGTGGCTGTTAAGGAGAGGGGGAAGCCCCATCTGTACTTGATGTTCCTAGTACGCAGGATATCTGTCAGGGGTTTAAGTGTTCGTCTTGCTTGCAGAGTCATCCAGGAGAGGTCCGGGTAAATTTGTATTTGGGCCCCCATAAACAGTAGCGGTTGAGTCGTTTTTCTGAGTTCGCGGAGGATGTCTTCTTTCACCCCATAATAGTGTAGGCGACAGATTATGTCTCTCGGGGCGTCTGAGGCTGGACCTCTTGGCTTAAGTGCTCTATGGGCTCTGTCAAAGAGGATATGTTCCGCTGGATCTTTGTGCAGTAGGTAGTTGAATAATTCTTGGAGTGTTTTAGGGAGGTTTTCCCCTTCTATTTCTGGCATACCCTTCAGCCTTAGGTTGTTACGTCGCCCCCTATTGTCCAGGTCATCAATAGCTCTGTACATTAACGCTAATTGCGTATTTTGTGCTTCTAGTGCCTGTTGGACCTGTTTAACTTGTGTTAGTGTGTGGTCCTGATTATCTTCCAGTGATTCTATACGTTCCTCTACCACTTTAACTTCCGCCGCCATGTTGTCTAATTTATTTTGAAAGGAGGATTCCATTTTCTGGATCAAGGCTGCTATATCTTGTTTAGTTGGTAGATTGCTGAGTATGGCTCTCAGGTCAGCATCTATGTTTGTGGAGGCACTGTCCGAGATAGCTGGGCTTAGTGGGGGTGAGGATGAGGGGTGCTCGTGTAGAGCTTCCGCCGCCATTTTGGGGCCTATCTCGTCGGCGTCGTTTTGCGCCGGATTTTCTTTAAAAAATTTATTAAGGGCGCCCGTTTTGACAGCGGATTGTCTGTGGGAGGCTTGGGCAGGTGTGGTACCTTTTTTGGGGTGTCCCATGTTGCTCTGTGTGCCCGATGGTCGTGGATTGCCCGCGGTCTCCTGCAGAGCTCAGCTAGTGCACGTCCAGCTCGGCTCGCGGTTGGCTCCGCCCCCCAAAAGTTTAGTTTTTTTAAATGCAAGCTATTGGGACACCAGATATGAGTGAGTGGTGGCACTGGACACGCCCTGAAACGCACACTCATAAAGGAAACTGACTGCTATTATATTACAGTCCAAAAATTTTTTTTGTAAATGCAAGCTATTGTGACACCAGTAAGTGAGTGGTGGCACTGGGCAGGCCCTGAAACACACACTTGTGAAGGAAACTGACTGCTATTATATTACAGTCCAAAAAGTTTTTTGTTTTTTTTAAATGCAAGCTATTTTGACACCAGATATGAGTGAGTGGTGGCACTGGGCAGGCCCTGAAATGCACACTCGTGAAGGAAACTGACTGCTATTATATTACAGTCCAAAAAGTTATTTTTTTTGTTAAATGCAAGCTATTGTGACACCAGATATGAGTGGTGGCACTGGGCAAGTGGGCACAGTATACGCTGTGAGCCTGACACACACGCTGGCAGACAACTAACTGCTATTCAATCTATTACAGTCAAAATTGTATTTTTTTTTTTTAAATGTACACTACTGTTACACCAGATATGAGTTGCACTGGTGTGACTCTGTGCCCTGGAAGGCCCTGAAACGCACAAACTGGCTGATATTATATTAGTGAAAAAAGTTTTTTTTTTTAAATGCAAGCTATTGTGACACCAGTGAGTGAGTGGTGGCACTGGGCAGGCCCTAAAATGCACACTCGTGAAGGAAACTGGCTGCTATAATATTACAGTCAAAAAAGTTTTGTTTTTTTAAATGCAAGCTATTGGGACACCAGTGAGTGAGTGGTGGCACTGGGCAGGCCCTGAAACGCACACTCATGAAGGAAACTGACTGCTATTGTATTACAGTCAAAAAAGTTTTGTTTTTGTTAAATGCAAGCTATTGTGACACCAGATATGAGTGGTGGCACTGGGCAAGTGGGCACAGTATACGCTGTGAGCCTGACACACATGCTGGCAGACAACTCCTCCTCTCTGTCTCCCCATCTGAACTTTCCCCCTGTTCTTCATCTGTTCTAGCAGGCACCCACGTGACATCCACGGACGCATCGTCAGCATCAACCGCTTCACTTGTATCTGACAACTCAGCAAAGGAAGCAGAAGCGGGTACAACATCATCATCATCACACCGTACGTACATGTGTGTAATGCTGCCTGACTGAGACATATCCCTGTTATCTACATCCTCTGGCAATAATGGTTGCGCATCACTCATTTCTTCCAACTGATGTGTAAATAATTCCTCTGACATACCAAGTGAAGCGGCTGTGGTGCTAGTGTTGGTGGTGGTGGCAGGCGGGCGAGTGGTAACTTGAGAGGTGCCCGCAGCTAAGCTGGAGGAGGATGGTGCGTCAAGGTTCCGAGCGTAAGCTGTAGAAGATTGGGTGTCCTGTGTTAGCAAGTAAACTATGTCCTCAGAACTTTTCCAGTTCAGGGTACGTGGCCTCTGAACACTGGGCATTATCCTAGGGCCAAAGGGAATCACAGCACCATGACCACGACGGCCCCTGCGGGGTGGCCTGCCTCTGCCTGTCATTTTTTTTTCGATTAGTGGTACTATGCGTGCAAGCTACTGTGACAACAGTAATGAGTGGCACTGTGCACTGGCAGAAGTTGGCAGAGTAGACGCTGTAGTCCTGACACACCCGCTTGAAGACAAGTAACTGCTATTCAATCTATAACAGTGAAAAAGTTTTTTTGGTTTTAAATGCACGCTATTGTGACACCAGATATGAGTGGCAATGTGCACTTGCAGAGGTTGGCAGAGTACACGCTGTAGGCCTGACACCCGCTTGAAGACAACTAACTGCTATTCAATCTATAACAGTGAAAAACGTTTTTTGGTTTTAAATGCACGCTATTGTGACACCAGATATGATGGTAATGTGCACTTGCAGAGGTTGGCAGAGTACACGCTGTAGGCCTGACACGCCTGCTTGCAGACAAGTAACTGCTATTCAATCTATAACAGTGAAAAACGTTTTTTGGTTTTAAATGCACGCTATTGTGACACCAGATATGAGTGGCAATGTGCACTTGCAGAGGTTGGCACAGTACACGCTGTAGGCCTGACACCCGCTTACAGACAAGTAACTGCTATTCAATCTATAACAGTGAAAAACGTTTTTTGGTTTTAAATGCACGCTATTGTGACACCAGATATGAGTGGCAATGTGCACTTGCAGAGGTTGGCAGAGTACACGCTGTAGTCCTGACACCCGCTTGCAGACAAGTAACTGCTAGTCAATCTATAACAGTGGAAAAAGTTTTTTGGTTTTAAATGCACGCTATTGTGACACCAGATATGAGTGGCAATGTGCACTTGCAGAGGTTGGCAGAGTACACGCTGTAGGCCTGACACCCGCTTGCAGACAAGTAACTACTATTCAATCTATTACAGTGAAAAAAATGTTTTTGGGTTTTTAAATGCACGCTATTGTGACACCAGATATGAGTGGCACTGTGCACTGGCAGAGTTCACGCTGTTGGCCTGATACACAGACGCTTGCAGACAACTAACTGCTATTCAATCTATAACAGTGAAAAAAATATTTTGTTTTTAAATGCACGCTATTGTGACACCAGATATGAGTGGCACTGTGCACTGGCAGAGGTTGGCAGAGTACACGCTGTAGGCCTGACACACAGACACTTGCAGACAACTAACTGCTATTCAATCTATTACAGTGAAAAAAAATGTTTTGTTTTTAAATGCAAGCTATTGTGACACCAGATATGAGTGGTGGCACTGGGCAAGTGGGCACAGTATCCACTGTGTGCCTGACACAGACGCTGGCAGGCAGGCAACTGCAATTAGATTACACAAAAAATAAAATAAAAAGCAGACTGATGTTCTAGCCCTAAAAAGGGCTTTTTGGGGTGCTGTCCTTACAGCAGAGATCAGATGAGTCCTTCTGGACTGTAGTGGACACTGAATACACTAGCCTAGCTATACATGTCCCTATCAAATGAGCAGCAGCTACACTTTCCCTCCTCTATCTAAGAATGCAGCTTCAGAATGAATCTAAAATTAATGCTGTACAGGAGGTGGGAGGGTCTGTAAGGGAGGGTCTGCTGCTGATTGGCTGGAATGTGTCTGCTGACTGTGAGGCACAGGGTCAAAGTTTAGTCAATGATGATGAATAGGGGGAGGATCGAACCGCGCGAACACGCTATGTTCGCCGGGAACTATTTGCCGGCGAACAGTTCGGTACATCACTACCTATAACTCTTTAAGTTAGCTCTAATACAAATACCTTTTAAGTATCGAGTTAATTAAGGGGCAAGACTCAAGCTGAAGGGTTAGGAACAAGCACAATTGTACATATCTTTTCTCCCTTTAACACCGTTTTCAGTAAGAAAAAAAAAATAAAAAAATATATATATATATAAAAATATATTTATATTTATTAACTGAATTAAAGAATGTGTTATGTGTTCCAAACTGAATTATATCAGGATTGATCCAAATTGCTCCTGAATATATCTAAAATATTCTAGACTTCAGAGCTTGTGAAGTTGCAAACATCTTTTGTTTTTTAAATTTAGTCTGTACATAGACAAGTATATTTATTGTTCAATACTTTTCACACAGATGTAAAACAATCCTCTATTTTATGCCAACATTGTTGAATATGCTTCAAAGGCCTCATGAACTTAGAATGTGATCCAGCAACATCTTGGAACCAGGACCGGTGCTAGGATTTTTAGTTACACAGGCGAAGATGCATTTTGGTGCCCCCGACCCTCGTTTAAAATAAGGTTCATACAAACACAGAAATAATCATACAGAGACATACAGACACAGACAGAGACATACATGCATACAGAGACATGCAGGCATATAAAGACATACATACAGAGGCATACCGTCATACAGACACATACATACATACATACATACATACATACATAGACATACAGAAACATACAGAGACATACAGGCATACAGACACATACATACATACAGGCATACAAAGACATACACGCATACAGAGACATACCGTCATACAGACACATACATATATACAGGTATACAGAGACATACAGGCATACAGACACATACGTACAAAGACATACAGGCATACAGACACATACATTTGTACATACAGAGACATACAGGCATACGGACACATACATTTGTACATACAGAGACATACAGGCATACAGAAACATACAGACACATACATTTTGTACAGAGACATACAGGCATACAGAAACATACATACAAAGACATACAGGCATACAGAGACCTACATGCATACATACATACATACAGAGACATACATACATACATACATACAGAGACATACACAATTACATACTTACATCAGTTCAATCTTGTCCCCTGGATGCATGCTGTCTGGCTCCTTGGAGTCCTGTCCTGCAGCCCAGCCCCATCACAGGGCGCCAGCTGCGCTGTGTGGTACACAGGGAGCAGGGATATGATGTCATTCATATCCTCGCCCCCTCCAACACATGGCGGCGGGCACCTGGTCGCAGGGGTTGCAGGGCTGTGACCCCTGCGACCGCGGTATGTACGCCAGTGCATGCAGATGCACACACACTTAAAGGACCACTACAGACACCCAGATCACATCAGCTCAATGAAGTGGTCTGGGTGTCAGGTCCCTCTAGTTTTAACCCTGCAGCTGAAAACATAGCAGTTTCAGAGAAACTGCAATGTTTCACCGAGGGTTAATCCAGCCTCTAGTGGATGTCTCACTGACAGCCGCTAGAGGAGCTTCCGCTATTCTAAAACACTGAACGTCCATAGGAAAGCATTGAGTAATGCTTTCCTATGGGCGGTTTGAACGCGTGCGCGGCAAGAGCATTCGGAGCTGAGAGGCGGAGGGATCCCCAGCGCCAAGGGAGTCCGGCGCTAGAGAAAGGTAAGTGCTGAAGACACACACACACTCTCACGAACAGATGCATACACACCAGCTAACAGACACACACATTTACTGACAGACACACTCAGCGACAGACATACACACACACTCACTTACAAAACATACACTCTCTAACAGACATCAAACAGACTCACTAATACACACACAAACACACTCTGTAAGAGACACACAGTAACACACTCACTGGCACTCACTAACAGACACACTCACTGACACACTAGCAGACACACACACACTGACACTAGCAGACACACTCACTGACACTAGCAGACACACACACTGACACACTAGCAGACACACACACACTGACACTAGCAGACACACTCACTGACACTCACTAGCAGACACACTCACTGACACTCACTAGCAGAGACACTCACTGACACTAGCAGACACACACACTGACACTCACTAACAGACACACACATTTACTGACAGACACACTCAGCGACAGACATACACACACACTCACTTACAAAACATACACTCTCACTGACAAACACACACTCACTAACAGACATCAAACAGACTCACTAATACACACACAAACACACTCCGTAAGAGACACACAGTAACACACTCACTGACACTCACTAGCAGACACACTCACTGACACACTAGCAGACACACACACACTGACACTAGCAGACACACACACTGACACACTAGCAGACACACACACACTGACACTAGCAGACACACTCACTGACACTCACTAGCAGAGACACTCACTGACACTAGCAGACACACACACTGACACTCACTAGCAGACACACACACACACTGACACTAGCAGACACACACACACTGACACTCACTAGCAGACACACACACTGCCACTCACTAGCAGACACACACACACACACACACACACTGACACTAGCAGACACACACACACACACACACACTAACACATGCTTTTTTTTTTTTTAATTTAATCCCCCAGCCTCCTTACCTTTTGGAGTGCTGAAGGGATTCCCTGGGGTCCAGTGGTGCTGCTGGGCTCCTGGGCGGGCGGGTAGGCGGGCGGGTAGGCAGGCTGGCTGGTGGGTAGGCAGGCGGGCTGGCTGGCTGGCGGGCACGCGCGCGCGAGGGAGCACTCTCCCATGTGTGCTTCCTCTTCAGCTCCCTCGCGCACCGCGTAGGGATGCCGGCGCCGGAAGATGACATCATCTTCCGGCTCCGGTATCAGTATGCGGCGCGCGAGAGAGCTGAAGAGGAAGCACACATGGGAGAGTGCTCCCTCGCGCGCCCGCAGAATCGGGCGCTCGGCCACGCTACATTAGGTCGTCGGTTGGAGGGGAGCGCAGTGCGCTTCCCTCCTTCCGGTCAGCCTTATTTTGCGCCCTCAGGGCCGGTGCGCCCTAAGGCGGCCGCCTGGGTCGCCTTATGGTAGCGCCGGCCCTGCTTGGAACTTCATATATCATTTTACATCGTCCTAGATGCACTCAGTTTGTGAATATGAATTTTCCCAATTAAGCATGTGATTACTAACTTAATGAGTATTAATCTTCTTCTTGTATCAATAGTGACTAGAAATTATGAAATTGACATTGCAGCAAGTTTATGCCTAATTTGCTGTTTACTAACAGTCGTGACCTTGTTGGGATATCAATTAGTAAAAAGTACCAAACAGAGTGAAATCATTCCACAGGAAACTTTAGAAGCTGTAACGGTATTGAGTTGTGGTCTCACAGCCAGAGAAAGACCCCTTTTTGTGGCCTTAATACTATACTTATTGAGACCAGTCATGAGATCTCAGTAGACAAGTTACATAACACAAAATAACCCTTTCATTACTGCACACGTGCTGCTCTCCTGTCTGGTGCAAAAGTTAAACTGTTAAATGTATTAAATGCTGAGGCATATGTGACCCCATAATGTAATTAGAGAGAGCCCCTAAACTCCCTTATACTGAGAAACTTTATATGGAAAATGAATAATAACAATAAAAAAGAGTGTGGTACATTTTTGACTAGACAACTTCTGGCCATATTATTAATATGATATTATTCATCCTAAAGCCCACCAAATGAAGATGTGGAAAACCCCTTCATCGACCCTTTTAGAGGAGATCCCGCTTTTTTAAAATGTATTTTTTTTACCTCTAACTAAATAGTGGGGTCTCAAGGACCCCAGCATGTATTAATTTATTAATTTTAATTTCACTTTCAGTATTAAAGAAGCATGTCTCTGACATCTTAACACTTACACCAGTGTTTTTTTTTTATCAGAATTGTACAAAGGCTGCCCTTATGCTGGGACATAGTTTATGCGTTAAATAGAAAAATCTCAGGCACTCACTGCGATTGTTTCCAGGCAGATTTATTGCAACGTTTTGACCTTTTAAGGTCTTTATCAAGCTTGATAAAGACCTTAACAGGTCGAAACATTGCAAGGATTCTGACTGGAAACAATCGCAGTGAGTGCCTGAGATTTTTCTATTTGTACATATTCCTTGGGTTTTTTTGCTGACCCATGCTCAGTAGCACCCTGGACTGAATAGTTGTGACTGAGTGCGACCCAACCCTTTTTCTCTATAGTTTATGCTTTAGACATTAGCCTGTGAGTTTAAAAATAATATCCGGAAGTATTACTTTACTGAGAGAGCAGTGGATGCTTGGAATAGCCTTCCTGTTGAAGTGGTAGAGGTTAACACAGTAAAGGAGTTTAAGCATGCGTGGGATGGGCATAAGGCTATCCTAACTATAAGATAAGGCCAGGGACTAATGAGAGTATTTAGAAAATTGGGCAGACTAGATGGGCCGAATGGTTCTCATCTGCCGTCACATTCTATGTTACTATGAGCTGTGATAACAAATAACAGTTTTTTTTTTTTCACGGAAAACTTATTTTATTATGAATGTATTACTTTCAACATAGTCAGCAAATATTCCCTTCTTTTTTTTTTTTCATTTAAAATTTTTATTTTTCCATTTCAATTTCACATAGAAAAGTAACATTGACATATCGTAAGGTAGGAATGTGCAGAGATACATCATAAATATTGTAGTGTTAACAAAATTAGTATAAAAATGTACAGTGGTTACATTAATAGATTACATAAAAAATATCAGTTTATACAGTGTACAATATTAGTGAGAGCTAAAGTAGGGAGAGGTCTCTAGTGACCTCCTTTGCGAAATTGTCCCTAGATTGTGGGAGTAGATACCTCCTTATCAACAGGTGGTGAATGAGGCGAAAAACACCCGGCTCCTTTTTGGGAACCAAACCCAGCAGAGAGACCTGCAAATTGGGAAAAGGAAGGCCATCAAAGGGGCCCGCCATTCGTCCCAAACGAACCTCCTTCTCAAGCTTCTACTCCAAAATGGTCTCCTTCCCCACCAGCAACCGCAAATTATCCGCAAAACCCAACGAGAACCCATCCAACAAAACTTGCGCGTCTCGACTCTTAGGATACCGGTCGAGCCACGGCTGCATCTTTTCCACGCTCACCGGCGTCCTCCAATCGAGATACGTAATCCTTACCCGCGCGGGGCCCCTGTGTTACGCTACTAGGGGTGATTTGGGTTGGAACTCAACTGCAGCTAGTAAACTCCCTAATTACAATAGTGAAGAAATGGAGAATCCTTAAGTATCAATACTGTAGCTTTAAGAAAAGAGAGATTCACTGGTAACTTAATTCAACCGAAGTTTTAATAAGTGTTAAACTTAAATGAATTGCATTTAGGCAATAATCCAATAAGAAGAAGTGCAAGTAATCAACAACACAAAGTTCAGTATTACGTATTTCTTCAGAGATGCATTAAGTAACATTAGTTCATGAGAATAATCATCAATAGGAACAATAATCAATTAGCTGAGAATATTTGCAAAGCAAGAACAGTTCATAGTGAATAAGCATGATTGGAGTTGTCCTTCATGAGATTAGTAACTTGAAGCACTGAATGTAATTGCAAAGCAAAAAACAGTTCATAGTGAATAAACATGATGGGAGTTGTCCTTCATGTTAAGCATGATGGGAGTTGTCCTTCATAGCAATGAAGATTTGAGCGAGCAAGCAAGCAATAGTTCATTAATAAATGATATTGTAGACAATTAGCTGAAAGATATACTTAAGGTTAATACGGGTAGTCCTCCAATAGTCCAGACATATGGTCCACTAGTAAAGTTGCAAAGTATCCGTTCTCCAGTAATCCTTTATGGCATGCAGCAATCCTTGCATTTGCTCAAAGGCTGGAAGGACTTGTCTGAGCTTGTGGAGAGGTAAGTCTGGCGGAAGTAGTTCCCAGTAGCTGAGCCTGTGGAGCTCACAGAGGCAGCTCACACGTTAGCTCAAACAATCAATCACCAAGCACCCTCCCTCTGGCCTAAATACTGTCAGAGCTGTGTCAGAGGGGGGCGGGGTCCGGCTCCTCACAGCTGAGTGCCGAACCCAGAAGTGTTACTCCATGACACCCTGACACCTAAAACACCTCGAGGCTGGGTGAGCCCCACCAGAGTGCAAGTACTCGTACCAAAATCTACATGACCCATACCACCGGCAATGGCTCTCATTAAAGAGCCAGCATACTCCTTTTTGTGGTCCCGCCGACACTCCAGCGTGTGCGCTGGCGGCTCCTTGAAAGGCATACCCGGACTCACCGTCATTTTCTGGCGAAACTGCTGATCATAGCGAAATCAGCACTGACCCCATAAATTTTATAGGACCCCAAATTAAATCCAAATATCCAAATAACGACGGCAACCTCTCTGGACACGCAGAAGCCTTGGATCCAATTTCCAAAGGTACGCGGCAGCTGCTTACCTTTCTCACCTTCCGCCATATCCCCTCGCCGCGGTCTGTCCACGACTCGCGGTCCGGAGGGACCAGGGAGAGGAGATTCACAAACTCACCTTTTAAAATTTTGGCCCTGACATCCAACGGAATGTGCATCCCCAAGGGGGACAATTCACACCCTTGCAGGCACGGGCGCACCGCACCCGTAGCACCTGCATGACCGACGGAAGCAACCGATCCCAAGGGTGAGGGTACTGCGGGAGAAGGGAAGCCCCCGTCGGGAAGCCTATCCAGGAGAGCCCTCAGCAAGCTAACCACCTCCCGCAGCCCCTGCAACCCCTGCACACTAGGATGAGCACCCTCTCCTACCCCTGTACCTCTGCCAGCGCAGCCCAAGCACTAGTGCAATACTCACTGGGCGCTTGGGCTCCTCCTCATCTGATGCTCCTCATTCGATGCTGACTCCGAGACCTCTCCTCCCGACACCACTTCCGGGGACCCGCGGCAGCCCGACTGGCCCGTCCGTGGTCCAGCTCTCCTGCTCCTGGGTAAGACCCCCGGTTCCCTCTGCAGCCGCACAGCCTGTGACATCCGCTCTCCTCTCCGCAGTGAGGTCCCGGACCCGCTGTGTGTGATGAGCTCACTGGAGGACGCACGCACAGCGCCACTTCTCCACCGACCTCCTTCCACCGCAGCTCTTGCACCTGCAGGCTCCCGACTCGGCCGACTCCTCCTTTCGCCGAGCCGGACTTGGTGATAAGCAGGATGGAGGCTGCGACCGCCGGCCCCTCCGTCCGCAAGTTCCATCGACCGACACGGCCATCGCCTCAGGGCCAGTCTCTGTTGACTGGTAAGTCTCCACCCCACTTCTCTCCCCAAACCCTTTTTCTTTGCAACAAAATATCAAATTTAGATTGTGGATTATTTGGAATAAGCGTTCTGGTCGTTGGAGCTCTAGGTCAGCTGCTAACATTCATTTAGCTCAAGAACAAGCTGAATTAAAATGGCAGTAGCTGCCTCTCTGAAGTGCAAATCCCAATAACCTCAGGCATCACGTGGATAATACAAATTCCACATTATTAATGCATCTGGAGATTTCTTGTTAAACCACTGCCAGATGGTTTATTAAAATATTGTGGGATGTGCCTATAGCCTCTTTTCACCATAATACTACACTGTGCTGTAGAGTTGCAGACGTGCTTACAGTGTCTCTTAGAGGGTTATAAAAATATCATATTGTAATTACCATCTAACAAATGCTATAGGTTTAAATAAATAACTTAATTAAACCGAAATTCTTTTAATATATTGTGTTAGATGCAATTCCATTTTTTTATGTCCTCACCTGAAACAATATTTTGCTATATTTATTTTTTGTATTCACATACTCTTCTACCTCTGAGAACACCTCTAGTGCAAGAAGTACATCAAGGTGCTGCCACTATCCTTATTTGTTTGCATCTTTTATTGGACCGGAATTTTGACACTCTGGTTTCGGTCTTGAGGTTGTCTGTTTGTTTAAAACATACGCGCTAGAAACCAAACTTTTATATATTCTGAGATTAAAAAATATGTCAGATTTATTGACTTGCACAAGACATTCTCAAAAAATTAGATATAAATGTGCCAGTGACACCTTGATAACTTCCCTATTGTCAGAGTTCCTTCTCCTTCAGTGCAATGTGTGCCCTAGCCAGTGGCGTACACATGATCCATGGGGCCCCGGTGCTAAAACTGATCCGTGGCCCCCTCTCCCACCGGCGGCTACACGCGGGCCAGGACTGCAATACATGGAGGCAGGCACCTGGTCGCAGGGGTCCAAAGGGCGGCCGGGCTCCCTGTGACCGCGGTATGTACGCCACTGACCCTGGTTGTGCTTGCCATGAACTGGTAGTCAAGTCAAACACAAAATTATTTTTCTTTAATAAAGGTTTAAAAGAAAACTGAGCATCACATGGAAAAAAGCTTACAATAAGTGATAGGTAATTTTTATCGTTTTAGTTTTATCATGTGACCTCCAGCGACAAGAGAGTTCCTCTTTAGGGGACACTCCAGACCCCTAAAACTGTGGAGTGTCCTATTTTTTTTATTTAAAAAAAAAATGCAGATTTTAATAGAAATTGACACTTTTATAAATTAACCTTGTTACACCCCCTGGCTGTCAATCAGCCATCAGGTCATGTTACTTCCTGGTTTGGTTAGCTCAGTGAAGCTAAACTCAAGGGCAGCAATTGCTCAGAACACCTGCCTTGCAAAGACTTATTGAAATGCATTGGGACTGTGATTGGACAGCCACAGAAAGTCTGGACGGGGTTAAAAGAGGAGGGCTTGCAAAGCCTACTGGTAAGAGAACTAGAGGATTTGCAATCTGGATTCTAGATGCTTGCAAGTTTTAATTTGGGGTATATCTTATAAACAGTGATTTGTATTTATTTTGTATTTGGGCAATGGTGTGTCCCTTTAAGATTAAGCAAACTGATTGAGACTCAGTAAAATGCATTGTGACCCCTAAAGCATTTATGGTTCCAGCTTATCTAAAAGAGTGATGGTAGATATGAATCATTCTTCAGGGCCCTGTTATTCCCAGATCCTCATGATAAAAATGTTCCATCAGTATCAGCAAGCCCTTTCGGGGCTAACATTAAGGAAACACACAAAACAAATTTGAGGATTATAGAAATATATTACAGATACTAAAAAAAATTCCTTTATTTTTAATTTCTATGTCACTCACCGAATCTAAATTTCTGTGCATTTATTCCCATTAAAATGAAAATCTATACGTTGTTCTTATATAAACAGAACATTCTGGTCTCCATTGGAATTGGCATTGATTCAATCAGGGGAGGGCTGGCAGCCTTAGGCCTGGGGGGCAAAACCAGTCAAGTGGCCCATTGCGCCACCAAATCAGTTCACCATCCATGCCCACCTTTTTCTGGTTTTATAACGGATATTGATGTTATGGTAATCAGTAGCTCTTTGCCATACCCGCTCCTTCACGGCTCTGACTTTCAATGTTGTCAGAGCACAGGCTGAGAATCTCTGAGCCTGTGCTCTGACTCACTAACTGAGCGCCGGAACCACGAGGGAGAGGATTTGATCTGACTGCACCTACTGCTGGTGCGCACCAGTGGACCACCAGCGAATCGTTTAAATTAAATATGCTGGTGTACCCAACTTGTGAGCTGTGTTGGCCGCCGGGCGCCTCTGTTGTCATGGCACCCTGCGTGACCGCACAGCTTGCCCACCCTAACGGCTGGCCCTGCTGACACACACTGATGTTACTACTTAGACATCCCTCAATATTAATACAGAGATGAGAGTAAACACCAATAAACTGTGGAAACAGAGCTGATCCCCCCAAATTTATAAAGGTTTGCTTAGAGGATTTATTCAAGATTAAATCATGCCTCCTCCTCTCTCCCCCATGCGCTGCTCTGTAGGCTGGGAGGAAGTAAAGAGTGTGAAGAAATGACTATATTATTCGATATTTTGTTGCATAGTTCTTGTTTTTTTGTGTACTTTTCATTCGGCAGATGGGACTGCCGAACCGAGACCACCCCTGGCTCACTTAACTTCAAAGCCGGCATCACTTTCACCCTCTATGTGTGCGGTCAGCGTTCGTACTGTCGAACGCCACGTGGCAGAGAAAACCGCGGCCATCTTGTTTTCGCCAAACAAAGGCAGCGGGACTTGGTCGTCGAGTGTCTGGAACTAAAATCGGACACTCGACTTCCCAAACACCGGTCTCCATCATGCGAACGCTGGAACTAGTGATACCGATTAGCTAGGAGAGCGCTATTCGGTACAAATATGCACACGAATGAGGGGAACAATCGCTGCTAGGAGCCAGGGGAATTCATTCGGTACTTTTATGCATTTCTTCCCTTTTTCTGAAGTGACCGGCAAAACCACACGAACCTCTGGAACTATTTTGGGCAGTCCGCCCCCAGTGGACCGGTCACAAAGGACTTCCATACTTTTTGCGAACCCCTGAACCGATCCGGGTGAAATTTGGATATGTTGGTCACCCGGATCGGGGCTATCAGGGGATATAGTATTTGTGGGGATACCCCAGGTATAAAGGGGTGTTCCAGAAGTTGGGGAAAATGGTGAATTTTCAGCCTGGAGATAATTAGGTTGGCACTATATCAGACCTGATTATCTCCAGGACTAGGGGAGGGAACTGCCTGTTTGTATTAGGTGTGTTTTATATTTTTACTGTCCAGGATTGGATAAATATTACTCCTCCCTGTGGGATGTCCCCTTGCATGGGGACCTGCATAAAAAGCCATGTGTGTGAATAAACGTTAGTTCTGCTTGTATCCTGAATCTGGACTCTGACTGTTATTTTGGAATTCGTATGCTGTAACAAGGGAATTATCTTATGCAGCTGTTATATTCCGTAGGGATTTCGTTCCTGGGACTACCGAACCGGACTCTCGCTACCTTAGGCTCTGACCGTCCGGGAGGAAACTACCGAACTCGGTTTGGTTAAACTTGGTTTCCTTACAACTGGTGGCAAGCGGAGGGATTCGAATCCCGAATGGACATTGCAAACCAAGCAAGGGAATGAATGGCTCAGCAGTACCAGCTACTTAAAAGAACCACACTAAAGGATTTACTGGAAGCTCGAGGCAGAGTGGCAAGTAACAAGACAAAAGCCACGTTAATTGCAGAATTAATGCAGAGCGATAATACCAGCAACACAGAAATGGATCAAGAGGAAGAAAATGCGATGCAAAAGGACATCCGATGGATGCTCAGTCTGTTGGGACCCAACCCAGCTACAGAGGCGGTTCTGCAGGTCATGGCACAAGCCAGACAATCGCAAAAAGAGCGAGAGGACCGGGACAGACCGTCACAGGGGGATTTACTACACTCCCCGGGAAGTACTGGGGAAATCCCAAAGAAGGTAAACTATGCAGCCTTTAAATCTTTCAATGACAATGAGATGGAAATTGACAGTTACTTGCAAGACTTTGAACGCCAATGTGCACTGGAGGGATTAGACTCCACGAAATGGGCTGCAGTCATTAGCTGTAAATTGTCAGGTAGAGCAGCCGAGGCGCTGCGAGCAGTACCTGAGGGGGACATACATAATTATGAAAAAATAAAAGACATTTTGTTGGCCAGATATGCTGTAACTCCGGAGGCATACCGGAAAAAGTTTAGAGATCTGAGAAAGACTGGGAGAGATTCCCATACGGAATGGGCGTTTCGGCTACAACGGGCGGCCCGCAATTGGATGAAGGGCTGCCAAGCAACCACCCTGGAGGATGCTTTGCAACTTATGTTACTGGAGCAATTTTTTAATCACGCTGCAGAGGACATAAAAGACTGGGTTAAAGATAGAAAACCAAAAACTGTGGAGGAAGCCGCCAGGTTAGCGGATGAGTATCAGGATAATAGGAGGAAGGAGCAAGGGGTGAGCAGACCACCTTTTAAGCCTAACTACCAGGCTCCAACAACCCCTACCCCTCCTAGACCCGCCATGAGTAACCCTTCACCGAACCCAGCAAACACACCACGTCCCCCTGCAGTGTGTCATTATTGCAAACAACCAGGGCATTACAAGAATCAGTGCCCTCGCTTAAACCGGGGAAGCTGGGAAAGGCAACCCCCACAACAACCCAGGGCAGCTGCTCATTGTGTGCAACAGGAAGGCACAACCGGTGTTCCTAACCAAGAAGAACAGTGGAGTGTATTGCACGAGGTCAACCCAGTTCAAGCTGGGGGTGACAACCGGGACCACCACCGCCAATGGATTACCGTAGATGGCGTGGGGGCCCGGGCTCTGAGAGACTCTGGGGCTACTTTGACTGTGGTGCAACCTCACACGATCAGAGCGCAAGCTCGCACCGGACGCACAGTCGCTGTGAGGGTGGCTGGGGGCGCTATTCACAAACTGCCCACCGCTAATATCCTTGTTGATTGGGGTTCCGGGTCGAAACAGCTAGAGGTGGGGATTATGCAAGAACTACCCGCCGAGGTTTTGTTGGGGAATGATGTAGGATGCTTGACCTCCCAACTGGCCCGAGACCCCCCTGCTGAGGCATACCCAGTGACCACCCGAGCTCAAGCCAGACTGGAAGCTCCGCTGCACTCTGAGGAAAACCAGGTAAGAGTCGAAATACCCCCCTTACCCGATCCTACCTTCCCTTTCTGGGATACCCCCCAGGGGTTTGAACAAGAGCAGCGTACCGACCCCACATTAGAGGGTTATAGGAAGGCAGCGGCCGTTACCCCAGGGAACAACCCGCACGAAAAGTTTGAGTGGTATAAGGGGTTACTATATAGAGTGACCGAGGGGGTGGGACAGGGGGCCACCCAGGTCATCAAAAGACAATTAATTGTACCCCGTAAATTCCGGGCTGAGTTGTTAAGACTCAGTCATGACATTCCCCTAGCAGGACATTTAGGGGTTAAAAAGACAAGAGACAGGTTAACCCAAACCTTCTTCTGGCCCAGGGTCACCCAGGACCTCAAGTATTATTGCAGGACGTGCGACGTCTGCCAAAGGGTGGGAAAAAGGGGAGATCTTCGGAAGGCCAAACTTCACCCATTGCCCATTATAGAACAGCCCTTTCACCGAGTAGCGGTAGATTTAATAGGACCCCTCAGCCGACCCAGCCAGTCGGGCAAAAAGTTCATACTAACCGTGGTCGACTACGCCACTAGGTACCCGGAGGCAGTCGCCCTCACCAATATAGAGGCCGAGACCGTGGCCGAAGCCCTTATTCAGATTTTCACCCGAGTAGGTTTCCCACAAGAGATCCTATCCGATCGGGGAACTCAGTTCACGGCTACCCTGACACAACAATTGTGGCAGAGCTGTGGAGTGAAACCCCTGTTCAGCGCCCCGTACCATCCCCAGACTAACGGGCTCTGTGAACGTTTCAATGGCACTCTAAAACAGATGCTAAAAACCTTTACGGAGTCCCACAAGAACTGGGAAAAATTCCTCCCCCACCTTCTGTTTGCCTACCGTGAGGTGCCCCAGGCCTCCACTGGGTTTTCCCCCTTCGAACTCCTGTATGGGAGAAAAGTTCGGGGCCCACTGGAGCTCGTACGGGAGCACTGGGAGGGCAATACAGACGAGGGGGGAGTCCCTATCGTCCAGTATGTTCTGGAGTTCCGGGACCGTCTGCGGGCGCTCACCGCATCGGTTCGGGAGAACCTGCAGACGGCCCAGGAGGACCAGAGGAAATGGTACGATAGGGGAGCCCAAGATAGAGTACTAGAATTGGGGCAGAAGGTGTTAGCTTTGAGGCCAGTTAAAAAGGATAAGCTACAAGCCGCATGGCAGGGACCATTTAAGGTAGTAGAACGGGTTAGCGAGACCACCTACATCGTGAGCAAATGCTCAGATGAAAGGCTGACCAAAGCCTTCCATGTGAATATGCTCAAACCATACTTTGAGAGAACAGAGGATGTGGGCGCCGTGTGTGCGCCCGCCACAGAAGATAGTGAGGGACTACCCCTTCCCGATTTACTAGACACCGCTCCCTGTACCATTGACCAAGTAAGCTTGGGTCAAAATTTAAACCCCCTGGAGAAAGGTGAGGCCACGCAACTGCTGCTAAGATATCAAGAGATGTTTTCAGCCACCCCAGGCTATACCTCCGCTGCGGTACACCGCGTGGAAACCCAGGGAGAGACGCCACTGCGGCAACAACCCTATCGGATCCCGGAAGCAGTGCGTGAGAGTATGCTCACCGAGTTAAGGGATATGTTACAGTTAGGGGTAATAGAACCCTCGCAAAGTCCTTGGGCCTCCCCGGTAGTCCTAGTACCGAAGCGCGACGGTACCACGCGCTTCTGTGTAGACTATCGGAGGCTTAACGATCGTACCATAACAGACGCCTACCCCATGCCCAGAATAGATGAGCTCTTAGACCGTATGGCGGGGGGGAACTACTTGACTACCCTGGACCTGTGCAAAGGTTATTGGCAGATCCCCTTGGAGCCTGCGGCCATCCCCAAGTCGGCATTCGTCACCCCTTTCGGGCTATACCAATTCAAGGTTATGCCCTTTGGGATGAAGAATGCCCCGGCTACCTTTCAGAGGATGGCCGATAGGCTCCTGGAGGGATTTCAGGACTTCGCATGCGCGTATCTAGACGATATTGCCGTCTACAGCCGCACATGGGGAGACCATCTGGGCCATGTGTCCAGGGTACTCCAACGAATCCACCTCGCCGGGCTCACGTTAAAACCCGACAAATGTCACGTAGGTCTGGCCGAGGTACAGTATCTCGGCCACAGGGTGGGCTCCGGTAGACAGCGTCCAGAGCCAGCGAAGGTAGAGGCCATAGCGAACTGGCCCCAACCTAGGACCAAAACCCAGGTACTAGCTTTCTTAGGGACGGCCGGTTATTATAGAAAGTTTGTCCCAGAGTACAGCGCCCTGGCCAAACCCCTCACCGACCTTACCAAAAAGGCCCTCCCCAAACAGGTTTCCTGGACCCCAGAGTGCACGGACGCTTTCCAGAAGCTTAAAGCGGCATTGAGTGAGGCTCCTGTGTTGGCAGCACCTGACTACACTAAACAATTTCTTGTACACACAGATGCCTCCATGTTCGGACTGGGAGCCGTGCTAAGCCAAGTGGGCACAGACGGCATGGACCACCCGGTGGCATACCTCAGCCGTAAACTGTTACCCCGAGAGGTCAGCTATGCCACCGTAGAAAAAGAATGCTTGGCCCTCGTGTGGGCACTCAAGAAGCTCCAGCCCTATTTGTATGGGCGGGCATTTACCCTTATGACGGACCACAACCCCCTGGTATGGCTTAACCGGGTAGCTGGAGACAATCCCAGGCTATTACGGTGGAGCCTAGCCCTTCAACCTTATAATTTTACTATGCAGTACCGGCCTGGAAAACAAAATGGTAATGCGGATGGCCTGTCACGCCAGACCGAACTGGACTCCTAAACCGCTACTTTTCTCGGACATCCCCAAGCCAACCCGACAGGGTCTAGGCGGGTATGCCGACCTATGGACTTATAGGGGAGCAGTGTGAAGAAATGACTATATTATTCGATATTTTGTTGCATAGTTCTTGTTTTTTTGTGTACTTTTCATTCGGCAGATGGGACTGCCGAACCGAGACCACCCCTGGCTCACTTAACTTCAAAGCCGGCATCACTTTCACCCTCTATGTGTGCGGTCAGCGTTCGTACTGTCGAACGCCACGTGGCAGAGAAAACCGCGGCCATCTTGTTTTCGCCAAACAAAGGCAGCGGGACTTGGTCGTCGAGTGTCTGGAACTAAAATCGGACACTCGACTTCCCAAACACCGGTCTCCATCATGCGAACGCTGGAACTAGTGATACCGATTAGCTAGGAGAGCGCTATTCGGTACAAATATGCACACGAATGAGGGGAACAATCGCTGCTAGGAGCCAGGGGAATTCATTCGGTACTTTTATGCATTTCTTCCCTTTTTCTGAAGTGACCGGCAAAACCACACGAACCTCTGGAACTATTTTGGGCAGTCCGCCCCCAGTGGACCGGTCACAAAGGACTTCCATACTTTTTGCGAACCCCTGAACCGATCCGGGTGAAATTTGGATATGTTGGTCACCCGGATCGGGGCTATCAGGGGATATAGTATTTGTGGGGATACCCCAGGTATAAAGGGGTGTTCCAGAAGTTGGGGAAAATGGTGAATTTTCAGCCTGGAGATAATTAGGTTGGCACTATATCAGACCTGATTATCTCCAGGACTAGGGGAGGGAACTGCCTGTTTGTATTAGGTGTGTTTTATATTTTTACTGTCCAGGATTGGATAAATATTACTCCTCCCTGTGGGATGTCCCCTTGCATGGGGACCTGCATAAAAAGCCATGTGTGTGAATAAACGTTAGTTCTGCTTGTATCCTGAATCTGGACTCTGACTGTTATTTTGGAATTCGTATGCTGTAACAAGGGAATTATCTTATGCAGCTGTTATATTCCGTAGGGATTTCGTTCCTGGGACTACCGAACCGGACTCTCGCTACCTTAGGCTCTGACCGTCCGGGAGGAAACTACCGAACTCGGTTTGGTTAAACTTGGTTTCCTTACAAAGAGTAATCACAGTCTCCCAGCACAACGCCACCTGTGGCTGCATGGGGAACAGCTGTTTAATGTAATGCTTGCAGGACGGCCAGCTGCCGCAGAACCTCTTTGTTTCCGTCTCTGCAAAGGGCTCTAGGCACTGCTTGTTGTGAGTGTGAGCCACTGTAAATTAGGGGCAGAGGGCACTTGCACTGTGGTCAAGACGGGTCTGGGCAGGAGGAGAGTGCAGTGCAATCAGTGCACTCCCCTCCTGTGGGTCACCAGTAGACTGGTGCACCTGCCCAGGATCAGAGCCGGTGCAAGGATTTTTGCCGCCCTAGACAAAATATAAATTTGCCGCCCCCCCCATGTGACATCACAATTCCCCACCCATATGATCTGCCATATGAACTAACGCCAGTGCTGCACACAGTGCGTGTTTACATTAAAAAGCCTGCAGGGACCAGCTATAGACACCAGAACCACTTCATTAAGCTATAGTGTCCCTTTAATGTGAGGTAAATTATAGATTAGTGTCACTAATAATATACTAGATTGCCTACTTACAATTAGATGAGGATGATGATGGGCTGCAGTTTGGCTCCACTGGTCTGGTGTAGAACAGGACCTCTGGAGGCTGTTTGCAACTGTGGTCACAAAATTCAACGTTCTGGGAGAATTGGAAGCAGCTCCATTTTTGGGGGGCCTCTTACACAGCTCAAGGTCTGGGCCCCAGTGCCTGACGGTGAGTATGCCCATAAGGCCCACTCATAAGTCCACTTATATGTTCCACCCACCCATGAGCTCGCTCACAGGGAGTGGAGTGTGTAGGGGATGTGTTATGTGTTATCTCATATGTGTGCTTATGATATGTAGTGTATAGGGATACCAGTTTGTGCAGGTGATGCAGTGTGTGTGTGTAGTGGAAGCAGTGTGTATTTGTGTATAAGGGATGTATTATGTGTTTCTGGTTGTGTGTGAGGGATGCATTGTGTGAATCTGTGTTTGTATGCATAAGGGATGCAAGGTGTGTGTCTGTATGTGTGTGCATTGAGTGTAAGAGATGCATTGTGTTTCTGTGTGTAAGAAAAACAGTGTGTGTGTTTGCATGTGTGTGTAAGGGTTTGCATTGTATGTTTCTGTGTATGTGTGCAAATGATGCATTGTCTTTGTGTGTAAGGGTTGCATTGTGTGTGTGTGTAATGGATGCATTGTGTGTTTCTCTGTGTGTAAGTGAAGCATGTTCTGTTTCTGTGTATGCATAGGGATGCATTGTGTGTTTCTGTGTATGTATAGGGGTGCATTGTGTGTTTCTGTGTATGTATAGGGATGCATTGTGTGTGTGTGTGTGTGTGTGTGTGTGTGTGTGTGTGCGCGTAGTGTTATAGAGCTCCCTGTCTTGCCCCCTGTCCTATAGAGCTATCCCTTCTGTCCCTTAGAGCTCTCCCCTGCCCCTTAGTGGTCTCTCCTCTCCCCCACCCTCCCCTAGCGGTCTCTTCTCACACTCACCCACCCTCCCTGTGCTCTTCTCATCCCCCCTCCACCCTCCCTGTGTTCTTCTCACTCCTCCCTCTGTGTGTTCTCACCCCCCCTGTGTTCTTCTTACCCCCCCTCCTCCCTGTTCTTCTTACCCCCCCTCCTCCCTGTGTTCTTCTTACTCCCCCTCCTCCCTGTGTTCTTCTTACTCCCCCCCTTGTTCTTCTTACCCCCCCTTGTTCTTCTTACCCCCTTCTTCGTATTACTCCCCCCTTCTTCTTACCCCATTCTTCTTACTCCCCCCTCTTCTTCTTACTCCCCCCTCTTCTTCTTACCCCCTTCTTCTAATTACTCCCCACTCTTGTTCTTACTCCCCCCTTCTTCTTCTTACCCCCTCTTTTTCTTATCTCCCCTCCTTACTTCCCCCTTCTTCTTACTCTCCCCCTCCCCTCTTCTTACTCTCCCCCCTCCCCTCTTCACTTCCCCCTTCTTCTTACTCTCCCCCTCCCCTCTTCTTACTCTCCCCCTGCCCCTCTTCTTACTCTCCCCCCTCCCCTCTTCTTACTCTCCCCCCTCCCCTCTTCTTACTCTCCCCCCTCCCCTCTTCTTACTCTCCCCCCCCCTCTTCTTACTCTCCCCCCTCTCTTCTTACTCTCCCCCCTCTTTTTACTCTCCCCCCTCCCCTCTTCTTACTCTCCCCCCTCTTTTTACTCTCCCCCCTCCCCTCTTCTTACTCTCCCCCCTCCCCTCTTTTTACTCCCCCCCTCCCCTCTTTTTACTCCCCCCTCCCCTCTTCTTACTCTCCCCCCCTCCCCTCTTCTTACTCTCCCCCCCTCCCCTCTTCTTACTCTCCCCCCCTCCCCTCTTTTTACTCTCCCCCCCCTCCCCTCTTTTTACTCTCCCCCCTCCCCTCTTTTTACTCTCCCCCCTCCCCTCTTTTTACTCTCCCCCCTCCCCCCTTCTTCTTACCCCCTCCCCTGTAGGTGGCCGAGCTGCACTCCGGTCCGCGGTCCCGGCCGGAGTGATAGGAAGGTGCTCAGTGTGCACCTTCCTGTCAGTCCGGCCGGGTACAGGAAACAGAAACTCCTGTTCCGCGCGGAACAGGAGTTTCTGTTTCCTGTACCCGGCCGGACTGACAGGAAGTGCACACTCAGTGTGCACCTTCCATCACTCCGGCCGGGACCGCGGACCGGAGTGCAGCTCGGCCACCTACAGGGGAGGGGAGGGAGGGAAAAGCAACTGCAGCCGCCGAGCGCTCTTTACAGAGCGCTCGGCGGCTGCATCATTTAAAGGGCCGGCCCGCCGCGGCCGGTCCTAAAATAATTTCGGGCGGCCTGGGGGGCAATTGCCTCCCTGCCCCCCGGCCCAGCCCGCCCCTGGATTCAATAGTTATACTGTGTAACGTCTACACATGTAATGTTATATGAATGTGGTGGTTTCCTTTCCTAATCAACTGACACTTTATTTTTACATAGATTAATTCTGTACAGAAGGTATATAAACACATGCCTTCTAGACCATCCCCAGTGCTGAGAATGCATACATTACAAATAAAGAAGCACTGATGATATTAAGGTTTACTCACTGAACAGTTAATGTGGGGAGCTGAAAATCGAATTGCAAAACTGAAATGGCCAAGCTATGAATATAGATAAATTGAGTTATAAATTGAGTAAATAAATTGAGTTTATTCTAAAAAATAAAAATTTGCCTGATCGTGATATTAAAGGAACACTATAGTCACCTAAATTACTTTAGCTAAATAAAGCAGTTTTAGTGTATAGATCATTCCCCTGCAATTTCACTGCTCAATTCACTGTCATTTAGGAGTTAAATCACTTTGTTTCTCTTTATGCAGCCCTAGCCACACCTCCCCTGGCTATGATTGACAGAGCCTGCATGAAAAAAAATCTGGTTTCACTTTCAAACAGATGTAACATACCTTAAATAATTGTATCTCAATCTCTAAATTTATCTTTAATCACATACAGGAGGCTCTTGCAGGGTCTAGCAAGCTATTAACATAGCAGGGGATAAGAAAATCTTAATTAAACAGAACTTGCAATAAAGAAAGCCTAAATAGGGCTCTCTTTACAGGAAGTGTTTATGGAAGGCTGTGCAAGTCACATGCCGGGAGGTGTGACTAGGGTTCATAAACAAAGGGATTTAACTCCTAAATGGCAGAGGATTGAGCCATGAGGCTACAGGGGCATGTTCTATACACCAAAACTGCTTCGTTAAGCTAAAGTTGTTCAGGTGACTATAGTGTCCCTTTAAGTTTTCCATTCGCTATAATTTTATTTTCAGTGATTAAATCCCTTAAAACAAAATGTTTTTGTGCCACACATATATATTTACTCACCCTGCCAGTCTACATACATATATATACATATGTACATTTATACACACACACACACACACACACAAACTCTCCTTTAAGATTAAGCAGAAAGTGTATATATAATAGAAAATTTCTCCATACTTACCGTTATTTTCTTTAAGCTCCTTCTCCCAGCTGTCAGGACAGGAATAATAAAACAATTAACTTTCCAATAATATCCCCCTCCCCTCTTTATCCCTCAATCTTGTTAAATAGCTCCAGTTAGAATCCAGAAGGGAGGGAGCGTGATGCTCCCATGTATAATAGCCAGGAAAAGAAAATAACGGCGAGTATGGAAACAATATTTTATTTTCCTGGCCATACATGGCAACATCACATATTGGTATTACCCAAGATCTGAAGAAGGTTGGGATTTAACCAAAAACAGTCAACACAGAAGTCATTGTAGAAGCTAAAAATAAATTGGAGAATGTATTAATTTTGCCCTGCCACTGTGGCAAGAACACCCTTCCCAAAGCGAACATCGTTTAAGGAAGACAAATCCAGTTTGTAGTGTTTGACAAATGTAATTGGAGAGGAAAATGTAGCTGCCTTACAAAAATCCTCAACCGGCACCTCCGCTCTTGAAGCCCATGAAGTAGCCAGTTTCCTTGTTGAATGCGGTTTAATGACACTCAGAGCTAGATGACTTTGGGAAGAGTAAGCCCTTTTAATCACTAGAGATAGTCACCGTCTCAATGTTGTAATGGAGGCTGTGGCGAAACCGAACTCGCCACGTGTCCTTGGAGGGGGCTGCTTGCCCGCCTCTTGCCTTTGGACTATGGACCAGACCTTATGTGAATGTGTTAACCCAGATAGTTATGCCATGGAGCCCATTCGTGTAGTTAAAGACTTCGGCTCCGTGGCGAGTGAACTGTGTGAGTAGGATCTGCGCGCTATTCAGTAGTTTTGTGCGCGCAGATCCCAGCTATCTGGGGATATGTGAAATGTCTGTGTGTTATGGATAAAAAGTAACTTTCTGTATTTTAAAGTATTTTATGTCTTTTACTGTCTTTTTGTCTGCCATGTGGGTAATGGAGTTTTGCCTCAGTCCTTGGAGATAATTAGATTCCTTCCTCAATTATCTCCAGGCCAGAGGGGAGGGATTGTGAGGCATTGTGGGAGGTAACCGGTCTGAGCTGGAAAGTCATGCTAACAGGGGTTTTAAAAGATACTTTACTAACTTTTGAACCCCTGGTCTGATTCATGCCATTTTTTAATATGTTGTTCCCCTGAATGGATTGATTGTGGATATGTATTTTTATGTGAATGTGATGTATGGTTTTAGAGTTATGAAAGTTGGGTAGAAAGTATGTTTTAACTGTATGTGTAATTGGGTTAAGTGTTAATCTAAGGGGAGGAGATGTGTGGGAGGTAACATCTATGCTATTGGATATTTTTCACCTCCCCTGTGGGCAGGCTTAAATGTGTAAGATGGAAATAAAAGCCAGGCTGGATGTGCCAGTCCCGAGTTCCTGTTTTACCCTCAAAGTGAAGTGTCGTCTCATTATTGGGGGAAGGATTTATTGCATGCTGTTCCAGTTGACTGCTAGGAGTACAAGCCTATTCGTATGGTTCCTATTCAATGGTCTACAGCATTCATATGCTTGGGAGAATTTAAAGGTTTCTCGGATTCGGTGATTGTGGTGTCTGCCAGAGTGCTTGGAGTCCTCAGGAAGCACTAGGAGCATCCATTAACGGAGGTACCAAGTCGGGGTGCCAGGCGATCCGTTACATTGGTTGGCAGCGGTGGGATGGCGTCCTAGTGCGAGGTAAAGCAGCTCAGAGACACTGTTTGGATTTACAAATTGAGGGCAACGCTAGCAGTCGTGCAGCGCCCCTGGGAGCAGACAAATATGGAAGGTTCTGGCTCTGGAGATGATTGGCTGGCCGAGGTGAGGCAGCGAGTGGCCGAGTATGGGGATGATGTACCCATGGAGACACGCCGGGTGATCTGGAACCAGGTCATGGCCGAGCGAAACACAAGGCTGGACCGAGAATTCCGGCTGGCGAAAGAGAGGAAGTATGCTCAGCAGCAGGAGCGTTACAGCAGCCGAGTAGAGGCTGCATCCGAGGAGGTTAGCCGTCTTTTCCTGAGGCGGCGGGAGGAACCCGAAGTGGGGGTCCTCATAGACTGGTCCTGTGAGGAACCACAACAGGCAGGTAGAGATGGGACCAAGGCCTCTCCACCGGGCCCACCGGGATGCTGGGCAGCCGGCCCAGATCCCCAGCAGCAGCCAGAGTTGCCAGGTGGCCCTTACTCACAAATGTTGAGGGGCCTCATGGATTGGTCCTGGGAAGACCCACAGATGGCAGGTGGAGGTAGGACTGCGGTCTCTCTACCGGCCCTACAGGGATGCTGGGCAGTCGGCCCAGATCCCCAGCAGCAGTGTGCGTTACAGGGAGCTGAAGGTGCCGTTCTTGCTCCCCAGCGGCAGTCTACGGTGCAGGGAGAGGAGCCTGTTATCCCCTCTCCCCAGCGGTTGAAGGTGTGTAAGGGAGAGGAGTTTGTTATTCCCTCTCCCCAGCGGCAGCACAGCTCACCAAGGGGAGACAGTAAGCCCCTCACCAGCGCAGATGGGACCGTGGTCTCTGCGCCCTGCCTACAGGGAGTACAGAGGGTCAGCCCTGCTCCCCAGCGGCTGAAAGTGTGTAAGGGAGAGGAGTTTGTTACCCCCTCTCCCCAGCGGCAGCTTAGCACACCAAGGGGAGACAGTAAGCCCCACACCAGCGCAGATGGGACCGTGGTCTCTGCGCCCAAGTTACAGGGAGCTGAAGGGGCCGTCCTCCCTCCCCAGCGGCAGTGTGATTTGTTGGGAATTGGGAGCCCAGTCTCCATTCCCCAGCGGCAGAGTATCCAGCAGGGAATGGAGAGCCCAGCCCCCTTTCCCCCTCAGCAGGACTCTGTGCTGGGAGGAGAGACAGTCGGTCTCCCTCCGCAGAGACGGGAAGTATGTATGGGAGAGGAGATTGTTACCACCTCTCCCCAGCGGCGGATCATTAATGTACAGGGAATAGAGAGCCCAGTCTCCAATCCCCAGCGGCAGAGTGTTCTAATGGGAGAGGAGCTGGTTACCACCTCTCCCCAGCGGCAGCTTAATGTACCAGGGGGAGACTGTAAGCCCCACACCTGTGCAGATGGGACAGTGGTCTCTGCACTTCCAGCACAGGGGGTAGGGACGGTCGGTCCTGCCCCCCCACGACAGGGCTGTTTAGCCAAAGGGGAGACAGTCTGTCTCCAGCAGCAGAGCTGTGTACCCAGAGGGGAGACGGTCGGTCTCCCCCTCCCACAACCAGGCTCCAATCAGGCTACTTCAGTGGTAGCGCTGGCACCAGGGCAGAGTACCGCTGGTCTCTGCCCACTCAGCAACCCACCAAGGCAGACTACCAGTCCCCCACACAGCCGTGGTGAGGCACCTGGACCTGGACAAAGTTCTCCTCTACCCAGGTGTAGTAACCAGTTATTGTGGGTGGGAGGTACTGCTGTTTGTGCTTCATGGGTGGGTTGCTGGACTAACCAGGGCACTGACCGGCAGGAGGTCAGATACCCTGTTAGTCTGGGGGGTAAAGGGGAGAAGTGTGGCGAAACCGAACTCGCCACGTGTCCTTGGAGGGGGCTGCTTGCCCGCCTCTTGCCTTTGGACTATGGACCAGACCTTATGTGAATGTGTTAACCCAGATAGTTATGCCATGGAGCCCATTCGTGTAGTTAAAGACTTCGGCTCCGTGGCGAGTGAACTGTGTGAGTAGGATCTGCGCGCTATTCAGTAGTTTTGTGCGCGCAGATCCCAGCTATCTGGGGATATGTGAAATGTCTGTGTGTTATGGATAAAAAGTAACTTTCTGTATTTTAAAGTATTTTATGTCTTTTACTGTCTTTTTGTCTGCCATGTGGGTAATGGAGTTTTGCCTCAGTCCTTGGAGATAATTAGATTCCTTCCTCAATTATCTCCAGGCCAGAGGGGAGGGATTGTGAGGCATTGTGGGAGGTAACCGGTCTGAGCTGGAAAGTCATGCTAACAGGGGTTTTAAAAGATACTTTACTAACTTTTGAACCCCTGGTCTGATTCATGCCATTTTTTAATATGTTGTTCCCCTGAATGGATTGATTGTGGATATGTATTTTTATGTGAATGTGATGTATGGTTTTAGAGTTATGAAAGTTGTGTAGAAAGTATGTTTTAACTGTATGTGTAATTGGGTTAAGTGTTAATCTAAGGGGAGGAGATGTGTGGGAGGTAACATCTATGCTATTGGATATTTTTCACCTCCCCTGTGGGCAGGCTTAAATGTGTAAGATGGAAATAAAAGCCAGGCTGGATGTGCCAGTCCCGAGTTCCTGTTTTACCCTCAAAGTGAAGTGTCGTCTCATTATTGGGGGAAGGATTTATTGCATGCTGTTCCAGTTGACTGCTAGGAGTACAAGCCTATTCGTATGGTTCCTATTCAATGGTCTACAGCATTCATATGCTTGGGAGAATTTAAAGGTTTCTCGGATTCGGTGATTGTGGTGTCTGCCAGAGTGCTTGGAGTCCTCAGGAAGCACTAGGAGCATCCATTAACGGAGGTACCAAGTCGGGGTGCCAGGCGATCCGTTACAGAGGCTGCTTCCCCTTTTTTACTGCCTGATAGTAGGATAAAAAGCTTTTCTGACTTTCTGAAATCCTTTGATCTCTTTAAGTAGATGCTAAAGCATCTCATCACATCCAATTTTCTCTATCCTAATTCTTCCTCATTTGCTGGATTCAGGAAAGAATGAAGGTAGAACAATTTCTTGTTGAATGTGAAATCTAGAAAGCTACTTTCGGAAGAAAGTCAGGTCTAGTAACCAGCACCACCCGATCCTGATGGAACACTGTATATAGTTCTTCTGAACTTAATGCCTGGATTTCAGATACCCTTCTGGCCGATGTTATTGCTATTAGGAATAGTGTTTTCATGGTACTTTGCTTTGCATGTTACTTCACTGACAAAATTGAACAGCTAAGGAAAGAATTCTCCCCTCCTTGCCATTCTGTTTCTCAACCACACATAGATCATGCCTTTCCTACCCTTCAGACATTCTCCCCAGCTACTGACCAAGCGGTGGCTGCTCTTCTTTGCTCCTCTCGCCCCACCACTTGCCCACTCGATCATGTCCCACCTCACCTTATCAGATCTCTCTCCACTTGTCTCGTGCCTTCTTTAACACACATCTTCAACTGCTCTCTCTCTTCTGGCATCGTCCCTGCTGACCTTAAACATGCCAGTGTAGTAGCTATACTAAAAAAAACATCCCTCGACCCGTCCACCCCCTCTAACTACTGTCCCATATCCCTGCTCCCTTTTTCCTCAAAGCTTCTGGAAAGACTTTTCTTTATCCGTGTGTCTCATTTCCTCAAATCCAACTCTCTCCTTGACCCCCTTCAATCTGGCTTCCGCCCTCTCCACTCTACAGAGACTGTGCTTATCAAAGTTACTAACAACCTAATCGCAGCTAAATCCAAAGGCCACTACTCCATACTAATTCTTCTTGACCTCTCAGCGACCTTTGATTCCGTTGATCATTCTCTCCTTCTTCAAACTCTTCAATCGCTTGGTTTCTGTGACTCTGTCCTCTCATTGGTTTTCCTCTTATCTCTCCCAACGCTCATTAAGTGTCTCTTTTTCTAATGATACCTCCTCCCCTCGTCCTGTCTCAGTTGGAGACTCAGTTGGAGTGCCTCTCTTGGCAAACGTATTACCTCTTTTGGATTCCGCTACCACCTGTACGCTGATGACACCCAGTTATATCTCTCCTCCCCGGACCTCTCCCCTGCCGTCCAGCAACGTGTCACTGCTTGCCTTTCTTCCATCTCTGACTAGATGTCCTCCAGCTTTCTGAAACTCAATCTCTCTAAAACTGAGCTCCTTGTCTTTCCTCCTCCTAATACTGATCCTCCGGTTTCGCTCTCCCTTTAAGTTTGTGCTACCCACATCAGTCCATCCTTGCAAGCGCGCTGTCTTGGTGTCATACTTGACTCTGGTCTCACCTTTGAGCCTCACATCCAGCATGTTGCCAAATCCTGCAGATTCCATCTTAAAAACATAGCCCACATCCGCCCCTTTCTTGCACCAGATACTACCAAGGAGCTTGTCCATGCTCTAGTAATTTCCCGCATGGATTATTGTAACCCTCTCCTGATTGGTCTTCCCAAAAGCCGTACTGCACCCCTACAGCTAGACTGATTTTCCTCTCTAGTCATTTCTCTCACACCTCACCCCTCTGCCAGTCCTTACATTGGCTTCCTGTATGCTATAGGAGTCAATTCAAGGTACTAACTCACACCTATAAAGCACTGAACAACTCTAGCCCCTCTTATATCTCCTTCTCGGTCTCTCGGCTCTGCCCGTGACCACCTCCTGTCCGTTGTCCGCACCCGTATGGCCAACTCACGCTTCCAGGACTTCTAGCGGGCGGCTCCCTTCCTATGGAATAGCCTGCCTACCGCCATCAGACTCTCCCCTAGTCTTGCATCTTTTAAGAAGTGCCTTAAAACCCATCTCTTTAGGAAAGCTTATGGCCTCCAAGACTAACCCCTACCTCACATACCTGTCTCTTGCCCACTCCTAAAGAGCAGCCCACCTTATTTGACTGCAAATTCCTGTCCTAATGTGTTTTACACCCCACCTCCTATAGAATGTAAGCTCGATTGAGCAGGGTCCTCTTCAACCTATTGTTCCCGTAAGTTTATTTGTAATTGTCCAATTTATAGTTAAATCCCCTCTCATAATATTGTAAAGTGCTACGGAATCTGTTGGCACTATACAAATGGCTATAATAATAATAATAATAATAGTGAGTAAATAAATTCCTATTTCTTCTAGTTTCTTAAATGGTACTTTAATCCGAGCATTTAGTACTAGAGGCAAGTCCCAAGGAGGTGCCAACTGTTTGTTAGGTGGTCTTATCCTCAAAACTGCTTTGAAAAACCTCATTATGAGAGAATTTAGAGCCCATCTGGTATTTGTCATGGCTGAAATTGCCGAAACTTGTACTTTCAGAGTGCTTAGGCTAAGCCCTTTCTCTAGGCCCTCTTGAAGGAAATTCAATATGTCTGCCACGCTAGGTGCATCACAAGTGATTCCCTTATCTAACATCCAGGAACTGAACTTTCCCCATATTTTATGATAGGAAGCTGACGTAGAGCATTTCCTGGATTTTAGCAGTGTATTAGAGACAGACTCTGACAGGCCAGATTTCAGGAGGTTGTTTTTCTCAAGAACCATGCCACTAACTGAAGTGATTGGGGTTCTGGATGAACTGCTGGACCCTGGGCGAGCAAGTCCCATCTCAGTGGGAGTATTATTGGGTCTCTTTGGCTCATCTGTAACAGGAGCGGTAACCAAGGTCTCCTCGGCCATGATGGGATGATTGCAATTCTCGTGCAATTCTCCTTTAAAATCTTCCTCCATACTTTGCTGATCAGTGGTATCGGTGGAAAAATGTATGCCAACTCGAACTCCCACCTTTGGGATAGGGCATCCTGGGCTTCGGCTTGGTTGTCTTTCCATCTCTAGAAGAATCTGGGTGTTTGTGAGTTCCTCGATGTGGCCATCAAATCTATTTGTGGGGTTCCCCATGTCTTCACTACCTGCAGGAAGACTTCCCTGTTCAGAGACCATTCTCCTGCACTTGCTCTGCTTAGGAAGTCTGCTAAGGTATTTTCTGTTCCTGATAGGTATACCGCTTTTAGGTCTTTTAGGTGAGTTATGGACCATTGCATAATTGGTTGCAGTTGAGAAAGCAGCTGATAGCTCTTTGTGCCCCCTTGGTGGTTCAGGTAGGCAGTGACTACCCTGTTGTCTGTTCTTATTAATAATCTCTTCCCCTTCAGGTAAATGGCAACATCATTGCCTTGGAAACTGCCCCCATTTCCAGGATGTTAGAGTGAAGAAAACCCTTGTTCAAATTAGAATCATTTATTCACCATCTCAGTTTAAACTTTAGGTATTGGGAATTAGGATCCATTGATCCCAGTTCATTGCCGACTTCTTGATCTGTCTGAGGAAGCTCATCTGGGCCTGTCTTATTTTCCAATGTGCCCATCTGACCAGACCTATGGTATACGTGAGGGATCCTAGTACACTCATATAATTTTTTGCTCGAATTCTTGTTCTTGGAAGTAGTTCCGATATCTTGTTCTTAATCCGAGCAATATGATCTTGGGATAGAGAAATTGTTGAAGCTTTTGTGTTTATACTTGCTCCTAGGAACACTATGTGTCTGGATGGAATAAGGTTGCTCTTATCTCTGTTTCTAAGCCACCTGAAATCTTGCAGAGTGGAAATCACCTCTTCTGTATGCTTGACTGCTGTGTGGTATTCCTGTGCCATTACTAGGATATCGTCCAAGTAGTGGAATACTTGGATCCCTCTCTTCCTCAGAATTGCAATAACTGTGATGAGAACTAGTGATGTCGCGAACATAAAATTTTCGGTTCGCGAACGGCGTACGAGAACTTCCTCAAACGTTCGCAAACCGGGTGAACCGCCATTGACTTCAATGGGCAGGCGAATTTTAAAACCCACAGTGACTCTTTCTGGCCACAATAGTGATGGAAAAGTTGTTTCAAGGGGACTAACACCTGAACTGTGGCATGCCGGAGGGGGATCCATGGCAAAACTCCCATGGAAAATTACACAGTTGATGCAGAGTCTGGTTTTAATCCATAAAGGGCATAAATCACCTAACATTGGTAAATCACAATGCATATAGATTAACACCTGACATATGACATATTGACACCTTGACATATGGATTGACACCTGTCCTCAGAGACTCTGATACACACTGACACAGAGCAGAATAGGGACTGTTCCTCCTACATAGGGTCACTTGGCAGATATGGATTGACACCTATCCTAAGGATCCCTGATACACACAGACACAGTGCAGAATAGGGACTGTTCCCCCTACATAGGGTCACTTGGCAGATATGGATTGACACCTGTCCTCAGGGACCCTGATACACACTGACACAGAGCAGAATAGGGACTGTTCCTCCTACATAGGGTCACTTGGCAGATATGGATTGACACCTATCCTAAGGATCCCTGATACACACAGACACAGTGCAGAATAGGGACTGTTCCCCCTACATAGGGTCACTTGGCAGATATGGATTGACACCTGTCCTCAGGGACCCTGATACACACTGACACAGAGCAGAATAGGGACT
Source organism: Pelobates fuscus (assembly GCF_036172605.1). Classification (NCBI taxonomy): domain Eukaryota; kingdom Metazoa; phylum Chordata; class Amphibia; order Anura; family Pelobatidae; genus Pelobates; species Pelobates fuscus. The sequence goes on along the minus strand of NC_086321.1, from coordinate 37,903,981 downwards.
GTTCCTCCTACATAGGGTCACTTGGCAGATATGGATTGACACCTATCCTAAGGATCCCTGATACACACAGACACAGTGCAGAATAGGGACTGTTCCCCCTACATAGGGTCACTTGGCAGATATGGATTGACACCTGTCCTCAGGGACCCCAATACACACCGACGCAGAGCAGAATAGGGACTGTTCCCCCTACATAGGGTCACTTGTCAGATATGGATTGACACCTGTCCTCAGGGACCCAGATACACACTGACACAGAGCAGAATAGGGACTGTTCCTCCTACATAGGGTCACTTGGCAGATATGGATTGACACCTGTCCTCAGAGACCCCGATACACACTGACACAGAGCAGAATAGGGACTGTTCCCCCTACATAGTGTTACTTGACAGATATGGATTGACACCTGTCCTCAGGGACCCTGATACACACTGACACAGAGCAGAATAGGGACTGTTCCTCCTACATAGGGTCACTTGGCAGATATGGATTGACACCTGTCCTCAGAGACCCTGATACACACTGACACAGAGCAGAATAGGGACTGTTCCCCCTACATAGGGTCACTTGGCAGATATGGATTGACACCTGTCCTCAGGGACCCTGATACACACAGACACAGAGCAGAATAGGGACTGTTCCTCCTACATAGGGTCACCATTTTTAGCCCAACGAATGTATCGGCCACTGTCAGTCCCTTCGGGATCCATCCCTCATTCTTCTTAATAAAGGTGAGGTAATCTAGACTTTTTTGACCTAGGCGACTTCTCTTCTCAGTGACAATACCTCCTGCTGCACTGAAGGTCCTTTCTGACAGGACACTTGAAGCGGGGCAGGCCAGAAGTTCTATCGCAAATTGGGACAGCTCCGGCCACAGGTCAAGCCTGCACACCCAGTAGTCAAGGGGTTAATCGCTCCTCAGAGTGTCAATATCTGCAGTTAAGGCCAGGTAGTCTGCTACCTGTCGGTCGAGTCGTTCTCTGAGGGTGGATCCCAAAGGGCTGTGGCGATGCGTAGGACTTAAAAAGCTCTGCATGTCCTCCATCAACAACACATCTTTAAAGCGGCCTGTCCTTGCCGGCGTGGTCGTGGGAGGAGGAGGATTACTTTCACCTCTTCCCCTGTTAGATTCCCGTTGTGCTGTGACATCACCCTTATACGCTGTGTAAAGCATACTTTTTAATTTATTTTGAAAATGCTGCATCCCTTCCAACTTGTTGTAATTTGGTAACATTCCAGCCACTTTCTGCTTATACCGGGGGTCTAGTAGCGTGGATACCCAGTACAGGTAATTCTCCTTCAGCCTTCTTATACAAGGGTCCCTCAACAGGCACGACAGCATGAAAGACCCCATTTGCACAAGGTTGGATACCAAGCTACTCATTTCCCGTTCCTCCTCCTCAGTGATCTCAATGAAGGTATGTTCTTCCCCCCAGCCACGTACAACACCACAGGTACCAGATAGGTGACAACGAGCACCCTGGGATGCCTGTTGTGGTTGGTCTTCCTCCTCCTCCTCAAAGCCACATTCCTCCTCTGACTCCTCTTCCTCACAATCCTCTTCCAGCGTTGCCGCAGGTCCAGCAAGCGATGCTGATAATGCTGTTTCTGGTGGTGCTGGTGACCACAACTCTTCCTATTCCTCTTCACGCTCATCTACGGCCTGATCCAGCACTCTTCGCAGGGCACGCTCCAGGAAGAAAACAAATGGTATGATGTCGCTGATGGTGCCTTCGGTGCGACTGACTAGGTTTGTCACCTCCTCAAAAGGACGCATGAGCCTACAGGCATTGCGCATGAGCGTCCAGTAACGTGGCAAAAAAATTCCCAAAGTGCGCCATGGCCGTGTAGGAACGCCTGAAATGGCCACACACCTTCCTGGCCTGCTTCAGGACGTCCTGTAAGCCTGTGTACTTATGCACAAAGCGTTGTACGATCAGATTACACACATGTGCCATGCACGGCACATGTGTCAACTTGCCCAACTTCAATGCCGCCAACAAATTTGTTCCGTTGTCACAAACCACTTTGCCGATATCCAGTTGCTGCGGAGTCAGCCACTTTTCCACCTGTGTGTTCAGGGCGGACAGGAGTGCTTGTCCGGTGTGACTCTTTCAAGCAAGTCAAACCCAAGACGGCGTGACACTGCCGTATCCGGGATGTGGAATAGTACCTGGGGAGCTGGGGGGGTGCCGTTGATGTGGAGCAAGACGCAGCAGCAGAAGAGGACTCAGCCGAGGAGGTTATGGAAGAGGATGGAGTAGGAGGAGTAGAGGAGGTGGCAGCAGGCCTGCCTGCAAGTCGTGGCGGTTTCACCAACTCATCTGCAGAGCCACGCATTCCATGCTTGGCAGCCATCAGCAGGTTTACCCAATGCGCAGTGTAGGTGATATATCTGCCCTGATCATGCTTTGCAGACCAGGTATCAGTGGTCAGATGGACCCTTGCCCCAACACTGTGTGCCAGACATGCCATTACTTGCATTTGCACAATGGAGTACAGGTTGGGGATTGCCTTTTGTGCAAAGAAATTTCGTCCGGGTACCTTCCACTGCGGTATCCCAATAGCCACAAATTTTTTGAACGCCTCAGACTCCACCAGCTTGTATGGTAAAAGCTGGCGGGCTTATAGTTCAGACAAGCCAGCTGTCAGACGCTGGGCAAGGGGGTGACTTTCTAACATTGGCTTCTTACTCTCAAACATGTCCTTGACAGACACCTGACTGTGGGCAGATGAGCGGGAGCTGCTCAAGGCGAGAGACAGAGTGGCGGATGGTTGAGAGGGGCAAGGAGGACAGCAGTGGTTGACGTTGCTGACGATGCTGGATTAGGAGGAGGATGGCGGCTTTGAGTTTGTGTGCTGCTTGTACTCATGTGTTGATCCCATAGGCGTTTGTGATGTGTGATCATGTGCCTACGCAAATCAGTTGTACCTAGGTGGGTGTTGGACTTCCCACGACTCAGTTTCTTTTGGCACAGGTTGCAAATGGCATCGCTGTTGTCAGAGGCAGACACACAAAAAAAAATGCCACACTGCTGAGCTCTGCAATGACGGCATTCTGGTGGTGGACACAGCAGCGTTGATTGGCGTGCTGTCAGGTTGACCCCGGGTGCCGATGCATGCTGTCTGACTGTGCCACTAGCTCCTTGCGACGACCTCCCCCTGCTTCCAACTCGTCTCTTCCTCCTCTCTGTCTCCCCATCTGAACTTTCGCCCTGTTCTTCTTCTTGCCGAGCGGGCACCCACGTGACATCCATGGACGCATCGTCATCATCAACTGCTTTACTTGTATCTGACAACTAAGCAAAAGAAGCAGCAGCGGGTACAACATCATCATCATCATCATCATCACACCGTACGTCCATGTGTGTAATGCTGCCTGCCTGAGACATATCCCTGCTATCTACATCTTCTGGCAATAATGGTTGCGCATCACTCATTTCTTCAAACGGATGTGTAAATAACTCCTCTGACATACCAAAGTGAAGCGGCTGTGGTGCTAGTGTTGGTGGTGGCGGCAGGCGGGTGAGTGGTATCTTGAGAGGTGCCCGAAGCTAAGCTGGAGGAGGATGGTGCGTCAAGGTTCCGAGCGGAAGCTGTAGAAGATTGGGTGTCCTGTGTTAGCCAGTCAACTATGTCCTCAGAACGTTTCAAGTTCAGGGTACATGGCCTCTGAAAGCTGGGTATTATTCTAGGGCAAAAGGGAATCACAGTACCATGACCATGATGGCCCCTGCGGGGTGGCCTGCCTCTGCCTGTCATTTTTTTTTGTATTAGTGGTACTATGCGTGCAAGCTACTGTGAGACCAGATATGAGTGGCACTGTGCAGTGGCAGAGGTTGGCAGAGTACGCGCTGTAGGCCTGACACACCCGCTTGAAGACAACTAACTGCTATTCAATCTATTACAGTGAAAAAAAAGTGTGTGGGTTTTTAAATGCACGCTATTGTGCCACCAGATATGAGTGTCACTGTGCACACTGGCAGAGTACACGCTGTTGGCCTGACACATAGACGCTTGCAGACAACTAACTGCTAATTAATCTATTACAGTGAAAAAAAAAATATTTTTAAATGCACGCTATTGTGACACCAGATATGAGTGGTGGCACTGGGCAAGTGGGCACAGTATCCACTGGGAGCCTTACACACAGACGCTTGCAGACAACTAACTGCTATTCAATCTATTACAGTGAAAAAAAAGTTTGTGGGTTTTTAAATGCACGCTATTGTGCCACCAGATATGAGTGGCACTGTACACACTGGCAGAGTACACGCTGTTGGCCTGACACACAGACGCTTGCAGACAACTAACTGCTAATTAATCTATTACAGTGAAAAAAATGTTTTGTTTTTAAATGCAAGCTATTGCGACACCAGATATGAGTGGTGGCACTGGGCAAGTGGGCACAGTATCCACTGTGAGCCTGACACAGACGCTTGCAGACAACTAACTGCTAATTCATCTATTACAGTGAAATAAATGTTTTTGTTTTTAAATGCAAGCTATTGTGACACCAGATATGAGTGGTGGCGCTGGGCAAGTGGGCACAGTATCCACTGTGAGCCTGACACACAGACTCTTGCAGACAACTAACTGCTATTCAATCTATTACAGTGAAAAAAAAGTTTGTGGGTTTTTAAATGCACGCTATTGTGCCACCAGATATGAGTGGCACTGTGCACACTGGCAGAGTACACGCTGTTGGCCTGATACACAGACGCTTGCAGACAACTAACTGCTAATTAATCTATTACAGTGAAAAAATTTTTTGTTTTTAAATGCAGGCTATTGTGACACCAGATATGAGTGGTGGCACTGGGCAAGTGGGCACAGTATCCACTGTGAGCCTGACACACAGACGCTTGCAGACAACTAACTGCTATTCAATCTATTACAGTGAAAAAAAGTTTGTGGGTTTTTAAATGCATGCTATTGTGCCACCAGATATGAGTGGCACTGTGCACACTGGCAGAGTACACGCTTTTGGCCTGACACACAGACGCTTGCAGACAACTAACTGCTGTTCAATCTATAACAGTGAAAAAAGTTTTTTGTTTTTAAATGCACACTATTGTAACTCCAGATATGAGTGGTGGCACTGGGCAAGTGGGCACAGTATCAACTGTGAGCCTGACACAGACGCTTGCAGACAACTAACTGCTAATTAATCTATTACAGTGAAATAAATGTTTTTGTTTTTAAATGCAAGCTATTGTGACACCAGATATGAGTGGTGGCGCTGGGCAAGTGGGCACAGTATCCACTGTGAGCCTGACACACAGACGCTTGCAGACAACTAACTGCTATTCAATCTATTACAGTGAAAAAAAGTTTGTGGGTTTTTAAATGCATGCTATTGTGCCACCAGATATGAGTGGCACTGTGCACACTGGCAGAGTACACGCTTTTGGCCTGACACACAGACGCTTGCAGACAACTAACTGCTATTCAATCTATAAAAGTGAAAAAAGTTTTTAAATTTAAATGCACGCTATTGTGACACCAGATATGAGTGGTGGCGCTGGGCAAGTGGGCACAGTATCCACTGTGAGCCTGACACACAGACGCTTGCAGACAACTAACTGCTATTCAATCTATTACAGTGAAAAAAAGTTTGTGGGTTTTTAAATGCATGCTATTGTGCCACCAGATATGAGTGGCACTGTGCACACTGGCAGAGTACACGCTGTAGGCCTGACACACCCGCTTGAAGACAACTAACTGCTATTCAATCTATTACAGTGAAAAAAAAGTGTGTGGGTTTTTAAATGCACGCTATTGTGCCACCAGATATGAGTGTCACTGTGCACACTGGCAGAGTACACGCTGTTGGCCTGACACATAGACGCTTGCAGACAACTAACTGCTAATTAATCTATTACAGTGAAAAAAAAAAATATTTTTAAATGCACGCTATTGTGACACCAGATATGAGTGGTGGCACTGGGCAAGTGGGCACAGTATCCACTGGGAGCCTTACACACAGACGCTTGCAGACAACTAACTGCTATTCAATCTATTACAGTGAAAAAAAAGTTTGTGGGTTTTTAAATGCACGCTATTGTGCCACCAGATATGAGTGGCACTGTACACACTGGCAGAGTACACGCTGTTGGCCTGACACACAGACGCTTGCAGACAACTAACTGCTAATTAATCTATTACAGTGAAAAAAATTTTTTGTTTTTAAATGCAAGCTATTGCGACACCAGATATGAGTGGTGGCACTGGGCAAGTGGGCACAGTATCCACTGTGAGCCTGACACAGACGCTTGCAGACAACTAACTGCTAATTCATCTATTACAGTGAAATAAATGTTTTTGTTTTTAAATGCAAGCTATTGTGACACCAGATATGAGTGGTGGCGCTGGGCAAGTGGGCACAGTATCCACTGTGAGCCTGACACACAGACTCTTGCAGACAACTAACTGCTATTCAATCTATTACAGTGAAAAAAAAGTTTGTGGGTTTTTAAATGCACGCTATTGTGCCACCAGATATGAGTGGCACTGTGCACACTGGCAGAGTACACGCTGTTGGCCTGATACACAGACGCTTGCAGACAACTAACTGCTAATTAATCTATTACAGTGAAAACAATTTTTTGTTTTTAAATGCAGGCTATTGTGACACCAGATATGAGTGGTGGCACTGGGCAAGTGGGCACAGTATCCACTGTGAGCCTGACACACAGACGCTTGCAGACAACTAACTGCTATTCAATCTATTACAGTGAAAAAAAGTTTGTGGGTTTTTAAATGCATGCTATTGTGCCACCAGATATGAGTGGCACTGTGCACACTGGCAGAGTACACGCTTTTGGCCTGACACACAGACGCTTGCAGACAACTAACTGCTGTTCAATCTATAACAGTGAAAAAAGTTTTTTGTTTTTAAATGCACACTATTGTAACTCCAGATATGAGTGGTGGCACTGGGCAAGTGGGCACAGTATCAACTGTGAGCCTGACACAGACGCTTGCAGACAACTAACTGCTAATTAATCTATTACAGTGAAATAAATGTTTTTGTTTTTAAATGCAAGCTATTGTGACACCAGATATGAGTGGTGGCGCTGGGCAAGTGGGCACAGTATCCACTGTGAGCCTGACACACAGACGCTTGCAGACAACTAACTGCTATTCAATCTATTACAGTGAAAAAAAGTTTGTGGGTTTTTAAATGCATGCTATTGTGCCACCAGATATGAGTGGCACTGTGCACACTGGCAGAGTACACGCTTTTGGCCTGACACACAGACGCTTGCAGACAACTAACTGCTATTCAATCTATAAAAGTGAAAAAAGTTTTTAAATTTAAATGCACGCTATTGTGACACCAGATATGAGTGGTGGCGCTGGGCAAGTGGGCACAGTATCCACTGTGAGCCTGACACACAGACGCTTGCAGACAACTAACTGCTATTCAATCTATTACAGTGAAAAAAAGTTTGTGGGTTTTTAAATGCATGCTATTGTGCCACCAGATATGAGTGGCACTGTGCACACTGGCAGAGTACACGCTTTTGGCCTGACACACAGACGCTTGCAGACAACTAACTGCTATTCAATCTATAAAAGTGAAAAAAGTTTTTAAATTTAAATGCACGCTATTGTGACACCAGATATGAGTGGTGGCACTGGGCAATTGGGCACAGTATCCACTGTGAGTTTGACACACAGACGCTTGCAGACAACTAACTGCTATTCAATCTATTACAGTGAAAAAAAAGTTTGTGGGTTTTTAAATGCACGCTATTGTGCCACCAGATATGAGTGGCACTGTGCACACTGGCAGAGTACACGCTGTTGGCCTGACACACAGACGCTTGCAGACAACTAACTGCTATTCAATCTATAACACTGAAAAAAGTTTTTTATTTTTAAATGCATGCTATTGTGACACCAGATATGAGTGGTGGCACTGGGCAAGTGGGCACAGTATCCAATGTGAGCCTGACACACAGACGCTTGCAGACAACTAACTGCTATTCAATCTATTACAGTGAAAAAAAGTTTGTGGGTTTTTAAATGCACGCTATTGTGCCACCAGATATGAGTGGCATTGTGCACACTGACAGAGTACACGCTGTTGGCCTGACACACAGACGCTTGCAGACAACTAACTGCTAATTAATCTATTACAGTGAAATTTTTTTTTTGTTTTTAAATGCAAGTTATTGTGACACCAGATATGAGTGGTGGCACTGGGCAAAAGGGCACAGTATCCACTGGGAGCCTGACACAGAAGCTGGCAGGCAGGCAGGCAACTGCAATTAGATTACACAAAAAAAAGCAGACTGATGTTCTAGCCCTAAAAAGGGCTTTTTTGGGGTGCTGTCCTTACAGCAGAGATCAGATGAGTCCCTCAGGACTGTAGTGGACACTGAATACACTAGCCTAGCTATACATTTCCCTATCAAATGAGCAGCAGCTACACTTTCCCTCCTCTATCTAAGAATGCAGCTTCAGAATGAATCTAAAATTGATGCTGTACAGGAGGTGGGAGGGTCTGGAAGGGAGGGTCTGCTGCTGATTGGCTGGAATGTGTCTGCTGACTGTGAGGCACAGGGTCAAAGTTTAGTCAATGATGACGAATAGGGGGCGGATCGAACCGCACATGTGTTCGCCCGCCGTGGCGAACGCGAACACGCTATGTTCGCCAGGAACTATTCGCCGGCGAACAGTTCGGTGCATCACTAATGAGAACCTTCAAGAATGTTCTTGGTGCCAAACTCAGACCAAATGGCATGCCCTGGAACTGATAGTGTTTTCCCGATATCCAGGTCTATCAATGTTAGCCAGTCACCCTGATGGATGGCCTGTTTTATGGAGGCTATGGACTCCATCTTAAAAAGACATGATCTATTTTGAGATATAAATTGATTCTTTTTAGGTCCAGAATAAGTCTCCATTTCCCATTCGGCTTGGTAGCCAAAAATATATTCGAATAGAATCCCCTGCATTCCTCATTTTGAGGGACTTGTTTGATAACCCCTTGTACGATCAACTGCTGAAGGCAGTTCTCCATTGCCTTCCGTTTTACGCCCGCTGACACCTTTGATCGAGGAAATTTCTTGGGAATTCTTTGAATTCAGGTTTGTAGCCATCTTCGATTATACTCAGGACCCATTTGTCTTCGATGTATGTCGCCCATACCGGAAAGAACTTTTTCAGACGGCCCTCCACTATTCCAGTCTGGGCGTCCCGGCCTTAATAAAGATATTGTGTTCTGGCGGGTACCTCTACCTCTGGATCCTCTATTGGAAGAAAAAGATTGAAATCTCCACTGGGATGACCTACCATATTCCCTTCCAGGCTTGTATAACCTACTTTCTCAAAATGACCTCTCCTTGTGAAACTTGTCCCTGTAATGCGCATTGTAGGGTCTTCTGTTTGACTATAGTAGAAAGGCTTTCTTCCCATCCGCGGCCTTCTGAATGACATAATCTTGGATTTTACCAAATAATCTTTTCCATTTGGAGGCATAGTCTGCTCCCCAGGAATAGAGCCACAGCGCTCTTCTAACCGCTACTGACAATGCAAGGCTTTTTGACAGAGGTTTTGTGACATCTAAAGCAGATTCAGACATGAAGTCAGTTGCCAGTTTTATATCTTTCAGGTATTCCAAGTTCTCTCAGCTTATAACGCTGGCTATATCTTTTTTCTAGATTTTCAATCCAGACCTTCATGCTTCTGGCTACTGACGTTAAGGCCACAGCTGGATGTAATCCCAGCCCAATTGCCAGGTATTGTTTAACCAGATCAGAGTCCATTCTCTTTTCCATAGGTTCTTTCAGGTACGCCATGCTGTCAATGGGAAGTAAAATCTTCTTTGCCAACACAGCAGTGTCAATTTTTGGAATGGTTTCCCAATGCTTTACATCCTCTGATGCAAATGGGTACATTCTTTTCACTTTCACTTGCAGAGCGAGTCTCTTTTCTGGTTTGGACCATTTAGAATGGATCAATTCATTAATTGTAGAATGGAGCGGAAGTAGGTCTGGCATATCTTAAATCTACGCAGAGGACATTGGAAGCTGATGCTTTCTGGCTATCTTCTGGAATTTTTAAGGTGCTTCTAACCAAAGAAATTAGTTTATCCACCTTTCTGGAGTCTAGAGATTTGTTGCAGTTTTCATAGTACTCCACATCGTCTGAATTTGGATCATTTAGCTCCAGGCTAGAGACAGAAGCTTCTCTATATCTTTTGGTTGCCCCTTTGGATGCTGATTGAAAGCCTTCAGAGATGGCATCAGAAATCTTCTTTTAGTTTGTCTCTCTGTTACTTCTTCTATACATTGGAAGCACAGGTTCTTACCCTCTGGGGCTTTTGAACCGCAGACCATGCAGCAACTAGTTTTTTGTGTCCTCTTTCTTGGAGACGGTTTTCCTGAGAGGTTCTAGGGCTTAAAAGACAAGGCCATATGTTAATACTTCCAGGCCGTCAATGCACTCTTTTTGCACCCCCATGAACTGGACACACCTTTTTCTTCTAGATACACTTCAAGGGGAGGTGGGAGAAGAATCCATCTAAGTTAAATTAAGTTACAATTTTAGAATACTTTTAAAGAAACATTTAATTAATTCTAAGAAAACTGTAGCAGATTTTGAAGCATAACTAACCTTGCAGACAAATGCAGGAAGCAAAGGCAGGCTACACTTACACCAACTCTGAATTTTTTTAATTTCCTGGGAAATTCCTAACCACGGTATACTTTAATACCACTAGGTGATGCCTGCGCAGCTATAAGAACTTACTGCGCATGCGCGAAAGTTCCACTGTCCAACGAAGGTGATTGCGGCCACCATCTTGGAAATCAGGGCTGCGTTGCCGAAGCTCACATCGCTGGATCCTGAATAAAGCAGGATTATTCAGGAACCATGGTGCACACAATACAAGGATTTTAAAACATCTAACTGGTAAGATGGCTTCTCACACTTAGTTAGGGGGTAAAAACAGACTGTTAGAAATATGCGTAGTCCAAGCTGCTGGGAATGATAGGAGTGGTAGTCCTTGGAAATGTAAGGCACAATCAGTCCCACGGTGGAGTCTCTTTTGCTAAAAGAGACTCAAACCAGTTAGTGCTGCCAGTGCAGTCTGTTTACTGGTTTCTTCAGGGGGAGAGAGGCCTAACTTCCCCTGGAAGAACCATGTTAAACATGGTAGTGAGCCCAGAAAAAAAAAAAGTTTGCTTAAAGGGATCCAAAACGGGGTGCAAAAGTCCATGTTACATATTGAGAAATTTTGTTTATAACATTGTTTTTTTGTTTTTTGTTTTTTTTTATATGTAACTCCATCATTTATAAGATTTTTATGTTAAACCAAAAGTTTCATTTTTATCCATTTAGTTTTATGGGGCCCCACTTTAAAATTAATACATAATCATTTTAAATTGCAATTAAATGTACCTGTCAATCCTGTGCCAAGATAGACTCCTCAGTGCAGCCCGATACTCTTACGGTGAAGTCATTAAAGGGATTCTATATTATTAGAAAAACAAATCTGTATTCATAACACTATAGTGCCCTCTCTCGCGCCCCCATCACCTCCCTTCCCCAGCAGTTTCTCTAAAACTGCAATGATTTACATTGTACGACTAAGGGGTACAAGGACAGTGCACCCAGACCATGTAATGTCCCTTTAAGCTTGATGACTTTTTTGTCAAATCAAATGCTTCTCACAGAGAAGCATTTAGGACATAGGGTACATGCATAACAATTGCTACAATCAGCCAAGCCAATGCTTCTCGCAGAGACACTGAATCCAATGCTTCCAAAAAAAAAGACTCAGAAGCACACCCAGCAATAAGCATCACAATACTTTTTTTTTCATCAATGCCTATTTTCACCTGTGACAAAGCAGGGAAACATAATTCTCCAAAATCACTTTATTAAGATGAAATGATTTCGAGCTTGGGCTTTTCCTGTAAAGTAATTAGAACAAATTATTATGTTCCAAGTATGTTAGCAAGCATCACTATATTTGCAAAAACAATGTTAATAATGTTTTTTGCATGAATTATTTTACATGGTTTTTATAATGCAGTTTCAATTGTGTCTAATTGCTAAAAGTGTTCATGAGCAGGACACACAGCCCTTATTTGTATGAATTACACATTATTTTATTTTCTCTGATTTTAATTGGACGATGAAAGCCACATCATTGTTTATACGAAGCACTAATTGGGTAAACATGATTTATTATGGGCCGAGATCAAGCCAAATTGATTCAATGACATCACACTCTGTTAAATAACTGCATTGTAAATTTAAATGACCTTGATTTTCTGCCAAAGTGCTGTAATAATATACAGATGTGTCTGTTGAAAATACATAAGAAGTAAAATAGAGGACTAGTGATGTAGGAAAAAAAAAAAAAGCATGATGCTCTTAATTCTCAGAAAAAGAAATAGGAACTCTTTCTTGGAAATGTAATCAAAACGTAACTAAATCAAACCAACAGCTCATGGCGCGAATCTGCTATAAAGCTATAAGCTAAACAGTATCTCCTCATTTAGTCTAGTTTCAGCTGTATTTCAGGTCAAGCTGCCTATATATCATTACTAGCCCATTTGTGACCTGAAGCCCTTTTTATAAATCTCACAGTATACTGTATCCTTAGGGAGACTCTAAGAACCAAACGCCATTTTTTTCCCCCGACTACTGTTTTCATTGTAGTTCTATTCGGAATTGAAGTATGTTCATTATACCATTAACTTCACTTAGGGAACTATAAGTATGATGGAATGTATCAGCTAATTCACACCTCTTGGGAAATGTGCATAATTAATTGCAAATGGTACATTGTAAGTAAGATGGTAAATGCAAGCAAGATGTTATGTAATTAGTTAAAGGGTATATTAACACCTTAACAACCTCATGCCGGTCTATGCCGTCAAGCAGTGCACGTCTTTAAGGCCCATTGACAGCATAGACCAGGCATAGCCAACCTTCGGCACTCCAGATGTTTTGGACTACACCTCTCGTGTTGCTTTGCCAGCATTATGGTTTTAAGAGCATTATGAGTGATGTAGTCCACAACATCTCGGGTGCCGAAGATTGCCTACCCCTGTCATAGACTGGCATGCATTAAAAGTACCAGGTTAAGTCCCTGCTGTTACTAAAAGAGTCCCGAGTATCATTTGATACTTCAGATAGGATTAGGCGGTGGGATTAGGGTCTGGATTAAGGTCAGAATTGGTTTAATTATAGGTAGGAGCTAGGGGTATGGTTAGTGGTTGGGTTAAGGGTTGGGTTATGGGCAAGATTAGGGGTGGGATTAGGATAAAAGTTATACATGTGGGGTATCATTGTACTCAAGAACAGTAGCAGAACACAACTATTGGGTGAATTCAGTAGTACGACAAACATGGTCTGGGAATAAAACACAGGTTGAAAAACACAAAAAGTAAATAAATATTTTGAACGAGGTTCGTGATAAAACAGTTCAATGAACAATTCCAAAATGCTCTTAGTTACACAGCCTAGGGAATTTTCTTTCTACAAATACATACCTTTGTTTAGCGGTTTTGAATTCTGTGACACTGTAAAAGTTGTATCTTCAGCATGGCAAATTTTTCAAAGTTTTAGCTTTCAAACTGTATTTCTGTCCTTGCGATATTTGACTTCTAAAAATTAATTGAAATCCTAGACATATTGGATATATAATATTAACCATGAATATTCAGCGAATCTGTTTTAAGTTAGTTTTCTTTAGTTGCACTTGTGTAAAAATTATTAAATGTAAGACTGAGAGAAAAAATGCATTTTCCATTTCTTTTATATTTTTTTCATATTTAATATTTTGTTATGTATTCATATAGGGGTTCAAAAGAAAGTCATATTTCTCATTTAAAATTATATATAATTAGAGTTGAGCGAACCCGAACATTAAGTTTTTTTGACCCCGAACATTTCAGTAACAGTTCGGGTTCAAATTCGGTGTTTGGCGATTTAATGGCGCGTTTTGAAAAGCTGCAGGGCAGCCAATCAACAAGCGTTTGACTCGTGTGCCCTTAGAAGCCATCACAGCCATGCCTACTAATGGCATGGCTGTGATTGGCCAGTTCAGCATGTGAGCTATCTACCAAAAGGCTGAAAGACCTAAATTGGTCTTTCAGCCACATTTACTAATACTAAGTAAAGATTACTTAGTATTAGTAAATTCAGCCCCTACTCGCATACCACGAGTAGGGGCATGTCTAGTAAACAGTGAGCAGCTAAAGGCTGCTGACTGTAAAAAAAAAACAAAAAACCTATTGGCCCCCACCCCTTAACGGCGGGTGGGGGCCGTAAAGTAATATAAGGGGGGGGACCTATTGTCCTACCCCCCGGCCCCACCCCTGTGTGGCGGGCGGGGGCCCTAAATACCAATGAGGGGGACACCTACTGCCCTCCCCCCCAGCCCCCACCCCTGTGCATAAGGTGGGGGCCCTACATAACAACGAGGGGGTGGGACCTACCCCGGCCCCCAACTCTGTGCGGCGGGTGGGGGCCCTACATAACAATGAGGGGGGTACCTACTGTCCTCCCCCCGGCCCCTACCCCTGCAGGCCAAAGGCTGCTCACTGTAAAAAAAATTAAAAAATAAAAACCTATAAAAACCTATTGGCCCCCACCCTACATAACAATGAGGGAGGGACCTACTGTCCTCCCCCCCCGGCCCCCATCCCTGAGCGGTGGGTGGGGGCCCTAAATCAGAGTGCTCTGTGTCATTTTACACAGCGTGGGAAAGTTCTTTGGAACTTTCCCACGCTGTGTAAAATGACACAGAGCACTCTGATTGGATGGATTTCAAGCCCATCAATCAGAGTGTTATGAGTCAAATTACACAGCGTGGGAAAATTCCAAAGAACTTTCCCACTCTGTGTAAAATGACAAAGAGCACTCTGATTGGCTTAAACCAACCAATCAGAGTGTTCTTAGCCTAATTGCAGGGCGGTCCAGGGTGAGCGGGGTAGGTAGGGGATATATTTTTATTTGGGTGGGGGGAGGTGACTAGGGCTTGGGGCCCCTAGTCACCTTGGAAGGGGGATTTTCATTTAGGGCCCCCACCCACCACTCAGGGGTCGGGGCCTGGGTGGAAGGACAGTAGGTCCCCCCCCACCCACCGCTCAGGGGTGGGGGCCCGGGGGGAGGACAGTAGGTCCCTCTCTTCTTGTTATGTAGGGCCCCCACCCGCCGCACAGGGGTGGGGGCCATGGGGGAGGACAGTAGGTGTCCCCCCACATTCTTATTTATGGCCCCCACCCACCGCTCAGGGGTGGGGGCCGGGGGGAGGACAGTAGGTGTCCCCCCCTTATTGTTATTTAGGGCCTCCACCCGCCGCACATGGGTGGGGCCGGGGGGGAGGACAGTAGGTCCCCCCCCACATTCTTATTTATGGCCCTCACCCACCGCTCAGGGGTGTGGGCCGGGGGGAGGACAGTAGGTCCTCCCGTCATTCTTATTTAGGGCCCCCACCCACTGCTCAGGGGTGGGGGCTGGGGGGAGGACAGTAGTTCCCCCCTCATTGTTATGTAGGGCCCCCACCTGCCTGGCAGGGGTGGGGGCCTGGGGGAGGACAGTAGGTCCCCCCCTCATTGTTATGTAGGACCCCCACCCGCCGCGCAGGGGTGGGGGCTGGGGTGGAGGACAGTAGGACCCCCTCAATCTTATTTAGGGCCCCCACCCACCACTCAGGGGTGGGGGTCGTGGGGAGGACAGTAGGTCCCCCCCCCTCATTGTTATGTAGGGCCCCCACCCACCCAAAAGTTCGGGTCCCCATTGACTTCAATGGGGTTCAGGTTCAAGTTCGGGTCAAGTTCGAGTCCCAAACTCGAACTTTTTGCCGAAGTTCGGCCGACCCGGCGAACCCGAACATCCAGATGTCCGCTCAACTCTATATATAATATATGGCTGAACTGCAAAAGAGCCTTGGTCCTTAAGAGGTTAATTTTTAAGACTAGTGAAAATATAGTTTATTTGATTACACCAACTGCATGGCTTTTTCAGATATCGGGGTCATACGGATTCTACCATACATCCTTTTGAATACCACCCAAAATTTCAAATGGACAAGAAGGGACACAATTTTAGGTGTGTAAGTGGGAGTGTGGCCATGGGCAGGGCTGTTCTGAGACATTTTACTAATAACAATATATACAACTAAAATATAATTTAACAAAAAAACTGTTTTTATTTACACAGACATATTTCTAAAGACGTTTATTGTAGATTTAAAAAAAAAGATTGATGTGAGTATTATTGCTGTGGACACATCACTGTGAGTAGTATTGCTGTGGACACATCAATGTGAGTAGTATTGCTGTGGACACATCACTGTGAGTGTTATTGCTGTGGAGCTCTGATATACACTCAGACACGCCAACAATATGGTACTCCTACAAGAGAAGGACATTAGGACAGATAAGAGGGGCAGATGGATTTTGCCACAAAATATGGAATGTCCCTCCTAAATAGAGTTATGCATTTTGGGTAGATAAAAGGAGTATCAAACCATTAGATAATAGCAACATCTTTACCTGAAGATATACTTGAAAATAAGAGATAATCTCAATAATGCCTTTCGCGTAAAATATTTATTAGACTGCCTACTGAAATCAAAGACCTACATCCAATGCTATACCCTATATATTGAAGACTAAGAATTAGCCCAATACCCAATACCTTTGTGTAAAAAACAGTAAACCATATCAAATATGTGAAAACACTGGCTGGTTAGGTGGCTGTTTTGTTGTAGCTTTTCAACACGGCCCAGTTAGGGGGGATTTTGCAGTGCCTGCAGATTGGCATACTTTCTAAGGTACCATGTTTATCTCCCGTTGGCCTATCTGATATTATAACAGATCATTGAATAGGTCTAGACCTCCATTCAAAATAGATCATTATAATCCATAAATGTTTCACCAAGTAACTGTATTAAAGATATTCCAGAAGAATATTACAGATCTGACGTTAAAAGTACTGATACATGCAGAATTTGGTATTAGCTAATGCTGTACTTGGCAAAAGTATGCTCTGTGGTCTTATGCCAATGCAGTGACCAACCATTGTTCATGCCACATGGCATTTATATATTCTAAAATCTAGATGCTGGTGTTAATGATATTTGAGCAAAGTCTGTGAGTGATATCAGCAACTATTGCCCATAATCATGGGCATTCACTGACACATATACAAATATTCACTACAGACACACTCACTGACACACACATGCTCACTACAGAAAAGCTAGCTGACACACACCACCTCGCTTACACTTAAGCTCACTGACACACACACACAAGCTCACTGACACCCATACAAATGCTCACTACAGACAACCTTGCTGACACACACATGCTCACTACAAGCTCACTGACACACACACACACTGACACGATTCGGGGAACCCAACACGCTAACACACACACACACACAGAAAAGGTGCAGTACCAGACCTTAGAGTGGCCGGGCTAAGCACATAGAGAATAGTCAGGAGACAAGCCGAGTAAGGGGAACCAGAAGACAGAATAATGAGAAACAAGCCGAGGTCAAAGGGTAGGAGAAAGTCACAAAGTCAGATTAACAAGCCAGAGAGTACGTAACCAGAAACACAAGTTTCAGTAGAAATACTAGCAAGCAAAGACCACAACAGGGCAGGGAGGAACAGGAAAGGTAAGTATTTAAACCATAAGGTTAATTCAGATTGGAAATTCTGATTGGAAATTATCCAATCACACGTGGGAGATATCTAAACCTCCCACTGTGATTGAGGCACTGTGCCTTTAACGCCGGGTGAGGTGACTGACCCCGGCGTGTCATATATTGGGCAGTCTCCCAGCGTGCAGCGTCATGCATGCTGCCACTGGGGAATGTGGAGGAAGACTCGGGCGGCATCCGAGACTGGAGAGATGCCGCTCGCCGAGCCCACGTGGAGGAGGGGACCGCGGATGGCTGGAGGGTGAGTACTGTGAGCGGAGTGCAGTCTCCCCTCGCAGCTGCCCACAGGATCCCAACATTACCCCCCCTTGAAGCCCCCCGAGAGGGCGGAAGCAGAAGGCTTCAAAGGAAACCGGGCATGAGAGGGAGCGTGCAGATCAGAGCTCGAAACCCAAGACCGCTCCTCAGAGCCGTACCCCTTCCAATCCACCAGATATTGCAGCCGACCCCTTGAAACACGAGAGTCGAGAAGGGCAGCCACCTCGTACACGTCACTAGAGACAGCACGAGGGGAAACGGGCCGCCCGAGGGGACGAGAGAACCGGTTACACAGCAAGGGCTTCAAAAGCGAGACGTGAAACGTGTTCGGAATACGCATGGAAGGAGGCAGGTCAAGGGAGTAGGAAACGGGGTTAACCCCACGTAACACCTTGTAGGGTCCAAGAAATCTGGGAGCAAATTTCATCGAGGGAACCTTGAGACGGAGGTTCTTGGAGGACAACCATACCCTATCACCCGGAACATAAGAAGGGGTCGCAACCCTACGGC
Organism: Pelobates fuscus; assembly: GCF_036172605.1. NCBI lineage: Eukaryota > Metazoa > Chordata > Amphibia > Anura > Pelobatidae > Pelobates > Pelobates fuscus. The sequence continues at coordinate 37,885,504 of NC_086321.1, read as the reverse complement.
GATCAGCAAACTTCTTCTGAGCAGCTGCTGAACGAGACAGTGCAACATGGAACTGATCCCACATCTTCCGCAAAGAAGCGAGGTGCTGGTCCAAGGCGGGCATTCCCTTGTCGGAGAACGCACCGGGAAGGACAGAAGGCCGAAACCCATAAGCAACCTCAAAAGGACTTAAGCCAGTTGACGAATGAGACACCGTATTCCTGGCAAATTCAGCCCACGGAAGGAGGCGGGACCAGTCGTCTTGGTGCGCATTACTGAAGCAGCGCATATACAATTCCACAGACTGATTAGCACGTTCGGCCGCACCATTAGATTGCGGGTGATAGGAGGAAGTGAACGACAAGGAGACCCCCATCTCAGCACAAAAGCCCCTCCAAAACCGAGAGACAAATTGAGGGCCCCTGTCAGATACAATATCCTGAGGTACCCCATGCAAGCGGAACACTTCTTTGGCAAACACCTGAGCTAGCTGAACCGCAGAAGGCAGTTTCTTAAGCGGAATGAAGTGCGCCATTTTAGAGAACCTATCCGTCACAGTCAATATCACTGTCTGACCATCAGAAAGAGGAAGGTCTACAATGAAATCCATGGATAAGTGGGTCCACGGTTTCTTGGGTATGGATAGAGGCATCAGTAGACCCTGGGGTCTCACATTAGGAGACTTACACTGTGTACAGACCCGACAAGTCTGTACAAAATCCACTACGTCTCGCTTAAGTGAAGGCCACCAGAACTGTTGAAGGAGGCCCTTATAGATTTTGGTAACCCCCGGATGACCAGCAGTTTTGGCGGTGTGAAATAAAGTCAACAACTTTTTTCTGTCATTTGCTTTAACGTATAGTTTACCAACCGGCATCTCAGGGGGTGCTTGGGTTTGGTATGTCTTAATATTATCAAGGAAAGGAGACGAGACAACCAAACGGGTAGCTGCTATTATCTGAGACGCAGGTACAATAGGTACAGGAGACGGATTAACAAATTCTAACGGTTCATGCTGTCGAGAGATAGCGTCAGCTTTGGCATTACGGCAACCAGGTCTTTAGGTAATAACGTATTGGAAGCGTGAAAGAAATAGAGACCATCTAGCCTGCCGGGCAGATAACCTTCTAGCATCAGCTATATAGGAGAGGTTCTTATGATCTGTTATAACCATAACTTTGTGTCTAGAACCCTCTAATAAGTACCTCCATTCCTTAAAAGCGAACACAATGGCTAATAGTTCCCTGTTCCCAACATCGTAATTCTTTTCTGGATCAGACAACCTCTTAGAAAAGTAACAACAGGGATGGAGGGGTTTGTCATACGACAACCTCTGTGACAGTACTGCTCCCACACCCGACTCAGGAGCGTCTACTTCCATAACAAAGGGAAGAGAAGGATTAGGGTGGTGCAGCACTGGCGCAGAGGCAAATGCCTTCTTGAGAGTTTCGAAGGCCTTAAGGGCTTCAGGAGTCCAAACCCTAGGGTGTAGACCTTTTTTTGTCAGCTTCGTTATAGGAGAGATAAGTGGTGAAAAGTTCTTTATAAATTTCCTATAATAGTTGGCAAATCCTATAAAATGCTGGATAGCCTTCAGTCCTTGGGGAAGTGGCCAGAACAGTATGGCTTCAAATTTAGCAGGATCCATACTGAAACCCTGTTCAGTAATTATATATCCAAGGAATTGCACAGAGGTCTGATCGAATAAACATTTTTCTAACTTACAATAGAGTCCGTTCTGTAATAACTTTTTGAGCACCATCCTAACATTGTTATGGTGTGACTTCAAATCAGGAGAATACACAAGTATGTTGTCAAGGTACACCATGGCACAAACATGCGATAGATCCCTAAGGACATCATTTATGAGGTCGTGAAACACAGCAGGAGCATTACACAGTCCAAAAGGCATGACCAGATATTCGTAATGCCCACTGCGCGTATTGAACGCTGTCTTCCACTCGTCATTCTCCTTTATACGGACAAGGTTATAAGCCCCCCTGAGGTCTAATTTGGTGAAGTACCTAGAACCTTTAACATGATCAAACAACACAGTGATGAGGGGGATAGGGTAGGCATTTTTCATCGTTATATTGTTCAGACCCCTGTAGTCTATACATGGTCTCAAATCGCCCTCCTTCTTTGCCACAAAGAAGAAACCAGCACCAGCAGGGGAGGAGGACCTTCTAATAAAACCTTTACTTAGGGATTCCCGTATGTACTCCTCCATGATCTGGTTTTCTTTCTCAGAAAGAGGGTAGACCTTAGGAGGCATAGTGCCCGGTAACAGGTTTATGGCACAGTCATATTCACGATGTGGAGGTAGCTTATCTGCCTCCTTTTTTCAAAAACCAAGGCAAGGTCTGCATATACAGAAGGGACAGAAACCGAAAGTGGTTTAGCCGTGGGCACGTTGAGTAAACAAACAGGACGTACATGAGCCATACAGTCTTGTTGACAAGATTCCCCCCAGGAGAATATATCTAAACAACCCCAATCAAGTACAGGGTTGTGTTTAACTAACCAGGGAAAACCCAGAACGATGGAGGCAGTAGGAGAGTCAATAATTTGGAAGGTTCCTTGTGCAATGCACCCACAGACATAACTATTTCCTGGGTTTCATGGGTCACCAGAGGTTTCTCAAGTGGTCTACCATCTATGGCCTCAACGGCCAAGGGTGTGGCCTTTTGGATCAAAGTCAGGGCTGCGGTTTTGGCAAAGTTCTCATCCATAAGGTTGTCTACCGCACCTGAATCGATCAAGGCTTTGGTTGTTATAGTGGTTTTATTGACCAAAAGAGAAACCGTAATAAAAGGTCTGGAAATGGACACATGAGGGGACAAAGTCATAACACCCGAGGCCGACCCCTCTCTAGGCCTTAGGTGCTGCAGTTTCCCTGTGCTTTAGGGCAGGCATTACAGTGGTGCCCCCTCTTTCCACAATAAAGGCATAACCCCTCCCTTCTACGGTATGCTCTTTCGGCCTCAGTTAACCCCGTAGCACCCAATTGCATGGGTTCAGGGGATGGTTGCCTAGGAGCGGGTAACGCTAGTAGTGCAGTACTGGGTAGAGCAGGTAACACCCATGTATCCAGCTGTCTTTGACTACGCCTCTCTGTAATACGGTTATCAATAAGAATCATATAGTCTATAACATCATCTAGAAGAACAGGTAATTCCCTGGATGCTATTTCATCCAGTATATAAGCGGCCAAACCCTCCTGAAAGGCTGTTACGAGGGCGTCCTTATTCCAAACCACTTCAGCTGCTAGAGTGCGGAATTTGATAGTGTAATCCGCTACAGATCTATTACCCTGTCTTACCCTAAGCAGAGCTTTGCCAGCAGAAGCAACCCTACCGGGTTGATCAAACGTGCGTTTGAAAGCTGTCAGAAAATGTCCAAAGGACATAGGAGACGTATTCTCCCACATGGGATTGGCCCATGCTATAGCTCTCCCGGGCAAGTGGTTGATCAAAAAGGTGATTTTAGATCTGTCAGTGGGATAGGAACGTGGATTCATCACCAGATGGATGTCAATTTGGTTGAGGAAACCACGACACAATGCTGGGTCACCGCTGTAGCGCTGTGGCGGCGTCATATGAACTACATGAGCAGGAACGGGTACTGGAGTGGGAATGGGTTCGGGCACAGCAGCAGCAGCCTTCTGAACGGCAGGCTGCAAGTGTGCAGTACGAGCCAGTATGGTTTGCAAAGCTTGAGCAAACTGATCCATACGGTGGTCCAAGCCATCCATTCTCGCCTCCTGATTAACTAGGAGCTGTGGTATGTCAGCAGATTCCATTATGGCCCTGTTGTAATGTCACGATTCAGGGAACCCAACACGCTAACACACACACACACACAGAAAAGGTGCAGTACCGGACCTTAGAGTGGCCGGGCTAAGCACATAGAGAATAGTCAGGAGACAAGCCGAGTAAGGGGAACCAGAAGACAGCATAACGAGAAACAAGCCGAGGTCAAAGGGTAGGAGAAAGTCACAAAGTCATATTAACAAGCCAGAGAGTACGTAACCAGAAACACAAGTTTCAGTAGCAATACTAGCAAGCAAAGACCACAACAGGGCAGGGAGGAACAGGAAAGGTAAGTATTTAAACCATAAGGTTAATTCAGATTGGAAATTATCCAATCACACGTGGGAGATATCTAAACCTCCCACTGTGATTGAGGCACTGTGCCTTTAACGCCAGGTGAGGTGACTGACCTGCGTGTCATATATTGAGCGGTCTCCCAGCGTGCAGCGTCATGCATGCTGCCGCTGGGGGACGTGGAGGAAGACGCGGGCAGCATACGAGGCTGGAGGGATGCCGCTCGCCGAGCCCACGTGGAGGAGGGGACCGCGGATGGCTGGAGGGTGAGTACTGCGAGAGGAGTGCAGCCTCCCCTCGCAGCCGCCCACCGGATCCCGACACACATATGCTCACTACATACTATCTCGCTGACACACACATACTCACTACAAGCTCACTGACACACAGACACTCACTACAGACAAGCTAACTGACACACATGCTCACTACAAACACACACATACACAAACAAACTCACTGAGACACACACACACACACAAGCTCACTCACTATCAGGCACACATCCACAATCATTGTCATGGGCTGAAGTTTACCTGTCACAGAAGGCTGTGGGAGACTGGAAGCACAGGGAGGTTGTCTCCTTGTTCTGTTCTCTTCCTGCGTCAGCAGCGTGAGTGCGGGGTCGGGGCTTGTGAGGGACAGGGCTTGTGTGCAGGAGGTGGAGCCTCGATGTGGGGGTGAAGCACACAGGCACGAAAATGGTGGGGAATCAGAAAGGGGCCTCACAGTGCTCCCTCCGACCCCTTGGCAGCCTTCATGCGGCCCCCAGCACCTCTCTCCAGCCCCCAGCACCTCAATCCTTCATTCCCTCGGACTGAGCTGTCACAGTCTGAGGGAAAATTGCCTGTGGGGAGGGGGCATGTTGAAAAACCCAGGAGGGGGGGCAAGTGCCGCTCCTTTCCCCCTCCTGTGGATGCCCATGCCCATAATGTCTAAATCTTTCACTTAGACAAATTAATCACTGGCACATCTAATAAATCTCCAGATGAATAATCTGATTATAGGAAACTATTGTATTAAGAAATAGAACATTTACTTGCACATTAAGCAGGACTTGACATAGCAGTCAGAAATATATAACATAAAATGCTGGTCTTACTCTTTTTTTTACTACTTGTAATTTTTTTTTATATCTGTTGTTCTTGACCACAGATTATTTATACGCGTGCAATTCTAGACCTGTAAGTATAGTACTAGATAGATTGAAAGGTAAAATGAATGACCTGCTATTTAAACAGATTGTTAGAAATATATCAAAAGAATTCCCTGCATTAAACAGGAAGTTGCTGATTTTAACAAATTATTAATTCATGCACTACATGATAAAAAAATGTGTTCATTTGCTACTCAAATAACTAAATTCTAAAATAATTGGCTTTAATATGAAGTTGGCATCTGTAACAGCATCATTTTTCTGGATGTTATGACATTACCGTGGGGGTTTGCTTCCAGTAAGTAAAAATAGTGTTAGTGAGGACAGGCACCAATGTTGGATCACAACCAGCCTTTAAATTAATTCCAAAGGTTGAGGTCGAGGATCTGTGCAGTCAAGTTATTTCATACAAAGCTTAGTAAACCATTTATCTGTGGACCTCACTTTGCGGTTTAGCATGACAATACCTCTGGCACAAAAAAACTTTCCTAAACACTTGCCACAAAGTTACAGGCACAGAATCATCAATATTGTCATTGTGTACTCCAGTATTCAGATTTCCGTTCAATGACATCGAGAGGCTTTGTCGGAATCATTAAACAAAGTCCCAGACCTATATTATTTTATTGGCACTGTTCAGTCAGGTGCATTCTCCTGTCATTGGCAAAACCCAGATTTGCCTATTGGCCTGTGAACAGTGATTCATCAGGCCAAACAATCTGTTTACACTGCTCCATAGTACAAAGTTAATGAGATTTTTACCACTCTAAAAAAACATTTCATTATGAGCGTCATGGAAACCAATTTGTAAAGTTGTCCATAAACTGCTATTGTGCAGAAACAGTTTGGAGTTGGCTAGGGAGTGTGGCAACAGAGAACGTGTGATTTATATGTGCTATAACGATCAACACTCTGTGGTCAAGTTCTATTAACTGGTGTGGCTTGCTGCCTCTTGTGGCTAAGTGTTTTGTTGCCTCTGGACATTTTAATTTATACAATAACACCATATTCCTGGTTATCCATTAGTAAGATAGATTATATTGAACTGATTTCTTGGATAGATAGAATACCATGATAGTAATATACTGTACAAGATATTCTACTACTAATCGTGATAATTATAATTCTGTGATTTATTTATAGTTATCAAAAATGTAGATAAAATGGCAGAATTCATTATTAAGCCATTTAGGCAAGTTGTCCAGATATACATTATTCCATGGTTTTTGTCAGGATATTAGCAATTTAATAGGGACTCGGAACCCAAGAGAATATTCCTACTTATTCCTTCAGTCTTAGAATTTTGGCTACAGAATGACTCTATAAATAACCTATATATATATATATTCGTTGCTACTTTATGAAACCATTCATGAATCTATAAAATAGTTCTTTATTTACTTTTTAGTTTTTAATGAAAAAAAAGTTTTATACAAAATAATGTAATTATCGTATTATTATTATTATTGATTCTAAAGCGCCAACAGATTCCGCAGCACTGTACAATGTTTAATCCATTAGCTAGTCATAAACACTTGTGAAAATTTGCCGGTGAATATGAGTCAGTCCAATGGAACAAAACTCATTTTCATTTTTATAGGTCCTGTATGAAAATAAAATATATTTTGTAATAGTTTCATATACTGTACTGTACATCCTGCCCAGACTTTCATATGTTTTTTGTTAACTAAAGAGCAAATGCTATCAATAATTAGACTCTTCCTCTCCTCTCCAGTGTCAAAATTAGTCATATATCTTAGTTGTCTTCCATACTTCCTAACGTATAATCTAGAAGTTCTGTATGTCCTATTCTGGACCTCAAGATAATCTGTAACAGCGCAATTCAATAATATTTATATAGTGCTTACAAAATGATGAATCTTTATTTTAACTCATATTTACTTAATCACATACATCTTTTCTGTCGTGAAGGCATGTATAGATGTCTCTTTACAATAAAACTTAATAGGCTGATGTAAGCCAGAATCCCTGAAATTCTATAAAGATACCAATGGAGGTAATACTTAGAATGCGTTTATGAGCCAAGTCTGTGATTATTATTATTAAAAATTGCCCATAATGACTAAATCTTTCACTTAGACAAATTAATCACTGGCACAGCTAATAAATATCCAGTTGAATAATCTGATTATAGCAGAGCAATTTTTTAGGAAATAGAACATTTACTTGCACATTAAGCATTATTTAACATCGCAGACATAAATACATCATATGCTGATCTCACTCACGTTCTACTATTGTACTTTTGTTTATCTGTTATACTAAACCACAGACTATTTTTATGCGTGCAGTTCTGAACCTGTATAGTTGGACATCGGGAAAAATAAACAAACATGCATTCTGCTTTTAGACTTCTTTTACTATACAAAAAAAAGAAAATTACGCAAACAGGATCCGGGAGTTTGTGAGCTTAGAAGGGCCTATCTGCTTCCACTCTTTCCATGTGATGAACATAGCCAATTAGGGTGAAGCCCAATGTAAAAGGAAATTAAAGGACCACTCTAGGCACCCAGACCACTTCAGCTTAATGAAGTGGTCTGGGTGCCAGGTCCAGCTAGGGTTAACCCAATTTTTTTTATAAACATAACAGTTTCAGAGAAACTGTTATGTTTATAAAAGGGTTAAGCCTTCCCCTATTTCCTCTAGTGGCTGTCTCACTGACAGCCGCTAGAGGCACTTGCGTGATTCTCACTGTGAAAATCACAGTGAGAGCACGCAAGCGTCCATAGGAAAGCATTGTAAATGCTTTCCTATGCGACCGGCTGAATGCGCGCGCAGCTCTTGCCGCGCGTGCGCATTCAGCCGACGGGGCGGAGAGGAGGCGGAGAGGAGGAGGAGAGCTCCCCGCCCAGCGCTGGAATAAAGGTAAGATTTAACCCTTTTCCCCTTTCCAGAGCCGGGCGGGAGGGGGACCCTGAGGGTGGGGGCACCCTCAGGGCACTCTAGTGCCAGGAAAACGAGTATGTTTTCCTGGCACTAGAGTGGTCCTTTAAGCAGGAGAAGGGAAGGAGAACTGTGGAAAATGAAGGAGAAAATGGCCCTTAAAATCTCTGCACGTCAGCTTGGCTGAGCTGTATGGCTCTGGACTCAATGTTTTCCAATTCTAGACTGCGGAATGCGTAACATGCTTGTACATGTTTTATGCAAATTGTAATATTCTAATCTAATTGATTCTTAAAAATTATTTTCAAACTTGTTAATCTTTAAATTGAATTTAACTGCTGATCTAAAATGTTTTTTTAAATTATTCCAAAATAATATCATTTAACTCTACACATAGAGCTCCTTGAAAGTAACCTCTTTAGATTTTCAGAAAGTCCATTCTGTATCCAGTTCTTGATTTTCTTATTCTTGTCTAATTTTAGTAGTTGTGCCTTATACCTGTGGTCACTGAGTGTAAAGTAGCTTGTTATCTCTGAGAAGTGAGATCATTAGAAAATAAATTTGAAAAAATGAAAAAGGAGATGCCCCAGTCTCCCATGTCTAGTGGTCTGTGGAAGACACTCTACAGACGAGAACATTGCTACTTCCTATATGATTATTTGTAGACAAAGACAAGCCTGAGGCTCAAGAAGATGCTTTAGGAAGATTAAAAATTACAATTTCTATGTTCTGTGTACATCTGAGTGATGTTTCATGCATTGCCAGCACTTAGAAGTCCCTGCCGAACAGATCTTTAGCAAAACTTCAGATTTAATGTTCCTTGCCAATAAGGACTGAACAATTCTATTGTATTTTTCTCATACGTGGGACAGATGTGACAATGTATACAACAGATTAAGAGAGAAACATAAAAAGGATAAAATGAATTAAATCAGCGCACCTAATGTACTTGTAATGTAAATAAATATATACAACTTAGTTCTTAACTAAAACACTATTGTTTTATAAAATAATAAAACATGTTTTTTTTTACTTTAGACAGGATATGCTAAAATTACTAGGAGTATAAGTTTGCTACATATACTTATTTTGACTGGTTAATGTCTTTGCTCGTTTTATGAAATATATCATTCCTGGCTAATCATGGCAGCATTTAAAATATGGGTTAGCTTCTCCCTCCATCTGATAGGACAAAAAAAATGTATAGATAACTAATCAATTAAGGAAGAGATACAAATAGGACTTAAACACCAACCATTTTTGCATCAATACCCTCCCTGTGATCATTTACTGCTCATTTTGCTGCTATGATTAGCCAGGAATAAGTAAAATGTATTCATACTTACCGTAATTTTCTTTTCCTGGGTAATATTCATGGCAGCCTAGACTGTACCTCTACCTTAACTGATTATCTGTTAATTTCCTGTCCTAGCATCTGGACGGATAAATGGTCCATGTATCTGTAAACATTGGAAAACGACTAATTATTGGGTGAAACGCATTGTGTGCCATTTTATTATTGTTTTTATTACTATTTCTCTAATAAGGTTTATGCTTAATCATCATCTCTGGACCTTCCTATTGTCTTTACTTTGAGTCATTCATTTCCTTGGTGGGGAATATACCACCTTTGGATTGAGCGAAACTATTTTTTTTCTCGAAAACCAAGTGAGTTCATCTCCTGTTATTTTATCTTATTTTTTTTTTCAATATCTTGTTTTTATTGAGATTTTTAATGTGGTATACGTGTTTTCAGGTAAAATGCGAGTTTCAATAGGGATACAGAAAGGAAAACGGGGGGTGGAGAGGGAGCATTGCATCATCAATAAACCGTTGTACAAAACATATTTCGTTGTATACAGTTATGTCACATATGGCAGGCAATAAACATCTGGTAGATCACAGTTTACCAAGCACACTGATCTTAAACTTGTTTGGGGACGTTTGGTATGCCTGATAGTTAGGCGTATATGCCCGTGTATCTAAGCACCGTTTTCTGGCCTTCTCTATACATCAGATGTTAATTTATGTGCCCTCGTCCCCCGTGGGAGCCAGTTGCACCCAGCTCTCCCAAAGTTTGGTGTGTTTACGTTTCTTCCGTTTCAATCTGTATGCCATATGTTCATAGTCATGAGACGAGTGTACCCTATCCCTCACTTTCCTTAGGGTGGGGGGCTCCGGTCTCTTCCAGTGGCTAGCTATGCTAGTCTTGGCTGCCAGCAAGAGTTGGCATATAACAGTCTTATGTGGCGATGTTAATAATTCTGGAGAGATATGTAGGAGAAAGCATTCAGGGCAGTGTGGGATGTTTACAGAAGTGGAATTATTAATCAGAGCGCTCACTCATTGCCAGTAGTCTGTCAGTTTGGGGCAGTCATTTTATCTTATTTTAATATTTTCTGTGTTGTATACCATGATGAGGATTTTAACCTATTCACATCTGAGAGAGAATACTACACATCTAAGAGTGGGGATCAATCCACTCAAAGCCCTATGCAAGGAGCCATCAGGAGGCTCCATTAAATGTGAGTGTGCATTTATATATATTTTATTTACTACTCTGAATATCTGACATACTGCACAATATTAGCTGCTGTTTGTATTACATATTTACATCATACTCTTTTGGACCAAGACTACACACTCATATCCACAGACAGAGATTGTACCACCCAAGCACTGCATCTGGAGCTATGTATAGTACCAAACACCATAACAGCATTTCTTTATTTTTGCCACATTTAGTACCTACCTACAATGCTCCTACTATACCTACTATGTTGCTTCATTTTGTCGTCTTTTTCTATTCTTTATCCCCTTGGATCTGAGGACCTCATCAAGGCGCTGCTCCATAATTTCATCTTTTCTTCTACATCAGCGACCAGATAAGAGAGACTCTGGTCTGGGTTGTTTCAGCTGCCTTCCACATTTGAACAATAAATACTAGAAACCTATCTCCATTTATTCTCTGTCTAATAATAAATAATAAAAAGGTCAATTACTCTAAGGACTGGTAGTCACTTGTTCATGTACTGTTTAAGCTAGATTTGCATGTTGGGGTATACTTAGCCTGCCAATTAAAACCAAGGTCATGTCTCATAAAGATGGATATATTCATATTCTTTAATTTTTAAAATTCTCATTATCGAATGTGAGAAAAATGACAACAAGGAAATATATGACCAAACATGAAAAAATTATATAATTGTACATGGACCGATTATATATTTTCCTACCAAAGCGAGAGAGAGCTCTAACCATACAGTAAACATAAAGTTTGAAATTAATATAATGTTATTTTTACAAAGTTAAGTATCATACTGTGCATGTCTGACAGCAATGGACTCATGAGATCCAAGGTAACTTAATATATTATTTTGTTTATTTTTACTCGGTAGGAGAGCATGTGTTGTAATCCTGGAAGACTTGCGGACTCTGAACAACTTCTTATTTACTTCTACAAATTTGCAAGCCAGGAATCATTATGTAGGCTTACAATTTTCAGAAAATATATATTTCCATCAAGCATATTTATATAAAAATATGACTTTGTGCGGCAGAAGGCAAGAATCCTTATTTGTATACAATATCAGTAAATAATTAAGGTATTTTTTCTAAAATCCTAAAAAGGTGGCACTTACATGTTTTGCTTAGAAATTAGATGTTATCCAATTAGATGTTATCCAAGAATTGAATGGTATCATATCCATACCAAACTTACTGTAGACTAGATGACTCTAGATTTCTTGATACCCCAATCAATTTTAAATTTAATGTCTGTCTCCAGTATCATGTGCCATCGTATAATTATTCACTTTACTATCCAAAAAAATGATCACCACCATCTGGGTGGCATAATATTTAAAAATATTTTTAGCCTAGTCAACATAGCTAGTGTATTAAATATGTGTGAAATGACACATCCTTTAGAAAAAAACACAAGCAGAATATAATTGGATACAGTCTTATTGGTCTCAAATACGGTTTACTCTTGTCGAGTCACGCAATGCATTTTTACATTGTAAGTTGGATGATGAAAGCTTTTTGGACCCCATGGGGCAGGAAGAAGTGGCTCAAATTGCAATTATTTTTCTTATTTTTGGTCATCATTTTGATTTCTGGGAAACTGATGTTCTTCCTGACCTGCTGACACTACAAAGGTGTACTGGAACTCTGTTTGCAAGTGAGCAGTTCAGGCAGTTTGCAACTGATCTGGTCTTTTAAAAATATTATCTCTTCCTGAAGGTATCCACAAACCAATGGTAAGGTGGATTCTGCAATTAATAGAGAAAATAATCAGTGCAAGAACGCAATGGATAGAACACACCTGTAGAAAGCAATCCTGCACTGGAGGAATACAACAGTTGAAGGAATGGAAGGTAGTAAAGTACAGCACCTGATGTCAAGAAGACTTCCTAGCCAGCATTCAATAAATTACGGGAATCCTGTGTAGTACCAGTTTTGCTGGAGAAGGTCCATCGATGGAAACAGATCTCCAAAATGACTTATTAGGTGTCTGTCAAGACTTGCCTGACCAAAACATAGGATAATCAATCCACATGAAGCCATTCCCTGGTGATAGTACTGGTCGCTGGAGACTGGATACTTGTGCCAAGAAAGTGGCACATATATCTTAACGTGTGGATGTTGAAGAAGCTCTCTACAACTAAATATTAGGATAGCAGAAACCATTACAAAAGACTATCAAATTCCTGCAAAAGACACAGTGGGGGTACTCAGCAGCCCAAGTCCTAATAAATCAGGCAAGGAAAGTAGTGATTACACTGCTATTACGTCAGAGATACAATGAGGATGATTTCAATAAAATTAATACACCAGCCATTGCCTCTGAGTCCAGCACACCAGTTAGAGGAGAGACTGTTCAAATCTAGCTGTCACACCAGTGCTGCACTCTCCTCAGGGCCGCCGGTGCGTCCATAAGTCTGGGAGAAGAGCAGTGGAAGTCACGCCCCCTCCTCCTGACATCATCCGGAGAGGTCAGCCGACTCCCCTGGCTGCTCTGTGCTGGCTGCAGGCTCTTGCTCCAGGCTCCTGTCCTCCCTGGCCTAAGGAGTGGGGGGATTTTTTTGTTAGCCCATGCCCCCCTCTACAGCCCCTCCCCACCACTTCTATAGCCCCTATACCCTATCTCAAGCCCATGTTCTCCTATCTGTAGCCCCGGCCCACCCCTTCTTTAGCCCCTGTGCCACCTTTTACAGCCCCTAACCACCCCTTCTGTAGCCCCTGTGCCTCTTTTACAACCCCTGCCTACACCCTCTATTGCCCTTCTGCCTTCCCTTCTACAGCCCATGCCCACCCCTTCTATTGCCCCTGTGCCATCCACCACAGCCCATATCCCCCTCTCTGCAGCCCATTCACCTCCCTCTACAGCCCATGCTCCCACACTACAGCCCATGCCCACCCTTTTACGTCCATACGCCCCTTCTATATCCCCTGTGACATACTGAACCTCATCACAGGTTTTTGAGGGGCCTGCTGGCCAGCCTCTTGCCTGAGGACTATGGCCCTGCTATACATTTGAAAGGCTCTGTTCATGTGAGTTATGTATTTTTGTACTCCAGACAGAGAGACCGACTTTTAGCCCTGATTCCCTAGAAGTGTTTTGGACATAGGACCATGTGTACGGTTGGTCAAAAATAAGACTTCCAGGAAATTCCTGAACTCCTGAACTGATCTGGGTGATTTTTGGATATGTTAATTAACTAGATCAGGGCTATCAGTTGGGGGGTTTGTAAAAATGTATGTTTTTTTCTGTGCTTGGAGATAATTGGATTAGATTAGTACAGTTCCTGATCCAATTATCTCCCAGGCACAGAAGAGGGATTATCTGATTTTGTATGGCAGTGTCCTGGACCTGAGAGCCAATGTAATTGTGTATATGTTTTTACTGTAGTCTACTCTCAGGTCCAGTAGGAAGTTCCCCTTGCATGGGCACTGTCATAAAAGGCCAGTTGTGGCTACCTTTAAAATGAGATTTGTTTATCCCTTCATGAAGTCTTGGCTGTAGCGGTACTTACCTTATCCGGGGGCCGGACGCGGTCCTCTCTTCAAGCCGCGCGCGGTCCTGCGGCTGCACGAGCCGCGCGCGGCTCGTCCGACTGTTCTGACAGGAGGGCGGGCAGTGACCGCGAGAAGCGGTCACGTGTCCCGCCTGCAGCTAAGAGCGCGCCGCTCTTAAAGAGACAGTGGGAGCCTAAATTGCAAAAAGGCTCCCATTGGCTCCTGTCATGCCAATCACCCCATACACTTACCTGTTGGGGGAGTGGAAGTGACAGGAGCCAATCACATTAGTTTGAAGGCTACTTATACTTACCCTTTTCCCTTAGTTCCTTGCCCTATCGTGGTTTCTGCTACAGTTCCCTTTAGTGCTTGTTGTGTTCAGTTGTGTTTCTCCGTATTTGACCTTGGCTTTGTATTCTGACTTCGTTTTCGCTTTATCCTATTCTGTACTGTTTGCCGGCTTGCTGATTCCTGTGTACCAGTCCCCGGCTAGTTTTCGTTTACGCTGTCTCTTTGTGCCCTTGACCTCGGATCGTTCCTGACTCTGTCTTATCCTATTACGTCGAGTCCGGCCACTCTAAGGTCCGGTAGACGTATCTCTCCTCTGTACTGTCATCTGTTAGGGCTGGATCCTGCGTGTAGGGGTATATACTCGTTACATTACGATAGGGCCATGGACCCCGCAGATTTAGCTCAACAGATGGCGACCCATGAGGCTAGATTTGTAGAGCAGGATCACCGTATGGATCAAATAGCTCAGGCTCTCCAGACGCTCTTAGCTAGAACCATTCCAGCAACCGCACCTAACCCTCCTGCACCCCTGCTTCCTGAAGTATCGACTATGCCTAACGCTACAGCACATTTAACGCCTCCTCCTAGGTATGGAGGGGATTCTAAGACATGCAGAGGGTTCATTAACCAAATAGAGTTTCATTTTGAAATGTATCCACGTTCATTTCCCACAGAGAGGTCTAAAGTTGGGTTCTTTATGCACCAACTTACCGACAAAGCACTTGAATGGGCAAACCCTATTTGGGAGGCTAATGGACCTATGGTGCATAACTTTCACAGTTTCCTAACAGCTTTTCGCAGAACTTTTGATACTATGAAAAGGTCTAAGAATGCCGCTAGAGCATTAATGAGGGTTAAACAGGGTTCTAGGTCTGTGGCTGATTACGCTATACAGTTTCGTACCCTTGCCTCACAGGTCGATTGGACCAATAATGGGTTAACTACGGCCTTCATGGAAGGTTTATCAGACTCTATATTGGATGAGGTAGCAGCTAAGGAGCTTCCTATTGCCTTAGAGGACCTTATTGACTACCTCATCGATATAGATAATAGGATTCGTGACAGGCTCTATACTAAGAACAGGAATAGACGTTTTGTTACACCTATTCAACCCAGAGTTAATATACCGGAGAGTGTTAAAGTACCTGAAGAGGAACCTATGCAATTAGGGGTTGCCAAACTCTCAGATACTGAGAAATTACATAGGAGAAGGGAGGGACTCTGCCTATATTGTGGTAAGAGAGACCATATGGTAAAGGAGTGTCCTCTGCTCCCGGAAAACTCTCGCACCTAAGACCTTATAGGGGACTGGCCTTGGGTGTGATTTCTAAGTCTCCTACATTGCCTCCTAACCGACTGCTTCTCCCTGTTTCTTTACATATGGGAGAGAGTTGTATAGTTGAAAACATAGACGCCCTGGTTGATTCTGGGGCAGCCGAGAACTTTATAGACTCTGGTTTTGTAAAGAGAAACAATATTCCCATCAGAGAGAAGGAGATACCCTTGGCCGTTGAGGCCATAGATGGTAGACCATTGATATCTCCAGTTGTTACTCACGAGACTGCACCGCTACACATGTACACAGGGGTTCTACACTATGAAACCATTCGGTTCCAGGTCATCACCTCTCCCTCTTCACAGTTGGTGTTAGGGTATCCATGGTTACGTGCCCACAATCCCATTTTTGACTGGGAGACAGGGCAGATAAAATCATGGAGTGAAGCCTGCCATGAGTCATGTACTATTGAAGTCACGCCTGTGAATTCTATTAACGTTCTTACTGTTCCTCCTTTATCTACGACTATACCCTCTCAGTATTTAACTTTAAAGACTGTCTTTGATAAAAGAGAGGCTGACAAATTACCGCCTCACAGACCCTACGATTGTGCTATTGATTTGTTGCCTGGTACTATACCTCCTAAGGGCAGGGTGTACCCCCTATCGGTTCAAGAAAACCGTGTCATGGAGGAGTACATTAAAGAGTCATTAGACAAGGGATTTATTAGAAGATCCTCTTCTCCGGCTGGAGCGGGGTTCTTCTTTGTATCAAAGAAAGAAGGTGATTTAAGACCTTGCATTGATTATAGAGGTCTTAACAAGATCACCATCAAAAATGCTTACCCTATACCTCTAATAACAGAATTGTTTGACAGGCTCAAACATGCTACGGTATTCACCAAATTAGATCTTAGAGGAGCATACAATTTGATACGTATTAAAAAGGACCACGAATGGAAGACAGCCTTTAACACTCGGTCAGGTCATTATGAGTATACCGTCATGCCATTTGGGCTTTGCAATGCCCCAGCAGTGTTCCAAGAATTTATTAATGATGTCTTAAGGGATTTTATTCACTCATTTGTTATTGTGTACTTGGATGACATTTTAATATATTCTACAGACATTCACGCTCATCACAGACATGTTACAACAGTTCTGAAGACCCTTCTTGCTAATGGTCTTTATTGCAAATTAGAAAAATGTCTATTCGACCAGTCCGAGGTCCAGTTTTTAGGGTATTTGATTTCCGCCGAGGGTTTTCGGATGGATCCCCAGAAGCTCGCTGCAGTCATAGAATGGCCTCTGCCGCAAGGTCTGAAAGCCATCCAGCGTTTTCTGGGGTTCTCTAATTATTATAGACGTTTTATCAAAGGTTTTTCGTCTATAGTAGCGCCTATAACTCGTATGACTAAAAAGGATGGCAATACACGTGTCTGGTCTACTGAGGCACTTCAGGCTTTTGACTTTCTTAAGACTACGTTCGCCTCTGCCCCTATTTTACAGCATCCTGTCCCCTCATTGCCATATATACTTGAGGTTGATGCTTCCGATATAGGGGTAGGTGCTGTCTTATCCCAAAGAGAGTCTCCTGACAAGCCATTGCATCCTTGTGGCTTCTTTTCTAAACAAATGTCCAAGGCAGAGAGGAATTATGATGTGGGTAATCGCGAACTCCTTGCTATCATTTTAGCACTCAAAGAATGGAGACATTTGCTAGAAGGAACTAAGGATCCTATTCTCATATTTACAGATCATAAGAACCTATCCTACCTTAGCGAAGCTAAAAGATTGTCTTCAAGGCAGGCTAGGTGGTCACTGTTCTTGTCTCATTTTAATTATATAATCACCTATAGGCCAGGTGACCGGAACACTAAAGCGGACGCTCTGTCCAGACAATTCGAGACTATTGACAAACAGGAGATTGATGTCACTCCTGTCATTCCCCCAGACAGGATAATAGCAACTACTATATTGTCTATTTCCTCGTCCCTCTTGCAGGCCATACAAGCGAAACAAGGCATGGCACCCAGCGAGAGGCCTAATGATAAATTGTTCGTTGACATTCCCGAGAGACGGGATATTCTGTCACTTTATCACGATACTAAGACTGCTGGACATCCTGGTATTTCCAAAACAGTGTCAGCCGTTTCTCGGTATTTCTGGTGGGATACCTTACGTAAGGATGTTACTGACTATATAAGTGCTTGTACTACTTGTGCATGTATGAAAACCTCTCGTAGAGTTCCTTGTGGGCTGTTGCATCCGTTGCCCGTTCCCGAGAGACCTTGGTCTAATCTATCAATGGATTTTATTGTTGAATTACCCCCTTCGAATGGTAACACAGTCATCCTAATGATAGTAGATCGGTTTTCCAAAATGGCTCACTTTGTGTCTCTTCGCAAGTTGCCCACTTCCAAGGAATTGGCTCTTATCTTCGCTAGAGAAGTGTTTCGATTACATGGTATTCCCTTATCTATTGTATCCGATAGGGGTAGCCAATTTATTTCCAGGTTCTGGAAAGCCTTTTGTTCGGAGATGGGTATTTCCCTCTCATTTTCTTCCGCTTACCATCCCCAGTCTAATGGAGCTGCTGAACGTGCCAACCAGTCTCTAGAGCAGTACCTCCGTTGTTTTGTGTCTCACCATCAGGACAATTGGTCTGACCTGCTTCCTTGGGCTGAATTTGCTCGGAATAATGCCACTCATGATTCTTCCGGCAAAAGCCCTTTTTACGTTGTCTATGGCCAGCAACCCGTTGTTCTTCCGGCTGCATTCTCCTCTCAGGGCATGCCAGTTCTGGATGAGCATTTGGCTGGTTTGCGTAATACTTGGGAGCAGGTTCAGCGTTCTTTGGTGGACTCTGCTGCCCGCCAGAAGGCTCAGGCTGACAAGCATCGCAGAGCGGCTCCTTCCTATGTTGTGGGGGACAGGGTTTTGCTTTCCACACGGAATATTCGCCTCCGGGTGCCTTCTATGAAATTGGCTCCCCGCTTCATTGGTCCTTATCGCATTATACATAAGGTTAATCCCGTTTCTTATGCCTTGGGTCTGCCTAAGAATCTGCGTATACCCAATGTATTTCACACCTCTTTGTTGAAGCCTTACGTACACAACCGCTATACCCGGCATACTCCCCCTCCCCCTCCTGTCTCTGTGGAGGGTCATGAGGAGATCGAAGTATCTGCTGTTATTGACTCTCGTTTTCTTAGGGGTCGGCTTCAGTACTTGGTACATTGGAAGGGTTATGGGCCTGAGGAGCGCAGTTGGATTTCTGCGGACGCTGTTCATGCTCCCCGCCTTGTACGTTCTTTCCATTCGCGTTTTCCTGCCAGGCCTGGTCCTGCCCGCCCGGAGGGCGTGTCCTCAGGGGGGGGTACTGTAGCGGTACTTACCTTATCCGGGGGCCGGACGCGGTCCTCTCTTCAAGCCGCGCGCGGTCCTGCGGCTGCACGAGCCGCGCGCGGCTCGTCCGACTGTTCTGACAGGAGGGCGGGCAGTGACCGCGAGAAGCGGTCACGTGTCCCGCCTGCAGCTAAGAGCGCGCCGCGAATCTCGGGCGCGCTCTTAAAGAGACAGTGGGAGCCTAAATTGCAAAAAGGCTCCCATTGGCTCCTGTCATGCCAATCACCCCATACACTTACCTGTTGGGGGAGTGGAAGTGACAGGAGCCAATCACATTAGTTTGAAGGCTACTTATACTTACCCTTTTCCCTTAGTTCCTTGCCCTATCGTGGTTTCTGCTACAGTTCCCTTTAGTGCTTGTTGTGTTCAGTTGTGTTTCTCCGTATTTGACCTTGGCTTTGTATTCTGACTTCGTTTTCGCTTTATCCTATTCTGTACTGTTTGCCGGCTTGCTGATTCCTGTGTACCAGTCCCCGGCTAGTTTTCGTTTACGCTGTCTCTTTGTGCCCTTGACCTCGGATCGTTCCTGACTCTGTCTTATCCTATTACGTCGAGTCCGGCCACTCTAAGGTCCGGTAGACGTATCTCTCCTCTGTACTGTCATCTGTTAGGGCTGGATCCTGCGTGTAGGGGTATATACTCGTTACATTGGCTCATGTTTGGGGGATTGGAGAACTACATTCACTCTGGGGATTGCTATATCACAATACTCCCCTGAGTATAATCACTAACTCTTATAAGAGCTGTTCCTGCTACGCTCTCTGGCCTGGAAGCTGGATTCTGGTCTTGGGTCCAGGGTGGGTGGAGGACAGTGAGACCCCAACCAAGCTGTGGCAGTTCATGGGATTGGAGTGCTTGGAGTCCTCGGTGAGCACTAGGAGCATCGATTGATGGAGGTTCCTGCTCGGGGTGCCAGGCGGTCCGTCATATCCCCTGTTCCCCTCTCTCAGCCCCTTTTCAATCCCTGTGCCCCCTTTAAGCCCATGTGCCACCCTCTACAGCCCCTGTGTCCCTTGCTACACCCCTGTCCCCCTCTCTACAGCCTCTGTGTCCGCCCCTTTACAGCTCTTGTGTCCCCCCTCTACATCACCTGTCCGTCATCCCCCTCTACAGCCCCTGTATCCCCCCTCTACAGTCCCATTGTCCCCCTCTACAGCCCCTGTGTCCTCTCTCCTCTACAACCCCTGTGTCCCTCCTCTCTACAGCCCCTGTGTGTGTGTCCCTCAACAGCCCCAGCCCCCCTCCACAGACCCTGTCCCCGCTTGTACATACCCTATCCCCCACCACAGCCCCTGACCCCTTTCTAGTGCCAATTCTACAGCTCCTTTCCACAAAGGGGGAGGGGGGGGGTAATATGCTACTTTGCCTGTATAGCTAAACATCCTTGCACTGGCCCACACAGAGGTCTGAAGGCAAGATCCATTTTATCACTCATAGTGTACGATTTTCAAGACCCCCATGGAGATTCAGTCTGTAACAGATCAGCCAACATTGTTGATGTTACATTGGAGTTTTTTTTTTTTTAAACACTTTAAGGCATAGGGCATTTCTAATTTAAAGGGACACTCCGTTCAGTCTATCAACAAGAAATGCTATCCATTGAGGCTTCACCTCACAATCTGTAGAACTTAAAGAATTTGCTGCTAATGTCTTGGTGCTACAGGACAGGTTTAGAGGGCTTGAGGAGTCATGCGTTGACGTATCTCAGCTATTTTGACAGTAAGAGGGGGACCTCTTTGATATTAGGCAGGTGGTTTTAATGTTGTATGCTGTAGCTGATCAGTGTATATCCTTAACTAGTGTTCCCTTAACATGTTGTTTTGTGGAAGGTCTATTAACGGCACCAATAAAAACTGACTTCACCCAGAAGTATGCTATACAAATATTTTCATACTTATGCAGCTTGTTGGGTGTGTTTGTGACAAATTTACTATATAACTATGCCAGTGCTGGGCTATTCTAAAAAAGAACTTAGAAGGGACACAGACTGACAGATCTAGTGTGTTAAACAGGCACTGCAGGCAGGAGACGGCACATTGACTTGTTATGCATTATGTACATAATGCATTAAGAAATTCCAAAATCAATTAAATAAAAAGTAATAAAACCATAAGAGGCATAAACATACCAAGTTTGTGTATTCGATGGGTGTGCAGCTACCGCAAGGAGTTCCCACCAAACCAGGAAATTACTCAGCTCACTTTACTTTCTAGAGCATTTCTGAGCTCATCCTGCAAATGCATGACATCATGTGCAGCAGCATTTTGAGTCAAAACACTACAGGTTGGGAGGGAAAGTAGATTTTTCCATTTTGGATGGAAACATATTATTAATATAACTGTGAGATTCCTAAAAAAAAAAACAAGAGAGAGACACATTATTACTGCGTTATAGATGTACTTCAGAATAACTCATTCTGATAATGCTGGACTTGCTTCCACAATGTGTGAAAGGAAAACATTAGGGCAATAATTGGGCAACATTTCAAAAGTTTGCGACAGTAAATATCACAGCCAGTGGCTGCTAGGCTCCCATTGGAGTCATGTAATAAATAGAGCTAATTAAAGTGAAGTCAAGGATCAGAGTAAATGAAGCATAAGTCAGACAAGCAAAAGGTAAGACTTAAAAAAGAATGAGGCTCCTACACACTCTCTCTCTAACCGAACATGAACTGAACATCCTGAAGTATATCAGAGTTTGCAGGAATCTATGATCTGCAAACTTTCTTTGTCTTAGGGATGAGCATAACCACCTAGCAAAGCTAGTGGGTATGCGGCAGTCTCCCGGAGTCAAATGCCAGAGCTGAAAAGGCTCGCGCTGTGCATCTGCACAGCAACAGCCTTTCAGCCAATCAGGTAATCAGGAGAGCCGTGCTGAGCGCGGGATTCCTGATTACCTCAGATTTTTAAAATTGGGAAACTGCGGATGGTTAGCACATCCCACGAAGTACTAAGGATAAATATTTCCGACAGTGTACGGGAATATATTTAAACGTCTAAACGCAAATAAAACAGTTCAAGATGCCAATAGTACAGGGGAACAAGAAAATATTTAATAAATCATGAAGACATACAAGATAGACTTGAAACTTTGTATAAAACAGCTGAACTGAAAAACAAGGCAACAATGTATGCCAAAGGAGAGTAACAAATGAATAGTGGAAACATTCAACAAATTGCAACGAAATAAGTTCAATAAAAGAGAAGGGAAATGTTGAAACAAGTCTCAGCAAACATATTCTTTATGCAGGGAGTCCATGCGAATATTGAACCGACGAGACTACTTGCATCCACTTCTCCTATTTAGGTGGATCTTTGGTTTGTTGGTCCGGTCTTGGAGTACGGCTATAGTCTGTAAAAAACAAAACAGAGAACGGTTATCAAATGTTGAATAAGCACCAGATAACCTTATGTTTTAGAAAGCAAACTACCACCAGCAGGCAAAACTCTTAACTTGGAGGAGGGTGGGACGGGCGCTATTGCTAGGTGGTTATGCTCATCCCTAAGACAAAGAAAGTTTGCAGATCATAGATTCCTGCAAACTCTGATTTGTCCTCCGGGAGGCATAACCACCTAGCAAAGCTAGTGGGTAGAATAGCACACACCTGGTGGTGGTCCTAAGAAACTGAAGGCGTTCAACTTCTGATGGCCTCCAGTAAAATCTAACAAAGGTTTTACTGGACAACCATCTTGCAGCTTTTAAGATAGTAGGGAGAGGAAGGCCCTTTCCTGCTGCTTTAGTAGCCGAGGCTCCCCTAATTGAATGGCTTTTGAACACTGAAACATCAATTCCAGCCGTAGACATGGCGGAAAGTATCCAGCCTCTAATTGTATTAACCTTGGCTGGACGAAAGGGATTCCTTGATGTAATGAATAATTGACTGATATCATTTCTAAATCCAGCAGAAAGTTGAAGGTACGATTGTAACAAACTGACTAAACATAAGCCTGGATCGGAAGAATCTTGGACCAAGTCCAGTTCTACCGGACCAGGAGAAAAATGGGATGTTTTTTGTCTGCCTTTTAGTATAATATGGAAACCTCCCGGGGTCCTGGACAACCAAGGTTCTGAAATATGGATTTGAGTTAACTCTGCTCCTCTAGCTGCCAGGGCCAAGGACAGCAGAGAAGCCAACTTAATAGCAGTCCATCTTAAATCAATTTTAGCATTATCCAAAGACTTAAGGAAATTTAATAAGACATCTACATCCCAAGTAGATGTGTAGCGTGGGGTATATGGGCGGCAGACGGCTAACCCTTTTAGTAATCTCAAATACAGGGCATCCTGAGTAAGGTTGGGGATCAGGAAGTTTAAGGCAGATCCGTAGGTCTTGATTGAACTGACAGATAAACCAGAATGGAACTTAAGGGTAAGAAATTCTAACGCCAAAGGAATGGTATCAGATCCTTGTGTGTTAGACAGAAAAGAAACCTCCCATTCTTTGAATTCCTCGATCATCTTTCTATATCTTACCCTAGTTCTACGTCTTAAAGATGAGTTAATAATATCCAAGACCTGATCCGATAAAAGGGGATGTGTTAACAGCCTACCAGGGCTGCGATCCACATTAGCTGCGGGAGCTTGAGCAGAAGATCGCTGGTTCCCTGAAAGCAGTCCACTGTCATGCCTAATGGGATCTTGGTTCCCTTGACTAACTGGTGGATCAAGGGATACCAGGGTCTGGAGGTCCATACTGGATAAACGAGAACTAAGCTCTGCACCCTGTCCCTGCGGATCTTCTCCAGCACTTTCATCAGTAAAGATGGAGGGGGGAAAGCATAAGGGGCTGGAACATCCGTCCATTGGAAAGACATTGCGTCCATTTTCCAAGCTCCCTTTGTCCAGGTTCGGGAGACGAACCTGGGGGTTTGAGCAGATGTTTGGGATGCAAACAGATCTACCTGTCTCTGGCCAAAATTGCTTTCTATCCGTTGGAAAAGAGCAATCTTTAATTGAATCGTTGCCAGGGACAGACTTTGGCGAGAGAGAGAGTCTGCAAGCTCGTTCGCCTCTCCCGGAACATATTCTGCGAAGACCTGAACGTTGTTTGCTAAGGCCCAGGACCAAAGATCTAGAGCCTCTAAGCAAAGACCCCTTGATCTTGTACCCCCTCTGTGGTTTATATAAGCCACCGCTGTCCTGTTGTCCGAATGGACTTTTACCAACATCGGTGACTGGTTTAGAGGAACTAGGCCCTTTAGAGCTAATTTTATAGCTCGTAACTCCAAACTGTTTATATGGAGGTGACTCTCTTGGTCTGACCAGATTCCCCTTATGGCGTTCTGGGATGTAAACGCACCCCAACCGTGACTTGAGGCGTCTGACGTCAGAGTGACTGTCGCAGGCTGCTCTAACAGTGGACGAGGAAGTGGAATTTCTAACTCCAGAATGGACTTCAGTTCTCCTCTGACCTTCTTGGGGAGAACAAATTTTGATTCCCAATGGCCACCCTGTCTTAGTCGGTTCCCTAAAAACAGCTGACTTCTTCTGCAAAGTAAGGGGGAATTGTTGTATGCTGGTGTTAAAGCTATTAATTTCCCGATAATCTTTGCTAGGTCTCTCAAGGACCAACTCTGGTGCCTGAGAGATGAGTTGAGATGTACCAGTAGTTTGTCCCATTTGTCTTGAGGGATTCCAAGAGACATAGTCCTGGTGTTCAGTATGAAACCCAGAAAGAGGATGCTTTGAGTGGGAATTAGGACTGATTTCTGTAGGTTTACTACAAATCCTAGGTCTTGTAAAAGGGAAGCAAGGTAATCCCTTTGAGAAGCAAGGGCTTCCCCATCTGGATGCATGAGCAGGATGTCGTCTAGATAGTATAGACACATGAAACCTTTTAGTCTGACATGAGCTATCACTGATTTCATAATTCTGGAGAATGTGTATGGTGCGTTGGATAGGCCAAACACCAAAACGGTCCACTGCCACACTTTCCCTTTCCACTGAAACCTGAGAAAACGCCTGTGTTTCTTGGCTATGGGGACTGAATGGAAGGCATCTTTTAGGTCTAACTTTATGCAGAAAAAGGCTTTCTGTACTAAGCCTGGAAGATCTGATAAACCCTCCATCCTGAACCTTTTCCTTTTGATGAAAGCGTTCAGAGGCCTCACGTTTAGGACCGGTCTCCAGGAACCGTCTGACTTTGGTATTGGGAACAATGGGCTGACCCATCCTGTAATAGACGTGTCTGCCAACTCTATTTTCCCTTGACTTAAAGCTAAGGAAAGGGAGGCATCTAGCACTGGGTTCACCTCTCTGAGGGGTGCAAACTTCTGGACTGGGAACCTTAAAAGGGGGAGTTGTAAACCTCTTTGAAAAATCTTTAGGACCCATTTGTCTGAGGAAATATCCTTCCAATTTAGTGGCATATGAGGAGGCACACTTACTTGAATGCATGGGTTTTCTTTTGGAAGCTGAACCGCCTCTGGAATGCGCTCCTCTGCCACCGCCTGGGAGCTTATGTCTTCCACTGTAGTGGCGGTACTGGGCCTGGTGAGAGGCTTCTCGGGACGCTCCTGCAGCCCTATAGGGGCGACCCTCTCTCCGAAAGGGCTTTTTGTAGCCAGGGACAGTCTTCTTGAGCTCTGAAAAGGATCTCCTTGCCTTGTAACGGCCTTTAACCTCCTGAATGAACGAGGGACCGAATAGGTGAGAATCCTCCAAATTTGGGAACTCATGCGATTTGGGGGCTAGGTCGGACAGACCAGCTGCATGGAGCCAGCGTGATCTGCGGATGTTCGATATATAATTAAAGGCTTGGCCGATAATTAGCACTGCCCTGCCAGACGCTTTTAAAAGGGCCATCTTAGATGCTAACAGAGATGAAGTGGAAGGTTTCTGGACATTGCCTTCCTTTTCTGCCTTGTCCAGCATCAGTAATAGCGGGCCCACAGCATCAGCAATTTTAAACTGTATATTGCGAAAAGTCTGGTCTGTGGGATCAGAGGATACGCTGCTCCCTGTGATGGATAACAGCGCAGGGTCTACCTCTGGGGCCATTAAAGCCTGAATGTCCGGGATACCGATGTGGTTCCTGAGGAGAAGATCATCTTCCTTAACCAAGGGAGATCTGAAGGCTAGTTTAGCAAAATCTCTAACCTCAGAGTCGTGCTCCATAGCCCATCTGGAGTGAAATAATTTTGATGGGAGAGTCTTTCCTAGGAGACTTACTCTGGCCATCTGAACGTTGCTTAGCTTCCCTCTCTCAGTGGAAGCCGCTGAACGAACCACTTCCTCGGATTCCCAGTCTATTTCTGGAGAGCCGTATCTGGAACTGGGACGGCTTTGGGAGGAAGAGTGAGCGAACGCTCTAGAAGAGGAAGGAGAGGGACTATCTAACCTCCAACGAGATTTGCCCTTTTCCTCTGGAAGGTGTTTCTGGTGCTCAAACGAGGGAAACACACTATTCCTTTTTTGGGGTCCTGTCCCTTTAAATTTTCTTTTACTCAAACGAGTATGAGGGGAAGGAGAAGCGGAGAAGTTTTCCTCAGACGAGGAACTGTCGGAAGAGACCAGCTGTCTTCCTTTATGTTTTTTATTTAAAACTGGGACCAAATCCTCCTCAGATGATGAAGAGGAAAGTTCCCTGGCAAGGAAAGCTCTTTTATGGAGCTTTCTAACATTGATGGGGCTGCCTTTAAGAGAGGCATCCACTAAATCTGTGGCAGACACAGAAATAGAGTCCTCCATCAATGATGCCATTTTAAAAATCTGAGGTAATCAGGAATCCCGCGCTCAGCACGGCTCTCCTGATTACCTGATTGGCTGAAAGGCTGTTGCTGTGCAGATGCACAGCGCGAGCCTTTTCAGCTCTGGCATTTGACTCCGGGAGACTGCCGCATACCCACTAGCTTTGCTAGGTGGTTATGCCTCCCAGAGGACAAATATATTTTGTGGATAGTGCTGTGGTCTGATCAAGCAGTGTCTGGATACTTTGTATCAAATAAATCAATACCAGCACTGGTACAGCCAGGTATCGAAAGATCTACCTTGGACATTCACAGTATACACAGAAGTAGTTATTCAGAGCATGTTTTACAAAGTAAAGATCTGTGATATAATCTAATCTCAAAATGTTAGTTTAATTAAATGTCTAATGCTATTGATTTCTTAAAGGGATTAGAGTCCCTTGACTTCAATTACCTTTGAAGTATTTAACCCCTTAAAGCCCAAGGCTATTTGGAGATGTAACGTAACGCCAGTACATTAATGCACTTTTGCCATGCATTAATTCGACCACAATTCCACCCTTTCTATTTAAGTGCATCTATCTATCTATCTATCTATCTATCTATCTATCTATCTATCTATCTATCTATCTATCTATCTATCTATCTATCTATCTATCTATCTATCTATCTATCTATCTATATATCTATCTATCTATCTATCTATCTATCTATATATCTATCTATATATCTATCTATCTATCTATCTATCTATCTATCTATCTATATATCTATCTATCTATATATCTATCTATCGATCTATCTAGCTAGCTAGCTATCAATCGGTCTGTCTGTCTGTCTATCTATCTATCTATCTAGCAAATTGGGCTTTCTTTTGACACCCTATATGTACACATAACGCAATATTAAATATGAATAAAATATTTTTAAGAACTACTTTTTTCTTAGTTTTGCATTTAATAATTTCTACACACCAAGTGCAATAAAAAAAATAACTCAAAATAGATTCCATCAATTACCATTCATTTTATAGAAAGTTATAAAAAAGGTAACGCTAAAACTTTGCAAAAACGCCACACAAAATTATATATTTGTAGAAAGTACATTCCTCAGACTATTAAACTAGATCATTTTGACACCTTACATATAACAATTTTATTACAAACCTAGGTCAAAATATTTAATAGTTTGTGGGGTTTTTTTTTTTTTTTTTTTACATTTGCTTCATTTTGAGAAAATTCCCAAATCATTTCAGTACCACTACTGTAAACACCTCCTGTTTGTAACAAAAGAAAAATCCTAAAGGCCAGTATCCTAGAGGCGAGGACCCGAGTCTTGCTCAGGTACCAAATCCCAAAATGCCAGCCAAAGGTTTTACCCATACATAATATAAGCAGGATAGGTAATTACAAATATTAAAAACCTTTATTAGATATAGACATTTAATACTACTGTGTTCACACAAGGTCCTCACCTCTAGGATACCGGCTTTCAGGATTTTTATTTTGTTATATTTAACTAACTGGGTTATGCCCTAACTTTTTACACATCTAGTCCGAATTTTGACTTCAAGGTTCGGTTATTCTGACCCTCCAGTCATTTCCCTTTTTTGACCTCCTATTTGTATTCTGCTACTGTTCTTGATTACAGTGATACCCCACATGCCTACATTTTCCCATAATTCTTTCCCTAATCCTACCCATAACCCAACTCTTAAACCAACCCTTAATCCAGCTCTTAATTCAACCACTAATGCTACCCAAAATGCAATCCAAAATCCTACCCATAATTCAACCTATAAACCAAATCACAATCCAAAGTATAATGCAGCCCATAATCCTACCTATAATCAAATCCATAATGCTACCCTTAATTCTACCTCTGCCCCTAATCCATCCCCTAATCTCACCTCAAAGGAATTCTCTCTGTTGATGTCAGTACTGGCATCAGCAGGTGGATTTCATAGATGAAAGACTGACAAAAAAACCCAATATATATATATAATTAATCTGAGATGCGCTGTTTTTACTTGCTGTCAGGCTGGTGGCTGACTCCTCAGCTGAGCATGATTGCCACAGTATTTAAAGGGCTATGTGCAGCTTGTACTGCGCACTGAAGAGTTTGATGTAGACCTTGCGTATGTCTCATCTGTCAGCCTATGTCCACTAACTGTGGCACCAGCTGACAGAGGGGACCCTCAGGTATAGAAAGCTACCAGGGGTTCCATGGTACCAGCAGGGATTTAAACCTTGTTGTACCTTTATTGCATGATGGTCTATGCCAGGGGTAGGCAACCTTCGGCACTCCAGATGTTGTTGACTTCATCCCCCATAATGCTTTTACACCCATAATGCTGACAAAGCATCATGGGAGGTGTAGTCCAAAACATCTGGAGTGCCGAAGGTTGCCTATGCCTGATCTACGCCATCAATAGGTGTTAAAGCCCTGTATGACGGCATAGACCGTCATGTGGCCCTTAAGTGGTTACATTTAATACAACTATTGTGTCTGTGGTTATGGAGTATAAATAAGCTATTTATCTCAGTGCAGGTGGTTCCTGTATAAATAAAGTTTCTGAGTAGAGGCACTCTCTGTCTGTCTTTTTTTTTTTTTTTGATAATAATTTTTTTTTATTAGTTTTTTCTTTTTTCTTTATTTATAAGATTTTCATTCTTTCAGTTTGGGGTTAGGGTACAGAATGTAACGAGGGGATAAGTTGATTGTTACAGAGTTCGTATAGTTTGCACATGCATGTTATGACAGTCTTGTACTTGGCTTTGATTTATAACAAGGTTAGTTTGGTACCATTATCTGTCAATTGCTTGTATGGTAGAGCTCTGCATGTTTGATACATTGCTATTTCTAAGTCTAAGGGTGGGGGAAGGGTACAGAACACAAAAAGAAGGGAATCGGAATGCCCTGGTGGGGTTTTCCCCATCTACTCTCTAGAATATTGGTTTAATGGTTCCCTTTATTTTATGCAGTTCAGTATGAGGGATGTGGGTAACCGTAAACAGAGTATGTAGGGGTAGGGGAAGGTTATGCATAATTAGACAGCTTCAGCTTCCATTCTCTGTCCTTTGTTCTTGTTTTTGCGGTCACTCGTTTACCTGTTGCCTTTGTGGTGGGCTCTAGGGGTACTGTCAGTTGTCGAGTTCGTGTTGCGATTTGCATATAATTTGACCATATCCCTGGGCCAGATGGTGGCCCGGCTCGGGAACCTTCGTCAATGTAGGGTTTTGTGTGTTTCGGGTTGAGTGCGTCTCAATGAGGAGAGTGGTGGTACCTGTTGATCCTATGTGGGGGCAGGGTGGCAGTGTCGTGGGTAAGGGGTGGGTCGTGGGGTAGGATCCCTGGGGTGGGGGGATCCGAGGATGGGTGGGTAGGGCGTTTCGCAGCACGGCACGGCGCCCCAGCCCAGCGGGTCTGGTGGGGTTGGGTGGATGCTTGGCCTTAAGGATGTCTTCTTGGAAGGTTGGTTCTTTATATCAAGGTTGGCATATCTGTGCCTAGGGGGTGTTGGCGTCTGTGCCAATAGTATTTACCAGGAAAGGGAGGTGTCTCCATCTTGCCATGGGTCCCAGACCTTGTGGAAGCATTTGGGTGTATCGTGGAGTTGGGAAGTGAGCTTATCCATTTGTACGTGATCCTGTATTTTGTTAGCGATACTCGTTTGTGAGGGTATGCGGATAGTTGACCACACTTCTGCAATCGCTCGTCTTGTGGCTAGGGCAGTGTTTCCCAACCCAGTCCTCAAGGCATACCTACCAGTCCAGGATTTAAGGATTACCCAGTTTTGTCTAAGGTGTTTTTAGAAAAAAAAGAAAAAACACCTTAGACAAAACTGGGTAATCCTTAAATCCTGGACTGGTAGGTGTGCCTTGAGGACTGGGTTGGGAAACACTGGGCTAGGGCGATGCGGGCACTAAGTTTGTTTTCCGCTCTGGTGAGGTTCTCGAGGGGTTTTGAAAGTAGAAGGGCCCATGGATCTAGTGGGTATGGTTTGTGTAGGATTTTGGTCAGTAGCTTAGTGATACTGAGCCAGAGGGGTTTAATCTTGGGGCAAGTCCACCAACAGTGGAGGAATGTCCCTTGTTCTCCGCAGAGTTTCCAACCGGTGTTGGCTGTTTTGTGAATGATTGTTTGGAGTAGGGGCTCTAATGATATTGCGAAAATAAGGGGTGATAATGGGCAGCCTTGTCTTGTGCCATTTGATATTGGAAATCTAGGTGGGGTGATATTGGGGAGCAGTAGGGCTCCTTGTGGGGAGCGGTATGTTGCTTGCAAGAATGCGAGAAACGCGTTCGGAAAGTTCATGTGTTCTAATGTGCGGTATAGAAAAGGCCACAGTAAGCGATCAAACGCCTTTTCGGCGTCTAGTGAGATCACTATAGCTGGTATTTTACGGTGTTGGGTCAGCCATATGAGGTCTGTGATTCTGCGTGTGTTGTCTAGTGCTTGTCTGTTGGGGATAAAGCCCACTTGGTCTGGGTGTATCAATTTGTCTAGGTATGGGTTAATTCTGTTGGCCATCATCTTGCTCATGATTTTAAGGTCTATGTTGAGCAAGGATATAGGCCTGTAGTGCTCAGGTTCTGTAAGATCCTTGTTGGGTTTGGGGAGTAAGCAGATATTTGCCATTTTCATGTCGGGTGGAAAGTGGTCTCCTCGTAGGGTGGCATTGAACACTGCGCAAAGGTGTTTAAGAAGAAGGGGGCTGAACTCTTTGTAGTAAAGAGCGGTATATCCATCTGGTCCTGGGCTTTTGTTAGGTTTGCATGCCCCGAGGGCTATTGTCAGTTCTTCTACCGTCGCCTCTGCTTCTAAGGCTTGTTTGGCGGCCTGGGATAGGGTAGGTAGTGTTATACGTTGGAGGTAATTGTCTATTTGTTCCCAATAGGTGGTGGGCTCTTGGTTGAGGTGAGGTGAGTGGTTATATAGAGATTCAAAGTATTGTTGGAATGTGTCGCCTATCTGTGCGGGTGTCACGACTAGTAATGTGGTCCAGCACGCAGAAACTATGTAAACATATACATAAGTAAGAAAAGGAAAATAACAGGATAGAGCGTAAACCGGACCTTAGAATGGCCGGACTAATACGCTAGAGACAGAGAATGGTCAAAGGGAAAGCCGAGGTCAAGGAAGCCAGAAAATACTCAATACCGATAAAACAAGCCAAGTCAGGGAAACCAGAGATCAGAATAATCAGGGAAACGCCAAGGATCAGGATACCAGGAAATCAGAAACACGAGAATAGCACTTTCAGGAAACCAGGAAACTGAAACCACGACATGGCAAAGTACTGGGGTGAATTAGGCGTTTAAATACCCCTCTCTAACCTATGATTGGTCAGAGGGCGACCTCTGACCCCAGAACGTGCGTGTGCGTTGACGTCGTGACGTCACGCACACGTTAGTATAATTCTCGGGGGCGGGGCTATCCATAGACGCGACCACGTGGTCGGCGCCATATTGGATTCGGGCGTGATGCCCGGAAGAACTATGTGCGCGGTTCCCGGCTCGCCGACGAGCAGGTAAGCTTGTGTAGTCAGTGCGGTCGTGCCGGTCGGGCACGGCCGTGAGGCTCGGCGGGCCGGTAACCGCAACAGCGGGTGAGTCGGTGAGTGCGCCCGTCTTCGTGCGTATAGAGGATATTTTTTTGGCTTCTATGCGTTTTTTGAGCCTTCGGGCTAACATAGTATCGGCTTTGTTGCCGGTTTCATAGTATTTCTGTTTGAGCCACATCAAGGCTTTGGCCATGTCCGTGTGTGAGTCGTTTAAGGAGCTCTCTCATGGCGGTTAGTTCGCGCAGTGTATGTGGTTGTGGGTCGGTTTCGAGCTTTCATAGCTTGGTCAGTGTCTCCGTTATTTGTTGTGTTTTCCGTTTTTTATGAGCTGATGCTAGACTAATGAGGGTTCCTCTGATTACCGGCTTATGTGCAGCCCACCGTGTTATTGGAGAAGTTACGGAGGAGGAGTTAGTGTCAAAGTATTCTTTGATCGCTTTTGCGACTGTGAGCCTGGTTTGGGTGTCGTGGAGAAGCAGTGGGTTTAGTTTCCATGACCATGGTCTTTTTAAATCAGGCAGGCGAATGGTGAGTGTTATGTCCGCGTGATCTGACCATGATATTGTTCCTATGGAGGTGTTAGTTACCTGGGATGTTAAGTTTGGGGAAATTAGAAAGTGATCTATGCGTGAGTATGAAGAATGTGGGTGTGAGTAAAAGGTGTAGTCTCGGGTGCATGGGTGTTGTGCTCTCCATATGTCGACTAGTGTTTGCATGGTTAGGAATTGGGCAAAATGTGTGTCGTTCCGAGATGGTTGTGGGGTGTCCGTCCCCCGCGATGATCTATCAATGGCTGGGATGTGTGTGGCATTGCAATCTCCGCCTATTATCAGGCGTTTGCCTGTATAGGCTTGTAGGTGAGTGGCATATTGTTGCCAGAACGTGCTGTGTGGGGTGGTCGGAGAGTATACTGAGCTTATGGCATAAGGAGTTGTGCCTATTTTCCCTTCTATTGTGACGTAGCGTACTTGTGGGTCTCTGTGCTTTTGATTTCTGTTAGGGGGCATGTGGTTTTAAGTATGATTGCGACCCCGTTCGTCTTGGTGTCTGGTGAGTTGGCCAAGTAACTATGTTTGTAGTATCGGTTGGTTAGGGGAAACGATCTTGTGGTTGTGAAGTGCATTTCTTGCAGGAGTAATATATCTATTTGTTGTCTATGTGCCTATCGTAGTAGGCCATGCCTCTTGATGGGTGTGTTAAGGCCTTTGGTGTTGATGGAAACACATTTTAGGGAGAGAGGCATTATGACGGTGATATTCCCGGATCGAGTCTGGTGCTGTATTTGGCGTGTGGAGCGTTGGTGGGTGACGGGTGAGGCAGCAATGAGGCCGGGACGTGAGCTGGGGTTCCGTGCCGTGATGCTTGGCTGGGATGGAGGGTGCAGGTCTGGGGGGCTGGAAAGGGGGGAGGAAGTGAGTAAGTTGAGGCTCTATCGGTGGAGGCCCTAGGGGGCCTAACTACTGGTCTTATTCGTTGCCAGTAGGTGGTGGAGTGGTTCGCCTGACCGCTCCTAAGGTGTGGTGGTTAGGTTTGGTAGTGTGTTGGGAAGTTTTGGCGGAAAGCCGGAGTCGCGTGCCGGGTCTTTGTTTGAGTCACAGCAATTCCTTTTGAGGGTATGGTTCGTTCGGTTTGTGTTCCAGGCTTTGGGGTCCATGGCATCGCTCCACCCCCCCCCGCCCCCCGCCGCCCCACCTGAGGGGTAGGGAGGCCCGGAGGGGGGCGGAGAGAGGCTCTATGCGTGTGCTGTCATGGGGTGTATGGTGTGTTTGAGTACTGTACCCAGGGTCAGTTGTCAGTAGAGGAGTATGATTCGCTCCAGAGGGGTGATGAGTCTCAGATCTCGGTGTGTCTGTCATCTTGTGTGTCGGTCTTCCTGGTTCCTTAGGGATCTTGGCGTATGATTTCCATTTGTGCGATCTCGTCCCTGCATGGGGTGGGCACATATCCTATGTACAACAACATAACATCAACGTTAAACAATAACCCATCGATTCCTGTACTTCCCTGTAGCACTAGATGGTTAAGGATTTTATGGTCCCAATGCATTGTATGCTACAAACAGGTCATAGTTAGTATATCTCTAGTAGGTCCCGTGCTGGTGGCCTGTGCTAAAATACCTAGGCTAATGCTATTTCCCATTCGTTCCATGTTATGCCCAAAACATCATTGTACATTGTCATTTCTCTTTATATATTGTTAGCTAGCATTCTCCTGTCAGTTCTATAGGGTTTCCAGTAAACATTGTATAGTATCTATGTAATGATAGACATTTTTCTTGCAATGTTTTGTTACGTGTGCTCTTGAGCGTATGTCGCATTCTTCTGGTGTGTAAGTTTTCACTCTCTTTTTTTTATTATTATAATATATATATATATTTTTTTTGTTGGTTGTCTTTCACCCATTCCCCTTTTTTCTCACCTTGGTGTAACTCCCCCCCCCCCCCATGGTATGCAGTTCCCCAGTATCTGCCTTAGGGTCCTAATGCTATGTGGTGTGTATTGGTTGGCGGGTTGGCATATGCTCCCATATCAGAGTGGTTTTGGCCCTGCCGTGGAGGCATGTGAGCTGGGTATGGGGGGTGCTTTGCCCTGCTCTGTTCGCTGTGTGCACTGTGTCCCTTAAAGGTACAGGCATGGCTGCGGTGTCAGCCTGTTTCAGATCCGATGCATGCGGGGGGTTAGATATTTCTGTGCCCCTGGGGAACCAGGCGGGTAGTCTGTATCCTTACTGGTGGTTTTCTGGATGTTAAGGGGTTAAGGGGATTTAATGGGAGATAAGGCTCTGGCGGGTGTTGTAGGCTAAGTATGAGTGTTGTGTTGTGCGGGTATGTTGAGCTATGGTGTGAGCATATGGTTGTAAGCATATTGTCTATACATTCATAGGAAGGCAAAATAATTAACGTTGTGGATAATTGTTTCTTATCTGTTAGTTCGGCGGTTGTGAAGCTGGAGGTCATCGGTTCATCGGGTTCGTGAGAGTCTTAGATAGTTTGTGTGTCATTGTCCCTGGGTACATAAGCGGTTGGAGTTCCTTTCGATATTTTGGGTTTTTTGAGGGTAGAGGTGTGCGGTGTCAGTCCGTCGGTTGGCGGTGTTTATTCCCGAGCTTCGGGAGTCGGATCTCTGGTGGGTGATATGCGCCGTTGGAGGCCCTCTCCGGCTCTTTGATGTGGCAGTGACTGTGCCACGTTGGGTGCCTCTCTGTTGATGCCAACTGCGAAGGGAAGGCCTAGCCTCTCTGCAAAGTTGCTTGCTTCTTCGACGTCGTGGAGGGTGTACGTTTGATTATTTCTTTGCGCCATGAGTTTGAACGGGTGCCCCCACGCATGACGGATCCGTCTTCGGGTAAGTTCCTGGGTAAGTGGGCGCAGCTCTCTTCATTTTAGGAGTGTGCTAGGGGCCAGATCCTGAAAGAATAGGACCTGGTGTCCCTCTATTTGGAGTGGTGTGTCTCGTGCGGCTCTCATTATGGCCTCTTTGATGTGGTAGTAATGGAGCCGCACTATTACATCCCGTGGTCTATTCATGCCAGGAGTGGGGGCCCGTAATGCTCTGTGGGCGCAATCGAGAAGAAGTTCAGCTGGGGGAGCTTCTGGTAGCAGGCTGCAGAAGGTTTCCCTGATAGTGGACGAGAGGGACTCCATGTCTATAGCTTCGGGAATACCCCGTATTCTTATATTGTTGCGCCTCGATCTATTGTTGAGATCTTCTTGGGCGTCCTCTAATAGTTTGACTTTGTCCCTGAGGTCTTTAATGGCCTGCTCGTGAGTGCTTGCTTTAGATGTGGCGACATCCATTTGTCTTCCAGGGTGCTGGTGCGTTGCACGAGGTCTGTAAGGCCTGCCCGTAGGGGTGCCAGGTGTTTGTTGAATTCCTCTGCCATATTCAGCTTGATGTCGTGCAGCAAGCTACGGAGGTCATCCTTCATGACTGGATTGGCGTTTTGGTGACTTTTGTCACTAGCTGTGGAATCGGAGTCATAGTCTTTCTGTTCTTCGGCCCGCCGTTCTTCCTCCGGTTTGCGGTTTCGGAAGATTGGGGCCACGGCCAACCCCTGTATGGATTTGCGGCCACCTCCTATCTCCTCGGATGTATCGTCGGTTGACGGTAATGTGGCCAGTGTTTTGGTGATTTGGGAGTGGGAATTGCGGCTGATATTAGCTTTTGGAGGGCCCGGATGTGCAGAGCTCTAGCAAGATGCCGCCATTCGCACCGGAAGTCAGGCGCCGCCCCTTTTTATTAGTTTTAAGACATAAAAGTGACAACAAGTATAATGTTCAGAATATATAAGCATTCTTAAAAAATTATCTTCTACATTTTCAAATATATCAAGTATCTATCTCTAACATTAAAATATATATTAGCAGACATAAGACAAACACTTTTAATACCTCTAAAAAACAGTAAAGAATAGAGAAATATAGAGAGAGATAAGAAGGGAGGACCGCAACTCAGGTATATGTTATGTCTGAGATCAAGAACTCTAGCCACCTATTTTACTCTATTGGATCTGTTTGCGTTTGTTCATACATGTTGGACTCATCCAACATATTCCACATTTCATTTTAGAAGGGAAAAAAAATGAATTAACAAGAGCCCTTACAGCTTGTATCTTAATTCTAACTACTAAATATGGTACCCATAATTGAAAGGACCTCATCAATCCTTCCTTCTTTCCCTCCCCTATCTCCAATTAAACAAATATTATTTGTAAATTCAAATGCAAAAAAAAGCACAAGACGAATAAATGACTAGACTTACAGTTTTAAATTACATTTGTGATCGGAATAAAGTGCAACCAAAGATAGCAAAATGGAGTTCTTGAAGAAACATTTCCCAACCTGCCATGCTTTGCGAAGGCTTATACTTCTACACGTGCATGGCAAAACAAACAGAAATATTTGAGGACCCTTAGCCTGAGCCATCAGTACATATCGAATAGCTTTTAAATATCTTTAGCAAAATCGATCATAGGAATCGCACTCATTCCCAGAAGCCATACAATGAATTTACATTTATCTTTAGTCTACATCAGTGGTTCACAAACTTTTTAGGTTCAAGGCGCCCTTAATATTGCAGTATTTTTCCAAGGCACCCCAAGTCAAAATTTCTAGGTTGTATATCTATACAGCGCTACCGCATTCATTGGCATATGGTGTAATGTACAGTGTTGGTGTTTGAAGGGGTGCTTGTATATAGTTATTGTGTTTTAATACATGGGTGTGTTTGTGTGTAATGTTTGCGTTTGATTGCAGGGGTGTGTCTGAATGTAATGTTCACTTTTAAATGTGGATGTACATTTGTGTGAAGTACTTGTGTTTGAGGGAAGGGGTGTGTTTGTATATTTTTTGTTTGAATGCAGGGGTGTGTTTGTATGTAATATTTGTGTTAGATTGCAGGAGTGTGCTTGTTTGTGTTGGTGTTTGACTGCACATACACTACGACATACATACATACATACTTACACAGATATTTATGCACATTAACACACGGATGCATTTAAATACACCGACACATACACAGAAATTAATATAGACACCGACACATACACACATGCACCCTGATGCACACACAAATTGATACATGCCCACACCATGACACAGATACACACTGACATAAAAACACACCCCCTGACACACAGATACACATACACAGATGTGTGCATGCACACAAACACAGAAACATACTGACATATATACACACACACAGAGATGCACACCCTGACACACACACACTCATACACATACTCATACACATACAGATACAAACACTCATACACATACACTCAATCTCACACACACACATACACACGCACTCATACACATACACTCACACTCATACTCATACACACTCATACTCATGCACTCACTCACACACATACTCACACACAAACACACACTCACACACACATATTTTTTTTTATATCTCCAGCCACCCTCCTGTTAGCTTACCTTATGTGCCAGGAG
The DNA here is from genome assembly GCF_036172605.1 of Pelobates fuscus. NCBI lineage: Eukaryota > Metazoa > Chordata > Amphibia > Anura > Pelobatidae > Pelobates > Pelobates fuscus. The sequence goes on along the minus strand of NC_086321.1, from coordinate 37,847,145 downwards.
GGTGACTTGGAGCCCTGCTGGTGCTGTGGGAGTGAGGGGTATGAAGCTCTCCATGCTCCTCTCCACTCATGCTGCCTCCTCTCCCCCCCGCGCTGTCTCCCTGCAGGATACTGGGACGAAGTGACAGGCTGTCGCGGCACTCGACCAGGTCCCTGTTGAGCAGTAATGTTTCCCCGGTGCACCCTGGGGTGCCGCGAGACACACTTTGGGAACCACTGGTCTACATCCTTATTTTATTGTTAATTACATTGCTTTTCAACAGTAGATTTGCATTTGGTTTAGAAAATATGCGTTACTTATCTTGATTAGTTATCAGTTTTCCTTAAAATTAGAATGTTTATCCTTACCACGGTCTTTAATGAAATGTTCAATGACTCTTTGCACCATTTCTGCCTGGTTCTCACACCTTGACAGTTCCGTCAGCATGAAGAATGGTTTGGGAATTATGGAGTAAATTATTAGACTGTCCTCTATACATCAGAGCAGACGTCTTCAAACACAGCAGAAGTTGACCTTGACAAGGCTTCTTAGGTGTCACAATTATCCCTTTTATAACTAAAACTGTCACTGGTGTCTCAGCTCTATTCAGTTTGATAATCTAAAAATATCATAGAGTATAACTAGTTATATTTTTTTTTCTGAGAATGTCATGTCTTGCAGATTAGTTTGTATACTTGTTTTTGGAGTGTTTGATGTAGAACTCTCACAGTAGAATGATTTTGTGTATGGGAGAGATTGAGACACACAAGATTATTCACTAAAGTGAGAATTCAAGGTGAATTCAAAGTTAATTTCAAAATTAAAGGAATACTATAGGTATTAAAACAACTTTAGCTTAAAGCGGCACTGTCATAAACGAATCCATTTTTTTGTAATCCCCCTCCCAACTCCGCTACATCTAATTGCCCCTCTATTCACCCCAAAATGCCCCTAGGCCCCCATGTTTTCTTATCTTAATTTCGTGTCTGGACCTAGGTCCTGGGCACCGCCATCTTTGTGTGGGCAGATGAAGTCCCTGTGGGACACATCATCTGCCCACACTAGATAGCGCTATGAAAACACTTGGGCATTCGCTATTGTCCGAAATTCAGACGAGAATTTTGTCTAATTATTAATTCGTCAGAAAGACGAAGGACCCCGTTAGTTCAAGATACCCCGTTTCTCCCTTACATAGTAAGGTTAAGGCTACTCATATGTTAAAGTTGATATTTACAGTTGCATAAACTCAAATGTCTAACTGTTCTCTGTTGCGTTTACTAAGAGGCACCCTAAGACGAAGGAATTAATAGAAATTTCAGACAAACAAACACAGTATATCAGTGTTCGTTTGTTCGTTTGTTCAGTTTATTACAAGGAAGGAGCTACGGACTCGCAACACCCTCCTTGTAATATGTTAAAATGGAAGCGGTAGGGAAGTGTTCCCCCCTTCCACTTCCTAAGCCCCCAATGTCCTCCCTCACTCTATGGGGGTCAAAATGACCCCCATATTAGCATAAGGGAGATTGAAATCTCCCGATTGCCCCTAGGCCGCTAGGCCGCGAGTAGAGTCATCTCTGCTAAACAGTGAGGAGCCTGTGGCTGATCACTGTTGTAAAAAAAAAAAGCCCCCGCCCGCCCAAATAAATGGCAGGGCATCAATTAACTAGCGGAGGGGACTTGGTGCTCCTCCTGACCCCCCCACCCATGCCCCGCGAGTGTTGTCTGTGCAACTAAATGGGGGGACATAGGGTCCCCCTTGGCCCCAACCCATGAGGTGCAGGGCCGTAAATGAAAATGGGGGAGGACCTATTGTCCTCCCCCCCACCCCTGCCAGTGAGCCATGAGGACAATAGGTCCCCCCATTCTCATTTAGGGCCCCCACCCACCACTCATGGATGGGGGCCGGGGGGATGGCAAAAGGCCTCCCCCTTTGTCCCTCAGGGCCCCCACCCAATGCTTGTTTAGTTGAATAGTCCCTATTTGTGGGGCACGGATGGTGGCTCATGTGGGACACTCTGTCCCCCCCGCTAATTAGTAGATGCCCCACCATGGGGCCATTTATTGTGGGGGGGGCGTGCTTTACTTATTTTTTATTTTTTACAACAGTGAGCAGCCACTGCTCACTGTTTAGTAGTCATACCCCAACTTGCGGTATAGCGAGTAGGAGCAGATTAATTACTAATACTAAGTAATCTTTATTTAGTATTAGTAAACTTGTCTACCATGGGAATTAGGGAGCTATCTACTAAGTGGCAGCACGGACCGGAATTTCTTGAATGAAATTTCGAACCGACCTAAAAGTACCGAATGTCGTCCTAACATGAATGGACAAACTGTTTGTTTTCAATTAGATCTTAAAGGGACACTCTATGCATCCAGACCACTTGATCTCATTGAAGTGGTCTGGGTGCAGTGTGCCAGTCCCTTGAATTCTGCATTATAAAGCATTGGAGTTTTTAGAGAATCTGCAACATTTGCAGATTTCTACCAGAGCTTAACTCTGTGATGCTGGATATCCTCACACAATGCATGAGTGTCTTCAAATCTCCTATAGGAAAGGTGACGTGCGCAGAACTTGCTGCACATGCACATAAGATTCCCCCTCGCAATGATGTTGAAGGAGGCGGAAACGGAGCCTATGCCAAGGGACTCACAACACCCTCACACACACAACACCTTCACACACACAGCACACTCACAGCACCCTCACCCTCACAGCACCCACACACACACACGCACACACACCACCCTCACTCACAGCACCCTGATACACACAGCACCCTCACACACTCACAGCACCCTCACACACACAGAACCCTCACACACACATAGCACCCACACACACACATAGCACACTCACACACACAGGACCCTCACACACACAGCACCCTCACACACACTGCACCCTCACAGACACTGCACCCTCACACACAACACCCTCACAAACACTCACAGCACCCTTACACACAGCACCTTCACACACACACCCACACACACAGCACCCTCACAAAAACACACAGGGCCCTAACACACACTGCACCCTCACACACACTGGACCCTCACACACACTGCATCCTCACAGACACTGCACCCTCACACACAGCATCCTCACGCACACTCACAGCACCCTCACACACAGCACCTTCACAGACACACACACTCACAGCACCCTCACACACACACAGCACCCCACACACACAGCACCCACTCACACACACACAGCACACTCACAGCACCCACTCACACACACACACACAATCCCTATATACACTCTGAACCCTCTTAACACACACACTCGATCTCCCACACACACAGTGGTAAAACATTTTTATTCCTGTACAAATTGTGTTATAGCAAGTATAAACTGTACACTAGTTTTATAATTGTTCACACTTATAGTATTGTTTAACTACCTTAGTGGCCACGAACAGGTTTATACTATTTTTTTTATTTATTCTGTATATTCTGTGTATTAGTTTGTTCATGGATCTATTTTCATTGTATAATTTAAAGGGAATCAAAAATGATGCACATACTCTGGATCAAATGTTTAAGAGCCTTCTAAGTTGTATGTAGAAAAAGTTTATGCTGGCCATAACAGAAATGTGTCAGAATACACAGTACATCACAGTTTGTAGTCGCACACTGGTCAAAGTACCTATGATGATCCACCGCTGAAAGTGCCTTCAATGGGGACGTGAGTGTCAGAAGTGAACCATGAAGCAATGGAAGAAGGTTGCCTGGTTTGAAGAATCATATTTTCTTTTAGATCAGGTGGATAGTGTGTGCGTTGTTTACCTGGGAAAGAGATGGCAACAGGAAGAAGTCAGGCTGGCCGAGGCAGTGTTATGCTCTGGGCAATGTTCAGCTGGGAAACTTTGGGTCCTGACATTCATGTGGAAATGAATTTGACATGTCCCACTTACATTGAAATGCTTGCAGACCACGTACATTCCTTCATGGTAATGTTGTTCACTATTGGCAGTGGTCTTTTTCACATTTTTCATGTAGCAACCTCGTGGCTTGATCTTCACTCTGACATGCATTTACATTTGTGAGACCTAATTTAGACAATATAAAGTAATTTAAACAATTGTAGGCTACAAAATTGAAAAATTGAAAAACAATGAAGGGATCTGAATAGTTTGTGAATGCACTGTGTGTATATGTATCACTGTATCATCCTCTGTCTTCTGCCCTTCATTTCTGCGACTCCTGGCCAATATTTGGCAGGGATAACGAAGACTGAATTAGTCATTATTATTCACTAAAATGAATCATAGTATTCAATCACGTCTTGTTTTCTGACCTTTTAAAATTGCCAAGATGTATTTTTTAAATTGTTACTACAAAGTATACAAGTGATTTGTTTGTTAAAGATGGAAACTGGGAAGTCATAGGATGTGATGACAAAAGTATTGGCTATGTTATGGTAAGTGGGATCCAACTTTTATATTGGGGCCCAATATAAGGTTATAGAAAACACCATATTTCACAAAATACAATGTATGAATGTTAGATCTTCTTGGTAATGGCTGCTATAATATACCACATGGCTTCTGTATGTTTATTTGTTAAGCAACAATTTTATCGTGTCTGGTAATTACTAGAGCTCAACAAACAAATAGTGGCATCATTAAATATTAACTGATAACAAAGGTTTCAGTAATGGAAACTTAAAAAAAAAGTAAGAACTATAAAACTTAAATTAAAATTATAGGTGGAACCATAGAGGGTGTGTGTTGTGTCATCACCAATGACAAGCACATTCACCCAAAGTGATCAGTTAGTTTATTGCTCTTCCAGGGCAGGCCATGCGTAGAGCTATAGTGTCTATAGGGGATCTAGTGTTTGTGAGTGGTTACAGTGTGTAAGTGTTTTGGGGTCTGTATAGTGCAGGCATGGGCAACCTTTGGCACTTCAGATGTTTTGGACTACACCTCCCATGATGCTTTACAAGCATTGTGGGTGTAAGAGCATTATAGGGGATGTAGTCCACAACATCTGGAGTGCCAAAGGTTGCCTATCCCTGGTATAGTGTGTGTGAGAGGGATGAGAAGGGAGTGACTGAATAACTTGGTATAATATGTATATATTTTGTTATCATTACTTATGAATGGAAAAATACTATTTTATTATTCCCCCTTACTGGTGTGTGGTGTTTCTGGTCGTGCTGTGGTATCTTTGATTCTGTTGGGTCCCGAGCTCCGTACTGTTGGAGCATTGCCATGGTAACCCGAGGCAATGCTCAGAACTGCAGAGCTCCCACAAGGGGTACATTGAAGCCTCCCTCCTCCTACCCTTTCTGTCCGAATTCCCCACCAGTCACAAATTATCCTGCTCTGCATTTTGGCCTGTCCGATGGCCAGTGAGGGCTTGCCCCCAGCACTTGCGCCTCTTAATGCAGGATGCAAGTGGGCGGGATAAAAGGGGGCATGGTCAGTTATGCAAATTGTGTCACTGTCAAAACGGGCAAGGTCATACAGAAAGAGGTAGCCTTGTAATGATGTGCTTGCGCTACAATTTTGTGGGGACTGTTCCCTCATGTTACCAAAAGTGGGGCAACTGGGAACAAAGTTAGGATGACAGGTAAAGATCCTAAAACAGGGACTGCCCCACCATAATCGGGACAGTTGGTTGGCAACACGCCAACTCTCAACTATAGCTTTCAGCATGTGAATTTGTATGACCAAATTCTCGCTAGAGCAGAGTACAACCAGTATGATGCAGTGCTTCAATGGCAATGCTGACATCATGTCTATGTCATACCTTCCACAATTTAAAATATTTAAGGAGCACTTTGATTTTAATGAGGTAGAGAGGAGCAGAGACTGTTTCACAATATTTTTGTTCACTTTTACCAGGACACCACTGGTATCCCATAAATCCTGAAATTCAGAAATCAATCTAATGTCATATGAATTCAATCTCACTGCTGGAGCTTACAGTGAGAGGCTAGCCATCACTGGACTTTAAAGATTGCAGAGTGTGGTTTATTCTACAAATTATGAAGGTACCCTATAGTGAGCTGCGAGCAAGCACAATTGAGAAAATTTTGAGTTGAGCACTCAAAAATAAATTAATATAAATAATAAAAATAATCGGATTTAAATATCCTAGCACACACACCTGGCTTAGGAAACAAGCGTCTAAAGGGTAATTATTAATCCAGAAACATTCTTTCATTAACTGAGTTATTCATGGAATTTCTGGAAATTGACAAGGAACTGCAGATTTGAAGCCATAAGAACCAAGTTTGCAGAGTTAGACACTTTTCCTGGCGTTGCTATTTTATTCTGAACATTTGCAATTTCCTGATGAATTCTAGACAATGTCTGGTTTACTACACAACCCTGAAAGGTAACCCATGTATCTCAACTGTCACTTGATGATCATGACATTCCTAAGGGAACTAACAGACATTAGGAATGCCATTCTAAAAATAGTGGGCTTTGACAATGTTAGGGCAGCATGGAACATTCTGTAATTGTGGTGCAAGCAGGGTTAACTCCCTGCTCACACTGGGGAGACTCAGGTATCAATCAATACCTTGGGCTCCTCTCTGTCAGCTGGGGCCAAGTTTAGTGGCTGCAGATTGATAAGCGAGCTGTATGCAGAGCAGAGTGAGCATTGCATATAACCTTTTGAATCTTTTTAAATCATTGCAGTTTAGTGATCGCGTTCAGCAGCAGTGATTCCCCATACAGAAGAAGACCCCCCAGGGTCTGAAAACACCCCAGTAGGGTCTCCCTGCATGTCTCCATGCCAAAAGTAATTAGTGTGGGCTGTGCCTGCTGTCCATCACCAATCAACTTGTAATCGGTACGGACATTGTGCAGGAATCACACAGAACAGACTGCTCACAGAATGGAAATCCCACTGCTGATGTCAGTACTGATGTCAGCAGAAGGAAACCCTCTGACTTCTAGCTAGGGTTATGGTTACAGTTAGGGCAAGTATTAGGTTAGGTTTAGTGTAGATTAAGCGTTAATGCTGTTTTTGTAGATTATACAGTCAGTTTTGGAGGAATTGAGAGTCATCTGAATTTTGGGTGATAGGAGATTTGGCCAGCATCCTGATTTGTCATATGGAGGAATCACACAACAAGCAAAAAGGTAATGGATAAACTATTTCAGCTGTTTCACGATTTGAAGTTCTATCAGTGGTGCCAAAACAAAGATGACTGATGGTGAGGGGATAGCCAATACATGCAAATTTTACTCACAGATTAAGCAAGAAGTGACCAGTAAAGGGGAAAAAGGAGGAGAAGAAAAAAAAAGAAATCTATGTTTATATATGATATATTTAATAAAGATATAATATATAAATATATAAATGTAGATTATCTTGTATTTCTCCTCCTCTTTTCTGTTTATTGGTTACTTTTTCTCACTTTATCTGTTAAAGAAAAGGTATGAAGATCTGCCTATTAGTGTACAGCAAAACACATACATCATATCTATATTTTGTACATATTTTTCAATATACTAATTGGCCAATTTACGGGCCATATAGTTTTTGCAAATATTTTTTACTGAAACCAATGCATAAACGAAATTCATCTGAACGAAAAGATTAAAAAAATTGACGAAGACAAGTTGCCAGAAAAATTCACTTATTTTTGGATGAACTAATTCAGACATACAGAATTTGTTTGCTGTTCAGAAGTCTATGTTTTAGGGTTAGAGTAGGGTTAACTTCAGGGCTAAGGTATGTGTACAGTTAGAGTTAGTGTAAGCAGGGGTAGAGATAGAGTTGGTGTAGGATTAGGGGTAGGGTTGGTATAGGGTAATCAGTAACTAGCAACTGTTAATTTAGATCCAAGATAATTAGGACTGATACATGCATCTATTTTACGTTCTTTGTCTATAATTGCTCTCGATATGCAAAAATTATTTCAAGCTAAATTGAAAAACAAATGTTGGTTTTTCCTTTTCCATTATTTTCCCATTTTAAAAAGTTATTCATAGTTGATGATGTGCTGGATAAACTTGTAATTAAAAGAAAGTCATTTCTGTCCTTTAAAAAACAATATGTAATATGCCTGGTTAAAAGATGTTGATTTTTTTTTATCCACTTAAAAAAAGTATGTCTTGACCTGTGTTCTAACATTTTAGGTGACTTGTGAATAAAAGTAATTATATGGAGACGAACAACTTTTTAAATTAATCATAAATGCAATGTATTGGGAAAAAATGACTAACATTCAATAGAGTCTTTGACATTCCAATGTTTACCACAAATCCCTAGTCAGTAAAGAGTCTGAAAACTACTAGCCAATCTAATAGGAAGCTATAGAAGCACAAAAAGGACTGGCTCAGATGTTTGTCGTTCAGTGCCAGTCTTCTTCTGTGCAAACCATGTCAGTCTTAGCGATCCCGTTATAGCCTATGATTAAGTCCTGCCATAATACGAAATGGTGTCTTAGATATGTAGCGCATTCATATTGGCTGAACTTGATAGACGCAAGTCTCTTTCAGCCTATGTAACAATGTAAATCTTTATGTAAATTTCAGATCCACCTTAATTAACTGCATTGATTAGTACAATGAAGGTATCTATCTGTATAAAGAATCCACGCTGAAGATGAGCAGTTAAGTAACATATCACACTCGTAACCCAGCACCAGGGATGAAAACCTCTTTGCATTTCATGCATTAGCAACAACGCAAGAACCAGAACTTTGAGCTTCAAGTTTATATTTTGTTGGTTCATTTTACAGCTTTCACCAGGGCCAAACGGTAGCTTGGTCAATTAGCATCTCCTCACACGGAAAGTTCAGCGTGCCCTCATGGGGGAAGTTCAGGAAGGGCATAGTGGGAGATGGCAACCAAACAACAAGGTGAAAAAGTAGCAGAACTGGAAGGTGAAGTCAACATATCGCTAATACATGGAGAACAGGATGCTTCGTATCAAAGTGACAAAATGCAGTTCCAGTTTGGACAGTGGCATATGAAGAAGGCAGCTAACGGTTGTGCATTTCACCCTCAAAAGATGTGGAGAAGAAGGGAAGAATTGAAATATATTGGAAGTTAGAAAAAAAAAAGCATCATGAAGTTATGGCAGTCTTTATTAACATACAAGGAAGGTGCACAGTTGTTTACAAGAAATTTATTTTATGAAGGAGACTTGGTTACACATTTTAAACTTTAGATGTCTGTCAGTATTTACCACTGGGATTTTTGCCGTGATATCTGCATTCATAGGCCTCGGTCTCTAAAATGCATGTCATAACTAGATAATGCTGTCAGAATGTCACATGTTCTGCATCTGTTACCTCTGAACAAGTAAGTAATCAAATGTTTATGCTTTGCCAAGTGATTGAATTTTTTTGAGACACACAGAAATGTACAATTTATTACATTCACAAATAGATTTATATATATATATTTAACAGTGTAATTAAATTATTTTTTATTGCAAAGCATGGATTGCAATGCAGCTCTTAATTGTAGACACAATTATTTAATTTGGCTTTTTTACAGCAAATTCTACAAATCCTACTTTTGATTGGATGTCGTAAACATTAATTTCTTCACACTTTTAATGCTTTCCTTCGACCTCCCCCTGTCCGCCTCAAACCTTGCTACTCACTTCACTGAGAAGATCAGAGAAGAGATCTCTAACCTCTCTCCCTCCCCTTCCAATACATCACCCAACCCCACTCCCTCTGCTGTTCTATGCTCATTCACACCTACCACAAAGGAAGAGGTTTCTGCTCTGCTCCGGTCCTCCGCCCCACCACCTGTAACCTCAATCCTATTCCCTCATATCTCATCCGCACTCTGTCTCCCTCTCTTTCTCTTCCTCTCACTAAAATTTTCAATCTCTCCCTTTCCTCCGGCACATTTCCTTCACCCTTCAAGCATGCAACCATAACGCCAATTCTAAAAATGCCCAACCTTGACCCCAACTCCCCGTCCAACTACCGCCCTATATCGCTTCTGCCGTTTGCCTCCAAGATCCTTGAGATAGTTGTCAATGCGAGATTGACAGACTTCCTCAAATCCAACTCTCTGCTTCACCTGTATCAGTCTGGATTCCGCACTCGTGACTCTGTTGAAACAGCTGTGACCAAAGTATCCAACGATTTAATCACTGCTAAATCTTGCGGCCATTACACTATCCTAATTCTCCTTGATCTTTCTTCTGCCTTTGACACTGTTGATCATCAACAGCTTCTTCTCATTCTCCGTAATCTCGGTCTACAGGATACTGCTCTCTCCTGGTGCTCCTCATACCTCTCCCAGCGCTTTTTCAGCTTTTTCAGTGTGTCTTTTTCTGGCTCTGCCTCTTCTCCCCAACTCTTCTCTGTTGGCGTTCCCCAAGGTTCTGTCCTTGGTCCCCTACTGTTCTCTATCTAGACTGCCTCCTTTGGCTTCAATTATCATTTATATGCAGATGACATACAAATCTACCTGTCCTCTCCTGATCTCTCTCCGCCCATCTGTGTGTCTGATTGCCTCTCCGCAATTTCCAACTGCATGGCTGCTCACTTCCTGAAACTCAACCTGTTCAAAACATAACTTCTGGTCTTTCCTCCTTCAAGTGTTGCTACTCCTGTGTCTGTCTACCTCCAACTCAACCGCGCCACCATCACGTCTACTTGCTGCCTAGGTGTTCTCTTTGACTCCGACCTCTCCTTTACCCCTCATATCCAGTCGATCGCCAAATCCTGCTGCTTCCATCTCAAAAACATAGCTTGCATCTGCTCTTATTTAACACCAGACGCGACTAAGGTGCTGGTCCATGCCGTTGTGCTTTCTCGCCTTGACTACTGCAATCCCCTTCTCAGTGGCTATATAAATAATAAAATAATAGTAATAATAACAATTGCAACACACTCTGTATCTATGTAACTATCTAAAATGTAATTGTTTTAGTTTTTTTTAAATGTTCTTTTTTTCAGGTCCACGAAAGAAGCAGTTCGTGTCTCTATAACAGTCACACAATTTGACCACACACAGCGAGAGAGAGTAAAGAGTGGTCATTCGGCATGGCTGTTCTGAGAAATTTTAGACTAACTAATAACAATCTATACAACTATAAAGCAATTTAGAAGACCAATGTATCCTATTTACACAGACTGATTTTACATACATTTATTGTAGTTTAAAAAAAATTACTAAGAGTATTATCGCTGTAGAGTTCTGTTATACACTCAGTCACACCAACAAAATGGAGCTCCTATAAAAGAGGGACATTAGGAGAAAAAAGAGGGAGAGAGGGATTTGGGCCCAAAAATAGGGACTGTCCCCCCTAATGGGAGGTATGATATACGTATTTGATTCACTGGCCATATTTTCTGATTGCTGCAGCAGGGCCTTGCTCCAGGACCCTTAGGGTCTACCAGATGTTTGCTCAGTTTGTCCAATGGTCAATTGAGGCCTTGTAATAAGTCCTCATTAGAAAGCATTTAATAGAAAGTATTTTTTGTTCCATGTTAAGCGTTAATTAAGGAGCTCTAGATAAAGACCTGCAATGTATTTGTGGACCTAGAATCATCAGGAGACAGGATGTGGAAAGTTATGTGAGACTCACGCCCAAATAGGAATACAATTAAACTTACCCTAAAATACTTTGCAACTTCTACAAGAAGTAATAAACTAAACAAGCTCAAAATTATGATTGAGATTATGATTGAGAATTGGGTCCTATATCACTATCAGGCATCCTTATCCTTTATTTGCACTCATTCTGATCTTTTTCAAAATAGTCTGTGGATCAAACAGGAGGCATGCCTTAAAGCCGCACTTCTGACCCTTTTAAATATTAAAATAAAAGGTTTTGGAGAGTAGGACTGAAGGCACTAAAACAGCTTCTGTAAGATGGTGTTTATATAGTGCCTACACAGTTACTTTCATTCAATCAATCACAGGATATAAACGTGTCACCATTACAGCTGGCATTGGATCTCTCTTTTATGCCAAAAGTCTTTCATGAACATTCTTTCTGATCTTTTATTTTTATTACATTATAGACAACTAGAAAGATATATAGATAGATTGAATTAATAATTAGCATACATTTTTCATGGTTATCCATAGCCATACTTTTACTTATGATGTCATAACTGATATGCGAAGAACAGTAATGGGTCCAGTGTTGACAGTAGCTTGTGTCCACACAACATGCTTTTTAAGGGAACGGTGATGAGATGCAGTCTACTAAACTCCTACTACAAAGTTAATAGATTGCCTGTTGCTATATTTTACTAGCCAGCCACTGCTTGTTAAATTAACTGTCACTACGTTAAGCAAGTACTGGATGTTTGCCAGTCTGCTAATTTCACAGTAGCAGCTGTTAGTTACCAGCAACCCCTACTAAAATGTCAGTTTCTAGTAGTTCCCATTATTGACAGTGGGAAGAAACGGTTCCAAACCTGTCACTACTATTACGGCTGCCACTAAGCCCACAAATTGACTAATTGATCATGCGTGCACTGTTGGTAAAGGAGCAACAGCTGATTGTTCATTTCTCTGATAAACAAAGTGCTGGTCTGGTGTATCTAATATCATCTTCTCTGAAGACTTTAATTAAGGAAAAGATTACACTGAAGCGCTACATTTACACTACTTTACACTACTTTCTGTTACTGTGAGTCAAACTAGTAAATCTCACGGATCTTTTTACAGAAATACAAGAGTAAATTTTTTTTTTATCGTTTATGCTGGTTTTTACATCCACTAATAAATTGAGCAAAAACATTTCATATTTTGCATTAAAAGTATTTTTGCTGCCATCGGTTTCTAGTTCTAGGCATGTATACTAGTGTATACCAGTGTATACATGTAATCAATACTCAATTTTATATATTTTTTTACAGTAGATAATATGTATTTTATATTTATGCATTGTATTGACATTTTAACTGCCTTATGCCAGCACTGTGTCGTTTTATACTTAATAAGGATACTCAGTATATAATCATTGCATATCCAAAAGTTGTACTTTGCACTGCAATAGAATATTGTTCTACAGTTCTGTGGTTTTAAGTTTATTTGCCAATCCATATGGCCAATGTTTAGATTTCAGCCTGCATTAAGTTAGCATGATGATTTTGAGATTTTCAGATAACAAAAAAAAAATGTTTATATTAATTTGCATTTTACATTTTATTCCTGCCAAGAAAATGTACATATGCAAATATATCTTCATTTATGAGCCATGTTTTTGAAATTACCCATGTGGTTACAAATAATATGGGAAAAGAGAGGTAGTCTATTCTTTGGAAATTCTATCAACTAAATCTTCATTACTATTTTGGAATGGTATAAATTGATTAACTGGATTATAAATTATTGGTATGCAATGTCCTTGTGCTTACAGAAATCTCTGCTCTAGAAAATAACCTAAATACGTAACATTTTCTGGACATCGTGATATGGACGTAAACTGGATCGTTCAATCCAAATTCCTTAACCCTTAACATAAAGCTTTGGCTCCTGGAGGAATCTTCAAAGCTTGCTGTCTTTGTATTCTGTCATCTCCATGGTGACATTTGGTAGGATGTTTACTTCTCTTATTATAGTCCTCCGTAAATATCTGTTGCTCTAATATATAGATCAATGATGGCTAACCTTGTCACTACTGATGTTTGTCAATACATTTCTCATCGCGTTCTAGGCTGTAGTCCAAAACATAGACCACGAACATCTGGATCAAGCAACAGCTGGAAGATAAAACATTGGCTAGTCCATCCTTTCTCATGGAATGGAAAAAGAGGAAGTTTTCCTTAAATTCAATCTGGTTTTTACGTGCTCTGCGAGTCCAGAGAGACTTTTATCTCTTGTTGTCGCTGTTAATATTATTTTAGTTTAAAAAATATTTTTATTTGAAATTTTCAAGTGCCAGTAGAGTCAACAAAAAGGGATTTTTGTGATTGTGTAGTATTTGCCACATTATGACAATAGATATAGTGGGAAATGTCTACATATTTGAGGTTACCCACAATATGATGCTTCGGTTATCCTTATCAATCAGTTTCTGGTGAGAACCTATACTATGTGAAACGCCAGACTTATACTAAGATATTCCTTTTTTATGTTGGTTTACTTATATGTGTTTTTGAAAGTGATATGAATTATTGTATTTATGATGAAATGGATAGGCACCAATTCCAATGGCATTTACAGCACATTTTATTATGGTACGTATCCATGCAAATTTGTATAAATTGTTTTGTTTTTTTTATAAAAAGCAAAAATGTTAATAAGTGTGGTGTGGAACTGTAAATTAAGTTTATTTACCTTTGTCAATCAGTTAGTTTAAACACTTAGAGTTAAAGAAATATAAAAATTTAAATAAAATTCAGGTAGCAAATACCAAATATTTAATCTTTCAATTACCAAGTGCACAAATAATTATTTACCACGACTGATCAGGCAGGGTGTAGGACAGCAGGGTGGTGTTAACATACTTATATACATATTTACACGTTTACATAACTGGTAAGTTTAGAAGAAATGTTCCATCTTCTATTTTTCATTGATTGAGTCTAACATTTATAAAATTTATTAAACAAATCCATTACCAGATTTACTTCAAAGTTAGCGCTACTTCCAAGAACAACAGATTAAAGGGATACTTCAAGCACTGTGATCACTTTAGTGGTTTGAAGTGGTTATGGTGCTTAATGTTTGTGTGTCCAAAATTCACCTCCTTTGCTGCCAGACATGTAGCAAGAGTTCTTGGCTAGCTAATGACAATTATGTTTTTTTTTTTTTATGCACAGAATGTCATTCATTATCCGAAAGCTCTCGGCTAATGCTCTCAGTCAATGAATGGCTAATTGGATCGGAATCTGGCTTCTCAGCTCTGTCATGAGAGCACTTTCAGCACCCAGTGGGTGCCCAGGTAAGAGGGAAAATCACAGCAAAAAATGTTGTGGGCTGTAGTAGTTATGATACTTAACATGCTTCCCTATTCATGATCAACCGTATTCTGAAAATCTATACTTTCACCAAAACTAAAAAAAAATTGTAATAATTCCCAGTGGTATCTGTTCAGCCCTTTAATTACCCATTCACTACTACATTCATTTTTGTTGACCAAAGATCTGAACTCCCTAGCCTCTGCAACTTCAAGTGATTTTGCAGTTGCTACAGAGGCACCACATGAAATTGCATTCAGTCCTGTTCATGAATGTAGAAACATTGAACAGAAAATGTCCATAAAAAATATGTTTGCAATATGTTGTGATGTTGACATCATTTGAAATGTCTCATTTGAACTTTTAATCCTGCTAAATATGTTTTTGTTTTTCTGTATACATTTGCAACTCACTAGAAAGAATTACAGAAGAACAGAACTTTTCCCAAGACTTAGGCTTTACTAGGAGTACTTTATTTTAATCTATGGACTACAAGTCCAGACTTTTCTTTAATTCAAAACAGTTATTCCATTAGACTGAAGATGTTTGGTGTACTTCAGTTCAGCCATATATAGTTAAGATGAAGTAAAATGCTACCTTGAGTTAATCATTCTAGTTACATGAAAGGTTTACTGCAACCTAAAAACATTGTCCCTTACTGTCATGGCTCCTGGCATGGACCCCTCCCCCCCCTGTCAAAAAATAAAAAAGATTAAAGCATAAACGTACCTTTCATTCTGGCTGTTGCCAAGTTCTCCTGGCAGCCCCAGTGGGGGTGTGCTGTCAGGATGGACATGCTGAAGGGTGGACATGGGCAGCTCGGAGGGCAGGGTCATGCTCCCATTGGTCATCTGCATGGGCTAAGTCCTGGCGAATAAAGTGTGGGAACTCACCCAAGATCACCGCCCCCCCCCCCAAAAAAAAATAATATACACTTGTATGAATGTATGCATATATAAACGCACTGACAGGTGCACACACACACTCAGACACACACATACACTCACCGACACACACTCACAGACACACACATACACTCACACACACACACACACACAGATACATACACACACATACACTCATACACACACACACAGACACACAGATACACACAGACAGATACACTCACAGACACACACTCACACACAAATTCACTCACATACACTCACAGACACACACACATACTCAGACACACACTTACAGACAGACAGACACACACACACACTCACATACACTCACAGACACACACACACAACCCAACGTGACCTTAATATTTCTCCAGAAACCGAGGAAAGGTATATATTTGGGATATATGGAATGTAAACAGTCACAGCATTTATTATCACCCTCCTTGAGATCCTAGCAGAATCAATGAAAGAGATGATACTTAATAACAGTAAGTATATTTAATGGAAAAAAACACATTGTAAAAAATTACATTAAAATCCATAGTAATTATCCCAATGTCATGTACAACAAGCAGGGGGGAGGGTGGGTGGGTGGAACAGGTCAAAAGAAAAATTAGAAACTTTCTTCAAAAATATTGAAGTATGTTTCATGGGCCAAGGTTTCAAATACAACTTATATCTGATCAGTTCCTTTTATCTTACATGCTTTTTGTAGGTCATTCAAAAACGCACATTTACAGGACAGAAACGTCTCAGAACTGAATTAAGTTAACGTGGCCCTTTATAACCTAATCTAATAATCAATTTACAATACGTAAACAACCTTGATATTAGAATGAATAAATGTAACTTTTCCGTCTACATACAAAGGCTTCTATTTGAACCTAAACACGCTTCCAACATCTTGATCAATGTTGTAGGAGGCAAAGCCAATGAAGGTTCAAGCCAAATGCATTGCAGGCATTATTGTAAATGACAATACACAAGACAACCTAATTAAAATGAAATATATTTTCAGCAATCAAAGGATGAGGAAGAATCAGAACCATTTCTCTTGGCAGAAATGAAATATTATGACTAAAACACTGCATAAATTGGTTGTATTCTATGTTTATTAATATATTGGATAATATATTTCATTTAAAATGTAAATGATACACAGACATACATACCAGTAGATGGCGCAAGAATACCAGGCAAGCGGCGTGAAATTGCTGCATGCTGTTTTAATAATGACACTATGTTTCTGTGATGGTTCTATTGGAAGCAATGAGAGATGAGATTGACTTGCTTGGCATTGGTTCCCTTTGTCTATCTAGGCTGCGCCCTATGTGTTAATTTGGACTAATGGCTGCTCTTCCGGTACCCTATTCAAACAGCTAGAACATCTAACTTGCTAATCAAGGAGATTATGTGGTGTTATACAAGCTTGTTATACGAATTGCAATGCTGTGTTCTTGCAAAGTTGTAACACTTTAATTATACTCCGGATACATTCCTACACTTTCACATTTTATTAACTTATTGCGAGACACGAACATTTGATGGCTGGAAGTTAGGGGTTGCATATCCCATGTAATACAGAGAATGTTTCACTATTACACAAAATATAGGGCATTTTTATTTGTACTGTTGTCAGTTTAACAGACAACATGCTGCTCATTCTCTGTACGTGGTAAACACTGAACTCTCTTATTTACTAAATGTGATGAGATGATGAATGTGTGTGTTCCTTACAGATTTTGGCCAAGCTGACTCTAGCATAATTATCAACAATGTATTCTTGCACTCAACATCACATTCTATCTCTTCACGATTGCCTCTATTGCGGGGGGGGGGACAAACTTTAGTGACATGGGAACAACTTTTGGGTAGCCACGCTCTCCTGTTCTATCACTGAATCAGCACTGCATTAATGACCTATATCTGAGCATGCTCATATAAATCAGGTCCCTGTATATGCTGGGGAAGGGGCTTATGCAGTCTCTTAGTATAGACGACACAGCTCCTATCACAATGTACATATATATTGCATCCCCTTCTATAAATAACAATTATAAATTATTAGCATTTTAGAAAGTGCTAAGTATGCCAATGTATTAAAAAGCACATTTGCCCACACCCAGCATATCTGTAGCAGTCACTTAATATAAAACACACTGTTTCATTCTAGTCACATCCACACTCTCTCTTACATACATTCATATGCACTGATAATCTCCTATATGTGTAGGTATGACTATAATCTTTCTTCTCTACCACACCTATTTATGTTTTTAACTCACATCCACACACCCCTTTCTTTTTCTCTCCCTCACCCTCCTTTTAGTTTCTCTCTTACCTCCGCCCCTTGCCCCCCTTCTGTCATGTTTCATACCCATTCTCCTGTAGAATGTCTGAGTGGGATCATAACCAATTCTGTCTCCCCAATCTCCGTAGTGTGGATGCACATGACATATCTCACACTCTCTCCCTACACCGTACTGCACGATTCAGTGATATTCCCAGCAATTCATACGAGCCACAACACCACATGGACAAGTTTTGGAGTGCCCGAACACATTTTTTTGGCCAAACTGATTTGATCATACTAAGTTTTTGTCATATATATTTTGTAGTACACTGACAGTTGGATTTCACCTCGATTTGGTTCACAGATCAAGTGAGAAGACGTAACCAATAGAGGAAAAAATTGGAAGTTCATTAACATTTATTGCTCATATTGAAACTTTGTTAAAAAACATTTTTTTTTAATTCTACATTTATATAGTGTATGTCACGGCAAGGGTGCATACTTAATTATTGCACTATAGAATATTGTCCTTTATTGTAATTTGTGTAGTGCATAGAGGACCTGCCTGCCTGGTAGAGGTGGTATTGTCAATGTCAAAAGGGGTTAATTTGATTTTATGGAAGGTCAGAAGGTTTATAGCCTTAATTCCTCTTTGAAGCTGGGACCCCCAAATAGATGAATGAAGGGGTAATATAAATTTAATAGGAATGTGAAAAGGGTCAGATGGGTTATCAAATGGATGGATCCTGTGATTATTCAAAGACTCTGCATGGTGTGAGATTCTACACTTGAAAAGTCTGAATGTCTGGCTTCAGCCATATGATCTGTACCTCTTAATTGATGAGTCAATCACTTTGATATGTTAATGGCCATTAGCCTTGTTCCAGTATCATATCTAAAAGAAAAAAACATTAATATTTACCTGCAGAATAATAATTAAGTCTCATTTTTGTTATATTTGGAATGTGACAAGAGCCATCTTCTAAACAAGCCCAAACATGATTGGCATAACTTAACCATAGGGGAAGGGATTGTGATGTCCGCTATATTGGGTTGCAAGTAAGTTGTAGATGCAATTATTATTTCTGTGGCAAGTACATAAGAGAAGATAGAACCAAATGTTTCCATTTGGATGGATGTTGGTCTGGGGCACAAGGGGGTGGTCACTTACTGTCTCTATAGATATGCCTTAACTCCACCTCTGGGCCAGGCATGGTAATCCACAGGGTATATCTCTAATGATACTAAAGTGTGCATTATACTTGCTTGAAGGGCCAGAACCTAATTCTAAGTGAGTCACAATCTTTGTTACCAGAGACCCCCTGGAGCAGAAGTTTTACTTTGAAAAGTAATTAGGACTTCTGTTATTTCATCCCCTTTGTTTTTATCTGTTGTTGGTGTAAATAATTTGATTGTCATCTATACTTTTGTATGCACTGTTGCTATTATATTGCTCATAATAAATATTCCTTTATTAAGTTCTACCTTTGTCTGGTATTGAATCACATTACCCGAAGAGACTAATTAGTATTCTGCAATTACATAGATATTGTGCTAAGTTACATTTGGTAAGTTTTTATTATTAAGTTACCTGGTGGACCAAGGCACCCTATTTATAAGTTGTCTTGGTGGTGGTAGCGTTAAAATAGTAATTTTTTTGGTGTTAAGGGGGATTTAATCATTATTTCCGTACTAGTGTAGACAAATAGTGAACGTTAAACCTTTCACCACCACAACTACGTCACGCACACTCGCACGCACTTGAAGTAGGGTGAGTTCGTGACAGTATATATTTATGAAATATATAATATATTAATATAGATTTTTTTTTACTGCTGGTACGATTTCACCCTTTTGGTCACTTCTCACTTGAACTGTGACTAAAATTAACATTTAGTGTCTGTCCCATTAATCAATGTTTTCCCTTTCAATCATCCTTTTTAGGTACCACAGGTAGAACTTCCAATCATGAAACAAACAAAACTGATTCTCCATTGTCCGTTTCGGTTGTTTTGTGATACATTGGAGTTACAGGATTCAGACGACCAGCTGATCCTCCAAAATGTGGATATATCGTAGAGACATAGAAACATAGAAACATAGAATGTGAGTGTAGATAGGATAGCCTTATGCCTTTCCCACGCATGCTTAAACTCCTTTACTGTACTGTCAGCTTGAAGGCTATTCCATGCATCCACTACCCTCTCAGTAAAGTAATACTTCCTGATATTATCTTTAAACCTTTGTCCCTCTAATTTAATACTATGTCCTCTTCTTCTTTTAAATACAGTATCCTCCTTTACTGTGTTGATTCCCTTTATGTATTTAAATGTTTCTATCATATCCCCCCTGTCTCTTCTTTCCTCCAAGCTATTCATGTTAAGATCCTTTAACCTTTCCTGGTAAGTTTTATCCTGCAATCCATGAACCAGCTTAGTAGCCCTTCTCTGAACTCTCTCTAAGGTATCACTATCCTTCTGAAGATACGTCTCCAGTACTGCGTACAATACTCCAAGTGAGGTCTCACCAGTGTTCTGTACAATGGCATGAGCACTTCCCTCTTTCTACTGCTAATACCTCTCCCTATACAACCAAGCATTCGGCTAGCATTTCCTGCTGCTCTATTACATTGTCTGCCTACCTTTAAGTCATCAGAAATAATCACCCCTAAATCCCTTTCCTCAGATGTTGAGGTTAGGACTCTATCAAATATTCTGTACTCTGCCCTTAGGTTTTTATGTCCAAGATGCATTATCTTGCACTTATCCACATTAAATGTCAGTTGCCACAACTCTGACCATTTTTCTAGTTTACCTAATGTGACGAGACCAATCTCGCCACATTGCATTGGAGGAGCCTGGTTGCCCGCCTGCTGCCTTTGGACTATGGGCCAGACTTTAACCCCTTAAGGACCAAACTTCTGGAATAAAAGGGAATCATGACATGTCACACATGTCATGTGTCCTTAAGGGGTTAAAATACTTATTTTCCCTGCGGAAAGGCTTATTCGTGCCTTTTCTGCCGGGGTGTTTGGTAGATTTTATCTACCGAACAAACTACCGATTGCACGGCCACCTGGGAGCTGGAGTGTGCCGCCAATTGACCACCCTGAAGCTGCGGTTAACATCAGCTTAATTGACAAAGGCAGGGTGGTCTTTGTTCGTCGACCGAACACGTGGCCGCGGCCATTTTACAAGTCCCGTACGGCCAGCGGTGTTCGGCACCTAAACTATGGAACTATAAACGGACACTTATTTGCACGAACACCGCTGAGCCGTCCGTCTCCTGGTTCCCATTCGTGGGGATGTAGCCGAACAGCCGTACCCTTGGTATTTTTATGTGAACTGTGGTAACCCAGATAGCTATGCCATGGAGCCTATTCGTGTGATTAAAGACTTTGGCTCCATGGCGATTAAACTGTATTCGTGTGGTCTGGGTGCCATTCACCTAATAATGTGCACCCAGACCTGAGCTATCTGGGGATATGTAACATGTCTGTGTTTAATGTAATAAAAGTAACTTTATATATTTTAAAAACATAATACTGTATTTAGGTCCCCACATGTGTAATGGAGTTTTGTCTTTGTCCTGGGAGATAATTGGATTACTTCTCCAATTATCTCCAGGGCAGAAGGGAGGAAGCCAGGATGCATTGTGGGGATGTTTGACTTTGGTTTGTCCTGAAATGCTAAGTGTCTGTCTTTTGTTACAGTCTTCCATTTGGTCCCCTAGGGGAGTGTCCACCAGGTGGGAGACCTGCATGAATACAGGGGCAGGTAGCCCTCAATAAACAGACCACTGCTTGACCCTCAACACGGAGCCTTGTCTCGTTCTTGGGGGGATTCACTGTATGCTGTTGGAGGCTGATTGCTAGGAGTGTAAGCTGATGTATGCTTTTCCTGTTCGTCTGCTAGCAGCTATTCGTGAGGTTCCAGTTTGGAGTGCTACCTTATTCCCTTGTATGCAGTTTGGGAGTTTGGTGCATTCACTTATATTCAATTCGTGAGTTTTGGTGATTTTACAGTAGCTGTGGCTGTCTGTGAAAAGGGGATTATCGCCTAAACGATTTTAACCCCTTGTCTGCTGAAACGGTCCGTTACAATTGGTGGCAAGCGGCGGGATCGTTCCTACAGCCAGGAGGACAGCTACAGGAGACACCATTGCTTTGGATTTTTACAAATTGAGGGCAACGCATGTCTGAGTACAGCGACCCTGACAGCACCAGCATGGAACCAGCAGTGGAGTTTGATGAGGGTGCCATGGATGACCGAGATGCAGTCCGTAAAGGCATCTGGTACCAGGCACTGGGCATTGTGGAGTACCAACAGGGTGAGAGACTCCCCAAGGAAGATCAGCGTTTGCAGAAGCGACTAGCCCTGCGGATGCCCTTCCTGGGAGAGCAGCCCTGGGAGGAATGGGTAAAAGCATTGGAGCTCCGGGTATGGCCGGAGATGTGGCTGGAGGATGCCTACCAGGCGCTTTGGTGGTATGTTGCACAGTACCTGCCCTGGACAGCCGAGCATGACAAGCCAGAGGGAGAGGAGTTTGATGGTCCTGGCTTGTTATGGGGGTCTTTTTCAGAGCTCGAATTTGGGAGCCCCACACAAGCCCGGTTCAGCGATCTCCTGGAGTGGAGGGAGAGCAGGTATGACTGAGATGACACTCACAAAATTGAGCAAGACCTGGTCCACCTGGTGACCCGGGAGATGGAGCTAGAACAGGGCTACCAGCAGCTGTTCCAATACTATGAGAAGGCTCAGCAGGAGAGCAGCAGGACAGACCCAGAGCAAGACCCATTCAGAGGAGACGAGATGGTACAGTTTTACTGGGAAGAACCCCAGGTGGCCAGTGGAGATGGGACCGAAGTCTCTCCACCGGTCCTGCAGGGAATTGGGAGCCCAGTCTCCATTCCCCAGCGGCAGTGTAAAGTGCAGGGAGAGGAGAGCAGTGTCCTCCCTCCCCAGCGGCAGGCTGAGTTCCAGGGGGCAGAGGTAGTTGTTCCTGCCCCCCAGCAGCAGAGTGATATGCCAGGAAGGCAGTGTGAAGTGCAGGGAGAGGAGAGCAGGGTCCTCCCTCCCCAGCGGCTGGCTGAGTTACAGGGGGCAGAGGTAGTTGTTCCTGCCCCCCAGCAGCAGAGTGATATGCCAGGAAGGCAGTGTGAAGTGCAGGGAGAGGAGAGCAGCGTCCTCCCTCCCCAGCGGCAGGCTGAGTTACATGGGGCAGAGGTAGTTGTTCCTGCCCCCCAGCAGCAGAGTGATATGCCAGGAAGGCAGTGGGAAGTCCAGGGAGAGGAGAGCAGTGTCCTCCCTCCCCAGCGGCAGCGTGATTTTTCGGGAATTGGGAGCCCAGTCTCCATTCCCCAGCGGCAGTGTGATGTGCCGGGAATTGGGAGCCCAGTCTCCATTCCCAAGCGGGAGATAGAGCAGGGAATTGGGAGCCCAGTCTCCATTCCCCAGCGGCAGTGTGATGTGCCGGGAATTGGGAGCCCAGTCTCCATTCTCCAGCGGCAGTGTTATTTGTTGGGAATTGGGAGCCCAGTCTCCAGTCCCCAGCGGCAGAGTATCCAGCAGGGAATAGAGAGCCCAGTCTCCTTTCCCCAGCAGCAGAACTCTGTATTGGGAGGAGAGACAGTCGGTCTCCCTCCGCAAAGACTGGAAGTATGTATGGGAGAGGAGATTGTTACCACCTCTCCCCAGCGGCGGATCATTAATGGGCAGAGTGTTTTATCGGGAGAGGAGCTTGTTACCCCCTCTCCCCAGCGGCAGCTTAATGTACCAGGGGGAGACTGTAAGCCCCCCACCGGTGCAGATGGGACCGTGGTCTCTGCACTTACCACACAGGGGGTAGGGATGGTCGGTCCTACCCCCCCCATGACAGAGCTGTGTATCCAAGGGGGAGACAGCCGATCTTCCCATTCCACAGCAGAGCTATGCACCTAAGGGGGAGACAGTCAGTCTCCAGCAACCAGGCTCCAACCAGACTACTCCGATGGTAGTACTGGCACCAGGATAGAGTACCGCTGGTCTCTGCCCACGCAGCAACCCACCAAGGCAGCCTACCAGTCCCCCACACAGCCGTGGTGAGGCACCTGGACATGGACAAGATTCTCCTCTACCCAGGTGTAGTAATCATTTATTGTGGTTGGGCTGTACTGTTTTTTCTGCTTTGTGGGTGGGCTGCTGGACTAACCAGGGCACTGACCGGCAGGAGGTCAGGTACCCTGTTAGTCTTTTTGGAAAGGGGGAGAGATGTGACGAGACCAATCTCGCCACATTGCATTGGAGGAGCCTGGTTGCCCGCCTGCTGCCTTTGGACTATGGGCCAGACTTTAAAAGACTTATTTTCCCTGCGGAAAGGCTTATTCGTGCCTTTTCTGCCGGGGTGTTTGGTAGATTTTATCTACCGAACAAACTACCGATTGCACGGCCACCTGGGAGCTGGAGTGTGCCGCCAATTGACCACCCTGAAGCTGTGGTTAACCGCAGCTTAATTGACAAAGGCAGGGTGGTCTTTGTTCATCGACCGAACACGTGGCCGCGGCCATTTTACAAGTCCCGTACGGCCAGCGGTGTTCGGCACCTAAACTATGGAACTATAAACGGACACTTATATGCACGAACACCGCTGAGCCGTCCGTCTCCTGGTTCCCATTCGTGGGGATGTAGCCGAACAGCCGTACCTTCGGCATTTTTATGTGAACTGTGGTAACCCAGATAGCTATGCCATGGAGCCTATTCGTGTGATTAAAGACTTTGGCTCCATGGCGATTAAACTGTATTCGTGTGGTCTGGGTGCCATTCACCTAATAATGTGCACCCAGACCTGAGCTATCTGGGGATATGTAACATGTCTGTGTTTAATGTAATAAAAGTAACTTTATATATTTTAAAAACATAATACTGTATTTAGGTCCCCACATGTGTAATGGAGTTTGTCTTTGTCCTGGGAGATAATTGGATTACTTCTCCAATTATCTCCAGGGCAGAAGGGAGGAAGCCAGGATGCATTGTGGGGATGTTTGACTTTGGTTTGTCCTGAAATGCTAAGTGTCTGTCTTTTGTTACAGCCTTCCATTTGGTCCCCTAGGGGAGTGTCCACCAGGTGGGAGACCTGCATAAATACAGGGGCAGGTAGCCCTCAATAAACAGACCACTGCTTGACCCTCAACACGGAGCCTTGTCTCGTTCTTGGGGGGATTCACTGTATGCTGTTGGAGGCTGATTGCTAGGAGTGTAAGCTGATGTATGCTTTTCCTGTTCGTCTGCTAGCAGCTATTCGTGTGGTTCCAGTTTGGAATGCTACCTTATTCCCTTGTATGCAGTTCGGGAGTTTGGTGCATTCACTTATATCCAATTCGTGAGTTTTGGTGATTTTACAGTAGCTGTGCCTGTCTGTGAAAAGGGGATTATCGCCTAAACGATTTTAACCCCTTGTCTGCTGAAACGGTCCGTTACACCTAAATCATTAGCCATTTGGCTTATCCCTCCTGGAACATCAACCCTGTTACATATCTTGGTATCATCAGCAAAAAGACATACCTTACCATGAAGACCTTCTGCAATATCACTAATAAAAATATTAAAGAGAATGGGTCCAAGTACAGATCCCTGAGGTACCCCACTGGTGACAAGCCCAAGCTTTGAATATACTCCATTGACTAGAACCCTCTGTTGCCTGTCACTCAGCCACTGCCTTACCCATTCAACAATATTGGAATCCAAACTTAAATATTGCAGTTTATTGATAAGCCTTCAATGTGCAGCAGTGTCAAAAGCCTTACTGCAATCTAGGTAAGCAATGTCTACTGCACCACCCTGATCTATAATTTTAGTTACCCAATCAAAAAAATCAATAAGATTAGTTTGGCATGATCTCCCTGAAGTAAACCCATGTTGTCTCTGATCTTGAAATCCATGTGTTTTTAGATGTTCAACAATCCTATCCTTTAACATGGTTTCTATCACTTTCCCCACTACTGAAGTAAGGCTTACTGGCCTATAGTTGCCCGACTCCTCCCTATTACCTTTCTTGTGAATGGGCACAACATTCGCCAACTTCCAATCTTCTGGGGCTACTCCTGTTATCAATGATTGGTTAAATAAATCTGTTAATTGTTTTGCTAGTACACCACTAAGCTCTTTTAATAGCTTTGGGTGTATTCCATCAGGTCCCATTGACCTATTTGTCTTTACTTTTGACAGTTGAAATAGAACCTCTTCCTCTCTAAACTCATATGCATTGTGTCACTGCCACAATTGGCTGCTTACATGATTGCATTAACAAGCAGGTCAACAAGTGTACCTACTAAGGTGGCATTTGTGTGTGTGTTTGTTTGTGTGTGTGTGTGTGTGTGTATATATATATATATATATATGATATGTTGTAAAATGTATACCAGTTAAAAGTCTATTTTTCTAACAGACAATGTTATGCAGAATAAATAATTTACTAAGTTAAATGTTAAGTGGCCAAATTTAACATTTTATACAAGTGTTGTATGCATAAAAATAGTTTGTTGAGTGAGTCCCCACAATCCAAGTATTGTTTGTTTTATACCAAAGTGGAGCCAAATCTTTCTAATGAGGTGACACAAGTAAAGGAGGCGCCTTCATTTTGGAATGGTTTTATGTTGTATATAAAGTTTGTATCCAACTATTGTTGTTGGCATTTCAGGAATTATGCTGTGCTAATGCTGCATATTCCCCTACGGAAGCTTTTATTATATAGAAGGACAGGATTCCTGCACAGTGTGTCACTGCAGACAATGATAGAGGGATACGTAAACAGGATAATCCTATTTAGTACAGTTTAAAATGATTGGTCGGTAATCTAGACCAGTAACTTAATGCACTCGTAAATATATACAACTGACTTTTACTCAGAGAAAATATAGAGTAAAATATGGTGTTTCTTGAAATTATTAAAATGTATTGAACAAAGTGTGTTCTGCTTCTCCAATTACCTTGATGCATGGCATTAAATAGTTTCTGTTGAGGATCTTATAGAAAAATGATAATTCTAAGAAAAATAAAGATCTGGAATAATCTATAAATCTGGCTTCATGCTGGAAAACTGTCAATGTCTTGCTCTTAAATTAGGATCCGCTTGTATCACAAAAATAAAATGAATGTTATATCTTTATAGTCTGGCCCTTGACCATTTAACATGCCAAATGTTGAACTGTGTAATAACTGAATAAGGTATTTATGTATTTTGGTTTTCACATTGTATCCTTGATACCCAGACAGTGAGTCATATTCCCTGTGTGCTACTATCGCGTTAGACGCAAGGTGCTCCAACAATGTGTCATTAGTTTTAGATTTCTCAATTCTTGGCACCTTCCAGTGGTACAAAGTGGCATTATTGCAGATGTTCTCTGTCAGTTCATTGGGTATGCCTGGGAAGGGATATACATATCCAGCCCTCCTATGTCTCAGTGTCCAAATATTATTAAGCATGTTTACCAATTACCACATCTGACCTATGCTTAGCTAGGTTAATGCTTAATCTACCTTTGAGTAAATGCATGTGTTTTGTTAAGACTGGTCTATCTAAGTTCTGGTATCTTTTTAATAATTCTGCAGTTAGGAATTACACTTGCTCTTCCTGGCATTATGGTTGGGCAACAAGATATTCTGCAGTGGTAGGGCAAGTGCCAGTGACTTACAAAAACAAGGATAGACCATTTTACAAAGGCCCTATACACCTTACTGGCACACACAGGTCCAGCTGCTCAGCCAGCTTTTCCTGTGCATCCTAGAATTATCTACAGGCATTTCTCACTTTATGAACTCTTGCTTTATGAACTCCCGACTTTATGAACTTTTTTCTGGATGTGCCGCCATTTAGTTTCACCTCCATTTTGTGTCAGTGGTCCACGGATCAGGACCGAGAAGAGTGCTTTGGAGCACAAACAAGAAGAGAAGAAGAAGAATTTGTGGTCAAGAGTAGACAAGAAGAGAGATGAGGATCAGGAACACAGTTCCTGAAGATAAAGTGAAGTCTAAAAAACAGGTTTAGATTGTTCTGTATTCTTTTTGTGCTTTCATGGGCATACATTGCAGATCCTGTAATATTATTGCACTGTGTGCCATTGAGTAGAGATTTGTCTGTGTGTGTCTGACATAGCTGTCTGTGTGTATGTGTGTTTGCCATTGTGCCATGTTTTGGCAGGCAGCAATAGTAAGGAACAGGAGGAGGGCTGAAAAGCCTGAAAAAAGGGAGAGGAAGAAAGTTTGAGAGCTGTAAAAATAAAAGGAGTAACAGAAAAGTGCTAAAAAAAAGAGATGCAAGCTTGAAAGTAAGAGAGGAGGAGAGTTTGAGAGCTGTAAAAATAAAAGGAGTAAAAGAAAAGTGATAAAGGAGAGGGGGAAGCTGATAATGAAGAAAAGTAGGAAGGTTTAAGAGAGGTTCCCCATTCAACAAGTGCCGCATGCCTCTTAATTGAATAGTATGAGGATTGATGATAATTTTAAGATTTCAATATGGTATGCATGCCTTTAAAATTCCTACAACATACATGTATTTGCTATGCTTTCATGTTGTTTTTGTACTTAATAATTTAGGTATTTATTGTTTTTTCTGATTTTCTATTCTATGTCTTGTTTTCTTTATGCTGGGTATTCTGGGTTTATTCCTTTATTCCGTTCCTGGAATTCCCAGTCTCCTGGATTCTTTTAAATGTTTTTTTTTTTTTTTGCTACACCCGTTCCTTTGCCATTTATGCTTTTGGTTCAATGTGTTCCTGCTAGCCATGGTCTCACCCCTCTGCTCCTTTCCTTGCAGGTAAGTACTGTGTGTGTTTTATTGTTGTACGTTTAGTTATGCATATCTAGGCAGTTAGGACCCACTGTAATTGGAGTACTTTGGCACAGTGGTGGGCTTCATACATCTTGGCCATTTATGTATGTCTAAATCTCCAATGTTTATTACATATATAGTACTTAGTTATTTCTCCTCTTGTTTTGCCTTGTATCTCTTGTCTTGTTTTATTTTATTTTGTCTTGTATTGGAAAATCATAAGAAATAGACAAGAACTTATTACCTGTAGTAGAGAGTTTGTCCTAAATGTTAAGGAGGCAAATAGAGAAACTTTTTTATTGTTTTTATTGTTCTGCAGTCCTTTTACTAATCATTATCCTTTTAATCCACACACTAACTGGATAAAGTTTGGCACATATGCAATGATGGTAAATTAATGAACACCCATATGCATAATTTTCTTTTTTTTGTAAAATTTGCTATTTAATAATATTTCTTAGAATATTAGCTATTAGAATTCTCCTAGGGAGTTAACCAATTGTGTTATTTTGCAATGTATACAGAAAACACGGGAAAGTATAGAACAATCTTTTCTTTTATGCACAACCATTAAATTGACCATCTAAAGTTTAATGATCAAGGCTTTGGGGTGATTTCTTTTTAAATATTGCTGATCATGGATGCGTTGTTAAGCATTTATGAGAAATTGGAACCATATGCACTACTTGAATCACCATGGTACTACGTCAATATTTCACCCGTACTCTTGAAGATGGTTTATGGCTAGCTTTGTACCAACAGCAATATCTTAGATTTTATTGGTTTTGACTTCAGAACAAAAGGTATTACGAAATACAGACTATTTGATTCAGAGCCAGTATTTATCAGGAACTGCCAAAAAGAAAAACAACATTGTTTTTAATATTTTGAGGATTGGTGCAGATTTTGCTATTAAAGGGAATATTTTGTAAACCAATTTAAAAAAAACTAAATCATTAAGTTTTATACACATATATGGTTTCTTCTGTGTTGCAGAACGAGCTTCTGTATACATTTGTTTTCAATAAACTATGCTATAGCTAAAGCTTAGCAAACTCTACATATACCCCCCCCTCCTTATTCCAGCTTTTGTTCTTGTTGTCCAGCATTGTTGGCGCAGTTCAAGACATGAAAACTGTGTACGAGGTTAATCATGAGAAAGTAGATCAGAATCTCGTAATGTAAGGTTACAAGTTCCAAAAAGTTAATGTAAAGTTAATGTAAAAAGTTATCTGTTATCTTTGAGCTCCAATTAAAATGACAGTTCTGAAATTTTCTTAATCCAAATACGTGTGGAAGTATTTTGGTGAACCGCAACTTAATGATCTATGGAACCATCCATTGCAACTAAATGATGATGATATTGAGTTCTTGATAAGACCATCATCGGCTATTCTTTTAAAAACACTACCATAGTCCGACAATTAATTACTAATCTAGAGTGGTTGACATTCAAGTTACGAGACAGGAACCTGGAATGTGCAAACTGCACTCATGTTAAAGTCATCAGTGCTTGCATTTAGTTGTATTTTAGTTGTCCACAAGCCGCCGGAATGATGACCGAGTGAGATGTGACTTACTCCGAGCCAAGGTTCACAACAAATCAATTTGATTGCTAGCTGATAAATATGATTGTAACGGACTAACTCAGATTACACACAACCAACTTTAAAAAATATCCATGTTATTAACTTTACTTGCTGCATTGCCAGTTTGACTCTCCATTGATGTAGAACCATTGATGGTTGAATCTTGTTTAAGATATTTAAAGGTCAATAGGTATATGACCTTGTCAATAGTAGAGGTTGTTATGGCTTGATTCTTAACCACTGGACTCTACAAAATGGTTACAAATACATTATTTAAAGATATGTAACAAATAAAATATCAGTTTACAATATTCAACAGGTGGAGTTTTTACCTGTGTCGCATTATTTGGAAACATATTCCTGATGCTTAGGAAGCCAGCAGGCACTCAGAATGCAGACTTATTAGTGCATTTTGAAACTAGTAAAAAAGTTGCTTTGGACTTCAGTGATAAAGTTAGCTCCGTCCATTGCGTTGTTTTAAATTGAGACCAGTTAGGAGCTCCAAGGTGTTATTTTAACGATAGAGAATTTTAAGAACTTCTTGACATTTTTACTCCAAAACTTAAAACAAAATGTCCTGATTATTTCCAAATTAGCAAAGTTAATTGAATTATCTCCCGAGGGAATTACATTCTAATAGAGAACTAAAGATTACAGTATAATTTTGCACATTATGGACTCAATTCTATTGTCTGCTATGTGAGATTAAATAGCTTAACTGATAAATATGTGGAAGTTAATCACAGAGTCCAAGTTAGAGTACTTAATTTTCCACATAAAAACCTCTGGAAGGCTTGTCATGTAGGAGAGGGTGAACGGTAGGAATGAACAAGGGGTAGGTGTTACAATAGTGCAATAGGGATACTCTATGCTCAAAAACAACTTTTGCTTAATGAGCCTGTTTTTGGTGTAGAGATCATGCCCCCACAGTCTCACTGCTCAATTATTTGCCATTTAGGAGCTGTCACTTTTGTTTTTGTTTATGCAACCCTAGCCACACCTCTCCTGGTTGTGACTCACACAGCTTCCAGGAACATATTGTTTCATTCTCAATAAGCTCTAAGAGCACATTGTGTTTACTTTAGAGGTTTTCATATCCTACGCCAGCAAACTACTAACAGAGCAGGAGAGCATTCTAAATTAAACACACTGTACATTAAGGGAAGCTAGAAGACTACTTTTCGGTAAATGTGTAGGGAGGTTATGTGAGTCAAAGCCAGTGGAGGTGTGATTAGAGTTGCATTAAGTGATTTAACTCATAAATAGTAGAGAATTTAACATTGAGACTGCAGAAGCATGATCTATACATCAAAACAACCCCATAGAGCTAAAGTTATGTTGGCACTATGAGAATCCCCCGAATTTCCCCTAAACTATTAACATATATAATTTAACTTTGTATCAATATATATTTTCATTATTTAAGGAGAGGTTTACACCCAAGGTGAACTGGTCGTGGCAGTTTTATTTTAATTAAATTGTGAATAAGATGTGAATGTGACTTACATCAATAGAAGTAGCAGTAGTGAGATTATAATGTGAGTTGCATATCATGGCTGTGTACTGTGTATATGTACAGCTCTTACACACATATCTAATTCTGTAGTTGTGTAAGAAAAGGAGCCCCATCACATCACCGGTGCTGTGTAGACGGAAAACTTAGAGCAAGCAGATAAGTGTGTCACACGCCCTGGTCGTAAAATAAAGTGTAGAATGTATTGAGAGCTGTTAAGCTGAATACATAATTAAGGCTAAATACCTAAAACATTGGATTTCTTTGGGTGTCACACTCATATCTAACAAACAGCAGTGAGGGATTCTGTAACTTCTAATGAGCAATTTCTCTTCGCAGCTCTGGAAAGGGGAAATGTGTGTTAGATTATGTCAGTATGTGCGCACCAGTGTGAATGACTATTGTTGTGTGACTGACTGAGAAGACATGCTTAGCTATTTCATCCCACATTTTGTGATTTGATGTTCTGGGGATAAACCTAAATGTAAAACTATACTAGAATTTGTAGATGTGTTTAACAATGGCAAACCATGAACCTGCTACACAAATATCACAGATATTGTTTATAACATTGGAAATAGTTCTTGCCAGATTATTAGCAATCAAGTCTGTGGTAGGTATAACCACAAATGCAATTCTCCACTGACTGCATGCGTAGGCTCGGTAAAACTTAATGATATTGTTTTCATTTTAATTCATCGCTATGCTAAACTCAGATTATTTGTAATTTTTGTGTAACTATTTGCTTTTTAAATTGGAAACCTCACTAATGTTGCAAAATATAAAATTTTCTTTTTTAAGTTCAGTTTAGAATACTGAAGCATATAGCAAATGTTGCATTCACAGATATCTACAACTCAAAACCTTTAGGGGTCAGTAAGGGTTGATTAAAAATATTTAGGGCCTGGTAGATATCAGTGCGATAAAATCAATGTGAATTTTTTCTCCATTTATTAAAGGTTTACTCCAAGCACGAAAATAACTTCAGTGATTTGAAGTGGTCGTGGTGCCTGTGGTTTGTTTATCCTGTGTTTGGATGAACTATAAAGAGACCCTAGGAGACTCTGTGAGATATTCCCTCTCTGTTCACTATGAAACGCTGTAATATGGATTTTTAACCTCTCTGCTACCGGAGGTGTAACTCCACCTTCAGCCACATCATGTGGGCATTAGCTATCCCTAAACAAGAGTTACGGGCTGGCTAATGTGAATTATGTGCAAATTTGATGTTTAACACCAGCACGCACAGCATGCTGGCACCAGACAGCCAATAGTGTAATGGCTTCCTCTCTGTGCTGTCCATGACCATGACATTCATTCCACTCCATCTCCGGCATGTGACAACCTATATTTAACGGGTTGATGGAAAACTTGGCCTGGGCACAGGAACGTGGCTAAGTATAAGCTATTTCCTTTCTTTCTATCTTTATTTTGGGAGGGGAAGGGGTTAGAAGGTAGGACTCCCAAAAACAATGTTGAGTGGTTGCCCTCTTGATGTAAAAATATACGATATAAATATAACAGGTGAATAGGCAGTTTTTGCACAGAGAAAGCAAATAAATTTGATAACGGTCATGAAAATCATACCCATGACCAATCAAAAACAAGTCATAATGTCAGTACTACATTGGTGTTATCTCTTAGGAGAGCTAGAACTGAGAGAGTAGATTGCTGATGTTAAAGGTTTGAGAATTGGATTGTATTAAATATTACACACATTATCATGTAGAACCTGTGCGCATCCATACACATGCATACGTTTGTATCTACATTACATGTTTGTTCTACTCTTCACACATTTTATATATATATATTTTTTGCCTGTTTGATTGCAAGTGCTTAAGATAGTGTTTGCGTATTTGACTGTTTTCAAAGGGAGAGAGTGTGAGAGTGGGCTTGTGAAAGAATAGAGGCTTTGGAAGGAGGGATATAGGGACGGTATAAAGTAATTGGGGATATGATGGAGGGTAGGAGGAATCTGCCCTACATACACCAGTACTTAGTGGAAGAAGGACATGGAAGTGGGACTGGGGAATAGGCACACATGTACATACCTGGATGGCAACTAGGAAGTCTTGAAGCACTGGCCAATCCACGAATGGGAGGCACACAATAAAAACTTACCTCATATTCAGATCCTGGTGATGGAGATTCTTCAGCAGTAACAAGAGGACCATGACAGCAGTGAAGAGGACTGTCTGGAGGGAAGATGTGGTGATGTCTCTAAAGCAGGCCAGAGAGATGGAGCAGGTGGTTCATTCGTTCCAAGACTCAGTTAACGATTTTTTAAAAACAAATGTTGTATTGGTATCCAGACTAATGATGTAACTATGAGATGCCTTTTGCGAGTTTATCTACCTTTGTTTTGTTTTTTTTATCATATCCTTCTTATTTCTCATGCATAGTTAAAACTCAATAACAATTATATATGAAAAAACTAAAAACTCGTAGCTATGTTTCATACAAATACTTATGGGCTTGAAAATTATGTTTCCACGCAAAATTGTATTTATTTATTTTATCTTTTAACTGTGATAGTTCATTGGCTCTTTGGTTTAATAGCATCTATGTTATTAAATGTAAGACCGTACGTATATGTAAGTTATAAATATATTGAGAGCAATTCTGTTACATTCATTAATGCTTTATTTTGTTTATTCCTCTATCTAGATATACAGCGATAGCAAGACAGGGAATGCTAAATATACTATATATCTATAAAATTGATCCACAATAAACTCCTTAAGGCAGCACTATTATTGTTAAAAAAATCCCCAGTGTTAAAATCTGATCAATTTTCACCATGCCATATTTGCTGCGGCTTGTACAGATGTTTCTTGAAGTATCTCATTAATCTTTCTAAGCTTGCTATCTAATAGGCATCATAATGAAGGATTGGATCCTTGCCATTCATTATTACGTTACTTTAAATTACCTTCTTCTTTCACCGAACCTTTCATGCATTGAATCTGAGCCAAGAACATTGAGCCTTTGCAAATATGCAGACTGCATTATATTGCTTATTGCTCAGATAACTGATTTTAAGGTTGATAATGTACTCATTTAGAATTGTATACAAGTAAACAAGGTTTATTTGCCATTAAATAACTCGTAAGTGATACTTGATTGCTATTACAAAACTTGTTTTATGGAAGACCATTTCTGTTTGATATACACAATTGCAATCTTCTGATATAGTTCTATTTCCAAAAATAGGTTGGTAGGAATACCTTAGAATGGTGATGACTCATCTTGGTACTTGGAGATTACGTTACATCGCAACTAATAGAACTGAGCTCCTGATCAGATGCTAATTTATCTAAAATGTTACAGTACGCAATTTATGCCTCAAACAAACTTCATTAGAGACCAGGCCTCTGATGAAGTGCCTTTGAGGTACAAAATGCGTAAGTATCATTTTCATGATATCTTTCCCGTGTTGCTGAGTCACAGCCACATATTTTATAAAGGTATCTGGGTTTTTAAAAATGTTTCATTATGTACTTGGGCACATTCTCTCCATAAAGGATCAGCGCATTAATATTTTGTTACAGAGATATGTATATCTCCAAAACTGGACTGCATAGTCCAGTAGCGAACTCAGGCTAGCCTCAAGTGTTGCTACTCCCCAAAGTATTGCTACTCCTGTGTCTGTCTCCCTCCAAGTCAACGGCGCTACCATCACCTCTACCTCACATGCTCGCTGCCTAGGTGTTCTCTTTTACTCCGACCTCTCCCTCATGTCCAATCAATTGCCAAATCCTGGCGCTTCCATCTCAAAAACATAGTGCGCATCCGCCCCTATTTAATGCTTGACACGGTTAAAGTGCTGGTCCATGCCGTTGTTCTCTCTCGCCTTGACTACTGCAATCCCCTTCTCAGTGGTCTTCATTTTCCCAGCTTTGCAATATATAATGAATGCGGTGGCAAGGCTCATCTTCGTGTCCGCCTGTACCTCCCACACTTCACCCCTCTGTCAGTCCCTACATTGGCTTCCAGTAAGAAATAGGGTTCAATTTAAGATTCTGGTGCTTGCATATACGGCTCTATATAATGCTGCTCAAACCTACATATCCTCACGAATACACACAAGTATGCCCCATCTAGTAGCCTGCGCTCTGCCAAAGACCTACGCCTATCCACTGTCCGTACTCCCACCTCTGATGCGCGAATTCAAGACTTCTCCAGGGCTGCACATTTCATGTTGAACTCCCTTCCCTTGTCCGTTAGACTTTTACCCAGTCTCCATTCCTTCATAAAATAATTAAAAACTGACTTCAGGATAGCGTATCGATTAAACTATTAACAGCTTTATCTCCCCACACCTTGATTCCTCTCCTGCAACTGTCAAAAATTACCTACTAACCCTCAGTAAATACTTTTCTAGCAACCTACTGTTCTCCCCTTACCTTTTCCCTTGGTGTCACTATATCCTCTTCCCTCTAGCAAGTAAGCTCATTGATTAGGGACATCAATCCCTCTGTTCCTGTGTGTCTGACTTGTTTGGTTATAATTACGTGTCTGTTGGTCGACCCATTGTACAGTGCTACGGAATTTGCTGGCACTTTATACATTATAATATAATAATAATAATATTGGGGTATGAGCTGGTACCCCCTGATAATGGCCCTGCCCCTCTGAATACAATAAGAATGAGGGCCATATCTAGGTCTAAGCAAATGCATTGAAGCAAAAAGTAACTGAATTTATGAGAACACAAAGAACGGGCAAAAACTCAGAAGCGCTCCTTATGGTTAATTCCCACTTAGGTCTCAAATAGGTTTTTGCTCACTTGTGCAATTATAGAGAGAACTTACATATTCTTATTTAACTGGAGCAAGGAGACACAGAGCTTGTAGGCCTCTCATTAATATTGTGTCCATTATTCTCCTTTTCATCAAGAGGCTTATTTGCTCTGCAAAGATGTATATGTTACAGAAGATGCTTGTTTTTAAAAAAAATGACCATTGGACTTTTAAACTGTGATAAAGATTTTCTGAAAGAACTGTGGTCATGGAAAGATAACATGTACCATTTGCATTTTGGACTGATCATATCCATAAGGACATTCCAGATCTGAAATGCTAGCTAGCGTCCACTACATAAGAGACACAGCAGCTATGTATAAAAATGAACAAAATACGAAGTACGATTTCTGATAAATTCTGCTAAATTGGAGATTTGGGGGAAATAAATACCCTACTATTCACCTCTCTGGCTCAAGTGTTGCAATCTAGCTTGATCTGGGTATACTGGGCACTATTCCCGAATCCCGACACTTTGTGGCCTGGTGTGATCCTGTGGCGGGTTCTTACACTCAGTCATGTATGTTTAGCATGTTAATTCCTTAAATATAAAGCATTGTAATTTCTTTTGACCTGATCTTTGCCTCTTTGAATGTGAATAATGTCATACTATCTTATGTCATTGTCATTTATGCATCCGTCTGTACTACCCTGCACTACAAAAATAAAGAACTGAAAAAGAATTAACATAAACATGGGCCATGAACAATTCATATGTGTATAAGGATAACACACAATGTAATAAAACAGTTGAGATATACAATAAATATTAAAGGGACACTATAGGCACGCGTTCCTTGTTGTAACTACAGTGTCTCTTTAAAATGAATTCATTGTTTTTAAGACTGCTCACCGATTAGGAGATTCTGGACAGACATTAAAACATATATTGAGACTTTTCAGTCCCTGGAGCTGTCCATTTTTGGTATTTTGTCCTAGAAAATGAACAAAGGATAAGCACCCATTAAATAGTCTGGACTATTTTAACATATTTAACCCTATGGCTTTAAGACTTTAAGATTTTTTTTTTTTTACATTTATTTTTGTTTTAACACATGGTTAAGCATATCTGATACTAATGATTACCCAGCTAGGATATAATGAGCTTAGGATACAACCCACCACCAAGTCTCTAGATAAAAGAGTATAATAGCTTCACTCAAGTGAACAACAATAAAAAAAAGGGTTTGAAAAAAAACCAAACAACTCGAATTATTTTAATATCCCTGTTATAATTGAGAAGATACATGTTTTACATACATGTTGCATGATTGGTGAAGCTACGCGAGGTTAGTCCAATTATTCACCAGAGTCTGCTAGTTTTTGCATGGACATTTTGAGCACCATAATGGGTCTTGTTATAAAGCATGCCTCAACTCATCATCATGCTTGTTCCAAAAGCTAGACAAGTGACAACAGATTAATACAAAGGCTTGCACAGCCCTCCCATCTCCATCCAAACAGAGTATCTTTTTGATGAGAATCTAAAGGACATTTGCAACACTAAAGAGGCTTTCTGAACTCCACAACTATTACAACTTACTCAGTACCTTGATTATAGTTCTACAAGTCTATGCATATCACCTTCTGTCAAGCCTACACAGTTGGTAAACTGTATTGAAATAATGCAGTAACCACAAACAATAGAACAAAACAAGAACAAATATCGGGCATCCCCCTCTAACCTACTGCATTAGGCCCACTTCTAGCAAGTCAAAAGACAAAATGTAGCCCTGCAGGCATTCTGGGACGTGTGTCCATTCTATTTATTGAATAACTATCACAATGCTTCACTTGTATTGGATTCTCTATGATGCAAACATCATTACTGCCTGCAACAATAGATGAAAAACATATGAAAAAGGTGCTTTATTTACAAATGCATTTCAGCAGCAGAGTTTAATCAAAATGTAATAAGATCGCTGGCCTCGAATTTTCAAAGGATCTATACTTACCAGGATTTTTAGAATTATAGGGTGCCGTGGTAATGTCATTTTAACACAAATAGAAACAGAAGAAAAGGTCTCGTAGTGGGATTCACCAACTAAATGGCCCAACCCTAAATATTAAACCAGAAAAAATGGTCCCAAACTCAAAGAGAGGAACCGGAAATGTTGGAATTTCCCTTAAGACTAGAGCATATGAAGGATAAATGGACCATAGATTCTAAAGATACAAATATAAAAAAATTATATATACACACTAAAGAAAGAATTGCATCACACAAGTTAAAATGTTATATAAGAATCTCAAAAGGCAATACCCACACATAGCCAGTGCAAACATTATTTGGAAAATCCTTTATTTAGTGCTAGGACATATGTTAAATGGTATGTCTGCTAAATGTCTAAAAACAGGATAACGTTTTGCCATCTAGTATGAAAGAAGTAATCTCAGAATCATTAGGTATTTTTATGTAGAAGTCCTGTAGAGGCTAATAGTTTATATAATGATATTGAAACAGAATATCTACTTAAATACTACATCCGACTAACGTATATTTCACGGTAAATACCATGGGCTAATTAATATTATATGCAACAGTGGAGTAGTCTATGTAATGTTAGAGTGAATGATGGCTATGCTATATACAGATTACAAATACCATAGAATATGCTGTAGATCAGGTTCCATGCCATTCAACAATTATCTCACTCTAGAACTGATCTGTAAAACTATGTAAATCTGAATACTTTTCAATATTCCTCTATAAATGAATTAGTAAGACTGCAATGATGTATGGGTAATGACTATTGTGTCTTTTTCATGAATTAAGCCAGAGGTGGACAAAAGGTAAATCATTAGCTCTCATTTACTTTTTTAAGGCTGGTATAGAATGATGATGTAAATCTACAACTGAGAGCTAAGTTTTGGCCGCAGATAATTGTACATTCAATAAGCAGCTCCATGGAGAAAAGCACGACATTCTAAAATACAAACTTGATTCTTTATTACGTCATAATTAAAAGCAACAATAACATGCAACAAGTAGCATCCACCAGCCCACGTTTTATTGGACAGATCCACACTTAGTCATAGGTAGTGATGTCGCGAACATAACATTTTCGGTTCGCGAACGGCGGACGCGAACGTCCGCAAATGTTCGCGAACCGGCGAACCGTGCGAACCGCCATAGCCTTCAATAGGCAGGTGAATTTTAAAACCCACAATAGTGGTTTTAAAATTCCTCCCCCCCCGGCCCCCACCCCTGGGTTCGGGTGGGGGCCATAATGATAATGAGGGGGGGGGCCTACTGTCCTCCGCCCCCCGGCCCCCACCCCTGTGCGGCGGGTGGGGCCATAATGATAATGAGGGGGGGGGGGCTACTGTCCTATTGTCCCCCCCCGCCCCCACCCCTGAGCGGTGGGTGGGGGCCCTAAAATTAACAATAAGGGGGGGACCTATTCCCCCCCCCCCGGCCCCCACCCCTGAGCGGTGGGTGGGGGCCCTAAAATTAACCTATTGTGGGTGCCCTTGTTAACCCTCCCCTCCCTTTGTATTTAGGGCCCCCACAATAGGTTAATTTTAGGGCCCCCACCCACCGCTCAGGGGTGGGGGCCGGGGGGGGACAATAGGTTCCCCCTTATTGTTAATTTTAGGGCCCCCACCCACCACTCAGGGGTGGGGGCCGGGGGGGGACAATAGGTCCCCCCCTTATTGTTAATTTTAGGGCCCCCACCCACCGCTCAGGGGTGGGGGCAGGGGGGGGACAATAGGTCCCCCCTTATTGTTAATTTTAGGGCCCCCACCCACCGCTCAGGGGTGGGGGCCGGGGGGGACAATAGGTCCCCCCCTTATTGTTAATTTTAGGGCCCCCACCCACCGCTCAGGGGTGGGGGCCGGGGGGGACAATAGGTCCCCCCCTTATTGTTAATTTTAGGGCACCCACCCACCGCTCAGGGGTGGGGGTGGGGGGGGACAATAGGTCCCCCCCTATTGTTAATTTTAGGGCCCCCACCCACCGCTCAGGGGTGGGGGCCGGGGGGGACAATAGGTCCCCCCCTTATTGTTAATTTTAGGGCCCCCACCCTCGCTCAGGGGTGGGGGCCGGGGGGGACAATAGGTCCCCCCCCTATTGTTAATTTTAGGGCCCCCACCCGCCACACAGGGGTGGGGGCCGGAGAGGGGGAGGACAGTAGGTCCCCCCCTCATTATCTTTATGGCCCCCACCCGCCGCCCAGGGGTGGGGGCCGGGGGGGGACAATAGGTCCCCCCCTATTGTTAATTTTAGGGCCCCCACCCGCCGCATAGGGGTGGGGGTCGGAGAGGGGAAGGACAGTAGGTCCCCCCCTCATTATCTTTATGGCCCCCACCCACCGCCCAGGGGTGGGGGCCGGGGGGGACAGTAGCCCCCCCTCATTATCATTATGGCCCCCACCCGCCGCACAGGGGTGGGGGCCGGGGGGCGGAGGACAGTAGGTCCCCCCCCCCTCATTATCATTATGGCCCCCACCCGAACCCAGGGGTGGGGGCCAGGGGGGGAGGAGAGTAGGTCTCCTCCCCCCCTTCAACCACTATTGTGGGTTTTAAAATTCACCTGCCTATTGAAGGCTATGGCGGTTCGCACGGTTCGCCGGTTCGCGAACATTTGCGGACGTTCGCGTCCGCCGTTCGCGAACCGAAAATTTTATGTTCGCGACATCACTAATCTTCACCCATGGAGGGCTCCGCGCAGACTGAGCTCTGCAGGGCAGGGGAAGGCTTATAAAGCCTTGCCACGCCCTGCAATTAGGCTAAGAACACTCTGATTGGCTGGTTTAAGCCAATCAGAGTGCTCTTTGTCATTTTACACAGTGTGGGAAAATTCCAAAGAACTTGGCTTGAAATGGTTTTTTTTTTGGCCTTTTTTGGGGCTGAAAAAAGAAGATTGTAGAAGATAGAAAACATCAAATGGTAAGTTGTTTTTATTTTTTTTACAGGGTTTTAGTTAAAGGTCCCCCCCTCATTATTTTTAGGGTGAGGGGGGTAGGTAGGTAGATCATTTTTTTGGGGGGGGTGGAAGGGTTAACAAGGGCACCCCCCCTTTGTATTTAGGGCCCCCACCCACCGCTCAGGGGTGGGGGCTGGGGGGGGGACAATAGGTCCCCCCCTCATTGTTAATTTTAGGGCCCCCATCCACCGCTCAGGGGTGGGGGCCGGGGGGGACAATAGGTCCCCCCTAATTGTTATTTTTAGGGCCCCCACCCGCCGCTCAGGGGTGGAGGCCAGGGGGGGACAATAGGTCCCCCTCTTATTGTGATTTTTAGGACCCCCCCCCTTTTTTTTTTTAACAGTGAGCAGCCACAGGCTGCTCACTGTTTAATAGACATGCCCCTACTCGCGGTATTGCGAGTAGGGGCACAATTTACTAATACTAAGTAATTTTTACTTAGTCTTAGTAAATTAATAGGGGGCGGACCGAACATAGCATATGTTCGCCCGCCGTGGCGAACGCGAACACGCTAAGTTCGCCGGGAACTATTCGCCGGCGAACAGTTCGGTACATCACTAGTCATAGGTATACCACTGCTCTAAGCATTAATTGGGGAAAAATCTACAGTTCCTTTGGACTTTAATAGAGTGAATGGATAATACATTGGATAGTTTGCCTTTCGGTGGGTTCCTCTCACATCTCAAGCTGGTTTTAGCTCATTTTGTGCCATTACAGAGAGAACCTAAACTGTTTTCCTATCTGACTGGTACCCCACTGTGAGCACAGTGAGCAAAGGACCATTGACTGGATTCAACTTTTACCTTAGGGAGACCTTTGGTAGCAAACAAACCAAAACAAACTGTAAGACATTTGTATCATTATTGTTAATCACATGTAC
Organism: Pelobates fuscus; assembly: GCF_036172605.1. Classification (NCBI taxonomy): domain Eukaryota; kingdom Metazoa; phylum Chordata; class Amphibia; order Anura; family Pelobatidae; genus Pelobates; species Pelobates fuscus. The sequence goes on along the minus strand of NC_086321.1, from coordinate 37,804,576 downwards.
GTGAGACACAAATGTAGAGGTTGCAAGATTATTATAGGCACCCAGACCACTTCAGCTCAATGAAGTAGTCTGAGTGCCAGGTCCCCCAGGTTTTAACCCTGCAGCTGTAAACATAGCAGTTTCAGAGAAACAAGTTTGTTTTCCTGGTACTATAGTGGTCCTTTCACAACAAATATAATGCTGCGTCTAGTAGTGGTGATGACATATCAATAATTATTAAACCATAGGTACATGGCAATAGTTATTAAATGTCTAAATAATTATTAAACCATAGATTGCGATCAAGGCCTGTGGTTGAATATTAACAGGAACATAATGAAAAAGCTAAAAAAAATACAAAATATGGATTAAATCAAATGGAAATTAGATCATTACAAGGATTAAGCATAATATGGAAATTGCTAACACTAAATAATAATTCTGTGCGTTTTTGCTTAGTCTGCGCAGGGTTAGGAGGGGAGGGCTTACAAAGGCAGTAGGCAAGAGATCTGTAATTTTTGCAAGATGTTTTTAGATATAGCTCTAATGAAATGAATGAATCCAAGTTTTCATTTGGGGTATATCAAGTAAACATTAATGATTTAGTTGTTTTTGTATTTAGGCATAGACCGTCATTTGGTACTTAGGTGGTTAAGCCATTACTTATCCTAAACAAAGATATATGCCAGTAATTGTATGTTCTGTTTGCTTCAGTATTAATTTTATTTTAATGTTTTTTTATTTTTTGCTTTTCTTTTTTTAATTACAGTGTATCAGTTAGTATTTGGAGAAACCATATCATTCTTAAAACTTTGCACATGTGACTCACATACTATACATCTGTGCATTTTTTCCAGTCTATAATAACGGAGGTTAATGTTCTGCTATTGAAATTCTACGTGTGCACACATCATTCTGCTTTATAGCAATCAATATGGAAACATCTTGTGTCATAAGATCAATGAGATGTTAAAATGATCTAGAATACTGTTGGAAATTGAGTGACCAATGAGCATGCCATGTTTGCATTTTATGGCAAACTGTTATTGCCGAATATAAGCCGAGGGACTTATGACAGACCTCCTACAACATAATCCATTATTATGTTGTGTTTATGAGCTGCGGCAGACATTGCACAGCCATGTATGTAAGTGTGTTCCGAAAACAATGTGCTTGTATATGAAGTGCATTGAGACACAATTTGTCAAAATATACCGATACATTTTTAAGACTGGAAATTAGATAATAGTACTTTTTTCTTAGCCAATCGAAAAATAATGGCAAATGTATTTTAAACAGTACTATTTTCTCAATAAAAAAAAAATTATATGTATTATTTACCAGAATATCTGGATTTAATATTTCTTCATATGCTATTTATGAGGATTCTAGATTTTGAATGTTTTTCTGTCTGAATTTGAATTGTGGACGATGTATCCTAGTTTATGAACAGTCAGTGGGAATAGTAACACCCATGAAATCAGCATCTGCTAAGCCTCGATAAACTGTTCTAAGAACAAGTAGGGCATTTTACTACTCAGATATAATATATAAATGACAAACACTGTGCTTTTTAACTTTGTGGCTTTATGTTTTGGAATACCTACGTAGAAAGCTTAAAACGTCATGAAAATAAATTTATATGACCATGTTAAAACAAGCTCGGATCTTTGAAATATGTGTTATGGATGTGATCCACTATTAAATATTAATGAAAATATGCAACAAAATAAAAAACTAGTTTTTGTTTATAAAGAAAAAAAAATTATGGCAAAAGGCAAAAGTGAGGTTATGCAGTATATTGACATTTCTAATTAATAAAATTAGTCTCTAGGGACTGGCAGAATTGAACCCCAATAATTTGGCATCACACTCTTTACTGATGGGGATTTTGTTTGGATACCTAGCTGGCTGTTTATGATGGCTGTATGTAAAATTGTGAGCAGTCAAGGTCCCATGAAGCTACGGGTGGTATAACCTACCTATTTAAAGATAGGAAAAAGAGGCCATTAAAGAAATATTCAAACGCCCACCCTACCATAAATGAATACAGGTAAAGGGACATTATGTGCATAGGACCAAAGAGAAAAGTGAAAAGGAATGGTGAGTTTCTTTAAATTGTATGGAGCGACTAAATATGACTGGATACATAAGTGACATTATAACCTCTATGGGGTGATATGTAGTGAGAGAGCAACAAAAAAACAAAAATCACTCCATGCACCATAACCAATAAAGTGCAGTATTATGGAGTCAAGAGTGTCTTGGTTCTACCTCCCATTGCGGGTAATACAAATGTTTCAGATCTGTTTGGCTTCTTACTTGGGGTACCACACTCCCTGCCTTCAATATTCCAGCTCTCATTGTGTGCTTAGCAGAAATGCTCAATTAGTATCCAAAAAGTTGGTATTGTATAGAATCAGAGACATCTTTTCTTTTTCACCATCTTTTCTTGTTTTTCAATATATATTGCTAATATTTTCCCTTTCATTATGTTCATGTTAAGATTCAACCACAGGCCTTGATCGCAATCTATGGTTTAATAATTATTTAGACATTTAATAACTATTGCCATGTACCTATGGTTTAATAATTATTGATATGTCATCACCACTACTAGATGCAGCATTATATTTGTTGTTAAAGGACCACAATAGTGGTCCTTTAATAATCTTGCAACCTCTACATTTTTGTCTCACGTACATGTGATTACCAATAATGATACAAATGTCTTGCAGTTTGTTTGCTACCAAAGGTCTCTCTAAGGCAGGGACGTTTTAGCTGCGAGGCAAACAAGGCATTTGCCTTGGGCAGCATTTTACAGGGGGCGGCAAAAAAAAGCCGCCCCCAAATGCCCAGGGCAAAAGTCTTGTTAGCCTTGTGGCTAACTGACAAGCCGAGGGCAGCACAAAACCAGGATACACCACTGCCCTAAAGTAAAAGTTGAATCCAGTCAAGGGTCCCTTGCTCACTGTGCCCACAGTGGGGTACCAGTCAGATAGGAAAACAGTTTAGGTTATCTCTGTAATGGCACAAAATGAGCTAAAACCAGCTTGAGATGTGAGAGGAACCCACCGAAGGTATTATCCATTCACTCTATTAAAGTCCAAAGGAACTGTAGATTTTTCCCCAATTAATGCTTAGACCAGAGGTATACCTATGACTAAGTGTGGATCTGTCCAAATAAAACATGGACTGGTGGATGCTACTTGTTGCATGTTATTGTTGCTTTTAATTATGACGTAATATAGAATCAAGCTTATATTTTAGAATGTCGTGCTTTTCTCCATGGAGCTGCTTATTGAATGTATAATTATCGGAGGCCAAAACTTAGCTCTCAGTTGTAGATTTACATCATCATTCTATACCAGCCTTAAAAAAGTAAATGAGAGCTAACGATTCACCTTTTGGCCACCTCTGGCTTAATTCATGAAAAAGACACAATAATCATTACCCATACATCATTGCAGTCTTACTAATTCATTTATAGAGGAATATTGAAAAGTATTCAGATTTACATAGTTTTACAGATCAGTTCTAGAGTGAGATAATTGTTGAATGGCATGGAACCTGATCTACAGCATATTCTATGGTATTTGTAATCTGTATATAGCATAGCCATCATTCACTCTAACATTACATAGACTACTCCACTGTTGCATATAATATTAATTAGCCCATGGTATTTACCGTGAAATATACAATGTTATTCAGATGTAGTATTTAAGTAGATATTCTGTTTCAATAACATTATATAATTTTTTTATATTTGTATCTTTAGAATCTATGGTCCATTTATCCTTCATATGCTCTAGTCTTAAGGGAAATTCCAACATTTCCGGTTCCTCTCTTTGAGTTTGGGACCATTTTTTCTGGCTTAATATTTAGGATTAGGCCATTTAGTTGGTGAATCCCACTACGAGACCTTTTCTTCTGTTTATATTTGTGTTACAATGACATTACCACGGCACCCAAAAACACTTCATTACCATGAAGTGGTTTAGGTGACTTAAGTGGTCCTTTAACTGACATCACATAAGCAAAGATATCACCCTAGTAATAAATAAGAAAATGTGATTCACATGAACTGTATGTGAATAATGAGAGCAAAAACACTTTTTGACATTTTATATAAGTAACACTCCTTGGATTGTAGACATCACATGCAAAGTTATCTGTTTTAAATTTATTTTAAAACATTAAGTAAGTGAACATTGGTCATCTGCATTATATGTTACGTCAAATGTAACATATACAGAAAGGTGAACTTTGCTAAAAAAAAATGTTGTTCAGCATAAATCACCATAAAACACAAAACATGTTTAAATGTTTCCTCATCAGCAAAAAAAATAGAATTCTAAAAGACACAGCTGTGATCATTTATTCTATGTATGGGGCAGCTGATCATGGGAACTAGCTGAATTCTGTCTTCATACAAGAAAAAAAATGAAATTTTCCATAAATTAGGAAGTGTTCACATTTTCTTAAGAGGTTATCTTTTTTTCATGTACAAGGAATAACTTTTCTCTGCTTTTGTTACAGTGCGATGTCAAAGTTTGACAATACGAACATCACATTACAAAATGAAAACTGAACAGAGACAAGTTATGGCCTCGATATTCTACCGTTCTATTATTATATCTGTGTAACAAGAAGAGTTAAATCGAGTCACATAATACATTCATAATCATAGTCATAAATACAATAGGATACATTCATTGCGTGGGTCTCCTGCTACAATTATTTTTATTTTAGACTTCCGCTAATGATCATAAAGTTTAATTTCCTGCAGGATAGAAAGTTTACCCAAGACTCTGCGTGATGGAGAACAGAAGTATTATCGTCAGCGTCCTGGTGTCAAATATAGTAACTTTTGTATAAAACACATAATTGTTTCACAACAATTCTGGACAATATTGCTATTTTCATTAGGTTATCCATTGTTAACACTGGGTTATTCGCTAAACTCAAATTTAGTCTTCAAGTGAGAAGATTCAGTTAAAATACCTGAATTAGACTGGGAAATTACTAATTGGGTATTTACTAAAGACAATGCAGAGGCGACAATGCAGAGGAATCCAAAATGTTTTAAAAATATAGCTTCCAGGATGCTTTGTCAGCCCTGCTGTAGACGTTTTGTATCACAAGCCATTACTTACCAATATATACAGGATATGTGCAACTCCTCCACCCATTGTACAACCCCATCCCCAGCACAATACCGAGTTTCCTCATGGCCAAGCTGTCCTGCAAGCGTTAGTGACATCATCAAGGCACGCCAGGTCTGCTCCGGCTTGGTTGCTGGGTAGCCACTGCTAAGCCACCCATGAAATATAAACAAAGTGGCAAAGAAAAATCAGAAATCAGTCAGAGTCATACAATATAAGCATATAAACACATTTACATAGCATAGTGGTTCAATGGTTTGGTTGATCTCATAATCAAAACTTTATTAGCAGTCTCTTTTTAGGGTCATTAAAAGCTCCCACAACATGTTTAAAAACCATTAGGGGGACATACACTGGTCAGCCACAACATTAAAACCACTGACGGGTGAAGTGAATAACATTGATTATATTGTTACAATGGCACCTGTCAAGGAGTGGGATTTTTTAGGCAACAAAAGAACAGTCAGTTCTTGCATTTCATGAGCTGGAACCAGGAAAAATGGGCAAACAAAAAAATCTAAGTGACTTTGACATGGGCCAAATAGTGATGGCTAGACAATTAGATTAGAGCATCTAAAAAACAGCAAGTCTTGTGGGGTGTTTCTGGTGTGCAGTGGTCAGTAGTGGCGCAAGGAAATACAACAAATGAACCAGCATGTGGGGACCGAAGGTTAGCCTGTCTGGTCCAATCACACAGAAGAGCTATTGTTTGAAAAAAACATTATGCTAGCCATGATAGAAACATGTCAGAACACAGTGTGCATCGCAGTTTGCTGTGTATGGGGTGTATAGCTGCAGACCAGTCAGAGCGCCCATAATGACCCATGTCCATAGCTGAAATTCCCTTCAAGGGAACATTAGTGTCAGAACTGGACCCTGGAGCAATGGAAGAAGGTACCCTGGCCTGATTGCTGTTTTCTGGAGGAGGGTCTTTTTATATTTTAATGAACTTTGTCTTTTAAATATCTGTATTGATCAAGAACCAGGCTTAGCACTTCTTAATATCTTCAGAGTAACCATCTTAAACTATGTAATAAGATCTGTACAGCTGCAAGGATCTACGTTTCTAGTAAACAGGGCCGTCATCAGGGGGTGACAACCATGACAGTTGTCATGGGCCTGGCAGCCCTGGTGGCCCCGTGTGTAGTAGCGGAACTGCCGCTGGTGCATTTAGGGCCATCCGATAGGCCCTATGTATTCTGGGGCTGTGGCCATGTATAAGTGCGACGGGGCCCCTTTAAAAATTGCAGCCATATGTCAGTATGTATGTATGTATGTATGTATGTATGTGTGTGTGTCAGTATGTATGTATGTCAGTATTTATGTGTATGTATGTATGTCAGTATGTATGTATGTCAGTATGTGTGTATGTATGTCAGTATTTATGTGTATGTATGTGTGTGTATGTATGTATGTCAGTATGTATGTATGTGTCTGTATGTATTCATGCATGTGTGTGTCTGTAAGCATGTTAGTATGTGTCTGTATATGTGTGTATGTCTGTTTCAGTATGTGTGTGTCAGTATGCATGCCTGTATGTGTGTGTCTGTTTCAGTATGTGTGTCTTTTAGTATGTATTTGTGTGTGTCAGTATGTGTGCATCTTTGTGTGTGTGTATCTGTGTCCTTTTGTATCAATACGTGTGTCTGTGTGTGTATTCTGTGTCAATGTTTGAGGATCTGTGTGTGTGTGTCTGTGTGGATATATATATGTGTGTATGTGTATTTTCATGTGTGTCAGTGTATGTGATTGATTATCAATGTGTGTGGAAGTGTATACACTACACACATATGCACATTAACAGGGACTCAGAGATAACAAGTCTTGCAGCTAAAGCCATATTCAGAGAATTTTCCCCAAACAACAGTGTTCATAGGTTTTGCACTCAGGACTCTTTAGTCTTGCAGCTAAAGACATATGCAGAGGTATCAGTTCTGGAAGGCAGAATTAAGAATGCCTTACTTATTTTATTCATCTATTTCTTAATTTCCAATTGTATCCCTCTTTATCTCCCTCCCCTATAGTTTTAGTTTTTTTGGTAAACTATTGTACCTCCCATGCTCAACTCTTGCTTTGTTAAATGTTTGTTTACTTTTGTTAGTATTAGAGTTATTCCACATGTAGTCTGGTTAAGTTATGTTCCCCATTTATGACTTTCACCTATCTGATCTCTCCTATTCCCTGACAGTGAGGGGAAAAGTATTTGATCCCCTGCTGATTTTGAACGTTTGCACACTGACAAAGAAATGATTAGTCTATAATTTTAATGTTAGGTGTATTTTAGTGAAATAAGTACTTGACCCCTTTGACTTAGTACTTGGTGGCAAAACCCTTGTTGGCAATCATGGAGGTCAGACATTCTTGTAGTTGGCCACCAGGTTGGCACACATCTCAGGAGGGATGTTGTCCCACTCCTCTTTGCAAATCCTCTCCAAGTCATTAAGGTTTCGAGGCTGACGTTTGGCAACTCGAACCTTTAGCTCCCTCCACAGATTTTCTACAGGATTAAAGTCCAGAGACTGGCTAGGCAACTCAAGGACTTTAATGTGCTCATTCTTGAGACACTCCTTTCTTGCCTTGGCTGCCATTGTCATACCCATCCACGACCCATTTTCAATGCTCTGGCTGAGGGAAGTAGGTTCTCACCCAAGATTTGACGGTAAATGGCCCAATCCATCGTCCCTTTGAAGTGGTGCAGTTCCCCTTAGCAGAAAAACACCCCCAAAGCACAATGTTTACACCTCCATGTTTGATGGTGGGGATGGTGTTCTTGGGGTCATAGGCAGCATTCCTCCTCCTCCAAACACGCGAGTTGAGCTGATGCTGAAGAGCTCGATTTTGGTCTCATCTGACTACAAAACTTTTACCCAGTTCTCCTCTGAATAATTCAGGTGTTCATTGGCAAACTTCAGACAGGCCTGTACATGTGCTTTCTTGAGCAGGGGGACCTTGCGGGTGCTGCAGGATTTCATCTGACAGGCAGACTCCCTGCATCTGTAAAATAAAAAAATATATATTATTAAATATAATATATATATATATATATGTGTGTGTGTGTGTAAAAGATTATATAATGTCATACTAAGTATTTTTATATCAATATATACATATATATATTAATATAAAAATGTACTTATAATTAAATTACACACACACACATATATATATATATATATATATATATATATATATATGGGAAAACAAGGGACTGGCTGCACTCACCTAAACATGCTTAAATGGGGTGCTCCTGGGGGCCAATAAGTACAGTAAAAATAGAAATCCAGCGCACTCACTTATCAACTAAACAGCTACTTTGATGCTGACAGATTTGACTAGTTTTATTAAAAACACCTAATCTAGGCAAAAAATAATGGGGGTTTAGCACCGCCCCCTGTCACAGATGTCTCATCTCAGGACCCTATTTAAGCCTTGTACTGCAGAGAACTCGAGATGGAAGGATTTCCCCAAGTGAGTAGCTCATTTAGTAGACAGTTGGCAGTGAGAGTAGGACCTGCCAAAGATGGGGTACATTGACGTTTGTGGCAGGCTTACACAATATGTGATCATATAGTGTAACTAAACCCCCATTATTTTTTGCCTAGATTAGGTGTTTTTAATAAAACTAGTCAAATCTGTCAGCATCAAAGTAGCTGTTTAGTTGATAAGTGAGTGCGCTGGATTTCTATTTTTACTGTACTTATTGGCCCCCAGCAGCACCCCATTTAAGCATGTTTAGGTGAGTGCAGCCAGCCCCTTGTTTTCCCATATATATTTAGGAGTCTAGCCAGCTCCTTGGTTTTGCACCGCCCCCTGTCACAGGTGCCTCATCTCAGGACCCTATTTAAGCCTTGTACTGCAGAGAACTCAAGATGGAAGGATTTCCCCAAGTGAGTAGCTCATTTAGTAGACAGTTGGCAGTGAGAGTAGGACCTGCCAAAGATGGGGTACATTGACGTTTGTGGCAGGCTTATGCAATGTATGATCATATAGTGTAACTAAACCCCCATTATTGTTTGCCTAGATTAGGTGTTTTTAATAAAACTAGTCAAATCTGTCAGCATCAAAGTAGCTGTTTAGTTGATAAGTGAGTGCGCTGGATTTCTATTTTTACTATATATATACGTATATATATAACAATGTCCAAAAGCTTGCACTCCAGTATAGTTAGAAATTTATAGCCCGGTGCTTGTCGGCATCAATAATACATGTAGTAGTTTGAAAAGCACTCCAAGGACTTCATATAAGGTGAAAATAAACTTAGCTTTTATTCTGCAACAACCAAGGTGATCGACGTTTCAGTCCTACAACAGGACTTTCATCAGGATAACAGTGCATACAAAATGTGACAATATATATAGCAAACATAATTATTCAAAGTACATAGGATACAGCTGAATCTTACCTGAGTTTGTGTGTGCTCCAGTGTCCTGCCGGCCGAAAAAACGCGGGCAAAAGCGGATTCTGCATATTATATTCAGCAGCTGGGGCTGCTGTGAACCTCTGCGTGTTGGAGGTTGTCATGGCAACCAGCCGGGACGCTTAGAGGCGTGTTTACATTCCTGATAGTAGCCGCAAGTGCGATCGGCAGCATGGACACGGCAGCAGCACAACACTCAGTTTAGGAGGAAGATATACATGGGACAGATATATGATGAATACACTCGGGCTGACAGTGTTATACAGTAATACCTAGTTAGAAGAAGGGGGGCTAGACAAAGCTAGCATATATATACACAGATGCTAAACCGGAGAAATTTATAAGAGATATATCGGATCAGTTAATACATATTCATATTCATGGGGGTATCTAGTACATAATGTAACTAATGCAAATACAACAAAGTATCATCCCCAAATAAATAATAGTTAAAGCGGATACCACTTAGTTCAACTGTGTGCATAACCCCATAAGTTAATAATGGAGTGTATTAAGTTCATGCTGAAACAAAACGACTAAGGTCACGGTATGTCTAATTCATCAATTGTACATTATACAGGCATATTAGTACGTCCAGAATGACCACCCACGGTAAATAGCAAAACTGGAGATAACATAACCGAGATGATAATTGATTGATATCATAGGTGGCAAATATGCAATGTAAGATATCTATGTGATATGTCCCAGGATTCAAATGCATGAGGGTGGGAGCCTGGAGTGGAGAGGCTCGGTGGGTATTACAGTATCGTCAAAAAATATATACACACCTATCTATATATTTACAAATTTACAAATTTACAATCAGGGTACGTAGGTAGCCTTAGTGGATAATAATAGCTAAAATGCTATGGTTGGTGTGCCTGTAGAGTATATCTAATACGGAATGTTAAATCCACAACACACCAGTGAAACCCAACGTACAGGAGATTAATGTAGAGCAATATCCATATATCATAACACCCCAACATGCATGGAACTACTGTAGAGAAATGTTCATATTACATAGTAGGGAAAGGTCTTATAGAAAGATGCCCAGGCTGTATTTTTCATTTAGGCCCCTAGGGTGCACCGTGTCCAAAGTCCTAATCCAGTGCAATTCCCTTTGGAGCAGAATTTTCTTACGGTCTCCTCCTCTCATTGGTTGCGGGATATGGTCAATTGCAATGAATTTCATTGATGGTAGAGGGTGGCTCTTTTCCCAGAAGTGTTTCGCAACTGGTTGTTCCGAACCCTCGTCCCTGTATGCCACCCGTATACTTGATCGGTGGTTTCGCATTCTCTCCCTCAAGGGTAGGTCCGTTTTGCCCACATATGTCAATCCACAAGGGCAGACCAGTTTGTATACTACAAAGTCACTAGTGCATGTAAGTCTATGCCTAATGGTGAAAGTTTTCCCGGTGTGTGGGTGGGTGAAAGTCTTGCTTGGTAGCATATGGCTACATGTGACGCACCCCAGACACCTGTAGCAACCCATATTCTGGTGGAGTGAGGGTTGATTGTAGCAATGGGTTGGGTCTGTCTTTACAAGTAGGTCTCTCAGGTTTTTTCCCCTCCGGTAGCACATCATAGGTCGTTGTTTAAATTGGCTTGGTAGGCTTTTGTCGTTAATCATCATCCGCCAGTTGCTATTAACCGATTCTTTAATGTGGTCTGATATGGTTGTGTATGTCACCGGGAATATCAACCTCTCCTCCTTAGGTAGTTGTAAAGGCCGGTCTTCAAAGCATTTATTGAGTGCAAGTTGCAGAATGGATGGGCTATATCCACGGGCCAGGAATTTATCCCACATCGACTTTAACTGCAGCTTGGTGTTAGCATCGTTCGAGTTATTCCTGATAACTCTCATGAACTGAGACTGTGGTAAAGAGTTAATAAGGTGTCTGGGATGATGGCTGTCTGCATGTAAAATGGTGTTTCTATCCGTAGGTTTATTGTACAGTGTGAAGGCTATTTTCTCATTCTCCCTGTACAAGCGTACATCAAGGAAATCAATGGATTGGTCGTTGGTGGTCATGGTTAGGCGAACCGGTGTGTTTAAATTATTTATGGTATCGAGCATCTCTTCAGGTGATGTACCTTCATTCTTCCACAGTATTATGATATCGTCTATGAAACGCCTGTAGAACAATATATTGTTCCGAAATGGTGTGAGTATGTGCTCCTGCTCAAATACATACATAAAGCTGTTTGCATACATTGGTGCCATGGCTGCTCCCATTGATGTGCCAGAGATTTGTTGGTACCATGTGTGTTCAAATCTAAAGTAATTTTGATTGAGCACCAAGAGGAGTAGTTCCAGAGTATATTCTACCGGTGGCCCCATGTAAGAGGGAGATGCTGTTAGAACTTTCCTCATTGCATCGATGCCTGCGTTGTGCGGAATGATAGTATACAAGCTTCTAACATTGCATGTAATAAAAGTCACTTCTTCATCCAGATGGGTAAATTGTTTAAGTTGAATTAGCAGGCTTGGCGTATCTTTGATGCATGTTGACAGTCCCTCGACTGGAGCTTTAAACAGCGAATCCAGCCACTTAGCAATGGGTTCTAGTACCCCTCCTATTGCCGAAACAATAGGTCTGCCTGGGGGCAAAGTGGGGTGTTTATGGATTTTAGGTAGAGTATATATTATAGGTGTCCGTGGCTTCTCCTGTAGTAGATATTGATATAGTTCTTCTGTAATATACGATGCCTCTAGACCTCTTTGTAGTATTTGTTGGATTTTCAGCATAATTGCGTGTGTTGGGTCAGCTGTAAGTTTCAAGTAGGTGGTTTCGTCTCCCAATTGGGTTAGGATTTCCTGTCTGTAGTCGCTGTAATTCATCAGGACAATTCCTCCACCTTTGTCTGCCGGGCGGATCACTAGGCTTGGGTCGTTGGCTAATGAAGAGATGATCTGGCGTTCTTCCTTCGTTATATTAGGTCTTGGTTTGTGGCCTTGTGTCAGGTGATATTGCGTTTCTTGGTTTAGTGACTTCAAGAAGGTCTTAATGGTGGACTGGTTAGGTAGTGGGTCCCAGGTGCTCTTAGGTTTAAAGTGACTTATTGGTGCTGTCATAGTATTGTTGGTTTTAAAAAAATCTTTGAGTCATAATGACCTTACAAACTTGTAGTTTTCAACCTCTTGGGTGAGTGGTACAGGGTAAGTCGTGGGTACAAAGCCTTGTACTGCAGAGAACTCGAGATGGAAGGATTTCCCCAAGTGAGTAGCTCATTTAGTAGACAGTTGGCAGTGAGAGTAGGACCTGCCAAAGATGGGGTACATTGACGTTTGTGGCAGGCTTATGCAATGTATGATCATATAGTGTAACTAAACCCCCATTATTGTTTGCCTAGATTAGGTGTTTTTAATAAAACTAGTCAAATCTGTCAGCATCAAAGTAGCTGTTTAGTTGATAAGTGAGTGCGCTGGATTTCTATTTTTACTATATATATACGTATATATATATATATATATATATATATATATATATATATATATATATATAAGGCTGAGCCTGTGGGTGAAGCCTGGAATTGTGGGAAGGGTTTGCTTGCTTATGAATATACAGGCTGCCCCTCCCTCTGTGCTGTTGCTGCCTGCTTCAGCCCACCCACCAGTGGGTATCTATTATATTAAGTGTATAAGAGTTTACATACGGTCTCTATTCTGTTCACTGATAAAGTAGATTTAGTCGCTTTTACTGAGACATGGTATAATGAGAAAAATGACTGGGATATAGCAATACCAGGGCATTCTCAATATAGAAAAGACAGGGAAGTCAAGAAAGGGGGAGAGGTGGCCCTGTATGTGAAGGATAGCATAAAATCTAGCCTAATAAAAGTTAGTGAGGCGAACATAGAGTCCGTTTGGGTTACGTAAGAATTTGGTAATCACACAGTAACTCATGTAAGTGTGATTTATAGGCCCCATGACAAATAGAAGAGTTAGATAATCTACTAGTTGAGGAAACAGCTACAAAGACAATGAAGGGGGAAGTTATCATCATGGGTGACTTTAATCTTCCTGATGTGAACTGGAAAACCAAAATAGCTGCTTGTGCCAGGAGCACACATATTCTAAACTCCCTACTGGGATCAGTCAGTGTGGTTTAATATAAGAACAGTGACTGAGTCACACCACACAAAATCTAAAGTTTTAGACTTTAGAAAAACAGACTTTTCTAAAATTAGAATATGTGTAAAGGAGTCATTATCAGACTGGGGCAATTTAAATGGAGTCCAAGAGAAATGGGATTATTTAAAAGTTGCACTACTAAAGGCAACAGAAAATTGCATTAGGCTTGTCAGTAAAAGCAAAGAATTCAAGAAACCACTGTGGTACTCCGCAGATGTGGCCAAAATAGTAAAAAACAAAAAGTTAGCATTTAGTAATTATAAAAAAAAACAGAGTGAGGAAGACAGAATGACCTATACGATTAGGCAGAAAGAGGCTAAGCAAGTTATAAGAGCTTAAAAATCACACACAGAAGAGAAAATAGCAGTCAGTAAAAAAAGGGGACAAAACATTTTTTAGATACATAAATGAGAAAAGAAAAGTAAAACAAGGATTAGTTAGATTAAAAACAAAAGAAGGACGGTATGTAGAAAAGGATAAAGGTCTAGCTGACTGCCTCAATTAATATTTTTGTTCGGTATTTACAGATGAAAATGAAGGAAAGGGACCTCAGTTAAGAAAAAGGATAAATTAGTCATTTATTACACGTGAGTTTACAGAGGAAGAGGTTCTATTTCAACTGTCAAAAGTAAAGACAAATAGGTCAATGGGACCTGGTGGAATATACCCAAAGTTATTAAAAGAGCTTAGTGGTGTACTAGCAAAACCATAAACAGATTTACCAATCATTGTTAACAGGAGTAGTCCCAGAAGATTGGAAGTTAGCGAATGTTGTGCCCATTCACAAGAAAGGTAGTAGGGAGGAGTCAGGCAACTATAGGCCAGTAAGCCTTACTTTGGTAGTGGGCAAAGTAATAGAAACCATGTTAAAGTATAGGATTGTTGAACATCTAAAATCACATGGATTTCAATATCAGAGACAACATGCGATTACTTCAGGGAGATCATGCCAAACTAATCTTATTGATTTTTTTGATTGGGTAACTAAAATTATAGATCAGGGTGGTGCAGTAGACATTGCTTACCTAGATTTCAGTAAGGCTTTTGACACTGTTGCACATAGAAGGCTTATCAATAAATTGCAATCTTTCAGTTTGGATTCCAATATTGTTGAATGGGTAAGGCAGTGGCTGAGTGACAGGCAACAGAGGGTTGTAGTCAATGGAGTATATTTGAAGCATGGGCTTGTCACCAGTGGGGTACCTCAGGGATCTGTACTTGGACCCATTCTCTTTAATATTTGTATTAGTGATATTTCAGAAGGTCTTTATGGTAAGGTGTGTCTTTTTGCTGAGGATACTAAGATATGTAACAGGGTTGATGTTCCAGGAGGGATAAGCCAAATGATTTAGGTAGCAAAAATGGTCAGAGTTGTGGCAACTGACATTTAATGTGGATAAGTGCAAGATAATGCATCTTGGACGTAAAAACCCAAGGGCAGAGTACAGAATATTTGATAGAGTCCTAACCTCAACATCTGAGGAAAGGGATTTAGGGGTGATTATTGCTGATGACTTAAAGGTAGGCAGACAATGTAATAGAGCAGCAGGAAATGCTAACAGAATGCTGGGTTGTATAGGGAGAGGTATTAGCAGTAGAAAGAGGGAAGTGCTCATGCCATTGTACAGAACACTGGTGAGAGCTATGTTTCTCCTCATAATATTATTCCTCCTCTTTCACCCTCCCTCCAAGTTAATGGTAGTCACATCAGCCAATCCTTGCATGCTTGCTGTCTTGGTGTTATCTTTGATTCTGTCCTCACCTTTAAGCCTCACATCCAGTCTATTGCCGAATCCTGTCAATTCCATCTTTAAAACATTGCCAGCATTCGCCTCTTTCTTAAGCAAGATTGTACTAAAAAGCTTGTTCATACTCTTGTAATTTCTCACATTGATTGCTGTAATTCTCTCCTAATTGTTCTACCCAGAAACCGTACTGCCCCACTACAGACTGTAGTGAATACTGGCGCCAGGCTGATTTTTCTCTCCTGTTGCTCCTCTCATGCCTCCCCCCTCTGTCAATCCTTGCATTGGCTTTCTGTAACCTATATAATTAAATTCAAAATATTAACCCTTTTTAAAAAAAGTTCTAGAGAACTTTACCCCTGTTATATTTCTTCAGTAATTCGTAGGTATACCCCTCCTCAGTCGCATCTCTCTGCTGGTGACCTTCTCCTGTCCGCTGCTCGTACCCTTACTGCTAATTCATGCTTGCAGGACTTCTTGTGGGTGGCTCAACTCCTTTGGAACAGCCTGCTGCTCCTATCAGACTCTCCCATAGTCTTCAATCATTTAAGAAATCTTCAAAGCCACCTCTTCAGAATTCCTTATGGCCTCCTAACATAACTTTTATTTCACAAACCTATCTATTGCTCTCTCTAAGAGGCTCTACTCTCCACTCTCACCTTCCAATTCTGCTACGTTCCCATCCTGTCGCTTGGTTGCCCTTTCTATTGTGTTTTTATACCCACTTCCTCTAGATTGTAAGCTCTTGCGAGCAGGATCCTCATCAACCTATTGTCCCTGTAACAGTTTGTGATTGTCTCATTAAATCTCTCTTTTTATAATACTGTAAAGTACTGTGGAATAAGTTGGTGCTATATAAATGCTGATAATAACTGCCAGACTGAAAGGGAACATTGACAAACATCGACAAACATGGTATCCATGAACTGTGTAGAGAACCACCCATCTGGGAAGATGACATCTATTAGATAGCATACTGCTGGTTTACTGAGTATTCCTCACCCCAATTTTTCTGTTTCAGTAGTATTTTTTCTTCTGATTCTCCTCATTTCTGTAGTTTCCAGGCTTAGTTTATCCATCTCTATACTCATTTAGCTCTGAGTTCCTTATTTTTAATATTCTCATCTAATTTCCTAACTTCTCTTACTGTATATCTATCCGAGTTTCTTCTCTTGAACTTCATCTCTCCATGTCTGTTTTTTTTCTCCTCTTCCTCTCTTTTTTGTGTTTTATTAAGTCGTGGTTTTGTAATAATTCAGTTATTATAAAATTAATTTGAAAGAAATGGCAGTGAGTTATCAGGGACAAAGGTATTAAAACATGAGACATAACGCTGTATGAAATCATTTATTCATTTATTTCAGACAAAAAGTGTTGCATTGAGTACATTATATACTTATTATTATTGATTTCATTATATATTTAAACATGGTGTGCTCCATAATAGCTTTGTAATATACACAATCAGTAAATAAATCAGTTGTGATGTCCTTTGACTCCTCTTGTTATGCCTACTAAAAATTTTGAAACAAAAGTCAGAATGTTCTATTAAAACGTTGTGGACTAAGTCTGACATCTGAAAGAGATGTCAGGCTGTAAAAACAGAGCCTCGAGAGAGGGGTTCCAAATAAACCTAAGGGCAAAACAATGCCTCCGCCAATCGATGCTTCCTAGTAATCACTGAGTACTCCTTAACACAGTAAAGGAGTTTAAGCATGCGTGGGATAGGCATAAGGCTATCCTAACTATAAGATAAGGCCAGGGACTAATGAAAGTATTTAGAAAATTGGGCAGACTAGATGGGCTGAATGGTTCTTATCTGCCGTCACATTCTATGTTTCTATGTTTCTCCAAGCACTCCACCAGACACCATCAGTACTGTAGTCCCCACTTCTAGCATTACAGCTTGGCTGGGGTCTCGCTGTCCTCCACCCACCCTGGACCCAAGACCAGGATCCAGCTTCCAGTGGGTAGACCTCTCCTCCAAGAGAGTGTAACAATATGCTCTTAAAAGAGCAAGTGATTATAATCCCAGGGGAGTATAGTGATATAGCAATCCCCAGAGGGAATATAGCTGTCACCTCCACACATGAGACGAGTCTTTATGTTGATGGTGAAGAGGAACTCGTTTATTGGTAGCCACAACTAGCCTTATATGCAAGTCCCCATGCAAGGGGCAGCCCCCCTGGACCTAAGAGTAAACCACAGTAGAAAAATACACAATCACATTGTCTCTCTAATCCAGGACACTCCAACACATAATAGGTTACCGTATATACTCGAGTATAAGCCGAGTTTTTCAGCACATTTTTCGGCTTATACGGCTTATTTCGGCTTATACTCGAGTCAATTGTCATATTTGATGTTGTGGTTCAGGATAAGATACAGTAATGTTAAGGTCGATGAAGTAACTGTGGAGATATGAATATACAAATACCTAGTGCAATATTGTACTGTAAAATAAAACTTCAACATACAGTGTATAGCTCAGTACTCACAAGGAGGGAGCCAATCGGAAATGGCTCAATCCTGACGCCTGTGGGATAGTTAGAAGGGATCCCACTCGCTTCCAAAGTGCAGGTGCTTTTCTGTATCTTTCAAAAAGGAATGTCCACGCCAATATGAGCTTGGGGACTAAGTCCTTTTATTGGTAAAATAAAAATGGATATACAGCACAGCAAAGTGCAATGAAATAAAAACAAAAACAAAACAAACTTGATAAAATCACTGAAATAGTGCTATGGTAAAAAAGTCCACTATGGGGTAAAAGAAATTACTTGCAAAACGCGTTTCGCCCAAGTCCTGGGCTTCCTCAGTTGCTACAGGTGTCTTTCAGATATTTTGTTTATATACCCACTTCGGAGGGTGTTCATTTCTGGGTTCGCGCCGGTATCTCCACTTCCGGTCGCATATCAGTGACGTACTTCCGGTCCGCGGTCCTGTTGTTGGAACGCATGTGCGTTCCAAATCGTCAATAACTTTATTGTTCTTTAACAAAGTCCCATATACATGTTAAATCCGATGTCCACTTAATGGAGTGGATAAAAGAGCAAAAAGTGATAACAGATCTTCATATTTAGACCATCCAAATGGCTAGAAGTATATAAGTTAAGTTAGTATTGGGAAAATGTAATAATGGGGGAAACAGTAAGCTTGTTGAGAAGGTGATTCATAAGTGGAACGTGCTTCATTTAAAAGTGCATAAAATAAATACTGTGGTAAGAGATTTGTGGTTAGAGCATCAATAGGAGTATATAATTTCTAAACAGAATTTAAGGCATAAATAATTATAAAACGGAATAAAGAGAAATACAGAAAATGAAAATTGATATTTAAAAAGTTATAAACAGAATTAAAAACTGTGTAAAATCACTTTTCCATACATGTTATAAGAAATGGCATATTTCAAAGTCTGCATTGAGGCCGTTAGGTATGAGGGTGTTGAAATTAAAAATGAATTTCATCTCTTCTTTGCCTAGTTTATTAATATAATTGCCTCCCCTCCAATCCTTTTTAACTAATTTAATTGCACAAAAGAATAGTCCTGTAGGGTCCTGGTTATGTCGAGTCTTAAAGTGTTGGGAGACAGAGTGCGTTTCCAGACCTTTTTTTATGTTGCGGACATGTTCTGCAATCCGTACGTTTAGGGGTCGTATGGTTCTTCCTATATACAGGAGATTGCATGGGCATTTGAGTACATAGACAATTCCCTTCGAATGGCATGTGAGGTGGTCTTTAATTTTATATGGGCGACCTATTATTGTACTTATGTCTATAAAGTGTCTTTTACTGTTTTTGGTGCCTCTACATGGTAGGCACTCTCCACACCCGTAAAATCCTATCAGGTCATTCATAAAGTGCTTAGGTGCTGTGGTTTCTAAATTGCTTCTAACCAGCGTATTTCTTAAGTTGCTGGTGCCTCTAAAAATCATTTTTGGTTTGGGAGGTAAAATATCCTTAAGTATGGGGTCGTCCTTCAGGATGTGCCAATGTTTATTGATAGCTTTCTGTACTTTTCTAGCATTTCCATTATATTTACTAATAAAAGGGACTCCTTCGTAATTGCGTGTCATTGTTTTAGGTTTGTATTTTAAAAGTTGATTTCTTTCCAGGAGTCTAACTTCTTCCATGTCTTTCTTTAGGGTGTCCTCATTATACCCTTTCTCTATGAACTGTTGTTTTATGTACTCGGCCTGTTTGGTATACTCCGTTTCCTCTCTACAGTTCCTCCGAATTCTTTTGAACTGCCCTTTGGGGGCATTGGTTAGCCAGGGCTTATGATGGCAACTATCTCTGTTGATGTAACTGTTAGAGTCCACCGGTTTGAAGTAGTTCCTGGTAAAAATACGTGATTCTTTAATATAAATATTCAAATCTAGAAAGTTAATGTTGCTGTTACTCACATCACTAGATAGTTTGACGCCCCAATCATTGGTGTTAAGGAATTCTAAAAACTTGGTTAATTCGCAACCACTGCCTGTCCAGATAAAAAATATGTCATCTATATACCTGCGGTAGGACACCAAGTTCGCCCTCCATTCATGGCCACTAGAAATAAAGGATTCTTCCCAGTATGCCATGAACAAGTTTGCGTAGCTGGGGGCGAACTTGGTGCCCATCGCTGTACCGCAGATCTGTAAGTAAAAACAATCTTGAAACCAGAAAAAGTTGTTGGTTAAAATTAGTAAAATCCCTTCTAAAATGAACTCTATTTGTTCCTTTTTAAAAGATGACTTCTCTAAAAAGTATTTGGCTGCTTCTATTCCTTTATTATGGGGGATGGCACTATACAATGAGCTGACGTCACACGTGACTAGGAAATTCCCTTCTTGCCACTCCGTCTGTTCTAATATTTGCAGCATGTTAATAGTGTCCTTCAGGTAATATGGCGTTTTCACTACTAAAGGTTGCAACATGATATCGATATATTCAGATACCCGTGTGGATACCGAGTCAATACCCGATATGATCGGCCTGCCTGGTGGATTGTGTTGGTCTTTATGCACCTTCGGTAGGTGATAGAATACCGGAACTTTGGGATAATTTATGGACAAGTAATCAGCTTCTTTTTCATTGATAATCTCCAGTTCTTTTCCTTTGAGGATATATTTCTCGAACTTTTTTTGTATTTCACTCATAGGGTTTGATGGGAGCTGACGGTACGTCAGTGGGTCCAACAGAATTCTGTCCGCTTCTTTGATGTAATGTTCTTTGTTGAAGATGACAATCCCTCCCCCCTTGTCCGCCGGTTTTATTACAATGTCCTTATTTTTGCTCATCTCTTTGATAGTTTTTTGTTCTTTCCGGGATATGTTTTGTTGATAAGGGGTGGTTTTCTTGATCTTATTAATATCTTTCATGACCATGATCTCAAAGGCCTTCATTTGGTCCGAGATCATATGTCTCGGAAAAAATGTGGACTTGTTTTTGAGGTCAGAGTGTATGAAGGTGTCGTCTTGTATAGTGGTTGGCACTTCCCTTTTATCGTAGAAGAACTTTTTCAAGGATAACTTCCTAATAAAATGGTTAAGATCAATAAAAAAATCAAAAGAATTAAAATCTGCTGTGGGTGCAAACTTCAAGCCTTTTTTTAAAACCAGTGTTTGTTCCACTGTAAGATCCTTCTGTGTCAAATTAAAAATGCCTTTTATATCCGTTTCCTGTTTCTTTTCTCCCTGTAATGTTGTTCTTGCTCTTCTTCTTCTTCTTCTATGCTCCTTTGTCTCTTCCCAGGGGATTCTTGGGGAAGAGTCTTCTGGGACCACTGCAGTCTGTTGTTGGTTGGGTCCTTCCGAAAAAACAGGGAGGACGAAGATGCTGTTCTCATGGTTGTTGCGTCTTGCCTTAATTGTGTGTGTGGTTCAACAGTGTTTGTTATTCCTGAGTCCCTGTTCCTCCTATTTTCTATTGGTTTCTTAAATGCTCCATTTTCAGTGGATTTCCTTGGTGTTCCATTTTTGACCACTGAACTATAACTTCTTCTGTCTTCATTCGAAGTGTGCCTTCTTGGTCCTTGGATATTTTGTTCCCGGTATGTGTAGCGACGTTGTTCTTGTATATCAGGTTCCCACCGAGTGCTTTGATGTTTTGGTTGGGATCTCTCTCTATGGTTTCCTGGTCTCTTTGATGGGGATCTTCCTCTGTAATTGCCTAGTCTTTTGTGATTGTCATACCCCGAATATCCTCTCTTTCTGTCGTTCCTATTCTTGTAAGGACTTACTTCCCTTGGTTTACCATTTCCATTTTGTTTTCTTACATTTCCTGTTTTATAATCGTTAACATCCCTGAGATATTTTCTTTTTTTGGTTTCTATCACCATGTTTTCCACTTTATCTACTTTCATTCTGATGTCCTTAATTATATTATTAAAGACTTCGGGGCTGGTGTTTTCAATGAGGCTCTCTTTCCACTTGATAACGTCCTCATTGAGTTTGGGCAGGTTTTCCTCCCTTCTGGCTACAATGTAGCCCATAAGGCTGAAGGAAAAACCGTCCAACATTTGGTTCCAACCTGTCATAAAGTGAGGGTCATCTCTATCTGAGGTAGGTTCTTTCGTGAATCTGAGCCCTCTCGGGGTTATTCTTTCGTTAACGTATTTGTTTAATGTTGCAATCTCCCATTTGGTTTTCATCTCCTTTATTAATGTTTTTTCTAGATTATATTTACTCTTATCAACATTATTATAATCTTGTGCCGGGGTACTGTCTTTCCCCCCTATGAAACACATGTCTATATTTTCAATACGGTAGTTCCTGTTTTCCAAAAATGTCATTTTGAAATGAACTAAGGGACGCTTAACTCTGTGAGAGGATATCAATACAATATATAAATAAAAGTACAGAGTCACAGCGTGTTACCCAAATATATACCAACAACACTCAAAACACCCGTGTGGTAACCTCTCTATCCACACTAAAAATCACAGCAAATCATATACATACAGTGGGTGGAATGTTGTGGTTCAGGATAAGATACAGTAATGTTAAGGTCGATGAAGTAACTGTGGAGATATGAATATACAAATACCTAGTGCAATATTGTACTGTAAAATAAAACTTCAACATACAGTGTATAGCTCAGTACTCACAAGGAGGGAGCCAATCGGAAATGGCTCAATCCTGACGCCTGTGGGATAGTTAGAAGGGATCCCACTCGCTTCCAAAGTGCAGGTGCTTTTCTGTATCTTTCAAAAAGGAATGTCCACGCCAATATGAGCTTGGGGACTAAGTCCTTTTATTGGTAAAATAAAAATGGATATACAGCACAGCAAAGTGCAATGAAATAAAAACAAAAACAAAACAAACTTGATAAAATCACTGAAATAGTGCTATGGTAAAAAAGTCCACTATGGGGTAAAAGAAATTACTTGCAAAACGCGTTTCGCCCAAGTCCTGGGCTTCCTCAGTTGCTACAGGTGTCTTTCAGATATTTTGTTTATATACCCACTTCGGAGGGTGTTCATTTCCGGGTTCGCGCCGGTATCTCCACTTCCGGTCGCATATCAGTGACGTACTTCCGGTCCGCGGTCCTGTTGTTGGAACGCATGTGCGTTCCAAATCGTCAATAACTTTATTGTTCTTTAACAAAGTCCCATATACATGTTAAATCCGATGTCCACTTAATGGAGTGGATAAAAGAGCAAAAAGTGATAACAGATCTTCATATTTAGACCATCCAAATGGCTAGAAGTATATAAGTTAAGTTAGTATTGGGAAAATGTAATAATGGGGGAAACAGTAAGCTTGTTGAGAAGGTGATTCATAAGTGGAACGTGCTTCATTTAAAAGTGCATAAAATAAATACTGTGGTAAGAGATTTGTGGTTAGAGCATCAATAGGAGTATATAATTTCTAAACAGAATTTAAGGCATAAATAATTATAAAACGGAATAAAGAGAAATACAGAAAATGAAAATTGATATTTAAAAAGTTATAAACAGAATTAAAAACTGTGTAAAATCACTTTTCCATACATGTTATAAGAAATGGCATATTTCAAAGTCTGCATTGAGGCCGTTAGGTATGAGGGTGTTGAAATTAAAAATGAATTTCATCTCTTCTTTGCCTAGTTTATTAATATAATTGCCTCCCCTCCAATCCTTTTTAACTAATTTAATTGCACAAAAGAATAGTCCTGTAGGGTCCTGGTTATGTCGAGTCTTAAAGTGTTGGGAGACAGAGTGCGTTTCCAGACCTTTTTTTATGTTGCGGACATGTTCTGCAATCCGTACGTTTAGGGGTCGTATGGTTCTTTCTATATACAGGAGATTGCATGGGCATTTGAGTACATAGACAATTCCCTTCGAATGGCATGTGAGGTGGTCTTTAATTTTATATGGGCGACCTATTATTGTACTTATGTCTATAAAGTGTCTTTTACTGTTTTTGGTGCCTCTACATGGTAGGCACTCTCCACACCCGTAAAATCCTATCAGGTCATTCATAAAGTGCTTAGGTGCTGTGGTTTCTAAATTGCTTCTAACCAGCGTATTTCTTAAGTTGCTGGTGCCTCTAAAAATCATTTTTGGTTTGGGAGGTAAAATATCCTTAAGTATGGGGTCGTCCTTCAGGATGTGCCAATGTTTATTGATAGCTTTCTGTACTTTTCTAGCATTTCCATTATATTTACTAATAAAAGGGACTCCTTCGTAATTGCGTGTCATTGTTTTAGGTTTGTATTTTAAAAGTTGATTTCTTTCCAGGAGTCTAACTTCTTCCATGTCTTTCTTTAGGGTGTCCTCATTATACCCTTTCTCTATGAACTGTTGTTTTATGTACTCGGCCTGTTTGGTATACTCCGTTTCCTCTCTACAGTTCCTCCGAATTCTTTTGAACTGCCCTTTGGGGGCATTGGTTAGCCAGGGCTTATGATGGCAACTATCTCTGTTGATGTAACTGTTAGAGTCCACCGGTTTGAAGTAGTTCCTGGTAAAAATACGTGATTCTTTAATATAAATATTCAAATCTAGAAAGTTAATGTTGCTGTTACTCACATCACTAGATAGTTTGACGCCCCAATCATTGGTGTTAAGGAATTCTAAAAACTTGGTTAATTCGCAACCACTGCCTGTCCAGATAAAAAATATGTCATCTATATACCTGCGGTAGGACACCAAGTTCGCCCTCCATTCATGGCCACTAGAAATAAAGGATTCTTCCCAGTATGCCATGAACAAGTTTGCGTAGCTGGGGGCGAACTTGGTGCCCATCGCTGTACCGCAGATCTGTAAGTAAAAACAATCTTGAAACCAGAAAAAGTTGTTGGTTAAAATTAGTAAAATCCCTTCTAAAATGAACTCTATTTGTTCCTTTTTAAAAGATGACTTCTCTAAAAAGTATTTGGCTGCTTCTATTCCTTTATTATGGGGGATGGCACTATACAATGAGCTGACGTCACACGTGACTAGGAAATTCCCTTCTTGCCACTCCGTCTGTTCTAATATTTGCAGCATGTTAATAGTGTCCTTCAGGTAATATGGCGTTTTCACTACTAAAGGTTGCAACATGATATCGATATATTCAGATACCCGTGTGGATACCGAGTCAATACCCGATATGATCGGCCTGCCTGGTGGATTGTGTTGGTCTTTATGCACCTTCGGTAGGTGATAGAATACCGGAACTTTGGGATAATTTATGGACAAGTAATCAGCTTCTTTTTCATTGATAATCTCCAGTTCTTTTCCTTTGAGGATATATTTCTCGAACTTTTTTTGTATTTCACTCATAGGGTTTGATGGGAGCTGACGGTACGTCAGTGGGTCCAACAGAATTCTGTCCGCTTCTTTGATGTAATGTTCTTTGTTGAAGATGACAATCCCTCCCCCCTTGTCCGCCGGTTTTATTACAATGTCCTTATTTTTGCTCATCTCTTTGATAGTTTTTTGTTCTTTCCGGGATATGTTTTGTTGATAAGGGGTGGTTTTCTTGATCTTATTAATATCTTTCATGACCATGATCTCAAAGGCCTTCATTTGGTCCGAGATCATATGTCTCGGAAAAAATGTGGACTTGTTTTTGAGGTCAGAGTGTATGAAGGTGTCGTCTTGTATAGTGGTTGGCACTTCCCTTTTATCGTAGAAGAACTTTTTCAAGGGTAACTTCCTAATAAAATGGTTAAGATCAATAAAAAAATCAAAAGAATTAAAATCTGCTTGAAAATATAGACATGTGTTTCATAGGGGGGAAAGACAGTACCCCGGCACAAGATTATAATAATGTTGATAAGAGTAAATATAATCTAGAAAAAACATTAATAAAGGAGATGAAAACCAAATGGGAGATTGCAACATTAAACAAATACGTTAACGAAAGAATAACCCCGAGAGGGCTCAGATTCACGAAAGAACCTACCTCAGATAGAGATGACCCTCACTTTATGACAGGTTGGAACCAAATGTTGGACGGTTTTTCCTTCAGCCTTATGGGCTACATTGTAGCCAGAAGGGAGGAAAACCTGCCCAAACTCAATGAGGACGTTATCAAGTGGAAAGAGAGCCTCATTGAAAACACCAGCCCCGAAGTCTTTAATAATATAATTAAGGACATCAGAACGAAAGTAGATAAAGTGGAAAACATGGTGATAGAAACCAAAAAAAGAAAATATCTCAGGGATGTTAACGATTATAAAACAGGAAATGTAAGAAAACAAAATGGAAATGGTAAACCAAGGGAAGTAAGTCCTTACAAGAATAGGAACGACAGAAAGAGAGGATATTCGGGGTATGACAATCACAAAAGACTAGGCAATTACAGAGGAAGATCCCCATCAAAGAGACCAGGAAACCATAGAGAGAGATCCCAACCAAAACATCAAAGCACTCGGTGGGAACCTGATATACAAGAACAACGTCGCTACACATACCGGGAACAAAATATCCAAGGACCAAGAAGGCACACTTCGAATGAAGACAGAAGAAGTTATAGTTCAGTGGTCAAAAATGGAACACCAAGGAAATCCACTGAAAATGGAGCATTTAAGAAACCAATAGAAAATAGGAGGAACAGGGACTCAGGAATAACAAACACTGTTGAACCACACACACAATTAAGGCAAGACGCAACAACCATGAGAACAGCATCTTCGTCCTCCCTGTTTTTTCGGAAGGACCCAACCAACAACAGACTGCAGTGGTCCCAGAAGACTCTTCCCCAAGAATCCCCTGGGAAGAGACAAAGGAGCATAGAAGAAGAAGAGCAAGAACAACATTACAGGGAGAAAAGAAACAGGAAACGGATATAAAAGGCATTTTTAATTTGACACAGAAGGATCTTACAGTGGAACAAACACTGGTTTTAAAAAAAGGCTTGAAGTTTGCACCCACAGCAGATTTTAATTCTTTTGATTTTTTTTATTGATCTTAACCATTTTATTAGGAAGTTATCCTTGAAAAAGTTCTTCTACGATAAAAGGGAAGTGCCAACCACTATACAAGACGACACCTTCATACACTCTGACCTCAAAAACAAGTCCACATTTTTTCCGAGACATATGATCTCGGACCAAATGAAGGCCTTTGAGATCATGGTCATGAAAGATATTAATAAGATCAAGAAAACCACCCCTTATCAACAAAACATATCCCGGAAAGAACAAAAAACTATCAAAGAGATGAGCAAAAATAAGGACATTGTAATAAAACCGGCGGACAAGGGGGGAGGGATTGTCATCTTCAACAAAGAACATTACATCAAAGAAGCGGACAGAATTCTGTTGGACCCACTGACGTACCGTCAGCTCCCATCAAACCCTATGAGTGAAATACAAAAAAAGTTCGAGAAATATATCCTCAAAGGAAAAGAACTGGAGATTATCAATGAAAAAGAAGCTGATTACTTGTCCATAAATTATCCCAAAGTTCCGGTATTCTATCACCTACCGAAGGTGCATAAAGACCAACACAATCCACCAGGCAGGCCGATCATATCGGGTATTGACTCGGTATCCACACGGGTATCTGAATATATCGATATCATGTTGCAACCTTTAGTAGTGAAAACGCCATATTACCTGAAGGACACTATTAACATGCTGCAAATATTAGAACAGACGGAGTGGCAAGAAGGGAATTTCCTAGTCACGTGTGACGTCAGCTCATTGTATAGTGCCATCCCCCATAATAAAGGAATAGAAGCAGCCAAATACTTTTTAGAGAAGTCATCTTTTAAAAAGGAACAAATAGAGTTCATTTTAGAAGGGATTTTACTAATTTTAACCAACAACTTTTTCTGGTTTCAAGATTGTTTTTACTTACAGATCTGCGGTACAGCGATGGGCACCAAGTTCGCCCCCAGCTACGCAAACTTGTTCATGGCATACTGGGAAGAATCCTTTATTTCTAGTGGCCATGAATGGAGGGCGAACTTGGTGTCCTACCGCAGGTATATAGATGACATATTTTTTATCTGGACAGGCAGTGGTTGCGAATTAACCAAGTTTTTAGAATTCCTTAACACCAATGATTGGGGCGTCAAACTATCTAGTGATGTGAGTAACAGCAACATTAACTTTCTAGATTTGAATATTTATATTAAAGAATCACGTATTTTTACCAGGAACTACTTCAAACCGGTGGACTCTAACAGTTACATCAACAGAGATAGTTGCCATCATAAGCCCTGGCTAACCAATGCCCCCAAAGGGCAGTTCAAAAGAATTCGGAGGAACTGTAGAGAGGAAACGGAGTATACCAAACAGGCCGAGTACATAAAACAACAGTTCATAGAGAAAGGGTATAATGAGGACACCCTAAAGAAAGACATGGAAGAAGTTAGACTCCTGGAAAGAAATCAACTTTTAAAATACAAACCTAAAACAATGACACGCAATTACGAAGGAGTCCCTTTTATTAGTAAATATAATGGAAATGCTAGAAAAGTACAGAAAGCTATCAATAAACATTGGCACATCCTGAAGGACGACCCCATACTTAAGGATATTTTACCTCCCAAACCAAAAATGATTTTTAGAGGCACCAGCAACTTAAGAAATACGCTGGTTAGAAGCAATTTAGAAACCACAGCACCTAAGCACTTTATGAATGACCTGATAGGATTTTACGGGTGTGGAGAGTGCCTACCATGTAGAGGCACCAAAAACAGTAAAAGACACTTTATAGACATAAGTACAATAATAGGTCGCCCATATAAAATTAAAGACCACCTCACATGCCATTCGAAGGGAATTGTCTATGTACTCAAATGCCCATGCAATCTCCTGTATATAGGAAGAACCATACGACCCCTAAACGTACGGATTGCAGAACATGTCCGCAACATAAAAAAAGGTCTGGAAACGCACTCTGTCTCCCAACACTTTAAGACTCGACATAACCAGGACCCTACAGGACTATTCTTTTGTGCAATTAAATTAGTTAAAAAGGATTGGAGGGGAGGCAATTATATTAATAAACTAGGCAAAGAAGAGATGAAATTCATTTTTAATTTCAACACCCTCATACCTAACGGCCTCAATGCAGACTTTGAAATATGCCATTTCTTATAACATGTATGGAAAAGTGATTTTACACAGTTTTTAATTCTGTTTATAACTTTTTAAATATCAATTTTCATTTTCTGTATTTCTCTTTATTCCGTTTTATAATTATTTATGCCTTAAATTCTGTTTAGAAATTATATACTCCTATTGATGCTCTAACCACAAATCTCTTACCACAGTATTTATTTTATGCACTTTTAAATGAAGCACGTTCCACTTATGAATCACCTTCTCAACAAGCTTACTGTTTCCCCCATTATTACATTTTCCCAATACTAACTTAACTTATATACTTCTAGCCATTTGGATGGTCTAAATATGAAGATCTGTTATCACTTTTTGCTCTTTTATCCACTCCATTAAGTGGACATCGGATTTAACATGTATATGGGACTTTGTTAAAGAACAATAAAGTTATTGACGATTTGGAACGCACATGCGTTCCAACAACAGGACCGCGGACCGGAAGTACGTCACTGATATGCGACCGGAAGTGGAGATACCGGCGCGAACCCGGAAATGAACACCCTCCGAAGTGGGTATATAAACAAAATATCTGAAAGACACCTGTAGCAACTGAGGAAGCCCAGGACTTGGGCGAAACGCGTTTTGCAAGTAATTTCTTTTACCCCATAGTGGACTTTTTTACCATAGCACTATTTCAGTGATTTTATCAAGTTTGTTTTGTTTTTGTTTTTATTTCATTGCACTTTGCTGTGCTGTATATCCATTTTTATTTTACCAATAAAAGGACTTAGTCCCCAAGCTCATATTGGCGTGGACATTCCTTTTTGAAAGATACAGAAAAGCACCTGCACTTTGGAAGCGAGTGGGATCCCTTCTAACTATCCCACAGGCGTCAGGATTGAGCCATTTCCGATTGGCTCCCTCCTTGTGAGTACTGAGCTATACACTGTATGTTGAAGTTTTATTTTACAGTACAATATTGCACTAGGTATTTGTATATTCATATCTCCACAGTTACTTCATCGACCTTAACATTACTGTATCTTATCCTGAACCACAACATTCCACCCACTGTATGTATATGATTTGCTGTGATTTTTAGTGTGGATAGAGAGGTTACCACACGGGTGTTTTGAGTGTTGTTGGTATATATTTGGGTAACACGCTGTGACTCTGTACTTTTATTTATATATTGTATTGATATCCTCTCACAGAGTTAAGCGTCCCTTAGTTCATTTCAAAATGACATTTTTGGAAAACAGGAACTACCGTATTGAAAATATAGACATGTGTTTCATAGGGGGGAAAGACAGTACCCCGGCACAAGATTATAATAATGTTGATAAGAGTAAATATAATCTAGAAAAAACATTAATAAAGGAGATGAAAACCAAATGGGAGATTGCAACATTAAACAAATACGTTAACGAAAGAATAACCCCGAGAGGGCTCAGATTCACGAAAGAACCTACCTCAGATAGAGATGACCCTCACTTTATGACAGGTTGGAACCAAATGTTGGACGGTTTTTCCTTCAGCCTTATGGGCTACATTGTAGCCAGAAGGGAGGAAAACCTGCCCAAACTCAATGAGGACGTTATCAAGTGGAAAGAGAGCCTCATTGAAAACACCAGCCCCGAAGTCTTTAATAATATAATTAAGGACATCAGAATGAAAGTAGATAAAGTGGAAAACATGGTGATAGAAACCAAAAAAAGAAAATATCTCAGGGATGTTAACGATTATAAAACAGGAAATGTAAGAAAACAAAATGGAAATGGTAAACCAAGGGAAGTAAGTCCTTACAAGAATAGGAACGACAGAAAGAGAGGATATTCGGGGTATGACAATCACAAAAGACTAGGCAATTACAGAGGAAGATCCCCATCAAAGAGACCAGGAAACCATAGAGAGAGATCCCAACCAAAACATCAAAGCACTCGGTGGGAACCTGATATACAAGAACAACGTCGCTACACATACCGGGAACAAAATATCCAAGGACCAAGAAGGCACACTTCGAATGAAGACAGAAGAAGTTATAGTTCAGTGGTCAAAAATGGAACACCAAGGAAATCCACTGAAAATGGAGCATTTAAGAAACCAATAGAAAATAGGAGGAACAGGGACTCAGGAATAACAAACACTGTTGAACCACACACACAATTAAGGCAAGACGCAACAACCATGAGAACAGCATCTTCGTCCTCCCTGTTTTTTCGGAAGGACCCAACCAACAACAGACTGCAGTGGTCCCAGAAGACTCTTCCCCAAGAATCCCCTGGGAAGAGACAAAGGAGCATAGAAGAAGAAGAAGAAGAGCAAGAACAACATTACAGGGAGAAAAGAAACAGGAAACGGATATAAAAGGCATTTTTAATTTGACACAGAAGGATCTTACAGTGGAACAAACACTGGTTTTAAAAAAAGGCTTGAAGTTTGCACCCACAGCAGATTTTAATTCTTTTGATTTTTTTATTGATCTTAACCATTTTATTAGGAAGTTATCCTTGAAAAAGTTCTTCTACGATAAAAGGGAAGTGCCAACCACTATACAAGACGACACCTTCATACACTCTGACCTCAAAAACAAGTCCACATTTTTTCCGAGACATATGATCTCGGACCAAATGAAGGCCTTTGAGATCATGGTCATGAAAGATATTAATAAGATCAAGAAAACCACCCCTTATCAACAAAACATATCCCGGAAAGAACAAAAAACTATCAAAGAGATGAGCAAAAATAAGGACATTGTAATAAAACCGGCGGACAAGGGGGGAGGGATTGTCATCTTCAACAAAGAACATTACATCAAAGAAGCGGACAGAATTCTGTTGGACCCACTGACGTACCGTCAGCTCCCATCAAACCCTATGAGTGAAATACAAAAAAAGTTCGAGAAATATATCCTCAAAGGAAAAGAACTGGAGATTATCAATGAAAAAGAAGCTGATTACTTGTCCATAAATTATCCCAAAGTTCCGGTATTCTATCACCTACCGAAGGTGCATAAAGACCAACACAATCCACCAGGCAGGCCGATCATATCGGGTATTGACTCGGTATCCACACGGGTATCTGAATATATCGATATCATGTTGCAACCTTTAGTAGTGAAAACGCCATATTACCTGAAGGACACTATTAACATGCTGCAAATATTAGAACAGACGGAGTGGCAAGAAGGGAATTTCCTAGTCACGTGTGACGTCAGCTCATTGTATAGTGCCATCCCCCATAATAAAGGAATAGAAGCAGCCAAATACTTTTTAGAGAAGTCATCTTTTAAAAAGGAACAAATAGAGTTCATTTTAGAAGGGATTTTACTAATTTTAACCAACAACTTTTTCTGGTTTCAAGATTGTTTTTACTTACAGATCTGCGGTACAGCGATGGGCACCAAGTTCGCCCCCAGCTACGCAAACTTGTTCATGGCATACTGGGAAGAATCCTTTATTTCTAGTGGCCATGAATGGAGGGCGAACTTGGTGTCCTACCGCAGGTATATAGATGACATATTTTTTATCTGGACAGGCAGTGGTTGCGAATTAACCAAGTTTTTAGAATTCCTTAACACCAATGATTGGGGCGTCAAACTATCTAGTGATGTGAGTAACAGCAACATTAACTTTCTAGATTTGAATATTTATATTAAAGAATCACGTATTTTTACCAGGAACTACTTCAAACCGGTGGACTCTAACAGTTACATCAACAGAGATAGTTGCCATCATAAGCCCTGGCTAACCAATGCCCCCAAAGGGCAGTTCAAAAGAATTCGGAGGAACTGTAGAGAGGAAACGGAGTATACCAAACAGGCCGAGTACATAAAACAACAGTTCATAGAGAAAGGGTATAATGAGGACACCCTAAAGAAAGACATGGAAGAAGTTAGACTCCTGGAAAGAAATCAACTTTTAAAATACAAACCTAAAACAATGACACGCAATTACGAAGGAGTCCCTTTTATTAGTAAATATAATGGAAATGCTAGAAAAGTACAGAAAGCTATCAATAAACATTGGCACATCCTGAAGGACGACCCCATACTTAAGGATATTTTACCTCCCAAACCAAAAATGATTTTTAGAGGCACCAGCAACTTAAGAAATACGCTGGTTAGAAGCAATTTAGAAACCACAGCACCTAAGCACTTTATGAATGACCTGATAGGATTTTACGGGTGTGGAGAGTGCCTACCATGTAGAGGCACCAAAAACAGTAAAAGACACTTTATAGACATAAGTACAATAATAGGTCGCCCATATAAAATTAAAGACCACCTCACATGCCATTCGAAGGGAATTGTCTATGTACTCAAATGCCCATGCAATCTCCTGTATATAGGAAGAACCATACGACCCCTAAACGTACGGATTGCAGAACATGTCCGCAACATAAAAAAAGGTCTGGAAACGCACTCTGTCTCCCAACACTTTAAGACTCGACATAACCAGGACCCTACAGGACTATTCTTTTGTGCAATTAAATTAGTTAAAAAGGATTGGAGGGGAGGCAATTATATTAATAAACTAGGCAAAGAAGAGATGAAATTCATTTTTAATTTCAACACCCTCATACCTAACGGCCTCAATGCAGACTTTGAAATATGCCATTTCTTATAACATGTATGGAAAAGTGATTTTACACAGTTTTTAATTCTGTTTATAACTTTTTAAATATCAATTTTCATTTTCTGTATTTCTCTTTATTCCGTTTTATAATTATTTATGCCTTAAATTCTGTTTAGAAATTATATACTCCTATTGATGCTCTAACCACAAATCTCTTACCACAGTATTTATTTTATGCACTTTTAAATGAAGCACGTTCCACTTATGAATCACCTTCTCAACAAGCTTACTGTTTCCCCCATTATTACATTTTCCCAATACTAACTTAACTTATATACTTCTAGCCATTTGGATGGTCTAAATATGAAGATCTGTTATCACTTTTTGCTCTTTTATCCACTCCATTAAGTGGACATCGGATTTAACATGTATATGGGACTTTGTTAAAGAACAATAAAGTTATTGACGATTTGGAACGCACATGCGTTCCAACAACAGGACCGCGGACCGGAAGTACGTCACTGATATGCGACCGGAAGTGGAGATACCGGCGCGAACCCGGAAATGAACACCCTCCGAAGTGGGTATATAAACAAAATATCTGAAAGACACCTGTAGCAACTGAGGAAGCCCAGGACTTGGGCGAAACGCGTTTTGCAAGTAATTTCTTTTACCCCATAGTGGACTTTTTTACTATAGCACTATTTCAGTGATTTTATCAAGTTTGTTTTGTTTTTGTTTTTATTTCATTGCACTTTGCTGTGCTGTATATCCATTTTTATTTTACCAATAAAAGGACTTAGTCCCCAAGCTCATATTGGCGTGGACATTCCTTTTTGAAAGATACAAAAAAGCACCTGCACTTTGGAAGGGAGTGGGATCCCTTCTAACTATCCCACAGGCGTCAGGATTGAGCCATTTCCGATTGGCTCCCTCCTTGTGAGTACTGAGCTATACACTGTATGTTGAAGTTTTATTTTACAGTACAATATTGCACTAGGTATTTGTATATTCATATCTCCACAGTTACTTCATCGACCTTAACATTACTGTATCTTATCCTGAACCACAACATTCCACCCACTGTATGTATATGATTTGCTGTGATTTTTAGTGTGGATAGAGAGGTTACCACACGGGTGTTTTGAGTGTTGTTGGTATATATTTGGGTAACACGCTGTGACTCTGTACTTTTATTTATAAATTGTCATATTTGATTTAATATTTGCATCAGGAGTCATTTACTGATTGTGGTACTCTGAATTGTAGCAGTCTTGATTGTATTATTCTCTGTAGCTGCAAAATAATTTGAAAAATGCCCATTTGAGGCAGAGTTTTAAAATGTCATCATTTTTTTATTTTACATTTTTTTTATGTATTTTTCTGCATGTTATTAATTACCTACCTATGCATTAAAACTAGAGTCATGGTCAGTCTGTAGTGTCTCTTTAATTTGGTCTCCTGTTGACTCCCATATTATTAAAAGGCCCCAATTAACTAAACAGGAGATGCAAGCAAGAATCCTGGGGTTCCCATAACAAATTTAATTAAGTATAGTATTACAACCTCCCTATGAACCATTACCAGTCACATTTCAACCTAAAAAAAATGTGATTAAGGGGTCGATTCTTCCGGGCATACTAGTTATATTGGGGTCAAAGGAAGCTATGTTTGTTTTTTCTCAATACTTGACCCGCTGCACAGTAGGTGGGGAGGTTTACACAACAATTTCCAGCTATTGCAGAGGTTTTTAACATAACATAACATAACCTTTCTCAAACATAAAGGAAGGGAAGATATAATGGCTTCCCCTGTTAGTCTCTGGCATTACGAGACCTAAGAAACCATTAAAGGGCCATTTTCTCTGCAGATAGCAGAAAGATTTGTCTGCAAAAACAGATTTTGTGTCAATTTGAAGGCAATTAATTTTGATAACTGTTGGAGATCATATACTTTTTGTGGAATGCAGGCATTTTCTTTTTTATCCGACACTGCTTTGCTTTAAAGGGAAACTACTATAGTGCCAGGGAAAGCCCCCTCCCTGCCTCCTCATAGCGCAGAAGGGTTTGAAAAAAAACTTTCTGTGACTTACCTGATTCCAGCTCCGATATCCCTTAGCGCTGGCTCAGGCTTCACCTCCGCTTCTCCCCTTGCTGATATCAGCAGGCAAATGAGACCGAATGCACATGTGCGGCAAAGGCCGCGCTCACATAAGTACTTCCCCCATAGGAAAGCATGTATAATGCTTTTCTATGTTTTACATGACCTTGGATGTCCTCATGCATAGCGTGAGGATGTCCTGCGTCAGTTGGGCAACCAAAAGTCGCCTAACGGCTCGGAAGTCCATCTAGTGGCTGTCTGGCAGCCAGCCACTAGAGGTGGAGCTAACACTCAAATTAAATTTAAAAACTACAATAATTAGCTTTGCAGGCTTAAAGGACCTGGGAATATGTGCCCACAGACCACTTCAATGGGCTGAAGTGGTATGGTTGCCTATTGTGCCCATAGTGTCACTTTAAGCACTAACTTTTAATGAATTTTGTAAAAAAAAATGATTTGAATTTTTTTAATTTTTGTTTTCCAAATTTTTCAACTGAAAGGTTAAATTATCCTTTCCATGAATGAACATAATTAATCTCTCAGAAATGCATCCTGCGACAATGTTTATTCTGCCACTAGCAATTACATATTTTAGGACACTAGAGGGCAGGTTAACGGGAGCATAGTTGGGGCAATCACCATGAAAACCGACAGAAAGTATGTAATCATTGAGCACTTTGCCCAAGTCCCGCACCTGTTTTATGATGATACATCTCTTCAAAGTTTTTTTTTTTTTATATTTAAATCAACATTTAGTCAAACTTACAATTTATTTAAACTTACATGACGAAACCAACTCATTTTTAAAGTGTCAAAACTTATAAAGATAACTAGTGCATACAATTTTATGACTATATATTTCTGGTTTTACTTTTATAAGTCATTATCACTGTTTTATTTCATTCTTCACATTGCTAACTCTGTCATATATTTACTTGTTTTTCTGGCTGCTTCTTAGGGAGAAAAAAAAAACAAGCAATATGTTTGAAAGCCAAAATATGATGCACATCTAATTTAATTTAGCAAAAATCTTTGGACTGCACTTATATTTTAAAACCCAATTGGAACAAACAACTTGCAATCAACGGATTTAGTGTACAAATTAAAAACCATGGCATGTTATATTTGCGCAATGGGAACATGATTTTATTTCTCAACACACTCATATAAAATGAAACCAAATCTAATGGCTGCTTTAATGTAAAAACAATAAAAATAAAATTTGTAGTTTGCTCTATCTGGTGTGTGTCAATTGACAAATACAATGCAAACAGTGTAAATAAACTAATAATAATAATCCCTGATAATCCCTTCACCACTAAATGTTTTTAATAAAAATATATTATGTTTAGCAACTCAATGGAAAAAACAGATACCTGTTCAATGATACCTACAATTATTACTAAGGTGAATTTAAAATAGTTTACTAATCAGAAAAATAGTCAGAAAACTGGCGATATTACAATTAAAATTACAGTCTCGACCTTTGTTATTTATTCCCACCACTCTCCAAAAACATTCATTGTAATCTGTTGGATTTTGCCCAGTTAAAGGGATATGATAGACACCAAAACAACTTATCCTTAATTAGGCAGTTTTAATGTGTATATTATGTCCCTGTTGTCCAAATTATCTGCCATTTAGCAGTTAAATCACGTTTGTTTCTATTTATGGAGCCATAGTCACAATATAGTTCAGATATTACTTACTTTAGAAGTTTTTATCTCCTGTTCTGTTAATTGAACTTTAAAGGGTTACTTCAACCCTTATGCAAACCTATACTTTTTCCATTTACAATGCCCTATAATGCATTACTCTTGTATCCTCTCATAAAACCTGTAAAACGTGTTTTACTACTACTGTGGGAAATGTGAAGGGAAATTGTGATGCAAAGAAGATACCCAGTGGTATGCAATCACTGAGGAACTGGTAAAGGCCATGGGACCATCGGACAATGTGCCCGCAATTATCTTTGTATTCCAACCAGCTATATTCACTTAACTGCAATACTCTACAGAGAGTCGGTGATGGCTTCTCCTCTGAGCCCGCTATTTTAACATAGCCCAGAATCTAGTACATATGGCCACAAAGACCGGGTGGAAGTTCATCCTTTGAGGGCTCAGCATATCCCTTGAATATGGGTGCTTCGAGATGGGGTCGGCAGCAATTTTTTTGAACCGCCATTGTGCAGGTAGAGTCAGCAGAAACAGTGTCTCCTGAAGGGTGAGTATAAAGTTGCTCCAGGAATGAAGCGACACTGGTGGGTGAACTTGGCATCTAGGAGAGAACCCTAGAAAGCTGGTTTGCCGTTATCTTCTGCACCTAGAAAAGGCTAAATAAAAATACAATGCATTACTCTTTAAAATAAAAAATGATGGGGGCGTGGCCTGACGCTGGAGCTGGTCGGACGCATGTAAGAGCAGCTCCGCCAAGACGAAGCCAAAAGAGCTTAAAATAATCGGAATACTGAGCAAAAACCTACACGCAAAACGAGAAAAGAGGCAACCATGTCCCAGAGACAAAAAAACAAAGCTGGGAAGTCTGAACGTGCTTCTTTCTTCCTAACGAAAACCGCGGCCTCCAAACTAAGAGAGAGCCTGGAGCCAGCGCAAGATGGCGGCGACCAGAGGAAGCGGGAAAACTCCCTCTCACCGCGGACAACATCTCCTCACACGGCAGAGGACTTACCGCTGACACTAGGAGGAATCCGCGCAATAATGGCAGAAGTCACAGACAACATACAGCAAATCATGAAAAAACAGCTTCAAGAACTGGCATCTGAACTTCGTAAAGAGGTACAGGAGATAGGTACCCGCACAGCACAGATCGAGAACAAAATGGATGAATACGCCGTGGCACATAATAGTCTGGCAGACAAGATCCAGGAAATGGATGATATCCTGGGGGCGCAGAGACTAAAGTTGGCAGATATTGAGGACAGGTCTAGGAGAAACAACCTCAGATTCCGGGGAGTTCCAGAATCAATACAGAATACAGACCTTCACAAATACCTTTCCGAAATGTTCCAAACCCTCACGCCTGAAATACACCCGGACCAATTGATCATCGACAGAGCACACAGATTACGCAGACCAAAGCATCTGCCACCAACAGCAGCAAGAGATGTAATAGCCAGGATACACTTCTTTCACGCCAAGGAAAGAATCATGATGCTAGCAAAAACGCAGGCATGCCTGAAGAATATAAAACAATTAAAATCTTTGCGGACCTGTCGGCGGAAACGCTCCATTTTAGGAAATCGCTAACACCCATCACCACCGCCCTAAGAGAACAGAACATAAACTACAGATGGGGATACCCAGCCAAACTCCTGATCTCACACCAAGACTCAATACACTCAATCACAGAGACGGCGCAAGGATTACAAAAGCTGAAAGAATGGGGAATACCGCTACCTACCACGTCATCCGTTCCATCCACCAAGGTTCCGAGAATGTCGCCGGAGTGGTCGACCCAGTGAGCCAGCTTGGATATACGTAACTATGTACCATCCACACTACAAATTTAGTACCAAGGGTTATACACATGACTGAAAGCTAACACACTTTATACCGCAAGACGACGCCATATATGCCTAGATCCTACTTGGCACCAATTATTGTGGACTGGAAATATAGCAGCAAACCATGCTGGTTAGACTCTGACTCTGCCCAATATCAATTGGAACACGACCCTGAAAATTGGTGTAGATGGCGACAATCTTTTCAGCCATTGGGGTTTAAAATGTTTATAACTCTTAAAGTTGTGTGTTGCATAGACGAGATTTATGTTTTGCAGACTTATGTTTTATAGGTTTATGTATTTAAAACTGTAATTGCTCTAAGGTTTCCAGGTGAATGACCGACATGTTAGGCATATTCACCTGCACCCCCCCCATCAACCGCGCCTACCTGATAGGCCGCGGGAAAAGGCTCCAGTTTTGGGCGCCGAATTGGGCACACCACCCACAGTTAGTTTTGTTCCCCCTCCTCATCCCCACCCCATCCTCCTTCAGGCAAGCAAAGAACTGCCCGCAAACTCAGCTTACTAACCAGATACACAGCGATTTGTTTATGGATAGTGGAGATAGCCATAAATTACTAACACAACTGGCCATTGAGCAAACGACCATAGCACATTGTAATAAACCGCATATATAACATGAAAATAGTGACTTATAATGTTAAGGGGCTGAATACCCCGGATAAGAGAAGGCTACTACTGCAGGAACTTAAAAACAAAGGGACAGACATAGCCTGTATACAGGAGACACATTTTAGTGATGCAAAAACCCCTGAACTATATACGAAATTATTCCCAAACCAATACCACGCGATATCGACGAATAAGACCAAAGGGTCATCTATCCTAATCCACAAGAATGTGGCATTTGTAGAACAGGATAAATTTATAGATCCTCAGGGCAGATATATCATCCTGATAGGCCTTTTTAACAATGCCCAATACACTTTGGTCTCCGCATATTTTCCTAACACAGGCGCAGAAACATTTCTCAGACGCTTATTACAAAAGATTGAGCAACACAAACTAGGTGGCCTGATTCTCTGCGGAGACTTTAATTTCATCGCATCTCCCGAAGAAGACACAACAGCACAACACAGGGGGGCAAGAAAAAAACAGATGGTATCTGCATGTAAAACATTAACAAAAAGACTTATGCTCCACAACCTATATGACGGCTGGAGAACCCTACACCCGGGGGAGCGGGACTATTCCTTCCACTCCAAAGTACATAATACCTACACCCGCATAGATACATTTTACGTAGACCAACCAACACTGGCACAAGTCTCGACCTGCACCATAGGGGATATAACCTGGTCGGATCACAGCCCGGTGTACTTAGAACTATTTGACTCATTTCAATTTAAAGGGAGAGGGACATGGAGGTTAAATGAATCGCTCTTACACGATCAGACTTTCCTACTCCAGATAAAAAAGGAACTGGCCGACTATTTCCAAAACAACTCCAATGGAGACGTATCTGAACAAACTGTGTGGTCAGCGCACAAAGCAGTTGTTCGAGGCCTCTTTATTAAACGGGCCTCCTACCTAAATAAGAATAGACAAATGACACAGTTAGAATGCCAGAAACAACTGGCTATAGCGACTACACAAAACAAACTGAACCCCTCACCAACCTTGGCCCATCAGGTTCAGACTCTGACAAATCGACTAACGGAAATTAACGCCACCAAAACTGCCTACTACTTACACAGGCTCAAAGCAACAGCATACCACCATAGTGGGAAGGCCACAAAATACCTAGCAAACCGCTTAAGAGCGAGACTAGCATCAGCTAGAATAGCACACCTACATACCACAGATGGCAAAAAAATACAAAACCCCCTAGAAATCTCTCAGGAATTCGCGAAATACTACTCAAAGCTATACAATCTACAAGATCAACCCAATGCCAAACCACTAAACGAAACCTTAATTCGCGAATACTTAGAAAAAATTCCCCTCCCACAAATTCAAAAGTCCCAAATTACTGAACTCCTAGAACCGATCACCTTGGATGAGGTCCTACTCACCATAAAACGACTACCAGCAGGGAAATCCCCAGGAGCAGACGGGCTATCTAACCTGTATTATAAAAAATTTGCTGATATACTCGGCCCAAAGCTGGTACAGGTGTTTCACACAGCGACAGACTCAGGAAAACTCCCTCCAGAAATGCTCCTAGCCACAATTGTGACCTTACCCAAACCGGGCAAAACCCCAGACCAATGCAAAAACTTCAGACCCATATCGCTACTAAATTCAGATGCCAAGATATATGCTAAAATTTTAGCGACCAGAATAAGTAAAATCCTTCCGACTCTAATTCACGACGACCAGACGGGGTTTGTCCTGGGGAGGCAGGGGATGGACAATGCCCGCAAGCTATCCCTAGTAATAGAGAAGATGAGAGTATCAGGCCCAGGCGGTCTTCTACTAGCACTAGATGCTGAGAAAGCCTTCGACCGCCTGGGCTGGCCTTTCCTCAACCAGGTGCTGGGAAAATTTGGGTTCCCACAGAAACTCGTCGATCAGATATTTGCCTTATATGCCCAACCCACAGCTCAAGTACTACAAGCGGGGTTCCTGTCACAAACTTTCAAGATAACAAATGGCACGAGACAGGGGTGCCCCTTATCTCCTCTGCTATATGTGTTGGCCTTAGAACCACTACTTGTAGCGATTAGAGACCACCAAGACATAGATGGGATCAAATGGCACGGGAGACAAATAAAAATTAGCGCATTTGCAGATGATATACTATTATATATAACAAACCCCGAAAAATCCCTACCTAACATTATGAACCTTATCACAGAATATGGGACGTTGTCCTACTACTCTCTTAACACAACGAAGACACAAGCACTAGGACTCCGATTAGAGCCACAGGTACTAACGCGATTGCAACAAAAATATTCTTTTGAATGGCGCACTGGGAACTTAAAGTACTTAGGCCTAACATTTACTAAAAACCCAAACGATATGTTCCCCTCCAACTACAATAGAGTATGGAATGAGTGTACGGAAATCCTGAAGGGCTGGGGTCAACTATATTTGTCCTGGACAGAACGCATAATAGCGATAAAAATGTCCATCCTGCCGAAACTCCAGTATCTCTTTAGAAACCTCCCCCTGAGAACACCAAATTCGTACTTCAAAAGCATTCAAACGAAATTGCTGCAATTCACTTGGGGTATGGGAAAAGCGAGGATCTCACAAAAGGTACTGATGGCCCCTGCGAGGAGCGGAGGGATGGCGTTCCCCCACGTCAAATCTTACTATCAAGCCACAGTACTATCCTCCTTGCTAACGCACCTTTCGGTGAACAGACCCCAATGGCTAGATATGGAGAATTTAGCTATAACCCCCTTCCGGGTTCAAAACCTGATGTGGCTACCAAAACACGCTAGACCAACAATCCCAAATATACCCGCACAGATTGGTCTGGCACTCCAAACATGGGAAATTCATAGAACGCACTTTGAAACTAATCACCCACTATCCATGGCAACTCCTATAGACGCTATCGTTCACAGCATCCACACATTCCATGCAACACCCTGGAAAACTATAGGCGTCACCCACCTAGCTCACATACATGCAGCAGGCACACTAATGTCCTTCCCGAAACTTTGCTCTCTCTATGACGTTCCACATAAGATGCAGTACTCACACATACAACTCCAATCCCTACTTAATAGATATAACAAAGAACAGACAAACAAACCTGATTCAACAAGTGGATTGTCAACATGGGAAAAAATAGGGATCTCGGGAAAGATCCCACCCAATTTTAAACCTCTATCTGATTGCTACAAAACCATACACCCACATCAACCGTTCCACAGTTCCACACAAGCACAACATTGGGCCTCAGACCTTCACACTACCATCACTGAAGATCAATGGAAGCGTATGTTGGCCTCAGTAAAAAAATTGGTTAAATCAGCACAACTTATAGACCAATACCAAAAAACAGTGTACAGGTGGTATATGGTACCTACCCGATTACATAAGATATTCCCCCAAACACCCCCGATATGCTGGAGATGCACAAAAGACATTGGGTCTGTGCTACACATTTGGTGGAGATGCCCAGAACTGAAGAGGTTCTGGGAAAACATACAACGAATAATAGCACATACCACCAAATCCACAGTAGACCTCGACCCCCGGATATTTCTATTATTAGACATACCCAATAGTATTCCATCTGCTGTGAGGAAACTAATGTACCATATCCTGCTGACAGCACAAAAGTTAGTAGCGAAATCCTGGAAGTCCACAACTATCCCGCCCATACACCACCTTGTCCAAGATGTAGATAGACAACTAATTTACGAAACGCAATACAGCTCACTGCATCCAAACTCACAAAAACACAGGGAAACGTGGGATCTGTGGACCACCTGGCGAAGTAGCAAAACAGACCAACCAAGGGCACAAGACCCAGGATAGGCCGTAGAAGGGATCACCCCCAGGAAAACAATCGAATTACACCACTCACTTACGGTGGATAATAACAACAGGCCAATACCAGAGACGCACCACAGCACTATTAGTTGGATAGGGCCACAACATCACATATCCCACTGCAATGCTTGATGAATGTACGTAAAATGTATAAAAATCTGTATGGTAATTGCTTGCCTTGAACCCCCCCCCCTCCTCCCTATCCCAATCCTTTTTCTTCTGTACCCCTTCCCCCATCCAACCCTCATTCTATGTTACCAAAACTCAATAAACTTCAAATTTCAAAAAAAAAAAAAAAAGATTCCCAAAAAAAGGAAAAATGTAAAAAGCAATGCAGTGAAATCAATCCTCGCCCCACGAGGACTCACCTCAGATTAAGATCTCCTAGTAGTGATGTCCCAAACGGTTCGCTGGCGAATAGTTCCTGGCGAACATAGCGTGTTCGCGTTCGCCACGGTTGGCGAACATATGCGATGTTCGCATTGAGTAAACTTTGATCCTGTACCTCACAGTCAGCAGACACAATTTAGATTAATTCTGAAGCTGCATTCGTTTTTTTTTATTGTTTTTTTTTGTGTTTGTGTTTATTATACATTATCCCCCATAGCCAGTAACCTGTGTTTATTATACATTATCCTCCCATAGCCAGTAACCTGTGTTTATTATACATTATCCCCCCATAGCCAGTAACCTGTGGTTATTATACATTATCTCCCCCATAGCCAGTAACCTGTGTTTATTATACATTATCCTCCCATAGCCAGTAACCTGTGCTTATTATACATTATCCCCCCATAGCCAGTAACCTGTGTTTATTATACATTATCCTCCCATAGCCAGTAAACTGTGTTTATTATACATTATCCCGCCATAGCCAGTAACCTGTGTTTATTATACATTATCCTCCCCATAGCCAGTAACCTGTGTTTATTATACATTATCCCCCCATAGCCAGTAACCTGTGTTTATTATACATTATCCTCTGATAGCCAGTAACCTGTGTTTATTATACATTATCCCTCCATAGCCAGTAACCTGTGTTTATTATACATTATCCCCGCATAGCCAGTAACCTGTGTTTATTATACATTATCCTCCCATAGCCAGTAACCTGTGTTTATTACCCATTATCCCTCCATAGCCAGTAACCTGTGTTTATTATACATTATCCCCCAATAGCTAATAACCTGTGTTTATTATACATTATCCTCCCATAGCCAGTAACCTGTGTTTATTATACATTATCCCCCCATAGCCAGTAACCTGTGTTTATTATACATTATCCCTCCCATAGCCAGTAACCTGTGTTTATTATACATTATCCTCCCATAGCCAGTAA
Organism: Pelobates fuscus; assembly: GCF_036172605.1. Lineage (NCBI taxonomy): Eukaryota > Metazoa > Chordata > Amphibia > Anura > Pelobatidae > Pelobates > Pelobates fuscus. The sequence goes on along the minus strand of NC_086321.1, from coordinate 37,759,645 downwards.
CCTGTGTTTATTATACATTATCCTCCCCATAGCCAGTAACCTGTGTTTATTATACATTATCCTCCCCATAGCCAGTAACCTGTGTTTATTATACATTATCCTCCCCATAGCCAGTAACCTGTGTTTATTATACATTATCCTCCCCATAGCCAGTAACCTGTGTTTATTATACATTATCCTCCCAATAGCCAGCAACCTGTGTTTATTATACATTATCCCTCCCATAGCCAGTAACCTGTGCTTATTATACATTATCCCTCCCATAGCCAGTAACCTGTGCTTATTATACATTATCCCTCCCATAGCCAGTAACCTGTGTTTATTATACATTATCCCTCCCATAGCCAGTAACCAGTGTTTATTATACATTATCCCTCCCATAGCCAGTAACCTGTGTTTATTATACATTATCCCTCCCATAGCCAGTAACCTGTGCTTATTAAACATTATCCCCCCACAACCAGTAACCTGTGTTTATTATACATTATCATCCCATAGCCAGTAACCTGTGTTTATTATACATTATCCTCCCAATAGCCAGCAACCTGTGTTTATTATACATTATCCCTCCCATAGCCAGTAACCTGTATTTATTATACATTATCCCTCCCATAGCCAGTAACCTGTATTTATTATACATTATCCCTCCCATAGCCAGTAACCTGTGCTTATTATACATTATCCCTCCCATAGCCAGTAACCTGTGTTTATTATACATTATCCCCCCCATAGCCAGTAACCTGTGCTTATTATACATTATCCCTCCCATAGCCAGTAACCTGCGCTTATTATACATTATCCCTCCCATAGCCAGTAACCTGTGTTTATTATACATTATCCCCCCCATAGCCAGTAACCTGTGTTTATTATACATTATCCTCCCATAGCCAGTAACCTGTGTTTATTATACATTATCCTCCCAATAGCCAGCAACCTGTGTTTATTATACATTATCCCTCCCATAGCCAGTAACCTGTGTTTATTATACATTATCCCTCCCATAGCCATTAACCTGTGCTTATTATACATTATCCCTCCCATAGCCAGTAACCTGTGTTTATTATACATTATCCTCCCATAGCCAGTAACATGTGTTTATTATACATTATCCTCCCAATAGCCAGTAACCTGTGTTTATTATACATTATCCCCCATAGTCATTTATCGTTGGACCCAGGGCCGGCGCGTCCAAAAGGCGGCACAGGCCGCCTTAGGGCGCACGGGCTCTGGGGGCGCAATATTTCAGTGGCCGGCAGGAGGGAAGCTCTCCCTCCTGCCGGCCACCATCTGGACCCCGGCGCGGCAGTGCTGTGATGTGATAAGGCGCGGCGAGGGAGCTCTAATCTCACCGCTCTGCTCCCTCGCGTGCTGTCTGCTGATGCCACGGGAGCCGGAATATGATGTCATATTCCGGCTCCCGCGGTATCAGCAGACAGCCCGCGAGGGAGTAGAGCGGTGAGATTAGAGCTCACTCGCCGCACCTTATCACATCACAGCACTGCCGCGCCGGAGTCCAGATGGTGGCCGAGTCTGTCTGTGAGTGACAGCGTCTGTCTGTGAGTGACAGCGTCTGTTTGTGAGTGACTGTGTGTGTGAGTGAGTGCGTCTGTGTGTGTCTGTGAGTGATTGTATGAGTGTGTGTGCATGTGAGTGTATGAGTGTGTCTGTCAGTGTATGATGAGTGTGTGTCTGTCAAATCAGTGAGAGTATGTTTGTCATTGAGTCTGTGTGTGACTATCAGTGTGTCTGTCAATGAGTGTCAATCAGTGTGGGTCTGTCAGTGTCAATGAATGAGTGTGTGTCAGATCAATGAGTCTGTGTCTGTCAGTGACGTCTGTGTGTTTGACATTGAGTGTGTGACTGTCAGTGTGTACAGAGTGTAGCGGAGCGGAGCGCAGTACAGGAGCTTCTGTTTCCTGTACCTGGCCAGACTGACAGGGGGTGCTCACAGAGAGAGCACTCCCTGTCAGTCCAGCCGGGTACAGAAAACTGAAGCTCCTTTAGGGGATCTGCTCCGCTCGGCAATGCAACAATAGAGGTAGGAGGCACACCAGGAAGGGGAGTGTGACCACTAAAGGGGTGTGGGGTGCACCAAGGGACAGGGAGGAAATGGGAGAGAAACACCAAGAGACAGGGAAAAGAGGGGGGGGGGGAAAGAACACTAAGGGACAGGGAAGTGACCACTAATGGTCGGGGAGGGGAGAGGGGCTGGTTAAGAGGCACATAGGCGAAGATTTTTTTTTGGGGGGGGGGGCGGAAAAATGCATCTTCGCCTATGTACCTAAAAATCCAAGCACCAGCCCTGGTTAGACCTAGGCAGCATGATGTCTTAGGCCGGCCCAGAGAGTGAGTGAGTGAGTGAATAATATAATACATATGTTCAGAAACATATTAGTAATATATGTAAATCGGGTTCATGCAAAGAGGGTGAAAAGGTATTAAAGAAAAACACACTTATTGCATCAAATTTACAAAGCCAAACTTTTAAAAGCTTTCCTCATTTCTTTCCCGGGATGAGGAATATATCGGTTGTAGACTGAGGATTTCCATCTGCCCAATCTTTTAATAATATACACTGGAGTGTCAGTGTTGAAGGAGACCGAAGCAGCCCCTATTCTAAATGAAAGACCTGAGGCATGGATACAACCCAATCTTAGGAGTAGTGTTCTGATGTAGAAGATTAATTTAGCCTTAGTCAGAGGGATTCAGTGAGAGTAGTGGAGAATTGTGTGTGGCATGACTGAGTGTGGGTAAGTAAGAGTCTAGTATTTTAACTGGGCACTAGTTCTAGGTGGGATAAAGTGGTATAGCGGATGGATGAGTAGTTTGGCTCGTTTTAGAGGTTTGTAGAGAAAGTATATAGTGATCATGATTTTTTGCGATATCCAATATTTTTAAGGTGGTCCCAGTGCCACCACTCATATCTGGTGTCACAATAACTTGCATTTTAAAAAAAACAAACCTTTTTTGACTGTAATATAATATCAGTCAGTTTCCTTCACACGTGTGCGTTTCAGGGCCTGCAAGGGCACAGTGTCACACCAGTGCAACTCATATCTGGTGTAACAGTAGTGTACATTTAAAAAAAAAATACAGGGGGCTTGTTGTCACCTTTCGGGGACCCTTGGTGTTGTACGTGGCTGGGTGGAGGAAGAGACCTTCAATGACATCAGTGAGGATAAGGAACGGGACATGGCTAGCTTGGTATCCAACCTTGTGCAAATGGGGAGTTTGCGGTTGTGCAAATGGACTGTTTGCAGTTGTTTGTGGTGCGTTAAACGGGGAGTTTGGTCTGTCACTGTGAAGCGGGCGTAACCCTTACACTACCTGATCGATACAACATCATACCTGATGTTTTAAAGCACGTTATTCCAAACAATTTAGGTATGTTAGGTGATTTATGCCCTTTATGGATTAAAACCAGACTCTGCATCAACTATGTAATTTTCCATGGGAGTTTTGCCATGGATCCCCCTCCTGCATGCCACAGTCCAGGTGTTAGTCCCTTGAAACAACTTTTCCATCACTATTGTGGCCAGAAAGAGTCCCTGTGGGTTTTAAAATTTGCCTGCCTATTGAAGTCTATGGCGGTCCGCCGGGTTCGCCCGTTCGCCAACATTTGCGGAAATTCGTGTTCGCCATTCGCAAACGGAAAATGTATGTTCGCGACATCACTATCTCCCAGCATGGAAAGCCTTTTTAGCTTCCCCACACTATGTCAGCTATTATATTGTGTGGGAAAGTTTCCCATACTATGCAATAACAGCAAGAGTGTTCAGATAGCCAAATCGCAACAGAGGTGAGACTTGGCTGTCAGAGCACTCTGATTGGTTGGCTTAAAAAGCCAACCATTTAGAGCACTCTTACTGTCTTTCCAAAGCATGTGGAATTATTATTTTGTAGATATACGTCCTAACGAAAAACATGCATGTTTTTCATTTGCGGCATATCTAAAAAAAAGACAGCTTGCAAAAGCTGTAGATCTATTGTCTGCAGCATTTTCATGCCCTACCCTTCTAACCCAGCCTAGACTTTCTGTGGCTGTCCAACCACAGACTTCCTAATGCAGCTCAATGAGAAGTCTATTGCTCTGGACAATTGCTACCTCTTGTGTCTAGATCCACTGAGCTAACCAAACCATAAATTAACAGGACCAGTTGTCTAATACACGAGGGGGTGGGTGTAACAAGGTTAATCAAGTATGTACACTGATCAAGCGCTACAGTGTACACTGGGTGAAATAGGCCACAAGACAACCCAACCAGAAATCTATCTTCTCTGGTAAATGGTAAGAGTCTTGAGGAGGAAGTGGGAGTAACAGAATATTCTCAATGGTAGAGATATGTAAAGTTTGGGGATTGTGCCACTCCACACAATTTAAAGGGAACCTCTCTTAGGCTCAAATGAATGTGAATGTACATTTAGTAATCTACTAATTTCAAGCTCAATTTCCTAATACATACAACACTATATTTATTTTTTTCTCTGTTCTTTTACATATCCCATGGAGGACAACTTTCATCAAGAAATCCTTGAATGGGGGTTATACTACTCCACGCAGTCCAAAAGGAGCCATTCTCGGGCTCATACCAAATGTGAAAGGCAGTGTTTACATTGCTGGCTAGTTACACCTCTAGTGGCAGCCACTCACACGGCCAATAGAGGTGCTTCCTGTGTCAGTGCTGCACAGTGTGCAGCTCCCGCATTCACAGTCTCCATGCTCTCCATGGAGGAGCTGAACATTTCCCATAGAGATACATTGTTTCAATGCATCTTTTTGAGGACGCTAACTGGCGCAGTGAGGCATTTTGTTGCGCATGTGCAATAGCCACCCGGGGTTTTCCTATGGAAAGCATTGGATTGACTGAGATTATCAAAATTGATTACCTCAACCACGGAGGTAAGACCAGCAGGGCGTATACAGTACAGCGTGGCAGAAAAAAATGAGTAAAATCACTTTTAATCTCCAGAGAGAAAAGGACCAAGGACCTAATGCTGCATTCCAGCACTTTAGTGTTAGGACTATATGTTTGTAATACTGACACTATAGTGCTCCTTTAAGTAATTAGGCAATGGAGATTCATGCAGATTATGCATTATACATACTGAAGGCCAACCCTTTACGTGCTTTTTTTTCATAAATATTACAAAATAATTTGTGTCCCTGTATACATGGTGGATCTGGTAACCCTAATTCTAAGGGTCCAAAAGCTGAGGAAAGAAAGCAAATACAATTTCTGCCAAGATGCACAATGTAGGCAGTTAAAATATGCCTCCTTTGTTTTCTCATAAAAAATAATTATTCTAACCCACAGCAAAATCTGGAAATCCAGTTGTTTATACCAATATTAAAATGTAGAGTTTATTTCAATATACAATTCTGGAAATGGCCCCTGAACGCTCGAGGCAGTTTCCCAATTTTTCCCCTGTTGTTTGATACATAAGTAGAACAGCTGTTAATTCTAATTTTCACTTCTTAAACATGGCTAACCTCTTCTCCTTCCATTCATGATGCTATGCAGTCTACTATGAATGCTAACATCTGGCTACTAAAAAGTAACAAACATTTGCTTACAGTTTATAGCATACGAGAGAGGAGGCACTGTTGCATCTAATTCCACTTAAAATGTAACCTCAACGGAACATAAAATCGAAACCAACAATATAAATGTATCCCATGATCTTGCTATAAAGTGCTTTGTAAAATGAACATTGTTGGCAAATCATGATAATTGTTAATAATATGTGCTCTAAGTACGTTATATAACTTAGGACTTTGTTGCACTAATATGTGTTCTTTAGAAGAGAGAAACATGTAACTGGATGTTGAACCATCCTTCAAACATATTTGATTGTTTCAAAGTCAAACTTTTAAATCTTAACCCAATTCAAAGTAACACACAAGAAAATTCACCCTGATGAGTCCAACCCCAGTTGCAGGACTGCCTGTTTGTCCAGATAGACTTTTGATCAGTAATTTGCAATTAATTTGCATCAGTTGTATTTCCGCTAATTTCTGTTCCATCACCTTACAGTTAAATTGACTTAGCAACATATAAAAAAATAAGACATTGAAGGGCTGAGGAATGACACAAACGGATGGGATGGGGGAGGGAATGACATGCAAGGAGGGGAGGGGGAAATGAAATGCATGGAAGAGGCAGGGAGGAATAAAATGCATGGAGGAGCTATGGGGGAGGGAATGAGATGCGTGGAGGTGCTGAGGAGGAGACACATAGGGAAGTCCCAGGTCAATATTCGCACCAAGGCCCAGTGATTTCTAGTTATGCCTCTGCCCCCAGTCCCCTCATGTGTCTCATTCTCCCAGCCCCCCATATTTATAATGTCCTCTCCTCACTCCCCCATTTGTGTTGCCCACTTATCCCACCCCATGTGCCAGCTCACCTCCCTCCTCCTGTGTAGCATTGTGAGTGCGGACCGCGGGAGAGTTTGGCGCACTCAGTGAGCTCTTCTTGTCAGACCGGGGAGAGGAAAACAAGCTCCTCAGCCTTGCTACATGCTGAGACCGGCAGGAGGGGAGTGATGTGCAGTGTGCTCTCCTCATGTCAGTCACCACCTGTGCGCCTTACGGTACCCCGGGCCTGCACACCCCGGGCCTGCTTTGGTCCATGCGTGGGGCTTCTTAAGTGGCAACATTGAACAGGAACCTTAACCGTTCTAGTAGAAACATTTAAGTGCCCGTGAGAGGTAAGTAAAGATGTACTTACTACCAATGCACTTCTTGGTGTTCGGAGCTCCCATATTCTCAAAAAGCATTGCATGTGCACTGGGCATGGTTTTTATAAGAGGTTAAGAAATAGTAAGAATAAAACAAAAGATAGGTGAACAGCGCTAGAAATATAAATACATACATATAAAAGTATGTTTCATCTATAAAAATTTGATGTGAAATGAAAGCCCCATGTCTTCTGAACAAAATGATATATAATAAGTGTGGGTGCACTTAATATGAAAGAGGTAAATTATGGTTTGACAGATATGTAGTCAAATTCTAGGATTTGTTTTGATTTTGTTTTGATCAGAATGTGTACAATTGCTTCAATCCTTAAGGAGTTAACACTTCCTGTGAAGTAAGATCTAAGTTTCATACATCATTTATTGAACATACTGTTTAATTTATAATTTCTCATATCATGCTTTGTCAATAGCCTAATAGACACTGCAGCAGCCTACTCCGTAAGATTAAAGTTCAAATTACAGAGCAGGAGATAAAAACATCTAAAGTAAGTTAACAAAAAAAAACAAAAATAAATAAATAATGCAGGCTTTGTCGGTCACATGGCTGCATAATAATAGTCATTTAACTTCTAAATGGCAGATTATTGAGCAGTGAGATTGCAGTGGCACGATCTGTACATTAATACTACTCCACTAAGCTGAAGTTCTTTTGATGCCCATAGTGCCCCTTTAAAGGAGAGTGCTCAAGTGCAATATCTGCTGAAGCAGAATAATATTTACAAACATCCTATAATTTTATCATGCCTAGTAACTCTTAATGAATTCTCCATGCTGCTGCCAATCTGATGGGGGGCAATTGCAAAGTGCAATCATTTATTTTTTTTATAAAACAATTATTTCTTAGAGGTGCATGTTTCCAATTTTAATGAATATTATAAATGTATTTTATTATTGTATCATTTATAAGGTGTGTGCTGCCCTAAGTGCCCCAATTGATAATTCTCCACTATGTCTGACTCATTTGGTACACTGAAGTGTCTACCGGAATTCTCAAGTTGTTGCCATTAATACTCTTATCACCCATCAAATATAATACATGTTTCTCTTTTTTTTTAATTTTTTTTATTTGAAGGAGGAAAGAGAGGTCCCAATAGAGTTTTCAATGTATAAAAATATGTTGTCAGGTGTATGTCTTAGTTCTGTTATGGTGCTGGCATAAGGGTGCACGTCTCGGTTATGGTATATCAAAAAAGTTTTTGTTTTTTTTAAAGGGATACTATAAGCATGACAAAACAACTTTGGCTTAATTGAGTGGTTTTTGTGTATCAATTATGACTCTATAATCTAACTGCCATTTAGGAGTTAATTCACTTTGTTTATGCAGCTCTAATCACATTTCCTGTAAAAAGAGATCTTATGTTAAAATTCCTTTATTGCACATTCTGTTTAATTTAGAATTTATCATCTCCTACTCTCCTACTCCATTAACAAAGCAGAAGATAAACAGAGTAAACACAATGTGCTGTAAGACCTGCTTTAAAATGCAAACAAAAGGGATTTAACTCCTAAATGGCAGAGAATTGTGCTGCGAGACTGCAAGGACATGATCTATACGTCAACACTGCTTCATTAATTTAAAGTTGTTTTGCTGCTTAAAGTGTTCCTTTACGGTTATGCCCCTTTATAAAGCTTCCATGATGTATATTGGGGTAACCTAAAGGTAAGTGGAGTCAATCTCTGTCACAAAATCTAGTTAGCTCCCAAGTTACTTTCTTCAGATGTGTGAGTTTAGGTGCCAGTTTTTGCCTTTCTGTTTGTTTCAAAAAGGGGTGCCTAAAAGGTAGATCCCCGGATGTTTTAAAACTACACCTTCCATGATGCTTTGTCCTTGTAAAGACATTCTAAATGCATTTTGAAGGCATGCAAAGCATCATGGAAGTTGTAGGTCTACAACATCTGTGTATCTACTTTTTGGGCACCCCTGGTTTAAAATATATGCCTGTAATAGCACATTATAATGAAGACATTTCTTTGCAAAGAATACTAACGGAAAATGTGTTTTTTTCCCCTTTAATGACACATCTGTGTAACATATTATACCTGTGATTAGAATAATAGATGTATACGCCATTACGACTGATTAATAATGAACATTATATGTATTTAGCGAACACCATATCAGATAACCTGGCAAGACACAGCACACCCTATATATCTCTTGCATTTTACTAGCTGGAATTTTGCACCCTATACAGAAACATGATATGTCATATAATCTTTCAAGCTGAATTAAATACAATAATTCAGTTTACATTTGGCTTGAGAAATCTGAAGCTACACATCTTGATACATATTTACCAGCATGTTCTCTTGTACATCTGTATAAATCTGTTATGCGCGATGTTGTTTTTGAAGACACTAGAATAAATGCTCTTGTGGTCCAAAAGATCCTAAGATTTATTGAAATACAACTGCCATACACATAATAGTCGCAATCATTTTCTGCCACTTTTTCTATTCTTTGGCTGATCCAGTGTTGTGACTCTCTGGGGAGCCTCACAATCCTTTTCTGGCCGGTTTGGAAGTGATGGAGTTTATAAAGAATAACAGTTGTATTATTATGGACAGAAATCTTCTTCTTTTTTTTTTTTTTTATGGAAAATGTATTTTACAGCGAGTAATTATATCTCCGTTTATATTACTTTTTAGAAAAGACTGCTAGAATATGGCATACATTAAAACGATGCAGTAAAAAAAGGATTATTCGTTTATTGAATAGCGTTAACAATTGACAGAGCAATATAGATGAACGATGCCACACGTTAACAGTTACCTAGATCAAAACATAACGTGTTATGCTAAATCGTGCTTGCAATACTATCCACATTGTAAATTAACCCCTTAAACTACTAGAGAAGGACTAAAGGGTCACTATAACCACCAAAACAACTTTAGCTTAATGAAGCAATTATTGTATATAGATCATGCCTTTGAAGTTTCACTGTTCAATTATCTGCCATTCAAAAGTGAAATCACTTTTGTTTCTGTTCAGGCTGCCCAAGCACACCTCCCCTGGCTGTGAGTTACAAAGCCTGCATGAAAAAAAAAATAGTTTAATTTTCAATCAGATGTAACTTACTTTAAATATTTTTGTCTTCTGATCTGTAAATTGAACTTCAATTACATATAAGAGACTCCTGCATGGTCTATCAAGCTATTAACAGAGTAGCAGATAAAAAGTACTAAACTAAACAGAATTTGCAATAAAGGAAGTGTAAATATTAGGTGACTTTTTACAGGAAGTGTTTAGGAAGGCTGTGTGAGTCACATGCAGTGAGGTGTGCCCAGGGCTGTATAAACAAAGTGATTTAACTCCTAAATAGCAAATAATTGAGCAATGAGACTGAAGAGACATACTTGAAACACCAAAACTGCTTAATTAAGCTAAAACTGGTTTGGTATCTATAGTGTCTCTTTAATATCCCAAGGGGCTCTTGGCAAATTACCAGGTTGGGGCCCCCTTCATTCTTTTCATAGGGATGGTTTATTGGGTCAACCAGATTCATGGTTTCGGGGGCCTCTGTTTAAGCACTGAGCTCTAGGCAACCGTCTAGGGTCGCCTTATGGATAATCCTGCTCCGGACACTACATTGAGGAACATTTATCTTACCATATATTATGTATGTGCACCATTCTCCAACTGGACTCAAATCAATAAACTCTGCCACATATTCCCTTCTAATATAGTGTTTATTATTTGGAATTGTTCCATTAAACTTTCTGATACATAAGTTCACCAGAAAAATTTAAAATTAAATAAGTTAGAAAACAAAATTGTCATTATTTTAAAATGCATTAGCTCATAGCAAAATGTCTATCGAACATTGTAGCATCTGGGAGGTCAGCAGATAAAAATACATTTGTTTGTTACACTAGATTTACATTTACTAATTTTGCATCAATTAAAATAAATTGCTATTCCTGGGAATACATACAATTATTGACGTTTTCTTTTCTGGGAACACAGCTTCAGAATCATAATGAGTTTTACTGTCAAGGAGGACAGACACTTCCCAGTGTTTTTAATATTGTTTACTTATCCCATATATTTGATATCTCAATTTGTGTAATATAAAAAAATAAAATTGTAGGACTCATTATCTATTAATTAAAATAACACTAAATGTAGAAACCCAAACCTCTTAATCTTGAAAATGTATGTCTCCCACAGTCAAATTTAAGGTCAAAGTAGCTGAGTTGGAAGCATTGGAAACTGAGAATTTTTGAATTTTAGTTACATTGACCTTACATTTTAAATTATAGAAATACTTTATGCACCACAACTTTAGCTTAATGGAGTAGTTTGGGTGTACAGGTAATGTCCTTGCTCAGTTCTAAGAGTTAGATCACTTCTGTTTCTGTTTATGCATCTCTAGCCACACCTCTCCTGGTTCTGACTGACACAACCTTCCTAAACCCTTCCTGTAAAAAGTTATCTAATGTTTACACTTCTTGCACGGTCTGTTTAACTTAGAATTTCTTATCTCCTGGAGTGGGGAAAACATGACACAATGTTTTTATTTCTGAAGGATGTATCACTGATTTATATAATTATTATATATTTTTCTGTATTGATTAGTTGGCTTGTTTATTTGTAATAAATAGTATGCTTTATATCCTTCCTGTGGACTCCTTCCAACAATGTGATCCTATTTCCAAAGAAGGGTTTGTGTCCCCTATACAGACACAAGTGCCTACACATTAAGTATTTTCTTTTAAATTAAAGAAATACTATATGCACCACAACTTTAGCTTAATGAAGAAATTTGGGTGTACAGTTCATGACCCTCTGCCATTTAGGAGTTAAATCACATTTTGTTCCTGTTTATGCAGCCCCAGCCACACATCTCCTGGCTCTGAATGACACAGCCTTCCTAAACCCTGCCTGTAAACAGTCATCTAATGTTTAAACTTCCATTATTACACAGTCTGTTTAAGTTAGAATTTCTTATCTCCTAGGGAGGGGAAAATGATTCAACGTTTTTATTTCTGAAGGATTTATCATTTGATTAATATAATTCTTTTATATTTTGCTTTATTGATTACTTGGTTTGTTTATTTGTAATAAATAGTATATTTTGTATCCTTCCTGTGGACTCCATCCAACTGTTTGGTCCAAAGAAGGTTTGGGTCCCCTATATGGGACTTTAATACAATCCATGAGATTTGTGCCTGTCTCCATGTAATTCAACATGCAATGTCTTTTTAATGCAATACGAGTATACTTGTCATATTCTGGACAAAAATTTTTTTTTTTTTAAATAAATATTTTCTTTTTTTGTTTTGCACTATTTTCCATTTTTTCAATGTGTATGGTCACAATAATAAAGGAATTTACTATTGGCTATAATACTTTGCTGTTTGCAGAAAGGTTGGTGGTTAAAGAACACCAAAGAGGATTGTTATTTTTTTTCAGACAAAACAGAGTAAATGGTTGGCCGAAGTTTTTGGTCCACGAACAGCTGGGGGTCCATTTTTCACTGCCTGTGTCATCAAAAATACCTCCAGCCTGCCAGCAGCTTCGGATTAGTCCTCAGGGCGGCGTTAACAATGCCAGTTCACTGTGCAATCCATCTGCTTGATCCAAACACTTTTTATGCCAGCCATTTAAATTGTATTCATTTTTTTTTTTCTTGGTTCAAATAGAAGAGTTGATATTACCAAAAAGAAACCTTTTTTTGAACTCCCTGGAGAAAAGTGTATTATAAAGAATTTGCTGAAGATAGCACAAATCTCCAATAGTGTATCTTACAAGTGAAGAATATGCTCTAGTTATATTAAAGGAACACTAAAGTGTTAGAAATACAAATGTGTATTCCTAATGTTTTGGTGTCCCTGTCCCGAGTAAACTATAGGTGTCCTCCCTAACTCATTTGAGGTAAAAATAAAAAAAAAAAATAAAGTTTTTTACTAACCTTTTTCCAGCGCCGAGGTTACCTCTCTGCCCACGGCAGCATCACAGTGGAGGTATGACCAGTTCTAGAGTTAATGCAATCCAAAGCTCCTCATAGTGGTCCAGACATCCGATGCCCCATTTGTCAGGGCATCGTGGGCGGCTGTAAGGGGAGGCTGCAATCCACTTGCAGCACTCACCCTCAGTCCTTCGCCACCCATGGTCTCCCCTTCCCCTACCTGTCGGCGAGCGGCGTCCTCACAGCTCTATACGCCATTCGCATCCTCCTCCTCGCCTCCCAGCGGCAGCATGGATAATGCTGCACACTGGGAGCCCGCACATTTATGCAAACGCCGGGGTCAGTCACGTGACCCGGCGTTAAAGCCACAGTACCATAATCACAGTGGGAGGTGTAAATATCTCCCACGTGTGATTGTTAATTCTGATTGGAAGTTATCCAATCAGAATTAACCACAGGATTTATATACTTACCTTTCCTGTCTCTCAGTGACTGTATTGCAGTCTGCTCGTGTTTCTCTCTGGTTACCGATTATTTGGCTTGTTATTCTGATTTTCCTGTATTCTCCATTCCTTTGACCTCGGCTTGTTTCTCGTTCTCCTGTTTTCTGGCTCCCTTTACTTGGCTTGTCTCCTGACTATTCTTAGTGTGCTTAACCTGGCCATTCTAAGGACCGGTATTGCACCCTTTACTTTCTGTGACCTGTTAGCGTGTTAGGTTCCCGAATCGTGACACCATTCACATGTGCATCTTGGGCTCTGCTGTGCTTTCTGATCCGTGGAGATAAGTACAAGCTGTCAATCAAACTTCCATGGGTGACTTCACACTGGATTTATTGAAACGGTTAACTGGGCTGTGTTTCCATTGTGAGCAGTCTCGGCATGGCTGCTATCAGTTTACAGAGCAGTTTTACTTATCATAACTGATGAGAGGAACTGCTCTTAAAGGAATAAAATAAGTCTCAGATCCCACAGACCAGCATAATTATTATTTTTTATTGGAGATGTCGATCTGGTTAAGGACCGTATGGAGACCCATTGAACAATGTGATACAGAATCAAGAATATGAAACTGATATAAGACATCTGAAAAATTACACAAGAAATACCATCAACTGCAGCAACATGTTTGGGTAAGCAACATTAGTTTAAAGAGAACCTATATGGGAAGATGACTACTAATATTTTTAATGCATTAAATCTATAATACTTAATAAATCATGCTAAAAACATTAAATACAAAAGTAAAATAATATATACATTTTAGTTCCCTGCACACATTGTTCAATGGGTCTCCATACGGTCAGACCTCTCCTTAACCAGATCAACATCTCCAATAAAAAATAATAATAATTCTGGTCTGTGGGATCTGAGACTTATTTTATTCCTTTAAGAGCAGTTCCTCTCATCAGTTATGATAAGTAAAACTGCTCTGTAAACTGATATATATCATACAAATTTAAATTGATTTTCTCAGCCTCTGTTTGATAATTTTTGTATTTCTTACTCTGTGGTTTTCTACCATAGGACTGGGAGTCTAATGGTTCTGCGCAGTTTATTAGCTGTTACTAGAACTGCACTCTTCTGGATAGAGATGTCCCACGTGGAATTTGCTGAAGCCACATTCCCAACTTGGAGGGTTACAGTCCTGAGTATTCCTGTCACTACTGTCTTTACATTACAGATACTTTGTAGTTCCTCTTTCAGTCCTTAGTATTTGCTTGCCAAACCTCTGTAGGTATAGGTGTGAGTGGGTATGGAAGTTTCCTCTTCCTCATAGCTCCTGCATGTTCTTTCATGCAGTCCATCGAATTCCAGTTTTGACACTCGTTTCTTCTTGACAAACATTATATAACTAGCTGTTTGGCATCAGTGTAGGCCATACATCTGCTGCTGTTGTAATAGCAGTCAAGCAGGTCTAGGTTCTCACTTTGTGTCCACAAAATGTATTGTTCCAATAGTCCACTTGTGTTCAGGTTACCCTGGTTCCCTAACATCTAGCATGGACCTTGTTAATCTGGATGACATCTGATCTGGCATAAAATCTAAGAGTAGCACAAACCAACAACTGCTTATGAGAAATGTGGCTACAAGCTGGTTCAACTTTCTCAGACACATTGCTATTCCAAAACTGGTAGTGGTCTTCATTGTAAGATCTGAATTCCATCTAAATACATGGAAAAATTGTCTCACAATATGAGTACAATAGTCCGCACACAGGGTTAAGCCCCTATAGTCCATAGAAAAAAGTAAATGGAGCATATGAAAAGTATGAAAAAAGTGCACATTTATTGATATAAAAAAAAAACCCATAAACACATGGGATTAGATTGTCATGGCAGCCCTCATAGGTACTTGGGGGTTCAAGCAGGCATAATATATTATACATATGACATGTTGTCTCCAAAAATAGCATCGATATCCAGGCAAAATAAACAAGTTTTGCAAAAATAGGACAGATGAATGAGAATAATAA
The DNA here is from genome assembly GCF_036172605.1 of Pelobates fuscus. Taxonomy (NCBI): domain Eukaryota; kingdom Metazoa; phylum Chordata; class Amphibia; order Anura; family Pelobatidae; genus Pelobates; species Pelobates fuscus. Next base: position 37,744,499 of record NC_086321.1, on the reverse strand, counting down.
CAAATTGTCGCAATACCTGCTACTGCTAGACAAGGGAGAGACCACCCACACCATTACCCGAAAAACAAGTGATGCGAGTACCCTGGATGCATTTCGCACCTACCTGGTGCTTTCTCAACATAAACTGTCATGGGAAAACAATAATGTAACAAATAAAGAAGTAGGGATGCAAAACCAGAGATACACTTCTAAGGTGCAGATATAAAAATATATACAACCTTTCAATAACGAAGTAGGCGATATCTATAAAAATAAATCGCACATAGTGTATTACAGAATAAACATGGAGGACACGCAGGATGATAATGTGAAACTCACAAGATTGCAGTGATAATCAAGCCCATCATCCTCAGTCAGAAAATATCTTCAGAATATATGAAACAAAATCTTCTATTTTTCCTTGTAAGGTAAAAGAGACCAAATAATAGTGCAGATGTAGATAAAACTTTACAGAATTTATTATTCAATGCACTTACAACAGGGTCCAAATAAAAACGCATAAAATCCACTCCGAAGGTGGTAGTGACAGCATACAAAGTAAGTCCCCCAAATAGTATAATCCTGCTGTTGGATTATACTATTTGGGGGACTTACTTTGTATGCTGTCACTACCACCTTCGGAGTGGATTTTATGCGTTTTTATTTGGACCCTGTTGTAAGTGCATTGAATAATAAATTCTGTAAAGTTTTATCTACATCTGCACTATTATTTGGTCTCTTTTACCTTACAAGGAAAAATAGAAAATTTTGTTTCATATATTCTGAAGATATTTTCTGACTGAGGATGATGGGCTTGATTATCACTGCAATCTTGTGAGTTTCACATTATCATCCTGCGTGTCCTCCATGTTTATTCTGTAATACACTATGTGCGATTTATTTTTATAGATATTGCCTACTTCGTTATTGAAAGGTTGTATATATTTTTATATCTGCACCTTAGAAGTGTATCTCTGGTTTTGCATCCCTACTTCTTTATTTGTTACATTATTGTTTTTGGTGTTGTAAGAGGGCACACTTTTTGGTAGGTTTGCTGTCTTTGTTTTTTAGTGGTTGGGGTATCTTTATTGCCTTGTCATGGGAAATTCTGAGAATATATAGGAGGGGTCCACTCAAAGTGAGGCTCCTCAAAATTAAGATTAAGATTGCCCGCACCTGCGTTTGATAATGTTGTGTAAACTAGGAACCCTTAGTATGTCGGGATGTTCATTACTGGTGCAATCCCTTTTAAAAGTGAGGAATTTAACAATCTTTCTTGCCAAATTTTGATCGTACTCCACCATAAGAAGTCTCAATCATTCTCATGTTATAGAGCTTTATCAGCGGCTTGCTTCCTCTTTCAAATATCGCTGGGAACTAAAGAATCACTACTAGCCAAATATATATATATATATATATATACATATATATATATATATATATATATATATATATATATATATATAGATAGATAGATAAAATGCCCCTTAGGAGAAAAGACCAAAAATGGCCAGAGAATGGTTGGAAATGGCCAGAAAGGAGATAGGGAAACTACGGAATGGATAACCACAGTATTAATCAGTCAAACAAATCTATACAGGCATCAATCCATTACTATAATTTAACTAAACTAATTACATATACTCCCTACACATTGTGGGAATATCAAGTAAATGATCGTGACTTCTAACTATAAATAACATCTGCACTTATTGAATACATCTACCCTATATTATGAGGGTATAGAGAATATTTTAATGTTCCTAAGAAAGTTTTATGGTTTGGGATTAATAAGGCTGTATCCAGGAGTCAAAGTATTAAAGAAAATAAGTGATTTGCCTCAGAATGACATACCGGCATTACCAAAATCTTCACACAGGCATAGAAAATAAGGAAACCCAGGATTCAATAGTAATCCGCTCCCAAATCTCCAAAACTGCTACTAGGAGTATAATTCTACTATCTCAAAAAGAGCATCACAACTTCTTAATCTTATTATATCCATAGAATTGTTAAAGGAGTGCCATTACCCGTAATGAAAAAAATGAGAAGGCCCAAGAAATAAAAAAAAATGACCACATAGTGAATATAATTCAAGATAAAAAACAAAAAAATTAGAGAAACGTGTTAAAGATAAGATAACAGGTAAGAAATGAGAAAAAGTGTGAAATGTACCGAGAGAGAGATAGAGGTATCCATCTAAATATAATTCTAAGATAAATGTGATACCCAATGTAAGAAGACAAGTCATATATTGATTTTAGTAAAGAGTAAGAGATTTGGAACAAAGGATGTTATCATATGGACAATCTAACAATTTATATAGTTAAACATATACAGTGGTTATATATAATAACTACCGGTATTTACTTGCCTAATAATCAGGTATAGCAGAAACATGTGAGTAGGAAGGGGACATCCAACAAACATAAAGATTCTTATTGCTGGTGGTAGGTGGATAAAACATTAGGCCATTTAAAGGAAAGGGGGCAAACATTCTAAACCCTATTAGACATTAAATAATGTAATCCAGTGTCATAGAATATAATTAGTAGGATAGAAGTTCATTAATGAATAAAGGGGTAAAAACCATAAACCCTATATATTTTAATCTAATGTCTAAAGATGTAATTTGTATCCCATTCCATATTTAAACTTTGTGGGAATCTCGTCTGTAAGGAAAGTATGGAAAAATGATATTGAACCTCCTCAGATGAATTAGTTTTAAGGCCTGGGATAGGCGACATCAGGTAACAATTGCCTCACAGCTTTAAATAGCCTTTGACCATGCTGATCTGAGTGGACTTAGAATCCCTACCCCTTAACTATATCTCAACTCACATGGGCTATTGGAATACTGTGTGAGAAGTAGCATTTCAGCAAAGAATTCTCAGTATCCAATATTTACCTGAAATCTCGAATCCTATTGATTTTGCACACACCCTCTTTATAGCCGATGTTTATAGCCGATGTTTATGGGATAAGGACCATCAGTCATGTCTATTCACTTTTTCACAAAATAATTGAAGTCAAGAATATATAATAGTTAATTCACAATTTGGTGTACAATGTTTCACAGAATACCTTGTTCCTTACAAACACCATGACAGGAGCATATCGGAAAAAAATTCAGCTGTTTTTCCCTTTCTATTTACTCAACATTTTATTTTGTGGTTTTTGCATATTCCATGAAATGTGTTCTATCATAAGTAGTCTTAACTGCCTAGAGTGTCCCTTAATGCTAATATTTGACATTCCATGTCCCATCACAACTCCCAAGATACCCTGATAATTAAAACCATGTTTTTCCTATCACAAACTCAAAGAAAACATTATTTTTTTAAATTGCAGCAAGAGCTAATTCTTGTGAAATTGTCCATCCAACATTCTTTAACTGCAATCTTAAATGATTCTAGTAAATCCACTTAAAATTTTCCGAACAGTGCACTGTTTTATTCATCATACTTAATAAAAGTAAAACACTGATTTGTATACATTTTACTTTTATTCCCACTTCCTGTTATTTCCCAATAAGCCAATACAGGCTTGACCCAGTGGTAGAAAGGAGGAGTATTGATAAAGTGCTCAAATCACCAAGTGTGAGTCACTCCAAATCACACAGAAAATGTACAATAAAATAGTGTAAATGGTATAGTGAGAGCAAAAGTCTTAAACACTATAAAACAGATAAGATGTATAAGATGTATAAAACAGGCAATATTACCATATATCTTGAATGTCCTAAAAATATAAAATAAAGAACATAGTATAGCCTGTATGAGATAAACAAAATGACATAAAATATAAAATTGCCCACTCACGTGGTGCTGAGCCGTAAATAGTGGCTCAGACTGTATGCGCCTTTTAGAAAATTGATGGAGACCACAATGCTGAAAAAGCAGGTTAAGTTGATCGCTGTAGAAATCCCCTTGTGCCAAATAATGGAAGCCAAGTCAGGAAATACTAGAACAAACTTTATTTGCATCAGATAGCATAAAAAATGGAATCTCCCAAAGTAGTGCAATAACTTTGGGAGATTCCATTTTTTATGCTATCTGATGCAAATAAAGTTTGTTCCCTCATTTTACTGCCTAGAACGGGTACATCATTCCAAGTTGTCATGTTACCCAGAAATACTGTAATATCCATTTAGTTGCCGCATTGCCAACTTGACTCCATTGCACCCATTTTCTGTTACATTGCCACTCTGTCTGCGTTGCTCCCATTTGATGCTACATTGTCTTATTGACTCCATTGTCCATTTTTTGCTTCCACACAGTCCATTGCCTTCATTCATTTACACGCTAATTATCTCTTCATCACTTATTATGTTATTATTTATATAGCGCCAACAAATTCCGCAGGGCTTTACAGTAGGTGGACGAACACACATGTAGTTGTAACCAGACAAGTTGGACACACAGGAACAGAGGTGTTGAGGGCCCTGCTCAATGAGCTTACATGCTAGAGGGAGTGGGGTATAGTGACACAAAAGGTAAGGATTGTATTAGACTAGTAACAGTTATCTTATCTACACCAGCAGCACAATGCGAGTACAAGAGAACACACACATTATGTTCAATATGTGAAATATCAGAGGGCGTCTACTTTTACATGTGTAATACATTTATGGAGTGATTTGGAATTATTAGTTTCAAAACTATAAAATTTGAAATGGTCAGGACATGTAGCTGAGCACAATTCAGTTTTCTTTATTTACTACAGTAGCACATATTATAGTTACAAAATGAACATCATAGCACAATAACCATGTAAAAAAACTTAAAACTTAAAACTTAAAAATTACATGTGGTGCTTGGAGATTGAATGTGCAGTAATGAAGCACTACACATGCAGAGTTTAACCTGTTTACTGCTGGATTTACATCTTTAGCTACATCATTTCGGCATCATTAGCTGCCTAGTACAAGAAAGGAATCCAGAAAGACATCCATTGGCTGAGAGTGATCAGTCAGTGTGTCAGGATTACAGATGATTCAGCACGCAGAATAGTATCACACCTAGGACTAAGGGTAACGTCTAATCGGACCTTAGAATGGCCGGACTTAACGTCTCCAAGAATAGTCAAAATACTAGCTGAGGTCAGGGACACAGAACGAGACATAGCGATACGGAAAAGTCAATAGTCAAGGATACCAGAAGTCAGGGAAGTCAAAACTAAGCCAAAGTCAAATAATAGAAATACACGATCAGGAACACACTTTCGGATAACCATCTAAGGGAAACCTCGACAGATCACTGACCAAATGCTATTTTGAGTTCAAATAACCCTCTTTAGGCTGTAATTGGCTGTTTCTGACTTGCGTGCGCGTCTATGACGTGACGCGGCATGCACCTCAGCGCCATCTTTGACGTGGGCGAAGGTAGGTTTGTTATAAAAGCCTGGTCCGCAGTGGCCGGCGCAACTACGAACGTCGCATCTGCTGGGGACTGGAAAGGAGGGAGACTGGACATCTGTCCGCTGAGCCCAAGGTAAGTTTAAAGTATCTCTGGCGGCGTGGCTTCTCTGTTTGAGTGCAGCCACGCGGTCAGAAATGCTGGGAGCCGTGACAAAGTGAGTGGCAGGATCAGCTTAAAGCTTCTACAGCTCTCCAGACTCTGAATGTCATAAGCCTGTTGCAGTGCGACAGTCACCATCAGGGAACCAAGAAAAAGGGTCAACAGTTGTAAAATTAATTTCCAATTATTTGGAAATGGTGCAAGGGTACTACTGCCATCATAACAACTGCAGCATGATTTAGTAGTTATGATCAGAGGAGTAACCCTTTGATATCACAAATTGTGACAGAAATTAGTGAAAAAATGTGGCTCAGAATACGCCATGTTTGGGACTCCAGGGCTTCTATATTTGCAATTTGTTATTCTTTAATACTAATTCAGAGTTTGAAAATCTCTTAGCACACAAGAGAAACGAAAATGTTGTCACACAAAGTATCTGAAACACAAATAAACACAAACTGTCATATATCCCATTTCTGGCATTTATAGGACCCCTGTTGAATGAGTTTAATGCTCATGTACAGTGATTATAGTTACACGAGCATCCATATGTAATATGTTGTTAACAAAAATGTTCCTAAACGATTTATACAGCGAAAATATGCATGGATAGAGTCTCCATGTGACTCTTAGTTAAAGATTGTATACTTCCTTAACCACATTGGGTATATGCCATAGTTAAAGCCGTGGACAAAGACAAATTTAAAGAATGTAGTGGTTAAGCTAAAAATATCTTTATTCATGAGAAAATACCAGGGTGTAATGGAAGGTCTTGACCCATTATTTCTTCCACCAATATTTAATTGTCTCTCAGAAAGATATTATTTTGGGACAAGACCACCAAATATGCCTATAATTATGTTTTCTGGAAATGAAACCAGAAGAATTCTAAGGGTAGATGTATGAGAAAGTATGCACATATAAGTCTCTAGTTAGTAATATTTTATATAATTTAAGAGCAGCCTTTTAAATACTGACAGTTGTCTTTAGGAAAAGTTTAAATGAAGAATACAAGTTATTGGAAATGATCATTTGTAACAGATTGTCTGTTTCTTCATTCAGCATTTTCTATACTTTACACTTTGTGGGATTCTAATCAATACATTGTTTTTATTACTTACCAGCCAGGGGTGGGATGGAATTAAATGGATGTTATGGTAATGTGATGTCTCATGAGAAAGGACAGAAAGATGAAAAGAGCTAGGGGGAGGTATGTAATGAGAATCGGAATTAATGGGTGGACACGTGAGAGCCAGGAGGGAATGGAACATTTTGAGGAACTAGGCAGGAATCGACTATCCAAATTAATTATGATATATGTCAGTCAACATACTCATTCAGTCCCCAATATGTTTAATTATTGGGAGATACTGAAACGTCCTAATTTACATACATGCTAATATGTAAGACTGTGCTTAACCAAAAACTTGCCGAGATAGAGTACACAATGAATGGCAGTAGTCAATGGTTTAAAGGTTACTCCAATCAATAAACAGTGTTCTAATAAAACAATATATTTGATCAGAATATCCCTTACTGGCATGCCTGCCCCATAGCTGCAAAAACAAAAAAACACTAAAAATTGCCTGCATTTCTGCTCCGAAGCCAAGTTTTCCCAGTAGCCTAATCCCCCTTCGGTGATATCACTCCTCCTCAATGGAGGAAGATGATGTCAGGGAGGATGGGCTGAAAGGAGGAATTTGAAAGTACAGAGAAATGGGCCATCCCACCACTGGCTGGCTATTGCCAGCATGCTGTGTGAGCTGAAAACAGGCTTCCAATCTGCACCGAATTGACATTAGGCAGCACCTACCCTACTTCTGACTCACACACACACCCAAGAGGAAAAAAATGGTTACAGATCTTACAGCACAATGTTTTCACTATAGAAGTTTTAGGGTTTATATGACATCGCCAGGCACACTGACTGATTATGAAGAAATAGTATAAGTAAACCCGAATTATAGACACACTCGCTGATTATGGAGTTATAGTATAAGTATATAAGTAAATAAGTATATAAGTATATAAGTATACCAAATTGCTAGGCACATGGTTTGATTATAGTATATTATTCATATACCTCATCTGCAGGAAAACTGATTATCGTGTTAAAGAATTAGTATATGGCTCCTGTGTCACATATACATTGTATCTTAACAATCCTTTCCTCTTTCTTCTTCTGGTGCCTGAGGCTACGGTTTGTCCTTTGATGGTAACTAAATTTGGGGTCAATTAGATATTTGGTGCCAAGTAGCAGTTGTTTCTGCTATTAATACCACATGATGCAGGATTTATACATGCAATTTCTGGAAAGGGAAAGTAAAATTGTTGTTTATTAAAACAATATGAGTAACAAGGGCATCATATGTCACATTTACCTGATTGAATTATCGGTATTAGGGATTACACTTAAATGGGTAGGTCATATTGAGAACATATTTCACCTTGTTTTATGTGATTCAAAGGGATCTCACATATGTATATCATTATCTTTTGAAGCATTGATCTCTACTTCAAATTCTCATTTCATGACCTCGTGGGTCATATGCCCTAATTTTCATTGTAACGTTGCAATTTGTATATTTGAGTATTTCTTCTATAGTTTTTTTTAATTATTATTCTATATTTCCATTATCTTTTTTTTAATTTGGATTGATTTCTTTCTAAAATGTTGCTGTTAGTTGACATTAATTGTGTAGTTTTTGGCCCAGGACCATGTTAACAGATCACTTTGTTACTGATATCATCTGTATAGATCTGTCATTTGTATACATTATTATAACATTCTTCTGAGATGTGAAAGGTAATGAGATGATGGCAAACAGGTTTATTTTTTTTATTTTTTTGAAGAGTCTAAATATACAATTTTTCCTGTTCGTTTTGCCATCAAGCAATTGCTGGGGACAGCTCTAGACTATTGTCTTGTCTTGTATCAGTGTCGCTAAGAGGTTTCACTGTATGATTTTGCTAATAAAGATACTTTCGAATCACCTTAGATCATGTCCAGATGTTGCATTTACCATTAAGATGATGATCTGAGGATCCCAGAACTCCCTATATTTGTTTAAAATACAAAATAGTTCCAGTATCTTGGTATCTGTCAGCAGTTACATAAGTTAAACAGGAGATTTTATTAGAAGGGATCAATATTTTTAAATCTACATGGCTCACTTCTTAAGTTAATTAAAAAAAGCTGCTAAACAAATGTCACTTGCGAGAAAATCCTTAAAATTATGGTGCTTAGAGATAAAAAAAAACAGCACAAATGTATGAAATACAATAGCTGTAGCAATATTCTAGAAATAATTTTTTTTTTAAAAAAGGCACACTCCTAGCTTGACACAAAAAATTGTATACTGCAGATTACTTTTTATATATATATTTTTTTATAAATGCACAGATTGTACTGTACTAACCCCCCACACCCCTTCATCCACCATAGAAATTAGCACAAATGTATTGCAAAAATAGCTGTATTATTAGTAAAAAAAAAATATTAAAAAAATAAGCAGATTCCTAGCTTGATTTTTAGCACTTCTGACACAGATATTTTGTATTTTTCAGATTACTTTTTATTTTAAATGAGTAGATTGTACTGTAATAACCCCCACCCCTCCATCCCCCCTTTCCAACCACCCACCCACCCCCCCCTAGCCCTCTCAAACAAGTAAGAGCTCCCCTTATTGCAGTTAATATGAATGAAATACTTACAGTTGGTAAGACATTAGCAGGCTCAGGGATCAGGGCGGAAAGGGTGTGAGACGCTGCTCTGCCATTCTGGGAGGAGACTAATGGCGCTACACTATGTCCTAGCATTGCAGTGACTCCGCCTCTGCATGACATCATGGGACACGCGTATGCTACAGGGCAGGGGAGGTCGGGTGGAGGAGCAAGTCCATCCTACACTATGCGGCGATGCTGCTCGCATAGTGAAAGATCAGATTGGGAGGCAAAATATTTTGCAAATTGTTGTGGCCAGCGGCCGCAGGGCTCAAGAGGCAGCTGCCTTGGGCCCCCCAGGAGCAACTAGACCCGGGGCAGCTGCCCCTTTTGCCCCACGTTTAAGACGACCCTGGAATCACATAAAGCTTTTCAGCAAACTAACGTTGCTTAGGGGTCTGGAGTGCCTTTTAATGAATGGACAGAGTATGGGCATTCTTTTTTTTCCAATGGACTTTGCTTTTACAGCCTGTATACAGCCTGTATAAACATCTAACTTTGATCACAGCTTGCATTCATCGTTTTACTAGGAAAAATAAAACTGTCACTTTCCAGGATTTTCAATGTTATGTTTACTTATCTCCTATATGTAGCAAATATGTGTTTGCTAGGTCTGAAAATAAAACTGATTGTAAAAATCCACACCTCTTTATCCTGCAACTGGGTGCTTCTACCTCGACTCCTTGTCAATCATTGCAATAAGCTCTGTGTGTTTTTTTAAATTGGTACTCAGCATAGTGAATTTTGTCCTCTTCATTAGCAATGTTTGCCTTGATCTTTCAATCGTTAAAGGAAACCTGTCACCATCCGAGGACTTTGCATATTTTCAGCTTGAAACACAGCACATACTGAGATATTTAGCTAGCTAATTGCACCCCCGGCACGTGTGACATTGGTATCCCAGTACATACAATACAATATGTCTGTCATCAGCGTGCACCATACTGCCAACCGAAGTGCTAATCTTCTCCTTGGAGGAAGAGAGTCACCAAGGGCAAGATCTCTATCCCTTAATTGAGAAGCATGAGAGTGGACTACATGAAGCCCCTGTGACGTCAGAGGGGGCACGGAAGATCAGCGCCAGGAGCTTCACCTATAGCTGGATTGCAGGTAGTTCCCAATAGGGCATTTTACACAGGAAAGTCCCCCACCTCTCTTCCCCCAAAAAGAGTTAGAGTAGCCCTTTAACCATGCAATGTAAACACTGCACGTTTTAAAAAAATACTACAATGTTTTACACTGCAGGTTTAAAACGAAATAACCACTGCATCCCGGCCTTTTCATTGAGATGTAAAGCCCTGGGTAAAAAAAGGGTACTTGAGAACAACAAGTGCCAAATACACACACCACTCCCTGTGTATCAATAAGAAATAATAATACTTATATATGTACAGGTATATATAGGAGATGTTCCATGTAGTAAATTCCTATGAAGACAAAAAAAAAATAATACATAGTATAGACTGTATATACAGAAAGAAATATGTGAAAGTGATTGAATACACTCACGAATTTCAGAGCCATGCCAGGCTCTGTATATAGTGCCCATAGTGCCTCAAAAGGCTTTGTGGAGAATCTGATGATGTCCCCCAGAAACAGGAAAAAGCAGCAAATGATGATATAAAAATAATAAATTTATTGTAAATAAAAGTTTAAAAATAATAACTGTGCAGGTCCCATATGGTGACACACAAAATCACAGTCATGCAGACGCGTTTCAACTCAGTCCGAGTTTTCATCAGTGCATAAAACATCCAGCTGCTGTTCCGTTTTAAATTTGCAGCTTTTCTGATTGCCGGTCACGTGGGCGGAAGTTCAGCTGACCGGCGTCTGACGTCACTTCCGGTATTTCGGCGCTCATTTTCCAGCTTCATTCTGTTCAATACATTTGCCCAATTGAAGCTGAAAACTCCATATTGTATATGGGCATCTTGCATGGTTCTTAAAGTGCATACATATGAGCAGTAACTTATAATGTGGAAAGTGACATAATTATATATACAGAAAACGGCAGTAATACAGTAGTGTATATAGAAGAGAAAATGAATTCAGAAACAACTTATAGGTACATAATGCATAATGTCAGTTTTGGTGGAGAATTGTTGTAGGTCAAGACAGTAGATCTTGCCACGAGATTGATGTACCAAGGTTGGTGTGATATGGGTTATGGGGTATGCCAATGTTAAAGGTCAGAAGCTGCTGGTCAGTGGTAATGGAATATTGGAGATATTAAAGGCAGTTCAGAGATTGGTGAAGATGAGATCAACAATGTTTCCTGCTGTATGAGTTGCTGAGTTAGACCAATGCGTAAGACCGAACACAGAGGTTACAGAAAGCAGTCAAGAGGCAACAAAGCTCTTAGGGTTGTTGATTGGGATATCAAAGTCCCCAAAGATAGGAGAACAAGAAGTGCTAGGAGAGGAAGTGGGGTAGCCAGGAAGGAAAGTGTTCATAACAACTAAATATACACTCACAGGTTGTAAGAAAAATTAGAACAACAAAGAAGTGGAGATTAGAGATAAATAAATTAAACATAGAAAAATAGAAACCTCAAGGGGCCGGAAGACTGGGAAGAAAAAATCGTACCCAACTCCCGTGCCTCAAGAGAAGCAAGGTCACCTAGACTGGGTAATAGGGGGTAACCCAAGAGTTAAATAACATGAAAAAGAGAAAACTCAGAAGGGTATCTTACAAGAAGACAACCAAAAGGGTAGGGACCCAGTCCAATCTTAATGTTAATATAGTAGCAAAAAACAAAAAAACTTTATTGAAGTCTATTGAAAAAACTGGGACAGCTAAGTGATGGACAGAGTCACACAAGGAGAGAGATAATGGCATGGAAAGACGGCTTGCAATAAGCCAAAAAACGAAAAACCCTCACAAAAAAACGAGAGGGAGAAATACTAACCATGCATAAATCAGGGTACAAAAGCAGTAGGGGAGAGAAAAGGGAAGGAGGGAGGAAGGGAAGATACACACTCCCAAACAAATCCCTTGCTCACTGTGCTAGCCCTTACTCTCCTAGATAACACCTTCGTGGGTGTTCTAATCTAGACTCAGTCCACACATCTAAAGACTCAGGTTCTACACACTAAACAGACATAAGTGAAGAGTGCAAAGTGCTCAAGAAGGTTAAAAAAAGCTAATCCCGACGCGCCTTTCGGCGTAACCGTACGCCGTCATCAGATACAACCTTTTGGTTGTCTTCTTGTAAGATACCCTTCTGGGTTTTCTCTTTTTCAATAAATTAAACATATACCCACCTATAACATGTAACAGGCATTAGGTCTTTCTATCCCAGCTCCACAGAGGATAGGAAAATAAAATTATTATTTTTTTTGTGTTTTTTTTTTTGTTTCTTTTGCCATGTCCGATACAGGACACACATTAAGATTAAGATAACTCCCCAACATTATTTCAGATTAAACCCTTGATATAGGATTAATTTAGAAAACTCAACAACTTATTGATGCAAATTTTTATTTCTTTATTTTATTTTTACATTTTTCTTCCAACCTAAGTGCTCAACCTACACAAATGTTCAGCCCAAGTTGTCGGCCTCTTTTGGCTCCCATTACCTAACGTATGATATTGCTAATGTGTGTTTATAACCAGTGTTGCAGAATGAATTTTTGTATTGCATAATTAAATTTTTAGCCCTGTTTAGGCTATACAGTTTTGATATCTTCCCATGCTAAACCACTCATGCATAGAGATGATATGCTCTAGAATTATACGAAGCACTTGCGACACGGGTACCATGACATACGGTGCCTCGTTTACAATTTATGCATATGTTCAGTGATACTGCTTGCATCCTATCTCTGCCTACAAGGGCTATGTTTAACACAGATTACCAGAATAGCGCTGAGAAGCCCATAGTACCCCTTTCTACACATACCTAAACTAAGCCTTACTATGATGAGTATACATGCAGAGCCATGCTTTCAATCTATGTCTATGCATATGTTCCGTATTACTGCTGGTTAGCCATATTTCCCTGAAAAGGCTATGTTCTTTCATGCTGGTAAACACATGACCTGTAATACGCTATTAAAGATAAATCAATAAAAAACTATTTAAACACATCAGAAAAAGTAACTAATACAGGGAAAAAAGGAGCAGCAGTAAAAAAAAAAATGTATAAATGTATATATTATATATTTGTTAAATATATATAATGTAGAAATTTGGATTTTATCTTCTTTGTTCCCCCTCCATTACTCACTTCTCACTTGATCTGTGGAAAACAAAAATTAACATGTAGTTACTGTCCGCTAGTCATCAATCCTGTTTTATACCATCAATCAGCACTTTTTTTTTTTTGGTGCCACCGATGATAGAATGCAGAATCAAGTATCAAAACGAACATGTTGGACCATTACATGGTTCGTGTGGTTTGTAAAGTAGATAGAGGCGCATTGGTGCGATGTGGAGCGCTAGGCCCCGCCCTCTCACATTAGTTTCCACCTTTCACATTAGGGTCTGCCCACCTTGTGGTCAGCGCCGGGAGGCAGAGCTAGAAGACAAAAGTTACAAGCTGACATGTTGTTTGAGGAATACCTGCCGATGCTCAAAGCACCTCTATCTACTGGGTGCCTTGGCGCTGTGCACCCATCCAGGATTAGCTATGGTCATGCGGGTACATTTTGGCTTGGAATTCACCTGATCTGCAAAAATTCAGACAAATTGCAGTTTGGCATGAAACACATATCCAAGTTAATTCTAACCTATTATCAAGAAATCCAGTTACGTAATTATCCTAAAATTGTTTTATATATTGAATAGAATGTTGTAGATTATTTTAAAGTAATAATTAGTATAATATTAAAAGCAGTTTCTTGCTAAGTTTATTATGCAACCCTTTGAATTGTAACTTTCATTTATCTACCGAAAAAGAAATGCAGCCTGGCTTTGCCTTAACGACAAGCAATCATTGAAAGAACTTGAGAACAAATACACTATTCTTTATTCTACTGAAAAAGTAAACCTAAAATACATTGTAACAGGCTATTTTGTAAAGCGAGTTACAATCACTGACCCAGCCTTCTTGGTGGGCAATAGTCTGAACAATCAAGTAATCAGCCATGGTACATTATTTTATCAGAACATGCAAATTATATCATAATCCTGCTGTAAACGGTACAGAAAACATGCTTATTTTCCTAATTGTACATAACATTTTTGCATGTCCGTGACAGTGTATTCTCTGACTTTTGTTGCATGTTCATTATAGTCTAGAGGATAAAATACATATATATATATATACCAGACTTTTATAATCAAATCTATGGTGACTAACAATAAAACAATATGATTCTAGGTCTGGAGTATATAAAACTTAAAATCTGCAAAAATGTTTCTTGTTTATGTCATGCTTAATTCACTTTCTTTTACTTTGTCTGCTTTTTTTTTTGCCTGCTTTTTTTTAAGCACATACATTTATCATAAAAAGGAGAAAAAAACAAAAACTATCATAGACAAAGATTAAGCCTATACTTAACAATGACTTTTGTAAATTCAATAACAGACATAAGATTGAAATAGAATTGGTAACACAGATGTAAACAGATAACACAAGACAATCTGTCCTATTGTAACAATTCTTAACACTCATAGTGTATCTGATATGCCAATACGAGCCAATTCGAAACTCATTATTATTTGCCTGGGCTTTTGCTAAGAGATTGGCTAATACTACCAATCTGCCAATCAGGGAATAGATACTCTGCCAACTTGTAGTGCAGAGAGATACATTCTAAATGTGTGGGTAGTGTTTTAGGAGGGACCATTAAAAAGCATTTATTTGGTTTTCCACCTAGTTGTGTTTCAGAAGGAAGACAATTCATTCCTCACCCTACAGAAGAGGTCCACATATCTGAGAAGTCCTGTGGACGCAGTTCAGTTTGCGAAGCATCTTGCTTAATATAGCTTTTTGGTGGACCTCTCGAAATGAAGATATTGAGCATTTAGCAGACCGAGCAAATTGTATTTCAACCCCCATCATGCACAGATAGTTCTAGTTAAAAGAGAATATTGCTCAAAAGTAGACTCAGACAGGGACATACTGACAGATGTGCGGACTATAGGCAAACGTAGGCCTGTGGGTTTATTCCCTAAACTGTTCAATGTACTCAACTGAAACCTGAATTGCCAAATATAGGCCAAAAGCGAACTATACAAAAATCCAATACAGCCAATAGCTATTTTAGCTTGGATTTTATGATTGAGTTACTTTTCAATTCACTATGTTAACTGTTTAGTGAATAAACCCTGCAGTTGTTTAGCAACAAATAAAGGGAAATTGACAAGGCGTTAAAAAGTTCAAGCCAAAATAGCCGTGCTGTACAATAAGCTGAATTGTACAATTTTTGCAATTCAGCTAGTTAACATGTAATTTCTTTGTCATTTCAAAATAGCATATTTTTATAGATGGTTAATACAAATCTAATACTTGCGAAGTTTGCCTAAAAAACAATTTTTTTTTTGCATTTTCTTAAGTTAGATATACAGTAGGTAAAAAAAAAACCTTATTTAAAGTGATTCTCCAGTGCCAGGAAAATATATCCGTTTTCCTGGCACTGCAGGACCCTGGAATGTCCCTCTACCTCCCACCCCCCATCCCATGTTGCTGAAGGGGTTAAAATCCCTTCAGTGACTTACCGGAGTCCAGCGCCGATGTCCCTCGGCGCTGGGTCAGTCTCCGACTACTCTCAACCCTCGCTGACGTCAGTCGGCGGGGGAGACCTAATGCACAGGACTTAACCCTGCAAGGTAATTATTGCAGTTTATGAAAACTGCAATAATTACACTTGCATGGTTAAGGGTAGTGGGAGTTGGCACCCAGACCACTCCAATGGGCAGAAGTCGTCTGGGTGCCTGGAGTATCCCTTTAAGCCGTGCTCTACAAAACAAAATGCAAGGAAGAGGTGGTTAAATCATTATAGAGACATTGGCGTTGGAGAAAATTGTATCAATCAAAGGAAACATACAGCATACTGTTATAACGCATGATAATATATCACAAATATTCAGCATAATAAAAATGCAAAGGATTCATCGTTTAAGTAATGCAAAACCAAAAATGACAATGTGACCATCATGAACACTGCTAATTGTTGAAAAGAGAACATCAATTAATTTAAAGAATATATATATATATATATATATATATATATATATATATATATATATATATATATATGGAGATGTATCTTGATTAAAAAAAAACAAGCAAACAGCATTGACATTATTAAAAATGTTTGGGGGGCGGGGCCTGACCTGCAAGAAGAACAGTCGCATGGCGGAGGAGCTCCCGCCAAACTAGCTGAACCTAAGGGAGATACTCGGGGTTATCAAGCCTGCAATGAAACCGGGGTACGCTACCCATGTACGGGGCCCCCTGGCAACTCACCCGATATCAAACTTGAGGGTCTCCCATAATCGAACAACAGAGGCAGTAGGCTGCGGCCTACGGTGCATGGAGGTGGGGGGAGACGGCCGCTCTCCTCGCCTCTGCGCCGGAGTTACCGAGCAACTGACTACCCGCTCCCCCCCCTCAGGACCAGCAGGGGTGAATGCGGTCCAACCCCACCAGGCGGCAGGGCAACAACGAGTGCCAATATCGGCACCCCACAAGCAGCCCATCACGACACAGGCCCACATAATGGCGAACGCCACACGGGACCACAACAGCCCTACGGAAAGGCAAAGCATCCACAGCAAACTTGACGCCCTATTCGAAGCCTTCTGGGAGAAGCTTGCAGACAGGGAGCGGCAGCCCACAGAACAGGTACACTCACCCTCCGGAGAACCTACACCTGCTAGCCACAGCCGCACAGGCCCCCGCCTGATGAGACCCACAAAATGGCGCCCGAGAAGGAGACCTTTCCCGCCGGCACATAAACAGGCAAGGACACGCTGGGCAACAATGAAAACCGGATGCGGCCCACCAGCTTCCCATAGACAAAGCACAAAGCCGAGACTCACGACGCGATCAACCACAAGCAAGCCCTACACACGGCTCCGAACACGCCTGATGCCACAGAAAGCACCAGAATATCCGATGGGGACTGCACTCACCTGCATCTCCCGAAGAAGCCCTCACAGCAACAGGGGGTCGAGCCAACCATCGCAATCAGCGAAACTGCACCAAAGTATGTTGCAGCAGAGCTGCCAAGCACCCCTAACTTTATTCCCTGTACTGGGCATAGGCTGACTGGGCACACACATGCCAGGACTCACAGAGGCTCATACTCATAACCTCTGCCATAAGGGACACTGCCCAGGCCACAATGCAGCCTCATATTCAGTGAATCACCAAAATGAAGAACTTTATGTTCCCTACTAATTGTCCTACCTGTAGATCAGCCTGTTACTACATAACCAGCTCTATCCCCAAGCGTGGTAGGCCAGTCGATTGCTATAACCTGTTCCCTACTGCTCACTAACCGCACATACCAGGCTAAGCAAATACTAAGCATGTTTAACAACTTTCTTATTAACCTGTCCAATATCTACTAACACTTAAACTGTTCTACCTCTCACAGGGCCACCACAAGGTTTGCGAACAGTTTATTAACACTATCGACATACTAAACCTATGGAAAAAAGCATGGTTAACAACTGTATACTAAATCTAAAATATTGTGCTATTTAATCGAATTGAAACGTTATCAAACCACTAGTTGTTTCTGTTGTTCTGCTCACTGTTTCATTGTGTATATGACTAACTCCTGCGATGGCTGTTGTGGCATCGCAGGTTGCAATGTATTTTCACGCACAACCAAAAATAAAGAATTACAAAAAAAAAAAAAATGTTTATTCAAAACAATCGTAATTCTAAAACCGGGGCATGTTCTGCACTTTTTCTAGACAGAAACAAGTCATTTAATTTTTACTGCATGCTAAACACAATTGCCAGGCAAAGAACATTTGCAGTGAAAATTGTCCATTTGTTTAGTCTCTCTGATATATTGTATAAACACACTGAAAGCACCAGTATTATAGAGATATTGAAGAATTGTTTTATGGGAAAGCAAGGATGAATGGGGCCTAGCCACAAACGCCCAACTTGGGATAAACTGTATGATTACCAACTTGTCTAAAGATGAGTTAAAGAGCAGATGAGAGAGAAATCTTTTAGTTTTTCAAAACTAAATTGACTGGGTAATTCACTAACGTGAGGATTGCAGGGAATCCATAGTGAATTCAAAGTAAATTTCAATGTAAAGGCCAAAATAATCAAACTGACAACACAGCTGACAGGGAGAATGTTTCAGGTTCAGCTACTTTGACCTTAAATTTTAAATTCAAAGTGAATTTCACACTAAAAGTCCAAGTAGCCAAGCAGGAGCATAGATAACGTAGGGATTTTTTCTAGATCAGCTACTTTGGCCTTAAATTGGAAAAATACTGAATTTTCTTTGAATTCCTGCCAATTCTTACTTACGTAGTTCCCTCCCCCCCTGCAAAAAAAAAACATCTTCACCTGTTTGCCTCTTAACCCGCCTTTTTTTTATCCCCCTTTTTAAATGTCTTACCCCTTTTAGTGTATCTTATCCCCTATTTTTCCCATTGTGTGTCTTACATCTCCCTTGTGTATCTCTTTCAACCCCCCTTTGTGTGTCTAACTCCCCCCAGCCCCTCTGTGTCTCTTTTCCTCTTCTCCAGCCCCTCTATGTCTCTTTCACCCCCATCCCCTTTGTATTTTCACTCCAGGCCCTTCTGGCCCACATTCCACTACTAACCCCTTTGTATTTCCACCCCAGGCCCTTCTGTGTTTCTCTTATATCCCCAGCCTCTCTGTGCATCTTTCTCACCCCCAGGCCCATCTGTGTGCCTTTCTCCTCCCTGATGTCTCTCTGTGTGTCTTTCTCCTCACTCAGGCCTCCTTGTGTGCCAATCTCCCCTTCATGTCCCTTAGTAGTCCTCTCCCATTCCTGTCCCTTAGGGGTCCCCTCCCTGTCCCTTAGTGTTCCTCTCCCCTCCTCGTGCCTTAGTGTTCCTCTCCCCCTCTTACCTGTCTGTTAGTGCCCTCCATTCCCCTTCAGCAGTGGTGTATCCTGGTTTTGTGCTGCCCTAGGCAGGACAAAACTCAGGTGCCCCCCCACCCCCCGCACCACCCCCAACCAACCTTTCCCCCCGCCCCGCTTTCTAAATACACACATTCACTGACAGATACGCATACACTAGCTAACAGAAACACACACTCGCTAACAGAAAAACACACACACTAACAGACACACTCACACTCAGTAACAGACAAACACACTCACTAACAGACACACACTCACTCACTAGCAGACACAAACTAGCAGACACACACACTCACTAACATACACACACACTCACAGGAAAACACACACACTAACAGACACACACAGTCAGACACACACACTAACAGACACACACACACACACACTCACTAACAGACACACACACTCACAGGCAAACACACTAACAGAAAAACACTAACAGACACACACACTAACAGACACACACACACACTAACAGACACACACACTAACAGACACACACACTAACAGACACACACTAACAGACACTCACCCACCCACATTAACACATTTTAAAATTTTATTTAAACACCCCCCCCCAGCCTCCTTACCTTTGGGAATGCTGTGGGGGTGTCTCTTCCTCCCTGGTGGTCCAGTGGCTGCTGGGCGAGTGGCACTGGCTGGCGGGCGGGCGGCTGGCGAGGGAGCACTTCCTCTGAGCTGTCTGCTCAGCTCCCTCGCACGCCTCAGAGTGAGGCTGGGAACCGGAATATGACGTCATATTCCGGCTCCCAGCTTCACTCTGAGGCGCGCAAGGGAGCTGAGCAGACAGCTCAGAGGAAGTGCTCCCTCGCCAGCCACCCACCCACCAGCGCCGCCCGACCGCCCAGCAGACCGCCGGCAGCCCAGCATGTCTGTTAGCCGCAAGGCTAAAAAGACATTTGCCTTGGGCATTTGGGGGCGGCTTTTTTTGCCGCCCCCTGGAAAATGCCGCCCAAGGCAAATGCCGCCCAAGGCAAATGCCTTGTTTGCCTCGCGGCTAATACGCCCCTGCCCTTCAGTCCCTTAGTGTTCCTCTCCTCTGCCTCCCCTGTTCCTTAGTGTTCCAGTACCCTCTGCCCCCTGTCCCTTAGTGTTTCTCTCCCCTCCCTCCCCTGTCCCTTAGTATTCTTCCACCCCCTTACCTGTCTCTTAGTGCCCCCCCCCCCCCATTCCTCATAGTGCTCTTCTCCCCTCCCTCTCTTTTAGTGGTCCCTCCTTTTATATATAGACTTTGAAAGTTTTCCCATTTTCCCTACTGTGGCCCTAAATTTGGAATTTGAAATTTACTTCCCGGCAATACTCACTTTAAGGAATAACCTGATAAATCATTTGTCCCAAGTCCCTTTTTCCCGTTCCATCTCAATAAACTGGGTCTTTTCATCCTATCACCACACCTGTCTTCTTCAGTAGCTCCAGGGCATGTATGTAGATTGCTTGTATCTGAGTCTAGGTTCAGACTCTCTTGTTCTGATTTATGCCATACATTCTTTAAATATTTTTCACCCCAGGCACAAATACAAATATTTTACACGTAAGCAGGTGGTCATTAGTTAGAAATTAGACTTTTGTAATTATTTAATGACAGCTTTCATCAGCGTGCATGCAGATGTGATGTGTAATTACTTTTTTTTTGACGTTCTACAACTGTTAATCCAGTAGAAAGGAAAAGAATGGTCCATCAGCTTCCAGTGAGACGTACACCTGGATTGTGCTACGGATGCATAAACTAACAATTACCTTTCCAAGAAAACCTAATGTTCATATTGAAATAAACAGTAAAGAATGCAATGACTGTACCACTGGTTTTTCTTTTATTGTGAATTTAGTAAAGAAACATTAAATATATGTAAGAATTAAATCAGAGTGGGAAAATGTTCTAAACATCAAAACAGGAAACATTTCTCTTAAACATCTGAACTGATTTATAATTTCCAAGACTGATAATTTATAGCTATTTTACCTTATTAGAAATCCAAGAATTAAGGTCACCCAATAACTTAATATTATTTTAAAATGTATAGGAGCACTCCGGTCACATAGAAACTTAATCTAAATTAAGTTGTTATGGTGCCAAGAGGCAGCTCTAACCTTAAGGGGTTAAACCGTTGCCTCCAGCGCCGAACTCCAATTCCCCCAGGTGGCATCCATCTTCTGAAACTGAGTTACAGGAAGACCGTCTACTGCAATGCAGGGTTGCGACTGATTGGCTAGAGTGGTCAACTGGCGCTCGAAGCCAATCAATAGCTTACCGTTAATAAAAAAAAAGTACCTTTTAATGAATGTGGAGCTACTGTTTATAGTGCCTAAACTGTTCCTTTAATGTATTTTTTTTAAGTTACAAGGCTCTAGTTTACAGACTTGTGCATGGCAAAACCTTAATTTTATCCGCATCGATTTATCCAGGAAAAAAAAAAAACATTTTGCTCAGACAAATTCTTTGTTGTGAAACTTTTGGGACAAACTGAAAATGTTTTTTTTTTAAAAAACAAACAAAAAAACTTTGGTCAATATGACCCCCACATAAGTATAAGGGAGAGGCATCCGAATTTTGAGTGATCAGCAGTTTTTCCAAAATAGTTTTTTTGTTTTCTGTTTTGTGAGTGTGTTACCATGATAGATGTTTTGTATATTGTATTTGGGGCTATTTCTTTGAAGGGTCTTTGATATTAGCCCCACTCTAATAAATACAATTAAGTGCCTGTAATAATAGATATTCTTTTACAATAAATCTAATACCTGTAAATATTTTTTTTAAAAATCACACTTACCTCTTCTTTCTTCTCAATTGTTCTTTTCATCATTTTCATGTAATGAAGGGTTAATCTCATTATTATTTGATTCATTTTGTTTTACTTAACGTTTCTTCCTCACGGCATTGGTCTCTGTCTTGTTGCACCGCCTCTTTGGCTGAGATCATCAAGATTAATGATCTTAGCCAATCCAATGCTTGCTCATAGGAAAGCATTAATAGGCAAGTGTGCATGTTTGGCAAAACGTGACACTGTGTCACACGTGAAGTGGTCAGGGTGCCTGTAGTGTTCCTTTCAGGGTTGAATAATTTGCTGAAGTGCCTTATGCATGAAGAGGATATTCTATTAGTTCATTTTAGAATAATTGCCGATTTCAATAGAAACTGACACTTTTGTAAATTAACCTTGTTACACCCACCTGACTGTCAATCAGACAACAGGTCCTTTTACTTTCTGTTAGTTTAGCTAAAAAAAATAAAATAAAAAAAAAAACACAAGATACCTGCAGCATTTATAAGATGTTTATAGACATACCTCCAATAAAAATGCGTAATTAAATGCATGCATTTTTCATTGGTGGCATATCTACTAAGTTGTGATTTTTAAATTGCTTTGTTTTAGGACATTATAGTGCCCTTGAGAGATCCTATATTGAAATGGAAGATCCCACTAATTTAAAGAGACACTACAGTTGCCAAACCATCTTTAGCGTAATGAAGTAGTTTTGCTGTACAGAGCATGCCCCTACAGTCTCACTGTTTAATTATCTACCATTAGGAGTTAAATCACATTTTTTATGCATTCCTAGTCGCACCTTCCTGCATATAATGTGCACAGCCTTCCTAAAAACTTCCTGTAAAGTGAGATCTAATGTTTACACTTCCTTTATTGCACAGACTGTTTAATTTAGTATTTTTTTTTATCTCTTTTGCTGTATATAGCTTGCTAGATCTTGATGTAGCCTCCTCTCTGTTATTAAAGTTAAATTTAAAGATGAGATAAACATTTCTAAAGTAAGTTAACATCAAATTGAAATTTAAAGCTTTGTTTTTTTCATGCAGGCTGTGTGAACCACAGCCAGTGGAGGTGTGGCTAGGGCTGCATGAACAGATACAAAAGTGACTTAACTCCTCATGGGCAGAGAATTGAGCAATGGGACTTCAGAGGCATGATCTATACAGCTAAAGCTGTTTTGGTAATGATAGTGTCCCTTTAATGATTACAGTGCTGCATTGAGCTTTAAATGCTAAATAAGCAGGACATTCCTCACTACTACAGGGTGTTTACTGACCAGATTATAATCCTTAATGGTTATGTATGTGGTCTTTTAAAGGGAGACTCTAAGCATCAAAACCACAGAAACTTAATGTTATAGACCCTTTGTTTAGACATTTGACCAATAACATGCCTCTAGTGGCTGTTAGGCAACAGCATGACGATGTCAAGTGCTTATTCAATGCTTTAGTATGATAAGTATCATAAGTCCAAACTGCCTGGATCAGCACCATTGAGCTCCAATGTGTGGCTACCTAGAAGAATATGTGCCAGTGCTGGATTACAGATAAGTGTAATTGATTTTTTTTTCACATTTATTTTATTATTATAGTTTTATTTTGCATATTTAAAATAGGAAGCCTTGAACCTGTAATTAATGGCTTTTTTTAATATATAAATATATTAACATTATATTGTTCCTTTAATGTGTATTAAAAATACCACATTCGTTTAGGAGCCGAAGTTAATGAGTGTGTTGTAAAAAGAAAAAAAAAATGCTTCTTTTAATTTACTAAGAATATTCCTTAGTTAAAACTTAAATTAAAAAGTTTGCCTCAATTATTTGGAAAACCAATTACTGATCTATGATCCACTGATGACAGATAACATCAACATACATTACTCATCAGCTGGCCTAAAATAGATAAATGGATTGAAAAGAAAGTAAACTTTTTCTTGTGATTAATTTTATTGTGCTTTGCAAGCTCTGAGGCTCTTTTTGCCCCAGTTTAATATCAGTGTAGCATTCTAGCTGCCCTCTGGTTGGAGCTGTTAGAAAAATGTAGCATTCTATTTTATTCCCTTAATTCTAATTAGTTTCTGTCAAATTAAATATATAAATTACATATAATGATTAGCATTCTATTATGAAAAAGCATATTGATAAGACCTTTACTAAAATGTATTCTAATTTTCAAAATTTCTATTTAAATATATTTTTTTAAATTACGGTAATGTACTATTTTATGAACAAATATTAGATGTACACTGACTATGTTAAACGATGTGGATTATATAATCACAAATAGCAAGATTAAAGTAAGCTAAAACGTAGTTAAATATAATCACACTTCAAATCTCCATTGCTCCTGATAAATTAATGAAATACATATCTATCTAGTAGACATAGAATTGTATACAATGCTGTTCAAAGAATGAAGAAAACAAAGAAAACATTATAGATTACACATACATATACATTAAATGATTGAAAAGTATATTTCTACATAAAAGCAGGACATATAAACATTTTTTTTACTGATTATTGGTGGCCCAAAGTTGAAGGGATTCTATAGTATAAGGAATGCAAAGCTGTATAGTTCCCTCTTGCCCCCATCCCTCGCGCCCTTTCCCCAGCATGGAAAGGGTTAAAAATACTTTTAACAATTACCCAATTCCAGAGTAGATTTCCTGAGCCCTGGGTCAGAGCTTTGCTTCATCTGGCATCATCTGATGGGGGGGATAATGCACTGCTAGCTGCAACTTTACTGATGCCGGATCTCCTCATGCAGAGCGTGAGGACGTCCAGTGTCAGTTAGGTGACTACAAGTTGGTTAGTCTGATTGACAGTCACTAGAGGCAGTTTTAGACAAGCAATGTAATCATTGCAGTTTCTCAAAAACTGCAGTGATTACATTGCAGGACTAAGGGAGACAGGGACTGTGCATCCAGACCACTTTAAAGAGCTGAAGTGGTCTGGGTGACTATAGTGTGTCCCTTTAGGATCATCATCTCTTTCCGTACATGTCACCTAAGAAGAGTCTGAGCCTCTATATACCATTGGAGAATGGGGATCTTCCATTTTTAATCATTTGACAAATAGTGACTCTTCTAAGTGACCGTATTTACAAAGGAACCCACTACACAAAGTAACCGCAGACACAAATAGAAGATGTAAGCCAGTTATAGATGAGACAGATTTTACCTGTGTCACTAAAGTTTTGGATTAATTACACAAAACAATGTAAATGAGCAATCATATGCAACTAAAGTCTTTAAAGTATTTGAATATAATGGGCTTTTTTATTTTTAGAAATCAATGTAATTTGCTTACATGTTTTGGCAGGATAGATGATAAATAATTACATGTCTAGATCTGTTTCTGCATATAGAATGGAAGGATTAGTCAAATCAGTAGGAGGAAACAGATTTTTATGGCAACTAGGGATGTGCATGGGCAAAACAATTTGGTTTGGAAATTCGTGTAAGTAAAAATATTTGTCTGTTTCGGCAATTCGGCCCAGTGGCATTCGGGTCGAACACTTGACATTCGGGAACACCGCATTCGGGCATTCATTTCTGCCATTCTGCATGTAATTCCTTTCAGGCATTCAGCAGTTTTGGAATGTTGTTCATTTTGAAAAATAAACATTTGAGTGTTTTTTTCTTAAACAGCAATGTTTTACATTGCATAGTGGACCAGAGCAACACCCAAACCACTTAATCTTAAAGAAGTGGTCTGGGTTTAGTTAATAATTAGTAGTTTTAGTTTAGTATATATGCAATTTACAAAATTATATTTACAGATAGTGCAGCCAATCAGGGAGCACTACGAGCATGCAACATTTCTGCACACTATATAATCCCATCCCTGTGACACCATCTTTGTGGAGAGTTTAGGAGCAGAGAGTTAGCAGAGTGTGAGAGCAGAGTGTGAGAGCAGAGTGTGAGAGCAGAATGTGAGAGCAGAATGTGAGCAGAGAGTGTGAGCAGAGAGTGTGAGCAGAGAGTGTGAGCAGAGAGTGTGAGCAGCGAGTGTGAGCAGAGAGTGTGAGCAGAGAGTGTGAGCAGCGAGTGTGAGCAGAGAGCGTGAGCAGAGAGCGTGAGCAGAGAGCGTGAGCAGAGAGCATGAGCAGAGAGTAAGCAATTTGTGTGTGAACAACCAAGTGAGAGTGTGAGAGAGGGGATATTGTAAGGAGGACATGGACGATCCATTATGGTTTCTTTTGTTTTATTACATTTTTATTTAAATTAAATCACAAAAAACTAAAAAACACAAAATTAATCACTGTAGCAAAGTCACAGTGCAGCAGAGAGACACCCTGGCAATCAGACTACCTGGCTTGCACAGCCACAATCTCTCTCACCTCCCCCCCCCCCCCCCTTCAAAAAAAGAAACAAAATGCAGAGGAAAAAATGCAAAATTCTCTCTCTCTCTCTCTCTCTCTCTCTCTCTCCCCCCCCCCCCCCCCCCGGATCACACATTTAAAAGCAATGTGGCTCCCCAAGTTTGCAACATGTAAAGTACAATAATTGTAATGTAATTTATCTCTCTGAGTCTCTTGTGCTATCACAACTAGTCAACACCCTGACAGCCTGATTTCTATACTATAACACCTCATTGACTCTGTGTGTCTTCATAGGCCAAGGGTCAGTGACAAAATAACCATTAATTGGCTGTCCTCTAACATCAATTAAAAAAAATTGCTAATTTCGTTGGACAGGTGTAGCGGATTGGTACCGGGCTGTCCCACGACATGTATGAGAATAAGTGTATTTGGTCATATGGCTGGTTTAATGTGTATGTACATGTATAGAAAGCATGGTATCCGGGTATAATGACAGTTAAATGTATGTAAAGAATTGTATTCCTCTAGTTGTTCGGTAGAATCATTCAAATAAAACAAGGGAATGAAACTACCGAACAACCAGACCACCCAGAAATGAGTGTGCCTCCAATTACCGTTTGCAACAATGTTGCAAACAGGTAATTGGCAATCAGTGCAGTGTGGTCTTTGTCCTCTGGGTGGCCGCCATTCGGGAAACAAACACGTGGCGGCGGCCATCTTAAACTACCGAACAGCGGTGTTTTGCCGTCGAGTGTCTGGAACTAAAATCGGACACTTGACTAGGCAAACACCGCTGAGACCTCCATACTTCCAGAAATTCGTATGGAAACTACCGAATGACCCGCCGTTCGGTAGAAAGAGCCCCATAAACAAGGGAATTCATTCAAACCCTCTCCAGGCTCTATAACACAGGCAATTCGCCTGTTTTCATTCCCTTGTTTGTGACCGACCGCAGGGCCAAAATGCATGGAACTGTTTTCGGATACTTTACCCATGCGGTCGGTCAAATCTTTGGAACCCCATATCTCACGAACCATTCATCCGAATGGGCTAATTTTTAAGTATGTTGGTCCCCCAGAATAGAGCTATCTGGGGATGTTGGATTTGTGGATGTACCCCAAGTATTTAGGGTACATCCAAAACTCGGGGAAAACTGTGTACACAATAAGGGGATTATGATGCTAGAGGAGGGGAGGAGATCTGTGGGAGGTTACTACTTAGAGATTGGATAATGTCTTAAGTGATAGAACCTCCTCCCTTGCATGGGAGAGGGCTTTATAAGGAACTGTGGAATAAAGCTTGTCAGTCTACTCCTGAAACTGTGTGTCGTCCAGTTATTGGGATTGCGATGGGGATACTGCTGTATTACTTTACCTGCTGGAAACCTTGCCTATGGACGTAACATCACCTTGTTCCTGAGCCTCACTGGAATCTCTAGTGGAGAATAGCTGTGCAAGATCGGCTCTCCGCTACATTGGTTGGCAGCGGTGGGATCCAAACTCACAGAGGAACAAGCGTAAATGGAGTACGGATGGAGATTGATTTTTCTGCGCTAAAACGCTCCACGCTAAAGGACCTCCTAGAGGCAAGGGGTATACAAGCCAGCAATAAGAAGAAAGCAGTACTTGTTACAGAACTCAAGGCAGAGTACAGAATGGAGGGCGATTCAGTTCCGGCACAGAGGGAGCCGGGAGGAACACCACAAGGATCGGAATTCCAGAGGCAGGTTCAGTTCAGGCTATCCTTTTATGGGGAAAACCCCCCAACAGAAATTGTTACCAGGACAATGGCCGAGGTACAAGAATTCATCCTAAGGACACAGGCACCAGAACAAAGCTCTGCAATTAATGTGCCACAGGAAGGTAAGCCTAAAATACCATACCAGGCTTTCAAAACATATGTGGAGGCAGAGGAAGATATAGACGCTTTCCTGCAAGACTTTGAAAGACTGTGTGCACTGCATAAAATTAACGCAGAGGACTGGGTACCTATTTTGGCCGGAAGGTTAACCGGGAGGGCAGCAGAGGCATATCGGACTGTACCTAATGACGAAATAAGGAATTACAGTAAAGTGAAAGAAATTATACTCGCCAGGTATGCTATAACACCCGAGGCATACCGGCGGAGGTTCCGGGATCTAAAGAAAACAGAGAAGGACTCGCACGCAGAGTGGGCATGCCGATTACAGGGGGCAGCGCTCGGGTGGGTGCAAGCTAGCAAGGCACGTTCTATGGAGGATGTAATACAAATGTTGCTGATGGAGCAGTTCTATGAGGGAGTAACCAATGAGGTCCAGGAATGGGTAAGGGACAGAAACCCTACTTCCCTTACCGAGGCGGCTAGGAAAGCGGATGACTACCTGGATGCACGCAGGTCACAAAAACCTGCAGCTCCAAAAGCAACCTTTAAAACATTCGGGGGAAACAACTACACCCCAGCTCCACCGAGACCGCTACCACCACCTCCACCACCCGCTGCACAGCCCCGGTTCCGACAACCCACCGCTGGCCCCTGTCATCACTGCCAGAAGTGGGGACATTATAAAAGGGAATGCCCACAGCTACGGGACCGTTCCACCTGGATTCGTCCAGGCCCACCTCCACCCAGGGCGGCCGCAGCCCACCACTACCAGGACCTAGTCACCACCCCATATGGTTCCGCAGTCCCCATTACTACTGTGGAACAATGGGAGGTACTGCACGAGGCAGATCCGGTCCAGGCCAATGTGGATAATCTACGGCACCATCGACAGACGGTATATCTGAATGGTACAGCAGTCCGGGGATTACGAGATTCGGGAGCCACCATCACTTTGGTACAGAGCCACCTGATTTCAGATCAGGCAAAACTGAACAAAACTGTTGCCGTCCGGGTAGCTGGGGGAGCAGTGTACCGGCTACCTACAGCAAGGGTACATTTACATTGGGGAGCGGGGGCAGGGGAAGTGGAGGTGGGGTTGATGCCACATTTACCGGCGGAGGTTTTATTGGGGAACGATCTGGGGAGGCTCACTTCTGCTTTTGAGCCCCAGTCACCCACCACAGGAGAGGTCAACCCTGTAGTCACCCGACAACAGGCCCGCACCCAGGACCACAACACACTGCCGGAGGTCCAGGTAAGCAACCCTACCCCCCCTCTAGAATGTGTCCCCTGGGCTCCACCTAATGAATTTGTAGCTGAAGTCGCAACAGACCCCACGCTTCAGGTGTATAGGGACAAGGTTGGCACGGGTTCCCCCGGGGCGGAGGGAGAGAAGTTTATCTGGGATAAACAACTTTTATACAGGGAAACAACCAAACAGATTACGGGGTTAGACCCGATAGCGAGGAGACAATTAGTGGTACCACAGCGGTACCGGGCTGAATTACTCCGGATAGCGCATGATATTCCGCTATCCGGACATCTAGGGGTTAGTCGCACCAGGTACAGACTAACCCAGAGTTTCTTCTGGCCAGGGATTAGCCAGGAAGTACGCAGATATTGCACGACTTGCGATACCTGCCAGAGAGTGGGAAAAAGGGGGGATCGCAGGAAGGCTAAACTTCACCCCTTACCCATAATAGAGGAACCTTTTAGCCGAATAGCGGTGGATCTGATAGGCCCCCTCAATAAAGTTAGCCCGTCAGGAAAACGGTATATTTTAACGGTCGTAGATTATGCCACCAGGTATCCAGAAGCAGTGGCTCTGACCAACATCCACGCTGAGACGGTCGCGGATGCCCTCATGCGGATATTCTCCCGGATGGGATTACCCAGGGAGATTATCTCGGATCAGGGTACCCAGTTTACCGCAGAATTCACCCAACACCTCTGGAGGATCTGTGGCATTAAGCCTATTATCAGCGCCCCTTACCACCCCCAGACGAACGGGCTCTGCGAACGATTCAATGGTACCTTGAAGCAGATGCTCCGAACCTTCGCAGAGACCCACAAGGACTGGGAACGATTCCTGCCGCACCTCCTATTTGCATACCGGGAGGTGCCGCAGGAATCCACAGGGTTCTCCCCGTTTGAATTATTGTTTGGAAGGAGGGTCCGAGGCCCATTGGATCTTATTAGAGAGCATTGGGAGGGAGACCGGAGCACAGATGGCACTCCCATCCTACCATATGTGTTGGCCTTTCGGGACCGCCTAGAAGCGTTGACCAAGACGGTACGGGAAAACCTTCAGGAGGCCCAGACCCGCCAGCGTACATGGTATGATCGGGGAGCCAGGGACCGTAGCTTTCAGGTCGGGCAGAAGGTACTAATTTTAAAACCTGTCCGACATGATAAGTTACAGGCCGCCTGGCAGGGCCCATATAAGGTGGTGGAGCAAAGATGCGATACCACCTATATTATCGGCCCCTGCACAGGGACTGGGGGGCGACGCATGCTCCATGTGAACATGCTGAAGCCCTACCACGAGCGTACTGAGGAGGTAACCGCCATCTGTGCCCCTAACACGGAAGAGTTTGACAGCTTACCCCTCCCCGATTTGCTGGGGGATGGGCAGCTGTCCGGAGATTTAGGGGAGGTTACGCTGGGAGATCGGCTGAGCCCACAGGAGCGGATCGAGGTACAGCAACTATTGGAAGAGAAACGCGACACGTTCTCTAATGTACCTGGATACACGCCTCTGGCAACTCACCGGGTCGAGACCCCAGGGCAACTACCCATGCGCCAGACGCCATACCGCATTCCAGAAGCGGTACGGGCAAACATGCGTAAGGAGATCGACGAAATGCTCCAACTGGGGGTGATTGAACCCTCAGACAGTCCTTGGGCATCTCCTGTAGTCCTCGTACCAAAGCGAGACGGTACGACCCGCTTCTGCGTGGACTATAGGAGATTGAACGAGAAGACTGTATCTGACGCCTATCCGATGCCCCGGATAGACGAGTTACTGGACAGAATGGCCAGGGGCCAATACCTCACCACTATTGACTTGTGTAAAGGGTATTGGCAAATCCCCCTGGCCCCAGACGCCATCCCGAAGTCGGCCTTTGTCACCCCATTTGGCTTGTACCAGTTTAAGGTCATGCCATTTGGGATGAAAAACGCCCCAGCCACCTTCCAAAGGATGGTGGATCGACTCCTAGATGGATTCCAGGACTATACATGTGCCTACCTGGACGATATTGCTATTTTTAGCAATACGTGGCAGGAACACTTAGCTCACATCGGAGCTGTACTAGATAGGATAAGGGAAGCAGGTCTGACCTTGAAGCCGGCCAAGTGTAGTATCGGCATGGCTGAGGTACAATACCTGGGACATAGAGTAGGGTGCGGTAAACAAAAACCCGAACCCGCCAAAGTAGAGGCTGTAGCCCAGTGGCCCACCCCTAGGACTAAGACCCAGGTTTTAGCGTTTCTAGGGACAGCAGGGTATTACCGGAAGTTTGTTCCCAATTATAGCGCCCTGGCCAAACCCCTCACTGACCTGACCCGTAAGAACCTTCCCCGCCAAGTAAACTGGACCCCGGAGTGTGAGCAGGCATTCCAACAATTGAAAAATGCACTGATAAATGCCCCTGTCTTGGCAGCTCCCAATCCAACTAAACGTTTTCTCGTTCACACAGACGCTTCTATGTTTGGATTGGGGGCAGTACTGAGTCAAGTCGGGGCCGATGGCGGGGAACATCCAGTGGCTTACATCAGTCGCAAACTGTTACCTCGAGAAGTAAGCTACGCCGCCATCGAAAAGGAATGCCTGGCTGTGGTGTGGGCCCTAAAGAAGCTACAACCCTATTTATATGGACAGCCCTTTTCCTTGCTCACGGATCACAACCCGTTAGTCTGGCTGAACCGGGTGGCTGGAGACAACGCCAGGCTGCTGCGCTGGAGTTTGGCGCTACAGCCTTTTGACTTTAATATCCAGTACCGGCCGGGTAAGCAGAATGGAAATGCTGACGGGTTGTCAAGACAAACTGACTTAGAGAAATGATCCGTGAGCCCCCGGACATCCCCAAGCCGATCCGTGTTGGATCAGACTGTGTATGCCGGCTTGTGGGCAAGGGGGAGCAGTGTAGCGGATTGGTACCGGGCTGTAGCGGATTGGTACCATACTTCCAGAAATTCGTATGGAAACTACCGAATGACCCGCCGTTCGGTAGAAAGAGCCCCATAAACAAGGGAATTCATTCAAACCCTCTCCAGGCTCTATAACACAGGCAATTCGCCTGTTTTCATTCCCTTGTTTGTGACCGACCGCAGGGCCAAAATGCATGGAACTGTTTTCGGATACTTTACCCATGCGGTCGGTCAAATCTTTGGAACCCCATATCTCACGAACCATTCATCCGAATGGGCTAATTTTTAAGTATGTTGGTCCCCCAGAATAGAGCTATCTGGGGATGTTGGATTTGTGGATGTACCCCAAGTATTTAGGGTACATCCAAAACTCGGGGAAAACTGTGTACACAATAAGGGGATTATGATGCTAGAGGAGGGGAGGAGATCTGTGGGAGGTTACTACTTAGAGATTGGATAATGTCTTAAGTGATAGAACCTCCTCCCTTGCATGGGAGAGGGCTTTATAAGGAACTGTGGAATAAAGCTTGTCAGTCTACTCCTGAAACTGTGTGTCGTCCAGTTATTGGGATTGCGATGGGGATACTGCTGTATTACTTTACCTGCTGGAAACCTTGCCTATGGACGTAACATCACCTTGTTCCTGAGCCTCACTGGAATCTCTAGTGGAGAATAGCTGTGCAAGATCGGCTCTCCGCTACAACAGGGAATAGTGAAACCGGTCAAGCAAGCATTACATTGCACAAAAGGAATTAGCTTATTGGTCAAGATTCCTGTCATTATTCACATAATTTTCCCTCCCTCTCTCTTGTTTTGCCACTTCTTCGAAATCCAAATTACTTTGGAGCTTCGGCACTTCTGAACTACTGAACTTCGTCACTTTGGAACTTCGGCGCTTCGGAACCTCGGCACTTCGGACGTTCGTAAGCATCCGAATGCTTTTCTCTCTTTGAAAGATCATTAATTTAATGGCTGAAACTTGTACTCAACTGAACTTGAGCTCCCCCCAGGACATGTAGGACCTTGTTCTTTACGAACCTGAAGCCAAACTCATGTATAATATACTCTTCCCTGCTTTATCATTTTACCTATAGTGAAGATGCACATCTGCCTATGCTCAACACAGTTTATGGAGGGGTTATAAGGCACTGATAAATATTACCTGGCTTGTTCTACTAAATGAAAAACTAAATGTAATAATAAATAAGTAAATCAAGAGTTAACTTACTTTATAGTTCAGGAAAAAGGAGACACTGCTAACCTGGATGATAAAAGTGATAACTTCATGTGGAACCAAGATCGACAGTTATTACCAGTAAACCTGATGATTATATTCGGTCAAATATAGTCTAAAATAATATTAGGAAGAAGAGACAGTGATTTACTATGAAATGGTCATATGTGTGTTGGTACCAAACAATGATATTTACAAGTATGAAATGTTTTGACAGTGTTATTAATTTAAATATTAAAATAGGACACACTAATTCTTTAGTTAGACAAAGGATACACACAAATTATGAAATTAGCACAGGTTAATGGGAATTTAATATAGTACATAGTAACACGATTACATAATCTGAAAAGGGAAACGGGTCAACTTCAGACATTCTCACATCTGTTGTTGCTGTTGATCCAGAATGGCACAGAATGCATACATTAGTATTATTGTGTATGATGTAGAACCCATCAGGAGACTTGGTCAGGAGAGTTAGACGTGGCTCCTTACATTACAGTAACCAAGGAAGGGATGTACAAAATGGTACTTTGCACAGAACAATTCTAGTTAGTTAGTAATTCATTGTCATTAAGTTATTCTGATATTTATGGTAACTGATTATGTCATTTCAGATATCAGGGTACAGCCTGGTCTTTAAGAAAGTTGAAGTAAAATTAATTTGTCGTACACACTTGAGATTAGCAAGTTTTAATGACATGGACTAGGAAAATGAACTGTTTGGGAAGTATGCCATATATAACACTCAGTGTAGTGTGGAAAGTGAATTGCTCATAACAAATGTTTATCATTTGGACAATCCAACTTTCAGTGGAAACAGAAATTACAAACATTGTGTAACATTAATAAATCACCAATAGAAATGTGATGATTTAAAAATTAATGTTATCCAGTGGCGGACCTAGCACAGAGCAGGCTGTGGTTTATGGAATTTTCTGGGGCGCCTCTCCAGCGCCAATAGATATATTCAGAAATGTTGTACAACTCCCAAATGCCCTTGGTAAACAATCCTGTAAATGTTTCTTAAATCAACAAATTTCCATGGAAACAGTAAGGAGATGAACTATATTTTATAAAAAATAATTGAAAAAATTATCGTTCATGATGAGCAAGGAAACCTGAAAAAAGTAGAACATGAATGCACAGTAGTTTCTAGTTCATCTTGGGGGAATAATGTTATGAAGTCTATTTCCACAATAGCAAAAGCAACCGTTAGCACAGCTGTTGTAAATATTTCATCTCATCCACTTCTAGTAAAAATATATATTTCATTATACAGTATGTATTATAGTTCAAATAATCATCTAATGTAGAGGACTGCTAGTCGGAAAAAATATATAAATCGTCTATGAATTCTCCTATCCAGAGCAGTCATGAGAATATTTCTGCTTCTATGATATGAAACACTAGGGTGATACTTTTTTGTTATAGTTTTAAGATAAGCCATGAGCAGGATCTGTTTCGCCTAGCAAGCACAATTCATTGTTTCATTAATGTGATGTGTGTAGTGGATACAATTAATGGTTACCCATTAGAGGTGGTATCACTGATTACAGTATTGCAAGGGTTAATTTGGCTATTTGTAACTAGAGGGATAAGCCATCTGTTGCCATTGCAGGAAAAGGGATATAAATTATGTCCTTTTCCTCTTAAGCCAGCACCCGTTCGTGGTACTCCAGCTAGATGTGAAACCTTGCGCCCAATGACAATTGGAGAGATAGACCTTTCCAACAGACCTATGGCCTTTTAATATGCAAATCGACGCTTAGAAGTTAGGAAACTAAAGATTGTAAAATAAAATAAAAAAATAAAAAGTAGGTCAGGAAAAGACTCTTTTCAAAGAGTCATATCCAAATAAATACTACTAATAATCTAGAGATGAATAATTGTGCCTTATGTTATATGTATTCAGAACGCTGATACTGGTATTCCCTGTAAAAAAAAAAAGCCCAAACATGACCAGCATAGTTTAAGCCATTTGGGGGAATTGGAAAAGTCAGTTATTCTAAGTTGCAGACAGGTCTTGTTAGGTGTCTCTGTGTAATGCTTACATGAATTTAAATGGAAAACAACTGCAGATCTCTTAGGATTTAGATTGATGACTAGGATACTAGAGAATAACACAGGTACTGTATCTTTATTTAAGTAGATGTATAACACAGGTACTGTATCTTTAAGTAAGTAGATGTTTAACACAGGTTCTGTATCTTTAAGTAAGTAGATGTTTGTTAAACGGAGTAAGCAGCTTCTGGTATGCATGCAGTATAGCAGATAGGAGTTTGCAAGTCCATGGAAACGGAGCAAAATAGGAATTGAAAGTTGCAGCAGGAATGATTAGTTTTGGAGTTAGAGGTAAGCAGGCTTGAGAGCAGGCTGCAGCAGGAATGATTAGCAGGCGTGAGAGCAGGTAGTCTCCTATTACGGATTCCAATATGACTTAGCTTTCAATGGTGGTAGTCCTGGTTTCCCTAAGTTCTCCTCCGGGGAGGGAAGATGTTAAGCAGGAAGAAGAAGATCCAGTTAGAAGCTGCGGTCGAGGTGAGGAGAAGGTGGGTCGATAGTTTTCCAGTCCGGGTTCGGTGCACAGAAGGTTTAGAGGACTCTTGCTAGCCGGGTTGATTTCGCGGTAACGCTTTTCAATAATCCAGCGTCTTGAATCTGGAGCGGTCTCATTATGTAGCGTGGGGAGACCACGTCAAAGAAGGGGGTGTGGCTAAGCTCCGTCAACCCGGAAGAGACAATGTAATACCGGCAGTTAGGACATGACACTCTGGAACATAGGAATAAGGACAATTCAATGTATGAAGAAAGTCTTTGTGCCAGGTGTACCACAAGGGATAGGGATCTGTGTCTAAAGTGGCAAAATGTGAGATGGGAGGTGTCATCAAAGTGGGAACAGTACAGTCTCTTCTACCCCTCTGCTCCTCCTTTTGTGTTCCGCTTGAAAATGTCAAATGTACAGACGGGTCATACATCTGACCACATGCAAATACCTATTGTACTTCCTTGGGTGCCAGCACGTTTTCCAGTTTCCTGTACTTATTAGCATCATAATCATGAGTACCTATTTGGCCTTTTAATTATTCTTATAATAACAATACATATTACACTATTCCGGGCCCTTTTTGCTCTTGTTTTTGCAGATCTCTTTTTTCCAGATACAAATTATAAGTTCACACACAAAGAAAGCTCAGTGAACTAAATGCGATGTTTGATAAACAAAAGCAAAGAGGTATATACTTCTCTTTCCACCTATCTTGCTAGCACGCTTGTAACGTAGGGAATAATGAAAAATTATTTAAACTTTAGAAAACCATTAAAAAACTTCAGCTGTGTTTAGCCAACTCATAAAGAGGTGGAACACACATCTGATGGTTCTAGAAAATAAAGCAGAGTGAAATAGTATAATACTGTATGGTAAAATTTATTATAAAAAAAATAGAGCAATAGTACTCACAAGCCCAGAGCCAAATTAACATATGGCTCTCATGGGAAGCGTAGCAGGACTCTTAGTAGGATGTCCCCATCCTTCTTCTTGTTGCTCCTTAAATTGTCTGGGTAATTGCTGTACCCAACCATTCCAGGTTGTTTCCCCAAAGCAGGACACACTATAGAAACGTCCCTACAGAGGGCAGTGCAAGCGAATGTTACTTCTTCTGTTTACACTAGTTAATTCCAAGGCATTTCTGTTTATAGAGGAGCACACCAGCAGCAATGTGAGCGAAGCAAATGTTTGGAACATTTGCTTCGCTCACATTGCTGCTGGTGTGCTCCTCTATAAACAGAAACGCCTTGGATTTAACTAGTGTAAACCGAAGGAAGTAACATTCACATGGAGATTAAATTAGATAATTAAAAAATAAACGAATTTCCATTCTCACAATAAGAATTTTCCAGGCCTGACAGTTCCTGAATTCTTTGCCACATTCAGGAGATGTGACAGAAATAAGTAAAAATAAAAATAAGCAAAAATGTATGGAGTTTCTGGTAATTTTGGGTATACGACTGGCAGGCTGGTCTGAATGTTTTGTCACTTGCAGGTTTGCAATTAATGCATAAAAAATTAGACATATTCTGCTTATGTCTACATAGAAGGATCTGCAGGCATTTTTGGGAATGTAGCTTTCAGACATATCCTCAATGCTTGCTTATATCTACATAAAAAGAGCACCTGGCATTTTTAGGACTGTAGTTTTGAATGCAAAAATGTGCATTGTATAGAAAAAAAATGGATCTGAAGAATACTGGAGATTTCCTAAACATATATTTGGTAGTCCTCCTTATAAATAGTCTATACTTTGCCAAATATATTTACAAATATATTTACAATATGAAACCATGGATTTAGTTTTAAATGTTAGATATCGGACACATCAGTTCATTTACATTTTAGACACATTGTAGACCTTGATCCATATGAGTTGCACACGTTTATAAAGAGATCTAAAGATTCCCTTCAAAATTGTTACTATGCCTTTCAAAAGCTTATTTAAGAGCTGAGAGGCATTTATTTAATTTATCTTAACTAGACTCAAAATTTGTAACTTGATCCATTTGTCTTTGATGTGTGGCTTCCACTTCCAGCTATTGCTAGACACTGCCACATTGATTGCGGTTTATTTAAGGATATTGGGACAGCACACATTGCCTTATACACACTCTCTAAAGTATTAATAAAACTATGTATAAATTCTGATTTATGGGACAATTCTTGAATATGTGAGCGGAAAGAAACTCGTAAGCTGTTAAAAGCATTCGTGGATTCGCCATCGCATTGACCCTGCTCTTCTGTTGTAAAGCCTGATGAGCGTTTTAAATTAAAGTAACAATGGTTTGTGGTATTTTGACTTACTAATTCAGCACATAATGACTACAGACCATTCTCTGTGAGACATTTATAAAGCCTTAAAATCTTGATAAGGTTCTCAAAAAGACCAAAATTCAATTATCTTAAGATGGCGGTAAATCACTATCATTAGCCCATAGTCCATGTGTCATTATTGGGTTTTTGGTTTATTTACTAAGCTCAGCCAATTCAAAATAATGTATCTATAAAAATCCCTGCAGACCTTAATTGTGACTTCTGAGGATAAATAATTTGATACGTTTTTAATATTTAATATTGCTGGATAAGCTTTTCAAATGATTTCATATTTTTGGTAAACTTTTAAAATGATTTAATATTACGAAAAATATTTTCATTTTGTAATATTTTGATATTTTTGACATGTTTAGATATATTTTAGAAGTTTATTCAAACATACTAAATAAGTTGCAAAGCTTATGCAGCAATATTAAATTACAGCTCTGGTGTTGAGCCTTAAATTTACCAAATTGTTGCTCTCCAATTACCTATTTGACTTACTGATATGATTTGGCAATGAGAATACCCCAGTTTTATGTGGTGTCATTGTGGTGCTGTTAGCCTCACGAGAAATGATGCTGACAGCGTTTCTGGACTACTCTGTATCATATGTCTGACTCACAGTGGTCTTCAAGCAATGGCTGTATTTTTTCTGCCTGATCCTGCTGAAATATCCTGTTAAACACCATCCAGGGTCTCTAGCTGTATTGAGGTCCATAGAGGCTTATATTGCAGTCACAGTTCCCCCCTTCAGCCAGAAGTGGTTGGGGCTGCCGCCCCTTGTGAAGAGTCAGGAGCTATGAACCCTGATGATCAGGGGTGTTGGGACCTGTGGCAGACTGGTAGCTGTCTTTGCGTTCCCTGTCTCAGATAAGCGGCCAGTGATGGGAGAGGCATATGGAGGCTCCTGTTGTGATCTGCCAGGACTTTTATGCCACAGCGGAGGGGCGGAGACTGTTGGCCTACGGGCTCTATGGAGGGGGGCAATATGTTTTGCCTGGGCCTTCTAGTGCCTACTGTGCTGCAAATCTCTCAGTGGTGATGCACCAATCAGCTCTGGAAAGGGAGCAGTGGATGCATCCCATCAGGGGCCTGTCTATTGAACTCTATTGTTGGCCCTCTGACCAATTTAAGCAGTATCTATCCTTTTTTTCACCCTTGCATAAAGTGTGTGGGGGGGGGGGGGGAGGGGGGGAGAGAGGTTTGGAAGTTATTAGCCATTCATGAAACCAGATTATTTCTGTACAAATGTATATTTATATTTATATGTTGTTCTTTTATTTATCTAGCTTTGCGATCGGTCACATTTCTGACTGCCGGGCTACTCGGTTGGGTCTTCACGAAGACTCTACCTTTTAAGTCCCTTCTATTTTTTTTATATACTCTGAACTTTTATTTCTTTATTATGTATTATGTGAAGCATTTCACTTTAAAGTTGTCTTTTCTCATATTTAACTTACTATATAGACAATCATATCAGTTTAATATGCAAGCTATATAATACTTTTATCTTTAAAACTACACACACACACACCGTATTGCTGTTCTCATATAGGCTGATATATGCCTTGCTTGAGATCTATTGCATAGGCAATCCCTCTTTAACTCAATAACCAATGATGTAGCTACCTATCTGTCAATCTTATATACACTATATTGCTTTTTCTATAAACAATACTTATTGTAAAATGACTTCCTATTAAGGATTTCATATAAAATAACTGTATTTACATGGTAGAGTGTTCCTTCAAGTTTTATTACACATAATAGGTAAAAAGATTAAAGTTATCCTTTTACTACATTTTTATGGCCTGCAAAGGATCATCTCAGATACATATCGTATAAGTACCAGGCAAAGAAGCAAATGTACTGGATAGCATTTTTGGCTTTCAGAACCTGGTAAGATTCCATTGACTCAAATTTCTACAAAAATAAAGTTTCTTTAGGAATATTGTTCCACTTCATTTTGTAATATCATCGACGCACCTGTATTCTGAAGTCATTTCCAAAATGTAAATGAAGAGATTTGTTGGCTTCCATTCATCATAAACAACTTTACATAAAACATAGCACTTTCTGGTTCAGACATAGACCAGAAATCTTCTCAATAGCTTGTCTAGGATGTTGTTCTATAGTGTCTTGCTCTGTAGAGAAGACATATATGAACTATTTCTTCAACTGTTTGTTTGGACACAAAAAATAATAAAATAATTATAATATATTAAAAGTGATATTGTTTTCAAAAAGGTAATGTGAATATGTCTCTTTATCCACTCTACAGAAAATAGCCAATGAAATTGCAGTTTGGGCTTTTTCTTCCCTTATAATAAAAATGTCCCACGTGTTTCCTGTCCAATAGGGTAAATACAGGTAAATATAATATGCAGTTAATTAGAATCTTTTATTTGTTACTTGAAAAATAGTGGTGGATAGTTTATTTCTAGCTATCATATAATATCCGCTGTGGATTTTACTCTGATTACTCATGAACCTCTGAGAAATTTAGGCTAATTGATATTCTTAAATGAAGGCCAAGTGGTTTGTGTCTACAAAGGTCATGTCTGGAGGTAAACCTGAGACATCCATCGGAGGTAATATATAAACAATTCCCTTTGACTTCTAACAAAAAGTAGAATACTGCAATTAAAAGTTCTTGTCGTCAGGATGTGAGGGTCAAGTAGGTAGGGTAAGCAAAACTATTTAGAGTTTTTCTCAACGCTGGCAGAGCCCCTGCTGATATGTACTGGTTGGTCTGGCCTAAAATTGGGAGGAGCATAAACAGAGTGACTCTCCTTTTTATTCTCTAGAAAACTAGAGATCTAAGAAGGTGCTTAGTCCCCATATGGCAAATCTGACCACGGGGAAAGTCTATTTCAGATTCAGTTAGTGGGTTACATTCCTTAACTGAACTGTTACTATATCTCATTTGGATTTTCTCTGTTCTGCCTTATTCATTAAAATATAAAACTAATATCACTAATATAAAACATGCTTCTCCACTCAGAGATATTTGAATATCAAATCTGAGCTAAAACAGAAACTATCAAAGATAAGGATACATACAGATTGACTGCTGGTGGTAATAGGTAATGGGCGTGCTACCCCATTTGTATGACTACCAGACATTTATGGGGCCAGATATTTTACTGAGAAGTGATGTAACAGGGATGGAATGCAGTTTGCACCAGATACAAAGTATATAGTGATTAGTTCTGCATCACTGGAAGTCAGAGGCGGATTGACAAATCACATGACCCCAGGCACAGAGTCCCCATTCAGGACCAGATTTACTTTTAAGGAGGTACTCCAATCAAAAACAGAGTTTTAATGAAAATACAGTTTTTTGAATGGATTAACCCTTGCTATCATGATCCCTCTCTCTTTTAAAATAAAAAAATAAAACAAATTTAATAACACGCTTGCACTTCATTTGTGGGTGGTCTTGTAAAGATTGTTGGTGTCTGTGAAGGGACTGTCTGTGGTGATGTATGTGTTTGGAGGCTGGTTTTGGGATTGTGTGTGTCTAGAGGAAACCAGGATTAAAGAAACGAGCACGGCTGCTGGCCTCTCGCAAATGGGCCCCAAACCCAGTGGCGCCTCCTTCTTGGCAAATGGTCAGTCCACCCCTGTTGGTTGTACACTGTCGATGTCCTTTTTATTTTTGCAGCTGTTCCAACAATATCTCTTCAATCCTTAAATGAAGAAGAAGTAATTTTGTCATCTAGTCTGGCAAAGGACTATGTCCACAAGCAGCATCTGTCCACTCTTACATGTACAGGACATTATGTGATATCTTTCTCCTTTATTATTTGTTAAGCCCAAAAACAACATGTTTTTATCAGTATTTCTCTTAGATCATCTAAGTATTATTTTAAAAGGATTTTTTTAAAAATGTATGTTCCCACCAACCCTTGTCCACTGATGTTTTGCTACTGGTAATCATTTCATTCACTTCAACACATACATACAAAATGTCTGCATTGCTCTAAATAAATACACACATTGTTA
Organism: Pelobates fuscus; assembly: GCF_036172605.1. NCBI lineage: Eukaryota > Metazoa > Chordata > Amphibia > Anura > Pelobatidae > Pelobates > Pelobates fuscus. Next base: position 37,702,006 of record NC_086321.1, on the reverse strand, counting down.
CCCACTGCCACTTAGGATTGGCACAACCATCATGTAATTTCTATAAATGACAGATCATGATCTGCAACTGAAAAAGTGACACGTGTCCAAAAACATTTTTGCGAAACCATTCTTACCCTGCCTAGACTACTGTTTAGGTTTCAGGTACCTAGATAAGTAGGAAAAATGTATCAACTGTACTGCAATCACATTGTTTTAATGTGAATTAATGTGTAAAAATAAAAATAATAAGATGTACTTAACCCACGTTTGAATCAAACTACAGAGAACCAAGAGTTACAGTGTAACTAACTGTGTATCACTTTTATTTTCTCTCACAGATGTTGATTTTCTACTAATTAGAGAGGATGTGGAGGAGGAAGATGAATGTATCAGTTTCACGGCAGTGAATCACAGTTCAGACGTTGGATAGCCTGAACTGTTGAGCCGAAACTACCTTGCAAAATATCTCCACTGTGTACGGATTTACCAATTATCCCATATAGGATGGAAGACAACAACAATCCAAATTCAATAATATAAATTTAGATCAAACAGCTACAACTGTACATACAGCGTAAGAAAAAATTAAATATTTTCATTAATTTCGGTTTATATATTTTTACTAAACAAAAAAAGAGGAGAAACACATACACACAGCACTACAGACACATGCACATCTCCACAAACAGCTTAAATTCACACAAAAAGTCCTACGAGCTAACCATTCCACACAGGCAATACCACAAACAACTCTACACAAAGCCCATATTTACTCTCACATACTACCAAAAACATCACATACATATACGTAACATTCATTATATACAGCTGAATCCTGAATTCCTTAACATATACAAATGTTACTTTAAACATATAGGGCTGACACCCAAGGGAAATTCAAAGTTTTTCTTTGGCACAGTGCTACCAAAGTTTGCCTACCCTGGGACTTAGACACTGCCTGTTGTAATCATGCTTTTCGGTATCCTATCTTTACATCACTGTATTGAGATTAATGGACTGGAAAAATCGATGAATACATTCAATGTAAACAGTGTATCAGAAAATACACTGTTTTCCAAATTAACATTGTTTAATACTCAAATATATAAAAAAAAAAAAAAAAAAATAGGCACACATCCAAAAGTCATGTGGATAATAAATAATTTTGTATGGAAATCTCGAAGGCTTTTAGATCCACTGCTTACAAACATTCACAACATGTCGTTATCTCTCTTTAGAGTTGTTTTCTTGAATCACGCTGAGGCAGATGTGCTGTGAACACTATATCTTACTACTGCAATGAGAAAAAAAATATTCATTTAATATAACAATATTTTTCATGTTTTTTTAAATTAAATTGTCATCTTGCAGACCGAGATTTAAAAGCTTACATGGGGTAGACCGATTTAAAGAGGTGGACCTATTGTCATATCTTGCCTCCCCCCCTAATGCTAGTGGGTAGGGGCCCTATTGTACATAATAAAGGGTGGGACCTATTGTCCCCTCTCCTAACCAGTGGATGGGAGCCCACAGTTTCTTATAAAAAAAGTAGCCCCTCAGGCTAGCTAGGGATCCCCAATTCTCTAAAATAAAGTCCTTACCTACCGCCCCTCACTACAGCTCTCACAAAGTGTGAGGGGGAGGAGAGTGGGAGGGGGGGAATTTCCATGCTTCGCAATATTACCCAAAATGCTCTGGTTGGTTGGTTAGTATACCATCCAATCAGAGCCCTCTGACAGCCAAGTCTCACTTCTCGAGACTTGACTGTGAGAGTGCTCTGATTAGCTGGTGTAATCAGAGAGCTCTTGGTAATAATGCAAAGTGTGGGAAATAATCCAACGCCTTACGAAAGCTCTCATAGTGTGGGAATGCCTATTATTATTATTATATTTATATAGCACGAAACAAATTCTGCAGCGCTTTACAATGGGTGGACTAACAAACATGTAATTGTAACGACACTTAATAGATTGGTAGAATAGTATTCAATGAAGACTTAATTGTTTTTTTTTGGAGCCATTAATAGTTTAATTTATATGCTTTTGTGAAAAAGGTAGTTTTTAATGATTTTTTGAAGGAGTGGAGACTGGGTGAGCGTCTAATGAAAAAGAGAAGGGAATTCCACAGGAACGGTGCAGTCCTAGAGAAGTCTTGGATACGAGCATCAGATGTGGGAGTACGAACAGAGGATAGACGCAGGTCTTTGGCAGAGCATAGGAGCCTAGACGGGACATACTTGTGTATTAGGGAGGATATAGGTGTGAGTAGCATTATGTAGAGATTTGAAAGCAAGAACCAGAATTTTATATTAAGTCCTATATCTTACTGAAAGCCAACGCAGGGACTGACAGATGGGTGAGGCGTGGGAGATGCGAGTGGACAGGAAGATGAGCCTTGCTGCCGCATTCATTACAGACTGAAATGGGGCAAGTTGGGAGCACATAAGACCAGTGAGAAGTGGATTGCAGTAGTCAAGGCGAGAGAGGAGAGTGGTATGGACCAGCACCTTAGCCGCATTTGGCGTTAAGTAGGGGTGGATGCGCGCAATGTTTTTGAGATGGAAGTGGGAGGATTTGGCGATAGACTGGATATGAGGGGTAAAGGAGAGGTCGGAGTCAAAGAGAACAATTAGGCAATGAGCCTGCCTGGTGGAGCTGATGGTAGCACCATTAATGTGGAGGGAGACAGAAATGGGAGTAGCAACACTTGAGGGAGGAAAGACCAGAAGTTCTGTTTTGGACAAGTTGAGTTTAAGGAAGTGGGCAGCCATCCACATAGAAATAGCAGAGAGGCAGTAAAATACACTAGTCAAGAGTGGCGGGGATCAGGTGAGAACAGGGGAGAACAGGTTGATTTGCGTGTCATCTGCATAGAAGTGATATTGGAAGCCAAAGGACCTGATGAGTTTACCAAGGGAGGCAGTATAGATTAAGAACAGTAGGTGACAAAGAACTGAACCTTGGGGGACACCAACAGAAAGAGGTTGTGAGGAAGAGGCAGAGCCAGAGAAAGAAATGCTAAAAGAGTGCTGGGTGAGGTAGGAGGAGCATCAGGAGAGCAATATTTCATAGACTGAGATTACGGAGGATGAAAAGTTGTTGATGACATATAAAGGGCTTTCCCCACTAGTAGTGCTCATTTGGTTTTTCTGGCATTTTTTCTTTACAATTTGGCCTTTTTAACTTTGAATAGTGGCATCTGAAATTATGGGGAAAAAATGTGGCCTTTTTTGGGGCTGCAGAACAGAAGAAATAGAAGACAATCTTCTGATTGTAAGTATATATTTTTTTTAGGAATAGATTTTTTTTGTCCCGCTCCTATTTATAGCGTGAGTGTGGGTAGGTAGAAACTTTATTTAAATGGGCTCGTTAGAGGATTGGGACACCAAGCCACCTGGGAGGGGTTACTATTATTTATGGGAGTGGATAATGGCATGGAATGTCAACCCCCTCTTTTCTATAATAAAAATGTCCCTGACATACTGGAATGGATGAGGGCAGGGGACTATAGGTGCCTCCTTATTTTATAAATACTAGGGACCCACCAGCATGGGTGGGGGCTTGGAGGAGTGACACAAGTTCTCCCCCTTGTTACAAATGTTAGGGTCCCCAAGCATGGGTGGGTGCCAGGGGAGAGGACAACAGCCCCCCCTTTAAAATTAAAAGTAGCCCTACCTAATGCCCACGGGTGGGTGCATGGGGGACTATGTGCCCTCATTATGTCACAGGACATATCCCCATGGGATGGTGCCTTTTCTAGTGACTGGGTAGCAATGACTAGTTTTAATGTTTAGCAGAGACCTCCATTATAGTAATATGGTGGTCTTATTGATTTTTATTTATTACTTTTTTTTTTACTTGCCTTATGCTGCAGCTGGTTAACAAGTGCTGGCCAGCTGCCACATAATTAACCTTGCGCTTTGGAGGGATTTTCACTGAATGCAAGGTGAGTTGCACCCAGTGACAGAGGCTGACCTGACAGCCAGGCTTATGATATAAAAATGGTGTAACGGCTACCCCAGTGGAGAGGGGGTATCAGCCGTTGGAGATGTCCTTCTTCCCGGCAAGATGCTGTGCAGTAATGGAGTAGCCTTCTTTCTATCAGCTGGATCCAAGTAGAGAGGGAGAGGTAGAGCTCTTAAAAGAGCTAGTGATGATTAGCTGAGCAGGTTCCCTTTCAAGAACGAGACAAAGCTACGTTTTGAAGGGTAAAGTAGAACTGAGGTTTAATGACAGGTACTCTCCTTTTATGTGGTGCTCCCATGCAAGGGAGACACCCACAAACAATTAGACATTAACCAATCCGACAATGGTTACAACCCACAGATTCCCTCCCCTCTGCTTGGGAGATAATTGAGTTTCTTTTTGTATCTACTCAATTATCTCCAAGCTAAAACTTATACTTTTTATGCATTTTTATAACTTTCTGATTTTTCATCATACAGGAATAAAACTATATTAATGAATAAATATATTTTTATGAACAACACAACTTGGGGACAGACATATTCATATTCCCACCTGAAGGCGGCGTTTGAATAGTTGAACGCACTTCGATTTCTGTCGAACTGTCGAAGTGAAAATGGGGTTAAGTTTCAGCGGTGTTCGTTAGTTAAGTGGAGGTCTATTTTACACTAAAAAGATGACAAAGTCCCATTCAAATGTGCGTTCGAATGTTCGAACGGGACTTAGTCTCCAGCCGCGGTGTCGAAGTGTAGGGGAAGGTAGAGGTTAGTGGTTTTCGTTCAAATGTGTGGCCAATTTCCGTTCCAGGGATTTGACGGCACACACCGCTGACCGTGTTCGACTGAATTAAAATGGCCGCTGCCACGTGTTCGATTGTCTAATGGCGGCCACTTTGACTACTTTGGCACTTCGGCTGTATCCGAAGTGCCATATCAAAGGTACCCATTCTTTGCACAACACAGTTAAAGGGCCAGACACAGTCTTTGTTCTTAGGTACAGGGCAATGTGGATGATGGCAGGAAAACAAACGGTAGAGGTTCCCAGGCAACATGGTAGGAGGTTGTTACAAATGGAAATTTCAGTTTTCATTTAATGCATGTGTTCATATCACTACTCAGATACCATGTTATGTTTACCTAAATTCAGCATTTTAATTCCTGCCGGAAACTGACGCTGATGACTTAAGGAGAAACTGTAAAAATATTTTTTTTCTGCAGAATTTATTATCTTAATTCTTATTCCAAATCTAGACAACTCACAAACTCACATTCGGCCTATCAAACAAGGTAAGATATCTTTTTTTTTTTTCATTACTATGCATGTATAAATTGTCCAGGTGATTTGCTTTCCCCTATTTTAAAAAAAAAACTGAACTTTATAAAAAAAATCTTAGTTTTGTAAGAAAAACATTTAAATGAAAGAGTAACGCCAGCTGTTAGATAGTTTGAGGATTCTACGGATATGACTTCATTGCCCATCTGTGACTGTTCCACCAGGATCACACAGATTTTTAAGATTAAAAACTTTTAACAGCTGGATACAGTTGTCATGCCGCTGTATGTGATGCTTAAGGTATAATTGTCTTGGTAATATGGTTGCTGATTTAAAAACAACTGCACAGCTTTCAAGTTCATGTAACTGTTTCAAAACAACGAGGGGAAAAAAAAGTACAAAAAAAAATACAGATCAGTAACTGTTAAAAGGAATTATCACCATGTTAAAAAATATTAATAAATAGATCCAGTATGAAATTTAAATTGCTATTTCCTTGACAGAATTTCCAGCTACCTAAAAAGCTATTTTCTAAACCATTTCTAGACCTTTGAGTGCTCGCAGGCATGTCTATTTATTATAAGTGGTCTTCTGCCACTGTTAAAAGACAAAAACCCAACAGCCTGTTATGACCACTATTTGATCAGAGAGAGAAAACATTGAGGAAATTCAGAACCCTTCCAGATAGGAATTACTCATTAGACTGTGAATTGTTGTTTATTTAAACCAGAATTTAAAAGGTTAGGTCAAAACATCTAGTGTAAAAAAGATTTTAAATTCCTCCATTTTTCCAACGTTGTCATCTTGGCCCAAATGTTTTTAATTTGTTTTCAGTTCACCATAATTTACTTTTTGAACCTTTTAGTGACTCCACCAGTTGTGTAATTAAACACCATACTAATTCAAGTATTGATTTTGAGATATAATGGATTCAGAAATTATGCTTCATGGGAGGCTTTATTGATGACAAGCTCCCTATGACATTGTTGGTATACTGATCCAGGCTCCATTTTAACGTTTTTTTATTAAGCTTTTCAAATGAGTCAATATTATTATTTATTTTTTTATTCAAGTTTTTTTTTTATTTTATATTATTTAATATTTTTGGCTACATTTTTTTAATTTTCTTTTTCTAAATATAAAAAAAATCTATCTATCTGTCTGTCTGTCTATTTATCCATCTGTCCATATGTCCATCTGTTTGTCTGTCTGTCTTTGTCTGTTGGTCTATCTATCTATCTATCTAACTATCTATACTTTGAAAACAATTTTATATATGTATAAAATAATTTTAAAATGTGATTTTTTTAAAAAAAATGATTAAATCATTTGAAAAGCTTATTCAAGAATATTATATCAAGGTCAATGTAACGACAGTGTTTCTCATTTATTTTCTCTATTGTATTATTTTACTATCTTAATTTTAGACAGCTAAATGGAGGGCAGGTTGATGTTCAGATGGACAGATAGATGAACGTGTAGACGACTGGGTGGGTGGAAGTCTCTATGGTTGCACAAAGTATGCAGGCTCGCCATGCTATGCTACTCATTGTTCCTTCTTCCAGATACAATGGCACTGAAGTTGTGTGCGTTCTGTCTGACTTAAAATGTTAATTAACTAATAGAACTATTGATTATTACTTTTAATATGGACATTGCTGTTTACCAAACTTTGAATGTTATTATTGTTATGGCATCATTCTGCTCTCTACCAAGAAGATGTTTTCTTATTGTTTATCTAAAATAGTAATAATTACTGGAGAGGCACTGAGGGATATTTTTTCTTTATGACATCATAAGTTCCCTAGAATGTGAATATATGCAAGAAATTCTTTAAGCACTAATGCCGGGGAACTCCTTCAATGAAGAAAGGATGTGCTGAGGATATTGAATAAACCTATTTTCAATTGTTTATTGCTAACTTCCCTGTGTGTATCCTCACTAGTCCATGGAGAGGTCACCCTTCTAATATTTCAACAGTAAAAGTAAGGAAAGAAACCTGGAAAAACAAATAGTAACTTCCTCCTGTGTTACCAAAGAAAAAAAAAAGATTGATTTAATTGATCGTATGCTCTAAATAATTGTCTGACATTATTATTCGTAGAACCAGAACAGAAGAACTTAAGCCTTTGTTCATTTCCCTTTCGTATAGCTTGTTGCAGAAACTGCTCAACATTTGGATCTGATTTATGTGTAAGGAAATCATTCACTAACTACCCTTTCATTAAGTTTAACCAGTACTGTACTAAGTCGTTTTAGATCATCAATCAAAAACAATCAAGATGAAAACAGTCATATGTTCATCATTTTCTGCCATTTCCTCTTCCATCTGCTTCCATTCCAGCATCTCGTTGAGCTCCGAGGGACACAGAACATGAAACCACTAAAGTGTAATGAATTTCCAGAACATGGCTTTTGATACCTCCTATGTGTATATTCGCTCTAATGATGAGTGGATGGTAATGCCTGCTGTAGTCTTAACAAAACAAACACAAACACACAAAAACACACACACGCATATATATTTATACAGGGCTCAAAATGTAATCACTAACACTGCTAGATTGGTCTAAAAGCTCTCTAGATTGTAAGTTGGTTTCAGCAGAATACACTTTACCTACTGTTCCTGTTTGACAAACATGTTTTCTTTATATGTTTGCCTATTGTACAGTGCTGCGATATCAATAATTGTATTTGCCAATGTCAATCTTTGGTAATGGGACTGCTAAGAATGGACAGGGCAGCTTCACTACTACTTCCCATAAATCAGTCTTGTAGCCTATGACAATATGACATATCCTAGCATTTGGGTACACGCTAGAATGCCTGGCCCAGTGGCCTGTAAAATACATGTCATTTGTAGTCTTTACTACTATAAGACTCAGAAAAAGTAAAAAACAAAACAAAACATAGCTATCCTTTAATATATATATATATATATATATATATATATATATATATATATATATATATATGTGTGTGTATATATACACATATATATATATATACATACACACACACACACACCACACATATATATATAGACTTTCTCCCCAGCTACTGAACAAGAGGTGGCTGCACTTCTCCATTCCTCTCGCCCCACCACTTGCCCACTTGATCCTGTCCCATCTCACCTCATCAGATCTCTCTCCCCTTGTCTTGTGCCTATCCTAACACACATCTTTAACTGCTCTCTCTCTTCTGGCACTGTTCCTGCTGACCTTAAACATGCCACTGTAATACCTATCCTGAAAAAAACATCTCTTGACCCGTCCTCCCCCTCTAACTATCGTCCCATATCCCTGCTCCCTTACTCATCAAAGCTTTTGGAAAGACTTGTCTTTACCCGTGTGTCTCACTTCCTTAATTCCAACTCTCTCCTTGACCCTCTTCAGTCTGGCTTCCGCCCTCTCCACTCTACTGAGACCGCTCTTATCAAAGTGACTAATGACCTAATCTCCGCTAAATCCAAAGGTCACTACTCCATATTAATTCTCCTTGACCTCTCTGCTGCCTTTGACACAGTTGATCATGCTCTCCTCCTTCAAACTCTTCAATCACTCGGTCTCTGTGACTCTGTCCTCTCTTGGTTTTCCTCCTATCTCTCCCAACGCTCATTTAGTGTCTCCTTTTCCAAGGATACCTCCTCCCCTCGCCCTGTCTCGGTTGGAGTTCCCCAAGGCTCTGTCCTTGGTCCCCTTCTATTTTCTCTTTAAACTGCCTCTCTTGGAAAACTTATTGCCTCTTTTGGATTCAACTACCACCTGTACGCTGATGACACTCAGATATACCTCTCCTCACCGGACCTCTCCCCGGCCGTCCTGCAACGTGTCACTGCTTGCCTCTCTTCCATCTCTGACTGGATGTCGTCACGCTTTCTCAAACTTAACCTCTCAAAAACTGAACTCCTTGTCTTTCCTCCTCCTAATACTGATCCTCCTCTCTCACTCTCCCTTCAAGTCAGTGATATCCACATAAGTCCATCCCTACAAGCGCGCTGTCTTGGCGTCATACTTGACTCTGGTCTCACCTTTGAGTCTCACATCCAGTTTGTTGCCAAGTCCTGTAGGTTCCAACTCAAAAACATAGCCCGCATCCGCCCCTTTCTTACGCAAGATGCTACCAAGGAGCTTGTCCATGCTCTAGTAATTTCCCGCATGGATTACTGTAACCCTCTCCTGATTGGTCTCCCCAAAAGCCGTACTGCCCCGCTACAGTCTGTAATGAATGCTGCAGCTAGACTGATTTTCCTATCCAGTCGGTCCTCTCACACCTCGCCCCTCTGCCAGTCCTTACATTGGCTCCCTGTATCCTATAGGAGTCAATTCAAAGTGCTAACCCATACATTTAAAGCACTGAACAATTCCAGCCCCTCTTATATCTCTTCACTGATCCAGAGGTATGCCCCTCCTCGTACCCTCCGCTCTGCCCGCGACCACCTCCTGACCGCTGCTCGCACCCGTACGGCCAACTCACGCTTGCAGGACCTCTCACGGGCGGCTCCTCTCCTATGGAATAACTTGCCTACTGCCATCAGACTCTCTCCTAGTCTTCAATCATTTAAGAAGGGCCTTAAAACCCATCTCTTCAGGAAAGTGTATGGCCTCCCAGAGTAATCTCTCCCTTACATACCTGTCGCTTGCTCTCCTATGGGATAGTGCTTTGCTCTCTCCTCCAGCTCTGCTTCACTCCTACTTGATATTTCCTATCCTAATGTTTCTAATACCCCACCTCCTATAGACTGTAAGCTCATTTGAGCAGGGTCCTCTTCAACCTATCATTCCTGTAAGTTTTCTTGTAATTGTCTTATTTATTGTTACATCCCCCCCTCTCAAAATATTGTAAAGCGCTACGGAATCTGTTGGCGCTATATAAATGGCAATAATAATAATAATAATAATATTAAAGGATAGCTATGTTTTGTTTTTTACTATATATATATATATATATATATACACACACACACACACACACACACACACTGCCTGGCCAAAAAAAAAATCGCCACCAAAAAACAAAGGTCACAAACTCGAATATTTTGTTGGTCCACCTTTAGCTTTGATTACGGCATGCAGTCGCTGTGGCATTGCTTCAATAAGCTTCAATAAGCTTCTGCAATGTCAAAAGATTTATTTCTGTCCAGTGTTTCATTCATTTTTAAGATCTTGTATTGATGGTAGGAAAGTCGGGCCACTGCACAAAGCCTTCTCCAGCACATCCCAAAGATTCTCAATGGAGTTAAGGTCTGGACTCTGTGGTGACCAATCCATGTGTGAAAATGATATCTCATGCTCCCTCAACCACTCTTTCACAATTTGAGCCCAATGAATCCTGGCATTGTCATCCTGATATATGCCCGTGCCATCGGGGAAGAAAAAATCCGTTGATGGAATAACCTGGTCATTCAGTATATTCAGGTAGTCAGCTGACCTCATTCTTTGGGCACATCATGTTGTTGAACCTAGACCTGACCAACTGCAGCAACCCCATATCATAGCACTGCCCCCACAGACTTGTACAGTAGGCACTAGGCATCACTTCATCTGCCTCTCTTCTTACACTGATGGCCCCATCACTGGTGGTTCTCCACTATCCTTCCAGTTTTTAATATTTGCTTAGTGATATCCAGGTGGCGACTTTTTTGGGGTCAGGCAGTGTGTATATATATATATATAAAACATGGGGGGATGGTTGGTCTTGTGTATTTATTGTATATATATATATATATATATATATATATATATATATATATATATAAATATATATATATATAGAGAGAGAGAGAGAGAGAAAGAGAGATACATACAATTATTTTCAATACATATGTTATGGTACTTTTTCATTAGGTCTTTTGACAGATGTGCAGGCCCATGGGCCCATTGGACAACTGCTGGGTATAAGCTTCTTGGAAGGCAAAATTTAGAATTGTTGTAGTAAATTCCGTCCTTTAGGACAGCTCCTTTCTTCTTCCATTTCTGGATTTCTTCAGGGGTAATTATAGCTTGTTGTTCTCGTAGAATTCTTAGGTCAGTAGGAAGAGTTTGTAAGGCAAAGATAGGAACTTCTTCTTCTTGACCGGACACTTCTTCATCCACTTCCTGCAAATCTCTGGCTGCTTGCTTAGCAGCCTGATCGGCCAAATGGTTGCCCTTTGCTTCATCTGAATCCAATTTCCCATGTGCCTTTACTTTCAAAACGGCCACTTCTTCAGGGAGTAGGAGGGCATCCATTAGTTCCTTGATTGCAGAGCTGTGTTTGACTGGTGTACCGGCAGTGGTAAGAAATCCTCTTGTCTTCCAAATGAGGCCGAAGTCATGTGCCACACCCAGAGCATATCTTGAATCTGTATAGATGTTGGCACGCTTTCCCTTGGAAATCTTGCATGCTGAAGTCAGGGCTTGCAATTCAGCTTCTTGCGCAGACATTGCTGGCGGTAGAGGTGATGACTTGAGAACTTCCCCTGTTGTGGTTACGGCATATCCTGTATGGTATTTTCCTTCTTCATCAGCATACCTTGAACCGTCCACAAACAGAGTAAAATCCGGATCCGGTAATGGATTCTCATGCACAGTTGGTAAGTGTACTGTTTCCATTTTCATCTGTTCGAAACAGTCATGAGGAGTTTCTGGGTCATAGTCATTTGTTATAACTAGGTCTTTAAATTCTTTTTCCAGGAAATGTCGTGGCCATGCTTCAAGAAGGTCAGTTGCTGGGTATTTGGCAATGCCATTTTCCTGTAGTTGTGATTCATCCATGGTGGCCCATAATTTTGCCATGGGCCCAAGGTCATTCCATGATCTTGTCTTTAACTTGGTAACAGGAATATGTGGAATAGCAGTATCCCAATGATGGTATAGGTAATTGAGTTCTGGGGGCAGTTGGATCAGGACCATGCTGTTGCCTTCCGAGTCACAATAGAAATCTTGGGCAGTGAGCTTTACTTCAAACCAGTGATAGAGCTCATCTTCATAGCAAGGTTCAGGAGTAATGTCTGGCTTGTACCACATGGTACAGAAGGCGTAATCTGGACCTTCACAGAGAGGTGTCTTGTCCTCGTGAAAAGTTAAATGTGGATGCATTTTCTTGATACATCCACAGAGAAGGTAAATGTAGGTTTCATCTGTGACAAACCCATAGTAGATACCCCCCTCAGGGAGTGGAAGAAGAGTGGATGGGTTAAGAACTTGACACCTTTGTATAGAAATGTTGTCAGGCAGAAGAAGATGACATTGCAGACGTAGGTGTCTAGCAGGAGACACGTGCTTGAGCTGGACTTGGTTGATAATGGCAGAGATGTCATGAGGGGCCAAAACAACCAACGGGTGGCCAAGGACCAGGTCTGAAGTTCTTTCAATAAGTTCTCTTGCAGCAAAAACAGCCCTAAGGCAGGAAGGGGTCCCTCTAGCCACAATGTCCAGTTGGCATGAAAAGTATCCAATAGGCCTCTGGCGGCCTTTTAAGTCATTAGTTTGGGTAAGAACTCCTGTAGCATGACCTAGTCTTTCAGAGACAAATAATTTGAAAGGCTTGGTATAGTCTGGTAGGCCCAAGGCAGGAGCAGAGACAATGGCACGTTTAAGAGATTTGAAATTGTCCAGAGCTTCGTTGGTCAGGCCGAATGGATCTGACTTGAGTGCATCGTAGAGAGGTTGCATAAGCAGAGAGGCCTCTGGGATCCATGCTCTGCAGTAGGAAATGAGGCCTAAGAAGGCATGAAGAGATTTTGAAGTCCTTGGGGGTTGAATGTCCAGAATTGTTCTGACTCGGTCCCGAGTGAGATGTCTGGTACCTTGAGATAGGCAATGTCCAAGGAAAATCACAGAGGGTTGACAGAATTGCAGCTTGAGAAGCGAAGCTTTACATCCTTGTTCTGCCAAATAGCAAAGCAGACTAATTGAACATTTTTCAGTAGTGGGTATATCATCTCCACAGAGCAACAAATCATCCACATACTGGAGTAAAACAACTTCTGGGTGTTCAGCTTGCCATGGGTCAAGAATAGTACACATGGCTTTGGCAAATTGACTTGGAGAATTTTGTGCCCCTTGGGGCATGACAGTCCATGTATATTGTTGCATTTCATGGGTGAAAGCGAACAGGTATTGACAGGATGGATCTAGTGGAACACTGAAAAAGGCATTAGCTAGATCAATGACTGTGAAATACTTTGCAGAAGGTGGGACGCCAGAGAGCAGGGTATGGGGGTTTGGTACAAGAGGGGTGTCCAGGACAGTGGCTTCATTGACCGCACGGAGATCCTGAACCATCCTGTACTTTACTGGCTCACCTTTTAGAGTCTTCTTCTTCACAGGAAATAATGGAGTATTACATTCTGATTTACACTCCACTAAAGCACCCTTTTCCAGGAGCGCTTTGATGTGAATAGAAATGGCTGCTGCCTGTGCTGGTTTTAGAGGATATTGTGGTTTCCTTGGTAACTTAGCTCCTGGGATAAGCTTAACCACCACAGGTGGGACATTTAGATGACCTATATCCTCTGGGCCTGAGGACCATAACTTAGCAGGCACCTGAGTTTTTAACTCATCTGGGAAATTGGACCTAGGTTCTGCTGCTAGCTCATTGGATATATCTAATTGCAGCATCAAAGGTAAGGAGCACAGGGCTGAAGTGTCAGAAACAGATAGAGGTGTAGACATTTCTACCTGTCCATCTGGAGTGAAGGTTATAGACGCCTGCAGGCGTGAAAGGACATCAGCGCCTAACAGGTTAATTGGGCATGTGGAGGAAACTACAAAACGAGCAAGTAAGCTTGTGCCAACCCGCAGAGGGGTTGTTAGAGGACTGTGTCTCGGTTGGCCATCCACTCCAACACAGGAGACATCAATACTTGACAAGAAAGATGGGTCTGGCAGGTCTTGTTCTCTGAGAACACTTCGGGCTGCGCCTGTGTCGATAAGAAATGTGGTAGGTTGGCCTTCAATGGGTAAAGTCACTGTGGCAAGTGGCCCCCCCCCCTTATCCCCTGTAAACACTGCCATGACAGGGGTTAATGACACAGGTTTGCCAATTTCCTAATCATCATCTGGTTCCTCAACAATTGGAACCGTTTTCATGGTCTTAGGGGCCGGGGCAGGCTTGGGAAACTTTTTGGGCTCCCCTGTAGGAAACTTTTTGGGCTCCCCCGGTTCCCTTTTGGGTTCTGGACAGTCACTTCTGTAGTGTCCCTTAGCCCCACAATTAAAACATGTTACGTCCTCTAACTTGACACCCTTGGTGCCAGGGGTGATGGGGGTGGCACGGGCCACCATGAGAGGAGCTGAATTGGGTCTTCTGGGGGTTTGGGCAGATTCCAAACCTCTAGCAACTAGGAGTAACGTATCTAGGGGAACAACCTTGTATTCAGGGCGTGCAGCAATGATTCCCTTGCGTATGGAATCTTTAACACCTTGGACAAACGCACCTGATAGCATTTGTGAATGAATTTTGTCAGTGAGATCAAATCCCAAATCTGTAAACATTTGATATAATCTTGCATGAAACCTTTCCACTGATTCTCCTTTGTCTTGCACAACATCAGTAAGGCCAGCAGCTTGATCTGCAAGTTTATCCTTAGCCCAATCTCTCAATTGATTGCAAAAGGTTACTCCGGAGGGATAATCAACATCACTTGTAAGCAGATCTGTACTGAGGTGGCGGGCCATGCTGGGCCAATATGCATCCCCTGCTTTAATAGCACAAATGCTCAGTAGGTCACGCCAGGCGGCGGAATAAGTCTTTTGTATCTGAACTATCCCTCGGTAAAAAGGCATAGGCTGTTTCTCTGGGTCAGGGAGAGATTTCATTAAAGCACTAGCTTGTGTGGGGTTAAAAGCGACATATTTAGGAGGGGCCTGTTCTCCCCGACCCTGATGGCCGAAGGGATCTTCAATAGAACGGTGGGCTCTCGCAGCCTCCATTGAACCCTGGGACAGCCTGTCTTCCTCTTCCTCATCTAGCTCTATTATCTGGGACCTTCTGCGTGAGGGGAACACCTGAGGAGACAGGGCCGGGGGATAGGAGGGAGCTCCGGAGGCGGGAGTTGCCATTGGGTCATAACCTTGGGACCGGTAATCACCGGGAAGCACCGGCATCAGGGGTGCTGAATGGCTGGGGGCCGCCATATTGGAGACGGGGAAGGAAGTTGCATTGGGGTTAAGGGAAGACGTGGCGGCCATGTTGGATGTGGGCACATCCGGGGCAGACTGAACCGGACTGGGCATGACCGGAACCTGGGGAGCGACTTGGGGAAAGGGGTATGGCCAGTGAGGATAGGGGTATGGGAAGGGGTATGGCCAGGCCATTTGGGTGGGAGTTGGGGCGGAACCTGGAGTGGGCAGTGAGGTTGGGGAGGGATTAGCAGAGGGGGTGGGAAACTGGGCTGTGGTCGGGGCGGGCGAGGGAGAGGGTGGGGAAGAGTCAGTAAAGGTGCCTGAAGGAGGAGGAGCCGGAGTGGGATCAGCAAGATTGACAGTGGCAGGAGAGGAGGGGTTAGTGAACTGGGCAGATGCAGATGGGAGGGTAGGATTATCTACGGAGACAAAGTGTGAGGAAGGAATGGCAGATGAGATGTTAGCATTAGACTCAGAAGGTGGCTTGGGGATGGATGAGGATGATGGGAATGTTAGGGAGGGAGAAGGGGAAAAGTAGGATCCATCAGAATTTAGGACCGGGCAAACGGGAGAGGTGACGGGATGGGGATTGGGAGGATTAATCAGCTGGCAATCTCCCATTACTGACTGGATCTTTGGGATAGACATCCCCCGGGCGCCATTTTGGGGCGCTGGCTGAGGAAGAGCCCCAGCAACACAATTATTATGGTACACAAACATTTTCACACCCTTGTGAATTATTTCTTCTTCAACCCAACCTTCTTGCTGAATAGCCTTTGCTACTCTGTACCATGCTTCAGCTGTTTTTAATAAATCATAATTTGCAAGCTTGCCTTTCTTTTCCATCAACAATCTACGCCAACTTTCTGGTTGTAATCTACCACATGTCGGCACAGCTATTTTACAAACTTTTGCAATCTTTTCAACACCTTTAACCATCTCCTCACCCTCTCTGTCATCAACTAAATCACATGCTAACCAGCCCTTACTGGGCTTACTTAAATCCTGCCCCATGATCCCTTCTCCCCTACACCAGCGTCCCAGATATAGGGAAAGATAAGGAAAATTGAACCGGAACGTCTACAATGCTCGACTGCCACCTGAGAATCGTGGGTCTTTCTCAAGTGCGTCTTCCCAAAACGTAGACTAGTCACTGAATCCGCCTACCCGGGGTGGTAGACACGGATTGGAGCGAGGTGAGAAGTGTGTGACCAATCACTTCTCTATTAAGAGGAATGGGAGTGGATAGTACAATAGTACAGGAAGTGTAGAAAAGGTAAAGAGTAAGGGAAGAAAAATCCTTAGAGACAGATACAGGAGTTTAAATGACTCCACATTAAACAAACAAGACAACAGTACAGTTGAAATACAGTGCATGCATCACAGTTCAAATGAAATCAACAGTAATCCCTTTCCTTCTACATGTGCTTACTCCAAAGTCACCTTTCTCAACCTCGTAGTGTCCCCGCTCGGAGAATGACTTCCTCAAGTCTCACTACCAGCGGCCAAGGATAACAGCTAACACCGGTCCGAAATCCTTTCTAGCCTCCCTCGTTACAGCAGTCCACTTAAAGTGGCCACGCCACCCTCACTCCCGTAGTGCCCTTATAAAACCCACTCTATAAGTCTCACTACCACGTGATGCGGAAAACAAGCAATGCCTGCCTGAATCCCCCCAGGAAACTGAGTCCCCTGCCACAAGGCTAAGTCTCCTACCACAGTTAAAATAATCAGTGGACCTTCAACTCAACTAGAGCCGAAGGGTCCGGGTCAGGACGTCCCCAACTCAACTAGAGCTGGATGGTCCGGGTCAGGACGTCCCCAACTCAACTAGAGCTGGATGGTCCGAAAGCGCACAGTGAAGCTAGCTAGGCTATCAAAGTGACACAAAATTGGATCACAGGAAACTATGATTCTACACAGATCCCACAATTCCACAAACTTCTTTTTCCTTACAGCCACAGCCACGAGGCTCCTAAAAGAAGTAAACAGGCAAAGAAGACCCCCAGGAACACATCCACAGGTCAACCCCCCTTTTTCCCTACAGCCACAAACACGTGGCTCCTAAAAGGAGTAAAACAGGCAACAGGACTCCAGGCAAATCCCCCGGGTCCACCCCCCCCCCTTTATCCCAAAAAGGGGAAAACAGACAAACACAGGACCCTCAAGCAAACTACCACTGGTCCACCCCCCCCCCCTTTATCCCAAAAAGGGGAAACAAATAAACATTCAGCCCGGGCAACCAAACTAGACACACCCAGGCAACAGATAGACTAAATGCAGGTAACAAATGGGTAATAAGACTCCGGGCAAGATATTACCTGTCTTTGATGTCCTCCCGGGAAGCAGTCACAGACACGTGGACGGGTCAATCAAAGGGGCCGGAACATACCGGTGGCTCTGCAGAAGTCTCTACCGTGTACCTGGAGGTGATCAGTCTCCCTTCCTTCCCCCTGGATTCCTCCGTCCACCCTTGTCTTCCTTAGGACGGCTCACCGGCCAGACATAGCCCGGAGTCCCTGTTCGGGCGCCAAAGTTGTTATGGTACTTTTTCAGTAAACCAAAATGTTTAAGTGTCTATCTGTTCCTGTCCAAATTAAAGAGAATTGAATTGCGTATATACGCTGAAGTAATTCAGTCTGACACACGGAGTTCAGGTTAAAATAACTTCGAGGAAATTTATTGGCAAGTGCAGAATCAGCGGGCGCGCAGGCCCTTTTAAGAGACATTTTCGTCATCATTGATTATCAAGATATCAGTGAATAAACATCATTAATTGGATTAATTGTTAAGTGTCTGGGTTAGTGTCCACCTATCAATATAATTAATTGGATCAAAAGCTAAGTGGTTAGTTCCGTGTCCACCCACCAAGAGGTGGTACTTTTTCGGACACGGGTGGGGGACAAGGGGTCTTGAGCGTCATTTTACTCGGTCGGTGATGTCAAATCTCGTGGTTAGGTGCAAGGTCTCTTATGAATAGAACATTTCATTACTACTGTGTTCTCATGGCCTTTAAATTATACTATGTTGCGAGTTAGGGGAAATTCAACAGTTCCTGGGTTAGTCATATCCTTATGGAGAATACAGTCCTTGTCTATTGTATTAGATGTGCTGAGAAATACTGTCATGTAATGTAGTTTTCATATGAAGAAGTCAGGTTATGAGGACAAAATGGAGGATTTGTCACAGTATCAGGTTAATACAGAGTTAGAGCAGCAATTCAATATAAATACAATAAGATTTTTTAATAATTCTACATCACATAAACCTTGATACAGAAGAAGATGGTCAGCAATTCTCAAATGTGATAGACACACAAGGTGTTAGGGTGACATTGTACATTGTGCAAGAACATGCACAGATTATAGTTTAATTGAACGTGAATATGTGAGATATTGAATCCTTCAGACTGACTATCACTAGGAGTCAAGTTTGAGATTATATATTATAAAATATTTTTAAACCCTTGGCAAAAAAAACCTTCTGGAGTTTTCATCTAATTATTTTATACCATGCCACAAAACGTATTCATTTTATATAGCCTAAACTTTAACATCAATATAGCAAAAGACTAAAGGCATGTCAGCGGATCCAAACAATGATCATTAAATGCAAGCATAATTCCATAGTTTTCTATGTTATGGAAAATAATAGGAAGTTATGAGAGAAACAAAGTATTATAAATAATTGTAGAAGTGCAGATGTTTCAGCAGAGCATATTGAACGCATAAACTAGATATCCCTTAAGTGTATTCCTCTGGTGTATTTTAATATTGGAGTCATATAAATGTAAACAGAGGAATTCTTGTTTAGTCTCCATTTTTTAATAAAGTGTGTTATTTAATTTTGTTTAACACAAAAATTACAGGATGTGAGGGTAGGACAATTTTAAATATGTTATCTAATGTAAATGAAGATATCGAGTGTGTGACCATGTAAAAATCCGTCAGTGGCACATATCGCCCAATGCCGACCAGATAATTCATAAATACTGAAAATGGGCCTTGTTCGCACCTTAGATAGAGACCTAAAATCCTGATGAATGTCTCATTATTATTATATTTTTTAAAAAGCTTAGCTCATGTTACCTCCTGTAGGAATCCTACAAAGTTGAAATTAGAGTTCCCACAATCAAAATAAATAAATAAATTGTATAAAAATCATATATCAAGTCGTTTCTTTAGCTCGGGGGAAAAATTCTCACTAAAATTTCACATATAGGAAATGACCTGCAGGGAAAAACAAATAACTCCCACCATCTCAAAACATAAGTCTTAACATGGTAAAATACAATAACAATACGATAAAACAATCAGTCAGATTGTGTTACAATTGAAAACCCATGAGAACGGCTGTAAAATTGTGAAGTCTGAGCAGTGGACCATAGTTTTTTTTTTAATTCCTCATATCATACTGTGCTAATAGCTTTATGGAAATCCTTGATTACTCTTTGTCTCATCTGTAAAGAACAACAATATTCAAATTGTCATTATATTGGGATAAGATCTGTAACAACTGGGTACCTCCGTTGATGGATGCTCCTAGCACTTCTTGAGGATTCCAAGCACTTTAGCCGACACCACAATCACCGCAGGACGAACCTCTCTTCCTTCAGAGCGAAGCAGGAACGAGCTCTTAAAAGAGCTTAGGAGTGATTATAGCAAGGGAATATGCAGATCATAGCAATCCCTTGTAGCAGATTCCCCCAATAAGAGACAGGACTCCAAATTGAGGGTGAAACAGAAATGACTAAAACTTTATTTTACTTGAGACTAGCCCTTATGGTCATTACATTAACATTGCTGTGAAAACTCGATCATAAACAAAAAACAGTCAAATCATAGCAGGCAACATACATTGACTTATTATAACATAATTGTATATTTATAAATGGGTGGGGAACACCATAATTAACACAAAATGTCTCTCCTGCATGCAGAATTAGCAATATGCAAATCTACCCGGATATGCAAATTACCAGTCTTGCTATTAAGGTAGTGCATATTACTGCCCAGCATCCCTGTAGGGCCGGTAGAGAGACCTCGGTCCCATCTCCACCTGCCAGCTGGGTGTCATCCCAGGATAAGTCAATAAGGTCTTCCATCTCTGGGGCTGGTTGGGACGTATGTGGTACAATACCAAGGTCCCCTGATAACAGGCTTGGTTGCTGGGGAGGAGGAACTAAACTCAATGCTTCCGGTGGTATACAGTCAATAACCCCATCATGTCAGAGACAGGCGGCATTATACGTTGGAATAGGCAAACATAATCCTGTTCTATGTCCCACTCCCGGTTGGCAAGAAAAGATAGATCTGGCTGAATGGCATCGATCTCCGTAAGGTCCCAGTTGTCTGCCCGCTCAGCTCGGATGGACCAGAAGCGAGAAATGTCAGTGTCTGCGAACCAGAGACTAGTTTCAATAGTATCCCACAACAAACCAGGGACATCGCAGTCTTCCCCCTCAATACACTTGTACTCGATCAGCCATGGGTAGAGGTAGTAAGCATGCCACCGCAGGGCCCGAAAAGAATCATCCAGCCATACCTCAACTAGCGTCTCCAGTTCGCTTACCCATTCCTCTGAAGGCTGGTTTCCCAATAACGGCATCCGCAGCTCTAGTTGTTCTGCTTGGCGCTGGTTAGTGGTCAGGATTTCCTCGCACCGGAAGGTTCGAATTTTGTCGATGCCCTCCTTCCAGAGATCGGTACGAAGCGCCACCCTCCACTCTGTCTCTCTTTCCTCTGGGATAGGATACTCCAACCTGCGCATCACATTCTGTAGTCGCTGCTGGAGCCTGGCGTCAAAGGGAGATACAGCACGGCCTTCCATCTCTGAAGTAGTGCTGGTTTTCCCAAGGCTAGGAAGCCATTCCAACCGCTAACACCAATGTAACGGATCACCTGGCACCCTGACTGGGTACCTCCGTTGATGGATGCTCCTAGCGCTTCTTGAGGATTCCAAGCACTCTAGCTGACACCACAACCACCACAGGACGAACCTCTCTTCCTTCAGAGCAAAGCAGGAACAAGCTCTTAAAAGAGCTTAGGATCGATTCTAGCAAGGGAATATGCAGAGCATAGCAATTCCTTGTAGCAGATTCCCCCAATAAGAGACAGGACTCCAAATTGAGGGTGAAGTAGAACTGACTAAAACTTTATTTTACTTGGTACTAGCCCATATGGTCATTACATTAACATTGCTGTGAAAACTCAATAAAATAACAGTTAAATCATAGCAGGCAACATACAGTGACTTATTATAACATAATTATATATTTATAAATGGGTGGGGAAGACCATAATTAACACAAAATGTCTCTCCTGCATGCAGAATTAGCGATATGCAAATCTACCCTTTCAGCAGACAGGCGATATGCCCCTTTCTGAGAGACAGGCACAGCTACTGCAGAACACCAAACTCCCGAACTGGATACAAAATAGCACTCCAAAATGGAACCTCATGAATATCTGCTAGCAGACGAACAGGAAACGCATACATCAGCTTACACTCCTAGCAATCAGTCTCCAACAGCATACAGTGAATCCCCCCAAGAACGAGACAAGGCTCCGTGTTGTGGGTCAAGCAGTGGTCTGAGGTGCTGGCACACCCAGCCTGGTTTTTATTACAGTTGTTGCAAATACAGGACTGCCCACAGTAAGGGATAAAACAACCAATCACTTCACAGTTACATCCCACAGATTCCCTCCCCTTATCCTGAGAGGAAACTCAATTATACATACAGTTAAACATACTTTCTACCCAACTTTCATAACTCTAAAACCATACATCACATTCACATACAAATACATATCCACAATCAATCCATTCAGGGGAACAACATATTAAAAATGGCATGAATCAGACCAGGGGTTCAAAAGTTAGTAAAGTATCTTTTAAAAAAACCCTGCCAGCATGGCTTTCCGGCTCAGACCGGTTTTACAGAGGCCTCTATCCTGGAGACAATGGGGAAAGTAATCCAATTATCCAGGGATAGAGGCAGACTCCATTGAGCACATGGTTGCAAAAAGACATAAAACACTTTAAAATACATAAAGTCACCTTTTACACATAACACACAGACATTTCACATATCCCCAGATAGCTGGGATCTGAGCGCACAAAACTACCGAATAGCGCTCAGATCCTATTCACACAGTTCAATTGCCATGGAGCTAAAGTCTTTCCCATAGTCTTTCATTATATGAATGGGCTCCATGGCATAGCTATATGAATTTCTATCTTTCACATTCTTAGTTTCCAATCGAACATACACCCCATCCATTCCTGCTCATACCATCTCTGAACTTGCCACCACTCTCAAAGTGGGTTTTTAAGCAATTCTCTACCATTATCTAGTGATATTCCAAAATAATACCAAGGTTCTTTACTGACCAATAAAATGGAAAGCAAAATGGCACTAGTTTACAATATATTTCAAAAGATAAATAATGTGACTTCATAAAACCAACCTTCCAGAATCGTAATTCCTTTATTCCCTGTACTCCCACTGTTGCACTGGAAAGAAAAATAGATATATCTGATTAAGGGGTTATTTACCAGTGTTATATACTAGACTTGGAGATTTGGTTTTATCCCAATTGAAAGTCGGCTGAATTTGAGTTGAATTTTCTAATTTTGAACCAAACTTCACGAGATTTCAGAAGAATCTGAATTTGAGAATCAACCAAATAGCACGGAAGCCAAGCTGTTTCAGTTCACTCCAAATTTGGAATTTGTTTTGTTGTGTTTTCTGCTCGTAATCACTGCCATTTAACACCCATTTTGAATCACTAATTTACACTTTTTGACAGTTGTGTTTTTTTGACACCTATAGACACTTTTCTTCATTCAGTTTAGGGCTTCCCTGACAATATTCGGATCAAGGTGAATTTTTTCAATCCGAACAAAAATTTTCAAACCAAACCAAAAATGTTTAGATCGAAATTCTTCCGAACTGAGAACGTTTGAAAATCCAAACTGAATTCATTACAACATTTTCCCCATGCACAAGTCTACTATAATCCTCAGTTTTGATTCTCATTATAGATTCTTGCCTTGGGCTGATTACAAGCCAAGCCAATATTTTAATGATTCCAAATGATTCCAGTGGGTTTCATTGTCTTCAGATGAGCTTATATTCTGCTAGCACAGAATGACAAAAAAAAACTAAATGGATATGAGTAACTTCTAATAATGTTGCAATGGACACTGTAAGCACTGTAACTACTTTGTCTCATTGAAGTGGTTATAAAGTCTTATAAAGTCTTACTACTAAACGAGAGTCGCCAGCAGTTCTTCCCCTCTGCACTGCTTGGATTGAGGCAGTATTAGTCTGAGCAGCAGTGGCCAGTTGTGATTGTCTGACAGTTACAGCTGACTGCTTTCAAACATTTCTAATAGGGTTAGACGGAAGAGTATCTGCCTAATCATATCTCCAATAGGGGCAGGGCTGTGGGTGGCTCCTATTTAGTGTTAAACTGCTAAAAAATAGTTTAACAATGGATGGAGGGACAGTACCAGAGAACTCCAAGCACTGTGACCAATACAGTGAGATGAATTGGTTATACTGCTCACAGAGTCTCTTTAATAGTATAGTCTCCCCAGTGAGTAAAAATAAGCAAAGGACTTATCGGTTTTACTAGTTATTTAAACCTTATTTTCGGTCATAATTAGAGATTTTTACCTTTGTTTGAGTGAAATGAATAGTAATTTAGTGGTGGAAGGCAGTACAATGGTGCTATGTATATTTATATTTATTGGGTAATATGGGGTAATAGCTGCTCGATCAAAGGAGTCATCTGACTGCCATTTTGGGGTCAGGGAGAATTTATTTCCTAGTTTGTTGCAAAATTGGAAGCGATTCAGACTGGTTTTTTTGCCTTCTTTTGGATCAACAGCAAAAAACATATGTGAGGAAGGCTGAACTTGATGGACGCAAGTCTCTTTTCAGATATGTAACTATGTAACTATGTAAACATTTCGAAAACTTTACACTATAGAATAGTGCAGGAGTTGGCAAGTTTAGGCACTCCACATTTGTGGACTACATCTTCCATAATGCTCTTACAGCTATAATCCTGGCA
The DNA here is from genome assembly GCF_036172605.1 of Pelobates fuscus. Lineage (NCBI taxonomy): Eukaryota > Metazoa > Chordata > Amphibia > Anura > Pelobatidae > Pelobates > Pelobates fuscus. Next base: position 37,677,595 of record NC_086321.1, on the reverse strand, counting down.
AAGCATCAGGGAAGAGATAGTCCACAACATCTGGAGTACCAACAGTTGCCTTTTCCTGAAATAACGTATAGGCAAGATATTATTTTTTTGAACAACAGAGACCATACAAAGACACCACTAGTGTTTAGAGTATCTCTGAATGAGTTTCATCTTGGGATTGAGATATGTTTGTTCTGTTTTGGTTCAGCTGATGACATAAAATAATTGGTAAGAACTGAATGGGCCGACAGCCCTCATTTACTGCTAATGTGGGCTTCACTTCTTTTTTTATATTATTTTTACTTTTCTTTTCATCTCTCGTCATCTATTTATTATCCTTCTGAAGATTCTCATGTTTCTTTGATAAATAAAATATACCTATATTTATATATATATATATTTTTTTTTTTATTTTTTTTTTATTTTTTACATATCTCTTTTGCTATAACATAAAACTCCATTAAGCACAGAAACTGAATTAAATAAAATATTACAGGAATTATGTGCATCAACCTAATTTCCATATATCTTTATGGTTCTATCTACAAAAATAGGAAGAATATTTGTTTTTTTTCCTCTCTTGTTAATCATTCAGTGCCAGAGGGATGTATGCTGACCGAAATAATCATTAATTTGCTTTGAAAATATAAAAAACTGTACATCAAACAATGGTTTAAAATAAGCATAAGGCCACATAATATCTTGTGTTCATCTTCCTCGAGTATGAAGATTATATATTCTATAAACACGTGACATAAGGCAAATATCACATTAATGTTTCATAAGAAATAATGGCATCTGTACCACTCCAGGTTATTGTATTTCTATACGTGTTATTAAGAAGCACAATGTATTGTGCAATTTAAAGTACAAGTACGTGAACTCCGTGGTCCTAGGAATGCACACAGCTGTTTCTAACAGACGTGCATTCCTTGACAAAGTAAGCGTTTCTTCCCGTCACTAAATTATTTGTGTTATTTATGTCCATTCCCCTTCCACTATTAGGCCTTTAAACATTGAGACAGCCATAACAATGTCACTTGTAACAATAAGGAACACAACTTTTAGGGTCCCAATGTGAAATCAAAGCATAAAAAGCTCAACTAAGTATTTGCCTCTCTTCCACTATCGTCTGTCTGCTTTTTTCTTCACATTTTCTTTTCTCGTCCACCAATAGATATAAAATACATTGTTTTTTAACAAACCCGTAAAACATAAATGTACTAGTTTATATTTTAATTAAATTGCAAGCTGTGGGTGTATATTAAAACAGCTTGATATGTACATGAGATTAAATAGTGAGATATGTGGATTCTGTTCCTACAGAATGGCTTATTTACTGTCAATATTTTAAATGTTTATGAAAGCCAGGTAAATGCAATGCTACAGTGATATGAGTATATATTATTTTAACAAATCAATTACCATGATGCATAGCAATAACGTAAAGAAACAACTTAATGAGCGCATGAGAGATGCGTATACAAACTCACATTCTCGAGTCTGCTCTCATTTAAAACATTCTTCCCTTGAGCGTGACAAGGATGCAAACCCGGGTTTCTGAGTTCTAAGGCAGTGATGTTACTACTGCTCCAAGATAATATCTAAGGAGAATTTATTGGTCTCACAGGATCGTCCAAAGACATTAGTGTTGTTGTTTTTTTTTTTTACCAAATATTCACATCTCACTCCTCAGTGCAATCAAGTAACAGGTAGAAAAAAAAAAAACAATCCTTCCAAGGAGGGAATCCTATACAATGTAACTGAAACATCACTGGATTCACTCCAATCTGTTATACTAGGAGGGACATTCAGAGAACAAATTCACCTGCTTATTGCAGACAAAAGTATGGAAATCGACAATATTTTCCAACTGGCCACCAAAACTGCAAATGGACAAATAGTTTTAAAAAGAAGAAATGATGAATATGTAGATATATAGATTAGATCTAGTTCCTTTTACTTTCTCTCACCATAGACAGATAATGAAGGTTAATAATAGAGTGGGTCGACAGGTATCCAATAATTTTTTTTATTTCTCTGTTTTTTGCCCGCTCTGTAAGCCAAAAAGCTTATGTATGTTGACTGTTGCCAGATGCCAAACATTTTAAAGGGACACTATAGGCACCCATACCACTTCAGCTCATTGAAGTTGTCTGCGTACAGTGTCCCTATTGCCCATAGTCCTGCAATGTAACTGAAGACAGCCACTAGTGGTGCCTCCTGCTTGCTAGGTGACTTTTGGTCATGTAACTGAAGCTGCAACAAAGAAATTCCACAGGGACTCGAGGTGTTGAAGCCACGGGCAGTTTTAATGAACAGAAGCTTGAAAAACACCTCTTAGGAGGTCAAAACGTTGCTGTTCTTTTTGTTTCATTAAAACTGCCTGTGGCTTCAACACCTTGAGTGCCTGGAAAATTTCTTTGTTGACTTATCATTCTGGGATTGCTGGTCCTGCTCCAGAGCACCGGGTGGCTGCTGGGATTGAGTGCGGCTTCTACCATCACTTTTGCAATGTAACTGAAGCTGGACATCCTCACGCTCTGCATGAGGACATCCAGCGTAAGTTAAATCCCTATAGGAAAGCATTGTTTCAACGGTTTACTATGGTGAGGGCCAAATGTACATTAGGTCCCCCTGTCAGATGATGTTGGAGGAGGCAGAGCATCGACACAGCGAGGAACATTGGTGCTAGTATTGGGTAAGTAAATAAAGGGGGAGGCAGAGGGAGCTATAGTGTTAGGAATACAGGTTTCTATTCCTAACACTATAGTATCCCTTTAAGTTACTGATTAGCCACATACAAATTCAAAACTAGGTTCTAGTATTTGCTTTCCAATGAGTGCATCCAAGGCTATCTCTAGAATCTAAAATGGAGTGCACATTCATGTTCACTTGGGGGCTGCCTTGTTAAATTAGGAGATTGACAAATGTTTTGAATGATGTCCACATTGTTGCTTTGAAATGTGTCTGAACTGTCCTGGTTAATGCCAGAGTTCTGTTTAGGTAGAATTCAATCTTTAGTTAATAAACAGCTATTAAAATAATAATCTTGAGATACTGTTGTTCAGGAGCATTAATGAAGAATTGGTTTGAACTTGAACTGGTTTCTCTAATTTGTTTTCAGAACCATCGCTTGTTCTCTTTCATATTGACTTTCTTTAATTTTATACCAGAGGTGAATGCCTCTTTTACTCATCTGGTTTCGGTTTGTCCCCATCATCTGTGTCTACTTGTTTTATCTTCTTGTATACAATGCGAGATTAATGATAGCTTTTATTTTTTTGCACAGCAGGCAACTGGTGATTAGGCTGCTACTCATATGGCAGATACACTTGAATTAGATTCTGTAAATGACCCTGGAGATACATTCTGTTTGGAACAGAGGTCAGAACAATCTATTCCCTTTTAAAGATGGCCATTGATTTTATTGTATTATTAATTGAAGGCTTCTCCTTTATTTGTTTATCTCTTATATGTTGGTTGGTTTGTAATTATTTCGTTTATTTTCTTTGTGGGAACTACATCCTATTTCCTTTTATTTTTATTTATTTTTTTCCTTTTATTTTCTTTAATATTTTATCTTTTGTTAAGCATTCAACAATGTTTCCTGTCGAGTAATTTGGGTTTAGTAAAGTTTTTTTTATCGGTTTGAAGTTGAAATGTATTAATAAAGAGATATACTTGTTTAATAAATATACATTTTTATGTAGATGAAATATTATGGTAAAATATTTTTTTGCTGTAGGAACACTGAGGATACTAAATCTTTTAATTAATAATATGAAATTATATATTTGGGGCTTTAATATTAGCTGTATTGTGTTGTATTGTATTATGTAAGTATTGTAAAGCTAACATTAAACTCTATTGTTTGTTGCTGGTTAAGTCCGTATACACTGATCAGCCAAAACATTAAAACCACTTGCCTAATATCGTGTAGGTCCGCTTCCAACAGCCAAAACAGCTCTGATGCGTTAAGACATGGACTCCACAAGAGCTCTGAACATGTCCTGTAGTATCTGGCTCCAAGATATTAGCAGCAGATCCTTTAGGTCACACATATACACATTGACACATACACACACAATCTGACACCCTTACATTGGCTTCCTGTATCCTATAGGAGTCAATTCATAGTGCTAACCCATACCTATAAAGCACTGACCAATTGTAGCCCCTCTTATATCTCTTCACAGATCCATAGGTATGCCCCTTCCCGGTCTCTCTGCTCTGCCCGTGACCTTCTCCTGTCTGCTGCTCGCACCCATACGGCCAACTCACGCTTGCAAGACTTCTCGAGTATGGCTCCCTTCCTATGGAATAGCCTACCTACTGCCATCAGACTCTCCCCTAGTGATCAATCATTTAAAAAGTGCCTTAAAACCCATCTCTTTAGGAAAGCGTATGGCCTGCCAGAGTAACCTCTACCTCACATACCTGTCTCTTGCTCTCTCCTAAAAGACAGCACTTTACTCTCTCCTCCAGCTCTGCTTCACTCCCACCTTATTTGATTGCAAATTCCTGTCCTATTGTTTTTTACATCCCACCTCTTATAGACTGTAAGCTCGTTTGAGCAGGGTCCTCTTCAACCTCCTTCTTCCCCAGCAACTGTCTCTTAGCTGGGAGGAAGAGACCTTCCCCTTCCTCCCAGCTGGCAGAAACCGCAGGGGCCCTGTCAAGCTCTTAAAGGGACCGGCACCTGACCGGACCCCTGCTCAGAAATAACATCCATCAATACGGGGAACGCGGGGACAGTTTTGAGGGTATTTTACCATATGTAATATCCTGGAAGTTAAACACACATATTCTGATACATATTGTATGTTAGGTTGTGAGTAATATCTGGGATATTACACATGGCGTGCGGATATCAGGGAGCCATTTTAAATATGCGGGAGTCTCCCGGACCTGCCCGGGAGACTTGGAATGTCTGTAATATCATCAATCATAGCAGCCTGACTTGAGTACAGAAGACATAAGAGGATGAGCACTTTGCAAATAAACCCTTCAAAATACAGTAGCCAAAGCTTAAACCTGAAATAAACCCTTTACTTTAACTACCCTCGCATTGAAGTGGTCTGTTTGCAATGTCACTGTCCCCCTCTGTCCTGCAATGTAAAACAATATAAAAATGATTACATTGCAGGACTAAGACTGCCTCTAGTGACTGTCAATCAGAAAGCCACTAGAGGCACTTCCTGGTGGCTAACCGACTTTTTTGTTGCCTAATTGATGCTGGGCGTCTTCATACTCTGCATGAGGACATCCAGCTTCAGAGAAAATCCTGTAGGAAAGCTTTGTAGCAATGCTTTCCTATGAGGAGGGCCTAATGCACTTGCCGCGCGTGCACATAAGCCCCTCCCCTGTCAGATGACGTTGGAGAAGGTGGAGTGCCGACCAAGTGCTGATCGGCACTGGAATCGGGTGAGTAGAAATAGATTTTTTTTTCTTATTCTTTACAAGCTGGGGGGTGGGGGGTTTGGGAAGGTAACTATAGTGTAAGGAACAAAAATAGCATAGGAGGTCTGGAATGGTCTTTTAAAGAAAAATTATACCATTCATATGTAGGAGTATTCTGTTGCCATTTTAACATGTGAGAAACCCTTAAAATAAAGGTATACTTTTAATACAACCCAGGAGTAGAGCATGTGATTCCAGCGATTGCTCTTTTTACTGAATTGTACAGGTTCACAATGCCTCCATCTGTAGTAACTGCGGTTATCTGTCACCACCTCTGAGAGATCGCACCATCCCTCCCAGTTCCCAGACCTAACTCCCATTGCATTGAATTACTTTCGGGGCATTTCTTCACCTTTTAATTCACTTCTTTCAGTGTCCTCACGTGCTTCTGAAAAAAGATATGGGATGGTCGGTTTCCAAACATAAACTGTTTCACTGGGAATATTCAGTAAATCTGGGTCTGAGTTACTGTATCTATCAGTGTTTTGGATTCTTCAAGTGACTTCATTTTGATACTCAGAATACAGATTTAAAAAACTGCTATTTGTTTCATATGAGCACACATGTGGGTATGCTATATGATTCTTGTGTATAACTAATTTTTTCCTTTAGGTTGTTTTGAAAAACAGTAGAATTTGTAGCAGATACGGCTTGATTCAGAAAGGATGCAGATTGGTAGTGTGTTTTCTTTATATTTTAAGGTACTTCCATGCTTGTATAGCGATCACAAATGGATGATAAAAGATGTTTATGATACATGAAAAGCGGTAAAACATAATAACTGAACTGGCCATCAGTTCACAAAAAAATATTGCACAGAATAATTACGGAATATTGTTTGTTATTTTTTAATTGAAGTATTTTGTTTTGTATCTATAAATAACTTACTCCCCAAGTTAAAAGAAACCTATTGAAATCTGGTATCCAGACTCCCAAACCGCTTGCTTTACTTTCTGCGCCACTTAGTGCCCATTAATCGAATCATTAGAGTCACCTAGAGACGCATGCACAGGCAATGCTCATCTGTAATTGACTATACCAGGGGTGGTCAAAAGGTAGATCCCAAATTTTAGTAGAATTAGAATCTCCATGATCTTTTGTCTCAAGACTGGGGATCTACTTTATCCTGGGCTATACGATTTACTATGTGGAAATCCCAGCCATTTCCACTGATCTTGCATGAATCTCTCGATTTGATATTTCACAGAATTTTCCTGGAATTGTACAGGAACTCTGCCAGCCCTGACTTTAGCATATCCATTGCCTTGTGAAACCTCTACCACTGCTTATACTTCCCAAGTTCCTGACTGTCCAATCGCAATTGTAAGAGCTTGTAGTGTCTTCAGCATTGTCTCCTGATTCTTTTACAAGATTTTTGGCAAAAGTTGCAACCACTCCTGTTCCGCTAAGTTTTGTCTTGGGTTCTAAGCTACTTTACCAATCACTAACTCGTATATTACCAAGATAACAAGGATTTACTTTATCTATATCAACTGAGCTGATCTAACTTATTTGAGGATTAACCCTTCATTCCTTCTTGTGTATGGTGTCTAAAACTAATCAGACATCAATCTGAACATCGGCCCATACTCCATATAAAAGCCATTCTTTCTCTGCATTTCCATGTGTTTCTCCTTTTCCTCCTGTAGTCTGATTTTTACCCAGACTTTCAAAGACGTTACCTGAGATTGTAACCTTACAGCATACTTACCTGCTTTATCTGGTCTAACCACCTCTATTAAGACTGAATCCATGTGTACTTCACCCAATGATTGCAATACCTCTCTCTCTAATTAATTTTCTGTTTTATGTAAATTCTAGATTCATTATTATTCAATTCCCAGGATTTTAGTGCATTTAGCTGTTTCACAACTCTAAAGTGGTACCAGTACCAGTACCAGTATCACTTAATAAATCTGGAAGGTTTGATTTTAAAAAGGCAATTCTATCTATCTATTTCTATAATCCTTACCTTAGTAGATAAACACCTGTGTCTGATATCATATTTAAATTATTTTCTTAAGAAAGTCACATTTTATGTGAGTGATATTAGCTAGTGATAGTGATAGCAAAACTATGTACAAACACTATATAATTCAGATACATAACTAGGTTGGACATATTATGGGAGATATAGATCTGAGTCAGCTTGAAAGCATTTGTTGTGCTATAGCTGTACATATGGGACGTTAAAAAGAACTGGGTCAGGTCAGAGTTCAGTAATTAACTTCCTAGAAGAGTCAGGGACGTTAATGTAACTACTTGCAGACATTTGCTTTTACATTCCTATGTACCCTACAGGATTGATATGACGATAAATGTGTTGGGTACATACACTAATACTAAAACAGATTGCTGTAGTCGTTATGGTACTTTCAAGGCTCCTTGAATCCACACATCAGGAGAGAAAATACTGAATCAAAAATAATATAATTGTGTTTATTGTTGATGGTAAGTACTGAAAAATCAATGACATTCTTATTATATCCTCATTATAATCTCTTTGCTTATGAGGATAAGTCACAGCTTAAGTCCTAACAACTGAATTAGATTACCTACCTATATCTTTTTCCCATTATAATTTCTGTACAAGGCTTAACAATGTGTAGTATCATAAGACACAAAGCATAATACCTATGGCTAGAAATAGCTATTAAAGTTTTGTCTGTAAAGGGAGACTGTAGCAAGGGACAGACTGACCGCTCGGGCAGATCGGTCATGGCCCAAGGGCCCAAGGCTGTCAGGGGCCCTGCTGAACAGATCAGAGGTCTCCCCAGCCAGAAATAAATAATTACACACAGATTGCAGCATCACTGTAAGTGACCCCTTCATCCTACTGAGTGAGCAGCAGTCCTGGTTTTCTTGCCAGGTCTACTCCATGTTCCCCCTGTGCGGTGCTCTTGAGGGAAAGAGGTGTGGCCCAGGCAAGGGAAGTGACATCACTTCCTGTTCCCTTATCTCCTGCAGAGTGCTCCTGGACTGTTGTGACGTCACCAGCAAACACAGGGTAATTACATTTGATTTATTTCTTTATTTTAATTGTGGGGCATGCCAGCAGATGTTACTCCATCCAAAAACACTGTTTTATGTGCGATTAATCCCCTGTTAAGTAAATCTGCCCATTGTTTGGGGGTCCTGCTGGTGTGGGAGTCGTGACTGTGTGGCTCTTACACAGCCATTCTGAGTGCTATGCAGCGTGCACAAATCCTTGAAGGAGCCGCACAAAGAAGGGGAGCTGAGCAGCAGAACCAAAAGTCCTTGCACCAATAGGGGGCCCTTGATCTCATATTGCACGAGAGCCATGTTAGTGATCAGTCCGCACGTAGGCACCATAACCACTTCATCTCATTGAAGTGGTTATAATGTCTAGATCCCTTGCACCATCCTTAATTCAGTATTAGACCATTTTTAATGTTTTAATGCCATGGTCCCCCTAGCGGCCAATCCCCTCTCTGTGTTAGGAGCAATTATCCTGAAATGCAATGGGCAGCTGTGACCTTTAACCTCTTTATGTTGGTCAATGATTGTGATTATTATCTACCTGCCCTATTCCTAGGCTTTCTCTGTGATCAGCAAGAGCTAGCTAAATGAACTAAAGTATATTCAATTAATCTGTTGCAAGAGCATTGTGAATACATATAATGAAAAATGAATGTGCTAAAAAACACAATTAAAAGAAATGCAGTGTCAAAACTGAATAATTAATGTGATAGTGCTTTTACGTACATACCCACAATACATAAAATGTATTTGCTCTTAATCAAATAAAAATGATTATTAAAGGAAGACTATAGTGACAGGAATACAAACATGTTTTCTAGAAAGTATAGTGTTTAACTTACCATTTAGGTCAGTCCCTTAGATTGCTTAGGAAAGGTGTTTCTACTCACCTTTTTTCCTACGCTGCACTGGTAGTGTCTCCATGGCCAAGATCATCAGTCTTGATGATCTCAGCCAATCCAGTGCTTTCCCATTGGAAAGCATTGGGACAATATTGCGCATGCAAGGCAAAACGTCATGCCAATCAGCATCTTCTCATAGAGATACATTGATTCGATGCATCTGTATGGGGAACATTTAACTCCTCCATGCGTTACTACGCAAAAATGTAAACCCTGACTTTTCTCTGAAAAGAAAGCGTTTACAGTGCTCAGCCTCCTTGGAGAGACTACAGACAACATTCTGGTGACTATAGTGTCCCTTTAAAGTGACATTGCTATCCAAACCTTCTCAACTTTATACATTCCCATGATTACCCCCTAAGGGGCATCTGAAGCTGGGGAGCAGGGCGGGGTGATCGACCCAAAAGGAATCTTGGTCTGAACTCCAAACATGCATAGAAAAAATGGGAGTTGGGGGCACACCCGGAATTGCATTTCTCAATAGTTGTGCTGCTGTGGTGACCAAAATTTATACAAAATACAGATACAAGGTACAGTGCACACATAAAAATACAGTTTCACATGTGACAAGGCTACTTAAAATCACCTAATCAGAAAACAAATGTGGGGATTCAGTTCCACCTTATGACCATATTGTGTTAAGCTCACCACAACGCCACAATACCCCAATATCGGTGGGTCCAGAGCCAGACGTGCATTTTGCCACCCTTGCTCCAAAATGTCCCTTTCCATGAATAACCCAGAGTCCCAGGACCTGGTGCTGGCCAAGACTCAAATGCTATGCACTATACTGAGGAAATATTTAATATGAACAGGTTGACACTTACTGTGTTGGGTGCTCGTCGTCCTTCCATTGGAAATAGAAGTGATAAAGTAGCAGTTAATCCTTCTACAACATCATACCAACACTTATTAAGCTTGCACTCTATTCATTAGCTGAGAATGTCCATTGGCAACTATCAGTCAGTGTAAAATGCCCAAGCTTGGTATGAGTTAATATAAGAATACAAAAGAATGAACTTCGCTTTATCAGACCTACTCAGACTGGAAGCACTGTGAGAACCCGACAAAGCAAGGTAAAAGTGAAACTGTTTGCAAAATGTTTGACAAATTACCGACTGGTGACACGAACATGCTGTAGTAATTATTGTGCTTAGAGTGTTCCTCTAAATATCCTGGCAATGTAAAAAATGCACTTATTACCAGTTCCTACAATATTCAGTCATCATGAATAGATCAGCTGATTAAAGTAATGCAATATCATCTTTTATTTTCAGATATTGCAACTAGCATATTACAGCGAGATAGATTGGTTTATCATCACTCAGGTAAGAAATGTCTCTTGATTGTTACTCTTACTTACATGCAAACAACATGTTTTAAATCAGTGGTGTCCACAAATTATATCCCCAGAGGTTTTAAAATTACAGCTTCCATTATGCTTTGTCATTGTAGAGCATTATAAAGGCATGCAAAGCATCATGTGAGTTATAGTTTTATAACATCTGGGGATCTACCTTTTGGGCACCCCTGTTTTAGCAATAATAGCCAAATACACAGAAACATATGATGAAGCCTCAGTATAGGTGCCGCTAATAGGTTGAAAGCATCAGTTGATGTCCACAGCCTATCACTATCTCCTCATTAAAAAAAAAAAAACTAAAAAAACTTTGGCATTAAACAATTTTTAAATGGCTTAACCCTTAAAGGTGAGATAGCACCCAGGACCTCCTAGCATCAAAATAACTTTACTGAGATGAAGTTGTTATGGTGCCCTGGGTGTTCCATTAAGGGCTAAATTTCAACTCACATGTAACTTTGATAACCTTCTGTTAAAATCTATGAAGTTGCTAATTTAATCAAAATGTTGATTATGTTTACAAATTACAAAAAATCTAGCCCTATGTGTTCTACTCTTTAGGTATTTTGGATTTCGTTTACATTATTCTATAATTACTTAATGTGGGCGTACATTGTAATCTAGCATTGACTACTCATCAATATTTTTTGACATTTGACTGTCCTAAAGGAACACTACAGTCACCAAAACAACTTTGCCACTGCTCAATTTTCTGCCATTTGTGGTTAAATTACTTTGTTTATGCAGCCTCAGTCATTCCCCCCTGTATGTGACTTGCACAGCCTTCCTAAACACTTCCTGTAAAGAGAGATCTAATGTTTAAACTTCCTTTATTGTGCAGTTTGTTTAATTTAGAATGTTTTGTCTCTTGCACTGCTAATAGCCTGCTAGACCTTTTAGGAGCCTTCTGTGTGTGATTAAAGTTTAATTTACAGAGCAGATGATACACACTTCTAAAACAAGTTCACATCTGATTGAAAATGAAATTTTTTTTCCATGCAGGCTGTGTCAGTCACAGCCATGGGAGTTGTAGCTAGGGCAGCATGAACAGAAACAAAATAGATTTTTATGTCTAATTGACAGAGAATGGAGTTGTGAGACGGCACGGGGCATGATCTGTACACCAAAACTGCTTCATTAAACTAAATTGGTTTTAGTTTCTATATTGTCCCTTTAATATGCTATTGCAAAACAACTTTGCTACAATCCACTTACCTACCTTGTCATATAACCCTATATAACCTCCAATTCATTAACACACACTTACCTACCTTCTCATAAACTACCCCAATTGACCACCAATTAACACCCACTTACCTACCATGTAATATACCCCCAGCAGACCACCAATTCATTCAAACTCACTTACCTACCATGTCATATACTCCCAACCTGACCACCAATTCATTTACACCTACTTTATCACTTTAAGATGGCAATTATTCTCTCTGATGGCTATTTTGTCTTCTTTTTTATGTAGAAGGATTAAACCTGATGGACTACGAGTGATTTTGTCACATGTTGCTGGCATGTTCATTCTGGAAAATGTAGAGTCCAAAATGAGCATTTAGTGTTTTGAATGGAGATAAGGCCAGTTCATGACAATCTCCCCTAACTAGCCCCTCCAGAAGTGAGAAGAGGAGGCTGAAGAGTGCTGGACACATAAGGCAAAGGACATACAGGCAAAGTAGCAAGTGATGTGGAGATAATGTAGCATGTGATTTGTCCTCTTAATGCACAAACTATAGTATTGTGTTTGCTCTAAAATCTTCCAACCAGAACTCACTGCTTATGCTTTAGGTTCTACAGGAATAAGAATTGGAAACACCAGCTGACTAGAAAGCATTCCATAGCTGGCTTGAACTCCATAGAAGAATCCAGTTAAAAACCACCATAGACGCAAAACAGCAAAAGAAGATCCAATCAGAAACTAATCACTGGGAAAATGTTCTTAAATGGTTCCTTACTACTCAAAATCTAGTACTGCGTGGGACATCAGATAAGCTGTTTGTGCCACAGCGGTAATTTTTTTAAAATTGTACATTAACTATTACTTTGTAAATCTTGACTGTACACCAGATATAAGCCATTCTGAACAAATTGCTTTAATAGTGAGTCTTGTAACAGCAGAAGAGTCAGGTGTAAATGTCAGGGGAACATTTGTGGGGTCCATCGACATATATTACAGGTTTTGGGGTGGCAAACATACTTCTTGAGAAGCTGGAAGAAATGGAAGTTAATATTAAGGATATGAGAGGACAGGAATATGACAATGGAGCCAACATGAAGGGAAAAAACAGTGGTGTACAAACACAAGTGACTTTTGTGTCCCATGCAGTTCCCATTCATTGAATTTGGTAGTCGGCGATGCTGCCTCTGCATCTTCTGAAACCTCAGAGTTCTTTAATGTGATACAAAGTGTCTATGCATACTTCTCTGCATCTACCCACCGTTGGCAAATCCTAAAAGAACAACTTGGACATTCACATTTTACAGTGAAACTACTCAGCACCTGTTGCGGTCACCGGCCCGCCGAGCCTCACGGCCGTGCCCGACCGGCACGGCCACGCCGACAACACGAGCTTACCTGCTCGTCGGCGAGCCGGGAACCGCTCCTTCCGTTCTTCCGGGCATCACGCCCGAATCAAACATGGTGCCGACCACGTGGTCGCGCCTAAGAGTAGCTCCGCCCCCGAAAATTATACCAACGTGTGCGTGACGTCACGACGTCAACGCACACGCACGTTTTGGGGTCAGAGGTCGCCCTCTGACCAATCATAGCCTAGAGAGGGGTGTTTAAACCCCTAGCTTTCCCCATTACTTTGCCATGTCGTGGTTTCAGTTTCCTGGTTTCCTTAAAGTGCTAATTCTGTGTTTCTGATTTCCTGGTATCCTGATCCTTGGCGTTTCCCTGGTTATTCTGATCTCTGGTTTCCCTGACTTGGCTTGTTTAATCGGTATTGAGTATTTTCTGGCTTCCTTGACCTCGGCTTTCCCTTTGACCATTCTCTGTCTCTAGCGTATTAGTCCGGCCATTCTAAGGTCCGGTTTACGCTCTATCCTGTTATTTTCCTTTTCTTACTTATGTATATGTTTACATAGTTTCTGCGTGCTGGACCACATTACTAGTCGTGACAGCACCACACGGTGGGAGAGTCGTGTTGAAGCAGTGAAGGTTATCCGAAACCAGACTGAGAAAAAGTATGATGCCATAACAGCAGTTATGGAGGATACTGAATGAACAGGGTCAGCTAGTGGCAAACCACTGGCAGAAGGGAGCGGAATCACGGGGTATATATTAAGTTTACATTTCTGTGTTCATCAATGTGAGTTTTGCAACTTGGTAATTGTGATGTTTGAGTGTAAGTTAAGAGATTAACTTTCTGTCAGTGGCATATTGTCAGCCATGTGAACTCTGCACAGAACATTGAATAGAATGATCTCACTGCAGAATAGAACTTTGCACCACCTCACTGTCCCACCAGTTTCCAGTCACAGTCACTTTTCTGGTCAATGTGCATTACTTTCTAGTTCTATTGTATGTTTTGCTTGTTACATTTTATAACAAATCATCAGGAATATTTTCACTAATGGCAGCAACAAATCCTTCTGCTGACCTGTTACGGACTCAGGGGTCAAGAACAGTCTCCTTTCACAAATGAGATGCACAAAGGTTGCAAACCTCTAGAGCATGTGACTTGCCAAGAAAAAAACAGTCTGTTTCAATTTGCCCATTCGCAGTCAAAAAAGTTTGAGCTTGCTTGGGTTCCCTAAGGCCTCTTATGAAGAGGATTACAAGGTGTCCCTTTATATATTCAAGGAACATGATTTGCCATCTGCACATGTTGCCACAAAGTCTGTTGTTTCTGAATATCTAATTAAAAATCAAAACCAGTTGTTGAAAGTTGTATCAGACATAATGAGTTTTTGATTTATTTATCCATGCACCTGTAAATTACAAGCCCACAAGGAAAGGTCTTTAGAGACAAAAAAAGGTAATTCCTCACTATTAGACAATACAATTGGAAATTGTTAAAATTACCTTGAATGCAAAAAACAGCTGGATGCTAAAATGGGTCTTGTATGTAATTTATGAGGTTAATAATTAACAAAAGCATTTGAATGATATGAAAAGTATAATATTTTCTGTGTACCTATTTAAGAACCTATGCAGAAAAAAAAAAAAAATCCACAAAAAATAAGTTTAATCAACAGACCAACAGGGATTTGGCATTCTGCCTCTATTCACTAAAAGACCCATCTGGTTTGATTTTGAAAGAAACACAAGAGAACAGCTGTAAGTACAATCCTTATAAATATTGATCCAAAATTGTGTAGCTGGGTTTATATTAGATAGACTCCAGGAGACAGCAGACATCTAATATTCAACACATACAAGCAACTATTGTTCGACTATTGTTTCACAACATGAAAGTCTTTTGGTTCTCCTGAGAACATTGCTACCAAAGTGTGAGCAGGCTATTTTAAAGCATTGTGAACCCACACACATCGATGAGTCAATATCATCACACTATATGGCATTTGTTTAGGCATATTCTAGATAAGCAATAATGCTGTTTGATGATGTTTAATGAGTTCTACATATATTTTTTATAAAGAGCCTTACTTGGTTAGTGTCATATATGGTCTAATAAAACAGAGGGGTGGGTGTAGTGCCTGGATTGTCCTTAAAAGTGTATGTAACGACAAGAAGAGAAAATACAGGTATCTATAGTGTAATAAGTTTATTTATGATGATGAGAAATATAAAATAGTAATAGCTCCGACTTAAAGGGACACTATAGTCACCAGAACAACTACAGCTTACTGAATTTGTTCTGGTGAGTAGAATCATTACCTTCAGGCTTTTTGCTGTAAACACTGTCTTTTCAGAGAAAATGCAGTGTTTACATTACAGCCTAGGGATAACTTCACTGACCACTCCTTAAATGGCTGTTAGAGATCCTTCCTGGGTCATGGCTGCCTAAAATGCATCCAAACATTCAGTGTCTCCTCCCTCTGCATGCAGACACTGAACTTTCTTCATAATGATACATTGATTCAATTCATCTCTATGAGGATATGCTGATTGGCCAGGGCTGTGTTTGAATCATGCTGGCCCTGCCCCTGATCTGCCTCTTTGTCAGTCTCAGCCAATCCTATGGAGAAGCATTGTGATTGGACCAGGCCACCACTTCTGATGATGTCAGCAGACAGCTTGTTTTTCTGGGGCAAACAGCACAAGTTTAGGCTTGAATACAAGTACGATTTTACTATTTATAGGGAGGCATGAGGGGACAGGGTGACTAAATGGTGGTTTAAACCCTATAGGGTCAGGAATACATGTTTGTGTTCCTGACCATATAGTGCTCTTTTAAGCTGCTGGGGGCTATGAAACCTATTTTCCATTTATTATTTTATGTGTCATTGTCATTTGTAAAAATACCAAGGTTATTGTTATTTTTTACATGTATTTCAATTCCCCTTTATTTATACTACCTAGTGCTTGTATCTTTTGAGTCATATGACTTGGGGGACCACCCACTCGCCATTTTCTAAGGCCCTGCTCCCATTCAATTAGTTTTGCCTCCATTTTTCAGGAGGCGTACCACTCAGCTACTTGGCCTGGCTTCCGCTCTTGTGGCTTTGTTTTAAAACCCCTTATCTCATGCGAGCTTCCCCTTAGTTGGGCACTTCCTCTTCAGATACTTTTTATCAAGTTTTTAACAGTTCCTTTGATTTTCAACTTTAATATTCCTCAAATGCTTCACCTATAATAATTCTCATTTTTAATCTCTATATAGATTTTAGAGCTATTTTTCTCCCTCTTATGCATATTATAAAAGTTTTTTCTATTTAAAATAGCAGTTGGTAATGTGACTATGACTTCACATGATCATTATTTTTAAATTTAGCTATGGCTATGTAAGCAGTGAAGGTCCCCAAGTCCTGTAAACACTTTGATAAAGCCTATAACAATATGAAACATGCTAGTGTATTACAGATATTGCTTTTATTTAATTTATTATATTTTTCTATTATACTTTTAATGTTTTATTACCAATAAAGTACTTTGTTATCATACCTTACTATTCTCCTGCTTGCCTCCTTATCTTTATATTCTTGGTGGGCATAAATACCACCTATGCACCTAGGACAGTAATTTTGTTTTTGTTTTTACACTCTTATTTTAGGGTGTGCACTATATTACTTTATTCTCCTTTTTATGCAGGAAGAGGACCTGCACTACCTACACATCCCAGAGTGGGGACCATACCACTCCATGCCATACCCTAGGAGCCACTTCTAGGCTCCAGAACATGTGAGTGTACAACTATATACTTACTTACTCTTTGAATTTTATGCTTAAATTACTACACAATATTATTTTATTTTGCTCTCCTTCTATGCTTACACACTACCATATCTCATAAGGAATAAGTACCTACAAAACAAGAGCTACACTATATCCTCCGGTGGGGATCATATCGCCCAGGCGCTTAAGTCAGAGCTGGATTACAGCTCCAGAAAAGTGTAAATTTACATGTTACAATTTTTTATTTCTCATCATCATAAAAAAACATACTATACTATCAGTTCCTGTATTTCTCTTCTTATCGTTACATACACATTTAAGGAAAATCCAAGCGCTACATCCACACTGGACAAGAGAGATGATGAATTTGGTTGTTGAGCTGCTGAATAAAACCGTATAAGTATGATTTAAGCACTGGATTCAGTCTCTATTTTTAAATTTTTATTGTAGGTGACATGCGCAATTATTTGTCTTTGGACATTTCTACATTTTATAATGTTACAATTTAAAATTGAAAATGGATTTTACTGGTACTTTAAAGGTTTGTTTTACACAACTTTTGGTTGCAGAAGTATTCAGACCTGTGAGTCATTACTTTGACTGCAGTTATAATTGTGCGTAGTTTCAGTTAAGTTTTTACCAGACTTCCACACCTAGAACCTGGGATTTTTTCCACATAAAGTCAGGCTGGATATGGACCATTGGTTAAAAGCAGTTTTCAATTCTTTCCACAGACTCTCAGTTGGATTGAGTTCTGTGCTTTGACTAGGCCATTATAAAGCATTCAGTGATGCATTTTTTTTGTTAAAATGACCAGTGTAGATTTGCTATTTTTTTAGAGTTATTTAGAACTTTTTTGAAGCTGAATCTTTACTCCACTCTCAGGTGTCTTGCTAACTGAAACAGGGTTTTCATCTACAATTGCTTGTGTTTGAGCCCCCAGTGCTTCACCAGTTCCTCAGTTGACTGAAAGACTGAAAGATCCCTTAAAAACACCCCATTGTACTAATGTTATTAAATTTGGTCTTATTAGCCCAGAGAACCTTTATCTCTGTGTCTCTCACAAGCTTCTAGGAAAACTCCGCTATCTTGTCATCACACATCCGTGAAGTCAAACTTTTGGTTTATATTTGTCCAATGGATGGCTTCTTCCATCTCAGCTACATATTCTTCTAGACATTCCTGACTTATCTGGTCACGGAGCTTTGGTGGTAGGGCTTTTATGGGTAGATTTGTTGTTATACCATATTCTTTCCATTTTTAGTAGGCTTATTGGTGGTTGAGGGAATATTCATTTGGTATTATTACCTAACCCTGATTCTTGTTTTGTTACCTTGTTAAGGACAAAGATTTTAGTTCTCCTCTCTCCTTTCGTCATTCATTTTTTCTACTATTACTTCTATTTAATCCTTTATTTGTTTTGTAATATTTATCTGTTCCACTTTAGGGTGGTTTTAGTTTATGTCAGTTACTTTCATTTAGTGTTCTCTACTTGGGGATTGTTATTCTGCGTGCTCATACTTCTGACCTTCCTTGGGGTTTTCCTTGCCTACTTGGCCATTCTTCCTTGTTTGGGGTCCCCAGGCTTTTTTCCCATTCTGTTTTACCTCAAACCGCTGTTGCCCGGTGGGATTCAGCCTGTGTGCGAGCGGGCGTCTGGATCTTGTTTGGGGTTTTTTGTCCACCGAAAAATGCCAATGTTCTTTCTAGCGAACAGTCGCATATGCAGCTCGAACGTGGAGCGTTCTGTAGTTTCCTGCGTACGCTCCCCAAAAATTTTCACTTGCACATATGCTTGAGACACAAGCATTAGCGGGCGAGCATTCAAACGCTTTAGTTCGACTATTTCTTCGTATCAGTTTGTGCGATTCTCTGCACGAACACCTCCCGATCGGTCTGGGAGGTCCTCTGATTCCCGCATTTTGCTGTGGGCGGGCATCACAGTGGCCATTTTGGGATTCTGCAGTTCATACTGTATTCTGCTACTGTGGACCAGTTTCTGGGCTCCTGCTGCTACTGCTTTACTGCTCATATTGACCAGGCATCAGGTTAGTGATCTGCATTTGGGGGACAGTTAATCCAGTGGATTTAACCCTTATCCTGGCTGGGGTAAGCTCCTCTTTTTCTGTGCTGCCCCATACTGAGCCCATTCATGACCATGGAAGAATCGCAAGCCTCAACTGACTTGCAGGCCATGATTGCCGCCACTGTTGCGGCTTCTATGGAGAAGGCATTCTCTCAAACGTTCGCTACTGAACATGGAACCAGGCCCACTTCCAAGAGGGCCACACTCTCGCCCCCTAAACGCCACTGGAAGGGTGAAAGCTCTAAGGCGAAAAGGTTCAAAGGCAAGCCGCCCGTCAGGCGCAGGAAACCCCCTAAACAAACGCTCACCAGGCCATCACAACTCTCCTGCTCGGATGAGAAGCAAGACCGTCCTCATGCACTCATGGTGCTGGATGAGTGTCAAGCTGAAGCGTCCGAAGCAGATGATGATGCTTGGGACTCGGAATCAAAATCTGAACTGTTTTTTCCAAGGGCACATATCTGGGTGAGCCCCAGAGCAAAACAAATTTGACGGGCAAGACTCCTGCTGCGCAAGATGACTCCAAAGTTTTTCTAGATGCCTCTGGTCTCCAAATGTTTGATTCTAGGAACATCCGGCACCCTTGCTCTTAGGACCATCTTGCAAAATTCATGCATTTCTGGCTCCGAAAACCTTTGGATAAACAAGTGACCCAGAGACAGGACACCACCAACTACTTGATTCCACTACTCTCGAGGATCAGACCGTGGCCATGAAGGCAGGGGATACTCCAGGGCAAGATTCACCTCTGGTAAGTTCCCATTTTACTACCTTGCTCTATCCTGGTCAAATCGGAGGCTGTATTTCAAATTTATTCCACAGCTGGGCGGACCTTTCTATTGACACCTGGATCCTGCAGATGGTGCGATGCTACCGCATAAAATTCAGGGACGCCCCGGTTCAACTACAACCACCTCCCCGGCTACAGGTGGCGGACGAGGACGGCATCTGATCAACTCAGAATTGTGCAATCTACGGTCCAAATCTACGACAGCTGAACAACCACGACATATACAGACATTATAAGATGGAAAGCATTCACCTCCTTTGAGATTTGCTTCGGAATGGCGACTGGTTTACCCGTCTGGACTTGAAAAACCTTACGATCACAATTCACGATCAAAGTCGCCCTTACTTAAGTTTCCTCTGGCTTGGGACCACATGGCAATTTACCTGTCTTCCCTTCAGACTCAGCTCGACACCCTGGTGCTTCACAGAAATACTGAAACTATTGGTGGCACACCTTCGAGCCCGTGGCATATGCTGTATCATATACCTGGACGATATCCTTATCTTTGAAGGAGACAAAAGGACGCTACGGAGACACAATGCCTACACGGTCCAACTACTGGAATCATTGGGATTCATGGTCAACCACGTCAAATCTGCACTAGACCCCTCACAGATGGTCCAAGTCCTGGGATTCGAAATCCCCATCCTGTACACTACGTTTCCCAGCTGCAAAAGTGGCATCCATTCGCAAGGTACTCCACATGCCGATCTTACCTCTCCGCCTGCTCACAAGGATAGTAGTCCTTCTATCCTCCTCCATCCAGCAAATATTCCCGGGCCCCCTTCACTACTGCGCTATGCAGCGCCTCAAGACACGAAACCCGACATACGACCAACCTGTCCCTATGTCAGACGAGGTTCAGGCGGAACTACAGTGGTGGCTGAACTGCATGCATGCCTGGAACGGTCAAGCCATATTTGGAAATTAATCAGACTTTATTATGGAATCGTACGCCAGCTGGATAGGCTGGGGGGCTACGGATGACGAAGTCGCCACAAAAGGGAAGCCAAACAAAAGGAACTCCAACTGCTGCATCCTGCTTCGGATGGACAACGTCTCAGCAGTTTGGTATATCAACCATCTTGGAGGCACATGCTCAAATATGCTGGTGGAACTAACGAAGGAGATCTTCGACTTTTGCCTGCCCAGCAAGATCACTTTTATGGCAGAGCACCTGCCGGGGGACCCGAATCTCACGGCGGATAGGTTCTCACACCACTGGAGGGACGGCAGCGACTGGCAGCTAGACCCGAGGATAGTTGCTGCACTGGATTATCAGAGGAGCCTGTTTCACTTCGACCTGTTCGCTTCCCGCAACAAACGAAAGACTCAAGACTTCTTCAGTTGGCTACCAGACATGGACAGCACCACAGGAACCAGTTATACCAACTGCATCCACGTCTCATGGAAGGCCACCTCCCTCTGGTGGCTTGGCCACTTTCCAGGGTTCCTGGCATGTCGGAGACCTATCACAAGATGCAAAGGACCTTTCATGGGACTCCTGGGCACCGGGTTCAAGTAGATGCTACCTCTTGGCCTGGCGATCTTGGTACAATTGGTGCATGGAACAGGACTTCGATCCCGTTACTGCCCCTGTTTCCGCTATCCTAAATTTCCTTTGTTCCCTTTTCTCGTCAGGGAAGTCATATCGCTTGATCAACCTTGTGCATTCAGCCATTTCAGTGGCTCACATTCCTGTACAGGGAATTCCCATGGGTCAAGACCCACTCGTTTGCCTACTGTCATGTGGTAAAATTAAAGATTATTCTAGCTTTAGTGTACTAATAATCTTAATTTTAGTAATGACAGTAGGCGAGTATTCCCCCTTCCCCCCCATCACGTTCTCTCATTTCTTCTCTATCTCTCTCCCTGTACTTTACCTATGTTCTGTTTACCTTCTTATGTTGGTACGTTTACAATTTGTTCAGATATTATGCTTTGATTGTCTTGTTCATTCAAGTTTGATTTTAATTGTAGTGGGACTCATTTATATCCAGCTAGTTATGTTATTTGGGGGTGGATTACTATTGGGTATAATGTTAATTCCCAGTGCAGGACAGTCAGGACGTATGTTTCATGCAACACATTCAGTGAACTAAAACTGTTTATACTTTCTTT
Organism: Pelobates fuscus; assembly: GCF_036172605.1. Taxonomy (NCBI): domain Eukaryota; kingdom Metazoa; phylum Chordata; class Amphibia; order Anura; family Pelobatidae; genus Pelobates; species Pelobates fuscus. The sequence goes on along the minus strand of NC_086321.1, from coordinate 37,655,578 downwards.
CAGCTTAATTGGACACTGCAGGTGATCTCCGACAATTCCACTAGTGGAATACTGGTCCTGATGTTCATCGTTTGGATTAAAAGCACATCATACATCTACAGTTTCAAGTGGATTCATGGACTTGTGATGTTGCTGTTAAAGAGGAAGTGATTCAGTTATACACGCCTCTTATATAAATTGCTTGTGTTTGATTGGTTCTCAGTTTTCATTACTTTTCTTTGCTGCTATATGGAGTTAGTAAACAAAGATTAAGCTAAACACTCGCCTCCGGTTATTATTTAAATTAAGATTATTAGTACATTAAAGCTAGCAAAATCTTCAATTCGTGCAGATTTGGGTTGACCGGGTAATCAGCCGAATTTCTGATTTTCAAACAACTATATGGACTAATCACAAAGAAGACTATTCGCTCAATGAACGAACATGTTCGTTTGATTCGTGATTCACAGTTCCACCCATGGGGCCAAAAAAAGAGATGATTGATGAGAAAAAAACAAGTGAATAACAGAGAGTAAAAAAGAGGAGGAATATAAACACAAATCTATATTTAATATATTTAAAGATTACTCCAACCATTTTCTGTCTCTGTTTTTTAAAAATTCATAATACCCACTTGGCCATTATTTTTTATGTCTCCCCTTATAAACTGTAGAAAAAAAACCTATGAAATAAAAAGCTATAACTTGTCTAAAATCCAGTAGCGTTTAAAGCTACACTCACTGTCACTGAAGCCGTCACAAGTTTCTCATCACAAACTGAAGAGGGCTAATGCAGATGAAGGCCAGTGCATAGTGAGTTGTAGTAGTCAGGTCAGGAAACGATGATCACATGAACAAGGCTTAAAGGATTATAGTGATTGGTGTCCAATTAATGTGCAGGGAGATAAATGAAGGAAGATTATTTGGGGGGGGGGGGTGAGGAGTTCATTTTGGAAAATGGTAGACAGTTTGTGGAAACTTCTAAGAGGGCAGGGGAGAAGGAGAGGAGGGGTAAACCTGAGTATTGTCATCATATAGATGATGTATAGATCCAAAGTACTAATAAGGTTACCAAGGGAGGCAAAGAAGAATAAACAAGGACTGAGAACAGAGCCTTGGGGAAAACCAAGGGACACTATAGTCACCAAAACAACTTTAGCCGTATAAAGCAGTTTTGGTGTATAACTTGTGTCCCTATTGTTGCATTCTCTGCCTGCACTAGTCACATCTCCCTGCATGTGTCTTACGCAGCCTTCGTAAAACCACTTCCTGTAAAATGAGATCTAATGTTTAAACTTCCTTTATTGCAGTCTGTTTAATTTAGAGTTTCTTATCTTCTGCACTTGTAATAGCCTGCCAGATCTTGCCTGTGTGTGATGAACATTAAATTTACAGAACAGGAGATAACAAGTTATAAAGTTAAAATCTGATTTAAAATGAAACCATTTTTTTCATGCAGTCTGTGTAAATCACAGCCAGGGTGTGTGTGGTTAGGGCTGCATAATCAGAAATAATCAGTAATGTAACTCCTAAATGGCAGAGAATTGAGCAGTGAGACTGCAGAAGCATGATGTATACACCAACTGCTTGTTAAGCTATTGATTTAAGTTATTTTGGTGACTTTAGTATCCCTTTAAGAGAGAGTAATTAGATTTAGCAGTGATTAAGCATTTAGTCACTTTGTTAATGGCTGTTTCTGCAGAAGGGAGGGAGCACAAGCCAGATTCAAGGGTCAATGAGAGTTAATACTAAGAAAGTGAGCTAGATGGATAAACGTGAAATGCTCAAGAAGCTTAGACATACAGGGGAGTAGTTACATGGGCTGGTGATCAGTAAGACAAGTAAGGTCAAGGTGGACATTTTTAGGATGGAATTGATGATCGTGTGTTTGAAGGAAGAGGGAAAAGTGCCAGTAGACAGAGATGGCTCAATATATGCAATAGGGATGGGATTAGACTAGAGGAACGAGATTGGATAAGAAGTTTAGAGACCACGAGAAACAATGAAACTGTAAACAATAAAAGTTAAAAGTCTGATGAGTGACTCACATGTTCAACAGTCTTAAAATTATCTCTAATATAAAACAAATCCAAACTTTTCAAAATTCTCATGATCCCAATATACCAAACTTATTCAAACTATTTAATACAAGTGTTTACAAGTGTTTGGAGTAGTTTGAGGAAAATATGTCTAGTTGGATGGTCATGAACTCTGTTCAGAAATTATGCTTTCTTATTTTTCAAGTGCATTAGAAATTCTACTTGTATGATTGTGATGCTCTCTTATATTCTGCACTGTTGGAATGTATTGAACTCTTACCCTTAATGTTTTTTTATATAATCTGTATGATCGTAGATAAACATGTTTACATTAATGCTTTTCATTTTTATTTTTAATAGATGCAGCACATGTCATGGATAACCGCCGTATAACAAGCCATAGAAAACAGCAGGATGATGTTTTACGCAAATAGCAATTGGCACAAGCTGCAACAATATGGTATGCTATGATTGAAAGAAGAAGTTTGAGAGAATTAAATTAGTTCAGGAAAGTACTAAATGCCTATCTTTATCTGTACTTACTGTTTATGCCCCCCATCTGTACCCTTTCTCCCAGTTCTCTCTGACAGTAGACTTACCTTGAAAGGTCTGCGTGCATCAACAGAGCTCTACCGTTTGAAGAGGAGTGGACATGAGGTACTGTCATACCTTGCTATCTCTCAAGCACTCAGTGCACTATTGCCAGGTGTATAAGCTTCAGTAAGGTGGTAATTGATGGAGAAGACTGGGAGAGGGCCCAAGCAAGCATAGTAGAGGAAAGTCAAGATCCTTTGAGATCCTCCGTATTACTACCTTGACCCACCAGGTTTTTCTAGTTCACCAAAGGCCAGCCAGAGCCTTCTCCATGGAACTAGACCATCTTCAACCATTACGGATTTATTTTGGTTAAACACTTGTAAGTGTCTTATCATTTGCTGCTTATTGTAAATAAATATTGCACTACTGTGTTTGTTTTGTATATTGTTGTTTCCCTTGGTTGCGCATATGTATATATTGCTGCCATAGTAATATTCACTATTGCTTCTAAACTAGATTTGTCTCATGTTATACATGACCCTTCAAAGACACTAGAACTACACATTTGCCAAGCCTCAACATCTGACAACTTCAAATTCACACTAAACCAACTTTTTATATTTAGTGCTGCAAAAAAAATAGTAAATCAGTTTCATGTTGTGTATATAGCTTTCATAAACGTTGCTTCCTCCCTCTCAAATGTGTATTCATTGTCTGATAATCCCATATATATACTCTACCCTAGAACATACATCTGTCTGTATAACTGCAATGCTCAATGATCTGTTCTACAGAATGTCCTTTACTGCACTAACTTAATATTTTATATTTGATACTTATCTTTTATTATTAAGGCTAAGACAATGTTGCTATTAAAGGGCAACTGTCACTTTTCTGAAAATTAGACAATCGAAAAAAATATAGAAAATCATCTTGAATGTGTGTTAACCTGTTTACATAAAATGCTCTGGTTGTTTAAAAAAACATATAAATTTAACCCCTTAGGGACCAGACCATTTTTCAGTTTTCATACCGTTAAGGACCAGGGCTGTTTTTATATTTCTGCCCGTGTTTGTGTTAGTTGTAATGTTCCTCTTACTCATTTACTGTACCCACACATATTATATACCGTTCTTTTAGCCATTAAATGGTCTTTCTAAAGATACCATTGTTTTCATTGTATCATATAATTTACTATAAAAACTCATTATAAAATATGATGAAAAGTCTTTAAAAAAAAAAACACCTTTTCTAACTTTGACCCACGAAATCTGTTACGCATCTACAACCGTCAAAAAACACCCATGCTGGGGGCCTGACACTCATGGCGATCAGACGTGCCTTGCTTGGGCTCCTCGCCTGGACACGACTCTAGCATGGATTCTGGCCACATTTCGCCTCCCAGTGAATACATACCGGAGCTACGATGTGGCAGGCTCGTGTGGCAACGGCTGGGGGCCGAGTTTGAGGCAGAAAGAACCGGAGGGGATGGTGCAGCCTAGTCGACCCGTGGAGTGGGAGGGACGGCCACTCTCCCAATCTAGAGGGTCCTGGACTCGACTGAAGCCTCCTAAAGCCCCGTTACCCCCCCCCCTTGGGACCGGTGGGGGTTATCCCGGTCCCCACCAGGCAGGCCTGCACTTTTACAGCCTACAGCTCTCTTGTACAGCTGCGCACCAAAGGCACCAAAGACAGCTCCCACGCGGCCACACTAAGATGGCCGACAGCAGCGCGGCAGTTCCAGAGAACAAGGTGGTGTGTAAGACTCACCCAGCCGACACGGTGGGGGATCCCACGAAGGCTAACGACCTCCACACTAATCACCCTTGGTAGAGACCTCAAGACACACAAGCACCACAGAAGCCTGCATACCCGCACAGCTGTGGCACTCCCAGGAAACAGGCGCAAGACGCACTCCAGTCGAGTACGACCCACCAACTACCTTGAAGCCTGCACCAAGGACCTGTACCTGGAGGACACCCAGTGACACCACCACTATGTCCCAACTCCACAACGCGGCAGATTGCACCCTGGTACGGAGACATGACATGTACCGTACCCATATTCACCATACAACCAGGAGAAATAATGGGAGCGGACCTCAATTGATGCATCCAGCAGCGGGACTTTGGGACTCTGTAGCCATCTTAGGTAGTGCACAGGGACTATCCCCATGCATGGGGAAATGCTAACTTTTCATTGTCTGGGTAATGGCCGGAGCCGGCAGTGACCCCGGCCTGTGAGGCTATGACATTATTAAGGCACACACAGTTTACATACACCTTAGCTAACCCCACCTGGTGTCGCGATGGCGGCAGACATCGACACGCACACACCCTCTCTGATAGAGCTTCAGTTAGAGCTAATGTTGAAGCTAATATTAAAGCTAATGTTAATGTTTAAGCTGATGTTAAAGATTAACGCCACTTTGGTGCTGATTTCTTGCATTAAGATGCCGATGGCGCGCTATGCCTGGTGGAAACTGAAACCTACTCTAACAAGCTTGTAACTTTCAAATTTAATACCATAGTCAGTCAGACAATCACACTGTGTACCTAATGAATATTCACTCATAACTGACAAGTTGATCTATAACTCGAGGAAACTATATTACATAAAATTACAAAATGTGCTATGTTCGGACTTGCCACGATATTGTTCATATATGTTGACAGATAAGGCAGTGATTGCTGTTGTGGCTTTACCTGCACCACTGTATTTTTTTTGCCATGCACAATAAAATAAAGAATTAAAAAAAAAAAAAAAAACACCCATGCTAAATAGTTTACATATTTTTTCTGAGTTTAGAAATACCCAATGTTAACATGTTCTTAGCTTTTTTTTTGCAAGTTATAGGGCAATAAGTACATGTAGCACCTTGCTATTTCAAAACCATTTTTTTTCAAAATTAACTAAAGTTACAGTGTAAAACTGATATCTGTCCTAAATCCCTGAATAACCCTTCACATGTATATATATTTTTAAAAGAATACAACCTAAGGTATTAAACTTGGGATATTTTGACTCTTTTCATGCAACCATTTTACCACCAATCTATGTCAAATTTAAAAAAAATTAAAATTAATTGGTGATTTTGACACATAGTATTTTAAGAATGCATGTACCACAAACTTTAATGGTTACTGCCAAAGAACACCCCCAATATGTGTTCAACAACATCTCCTAAGTACAGTTATACTACCCATGTATTCTACCCATGTATACCCATGTCGGGTTCTCTGGGGACTAAAAGTCCTTATTTGGAGGATTCTACTTTTGCAACTTGGACTTTTCACAGCTGGTCATCATGCACCCATGTCCTATTTAGGATTTTTTTTAAGCCGGCCAATGTAATTTACCCCTATATATTTTTCGAAAAGTAGATACCCTTTCAAATGGTGGTATTTAACACTTTCCATGCACTAATGTTACCACCAGTCTTTGTCAAACATTTGGGTAGTAATTTTGTTATTTCTCTCACATTGTACTTTATGCATATATTCTCAGTTCCTGTTATGTGTTAATGACAAAGAACACCCCAATATGTGTTCAGCAACATCTCCTGAGTACAACAGTGCCCTCAATGTACAGGTTCTATGGGTATTTGCAAACTTACAGGGGTCAAATGTAGGGATTTCCCCTTTTCCATGTTTGCACATTGAAATTTGCCAGATTGGTTTGCTGAGCCTATGTTGCTTTTGGGACTGTATGGCAGCTCAGGAATGGGAATTAACCTCATCATGGCATACCATTTTCAAATGTAGACAACCCAAGGTATTCAAAATGGGGTATTTCCAGTCTTTTGTAGTAGCCACTTAGTCACAAACACTGGCCAAAGTTAGCGTTTGTACGTGTTTTTTGCATGTTTTTTAAACAAAAACGATACTTTTACTGGTGATATCATCATCGTGATAAGTTTTACTTTTTTTAAAAAAAAAAAATCCTTTTTGTGTTCAGCAAAGTCTCCCGAGTATAACAATACCATGTAAAGGTTTTATGCTGTTTTGGAAAGTTATGGGTTTGCCAATTAAATTATCTGGACTGTCTGCCTGGGTTGTTAGGAAGGTCCCTCACCTTATAATTAATAAAATCAAATAATTATGTAGTTTATAGTTAAAAATATATGTAGAATGTTTGCGTGTGTATGTATATATACATATATATAAAAAAAAAACACAAATAAAATTTGTATCTTGTAATACCTTTTTTATTGGACTAACAAAATCTTTTAATGACAAGTTTTCAGGAGAACCTCCCTTTCTCAAATCTGAAGCATTTCTGACACATATAATTCAAAGTTGAGTTGTGATACAGGGGTTAACGTTAACGATTGTTTTTTGTTGGACATTCAGTTCCGACAAGGCAATGCTAGGACAAACATTGCAAACGAAGAGACAAAAACAAAAAACATTGTTTAATTTCTCATCATCTCTGTATGCTTTCTCTATGTTGATTGCCAGGTACAAAGGACAGAGGTTATAGCAATGATTGAAAGAGGGCTAATCCAAATTAAAATACATATTTTAAATATAAGGAAAAGTAAACATAATATTAAAAATCCTGGGAAGCGATAGATTAAGACACACATTTGGTTTCATCAATGGTGTCATTAGGTGTACACTTATCACCTGCCAGTCTCAGGGCAGTCAAGACGACATTTCTGGGATATATCTGGGCATGGTGTTTCACAGACGCCAGATCCATTGATAGGGCTTTGTTTGAAATCAGAATGAAAGAGTGTAAAACAAAGGTTTCTAACATGAAAAACAAATTGTAATGTTTCAACCCTACTAAGCGGCACATCTGCTGTACTGTTCTGATAAATCCCTAATGAAGAATGTAATTAGGCATAGGACATTTCAGGAACAGCAGGGAAAATTCATTACGGGATGTGATGGGAAAAATGCTCTCTAGCCATTTACTATATTTTACACGTATTAAACCACAGATATTTCATTAAAGTCATGAAACATTTATAGCAAGAAATGCATGTTAGAAAAATCATACACTGTGTATTGACAGATGTATACTCAAATTAGATTAAACATGGTATACATTATTAGGCCACATAACTTAAATACGCAGATACATTTGAAAAAATAAATACATTTAAAAAAAAACCAACTTGTAACTCCTTCAGAACCATGACATGCCAAGTATACCGAAAGAAAGCCAATCAGTATGATATTAAGATTGCAACATTTTGTGCAAAATCTCGTGACTCAACTCTGTTTTAACCTCTCAGTCAAACGATAAATGGTGTAATAACTGCTTGAAGAGAGGAATAGTTAATATTCAGCCATTGCCATTTAGATATATATATAGGGTTGGCAAAGTGGCCATTTAAAATTACACAACTCCGAATTCCAAATGGTGCCATGTCATTATTACATGCAACTAATTTGTCAGTGTAATTCTAGCCAAGTGTGAATTATACTTTTTGCTGGATAAGGCTAGTTCCAAATCACCCCACGGTATGTACATTTCTTAGTTGTTTTTTTTGTTTTTTTTAAACATCCAAGCTGGCAATCGCCAATATCGACAGAAAGACTACAGTATAACATTGCTTATTTAAATGGCCCATATTCACAGCTATTCTATCAGATTTCAGAGTCACGCCTCTCCCTTGGAGGTGATAGATTTTATTAGCACCAACTCATCTCTAAAACTTGAATTCCAGGTTGACTCTTTGGTAATATAGTTAGAATGAATCTCCACCAAATTGCTAGACCAGGAGAGTGTAATTTAGATGGAAGGTTGGATGCAATTTGAATTCCCAACACTGTTCTAATGAAAATAGCATATAACATCTCTGTCTTGGGAAGGGAGGTGAGATATTAGTGCAATGCAGAACAGTAAAGAAAGAATCAGTATAAATATTAGATGAATTCAAAAGGCACAGAAACTTACCCAGTCACAGTATGAACCAACAAGGAACACTTATAACAGGGCCTAGTATCAATTTAAAACATACAATGATATCAAAACTGGAACAAGAGAAACAACAATAATCTATATTAGAAAATGTGCAGGAGCTGAGAGATGACACACAAGCATACACAGGTGAAGCATTGAGTTGATTCATCAAGTTTTAATTTAACTTTAGAAACTGACAGAATGAGAACATCTTCCTGTCAAAGTGTGTTGAAAGAACATGCGCAACTGGTGTTAATGCACCTTGGCCAGCATGTATCTTTTAAAAAAAGACCGTACATAAAACTACTATTACAAAGCATACCACTGGATGTGAACCTATGTTTCAGACTTTTATTAACATCTTGTCTTAATTCTGAGGAACAAGTTGCAAAAATGAATTAAAAATATGTTATCCTGATATATCAAGGAAAGATTGGATTTATCGTGTGTGTCTACCATCTTGGCCTTTCCTTGGGTTTGGGTTGGGGACAGGTTTGGGCCAAATTTACTTAAAGGAACACACAATAGCATTAGGAATACAAATATGTATTCCTAACGCTATAGAGCCCTAGTCACAGTTTAGGTTAATTAACTATTTATTTGCTGACCTTAATCCAGCTCCGGGCTCCCTCGGCTCTGGTAAACTCTCCTCCTTCATCAACGTCAGTTTCCGATTCAAACCTGCCCATAGGAAAGCATTACTCAGTGCTTTCCTATGGGGATCTTTTTTGACACAGGACGTCTAATAAGTGCGATTTACTTTATTTAGTGTAAATCACGGAAAGCACCTCAAGTGGCTATCAGAGAGACATCCACTAGAGGCTGGATTAAACCTGCAGTAAAAACATAGCAGTTTGTGTGTGTGTGTGTGTGTGTGTATGTATGGGTCAGTCTGTGTGTGGGGGGGTTAGTTTGTATGTATGGGTCAGTCTTTGTGTGGCGGGGTCACTCTGTGTGTGTATGGGTCAGTCTGTGTATGTGTATGGGTCAGTCTGTGGGTTTGAATGGGTCAGTCTCTGTAAAAGCTTGAGCTCCAAGAGAGATACCGCTCATCTCGTGACCTGCCCTGTACCCGATGGATAGGAAGCCTTCTCAACCTCCAAGGATCTGATTGTGCCACCCCCTCCCTGCAAGGTAAGGTGAGGGAAAGGGGAATATTCTTTTTTTTTGTAAACAATTATTAGCACTCACATTTACTGTATACCAACGCCGGGCGCCAGACCAAGGCTCCAATAAGATAGAAGATCCAAATGAGACTGGCTGCTCTCCGGGCTTAAAAGTTCCAAATTTTATTATAATTGATTAAAAATACGACCAACGTTTCGGTCCTCGCTCGGGACCTTTGTCAGGGTCAAGTTCAACCGGACAATACATTACATTACAAATATTAACAATATATACCACTAATAATTAAGAAAATAACTCACCAGTGTGTTTGACACCAAGCCCGCCGTCACCAAGTGCACTTCCGGGTATGCGCGCGCATTGTTACGCGTGCCCCGCCTCCCGTCACGTGATTGTGCATGCTTAACGTCATGGGTAACCGGAGAGTATGGTTTCCATGTCAACCATAATCAATTCGAAATATGGATGAATAAAAACATGTTCCCATGCAAATTAATATAAGGGGAACACAAGTATAAGTGCTCAAAGTGAATAAGTTTGAGACCAACAGGTTTTCCTAAAATACAAGACATTGCACATTAGTGTATATGATAAGGTAAAGTGCTTGAAGATAAAGTGCTCTCCAGATAGCTACTCTTGTGTATAAAGTGCGAAATGCCAAAAGAAGTGCTAATAATTACAAAACAAGTGTTAAAAAGCAAGTGTTAAAGTGAATGTGCTAATGATAAAGTGCTACCCAGATACTTAAAGTGCTACATACATATTAAAATCAATATTCTTTTATAGATATACTTATGCTATAATTACTAAAATGTTAATTAATTTAATTAATGTTAATTAAAACCATATTGGCTAGCTGGATAATCCTATAAAAAAGAATGGTAGGTAACATGGATAGGAAGCCTTCTCAACCTCCAAGGATCTGATTGTGCCACCCCCTCCCTGCAAGGTAAGGTGAGGGAAAGGGGAATATTCTTTTTTTTTGTAAACAATTATTAAAGTAAAAATTGTAAAGCTTTTCCCTATCCCACTCTCTACACCCCCTGAACACAGTACACCCTCACAGACAGTGAACCTCCACATACAGTACACTCCCACCATATATATATATATATATATATATATGTATCATAACTACAGCTATTTGATACACAATGCAACCCCAATACACATACACTCACAATGCAGTCCCTAGATGCACACGCACATACTTTACAGGCCCTGTCAGCACGCACACACAAACATATTTTCTCACACCCTCACAAATTGCTATTTTTATTTTAATTTAAATCCACTCAGCCATTGGGAGAGCTGAGTGGATCTTTCCCTGGCGTCCAGTGTGTCTCGTCACAGCATTCTTGCATTTTATCTCTGCTCCTCTTCCCGCCCTCTGTAGAGATGCCGGGGCCAGAGTGACGTCATATCACTAAACAGCGCGCAAGGGAGCAGAGAGGAACTGCAGGAAGGTTACTCCCGTGCCACCGCCATGCTCCCCACGGCAACCGGCTTTAAAGTTTCCTGCGCAGCTTAGCAAAGAACTGACAAATGCCAGACGCCAGGGCAAAACGTCTAGTAGCCATGGCGTCCTGGCACCTGGAATTTCTCAAGCCCTGTGTATGTATGTGTGTGTGTATATATATACACACACACACATATATACACATGTTTTATAACTGCCCCCCTTCTTTTGTCCCAGGCCCCTTGTGTGCCTCCCCTAAGTATGAATCCTGGAAACACCACTGTTCCCACCCAGAGTGGTTTATACAGAGATTTGTAAAGTGACCCCCACACTCTGGCCCTAAAGGAGTACGTTTTACTTCACCCTTTACCACTCAAGTTTATGGTATGCATGCCCTTCCCTATTCTTCTCCAGCCCTTGAAGAAAGTCTTTGTCAAGGCTGCATATATATATTGTTATAGCATTGCTTACCGGTACTAATAATTTGAAAGATCCCTTAAGAAACATCACAGCATAAACACTTGACACTAAAACGGAGAGCATGTAATTACGTCAAAAATAGCTTTTCGATAATTTGCATTGTGACTTTCTAATTAATGTTTTCCTTGTATAAAATCCTATCTGTACGTTGTGGTTTTGTTTTACAGTTTTGCAACTAAATTCTAAGACTTTATTGTGAACCAGTTTGTTTATAAGAAGCATAAGTACAGATGATATGCTGTTCCGGTAGGTTGCATTATTATTAGTTTTTGTTACTATGGAATACAACTGTTAATTCTTTCAAGAGTTGCTAAAACTAAACAAGTATTGCATTCCCATAACAGTTTACATTGAAATCCATTGAATTAGCATACTAACTATTCGTATCATAGCATATGTTATGCTTAATGCATTCCAATATTTGTACAGAATACAGTTGTATAACGGAATACACACACATGTATATGGTAAAGTGTGTATTATGGGAAATAATGCCATTGAGTGTTCCGGATATGCAGAAAGACCATGCACTCAAAGAATATTTAAGATGCCTTTATTGCACACAACCTGAGTGACATTTGGGAAAGGCTCAGAGAACCTAAAACATCATTCAGGTGCTGTAAAATAGAGAGAGGTACACCAAACACCATGTCAGTGCCCTTTCCATCTTTATTCATTGAAAGGCTATGGACCATTTTGTCATTTTGGTGCGTACATTTGTAGTGAGTACTAGTGATGTACCGAACTGTCCGCCGGCGAACAGTTCCTGGCGAAATTAGCGTGTTCGCGTTCGCCGCGGCGGGCGGACACATGAGCAGTTCGATCCGCCCCCTATTCGTCATCATTGGGCAAACTTTGACCCTGTGCCTCTCGGTCAGCAGACACATTCCAGCCAATCAGCAGCACTCCCTCCCTTCCACACCCTCCAACCTCCCTCCCAGCATCCATTTTCGATTCATTCGGAAGATGCATGCTTAGTGAGAGGAGGGAAAGTTTAGCTGGTGCTGATTAGATAGGGAAATTGATAGCTAGGCTAGGGTATTCAGTGTCCACTACAATCCTGAAGGACTCATCTGATCTCTGCTGTAAGGACAGCACCCCAAAAAGCCCTTTTTAGGGCTATAACATCAGGCTGCTTTTTTTTTTTTTTTTTTTCCTGTGTAATGTAATTGCAGGTGCCTGCCTGCCAGCTTCTGTGTGAGGTTCACATTGGATACTGTGCCCACTTGCCCAGTGCCACCACTCATATCTGTTTTAACAATTGGTTAAGCTTTAGATTTAAAATAAATATTTTTTTTTCACTGTAATAGAAGAGCAGTTGCCTGCCTGCCAGCTTCTGTGTCAGGTTGGATGCCTTGCCCATTTGCACAGTCAGTGCCACCACTCATATCTGTTTTAACAATTGGTTAAGCTTTAGATTTTAAAGAAATCATTTTTTTTCACTGTAATAGAAGATCAGTTAGTTGTCTGCAAGCATCTGGGTGTCAGGCCTACTTCAGCGTGTGCTCTGCAGACCTGTGCCAGCGTGCTTTGACAGTTGCCAATCATATCTGGTTTCTCTTTAGCGTGCTTTTAAAAAAAAAAAAAGGTTTCCAGTGTAAGCTAATAGCAGACAGTCAGTGTCCTTCAAGCGGCTCTGTCAGGCCTTCCTTCAGCGTGTGCCCTGCACAACCCTGCCAGCGTACTTTGACAGTTGCCACTCATATCTGGTGTCTCTATAGCGTGCTTTTACAACCAAAATTTTGTTTCCACTGTAATAGAAGAGCAGTTGCCTGCCTGCCAGCTTCTGTGTGAGGTTCACATTGGATACTGTGCCCACTTGCCCAGTGCCACCACTCATATCTGTTTTAACAATTGGTTAAGCTTTACATTTAAAATAAATATTTTTTTTCACTGTAATAGAAGAGCAGTTGCCTGCCTGCCAGCTTCTGTGTGAGGTTCACATTGGATACTGTGCCTACTTGCCCAGTGCCACCACTCATATCTGTTTTAACAATAGCTTAAGCTTTACATTTAAAATAAATATTTTTTTTTCACTGTAATAGAAGAGCAGTTAGTTGTCTGCAAGCGTCTGGGTGTCAGGCCTACTTCAGCGTGTGCTCTGCAGACCTGTGCCAGCGTGCTTTGACAGTTGCCAATCATATCTGGTGTCTCTTTAGCGTGCTTTTACAAAGAAAAAAGGTTTCCAGTGTAAGCTAATAGCAGACAGTCAGTGTCCTTCAAGCGGCTCTGTCAGGCCTTCCTTCAGAGTTGCCACTCATATCTGGTGTCTCTATAGCGTGCTTTTACAACCCAAATTTTGTTTCCACTGTAATAGAAGAGCAGTTGCCTGCCTGCCAGCTTCTGTGTGAGGTTCACATTGGATACTGTGCCCACTTGCCCAGTGCCACCACTCATATCTGTTTTAACAATTGGTTAAGCTTTACATTTAAAATAAATATTTTTTTTCACTGTAATAGAAGAGCAGTTGCCTGCCTGCCAACTTCTGTGTGAGGTTCACATTGGATACTGTGCCTACTTGCCCAGTGCCACCACTCATATCTGTTTTAACAATTGGTTAAGCTTTACATTTAAAATAAATATTTTTTTTTCACTGTAATAGAAGAGCAGTTGCCTGCCTGCCAGCTTCTGTGTGAGGTTCACATTGGATACTGTGCCCATTTGCCCAGTGCCACCACTCATATCTGTTTTAACAATAGCTTAAGCTTTAGATTTTAAAGAAATAATTTTTTTCACTGTAATAGAAGATCAGTTAGTTGTCTGCAAGCGTCTGGGTGTCAGGCCTACTTCAGCGTGTGCTCTGCAGACCTGTGCCAGCGTGCTTTGACAGTTGCCAATCATATCTGGTGTCTCTTTAGCATGCTTTTACAAAGAAAAAAGGTTTCCGGTGTAAGCTAATAGCAGACAGTCAGTGTCCTTCAAGCGGCTCTGTCAGGCCTTCCTTCAGCGTGTGCCCTGCACAACCCTGCCAGCGTACTTTGACAGTTGCCACTCATATCTGGTGTCTCTATAGCGTGCTTTTACAACCAAAATTTTGTTTCCACTGTAATAGAAGAGCAGTTGCCTGCCTGCCAGCTTCTGTGTGAGGTTCACATTGGATACTGTGCCTACTTGCCCAGTGCCACCACTCATATCTGTTTTAACAATTGGTTAAGCTTTACATTTAAAATAAATATTTTTTTTTCACTGTAATAGAAGAGCAGTTAGTTGTCTGCAAGCGTCTGGCTGTCAGGCCTACTTCAGCGTGTGCTCTGCAGACCTGTGCCAGCGTGCTTTGACAGTTGCCACTCATATCTTGTGTCTCTATAGCGTGCTTTTACAACCAAAATTTTGTTTCCACTGTAATAGAAGAGCAGTTGCCTGCCTGCCAGCTTCTGTGTGAGGTTCACATTGGATACTGTGCCTACTTGCCCAGTGCCACCACTCATATCTGTTTTAACAATTGGTTAAGCTTTACATTTAAAATAAATATTTTTTTTCACTGTAATAGAAGAGCAGTTAGTTGTCTGCAAGCGTCTGGGTGTCAGGCCTACTTCAGCGTGTGCTCTGCAGACCTGTGCCAGCGTGCTTTGACAGTTGCCACTCATATCTGGTGTCTCTTTAGCGTGCTTTTACAAAGAAAAAAGGTTTCCAGTGTAAGCTAATAGCAGACAGTCAGTGTCCTTCAAGCGGCTCTGTCAGGCCTTCCTTCAGCGTGTGCCCTGCACAATCCTGCCAGCGTACTTTGACAGTTGCCACTCATATCTGGTGTCTCTATAGCGTGCTTTTACAACCCAAATTTTGTTTCCACTGTAATAGAAGAGCAGTTGCCTGCCTGCCAGCTTCTGTGTGAGGTTCACATTGGATACTGTGCCTACTTGCCCAGTGCCACCACTCATATCTGTTTTAACAATTGGTTAAGCTTTACATTTAAAATAAATATTTATTTTTCACTGTAATAGAAGAGCAGTTTCCTGCCTGCCAGCTTCTGTGTGAGGTTCACATTGGATACTGTGCCTACTTGCCCAGTGCCACCACTCATATCTGTTTTAACAATTGGTTAAGCTTTACATTTAAAATAAATATTTTTTTTCACTGTAATAGAAGAGCAGTTGCCTGCCTGCCAGCTTCTGTGTGAGGTTCACATTGGATACTGTGCCTACTTGCCCAGTGCCACCACTCATATCTGTTTTAACAATTGGTTAAGCTTTACATTTAAAATAAATATTTATTTTTCACTGTAATAGAAGAGCAGTTTCCTGCCTGCCAGCTTCTGTGTGAGGTTCACATTGGATACTGTGCCTACTTGCCCAGTGCCACCACTCATATCTGTTTTAACAATTGGTTAAGCTTTACATTTAAAATAAATAATTTGTTTTCACTGTAATAGAAGAGCAGTTGCCTGCCTGCCAGCTTCTGTGTCAGGTTGGATGCCTTGCCCATTTGCACAGTCAGTGCCACCACTCATATCTGTTTTAACAATAGCTTAAGCTTTAGATTTTAAAGAAATCATTTTTTTTCACTGTAATAGAAGATCAGTTAGTTGTCTGCAAGCATCTGGGTGTCAGGCCTACTTCAGCGTGTGCTCTGCAGACCTGTGCCAGTGTGCTTTGACAGTTGCCAATCATATCTGGTGTCTCTTTAGCGTGCTTTTACAAAGAAAAAAGGTTTCCAGTGTAAGCTAATAGCAGACAGTCAGTGTCCTTCAAGCGGCTCTGTCACGCCTTCCTTCAGCGTGTGCCCTGCACAACCCTGCAAGCGTACTTTGACAGTTGCCACTCATATCTTGTGTCTCTATAGCGTGCTTTTACAACCAAAATTTTGTTTCCACTGTAATAGAAGAGCAGTTGCCTGCCTGCCAGCTTCTGTGTGAGGTTCACATTGGATACTGTGCCTACTTGCCCAGTGCCACCACTCATATCTGTTTTAACAATTGGTTAAGCTTTACATTTAAAATAAATAATTTGTTTTCACTGTAATAGAAGAGCAGTTGCCTGCCTGCCAGCTTCTGTGTCAGGTTGGATGCCTTGCCCATTTGCACAGTCAGTGCCACCACTCATATCTGTTTTAACAATAGCTTAAGCTTTAGATTTTAAAGAAATCATTTTTTTTCACTGTAATAGAAGATCAGTTAGTTGTCTGCAAGCGTCTGGGTGTCAGGCCTACTTCAGCATGTGCTCTGTAGACCTGTTCCAGCGTGCTTTGACAGTTGCCAATCATATTTGGTGTCTCTATAGCGTGCTTTTAAAACCAAAATTAGTTTTTCACTGTTATAGATTGAATAGCAGTTACTTGTCTTCAAGCGGCTCTGTCAGTCCTTCCTTCAGCGTGTGCTATGCAGAACTGTTCCAGTGCGCATTGCCAATCCTATTTGGTCTCACAGTAGCTTGCACGCATAGTACCACTAATCCCCAAAAAAATGACAGGCAGAGGCAGGCCACCCCGCAGGGGCCGTCGTGGTCATGGTGCTGTGATTCCCTTTTGCCCTAGAATAATGCCCAGTTTTCAGAAGCCACGTACCCTGAACTTGAAAAGTTCTGAGGACTTAGTTGACTGGCTAACACAGGACACCCAATCTTGTACAGCCTCCGCTCGGAACCTTGACGCACCATCCTCCTCCAGCTTAGCTTCAGGCACCTCTCAAGATACCACTCACCCGCCTGCCGCCACCACCAAAACTAGCACCACAGCCGCTTTACTTGGAATGTCAGAGGAGTTATTCACACACCCGTTTGAAGAAATGAGTGATGCGCAACCATTATTGCTAGAGGATGTAGATAACAGGGATATGTCTCAGGCAGGCAGCATTAAACACATGGAGGTACGGTGTGATGATGATGATGTTGTACCCGGGGCTGCTTCCTTTTCTGAGTTGTCAGATACAAGCGAAGCGGTTGATGATGACGATGCGTCCATGGATGTCACGTGGGTGCCCGCTAGAAGAGAAGAAGAACAGGGCGAAAGTTCAGATGGGGAGACAGAGAGGAGGAGGAGACGAGTTGGAAGCAGGGGGGGGTCGTCGCAAGGAGCTAGTGGCACAGTCAGATAGCATGCATCGGCACCCGGGGTCAGCCCGACAGCACGCCAATCAACGCATGCTGTGTCCACCACCAGAATGCCGTCATTGCAGAGCTCAGCAGTGTGGCATTTTTTTTGTGTGTCTGCCTCTGACAACAGCGATGCCATTTGCAACCTGTGCCAAAGGAAACTGAGTCGTGGGAGGTCCAACACCCACCTAGGTACAACTGCTTTGCGTAGGCACATGATCTCACATCACAAACGCCTATGGGATCAACACATGAGTACAAGCAGCACGCCTACTCTAAGCCGCCATCCTCCTCCTGGTCCAGCATCTTCAGCCACGTCAACCACTGCTATCCTTCTTGCCCCCTCTCAACCATCCGCCACTCCGTCTCCCGCCTTGAGCAGTTCCCGCTCATCTGCCCACAGTCATGTGTCTGTCAAGGACATGTTTGAGCGTAAGAAGCCAATGTCACCAATGTCACCCCCTTGCCCAGCGTCTGACAGCTGGCTTGTCCGAACTATTAGCCCGCCAGCTTTTACCATACAATCTGGTTGAGTCTGAGGCGTTCAAAAAATTTGTAGCTATTGGGACACCGCAGTGGAAGGTACCCGGCCGGAATTTCTTTTCACAAAAGGCAATCCCCAACTTGTACTCGATTGTGCATAAGGAAGTCATGGCATGTCTGGCACACAGTGTTGGGGCAAGGGTCCATGTGACCACTGATACCTGGTCTGCAAAGCATGGTCAGGGCAGGTATATCACCTACACTGCGCATTGGGTAAACCTGCTGACGGCTGACAAGCAAGGAATGTGTGGCATTGCAGAGGAGTTGGTGACACCGCCACGAATTGCAGGCAGTCCTGCTGCCACCTCCTCTACTCCTCCTACTCCATCCTCTTCCATAACCTCCTGGGCTGAGTCCTCTTGTGCCGCTGCTTCTTGCTCCACATCAACGGCACCCCCCCAGCTCCCCAGGTACTATTCCACATCCCGGATACGGCAGTGTCACGCCGTCTTGGGTTTGACTTGCTTGAAAGCAGAGAGTCACACCGGACAAGCACTCCTGTCCGCCCTGGACAGGTGGAAAAGTGGCTGACTCCGCAGCAACTGGATATCGGCAAAGTGGTGTGTGACAACGGAAAAAATTTGATAGCGGCATTGAAGTTGGGCAAGTTGACACATGTGCCGTGCATGGCACATGTGTGTAATCTGATCGTACAACGCTTTGTGCATAAGTACACAGGCTTACAGGACGTCCTGAAGCAGGCCAGGAAGGTGTGTGGCCATTTCAGGCGTTCCTACACGGCCATGGCTCACTTTGCCGATATCCAGCGGCGAAACAACATGCCAGTGAGGCGCTTGATTTGCGACAGCCCTACACGTTGGAATTCAACACTCCTAATGTTCGACCGCCTGCTCCAACAAGAAAAAGCTGTTAATGAATATTTGTATGACCGGGGTGCTAGGACAGCCTCTGGGGAGCTGGGAATTTTTTTGCCACGTTACTGGACGCTCATGCGCAATGCCTGTAGGCTCATGCGTCCTTTTGAGGAGGTGACAAACCTAGTCAGTCACAACGAAGGCACCATCAGCGACATCATACCATTTGTTTTCTTCATGGAGCATGCCCTGCGAAGAGTGCTGGATCAGACTGTAGATGAGCTTGAAGAGGAAGAGTTGTGGTCACCATCACCACCAGAAACAGCCTTACCAGCATCGCTTGCTGGACCTGCGGCAACGCTGGAAGAGGATTGTGAGGAAGAGGAGTCAGAGGAGGATTGTAGCTTTGAGGAGGAGCAAGACCAAACACAACAGGCATCCCAGGGTGCTTGTTGTCACCTATCTGGTACCCGTGGTGTTGTACGTGGCTGGGGGGAAGAACATACCTTCAATGACATCAGTGAGGAGGAGGAACGGGAAATGAGTAGCTCGGCATCCAACCTTGTGCAAATGGGGTCTTTCATGCTGTCCTGCCTGTTGAGGGACACTCGTATAAAAAGGCTGAAGGAGAACGACCTGTACTGGGTGTCCACGCTACTAGATCCCCGGTATAAGCAGAAAGTGGCGGAAATGTTACCGAATTACAACAAGTCGGAAAGGATGCAGCATTTGCAAAATAAATTAAAAAGTATGCTTTACACAGCGTATAAGGGTGATGTCACAGCACAACGGGAATCTAACAGGGGGAGAGGTGGAAGTCATCCTCCTCCTCCTCCTGCCACGACCATGCCGGCAAGGACAGGACGCTTTAAAGACGTGTTGTTGATGGAGGACATGCGGACCTTTTTAAGTCCTATGCATCGCCACAGCCCTTCGGGATCCACCCTCAGAGAGCGACTCGACCGACAGGTAGCAGACTACCTCGCCTTAACTGCAGATATCGACACTCTGAGGAGCGATGAACCCCTTGACTACTGGGTGTGCAGGCTTGACCTGTGGCCTGAGCTATCCCAATTTGCGATAGAACTTCTGGCCTGCCCCGCTTCAAGTGTCCTGTCAGAAAGGACCTTCAGTGCAGCAGGAGGTATTGTCACTGAGAAGAGAAGTCGCCTAGGTCAAAAAAGTCTAGATTACCTCACCTTTATTAAGATGAATGAGGGATGGATCCCGAAGGGACTGACACTGGGCGATACATTCGATTAAAAAAGGCCTGATGAGATGAGCTGCCTTGGGCTAAAAATGGTCCACACGCTGCTGTATTTTACCTCTGAATGACGTTTGACTTGCGTGACTTATCCGCCACCAACTAGGGTTCAAGCCGCCATGTTTTAGGGCACTTTCTGCCTGTGAAACAAACATCAATTTTTCTGGCCGCTGCTACAGCAGCGGCTGCAACAATACCAAATTTTTCAGGCATGTGTACATGCCTAATTTTTAGGCCCACTGGTGCAGCACTGTGGCTTCAAAAACCAAACCAAAAATTAAAATCCTCCAAGATGGCACCAATATACCAGTGGTCTAAGCATCTTCCCACCTTGGCCTAAAAAGGGGAGGTGATTCAACAATTAAAAATCTCTGCCATTTACACGTCCACTGATAGGAGACGTGGAAGGTATTAAACTGATATGAACAATACTCCACTCCTATCAGTAGGTCCGTCCCATTGTGATTTATGCCCCCCACCCACCGCGCAGGGATGGGGGCCGGGGGGAGGAAAGTAGGCCCCCCCATTGTGATTTATGCCCCCCACCCACCGCGCAGGGGTGGGGGCCGAGGGGGGGAGGACAGTAGGTCACCCCATTGTGATTTATGGCCCCCACCCACCGCGCAGGGGTTGGGGAGGACAGTAGCTCCCCCCAGTGTGTATCAGGGGCTTTGAGGACAGGTGTCAATCCATACCTGCCAAGTGACCCTATGTAGGGGGAACAGTCTCTATTCTGCTCTGTGTCAGTGTGTATCATGGTCTCTGTGGACGGTGAACAGTCTCTATTCTGCTCTGTGTCAGTGTGTATCATGGTCTCTGTGGACAGGGAACAGTCTCTATTCTGCTCTGTGTCAGTGTGTATCAGGGGTTTTGAGGACAGGTGTCAATCCATATCTGCCAAGTGACCCTATGTAGGGGGAACAGTCCCTATTCTGCTCTGTGTCAGTGTGTATCAGGGGTTTTGAGGACAGGTGTCAATCCATATCTGCCAAGTGACCCTATGTAGGGGGAACAGTCCCTATTCTGCTCTGTGTCAGTGTGTATCATGGTCTCTGTGGACAGGGAACAGTCTCTATTCTGCTCTGTGTCAGTGTGTATCAGGGGTTTTGAGGACAGGTGTCAATCCATATCTGCCAAGTGACCCTATGTAGGGGGAACAGTCCCTATTCTGCTCTGTGTCAGTGTGTATCAGGGGTTTTGAGGACAGGTGTCAATCCATATCTGCCAAGTGACCCTATGTAGGGGGAACAGTCTCTATTCTGCTCTGTGTCAGTGTGTATCAGGGCTGGGCTTTGAGGGCAGGTGTCAATGTTAGGTGATTTCTGCCCTTTATGGATTAAAAGCAGACTCTGCATCAACTGTGCAATTTTCCATGGGAGTTTTGCCATGGATCCCCCTCTGGCATGCCACAGTCCAGGTGTTAGTCCCCTTGAAACAACTTTTCCATCACTATTGTGGCCAGAAAGAGTCCCTGTTGTTTTTAAAATTCGCCTGCCCATTGAAGTCAATGGCGGTTCGCCGGTTCGCGAACATTTGCGGAAGTTCCGAAAATTCCGGGTTCGCGACAACACTAGTGAGTACCATTGAGTGGTTTGTAAATGTTTCCAAAATTCAGAGATGATATTATGTTTGCTAATGCATGCTTCAGCTTTATGTAACTTTTATATTACACATTTATGAAAAAACAAGGGACAATGTCAAGCGTATATTTTTTTCTTATTTAACTTTTTTATCTATCCAATCTATCAGGGAAAAAGATTTACAGTAAACTATTTAGGACTCTACCATAACGCTGCAAAGTATAGTATAATGGAATTTATGTTTCATTCTTCACCTGCTCCATATCTGGTGATGTGTTGAGGGGGACATGCACAAGAGGGTCTATGTAATTTTTTATAGTTTGCTGACTGCGTGTGCAGTTCTCATTAAAGGAGATTAACAAAAACTGCTGAGCCAGCTTTAAAATGGATAGATTCAGTGGCAGTTTGGATACATTTCAGTTTTTGAAAAATATCCAAATCCCTGTACTTTGCAAAAAACTGGTATGTTTTCAGGCTAGGCTCTTACCAGAAACAGAATTGCTTGTTTGTTCATTATTCAGTTTTTGTCACTGAATTGCTTTTTCCAAGTGCTAAATCAATATTTCAGGTCAAATTCTAAGGTGCTCCCGATATTTTGCCATATTGAGACACATTCCGTCCTTAGTAAATTAAGCCTACAGATAAAAAAATGTTATGATGTTCACAATAGGCAACTGGCATATTTTATTGAAATATTTAGCGTTTTTGTTCGAATTGACATTTTTTTTTACGTTCTTTCCAAGAAAAATATATCTATCAGTGTGTACACCATCTCCAAAAGGAAAGTTTTGTATCCCTGTACCAGTTTTTAAAATATTGAAATCCCTGCTCATATATTTAATGCCACTGGTTAATTCTATTAACTTTTCCAGG
The DNA here is from genome assembly GCF_036172605.1 of Pelobates fuscus. Taxonomy (NCBI): domain Eukaryota; kingdom Metazoa; phylum Chordata; class Amphibia; order Anura; family Pelobatidae; genus Pelobates; species Pelobates fuscus. The sequence goes on along the minus strand of NC_086321.1, from coordinate 37,632,943 downwards.
AAAAATAGGAAGGAATGTTGTGTGGTTTTCTGAAAACATATCCTTGCAATGCGTGATCCAGGATTTTGACAGTGATATAGCACATTGGGTTATTATACTTGAACCTATTTTTACATCTTGAGAAAAAAATAATAATTAGAAGTAAAGTTTTTTAAACAATAAATGAGGGGTTTAACCGCTTAAGGACACATGACATGTGTGACATGTCATGATTCCCTTTTATTCCAGAAGTTTGGTCCTTAAGGGGTTAAAGTTATTTGCTTAAAATCATGAAGCTGGAATTGTTGAAATATTTTTTTATATATCACGGTTACAAAACTGTTATTTAACCTGGATTATATTGACTATTTTATGATACTTTGGCTTCGGTACGTGAATGCTGCATCTTTTTCCCGAATGGACTATAAATACATCGGTTCGTCAAACGAACAACTGACCACCCAGCTCCTGGCGTGTGCCGCCACTTAACCCTGGTCACCTCGCCAACTACCGAACAGTCGACCACCCAGCTGAGAGCGTGTGCCATCAATTGATCACCCAGGGAGTTGCGGTTTATGGTTAACCGCAGGCTAATTGACGGCCCCAGTATATATCCGTTCGTGCCTTATCTACCGATGGTTAAACTACCGAAAGAGGCACGAACGGGGACCACCTTCAATCTGGTGTGTGGCAGCAATTAGAAAATAGAACATTGCGGTTAACCGCAGGCTAAGTGGCCCTTCACGGAGGGCTAATTTCGGATACCGAACAGCGATCACATCCAGGCAGAGAGCGGGGATTCGGGCACAACTCTGGACGGTATTAGTTCCACGAGTTGACGCCGAGGTCCCGCTGTCTATTGTTGCACCTAAAAACATGGCCGCCATTTTCAGTCTGCGACCCAAATACACGAACAGACTTTCTTTTGACGGAATACAGTTATGGGTTTGTGGGTTTGAGTCACTATTTGGTAGATTAATGCATACGGACCAGAGCTATAAAATGAGTGGTGAAAGTGCCGAAATATCTATGAAACTGTTAGAGTTATGTATTTTTAATGTGTTTTCTGTGTGGAAAATAAACATGGGTTTTTGGGCGCTTGGAGATAATTGTATTACTGTTACCGTTGGATTCACTATCTCCAAGCTGGGCGGTATCAAATTCAAATGATACATTGTATTCTCATTGGTTGATGCTTTGTGTTATCCCTGTATCCCATCAGGTCCAGAGGGGGCTGTCCCTGGACCTGAGAGTTTGCATAAATACCGATCCATGTGTGCCATTAAAATCAGTTCTTGTTTGACCCTCAAATCGCAGCCTCGACTCGTTTTGTGGGGAAAGAGTATCCTAGCTGTAAAATAGCTAGTGGGATTGTTCTACACTTACAGGATCCTTCTGGATATCGAGACAAAGCGGCTTCTCTCTCTCTACACTGGGATCCAGACCTTCCAAGCGGTCCAGCTTCCAGCTAGCCTGGGAGTAACCGTAACAATCACATATATGGAAAAAACTATTTATCAGATGATGTTTTAGAGAGTGTGTGTTAATTACAATATTTAGAACATATTATTGTTACTATTATAAGTATTCTATAATCAACTATCAATTTGTATTAAAAAAAAAACTGGATTGAAGCAATATTTCAAGTAGAGTTGCCCTCTCAACTCTTACATTTTGGCCAATCTTTGAAGGAAAACATGAAAAACTACTCCAGATTGGTCTTGGAGAGATGTTAGCCCATCCTTGATCTATTCACAACTAGTTGAGTATGGTAAAAATGTACTAACAAAAGCTATCTTGAATACCAACTTCTTGATAGCAAATGGACGTCCAGTATTGTTCCTCAATGAGAACAGAAACATGACTGTCAAGACGTTGCCAGTCAGTGTCAAGACTCCTATTAGGTCAACGTCCAGTTAAATTCAAACAGTAAATCCACAAATTTATTTTAAAAACATATCCAAAGGGTATGATCCATGCCATGAACGAAGTTGAGAAGGGTAATAAGCAAGCACAGCTCACATGGACCTCTCTCTAACATAAGGAGACCTGACAAACAACACAATAAATATTGTTATAGTTGAAGCATGTTAGCTTCTTTTTGGTGCAAACACGTCATGATGATAAATAAGTATGTCATATTTTACTACAATGGTATTTTTTTACTTTTATAGTCACATGGTTATAATTATATTTTTTAATTAACATTTTTATTATACACTGCTCAAAAAAATAAAGGGAACACTTAAACAACACAATGTAACTCCAAGTCAATCACACTTCTGTGAAATCAAACTGTCCACTTAGGAAGCAACACTGAGTGACAATCAATTTCACATGCTGTTGTGCAAATGGGATAAACAACAGGTGGAAATTATAGGTAATTAGCAAGAGGAGTGGTTCTGCAGGTGGTGACCACAGACCGCTTCTCAGTTCCTATGCTTCCTGGCTGAAGTTTTGGTCACTTTTGAATGCTAGCGGTGCTTTCACTCTAGTGGTAGCATGAGACGGAGTCTACAACCCACACAAGTGGTTCAGGTAGTGCAGCTCATCCAGGATGGCACATCAATGCGAGCTGTGGCAAGAAGGTTTGCTGTGTTTGTCAGCGTAGTGTCCAGAGCATGGAGGCGCTACCAGGAGACAGGCCAGTACATCAGGAGATGTGGAGGAGGCCGTAGGAGGGCAACAACCCAGCAGCAGGACCGCTACCTCTGCCTTTTTGCAAGAAGGAACAGGAGGATCACTGCCGGAGTCCTGCAAAATAACCTCCAGCAGGCCACAAATGTGCATGTCATAAACAGACTCCATGAGGATGGTATGAGGGTCTGACGTCCACAGATGGGGGTTGTGCTTACAGCCCAACACTGTGTAGGATGTTTGGCATTTGCCAGAGCTGTGCTCTGAGCACATGTGACAGACGTGACAGAGTCTGGAGACGCTGTGCAGAAAGTTCTGCTGCCTGCAACATCCTCCAGCATGACCAGTTTGGCAGTGGGTCAGTAATGGTGTGGGGTGGCATTTCTTTGGGGGGCCGCACAGCCCTCCATGTGCTCGCCAGAGGTAGCCTGACTGCCATTAGGTACCAAGATGAGATCCTCAGACCTCTTGTGAGACCATATGTTGGTGCGGTTGGCCCTGGGTTCCTCCTAATGCAAGACAATGCTAGTGGCTGGAGTGTGTCAGCAGTTCCTGCAACATGAAGGCATTGATGCTATGGACTGGCCCATCCGCCACCTCATCAGGAGCATGCACAGGCATTGTAGGGAGGTCATACAGGCACGTGGAGGCCACACACACTACTGAGCCTCATTTTGACTTGTTTTAAGGACATTACATCAGTTGGATCAGCCTGTAGTGTGTTTTTCCACTTTAATTTTGAGTGTGACTCCAAATCCAGACCTCCATGGGTTGAAATATTTTATATCCGTTTTTTTTATTTTTGTGTGATTTTGTTGTCAGCACATTCAATTATGTAAAGAACAAAGTATTTCAGAAGATTATTTAATTCATTCACATCTAGGATGTGTTATTTTTGTGTTCCCTTTATTTTTTGAGCAGTGTATATTTATTTGTTGTGGTCTTTTATAGAGACACGCTTAGGTTAAGCATGATGCATCACAACAATGTAAGGCAGATGGTGCTGCTTGCTTTGCTTCATCATGAACCAGAAAAGAATGAATTAAAAAAAATAACATTAATAATAAAATAAATATAACTGAACCAGTCTTTGACATTTGTCATCTTAGGCAATGAAATGATGGACTACCCACTACGTCAGGTGGAACGTTTACTGAAAATAAAAATCAGTGATAACTAAAGTTTAAAGGACAGTCACTGATATTGATATACACAAAACAAAATTACAAAGGGAAAATACAAGCATAAAGTATTTGGGACATCCTTACCTTTACGTGAAACCCTGAGCTATAAACATATTTGATCTCTGCACAATTTTTCAGAATTTTCATTATCTCTCTGCATTCAGTGTGTCGCTGCTCTGGCAACAGCTGACATTCACCATGGTATCCCATATCTGACTCTCTGTGGGTTTAAAACCCAACCACGGTTAATATAAACATTTTGTTGACAAAATACCATCTTGGATTATGTATCATGTTCAACATGTACATAAAATGTGAACCAGCTTTCACTGGTTTTAATAATTTATGGGTAGAGATGTATTCTTACAGTGCTTCTATGTTTTGTGCATCAATGCTGAAGAATCTGTGCCAAACTGAAATAATTATAGATGAATCTGAATCACAGAAAGGAAATTAGAAGCCTGGCATGCTGCCATTTTATCCTTTCACCTTAAAAAAAAGCAGACTAAAAGTATAAATCTTTCCACATGATACGTTTTTAAATGAAAAGAGGAACAATAAATGATATGAATGTATCTGACAGTTTGTAATCCATACAAGATCTTTTTATTTTATTTTTCTTACTTTAGTAACGCCAGTACATCTCATTCACGTCTCACTGCTCAACTCAAGACTGACTTCAAGTAAAACGGATGAGCAACTTTTTTGCTATAGATATGATGCTGACATGACAAAACAGAGGTCAGGCTGGCATCAGTCTATAAAGTATCTCTCTCCTTTTTTCAACATTACTTGTGTCAACTCTGTGATTTGGTATGGTAGCATCCTAGCTCCTCACCCTTCTGAGTCACCATAAATCAGTTTTATAAATTTTTCTGACTTCTGTGACCTTTAGACAAACATACAAAATTCAGCATTGCACTCATAGTTATATAGGCAGCATGAGTCCATCAAGTTCAGCCTTTCTCAAATCAGTTTTTTGCTGTTGATCCAAAAGAAGGCAAAAACGTTTGAAGGGGGTGGGTCCTCACTGCCATGCCAGTTGGCCGCATATGGAGTGAACTCCGTGCGGAAGCCTTTATTATTGAAAATTCCTACAACTATTTCTCCAAGGAAGCCTACTATACATGTTCCCGAGACATACTAGATGCTCCTCAGCTGATTTCTGATGCTTCTGGGCACACGCTTATTAAACTGAGGCCTATCTGAAGGTGCAGGCAAGATCTCCTCCCTGGAAGCGACTGATCTCCTCCCTGGTAATCTTATTGCTATTTGTTGCTTCCCACCCACTGGTTAGGGATTTCCCGGCACCAGCTAATCAACTCCACTTACCTGTTGCTGGAGATGCTGGGCCCAACCAATCCCCACTACAGCCAAGATGGCGGCCATACCGCATGCCCCGACTGCACAAGGCCTGCTGGAGACCAGCTTGGTGCTGCTCGACCAAATCTTTTCTAAAGTCTGGCTAAAGTTAAGCCGTGCGACTCATCCTACCCTGGGGACAAGAGGCAGTGGAACCATACCACGATATTTACCTGCTGTCAACCCATGAATTAGATCTGTATCTGCTATATTACGCAACTGCCAAAAAAAGCGGAAGAAAATACCACAATACCCGGACGGAGGGCTGCTTATCAGGTCTTTCACTAGCTATGACCACAATCCCGGGCTGAGGGTATGGAGGGGACGAACCCCGATGCACAACTCACATCACCGGAGGAGGAATACATGCTCTAGCCGTGACTTTGATAGTGGTACAGAGAGTGGCCGGATCAGTGGGCAATGCACGTGGGCTTTCACTGGGGCCAGTGAAGTGGCCTGTACTGGAGGACAGAGACCTTGCCTTTTTCTGTGCCTCTCATAGTTAGCATGGGAATTGTGTTAATTATTTGTCTTGAAGGCGGTGGGAACTAGGCTGTGTAAATTATTAATATCACACCGATGTTTAAAAAACGTATAAATATTGATTGTAAAAAAAAAAAGATAAAATTTAAGTTTGAAGCGCTTTCCAATTTTGCAACTTTGGAAAAAATTCCTTTTTAACCCCAGAATGGCAGTCAGACCTCTCCTTGGATCACTTAAACTGCAACTACTCTCAGGTGACAGAAAGGGCTATATTTTTCCTCTGCCCAAATACACAATGCAAAAAACAAAAAACAAGTGTTACCTGCGCACTATCCCAAATCCCTATTCCCATTTAAACAAAAGGAGGTTTTTAATAGCACTCCAAAGTCCATTAAAGTGTAAGCTCGCCTGGCATGTCAAGGTACACCTCTTTGATGAGTCTTACACAAACAATTTACCTCACTACTTTCAGTTAAAAGGCAAAATCTCCAATGAGACATAAATGGATATTCTTATGAACCTCCACACACTTATTCATCCATATTAGGGAATATATTGGGTGGGCAGACATACTGTAACATAGCTCTATAATACAGAAACAAATAAAAACACACATGCAGTAATGTTTATTGTATTCACCAGACCAAATACATAACACAAAACAAAAAATAAAAAAAGTGTTATCTGCCCACTATCTCAAATCCTTTTTTTGGTTCAGTAATCCTTGACCCTGGCCTGTTTCTCACTGCTGTGTTGTTCTGTAACCGTTGACCTTGATCTTATCTCTTTTTATGCTTAGACTGCTTGCAGAATGTCTCCTATACCTTCATATATTATGCTTGACCATTCTATGTGCTGATAATATGTTGTCTTTCAAATAGCGCAGAATCCTGTTTACCCTTGGATTGCACATTAGGGTATACTCAACTTTTTGAAGGAACATTATTGTCACCAAAACAATTTAAGCTTAATAAAGCAGTTTTGGTGTATAAAACATGCCCATGTAGTCTCAATGCTCAGCAATCTGCCATTAGGAGTTAGATCACGTGTATAGCCCTAGTCACACCTCCCTGCATGTGACTTACAACTCCTTCATTAACACTTCCTGTAAAGAGTGATCTAATGTTGCACTTTCTTTATTCAAAATTATGTTTAATATATAATTTCTTATCTTATGCTCTGTATACTAAAACTGCTTCATTAAGCTAAAATTGTTTTGGTGACTATATTGTCTATTTAAGGTTAAGATGTTAACATTTTAGTACTGAAAATATAGCATTGATATGGCTACACTCTCATCTTGAGTTTGACTTATCTATGTATACAAGAGTCTAGGTAGGAAAAGGTTTTGGGCAATTAAATAAACAACATGCACAGTGTTATAGATGATTTATTCTCCAAATAGTAGTAAGACTAAATTTCATAGGGTGGACATTTTTATAGTAAATTACACATTACTACTTTAGCAAACTGTGTTTTGTTAAGATATCAAAGAAGAAGAAGCTTCTTTCCTACCGCTGCAGTGCTAAAGCAAAGGTTATTCATCTGCAGGATGTGGGGTTTGTGTTAATTAAAAAGACCAAGCTTAAAGGAGCACTATAGGGTCAGCAATACAAACATGTATTCCTGACCCTATAGTGTTAAAATCACTATCTAGCCCCTCTGCCCACCCCCTTAAATATAGTAAAATCTTATCTTTATTCCAGTCTGCTGATCTGTCTGCTTGTCTGACATCAGTGGCGGAACTAGCCACCATGCGTTGCGGCCCCAGCCCGTGCGGAATTACCGCCGGAGCTGCACATTGAGGGGTCCATTGAATGGCCCATGCTCCTAGGGCCACCCGATGGAAATTAATTTCATGGGGGCCCGGGGAGCGCTGTGGCGCTTTAACAGCACAACCGGCCCCCTTGTGTTGACATCACAACTTGGAGGAAGTGATTGCCCCGGTCACTCCTCCCAACTTACACACAGCAGGGCGTGAGGAAGGAGAGGAGGGAGTCAGAGATTCCCATGAGGCTGAGCCATTGGAACCCAGGAAAGTCACCTTCCTGCACCTAGGAAAGTCCCCCTCCTGCACCTAAAAGGTAGGAAACAGGAAGGTGACTTAAACATTTTGTATATGTGTGTTTTTGTTTTGTATGTATGTGTGTGTGTGTTTGTTTGTATGTATGTGTGTGTGTTTGTGTATATGTGTATGCATGTGTGTCTGCATGTATGTGTGTTAGTATGTATGTGTGTGTGTATGTCTGTGTGTGTCTGTATGTGTGTGTGTGTGTATGTCTGTCTGTGTGTGTATGTATGTGTGTTTGTATGTATGTATGTGTGTCTGTTTGTGTGTCTTTATGTATGTGTGTTTGTATGTATGTGTGTGTATGTATGTGTGTCTGTATGTCTGTGAGTGTGTATGTCTGTGAGTGAGTGTGTGTGTCTGTATGTGTGTGTGTATGTCTGTCTGTGTGTCTGTGTATGTGTGTGTTTGTATGTGTGTGTCTGTCTGTGTGTCTGTGTCTGTGTATGTGTGTGTGTGTTTGTATGTATGTGTCTGTATGTTTGTATGTATGTATGTGTTTGTTTGTATGTGTGTGTGTGTGTATGTGTGTGTGTCTGTATGTATGTGTGCCTGTATGTGTGTGTCCATGTTTATGTATGTGTATCTGTCTGCAGGTGTGTGGGGGCAACATATGGGAAGGAAAGGGTAGACGTATGGGGGTGTTGTAGGGGGTTGTCATATGGGCGGGGGCCCAAGGCAGTTTTTGCACCGGGGCCCGTGATTTCTAGTTATACCGCTGTCTGACATAATCAGAAATATTGATCTGAGCCAATCATAATGCTTTCCCATGGGAAAGCATTGGATTGGCTGAGACTGTCAAAGAGGCAGATCATGGGCAGAGCCAGCACAAGCAAAACACAGCTCTGACCAATCAGCATCTCCTTATAGACATGCATTGAAGCAATGCATATCTATGAAGAAAGTTCAGTGTCTGTATGCAGTGGGTGGATACACTGAATGGCCAATAAGCACCAGTAAGCACCACTAGCAGCCATCTGAGGAGTGGTCAGTGGATGTATCCATAGGCTGTAATGTAAACACTGCCTTTTCTCTGAAAAAACAGTGTTTACTGCAAAAAACCTGAAGAGACTAATTATAATCAGCAGAACAAATACAATAAGCTGTAGTTGTTCTGGTGACTATAGTGTCCCTTTAATGAACAGTTTTCGGTGCATAGATCATGCCCCTGTAATCGCAATGCTCAATTCTCTGCCATTTAGGAGTTAAATAATTTTTGTTTCTGTTTATGCAGCCCTAGCCACACCTCCACTGCCTATGACTTACAAAGGGACGGGGCAGCTGCTAATTGTCCTGCGTTAAAGACGGCCCAGCGGCCATTTTTAACATGCTTTAGGGCGGACTGGGGGGCAATTGCCTCCCTGCCCACCGTCCCAGCCCGCCACAGCCTCCATGAATTAAAAATAAAATTTTAATTTTTAATCAGATAATGCAGCACAGTGTGTTTACTTTAAAAGTTATTATCTCTGGCACTGTTAATTGAACATTAATCATGCATGAGGCTGTTGCAGACTCTAGCATGCTATTAATAGAATGAGATAAGACATTACAGTGACATTAGAAATTACATATGGGGGCGTGGTCTGACCAGGGAACGAACTGGACGTGGCTGAGTAGAGCTCCGGCCCCAACGCACAAAATTCTGCATACTTTAGCGGTAAATTAGACGACTATCGATACCTACCACCAAGCATGGACAAGAGGAACCACAAAAAGCAGCCCAAGAGGGGGACCGAGGGGGGAACGTCGGTCCTGGACCTGATGACGGCCCATAAGACCGGGTCTGCGGAGCCCCAAGATGGCGCCGAACGGAGCCCCTCATCCCAATTACCCTCACCACACGAGGTGCAGGGGGAAAAACACAAAAAGGGCAAGACAGCACAAATATTGGAGCGCCTAGCCGAAGTGCAGGCATTCCTGGCGGGAGAGATAGACAACTCCACAGCGGTTCTCCGAAGTGAAATCGCCACCTTGGGAACGCGCACCGCCCGACTCGAGGAGCAGCTGGAGGCCACAACCAAGGCCCATAATGCAGCTGTAACACACATTAACGGCCTGGCGGCCCGCATGTCAGAGACCGAACTGGCAATTGAGGATATGGCCAATAGGTCACGGAGGAACAATCTCTGCTTACGTGGCCTACCGGAGGGAGAGAGGGAGGGCACGTTGCCGGCTCTGCTCATGGCCTTATTCAAGTCCCTACTGCCGGACCTCTCCGAGGATAGATGGCACATGGAAAGGGCTCACAGGGCCCTCCGGGCAAGAAGAACTGACGTCAATTCCCCCCGAGATGTCATCGTCCGCTTCTTGTTCTTTCAGACCAAGGAAGCCCTGATACGCAAGAGCAGGGAGGCTAAGATTGTGCACGAAGGAAAGGAACTCCAGGTATACCAAGACCTGGCCCCTAGCATGCTTCAGAGACGGCGGGAGTGGAGGCCCGTCACGGAAGCATTGCGCGGAGCGAATATACAATACGTCTGGGGGTTCCCGTTTCAGTTGATGGCGTTTCGAGGGGGGAAGACCCAATGGAGAGCCGAGAGGCTTCCTGGATGCCCTGGGTGTACTCGAGGTAACCTGCCAGAGATGAGGCCTTCGACTCGCGAGCTGGACACTATCCCGACCGAATGTCAGGAGGTGGGAGCACGATGGCGCTGACTTCTGAGGCCGGTACAGTATGTTGGCTCAGGGGATACCTTAGGCGAAGCCGAGACCCTACAGGGGGGGAGCCGGGACAGTTTTGGGTGGGACTTGTGAATACCAGGCCCGGGCCTCCTTGGTTTTTAGTGCTAGCACTGGGGTTGGGGGGGATCCCGATGGTGTTGGGGAGGGGGTCTTGGGAGCTTCGACGTTAGCATTCCGAAGAGTGGCGATGGGTTCTGGGACTGTCTCCCCGTTTTTTGTTTGGCCTGTCACTGACTGCGGGTTGAACTTCAGCGCATCGCAGCGGGGAGTTGAACTGGTGGGACTTTGCTTACAGGTCCTGGAGGGGTTTTTGGTTGCGGGTCTGTTACATTATCCACGGGCTCATAGGGCAACTTGCCGCTCGTACGGCCTCTCCACTGTTTTGACATGTGTACACAGGCTGGGGCACGGGTGTAATCTATTACTTCACCGGGGAGGGACACCTAATCACCCCGAATGGAATGTTAGAAAGGGCCCGAAGTAATAAAATAGAGCTATAATTTCTGCAAAAAAAACATAAAAATAAAAAAATTAACATAAAAACCAATAGAGAGAGCAGTAAACATTAGGACACAAAAGGGATAAATAGAAAATCAAACACATAACACATGATAATGAGGCAAGGGGGGGATAAAACATAAACATCGTTACATCCCAACAACAAACTTTATATAAATACTGAAACACTTCCAAAAAATGGATAAATGCTGGAAAAATTAAAATATATATATATATATATATATATATATATATATATATATATATATAATTAAAAAAATAAATATCAGAAAAAGGGGATAGAACATTTTTATTGTTACATGTATGATGTTAATAGGGATCCCAGACAAGCTATTGAGCATAGCTGGAGTGACCCAAACAGGGGGATGGACACTGGGGGCCACATAACGGCACTCAGATTTAGGGAGGTTAGAGGAGATTGAGGCCCCCCCTACAAAGGAAAGGTGTGACGGAGGTTGGAGGGGACAGGCCCCCAGCCTCACCCTGCTCTGGGGATCGGAAACCCCAAACCATGGGAATGTATATTGAAATGTTATGTTGTCTCGTTGATGTATTCTTACTCACTGTTTTTCTCCTTGCTGAACGACCCCGGGGTATGTGGGCATTTTACCCGGCACTCTGGGAGAAGGTATTCGCTTTTAATGTTTTGGTGCAGTTCGTAACTGAAAAGTCTAGGTGCCACTTTTGTAAGCACAATTGTGCATAGTGGGAAGGGCTCGCGAACCTGCATCTCTTCCGAATGCTGGACGCGGCTGGGATGCGGGGTCTTGACCCACACAAACGTCTGGCGGAAAGTAAGACCAGACAATGTTGGTGGAGCACGGGAGGTGCACCACTATTTCTCCTTTTTTCTTCTTCTATTCATCTTCCTTCTTTACTATGCTTTTCCTTCTTACTTCCTATATTATCCAGAGGGGGTGGCGGTGGGACACGATGAAGGGGGCGCGGAGAGAGCAGAGGTGGGTGCGCACTGCAGCAGACCGAGCGGAATGGACTAATGGCAGTTAAAATCACTTCCCTGAATGTTAAGGGACTTAACTCCCCGACTAAACGGCGTCTATTATTTAGAGAACTCAAAAGGATGAGAACCGACATAGCGTTTATCCAAGAGACGCATTTACCCAGGCAGGCTAAATTTAATTTAAAAGACCACACCTATAGCTCGACATATGAAGCTAGGACATTATGCAAACGCATTGGAGTGGCGATACTTATACGGAATAGCTGCCCTATCCGAGTTATATCCACTGAATCTGACTCGGAGGGACGCTATGTCATAGTCTCAGGCACCATGCTTTCCCATCACATCCATTTAGTTAATGTTTACGCACCAAACCGCCCAGAGGCAGCCTTCTGGGAGACGCTACAGACCAAACTTCAAACATTACACCATGGGATGATCATTGTGGGGGGCGACTTGAACGCTATGCCAAGCCCGGCAGTGGACAGGAGGGCAGGCAGTGGTACTCAAAGGTCCCAGGGGAGGGGGAGCCAAGACAAACTGCTACAGAATTTCATGGCGGGATCGGGGTTGGTGGAGGTGTGAGTACAAGGGATTACACGTTTTTTTCGGCCCCACACGGATCCTACTCCAGGATCGACATGTTCCTGGTCAACAATAGGAGCCTACCAAGAATAACTAGCACTGACATTGGGTCCATCACTTGGTCGGATCATGCCGACATATCACTGACTCTGGGGAGGCTATGCGAGGTGACCCCTTGGACGTGGCGACTTAACGGCTCCCTACTGAAAGACCAGGATATAGCGACCCATATTAGGACAGAGCTCAACAGTTTTTTCGAGACAAACACCACCCCAGATGTGACATTAGTGACAGTGTGGGCAGCCCATAAAACAGTAATAAGGGGTACGCTCATAAAAGTTGCAACAGCTAAAATGAAATTGAAATTCCAGAAACTGGAGGGCCTCCTAACCGACCTTAAGAGGGCAGAACAACAACACCAGGGCAACCCGGATGACCTAACTGCAGGTCGACTGCGGGAGGTAAGGTTGGCAATATGCCAGAGTCCTGAAACCTAGACAACGAGGGGGACACATTACATCCATTAGACATAACGATGGCTCAACTAAAACTAGTCCCCGAGATATAGCGGAGGTCTTTACGGACTACTATAAATCCCTGTATAATCACTCACCGGGATCTGAGACACGGGGGATGAAGGCGGGGGATGAAGCACTGGCAAAGCAATTTCTGGCAGACTTAGGGTTGCCCAAACTGGCTCAGGCAGGGGTGGACGCGCTGGCGGCGGAAATCACAACAGAGGAGGTGGCGTAAGCCATAGCCGCACTGAAAGGGAATAAGGCCCCTGGACCGGATGGGTTTGACGGGAGTTACTATAAGGAATTTTGGGACGAACTGACTCCCCGCTTAGTGGCTCTTTTTAACGAATTTAGATCAGGAGGCACCCCAGATTTAGATATGTCACTAGCAACCATTGTCTTATTGCGAAAGCCAGATAAGGACCCGGGCATCCCGAGTAGTTATAGGCCAATCTCCCTAATTAATCATGATATGAAGATCTTAGCAAAAATTCAGGCGACAAGACTGAACCCTTATTTTGCTACCTTGGTAGATGCGGATCAAGTGGGGTTCGTGCAGGGCAGACAGCTGTTTGAGAATACCCGCAGGAATATAGATATCATTTGGAAGCAGAAAGTCACACACACCCAAACTATGCTAGTCTCATTGGACGCTGAAAAAACGTTCGACAGGGTCACATGGACGTATTTATTCACACTGCTGTCCCATATGGGATTCCCTGAGCAAGCTATGACTTTGATCAAAGCTATGTATAGCAATGTGCGAGCACAGGTGAAAATTTCAGGAGCCCCGCTAAACCCGTTTAGACTATACAATGGCACCAGACAGGGTTGTCCATTGTCCCCGCTCCTATTTGTGCTCTCCTTGGAGCCGCTACTCCAAGCTCTTAGGAGACACCCGGACATACAGGGGGTTAGTGTGGGAGGCAAGGAATTCCTAGTGTCGGCGTATGCGGGTGATGTGCTCTTGACGCTCACTGACCCCATCAACTCGTTGAGGGCTTTGCAAGGAGTCCTGGAGGTCTTCGGGGCTGTGTCGGGGTACAAAGTTAACATGACCAAATCTAGCGCCCTCCCGATCGAGATTCCAGATGTGGATTTGACGACTTTTCAGGGGGCACACCACATACATGTAGAGCGACAGTCGATTAAATATCTAGGTATTAAATTGACGGCAGACGCAGACCAACTCTTACAACAGAATTATACACCACTCATAAAACAACTCATCAGGGAACTAGAGACCTGGAATGAAAGGACTATCTCTTGGATAGGGAGAATTCATGCGGTCAAAATGAACATCCTTCCTAGGATCTTATTCTATTTCCAATCTTTGCCCATACATCTCTCCAAGACGCACCTGGCGCCATTGCAACAGGCGATAGGGAACTTTGTGTGGCAAAATAAACGCCATAGAATGTCAAGATATATATTGCACAGGCCAAAGAATAGGGGAGGCCTCGGATTACCTAACCTTATGGCACTCTCCACCTGGAGAGCAGAAATGGGTGGACTTGGAATCACTGATGGTTGGGGCAGACATACCGCAGTTACTCATTTGGGTCCCCAAAGATAACAGACCAATCATTAGAGCCACATGCCCAGCGATATTGAACTCTATTCACATCTGGGATAGAGCTCAGCAGCGATATGGGTTAGCGTCATCCCCGTCCCCTCTGATGCCGTTTTTGCAAAATAGGGCATTTCCGCCGGGAATGGCAGCACGGAATTTTAGGAATCTAGAAGGAATAGGCCTGCAACGTATACATCAGTTGGTACAGGGCTCAGAGGTAGTAACTTTTGATACCCTGCAGCAAAGAGGTCACCTCACGCCTGCAGACTTCTTCAGGTACCTTTAAATAAAATATTTCGTAAAGCTCCCATGGGTCCGGGCTGCGGCCCAAAAACCCATGACTTTTTTCGAACAAATATGCCTTCGAGACCATATGCCTACGGGTCTGATAACCCAGCTGCACGCCCACCTCTGCTCTGTGACTAACGAAGGGGGAGATTTGGCCTACACGGATCAATGGGAGAGGGACCTGGGGGAACAGCTAGAAGGGATTGAGTGGCAAGAGATCTGGGAAGCCAATCACAGATCCTCAGTATGCGTAACGATACAAGAGCAAGCAGTCAAGACGATGCTTCGCTGGTATACAACCCCTGTTAAGCTGTGCCAAATGAAAAAGTGCCCTACCGACTTTTGCTGGAGAGGGTGCGGAATGAAAGGGACATATATCCACATCCACATGAAACAGTCCACCCCACCTATAGCGGGAGTCATTAACAGAATACGGGAGGTATACGTGATGGATGACCTGACGGCAAGAGTTAGAGGAACCCAAAAGCAATTCCAGAAAATATGGGCGCTATGGGAAAACAGCCCCTTGAGTTAAGACACGCAGCAGAATTGAGGCCCACAAGACAACTGAACAAAGAGATACGGGACCTCGGTGCTTCCTCCACCCCACCCCTACCTTGCATCCTTTCTCTATAGATTCCTTTTCTTTCTCTTTCCTACTTCTTTTTTCTCTTATTATGTGTAGCATATGTTTTCCAGAGGATGCTGGGAGAGATATACCCGGAAACTGTTTAAACAACAGGTGTGTACTAGGGAACGCAACCCAAGACCTTTCGAGGGCCCTGCCTACTGCCGGCAGTATGTAGAGAGCGCAAAGATGCCCGTAACACGAGACCCTCCGGGTCTTGTTTTTTACAGAAAAGACCAGGGGGCAGGAAACTCATAGCAAGTCATCTTACACTGTGGCATAAAGAAACCCATTACGCGACACGCTGTTAGATCAGGGGGCTCCCGGGAGATAGAGGGCACACACCAATGCAGCTTTATGTAAATATGCAACTAAGCTCCATATGTTACCACATATTTCATGTTTTCCTTTTCTATCTTCCACAAACCACAAAACTCAAGTTGACACAATGTAACTTGTACTCTCAGACAGTTTTAAGGTAACCAATACAACAGTTTCGGGAGCAATGATGGGATGTTTTCGACCACCATCAAATCGCATGGTTATGCGATAGATATGTTAATACAATCTGTGTGCGATGTGTATGTCGCTCTTTGTTTGTACTATGGAATGTATTCGATTTATACATGTTATTCCTGTCAACATAAATAAAGAATTAAAAAAAAAAAAAGGAAATTACATATACGGAGCAATAAGTGAAGTTACAAAAGTTAGATTCTTTTTCAGTAACTCCTAAATGTCAGAGAATTGAACAGTGAGACTGCAGGGCAAGAGCTATACACCAAAACTGCTTTATTAAGCTAATGTTGCTTTTGTGCTTAGAGTGTCATTTTAACTTTGTTTTCATTGTGCAATATATATATATTTCTATGCACTTGTAGAAGTAGTTAAAATGTGTTTCTGCTTATTAAGTAGATATAGTTGTACTTTAAGTTAACAGGTGTATCTTTTAAACCATTTTCATTGTCTTGGATAGAAACAAAATCTGTCTCCTGACATACCAGGCAGATAAACATTCCGTTGACCTCTAAAGCATGACTTGCATTGTGCTGCTCTCTTTATATTGTTCCATCTGCTCAGCAAAAACTACAAGAACAGTAAAAGAAACCACATGCACAATCACAGCAGCTCGCAAACAATCACAGCATCAGCATAAAAGTTACATTGGGTTTGGAACGCAGGCACAAAGCAAACTGCACTAGGACAGGAATGTCAGATACACCACTATATCCAGATGATTAGAATTAACTGCAGAAGTAAATATCGTGAACACAAACCAATAACCACAATAAAACAAATGCAATTATAAAAATGCAAAAATTGTAAATGGTTAAACTTGTTAATTAACCTTTTTTTCTTTTTCTTTCCTTCTTTCCACCCCACCACTCTTTCTCTCTCTCTCTCTCTCTCTCTCTCTCTCTCTCTCCCTCTCTCTCATTTTTAACTCCAGTCCCCTTATTATAACATTTTAAAACAGTGCAAAAGTGTTCCATAACTTTGAATAATAAAAGTCAAGAAAAAGTTTTAAAATAGATATATCTTTGACGCCCTATAAATCCACGTTCTGATTACAGATATAAAATCATGAAGCCACAATTCATATTGAAAAAAAAAAACTCTGCGTGCTTTCACAGCACTTATACCCGGACGAAATAGATGCCAACGATGCCAAGTCTGGCTGAAAGTCACCACACTGGAAGCATTAGCAATGGCTGTGTACTGCGGGCCAGACTTCCAGACACAATTCACTCTCTGATTTATGCAGCCTTGATGCCAGCTAGTAAATTGACCTGATAGTATCAATTTAGAGAGACGGCATGCCAGGGCAGCAAGAGTTTATACAAAAAACTTAATATAAATGAGACATTCCTGAGTTATATCAGTGAATACAAGTGAAGTGATTCTGATGTAGAGAATGCTATATTGCTAAGATTTGTAATGCCTGCTGTAGCTGTAACTCACCACGATTGACTTTGTCTGTGTACGCGTTTCCTTCTGAATCGCTCACTGTTGATGTATTCTTGAGTTTAACTCCACTCCAGGATAAACTTAATTTATAACAACTTTATTTAGAGTTTGTAGCAAAACTCATGGATCACACAAGGAGAGTGCAAAAATAGAGAATGCACTGTTTTGCATATAAATTGATGTTAAGAGTTGGTAAAGTTGTTTGTAATACCTGTCAAATAGGAGTGGGCGTTAGTTTTAGGACGAACACGTTTTCGAAGACGAATGACTGAATACAAATTAAAACGAATGAAGACCAAATTGATTGTTGAATGCAATTTTGTCCTGCAAATCATTCTTTTGTTCGTTCATTTTATAATACAAGCTCATGGCTCACTCATACTAATATTTAAAAATAGAAAAGTTAGGGAACGGAGCTCCCCGACAATTCCTGAATCCTCCATACCCCCCTCACCAAATGTGGGTTAATATGATCCCCATAATAGTATGCAGTGAGCAGGGGCATGTATATTAAACAGATTTAATCTCAGTTTTGCCAGATTTAACTTTTCTGTAATGGGCCTAATCAGTAACTCTGGTAGTGAATAAATCATTGTTAAAAAAATAAAAATAAAGCTCCTTGAATTACTTTTTCTTGCATAAGATTGCCTAGTGAGGATTTGCTTACCAACATTCTTGCAGATTCAGTCAAGACAGGCAGTTTGTGTGATTTCTGACTACATAATGCCATGTGCTTTGTTTTGCAAATTAACAATGACCTTAGGGGCAGATCAAGTGCTTCTCAATAGAGCTAATTTTGACCTAATGAATTATTAAATGCAAGTGAGATGGACTAGCTAATCCATAGATCTGATAATGTAGAAAACTGTCTCTTCTTTTACCATATTGTGGATGACTAAATAAATTGCTTATGAATAACAAATGTAAGTATTGAGAAAATATATTGCTTGTAATTTATACTGCTAAATTTACCACGAATAGTTAGAAAAGATGCAAATTTCAGAGCTGCATTGGATAAAATAAGAACTGTCGATTATGGTCCACATCTTACTGATTTCAGTCATAATATATGCATTTTAGACACCATACCTAAGGGTCTATTTGATTAAAAAAGGATTGCAAATGTCAGGCCAAAAAAAGAAGAAGATGCGCAAGAAATTGATTTTGGTGTAGAATCTACAATTGCTGCAATTTGAAAGTTAAATACAGCTTGTTAATCACATGATTACCATTATAGGGCCACTCTAGGCAAACTAAGTCCATTCCATTTGATAAAGTCTGTAGACGAAATGCGTTATAGCCATTCCATTTGATAAAGTCTGTAGACGAAACGCGTTATGGAAATTTTATATTGTGTATTTTTGAATTAAAAGTTTTTTGGTCATTTATTTGTGCCATTATCCTTTTTTCATATACACATTTCTATTTCTATCCTGGCTTTTTATTTTTTATTTTATTCTATTTGATTGTATTTTATTATAATTTTTATTATAATTGGTCTTATAATCCATGGGAGCTCCCTGCAGCCAAAGAAATCCTAGGTGGGGATCATTCCACCAACGCTGACGTCATAGAGCAGTCGGTCTGCTCTATATATGTAAGTACGGTTCCAATTATTTACCATTGAGTAAGTTAAATAGAGAGCACTATTGGTTGTTTCTTTTTTTTTTTCGAGTATTGGACATCATTGATGAAGAGGTACTCATCACATATCCCATAAGCGGGGATCATACCGCTGTATGCGCTTTATCCCAGAGCTGGACATAAGCTCTGATAAATGTGAGTTCTCTACCATTACTCCTATTTAACGCCATTTGAACTATACATATTGCGCTATTGGTTGTTCTTCTCTTTTTATTTAACATATTGTTGGGATCACAATTATACCTGAAGACCTTGTTCCTGTATCCAACCCTCTAAGACGACAATAAGAAAACCTAGGTTGGACTTCTCCCCCTTTCTTTTTATATATTTTTTATTTATTTTTTTTGCTCTTGTTATTTCTATTGGACATTGCTCATTTATTCACTATTTTACTGTGGCGCAGCCCTTCTTTATCTTTGTTTTTATTAAACTAAGTATTTTGACTCATTGCAAATGTTATGGTACAAAGAGTATTCTGCTTTTATTCTACCTGCTGAAAGTGACTTATAAATGCGTTGAAATAATAAAATAAAAAAATAGAAAATATATATATATAGCTATAAGCCAGCCCCCATGGCACTGACACAGCAGATCAGATGTTTTATACTTCCCTCTTTGTTGTGTCAACTTCATCCAGCCTGTTGCCTGCCCTATAAGCAACCCAAGACAGTGTAATCACGGGCTCCGACAACTGATGCACGCATCCCAGTATACAAAATGTAAACTGAGCTGTATTTAAACTGTTAGCAGCTGAGGAAGGGTTTTGATTGTAGCTATGCAGCCACAGGATCTTTGAAGAATTTTGTATTTTTTTTAATGGTTATGTTAATACATTGTCTCTAATAATGTAAATGTAAGAAGGGAGTCCCTATGAGTTGTTTATTGCATTAAACCTAAAGACAGTTTATACTTGTTCTAATCCCCTTCCACATCCATCCAAATGCATCTCCACCCAGTCATATTCATCCCCAGTGCATCTCCACCCAGACATATTCATCCCCAGTGCATCTCCACCCAGACATATTAATCCCCAGTGCAACTACACCCAGTCATATTCATCCCCAGTGCATCTCCACCCAGACATATTCATCCCCAGTGCATCTCCACCCAGACATATTCATCCCCAGTGCAACTACACCCAGTCATATTCATCCCCAGTGCATCTCCACCCAGTCATATTCATCCCCAGTGCATCTCCACCCAGTCATATTCATCCCCAGTGCATCTCCACCCAGACATATTCATCCCCAGTGCATCTCCACCCAGTCATATTCATCCCCAGTGCATCTCCACCCAGTCATATTCATCCCCAGTGCATCTCAGCCCAGTCATATTCATCCCCAGTACATCTCCACCCAGTCATATTCATCCCCAGTGCATCTCCACCCAGACATATTCATCCCCAGTGCATCTCCACCCAGTCATATTCATCCCCAGTGCATCTCCACCCAGTCATATTCATCCCCAGTGCATCTCCACCCAGTCATATTCATCCCCAGTGCATCTCCACCCAGACATATTCATCCCCAGTGCATCTCCACCCAGTCATATTCATCCCCAATGCATCTCCACCCAGTCATATTCATCCCCAGTGCATCTCCACCCAGTCATATTCATCCCCAGTACATAACCCCCAGTCACATCTCCTCCCAATTGCATCTCCCCATATCTTTCCCCAAACACCTTTCCAGAACACTCTTTGTCATTGAATCTACCAAGACCATTCCCCTTCACATCTCCAAACACTCCTCTCCAGTCCATCTCTTAATGCTCCCCCATGAACCTGTGTTCTCTAATTTAGATACAAAGAGCTATCTAATAATAGACAGACAAATATATTCTGACACAATTTAATAGAAAATAAGTATCTGCCATCCAGAATAACATGAAGCTCAATCAACTGAATTTTTTTTTTTTTTTTTTTTATAAATATTCTTCTTAATATATATTTAATGGGTACTGCTTTATAACATTTTAAACATTTTAAAATATTATAATTTTGTGGACAGTACTAACTATGGAACATGATATTGCTTTTTAAGGCCTTAATTTAATATTTCTGGATACGCTTTTCCAATAATTTAATATTTTGGATAAACTTTTAAAATGATTTATTATTTTTAATAATATTTTGATAATTTTTGATATAGTGATACTTTTTTTTATATACAATATCTTTCTGATATTTCAATATTTTTTTTTTTATTTTATTTTATCCTAAAATATGAAATCAATTGAAAATCCAATACATGTTAAAATCAAGGCCTAATTGAAGCATAACAAGAATACGCTTTGTATTTTATCATGTTTGGGTAGATTCAAAAATAGAAGCTTATAAAATCTTAATTGTAGCTTTCTATTAACTAAAACCCGCGTAGAAATGTAAAGGCACATTTTTATGACAATATTATGAATTACTATTCTGAACACAAGGCTTATGTTACATAACTAAGTCGTTTGCTTTAGTCATAAAGTTAAATGACAAGGGATAAAGATTTATATCCCAGGTACGGAAACACAATATAAATCTATAGCTTTTATGTCAGATAGTATTGTATGGCTATTATAACAGAGAATATGTCCACAGAAATAAAAATACATATATAATAAAATAAGCTTAGCCAACGTTTGGAAGAAACAATTCTCTGAGCCATTGAAGTATTTTATGACTATGCTGTTCTATAAAAATACGGACTTGTAATCTATAAGCATTTGTATTTGGTATATTTTATTCAATAATAAAGGGAAATAAATAAAAACTGAATTGCAAAAATTAGACTAACATAGCCAAGCTGTGACTATACAGTTTTTCCAGATCGGCACTTTTGTCTTAACTGTTGCAATTCAGCTAGAGATTCACATTTTAGTAAATAAACCCCATTGTCTTATAACATCAATTACTGAAAGGTTGACTTGTATTTGTGATGCAAAATGAAGAAGTATAGCTGTACCTCTTAGCAATCAGAAAGCAGTGAAGTATCAATAGTTAGTACTAAAGTAGCACTCTAAGTACCATAACCACTGTACCCAATTCTAGTGATTCTGATTCTGTGGACTCTTTTAAGGAAAACGGCAATTTAGAATACGAGCAATGTGTTACGCAGACTAATTTCTAAGCACAGTATTGCAGTTTAAAGGAACCTTCCAGATGGCTGGAGCACTTTAGCTTTATGTGTAAAGGGTGTGCCCTCTTTTTATTGTATAAAAAGTGCAGATTTCAGTAGAATTTTTTTTATAATTTAACCTGGTTACACCCCCTGCTGGTAATCAGAAAACTGGTCCTAATATTTCTTTGTTGTTTAGCTCACTAGAGCTAAACCCAAGAGGCAGCAATTGCTCAGAGCACCTGCCTTGCAAAGACTTCGCATTGAGCTGCATTGAGAAATCTGTGATTGGACAGACGTAGAATTTCCCTGTTGGGGAAGAAGGGGAGGGCCTGCAAAGGCTGCAGACAAGAAATCTGCAGCTTTTGCGTGCTGTTTTTAGGTATACCCTATATATTCCTTGGGCATATATCAACTAAATAGTAATTTTTTTTGTATTATATATATTTTTTTTAATATGGGCAGTGGCGTGTCCCTTTAAAGACACATTACTGTGAGTATTATTACTGTGAAGCTATGTTATAGGGATTTTGGCCCAAAATAAAGACAGTCCCTCCTAAATAGGAAAACTTGTGAGGTATGATCAATATGAGGTTGAAAAGAGGTCTATGCATAACACCTATGCTGCAAACTCAGTTTCCACCATTGACAACCGTATGTCACTTATAAATATACTCATCATAGGTGCACACCTGCTACTTCAGTGTACTGGTACATAAACCAGTTAGTCCATCCAGGCCTGTAGAACATTGATATTACAGGCCACCAAATGCCTACCTAGCTTGTCAATAACCTTCTGTTATTTTAATCAACAGAAGAATGGTGTGACACTACAGTCCACAAGTACTGGTGGCCCCAGGGCCATTTGCCACACTGTCTCTCTTGCTAACTCTTCCACAACCCTCTGCTTATAAGATTTACCGAAAATGCTGAACATACCTTTTTATTTTTTATTTCAGCCCCTATGGGTGAATTTAGCCAAGTAATACAAACAGTGAATACGTTTTAGCTGGTCCCAGTGAGCTTGCACTTTAAAATGCATCTTTTTTTTTTCAAAAGAAGAATTAATATAATCAGTGAAGATTATTTGTAAACTTTTATACAGCGCTGCGTCCACATTAGCATTTCTTTCCCTCGTTAAACCCATGCGTTCTGGCAAACCACATTATGTGAAGAGCCACTTTAAATCATATTTTAAACTATGCAAAAGTGAACTCGTATCATCAGGAAGCTCGGACTGGCTTTCTTTCTTTGCTTTGGCTTTGTTAGATCCCAGCAGGATTGGTATCCTATGACTTTGTTAAAGAGTACTTTAATCTGTCTAATTCATGTGAATGCTCAGTGGATATAATGTATATAGCACTTTCTTCTCAGCTTTTGGAAAGATATATATACAGTGTCAGCTGAAGATAATTTGACCCCTCTTTGTCTGCCGTCAGTTACCCAGGTCTCCATCTAAATATATAGTGTTAGCCATAGCAAAAGCCCAAGAGTTTATTCTTTAAACAGTGTAATGTGTGCATTGACAGCTTGCATGATTTAAGCCAAAATAGTCAAACGTGATATATTTTACAATTTGGTTCTTTTAAATGTAATTTTAGTTAAATGTTCTTTGGGAGCCACATTTGCTTTTTTTTTTCTCCACCTATTATGTCTTTATAGGTCCGTCTGTTTTGCCTGGTAATCCTAGGACTCCCAACACTACTATCATGGTTGTTTTCACAGAGGGGTTTTATTTTATAAACACCAAGTTGTGGAGAATTGAAAACAATTATTTATTTTTTATAATTCTGTCCGGCCGGCCATGTTTGAGCTGTGTCGGCCGCATGGCGCCCCCTGCTCCCATGGCGCACAGTGCGGCCGCACAGCTCGCACACCCCTAAGGCTGGCCATGTGTATGTGTGTACCTGGATGTGTGTGTGTATCAGGCTGTGTGTTTGTATATCTGGTTGTGTGTGTGTGTATCTGACTTTGTGTGTTAATTTGGCTGTGTTTGTGTCAGTGTGTATCTGACTGCATGTTTGTGTATGTGTATCTGACTTTGTGTGTGTATCTAGCTGTTTGTGTATCTGACTGTGTTTGTGTCAGTGTGTGTATCTGGCGTTGTGTGTGTTGGTGTGTATCTGTCTGTATGTGTGTATGGCTGTGTTTGTGTCAGTCTGTGTATCTGGCTGTATGTGTCTGTGCATCTGTGTGTCTGTGTGTATGTTTCCCTGCGTGTGTGTGTGTTTATTTGTCAGTGTGTGTAAGTGTGTATCTATGTGTGTAGCAATGCATACACCCCAGCATTCCAATGCCAACACTGCACACAAATACACCCCTGCATTCCAACACTAATGCCGCACACAAATACACTCCTGCGTTCCAACAACACTGCACATAAATACACCACTGCATGTGTGTCTGTGTTCCTGTGTGTATCTTTGTGTTTGGGTAAGTGTGAATTTGTGTGTATGCGGCAATGCATACATCCCAGCATTCCAACGCTAACACTGCACACAAATACACCCCTGCATGTGTACCTGTGCGTCACTGACAGATGCACAGTCATTGGCACACACTGTTTAACCAACACAAACTTTCATTGACAGACACACAGTGACACACCTACTCTCTGGCTTGCATTCCCTCTCCGATACACATACACTGACATACACTCAATGACATACACACACATCCTCACTGATTTGACACAGTTGGATAAACACACACACTTTAACTCACACACACGCACACTGATATTGACACACACACACACACATATTCTCATATACACACAATGTTTATTTTTTATTTTATTCTATTTTCACCCTGCCTCCCTACCTTTGAAAGAGCTGGAGTGGGTTATTTCCTTGGGCTTCAGTGTGGATCCTATCCCTTAGGTCCAGTGTGGATTCTGGCCACCTGCATAAAAAACGCATGACTGCCCGCCTCAGGGGGCCCTAAGGTGGCCAGCCAGCTCTTGGGCCGCCATGACACAAGGCTAACAAGGCATCTGCCGGGGCATTTGGAGGCAGCATTTTTGATGCACTTTTTGGAAAGCAGATGCCTTGTTAGCCACACAGTAAATAAAGCGCCGATAGTTAGCACATATAATTATAATGAATCAATAGTTATAGGCATGCATTGCTGTCCCACGGCCAAAGAGATGGTGCATTGGACAGAGGTCTTGGGGATCTAGTGGGTATGATTAAACACTCAGTCTCACATAAACAATTAGAAAGTTGGGGGAGGCTGTGTCAGCTTCTCTGGTTTACTAGGAACCATGCACTGAACTGGAGAGGGGATAAGACAGAGCACATCTGTTATATTATTAACTCCTTCTGCTTTTGGTGTAAAGAATGAAGTAGAACATTATACAGAGTTCCACTTGATAAGTAGGGGTTGCTGGGCACATTATTTTTTTTTTTTTTACAGGACCCATTCATAGGACATAGGGCAAGAGAATAGCCTCAACCTCAATTCGTTCTAATTCTCCTTTAGGTCCTGGGGACCCTATTCACTTTGTTTTTCAGCTACTTTACTGGTGGTAATTGGATTATGGCAATGTGCCTTTTAATAGTTTGATTGCATGTTTATTATAATTTTGTCACACCACTATTGACATATATTGACATACCTGCTGTAAAGAAAAAACTACAAACCTAACAAACATGATGTAGATGTCATTCTTGGCATTTTCTTGCTAGCACTATCATGGGAACTAGTGATTTACATGATATGCTAGGCTGTGGCACGAGGGCTTCACACAAAAATACTTGAAATGGAAAAAAAATAACTGACATTATGCAAACATTTCAGAAGTGATGAATGTCAACAGTGTCCCTTTAAAGATGATAATCTAATAGATGATAATCTAACTTCATCAACTTCTAAATAACTCATACATGAAAACACAGTCCATGTGTAACATCATTTCCTGTAGCCTTCTACAAAATTGAAGCCATGCATTTACACCAATTTATCGATATCATGTAGAATGAAAATTATTATTTCAGATACCTTGGATTCCAGTGTCAGCGTATATTGATGTTAAACACTCTATTGCAATTCCCTTATAAAGAAATCAAATTATACTCGAGCTATATGTTGCTACCATATGTCATTAACATGACTCATCAGACTCAGACTAAACAATTAATTATAAACTCTATTACTGATTCTGTTACTTAATAAATGCAACTTATTAATATATTACTAACTAATAATATAGACTATTAGTCTGGATCAGTAATTATCTTCTTACAAAATAACAGTGGTCACTTGCATCTGATTTTTGAGATATATGCAAATCTGTTCAGCAAAAGACTGATCCCATCTTAGCACTTAAAGGGGTCATAAAGAATGTATTCATTCTTTATGACCCATTTTCACACACATACTTCCTTAATTTTCAATGTTTATAATTATTATTTTTCTTTACATACTGTAAATATCATTTTTTTTAATTCTTTATCTTTGCAGTGCATGAATAATTACACTGTTATCTACACCATGAAAGAGTAGAGTAACAACATAAAAACAATATGCATTACAAGATGTAATTACTACGTTCTTCTCTTATTTTGTAAGCAGTAAACAGACATAACAACTTAGGATGGAATCACCCCCCCTTTTTTTTTTCTTTTAACCCCTTTTATTAATTTATTACATTGCAACTTTTGTTGCAACATTGCATTTGATACAAGAGTTATAGACCTTTATTTTCGTTTCTGATATATGTAACATTTTGTAATTGATACATAGGTTTATAAGCTTTTTCAAGGTAATATATAATATATATAATGTTACATGCCATACTACCAAAGCACTGTTGACATATTTGGGTCCGAGAAAGAAAAACGTATTATGCGACTGCAATTTTCTGGAAAAGACAGGAGTATTTGGCATAATAGTGATAGAGCAATCAAGTGCAAGTTTAAAGAGCAAAGGGTGCGATAGTTCCACAGGAGTATTGCCTACATGCCATATGAAAGACAGAATATTCAGCACAGGAGTTAAGTGACACATACATGTGTGGAAGCTAACATGGCTGTGAATCATAATAAGATCACGCCCCTAACCTAGACATTACGGGAGGGTGATTGTATCTCAATATAACAGAACACCTTTGGAGGTTGCCAGCCACGACAGTGTGCATATAGGTTCTAATCTTGTCTCAAAAGAACAGCAAAATCATATAACATGAAAAGAGCTTAAGGGTATAACACATGGAGCCTGGAAGAGATTGTAAAATAAGCAGCTAAGGTTACCAGAGGTACAGTTCTGAATCTTGACTTTCAGGGGTTGTGTAGGTTCATCGCCGCCATCCACCTCAGTCAGGTGTCTCTAGAGGTTTATAGATCAACCCTTGGAATAAAGGGTTTGATGGTAGCTGGGTCCCATATTTCTGCAGGAGTTTGGGTAGATGAGCTGTCAGTGGGTGCCGTCAGGCCCAGTACATGAAACATTGCAAGTGCCCCTTCTGGCAACCAGAATATGTGGGTAATACCATTCTGAGTCACTAGAAGTGAGCCAGGAATTCCCCACCTGAATGAAAGGCCAGCGGTTTGCAGCTGTAATGTAATAGGCCCCATGGACCTTCACTATTGTAGGGTGGCTTTTGGGAGGTCCTGAGAAAAAGATAAAAGAGAGTCCTCAAACTGTAGAGGTGTTTTACCCCTCAGGGCAGCCATGATATGGTTTCTGTCAAATAATGATGAACACTGCAGGATGATATCCCTTGATATGGAGGCTATCTGAGGCCATCTGAGGTAACTTTCTTGGCCACAGCAGGTGGTAGGATGGAGGCTAACAGCCTCCATGCATAGTTTGGTTGTGTTTTGGTCAGAATCGTAGAAGTGATGCCATGTAGTTTGATATGGTTGTGGAGGTAGCGATCTTTGAGGGATGTTATTTGCTGAGATAGAGATTGGTGGGAAGTTTGCAATTGTTGGACCGAGCCAGTCAATGAGGACACAGCAGCTTGAATGTCCTTCAGATCTAATTCAGATGTTTTAAATAGGTTTGGACCTTGGACCTGATGCGTGCTTATGTTGGTCATTTAGAAGGACCTTAATGGCATGTTTCGTAGCGGGAGCTGCATTGTCTGCCTGATCTATGGGAGGTTGCTGCTTTGGTTCGCATGCAGGCTTAGCACTAGGGTCTTGGGCCTCCGAAGGACTGCATCAGCATATCCAAGGGTCCTACCATTAAGGTGTGTTTGGGTTAGACTGGCTTCTGGAGCATAACCCTAATGTCTCTGTCACCGATCGGTGCGACTACACAAAGGAATTACCTGTGCAGCAGCGAGCCGGGAGCCGAGCCATTGGGGCGTCCATCCACTTCACACGCGGGATCCAAAATGGTGCCGATCGTGAGGTCACGTCCATTTGTAGCCCCGCCTCCAAAAGTTAGGCAAACGTGTGTGTGACATCACGATGTCAACGCACATGCACGTTCTGGGGTCAGAGGCCAAGCTCTGACTAATCACAGCCCAAGGAGAGGTATTTAAACCACAGAATACCTTAGCTCATTGCCCTGTCGTGGTTTCCGTTCCTGGTATCCGAGAGGGAGTTTTCCTGATCTCGTTATTGATATTCCTGGTTATTGACTTTGGCTATTCCTGACTATTCTAATTCCTGGTTTTCCTGACTTGGCTTTCTTATTAATCTTGTGTATTTCCGGCTCCCTTGACCTTGGCTTTCCCTTGACTATTCTCTATTTTTCAACGTATTAACCCAGACATTCTAAGGCCCGGTTCACGTTCTGTATGTTTTTCTGTCCTATGTAGCAAGTGGTAGGCCTTGCTTCGCACACTGTTTACCAAGGAGTGTCTCCAGGTTTGAGAATGATGGTGTGAGGTAAGCCCCAGACTTGTGATTAAGTTTAGATTATTTTGAATTGTACCAGAAAGGCATCCATCGAAACAGCAATGCACGCTGATGTTGAAAACTTGCTTTCAGTGTGGATGTGCCGAGTATCATTGATTTTTGGTAAAATATGGGTGAAAAATTAGAAGCTGACAGAGATGGCATATGGTAAGTCTTGCATGCAAGCTGCACCCCCATCCAATGTATATTGTGTAGTAAAATCTAAAAAATGCTGAATGATGTAGTTACATTTTGGGGAACTATCCATCTTTATAGAAGCCTAAGGATGTTATCTATATTTTGATATTGGACGTAGTATCATCCTTACTGGAATCTAGTGGTAGGAGACAAATATTCATGTCTCCATTTATAATGTCACTCTCCTTCTTTACAGTTATTGCCAACCATAGAACTGTATGGAAGCTATCATTTATGTAAATATAAATATGCCGCACATGTACCCCTTGTGTTATGCTTCACTAAGGAACAGAAGTTCAGCCTTGGTTCAGCCTCGGCTACCTTTCCATACTTCTTCCTGGTACACTACCGAAATTAGCCACTACAAAAATGCCACCAGTTTGCCTCTAGGAGCTTTAACATGAGATTGCATCACACCTTATACTATTTGGGTAGATGGATAAAGTTCTGTTAGTTTACGAAAAGCAGGTTCATCTTATACCTGTCAAGTTATGTGATCATTCCAAATTATTACATTTTTGTCTGGCACACCAGACTCAAATACATTAAAATAAAAGATTTCTATAGTGATGAATTATTCTTTTTTATGTTAGGTAATGACATTTGGCTAGAGCTTCTAAAATCTACTCCATATACTGTATTTTTAGGGGTTATTTTCAGGTGGAAAGGGAATTATATTTAAATATTGGATGACATGTAGAATTATAACATTATTTCATTACCTTTCATCAGCCATACGGAAAGAGTCTAAATCCCATATAAGAATTGGAGAAGGATCTGACCACAAAAGCAAACTATATAACATCAGGGCCGGATTAAGAACCCATTGGGCCTCGTTCTGACAATTATGAAGGGCCTAATTACAGAATCTTATTGACAGAAAACACTAAAACAGTCATACCTACCATGCATCATGTATCTGGTGGAGGTGGTGCTGGAGGGAAACTCACAGGATATAGCTTTAAGAAAACACATACCCTATGCTAAAGTCTTGCTTTCATCTTTCATGTAAATCCATACCTCCTAACAGCAGTGTATGGTATAGCAGGATTTCGGGGTAAAAGGGTGGGCCACTGACGCGAGTCACGTAACCAGAACCGCCCAAAGGGGCGAATATGCCGAGCCGTGTATGCCCTAAGAATTGGAAGGCCAGCATGGCATGAATGCATGTCAGGTCATGAATGCCTGTCAATCATGCATGCTGGCCAACTAAGGATATACTATGCAGACAGCACCCTGAGTTTGACATAAATGTGTCTAGTGATGCGCTCGCCCTACTCTTTCTAAGGACTGTCCCCTAGCACTCACTTGTCCACTCCTCTACTTACCTTCTTACTAGCAGGCAGAAGCTCCTGGTTTACAGTGTGGGACAGAGAAAAGGTGTATGTAGTGATTGTAGAAGAAAGGGAACATGTCACAGTGTTAAAGAGACTAAAGCAGCAAGAGCATATGCATAGTGCGCAAAGTCAGCTTTACCTTAATTAATTTCATCGTCAGCCAGTCCACACAAGTTTTGCTTGTCTACATCCCTCTGAAGTTTCCATACTTAAGCAAGAGCATGTGAAGAGTCATAAAGAAAAAAATTATTGAAAACTAATTTTTTTCTTTACTCAATGGACCTACCCATGGGCATGGGCCTGGAGCTGCAGCTCCATCAGCCCCTGTGTTAATTTAAAGGCCACATCGTAAAAATATATATATTTTTTTTAAATTTGTAGAGGATACAGAAGGAAAAAGGGGAGGTTAATGGGGGTACACATCAGTCTGTATTGTTCACAATGGTTGACAGTTGGTAGAACAAAGGACATTTTGTTACATATATTCACTAGGTATAGCAATATTTACATATCTGTACAACATACATTCTTTTGAGCACGGTTGTGCGATTGTTTTTAGTCTCATGCTTTGAAATGGCTAGGTAAATGCTGAAGTGAAATGTACTCTGGTTTACCATAAGTTGGTTTCTGGCACGGTGGTAGTGCGTTATTGGCCGCCACTTATTAACGTAGAGCATCACCTTGTTATTATTCTCAGAGTAGTTTGCCCTTGAGTACGTGAGTTAGTGGTGTACCTTGGTTTGTCTCAGTTTGTTTCTCCTACTCCTGTCTTCTTGATCGGCCACCTTTTCTTCCAGAGCTTTAATTTTGTTTTCTAGGGATGAGTAAGCATCTGCCATGGAGTTGTGTGCTTCCACTAATTCCTCTGTCCTGTCTTCCAGACGGGCAGTACATTCCCCCATGCTGTGTATGTCTGCTTTAATATCTGCAGTCATCTGCATAAGGTCTGCTTTAAAGGAGGCTTGCAGCTCTTGCATTATTAGTCTGATGGAGGAGTTTGTTGCTGGGCTGTTGTGCTCCAGCTGGCTGTCTCCTGCCTCAGAGCTATGGGCTGGTGAGTGATGTCCGTCGGCGCCATTTTGATTTTTCGGCTCCGCGGTTTGTGGCCTCTCTAAGTAAGAGTTTAACGTTTTTTGTTTTCATTTTTGGTAGCCATGGGGTACAGGGGTATTTACCCTTCAGTGTGTGGGTTTTTCGCAGTGTTATCAGGTTTTTCCACGCTGTTTAAGCCATTTTAGTGCCCCGGTCCGGGAGAGCTCTGGTTTGCACGTCCGCTCACATGTGCGGCTAGGACACGCCCCCCCGTAAAAATATTTAATGAAGATGAATACGCTAAATAATCATATTATTAATCTTTCATGGATTAATTCAGTAACAGGCGTTGGCTCAGGAACATATAATTTCATAATAATTTTTACAAACTGTATTATACCACAACTCATCTTAATCAGTGCAACACGTTAATAGCAGTTTAACTTTTCTTTCATACATAGTCAAAAATATAAATAGGTTGGATTTATTATTATTAAATAATAAGAATTAATTATCATTAATTAATTATTGTTCATGGAGCCATGTTTTCAATTTCAAACACTTGCCATTTAAAAAAAACTAAATAAAAAGGTAAATATATCCTAATTAAATTTGCCAATAAGGAGACTGTCTTTCATTTGTCATTTTTTTTAATGCTACACATCAGAAGACACTATTAAAACAGTAGAGCGTTCCTAGGAGGATACAGTGCAAATAGTATTGTGTGCCCCAGGTTCATTACTATCAGACAGGATCAATGAGCTCCCGCAGAGCAGGGTGTCTTTTAATCAGCTCATTTACATCAATGTGAGCTGAACGCCTCAATATAACAGTAGGTCCCACATTAAATGCATGATTGATATTCATGTAAAAAAAAAAACACATATGCAAAGGGCTTTTAGTGCGTAAAGGGATATTTAGTACTATAGAAACATTGTTATTAAATCCACAATACAGTAATTTCTCTAGCGTTCAAATACTACAGCTGGTACGTGCTCCTACAAAGGCATTAAACTAACCAAAAAAACACTATAAAAATATTAAAACAATGAGTTCAATATAGGGCTTTGATGTACGTGCATTTAATAGGAATATTTTTCACAAAATTTTCAATGTTTGATTCCTAAACCTCCTTAACCCATTGACGGCCAGGGAGACAAGATTCTAGTGTTTCTATGTAAATAAATATTTCTTCCTTGTGGCACTCACAGTGGTAACCATTAGCCATTGCCAGTGGGCAATTAGTCGGAGGTTCTCCAGGAGGAGATTATCATTTCATTTCATTTTTAGTTGAAGATGTGATGGGTCCTCTTCATTAACCAGTAACAAAGGCACTCCCACAGGGAAAATTTCACAAACACTTGCATCCTGGGCCTCTCATCCAAGCAGCGAGACAGCATAATGCCAAACCTAAGGAGAGGTTGGGGGAAAAAAAATCAGTTTGTTGGATATTAAGAATAAAAATATAACAGGCAAAATAACATTCACAAAAAAATTAAATAAAAAATAATACCACAATGCACAGAGATAATAAAGCTAATTGCAGGATATCATACACGCACGATATCATAATTACACTTATTAGAATGTGTACTAGGGGATTATTTACATAAAAACCAGCCATCATATCGGTCACTTATATCCATTGAAAACCTAAACTATGTTTTATTTACCAATTATAGACTTTGATCTAGTGATGAACATGTATTTACAAATTTGAAAAAGATTAAAATAAAGATACAACCATCATCTTTAACCAGACAAGTTATTTCAGAATGACCAATAGGTATGATGGGAACTCACTTATAGGATAACTCAACCTTGAATTCGTGTGAGTCTAGGCACATCTACCAGACCTCTTGCTTGATCCTTTGTTGACAACAGCATCCAACAATCCCAAAATCCTGGACTGGTAGGGGGTACTTAAGGACCAGGTTGGGAACCCCTGCTGTAGAGGCATGTTATTCACAGTTTGTTGTTAATGCCCAATTCATACACTTACCTTTTCTGACAACTGTAATGAAGGGGTTACTCGATATTTCACCCTTTGTTGACCTACTTTACTACTCCTTAATGATGATGATGAGCACTGGAAAATATGTAACATGTTTTTTATGTTAGAACATCATAACAATAATATAAGCATTGTTTCAAAATATTTCTCCTGTAATTGTTTTTCCATGCATTAGCTTTTAATAACTTATCTGTATTACTTTTTATGTAAAATTACAGATGAGATCTTTTATGAATGGGGAGCTCCCCAATGGTACGCGTACCCCAGGAGTTCAATTCAACGCCCTAGGGGGTACGCATAAAATTTTGATTGGTGGCTGCCGCACGGGTTGGGAACCCAGAAATCCGGCAAATGCCTGCTGGGCCGCGAGGTCCATGGGCCAACAGGGGAGATCACAGGATCTCCCCTGCCAGCTCCAGCTGGGCCAGTGCTACCCAGATCTCCCTTACCGACCCACAGGCACTGACAGGCACCCTGCGGGAGAGGGAGTGAGGAGCCGGGAGGCAAAGGTTCCTACCGCAAGCTCGGCAATTCGGAGCGTTTTCACCCCTCGCACACAGCTCCCCTCACACACAGCACCCCTAACACACATACAGCACACCACACACACACACACACAGAGCACCTCTCACAAACACAGCACCCCACACACACAGAGCCCCCCTCACACACACACATTCAGCAACACACACACAGCACCCCTCTCACACACACTGCACCCTTGAAATACAGCATCCCTAACACAAACAAAGAGCACCCCTCACACACACCCCACACACAGCACCCCTCACACACAGCACCCCTCACACACAGTGCATCCCTTACACACACAGCACCCCTCACACACTGCACCCCTAACATACAGCAGCTCTAACACACACAAAGAGCACCAAACATACACAGCAGTACACACACACTGCACCCCTCCATTCACTACATCCCATATACTCACACTCTGCATTCCCTATACACACACTATACACACACTAGATCCCCTGTACGCAAAAACACGTACTACATTTCCTAAAACACACTACACAAACACACTACAGCTCCTATATGCACACACTCTATACAGCCCTTAGCCACACACATTACACCACAAGCACAACACAACTGAAACTGACCTATTTACACCAAACACAAAATTACAATCTGTACACACAATCCCACAAGAAACGTCCAAAAACGTGGACAATACCCTTTCCTGCCCTTTCCTGCCCCATTTTTCCTCTGGTATCCTACAGGAAGAGCCCAGGGCAGAGAGAAAGAGGAGATTGGACAGAGAAAAACATATACATTAAAAATAAATGCAACTATATTAATTACAAACATCTTGTTAATGGGAGGGATACAATTTATGGAAATGGGCTGCCAAGGGGTACTCAAGTAAAAAAAGGTTGGGAACCACTGGCTTACAGTGTCAGACTCAGGACACCCAATGTCTGTGACTGCAAAGGAAGGTTGTTACAAATATACTATGACCAGGGAAACTCAATAATCAAGCAATGGGGAAATCACAGGACAATGTTTAAATGGGGAAACATAATTAAAGGAATCAGAAACAATTAAGGATTAGACAAGAGAAATACTATGACATCACTCAGTATTGGATATGAGGTTGAGTTAACCTTTACTTTGGAAAACCTCTGACACTAAGCTTCGAATTTTAAAGAATTAAAATCGAATGGAAAAACTGAGACAAATATAGGTGATCTGGAAATATTCTATAACTCAAAAATAGTTATTTAATAGTTATTTTTTGTTTTGTCGTTATGATTTATTACCATCTTTAGCATAAATTACATATTTATGAATACACAGTATACATGTGTATAATTCTTAGAACTGATTTTGGAAGCATTAGGTAATATGCTTTTAACTTTCTGCTCTATTGAATAAAACTTTTGCAGGATTACGACTGGGTCTACCACGAATATTTCGTAGTTTAGTGAACTGACCAATATTCTTTTCAGTCCAAATTCTTTGAACCATCTTTCATATATAACTAATCCTTTCCATATCGTCCCAGTGCTTCTTCCTCGTTTCCCTTCTCTCAGCAGAGGTTGGTATTATTTACAAACCAATTACCGAGGATAGTCTGTCAAACTGTAGCCTCTGCAAAGTCCATCTCATCAGTTCCATTCTATCTTTACCGGAATAGCTACCTTATGATAATATTGAATGTGCTCCAATATTTCCATAACGATACGAACAGATGCATTTTATTTCATTCTCAGATGTATAACAGCATGCAAATAATGTAATACGTTTCCATAAATACAGTATGTTTTTTCCTTCAAACCAAGACTGTTTGCACGGTGGTAGGTATGAGCGCATGTTATATCCTTAAGGGAATTTATACATCTTCCGTTGAGGTGCATTAACTAAACAGATATTTGCGCTAAGGACACATTTACAATGTCGTACCATATAAACAAACAAAATATCCGCAATTCATGATTTAATACGGTCATTGTTAACCTATGATAGTCAACCTGAAACGTTGTCATCACCCCATTTTTTATATACTGCCTATAATCTATTAAAATATTGTTCATTTCACACATTATGGTTTCATACATTGGCTATCCTGTCCTTTGATTGCAGTGTACTATGGGTTGGGGGTCATTAAATCATTTGCCTCACACTTAATTTAAAACAAAATTTTAGCAGTACAACTATGACTGCATAAACACACGTTTTGTATGTATATGTTAATGCAGTCATTGTTTGTTTTATGTTTTTTTTATATATATATATATATGTATTTATGCAGTCATAAAAATGGGGTGATGACAAAGTTTCGGGTTGACAATCAAAGATTAAGATATTTTTTGATGTTTGCTTATGAAAACGTATTGAGCTTTTATTAAAAAAAAAAAAAAAAACTTGTTAAACTTTTACAACAGACGTGCTTGTTATCAATATGAATTATGATAGGTCTTTTAATGACCACTAAATATGTTGAGCCACCAATATTCAAATATTTTTTGTATCTTTTCGATATGTTTGTGTTTATTGTGTAGATCAGAACATGGCCATGGAGACGTACTGATTGACCTCCTGACATCTGGACCTTTTTCATTTTTATTTCTTCTGTCATCTTGTCACCGGTATTTTAGGTAATTGATTTAAGATGTTTGAGGCAGGTTTTTTTTTTTTTCCCACTGCTTTTGACTTGGAAAATGTGATACTTATACCTTCCTTTTCTGATGTGATAATATCCTGTGCAACAACTTTAACTCATTGCAGTAATTTTATATTTGCACAATATCTACTTGTCATTGCAAACAAAATCCTTAAAGGAGAAATGTCACCTCCAAACTATTTTTAATATAATAACCATTTCATCATGCTTTGAAAGGAAATAGACAGTGTTTGAAATAGACCATTATTAGATCTGATGATGTCACTGCGCTGTGCTGAGAGTGAAGCAGGGAACACCACAAAGACCGTATAGACATTTTCAAACACTGTCTGACCCAAGCTGCATGTAAATGGCTGAAGGATCCTATCATATACTAAAGGTATAGATCTTTTTTTTTCTCTTTTTTTTTTTTTTTACATAAATTAATTTCACAAATAATCCATTTCCTTTCAAAACTTGTTATGAATATAAAATAGTATTCAGTTGACAGTTGTCCTTTAACCCCTTAAGGACACATGACATGTGTGACATGTCATGATTCCCTTTTATTTCAGAAGTTTGGTCCTTAAGGGGTTAAGTCCACAATGCTTCTCTATGAGAAGCATTTGATTGGACAGAAAGTCATCGAGCCTGATGACATCAGCAGAGGCTGATCTGGATGCAGACAAGAGGGTGTCTCTGCAGTGGATTACAGGTAAGTAAAGGGTTAAATTCAAAGTTAATTTTGTTGTTTTTTAAAGCGGGACCCTGAAACATTAAAGACTGACTTGGGTAAAAGTAATATATGTTTATTTCTATAGTTTTAATAATTTAAGAGCTTGCAGCCAAACTGACCGGCAAACTCCGAAGTTTATGGCATGATTGATGGCCTGGCTCTGACATGGAGCCAATGGCTTTTTGCAGGACTCTGTTAACCCCTTAAGGACCAAACTTCTGGAATAAAAGGGAATCATGACATGTCACACACGTCATGTGTCCTTAAGGGGTTAAATACCTCTATGATAGCCAATTGAACTGCACGCTGCTATGCTTAGCGAGATCAAGAAGATC
Organism: Pelobates fuscus; assembly: GCF_036172605.1. NCBI lineage: Eukaryota > Metazoa > Chordata > Amphibia > Anura > Pelobatidae > Pelobates > Pelobates fuscus. The sequence goes on along the minus strand of NC_086321.1, from coordinate 37,595,127 downwards.
TTCTTCCCTGGAGTTGAACAGGTCAGAACCATATTAATGTCAAGGACACATATATAGCGGCAAAAAAATATAATGTCTCTGTAATATATATCGTTACTGTTACTTGTCATATTCTAAAGCTATTGATTATTTTTTTTCTCATTATTTTTACATATAATTTAACAGAGAATATGTTTCCTTTCAAAATCTTGTAACCGCAGCCGATTCCCCTATTTACCCCTATAACATCTTAAGGCATAGAACTTATCAGGGCTAACCATATAGTTATCTTAGCCATAATATTTTATAGTTAGTAAGAGATCCTCTATCTAAAATACATATTAATAATTGAGAATATACAATATAAAATAAGGATTGTATTGGAAGCAATAAAGTTTTGCCTTTTTAGATATTTTATTAAATAAAAATATAAATATAGACATATAAAATCCATTACAATAATTTATAGAAGAGTTTATAAGATTAAAGTATATGCTTGCAATATCATTGCAAAATAGAATAACATACCCTCCTGAACATGTCAACATGTCAGCCTCTCTCAGTCATTAAAAGATGGAGCAGCGCTTCTGTCTCCAAATCTCTCCCCTGTGTGCTAACATTAAAAAGGTACATATTTATACCGTATATGTTCATTTTAGGACCTCCCTTAACTTGGCAAAGATACAAGGCCATAACTACAACATAAGGGTGCGCATGTAATAGGAAATTCAATTAAGCTAAGACAAAATGGCGTAAGTTAGACCTACGCAGCATATTATGCACTGAAAGTAGGTAAGAGGTTATTGCTTAAAGAAACATGTATGAAAAACAATATGTTCCATTGCTAACACCTTGTCAGTTTGCAATATCTTAAAGACAAAGTACACAGTTTAAAAAATAAAACTTTGCATTCTAAAACGTGTAATATTATCGAGTTGCCCATAACAACCAAGTGATTATTATATTAGGAAAACCGTGTTGATGTGACAGCTGTCCTTTAATTTGTAATCATTTCTAGCTATGGTTTTGGTAAGTTTTTCAGTGTTTGAGTAATCACAAAGTTTTTACTAACATTTAGTAAAGGTTACATTTTACTTGACTGCACTTATTAAGTTCAGTGCTAAGTACTTTACTTTCCTTTAGATTAGACCCTATAGAGCTTCCCGTGGCTTTTTCTCTTTGTGCATTTGTCAAAAATAACAAATGGTATTCAAGTATACTGATAGGGAATTAAATGAATAAAGCACTTAATTACTTATGTTTTTTGTTTTAGGTCAGCTTGAAAACTGATCAGATGTTTTAGTAGCTAATGAGAAACCTCAAGTACTAAACTATTTTACTGGTGTCTCATGGTAGATTTCAAGCTAGTTAAGAGCCCTTAGGCGTGCAATAACCCCAACCCTCCTAATTAATCGTGGCTGTACCTGCCTAAACTTCATCTCCCTGACATATAGTCGCAACCCCAACTTCTCTAGAGATTAGAAATGTTAAGAATGCATTTGGGTTTTGCAGGATCCTCTAAAAACATATTTGCTGAGGAACTCATTAGAGCAAAGATGTTGCTAGAGGGGCTTTGGGGACTAAAGCCCCATATTTGAGGCTTTATTTGCCCCATAGCTTTACAGGTGCTGGAGTGGGCAGGAAAATAATGGTGTGGTGTTTTTTCCTTTTTAATTTTACATCAAGCAGGTGCTTCTTAAAGCTCTATTATACAAAGAAAGATAAGTAGTATAAAGCTTCACCACGCTACGTATGGATTAGGGCTGGTGACCTTAGGTGTTGGGGAAAATAATTTTGTTGACTATCCCTCTATTAGTTAGCATGATGAATACTGAATAGCTGGCTGTCCATGGGTAGAAAAGATTGAACATGGCATAAAAAGACAGGGAAATGTCATGGCATAACCCCAATTCCCTGTTAGCGTAGTGATCTTAGTGTTTTCATTTGGACTCAATCCCCAGGTGTTTCTAGAATCCATCAATGCCCCTTTAAGGATAAAAGCAGATGATTCACTGGATCCTCTGTAATTCATGTGGGTTTCCTAAATGTTCTGTTTATTTTTTATCTGTAGTGCAGAAGAGGCCATACTGCTAATGGTCACATGTCAGCAATCAGTATTTTAAGGGGAATTTTGATATTTCTAAGGTATTACCATTTCAATTTAAGCGAGTCAGCAGCATTTGGAGCAATATCTTCACCATGGAACCAGTAACAGTATACCCTAAATTGTGCATAACTTAAAAATTACAGCAGATATGTATTGAAACCATCTAGGTGGCCTGATGGCATTACACAATATCACAAACTAACAGCGTCCAATTTAGAAAACAAAGGAATATCCACCCACCAGATTAAACCTCATTGACTTGATAAAGAAAACACACTATTCATAGTGTGCCATGGCAAGAGAAGATCCCCTATAAACTACGGCATTTATCTCTGGGTGACAGAATGTTGACCACAATCTCACAATGCTGTTGGCTTCCTTCCTATCTATAGCCAGCATGTACATGATAAATGTGGATTATCATTGTTTTACTTAATTAGTCTCTTTTAAATTATTTTTCTGTTATTATGCTAGATTTATGGTCTTCCTTGTCTCCTTTCACTTTCATGTGTGTTTTAATGGCCATAAAATAATTAACAGCAGAAATCTATGAAGAACTTGGATAAGCTTCTCTAATTTTCTCACTATAAATTTATTCACTGTTTTCTCCATTATTAGCTTATCCATTGCTTATTTATCATCCTTTACATATTCTTAGCATCAGACAACTCAATCTTAATTTTGTCCGTGCCTCTAATTATGTAACAGACAAGCTGATACCCAACCATTAAAATCTCAGGACTAAGATAATGATGTCACCAGTTGACCTTCACCTTCCCCCAAATGTCAGCCTTGAGGACCACTGGGAGATGATAACTGGTATGCAGAAGACAAGGGTGAGGCAACAAAACATCCACAGAGGTTCAGTAACTATATATAATATCAATATGAAAGAACAAAATACATGTGAAAAAGAATAGCCCATATAGACAATGGTTAAAGTATAGAGTATAAGGCTCGATTTCTGTAAATACACATTGAGAAGGATAAAGGTCACTACTTGCATGGCACAAAAGCAACTATATGTACCCAGGTACTTAAATTCATATTTTACTTGTCTTTGTTGACAACAATGACAGTGTTGTTATCTTATTCAAAGCTTTTGGACAATGGTCTATGACATAGACAGAAATGCAAGCACATACTTACTATTTAATTGCTCTCCTCCTACAAACTACTTTAAACACTTGGTTGCCACTTGGTTGTGATCCTCACAACTAGGACTATAATCACTCCTTATTGGAGATCACTACACGTGCCATCCATGAAGGAGTGGGTTGATAGTGTTGAGGGACTGCATGGATCAGAGGGGCTCATTGCCACACCATCAGCCAGGTGGCACGATACACAAAGACATGGACATATTGGATCTTATACATGGCCCTGATGACTTTTCTTGATCTGTTTTTAACCTCACTTTTACATTTATTACCTGCTTAATGTCTACCTCTCCTTTCCCTCCCCACACCCTTTTTAACTCTTACTCTCTCACTATTCCACTCCTTTCTGAAATGTGTCTGTTAGCTCTCAGTCAGTTCAGCTAACTTAGGGGAACAAATTCAATCTGGGACTCTCTCCGGTACAAGGTTAAATAGGGCCATGGAATGAGGCACCTGTGTCAGGGAGGGATGCAAAACCAAGGAGTATATGGTTTATGTTCTTATATTTTACTCATTATGCATGTGGCATAAGCACATTAAGCACTTTTATATCCCATGATTAAGATACACTATTAAGGATTGAGTATTTATTTGCACTAGATGAGTATTAACTGAATGGCAGCTGGTACACTTATTGTTTACTTAGATTGGGTTGTGTGTTGGATTTTTATATGGTGGCACTATTATCATGTCATGGTATTCTTAGGCTGAAAATTGGTAGCAATGTAGAAGGATTGTATTCTTAAGTATCAGAAAATCGTGGTATCAAGTATTACTGTACAGCTTACACTGGAAGTACATCTTTTTTAAAATAGTATTTTGGATTACTGCTCCATATCTGTTCAGAGTCCAACTGCGTTTCAATTGCCCTTGTTTGTACATGGTACAAGGACAATAAAGTTGAATCTGAATCTAATAGGATAGTCTTACTCACTGATTTTTGCACTCTCTGTTTTGGATTCCTTCCCAACTCTTAATCCTGCATCAATATCATGACATCCTACTCATATGATAGCACGCCAACTTCTGTAATATTTACTGCAGTACTAATTGAATTTTTTTTCTCTCTGCCAAAAAAGTCATTGTTATTAGAGATGTCGCGAATAGTTCGCTGGCGAATAGTTCCTGGTGAACATAGCTTGTTCGCGTTCGCCACGGACAGCGAACATATGCGATGTTCGGTCCGCCCCCTATTCGTCATCATTTAGTAAACTTTGACCCTGTACCTCACAGTCAGCAGACACATTCCAGCCAATCAGCAGCCCCTCCCTCCCAGACCCTCCCACCTCCTGGACAGCATCTATTTTAGATTCATTCGGAAGCTGCATTCTTTTTTTTTTTATTTTTAGACCGAAGTGTTTAGAATTTGAGCATGCTAGGCTGAACGTGCGTATATCATGGCCAGTTCCACTGAGGGTATGAGTATATAGCAGTACATTGTTGTGAAAGATGGCTGTCATGTTTAGGGTGTAGCTTGCACATTATCAACTGTGTATTTATATCAGCAGCTCCACCACTAGTTATAAATCAAGTGTGAGTCGCCCCATGAGATGAGACTAGTGAATAACATAATACATGAATGGTTAAGGTAAAGGCATGTAAGGAACTACGACAATAAACTCTTTAGGAGGTGAAATAATGACATGTTTAAACGCTTGCTACTTTACGATTAGTTAATGTGCAGAGAGCAGTTCATGTGATAAAAGGCATGGTGTGGAGGATCGGCTATAGTGGGACATGCTTGGCAGGCTGCTGTTTACTGCTTGTGCTCATCCGATACCTTCTGGGCGCCAGGTGCAGACCCTGGGAGTCCCTGATACCTAGAACAACAAAGGCAAGTCTCTGGCTGAGTGCCGAGTTCGCGGCTTGAGGTGATGGAAGCTTGTTTTGTCGGGTGGTCGGATCTGTCCCGGTGGTGCTTCACTTCCGGTGCGGGATTGTGGTGGCTTAAGGTGGAGGCGAGTGCTTAACGTGGGGCAGGCTCTGCATTTCTGTTTGTGCCTCCGGTCCCGTCTTCGACGCCTTTTGCGTTGGTGGATTTTAATGGGGACTGCTTCGCTTAGCTGTGGTGGAGCTTGTTGGGGCTGGGGGAAGAACATACCTTCAGTGAGATCACTGAGGACGAGGAACGGGACATGAGTAGCTCGGCATCCAACTTTGTGCAAATGGGGTCTTTCATGCTGTCGTGCTGTTCATGCTGTCGTGCCTGTTGAGGGACCCTCGTATAAAAAGGCTGAAGGAGAACGACCTGTACTGGGTGTCCACGCTACTAGACCCCCGGTATAAGCAGAAAGTGCCTGAAATGTTACCGAATTACCGCAAGTCGGAAAGGATGCAGCAGTTCCAAAATAAATTAAAAAGTATGCTTTACACAGTGTATAAGGGTGATGTCACAGCACAACGGGAATCTAACAGGGGAAGAGGTGAAAGTAATCCTCCTCCTCCCACGACCACGCCGGCAAGGACAGGGTGCTTTACAGACGTCTTGTAGATGGAGGACATGCAGAGCTTTTTAACTCCTTAAGGACACATGACATGTGTGACATGTCATGATTCCCTTTTATTCCAGAAGTTTGGTCCTTAAGGGGTTAAGTCCTACGCATCGCCACAGCCCTTCGGGGTCCACCCCCAGAGAATGACTTAACCGACAGGTAGCAGACTACCTCGCCTTAACTGCAGATATCGACACTCTGAGGAGCGATGAACCCCTTGACTACTGGGTGTGCAGGCTTGACCTGTGGCCTGAGCTATCCCAATTTGCGATAGAACTTCTGGCCTGCCCCGCTTCAAGTGTCCTGTCAGAAAGGACCTTCAGTGCAGCAGGAGGTATTGTCACTGAGAAGAGAAGTCGCCTAGGTCAAAAAAGTCTAGATTACCTCACCTTTATTAAGATGAATGAGGGATGGATCCCGAAGGGACTGACAGTGGGACGTAACAGGGTTTAAACTGATAGGAATAGTACTACTTAACACACCTTATAATAACGCAGAGAGAGGCAACACAGAGAGGGGAGTCTGAAGAAGAGGAGTCAGAGGAGGAAGGTGCCTTTGAGGAGGTGGATGACCAAACACAGCAGGCGTCCCAGGGGGCTTGTTGTCACCTTTCGGGGACCCTTGGTGTTGTACGTGGCTGGGTGGAGGAAGAGACCTTCAATGACATCAGTGAGGACAAGGAACGGGACATGGCTAGCTTGGTATCCAACCTTGTGCAAATGGGGAGTTTGCGGTTGTGCAAATAGACTGTTTGCGGTTGTTTGCGGTGCGTTAAACGGGGAGTCTGGTCTGTCACTGTGAAGCGGGCGTAACCCTTACACTACCTGATCAATACAACATCATACCTGATGTTTTAAAGCACGTTATTCCAAACAATTTAGGAATGTTAGGTGATTTATGCCCTTTATGGATTAAAACCAGACTCTGCATCAACTATGTAATCTTCCATGGGAGTTTTGCCATGGATCCCTCTCCGGCATGCCACAGTCCAGGTGTTAGTCCCCTTGAAACAACTTTTCCATCACTATTGTGGCCAGAAAGAGTCCCTGTGGGTTTTAAAATTCGCCTGCCTATTGAAGTATATGGCGGTTCGCCCGGTTCGCCCGTTCGCGAACATTTGCGAAAATTCGCGTTCACCGTTTGCGAACGGAAAATTTTATGTTCGCGACATCTCTAATTGTTAGTTTTGTCATATCTCAAACAAATCAGAATTTTTTATTTTAGGTGCAGTGAAATATTGTTTTTTCTGTGTAGTCAATAGCTATTCAATTAATCGTTGTGTCTTTTGTCAACCTGTGATTTGTGTTCTGATAGAAAGGCTGTTGAAGTACTCATTGTTCATTTTTATTGAATGAACCTGACACATCTATAGTGAATATGCACAAGCATGGGTGAATGCACTATCGGGGTAAATTCTACGATGAACATTCCAACATCACACAAGATTTTTTGACACACTCTGCTGATTTATCTCAAGATAAACGGATGACCATATTTTTTGGACAGTGTCAGAAATGGAAAATCACTCCTAATTAAGAAGGGAAACTATTCATAATTATATTTAATTTATATATCCATTCAAAATAAGTAAAAAAAAAAAAAAACAACATTTTAACTTGAATGTTCCTATAAAAGAATAAGCAAGATTTTGTGAAAATAGCAGGGATGGACTGCGGTTAAACATTGATGTTTTTACCATTTTAGCTCTTCCTCTAATCACAGGTCTCTTGCTAACACATAAAGTTGAAATTCTTTTAGGTAGTAGTTAAGTGCCCTGAGACTGTAATGATCTTTCCAAGCTGTGGTTTAATGGAAACAGCAGTGCAATATTTATTGTAAAACATGTAGACTTTTCAATGATCCTTATTGTTCTAATCTGCACCATATTTTAACAGGTTTTATTATTTGACGGTTTTGTTAACTTATTCCTCAAATGTTCTTGTTCTTTGATTCTGAGATCTCTCTTGAGCTGGCTGTCTTTATTTAGACATTAGAGACAGCTTCTCCAAACCATTTCATAATATTTATCATCATCAGCCGCAACACTTAATCAGACACTTAATTATTCTTTTCAACTCTTTATACATTGTGAAGATCTACAAGGTTAATTATAATATACATATATATACACACAAATCATACATAAAAATGAAAACTTACAGATGTTGTTTTTTTTTATTTTGTATTGGGGATTCCAAAAAAAAATGGTTACCCGTTAACAAACTAGCATGGAGCACCAAAACAAATTTGACTTGAGAAACACTTTGCAAGGCGTCCACAGCATTGTATTATCTGAACTCATACCATGTTGTGATATACACCATCACTGTGATCTCTTTTTCTCTATGTACCTATTCCTGTAACCTTTGAGGAACCTCACTTGTTCAATTGGAGAGAATGAGAGACTAGCACTGTAATCAGAAGTAATTTTATAAATGAAATCATAAATTAAATCATCAACCCAAGAAGCAAATGTAAGATTATCAATTTTAATGCCCCCTCTCATTACATGAGCCAATACTGTTTGAACAAAAAAGCCTAATAATGGAACAAGACCACCAGACATGCTGGTAAGTACCTCTACCTTGGTTTCTTCTTCAGTATCAGAGTGAGAAGCAAAGTCACTCTTCCAGGAGCCAGGTGGTCTATTCTGTCTGTGGTTTGAATAGATTTTTGTGAATCATTAGAAATATTGACTGCTATTGTTCCTTCTGACAGTGTAATTCCTTATTCACTTCCCATTCCTTTGTAAAATAATTATAAAACAATTCTGACTGAAGACATGAGTACAGAGAGGAAACAATATATGAGTGGCACACAAACTGTGTTGGTCCCACAGTCTGGGAGAATGCATAAAGTTAAGAGTAGTAAGAGTGAATAATATCAGATATCTCGTTTGTCAGTTGATTGTTGGTGTCCCTTAATTTGCCAGCAAGTAGACACCCACACTTGTCAGCATTGACATAAAACAGTTTTTAGAGTCAAAAAGGGCTCTTTGGTAAGAAGCAAGGAGAAGGCAAGATAATTCTTGTTGCACGATAGTGAGAATCTTTGGTGAGATATATCATGGGGTTGCTTATGGGCAAGCTCTAACTAACGGATTCCATTCACTAGCCATTGGGTTTGTGTAGTACGTGCTAACTTAAGGGTGCATCCTCTAGAGATAAGGAATCCCCTTATAACATATTCATGTTTCTCCCAAACAGACATAGAAGAAGCCTCCCCATTATTGTTGCCTTGAAAATATTGCTTCAGTCTGGGTCTTCTTCTCCAGCATATTATTGGAAAGCAGGGATTCATTAAGTCGTCGGTTTGTAGTATTAGGCCAGAAACATGGGGAGGTCAAGGTCATCGTAAGCGGTGCAAGGCCAAACCATGTCACCATGCCATTCTGAATTTGCTGAAGCCTAGTTATATGGTAATAAGGCAGGAAAAATAGTCAATTCTAGAGTATGTCAAATAGGGGGCACAATACAATGTCACATTCATCTGGATGCAAAGCCCCCCACAGTCACCAAGTCGATGTTAGGCATTATGAATCATCTGAATTATATGGAAGGGGATAGACAATTTGCACGTCAATGTGTCCTGTTTATCATCTAGCACATGTTAAATTTTCCATCAAAAATTAAAACAGAGTGGAGATATTTCCCCTGCTGTGTATTGGGCAGATATATATTTTCCAGAGTAAACATCTCATCAGAGATAGTCTCCTTGGCAAGTCCTTGGGATTCTTGATCTGCCATTGTAGAAATAGAAACAAAAAGGTATTTTATTTGGTGTACCAGCTGAGGGGTGGGATTCTCCTTGACTACAGATTTTTTTTTTTTATCTTGTCTATGTATCAAAAGTTATTTAAACAAGCACTGCATATGGACAACATAAGTACATGTGGGATAATATGTATGAGAAATATATTGGAACAATCAACAAAGGACAATACAATATGTAGGGTACAATGCCAATGTTACATATTCAAGAACATTATTTATGTCAACATAAAAATGTATCACTGAAGATGTAGTCATCAGACATTAGCTGTGCCAAAGTTATCAATCAGTGTTTTGTTACTGTTCATATAATCAGCTTTTCCTTTAACCTAATGCATCTCCTTTTCCTCCCAGTTGATTGGCCCAGCTGGAGCTACCACCACAGAGTCAGAAAACACTATCAAAGAAACTAAACCACCAATACGCCACCGCTTTACTTGATATGAGGGACTTATAATCCAAAAAGGTTGGTGACTTGTTCACAAGGTATGGTAATGTGTGCGAACATGCAGCTACTCTGTTATCTCAAATCACAGTTGTACACAGAAATGGTATCATCCTTGTGAGTCACAGCATTTGAAACATAATCAGACGTTAAAATCCATGTTTGCACTTGTGTTTGTGAATGGAATTAGTTTTAAAATTGGAAAAGTGTCTCACGACTTAAAACCACACTTGTGCAAAAGTTTGTTTTAGACCAGTGGTTCCTAAACCAGTATTTATGGCCCACCAAGAGTTCAGGATTTATGTATGTCCTTATTTAATTAGAGTAGAGATACTGACAAAACCTGGACTGTTGGTGGGTCTTTAGGACTAGTTTGAGAAACACTGTTTTATATGGTTATTTAAATTCAAATGCCTTATAAACCACACCAGATGAATCTACCACATGGGATTTACCTTTGAAGTTATATTTATTACATGCAATTCCACAGATCAATTCAGGATGGTCAGTACATTAAGGAGTGGATTAGAAGGCGTTTGATTCAGACAAACCGTCCAAAATACATTTTTGCAGAAGTCTACTTAAACCTAAAGTTTCTTAGAGAAGTTATCCCACTAAATATATAACATATCTTTTATTATCTAACTTCTAAGACAGGTGATGATAACTGTGTATTATTTTAAAGAAATTAATTTAGTATTTTATATAAATAAAAAATTGAATATTAGTATGCACGATGCCTTTAGGAAACTCTAACCATCTGGCAACTGCAAGAAGAGATCAATAAAAAAAAAACCTTTGTTTGATCTGATGGATTTTATTTCAGCCTTGTCTTTCAATGTTGTTACTATTGACAATCTCAATATTGATTGAAGTAAGAATTATGTTGGAACTGGAAGACAGCAAATATATATAGAGCAATCAAAGAAGTAGATATACAAAAAGACACGCTGATTTGTGGGTGGACGGACAGACAGACGGACGGACAGACGGACAGACGGACATATTCAAATGCTTCTAAAGCCTCACATATCTCTCCTTCTACTCATTGATCAGAAACTGTACAAATTATATTCTTTTTAAATATAATTTCAAGTAGCATAGAATCCGACAGTGCCTGTTATGACTGTGTACATTCACGTTTATTGTGAGGATTTAGTTGGTAATATATGAATGTTTAACATGGGAAGTTTCAATGAAATGAAAGCAGTTGTAAAAAGCAGTATTAAAAGTCAAAATGGCTGAACCAAAAAAGAAAAGAAAGGAAAATCCCCTAAGGGCGTTCCTAAGCTGGCAATGAGAAAAAAATGACAATTAAAGTAAAAGTAACAATTGCCTACAAGTCCTAGGAAGTATGGTATAAATATTAGAGGGAAAATAAATAATAATAATAATAAAGGAGCAAGAATATGCTACCTAAATAAGTTGCTAGTGCCCTTTGTAACACTAATAATAGGAATAAATCTTTATTAAATCTTCAAAAAAGTAACAAAGAGACACTATATCATAAAGTACCCCCAGCCCAAAAGGAAGAAATTAATCTTATGGTAAAATGGTAGTACAAAATACCTATTATATGTACCTATTGGAGGGGGGGGGGGGGGGGGCGGGGGTTTGAACACATCCCTATAAATATATAGCTGCAGGCAGGAGAAGACTCAATGATTGATACTGAATGTATCAATAAAATGAGATGGACTGCTATCTATCCCAAAGCAACAGACAATCCTATTTGTGTCTATAGTTTAGTTGTAACCAGTGGTACTGGGCTAGTAGAGGGATTAAACAGTAATGGGGAGAAAAAACCCTGCTAAAGAAACCTCTGAACACCTTCCTGGAAACACCTTCGAGGGTGTTCTAAACTAGGTCTGAATCTAAGGGTACCCAAAGAAATGTTTGAAGATGGCCTATCACAGAGCCCTCTTAGCAGACAGAGAGAGTCTAATAAGAGAAGAAAACCCCCACCCTCCTCCCCTATATGGGAAAATGAAGGAGCCAGACAACAAACAACTTAGATGTGTAGCCACATATGATGCTGGATGGAATTGCGTGAGATCCATTATTCATAGATTCTGGCCCCTGCTGAAACAGGACGAACAACTGAGGGATTTTCTTCCATCACAAGTATCCCTAGTGGCAAGGAGAGGCATGAATCTTAAGGACTCCCTCGTCCACGGCCACTTCTAGAGGACTACAGCGCCAACACATTGGCTGACTAATAACCTCAAAGGCACCTATAAGTAGATGCAAGGTCTGTGGGTTTATCAGAAAGGATTCTAAAACATTTACAAACAGCTCCAAAAGTCTGAATTTTGACACCCCCTGTAAGCTCCAAGGGCTTGGTCTATCTGATCACCTGCCAGTGTATAATGCAGTATGTGGGAAAAACTTTTCGCCCCTTTAGAAGAAGGATTCTCGAACATGTCAATGCAGTAAAAACAACAAGACATATAGAGACTCCGGTCTCTAGACATGTCAAAACTGTACATAGGGGAGATCCCACAGTCCTAAGGTTGCAAGGTATAGAACTCATTAAACAGGACCAAAGGAAAGGCAACTGGGACCAACGCATTAGGAAGAGGGAATGTTATTGGATTTACCGTCTACAAACCCTGTCGCCAAACGGATTGAATGAAGGTTTCACCTACTCTCCATTTATTACATGATCTCTAAATATAAACTTTGACAATTTGTAAATAGTAATTACTTTTTTCATTTCCACCTATAGCACTTTTTCTTGATAATTGAGCATATATTTTCTTAATTAACCGTTAACCACCCTCTCCATTGCACTACTTAATAAAAATAGCTTGACCGAGTTTACAGTCTATCAAAGAGCTCCAAGGAGCATTTAATAAGTATGAGACAAAAGAACCTCTAGATTCGGAGCTTGTCCCTATCTAACTTTAATTTTATTGAGTTCAGACAGGCCATTTTTTTCTTCATACTATATACTTTTCTACACATCATGAGTATACACTAAAGCTTATCTTTGCAGAACTATCCTAATATGAAAATAATGATATTGTATACTTAGTGATTGTATATAATTTCCAAAGTAACTCTGATCGACTGGCTCCAATATGGGACAAATATGCCCACTCCAGACAGATAATTAAAAATTCAAATGACTATACCGTCACTTTAATTATGTATAAGCCTTTTTGATCTGTTATCCAACTATCACGATATGGTAGTGGACAGTCCCCTTTTAAAAAAGGCTAACATAGATCCACTTCTCTTATGCCAACTGTCATTTTATAATGTTTTCTATTTACAACTCTATCTGATGTCAGAATGCTATTCATATATGTTGCAAGGAGTTCCCCAAGGGATTCGTCACACTTCCCGGCCAAGTTACGGCGGACATAGACAGGTAACCTGTCAATCATATGACGTTTCCCCCTACTGACTCCTCCTTTACTGCTACCCCCGACCATGTGACATGGTACGTCATATGTGACGCGGGAACATCCCGATACGTCACCAATGACGATAGGGGGATCCCGCGCCCGATTGGTTAACGGGCATTTAAAAGTCCCGGCTTTTCTCGAGGACAATTGCTCAGCCCCTGACGATGGTGTTATCACACACCGAAATGCGCGTCGGGCGAAAAGCTCGTCGTTTTTCTCTTCACTTCACTTATGCACTTATGCACTTAATGCACCAAAGGATATCTATTTGCACCATGGGCTTCTAGACCCATCTCTTATCTTGCAGTGCTACTCCTAGCAAGTATAGGTTAAGGCTGACTAGGCAGGTGACTCTACTACTTAGATTCAGACCTAGTTTAGAACACCCTTGAAGGTGTTTCCAGGAGACTAAGGACTAGTTTAGAGGTTTCTTTAGCAGGGTTTTTTCTCCCCATGATTTTTTTTTTTAATTCTTTATTTTTGTAGTGCGTATGTTAGTTACAGGCATACACATGGTACCCCAACGGCAGTCCATATGTAGGTTATATTACATTAGTTACAGTAGGGGGTCGATAAGCAATGCACTTTTTTTTTTTATGTGTACAAATATTAATGAACGCATTACTGGAGTCAAGATTGTATAAACATGCTTGCAGTACATATCTAAGCTATGCTGCCGACTTCAATTTGCAAAAGAGGAACGACCTAGACATGTGTATAAACAGGTTGAGTTGAGTATTTAGATAATTAAAGCAGGTTTAGCGATTCTGACACAAGTTAAGCTATCTTAGCTGGGTCACAGCCTGATAGGAAAGCTAGGCATAAGTAGTAGGCCAATGTAAAGGCTGTGTGTTTGTTTAAGCTATACATTGCAACGATGTGGGCTGTATTTAACGATGGGTCAGCCTTGATATATTTAACTAACGAGTACTGAGGCTTAACATGTTATCAAGGTGGGTCTAAATGAGTAGTGTCACCCTGGCTGGTCTAACTTGCGCGGGCTGGTGTAGGCCCTGGGAATTGTCCATGGGACGGGTAGGCTGCCTCTCCAGTGTGCGCCGCTTCATGCTCAGCCGATGTCGCGTTTAACTTGATAGTGTTGCTGGGTATAATTATCCACCAGAGTGGGGGTTCGGGCAGAGTCCAGTAGTTGGTGTCCTGCGGGCCACCCGGATCGGGCATCAGTATGGCAGAGTCCGCTGGGGTACATATTAAGTCCAGGAAAGTCTGTCGCTTGGTGTGCCTGTGTCCCCTCGCTTGAGCTGCCGCTTTGCAGAGCTTGTGGTCAGCGGGTAAGCCTGTAGGCGGTTTGTGGGAGCATGTCGTTGAGTGCAGTAGTCCCTGTTCTCCATGGTAAGTAAGTGCAGTCAGCGGTTCTGTCGAGCTACTTGCCCTGCTTACCCTTGGTATTTCTCGGTAGTGGGATAGTGTAGACCTCTCTCGATGGTCTATGGTGCGAGGTATGAGGGTCGCAGGCTTCTCCGCCTCCCCAAGGCTCCTTCCAGAGGTGCCGATCATTGATGAGGGCTCGTTATGGTGGTAGTCCGTCTCTCTCGCTGCGGTGCACATGGCGTCCGCCATTTTATGTAGTGCGCCCGGGTCCCCATGCGAAGCGGTAGTGTCCCTGGGCCTTGCTCGTTTAGCCATTGGGTGAGGACCGGGATCACCCCCCCAGTCCATAGGGGGGGGAAACGGGGCCGGTTCCGCCTGGGGCTGGGTCTCTGGCCGGGTGCTGTCTGGCAGGATAGTGAGGCAGCGGCCGTCCGCCCCACTCCGCCCCACTCACCGCCTGCTCTCTCATGCGACTTTCCCGCTCGGTGGTCCGGCCCCGCCCTCCTCCCCATTACTTTTTAATCCCTCTACTAGCCCAGTACCACTGGTTACAACTAAACTATAGACACAAATAGGATTGTCTGTTGCTTTGGGATAGATAGCAGTCCATCTCATTTTATTGATACATTCAGTATCAATCATTGTGTTTTCTGTATCTCCTGCCTGCAGCTATATATTTATATGGATGTGTTCAAATCCCCCTCCCCCCCCCCCCCCCCCCAATAGGTACATATAATAGGTATTTTGTACTACCATTTTTACCATAAGATTGATTTCTTCCTTTTGGGCTGGGGGTACTTTATGATATAGTGTCTCTTTGTTACTTTTTTGAAGATTTAATAAAGATTTATTCCTATTATTAGTGTTACAAAGGGCACTAGCAACTTATTTAGGTAGCATATTCTTGCTCCTTTATTATTATTATTATTTATTTTCCCTCTAATATTTATACCATACTTCCTAGGACTTGTAGGCAATTGTTACTTTTACTTTAATTGTCATTTTTTTCTCATTGCCAGCTTAGGAACGCCCTTAGGGGATTTTCCTTTCTCTTCTTTTTTGGTTCATTAATCTATCTGGGTACAAGCCCTTTGGTGGGACTGGCACCACCATCTGACCACACTCCTTTGTCTTTTCCTTTCATGCCTTCTTGATTCCATCCCTGAAGGCATCTGGCAAAGACAAGTAGTATCTGGTTTGGGTACATATTGTCAGGGCTTACCTGGGGTTGGACTACAGAATACAGAGAGAATGCTCACCATTGCAAAATAGCACAGCCTTTGATGATTAGTTAAATAAATCACCTGGAGCGTGAATGTGAGCACGGGGGCTGTGCAGGAGAGCAGATCTGGAAGTGCAATACAGACAAAGGAAAATCCAAAATCAGAGTATAAGACAAATCCAAAGGTCAAGGCTAGCATGCATAAATGATAGCCCAAAAATGAGATACAAAGTCAAGAGTGGGTAGAATACTTCCAGTAATGGAAACCGTGAACTGACAGTGAAGCCGATGAGAGGCAGGTCTTTAACCCCTTAAAGACGAAGTTTTGAACCAAAACAAAACCTGGAATTTGAGCTCTATGTCTGTTCAACCATAATTTACCGTTTCTTTTAAGTACACCCACACTAATTATATATAATCGTATTCAGGAGAAATAGGGCTTTCATTTCAAAATCTTTGCAAATACTTATAAAAGAAACTAAATTTTAAATGAAGAAATAAATCTCCTAAAAGAGTGAGAATTTAAGAAATGTAATTTCCAAGTTCTGCATGGTATTTACCTGTTAATGTCATTATACTGTTTACTGCAATAAAATATCCATATTTGTGTTCAGCAATGTATCGTGAGCACAACAATATCCCCCATGAACAAGTTTTATGGGGTTTTTGAAAGTTACAGGTGCAAATATTGGGCTTCCTTTTTCAGTTTTTACACATTAAAATGTGCCTGGTTTGCTGGCCTATGTTGCCTTTAAGACCATATGGCAGCCCAGGAATGAGAATTACCCCCATCATGGCATACCAGTTGCAAGTGTAGACAACTCAGGGTATTCAAAATGGGGTATGTCCAGCCCTTTTTAGTAGCCAATTAGTCACAAACCTTGGCCAAAGTTAGTGTTCATATTTGTATTTTGCATTGTTTTTTTAATTCTTTATTTTCACAGTGCCATGAAGACCAATATGCAACAATGAACTAATAAGGGTAAATAGCTTAAGCAGTTAGTGCATGTTATACAGTACAAAAGGAGTGCACCATTTAAATTAAAAAAAATGAATAATAAAATTTAAAAAATAATCTCAAAACAAGGTACAACAATACTTAGACCAGTGACATAGCTCAGTGGGCTAATGCATCATCAGTAGAATTTGTTCAACCCTTGGGTTGCAGGTTTAGCCCTCCATCCTTCCGATAAAATGAGTACCATTAAATTGGGTAATAGTAACAACCCCTGGATGTTGGGCTAAGGTAATGTTGGGCTTTGTTATAGGTATAAGGCTATGCAGACTAGATCGGCCAAATGGTTCTTATCTGCCGTCACATTCTACGTAATTGTCTGACGAATGGAGGAATATGCTGAGTGACTGCAGTATAGCATATATAAGTATTTAATCAATCTCAGGTGACAATTTAGACCTCCTGCCACCCCTGAAAGTGTATCGGCAGTAGGTGACTGTGAATCTTGAGAATTACGCCTCTACTATCTTAAAGCAATGAAATCTTCAACTAATCGCTGATTGAGGTGGGGTGGGGGTTGGCTATAGTGCAAACTCATCTAAATACAGACTGTACTCTAGTGCTAGTAGGGGAAACTAGAGTAATAAATGTACAACTTAAGTAATTAAGAAACATAACATAAACAAATGAAGAATGACCATTCGACAGCTCTGCCATGGCAAGTAAGAATAGCAAGGCAGACTGTAGGGGATCTCAGGTAGTAGCCACAGTATAAGTGTTTGAATTAGGCTGTTGAGGGACAAATGGAGCGATAGTCGACAGGTCCCATCTGTGGGTCTCCACTGGAAGCCTCCGGTGTCCACGTTGCAAGAGGTTCTGCAGAAGGCCTAGAGTCTCCAGGAGGACATTCGCGCCAGCCATGTCTTGGATTTGATAGGAGGAACTCGTGACCAGCATGGTCTGAGGCAAACCATGCTACATATGGTGCCACTTTGCCAAACCTTAATTGAATCCGGATGGAGATCCTGGTTTCCATGCTTAGTACTAGCCATGATCTGAGTACTTATGTAAGGCAGGCTGAATTAATAATGTTTTTTAAAAAAATAATAACAACCTCTTGACAGTTGCAAACACTACCAAGACTCAAATGAGAGTCTTTGTCAACTCTGGTCACAAGTTGCTATACACCTACAATATACAGTGAAATGGAGCAAGTTACAAGTAAAACATTGTTACAAAAGTGAAACACAATGTGTCATGGATTTGTTACATCTTGAGATCAAATCATGAAATCTATGACATTTTTTGTAATATTTGTCTTTAATTGTTTATTACTGTGTTCATTTTGGATGTTGATGTGAACATTTTCCATAACATTAGCTATTTTTCTACATTATTTTTGGGCTGCACAACTTCATCATATGTTTCACATTCATGTATTATTTATCTATTCATGTATTTATTATGTACTATGTTATATCTCCATTGGAATGCTGTAAAGTTCTGTCCAGTATCTTAGTTCTATTTATTTAAATATATATATAATATGACCACCAAAAGGGTCCAAATGGGGTTGACTACATTGATTGGGGAGGGAATTTTTGTTGTTAAGTTTGGTGAATACAATTACTTAATGAACCAAGACATGTAGAAAATGTGCCAGCACATTGCAAATATAAGACTCAAAAACTCTGGAACATGGGAAAACAAGACGATTGAATAATATTTCTAATTGGGTTTTTTTGGCCTGAAATGTCCAACTGCCTGGAAAGTCTACTCAAGGGATAGGCACTCTTCAGCATTCCAGGTGTTGTGAATTGTATCCCCCTCTATGGGAGATGTATTCCACAACATCAGGAGTGCAAAGGTTGCCTTGACCCTGGTCTACACAAATTTGGGCTTTGTTATCAAACCCCTCAAATATTGAATGTGCATTAAATTATCCTTTCAGATTATCAACCAGTAATTCTCCAATATTTCCGGAAACTGACAGAGCTATTCACTTAAGTGAAAATTGTCCTTAATTCAAATTGAATTGAAAGTGAATTTAGCATTTTAGGACAAAATGGCCAGATTGAAAAATGAAAGTTAGCCAAGTTTTTTAAACTCCCTTTGACTTCCTGTCTAGTATCATTTTAGTGAATAACTCTGAATTTTATTACATCAATTAATTCAAATGAGACAAGCAGAGTGAATAAACAAACAAACAAACAAACAAACTAACATAAGCAGAGATACAAAACCACATGACATCGCAATGAATGCAATCATCATAATACAACAAGTACAGCATTGGGAGGATGTATTTTTATTTTTTACAAACATGCTCATTGATGCACTCGTCCATCTTTTGCGGAATTACAGCATTATAGTAAGTCTTATTCTAGTAGACTAAGAATGAATGCAATGTGTTATTCCCCATGCTTTGATTAATACGATGTCCTATTATAGTATTGAATAAACATAAGATTGCCAGATTGCATTAGAATAGGTGTGGTTGAATTGGAGAATTCTTCTCATGAATATTTGGAAGCAATCAAAACCACAACATGTGGTCTGGTTGAGAAGAATCATCTTTACAGCTACTGGTGCCATGTAAACATTTATTTCACAAATGCCATCACATTATAATATGGACTTAATGGAGCTGACATAACATTTATTAATTACAATTTAAAACAAATATCGACAGACAACTTGATGTATTTTCCAGATTTTGTGAGGTCTTTTGGCATCTGACATGGAAGCACAGCTCAACAGTCATAAGAAAAATTATAAATGACATCTAATTTTATGTAAAACAGATGGTTTTGTATTTAGGATTTACATATTCATTTTCACAAGAAGCACTATCGTTACATAATAAATGTTACTAACCATGTTCCTTCCAACAGCAGTTATCCACAAATTCCATCTAATAAGCTCCCACATAATATCAATTGTACATGATGTTACTTTCTCATACCCTCTAAAGCAACCTTGATAGGGGGTAGACAAAGGTTCTGAACACAATACAGAGAGAGTGCCCTTCATGGTGTAGTTATACTCTACATACAAGGAATATGCCCACATACAGTGGCAGATCTAATGAGGAGAGGGTCCTGGTGCCAGAATTTATTTTGGGCCTCAGCTAACTCAAGGATGGCCAAAAGGACAAATACACACACAGATAAACATAAGAGATTCACACATTGACAGACACACACATCTACAAAGATCACAATTTGTGTATTTTTAGCCACTCCCCTTCTTCCACAGCAAATTGGCTTCTCTGTAGTCCAGTGGCATCTGTCAAGGCTCCCCATCCTCTCTGGTCCTCCCCTCTCTCCCTCTCCCATGCAACTCATTGGTAAGCTCAGGACGTGATCTGAGGAAGCCGCCAAGGCGAAACGCGTCATCATTATAGCGCCATTTTTTACTTGATTTTTTTGTACTTTTGCAAGCTCAGAGGAATTGACTACCTCCCAGCACTGTTTTTTCACATCTGCAAGGGGCCTGGTCACACTGTTAAAGGGCTGATCAAAGATGGCCATTGGCTGGCCCTAAATGCGGTGACCTGATGCATGGGCGGCTACAATGGCACCTATGAAGGGGTGGGATATAGGCAGCAAGTGAACAGTCAGTTCATGAATTTCATATATTGGAAGCAGGAAAAATGGGCATGCGAAATGCGAGTGACTTTGACAAATAGTGTCAAATAGTGATGGCTAGAATACAGTGTCAGAGCATCTCCAAAATGCTCGTGGGGTGCTCTCCATATGCAGTGGTTAGTACCTACAAAAGTTGTGCAAGGAAGGACAACTGGTGAACCAGCGTCAGGGTCATGGTTGCTCAAAGCTCATTGATGCATGTGCATTGTTTAACTGAGGAAGTGATGGCAGCAGGATGCACTATGGTAAGAAGGCAGGTTGGCGTAGGCAGTGTTATTCTCCTGGCAATAATCTGCTGGAGACCTTAGGCCAATTTATTTACTACCTACCTAGAGATAGCTGCAGACCACTGGTATTCCCTGATGGCAAAGGCATCTTTCAACAAGATAATGTACCATGCCACACTGCAAAAATTGTCCAGGAATGATATGAGGAACATGACAAAGACTAACAGACAAGTATTTGTAAGCAGATGAGTTGGACACACAAGAACAGAGGGATTGAGGGCCTTGCTCAATGAGCTTACATGCTAGAGGGAGTGGGGGTATAGTGACACTAAAGGTAAGGGTAGAAAAGTAAGTTGCTAGGATAGTGTTCATTGAGGGCTTAGTGTTTTGATGACAGTTTTAGGAGAGGAATCAGGGTGAGGGGAGAGAAAGCTGTTCACAGTTTAATTAATATGCTTTCATAAAGAAGTAAGTTTTCAAAGATTTTTTTAAGGTGTGGAGATTGGGTGAAAGTCTAACAGAGAGGGGAAGGGTGTTTCATAGGATCAGTGCAGCCCTAGAGAAGTCTGTAAGGTGAGCATTATTATTATTATATTATTATTATTATTATTATTATTATATTATTATTATTAGGTTGAGGAGAATTAGGATAGATTAGTGGCCATGGGATTTTGCAGTGATAAGATCATTGGATACTTTGGTCACAGCTGTTTCAACAGAGTGACGAGCATGGAATCCAGATTGAAGCGGGTCAAGCAGAGAGTTGGATTCGAGGAAGTCTGTCAATCTCGCATACACAACTCTCTCAAGGATATTACAGACAAACTGCAGTAGCGAGATAGGGTGGTAGTTGGACGGGGAGTTAGGGTCAAGTTGGGCTTTTTCAGAATCGGGGTTACGGTTGCATGTTTAAAGGGTAGAGGAAATGTGCCAGAGGAGAGGGGGAGATTGAACATTTTAGTGAGAGGCAGAGCAAGAGAAGGAGACAAAGTGCGGATGAAATATCAGGAAATATCATTGAGGGAACAGGTGGTGGGGCGGGAGGAATGGTGCAGAGCAGAAACCTCTTCTGCTGTAGTGGGTGCAAATGAGCATGGGACAGCTGAGGGAGTGTGGTTAGGGGAAAAGTTGGTATTGGATGGAGAGAGATGAGAGATCTCTTCCCTGATTGTAGAAATCTTCTCAGTGAAGTGAGTTGCAAAGTTTGTGGCAGTCAAGTTGGTAGGAGGAGGAGGCACGACAGAGTTTAATGCATGAAACAGTTGTTTGGGCTCGCGGGAGAGTGTGGTTATGAGTGTATTGAAGTTGTTTTCTTTTGAAGAGGAAAGAGCCATACTGTAGGAGCACAGCATAAATGTATAGTGGAGGAAATCAGACACAGAGTGAAACTTTCTCCAGCAGTTCTGGAATATTTTTAGAGGTATCGGGTCAGCTTGGTGTGCCAGGGTTGTAATTCGGGTTGCTTAGTACATTTAAGTGTAAGAGGTGCCATGATGTCTAGTTGAGAGGAGAGAGTGGAGTTGTAGAGGGAGGTTGCAGTGTTAGGGGCAGGTGAGATTTGAGATGGGTGAAAGGAGACTTTGGAGTTTTGGGGAGAATCGCTGTAGGTCAAGACAATGGAGGTTTCTGCAAGACTGATGTGGTGGGGGTGGTGTACTTTGGGTATGGGGTATGCGGATGTCAATGGACAGCAGATGGTGGTCAGATAGAGAAAATGGAACATTGGAGAGATTAGAGGTGGTACAGAGATCAGTGAAGATGAGGTCAAGAATGTTTCCTGTTCTATGAGTTGATGCATTAGACCACTGTGTGAGTCCAAGGGAGGAGGTTATAGAGAGCAGATGAGAGGCATCAGGGCAGTTAGGGCTGTTGATTGGGATATTAAAGTCCCCAAGAATGAGGAAGGAGTGCTAGAGGAGAGGAAATTGGATAGCCAGGAAGAAAAATGTTCAATGGATAGCCTAGGATGACAGGGGAGCGATAAATTATGGCAATTTTTAGAGGAGTGGGTTTAAAAAGACAGACAGTGTAACTTCAAAGGAAGTAAAGGATAGGACAGGGGGGATAGGTTGACAGTTACATTGAGGGGAGAGAAGGATGCCTACGCCACCTCCTTTGAAGTTGTTTGGTCCAGGAGTGCAAGAAGTGTGAAAGGATTTAAGATGAAGTCATGTATGGCTGTTTATTTTATATTGCTGCAGATGGACCGGGCGTTCCAGAGTACACTGAATACTGGTAGATGGGGATATTGGGATATTGCAGATTGTGTTGGACAAAGAGTTGAAAAGCAAATAGAGAACAGATTCAATTTGTGACAAGTTTCTGCAAGAATACTCATGCTCTCATCTATAAAACAGATTCATAGAATACTGATTACTAGTGATGTCCCGAACAGTTCGCCGGGAACCGTTCGCTGGCGAACATAGCGTGTTCGCCATCGCGAACACGCGCGATGTTTGGTCCGCCCCCTATTCGTCATCATTGAGTAAACTTTGACCCTGTACCTCACAGTCAGCAGACACATTCCAGCCAATCAGCAGCAGACCCTCCCTCCCAGACCCTCCCACCTCCATGACGAATAGGGGGCGGACCGAACATTGCACGTGTTCGCGACCGCGAACACGCTATGTTCGCCGGCGAACGGTTCCCGGCGAACTGTTCGGGACATCACTACTGATTACTGCAAAACATGTTCTCAACATTTTTTTCAAAGGAAACAATCTTATAAATGGGCTATTTTTTAAATGTATTATGTTTTTGTTATTTTTTAAATGTATTATGTTTGTTACTCATACCGGGTTGGGTGTTGTGATTGTAGAACTTTAGTTCTTAACCTTCTGAGTCATAACCCAGATTTGGCCTTAGGTTGTATTGTGTCTCTTGTTTTAAATAAAAGTCACTTACTGTTTATCAGGAACCATAAAAATTTACCTATTTTTTTTAATCTATATCTATTTCCTTTAACAGTACTGCCTTCCCCTCTGCAATATCGAGATGAACTTGATAATGAAAAAAGTTCAAGGCAGGTGTTTTACCAATATTAGCAAATAGTAAATTGTCACTAGTCACTAGTCTAATACTATCCTTACCTTTTGTGTCATTTTACCCCACTCCCTCTAGCATGTAAGCTCATTGAGTAGGGCCCTCAACCCCTCTGTTCCTGTGTGTCCAACTTGTCTGGTTATAACTACATGTCTGTTCGTCCACCCATTGTAAAGCGCTGCGGAATTTGACGGCGCTCTATAAATAATATAATAATAATAATAATAATAATAATACATGCATGCAGAGTTAAATATGGTAAAAGTGGTTAGGGAAATTGACATTTAAGGTTTGAGAGGGGTTGACATCAGTTAGTTTACATAGGGTATTTCGTGTTAAAAGGATGAAAAGTTTGAGAGGGGTTATAATTGGGGTATAAGGCATTTGAATTACTAAGGATTAGATATGAATTAAGTTTAACATTGGGGTACATTGGGTGTTTAGGAATTAAACCTAGGTTTAAACTAAAGGTTTTTTTTTTATGCTTAGGTTGAGAGGAGGGACCTTTCAGGTGTAACATATCCTATTGGACACTGTGGAGAGTGCCCCCCTCTTTATTTCCAGTAAAAACTGCAATAAACATTTTAACTCACTTGGAATCCAGTGCTGGGAGAATCTGATCTTCCACGCCCCCTCCAACGTCACTGGGGCAGCACGGTCCAATCCGAGGCTTCTTAAATATAAGATAAGATAAAAGGTTTGTTTAGGGCCTGTGGAGTTTGAATAGTTATTTGCAGTAAGTACTCACCCTCCTGTGTTTTCTGTAGTCCAGTTAGTCTTCTAGATTGATTGTTGAGCTACTTCAGCTGTTATACAGTGTTTATCACTCATTGCTGTCCCTCCTCCCTCTGGAAGGCATTTCCTGTAGCACCAATGTTGGTGGATTTTGAGCCCATCGGTGGCTCAGAACCTTGGTGAGGTAGGGGTATACCCCTACCAGGAGGAGATTAATTTATGTTGCACTTTATTTGTGTATATTTATGTTTAGTTGTGTATATATCTATGGGTTGCTATATTGTTATAATAATGTGTAAGAGGCTGTTAGTGGACTAATTTCCAGTCCAGCCGCACATACAGACACTAGAGGAGCTGGGGCAGCACTGAGTTTTACATCCTGTAGCTCTGATTTCAAGCATAGGAGGCTGACTGGACTACAGAAAGGTACTACTGCAAAAAGGCACAACATAAGTGCTGAAAACAGACAAGGTAGCAATCTAAGGCTTGGTCATTAGTCACCTTGAGACTTTTCACTCGCTCATGCTGGGTAGCTCTAAGGACCACATCAGGTGTCAAATGTAAGCATACACAGATGAAGAGAGAGTGAGAGATGGACAGACATTGGTAAATAGATGTAAGACTATCTACTATTCACTATAAAGAATGTATGTATAAAGAAAACATATAGTACTAAAGAATCTGTGTGCTGCACCGTACATATAATATATAGGAAGTAGTGAATAGGAGGACACAACTAATCTAACCTTTCAGTTTCAGCAATGTTCCACTTTTTCAATGAAAATTGGATGTGTTGTGAATAAACCTACTCTGACCTGGTGGTTCAGGAACAATAAAGATTGATTGAAAAGTTATGTGTTATTGATTGACAAATGGATCTCTTTGGAGATATTACAGTTTCTACATGACTAGCCATGCTATTTTCTATAAAACAAATTCATAGATTGCTGACCACTACAAAACATGTTCTCACCAGTCTTTTACAGGGAAAACATCTATTTAATGGGCTATTTTGTTTATTTATTTATTTATTTTATGTTTCATTATTCATTCTTAATTGGGTGTTGTGATTGTAAAACTTAACCTCTGAGTCATATTGCAGACCTCTAGTAGCGATCAGCAGCGTCGAGGTGGAAGTCCGGTTTGGAACAAAAGATCAGAACGAAGTTGGAGCTTAGTTAAGAGTTCTCTTCACGAGGCTAAATTACTTGGCGGCTTCCCTATAAAGCGTGGAAGCCGTGTGTCATTTAAGTGTGAGGAGTTGAATTGCCGAACGTGGAAGTAACCGCGAGGGATCGGAGATAGGGGAGTTCTGACAAAAAGAATAGGTGCATTTCCTAATTTTACAGATAAGGAATGGGCTGCCAAGCTAACTCCATTGGTCCCTTTTCTAAAAGGTTAAAAGTTAGTTTTCTAGAAGGCTAGTGTCTGTCCGTAAAAGACATTGTAGAAGAACATATGTTTCATTGCGAGATTACTGTATCTGCATTATCATAGTCTTTGTTTGTAGCTATAATAATGCTGCAATATTATATGTATAATATACAACATAACAGTATGATCACTTTCACTAATTCTGGCTAAATGAGATAGATAGATAGATAGACAGACAGACAGACCTTAGGAAAGACCACATTGGTCCCATTAATTTCAAGAAATCATAATTCCACAATTATCCCAGTATGTCCAGCTCAACATACATATGAGAATATTGTTTTGAATACTGCTTTTTAAAGTTTTGATTCGAAAGAACCTGTGTCCAAAAGCCACCCATAACTGTACAAGACCCAAAAGGTTTTTGCTTTGGTTTAACAATCTGTTTTCGAAACAGTATTTTATTTCTAAGGGTGTCCGCAGAAATACAAGTAGAAGTCTGTAATGAAATGACTGTTTGTATCCATTTGCATGTTGAGTTGGCAATTCCGGAAACATAAATAATTAAACGCCCATAGTCCAGCTTGAGATATGCAGGTGATGCAAAAACTTTTGAATTCATATAAAATTGTAGGGAGTTTTATAGTATTTAGTCTTACCACAACTTAGTTGACTTAAGCACACACACACGCACACACTGAAGATTTCTTTAAAATTGTATTCATATCTCAGATATATAAAACACACCTACACATCTTTCTTGCAGAAAAAGCTTATAACACTTTAATTACACTTCAACCTGCCCCTGATTAATAAAATATTATTTTCCTGTGCCCTTTCCATGTTGGAATTGAATTTAATGAACGCTTTATCAGTAGATTATATAGTAACATTTCACATCACCTTTATACCTTTAATGTATAAAAAGTGTAGCTCTTAGGAACATTTGCATTGACCTGTGCAATCCCCCCTTCTTGGGAATAAAGTCCCACTACTTCTGTTCTTCTCAGATGTTTTACATTGGCTGTCACACAGTTTATCTAGAGAAACAAGATTAAAGGATTGAACGCAGTTCTGGAACCTTTGATCTCAACATTATTTGTCTTATTCTTTGGGAGCTTCCTAAATGCTCTGCATGAGAAAATCTGCACATGAAACGGCATTTCGAATAAGGGCACAACGTTTATGTCACTTGATAGCCCTCCATATAATGAGCAAGTTCTTCAACGAGTTATTTTAGAAAACAAATCTGATTTCACACTCTCACCAGTCCTCAAAAATATTTCAACGTCTTGTAAAACTCTCTATTTAAGGTCAGTGGACTGATCACACCCTTATTTTATGACCTGTGCAATGTTTGAAGTATACAGTAAAAGTAAAAAGACTGAAGACAATATGAAACATATTCAGATGCATCTTCATAACAGTTCGATGAAGGGAAACATATATTCATGAGAAAGTTATTTGGTCATGCTACAGTTTCAGTACACATGATGAGTACAATTTGCTGTGGGGTATAGTCTACAAGAACTTTAAAAAATCATTCTATGTTTCTATGTTTCTAAAATGTTAATTTTTAATACTTAGTTGAGAATCATTTGCATGCAATGACTGCTTGAAGTCTGGACCTCGTCACCAAATGCTGGGTTTCCTCCATTGTGAAGCTTTGTCAGGCCTTTACTGTATCTGTCTTCAGTTGTTGATTGTTCGTAGGTTTTTCTGCCTTAAGTTTTATCTTCAGCAAGTAAAATGCATGCTCGATTGGGTTGAGATCATATGATTGACTTGGCCGTTGCAATTTAGACGTGAATACCCTCAAATGAAAGCAGAGAGACTGCACTTTAAGCCAATATTCATTATTTAAATGTAACGTGAATTTATATTGGCCAAAATAACAAAACTTGTGCCAATGTCCAAAAATTTCCATACCTAACTATAACTATTTTTTTTACTTATTTTAATATCCAGGTAATTATATTGTTAACTTCTATATACGTTATGGTTGTCTTAGTACTGTAACCTCAATGGGTTTTATTAGAATTCCATTCACTGCATCCTTTCAATGTTCAAGGGTAAAATAAAAGGAAATACAAAGCAGCAGCAATGATATGGAGACATGTGGCTCAGTTTACCAAAATCTTGGTATGAAAATTCTAATAAACAGCGTGCTGCTCGCTTTAAGTCAAACCAGGTTTATTAACTTGAACATGATCGTCTCAGGGGGCAGGAAGAGTTAATTGATCAATTTTACTGAACTTATTCCCTGGAAAATATTACATGCCTCTCCAGTCAAATGAGCAGATCTGAAATTATGCTGCTTTTAATTATTCCATCAAATATCCTGCTTCCCATTGTGCACTTTAACACAAAGTCTTAACCGAAGATTAGACCCAAAGCAATAAATTGAGGTTTAATTAGCTTTAAAAAAATGATTTTTTTCTTGCTGCCACATGTTGTGATTTGATGTACTGTATATGTTTCTGTTTGATACATTTTAATGGTGTGTTCTGCGTCATATACAGCATGACATAATCTGTTAATAATTGTACCTATGCTTAACAAATGCAGAGATTTTCGGATAATTTAAACTAAAGTCAGCCTCCTGTGTTCCCGGAGGTTTTGTTGAGCTAATTTCATGCACTCATGGAAAGTGATGCCTTGTATTTACTTGCTGTAGATTGTTTTTTGTTCATTTTAAAATATACTTACTCTGGGCAGCACTATTTACGCACTGCCCAACAACAGGACTGTAAGATAGGACAACAAGATCTTGGTATTGTAAGATAAAAAATGGCTGTGTTTTTGTAGGACATTAATTCACATGCCGCAAGAGTGAAAGCAATTACATTACAAAAAGATTCTAGATTCGTCTTTGTTAATAATGGATTTCACTATTTCTACAAACGAATGTTACATTCTTCCAAGCAAGCTTTTCCTTACAAATGCAGTATAAATTATTTAGATGTGTCTAAAAGATGCAGATCTATCAAGCCATGGCTCCCAGAATTTTTTTTTTCTCAAGACCGATTACAGGGGATAACAGGTGAGGTCTGCAAAGAAACTCCACGTGATTTGGTTCCAGACTGATCCATAAACCTTATATAGGGTATGAGATGTACTATTCAATAAATAGAATGGCTGAATAAGCTGATAGTAACTGTGGCTGTTTTCATTTTGTCGACAGACCATTTCAGATTTGTAAATGGATTGTGTACAGTATGTGCCCAAGCCACTAACCACACATACGCACAGCCAAGACTCTCGCTTCAGCCATAGATATGTGTTGGGGAGGGCAGAGGAAAATGCACTGTTTCATCATGTGCTGTTTGTAAGAAATGGGACAGATTTAAAGCTGCACTATGTTTTGCAAATCTCTGCAATTCTAAGCAATTGTGTACAACGAGACAGAGAGAGAGGACCACTTTGCACCTTAATCAATACAATGAGCTGCTGTAGAACTTGGTATGTGCCTTTAATATCACAATATATACAATATATTGTATCATACAATAAATGGGACTCTTTAACAGGAAGATTCAATTCTTGATCTTAGAAAAACTGATTTATTGGCCCAAAGAGACTTTTCCTCCTACTCGCCTCCAACAAACTAAGTCTGTTTTCCTCTTACATATGACACACAGGGATTGTAAATTGTGTGTGTTTAAACATAGTACTGAGTGAATGCCCTGCAGTTCAACATAAATTATGCTGCAGTTGTAAGATTCATTTCAATATGCCTGGAAATCCGTGAATGATCATTCATTATTGCACTAAGGTAAATGTTAATCAAATACATCATCAACGCACACCATTGCACTTACACAACCAAGGCTGCGAAAATGACTAAATACTTATATTCAGGATACATCGTACTAGTCAGGATTCAACATGCTCGTAGCCCACCCACTTCTGTGTGTACATTGCATCTGAGAACAAAAAGAATATTTTATTGAGCTGCTTGATTTTATTTGTCACAGTGGTCCAGTGGACAATTCCAAATCTCGACACGACAGATGTTAAATTCGAATTTTCAAAATCAAGATAATTAATTAATTGGTGATGTGTCCTACTGCATATAGTTTGATTTTAAACAAACCGTGATTGTGTTTGTGTGAGTGTGTCTATGCCTGTGTGTTTCTGTGCCTGTGTGTGTTTTTCGTCTTTTTCTTCTTGAAGAGGCCTTGAGAGAGTGTCAATATACTTTACTGCAGGCAAGAAGCTATATAAATACACGGGATATTATAATTGTAAGCGAAATCCAACCACCTGCTTGGGTTTACTGTCTCTCAGGAGTTGATTAAGTTCAAAAGCAGTGTGTGGAGATGTGAGCCCAAGCTACAAGCTAGCCTGCAGTTAATATTTCTGCTAGCAATAGGTTCCTATAGCCAGAATACGCTGGGGAACATTTGCTAGTGGCCCCGCACCTGCCTTGCAGCTAATTCAATGAGCACTGAAAGATCTTTTAACTTTAATTGGATCATATAAAGCCATAACTAAAAAAATGAACTTTACTATAGCTACTTATCATTTGATTTATTTAAATGTTATTTGGAAATGCAGTGTCCACAGCATAAATGTTAATAGACTTTCAAAATTGAGTATGACATTTCACATTTCTTATCTATCAAGGTTTGGCAAGTGTTCCTACCTGGACCTCTGCACATCCAATAACGTAAGCCTTCGCTCCAGGCATTTTTCCTGTTGTAAGATCTCGAAGCTAGAGGGGAGTCATAATTTAAACATACACACATTTCTAATTAATGGATAAGAAGATGTGTGTAGGGGGCGAGGTTGCCAAGACAGCTGGGGTCTCAAGGAACATTTGGTGGAAGAGAAGGTCAGAAAATAACTCTTATTTTTTAACCTTTTCCAATATTTAGTAACATATAACTGGCACAGAAAATGTAAAAATATTTCTAAAAAATAATAACTTTTGGTGTTCACTTTAAACACACATTTTTTTTCTAATGATGCTGGTAATTAAAAAATAAAGATTTCCAGTATTTATTTCAAATGTAATATTTTATTAGAATTTTGAAACATTATATACATTCTTATATGTTAGTATATATACTAGCATGACTAATATGGCCAAACACAAAACATTAACAAGACACCTCTGAGCTATTGGTTAACAAAACAATGAAAATTAAATTAAGTCGACTGCATTATATAACATTTGTAGATTACGAAAGTACAGGAATAATTGTGGACGAGTAACCACCCGAAACAGATTGATGTTACAAAAGGGTTATAGACTGTGACAGCTAGAAATCATTTTTTTTCCCAATTTTTTTATTATTCCACTAAATTGGGAATTGGGTGGTGGATTGTAAATTTAAAGGGTAAAAATGGAAAAATACTGAATTAGAAAATGATTTGATTACTTTGGCCTCTAATACCTTGGTATTTCTCCACAATTCCTGCGTATTAGCTAATGGGTATATTTTAAAATCTAAGTAAAGATCCTGCGATAAATTAGGAAAATAGAAATTACAAAACAAACAAATCAATAGCCATGTATTATAGCATTCGGTATAATTGTGATAATTTGCCAATAACGTGTAAGAAAAGTAGAGTGTAGCTGCACTAATAGCCTTACTTTCTACATGTAATTAATTGTAGACTGTCACGTATTCATTCGCACATAAAAATGAGGTTAATGGCATTTTCTGTCCTGACAGGAAAAGTTGTGCCGGCAACATTACTGTCCTGACAGGAAAAGTTGTGCCGAGCAGCAATCATGCTCATGGAAACCTGGTAATTACTTTTGGGGTCAAAGGCCAGTCATGGCCAATCAAATCCACTGGAGGGTTTTGCGCTGAGCAGCAATCAAGCACATGTAAACCTGGTAATTGCCTTTGGGGTCAAAGGCCGGTTACAGCCAATCAGATCCACAGGGGGGATATTTAAACCCAGCTCTCCTCTTGCTCATTGCCCTGTCGTGGTTTCATGCATATGGTTATCCGAGAGTGCGTTCCTGATCTTGATTTTCTGGTATTTGACTTTGGCTTTGTTTTGACTTCCCTGATATCTGGTATCCTTGACTTTTGGCTTTCCCTCATCTTTGTGTCTGATTCTGTGTCCGTGACCTCGCCTAGTATTTTGACTATTCTTGGAGACGTTAAGTCTGGCTATTTTAAGGTCCGGTTATACGTTATCCTTAGTCCTAGGTGTGGATCAACTTGTAATCCTGACATAGACATTATAAATAATAATCCGCTATATTATCTACTACGCTATTTTTACTTTCTTTATTGTCATTTTGTAACTACTTTTAACACACTTCAGTTTCTATGCCTAAATGATCCCTAGGGACAAATTTGCCAATAGGCAATTTAGGTAAATACCTAGAGGTACCTTTCTGCTACGGAGCAACTACCATGACTATAAATATGCATTATTTTTTTTATAGATGTGTTTTTATTCACTTTTTCATTTTGCTACATGATCATTTGTTATTCGTGAAGGGATCTACTTCCAGACTCTCATGACCATCCTTAAAACTGTGGAGTTAGAAAAAGATAACTGGAATTTTTTTAGAGGGAGGTAAAGGCGTCTGAGACTTCTGCCCCTACTGGAAGCAGAGATGAACATCCAACCCGATGATCCCCAGAAAACACAAAACCACGAATTTCAGTCACAGTGCAAAAATATAATCATTCCGCATGGTTATTATTTTTCAATAATCTCATTCCAAATCTCTTGACAATAAATTATAGGGACATTTAAGCATCCTCTTCACATTACTTATCATAATAAGACATTTAAACCTCTTCATGAAAGACTTAGTATTCTCTGTGATGTGTCATTGGCAAAATAAAACTGTCTTATAACGGCTTAGTGCCGTTCCAGATGCCTTTAATAATCTGCTTAAATGAGTAATCACTTGCCAACTGTTGTAAATACAAGAACATTGTATTATCTAATCACAGTAGTCCTGGACGTAGTTCAGGTAGTAAGGAATCTACCAGGAAATGTATTTCCTTATTATGACAATCTGCTCCATTCAGACCATATGGAACACTCTGCTTAAATAGCAACAGCACCTTTTAAAGTCCTGCTTAAATTAATTAGTGGGACATTCTACGTCAGTCCAGGGTCTTTATAGAGTAGACTGCTATGATGATATAAACCATCACTGGTTAAACAAGGTGTCCCCGGCAATGTCAGCTAGTCTTGCACACAGTGCGCATGCAAGTGGTTTCTATCAGCTGTTAAAGGCACAATCGCTTCTAACAGGCCACATTGTGCTCTGTTTTTTTTTTTTTCCCCATCAAACATTGTACTGAATTAGAACTGAAAACCACATTGCAAAATGGCAACAATTGCTTATTCGAAAAAATTCTTCAATTTAGCTATAGTCACAAAAAGAGTAATCAATGGGACTGCAGCATCGATTGAGTCTTGGCTCTGGAAAAAGGTAAGTAACACCATTTTAAAAAAATTATTTTATGGCGAACATGGTGAAGTCACTAAACTAAATAGGGACTGGAACACTATAGCAGTAAGAAAAGAGGTTTGTATTCCTGAAGCTTCAGTGTCCCTTTAAGGTTTATTTAACACCAAGGTGGTTGTTGTATACTTATATACATATATATTATTATTTTTTATAATATTTTGTGCAACATTTGTAAATTATTGTAGACACACTTTTTTCAAGTTTAGCCTATATTTTTAAATTTTGTTTTACTGTGAATAAACATCTTAGAGGCATAGGTCTCTAATACATGTTAAATAATGACTCACACAGATGTCTATCACAGCTGGGTACTCATACATTCTCTGCATTTCAGCCACAGCCCACGCAATAAACCTAAAGGAGAGATAATCACAATATGTTTGTTAGACATGTTCACAGACAAAATTTTAATTTTAAGTTCATTCAGTCAATTTTTTTTTTTTTTTGATCTGATGGAAGTTTGGTCACATTTAGTTAGATCGGCTAAAATTCTATGAACATTTTTGTTGACACTGAATTTAGACCGACCCTACTGTCTATGGCCCGATGGTAGAGCTAGCAGCCAGTTGACAAATAGTTATATTAGTGACACAATCGTTAACAATGTAACAGCTGGCCAGCAATTTTGGGACATATCTACTAAACATTTCAATCTAGTAACTGTGCAGCCATTTCTGTCCAGTCGCTAGATAAGCTCCATCCATCCCATAGTGTAAATAAAGTAAATAATGGGGGGTGGAAAGATCACCATCCTAATACCTCCCCTCCTGCTCCCAACAGTAATCAGCGGGTGAGGACTACTAATAGCGTACACCCCAACTTATTGGGGACTTGTGGAAACTCTAATAATTAAACAAGGGGAAGGACCAAGCCCCACCCATGGGCGGCAGGTAGGGGCTGTAAGGATTAAACAAGGGGAAGGACCTAGTGTCCCCTACCCAAGCCCCACCCATGGGTGGCAGGTAGGGGCACTAATGATTAAACAAGGGGGGGAGTGTACAAGTTAAAATCCAACTGCAAAATGTAGGCTGAAATAGCCATGCCTCGGCTGTTTTTGTATTCAAGACAACTTCAAGAGTCATTCGGTTTAAATCTCCGTTCTGTTGTTGCCTACATTTTGAAAATCAGATTTGAATTCAATAACATTTAGTGTTTAGTGAATAAACTTATTAATATTTCTAGGGTCCCTTTTCGTATTTTATGGAAAGTAGTTTTGTGGATTTTTTTTTATGTCTATTGTGTGGATTTTTAGCAAAAATTTATTTTTTAGTTAGCATACTTTATTCATGTAGATTGGTATTTTTCTTGGTTTTGAGGGATGAACTCATGCATGTGAACCGTAATGATCTCTCACATTTTATAGACCTACCAAACTAGAAAACACTGTGGTATTATGTTTAAAATCATTTCTAAGTAAATCTGTCCAAGGGAAGTCTTTAAGTCCAGAGTGTTGCTCCTCTTAACGTTGCTTTGGAGACATTAATGGTATCTGGGTGGCCCTGTCACCAGACAAGCTGAGGAAAGACAAAAGCATCCCATTGAAACATAATGTTTTAACACTAGATCACTAAATATAAACAATCCAAGGAGGTTTCCACCATTCATATATTTGTATTTCCCCATGTTTTTTTTTTTTTAAATTCTTTCTTTTTGTAGTGCAGGTGAGTACAAAGTATAAACGTGCGCCACAACAGCGTTCATTAATATGGGAACATAGATATGTTAAACAGTGGCTTTGAAAACTTGCACATTTTTAAGGGTAAAGTTACTTAAGTAGATATGCCTATGTGATAACAATCAAATTAGGAGTAGATTTGTTTGTAGCTTCCTGACTACTTTGGTACTCAAGGTTATACATATAAGAGAAAACAATTCTGAGCTACATCTTATCTTATGTTTGAAGAGGCTTGGTATATAGTATACATATTGACAGTTAGGGCAAAGTAGATTATGTTGGTACTAAGGTTTATATCGTGTTTCAAGAAACATCTTAGAGGTATGCCAGGGAACACATTTAGGCAGAGCCAAAAAAACAAAACAAAAAAATATAAGGCAAAATCAACTGTACTAAGCTGACTAACAGTGAGTAGGTCGGCATAATTAGGGCAGTTAATTTAGAGTTCACGAGAGTCACTTAACCCACGCCAGCTGCTGGTATGTTGTCGTCTCCCCTGGTGGCGTTGTGTAGGCCTGCCTGCCTGCCACAGTGAGGGTCGGTCTCTCGGTGGGTGGATGAGGCCTGTGGGTAGTCCGTTGGGGGCCGCTGGATACTCTGAGTGGTGAGGCGCAGGGTGGCCTCCGCGGCTCTTCTGTATAAACTACGGGAGGGCTCACTCTTAAAACGCCTTTGCCTAATGGTGGCTGCCATTCTCGTAGGCCGCCGGCCTCCTGGTCGTCCCGTTTGTTGGGCTCTCGACCCTGAAGGGTGGCAGCGAGTGGTGGGCGGTAATGGACCGGGTGCTGCTTTCAAGCTGGCTCTTTTATGCCTGGGTTTCTGTGGGTTGGGGCCTGGTTGCATGCTCCGAGGCCCATCAGCCTCGTGGTACGAGCCACTAGGAGGTGAGTTCTGCTGCTTGGCGGTTGTTTTCTGCTTCCCCTGTGTCCACGTCCCCCTGCCCCACAGACTTTGCCACAAGGCTCCGAAGAGTTCATCCAGCCGCTGTTCGTAATTGTCCAGCAGGCCGTATGTCCTCGGCATGGCAGCCG
Source organism: Pelobates fuscus (assembly GCF_036172605.1). Classification (NCBI taxonomy): domain Eukaryota; kingdom Metazoa; phylum Chordata; class Amphibia; order Anura; family Pelobatidae; genus Pelobates; species Pelobates fuscus. The sequence goes on along the minus strand of NC_086321.1, from coordinate 37,559,056 downwards.
CCATCTTAGCTCTGGCTGTGTAGCAGTAGTGTGAGACAGGATCAGGTGAGTTCCCTGGTTCCTCTTTTCGTCTCATGGTCGAGTCTGTAGGCATAACGATTGTGCCAGGATATCCTTCACCGGCAAGGGGGGGAGATGGGGTTTCCAGCGCTTCCCGCTTGGCTGCTCGCAGGGAGGTCGGCCGCCTCTCCCACGCTTGCATCCGCTGGTAGGCCTCCACGCTGTGTCAGCTTCAACGTGTCTCACCGAGCACGGCTGGTCGCTCAAATGTGTCTCAGGGTAACGCTGATTCTCTGGTGCACCCAAATAGTAGTTTTGTTGCGTTATATTAGTAATATGTAGCTTATTTGCAGGTTCCTGCTCGGAGCTCTGGTGTAGTGCGACCAGCTTGCTCGATGGCTATGCCCCGCTCCCCCCCGTATTTCCCCATGTTTTAATCCACAGATGAATGGCTGGCAGGAGGCCATAAACCTTAAATGAAAGTCAGTGACTGTATTTGTTTCACCATCCTTGCACATCAGGCAGGAGCCATTAAACATTGTGAGAGAATCTCTCAGCTTTGAGAGGCTTTAGACGGACGTGTTATGTGACAGGTAAAGAGAGCTGTACTGTGTCGGCAACCAGGATTGCACACGTGTAAATCTGTATATAAATATTCAATGAGTTGGGCATTTACAAGTCCACTTTTTTGGAAAAAATTTTGCAATCATCAAAAGGGAGCTGAATTCTTTTATTTTCAGCTGACCAGAAAATATCTCAGTGTTTTTGTGTACAAATTTTGAAAACTGTGAACAAATGAACTAAAGGAAAACTCACCTCCCCTAACTATTTAAGATAATTTAAGTTGCGGACAGGAGTGTCTGGGTGCTTTCTTACTTTTAGGGATATAACAGTTTGACAATTCTGGTGCCTTTGCCTCAGTGCTTCCTTCCTCTCTGCACTGTGCTATGAGGAAGGGTTAGCCAAGTGGCTTACGATCGATTGAGAATGTTAGCTGCTGTTCTTAGACTAGCACTGGGCACCCATTTAGAGAATAGTATGTACCAGATTTGGACAGTATTCATTGGATGAGAGTGTCAACTGATGGATCTCAGCCTATGAATACTGTCCAAATCTGTTATGAAAATGCAAAAGTGAATTTTCGCTTTATTATAACAATTCAAACTGGAAGGACTGTGGTCAATAGACAGACAGGGAAGAGTCAAACTTTTTGTAAACTGTTTAACAGATTGTCATCAGAAAGCTTGTAAGGACTACTGGTAGAGGGTCATTTTAATCCATGAAAGAGCCTTCATCTGTAAACCTGATGTTTTAACCCAATATCTCCAATGCCCATTGCTTCTTTTTTAAATTCTTAATTTTGGTCAGTCAATCAATGATGCACAGATATTGCAAATGTTACAACAAATAATGTTACTTTGAGTAATCACAGAAATGCTTAGTTACAGCAAGCACAATGAAAATGGTGTACATCCATCAGAACTATGTCCCCCATAGTCATGCAGTGCATTTAGGTACTCATCTTCTGCCCAGATGGGGTAAATATGTGGGGTAAATCTTGGTATTGGGACACCCACCCTGTCTAGGCGCTGAAGAAAATGGAGCCAATGGCTGTTTGCAGGACTCTGTTATCTACCTCTATGTGAGCCGATTGCACTGCACGCTGTTCTGCATTGTGGTATCAGGAAGATCTTCTCTGGAATAGAGCAGTTCAGAAACATATTCATGGCATGGGCAAATATATGGCGGCAGATACTAAAATATGTCTGAGGGATACTGTTACTGATAAAGCGTATGCCTCCCCCTGCTCTCCCTATACATTACTTTCTGTTTATAGTTTTCCTGACCTACGCTACTTGTAAAACGCAGCAAGCATTATCTGAAACTTTCCAAATTTGGGAAAATTATTCAGACTAGCTGAGCATAATAAAAACTGGAATTCATAACTATCTACAGTGCAAATCACAGTCACTGCTGTTATATTCTATTTTGCTATAAGGATCTAATTTTAAGATTTTATACTTGAGGTTTTGATCTAATACATAGACAGATAGCACATTACTATGAACTTTTACTTCCATGGAACTCACACAACACATTTCTGTGAGTTTTATTGTCATGGGGTTATGTGATACACTCATCCAAACCCCCAATTTTTGTGAGTTATATTGTTATGGAGCTCTGTGATACACCGATACACACCCCACATTACCCATACACACCCTAGATGGTTTTATCTCCACTTGATAAAGCCTTTTGGTGAAACGCATTGTGGATATTTTGTATTGTTTAAAGAAAAGGTATTTTCCAGCAATAGCCTGTCACCCATGTATAATGATACATGGGTGACAGGCTATTGCTGGAAAATGCAAGTGAATTTTATCTATTGGATTTTCCTGTATGTGGGCAAGATCCAGTTAAAATCCCAAATTTATTTGGTATTTGGTAAACACAATATGCAAATCTTATAATGTATATAAGATTCAAATGACTTTTTAAACCAGACGCCAAATGTATTTGATTTTGCTGTGCATTTTTTTTGCTCTGGTAGTATACTCCCAAATTAAAAAACAAAAAATACAAACACTGTAGGTACTTCAACTCATTATTAGTTATAACAAGTGGTTATAGTGTCTGGAGGTCTATTTAAAATGTTTGCTAAACAAGAGTCCCCAGTAGCCCATCCTTTCTGAGCTGTTTCAGCTCGTGAAGAAGCATTAGCCTGAGCAGCTATGGATGGCAGTGATTTGTTAAGCGTGGCAGCTGAATGCTCTTAGCCTATCACAGTTGTCCATTGCTTATATTAATTGGTAAAGTTAAAGAAGAGTCTTAGACATACCTCAGTAAGCAGAGTAAACAATTACAATACTACGATAATCCATCCCTAAATCTCAGCTGTCCTCTTCCTCTTACTTTATCCTTCGGAATTTCAATATTATCCTGGTGTGACCAAAGCAGACCACTAGCTCCCATTCAAAGAGCTGATTTCCAGGCACATTGCATGAGTCAGTTACAAGCCACATACATCTTTAAAACAATGTTTGATGGTATTTTCTGAGATCAGTTTCACATTTCAAGGTGCATGTTCATTACAGTAATAGTTGTCAGCAAAAATGAAGAATCAACATACCTGGCTGGTAGACAATAAACCACATAGGTCTTCAGGGATACATTTCTAGAATTTTCCATAACATTTTATTTTTGTACATTTCTGGCACAGTCACTGAAAACTCACATTTACCATTTTAATCGTTATTTTGTCAACCATGTATAATCTTAACAAAGTATCTGCAAAAATTGTAATATATATTGTAATTGAAATATACCTCTGTGCGTGACAGATGTTTTGAGAATGTATCAGAAAGGAAATGAGATCAATAAGAGAGAATATCGGACACTCAGGATTATTCACTAAATTCCAAATGCTCTTGCTCCAAATTGGCCAGAATATTGCCCAGATTTCAGCTTGTCCAGATGTTTAAAATACGAGCCCGGAATTGTAAAATCCAGACCCATATATTCATAGATCCAAACTAGTTGCCTACCGACAGTCCTGACACATAGCAGGCAAATAGTTAAAAACTTCTGTGGCAAAACTATAAAACTAGATAGGATAAATTATAAATAAAAAATGCATATAGAGGCCAAAATATCCCAGTGAAATATAGGGAGCATAAAACCGGCCTTGCTGCGAGTGAGGGCATCTCTACTAAATGGTGAGCAACTCAATAGTACCACTTTCCCAAGGCTGTTGAATGGGATAGTAACATAAGGATGGCTCTCTCTATGTCTTACCATCTCCCTCCACTGCATAGCATAGAAAGGATTAAAACAAATAGAGACTGGGCAACTATAATGTCCCTATCTCATTAATGTGGGGGAACTTGGCCAAGGTCTTCTCTGGTGCCTTTCTGTAGCTATCAGATGGGGGCATTAATAATGATACACGGGTGACAGGCTATTGCTGGAAAATGCAAGTGAATTTTATCTATTGGATTTTCCTGTATGTGGGCAAGATCCAGTTAAAATCCCAAATTTATTTGGTATTTGGTAAACACAATATGCAAATCTTATAATGTATATAAGATTCAAATGACTTTTTAAACCAGACGCCAAATGTATTTGATTGGGGCTCATGACTTGCCTTTCAGAGAGCTCTGATTGGGTGAGAGGAATAAGGGGGCAGACAATTGGACACCTCTCTTTATTAGATTTATGCACTCCCTTACCCAAAGACCATGGATGGGAGCAGTGAAGTGGACACATGCAATACCATTACCCTGTTCTATTATAGTTAGGCCCCAACATGCAACGCATGGGTGGTGGTGGGGGGTTTCAATGGCATTTTCCCCCTTTTATTACTTAACACATATAGTACATATATATTACGTGGACATGTCCCACCTTATTTTAACACCCTACCCCACTGCCTATGGCAGGGTTAGGCAACCTTTGGCACTCCAGATGTTGTGGAATACATCTCTGAGAATGGTCTTACAGCCATAATGCTGGCAAAGCATCATGGGAGATGTAATTCACAACATCTGGAGTGCCGGAGGTTGCCTACCCCTGGCCTAGGGCATGGGGTATTAACAGCTGAACAGTTGATGGCTATAGTGGATATGCCGCCCTTACCCATGGCAGATAGGTGCATAACAGAGGATAAAATTCTCCTTATTGTCGAGTGGGGGCAGGGCTGGGCCGCCATGCTGAAAATTCGCATAAAGATCAGCTCCTGCAGACTCCTGCCTAATGGGCTCAACATAAGCTGTTACATTCATGACCTAATGCCTAAACATCACGGATCACTGTGCAAAGAGGTGTTGGAGCCAAAGGCAGACTTTCAACAAGAGTTTAAGCCCCTTGGAGGGTGATTTGCTGACTTTGTGTTTAGCCGATCCTTTGCACTGTGTGGTGTTAGCCTCCCCCTTCCCACCTTTGGACCAGTGGGGGGGGATCCCGGTCCTCGCCCTGGGGACCCTACTGCAACTCCGAGCCTCTGCTGTACTGCTACACAATATTTACAAAAAGGTAGACCTAGGTGGAGAAGAGGAACCTCCTCAACCCCAAACCTGATCCACCCACGTATGTAAGGGTTACCCCCTTGTTTGGATCCCCCTGGCACACTCAGAGGCCGGTTGACTTAGTCACTGGCTTCTTTTCTTTTTCTTTTTGACTTAAGTTGTACTGCTACACAGAAGGGAAGCCTTGCCCAAAAATGGCAGATTCCCCATGTCGAGCTGACAGCGACACAGCCCAAGCTAACCTCACTTCCACACTCAACAAAATCTTTGCGGATTTCAGGGATAAGCTGAACCACCAACTGCAACAGCCTGTGCAGCGGGAGAGGAGTGATCATACACCCCGAAGCCTACCACTAGGGACCAAGAAAAAGACTCCAGCTACCGCTCTGTGGAGGGCCTGTGCCAGGTGTAAGCTGCTGGGCACGTGGCCCACTAGAAGGCCAAAGGTCCTGCAGACCTTACCCTATCTTACCCTGGAGGGATGGAACACAGCTGGAGCCAGCACAGCCATTAATGGGCTTACCTTGCTGCAACCTCTGGATGTCACGCCTGCCAATACAGGGTATGTGGGGCATGCAGGATGCCAGAACTGATCAGGAATGTGCTTTACCCGTGGAAGGTACCGGCTGAACTGTGCCTCATGCGGCTATTGTGCCACTGTGCCAATACAACACATGCCTACACCATGTATATTAATTTATTTTATATGTGGTTTGCCTTTTCTCTTATTGTTTTCCTCAGTGACTCTCTAGTCTACCTTTAGATGTCTCTAGTATTGGCATTTTGTACTTCATGCATCAGCATTGGGGGTCTTTTGGGTGAAACACTATCTATTAGTCATGCACTCCAGCTCTTCATTGTAGTTATCTCTTAGTGGTCCTAATCAATCTGAGCTGGAACAGGTCTAAGCTTTCAATATTTATTTCTACTTAATCCATTCTCAGTTAGCAAGTAACCACAGCATTGTTTATTTCATTGAATTTACCTCTTGCATCTGGGCCGGTTCACTACCTGATTTATTATTATCACTAAAAATGTGCTGGATTATCGTTTGCATTGCAATTGTTCTACTATGGATGTTGATATGCTTGCATCTGCTGTTGTGACCCTGCAAGATTGTCTATATATTCTGAGCACAGCAAAAATAAAGAATATAAAAAAATGACAGTTTATTAAAGAGAATACATTTGCCATACAAAAAAAAAAAAAACAATCCTCCATAAAGTTATATGGGGTCCCATAGACTTATTTTTAGTTGCTTTTATAAACTTTTTTTTTATGATGGCAAGAGCAGGCCAGCTTCCAAATTGTTAACCCTCCAACTGCTGATGTTTGTATTTTACTGTTTGCCTGCTGGCTGCTAGTCCTTCCATAAGATAATATTGTTCCAATTTTAATAAATTCATTTTGCAAAAGCAAGTACATTTATAGATCAGATTTGCTTGTGTCTGCTAAAGTTCCAATAGAAACCTGGTATCCATTCGGTATTTTGTAAATACTATTTGATATTTTATAGAAGATTCATATGCGGAAATTATTGCTTTTAAAGCAGATACCAAATAGATTGGACTGTTCGGTGCTCTTTAATCAAAAAGACCAATGTTTTACTAGATTTCGCAAACAAAAAAATAAGGTGGAGTATCTTACATGCACTTTTAAGATGATTCTTTACATAGGTACATTCCTATAATAAAGCCTATGGGAAGAGAAAATAGCAGATAATAGTGAAATATCGCCTATACTGTTTATTCTATTATCCAAATGTTGTTCTAACGAATGCAAACTCACAAGAGTGGAGCCACTATATACTGGGCTCAAATGTTTCGCCTTGTGGGGTGTATAGGGTCCCACTCCCTCCTCTGTATTCCAGGATCCTTATGAAGGGTGATCACAGATATGCAGATGGAGTATAGTAAAGTGCTTTATTCTTAAAGTGCACAATAGAAGGTAACAGTAATAAAACAATAAAAGACCTTACAGTCTCTGCTGATAGGTCCTTTAAATATAGTCCTTGTAGTCCTTGTAGCAAAACGTGTTTCGCCCCTTCAGGGGGCTTCCTCAGTTGCTGATCTTCTTACTAAACATCTGTTGGTCCTTTTAAATGCGATCTCTTACCGCTTTTTTCCTTTATTTCCGGTCCCCATTACTTCCGGTTTCCGGTCTATGCGTTCCACCCTTGAAACGCATGAATGCCGTACATTGATTTCCTGTAAAAACTTACGTCCTCATCTCTTCCGGTTTTGTGTCTGTGCGTTCCACAGATTGGAACTGCTACACATGAGAAGTGCAAAGTGCGTCCCAACGAGAGATGAAGAAGGAATCAACGCGAGACATCGATGCATTCCAATGGTGGAACGCACAGATACAAAACTGGAATAGATGAGGACGTAAGAGATAAGGACGTAGTTTGCTTTCGTTAGAACAACATTTGGATAATAGAATAAACAGTATAGGTGATATTGCACTATTATCTGCTATTTTCTCTTCCCATAGGCTTTATTATAGGAATGTACCTATGTAAAGAATCATCTTAAAAGTGCATGTAAGATACTCCACCTTATTTTTTTGTTTGCGTGCTCTATTGTTGGTGAAGGTTAAGGGGACCCCGCCGGGGTGTTAGAGTACTAATTTGCACTGAGCTCATACTTGGTATCTGTAATCAATTTATCCGTTTTACTAGATTTGCCTTTACTAAATATGAGAATTGTAAATCCGGTAATTTATCCAGAGAGTGTCTCCTGAAAATCTCCTCACTCCCAAGTAAGAGAATGTCTTTCGGTAACCGGTCAGTAGGTGGCAGTGTTGGAATGTCAAAAATGATTTGGATGACATCAGAGCTGTGCTGCTATAACATTTTATATTATAGCAATGATGTCATACTTATACAGCAATAATGCTTTTCATATTTTATAAACAGTGTTTTAACACGATCCAGAAATAAGTAAAGAGATGTTTTAATTGAACTGTATGTTAACTCCATTTTCAGAAGTTTCTTAAAAGCAATACAGGGTTTATACATTTCAGCTGACGTCTAAGCTTTTGCAATGCCTTTTTCTAATATAGAACTAGAAATTTGTATAATTTAAGTGATGGTATATTTGCCATTGGGTTAATAAAACAAGAGTTAGAATACTAATAATAATTGATTGTGAGCAGAACTTGGGGGTGGAGTCTTTATAGGCTAAAATATAAATTGTGGTGAAATTGAACATGGTTACATAGTTACATAGCTGAAAAGAGACTTGCGTCCATCAAGTTCGGCCTTCCTCACATATTTTTTTGCTGTTGATCCAAAAGAAGGCAAAAAGCCCAGTCTAAAGCGCTTCCAATTTTGCAACAAACTATGAAAAAAATCCTTCTTGACCCAAAAATAGCAGTCAGATGTTTCCTTGGATCAAGCAGCTATTACCCCACTAATTAGAAATTATATCCCTGTATGTTATGTTTTTGCAAGTATTTATCCAATTGCAGTTTAAACATCTGTATGGACTCTGATAAAACCACCTCTTCAGGCAGAGAATTCTATATCCTTACTGCTCTTACTGTAAAAAAACCTTTTCTTTGCCTTAGATGAAATCTCTTTTCTTCCAGCCTAAATATGTGACCTAGTGTCCTATGTATAGCCCTGTTTATAAATAGATTTCCAGATAATGGTTTCTACTGGCCCCGAATATATTTGTATAATGTTATCACATACCCTCTGAGACGCCGTTTTTCCAAACTAAAAAGATTTAAATTCTTTAACCTTTCTTTGTAACTAAGGGTAACATTTCACATATGTATTTATTTTTATCTATTTGAGAAGTGTTCAGGCACATGGAGCATTTACAGGTTAAATTTGTTTTTTGACCAATTGTTTACAGAATTGTTTTTCATTTTGTCACTGAATGTATGTTGTCGAAGAAAGAACAAAAAGGAAGACCTAAGGAAAGAAGAGGATACCCCTCCTCCCTCCACAGGGTCAACCAAGATAGGAAACCCCAACCTAATGATAATGCTAAAACTTAACCTTTAATAATCATAAAATAAAATAAATACAAAAAATGAAATAAAAATGGAAACAAGGGGTGCAAACGCTGTCACTAAGGATGTGGATGCCAAATATATAGGATATGAAACCCACTATAACCACCTAGTGATGAGGTATAGATAACGCATGTGGCTTACTGACCATGCCTTAAAATACTGCATGGAAGTGAGCAAGTCTTATAAGGCTAAAGACAGGAAATGGGGGGGGACACAATAAGGAAGGTAAATATATAATGCCCACATAGGTCAAAAGAACCTCCTAATTAGACCTTCCACATGCAAAAGAAGAGGAGAAGGGGAAAGAAAAATCCACTGAGTCACTATATAAACTCCTATCAATGGGAATCCTAATACATTCAGTGGCAAACAGTATTGTTACAAAGTATATGGTGTACCAAGACTCAGTAACACTTGCAGCAGTAATCCATGCAATGTGCAACCAACATAGCCACTTGTGCCGAATTAAATAAAACAAAAAACGCTTGCCCAAAGGAGAGGACTCATTGACACAAAAGGATAGAAACCCCATCCCTCCTCTTAAACCCCCAGTGAATTATCTAGTAACCGCTATCTAAATCATGCCACAGGCTGCATCCCCTATCCTAACCTGCCTAATGCGCGTTTCGGTGCGTACAGATGCGCCTTTGTCAGAGGCTAAGCAGAGGTCTGTCTCTTACCCGGCTCCTTTATAATTTTATAAATAAAATTTAGTGGGCGTGTCAAACTTGTTCGCACCAAAACCGGCGTTCGAACAGGTACCGCCCCCTTGTGTGTGTGTGTCACTGGATGATTGACAGGGCATGCAAATAAGCCCTTAATATGCCGTGTCCTAAGCTACTTATCAGGTTACACATATTAAATAGAAAATAATGAGATAGTATCCAAATGTGTAACACATTATGAATAGAATCATTTGAATCCTCAATAATTTAAATGACATGTCAAAATACAAAGCAAAGTTGAAACCCCGGTATAAATATAGGGGGTGGAGATACTATATCATGAAGGTTGTACAAGAACTTATAATAAGGAAGAAGGCTTTTGTCAATTTTTATATATGCCTCCTATCCTTATTTTTGTCCAATCATTTCTCATTTGATCAGTCAATATGTATCTCTCTTCTATTCTTATCTGTTGGCATTATGTGCTTTTCTATACATCCTCTTGTTGTCTGTGAATGTGTGTTTCTGAAAAGCTGTCATTTATGGAAGTACTGTGAGTCGGTCCTCTCTGCTTGTGACAACGTTTCAGCCACAGAATGGTCTGTGTAGAGATTATGTAAGCGTTCCTGCAAAATGTGAAGTGACTTCTGCAGAGGAGACTTTGGCTTCTGCAAAAACGTGGAAAGAATTCTGATACTGTGGCTCCACAAGAAGTTTTAGAAAAAGCTAGGTTGCTGTCCTCTAGCCTGACACGTGTATGTTCTCTTTACTCCCAGACAACGATGAAGATAATGGTAGGATAGGTTCCAGTGAGCACAATTGTGTAAAAGGATGAGGCCTATAACTATGATATCTTGAGTTTCCATAGTGGAGATTATGTTAGCTTTTTAGTCCTGTGCTGTAAGAAACATGTCCTGGTGGGCACTAGTGGAGGTTGGTCAATTGAGACAGGTGTCGTAATTTCCCCCCAGTTTTTGTTTCAATAAAAAAATAAACTATTAGGGTGATAAGGATAAATGATAAGTGTATTTTAGAAACAAGTCACATCTATTATGATTAGTTCTGCAGTTTAATCCCTCTTTATTGACGCTTGAGATGCTGCTGAGATCCTGAGTAACTAAGCAATATTTTGAAGCACATAGAACCCTTAAACATGCTTAGTCTGCTGGACTGTCAAATCCTGGAATTTTTTTTTTTTTTTTTTTTAAATAGCTTGTTGTTTGTAGTGGTTGTAGAGATGTGCCGGCATCTTCAGTCAGCGAGAACAGATGCTCTTCCACTGCTTTCATGCCGAGCCACTTTATGATAATCTCCTCCCAAGAGAATTGATAATATTGGACAATGGTCTTCCAGTGTGTAGACTGACTTGGTTGAATTTGTTCTTTATAGTTCTTTTTGCCTTTAATCTCCACCTTCTGATACACTTGGCTTTTGAAGCTGTCAGACAGTGTTGACTTTTTAATGCTGAACAGGTGATCCGTAATGATATACATTGGGTATGTTCATCAAGGAAGAATTCAACCTGCATCTCCTCCTCAGCTTGTTTGGATTGTGAGGTCTGTGGCCCTGTCTGTGCTGATTCTGGCTGTAGGAGCATGCTTCTCCATATTCATCTGGCACCTCTTTACAGTCATGAGAAAAAGAAAGTAAACCCTCTTTGAGTGCTATGGTTTTACATATCAGGACATAATAATCTTCTGCATCTTAGCAGGTCTTAAAATTAGGTAAATACAACCTCAGATGAACAACAACACATGACATATTAGACCGTGTCATGATTTATTTAACAAAAATAAAGCCAAAATGGAGCAGCCATACGGGAAAAACTAAGTACATCCTTACTGATTCCCTAGGAATTAAAAGGCTAAGTATCAGGCAGGTGCTGCTAAACAAACGCCCTAGATAAACTGATCATCAGCCAATGTGACCACCTCTATAAAAGCCCAAGTTTAAGCAGTTTGCTGGTGTGGAGCATTGAGGTATATGTTAACACAATGCCAAGAGGAAGGACATCAGCAATAATCTTAGAGAAGGAATTTTTGCTGCCCATCAAACTGGGAAGGGCTATAAAGCCATTTATAGGAATGTGCATGGGGAAAATATTCGGTTGAGGGTAAGCAGGAACTGGTTTAATGGTAGCCACACTGGCCTTTTATGCAAGTCCCCAAGCAAGGTGTATGCCAACACGGACCTTGTTGGGGACAGGGACACAAACTTACAAACCAATAATAACACATTTACAATATAAGTCACTTCCACAACAAACATACAATCCCTCCCGTCTGCCTGGGAGATAATTGGGTCAGATACTGTATCAATTTAATTATCTCCAGGCAGAAAAAGCACATGTTTTACAAAACCCCCAAAGTACCTCAAAAATACATGATATCCCCACAATTGTTACATCCCCTGATAGTCCTGATCTGGGTGACCAACATATCCAGCAATCACCCAGATCAGTTCAGGGGTTCAAGAATTCTATGGAAGTCATATTTTGACCGACCACACGCATGGTCCCATGACCTAAACAGTTTCAGAGAATCAGGCTGTGCGGCCGGTCTACTTCGGGGATTCGAAGTACAGTACAAAATACCGAACGTAGCCGTTCATAGATAAAGTCAGTGTATGTCTCTTGTTCGTGCGTTTCTTTTTACCGAACGCCGTTGTAAGGTAAAGTTTAGAGGTGTTCGCACTGTCAAGTGTCCGATTTGAGTTCCATGCACTCGAAGACCAAATCCCGCTGGATGCATTCGACTAAACAAGATGGTCGCTACCACGTGTTCGAATGCCATTTTGAATGGCTTTGGGAGTTCGGGAGTTCTAAGTGCTGCTTCGAAAGTTCAAATTGTTCCTGTTAGAAGTCTAAGAGGCACAACCAGAGTATTTAACCCAAAGTTCATTACAGGGGCTATAGACACAGGGCAGAAGGCTGGCAATCAGTCCCCTCCAAAAACCAGTGGCGAGGTCACTTTCGCTACAACCAGTATTTCAGTTACATGTGAGATGGTTAGATTTCTTTGAAAACCTTTAAATTAGCCTCGTCATTACAGGACAAAAATGGTCAACATTGTCTCAATGCAATAGAGCGTGTTCTTCAAAACTTCCCCATGAAAACCATAGATTCAACTATTTTACTCTTTTCTACTTCTCTACCGGAAATATGGATAAGACATTATTATTATAATTATTATTATTACTACTGGTATTTATATAGCGCCAGCATAGTCCTTAGCACTTTACAATATTTTTAAAGGGGGAGTTTTAACATTAAATGAGACGATTACAAAAACTTACAGGAACAATAGTTTGAAGAGGACCCTTCTCAAACGAACTTACAGTCTATAGGAGGTGGGTTGTAAAACGCAATAGGACAGGAGATCGCAATCAAAAAGGGTGAATATATATTTACATAATCACTTTATCAATAATATATAAAACTTAAGAAAATAAGAAAAGGTTAGGAAACAATTCATTAAAACTGTTTAAGTTAGCTTTGTATCCCCAGTGATTGAATTATTACTAAAATGTTTCATTTAAACCATCCCTTATGTTTTTTAAATGTGCATTTTAACAATATAAAGTCCTTCTAGGCTTTTGGATTCCCTAGAAAGTTTTATAAAGTTCAGAGATTACCAAATTGCCACAGGCTGCGTATTACTCATTACAAGCAACATATATCATAACAATTAAGCTTCACTGTAGTTTATGGATGCATTCTACAACTTCAAAGGACAAGTCCCCTCCAGTGATATGAGCAGGAAGTGGGAGACATAAAAGATGTGGAAGTTGTGGAGGGGAAACAAGGAAATATAGGGCAATGGGTCAGAGCAAGGTCCAATGTATCTTATTTAAAGATGTATTTTTTTTCACTTGACTAGGACAGCTGTGCGCTGTGTTAAATCAGATACTGTAAAATACCCTATCAGCATGTTGATTTCATAACGTGAACCCTGTGATATGTTGAAATAAGAGTCAATGCTTATGAAGGCGAACTGAAATACAATTATTCCCCGCTTTTTGACTCTTTTTATTGAATCCAGAAGTGCAAGACATCTCTCCGAGGGGAGGCTTGACATATTATATTCTCCAGGGTAACTTCAAGCAAGTTATCTTCCGATCTTTACGTTTGTGCAGCTGAAAAAGGTTTAAGATTCTACAGGGGTTTGTTTGTTCAGGAGAGCGAAATTTTATTGCAAAAGAAAATTGTTTGTGAGCACCTTGTTTTATGGGATTTAATGCCAAGACCTCTGATATTGTTACATTACTTATGACAGTCTCCAAATAATGTAACTGTCACCACAGGCTACTATTATTTACGGTATACTAGACATATGCATTGATATAATTATGTTTAAGACTTTTAAAAGGGGCAGTGCTGAGCTGAAGGATCAAATTAAATTCCAAGACAGAGAAAACTCTGGCTCTTAACTCCTATCACCTTAAATCAAGATGTTGCAGACTACATTGGCCATTCTATCATGGCCATCATCTTCATTGATACTGAATGACAACTTAAATAGGTAGCTATGTATTATGTTATCTGAATTTCTAGGGATTTCTAGTTCAATAACTGTTGGCCTGTGATCTACACACGTGGGGAAGACAAGGATGTCTTCAGTGGGCAATGAGCTGCTAATGTTGCTGTCTGTGTTTATCTTAGAGAACAAGTTACTTATTTAGCATCACTAAGAGCACAGTATGGAAGCATACTAGTATGTAAGCACCCAACCTCACCATGTGTTACACTTCTCGTCCCCAGTTTATCCAATGTTTTGGGCATAGTGACATTTAGACATGAACCAAAATGACTTACAGTGTGGTCACCGCAGTGCCATAAAAGTAAAGCTGATTCACACTAGTGCAGCATATGTGCATAGCATACTGTGGTTCTAAAATCAAATACACAATCAAAAAAGAAGAACATTGAAAAAGTGTCATATCCCGAAACATCTGTTGGCCTTGCTCTTCATTAAATGTGGGATTATCTGAAGTCCATACATGTTAATGTTTACCGATGCTAAGTCAGTGTTGCCAACTTGCACATACAGTGATCTGATACAGTTCAGAAGTAATAACTGGTTAAGCATTCTGGGAAATGTAGTTCAGAAACATCTAGAATTCCGAGGTTTGCCATCACTCATCTATACCTTTTCGGCAGAACTATTGTACCTTATCTGCGCCACTAAAAACGACGCATACAGTTTATCTACATGAGCTTGTCCGATATTACAACAGGGTTAAATAATGCAGGCAATATGGCATAGATTGCAAACACATGAGTTTTCAAATCACCATGACTAAAACGTGAACAACTTCAACTGCAGTTTAAAATAAACATTTAGGGAGAGGACAGCAAAAGAAAAACGCCGGCTTTTGTAAACAATCCAATCTACACGTATTTATGTCATTAAACCTCATCTGAACATAAGATGCACTTTTTTTTCTTTATAAGGAACCCAGATGGTTTGGAAGCAAAAGATAAATCATGCTTATTTGCTTACTTAGTGACAGTATATGTTTAAACAATGGCGTTTTGTTGTACTTTTCGAGATTTATTATGGCAGACATCTGTTACTGACTTATCGAGGACAGGCTGAGAGATATGTTAACACGATCTAACATTTATGAAATTATATCTATAGGATCATAACACGTTACTAGAGGTCCTAATCCATAATTGAAGGCTGTCGAGACTAAGGGTGAATGAAAATATATATACAATGTTCAGATTTTAGGCGAGATGGTATCAATGGTAAAGAGGGTTCTTTAAATGGAACCTTCAAAATCATGAGGACTGTAGGGACGTGAAAAAGTTGAGAAAATAGTTATTGCGTGCAATCCCTACACTGTTGCCAAAAAACACTTAAAGGGGATACCTAGTTTCTCCCATGACTAGACTAAACTTCTGCATAATGATGTATCGTGTCTGACCTACTAACATTTAATAATGTCAGCAGCTGGATGTGGGAATTAATAAGGAGGTTCTTGCACGCCAACGCCCTTTCATTGGCAAGAAGCTGAGAGAAAACTGTAAAATATGATTCTTTAAACTACTAAATAAACATTGCACAGGAGTAGATTCAATTTATAAAAAAAAGAGAACAGAAATGTAAGCACCATTGGTTTAGTCCTGCCTAAAAAGTAATTAAGTAAAAAGAAATGACCATGATGTTTAATATTCAAGAAAAAGGTTTTTAAACCTCTGGGTTTATTTGCCAAAAATGTACAGTTATTTATGGTTTACATAAATAAATAAAAGAGTTATTTAAACCGTTTGGAAGGCTTGAGAAATAGTCTGCATATTATAGTAAGTACTTAAAGATATTGGCTCAAATACTATCGAAGAAAAAGCGTCAGTGGTTCTTTTAAATCAGGATCTGTACAACAAATACACTGTGGGTGGTCAAAATATCACAAACACCAAACAATTACCTCAATTTACTAGCTGGAGTAGAGACCTCTGTTAGCAATTCCATGAGTTATGGTTGCATTGTCAGTATAAGTTATGGGCTATTCAGTAACTCTACATATGGGAGTAATTCTGTATTCCTTTAGGAAATAAAGACTAGGCATAAGTACTCAAAATGCATATCACACTTACACTACTGTAAGGTAGGTGAGGATCCTCAGGATCAGTGGGAAACATGAAATCAATTGTACATGGTCTGCTACATTCTTTACATAGGTGGTACAGGTCAAAGTAACATCAACATAAATGACAGGACCTAAGATTTCCAAGCAGAACATTGCAGAGGGCTTAACACTGCCTCCGCCGGCCTGCCTTCTTCATATAGTGTATCCTGCTGCCATCTCAGGTAAATTATGCACACGCACCCGGCCATCCACATGATCTAAAAGAAAACACGATTCATCAGACCAGACCAATCTTCTTCCATTGATCCATGATTCAGTTCTGATGCTCACATCCCCATTGAAGGCACTTTTGGTGGTGGACAGGGGTATGTTGCTCAATGAGCCTTGAGCACCCATGACCAGGGCTGCTTTTTGGGCTGCACCCTTTTTGAATGAGATTGCCCTCTCCTGAATGGTCTCCCCACTGTAGGTGCCACTAGTGACCCAACTAGTGGTGATCAATGGCCTCGCCCCCTCAGACTGAACACAGCAATCTGTGCATGGTCCCACTCCCTCAGACTGAACACAGCGATTATGTGCATGGCCCCACCCACTCAATGGTGATCCAATTCTCTTCCCACGTATTTCATTTTTTTTGGGGGGGGGCTGATTGTTAAAATGATACTATAGGCAATTGAGCTGTGAGACTGCATGGGGCATGATCTATACACCAAAACTGCTTCATTAAGCTAAAGTTTTTTTGGTGTCGATCTGGGGCAGACTGAGAGTATTTGGGGTCTTTGAAGGCCAAATATATTTATTTATCAAATATTTTACCAGGTTCGATACATTGAGATTTCTCTCGTTTTCAAGTATGAGCTGGGTCCACAAAACATTGCAATGTTACAATTGGATACAATATTACAAAAATACAATATACAAACTTTATATATATGTGCATATATATATACATATATATATACACACATATATATAAATATAATACATAATAGGTAATAAATATATTCAACCGTGACAGGTGCATTCTTTGCTGAAGTATATGTGCATTAAATAAATGTTAATTATAACTATTTTTTTTGGATGTGTACAGTGTGAAGACCTATGTATTAATGCATGTTTGTATTTGAGTCTGTGTGAATGCACTTGTGCATGTCTGGATGACTACATGTGCTTTTTTGTATGTAACATAGAAACATAGAAACATAGAATGTGACGGCAGATAAGAACCATTCGGCCCATCTAGTCTGCCCAATTTTCTAAATACTTTTATTAGTCCCTGGTCTTATCTTATAGTTAGGATAGCCTTATACCTATCCCATGCATGCTTAAACACCCTCACTGTGTTAACCTCTACCACTTCAGCTGGAAGGCTATTCCATGCTTCCACAACCCTCTCAGTAAAGTAATACTTGATGTGATTTTTAAATCTTTGCCCCTCAAATTTAAGGATATGTCCTCTTGTTGTGGTAGTTTTTCTTCTTTTAAATATAGTCTCCTCCTTTACTGTGTTGATTCCCTTTATGTATTTAAATGTTTCTATCATATCCCCCCTGTCTCGTCTTTCCTCCAAGCTATACATGTTAAGATCCTTTAACCTTTCCTGGTAAGTTTTATCCTGCAATCCATGAACCAGTTTAGTAGCCCTTCTCTGAACTATCTCTAAGGTATCAATATCCTTCTGAAGATACGGTCTCCAGTACTGCGTACAATACTCCAAGTGAGGTCTCACCAGTGTTCTGTACAATGGCATGAGCACTTCCTTCTTTCTACTGCTAATGCCTCTCCCTATACAACCAAGCATTCTGCTAGCATTTCCTGCTGCTCTATTACATTGTCTGCCTACCTTTAAGCAGTCAGAAATAATCACCCCTAAATCCCTTTCCTCAGATGTTAAGGTTAGGACTCTATCAAATATTCTGTACTCTGCCCATGGGTTTTTACATCCAAGATGCATTATCTTGCACCTATCCACATTAAATGTCAGTTGCCACAACTCTGACCATTTTTCTAGTTTAATATACAATAGAAGCAGGTTATACCCTTAACCTTTAACTGCAGTCTCTATTACTACAGTAATGTGGATGAACCTATCTTTCCTTGATAGTCAAACACTAATCTGTCACAAATAGCAAAAAATAGAATCAATTATAGATCTTCTGTATTAGATGCAACAGACTCAGTAATAAAGTCCAATTTTGGTCTGTGCAAATTTCTTAATCCCAGGTATTCTCTTCAGTAGCAACACTCCACAATAGAGTTTAATATATGAAAAAAATATATGCAGAGAAAAAAAAAAATATATATATATATAATTAATGAAACTCTGTATTATTGAAATGCTTAAGAAATAGTCAAAAATGAATTAAAAAATAAAACTTGCTTTATTTAGCTCTTTGCTGAAATCAATTTCTAAAAGTTCAAGTAAAAGGTTTTCATAAATTAATGACAGAAAAAACTTCATTGGCATATGTCTATCGGCTGATTTGCAAAGTGCATGTTAAGGCAGACCTTGTATTGCTCACGGCGTCCCGGATCAGCAGCTTGATGTTGCCTTGCTGGATACAATAGGTAAGTGTGCCCTAGATGCTGGCTTGCAGTGATCAGCCCTCAGTCCTTCCAGACGCGTTTCTCCGGCACAGCGGCTTTTTCAATGGATGTGGACTGTCGGGCAGTTGCTGCTTATATAGTAACGTATTTTCATCCAATTTTCACATATCGGTAAGCACACATTATTGGTTGTCTTACATACATTTTACATTTAATATTGTTACATTATCATAATACTGGCATGTGTTTTCAAGTTCTCATTCTTAATCTTTAAGTATTATGTTACAATTATTGTTGCTGTTTGTAACCATAGTAACTCCCGCTGAATATCAGTTTTAAACGTAACTGTCATTTACTCAGATGTTTATTGCATTGATACATTTACGGATGAAAAGTCAATTTTAATAATGTGTAACAGTTCACATTATGTTCATACCTATCTAAGAGGGAAGTAATTAAATGGACAAATTGAAAAACGGATTTTGATACAGATAGTACTAATATATATTTCATCTAATACTGCAATCATTTTCATTTGCAGGATAGAGTGCCTAAACTGCTGGTTCAAATTAGTACTGACTGGTACTATGTTAATATAGGACTTTCTCACTATCTTACCACATACATTTCTTAAAGGGACCTTGTCCTCATTTTAATTTTTAATTAGGACATAGTGGGATAGAATGTTTTATCATATATATTTATTAAAGGGACCTTGTCTTCTTTTTGATGTTTAATTGGGACATTATAAGATAGGAATAAGCTGTCTCAATGGCAGTATTAAAACCTAGACATGAATGCAAAAAATGTCCTACATAATTAGGCAGAGTGAGACTCTCAATATCGATAGTTGTGGATTTGAAATTCCTAAACTAGATAGTGGTGGCGTAAATGTATAAAAAATATAAAATAAAAATAAATGGGATATAAAGAAAAATACATATACGAATAAAAATACCAATAAAGATAAAAATAGAAATAAATAAAAGAATAATAACTAAAAAATAAATAGAAGTAATAATAAAAATAAAAATAAAGATAAAAAAAAAAAAAATAAAGATTAATAAAAATAATAATAAAAATAAGAATAAAATAGAGGATAAAAATATGGATATAATACCGCCCACATTGGAGGGACCTATCCTACTCATTTACTTAATTGCGATTTTTTCTTGTTATTGTGAAGTTGAATCATCTTAAAACAAGCCAATAATTCGTATATAACACTAATTTGAGAAATAGAAGAATGCTATAAAATTAACTAGGAAGCTCCTTTAATAAGAATCTAAAAGATTTCAAAATATTTCACAATAACAAGAAAAAATCGCAATTAAGTAAATGAGTAGGATAGGTCCCTCCAATGTGGGCGGTATTATATCCATATTTTTATCCTCTATTTTATTCTTATTTTTATTATTATTTTTATTAATCTTTATTTTTTTTTTTTTTTTTTTTTTTATCTTTATTTTTATTTTTATTATTACTTCTATTTATTTTTTAGTTATTATTCTTTTATTTATTTCTATTTTTATCTTTATTGGTATTTTTATTCGTATATGTATTTTTCTTTATATCCCATTTATTTTTATTTTATATTTTTTATACATTTACGCCACCACTATCTAGTTTAGGAATTTCAAATCCACAACTATCGATATTGAGAGTCTCACTCTGCCTAATTATGTAGGACATTTTTTGCATTCATGTCTAGGTTTTAATACTGCCATTGAGACAGCTTATTCCTATCTTATAATGTCCCAATTAAACATCAAAAAGAAGACAAGGTCCCTTTAATAAATATATATGATAAAACATTCTATCCCACTATGTCCTAATTAAAAATTAAAATGAGGACAAGGTCCCTTTAAGAAATGTATGTGGTAAGATAGTGAGAAAGTCCTATATTAACATAGTACCAGTCAGTACTAATTTGAACCAGCAGTTTAGGCACTCTATCCTGCAAATGAAAATGATTGCAGTATTAGATGAAATATATATTAGTACTATCTGTATCAAAATCCGTTTTTCAATTTGTCCATTTAATTACTTCCCTCTTAGATAGGTATGAACATAATGTGAACTGTTACACATTATTAAAATTGACTTTTCATCCGTAAATGTATCAATGCAATAAACATCTGAGTAAATGACAGTTACGTTTAAAACTGATATTCAGCGGGAGTTACTATGGTTACAAACAGCAACAATAATTGTAACATAATACTTAAAGATTAAGAATGAGAACTTGAAAACACATGCCAGTATTATGATAATGTAACAATATTAAATGTAAAATGTATGTAAGACAACCAATAATGTGTGCTTACCGATATGTGAAAATTGGATGAAAATACGTTACTATATAAGCAGCAACTGCCCGACAGTCCACATCCATTGAAAAAGCCGCTGTGCCGGAGAAACGCGTCTGGAAGGACTGAGGGCTGATCACTGCAAGCCAGCATCTAGGGCACACTTACCTATTGTATCCAGCAAGGCAACATCAAGCTGCTGATCCGGGACGCCGTGAGCAATACAAGGTCTGCCTTAACATGCACTTTGCAAATCAGCCGATAGACATATGCCAATGAAGTTTTTTCTGTCATTAATTTATGAAAACCTTTTACTTGAACTTTTAGAAATTGATTTCAGCAAAGAGCTAAATAAAGCAAGTTTTATTTTTTAATTCATTTTTGACTATTTCTTAAGCATTTCAATAATACAGAGTTTCATTAATTATATATATATATATTTTTTTTTTTCTCTGCATATATTTTTTTCATATATTAAACTCTATTGTGGAGTGTTGCTACTGAAGAGAATACCTGGGATTAAGAAATTTGCACAGACCAAAATTGGACTTTATTACTGAGTCTGTTGCATCTAATACAGAAGATCTATAATTGATTCTATTTTTTGCTATTTGTGACAGATTAGTGTTTGACTATCAAGGAAAGATAGGTTCATCCACATTACTGTAGTAATAGAGACTGCAGTTAAAGGTTAAGGGTATAACCTGCTTCTATTGTATATTATATATTTTTCTAATAGGTTGTTAGGTTCCCTATTTGTATACCCTTCCATTCCAATCAATAATTCAGCGCTCCACTTCTTCAACATTTTGTACAACATTTTTCTAGTTTACCTAAATCATTAGCAATTTGGCTTATCCCTCCTGGAACATCAACCCTGTTACATATCTTAGTATCATCCGCAAAAAGACACACCTTACCATCAAGACCTTCTGCAATATCACTAATAAAAATATTAAAGAGAATGGGTCCAAGTACAGATCCCTGAGGTACCCCACTGGTAACTAGACCATGCTTTGAATATACTCCATTGACTACAACCCTCTGTTGCCTGTAGTGTCAGTCTGAGTGCATTAGAGCGTTAGTGGGTGCCTGCATGTGCAGGGGTGTAGAATATTTTTAAAAAAATATCTACTTGTCCAAAGGACTAAAATAGTATCTAATATACTTATCCGTTATGACAATCTGCTTGTCCTGACACAAAATAATATCAATTACAAAGATTGGGGGCCTTTGCCTAGAGCCATGAACATTGACAGGGCTATTTGCTAAACTCATTTTCACAAATAAATCTGAATGGACAAAAAAAGGCAAAAAATAGCTGATCTAGAAATATTATCTAACTTTTTTTAATTTTACAGTTTGGATTTATTTTGTATACTAGATTACCCTGAGTGTAGTCTCTCCCTTTGTCACAGTGTATAGTGTGCTGCCTGTATGTATGTAATGTGTATGTGTTTGCTGCCTGTATGTATAGTGTGTGTGTGTGCTGAGTGTATGCATGTAATGTGTGTATGTTGTCCAGGGACTAAAGAGTTTGCACAAACTACTTGTCCGCCATGACAATCTACTTGTCCTGATACAAAAAAAACTATTTTAATCAAAACCATATTTAAATAAGATCTGTATTGATAGTAACTTAGGAGACAGGCCTAATAATACTTAAATGGAATAATTTCCAATTGAGAATTGTAGCTTACTTTAAAAAAACTTTTAAAATATAACTATAATTAACTGTGGCCATTAATATCCATTGACATGCTTGGTTACAGAAAAGGTGGTGCTTACACTGCTGAGCCTACAGCGTCAATCTCTTTGCTCCAGAACCACTACATTAAACTGTAGTGGCTTTGGTGCCTAAAGCGCCCCTGTAAAAACTTGTCTTTGGAAATATAGTGTGGGGTGGGATAGCTATGTAGTGTGTAGGTTATGCAGTGTGTATGTATGTGCAGTGGCGTACACATAACCCATGGGGCCCCGGTGCAAAACTGATCCATGGGCCCCCCCTCCCTCCCTCCTTCTTCCCTCCCTCCATCATCCCTCCCTCTTCCCCCTCTAACCCCTCCCCCCACAGACACACACACACATACATACAGAGACACACACACATACATACAGAGACACACACACAGACAGACAGATACATACAGACACATACATACACACACGACACATACATACAAAGACACAAACAAACAGACAGACAGGCACACATACATACAAACAGACACAGACACACACACACACACAACAAACATACATACAAAGACACATACAAACAGACAGACACACATACATATAGACATGACACACATACATACATACAAACAGACAGTCAGGCTGACAGGCTGACTCCCTGTTCTTCCTCCGGCACGGGCTCGTGCGTTAGCTGGGAGGAGTGACATGCAGTCACTTCCTCCCAGCAGTGATGATCTCATCACAGGGGGCCCGGTCGCGCTGTTAAAGCGCCGCAGCGCTGACCATGCCCCCTGCCAATCCATCCATCCATGCTGTCAGGGCCACCGATGGGCACCTTAACATGCGGCCCCGGTGGTTTGCCGCACTGGCCGGGGCCACAAATAATGATGGTGTGCACCCGGTCGCAGGGGTCTGCAGGGCAGCCAGGCCCCCTGGAGTGATGGGCCCGGTCGCAGCTGCGACCCCTATGACCGCGGTATGTACGCCAGTGTGTATGTGTATGAGTGTGTGTATGTGTGTGAGTGTATGAGTGCATGAGTGCGTATGAGTGAGTGTTTGTGTGTGTGTGTGTGTGTGTATGAGTTTGAGTGTATGAGTATGAGTGTGTGTATGAGTGTTTGTATGTGTGTGAGTATAAGTATGTGTGTGAGTGTGTGTATATGTATGAGTTTGTATGTGTATGAGTGTGAGTGTTTGTATGTGTATGTATGTGAGTTTTTGAATGAGTGTGTGTATCTATATGTCAGTGTGCTTCTGTGTCTGTGTGCATGCACACATCTGTGTATGTGCATCTGTGTGCCAGGGTGTGTGTTTTTATGTCAGTGTGTAACTGCATCATGTGTGGGCATGTATCAATGTTTGTGTGTGACACAGTGCATGTGTGTATATGTCAGTGTGTATCTATGTATGTGTATGTAACAGTGTCTATATGAATTTGTGTGTATGTGTCGGTGTATTTATATGCATCTGTATGTTAATGTGCATTAATATCTGTGTAAGTATGTATGTATGTGCATGTATCCAAGCAGTCAAACACCAGCACAACATACAAGCACACTCCTGCAATCTAGCACAAATATTACATACAAACACACCCCTGCATTCAAACAAAAAATATGCACACACTCACTCAAACACATACTTCACACAAATGTACATCCACATTTAAAAGTGAACCTTACATTCAGACACACCCCTGCAATCAAACACAAACATTACATACATACACACTCCTGTATTTAAACACAATAAATGTATACAAGCACCCCTTCAAACACCAACACTGTACATTACACTATAGCGCCAGTAAATGCAGCAGCGCTGTACAGATATACAACCTAGACATTTTGACTTGGGGTGCCTTGGAAAAATACTGAAATGTTAAGGGGCGAATTGAACCTAAAAAGTTTGGGAACAACTGTTTTAGATAACCTAGTAAAAAATTTATCTGTGAGTTATTATTGCTAAATGGGAGGGTGGGTTATTAATACTAAAAGACTGTGAATTACACGTATACTCCTAGAAAGTACAAGCCGTGTTGGTATGTTCACATATAAGGGTCCATATAAGATTATTTTGTGCCACATCAGTACACATTAACCAGACATGCTTAACTCGTGGAAAGCAAACACTGACACACACACAAAGTGAGTAAACACAAGTCCTGAAAGTCCAGCCCACCCCAGGTGTCCATTTGTTGACCCAGAAGAAAGCAAAAGAAACGTAAGAAAAACTATATATGTGCGCTCACTGGGAATGTCAACAACATTCAAGTTACATGACAATAAAGACTGTGGCTGCAAATCTGGTCCATTGGTCTTTATTTTATGTCTATGGGCAGTTTATTCTTCTGTTTTCTTTGCACTGCAAATAAAGACACTCTTTTCTCAAGCAGGTCACTCCTGGATATTTAGCAAACAATTCCACTAGGGGTGTAGAGGGAATTGCCATGAGTCAGTGGGAAAACATTTCAGAAGGTAATAAACACCCAGAAGTTTTCATCAAAGTTGGAATGATGCCATGGGGACAAGGTGACAGCTTGTACAAGAAATGGGATAAAGTCCTTGGCCTTCGAAGTATTCTGGAGTAAATCAAATTTAAAAACTATATTTAAAAAAAAAAAAACTATTTAAAAGTTCTTATATTTTGTTTTGGATATTATAAAAACAGAAACAGCAGTAATCTTTATAGAAAATGCGTCAAGTGTTTCAAAATGAATATAGTTAATGGTCAATTCTTACCAATTAAATGAGGATTAAAAAAAAAATCAGGTTTTTTTTTTTGTTGACCATCATAATAAGCGTTGATGTATCATATGAAAGCCCAATACATTTATACATCATGAATATTTCCTTTATATTGACTAGTAAGTCTTTAGAATTTAGGATTTTAAAAAAGTGAAATATTTGAAAACAATTGTAAATTTTTCCAACCTATGGTACGCGTAACTAATAAACACATTTGTCATGGTCCTCAGAACTTACTAAATTATGTTTAAATTATTATAAATGATAACAAAAATAATCAATTTCACTTAGCATTTCATGTCAGCCTTTTTATTTTAAAATTAAATATAGTAGTCATCTTTATCCAATTGAAAGACCTCTCATTGTATAGCAGGCTAGATTATGAATGGTTTATAATCCTCTCCTTTAGAATATTGCGCAACAGTAATTTATGCAAATAATATGCAAAGTTTATGCACAAACTGTGGGTTTCTGTCTGTATTATCCAATGCATCATAGCACTGGTCAGGGCCGTCTAAACATTGATTGGACCCTGGGCAAGCATTTGGTTGGGCCCCCTGGATCCTGTCCACGTCTCCACCCATGCACACTTCCATGCCCTGGTATGCAATCAGGCCCTGCACCCCAACACAGTGGCAGAACTTATGTAGAGAGGGCCCTAGTGCAAGACATTATTTGGGCCTCTACTCTAGCGCAAGAGTGGAGAAAAGATAGATCCTCATCTGTTGTTCAATTCCCACGATGCTATGCCAGTTGGGGGATATACTATTTGGTCATTCTTGCATGGCTGTATTTGTGAGCAGTGTTTGTAATTTTGAATGTGAGCATGTTGTTGTATAGAGTATGTGTGTGTGTGTGTGTGTGTATGTAGGTAGTAGTAGTAGTAGTATTGGTGTTTGAGTGAAAGAGGTGTGTTTCTATATACTTTTTGAGTTTGAATTCAGGGCTGTGTTTGTGTGTAATGTCTGTGTTTGCAGGAGTGTGTTTGCATGTTGTTTTTGATTGCTGGGATCTATGACATCCATTCACATATATATATTCACATATATACATACATATTAGCACACTGATACATGCACACATTTGGACACATGCATACATGACACAAAATGACTTGCGTATACACACACACAGACACATACATACACTCATAAACGTGCACACACACAGAGATAAAAACACTGGCACATACACACACAGAGATATGCACTTACATACACTGACACAGATATGTACAGGCACACAGATACACATGCATGGGTGAATTTGTGTGCAGTGTTGGCATAGAAATGCTGGGATGTATGCATTGCCACACAGATGCACACTTACACAAACACTGAGATACACACAGGAACACATGCAGTGGTGTATTTGTGTGCAGTGTTAGTGTTGGGATGTAGTAGTGTATTTGTGTGCAGTGTTGGTACTGGAATGATGGGATGTATGCATTGCCACACACATAGATAAACACTTACACAAACTGACACTCATATACACACACAGGTACACCTACACAGACATGCAGGTACACATACAAACTGACACACAAGTACACAGACACAGGTATACATACACACAGATACACATAAACACTGACACAAAGGTACACATACACTGACACAAACACAGCCAGATATACACACACTGACATAAACAAAGCCAGATACACACTCAGCCAGATACACACTCAGCCAGATACACACACAGCCAGATACACATACTGACACAAACAGCCAGATATACACACTGACACTCACGCAGCCAGATACACACACACAGTCAGATACACACACAGCCAGTTATAGACATACAGTCAGATACACACACTGACACAAACACAGCCAGATACACACACACACTGACACAAACAAAGTCAGATACACACACAGCCAGATACACACACTGACACACACAGCCAGATACACACACTGACACAAACACAGCCAGATTCACACATTGACACTCACACAGCCAGATACACACACACAGCCAGATTTACACACTGACACACAAACAGTCAGATACATACACTGACACACACACAGATACACCCATACAGTCAGATACACACTGACACAAACACAGCCAGATACACACACTGACACAAACACAGTCAGGTACACACACTGAAACACACACAGCCAGATACAGACATACAGTCAGATACACACTGACACAAACACAGCCAGATACACACACTGACACAAACACAGTCAGATACAGACATAAAGTCAGATACACACACTGACACAAACACAGCCAGATACAGACATGCAGTCAGATACACACACTGACACAAGCACAGTCAGATACAGACATACAGTCAGATACACACACTGACACAAACACAGCCAGATACAGACATGCAGTCAGATACACACGCTGACACAAGCACAGCTAGATACTCAAACTGACACACACTCACAGCCAGATAAACACATACCGCCAGATACACACACTAACACACACATACAGCCAGATACACATACTAACACACATACACACAGCCAGATACACACATACAGTCAAATACACACAGTCAAATAATCGCTGAGCAAGGGACACTTTCCTGAGTGGCTATTGGGGAGAAAGGACCACTTTCTTAGGTTGCCCGAGTACCTGTTTCTTAGGCAAATGGCTTTGAAATCTGAAAGAGAAAAAAACTGCAATAAACATGCAAAACTATAATTTTTGCTTGTGTTTGCTAAAATAACTATTTGCCTAGGTAGATTCATTTTTCCTGTAATTACTAATTGCCTAATATATATATATATAACAATTAGATTTTAACAAATGTGGGATATATGCTGCTAAAAAATGTTAAATTGATTCACAAAGAGTTATGCGATTAGCTCAAATATATAATACGTTGCTGTTATTTAATAATTTATACAGTTGATTGAAACGCAAAGAATATATGATTATTGGCCTGAAATGAAATCAGTATGCCAGACAACTCAGAAAATGAAAATAAACACGTTTTTTAGGTCCTTATCCTGTATTAACTTTATATGTTGATAGTAGATTTATGTTGTACAGGAAAATATTATTACAGAAAACAACAATATGATAATTAGGTTTAACTGGATAAAAAAATTGAATAGTTTTAATGTTTGAATCAACAACATTATCAAAACTTACCACCCTAATTACAATGTTTCCGACAGCTTGACTTTGCTCGTATATCTTTGGCTGTCCGGCATTTCAATAAGTCATTGCATATTATGTAAGTCAGTGCCAAGCAATATATTTAACTTGTCATTAGTTGAAATTTTAGTAAGAGGAAAAAGTAGGCGTGAGAAAGGGCTTCTGCTTTAACAGAAATGTGAGAACCCCAAATACAACTTTTAAATGGGAAAAGCCCATAAAACAGTCATGTTTTTCAATACTCAGGGCTGGAATCTATTGCAGGAGATAAACTTAAAAGAACACTCCAAACACTACAACCATTACAGCATGCTCTAATGGTTAAAGGGGCTCCTTCTTGGATTTTTATTTGGCAAACACCCCAATGGTGAATTTGTTTATTGTAATGTGGTGGCCGCGGGGTGTAAGAAAAGGCGAGTTTTACTTACCTTGTGGTCGTTGCCATATTCTACTATGGGGTCCTCTTCAGCTCCTGGTGCTTATTCTGTCAGGAGTCAATGTCAGTGCTGAACTCTCATGCATGTGCAAGAGTTCAACACTGATGTCTATAGACAAAGTCTTTTTCCTCTCAGCCATCACTAGCGATGGCTTAACAAAGCTTGACAGTGGTAACGTCGCCATTTGTCAAACGTAGGAAAAATAGTCCCTACTTTGTCTTATTATATCTATTCACTGAGTTGGAAATTCAGGTAAAATTCACAGTCAATGGGAGAATTTAATGAAGATTTTATCGTTATGAAATAAAACATTTTTGGATGGGGTGACTGAGCCTCTTTAAATTGCCAGGAGTGCCCTAGTACCTCCTCACCACCGCCATTGTAAGTCTCCACATATCGGAGTTTGCAATAGTTATCTTTAAAACCTTTAATTCAGTACTTGAAATAATGTACTATACATTCCAAAAATTAATTAAAATCCTAACTGAAATATTTTAACAGACATTACAAATAAAATATAACTGTATTGCGGTATTTACTTTAGCTGAACTAGCTGTGTAGAAATCATTCTAAGTAAAACTGCACTTTTGTATTTTTTCCCTTTTTCTATCTATTATTCACAAATACTATTGTGTTATATATTTAAAAAGGACATGAAAAAAGCTGTATATGTCTTCAAAAAAAACAATATAATATGTGTGTGGTTGCACATAATGACTAAGTAATAAAACTGTCTAAACAGCCTCAGTCACAAATGTACAGAATTATAAGAAAAACACAGTCAGTAAGGGGTTAAATAGTGATATCACTGGTTATTATTTATCAGTGTTCCGAAAAGTGATGGTTAATCCCTAGGGCATTGTGACAAAACCCTGTATTTTCTCTGCATTCGGTAGATGGATCTACCGAACCTCGAACACCCCCCTGGCTCATTTAACTTCAAAGAAAATCACAAACTTAAGTGCTCTCTCTGTGTGGCCGCCCTTCGCATAACCAAACAACACGTGCGCTGGAAAACGGTGGCCATCTTGTCTCCCAAAAGCAGGAAGCAGTACTTGGTTGTCGAGTGTCTGGAACTGTAAGTCGGACACTCGACCCCATGAACACCGGTAACTTTGTACGAACGCCTGCTTCTATTTTTGACAAGCCATGAGAGTGCTATTCGGTGAAAAGGTAGGCACGAACTAGGCGAACAATCGCTACCTATGAGCCAGGGGAACCATTCGACACTTTGTTCATTTTGGAACTCCCAAAAGTGACCGACTGCTACCACTTTTCCTCTGGAACCATTTTGGGCAGACGCCACGTGTGCGGTCGGTCAAAACTCTACCTCGTTGGCGATTTGGCTGTGTTCGTTTGATCCGAGCGCTATTTGGATATGTTGGGTGCCCACATCCAGGCTATCCGGGGATATAATACTTGTGGGGAATCCTATGTCTGTTATATGTATTTTAGGGGTGTTTTATGTTTTATTTTTTGTACCTCTAGTGCCTGAGAGATAATTAGCTTAAGCAAAGTACACTAAATTATCTCCCAGACGCAGAGACTCCTGGGCGTGTCTTATTATACTTTTGTTTAAGACACCACGCTGGGGGTCTGTGTATAAAAGTGGGCCATCTGGCCATAATAAAGCATTCCTGTTGTACCCTTCATCAAGTCTCGACAGATGTTTGGGTATGCAAATGACGAAACGCTTGATTTTTCTCACGACCTGCTTTGGGAGAGTAAGAACCAGCTTACTATGCGAACGGGCTATGACCTCTCAAGCCTCTAGCATTTCAGGAGTGTGCGAACGAACCTATCATACGAAATACAAGGCTTGTCACATTGCATTCTATGCCATTCTACAAAAAGTTGGCTTTAATGCCTTTAGGATAGCATAGAATGCCCTGCATATCTGGTGAGTTCAGGGTTATATCCCTACTCACACCAGGGAGCCCCAGGTATCAATGGACATCTGTGGCTCCTGTAAGTCAGTTGTGGTCATTTTTAGTGGACCCATACTGACCGATGAGCTCTGTCAGCGGAAGTCAGCGCTGCATAGAGCTCTTTAACTCATTCATAAAAAACGTGGTTAAGTGAACACAATCAGCTGCAGTTTTTCTGGGGTGCAAGCAGGCAGCCTGTCCTAACCAATTGGGACTGGTGCTGGGCTTTGCCAACTCTATATAATCAGCTGGAAACCGGGTCCATTCAGATTTACACAAAGTGTAATTTTGAAAACAGCCAGTAGATGGTGGCAACATACAACCCTCTTCTTTGTTAAATGTAGTAATATAATATATATAATATAATATAATATCAGGTTTGATGTTAGCAATGGGTTAGTGCTAGGGTTAGGGTTAAATTTAGGGGTAAAAGTGGGGTAGGGTAACACTTAGTGTTGGGGTAGGGTTAGCTGTAGGGTTAGATTAGGGTTAGGGTAAGGTAAGGGTTTATACTGGGTATGGGTCAATGCTGTTTTAGGGTTAAAGATAGTGTAGGGTTAAGGTTCAGGGTAAGATTAGAGTAGGCATATGGCTGGAGTTCTTGTAAGCATTGGGTAAGGAGTATGGTTGGTATAGCGTTGATATAGGGTTAATGTTAACTATCAAATATTATTTCAGATCCTAAGCATAAAAGGCATTTAACAATCAGGACTGCTAGATGAATCTATTTGGAGTTTTTTTAAATTAGCTGCACTCGATATGTAAAAATTATTATAAGCAAAAATGTGAAAAATTGTGTTGTTTGTTGTGCATTGTTTACCATTTTTTAACATGTTATTCACAAGGAAAGTGTTTACACATAGGATGTTAAATGAAAGTATTTTCTGTCCTTTAAAAATGATATATAATATATAGTGGAAACACTTAAATATAAAGCCGTCAATTGCGGTGGAACAAATTGATATTCAAGGTTTTGCTCTGGTTCATAACGTGGACAATTGCCACCATCCATAATGGGTTAAACTCCATTATTATTATGATTGTATTTATTACAAAGTTATAAAATGTATCATTCATTGATTATTATAGTGACAGTTTTCTTCATAGTAAATTCCACCAGTTTTCACAGAAATTTCCACTTCAGAAGGCTACAAATTTAGAGTGGTGGAAAAAGAGAAGTCACACAGAAATTTTCTGTCAGAAAAAGTAGCAGAAAGATTAAATACCGTAAAAATGGAATGTATAAGGAAAAGTTACTGCAAGACAAAATATATATATTTATTTTTTTTTTTAAATAAGCAAATTTTTTTTTTTTTTTTTTTTTTTAAGTGACAGATTTAGTAAATTGCAATAAAAATTCTCAGAAAAAGTTAACATTTGCAAAAGTGTCTACAATGCATTGATGGGCCTCGCCAGTGTAATATTTTTTTTTTTTTTTTTTAGTAGAGCACCTAACAATTCCGTTCTAATGCCTCCCACTTCTCTGTTAATGAAAAAAAAAATGAATAAAATGTAACTGGTATGTACGTATCTCTCTTTAGCTAGTATTAACAATGCCTACAATAAAATGTATGACTTATTTTCTCATGTAAATTGAATTGGAATGTGAAGACATGTCTAGAAATGTGGGTATTTTTTCTTAAAATTATTTATTTTATAATGATTCAATGCTAGGCGTTTTCATGGGAAGACACACATTAGCAATATTTTTCTATCTGGCTTTGCCTATTTTCAGAAAATGTAATCTTTTCCTAAGTATGGTTCTGCCAAACACTGCTTTAACTTGTTCACACATTATTTTAGTTCTTGAGAATTAAGATGTAAATAGTTTTGTCATTAACAAAGCTTCTTAAAAAGCAGATGTCTAAATCGTGTACATATTTGGTATCAAATCACTTTGATGATATAGTTGAACACAGAGTAGTAAAGCCAAGTTCATGGGGAATTCCCGGCACTACCTGCCAGTTATATTTTAGCTTTTATCAGTGTTTATTTTGATAGTTTATGTGGTAGTTAAAAAGTTAATCCAATCGCAGATATAAATCGTGACAAGTGGAAAAAACATTTTCTATTTTTACTTTTCTATTTAACTGTTCAACTAAAAGAAAGTTAAAGGGGAACTGTCCCTTCAAAACATTTTTAATTATATTTAATAAATATTTGTTTGTGAGGTCAGAGCAATAATAAAGTAACAATATACTGTACACTACTGTATTTACCTCTATCCTGAAACCAAGAGCCTCCATCTTGGCTCCCTGTCAGCCATTGTTATAATACAATGGGTGAAAGTCTAACGGAGAAGGGAAGGGAGTTCCACAGAAAAGGTGCAGCCCTGGAGAAATCTTGGAGGCGAGTATCAGAGGTGGGAGTTCAGACAGAGGATAGAAGTAGGTCTTCGGCAGAGCGCAGGGGCCGAGACGGGACATACTTGTGTATTAGGGAGGATAGGTAGGTTGGAGCAGCATTATGTAGGGACTTCTAAGCAAGCACCAGAATCTTAAATTATACATTCACACTTTTTTTATTTATTTATTTTTTTTATTTTTTTTGCAGTGCATATTAGGTTGACATACGTGCGCTAGGTACCCCAACGGCAATCCTCGTGCAATGTTGAGACATTTGTAACAAAGGGGTAGTCGAGAATACGTGCACAATTTTTTGTTTAAGCAGATTTGGTTAAGCAGATAGGTTTCTAATACTCTAGTAGACTACGATAAATACGTATACATAGTAAAACAGGCTAGGTAGAACAATTCCATTAGACTAGCTATTAGGCTCGTGTGAGGCTGACTCATGAGGTGGTTATACATCTCTCTTGGCTGCCTAAGCTATGAGTGAGTGGTTGCATGAGATGCAATACTTAATCTAGAGTATGAGTGACTTGAAAATAATAAAATAAAATAAAAACACATAAGATAAACACAAATGCAGCATCCACATTTAAGATTAGACTTGCCACTGGCCAGGTCTATGGGAAGCAGTATGTTTAAAGCAATATCAAGTGCATTTTGTCAGCGTTAGTTTACGTTACAGTTTTAAGTTTACGTTACGGTCTCGGGTCATGCGTTCAGCCTATGCCGGTCCGCAGGTTGCTCGGGGTGTGGTTCCTAGGGGAGTCCCAGGCTTCTGCAGTTGGTGTGCTGTGGGGGATGTACCTCCCACCCCAGGTCGACCTGCATCTTTGATCTACGGTCTTGGGGCCTCAAAGGGTCCAAGTCCTGCCCTTCGTTGGGGAGGCAGGCGGACCTGATGTTGTGCCTCCGCTGGCTGCAGGCAGTCCTCTGGCCGTGTGTACGATGTGCCTAGGTCTTGCCCTCTGTAGCGTGCGGCCTAGGTGGGCCAGAGTGTGGGTGTCATTGTGTGTGCGCCGAAGGAGTGCCCTGGGTTCCTGGGTTCCTGTGTGTGATGAAAGGGTGTAACATGCCCCTGTCTTGCCTACTGGGTAGTGCAGAGTTGCTGACAGAGTTCGTCCAGGCGTTGCATGCATCTGTCAATGTGGTATCATTGCTGCTTCTCGTGCCGCGTGGTCTGTGCCTCACCGACTCCTGAGGCCGCCGCCATCTTGGTTGAGGGTCTGAGGCTTGTGGTGGAGTAGGCCAGCCAGTGTGGACCGGGATATCCCCCGCCGGTCCAAACGGAGCTGGGGCTTGCCCTGTCCGACAGGCTCACTAGGCCTCACTCGCCTCTCCAACGTTTGCAGAGGGAGCCGCTTCCAAAGGCGTCTCAGCTTGCTTCAGTAGGTCGCAGACGCAGGGGGGTTGTACATTAAGGGCCACAGGACAATCTGGAGCTCATGTAGGGTGCTCACAATAAGGTTAGTTGCTGGAGCTCCCTGAAAATGTTGCCAGTCGCCATGCTGCCCAGGCCCTGGCCCCCTTTCACACTTTTTTTAACACACATTTTACATTAGTAAAATGAGACAACAAATTAGTAATATGACTAGGAAAAAAAAGGTACATTCAAAACTTGAAAGACTGTTTTTTATAACCTAGATAAAAAAAAAGCACATAAAACGTGCTCAGTCACGTTGACAGCCTACTATGACAGAAGCGGTAAAATTATTTGGAAAGAAAAATCACACATTTGGACCTGTCCATATATACACTGGGAGCAACACATTTGTGAACTTAATTTAAAATTAAATAAATAAATGATGAAAGAGGTTCAATGAGGAATATTATGGTGCAAGTAAGGACATACATGGAAGTGAATAGGAAAAGCCAGAAAAGCCACAATAAAAGTGAATGCAATGCTTTAATTATTGTGTTCTCCTACAATACAATATGTGCCTTGACCGTGCCAGGAATTTACTGGGTTGAACTAGATTGTGATAATGATTGCTAAATCTTTACTTGGTAAATTTCAATAAATCATTCACTGATTTAATTTCCAGAGAAGTGATGAATCCCATTAAAAAAAAAAAATCACAGATGCATTTTAGCATAAAACTGTACATCATTTCTATGTTTATTGTGATCCCCTGTCGTTTCTTGTATTAGCTACAACACTTCAAAAAGTTTTAAATGCAATTTACAATTAACTCACAAAATTGTTTACAACATGTATTGGGACAATATATGCTGCAATGTTTAATGTTTTAGAACTAAGCCTAATACCTGATACAGTTCATCTCTGAACTAAGCCTAATACCTGATACAGCTCATCTCTTCCCTTACATAAAAAAGAGAAGCTGGGGGAGAAAATGAAATTCATTGACATCCAAAATATCAATAAGACAAGCACTTGTTAAGGTTTCATTCCATATATTATATTTTTAAGGCAATGCATACATGGAAGAGATCATATATAATTATTCAACTTCAACTTTGGCTATGTTCATGCTCAATAAAGAACTATATAACCTTTAATTGAACGTTTCTAGCTAAGTTTCAATCCAGTGGAGTGGAGTCCAACTTCAAGAAAATGGGATACAACACTGGTGGGTGGCAGCAACTTAGTGGAGTTCCTCCACCAAGGCAAGCAATTCAGTAAATTCAGAGCCGATACCTAACAATGATGAACAGAAAGAGGAAGCCCGAGGGGATGGTAACCACATGGGCAGAAAATATCGTCACTATCCAAGTTTTTCAGGAAACCCAGTGCCCCGAACACGAAGAACGATACACCAATATGGAGTCGACGGCCTGCACTGAGAGCACAAGGTTGGGCAGCCCCACCCCATCATAATGCCCCACAGCACCCTAAAATATTGACAAACACGATATACTGAAGATGCTACCTTTAAAAGAGGACATAACTGACATGCAATCCAAACTGAAAAGCTCGGTTCAGGTAAAATATCTGCCATCTTGGAGGTAGAGTCCTGGACCTAGAAGAAAACAGGGAGCTGTTCTCTGAACAAATTGATAGCCTTCAGACCCAAGTATCCAATGTCACATCCCACCTCACACAATATCAACATCATCTGGATGACATAGACATGAGAGGTTGGAGGAACAACCAGAGGCTATCCAGAGAGGGAAGGGGAAGATCTACAGACATGATTAAAGGGCTTTTTTAACACCATATTACATACCGTATATACTCGAGTATAAGCCGACCCGAATATAAGCCGAGGCCCCTAATTTTACCCCAAAAAACTGGGAAAACTTATTGACTCGAGTATAAGACTAAGGTGGGAAATGCAGCAGCTACTGGTAAATTTCTAAATAAAATTAGATCCTAAAAAAATGATATTAATTGAATATTTATTTACAGTGTGTGTATATAATGAATGCAGTGTGTGCGTATGAATGCAGTGTGTGCGTATGAATGCAGTGTGCGGATGAGTGCAGTGTGCGGATGAGTGCAGTGCGCGTATGAGTGCAGTGCGCGTATGAGTGCAGTGCGCGTATGAGTGCAGTGTGTGAGTGCAGTGTGTGAGTGCAGTGCGTGTGCGTATATATTAATTGAATATTTATTTCCAGTGTGTGTATATAATGAATGCAGTGTGTGAGTATGAGTGCAGTGTGTGTGAGTATGAGTGCAGTGTGTGTGCGTATGAGTGCAGTGTGTGTGCGTATATATTATTGAATATTTATTTCCAGTGTGTGTATATAATGAATGCAGTGTGTGTGTGTATGAGTGCAGTGTGTATGAGTGCAGTGTGTGTGAGTATGAGTGCAGTGTGTGTGCGTATGAGTGCAGTGTGTGTGCGTATATATTATTGAATATTTATTTCCAGTGTGTGTATATAATGAATGCAGTGTGTGTATGAGTGCAGTGTGTGTGTGTGAATGCAGTGTGTGTATGAGTGCAGTGTGTGTGTGAATGCAGTGTGTGTGAGTGCAGTGTGTGTGTGTGAATGCAGTGTGTGTGAGTGCAGTGTGTGTATATGAATGAAGTGTCAGTGTGTGATGCAGTGTGTGTTTGTGTATGTGTTGGTGGGGGTGGGAATTTGATATATTATTAATTATTATTATTTTTTTATATATTATTATTTTTTTTTTGTTATTATTTATTATTTAATTATTATTCTTTTTTTTTTTTTAATTATCTTTTTTTTTTCGTCCCCCCTCCCTTCTTGCTAGCTGGCCAGGGAGGGGGGCTCCTTCCCTGGTGGTCCAGTGTCATTGGCAGTTCAGTGGGGGGGAGAGGGGTGCTGGCAGAGCTGTAACTTACCTGTCCTGCAGCTCCTGTCAGCTCTCTCCTCCTCCGCGCGGTCTGTGCAGCTCCCTCTGTCAGCTCCCAGTGTAAGTCTCGCGAGAGCCGCGGCTCTCGCAAGACTTACACTGGGAGCTGACCGAGGTGCTGAACGGACGGCGCGGAGGAGAGAGCTGACAGGAGCTGCAGGAAAGGTAAGTACAGCTCTGCCGGCACCCCTCTCCCCCCAGTCTGTATTATGGCAATGTAAATTGCCATAATACAGACTCTGACTCGAGTATAAGCCGAGTTGGGGTTTTTCAGCACAAAAAATGTGCTGAAAAACTCGGCTTATACTCGAGTATATACGGTAAGCCAGCAGTATCCTATACTCTTTGACAGAGTACATAGGACCCTGAAATCCAACCCTCAATTTGTACCACATGACATCATATGCCACCTTCACTATATTTCCATCAAGGGGGCTATATATGGGGCAGCCAGAACAGCAGATATACAGGCTCTCACCTACATAAATGCCCACATTTTTCAAGACCTATCATGGACAAAGAGTTCTTAAACCTTTAACGGAATTACTTCACACAAGAAATATGAAGTATACATTGGGATATGCGTTTGCCCTCTTGGTTTTCCATTACAATGTTGTGCTTTCAATATACACACACAGAGACGTCCTAGCATTTCTGAGGGTGCTGGCCCTCAGCACATCCCACATTGAGTCGCAGGAAGCACAGTAGACCCCTAGCTGTCTAGATGGCAGGAACCACAGTAGAACCCTAGCTGTCTAGATGGCAGACATCAACATCTAGGAAGAGAAAATCAACTCTGACAAAGTCACCTGATATTCCAGCTACTCTGCAGAGGATGCCTTAGGATCTTGAACATCTTGGGACTCTAAAGAGCTCCTAAACCTGTGGTCATACGGGATGGTATAAATCATACGGGATGGGATAAATCAGTCTGTTCCCGCTTTCCTTCTGAAATACAGTAATATCCTTTTCTGTGATTACGAATATAATTGCTTTTTAGTTAGCTCTCACAATTTTATGTTCACTGTGACATGTTACCTCTACTATCTCCTGTTCTTAGAATGCCTGAGATGTATTATGCATATTATTATCTTGTATTACCATTAGCACTGTCTTGCCTGCCTATACACAATTCAAAGTCTAGTTTTAGCACTATCACCCACAGAATAGTGCTTTTTTTTGTTTCCCAAGGATTATTAGGCTCACTCTAGGGATCTGCACCGTCCTCTGTAATATAACAATGATTTTTTCCTTGGTTATATATGTATGTGGCTAAAGTGACATTGCCACTTGTTTTTGGAGAGACTTGCCAAACATTTGCCCTGTGACTATGGCCCCTTTAATTTGTTTTGGCTGAGAGACCCTATATGTGGCTATTGGGACTTTAGACATTGGTTCTTCGAAACTCCTGAATAGTCAAAGTGGCCGCCATTCAACATTTAAACACGTGGTGGTTGCCATCTTGTTCGCATGGACTAAAACCGTGATTAGACTTCAGGGGAACTTAGCCACAAATGCCCTGGAACTATTTTCGGCATGAAAACCTTGTAGTTCCCGGTCGGTCCTCCAGCGGCACTTAGCCACGAATCTATGGAACTTGTTTGGCATGAAATCCTGGGTTTGCCTGGGTAAGCATATGACTTCCATAGAATTTCTGAACCCCTGATCTGATCTGGGTGATCTTTGGATATGTTGTTCACCCAGATCAGAGCTATATGGGGATATGTTGTGTGTTGGGGTACTTATGGTACTTTATAAAAATGTTTTTTTTTTCTGCCTGTGGATAATTAAGTTAATGCACTAACTACCTTAATTATATCACAGGCAAAAGGGAGGGATTGTTTACTGTATGTGGGAGTGTCGTTCATTCTTACATTGTTTTTATTGGTCTGTACGGTTTGTAATGCGGTGCTCCATCAGGTCCAGAGGGTGTGCCTCTGACCTGAGAAATTGTATATAAAGCCAACCTGTACCATTAAACCTTCAGTTCTACTTCACTCTCAATCTAGAGTCTTGTCTCTTATTGGGGGGAATTGCTATATCACTACAAGGGATTGCTATAACCACTATACTCCCTTGGATTCCCTGAGCTGTTGTAAGAGCTATTCCTGCTACGCTATTGGGACTAAGAGAGGCCTACCCACTGGAAGCTGGATCCTGGTCTTGCGTCCAAGGTGGGTGGAGGATGGCGAGACCCCACCCAAGATGCAGCGGTTCGTGGGGTTTACGGTTGTTATGGTGTTCCGGTGCAGTGCTGATGGTACTCGCAAGTTCTAGGAAGCAGTGATTGACTGAGGTACTCGGTCGGAGTGCCAGGCGGTCCGTTAAATGTGTTACGGAAGCAACTTCGCCACTGGTTTTGAAGGGGCCTGCTGGCTAGCCCAAAGACTATGGGCCCTGCAAAAAGACATGTTAAAAAGTGACTTCCATGGAAAAACCAAACCACTGAACCGATCTGGGTGATTTTTGGATATGTTGGTCAACCAGATCAGGGCTATCCGAGGATGTGACTCTTGTTTCCATGGATCTTGGGGGTACTTTTGGGGTGTTTGTAAATTGTGTGTTTTTCTGTACCTGGAGATAATTGAGTTTGTACAGTTCCTGACTCAATTATCTCTCATTGCTTGTCTGTGCCTCTTCCCCTCCCCCTTTTTTTCCTGTCCTATTGTTCCCCCAGCAGGGCGTTGTCCCAGGGACACTGCCAGACCAGTTTAAACTCACTGCTTTGTCCCTCCTCAATCTCCCATCAGCCCTTGCTATTGTCTGACCCCACCCTTCCTTGTACTATAGTGCTCTATGTAACCTATTGTATGTAAATGAGGCTGTTGGGGGTTTAAATGTATGTATAAATTGTAAGTGCTTGCTTGCATTAAAGGACCACTATAGGCACCCAGACCACTTCAACTCAATGAAGTGGTCTGGGTGCCAGGCCCTCTAGGATTAACCCTACAGCTGTAAACATAGCAGTTTCAGAGAAACTGCTATGTTTACTTTAGGGTTAATCCAGCCTCTAGTGGCTGTCTCATTGATAGCCGCTAGACGCGCTTCTGTGCTTCTCACTGTGATTTTCACAGTGAGAAGACGCCAGCGTCCATAGGAAAGCATTGAAAATGCTTTCCTATGAGACTGGCTGAATGCGCGCGCGGCTCTTGCCGCGCATGCGCATTCAGCCGATGACGGCAGAAGAAGGAGGAGATTCCCCAGGGACGAGGGAGCCCGGCGCTGGAAAAAGGTAGGAATTTAACCCCTTTCTCACCCTAGAGCCCAGAAGGTGAGGGGGACCCAAGGACCCTATAGAGCCAGGAAAACGAGTATGTTTTCCTGGCACTATAGTGGTCCTTTAAACAGACTTCGTCACCCTCAATACTGAGTTCTGTCTCTTATTGTGGGGAACCGCTATACCACTACCAGGGATTGCTGCACTCAGTATACTCCCTTGGATAATCACTAGCTCTTTTAAGAGCTGTTCCTGTTATGCTCTCCTGGAGGAGAGGTCTTTTCCACACAGTCCTAGATGTCAGAGGTGGATCCGGATGTCAGAGGCGGTTCCAGGGTGGGAGGAAGACGGCGAGATTCCAGTTAAGCTACGGCGGTTGTGGAGTCTGCAGGGCTTGTGGTGTCTGGTGCGGTGCTTATAGTCCTCGGCATCAGTTAGGAAGCATCTGTTGACAGAGGTACCCAGTTGGGGTGCCAGGTGATCCGTTACAATGTATATAGTTACATTTTCATATTTTGTGGATCCCACCTGTGTTTGCTTTTACACCCAAATACACCATTATGGCAAAAAGACACATTATAAGTGATGAAAACAGGCACCCCCTAGTGGTCTGAAGCCTGTAGGCAGGTGTCTATTCAAACACTTCTGAAGAAGCCCATTCCTGGGTGATACGCTTTGGATACCTGTTTTACTTTGTTAGTATACTAATAAAGCATATTTTTTTTATAATAGCTTTAGTTCCAGTATATTTTTTTATTTTTTTTATCTACATCCTGCTGCTGCTCCAGATCCAGACTCGTTATATCCCAGGTGGGGATTATACCACCAAAGCAAGTCATTGCTCTGGAAATTGTATGTAGAATACCGTCTTTCCTTATATTCCAGTATTAGATATACTACACCATTCGGTTATTTTTTTGTTATATCTCCCCTGCATGGCTGTCGCAAACTGAGAGTTAACTGCATTGGAAATCAACATATCCTTAGACAGGGATTATATCGTCCAGGCATTTAACAGCAGAGCTCTCAGTAGCTCTCCAAAGTGTGAGTTGGCACTCTGTAAAACTTTTTAAAGATACAGTTGACATATTGCACTATTATCTGCTGTTTCTCTCCTTTTTCTTGAGGTCCTTTAAAGACTGCTATTACAAAATACTGATCTCGAAAAAGAGTATGTATATATGTATATATAATTTATTATTGTTAGTAAAACCAAAACACCAAAACCAGTGAGGGGGGTGCAAAACACACAATGACTAATACTTAGAGATGTGAGACCTCTTGATCATTCTGTAAAAAACAGTATACAAATAGACATAGCATAATACTGCATATAAAATCAATTGATCACTCTGTAGAGTTTTGAAAGCAGGAATTGAATAATAAGCTTATTCTGGCTTCCAACATGGTATCTCAATATCCTCCTTCTCCAGGTAAGTATAAATTAAACAATGTAAGATGAGATAGGTAAGAATATTTACTTCAAAATAAAAATAATACAAAATAAAACAGTAACAAGGACTGTAAAAAAAAGGCAACACAATAAACTCCAGTTTTCAGGTGTCTACTCTGCCTATTGAGAAATACTGCCCTGTAAGCAAGAAAATGTATGCCCTTCTATAACTACCAAAACAATATAATTTATAAAATACTTTTTTTTTTTTTTTATTCTTTATTTTTGGTGCTAAGAAAGATAACAAAACGCGTGAGGTACCCCAACGGCACTCCTCACGCCGATCATCAACAGTCATAACAATGGGGTATACAGGGTTACTTGCACATTTTTAATTAGTTAGGAATAGGATCATCTTGTTTAAGCATAACAATGGTGATTCTAGTAGTGTTCGGTTTTACCATAGCTTATCAGGTTTAGTAATAGTAATATCCCGACAGTATAATAGCATGAATGAGCATAGTTAAGCTAACCGTTGCTTAATTGAGAGGGTTACTGGCTACAGGCCTAAACCTGAGGTGATGGGTCGCCTTCTATAGAGTATACCATTCTAGGTAGTTAAGCCCATATGTAGTTGGAAAGCGAGATGTTCGCGTGACCTCAGCACCTGTGACAATGGGACTTTACTTCACACACATCCCCCAGTGGGAAGACGTGCCCAGCATGAACTCTGGAGCTCAGTCGCAAATAATCTCATCAAGAGGCACATGCGTATTAGCAGTTGCATTATACAATAACATAACATAAAATAACAGTTTAAAGCACAGTGCCTGTTTTGTGGGCTAAACCTGCTGGGTTGCGCTGCGGGATATGAGTAGTCCCAGGGGCGGTTCAGGCTTTTTCTTTTTTGTCATTCTTTGCTTCATTGAAGCGCCACAGTAGCGCAAGGAAGAAAAGGAG
This sequence comes from Pelobates fuscus, assembly GCF_036172605.1. NCBI lineage: Eukaryota > Metazoa > Chordata > Amphibia > Anura > Pelobatidae > Pelobates > Pelobates fuscus. The sequence continues at coordinate 37,515,732 of NC_086321.1, read as the reverse complement.
ACATATAACCGTAAACATGCACATGAATACAGTAAACAATAACATCTGTATATTTTCACATGAGTGCCTGCTTCATTCTATGAGCTAAGTAACATTGCATTCTCAGTTTAGTTAGGCAAGTATAATCATTACATATTAACCTACCAGCTGTTTAATACAGGCTAGGGCTAACGAGTGGGTCGAAATCATAAGCGGAAGTTAAGTGTACGTCAGTGGGTCAATACTAGTAAGCTCGGAGGTACATTGCTGATTGAAACTGATGGCAATACACTATTATTAAACAAAGAAATAAGAGACCACAGCATTCACCTAGAGACATGTGTGAGTTGTGTGACTATGTGAGTATGTTTTGCTGGGCTGTGTGTGGTGTAGCTTGCTGGCTACGCGAATGCAGGTGCTGTTGGCTATTTGGGCACCTTGCCTGCTGTATGTGCTCTGTCATAGCATGCCATGGAGCCGTCTAGTTTTATGAGTTAAGGCAGATACTAGCGTGGGATTTGTGTGTATGCTTTAAAAGTTTTAGATCATTATAAATCTACAGACTTTTCAGAAGTATAGTGTAGTGGGTTGGAGTAAATATAATCACCAGCCCTCTAGTTTTACTCAATTTAGATGTAAGATGTTTATAAGGTTAGTGACAATGGCATTTCATTTTACAAGCAGTTAACGTTTTATGTCTACCCAGAACTAAACGAGAAGAGGAGGGCAGTGTGTAACTTCCATTGTTTCAAACGATCTCCTGCACTAAAATAAAGTGAGACACAACGTTGAGTCTGATTGGCTAACAGAGTAAGTATAGCTCGCGGAGCCAAACTGCTAAGTAACATATTATTAGGAATGCATCAAAGTAAGGAAAATTAAGATGAATAAAATTAAGAGCTACGTGACTACAGTAAAGTACCATAAGCATGTTATGACCTGTGGTTGCCAGGCTATGGGGCTGCAGTGGTTAATCATACGCTAATATAGTACGCTTAAATGTTATGGGCATTAAGCTAAGGCTAGGGCACATTATAGGATATACAAAGAAAAATTATATGGTTAAATGACACTTGCACAACGTTATACCCCACATGTATCCAGGCTTAGTAGTGGCCTGAGAGGAGTGACCCGATCAGCTGACTCCCTCCAATGGTATATTGCTAGCCCGTCTGGAGGCCCTCAGGGTTCCCCTTTCCGTGCTAGGCTGCAGTGGGGTAGAGCGGCCACAGTCTCTGTGTCTTGCGACGTCTTCTATCCTCTTTTCCGTCTGCTTGGGGGTCCGTCGCTGGATACTGTGGGTTTGAGCCTCCGATGGGGTCGGGGTCTTCTTCCTCCACGGTCCGTAGGAGTCTCGGGTTGCCTTGTGCTGAATGCGGGTAATTGATTTTCGTCTCCTTATCTTAGGCAGCGCGGCAGTTTCTTTCATCTGTTTTCTCTTCGGACACCTCGTGGGTTGCTTGACTGTAGGCCAGCTTGGGTCTGCGACTGGCTGTGTGTTGTCTTGGGTTATTTTTGCTGTGGTAGACCGTGTTGCACCTCGCTGGGTCAGTTCCCGGTATCTTGCCCAGAACGTGTCGAAGGCTTGTGTGATGCGGTCTTGCGTGGCTCCCTTCCTGGGAGTTTGGGTGAAGCTGGGTCTCGGTTCGGCGGCCATCTTGGCTCTCGCCACGTGGGATTCCGATTCTGCAGAGCCTCTCCAGTTGATGCTGGTCGGGTATGTCTGCGCTTTGGGGGGGACCGGGATGACCCCCGCCGGTCCATAGGGGGTGGGGGGGTGGGAGCGTTTTTGGTCTCCATAGTCGACCTTAGTGCAGGAAGAGCGGCCGTCTCTCCCCGCCTCGGTCTCCAACAGGCCGCATGTCTGCATTGTCCAGGAACTGCTGGTTACCGGCAGAACTGCCTCAGGCAAAATGTTCCCGGGTCGCTCACGGGTGTCTAGCAGGAGTATGAAGCGGTACTTTGTCGTTTTTGGCTTGTGAAGTAATCGTTTTATAGGTCTTGGGCCCGGAGCTCGGGCAGCCTGCGACCATCCAGTTCAGCAGTCAGGCTCCCATAAAATACTTTTAACTACGCTTATGAATTGATTCCCCTCAGGTAGACAATCAAATTTAGGAGTAAATTTATTAGAGCTTGATGCTTTTTTATGGCAAATGCATGCTAACATACTGTTTATTATCTGGAGTATGTCTGCTGTAACACCAAGTAGAAAAGACTTCAAATCTGAGTGGCATTTCTCCATAGGAAGACATAGAAACCTCAATACCATTAAATAGTGACTAGAGGGTATCCTGGTTTCAAATGGGATTAAAAAAAAACATGAATAATAATGTGAGAATGTGTACCATGACATCACCAGGCAAGTCTCATCGGAGTGAGTATTGCCTGGGATGCATTGTGTTTAGGTAAGCTTTTAAAGCCAAGCAACCACCTCGAACTGAAGGGTCATCTAGTCAACAGGAGGACATATAAAAGTTGGTGCAGATCAAAGAGCTCTACATTCTGGAGGGGTCCGATTATTTTGCCCTTTTGTTTATGAAAAGCATCCCTCATGTAACGTGCTAGGGTATCATGGATTGGAGCCCATGCATGTCTTTTGGGGGTGTTTTATTTGGTGATATCATTGGGTCAAACAATTAAGATAGTACTGTGTTTGCTGCTAAATCAAACACTACTGCCATGATTTCTCTGCATTCATGCTTAGAGAAACCATACTTTGGAAGTGGTTCAAAAGCATACAATGAATGTAAGTTAGGCGGCAGAGCCATCGAGGAAATATTGCAAAGCTTTTATGATATAAGCCATTGTTTTTGGCAACTAGTAGATCAACCTTTAATCTTTATCTTCTGCAGCATTGTTTTTGACAAATTAATGTACACATCAACTACAGGAAGCCATCCCTGTAAGGTTTTGTTGTTTTTTTTGCAGAGGAAAGATAAACATTTAATGTAAAATATATACATATTTTTTAACATTTGAAAGTTTATTGAAGTATTGTAGGATGTGATACAGAAGGAAAGATGTGGAGAGGTAAAATCATATCCACTGGCAATTGCAAGAAAACCAAGCAGCTTGCTGCTGAGATCACATTCTACTAACCGCAGAGATCCCTGTATCGTTGTGCTGATGCACAGGAGGCAGGAAGCACACAGACGTTGCATCCTTGTGGTGCGCTACCTAGTGTATTGGGACTATGGATGTAGCAGTCTTCAGTGTGTACTGGGCATGAAGTCTGTAAGCAGCACTGGGAATGGAGTCTGTGAGTAATGGCTGCGCTGCAGTCGTGGGTGCCCGGCGTGGCGGCCATCATCTATACATGCTGAGCTCTTAGCTGGGTCTGCTTGGACAGCCCATACTCCAATAAAGCTTACCTGGGGGTTTAGAACCTCTAGTGTGTGGTTATGACCTGTAGTGGGGGGTTAGTGGTTGTAGTTGGTTAATAAAGGGCTGAGGCGAAAGGATAAAAAAAAAAAAAAGTTTTTTTTCAATGCAACAAAAAATGAAATAATGTTTCTTCCACCTCCCCGAGGCTTACAGATGCGCTACAAGAGATGTATGAAACTCTCGATCTCCCTGCTGCCCATATGAATTTTACAATATCAGAATTGATCTCTTTGAAAAAGGAATTAGAAAGGTCTATTGGAAATGTGTACGAAATAACTATTGGATCCAAGGTAAGATAGACATGGGCTACTATTCTATCAGACTATTTGAGATAGGTCATGGACAATTTATGTAATTGTGGGCCGCCGGATTACATCTGATGCTTGAGTTTGGTGATCGTTAAGCCCAAGTACATTATGTCTGAGTTCATCCATTTGTAAATGTAAAGTAAGGTAGGCTCTAACACTATTTGATATACCTATATATAGTGCCTGTTCTCAAGGTATTTCAACCATCAAAGGCACTAAGTTTCCCCTAAGCCCCCATACAGCCCTATGAGTTAGGGCTAATAGTATGCCCCCAAGTTAGTCTCTCAGATGATGTAAAATTAAAGATAGTTTCCTAGTGTTGTCTGCTCCCTTTATATTAGGTTAGCAATTAAAGGGCCTAATATAGTTGCTAGAAGAATAAGACAAATTTTCTGGTTAAGGTTTAATAAAGATATAGAGTGGTTAATTTCACACTTTTTTTTTAGGAAGTATAGAAAATATAGGAAAGGTGATGGGGTATGGTTGTGTGCCAACCATGAGTTAAATCCAAATCATAAGCAAGTGGAATATGATGAGGAAAATGTGGAAGCTGTATGGGCAGATATCTGCTTGGGCCAAAAGGGAAATCAGTTATTGGTTGGGATATGTTATACATTATGTTAACTGCTTAATCTTAATATTGATGCGGAAGAACAGCAAACTAGGAAAGCTGCATTAACACATTAATTATTTTAAACTTTAATTATCCAGACATAAAATGAAATATAAGGACTAGTAGTTCAGCAAGGAAAATCTTTATTTTAAACCTGATAAATTACACATTTATGTCACAAATGATACAAGCACCAACTAGAAAGGATGATTGTCTGGATATGTTTATAACAAACAATGTTGTTCTTTTGACCAACATTCAAGTAGGGGAGTACTTGGTAAATAGTGATCACAATCATAGGCGTGCGCACGGGGTGTGCCGGGTGTGCCTGGGCACACCCTAATCCCCGCGGCACGCCTATGTATTGAGACCGGCAGGGGAGATCTCGGGATCTCCCCTGTCGGCTCATGCAGAGCCAGCGCTATCCGAGCGCCGGCTCTGCTCTAAGCCTCCCTCCCCACCGCCCCCCAAGCAGGGAGGGAGGCAGGAGAGGACCCGGGGAGCTCTTGCCAGCAGCTCCGCCGGGTCCTCTCGCGGGATTCTGAGCGTTGCCGCGGTTACCGCGGCAACGCTCAGATCTCGCGATAGTGAACTCTAGCCTGCAAGGACCACCAGGGAAGGCAGCAGCAGAAATGATCCCCCTCCTAGGCATAATGTAAGAAGGGAGGGGGGATATTAAGAAATCTGCCCCCACCTCCACTGGACCACCAGGGAAGGCAGCAGCAGCAAGGTCCCCCCTCCCTACATAAGGTAAGAAGGGAGGGGGGATATTTACCAAACGGCCCCCACACAATACACACAATCCCCCAAACATACAGCACACACACACAGCACCCACATACAGCACACAAACAGCACCCTTACACACACATCACCCTTACACACACACACACTAACAGCACCCTCACATATACACACTAACAGCACCCTTACACACACACACACACACACACACACACATACAGCGCCCTTACACACACAGCGCCCTCACACACACATCACCCTCACATATACACACTAAAAGCACCCTTACACACGCATACAGCGCCCTTACACACACACACAGCGCCCTCACACACACAGCGCCTTCACACACACACAGCGCCCTCACACACACACACAGCGCCCTCACACACACACACATCGCCCTCACACACACAGCACCCTTACACACACAGCGTCTACACACACACACAGCAGTATATATATATATATATATATATATGCGGCGTGTGTTTTTGTGCTTTAGGGTGCACACCCTTATACAATAGGCTGCGCACGCCTATGATCACAATATAGTGTTGAAATAAACTCAAATAAACAAATGCACATGGGGTATACTAAAATATATAATTTTAAAAAGGCCAATTTCAAATTAAATATTTTTAAGGTACACTTCTCAGTATGTACTATATGGTGATACATGTAAAAGCAACACAGTGAACTTTGCGCTTTGTGGGAAAGTACACCAAGAAATAAAAAATAAAAAAGGCCATTTAAATCAGACAAATCAGAGGCATCCTATATAAGATAAGTCAATAATGCAAGCAAAAAGGTGATTAGATTGGCTAAACTAGAAAATGAGAAAGTAAAAAGAGTAAAAAAAAAAAAAACTAATTTTTTTTTTTTACATACTCTAAAAACAAAAAGGATTAAAGTGTAGGTTCACTGAAAACAGAGATGATGTGTTAGTTAAAGAGACTCTCCAGTGCCAGGAAAACAATACATTTTCCTGGCACTGCAGGTCCCCACTACCTCCCACCCCCCATCCCAAGGGTCCGCCCACGCTCCTTCCCCGCCATCTGGCGGGAGAGAACTATTGCGCATTAGACCTCCCCATAGGAAAGCATTAAAAAATGCTTTCTTACGGGGATTTCAGCGCCCTGGAGGTCCTCACATAGCGTGAGGATGTCCAGCGATGCTATAGCACACGGAATGTGTGCTATAATCACGGAAGTGCCCCTTTAGTGGCTGTCTAGTAGACAGCCACTGCAGGAGGAGTTAACCCTGCAAGGTAAATATTGCAGTTTATGAAAACTGCAATAATTACACTTGCAGGGTTAAGAGTAGTGGGAGTTGGCACCCAGACCACTCCAATGGGCAGAAGTGGTCTGGGTGCCTGGAGTGTCCCTTTAATGAAGACCAGAGAAAGGCAGAAATTTAACATAACTATTTTTCCTCAGTATATAATAAGGAGGAACCAGTGGCAAGAGATATGCAATTGATTACTGAAAAAAAACTGCAGAAAAATTGTGATTGGATAACTTAAGACAAAGTGTTGCAGCAACTAAAGAAATTAATGTAAACAAAGCTCTGGGGCCTGACGGTATTCACCAACGAATACTTAAGGAGCTAAGTTTGGAAAAAGGTGAACCTCTCTTTTTAATCTTTTGGGGTTCTTTTCTTTCTGATTCACCCTTTTGTGGTATCTGATTCATTTTTCTTCATCTTTTTTCGGTAACAGAATTTGGATGAGCTGAACCACTATATGGGCAAAATTCAGCCTTCCAAAAAAAATCTTTTCTTTTGAGATTAAGTGGTTCAGCCAAAACAAACTTTTTTCACTGTGCACAAGTGTATTATTACTAGCAGTAATTATTTTTGCATAAATCACATTACAGAAGGTGATGTGGCATGAAAAGCTGGTAATTGTGCAGAGGAGACAGGCAGAGCTACAGATTTAATTAAAAGAGCTGACAATGAAACTCAACTGAGCTCAACAATAAAGAGAGAATCTTACTTTTGAGAAACTTTTCAAGATAAAACAGTAGAATAGAACTTCACTATCAAAAAAATAAAAAATAAATAAAAATGGACCAATAAGTATAAATTCACCAGCTAGGAGGTAAATACTAACAAATCAAAAAAAAATCACCAGTTTGCAGAAATCAGGACATAATGGGATTTAATGAAACAAATCTGTTTTTCAATGTATTTATTTAATAGACATTGTATTACGTTACTTGGAAGTGGTCCACAACACAAATTTTCATATGTTGCCAGGGATATGGTTTGAATTTGGAGTTCGTTAAATCGATACTGTATAGCAAAAGCCTCTTAGGTAGATGACTGAACATCAGAACGTTACTTGACATTTAGTGATTTAGTCAAACAAGTGGACAAGCTCTCAGAATTTAAATTAATTTCTGCCAACCTCTGCAAAATATCGCATTGAGGAAATCCAAATAAAAATACAGGATTAACTGTACTATTCTGAAAACAGCAGAATGTGAGCAGGGTACTGAAATGTCGTCTCAGTGGATGGTAGCTATGCAAAAAATAATAATAACAAAAATAATATTAGCAACATGCTACCTGGGCTTCCTCATTTACTAGCTGAGATGTTTCATTTACTGAGGCTTCTTACTTTACCTTCCTCAATGCATTTTTAAAGGATTGTGCCAACCTCCACTTTATCCCTCTCCCATACCGCTACTCATTTCTTGCTTTCATTTTGCTATCTTATCTTTCTTTTTATTTGTTTTTTTTTTTTATATTCTTTATTTTTCTTGTGCTTGTAATTACAACATGCTTGCAGTGCCAAGACGGTGTGTACAAGTTATTCAGTGTCACACAATGTCATGGCAGAGGAAACAGCACATTTAAATTTTTTAGATAGATAGAACAAGCTTGGTACATGAGGATAAAACTGTTATCGCTGAGCTGTACATGCGTAGTTGAGTAGTTATTATGCTAATATACGATTAGTAAGTTACAGGCTATACAAGCTAACTTCTGGTGTGTAGATTTCTCCACACTGCTTTATTTATTTATTGTTTTTATATAGAAATGCATCACATGTATCTCTAAATTTTGCTCTTCTGTATTGGACACTATATTTACAGTTTATTCTAAAACAAAATAAAAAAACAGCACTTCCACCACCACGTTCACCGAAAATACCAGCACCACAGACATCACCAGTACCACCACCACCAACATTTCCATTAGTATTCATCACCAACCAAGTGTTAGTGTGCAGGTTAGTTTTGAAACAGCTTCCAATGCCACCGAAAGAGTCTAGCGCCCTTGGCGAGGAGCTGTATTGGCACCCCGTGTCACTCGAATCATGAAAAAGTAGATACATTTTAGATTAACTTCAATCATTTTTTATTGTCAGCATTTCCATAGTGAACTTAGTATTCAAATGAGTATTAGGCTAAACATTCGGTATCCCACAAAGCCTTGATGGGATTCATTTAACATTTTTAAAGGTTAATTATTTGCTTGTTCGTAAAAGGGAAAACCATGCATTTTAAATGTATCCTAGCATGGAGACTGCACTCACGGGACTTGCCACAAGACCTCTAACAGTCTTACTGCATGCACCATGCAGGAGGAAAAAGATGTCGAATATTAGATTTCTGGCCACAATGGTGACATCACATTGACCACAAGAGTGCTCTCTCACGCTCTTGCAGCTGCATCTGCCTCCCCCCATGGCAGAACTTTTAAAGTGGCCAGGCCCAGATTCTTAAAGTCTGCATCCCACAGCAGTGCCAGGGCAGCCCGGCCCTGCACCATATTACAAAAAAAACAATAATTTTACTTACTGTTAGTTCTATTTTTAAAGTAGCAATACTGTAACAAGTGGGTAGTTCCTTCTGTTAAGTGGACAAGAAGCTCTGCAATAAATAAAAAGGTTAATATAATTCCCGCCTGCTCACCAATAAAAAGCTGTTCCTCCACTCTATCCCCAGTTATCTAAATAACCATACGGAGACCAAATACTGCAAAATATAATTTATTATCCAATAGGAGGGAAAAGGGCAAAACTGCCACTTTACTAAGAAACATTGAATTTACGGTAAGTAAAATTACTGTTTTTCCTGTTGTAATTGGCAGTACTGTAACAAGTGGGATATAGCAAGATCCCTTAAAAGTAAACTGGTGGGCAATTAGTAGGCCACAGCTTGGAGCATCTTCTGCCTAAAAGAAGCTTCAGAGGAGGAGAATATGTCCAGCCTGTAATGCTTTATAAAAGTGTGAAAGGAGCACCACGTAGCAGCTTTACAAATATCTTCCGGAGATGCCAACGACCTTTCAGCCCATGATGTTGCCATGGCCCTGGTGGAATGTGCCTTGACCGGAAAGGGCAGGGAGACGTTACTAATTTCATAAGTCAGAAACACTAATGTCCAACAAATTGAAAACAGAAAAACAGAAAAGAGTAATTGTTAAAATAAAAAATAAAGAAACGTATCTAATGGCCCCAAAAAAAATAGGTAAAGCGTTTCAAAGCTTTTATCAGAGCCTATATAATTTACCAGAAGAAACATTTGGGGGAGGGGGAGGGGGGGAGGAGATTGAGGAGTTTTTTAAAAAAAATTCCCATGCCAAAAATCCTACCCGACCAACTAAAGTGGATAAATCAGCCTATAACAGAAGCAGAGGTCAGTAAATCCTTAGATAAGCTCAAAATTAAGACTGCCCCTGGCCCAGACGATTTCACAAATACATTTTATAAAATAATGAAAGATCATGTAAAAGGGGAACTCACTAACATCTTCAATTACATAATGAAAACAGGAAGCTGTCCCGGAGAACTGCTGAGAGTGAACATTGTCCCTATCCCAAAAGCAGATCAAGACTCAGAACTGATTGGTAACTATAGACCTATATATCATTAATCAACACAGATATTAAAATACTATCTTCCATTCTTGCAGATAGATTAAAAATAGTTATACCACAATTAATCAATAATGATCAAGTGGGATTTATACCTGGGAGGTCTTCAATTAACAATATTAAAAAAAATATTAAAAAAAATAATAAACATTCTAGAATAAACTGAGAATAACCCCTTAACGACGAGTGACGGACGAGGTCCGTCACTCAGGGGATTGCCTTAACGACGAGTGACGGACCTCGTCCGTCACCCGTTAAAATTAACCCCAGATCGCCGGAATCGCGGCGATCGTGGGGTTAATGGTGCTCCGGTCTGCCTCTGCATTAGAGGCAGACCGGAGCACCGGATCCGGCTGCCCAAGTACATGTGCCCGCTCTGACAGCATGCCAGAGCGGGCACATGTGCTCTCTATACTCACCTCCGCCTCCCTGCACTTCCGGGTTCAGTGTGAAGTGCAGGGAGACGGACAGTGTTGATCCTGCCCCCTGGTGCTAAAAAAATAAAGTTTAATTAAAATCCCACCCCCCTTTACCCCCCCTTTACCCATTTTAATATAAAATTAACCCCTTCCCTGCCAATTGATCACTGACTACAGTGATCAATTGGCAGGGATTACATTTTACTATGATCTGATTTTTTTTTTTTAACCCCTGAGGGTTAATTATTATTTTTTTAACCCTCAGGGGTTAAATTTATTTTATTAATTAATTTAAATATTTTAAAGTTATAAATTTAGCTAGCTGGGGAGGGTGGAAGTTAGTGGGGAATTGGGGGATTTAGTATTAGGCTAACTAGGGGTTAACGTTAAAAAAAGTTTAAAAATAAGCTTTAAAAAGTTAAAAAATTAAGTTAAAATAAGTTTTAATAACGTTTAAGTAAAAAATTTAAAAAAATAAACCCTTTACCCAGTCCAAATAAAAATTAACCCCTTCCCTGCCAGTCGATCACTGCCTACAGTGATCAAAATACAGATCACAGTATTATACTGTGATCTAATTTTTTTTTAACCCCTGACGATTAACTTTTATTTATTTTTTTAACCCTCAGGGGTTAAATTTATTTAATTAACTAATTTAAATATTGTATAATTAAATATTTTGCTAGCTGGGGTGGGTGGGAGTTATGGGAAAATGGGGAATTTACTGTTAGTGCTGCTTACTGCTAGTTAGGGGTTAACGTAAAAAAAAAAAGCTTAGAAAAATGTTAAATCTGTAAAAAAAAGTTTTACGAAAGTTTAGGAAACTTTAAAAAAATTAATAAGCAAAACAAAAGTTTAAAAAATAGTTTTAAAAAGTAAAAAAAGTTTTAAAAAGTAAAAAAATACATTTAATAACGCTCATTACCACTACACCTGGTACAAGCTAGTGGAAAAATGATCCCACGCTAAGGTTCAAAATATGCCTTTTGAAATACCCTGGGATGTCTTCTTTAAGAAATGGTATGGCTTTATGGGGTATTTGGATTATATAGCCTGGTAAAATACTCTAAAATGGGACATGGGCACAGCGTAAAAATTGAAAGTTGGAAAAAAAAATGGAATGGCTGTGTCCCAAATGTGCCCCTCCGATGTCCACATATACCTGGCAAAGGTACATACGGGGGTATTTTTGTACTCAGCAGACATAGCTGAGCAACATATGAAGTATTATACAGTGGTAGTACACATATGGTTTGCAAAATATACTGTGCAAACTCACTTTGTGTGTCAAAAAGGCAGAAAAAAACGCTTATTACCACTACACCTGGTACACGCTAGCGGAAAAATGATCCCACGCTAAGGTTCAAAATATGCCTTTTGAAATACCCTGGGGTGTCTACTTTAAGAAATGGTAGGCCTTTGTGGGGTAGTTTAAATTTAAAACCTGCGAAGATGCTTGGAAATTGTACTTAGGCCCGGCGTCAAAATTCAAAGTTCGGTAAAAACTGATATGGCTTGGTCTCCTATGTGGCACTGTAGCTTCATGAAATAGTGCCATAGACATACAATGGGGGTGTCCTTTTACTCAGAAGACTGGGGTGTCTACTTTTACAAATGGTAGGCCTTTGTGGGGTTTTTTTGAACAGTCAAACTGTTATAATACCCCAAATGGAAGCATAGGCTCATTAAATCCGTCTCTCAAAATTCTACTGTGAATACTGAAAAGGACAGGTCTCCTGTATGGCACTGTAGCTTCACGAAATAGTGCCATAGACATACAATGGGGGTGTCCTTTTACTCAGAAGACTTAGCTGAGCATAATTTGGGGGGTTTGAACTTAGTGGCACATATGAAATATACAAAATGCCCAGCAAAAATGCAATCCGTATGTAAAAAATGCACAAAATTATTTTTTACCACATACTTTGGCATGTAATGGTAAAAAAATGGGGCCATGTTAAGGCACAATATGCACCTTATGAGATACCCTGGGGTGTCTACTTTTACAAATGGTAGGCCTTTGTGGGTTTTTTTTGAACAGTCAAACTGTTATAATACCCCAAATGGAAGCATAGGCTCATTAAATCCGTCTCTCAAAATTCTACTGTGAATACTGAAAAGGACAGGTCTCCTATATGGCACTGTAGCTTCACAAAATAGTGCCAAAGACATACAATGGGGGTACCGTTGTACTCAGCAGAAGTAACTGAACACATAATAAAACTTTGTACAGGAATAGCACACACCAACTTTACAAAATACACATGAGAAGTTCTTTGTTATAAGTTTGTGTGCGAAAACCCCCAAAAAACACAATTTTACCCCAATATTTAGCAGAGGTTGGCGGTAAAATGGCTACGTAGAAAGTGTCAATACAACCTTAGGTAAATAGCCTGTGGTGTCTACTTTATATAAATATATACTTTTGTGTGGCAATTTTGTTTTCTTTTATGGCTATTAGGCTTACAAGACAAACATACCAAATTCTAAAATCGCTCCACATTAAAAGTTTATTTTACTCCTTGTGCTTTGTGACCTGTAACTACCAAAAAAAACTGAAAATCCCAGACACATTATATATTCTGTAAATCAGAACAACTAAATGAATTTATTTTTAATTACTTTCCTTAACCTGCACTAATTAGGCACACATTATTATTGCAAAAACTGTAAAAAAAATAAATTTTTTAAATTTTTTTGCATTTTTCTGTATTTTTTTTATAATAAATAAGCATGTATATATATCTATATATATGTTACATCAAATGAAAGCCCTTTCTGTCCTTTAAAAAACGGTATATAATGTGCGTCGGTGCAATAAATTAGTCAAATGCAAATTGCAGTTGAACGCAAACAGCAAAAAATGCAAAAAATGCCGTTGTCACAAAGTGAAAGACAAGCTTCCGAAGCTCTGTCCTTAAGGGGTTAAAGAAACCCCTTTAATACTACTGTCAATAGACGCAGATAAAGTGTTTGATAGGGTCGGGTGGGGTTTCAAGCTAGCTACTTTAAAACAATATGGAATTACAGGATTAATGCTACAAGCTATATCCGCTTGCTACAGTTCACCTTCAGCCAAATTAACAGGGTCAGGATTCACATCACAAAATTTAGAGTTAAAAATAGGACTAGACAAGACTGCCCTCTTTCCCTTTACTGTAAATAATGGTGCTAGAACCTCTTGCGATCTTAATAAGACAATATAAAAAAATTAAAGGATTTACGAATGCCCTAGGACAAAGCAAACTAAATAGCTATGCAGATGACATCCTACTAACCTTAGAAGAACCAAAAACCTCAGTCCCAGAGTTATTGAAGGAGATAAAGAATGACTCTAAAGTGTCAGTATATAAAATGTCAGGATATAAAATGAATAAAGGGAAATCAATTTTTGTAGCAAAAAACCTGAATAAAAAGTTAACTAAGAGAGGCAAACGGTCGCACAACCCTGGAGCTCCGCAACACAAACGGAGAAATCAAGCCCAATCTGAACCAAAATTACCCCCACTGTAAGCAGATCCTACGCAGGAACCCCACAGGCTCCATGGGTCGCAAAAATAAGAAAAGGTCAATAATTCAGCCCCTAGGCTCACAATAGGGGAAATGTGGAGGCAAGCAAGCTAATCCGAGCGAAGCCAATATGGCGGCAAACCATGGGGGCTGCACGGATTTCTCTGATGAATACTCAGAGGAAGCGGACGAGGAATACCCCCAAACACCAGCCCCAAAAGTAAACCTAAACCAGGCAAACCACGGTCTGACCCCAATGCCAACCTTGTCACCATCGGAGTGCTGAAAGCCTTAGTAGCAGACCTGCAAAAAAATATCCTCACAGATGTCACCGCACTAAGAGGAGAGCTGCAGGACCTGACATGCCGTATTAACGTGCTGGAAGACTCCTTTCAAAACCACCAGCGCACCATTACCGCACTGCAGGGTTATATGCAGGAGCTAAACCGCAAATATACACTACTTGAACGGCGCCTGGATGCCCAAGAGGACACGAGAAGGAGACACAATATTAAGGTAAGGGGGTTCCCGGAGGGACCACCGGAGGCAGATCTTCCACATAAAATCAGGTAAAACTCCCTTGAAATTTGAGAATGCAACACTCACCTTTTATACCGATTTGTCAAGGGGAACCCTAGCATGGCGCAGATCACTCCGACCCCTCACGGCCGCGCTCCAGCACCGAAAGATCCCGTACCGCTGGAGGTCCCCTCACATACTCCTAGTGCAAAGGGGTGAGACCACCCACCAAATACAGGACCCACAACACGCAACAGAGCTGCTACTGACCTTGGGCTTAACCTGGGACTCACTCCTCCAACCAGGCCTCCAGGCACCCTCCACACTGACTACCAGCTGGGTCCCAGCAAGCAGCGCACCATTTGTGCCTCGAAATCCTACACCAATCACCTATGCTGCGGTCACCACCTAAGCAGAGCAGAGGCGACCGCGCCCCAACCCTGGCACTGCCAGCACCTGGCTACATTGGATTAACATGCTAGACTTATAACCCCCAGGACTCATGCCATTTGCATCTCAGGCTATGGAGGAATCCATATCCTGTCCCTTGGAGGCTGCCACGACACTTCACATGCGGTCCCTGTATCATATAGGTAACCGAACACAAAGAGCCAAGCTGGGACGCTAGCAACACCCCGCAAGGAATCAGCAGACGAAATTAACGCCCAAGTTCCTGGGAACTCTCTTTCCTTTCTTCACCTTTTTATTTTCCACCCTTTATTTTTCACGGTTCCTGCCAGCCTTTGGAGCGAGACACATGCCTGGGGGACCCCAGGGAACTTTGTCGCTATAGCTATCTAAGGCAATGCACACCTCTGTTATCCAGTTTGTATAATGTTTATTATTATCACTTTGTGGTAGACAACACGGTTTAATAGTCAATTAATCTACCTAGTTAGCCTCTAAATAGGCACATATAGACGCAATCGTACTGTTTACTTTACTTTGCTAGGTCTAGCAATGTATATAGAGCAAGATATGTCATAAACACTATGGTGCCCCACAGGCCTCCCGGGCACTCAGCCTATAACACTCCTTTAATAACAGCCAGTGTCCCACAGTTCACAGATCAATCTCAAAAGCTAGTCTGTAATTATTGTCTAGTGCTTACTAACTGACCCAGCCAATGGCGCAACCTAGCTAAACATTTAGAGCACTGACTAAAAGAAGGTCACTATGGTTAGCTCAGCATTTAAAAGATATATAGACAAGACGTCTACCTTACGATTACATTGGTATTAGTAAGTTTATCGTTTATCTTTCCTTCACTCCTTCCCTTTTTAATAAGTTGAGCTATTAGATGGTTCTTGACTGGGTGGCGCCCTTAACTATTAGACTGGCACATTAGCCTGCTGCCGTGTGAGTGTACTTAAATTCGCGGTTAGCGTGATCACACCACCACCTAAAATCACTCGAGGGGGAAAAAATAAAATTCTAACGTAAATCTAGATAAAAATGCATCACTCCAAAAGGTACTTACCACAAAGCTGTGCGAAACCCACCTATTAGTGACTGGATCTCATTTAAATAGTAAGAGTGCAATGATAAAAATGAAAAAAAAATGTTTTTTATATGCCTCGATTGGCCAAGTACAATATTTGATGACACTTACTCTCTTTAGTTTGTTTCATGTCTTTGTAAGCCTATGTAGGGGATCACAGGGGGTCTCTCTCGTAGATCACTCGATCAGACTATCACAAATGTATTCTTTAATAACACATCGAATATATTGAATGTATAGCTTTTTAGTTAAATCAAGGAGGTTAGCTCGGGCCCAGAGCGTGTTAGCATCATACCACATAGACAAAGCGGAATACCAATCTTATGTTCACCTATTAATAGGCTCAAATACTTTAGCACGCTATTTCATACAAGCAATGTATAAATAACTTGTTATATTCCAATTTAACAAAAATGTGCAAATGTATCATGCCATGAACATGTCTGCATTAACCTGCCTGTGTCTGCTGTCGTGGCTACACGGGTATGCTTGTAAAGTCTTTTTGCACCCAAAAATAAAGAATTAAAAAAAAAAAAAGTTAACTAATTACCTTATACAAAACCTTGGGCTATCAGAAAACAAGGATAGATTAAAATACTTGGGCATAACATTAACCCCAGAATTAAAAGATATAGTAGAAGCCAATGTTCTACCTTTACTAATACAGACTAACAAAAATGTAAAGGACTGGAAAGGCATGGGATTTTCATGGTCAGTTAGAATAATATCCTAAAAGCATATATCTTACCAAAATGGCTGTATTTATGGAGAATGATCCCACTCAATTTCATAGAAAATCATTACTACACTCATACTTTCATAAATTCATATGGGGCAGTAAGAAAGCAAGAGTTAAAACTAAAGTTTTAGCTAGATCAAGGCAGGATGAAGGTTTGGGCTGTCCAGAAATAACACAATGCTATCAGGCAAGTAGACTTTATATTATCGCAAAATATTGCTGCAACCCAAGAAACATGGTATAAAATGGAAAAAAGCTAAGACTGGGGTAGAAAATGTCACTATTTTGGATACGAGATACAAATACAAAATCTATTAAAGAGGCACAAACTAAATCCCAGATAACCAAAGAATTAACAAGTTGGTGGGACAAATTCACAAAAAATACAGAACTTAGAAATAGTATAATAGATGTGCTTTCTTCCTTAGCATTACAAACATGTTGGATAACATAAAAATAGATACCTGGAACACCGGGGGGATAAGGGAATTTAAAAACATAATAATGGAACAAAAAACATTTAACCAAATAGTGGAGGAATTCAAAATCCCCCACAAAGACATTTTTAACTATTTACGAATTAAGGGTTTCTTAACAAAATATCTCCTCCAAAAATAAGGGGAAAGAATTACAATCCTCTAACATTTATTTGCATTAAAGAACTATAGAAACCTTATGGCAAAATGCACCAAGGTTATGTACACATGGAGACATGATAAACCAATAGAATTAATTGACAAATGGGAAAAAGAACTACAAATACACATAGAAGAAGAAGAGTGGATTAGCTCTCTCAATAGACTAAATAAATATGTACACTGCCTAAATCTTACGGAAACCCAATTTAAGCTTTCAAACAAAGTGTATTTAACACCGAAACGATTAAAGAAAATCTTCCCAGAGTCATCAGATAGATGCTGGAAATGTATCATAAATTAAGGCAATTTAATCCATAGTTGGTGGCAGTGTAAATACATAAATACATTTTGGGAATATGCAATTGAGGCTATATATATAAAATAACAAACACAAAATTAGCTTTCAAACCAGAAGTAGTTCTGCTAAACTTGCACTGGCCAAAAATTACCAAAAAAATATTAATGATAACACTACACATAATTACAACAGCTAAATTACTCTTAGCAAGAAACTGGAAAACAGAGATAATCCCACGCATCCAAGAGTTACACAAGTCATTTGGCAAGCAAGAATGGAAAGGTGTATCTTGGTGAATTAAGGTAACAGATATACTCAAATAGAAGACTGGGATACCTGGATAGATACAATGGAAAGGATAAGCTAAAAGAAGGTATAGATCTTATCTGCCCCCTAAACGGGCAGAAAAAAACAGAATGATAAAATAAAGATAACATACTATATATGTGACTCTCACTCTCTCCAAAAAAGTAAAATGATAAAGTAAACTAGGCAAATAAGTACATAAATAAATAAAACTACGGTTAGAGGGGGAGGGACAAGGGGACTCTGGATGGGGGCGGGAGGGAAATTAATAAGAAAATGTGATATATTGATGATGACAAAAATACCATGGCCTGATATATAGAAGCACTAGCATACTATATAAGGCAGGTACATGTCTTAAAAAATAAATTAATTCATTTAAAAAAAAAATTCATAAGCCAATTTAATGGCAACTGGAAGGCCTCTAGAAGAAGAAATAAAATGTGTAGCACTTATTTAAAGGTTCGAATTATATTAACGACAACGATCAGGATGCATCCACTTATATAAATCTTCAAAAGTCTAAAAAAGTAAATATTATAACATTGTGCAAATTCTTAAAATTAATAATAAGGTGATAAAATTATATGTACAGGACACTCACAAATGGGGAGCTATAAGACCTAGCTCCGGTGTGGATAACCTCGGGTCCGTTTAGGCGACCCACCCCTATGCAAGGTGAATGTCCAATCAACCTTAGAGCCCCTATGGTTCTGCAGTATTGCGTTGTGTAGTTCAGGACTACACTCCCTCTTTATGAAGGTGATTCCGGAAACCAGAGTAAAAATACAGTTAGATTTATTAATACACTATTAAAAACATACAAATAAAAAGTAAGATATGGAACAATGTCCTTTGCAAATAATCCCAGAACGCTTTTCACTACCAACGTAGCTTCCTCAGCCGGGTGAAGTGTATGCTGATCCCTGGTTCTCCAGTCTGTGTTAATATACCTCTTTAATGAGGCAATAGGTATCCGGTGTGCCTGTTCTGTTATGCAATTACCAACCTTGGTAATGCGATGTGGTCCAAGCCTCAATGTGATGGTCGGCATTCATCATGGCGGACGCTCTTACCTGGAGGTCCATTGTGTATGTTGCCAGTCACAGATTACCTCCTTGAGTTTCAAGCCTCTTTCTGAGATACCAGTGATGTCATCTTTCCATGGGCTTTCAATCTCGAAAGTTTAAATTATCAGTTTCTGTGGTTTAGACGGGGTATTTCCGATAGTTCTTTAACTTAAATATGAAAAAACAGAGAGAAAGAGGACATGTATTAAAACTGTATATGTAATATATCATTCATAGAACTCTAAATAAAGTATTAAATTAATACATAACATTGTTGCTATTATAATAAATTATTATAAAAGTGCAAAGTAATTCCCATAATATTAAAAAACAGTGCATTGCCTAATACATATAATACTGAACAGAAAAATGTGTCAGGTGAAAGTTTTTAACAAAAGGACTGTTGGTAACTTGTAACAGTAATATTCCAAACTTTATAATAATCATATGGATAAGAGGAAAATATAAAAATAGGAAAAATTTATAAAAATATAAAAGATATATATATATATATATAAAATTTAGGGAGGGTGACTTCTTCTTTAAACTTCTATTAAAAGAATAGGATAAAAAGAGGATTGAAAAAAATGTATTTTTAATAATCATAAAAAATGATATAATTCAAAATCTGAATTTAATTCATGTGGAATTAGAGTGTTCATATTAAAAATCCACTCTACCTCGGTTTTTCCCATCCTTTGAATAAAATCCCCACCTCTCCAATTTTTTTCCACCTTTTTCAAACCCACAAAAAATAAACCTTTTGATTCTTGATCGTGAAAATGTTTAAAATGACTGGAGAAACTATGATTATCAAAACCTTTAACTATATTTTGGATATGTTCTTCTATTCTAACATATAAAGGTCTGGTAGTGCGGTCTACATACTTTAAATTACAGGGATATTTTAAAAGGTAAATCACATTTTTAGAATAACACATAATAAAATCCTTTATGGGTATGGATTCTCCCTCCTTATTATTAACCTTAGTGATAGTACTTTTGGCATTTCCTGATTTTCTACATGCTGTGCATTGACCAAAGCAATAGAAACCATTTCCATTGTTAAAAATAGTTAAGGGGTTCTTTCTTTCTTTTATTAAACTGTTAACCAAGGAACGTCATGCCTCTATGTATGAACCTAGGTTTCGTTGGTAAAAAATAATTCAAAAGAGGATCTTGCAATAGTAAAGTCCAGTATTTGGTTATGATGTTATGTACTTGGTAATTTTTAACAGTGTAATTACAAATGAAAGAAACGTCTTTTTTGGGTCGATCTTGTTTAACTTTTTGTTGTAACATCTCTTTTTTCTTTCTTTGTGTTTTATTTCCATTCTTGGTACTTCTAATTTCTGTTCGTCATAACCTTTATCTACAAAATCTTTTTTGATTCTCAAGGATTGATCCTCATAAGTTTCTAAGTCTGTGCAGTTGTGGTGAATTCTAAAAAATGTACCTTTCGGGGAGTTTTCTAGCCAAGCGGCATAATGGCAACTTTCACGCTCGATAAAACTAATCTACAGGTTTAAAATGATTTGTCTTTATTGTCCCTTCTTGAATATAAATCTTAAGGTCTAAAAAGATTATTTCCTTTTTGCTCCAGTTACTGGTCAGTTTAAGTCCCCATGTATTATCATTTAAAAGGTCTAAGAATTCTTCCAAAACTTCTGAATTGCCTTTCCAACTGAACAGAATGTCATCAATAAACCGTCCATAGGACACTAAGCTTGCCCCCCAGCTATGGCTGCCAAAAATATATGTATTTTCTTAAAATGACATAAAGAGATTAGCATAGCTGGGGGCAAACTTTGTTCCCATGGCCGTACCATTGGTCTGTAGATAAAATTCTTCTCTGAACCAAAATAAATTGTTTTTTAAAATCAATTGAATACCCTCTAAAATATAATTTACTTGGTGAGTTAAAAAATCTGTAGATAAATTTAAATAGTGTTCCACTGTTTTATAATCCATATTCATTGGGAATATTACTGTACAGTGCTGTGACGTCACATATGACTAAAATATATTCACTATCCCATTTAAAACCTTTTAAAAGTTTGAAAACAGACATTGTTTATTTAATATAAGATTTTGTTTTTTGAACTATGGGTTCTAACAAAACATCTATGTACTGGGGCAGCCTACTAGAAACAGCATCCACTCCAATTGTGATAGGTCTGCCTGGGGGATTGTTAATATTTTTATGAACTTTCGGCAAAAAAATTAAAAATGGGCATCTTAGGATATTTGATGTAAAGAAAATCGAATTCTTTCTTAATTAGAATCCCTTCGTTAACAGAAAGTCTTTTTGATTTTTTCACTTGGATTTCCACTTAATTTTTGATATGTATTCATATCATTCAATATTCTATCAGCCTCTGTATTCTTTGGACATTAAATCTATAACCCCTCCCCCTTTATCGACGGGCTTAAAAATAAGATCTGGATCGATTTTAAGGTATTTAAGGTCTTGTTTTTCCATTCTAGTTAAATTATTATGAAACTTGTCTTTTGAGGTTATCTTATTAAGCTCTGTGATGACCATAGTCTCAAAGGATATCATCTTATCCTAGATCATGTGTTTTGGAAAAAAAGATGATTTATTTTTCAATTCTGTTTGTTTAAATTTAGACTTATTTTCCAATTCGTTTCTCTCTATAGGGTTTTTGATGAAAACCCTTTTTAAGCAGAGGTTTCTCTTAAATCTAATAAGATCTATGTACATATCAAAATGATTTAAATCTTTATTGGGGGCAATTTTTAATCCTTTTTGTAAAATAATTTTATGGTGGGCATTTAAATCCTTGTTACTAAGGGTGAAGATTCCCTTTCATTGTCGTGTCTTATATCTTCCCCTTCTTTTTGTGTTGTGTGAGTCTTCCTCCTCTTGTTCCTCTTCTTCTGATGGTCTTCTTTTTTTGGAGTAGGTAGGAGGGTCTATGTCTTGGTTTCTTTTGTGTCTCTCTTTGGTTTTGCTCTGTCAAAAAACCTCCTCCTCTCTATGATTATCTAAGGTTTGTGAAGCTCGATATGATCTTCCTTAGTATGTAGATTTACCAAAGGTCGTCTTATTGAAAATGGGTTTTGGTCTCTGTCAGACTCTTTTCTATTTCTTTGATATACACCATCTTCCATGACTTTCCATGGAGATTGGTCTCTCCTTCTGTAGGATTCTCTTCTACTCCTAAAATCATTATAGGGTCTGTTATCTTTTCTATTCCTAGAGTCATATTGTGGCTTACTATTCTATGGTGGATACTATGTTTTATTTCTTGTGATATCTTCCCTTCTTTGTCAGTATGGAGTATGTGCTTCTATTGGTTTATATCTCCTCTCTGAGGTGAAGTAGTTATCTTTATCTTTATTAGAAAAGGATCTAACTGGTTTCAGTTTGTAATCTCAGACATCTTGAATACCGTATATACTCGAGTATAAACCAAGTTTTTCAGCACATTTTTTTGTGCTGAAAAACCCCAACTCGGCTTATACTCGAGTCATAGTCTGTATTATGGCAATTTGCATTGCCATAATACAGACTGGGGGGAGAGGGGTGCTGGCAGAGCTGTACTTACCTTTCCTGCAGCTCCTGTCAGCTCTCTCCTCCTCCGCGCCGTCCGTTCAGCACCTTGGTCAGCTCCCAGTGTAAGTCTCTCGCGAGACTTACACTGGGAGCTGACAGAGGGAGCTGCACAGACCGCGCGGAGGAGGAGGGAGCTGACAGGAGCTGCAGGAAAGGTAAGTACAGCTCTGCCAGCCCCCCTCTCCCCCCACTGAACTACCAATGACACTGGACCACCAGGGAAGGAGCCCCCCTCCCTGCCATGTATCAAGCAGGGAGGGGGGATGAAAAAAAATATAATAATAATAAAATAATAATAATAATAATTAAATAATAAATAATAATACAAAAAAAATAATAATATAAAAAAAATAAAAAAATAATAATTAAATAATAAATAATAATATAAAAAAAATTATATAAAAAAATTAAAAAAATAATAATTAATAATATATTAAATGCCCACCCCCACCAACACATACACAAACACACACTGCATCACACACACTCACACTTCATTCATATACACACACTGCACTCACACACACTGCATCACACACACTGCATCACACACTCACACTTCATTCATATACACACACTGCACTCACACACACTGCATTCATACACACACTGCATTCATACACACACTGCATTCATACACACACTGCACTCACACACACTGCATTCATTCACACACTGCACTCACACACACTGCATTCACACACACTGCACTCACACACACTGCATTCATACACACACTGCACTCACACACTGCACTCATGCACACTGCACTCATACACACACACACTGCATTCATTATATACACACACTGGAAATAAATATTCAATTAATATATACGCACACACACTGCACTCATACACACACACACTGCACTCATACACGCACACACTGCACTCATACACGCACTGCACTCATACACGCACTGCACTCATACGCACACACTGCATTCATTATATACACACACTGTAAATAAATATTCAATTAATATAATTTTTTTAGGATCTAATTTTATTTAGAAATTTACCAGTAGCTGCTGCATTTTCCACCCTAGTCTTATACTCAAGTCAATAAGTTTTCCCAGTTTTTTGGGGTAAAATTAGGGGCCTCGGCTTATATTCGGGTCGGCTTATACTCGAGTATATACGGTATATTTCTTCTTTTTTTTACTTTAATTACATCTCTTTCTAATCTGTCTAATTTTTTTTCAATGCTCAAGGTGGTATCTTCAAATTGTCTCCAGTCATTTTAAACATTTTCACAATGAAGATCCAAAATATTTTATTTTTTATGGGTTTGAAAAAGGTGGAAAAAAATTGGAGAAGTGGGGATTTTATCCAAAGGATGAGAAAAACCGAGATGGAGTGGATTTTTAATATGAACACTCTCATTTCACATGGATTAAATTCAGATTTTGAATTGTCATTTTTTTATGAATTATATATTTTTTATTTTCAATCCTTTTTTCCCCTGTTCTTTTAATAGGAGTTTAAAGATGCCCACATTAAAGAAGTCACTC
This sequence comes from Pelobates fuscus, assembly GCF_036172605.1. Taxonomy (NCBI): domain Eukaryota; kingdom Metazoa; phylum Chordata; class Amphibia; order Anura; family Pelobatidae; genus Pelobates; species Pelobates fuscus. Next base: position 37,491,721 of record NC_086321.1, on the reverse strand, counting down.
TTCCTTAAATTTTCTATATATATATCTTATATATTTTTTTCCTATGAGTTTCTATTTTAATATTTTCCTCTTATCCATATGATTATTATAAAGTTTGGAATATTACTGTTACAAGTTACCAACAGTCCTTTTGTTACAATTTTTCACCTGATTTTTCTGTTCAGCATTATATGTATTTGGCAATGCACTGGTTTTTAATATTATGGAAATTACTTTGCACTTTTATAATAATTTACTATAATAACAACGTTATATATTTAATACTATATTTAGAGCTCTATGTATGATATATTACATATACAGTTTTAATACATTTCCTCTTTCTCTCTGTTTTTTTATATATATATTGTTCAAAATATCTATGAAAGCTTTTAAGTTCACAACATATATGCCAGAAAACCTTAAATATATTCTTGTATAGAAGGACATTTAAGTTAAAGAATTATCGGAAGTACCCTGTCTAAACCATAGAAATTGATGATTTAAACTTTCGAGATTGAAAGCCCATGGAAAGATGACATCATTGCTACCTCAGAAAGAGGCTTGAAACACAAGGAAGTCATCTGTGACCGGCAACATACATGACGGAGCTCAAGGTGAGAGAGTCCGCTGTGATGAATGTCGACCATCACATGGAGGCTTGGACCACATTGAAATTACCAAAGTTGGTAATTGCGTAACGGAACAAGCACACCGGATAACTATTTCCTCATTAAAGAGGTATATTAACACAGACTGGAGAACCAGGGATCAGCATACACTTCACCCGGCTGAGGAAGCTATGTTGGTAGTGAAACGTGTTCTGGGATTTTTTGCAAAGGACATTGTTTCATATCTTACTTTTTATTTGTATGTTTTTAATAGTGTATTAATAAATCTAATTGTATTTTTACCCTGGTTTCCGGAATCACCTTCATAAAGAGGGAGTGTAGTCCTTAACTACACAACACAATACTGCAGAGCCATAGGGGCTCTAAGGTTGATTGGACATTCACCTTGCATAGGGGTGGGTCGCCTAAACGGACCCGAGGTTATCCACACCGGAGCTAGGTCTTATAGCTCCGCATTTGTGAGTGTCCTGTACATATAATTGTATCACCTTATTATTATTTTTTAACGATTTGCAATATGTTAGAATATTTACTTTTGTAGACCTTTGAAGATTTATATAAGTGGATTGTTGTCTTTAAGGTAATTTGTACCTTTAAATAAGTGCAACACCTTTTATTTCTTCTTCTATATTTATTTGGTGCTATTTGGAAAAGTTACACTATTTGGTGTTTGGCTGCTACGAAGTAATATTATTTTCTGGAATTCCCCCATAATTTTATCTAATATTAAACAAGCGCTAGCACCTACCTTTCTACTGTAATCCATCTGGCTAACGTAGACTTGGAAGCCTTCTTGCATTTAGTGGCACCCTGAAAGTTGACCAAAAGTGTGACGGAACTATGTATTCTGCCTGGACATCCTTAATAATAATGCAGCAGGACATACAAAAGACCGAATTGCTCGTTACAATGGGAATTACTATTACCCAAGAATGGACTCAAATCACCGAACACCGGACCACCTTGGTGTGTAATTAAGGGATATTTTACCTTCCCGCTCTATTCCAGCCGTTCGCATGGTTCAGCACGAAACCTTTGTGTAAAGTATAGGTGGCCGCCATTTCAGGACTTTGCACGGGTTCGCGGCCATCTTACGCACGAACAGCGGTGTTTGCCAGCAATCGTCTGGAACTAAAAACGGATACGCAACCAGGCGAACGACCATCCGTTCGGTAGAAAGATTACATCTTACATGGGGATTCTAGCGAACACAGAGATTTTTATGCACGAACGGAGACCAACCGCAAGGCCAAAACTTGTGGAACTATTTTTGGCCAGAAAGTCTGTGCGGTCGGTCAAAACTTCAAAGATCCATAACTCCAGAACCCTTTAACTGAATGGGCTGGATTTTGGATATGTGGTTCCCCTGAACCAGGACTATCTGGGGATACCGGAAGCTGTACCCCCTGTTTTTGGGGTACATCCAGAACTTGGGTAAAAGTATGTGTGTGTTAATTATGTTAAAGGTTTATCTAAGGGGAGGAGACGTGGGGGTTGTACCATGTATGTGATTGGTTATTTTATATATCCCCCTGGGTGTGTTCTGTATGTACTCAACTGTAATAAAAACCAGGCTGGGTGTTCCAGCACTCAGTTCTTCTTGACCCTTCAAAACATAGCCTCGTCTCGTTTTTGAAAGGGGATTTTTATGGGATTATTATCTTGCCTTTGTTACAGCTGAACCTGCCTCTCCCCCTGGATCTTGTGGATGGGATTAAGAGCTCCATTACTACACAGCAGCTTGCCAGGAAAAGGACAGTACCAACGACTGATACCCTCTCACTACCTGGGTAGCCGTTACAAAAAGATTATCTGATATTCTGTATGGAGCTGGTCTGTGGAGATAAACTTCTAAAGCTTTCTTGACATCCAGGCAGTTCCATTTCTTCTCAGTGTCGGAAGAATGCTTTTGGCAGAAAGAAGGCAGAATGATAGGTTGGTTGATGGTTTGTCTGGAGAGGACTTTTGGCAGATTAGAACATTTTAGGTGTAAAACCACTTTATCCTTGTGAAAGACTGTAAACTCGGGAGAGGATGACATTGCTTGCAGTTCACCAATCCTTTTAGCCACGGTGATTGCCACCAAAAAGGCAGTTTTAAAGAATAAAATCTTCAAAGGAATCTTATTTAAAGGCTTGAAATGGAGACTGCACATTGACCTGAGAACCACTGATAAATCCCAAGTAGGAAATGAAGAGAGACAAGGAGGACGCTTAAGATAGATGGACTTGAAAAATCTATGAATTAGCCTATTGGATGCTAAGTCTTGAACCAGGTAATGACAGTGAGCTGTAACTTGGACTCTGAGTGTAGACACACTAAGACCTGCGTCGAAGCCGTCTTGTAATAAGGAAAGGATGCACAGAATGGATGGCTTAGAAGACCCACATCCCTTTGACAAACACCATTGTAAGAATTTTCTCAAAATTCTAAGGTAAATCCTGCAAGTAGAACTGTGAGTGGAAACAGGAGGATGTCACAAATCATATCAGAAATACCCTGTTCTTTAAATATCACTCTTGCAGCAGCTAGGCCGTCAGCTGGAACATCCTTATTGATTCTTTGTTTCTATTGGGACACTTGTGTTCCAGTAAGGTTAATGAGCAAGGGAGTTCTCACTGAGCAATTGCCAAGTCTGATTGACTTCTGAAAACCAGCTCCTGTTTGGCCAATATGGAAGGATCGCTAAAATCCTTGCTTTGTCTGATCGTATCTTCTGGACAATTTGAGCAATTAATGCTACAGGGGGAAAAAAATCTTTTTACTTTTATGTTCTGTCTTATGGCCATAAGGTCCATCTCTGGAAGACCAAACCTTATGACTAGGTCCAAGAATGTGTGAGGATGAAGAGACCATTCTGCCTGTGTCCAGTGTTGCCCGCTTAGATCATCCGCTACTAGGTTGTGTGATTCCTTCATCTGAGTTGCAGAGATGGACTCCAATTCTACTTGAGCCCAAGACATGATCTGTGCACAGAACCTTTGGAGTGACTTTACCTTAACGGTTTAGGTAAGAGACAGTGGTAATATTGTCTGATTGGATCCTCACAGGTTTCTTTATTTTTTATCTCAAATCTGAAGGCAAGAAGGGTGTTCCATACTGCTTTTAATTCCCTGAAGTTTGAATACTGGGCTGCTTCGTCTGTGGACCATGTACCTAGGCAAAAAAGGGATCCCAGATGCGCACCCTAACCTGTGACTAATGTGTCTGTAGTGATGGTGATCCAATTTCTTTGTTGGAATGAAAAACCTGTTTTTTAAGAACCTTGATTCTTTCCACCAATTCAGTTGTTCTTTTACCTTGGACGAAAGGCTGATTTCAGTGTCCAGATCTTCTTCCTTTTTTGACCATTTGGACAAAATGTCCCATTGCAGGGGTCTGATCCCTCCTCTTGCCCATTTCATCGCTGGAATGGTGGAGGTAAGAAGGTCTAAAGTGCTCATTGCTTTTCTGATGGAACAATGATTTCTTCTTTAAAGCATAGAAACTTCTTTCCTGATTCTTTTCTGTTTCTCGATTGGTAAAGAGATTGTCAGGGATCCTGACTCCACTAAAAGGCCTAGAAACTGAATCTTTGTAGAAGGAAGAATTTAGGATTTTTTTACAATTTATGATCCATCCATGGTTCTGTAAGAACTGGGTGGTAAACATCAGGTTTCTGTAGAGATGTTATACTGAGTCCACCTTCAGGATCCAATTGTCTAGACAAGGGACAATGGTGATGCCTCTTAGTCTTAGCACTGCTGTCAAGGGCAGAAGGATTTTCATGAATATGCATGGGGCTGAAGAAAGGTCAAATGGTAACGCCTTGAGCTGAAAATGAAGAAGCTTCTTTTTGCTTGAAGTTACTGTGAATCTGAGATATTTTCTTGAGGTTACAGCCATAGGTACATGGAGATAAACATCCTTTAGGTCTATCTTTGCCATGTATTCTCCATGCTGAAGATGTTTATTATTGAGAAAATATTTTCCATATGGAACCGTTTGTATGGAATGCAGGAGTTGACTACCTTGAGGTCCAGAATAGGTTGAAAACGTTTGTCTTGTTTTTGGACAAGAAACAGGCGAGAGTATACTCCCTGGAACTCCTGTTTTTTTTACACCTTTTCAATAACTCCCTTTTTTAATAGGGTTAGTGGATGTGGCGGGACTGCTACCTGCTAGTGAATTGCTGTGTGACAGCCCTGTGTTTTTCCCCTATAATTGTGTGTATTCGTATGTTTTACCTACTCCCCATTTGAGAGTCCCCATTTAGAAAGTTTAGATAGAACATCCACACCTTGTTAGAACATTCACACCTCAGCGCTGTCACGTTCTGTTCCCTTCTGCAGATATTTCTGGCCTTGGCTTCTGTTATCCAGTACTCTTTTTACAATTCTTGTTCATTTTATGTTATTTTTTCTGGTTTTCTATTCTATGTCTGGTTTTCTTTATGCTGGGTTTTCTGGGTTCATTTCTTTATTATGTTCCTGGAATTCTCAGTCTCCTGGATTCCTTAAAATGTTTGTTTTTTGTTGCCACACCCATTCCTTTGTCATTTAATCCTTTTTGTTTCAGTCTGTTCCTGCTAACAGTGGTCTCATTTCCTCTGCACCTTTTTTTACAGGTAAGTACTGTGTGTGCTTTATTGTTATTTATTTAGTCGTGCATATCTAGGCTCTCAGGACCCACCGTAAATGGAGTACTTTGGCGCAGTGGTGGACTGCATACATCTCGGCCATTTATGTATGTCTAAATCTCCAGTGCTTATTACATATATAGTACTTCATTATGTCTCCTCTTATTTTGCCTTGTATCTCTTCTCTTTAATTTGTCTTGTATTCCCAGTTCATGTACTGTCCTGTCCTGTCCTGTCCTGCTAGAGAGCCGCACGGGAGGAAGGAGAGGAGGGAGTCATAGTGAGAACTCTGACTCCCTTCAGCCTGAGCCATCACTGGACCCCAGGGAAGTCACCCTCCTGCATCTAAAAGGTAGGAAACAGGAGGGTGACTAAAACATTTTGTATATGTGTCTTTATATGTGTGTGTGTGTGTGTGTGTGTGTGTTTGTATGTATGTGTGTCTGTATGTGTCTGTATGTATGTATGCCTGTATGTATGTGTGTGTGTGTATATGTCTGTGTGTGTATGTGTGTTTGTATGTATGTGTGTGTATTTCTGTCTGTGTGTCTGTATATGTGTCTCTGTGTGTGCGTCTATGTGTGTCTATGTGTGTGTGTCTGCATGTGTATCTGTTTGTCTGCATGTGTGAGGGGGAACATATTGGATGGGGATGATAGATGTATGGGGGGGGGGGGCATAGCAATTTTTGTTTGGGGCTCCGTGGTTTCTAGTCACGCCTCTGGCTGCTCCCCATGTTTTCCTCAAGATTGCAAAAAGGAAAACCCATAAATCATCATTATAGCTTCTCTTAATTATTTTTTTAATATAATTGATATAATAATAAGTTGACAACTCTGTATTGGCATAGCAAAAATATTGCAGTCATGTTTGCATCTTGGCCTGTCCAAATGTTTCCCCGGACAGCATGAGAAATGTTTGGCAGAGCCAAACCATCACATAACTTATGAGCATTGAACATCCCAAACACAATTTCACATTTAGGAAAAATAAACAGTGCACAATTCTGCTGAAGAAAAACATTTCAAGTAAACTCGAAGCATCATCATGACTTATGTTCCTTGAATAGGAAATCGTAAAAAGAGATCTGCAAAAAATGACTGCATAAAAATGTCAAACTTTAGGCTTGTATTTGTTCAAGTGTTTTTAGGTACTTACTGTATATGTCCATTAAAAAGGTGACTATCAGGGCAGAGCCTGACACTTGAGCAGCTTGGACGCCATTATCATAAGCTCCAGCCACTTGGTTCCAAACCACCAAAAAATCGTGGTTTAAGGTGAAATATTGGGAAAGAGACAACATACCTTCTCTCCCTGAAGAAGCGGGCAACCTGCACATGCCTTTCCTGTACAATCAGACGGGCAGGAGAACTCTCAGACGATCAGGGGCCTACCTTGCCCTCCCACCTGCTAAGGCCTTCCCACTCGACTGGGCACCTGTCCTGGAGGTGTTGGTCCCTCCCCAGCTACCTGACAAGAATCACCCACGCAGTACTGGCACAATGAGCCGGCGATCCCAAAAACCACAAGCAGGTGGGAATAAAAACACCCGTGATATTGGGGACCTGCTACAATGCTCCACGGCCCAAAGGGTCCCAACCCCAGACCCGGAGGCCTGCTCCACATGCTCGGACTTACCACCGGAGACAATGGCAGAACCCACACCACCCCTAGCATTCTCTGCAACATTGACGGATGGGGATGCGCCGAATCTCTCCACGAAAGAAGATATCTGCAATATCATGATGGAGATGCGACAGATGTTCGCAGCTGATGTGGACCTGCTATGCACCAAAGTTCAGGGGGTGACAGCCTGGATACACAGACATGAGACAGGAGGTACAGGGCCTCAAAGACTATACTCCAATTACAAACCTCCCACGCTATGATGCATACTAAGCTAGATCTTGCAGAAGATCAAAATCAGAGAGTCAATCTAAAGATAAGAGGGGTCCATGACGATAACAGCCCGGCGGAATTACCTCACTACCTCTGACGCCTGTTAACCACTATCTTGCCGCACGCACAGGCCAAAAAGGTAACGTTTGATAACCACTTTCGGGTCAACAAGCCTACGCAGGCACCATCTACAGCTAGACGAGACGTGATTGTACGCTGCCATTCGAGCTCTGACAGGAACCGGATAATGACACTGGTTAGAAATAAAGCCCCGCTCAACTTAGAGTCCTCCTGTACCACGTTCTTCCAGGACTTGACCAGGAAAACGCTGCAATGGAGAAAGTCCTTTGGCCCAATCACTAATCAGCTCTGTACAGCTGGAGTGGAGTTCAGATGGGGCATACCTAGATCTGTGACTGTGGTTAAAAATTGCTCCACACTTAGACTCACCTCCATGTCAGAAGCAGCCTCCTTTTTTGAAAGCTCTGGGATTCTCACCACAACCGTTGACTACAGCAGAACCCTCCAAGCAACACATGTGGGACCCTGCAAAGTCTGTCCTGTTCACACCGTGTAGAGGAGGAAGGCTAGGGGCACCTACCTGACTTACGCTCTAACAATATGGCACCTCTCAAGTTATACCGTTCTAACATGTCTTGCAATACTGTTTTCTTAACCTCGTTTGTGTTTTAAATGCAACATTACCTTGTTAGGCATACATAGACCACAATGTGGGTCCCTTTGCCCTGGCGAGCAGTCTGTTCAGTGCCATACGAACCGTATGATCACAAACCGCGCATTCTACCCCCCCTCTTCCCCCCCTCCCCCCCACTCCCCCCTGTGGCTCCCCTTTGGTTAGGGGTCGTATAACATCAGACAGAACACATAGGTCCTGGGTTATAAACTTACTCCCCAATAGGCAGTATCCTCCACATGTGGTTGGGCTTTACCACGCACGAGGGCACAGCAGAGCTAGAATCTGCCCTTATAAGGTTTGCTAACCGCAGCAACTCCATGCATGTTTTATAGAAGCCCGGAAACCCATGCGGTCCAACATGTCTTCATACATAATACCAGTAATGGCAAGTTTACTTGACACTAGCCTGCGATGGCTTCACACACCAAAGCTACTATAGACTAAGCTTGTTCGTACACTTCAAGCTCTACATACTATATAAAAATGTGCATTGTTATCCTATGCTATACATCTGTTAAACTCTGCCTTTTGACAAGCCTGTACCAGCTGTTGGGGCGATACATATGTATACTCTTTGCACAACCAAAATAAAAAAATTAAAAAAATGTTTAAAAAAAAAAAATCCTACCTATATATAAAGTTAAAGAGGACTAAACTTCTAATCAGGCTCAGCTAACCACTGGCTGAGGTTGTTAGGAATTATATCTCACTTAAACTGTTTAGCATGTGGATGCCTCACCATGCCGTTACATCATATATATCTATTATTATATTAACTCCCACCAGCCTCAGCCAGAATATCACTGAGCATTATAAAAATTGTAGTTCAGCAGGGACCGGCAACGTATTGCACTCAATAGGACATCAATTCTCAAAATACTGGCTTGTGTTTTTTTTTTTTTTTTTTTAACCTTTACACCTAGGAAGGGCCAAGGTCAAAATCTAGACCTGGTTTATGTTTTTTTATTTATTAGGGAGCAACTTTGCAGACGTTTTCTTATTGTGCAACTCTCGGAGCCAAGTGAGGACTGAGGCGTCTGGGGTTAACATACTTTATATAGATATGCTGTATGTGCTAACACCAGGCGCAAAAGCTCCACAAAACTGACATTGCCAGCCAAGAATAGCATATTCCAGCAGCTTGACTGAATGCCTGCGTCTTGCCCCGGCGCACAAAAATAAAAAGTGTTATCTCTTAAATGTAATCTATTCAAAAAAGAAATGTTAAAGGGACAGGATCTCACCATAACTACTTTTATAATATGAGGTGGTTATGGTGCGTAGAATTACACAATAAATCAAAAAGTATTTTCCATTTTTGGTACATATCCCTGATATGGGCATAGGCATGACAGCAGATTTTGTTTTGCCTGTGATACATATATACATACCATTTCCTATTGTTTCCTGGACAGTCTGATTGCGTAGATAGTATACAGTATAATAGATTAATGTTCAATATTATAGCAGACAAAATCTAAACGTTAAAGAACATGCACTGATGGCCTTTACATAGCAGATGGCACGATGATACCAGCCCCTGTTTTGTAAATACTATATTGTACCATAGAACCCACGCTTTGTCCTGCAATGTATTTGGTAGTTTTTTCCCAGGCCGCACACATAACCCATTCATGGAATTTTATGAGCTTGCTTTCCAAGACTGAATAATACTGTATGTATTGCCTTATTTATAGTAAACAAACTTTACATCCACAGGAAACTAGAATTGCTAGATCTATAAAGAAAGTCTCCGGTCTAAGTAAAGAATAGCCATTTAATGCTTTGCGTTCATACAAATGCAAATACTAGGATTGTGGACAAGGGGTGCAGTTTCCTGCTGACTAAATAAAAGACTATTTAGATCTCTCAGAGTTCAGACTCTTAAAATATCACAAAATAACCAATATGTAAATCACACTTTAGTCCATTTTACTTTTTTTTTTGCAAAGCAAATCGTTGCCGAATCCTCAACGACATACATTTAGCAAAAATTAACCCCTTAAGGACCAAACTTCTGAAATAAAAGGGAATCATGGCATGTCCCACATGTCATGTGTCCTTAAGGGGTTAAGGAAAACAGCACAACATATTACCGAGCCTTGCTTTTGCTCGCATTGCAACATAGGCTTAAATGAACATGTGTTGTACAGTGCAAATTTTATGTTTTCCTGTCTGTAAAAAGAACATAAGGAATCTTTACAAAGAGTTTGAATAATCGGTAAATCAGTCCCACCATGGGCGTAGGAACCGTGAGGGATGGGGGGGACACATCCCCCCCAGCAAATCATGCGGGGGGGACAGGTTATGGGGAAATCACCCCCAGCTCCGCCGGCGCCCCTCATGCTGCAGCCGCCCGAGCGCTCTGTAGAGAGCCTCAGGCGGTTGTAGCTTTGCCCGGGCTGGTGGGTCCATGAGGGCAGCATGAGGAGAGGGGCTGACAGGAGGGAAGGGCTCAGCGCCCACAAGCTGTTATTAAGGAATCAAAAAAGCAGTAGACCAAAAAAGTTTTTTTTGTTTTTTTTTTATTGAATAGGTTTAATAAATTAAGATTTCAAATAGATATGTATTATGCAAATGGAAAAAGTTATCCCTTGTATCATAACAGTGAATGAGACCTTGAGAACAGAATTTTTATATAGTAGTCAATTAATATATATTTTGAAATGAAAGAAATCTACCTTTCAAGAAACACATTTATTTTTCTTCTTGTGTGTTCAAAACTGCCATTTTGCTTTGGCTCTTGGTCCGTGTACCATTTCCTTTGGGAATATCGAGATTTTTTGAGAGAAAGATCTTTACATTTTCTAACGTATTCCTTTTATATTGGCTTTTGTTATCTAACCCTCATTCTAGAACATGTGTAGCTGGTGATGTCTGGTTGCAAACCTGAAGAAGGTAATTGAAAAAGACAAAATAGGGAAAGGCCAAGAACTTTCTCATCGCCAGTAAACGACTTTGCACTTCTTTGAAAGAAAAAACTTTCTTTCGTGGGCAAAGTTTGAAAAATGTAAATGACAGGTAAAGGCTTGAAATATCATGTTGATAATATATTGTAGGTCCGTACTGGTCTGTACAGATGGAATGTGTGAAATCCTGTCTCTACAATAACGGTCCACGCAGATCAATATTCAAAATGTTGTTTTAACCTTGAAAGTCCATACATACACTCAACATTTTGTCTTAAACATGAAGGCCCATATTGCCATTAAAATACTAAAAAAAGGAAACATAAAAATAGAAAAAGAAAAACAATCACACGTTCACTAATACACTTATTTTTAAGAGTGTCTATGTGTGTAGTGTGTAACTATCATAAACAACATTTTAGATAGTGAAAACACACTCACAAACACTTCCAGATACCCACAGACACACAATCACACTATTATTAAATACACATTTACTGAGCACCATCTTGTTTGCTCACCACCCCTAGCAGTGATGGGGTTTAATCATAGCAGTCTCAATGAGTCTAGTGGTTGGAGCATTTTACTTTTCAATTTTCTCCAATGTCTTAGTATGGTGGAGTCTAGAATATTGCATATCATATTTCAGATCCAAGTTAAGGGCTAAAGAATCGTACATCGGGGCCTCAACCTCCAGACACTCGCCCCCTAGCAACGTCTATGGTTTTAATCGTAACTGCATGTCTAATAGATGTAAACTTGAAGTTCATCACTTGTGATTGCTCTGTGACAAGAGTAGACAGGATTAGTTACCAAAGTGAAAATTCACAGTGAATTCTAAGTGAATTTCCTATATAAAGCTAGAGTAACCAAACTGAAAGTATAGCGGACATAGACAATTGTTTGGCTATTTTGACATTAAATTTGTAATTCACTTTGAACTCACATTGAATTCTCATTATAGTAAATAGCCCTATACATTGTCACAGTGCATAATAGGTCAGAATATGGTAAAAAATATATATATATATATATATATTAAATGTAAACCGAACGGTTCCATTATGAATGTCACTGTATAGAACTGTACGAATGTAATGCTCTTATATGTGCAGCACTATGACGAACTCCCAGTTTAAAAAGAAATGTTTCTAATGAACAATCCGTTGTAGAATATTACCGTAGATTATGCTTTTGCAAAATCATTAATTTAGCAATCAGCTCTCCTATAAGGTTAAATAATATAATTTAAAGTATGTGCAGTATTTTCATCAACCATTAGCTGAAAAGCCTGCCCTGAATTCTGATGGCAATACAATGTAGCTGAAGTGCTAATGACAAATAAGAAAGTGTCACTTCTTCCTCTCTCGATGACATAGTGTCTGCGACTGTGAATACCCCTCTTTCTGTCAATTTAGTGTCTCGTAGACTGTTCACAGAAGGACTATTGAGCAGGAATATCTAATGCACAGATTAAGTGATTGGATCTGTTTATACTTAAAATAAAAATCAATAAAAATGAAATAGAAAAACGTTCCTTAAACTACTGCTTAAAAGCACTACTGCTACTCTGAGGGGTGAAATCAATCAACCACTGGGTCTCAGATCACTAATAAATGTGCATATGGAACATATTCTGGCTGATGCTCTTTGAGCATGCGGTAGCTATATTACTGTCCTCGTTTAAAATGTTGAAAGCAGGCTTCTGTCCAAAATGAAAAACATTTTCCTATTCATGTAGTGCAGAGTGGATTTTACCTCTGGAAGTCTCCCACCTGTGAACAATTTGTCCTTGGGTTTCACTTCCTGACTTTTATGTTTGAAGTTTGGGGGAGGGGTTTGTTGTACTATTGTATAAGTACTCATAACAATAGCAAGTTCCAGATATTAGCACACTTGGGACTGAATATATTGCATACAGCCATAATAGTGCACACTCACTGACACACACTCTTACTGAGGCATACATACACACACACAATGACAAAATGTCACACGTAGACACATACTGGCAAACACTCTGACAAGTACACAAACACAGACACCCTGGCACTCTCTGACAAATACACAAACTGACACATGCCAAATGACACACACACACGGAAATACTCTGTTACTGACACACACCTACGCACTAAATAGCAGAGAACTAAGCAGTGAGATTGCAGGGGCATGACATATACACCAAAACTGCTTTATTAAGCTGAAGTTGTTGTATAGTATCCCTACAATGGGTCACAAGACAACTATTATTGTTATTAATATACAACACAAAGTATCCTATGTTTATTAACAGACCTAGCAAAGTCTACTATCAGTAACACACATCTTCTATTGATATTAACAGACTACACCAAGTCTACTGAAATTATTAATAGCCGATACAAAGTCTACTAACAGTATGTAAGAGTATATTCATTGATATAGTATTCTATATATAGAATTATATTATATTATTAACAATAAAATACACTTAGCATGAAATTGTACATATAGAATGAAATGATGTATTTATATATATTTATTATTTCATTCTAAGTGTATTTCAATAAAGTGTAATCTCACCTGTCACGCAGCAGCACTGTAACAAAGCTGTGTAGTAACAACCCCATGTGGTCTCTAGTAAGGTTTAATAAGTGATCTGATGGGAGATTTTGCCTTCGGCTCAAAGAAGCAAGGTGAATTGTTAGTGTAGGACTCACCTCAGAGGTTTTGCCTTCATGTGGCAGGTGAACTTACACTTTCATGGCTTTTGGAGTGATACTAAAAAGAACGCCAATTATTTCATTGTGTATAGGGATTTGGGAAAATGTGCAAGTAGCTTTTTTCTTTGGTTTTTAGATAGACAGAGACAGACAGACAGACAGACAGACAGACAGACAGACAGACAGACAGACAGATACATAGATAGATAGATAGATACAGACAGACAGACAGACAGACAGACAGATCGACAGACCGACAGATCGACAGACCGACAGATCGACAGATCGACAGATCGACAGATCGATAGATCGAGAGATATAGACAGACAGATAGATAGATAGATAAATAGATAGATAGATAACCATAATTCATAACAGTTTAGCAGAAATACCAGAGGATTTTATTTGGAAGCCCTATATTTGATCCCAAAAACATTCAAAAATCCCATAAAATCAGCACGTGGGGGCATTGTGGTACTCGTTGGACATCATAGAATAAACACGTGTGTTTTTCTGCAGTAAAAGTTAACAGTATTAAAACATTCAAAGTTAAATGCCATGCAGAACTTGATTAAATTAATGCCCTGTTTTTCCCTAACAAAATGATATATAATAAGTGTCGGTGCACTTAATCGGAAAGAGGTAAATTAGGGTTGAACAGACCTATAGCTTAAATTCTAGGTTTTGCTTTGATTCAGAACTTGTCAGTTTCCTGCGTCCGTAAGGGGATAGGACACGTAAAAACATTGCTTCTGCAGAGCCTGGGGAGTTTCTAGTACACGGGGTCATGGAAATATTAAGGTTTTTATGAAAACTATGATATGTCCCTCCCTGTGCGACCAGCTATTAAAAGGTAGTGTACTATGTAAAGGTGATTCAACTATTTTTGTGGCTCTAAGGGCAATGAAGAGGGCACAACTCTTTAACAAGACTTTAACAAGATGTAAAATCTGAACTGACCTGGCATGTTTAAAAATGTTAGCAAAATGGCAATGCTTTCCTCAATTAAAAGGACAATCCTGGATGTGTGAAATTTTGATCCTGCGTCCCTTGCATTTATTTTGCCTACTGAGAGTAAACATTCGATCTGAGTTTTAGACATTTTGTTCTTGGACAGCGTCAAATACAATATTTCCAAACAGCTCAGACTTTGGCCCTAAGTAACATTTTCAATTTACACAGTTTGTAGACAAGATGGTTATTCAAATACGTATTGGCCACATTAATAAAGTTCACACTCAACAAAGCAGGCCAGAAGCCAGTTCTCTTATTTCATTTATTTTTCAACTTTGTGCTGAATGTGTACATATTTTAGTTATTAATTACTGTCATAGAAATGCAGATTAACCTATTTACATTTCTAATTGAATAAAAATTCAGGAGCTTCCATACCAATTTACTAATTTCTACTGGTTAACATACTGTAATATAATTAATTATATGGATATACAGTAAATACTGACAATAGATGCATTATAAATAAATGCAATTATGCACAATGAGGAAAGGAATTATTGTAGAGAGTCAGTCTCGTTAATTTGCGTTGATAGAATTTATCTTATTATAGTTGTCTCCAAGGTTTTGGCATTTTAAGCTCATTATCTTTTCTACAAAAACCTTGCTTTAAATACCCAATGGACTAAAAGCTTAAAAAAACGATTAAATGTTGAAATATCCAGGGACCTTTTAAAACAAAACAAAACAGTTGCGATGATATTTAATTCAGCTATATCATTATTGTATGGGTATTTTCTATTCTGTGAATTTCATAATTGAATAAAACATTGAAAAGCACCAATAACTTGTGCTAACCGTTTTTTCACAGCGATGCCCCATTTTAGGAATTGATATTATGATCCAGTTTATTCCAGGCACAGCTGCGTGACACAGTGCATTGGAGGAGATACAATAACACTTTCTCTATCTACTTTCAATGCTGATGGTCAGTGTCTACACAGTCACATCATCTAGTGCAGGGCCATCTTTAATATTAATTTGGTCCTGGGCACCTGTCTGCCCTCTGAATAAATCATTCTTATGCTACCACCGAAGGGGAGATGACTTGGCACTCGACAGCCTCCGAGCCTCAGATGCAGTGAGGTCATCCCTGGTGTGGGTCTGGGGCTGGAGACATGCATAACCTGGAACCTGTCTGCGGACAGAAACAGAGAATTTCCAGACAACACCTCCACCTTATCACTCATGGGCAGGGCCACCATCAGGCATTTTGGGGCCCCTAACCCGGGGTTCCGCCTCCAAGCCCACCCCCAAATCTCTCCTCCAAATCCCACCCACAGGAACACACACACAGTCACAAACACACGCACTGATACAAAAAGGACACAGATACACACACATACAAAGATACACACATACTGACACACACACATACATACTAACAGACACATACTGAAACAGACATACACACATACAGGCATACATACTGACACACACATGCTAAAACAGACACACAGACATACATAGTGACACACAGACAAATACTAACATACATACATACATACACACACATGCATAAGGACATACATATACACACACACATAGACAGGGACGGACTGACCACTCGGGCACATCGGTCATGGACAGAGGGCCAGAGACAGTCAGGGGCCCGGCCGCACAGCCATGCTCCAGCTGGAGAGATCAGAGATCTCTCCAACTGGAACGGCAAAAAATAAATAATTTCCCCAGCAACCTACCGCTCTGTAAATCCCCTCCTCACCCTCACATGAGACCCTGGCAGCTTCACCTCCTCTCTGCCAGGTCTCCTGCTTCCTGTCCCACGCGGCTCTGTGTGATGGGGAGAGGTGGAGCCAGGATGTGACATCACTTCCTGTACTCTCCTCTCACACAGAGATCACAGCCACCAGGGGAAGGAGCAGCAGCCTGGGAGACCAGAGGGAGCAGAGAGACAGGTAGGCACTACTCACCCGCCCCCCCTCCGCCACTGTGTAACCACTCACCCTCCCTCTCTCTGTCAATGTGTCACCCCCCTTACTCTGTCACTAGTCACCCCCTCCCTCACTCTGTCACTGGTCACCCCATGCCTCCCTCTGTCACTGTGTCACCCCCTCTGTCACTGTGTCACCCCATAGTCTGTCACTAGTCACCCCCTCCCTCACTCTGTCACTAGTCACCCCCCTCCCTCCCTTACTCTGTCACTAGTCACCCCCTCCCCCACTCTGTCACTAGTCACCCCCCTCCCTCACTCTGTCACTAGTCACCCCCTCCCTCTGTCACTAGTCACCCCCTCCCTCCCTCTGTCACTAGTCACCCCCTCCCTCCCTCTGTCACTGTGTCACCCCCTCCCACTGTCATTGTGTCACCTACTCCCTCCCTCTGTCACTAGTCACCCCCTCTCTCTGTCACTAGTCACCCCTTCACTCCCTCACTCTGTCCTTAGTCACCCCATCCCTCCATCACTAGTCACCCCATCCCTCCCTCTGTCACTAGTCACCCCCTCCCTGCCTTACTCTGTCACTAGTCACCCCCTCCCTCACTCTGTCACCCCCTCCCTCCCTTACTCTGTCACTAGTCACCCCCTGCCTCCCTCACTCTGTCACTAGTCACCCCCTCCCTTCCTTACTCTGTCACTAGTCACCTCCTTCCTCCCTCACTCTGTCACTAGTCACCCCCCTCCCTCACTCTGTCACTAGTCACCCCCTCCCTCTGTCACTAGTCACCCCCTCCCTCCCTCTGTCACTAGTCACCCCCTCCTTCCCTCTGTCACCACTGTGTCACCCCCTCCCACTGTCATTGTGTCACCTACTCCCTCCCTCTGTCACTAGTCACCCCCTCTGTCTGTCACTAGTCACCCCTTCCCTCCCTCACTCTGTCCTTAGCAGACAAACTGCTAAATACCCACACAGACTGCAAAATACACATAGACTGCTGAGTATACACACACATACTGTTGAATAAACACGCATAGTGCTAAATACACACAGACTGCTAAATACCCACACAGACTGCTAAATACACACACAGACTGCAGAATACACATAGACTGCTGAGTATACACACACAGACTGTTGAATAAACACACATAATGCTAAATGCACACACAGACTGCTGGATTCACACACACACATTGCTGCATACACACACACAGACTGCTGAATACATACATACAGCTGAATACACAGACTGCTGAGTACACACACACACATTGCTGCATAAACACACACAGACTGTTGAAACATACAGACAGCTGAATACACACACTGCTGAGTACACACAGATTGCTGAACACACACATAGATTGCTGAATACACACAGACTGTAGAGTACATACACACAACTGCAGAATACACACATAGATGCTGAATACACATACAGAGACTGCAGTGAGGGGTGAAGCATGCGTGAGGAGTGTAATTTGTCTGTGAGGAGTGCAGTTTGTGTTTGTTAGGGGTGCACTGTGTATGAGGGGTACAGTGTGTGTGAAGGGTGTAGTATGTGTGAAGGGTGCAGTGTGTGTAGGGGTACATAGCGTATATATTGTATGGGTGGTGATAAGCAAATGTGTATATGTATATATATATATATATATATATATATATATATATATATTTAAAAATAAATAAAAGCTTTATTTCCCCCCCTTCTTCTTCTCACCTTTTCCAGGGAGGGGGGCGGAACATTTCATTCCCTTATGATCCAGTGGTGGCATGTGCACTACAACCTGCAACTCCACCCTGAGCTGAGCGCTGACGGAGCTTTGCCATGGTAACACATGGCAAACTACGACCAGACTGATCATGGGCAGGCTTCCCGGACCCTCCTCCTTTCCCCTCCCCTGCAGCTTCCCAGGTCCTACTTCCCTAACTATGTCTACTGGGCTTCGCTGCGGGGCCCCTATGATTCTGGAACCACCAGGTAACTTCCCAGTGTGCCCAGGCATAAAGACGGCCCTGATTACATCCCCTACCACTGCTCTAGGTGCCTGCAATATGGTGGGGGAATGAGGGTGGGTTCTGTAGGTCAACCCAGACAATGTTTATAGTAGTTTTGATTGACAGGTGATGGTATATGCTGTTTCATTTCTAACATATGCTCATGTTCATGTTTTGGATGAACCTTTCCAATTGCTTGTCCTCTTCTCTTCCAAAATTATTTTTGACACATGGAGCAAGCCTTAACCATCCACTCTATTCTTGCACACTCTCCCCATTCTGTGCTGATAAATATATGGATTGAATAACTAATCTCACCACTTTGAAAAATAAATGTGTACTTAAAAAGAAAAATGTTTAGATTTCAAGCATCAAAAAACATAGAATGGAAGTTCCCGATTGTATAAATATAAACAGTAACCCATGCGTAATAATGTTCTATGAGTTGAAAATCTATGTATCATTAGTGTGGAAACAACTTTGTCCAATCCCAGAATGACTGCCATATGGCTGTGCAGCTTGTTGTGCATTTTTGTCCACACAAAAGGTATTTTTTATAGTCTTGTGGCTTAAGGAGAATACTGCTATGGTAGGTTTTGGTGAAGCTTAGAGCACAGGGCTCTAACTAACATGGGCTTATTGTTGGATTAGACGAAAACCAAAAATGTGTACCGGTGGAAGATGCTGAGATAGAGTTTTCAAAAGAACTTCATCCATGGCATTTTGTCTGCATCCATGTTTTCCAGCCAGAGGAATGTGTTTGGATTAACATTTGTTTTCTCCCCCATCCTTGTTAACATCTAAGGAAAGGAACACAGTGAAGACCCTTTATTGGAAAGAATATAGATTTGCAGGACAACCGGGTGAAAAGGTTCCGGTAACTGTCCATATGTACATTCCTCTGTTCCTTTATGAAGAGAAAGTTACTTTTCCCCCGAAAGTAACGTACAAATATTTAGCCAGTGAGATTGAACAAAGAACTGGAAACCTTATCTGTAAGAAGACAATGTGAATGTGTTTCGGACCAAAACATAGAAGAAGAAGAGGATCTTTTAGTTTACTCGGCTCACAGTATCGTTATAACTTCTCTGTGTGACCTCTGTGATCCAGATCTCTAAGGCAGTATAAGAAAAAAAAAAAAAGGAAAACAATCTTTTGAACATTCCACAAAAAGGCTGCCAGTATGGATACCACTAAATGTAACAACTGTCCATTAATAAATGTATCGAGCCAACGTGGGCTGCACAATGAATGTCAAAACTCTGCAGTTCTGAGACAAAATTCTGCAACAAAGGCTCTAAGAGAAGATGAAATTAGATGAGACAGCATTTAAAGGGACATACTAGACTCCCAAAGCACTTCAGCTTGAGTAACTCATTAAATGTATGGGACAAGGCCAGCCTTATTTCTTCTGGTGCCCTGGGGCAAAACACTTCCATTATTATTTATAATTATCAATTAATTTTAATAGATGTAAAAGCCACTTATGACATACTACAATTTAAAATTATTTAACCCCTTTGTGACTGAGGCTTTTCAAAAATATTGTGCATTTGTGACTGGAGCTTTTTTGACTTTGGCTTTGTTCCACTGTAATTTAATGCCTATCCCTAAATTTAATTATGCATTTTTTTTTATTGGGGAATATCTAGACCAGCTTGCAAAAGTTGCAGTTCTCTTGGCTGCTGCCTCTGTAAACCTTCCCTTTCTAACCCAGTATAGACTCTCTGTGGCTGTCTAATCTCAGACTTCCCATTGCAGCTCGATGAGAAGTCTTTGCAAGGCAGATGTTCTGGGAACTTACCTGCTAATTATGGTTTTTTTTTCATGAAGGGGTATATCTAAAAACAGCTTGCAAAAACTACAGATCTCTTGTCTGCTGCATCTGCAAGCCTACTTTATGTGGCTGTCCAATCATAGACTTCCCAATGTAGCTCAATGTGAAGTCTGTGCAAGACAGGCAATTGCCTGCCTCTTGAGTATAGCTCCACTGAACTAACCAAACCAGGAAGTAACAGGACTGGTTGTCTGATTGACAGTCAGGGGGGTGTAACCAGGTTAATTAATAAAAGTGCCAATTTCTATTAAATTCTGCACTTTTTGAAAACGAAGAAAAAAAAGACAAACTCTTCACACATACAGTTATTTTGTTTAACAAGGTAAAGTTCTTCGGGGGACTGGAGTGTCCCTTTAAGTGCACCCATAAATATTACATACTGATTTTTAAAGGACAGATAGGGCTTTCTTCTGAAACACTATAGGTATGCATAACACAACATTACATATAAATAAAATACTAAAAATAATGAAATAAAAATATGATGGAAAAATGAATATATGTATATCTGCATCACTGGACTAATATGGCTACAATCTATTGTCTCTCTCTCTACATATATATATATATATATATATATATATATATATATATATATATATATATATATATATGTCCAGTGATGCAGATATACATATATTCATATATTCATTTTTCCATCATATTTGTATTTCATTATTTTTAGTATTTTATTTATATGTAATGTTGTGTTATGCATACCTATAGTGTTTCAGAAGAAAGCCCTATCTGTCCTTTAAAATCAGTATGTAATATTTATGGGTGCACTTAAAGGGACACTCCAGTCCCCCGAAGAACTTTACCTTGTTAAACAAAATGCTTTATGTGTGAAGAGTTTGTCTTTTTTTTCTTTGTTTTCAAAAAGTGCAGAATTTAATAGAAATTGGCACTTTTATTAATTAACCTGGTTACACCCCCCTGACTGTCAATCAGACAACCAGTCCTGTTACTTCCTGGTTTGGTTAGTTCAGTGGAGCTATACTCAAGAGGCAGGCAATTGCCTGTCTTGCACAGACTTCACATTGAGCTACATTGGGAAGTCTATGATTGGACAGCCACAGAAAGTAGGCTTGCAGATGCAGCAGACAAGAGATCTGTAGTTTTTGCAAGCTGTTTTTAGATATACCCCTTAATGAAAAAATACATAATTAGCAGGTAAGTTCCCAGAACATCTGCCTTGCAAAGACTTCTCATCGAGCTGCAATGGGATCTTGTAAATACGAATATATATATATATATATATATATATATATATATATTTATATATATATATATATATATATATATATATATGGGATCTTGTAAATACGAATATATATATATATGGGATCTTGTAAATACGAATATATATATATTCGTATTTACAAGATCCCATATTTGTATTTTGCCCTTTAGTTAGCAATATCTCCCAGATTTTTGAGAAATTAGAGGAGCAAAGCAAAGGGACAAATGTCCTTTTTGAGATACAATAGTAGCCTCTTACACTTTTTGATATAGGGCATTTTGAATATTTTCTCATGGTCCTTCTATCACCATTTTTTTTTTACAAAATTTAGAGGAATGTAAAAAAAGAAATTCTTTTCACATACATATTAAACTTTAACAACTTTAATTTTTCTAAATTCCACTGGCTTATTTGTACTACCACTCAAGAAGTGTGGAGAATGTTTAGGATTAAATGAGAGGTAGACAGTTGATCCCATGCACGGCTGCAGTGGGTCATCAGCTTTCAGTCACAACATAGGACTACTGTGATTGGCTACCAAACATTTGGATAAAATATGGGAGGTGGTCTAATAATAAAAAGTTCATGTTGCGATTGCTGTGATGGTTGTATTCATATCGGAAGTCCGCCTGTCTGCCTGTGCATGATGGGCATACCTTTTCTTGGGGGAACTCCACATCGCTTTTTCTGTGATGCGTCATTACTAAGGTATCAAGAAATAGTCCCCATCTTGTTGATGTGGCATTGTGTGAGAACTTTAAATGGCTTCCATACAACCCCCCACCCCCCCCCCCAGCTGTTATGAAGAGCATAGGAGGCAATTGTGTGCCCTATATGGCGGATGTCACAAAGGGGTTGAAGGTCACTGTTAACATCTTAAGTGGCTTATAAAACAAACAAAAAAGCAAAATCATGGCTTCTGTGTGTAGAACTGTTGTGAATGCATGTGACAATTCCGATGTGTGCAATAATTGTGTATTGTGTGTGTAGTGTAACTGCGTGTTTCTGTTTGTAAACCTGTGTGTGCACACACAATCTCACTATGTACTTATACTTGTGTCCGTTTGTGTGTAATATCAGTATGTAATTATACTGGTATGTGTGTAATATCAGTAATTATACCTGTGTCTTTGTGTCTGTGTGTAATATCAGTATGTAACTATATTGGTGTGTGTGTAAAATCAGTAATTATATACATGTGTGTGTAATATCAGTACAGACTGGTGTGTGTCTGTGTAATATCAGTATGTCATTAGACTGGTGTGTGTCTGTGTAATACCAGCATGTCATTATGCTGGTGTGTCTGTGTAATACCAGCATGTCATTATGCTGGTGTGTCTATGTAATATAGGTGTGTCACTATACTTGTGTGTGACTGTGTAATATCAGTATGTTATAATCAGTGGTGTATTCTGGTTTTGTGCTGACAAAACTCAGGCGCCTCCCCCACCCTCCTCCCGCGTCACCCCCACCCAACCCTTACCACCGCCCCGGATTCTAAATACACACACACACATTCACTGACAGAAACACTCACACACTAACAGACAAACACACACTCACTAACAGACACACACACAGTCAGACACACACACTAACAGAAACACACTAACAGACACACACTCACTAACAGACACACATACTAACAGACAGACACACACACTAACAGATACACACACTAACAGACATATACACACACACACACACTCACATTAACACTTTTTTTTTTATTTAACACCCCAGCCTCCTTACCATTGAGAATGCTGGGGGAGGAGGGGGATACTCTTTCTCCCTGGGGGTCCAGTGGCTGCAGTAAACACTGTATTTACAGAGAAAATGCAGTGTTTCCATTACAGCTTATGGATAATTCCACTGGCCACTCCTTAGATGGCTGCTAGAGGTGCTTACTGGGGCAGTCCTGCCTAGTATGCATCACAACATTCAGTGTCTCCACCCATTGCATGAAGACACTGAACTTTCCTCATAGAGATGCACTGGTTAAATGCATCTCTATGAGGAGATGCTGATTGGCCAGGGCTGTGTTTGGCTTGTGCTGGCTGTGCCCTTGATATGCTTCCTTGACAGTCCCAGCCAATCCTATGTGAAAGCATTGTGATTGGCTCAGATAATCACTTCTGATTATGTCAGCCAAACAAGCAGATCAGGGGCAGAGGCAGCAGCTTCAGACTTGAATAAAAGGAAAATTTTACTATATTTATGGGGCAGGGGGCAGATTGTGGTTTTAACACTATTGGGTCAGAAATACATGTTTGTGTTACTGACCCTATAGTGTTCATTTAAATCTAAAAAATAAAGTCTAATTTTTTTCAAATATTTATCACTAGTTTCTTACTCTTAAACGTGTCAAAAAGGCTATATATCCAAAGAAACCTCCTATCATTCAACCTATCCAAGCTGGCAGAGGAAAACCAGGAAACGTATTATATAATATTATCAAAACAGCAATTTTTGACAACCAGTAACTTCACAACAGGAATAATCGTACGTTTTTTTTCTTTTTTTTTTCTCTTTTTAAATAAAGCCTATACTTTTTTTTTTTTTTTAAATATAAATATAAAGTTTTTTTTCATCCAAATTAGGATTGTGGAAAGCTGACAAAGGAATACCAAATTTGAGTAAAATAGCACATTTAACCCCTTAAGGACCAAACTTCTGGAATAAAAGGGAATCATGACATGTCACACATGTCATGTGTCCTTAAGGGGTTAAAGAAATATTCCACTCATAGTTTTCTAGCTTGGCTATTCTAGCCTTAAGTTGTTAGTTCTCTAGATCCCAAGTTGAGTGAATTATAGTAAACTGAAAAATTTAATTGCAAAATTCAGTCAAGAAATACTGATAATAGACATTTGTCCAATTCAGCTTTGGTCACGGTGTGACTATTAATGCCTGAATTTCTCTGTTTGGGAATTCAATTCACTACAATACAATACTTAGAATATTTAATTGTGACATGCTATACAATTATTTTTTAAAGAAATTTGTTTAAGGTATCTTAAACAAACAGAATGACTGAAAACAAAAACCTGAAATCATTAAAATTACTTATCGTTAATATAGACTTCTCATCCAGATTACATTCTATTTACTGTTAAATGCCATTTTCTGCACTTAAATGCCAACCAGCATTTCATTAAGCACCTAGAAAGGAAAGGTTATAACATTTACCAAAGGATTTGAGCCAAGTCTCACATCTTTTGTCACTACGTTTAAAAGCACATTATACCATGAACACAATGAAATGTGTAAAGGGCTTCCAAGAGAATATTTAATGTTTTACATTAGTTCTCGATTGGTCATTGAAGCTCAGTCAACCAGATGCTTTCTTCGTTATCGGAATAATCTTCATTTGTTTATGTGGTTAACATGGTTACCATTTACTTTGATGTCTAACTAAAAAGACCAGTACGGAACAGTATGTATTATTTGTCATGTGCTGCTGCTTCTCTTCTCAATGGGTTAATCTAGTTTCCTTGTAAGCACTGGCAATCTTAAAGGGACACCCCAGACCTCTAAATCACTTTAACTCGCTGACAAGTGTGCCTCAAATTCTTATATACTAAAAGTGCAGATTTCAATAGAAATTGGCAATTTTATAAATGTATTTTGTTACACACCTCTGACTGTCCATCAGACAGCAGGCCCTGTTAGTTCCTGGTTTGTTTAGCTCCATATTAGATATTCCACCAGTGAAAAAAATGCATTATTAAATGTTCCCATCTTTAGTGGCCCCCAGACTGACAGATGAATGGTATGCAGCTCTTTAATTGGGGATTTAAATCCCCAATTGACTGCAATCCGGTGTAAGCAGCGTTAAATCCCTACTCACCCCCCAGAGTACCATGTATCAACAGATACCTTGGGCTCCCCGCTCTCAGCTAGCGCCATTTTTAGTGTTCCCCAGACTGACACTATATGCAGTGTTCACCAATTAATTTAGTTTCAAGACATGAGGCATTTATTTTGAGCTCCCTTTTTTTAGTTGCACTCTTTCCCCCTATTTTAAGATAGGAAATTTAAAAAAGGCCTTCATGTCCTTTAAAATAATATATAATATGCATGGGGGCAAAGAGATACGCTTGGATTATGGTTGAGCAAACACATTTAGGATTTGGTTTGGTTCAGAACTTGGACAATTGTGTCCTTACGGGGTTAACAAGATGGGCTGCAGCATTCATGAGATGTCAGTGTGGGCTTTAACTCAATTGACAGATTAAAGGACCACTCTAGGCACCCAGACGACTTCAGCTTAATGAAGTGGTCTGGGTGCCAGGTACCTCTAGGATTAACCCTTTTTTTTTTTTATAAACATAGCAGTTTCAGAGAAACTGCTATGTTTATACTGAGGGTTAATCCAGCCTCCAAATCCTCTAGTGGCTGTCTCATTGACAGCCGCTAGAGGCGCTTGCGTGCTTCTCACTGTGAAAATCACAGTGAGAGCACGCAAGCGTCCATAGGAAAGCATTGTAAATGCTTTCCTATGCGACCGGCTGAATGCGAGCGCGGCGCCTGCCGCGCATGCGCATTCAGCCGATGACGTCGCGATCAAGATGGAGAGGAGGAGGAAAGCTCCCCGCCCGGCGCTGGAAAAAGAGGTAAGTTTAACCCCTTCCTCTCTCCAGAGCCCGGCGGGAGGGGGTCCCTGAGGGTGGGGGCACCCTCAGGGTACTCTAGTGCCAGGAAAACGAGTATGTTTTCCTGGCACTAGAGTGGTCCTTTAATAGAAGATTTAAAAAAAATAATTTTTAACCAGTTTGTGCATGTTCGCAGGGATTTGGAGGGCAAAGTTCCATAGTCAACTACACGAGGGGGGCTTTGTGCAAAGTTATTGGAACCAACATTTGATTTAGAGTTTGTGTTTCCTCTAATCTGAGCCGGATCCAGTTCTTCCCCTGTCTGTGAGGTATCAATCTATCTCTAGTTTTTAATAACTAAAACCCACAGAGAAAATGACAATAACTATTAAGTAATTCACTGTTTGGTGTTTGGACGTGTAGATATAACATAACAAAAAAACACTGCACTATTGACCCTGGTAGGCTAAACAAAGTTCTTTGGAAAATGGTTGTGCAACAATCTACTAATTTATTAAGAAACCTTTATTTACATTCCTACTGCATGACAACAGGGGTACCAAATGTCACCCTGTGTGTGTACTCCGTGGGATCAGGAACATTGTGCTGCATCACTGAATAATTTGCTATCAGAGTTACTCCATGTGATTACATTGGGCAGGGATACAGAGAAGATACATAGCAATGAACTTGTTATAGTAAACTAATTCCATCAAGCAGTTCTGGAGACATCATAATAAATAATAAACCACATGATGGAATGTCAAGATGACACTATTGCCCCCTAATACGTGCTTTGTGGCTATGAAACTTTTATGGCAAATTATATTTTTTTAGTTATGGTTAGGGGTACATACATCCTCCATTTAGCTCTTACACTACCCTAACCCTTACTACCAGGATTCTAGAGACAGGTGTTAACCACTCAATCTTTGGTCTCGTGGCATGTCGTTATTTTCCTACAATAGATGGCTTATTTTCCTACAATAGATGGCTCACCACTATGTAACCTCTCTCACGATGTAAAGATTCACAATTACTTTAATCAGACCCAGATCACAACTGCAAAAAGATAACTGTCACAGTTAGAAGCATTGAGTTTTTTTGGGGGGGGGGGGGGGAAATTGACATTTAACAAGTTTAAACTTAAAGTTTGGTGTGTAAATGTAAGTTAATTATTATTATTTTATATAGCGCCATCAGATTTCGTAGCGCTGTACAATGGCATAGTCTATTCAGAGAGTGAACACAAGCTATTATAGAACAAAGTATAGGGTTGTTGGTTCAGAAATAGGATAACAGTGGATTATGGAAATTTATGCGTGGAGCATTGATTAGATATAAAATATAGCGAGTCTGGACCCAAGCTAGGTAGTCAGGCTTGTAGGCTTTTGCTTAAAGGGACACTGTTGGCACTTTAACAACTTCTTCTTAAGGTTGTTATAGTGACTGCAGTCCTGTCTCCCAAAAAAAACAATATTAAACTAATTAGAAGGCTTGGAAGCACGGCTTCCACCATGGTCGGCCAGAAAGAATCAGTGACTATAATGATTCCCTATTGTGGCGAGCACCGTACATATGCCTACGTTCCCCAATGTCCTCTATGAGGGAGACACAGCCCGGGAGAGAAGGGGTGCAATATGATAAGGGACAACAGAGCTGATAGGAATTCAGATATGTATTTGTAATGCTACAGTGTTCCTTTAAGTCTGTGTACAAAATGTGAGTCCAGGTCAAAAAAAGGATGGGTCACTAAACTTGTACATACTCTTGCTTTGCAGTAATCTGGGTTTACGTCCAGTCAACAATAATCAATAACTTGGCAAACCTCATAAGTTTCTTTAGAGTTTAATGAGTGCTAGAAAAAAAAAAAGATTTCCCACTAGATTTGTTAAAGGTGACATGGTAATGGGGGAACGTATCACCCATTAAAAGAATGACTAATTGCACAAGCTATCCATCCATCCAATCTTCCCCTGTGTTACTTTTACCACGAGTCTTTATAAAGTTAATGTTTTTTTTATACATATGTTAACTACCCATTAAATGTTTATTTTTACCAAGAGACATTGTTTTCTAATTATAAAGATAGTTCTATAATAGGTAATGAATTGTAAAATAACCATGGACCCGATTTATTGTGTATTCTATTACTTGTATTGTGTAATTCAGTTGGATCTTGTAATGGTGATCATGGCTGTACAGAAAACAATCTGCATTCCCAGCTACCGATCGTTTCAGAATGGATCGTTGTAACAATGATTATGGCATAACATATTTCTATATTTAATTTCTGTTAAATTTAACCATTTATACAATCTTTTTATAGAATATGAAAAAAACAAACAAAAAAAACGTACCTATATAAGTACTCAGTATTTATGAAATGTAATGCTCCCCCCCACCCCTTAATCAAAATATGTTTTTAAAAATTAAAGAAAACTTGGATATTCCCTGCCATCCCTGTGGGCACATTTTCCCAGACAAGAGAAATGCTTGCTTTAAAAAAAAAATCACCATGTTTAAAACCAGGCCAACAATCCATGCCAAGGTCCCACAAGGCACGTGAAGAAAACAAGATAATGTTGCAGTTGGATTGAGAGGGAATTTGTCGAGCTGCTTTTCCAAAACCCTTACTTTTATAGCAGCATGTTTCACCACAAATCACACTTTTTCTTGAAACTGTTCCTATGTCACCACAGAGCTAGCTCACACACATACAGAGACACAGCGGCTTGAGCAGCCAGAGAGACAATTAGCCATTTCATTTGAAACACATTTTCGAAGTAATCCAAGAAGACTGGGGCATTGCCAAGAGATGGTCAGGAAGCTCCGGGGGAACACAATCACCAAGTAATTGCTGATGTTGAATATCTGGATCATTGCTGGAGTTCTTGTACAAGAGAAACACATATAAAGTGAGTATCCTTAAACTAAATGATGTATTTTAATCAAACACATAGTATCCCTTCAACCATTGCTTAATAGAGTTGTTGAGACCATGCTGTATGTGAATAAGTAGTAGAATATTGTAATATTAATGATATAGCAACATTGCCGCATACCCACACAAGGCAAAGGGATGCACTCTCCCTTATTCAATGTCAAAAGATGCCCATTCCTCAAATTGTGACATAGACCTTATAAGAAACAACTATTCCAGTTGCAGAACATGCATACATCTGTTGTTTGGAAAAGTTGCATTTTGTGAAGTTAAAATAATGCTCAGCAGATTGTCATTGGGCATGGGGTTAAGCACTCATGAGTTCATACCTTTCCACCAACATTTCAAAGTAAAAAATGTTGGTGTCCTGCAGCTATCCACAACCAAATGTTTATTAATCTAGAGAGGATTAAACTTTACAAGCAGATCTGTGTAACTACAAGGTCCAGATATATGAACACATGAACTATAAAAGAACCTATTTTGCCAATACACAAGAACATGATGCCCCACCTAGTGCCACCAGCAGGGGATGACAGCCAGTACTCCAGTAAGGGGACCACAGCTGCTATGTGGCCCAGCTACTTACTGCCCCATTGGACCCCAGGAACGCCATGCTCATCCACTAGAAAGGTAGGCAAAGATGAGGGTGGCTAAAACTGAGGACATTTGGGTATAACATATGACATATAAGTAGAAAGGGAAAGAAGCTGCACTCACGGTCTTCCATTAAAACTTTAAAATATTTATTTGGTATGCATTAAAACAGGGGTACTCAAACTACGGCCCGCCAGGGTCCTGAACCCAGCCCAAGGAACCAGGGCCACCCGATGGGCCCTATATCTTTAGGGGCCCGGACGGCACTGCAGCCGTGCTGGGAGGAAGTGATGGCCGGTGGTCACTTCCTCCCAGCTCCATCCCCGCGGGAGGGAAGAAAGACAGGCCGCGGGAGCCACGCCGACTCCCATCAGCCACAGCATTTAGAGCGAAATGCCGCGATGTCGCGTGGTGATGTCAATGCGACCCGCGGCAATCTCAGGCCAGGCATCCTTGGAGACAGTTGCAGCCCAGGTAAATGATTATAATATATTTGGGTATATATGGTGGGGGTTATACTTGTGTATGTCTGTCGTGATGAAAGCTTGACGATATCAAGCTGAAACGTCGATTTTTTTTTTTTAATGTAAGGACATTAAAAGCTATGTTTTTTATTACACAGACCTAAGTTTGCTATCTCAACACATTTTTTTTTCTGGCCTTATAAGCACCAGACACAGTACTTTGGATTGCATGGAGTGCAAGATTATATATATATATATATATATATATATTTTTTTTGTAAATCTTTCTTTTATTATGGCATATGCGTCATGGGGTACAGAATAGAAAGAGGAGGCATTGTGGGGTAACACAAGTTGATGATAACAAGGTGGTGAACAATACAACTCTAAGAAAGACTGCCACATTTTTTTTTTTTTTTTTAACGTCATGTAAACAGGTTTATACAAGCTTGGTTGATAAAATAAAAATGTAAATAGTAATAAAGGTAACTATTGCTTAACATTGCTAGATCAGCTATATCGACAGTAATATTACGTTTTCTCCAATGCTGGACTGCTTTAATGTATGTTGAAGCTTTATCCAAATAGCTGTGTAAGGCAACACAGGAGTTAAACTAGAAGCTGGTATAGTCACAATCAGCAGGAAATCGTATGTTTGCAATAGCTTTGAGCATTGATACGTATGCACAGGTAAATCTGCTTGAATGCATGTGTCGATCGCTGTATCTAGATCGCTCGGCCTGTGTAAGGTTCTGTAAAAAACAGTATTTAGCAACATATTAAAGGTACATGTACCGTGTATGTAGGTGGTTGATCGTCTTGTTGGGGCGTACATTTATACCCCAGGCCCATTTTGAGGGTGGCATCTTCTGGCCACTGGCTCGATGGCTCTGTGAGGTCGAGGCATTCCCATTATGGGTGCAGTTGGCGCCGGATCTCTGTCGCCGCCAGCGGCAGGCATTCCTCCTGCAGGGTGGTCGATGCTTTGGAGGTAGTTCCCTCCTGGCACCCGGCCTGGGCAGGCTGCGTGTTTGCGCGGTTATCCTGTGGGTGGTTGCTGTGCCCGGAGTGGGACTTGCTTGCGGTGCCGCCTTCCTCTGTACACCGTGATACTGGTTCAGTCTGTTCGCTGCCGGCTGGGGTGGCTTGCTTGCCATCGATGCTTGAAGCCTTTGCTCCAGTTTGTGCCAAAATCTTGAAAAAGCTGCGTCTATGCGCTGGTGAATGTCGTCGAGATCCCCAGTTTCAGGTGAGCGGTTCGATCTGTGAGGATTTCCCACCGCCGCCATCTTGGGTTCACCATGCGTTGGACTGTCCTGATGCTGCAGTGTGTAGGTTTGCATGTTTTGCTCATGTTCGTTAATCCTGTCGTTTGATTTGGACCGAGATGTCCCCCATCGGTCCAGAGGAAGGGGGGTAGGAGGTGACTCTTTCGAGGGGTCTTTATCCGGGTCAGTCAGACTGGGGAGCGGCCGTCTCCCTGCTGCCCGATCTCCGGTAGGCCTCTGAGTGTTCTGCTTGGACTCCGAGGGATGACGGGTTGGAGTTTGGTATCGGGTGATACCCCCGAGTGTCCCCATCATGTTAAGAGCCGTCCAGTTGCGATTGTGTTGATTTTTGGGGGGGATTATTCCCGAAAGTTGTCGATTGTAGCGGGAGCTGAGGTGCAGCACGACCGCTCTGTCCGGATGCTAGGCCCCGCCCCCCTATATATAATATATACACACACACACAATCCAGCGCACTCGATTATTCACTAAACAATGATTTCAAATCTCACATATTGTAATAGTTTTATTTAAAACACCTAACCTATGCAAAAAAAATAATGGGGGTTTAGTTACAATATATGATCATATATTGCATAAACCTGCCACAACATCAATGCACCACATTCTTGGCAGGTCCTACTCTAGCAGCCTAATGCCTGCTCTAATCCATCTCTGCTACACTCCAACTTATCTCATCTCGTGCCCTGCTCTCATTTCTCTATTCTCTCTCTCCTGCTCCCACCCAATCTCATCCTAGTCCCCGCCCATATAAAACCCATTCACACCTCGTCGCTATCTCTCCTCCTACTTCTAGCAGCTGGTGACATTTCTCCCAAGCCAGGGCCCTCCACCTCGCGGCTTCCACTAAAACAACCAGAAACCACGCAAACCTCATCCAAATACTCTGCAGTTTATCCTCCTCTACCAACATTCAGTGTGCACTCTGGAAGGCCCGTTCCATCTGTAGCAATATTAAATTAACAGCCATCTTCATCCCTAATTCCCTCACACTATTAGCACTCACTGAGACCTGGCTGCCCCCCTCTGATACCTCTACTCCAGCTTTTTTATGTTTCGGTGGACTACAATTCTCCCACACTCAACTGTAAAGACGGCGGTGTAGGCATTCTTCTCTCCCCTCAAGGTACCTTTCAACCTATCCTCCCTGCCCTATCCTTTACTTCCTTTGAAGTTCACACTGTCCGCATATTTAAGCCCACTCCTTTCAGAATTACCGTCATCCTAGGCTATTCATTGAACACTTTTATTCCTAGCTACCCCACCTTCTCTCCTCTAGCACTCCTTCCCTCATACTTGGGGACTTTATCATCCCAATCAACAACCTCTACAGCCCTCATGCCTCCCGTCTGCTCTCCTTGGGCCTCACACAGTGGTCTACTTCAGCAACTCATATAGCAGGAAACACCTCATCTTCACCAATCTCTGTACTACCTCTCATCTCTTCATTGTTCCATTTCCTTTATCTGACCACCATCTGCTGACTTTTGACATCGGCATACCCCGTACCCAAATTTCACCACCCTCAACTCTCCAATCTCGCAGAAACCTACACTGCCTTGATCTCCAGCAAACTCCAAACTCTCCTTATACCCATCTCAAATCTCACTTGCCCCAACTCTGCAACCTCACTCTCTCCTCTCATCTAGACATCACGGCACAACTTACATTTAAATGCAGCAAGTGTTCCCAATTACAACCCTGGCACACCAAGCTGACCAGATATGTCCAAAAATGTTCTAGAACTGCTGAACACTGTTGGAGAAAGTCTCACTATGTACTGGACTTCCTCCACTATAAATTTGTGCTGCGCTCCTACACTTAGCAAAAGTAAATTACTTCAATACCCTCATAACCACACTCTCCTGCAAACCCAAATGCCTATTTTCACACTTTCAATGCCCTGTTGCTCTCCTTCCTCCTACCACCCTGTCAGCCTCAAACTTTGCAACTCACTTCACTGAGAAGATTTCTACAATCAGGGAGGAGATCTCTAACCTCTCACCCTCCCCTTGGAATATATCACCCAACTCCACTCCCTCCACTGTTCTATGCTCATTTGCACCTACTACAACAGAAGAGGTTTCTGCTCTGCTCCGGTCCTCCCGCCCCACCACCTGTTCCCTCGATCCTACTCCCTCGTATATAATCCACACTTTATCTCCCTCTCTTGCTCTCCCTTTTCTCTGGCACATTTTCTTTCATGCTTCAAGCATGCAACCATAAGGCCAATGAAAAACCAAAGAAAAACAAGTTACTTGCGCTCTCTCCTTTATCCCTATGTATTTTTAAACAAATGGAGGTCTTTTAGTTACCTCCAATGGCCATGAGAGGATGAGCCCACCTGCCAACATCAAGGCAGACCCCCCTAGGTGGGTCCTAACTAACCATTCACCTTGCTTCCTTGAGCCTCTGGCAAAAATCTCTAATGAGACAGAAAGGGGTATTTTTTTTATACACCCTTATACATTATTAACCCTTAATAGGGAACACATGGGATGGGCGGCTGCATTGTAACAAGGCTGAGTAATACAAAAAATTGATACAAATGCAGAAAGAAAAGTCCTGCGCTCACTCCCATCACTCCTGGGCGGCCGCAATGACTACAGTACACATCAGCCCCAATATATAGTAAAAACCAAAGAAAAACAAGTTACTTGTGCTCTCTCCTTTATCCCTATGTATTTTTAAACAAATGGAGGTCTTTTAGTTACCTCCAATGGCCATGAGAGGATGAGCCCACCTGCCAACATCAAGGCAGACCCCCCTAGGTGGGTCCTAACTCTAACCATTCACCTTGCTTCCTTGAGCCTCTGGCAAAAATCTCTAATGAGACAGAAAGGGGTATTTTTTTTTTTTTTTACCCCTTTCTGTCTCATTAGAGATTTTTGCCAGAGGCTCAAGGAAGCAAGGTGAATGGTTAGAGTTAGGACCCACCTAGGGGGGTCTGCCTTGATGTTGGCAGGTGGACTTTCTGCATTTGTAACCATAAGGCCAATGCTGAAAAAGTCCCTACATAATGCTGCTCCAACCTACCTATCCTCCCTAATACACAAAAATGTCCCATTGAGGCCCGTGCGCTCTGCCGAAGACCTGGGTCTATCCTCTGTCCGTACTCCCACATTTGATGCTCGCCTACAAAACTTCTCCAGGGCTGCACCTTTTCTGTGGAACTCCCTTCCCTTCTCCATTAGACTTTTACCCAGTCTCCACTCCTTCAAAAAATCTTTGAAAACACACCTCTTCAGGAAAGCATATAATTTAAACTGTTAGGGGGTTTTCCTCTACCCCCACCCCTCCTATGACTCCTCTCCTGCAACTGTCAAAAATAACCAACCAAGTTCCCAGTGAATACTTTTCTAGCAACCTATTTCATTATCCCTACTTATACTCTTTGTGTCACTATACCCCACTCCCTCTAGCATGTAAGCTCATTGAGCAGGGCCCTCAACCCCTCTTTTCCTGTGCGTCCATTTGTCTGGTAGTCCACCCATTGTACAGCTCTATGGAATTTGCTGGCGCTATATAAATAAAATATTAATAATTACTAAATTTCAGGAAAAAAAAAATTATGGTTTTGGAATCTGAGCAAACATATGACAAATCTAACATATCCAATGTTTTTATGAATTGCTTGTTAGCAGATTTAGTTTGCAGAGCTACAGTGAACAACATGTACTAAAAATTGCAGCACAAAAAAAATAAATACAACTATTTAGATGTATACTAGAAAATAAAATTCACTAAATAATGTTCGAGTGTAAATAAACAAACAAACAAACAAACAGGATTTGGAAACAGATGAAAGCCCCTTTACTGGATCCATTATAAAAATACCCTTTATTTAGATTTCCTGAGGGCATAACATAGTTGGAGATGAGTATTCTTATATGATCTATGTATCACATATAATTATATTCCAAAAATTGAATAGTATTTATCTAGCTCTCAAATACCAAAACAAGAAAAAAAAAAAGTTTTCCATATGTACATTTTGAATCAGTTGCAAATTTAATTAAAAAAAAACCAAAACAAAACAAAAACGTATAACAGGATTTTAATGCGGACATCTTCCAGGATCTATTGCATGAAGAGGATACTAAACGCCATCACCACACAGCATACAGCAACATAGGGACTTTTTCGTTCACCTTGGGAAAGAAAGTATAGTTAAAATTAATAATACATTGAAAAATGAGAATGTCACAGAGTCTGCCGAACACAAAATCCTAAAGAGCATACTCTCACCAAGAGTTTCCCCAGGGAGGAATGTGCAAAGACGTTCTTAACTACCATACATTTTCTTTAAAGGAACACTAACACAAAAACACAAACTATACGCAAAAGCATCTGAATTCTGAATCGGAGTTCTAATGTTATAGTTGTATGTATTAACTACCTTCACTGCCCCCATATGATGACCGTCTCTCTCTTACTGTGTATCTGAATACTGAAACACAGCTTTGGCATGTGTAGGGCAATTACAAAAATCCATCACATCCATATATACATTTCATTTTTGTATATGGCAGCAAGTCAATCAATGTAATATTACAGCAACATTGAATGAGCCAAACAATGACTGAATTAAGGGAGTGGAAAAAGGCAAGACATTTTAAAAGTGTGTGGGGGGAGGTGGAGGGGGAGAAATGAGAGGTAACAACACACTGATAAAAATATCTGTGAAACTGAAAACTTAAAGGAAGAAGGAACATTAACATATGGATTTTTATATTTTAAACGCTTAATTTTTTTTGGGATAGAGTGCACATTGTATTGAAAATAAATAAATACAAAAGACATTTTTGAATATGTCTTCATCAGGAATCCCAGGCATCTTTAACGTTCCTGATCTTTTTAATAGAAGATAATTGAATAATCTGTAGCTTCCAGGTTGTCAGGGAATTGCAAGGACAGGAAAGGAAACTACTGGTGTATATGATGTGTCAACCAAACTGATAGTAAGCATAAAGATGAACGTTTATTCTATTTAAACAAGGTGCCTAGAGGGGTATCAGCTGTACCTCGCCGACTATGCCTAAAAAGGTTGAAACTATTGTCTTGGGTTGCTATATCTCTCTTGCAGATAGAGCCGGCCTGCGTTTTGGATCTGTTCCGCCCTTTTGGGTGGGATCAGTCTGAGATGCAAATGACCTGGTTCTTTGTGTAATGGCACAAGATGAGCTAAAACCAGCTGGGGATCTGAGCGGGGACCCACCGAAGGGCAGGCTATTTGAGCCATTGTCCGTTCTGGGTTTTTAAAAACTATTAAAACTATTAAAAGCGGTAAAAGCGATACACCTAAAGTGATTGCGAAGTGCTTTATCTGTGAAGGGCGTATGCTCGTATCCTTTTACAAAAAATGTTGCACTTTTATAAATTAAACTTGTCACACCACCTGGTAGTCATTTAGATAACCGGTCCTATTGCTTCCTGGTTTGGTTAGCGCTGTGAAACTAAACTCAAGAGCAAACAATTTGTCGGAGCACCTGCCTTGTCATTGAGCTGCATTAAAAAGTCTGTGACTGGACTGGATAGCCACAGAAGGTCTGTTAGAAGTTAGAAGGGGAGGACATGCAAAGGCAGCACAAAATATATTTGTAGCTTTTGCAAGCTTTTTTTTTTTTTTTTTTTAGATATACTTCCAATAAATAAATAAAAATGAAAAACATTAAATTCATGCACGCTTTAATACATCTACTACATAGTGTTTTGCAGTGGAGTGTCCCTTTAAAGATGCAAGATTACAGTTCTAGAATACCCACAAGTCCTAGCACATGCTACCATTTTGCAAAGTGTGTGCAACATTCTGCAATTTACACAATTTTCTTTATTAAATATTGAAGACTAAATAATAAACTTTCCTTATTGCTAGACCCATGTTAATTGGCAGAACAATAGTACAGGCAAAGCAGATTATAAGGCTTGAATTTGGGACCTAACGGAAACAGCTGCCAAAAAAATAAAGATACAATCCTACAAAGTTCTGCATCTTCACAGCCAAAAGAGATGATCAGTAGCTGGAAAAGGGAGTAGACTCCACCACCTCTGTCCTCTTTTGGAGGGTAATAAATATGGTTGTGGCTTACAACTGCTGTGATTTTTACAAAATTGCTGCAGTTATGTAATTAGAAAGGGTGCAAGGGACGCTCTCCAAGATGACCTTGGCAGTCACAGAAAATTGCTTTAAAACAGTGTTCCTTTAAAGGAAAAGGAAGATAGACGAGATGGAAGATTTTTTTTTAAGCATTTGCTATTTTGCATTTTGGCTTAAAATTCATTACAATTTTATATTTAGAAAATACACTTCTAATTTTAATATTTTGATAAATTAATGCTTTTGAGATTTCTGCAAAAACAGGGTATATATTGTTTACCAACACTTACCAATCCGTGCACATTTCCAAAAGATTCCAAGGACCCTGCAAAAGAAACATAACAACAACTTGTATAGTCATCGAGTAAACATTGGGACATTTCTATGACATAATGCTTAAATGTTCACAGCACAGCAACAAAGTAACAGAAAAGCAGAGCCTGTAAACAATACCAGAGACGTGTGTAAAGTATTGTAAAGCCATTGGAAGATATCATAAGGTAGAACAAAAGATCAACTTGAACCTGTCATACATAAAAAATAAAAATAGTTATTCTAATAAAAGTACAGTTTGGGTTATAGTACTTGGTCTTAAATGGACACTCCAGGCACCCAGACCACTTCTGCCCATTGGAGTGGTCTGGGTGCCAACTCCCACCACCCTTAAACCCTGCAATAATTACCTTGCAGGTTTAAATCCTCCTGTAGTGGCTGTCTATCAGACAGCCACTAGAGGGACTTCCGTGTTCTTAGAACACCAAAAGTGTTTTAAGCCACGCTGGACGTCCTCACGCTATGCATGAGGACCTCCAGCGTCGCTGGAATCCCCATAGGAAAGCATTGAATAATGCTTTCCAATAAGGAGGTCTAATGCGCGTGCGCGGCTGTTGCCGTGCATGTGCACTAGGTCTCCCCCACTGGCTGACGTCGGCGGGGAGGAGCGTGGGCTGAGCCTGACCCACCGCCAAGGGACATCGGTGCTGGATTCAGGTAAGTCACTGAACCCCTTCATCAACATGGGATGGGGGGTGGGAGGGAGAGGGGCACTGCAGAGTTCTGCAGTGCCCGGGAAAACTGATGTTTTCCTGGCACTGGAGAGTCCCTTTAAAGGAACACTATAGTGTTAGGAATACAAAAAAAAACAACATATATTCCAACAGCTCTAGAGTTATAATAACAATTTAGATTATTATATGCTCCCCCACCCACTAATGAAAATACATTTTACTTACCTTTATTCCCCCACCATGCAGGTTGACCCACCTCCGCTGGTTGAGACCATCAATCTTGATAATCTAAGCCAGGGGTTTCCAATTAATTTTTCCAGTGGAACCATTTGACATAGTATATCAGTTTCGTGGTATATCACTCTCCTCCCCCCAAAAAAACAACAATTTTGCGCGGTTGCATAAACTTTTTTTGTATGTGCTGGTGTGTGTATATGCATCTGACACACGGCTACACACACACCTTGACAAGCAGTGTGTATGTATGTATGTATCTGTGTGTCTATCTGTGTTTGTATGTGCCTATGTGTGTATCTGACATATCTGATACACACACACTGTGTGTCAAGGTTTGTGTATATGTATCTGACACACACATACACACTGGCACAGTGATACACACAGATACACACACTGACAGATACACACACAGGCAGATACACTGACACACACAGAGACACATACACACCTTGAGACACTGATACACAAACTGGCACACACACTAAAACAGGTACACATATACATGTTTAACTTACCTTTTTTTCTTCCTTCAGTGCTGCAAGCTGAGGATGTGTGCCAGGTGGGCAGCTGCTCACTCCCTGCTGTGCTCCCACTCCCTCCAGCTGGTGCGCTCTGTCTGGGAGGAAGTGCTGTCATGTCCTCCCAGCATCCCATACAACACGGGTCTGGTCGCAGTTTTCGATGCCCGCGGCGCCTGACCGGACCCCTGTTTAGCAATACCCATTGCGTTGCCCTAAATGCTTGGGTCACCTGACGGCAAATCGCAGCGGAATTCCAATTTTGTTCACGCGGTACCCTAGGGCTCCTCAGAGCACTATTTGGGAAACGCTGATCTAAGCTAATCTAATGCACCATTAGGAGGCTAGTGTACATGCACACCATTAGGAGGCTAGTGTACATGCACAGCAAATTACCATACTCAGAGAGTCATAGATCTCTATGGAAAGAGGTCAGCATCTACATGCAGAGTGGGAACAGATCAATCTTTGCAGAACCAAATCCAGGAAGTCCATGCAGTGTCTGATGGAGTGACAGCCACCAGACGTGGCATTTGGCAGCAATGTAAACAGTGCCTTCTCTCAGTAAGGTCAGCATTTATACTGCTCAGGCTATTTCCCCCCATAATCACTACAATATAATATAGGCACTAGAGCCTTAACAGCTTATGTTGTCTCCTGACACAGGTGTTAAAGGGACACTATAGGCCCTATAGTGTCGATTTAACACCTGTGTCAGGAGACAGAATTGGGTGACCATACCATTTCAGTGGGCCCAAATGGATAGCTTAGGGACATCATATTTATCATGGATCCAGCAACTACCATAATAAATTGCTTTCACTGCCTTTCCTTTTCACCATTGGGAAGAGTCGAAGTTGTATTGCAGAGTTTATCTTGTTGTATACTACATTACACAGAGTCTTGTATTTTTTTCTCTTCTCTTCTTTTATTGAAGAATGGATTGTCAAACTAATGTCATGTACATAATTATACTTAAATATCTGCTGAGACTGGTTGAAATGCAAATATATTTAGGCGGTAATAAGACAAGTGTTCAAGTGTTTTAACAAGATGAAACTGGAAATTATTCTTGACAGTCTTCCTAAAGACAATGATATGGATCAAAAGAGATTTTCTGAGAACGATTTTTTCCAAGTTCCCAAATGTAATGGAAAATTGCGTGTGAGCACACACACATTAAGTGGGTTATTAAAAATCACTGCACTATGCTACCCATTATCCAGAGCTGAAATTATTCTGGTCAGGGTTTCAACCGTTGGAGTTATTGCTTTTATCCGGATCTTTTTTTGTATGTTAATCCGTAAGATACATGGCAGGTTTAATGCCTGAATCGCATCTGAAATCGTGGATAAATATGCATGTACTGTCATGAACACTTTGGACAAAAAAAAATAAAGAATTGTGCATAGGATTTATTTATAGAATTCTGTGATCCAAGAACACTACATTTATTTATAGTAATTAACTTATTTGTGAGGTATGTCGATGTATGTGAAGTCAGAGGTATTTATGTTTGGAGTGTGAGTGTGTGTAACAATCTACATAAATTCACTCCTCATTTCATTGTGCGTGTGTGAATGCAGTGTGAAAACTGTGCGGAGTGTTGAACGCCAGGTCTGGTATATTGAAGAGGGATAGAAACCTCAGCCTTGTTTAAAGG
Source organism: Pelobates fuscus (assembly GCF_036172605.1). Classification (NCBI taxonomy): domain Eukaryota; kingdom Metazoa; phylum Chordata; class Amphibia; order Anura; family Pelobatidae; genus Pelobates; species Pelobates fuscus. Next base: position 37,450,878 of record NC_086321.1, on the reverse strand, counting down.
TAATGGCGTTTAACAGAAAACCACAGAAAGATGTATCCATACATATATAAAGTAATCTGCCAAACACAAGCAACAATGGCTCTCACTGTAATTGTATTTCATTGTCTTCTTACTCATTAATGCTATTCTCGTGTTGATGCTATTTTAAGAGTATTATACTAAGAGTGCATACTATTTTAAGAGTAATATGTATACAAGATGCTAAATTTACTCTATTGCATAAATGTAAAAAATAAACAACAAATAAAGATTAAACAAAAAACCCAAAATGTGTAGAGTATCAGTGTGTGTGCCTGACTCGGAAATGTATTTGTAGAAAATGTATGTATAAATTAGTGTGTGAATGTAGGTACAGTTTTGGTGTAGTGTCAATATGAAAATGACTTAAGTTGTGTATTTGCATGTGAAATCAGAGTAGTCTATGTATCAAGGGACAGCTGTGTGAATGCAGGGGTTTATTGGCACTGTGTTGTTCCCCTATCCATTTCATTTTCTACTTCCATGTTAGTTGGCAATTCCTTCTCCAACTTACTAGCCTACCACACCACAACACTTTTCTTCTCCTTCCAATGAAACTTCCACCATTTGTGCCACTTTCTATAACCATATAACTTTGACACAACTACATAAAAATAATAATAATTATAAGGCCCCCTACAGTTTGCTAACAAGAGTGTCTGCATCGCTAGTGCAGTGTAAGCTTGTTTGAGCAAGGCCTACTTCATGTCGATTATATTTCATATGTAACGTACTGGTGGTCAAACATCCCCATTTTAGAATTGTAAAGTGCTGCGGAATATATTGGCGCTATATTAATAATGATGAGGATGATGATGATGATGATGATGATGATGATAAGAACAACACATTTAGGGGCAGAAAGCTGCGGCTGATTTCCCTCTTTCGGTGGTTGCATGTGGTAGGACGCCATGAATAAAGATCAAGAACAGTTTACTATGATAAGATGTACAAGTTAGGCATGTAATAATACATTACTACGGCCAATCTAGTAAAACATGCTGATCCAGAATACACAGCAAATTCCTGTTACATAAAATTAGTTTTCCAATTTTTCATGGAAATGGCTGCAATAAAATTTTAATGTTCGACCAGACGATTGTGTCTGTCAGTGAGACCATTACTCACACCCGTGCCGTTTTCCTTCACAACAATATCAGCATTTTGTAAAGGAACAAGACAAAACAAAATAAATATATAAATATATTTTTTTTTTTAAGAGGGGAAAAGAAAAAAAAATAGATTTATTGTTTGCAAATCTGCTGACTTACCCAGTTTTATTTCGGTCAAGTAGGTTGGGAAACATGGCTCGTAGATAAGCACAGGTACAGATCAGCAAAAGAATTACAGTCAACAGACTCTGGAAGTTAAAAATGGCAGACTGCAAAAGAAAGAAAAACAAAACATCTAACTAAATATATGAGGGTATACGAAAACCAGCAATAGGCTATTTATTCATTATCAAATGGAACAAGACATTTAAAGTACTATCTTGCCTGGACTGAGGGAATGTGTGGAAAAACAATAATAAAAGCAAAACACACAATGGGAACAAAAAGGTTTTTATTTAACAAACAGCACAGCTGTTATTTATAACACTGACATTTCGTAAGTTAATGGCAAATGATACATAATCTTATTTTCACAGCCTTTTCCTTACATAGTGATTGTGCAAAATAAATGTGTCCTAGTTACTCTCTGAACGTGACCAATCTTTGTTTTAAAAATATTTAAAGTGTTGCGTGGCTTGATTAGACCTCAAACAATTTCTGCATGAAGTAGCAGATATCTTTGGTAAAACACGAGCGCAATACACTCCTCTTCCCTTTACTCAATGCATGTTGTTACTTATAGCTGTGATTTGTAATAATCATTGTACTTATAAGCCAGGGCTTGACAAATCCCAGGCGCCAGGTTGCCAATTAATTTTGTCCTGGCGCCCGGGTGTTCGTCCTCCTGATCAGCGGCAGCTCAATCCGTCATCCTGCACCCTCATGGCAGTCGGCTGAGGCATAATTGAGGCGGTAGTGAGGGAGCTGTAATCTTCCTGCTCTGTTCCCTAATGCAGTGATGATGAAATACAACGTCACTCCCTCCCTGACATCACTATACGGCACATGAGGGAGCAGAGCAGGAAGGGCTTGAAGACTTCAGCACCGCCCCACTGGACTAAAGTGAAAGGATCCACTCCAGCTTTCCCCAAAGGTAATGAGGCTGGGTAGACTTAAAAAAAAAATAAAAAAAAAAATACATAAAATGGGAGTGTGTGTGTTTGTGTGTGTAAGTGAGAGAGTGAGTGAGTGAGTGAGTGTCTTTTTCCCATGCCATGCTAGTCTCGCTGTTGCTGTCCTGCCTCCATGGCTGAAATAATCAATCTTGATGATCTCAGACAATCCAATCCTTCCCATAGTAAAGAATTGCGAGGTTATTGCAAATGTGTGTCAAAACACCGCACTGTGCCAGTCAGCATCTCCTCGTAGTGAATCAGTGCATCTCTCTGGGAAAGATACAGCGCCTCCATGCAGAGCGTGGCCGATGAGAAAAACTGATCCCTACCTTTAGTATTTGACAAGCCACTGTTTGGAATTTATGTCCCATTACATTTGTTTACCCTGCCACTGCTGGACTACAACTCTCAATGTACGCAGTGAGATTCTGGCTGGAGCTTGTAAGAATTAAAACATCAGTTGTAATAGGATTGGGAGGCAACCAATTACAAAACAGTTAATGTGGAATATAGCTCCAGTCACACTCATATGGCTTGCGGAATCCAAGAAAAACGTGAGTACACAGTAGCTTTATATGGCAAGTAAAACATTTAACGGACACAAAGATTAATACTCATTTGACTGGACAATGCTCTGTACAAACAAGGAAGTAAGTGCTAAGCAAAAAGGGATGGCTCTTCATTAATTAATAAAAAAGTAAAATCTTAGGGTTTTGAAAATATTTATGAAATGTTGGCACATGCACATTTACTTCCCAAACCAAAAAAAAGAAAAATATGCATATTCGGACAGTAAAAGTTTACAGTAAATGTGTGCATGCTGTACATACTGTATACAAGTCTCACCAACGTCTACATGCTTTCAAACAGCTTTGTTAGACAATGTAGCCAGATAGTGGAAATAAAGCCATTTTAGTTTTAAAGCGCTGTCATTTTCTGATGTGCCGTACAACGAGTACATTATCAAAAGGTAGGAACTGAAGACACCACTATACATATTTAGACAAACGGACACTTGAAAAAAGTAGAACCCTGTATGTGAGCCTAGCACAACTCTTGTATAAAGTGGAAAGGGAGATGGCCTAAGAGCAAACCACCTAAAGTAGATAATGGGGAGAGAGGCAGAAGGTAGAAGAGTATACTTCACATCTGCAAGATGTTAACGGCAGGAAACATCTGCCAACTGCACCACATGAGGAACATGTAATAAGGGTAATAATATACTCAGGAATATGTTAGCACCATACAAGTTATAACAATGGTGTACACTTTCTCAAAGCAACACAAAACGTGAAGCAGTGGTTGGCTTTACAACCAAATGAATGTCAGAATTTAATAGTCAGAAAGAAATGTGGATATTTATGCCCGATGAATAATACTTTGGTACATATGATAAAAAAAGAAGGAAAGAGCTGCAACACAAACTTTATAATGATGTTTTATCCTGCTTAACAGAAACCTTAACTCAAAGCTCGAAAAATGGGATTGATCAGTCCATTCCCTCCTCCTGTCTCAATCCACATGCAGCTCTCTGTCCGTCGGTGCCCCGGAAGTGAAGGGTACTGTAATGACTTCCTTCGGACGCGGAGGCTGAGCGGGGGAACTGCAAGCTGTCAGGACACCATGTAAAGACTGCGCTGTCTCCCGTCTGCCTTAACTCCACAGAGCCTGCAGCTTCCCCTGTGCGGTCTCAGCACCAGGAGGAAGTAATTCATTTGACTGGGAGTATCTAGAAATGTTTGTGTGTATCTAAATAATAGTAAAAAATAATTGTGTGTTTGTGTGTGAGTGAGTGAATGTGTATATTTAGGTCACTCGCCCCCCTCTGGTCACATGGGAATGCTGTTTTTACTTACTTTTTCTCCCAACGCCATGCCTGTTTTGCCGCGGCTGGCCTGCCCTCATAGTAAAGCATTGGGAGCTATTGGGCATGCATGGCAAAATGCTGCACCAATAAACATGTCCTCATAAAAAATGCATTTAATCAACGCATCTCTATAGCGAACGTACAGGGCCTCCACACAGAGCGTGGAGATGCTGAATGTAGGTGCTGCACATTGAGATAGACACTTTAGTGGCTGTTTTAGTGACTGCTACTGGTGGTGTTACTAGGCAGCAATGTAAACACCATGCCTTCTCTCTAAAAAGTCACTATTTACATTGAAAAGCCTGCATGGACAGGCTATAGACACCAGAGCCACTACAGTAAGCTGTAGTGGTTATGGTGACTATAGTGTTCCTTTGACAATTGTATTTTTGTTGTTGAAAAAAACTGGCCCCTAACCTTTTTTAGCTAGCTCCTAGATTCAACGCAAATTTGTCAAGCCATGCCTTAACTGCATGAAACATTGGCAGGTTTGCTTGTTTGATGATGGAATTAAACATCACCTCTATATTGAAGCTGGTGTTGAGGCTCTTTTCTTCATTATTATGGTAACGCCAGACTAGAGTCAAAGTCCTTGATGTCTGCACCCATATCATACACAACGGGTAGAGTGCTGAGTGCCTACCTCATAAATATCCATTAATAATAGAAGTTGAATGGAAAGAAGGCTGAGACGTATTGCTTTAGTTAGAAATCTCTTGTTATGCAGTGTGGTGTTCATGAGCGTCTATGCATACCCCCTACCTGTTGAAGGTAAGACAGGGTGGTCCCGATTTGTGACCCGTCCCCATCTTCCAATGTTATTTCTGGTATTCTGTTCCCATGCTGCCTTTCTATATGCTGGACAACACCAGTGATAAAAATGAAGTCCCCAACGTGGCTCATCTCTCCTACCCCAAGTCAGTCCAGATTTCTCCCCGCTCAATTTGTTGGTGTGTGTTGCACACTGAGTTGGAAAACACTAAATAATGGGGTAAAATGTTTTAAAATATGATCTTGGGGACCTCTTTATTTTAACTATATAGCCCAAATGAATATCTTAATAAAATCATAGATAGCTTGAGGTCTCTCAAGCCAGTATGTTATAATATATCACCATACGGCCATTGGAATAACCATGGATTCTTTGCTAGAATGGCAACCAGCCAGACATTTAGATGGAAGTTCATTAGAGTATGTTTAGATTAGTGTTACTTGCTTTTGTCAGAGATACAATAAGGGTTCTAATCTCTATTCAAATAGCTGCAACTTCCTATGGATCTACAAAGTTCCTTAAAAGTGCACTGGTAGAGGCTTTAATGTTCCTTTAAGTCGATGTTAACAAGTTTATTCTTTTACGTCTACACCCATTGCCATTCCAAAAAAAAAATCTCACAGGAGAACGGATATCTATGAGAATATGCCTAGCAGTGTTAGATGTTGAATTCTTAATAGAGTTTTGTTTATTTACTTTTCATCAAGACGACTAGTAGACGGAGCGCTCAATGAGAGCAGCTGCAATCTATTTCAGCATGTTAAAGTTAATCAACTAACCCCCTGGCCTGGTTTTTTTTTTTTTTTCCTGTAGAAGGGGGATATAATTAATAGCTGCTGTAATGCAAACACTGGTAGAAGGGTTAATATTAAAGGACTTAATCTATAAAATAGAGAATTGCTGTGAATTTACAAGGGAATTGCAAAGCAGCAAAGGTGGAAAACAGGCTTTGAACTTAGCAGTTTTGGTAAATGCTAAATTATCTTGTCAATTCACAATTTAGTGGATTAACCCTAAAAAGTAGCCAAGTTCACAGTCACAACCAGATATTTATGCATAACTTGGTCTACCGTGTTTCTCCGAAAATAAGACCGAGTCTTATATTAATTTTTGTCACAAAAAACACACTAGGGCTTATTTTCAGGGTAGGGCTTATTTATGCATAAAATAAAAAAACAAACAGCTTTATTCTTTTTTTGATGATTACCGTACCGGTAGAAGATTTAGTTCGGCTTTGATGACGTCAGCCCGCTCCGTGCACTAAAGAGGGAGGGGACGCAGATGTCCGCGGGAGGAGAGGAGGAAAAAGAAGAGCCAGTGTGCTGAAGACATCTGGTGGGAGGAGGGGAGCAAACAGAATAGCCAAGATCCCTGACTGACGCGCGCACAGTCGTAAGCCGCCTCCCCCTCCCTCCGTAGCTCCCGCCTTCGCCCAGTGCGATGTCACAGAACATGGCGGCCGTTGTGTGGTGCTGGTCGCAGTGTTTGGCCCGGTGGCCGGTTCGCTATGAGCGCGCTGGGGGTTATGGTGACGGACAAGAGCGCTCAGGCAGCTAAGGCATTTAAAGGTCTAGGTCTTATTTTCGGGGTAGGGCTTATATTGCAGCCCACCCTGATAATCCAGCTAGGGCTTATTTTCGGGGTAGCGTGTATTTTCGGGGAAACACGGTAGATAATAGGCAGCCAAGGGTTGTGCTATTTTTTTTTTTTTAAACTTGCAACAGTTTTTAGTTTTTAACTCACAAAGCTGTAACATATACCTATAGACTGTAAGCTTGTTTGAGCAGGGTCCTCTTCAACCTATCGTTCCTGTAAGATTTCTTGTAATAGTCCTATTTATAGTTAAATCTCCCCTCTTATAATATTGTAAAGCGCTACGGAATCTGTTAGTGCTATATAAATGGCAATAATAATAATAATAATCTGAGTTAAATATCATAGTGTCATGTGCAAAATGCCACTGCTGAAAGAATGGCCAATTGTGCATGAGCACACCCCTGGAGCATTATGGGTTGAACATGTTAGTGCTGTGGACGTGCTTTTTTTTTTTAAACTTGCCTTCACATACAAAATATCAATAATATCTAGCAAGTTTAATTTTACGCACTATAATTTCTACTCATATTTGTTATGCACAAGACTTGTTGACTTGAATATTTTTGTGGCTATACGTTTGTTTCAGTCACTACAACTCCATGAACAATTTTGTAAAACAAAATAAACACATCTTGTGTATTCACCCTATTTTACCTTTTAAAGAACCATTACACAAGCTCAGAGGTAGAGAAAATGCCTCATGGTCCAAAAGGTTGGCTTTTTTTTTTTGTACTTCAATTTATTCTTTTCTGCCCTGCTGCAAAAATATCTTCCGATCAGATTGAACTACTCAATAGGGAAAGAGAGATCACTTTCATTTTGACTTTGGGTGACCTCGCTCATGTCGCACTGGCTGCTTGAAATTGAATTTAACCATTTGATATGCTCTGAAGACAAAACATTAGGTCTTACTCAGGCACCAGATGCAAAGACATCAATGCAACTGATACCCCAGCTCAGCGACCAGAACCATCTCTTCTGGGCATAACCTTGTGTCTTATCTGATTAAACAGAAATACACATTTGCCTTACATCTTTATGCCTTAACAGGAACTGCGGACGCACCTATCAACACCAACATTACACAGAGGGATTTCAGAATGCATCTTCTGCGTGTTTAATTCAAATAGAATATTAATAGAATCCAGGAAACACGGATAGTAAAAATGTTACTGCACAGTCACCTATTCACTAAACAGTGAGTTCTGCTTAATTTAGGATTCTCTCTTTTAAACTTGTGTAACTCTCCACCCTAAGCACCAGAACAAAGTGCAGTAGTGGTTAAGGTGCCAATATTGGCCTGACAACTCCCACCCATTACTATTAGTGGTCAAACTGTTTTAGAATTGGTTTGGCATCTACTTTGGGTTCGTCAGGCGCTGCACCCAACCTTAACTACCTCAATCAGAGAGCTGCCAATGAGCTGAGCCCAACACAGCTGACATATAAAGTAAAGGGAGAGGAGAAACAATTGGCGATTAAAAGGTAGATATTTTATATTTTACATAAAAACCTGGATTAGATATCACAAAATTATCCAAACCCCCCCCCCCAAAAAAACAACCTTAACTACCTCAATCAGAGAGCTGCCAATGAGCTGAGCCCAACACAGCTGACATATAAAGTAAAGGGAGAGGAGAAACAATTGGCGATTAAAAGGTAGATATTTTATATTTTACATAAAAACCTGGATTAGATATCACAAAATTATCCAAACCCCCCCCCCAAAAAAAAACACTAAAAAGAGTAATCGCCAATACATATAAAACAGGAAATGCTCTAGATTTTTAAATACATTTTACACACACACACACACACACACACACACACATATATAAAACTGCACAATTTAAAGAGAATGTACTTTATTTTTCCCATGACTGTATATGAGAGAAAGAGAGAGATATTAGAGTTTTCTGCCAATATAAATTTTAGCTGAAGGAAAAAAGAAAAAAACTAAAACCAAAAAATGCACACACGTTTAGATATAAATAAAAAAAATTAAAGAACTTAAAGAAAATTATGTATATATATGTATGCTTAACTCCACCGCTAAGGAATTGTTTAGTGTCTATATTCCTTGTTAATATCAGACGTATGCATGTTATCTTTACGCCGTCTCTTTCAACAATCTTAATGTTATGTGCATTATCTTCCATTTCCCATCACTCTTCTTCAGGCTTCTTTGCTCAACTCTTAAGATCTTCTCTCACTTAAGATTTGAGTGTTTCTGTTCAGGAAGTACCAGAGTCTTATCCTGCACAAAGTCAGCGCAAAGCAACAGCCTTTGGTGTTAGGAGACATTCAGAAAGATCCAATGTTGGGAGACAGCAGCAGTATGGCACATGCTGCATAGACTTTCCCAAAGCATCTCAGCATCTTTAACCTCCCTGGCGGTATGATTATGTCAGGAATTTTGTACCAAAAGCGGTACCATTTTTTTGCATGGAAATTTGGTGTTATGTATTGTAGGCCAGTAATTACTTTCTTAAACCTGACCAAAAGTACTCTCAGATGTGATAAAGTTCGAAACATAAAATCATGAATTATAATCTAATAAATAATATAATTTTATTCAATGGCAATGGAATCTGGTTTCCTTTCGGATTTTTTTTCCATTGCTATCTCGCTTTGAGCAGCAAACTACGCACATCCTTGTAGGTGCTGCCTTTTTTGCGGTTGGCGGGATGTAATCCATAAAGTGACGACCAGTCAGGCGTTCTGGGTTGACAACGTCAACAGCACGACGTCCAGATCTGTTCACGGCCACTGATGCCGTTTGGTAGTTCACAAAAATCCGCTCCGCCACCTTCCAGATAAAGTCAGAATGAACAAGAGGCATGTCACTCTTTCCTCTGTACAGTATATAGGCATTGTTCCAGTAGATGCCTGAAGATTTTTTTGTAATATTTTTTTTGTTGTTTCCGCATAGCCGGATAAAATGTCATCGCCTGATCAGCTCTATCGACTCCTCCCATGGTGTTGTTGTAGTCAATCACAAGTTGTGGCTTCATGACATCTTTCCCACCTCTTGTGTGGACCATGGCAGTGGAGGTGTTATGCACTGTACTCATTAGGCATACGTCTTTTTTGTCACGCCAACGCATTGCCATCATCTTTCCTTTCTGCCAGGCAACCATTTCTCCTGTTTTCAGTTTTTTCTTGGCAAACAGATGGCAGGTCACGTCGGTTGGCCCTAACGGTTCCATATCCATCAGTGCTTTATCAGAAACTCGTACAGCTCAGGCGATGTGTAAAAGTTGTCCGTTGTAACACAATAACCCTGATTCAGCAATGGCTCAAGCAGTGTAAGGACTGATGAGGTTGCCATCCCATAGCCGCTGTACCTGGGGTTGAATTGTGTTCCTTTACCGGTGTATATGACGGAATTCCATATATAGCCAGTGGCACACTCGCAGAGCATATAGGATTTTATTCCAAACTGTGCTCTCTTGGATGCGATGTATTGAATCCAGCTGAGGCGTCCCTTGTAAGCCATCAGACTTTCATCAATGCTGATGTCTCTATCTGGCACATAGGCCTGCTGGAAATTTTTTAGGATCATTTGGTATACTTCCTAGATCTTCTTGAGTTTTGGCGCTGGATGTGTGGCTTCGTCAAATTCCTCGTTGTTGGTGAAGTGCAAATTCTTCATTATGAGGGAAAATCGGTACTCGGACATGATGGTGCCAAAAAATGGGGTTGCCAGCCATTTATTGGTAGTCCAGTACCATTTCTGCTGGGGTTTCCCCACCACCCCCTGAAGAAGTATTAGCCCCAGAAACTTCCAGATGTCCTCTTTGGTCACCGGTTTCCATTTTCTGTTCCTGGAAAACTTGCTATGCAGAGTAGCTGATTGCTGCTCGTTGTAGCGATTTGTCTCCGTGACAATCTTTTCAATGACGTCATCTGTGAGAAATAATTTTAGGTATGCCAAAGGATCATTGTGCTCAACGTCTACCTTCATCCCAGGTGATCCAGTAAACGGAAATCTTGGCGGCGGTACCTCATCCATACCGCAATCAATAAGGCACCAAGTGCGCACATCACTGAGCTCAGGTGCAGAATCGTCGCTGTCGCCACTACTCTGGTCACTGTCAGAGTCGGATGACGAATCTTGCCACGAATCGCTATCGCCGTCGCTCAATTCTGCGAGGGGCTCTGTGTCGCTGCCGCTGTCACTCATCTGATCCAAACCCGCTTTGGAGATGCTAAAGGGACGCTTTGATGCCATGGTAAAAAAATTATTTTATGGGCAGGAATTACAGCAAAAAGGGCAGGCAGGGCAGTGTAGGATGATCTGAGGTGATACTGTGTCAAATCTGAGGTGATACAATGTAATCTGACAGGATTTCACTGTATCACCTAACTTTGTGTGTGTGTCACTTTTATACTTTTATGCATTTGAATTACCCGCCCAGTTCTGCCCCCATGAGCCTCTGCGGCTCACAGAGACGGATCCAGGAGGGCTGATGGAGGCATCCGCCGGGGCTCTCACCGGCAATCACAGCGGGGACATCGCTGGATCGCAAGGAGAAGGTAAGGAGACTCGGAGTTATCTACCCCGAGCGTGACTCGGGGTTACCGCTTCTGGCAGCGAAAATTAACCCCGAGTCACGCTCGGGAATACCGCTAGGGAGGTTAAGACATGGTGTGGATCCCACAATAACCAAAAAAAAAAACAACAACAAAAAACTACCACCACCACACAGAAATAAACGCTGCAAGAACAAAAGTCCACATTTTAATTGATATATTGATGTTTGCTTCCTGTTCAGTGCTACAGGCTTCTCCAACTCTACTATATTTATAACAAGGATATTTTGCTTAAAGGAACACTATTGTCATTAAAACAAGTTTAGCTTAATGAAGCAGTTTTAGTGTATAAAATAGATCATGCCTCTGAAATCTCACTGCTCAATTCTATGACATATAGGAGTTAAATCACTTTTGTTTCTGTTTATTCCACCCTAGTCACACTTCCCAATGCTGTGACACACACAGCCCACATGATAAACACAAGGTGCTAAGTTTCAATCAGATGTTAACTTGCTTCAGAAGTTTTTATCTCCTGCTCTGTAAATTCATCTTTATTCAAGAGGTAAGACATTCTAAATGAAACAGAAATTGCAATAAAGTGTAAACATTAGATCTCTCTTTAGATGAAGTACAGTAGTTAGGAAGGCTGTGCATATTACACACAAGAAGGTGTGACTAGGGCTGTATAAACAATGTGATTTAACTCATAAATGGCAGAGAATTAAGCAGTGAGCAGACAGGGGGGCATGATCTATACACTAAGACTGCTTCATTAAGCTAAAGTTGCTTTGGTGACTATAACGTCCCTTTAAAGATTATAATAATCTAAAAAAAAAGTTTGTATTCACCCGCTGGGAGACGACAACATTAATACAAGCAGGAACAGGGTCACTATAGCATTAGGAGTACAGATCTTGGACTACATATAAAATTAAATGCAATAAATAATATCTTCATGTTTTTTTGTTTAGCGAAGGTCTGGAGGCAGGACATATGAGCAATGTTGCTCAAAGCAGTCTCAAGGCACAGAAAGAGATAAACACACACACAAAAAAAAAAAAAAAAAAGTGTCTCCCCAGCACTTAGAACCTCTAACTCATGAATGGTTTAACATAAACAATTCTCTCCAGAGCAGTTTCTCTCTGCCCCTCTATACCTGCTTTGTCAAAATCAGAGAAAAAAACAGAGATTTTGCACCTTTTTGGCTGCCTGCCAGTCAAGTATCCTGGCCCAGGAATGGTGGACCATACATGGAGCACTGTTGTAGCGCCCTCTGCAGGGTCCTAATGCCCCGAGCATGGCAAGAGTGTGTCTAATGATGCACTCACAGTGTGCTTGTTGAGGCCAGTTCTCGCAGCAATTTGGATGAGAAATGATTGACTGGAGAAGGAAGGGCCATAATGTTAAATAAATAAATATATATAATATATATATATATATATATATACACACATATATAAATAATACAATGTTAAACAAAAATCTGCACACCAGTCAAGCCATAAGACTTGCTTTTCTGACAAAAAAAAAGAAAAGAAAAAAAAAAATCACAAATCTGCAGTGATGTTACTAACCCATTCTGGGTGGGCATATGCAAATTAGTTTAAAATGGAATGACGCAAAAATGTGATTCTTTGTTAAACCTGGATTCCTTTGAGTCTGTGTTTGTTGAATACAACAGCTTTGAAACAGAACTTAGGAAAAGATGCAAAGATATATTATATATAAATTATTATTTTTTACATGAACAATGTATATAATTTTTTTTGTTCCTTCAATAATGAACCGAAAAAATAAAAAATGTTAAGAACAAGTAAAAGCCAAGAAACAACACACAAATACAAAGAACCATAATAATCTCTATACAATACAGAGAAGAGACATCCACAAAAATGTGCCTGAGCAGCTTCATCAATCAGTGTGAATCCCAAGTGGCTCTCAAAACTGAAAGCCACAGAGGATGCGGCATTCATGGTGATTACTGTTAAATGAAATATGGGTGGTGGAAAGTTCCTCTACATGTTTTATTCTCTCTTTCAGAATACTGCAGGAGCAATAAAGGAAAGAGAGCAATCTGTTTTTCTGCATTCCCAACACGGGTCAAGAGCAGATGTACAAGTTTGCATTGTGAATCTTGTCATCGTGGTCAATGAGGTCAGTGAAAAATGACATGAAATGAGTTCTATTCATAGCACCTTGGGGCTATCAGCATAGCAACACATTCTGAATGGACAAGAAACATAACATGTGTTACAAACTGTGCCAGGGGAAGCATGGCCATGTTAACACAATTTTAGGAGGTCCATAGGTCAAGGATTATGTATTTAACAACATTTGTTTTTGCTTACATACTAAAACAAAAATTTCTCAAATTAGAAGTAGAAATGTAAAAATGTTTTGCGAATTACTCCAGCTACAACAAACAGGATGAGGAGCCCGGGAATTCCTTGCACCATGGCCTGTATAAAAGGCAAAACTGTGATTATAGTGCCTAAAGTGTACGCCATTAAAGGGTGATTCCCAAGCACCATGACCATGTAAGTGATATGAAGTGGTTATGGTGACTGAAGTTTGTATGTGCAGTGTTTTGCTATGAAGATTAACCGCTCTGCTGTAGTGTATCAACACCTCTCAGCGTCATTAGGGGTGTCATCAGTCAGTCCAAATTTAGCGTTCTGGGCTAGTGAACGTCAACCTGTGTTGTAATGCCCAGAATTGCTTTAGTTAACCGAGAGCAGCCAGCTGATGCTCTTATCCAAAGAATTGTGACAGCCACCAGGTAGCAATGAAGCCCAGCAGGGCCCAGATACGGGTGCAAACAGTTGTTAAAAGTTTGGCCTAGTACTGGGAAAGCAAGCCAGGGTACTCCTTGCATCATAATCAAAACACAGGGCTTAAAAGTGCCTTTCAACTGAAATTCGTTCCAGGTCTCATGCTGCAAAGAGAACATTTTGTTCTACTTCCGCAAAAAAAAAAAAAAAAAAAAAATATATATATATATATATATATATATATATATATATATATATATATATATATATATATATTTTACATTTTAACCCCTTCATAAACAGGTTCTTTTCACACATATCACATTTTAAATTAGAACAAGGAGCAAATTATGGAATAGATAGTTCCAAGATACATAAAATAATGTGACATTTCATCCATTTAATATTTGCATACATAAATGGAATAATGTTTAGACTATATATGGTATCCCTTTCCTTCCTAGAACCAATTTTTTCAACAGGGTCTTAGGGCATCCATCTGAAAGGGAGGCAGGCTGCCCCTCCATATTTTAAAGCAGTTCTGTGAATAGCAACCGCTGCCAAAGGTGATTTCCACGGGCAGCTGCTTGCCCTCCACCCCAGTGTCTTTTATGCTCTTTTTATCCCTTTTTGGTTGCTAGATACACAGTAGCTTTGCTGCACACCCTTGTGACCATCACATCACGTAAAAAAAAAAACATGCTCTCCCTAATCTGGATGCCAGCCCTACCTCTTTAGGCAAACCAAACATCAAAATAATTTGATTTAAGATAATCTTAAATAAAGTTTCTTATTCTGAAAAGTGGTGTGAAGATGTACAGGAAGAGTCACCAATGGGATGTGCCTGTTAGTTCTACTGGTTTCCATGGAGATTGTCTCACTTTAAGGCAGGGTTGCCTTATCCTGCTGAAAAAGGCCACTTTCATCAGTTAACACAGTTGCCATGAAAGGGTGTACGTGGTGTAAATCAAACTCTACGTATGTGATACGTGTCAAAGTAGCATCCACATGAATGCCAGGACCTACGGTTTCTAGCAGAAAACTCTGCTGGCCTGCCTTCTTCCCATAGTGCATTCTGCTACCATTGCTTCCCAGGTAAATGACGCACACACACTGGGCAATCCACCTGATCTAAAAGAAAAACATGATTCATTAGACCAGGCAACCTTCTTCCTTTGCACCAGGTCTGACGCTCAGCGGTCAGGAGTCATCATAGGTACTCTGAGCGGTCAGCAGCAAACGGAGATGCATTGTGTGTTCTCTCACCTTTCCATCATGGCCAGCATTGGGTTGTTCAGCAATCTGAGCTAAAGTACACTTCTATGTGATCGGATTAGATGGGCTAAGCTTCTCTCCCCATGTGTATCAATGAGCCTTGGGCACCCTGAACACTGACGCCAGTTCACTGTTTTGGAGATGCTCTAATCCACCAGTCCAGCCATCACTATTTCGCCTTTGTCAAAGTCACTGTTTTCGCTTGCCCCTTTTTTTTCTGCTTCCAACACATGGACCAAGGGTAACACAAAGATGAAAGGGACTATAGGCACTCAGACCACTGTAGCTCATTGAAGTGGTCTTAGTGTATGGTGCCAGGTACCTTAACCCTACAAAAGGTAATTATTGCAATTTTTAATAAACTGCAAGAATTACCTTTGAGAGTTAACTCCATTTATAGTGGTTGTCTACAAGACAGACACTAAAGGGACTTCCTATGGGGGAAATACTAATACAAGAGAGGGCATTGCCGCACATTAGGTTTTTCCTGGTAGCTGACATTGGCGCAACAGAGGGGGGCACTATAGTGCCAGGAAACAACTGTTTTCATGGCACTATAGTTTCCCTTTAAAAACTCATCACTCTTCCATGCAGTGCATCTTACAGATTCTGAATAATTAGTGAAGATGTACAGCTACTATTTTTGTAACAGTACTTATGATAAAAACTAATCAAATATTCAGCAATTTTGTTATTTATAAGTAATCTGCTAATTAAGGAATGCCAGTAGAATGCAAACATTTTAACGATGTAGGAATAATGCCCACATATGGTGCACAGAATATCTGAACTATAACCATGCACCTTTATTTCAAAGAGCATGGTGAATTTACAGTTCACTCATAAATGGGTGAAATGCTTAATTGTATCATTATGTGAGTTGGACAGTACCGCACTAAGAAGCTGTGTGGACACACAACCTGAACTATTCATGCTTCTCTTTCTAGAGATCTTTCTCTGGTGTCTCCATGTTGTGTATACACAGAGGTATCAGGGACATGGAAAATGGGGGTTAACAGATGTTTGGCATGTTCCTGCCTGTAAATGTTAAAAAAAAAATCTACCCATGAAGAAAACGTCAGTCAGGGCAAAGACCGATTCTTCATTCGAGAACAATTTTAATTGAAATTACAAGTCTGCAAAACCAGTGACTAAGTGATCATGAAATGCAAAGTCATCAAATCAACTGTTCAGTAGGTATTATGTTTCCTTACAAGAAAAAGATGCTGTAAATAAACAACTGTTTAAATATACTGCAGAATAAATGCTGTGCCAATGTCTAAACCAGTGGTTCCCAAACTGTGTGCACACAGGGGAGCCGCAAGATATTTTCCCGGTGCTATGATGATAGCACTGGGAACTGTGCCTCCCTCTCCCAGGCCGGCTCTGCAGGACCGGAGAGGAGATCAGAGATCTCCCTCTTTGGCCCGCTAGCGTGTAATGCTGGCAGCCGGCAGGGGAAGGAGAGAGAGAGGACCCGGGGAAGCGCTAAACTGCAGCTCCGCTGGGTTCTCGTCTCATGAGCTTGGAGCATTGCCGCGGTTACCACGGCAATGCTCCAAAACTCGCAAGAGTGTACTCTAGCCGCTCCTGAGGCTGCTAGAATTCACTCTCACCACTGGGACCACCAGAGATTGCAGGAAATGTCCCCCCTCCCAGGCAAAAGGTAAGCAGGGAGGGAGGAATATGAAAATTAGGAATCGACCAATTATCAGTCTGGCCGATATTCTGTATTTTCAACAATATCGGTATCGGCCAAGAAATATACCGATATTGCAGACCAGGACCGCCATCAGGGTCCTGGGGGTCCACGGTGGCCCTGGGGGAGCCAGCACACTCTTACTTACCATCCCTTCAGCTCCCCTGTGTAACTCTTACGAGTCTCGTGGCCGTCAGAGCGATGCCACGGGTTACATGGCAATGCTCTGCGCGGCACACAGGCCGCGACAGTTAGACAGGGGAGCTGATGGGAAGGTAAGTAATAGTGTGCTGGGCTCCCCAGGACCGCCGTGGGCCCCCAGGAAATGCCATAAAAACCTGAGCAAAAAAAAAAAAAAAAAGACGAAAAAAATAAAACAGACACTAAAAAAGTAATTAATCTTCACCCGGCGAGGGCACCGCGCAGACTGAGCTCAGCAGGGCGGGGAAAGGCTTGTAAAGCCTTCCGACGCCCTGCAATTTAGCGCAGAGCACTCTGACTGGTTGATTCCAAGCTAACTAGCGTGCTCTGACTGGTAAATGAAGAGACTGACAGGTACAGGTAAATGAAGAGACTGATAACCAGAGAGTTACGAGTCAAATTACACAGCATTGGAAATTTCCAAAGAACTTTCCCACGCTATGTAAAATTACTCCGAGCACTCTGATTGGTTGTATTTAAATCTTTTAATTTAGGGCTCCACCCACTGCTCATGGCAGGGGGCCAGGGGGGGTGCAATAGGTCCCCCCCCTTACTGTAATTCAGGGCCACCACCTAAAACTCCTGGGTGGGGGCGAGGGAGGACAAAAGGTCCCACCCCCCCATTTTCAATTAGGGTCACCACCCGACGCTCATGGGTGGGGGCCGGGGGAGGACAATATGCCGTGACTGCTCCCTGACACTTCTATTTCTACAGATTACAAAGAGGGAGCTGTGAGCCGGTAGCTTTTGTTTGTTTATGCAGGCCTAGCCACACCTCCCTTGGCTGCGACTCACACAACCTACATGAAAAAATGGTTTCTTTGTTAATCAGATGTTAACCTGGCCCTGCCACTTAAATGTAACTTTAATCATGCTCCTGCGTGTTCTAGAAGGCTTTTTACAGAGCAGGAGATAATAAATGATCACAAACATACTGTGCAATAAAGGAATTTTAAACATTAGATCTCACTTTAAAGGACGTGTTTAGGAAGGCTGTGAAAGTCATGTGCAGTAAAGTGTGGTTAGGACTGTATCAACAAAAATACCCAACTCCTAAATGGAAGATAATTGAGCTGTGTGACTGCTACTTAATTAAGCGTTTATTTGGTGCTTATAGTGTCCCTTTAGTGTCCCTTTAATATTTTTTGTATAAACCTTTATGGGTTTAAGTGTTTGAAGAATGTTCTAACACAATATATCTTTCTGCAAGGGGCAGGTACTCTAGTATGGGTATCCCCAAATCAGCCTCCCATGCAAAATTCTTATCTGTATACAAACATGTGGGTAACCCCTCGAGCATTTTTGCAGAAGACTCAAATGTAGAAGGGCGAGGGTGTCAGGGCAGAGCGCAATTACCCAACATAATTTACATGGATGGACAAATCTAAAGAATTACTGCTGCTGGAGAGATTTGAGACAAAGTGCTACCGACAGGCCGCTTCTAAAAAGTTCTACTTTCTCGTAAATCCAAAAAGAGTTTCCCTCCACCGCAAGACTGCCATTAATTATAGGAAACAATAAGGTTTAGAGAAATATATTTAAAAAATACAAAAAAAAAATAACACTGTCACACAGGATCCTAAGCAGGTATGCCTAAATAAATGTATGTATTCATTATGATGAATATAAAACATGTATTGTACTTCAATTCAATAAACCCAGCACACACTGTAATGTGATCGGTAACCATATACAAATGTTGAAAAGGTTGGGCAATGCAGACATTGCTATAATTAAAAACATCCTTGATACATTAACCACAAATTTACAAATATCACTGTTAAATTATGCAATATTGCTGGCATTCTTCAAAATAAAATAGATTAGTCATTGCCTTCCCATAGCGACAGCCAAGTTCACATGACATGTTAACAGCAGAAAGAATAATGGGGGGAAAAATTGCTTCATTACATATTATGATTGATTAGAGCTAAAGTTGTAATGTGTTACAATGTGTAGACTATCAATGGTGGATATTAAAACATTTTAAAAGCACACGAGAGGCACCCAGACCCATTTATCTCAATGAATAGATCTGTGTGCTGTGTCCCTGGCATTTTAGTCCTGCAGGTCAATGTTTGCATTGCAGGGCTAAACACACCTGTTGTGTTTGTTTTTCTGCCAGCCACTAGACGGTGCTTCCAGACCCACACCAAAGTCAGACTTGGCTCTTTGATGTTCAATGTACTCTTGCATTGCATGCGTACATTTGAAATCCTCTGGTGCTTCTCATTTGAGAAGCATTCGATTAGAGGAGCAGGGCGCTTGCCATGCATATGCATCTCGTCCACAATGCTTCTCTAAATGTCAGCCAGCAGGAAGACGAGACGGGAGGTCGAGCAGGCGGCTGCGCGGACTAAGTCTCAGCACTGGAAACAAAAGTAAATAAAGGGTTCTTTACTGTAAAATTTTTAAAGCTAAATGTGTGGGGGACGGGGTCAAAACTAAGCCAATAAAGATACTTAAGAATATTAATGTTGAAGTAATAGTTTCCCTTCAAAGTAGTTTATTGACAATGCAAAACAATATTCAGGTCCTACTCTGTCCTAACTGAACAGATTTTCATTTCTGCTAAATATTTCAATACTACCCAATGGAAGTGAGAGCCACTGAAAGTAAACTATGGGCACATAAAATAATCCCTGTATGAAAACTATGCATACATTATGCATGCCTTGTATTCGTCAAGCCGTTAGAATATTGGAATACATTGTAAAGTATTCACATATTCTGAGTTATTGGTAAAAGGTCATTAAGTATATCTAGAGATTTTGTGCATTTGTAGCGCAAATCACAAGAGAAAAACTACTAGTAAACACAATAAATTTCACTCATTAAAATGTATACATAGCTTAGGCATAATGCACATGCATAACAACTCAATGAGTCGGAAGATTATTCCACTGTTGTGTGAGATTGTCAAGTAACTGCAGTTTGTCTAACTGCAGCCTCAGTAATGAGACAATCGTGTTGTTCTGTAATCGCATTAAACACAAATGTGCACATTTTTAACACGAATAGGCGTGGATTTACTGTATATAAAAAGTACAAGCGAATGCTTAAATTGTCTCACAATATATAAAATACAGGCAGTGCACAAGTGGAATTTTCTGTAATATGCACACAAGCAAGGCTTACAATTTTCACTTACTCCCTCATGTTTTTGCTAGTGGAAATGGAGTCATGGAGAGCAGGAGAGAGGGCGGTCAATTACAAATCTGGATGTGATAGGGCAGCAGGAGGACTTTCTGGGTGGGAGGAAACACAAGAGCTTCTCCCTTGCAGGCTCTGCCTATTGGCAGTGTGTGCTGACAGACAAGTATGCACAGTATTGACAATGAAGTCACATGTGCTTGGGGTGCAATGTGCACCAAGAAGACAATTAAAAATATCTTAAATATCTCTGTGCAGCGGTTTAAGCTGATCTAGACTCCTACCACCATGATCACTTCAAAAAGCAGAAGTGGTCATGGTGGTTGGAGCAACCCTTTAATTAAGCAGTTCTGGTGTATATATCATGCCCCTGCAGTCTCACTGCTCAATTCTACGCCATTTAGAAGTTCAATTACTTAGGTTTCTGTTTATGCAACCATAGCCACACCTCCACTGGCTGTGACTCACACGGCTTGCATTAAAAAAGTGGTTTCATTTTAAAATCAGATCTTAACTTGCTTTAAACGTTTTTATCTCCTGCTCTGTAAATTGAACACACAGGAGGCTGCAGCGTCTATTAACAGACCAAGAGATAAGAAATTCTAAATTAAACAGACTGTGCAATTAAGGACATTTAAACATTAGACGCCTCTTTACAGTATTCCGGAAGGCAGTGCAGGTTGCATGCAGGGAGATGTGACTAGGGCTGTATAACAAAGTGAATTAAATCATAAATGGCAGAGAACGGAGCAGTGAGTTTGCAAGGGCATAATATACACACTAAAGCTGCTTTATTAAGCTAAAGTGGTGTTAGTGCCTATAGTGTCCCTTGAAATGTTGAACCCTGGAAACAATTGGCTTAGAATACAGTCTGACTACCAAAAGAGTTGTTAAAAGTGTATTTCTCAGACATTTTTGCATCAACATAAAAGCATTTACATCCATTCAAATAAATATTCATGAAGGCCTGTGTTCTCTCCAGGTTATGTCACATTATAGATGTAATGCCAATTCTGTTAAACAGATGCTTTGTATTTTTCATATATAAATTCTGAATAAAAAAAAAATAAAAAAGGGAATTGTTTAGAAGTACACCCATTTTGTCATAGAACATTCACTAGAACAGTGAATTGTGAAACACGACAATTTTCCATTTTATTAAATATAGCGATGTGTACTTCCAGCTTAGTGTTGATTTCTACACACCTGTCTATGTGACCGTACATACTTTGAGTATCATAGGGGAGGTGAGGTGTTTATTTACTAAACATTGAATTACAAAATGTAGACCAAAATAGCTAAAAATCTGCCAAATCAGCTATCAC
The DNA here is from genome assembly GCF_036172605.1 of Pelobates fuscus. Classification (NCBI taxonomy): domain Eukaryota; kingdom Metazoa; phylum Chordata; class Amphibia; order Anura; family Pelobatidae; genus Pelobates; species Pelobates fuscus. The sequence continues at coordinate 37,429,435 of NC_086321.1, read as the reverse complement.
AGCTTAAACTTTGCAATTTTATTTTTTTATTAACCCCATTAGACTTAAAGGGACTCTATAGTCAACATATAAAAGCAAGAAAGACAGGTCCCCCAGCCTTCCTTCTTGCTTTTATATGAACTTTAATTTATTTAAAAATATTTGAGGTTTTTTATATTAAAAACTTACCTCCGTTCCAGCGCCGAGCTCCCAGCCATGCCGCGCCCCGCCCCCTTTTTCGTCAAAATTACGAAATCGCGGGGCCCAATAGGACGCTTCTCAGAGAGAAGAGTCATCGCGATGTGGTGCGCATGCGCGGCTTCGCGCTGCACCAATCGCGTTCTTCATAGAGCAGCATTGACAGCTGCCCTATGAAGAAACTCAGCGCTTTACCGTGCATGTGCGCGGAATGCGCGTTCGCGAGATGAGCTGTCTGACTGACAGCTCAGCTCGCTTTCTATACCCGCCCCCTCTTACTCCAAACTTTGCATGCAAACACTATATATAGAGATTTCTCTATATATAGTGTTTGCATACAAACACACATATTGTTAATTTTAGGGGACGACAGTAGCCCCCCCGGCCCCCACCCCTGAGCCGGTGGGTGGGGGCCCTAAAACTAACGATAAGGGGGGGGGACCTACTGTCCCCTCCCGTCCCCCACCCCTGAGCCGGTGGGTGGGGGCCCTAAAACTAACAATAAGGGGGGGGACCTACTGTCCCCCCGGCCCCCACCCCTGAGCCGGTGGGTGGGGGCCCTAAAATTAACAATAAGGGGGGGACCTACTGTCCCCCCCGGCCCCCACCCCTGAGCCGGTGGGTGGGGGCCCTAAAACTAACAATAAGGGGGGGGGGAACCTACTGTCCCCCCCGTCCCCCACCCCTAAACGGTGGGTGGGGGCCCTAAAACTAACAATAAGGGGGGGGACCTACTGCCCCCCCCCGGCCCCCACCCCTGAGCGGTGGGTGGGGGCCCTAAATACAAAGGGGGGGGACCCTAGTTAACCCTCCCCCCCCAAAAAAAAATCTCCCTACCTACCCCCCTCACCCTAAAAATAATGAGGGGGGGACCTTTAACTAAAAACCTGTAAACAAAAAAAAATAGATAAAAACAACTTACCATTCAATGTTTTCTTTCTTCTAAAATCTTCTTTCTTCAGCCCCAAAAAATGGCAAATAAAAAGCCATAATAACCGACGCAATAAAAAAAAAAAGAGCGCAAAAAAAAAATCCATGTTCACCCATGGAGGGCTCCGCGCAGACTGAGCTCTGCAGGGCGGGGGGAGGCTTATAAAGCCTTGCCGCGCACTGCAATTAGGCTAAGAACACTCTGATTGGCTGGTTTAAGCCAATCAGAGTGCTCTTTGTCATTTTACACAGCGTGGGAAAATTCCAAAGAATGTTCCCACGCTGTGTAAAATGACACAGAGCACTGTGATTGGATGGCTTGAAATCCATCCAATCACAGTGCTCTGTGTCATTTTACAAGCATGGGACAATTCCAAAGAACTTTCCCACGCTTGTAAAATGACACAGAGCACTGTGATTGGATGGATTTCAAGCCATCCAATCACAGTGCTCTGTGTCATTTAACAAACGTGGGAAAGTTCTTTGGAATTTTCCCATGCTTGTAAAATGACACAGAGCACTGTGATTGGATGGATTTCAAGCCATCCAATCACAGTGCTCTGTGTCATTTCACACAGCGTGGGAAAATTCTTTGGAATTTTCCCACGCTGTGTAAAATGACAAAGAGCACTCTGATTGGCTTAAACCAGCCAATCAGAGTGTTCTTAGCCTAATTGCAGGGCGTGGCAAGGCTTTATAAGCCTTCCCCCGCCCTGCAGAGCTCAGTCTGCGCGGAGCCCTCCATGGGTGAACATGGGTTTTTTTTTCTTTGCGCTCTTTTATTCTTTTTTTATTGCGTCGGTTATTATGGCTTTTTAATTGGTACTTTTTTGGGGGCTGAAGAAAGAAGATTTTAGAAGAAAGAAAACATTGAATGGTAAGTTGTTTTTATCTAATTTTTTTTGTTTACAGGTTTTTAGTTAAAAGGTCCCCCCTCATTATTTTTAGGGTGAGGGGAGTAGGTAGGGAGATCATTTTTTTGGGGGGGGTGGGGGGGTGGGGAGGGTTAACTAGTGTATTTAGGGCCCCCACCCACCGCTCAGGGGTGGGGGCTCAGTAGATCCCCCTCCCCCTTATTGTTATTTTTAGGGCCTCCACCTGCCGCACAGGGGTGGGGGCCGGGGGGGGACAGTAGGCCCCCCCCTTATTTTTAATTTTAGGGCCCCCACCTGCCGCACAGGCGTGGGGGCCGGAGAGGGGGAGGACAGTAGGCCCCGCCCTCATTATCTTCATGGCCCCCACCCACCGCCCAGGGGTGGGGGCAAGGAGAGTAGGTCTCCCCCCCCCCTTCAACCACTATTGTGGCCAGAAAGAGACCCTGTGGGTTCGGTCTTCAGCTGTCAGCTGAAGCCACTCCCACAGCAGTGCTGACAGCCTCAGCACACAAAGAGGGTTCACAGTGCTTTGTGTGCTGATAGCCCGTCTGAAGTATTCACCCATGCGTGAATACGTCAGACGTGAATGAGGCCTTTTTAGGGCCTCTGAACTCGGAAGTCCCTCTGGTGGCCGTCTGATTGACTGCAACAAGGAGGTGTTCCAAGCTTCCAATGTAAACACTGCATTTTCTCAGAAAATACAGTGCTTACAAGAAAAAGGCTGCAGGGAGCTGTAGCACTCACCTGAACAACCTCATTAAGCTGAAGTTGTTCAGGTGACTATAGTGTCCCTTTAATGTATTTACCGGCAGAGCGGAGAGACTGAGAAGGGGCATATCTATGAATCAGGGAAGAAATGTAAGAGAGGCTAGAGTTGGTTAGAGCTTTATAGGTAAGGGTTAGTATTTTACAGGAACGATAGGTTGAAGAGGGCCCTGCTCAAACGAGCTTACAGTCTATAGGAGGTAGCGTGCCAATTACAATATTATAAGAGGGTGGATTTAACTAAAATATATATATATATATATATATATATATACACATATATACATATATGATGCTGGCATCATCTGGCAGTGTGTATATTTATTTTATGTAATGCCAATTCACAAGACAAACTATAAAATGAATGGATTGCCCAAGTGCAAATCTTAAAACTGGAAAACAATAAGTGACCTGGGGTTAGATTGCAGCTCTACGTCCTCACATCTGGCAAATATTTCACTTTTTGTAGTTTCTGCCCCCTCATCCTTCCTGCTTTCGTGAGATCTCAAACACCAATAAAAGGTAAACAGGCATTTAAGTTGTAAAATGGGTATGTTTAAAACCTGATGTTTTTTTACATCATGCAACTTATGCTATTGGTTTAGTGGAACCATTTTAGAGAGCACATAAGAATAAAAAAAATAAATTAAAAAAAAGTGTGCATACTGATTTTCTGTAATAGAGGAAAGATTAGTAAATTATTCACAAGTCTTTTATGGGATGAACTCTGGTAACACGGTGCTCATTCTAAGCTAAGTTTTTTTGGTACACAATAATTCTGGGGAAATTAGAAAAAGTAATTCAAAATAAATCATTTACGTGTCTTGATTTATAGAGTACATCATATGTAAAGGATTCCAGCTTATTTTGAAAGTTACAGGTCACAAAATTAAAGGACTAAAATAAAATTTCAATATGAAACCATTTTAGAAGTTGGTATGTTTGTCTTGTAGGTTTAGTAGCCATTACCTAAGGTTAGATTGACACTTTTTACTTAGCCATTTCATCGCCAATCTCTGCTAAATATTGGAGTAAAATTGTGTTTTTTCTCTATTTTGGCATATACACATATAACAAGGTTTTTGTAATGTGTATTTCGTAAAGCTGGAGTGTGCTATTCCTGCACAGAACCCCATATTGTGTTCAGTTACATCTGCTGTTTATAACGATACCCCCATTCCATATAAGAGACAAGGCTATTTCAGTTTCTATAGTTAGAATTTTCATAGATGAATATGATGGGTCTATGTCTCATTTTGGGGTATTATCGTTGTTTGACTGTTCAAATAACCCCACAAAGGGCTTCCATTTGCTAAAGCAGACACCCTAGGGTATCTTATATGGTGTATATTGTGCCTTAACTTGTCACTATTTTTTTTTCACCAATTTATGTCAATGTTTGAGGTGAGGGAAAACAAAATGGCATTTTAACATACAGGTTTCATTTTCCAGAGTCTTTTTTACACTTTATATGTACCACTGTCATAAAATCCACTAAATTATGCTCAGTTACATCTTCTGAGTAAAACAATATGCCCAAATGTATGACCTAGACACAATTTTGTGAAGTTACAGTGCTGTAAAAGAGACGTGACAAGTTCAGGTTTTTAAGTGTGAATTTTCATGGAGGGTTTTGATGCGTCCATGTCCCACTTTGGAGAACTTAAGCAAGCTACACCATAAAGCATACCATTTCTTAAAGAAGACATCCCAGGGTATTTCAAAAGGCATATTTTGAACCTTAGCGTGGGATCATTTTTCAGCAAGCTTGTGCCAAGTGTAGTGGTTATAAGCATTTTTTCTGCCTTTTTGACACAAAAAGTGAGTTTGCACAGTATATATTGCAAATCTTATGTGTGCTATGACTGTATAATACTTTATATGTTGCTCAGCTATGTCGTCTGAGTACAGCAATACCCCCGTATGTACCTTTTCCAGGTTATGAAGATGTTGAAGGGGCACATTTGAGACACAGACAGTTTTATGCTGTGTCCATGTTCCATTTCGGAGTAGTTTAGCTGGTTGGTTATTCAAACTTCTCCATAAACGCATGCCATTTTTTAAAGAATACACCCTGGGGCATTTCAAAAGGCATATTTTGAACCTTAGCGTGGGATCATTTTTTCGCTACTTTGTTCCAGGTGTAGTGGTAGGCATTTGTAGGTGTAAGCATTTTAATGTAATATTTTAATCTTTTAAACTTTTTCAAAACTTGTTTACAATTTTTTAAAATCTTTCTTAAAACTTTTTTACACTTTGAAAATTTGTATAAACTATTTTTTACCGTTAACCCTTAACTAGCAGTAAGCAGCACTTACAGTAAATTCCCCAAATTTCCCATAACTCCCACCCACCGCAGCTAGCAAAATATATAATTAAAAAAAATAAATTAATGAAATAAATTGAACCCCTGAGGGTTAAAAAAATAAATAAATGTTAACCCTCTGAGGTTAATAAAAAAATAAAAATCAGATCACAGTATAATACTGTAGACAGTGATCACCTGCCAGGGAAGGGGTTAATTTTTATAAACCTTTTTAAAACATTATAAAAAACAAAAACAAAAAAAAAAACTTTAACGTTAACCCTTAGCTAGCCTCACACCAAATCCCCCACTAACTTCCACCCACCCCAGCTGGCTATATATATATATATATATATATATATATATATATATATATATATATATATATATATTAAATTTTTAAACTAACTTTCTTTTTTTCACACATGGAGATCACAGCTGGTCCATCTCCCTTCACTTAACACTGAACGCAGAAGCACAGGGAGGTGGATCAGAAGTTAACTTTAGTAAATGACGGAGATTTTCCGTCATGCGTCCTTAACGGTAGGTCTGCACATGCCGGCTAGTCCTGCCATTTGATTGCAAGGACCCAACGATCACATGGCCGGGTTGCCCGGATCAGCCGCAGGGAGAATACCTGGGGTCCAGTGTATCCTGTAATCTTCCTTCTCTACTCCCTGTATCACCACTGTTAAGGGATGCCAGGGCCAGAGAGTGATATTATATCCCAGCATCAAAGCAGGGTGCAAGAGATCAGAGCAAGTAAAACAGGAATATTACAGCTCCTCTCGCTGCCACCTCCATTCCTCACAGCCACCCGCCTCAGGGGGCCCTAACGTGCCTGCCGACCAGCTCTTGTGCACCCCATAACAGACGGAACACAAAGGGCACGGTCGCACTGGTGACCTCAATGACCCCTGTAGTTCTGCCACTGTACATTATGTGCAACGTCAGGCATTGGTGCAAGCAGTGCTACAATCACCCAGGATATAATTCTTAGTCGCAATGTCGACCCAGGCCTGCGATTTGTTGAGACTGAACTAAGTGATGCTTATTCACATTTTGACATGCACACTTTAAGCTATGTTTTAATAGATCTTATCATATAGTCCAATAAGATTTTAAACACCTATTGAGCATTATGCTGGAAGATGCATGTTGCCATCAGTCGTTATAAGCGACGGTGGAGGAAGTTTGGCTCATAACCACATTTTGCCAAATCATTTGTACATAATACAAATTAATCTGTTTCACCAATAATAAGAAAAAAAAAAACAAAAAAAACATTCACTTTACAAAAAGCTCTAAAGTGGCAGATTTATAAATCTGATATAAACAAAATAGATATAATATATCAATATAAGGCGATTTCCTCCTTCAGAATACAAAGATCAAGCAGGAAGTGCTAATCATGCATTTGTTTTTTCATCCCACACGTTAGAAATTATGTTGGCCAAGCCACTTTCTCCTGTTAAGCTCCCTATATGTGGAACAAACCTGTCACAGAAGATTAAACCTGCCACCAGTCTGAAGTGCCCAAATATCTGCATCATTTACCTTTAACCCCTTAAGGACACATGACATGTGTGACATGTCATGATTCCATTTTATTCCAGAAGTTTGGTCCTTAAGGGGTTAAAGGAACACTATAGTCACCAGAAAAACTACAACTTAAAAGACCACTCTAGGCACCCAGACCACTTCAGCTTAATGAAGTGGTCTGGGTGCCAGGTCCAGCTAGGGTTAACTAATTGTTTTATAAACATAGTTTCAGAGAAACTGCTATGTTTATCAATTAGTTAAGCCTTCCCCCTAATCCTCTAGTGGCTGTCTCACTGACAGCCACTAGAGGCGCTTGCGTGATTCTCACTGTGAAAAATCACAGTGAGAGCACGCAAGCGTCCATAGGAAAGCATTATGAATGCTTTCCTATGTGACCGGCTGAATGCGCGCGCAGCTGTTGCCGCGCGTGCGCATTCAGCCGACGGGGAGGAACGGAGGCAGAGAGGAGGAGGAGAGCTCCCCGCCCAGCGCTGGAAAAAGGTAAGTTTTAACCCTTTTCCCCTTTCCACAGCCGGGCGGGAGGGGGTCCCTGAGGGTGGGGGCACCCTCAGGGCACTCTAGTGCCAGGAAAACGAGTATGCTTTCCTGGCACTAGAGTGGTCCTTTAATGTAGTGGTCCTGGTGTGTATAGGATGTTCCTGCAGTCTTGCTAATGTAAAAACTGCCTTTTACAGAAAAAGGGCAGTGTTTAAATTACTACCTAGGAAACTCTCTAGTGCAGTCACTAAAGGTGCTTCCTGTGTCAGTGCTGCACAGTGTGGAGGTACTGAGCATTTCCCATAGAGATCCACTGATTTAAGTAGATGCCAGTTGGTGCAATGCTTTGCTACGCATTGGATTGGCTGAGATCATCAAGCTTGATCTGAGCCAAAGAGGCGAAGCCAGCCACGACAAGACTGGCGTGTGTGAGAGGGGCTGGTGGCTTAAATAGTGTTATTACAACTATAGTGTCAGGAATGCAGGTTTGTATTCCTGACACTATAATGTTCCTTTAATAACACCCCCTGCCCCCTCACAAAAACAAACACTCATTGTTAATTTATAATTGTATCTGTAGCAGTGTATTTACAAATCAATATATCCTGCTTGGTAAAATAATAAAATAAATGTACATTGGTTACACTGCAAATGTAAAGATCATAGAGAGGGAATAACTTCAGATGAAAAATCAGATACAGGTAGCCTTGATTCAAAGTGTTTTGCCTAATCACAAAATTGCATGGAATTATTTTATATTGAGTCAGCTCTCCCACTCTCCACCTACAAGCTATATATTCTTCTTCAGTTCAAATCTATAATTCAGAGAAATTCCACAGCTTGGAATTCTCAGGATATCCTCAATTCAGTCCAACTAAGTAAATGAGTACTTTTGCATTTTAATGCACCCATCTGTGTTCAAAAGAGGATATCCTGAAAACACTCAGCTCTAGGCCAACTTGGATTTTAGCATATTAAAATTATATATAAAACATACAAAATCCAGCGCACTTGCTCATTCACGAAACAGCGATTGCAAGTTTCACAGAATGTAATAGTTTTATTTAAAAACACCTCACCAAGGCAAAAAATAATGGGGGTTTAGTTACATTATATGATCATACATTGCATAAGCCTGCCACAACATCAATGTACCCCATTCTTGGCAGATCCTACTCTAGCAGCCTAATGCCTGCTCATACATACATACAAATAGTTTTTTAGATATTGCAGCCGTATATTGGAGTTAAAGTGGCACGGTCACCGTCTGGGAACCCGGTGGCAGGGTTTGGTCATTATATCTCTTGACTTGGTCCTTCTGCCAACTTTAATAATACAAAGAAAAAGTTATGTAGGATTAGTTTAAAAAAAAAAAAAAAAAAAAAAGGATTTTAAAATCTCCCTCCTGCCCTACTTGCTGTGAGGCGAGTAGGGGCATATTTACTAAACAGTGAGCAACCAGTGGCTGCTCACTGTTGTAAAAATAAATAAAGGAAAAACGCCCCCAATCCAATAAAGGGGAACTTGGCACAGGTTTCCCATGCCCCCATGAAAGGGCATCTATAATAATTTACAATAATTTAGAGGGGGAGGGAGAAATATAATATCCCCCTCCAGCACCCACCCGTGCCCTTTGAGTGAGGGCTATTAAACGATATGGGGGACTTAATGCCCCCCATCCATTAACGCCTGATAGAGGCCCTAAATACTAATGCAGAGTGTCCCCTGGCACCCACCTATTAGTAGCGAGTGGGAGGGACCTATCCAAAAGGTAAATTGAACCTATGATAAGTACTAAAACAAAGATAACATTGTATATCATTTGCAATATTAAGCATCCCAGTAAAAATATATGAATTCACAGATTATTTGCCACAGCAGCCACTATGGAGCCTCTCTTACTTTTCAATGATAACTTAAAGAGATACTATTGGCCCCCCTGTCAGCAAGGTAAAAGGTGTTTTTACGCAACTTTTTTTCCAGCACCATTCAGGGTCTCCTCTCGGTTTGCCCTGCACTCGCTTCGCCTCCTTGTCTGAGATCATACTTGACGATCTCAGTTGGAAAGCATTGGACGGCTATAGCACATTCATGGCATTTCACTGCGCCAATCAGTGTCTCCTCTTAAAGATGCAGAGTGTGGAGACGCTGAATGTCAGTTGTTATAGTAACTGTCTAGCCGGGACTCTTAGTGCCGACTAGGGAGAACAGGCCTCACATCATTCCATTCAGATGCAGACATGCTGTCCGAAAGTATCCTCATGCAGGGCAAATCAACTAATAGGTGAGGGGAGGCGCAGGCTGACTGGAGGTGAGTGTTAAAGAAGTGTAACACTTACCTCTGTAAGGAGATTGTGCATACCTTTAACTCGCTTGAACATTCCTACATTATAAAAGTGCTACAGCAAGCAATAAACACAATATTCAAATTCAGAAGCTTAGCATCAACCCTGTTTTAAAGCCCTTGAAAGTTAAAAACAAACACTTGACTTCAAATAAATACATACAAATTGGGATTTTGTTACACTATCACAGTTATGCACTAAAGTGAGAACTGAATTTGAAATTTAAGGCCAAAATAGCCAAATCTGGAAAAATTCTCTAAGTCAGCTAGGCTTTCAATTCAGCTACTACGGCCTAAAACATTACATTCTCATGATCACACATCAAGCAATGTATCATGTGTATGTATATATATATATATATATATATATATATATTGTACAGCGCTACGAAACCTGATGGCGCTATATACAATATATATATATATATATATATATATATATATATATATATATATATATACACACAGACACACACACACTTTCAAAGAATATATAGCTTGTAGGTGGAGAGTGGGAGAGCTGACAATATAAAATAATTCCATACAGGTTAGTGATTAGGCTAAACACTATATTATATATTTACATTATTTAGATTTTCTTGGAGTATAGCACTTATTGATAAATGAAAGAAACATTCCATTCTAGGAATGCCAGGAGTTACAGCACATCAGACAGTGCCAGGCAGACACTGGTACTCCTGCTGTTGGTAAGGACTACAACTCCCATGATGCTCAGCCCTCCCCCACCCAGCACAGAGCTGCCACTGACAGCCACACTCACCATGGTGCTCTCCTCACAGCCACATCACACTTCCTTGTCACCGGTCGCGCTGAGTGACGTCACCTCCGCCCGCTCCCTGATTGGACGGTTGGTATTACCCGCGCTGGCTAGGAAGGAGGGAGGGGGTGGATCCGAAGCATTCTTACCGGTTCCTTGTTGAATCTGCCGCTTGGTTGCTAGGCTGTGTGACGTCACGCACCCCGGCGGAATTTTCCGATTGGTTGAGCGCAGCCTAGCTTGTGAGGGTGAATGCTGTGTCTTGGGAAGTGCTGGAAGCAAGTTACGTTGGCCAGTGAGGTAGGCCTGCGGTGGGGGGGAGGAATGGGATGAGCCCCCAATGACAGACTTACAAAGATTTACTGTATGGTGGAAGGAATAACACTGTTATAACACTGGCAGGGAGGCTGGGGGCAGCTCAGCACAATGATGGCTGGCTGAGCATTCTGGGAAATGTAGTCAGCTGCTAATGGAGAGCCAGTCCACTACAAGGGGAGAGCAGCCTCCTCTCACTGCTTATCAATGCATGGGGAATAAATAAATAAAATATGGAATTCAGGCTGGAGATCTCTGTGTTTACAATTATACAGGTCACATGGCTATTGTTTATTCATAATATTTATACACAGCAGCTCTATCATGGGCTTTATACACTGACAGAATGACTCTGTAATGGGTGAAATGTAAACAATTCATAAAGCTGTACCAAGTATAGGTCCACAATACACAATTCAGGATTAAAGGGACACTGTAGGCACCCAGACCACTTCAGTTCATTGAAGTAGTCTGGTTGCCAACTCCCATCACCCTTAATCCTAGAATGGTAATTACTGCAGTGTTTAAAAACTGCAATAATTACCTGCTAGGGTAAACTCCTCGACTCATGCGTGAGGACCTCTAGCATCACCGGACTCCCCATAGGAAAGTATTGCATAATGCGTTCCTATGGTGAAATCCTAATGCGAGCGTAGAGACGCATTGTTTTAGTGCATTTATATGAGGAGATGCTGATTGGTGCAGTTTTGGGTTTTGATGCGCATGCTTAATAGCCTTCCAATGCTTTCCTATGGGAAAACATTGGATTGACTGAGATAGTAAAAACTGATGGTCTCAGCCATGGAGGTGGGGCCAGCCGTGGCGAGACAAGCATGGTGATGGAGAAAAGGTAAAATCTTAATACTCCCCAGAGACGGAAGGCCAACAACCTAAATATCTATTCAAGTACTATAGTGTTAGGTATATTTGTTTGTATTCTTAACACTATAGTGTTCCTTTAAGAACCACTGACTTTGTATTATTAGACTTTATACAATAAGCACATTTTGATCTAAAATTTGCAATTCTCTTAGCAGTTGTCCACAATCCTCTGTCATTTATTAAACTGAGTATTGTGGAGAAATTGCTAATTTTATGCCGAAATTTTATTTCATAGCCGCTATTTCTCCAGCTCTGCCATTTGTATAGCAAATAAACAAAACTAAAATACAATTTACTGTTCTCATATATACAGTGTTGTGAAAATGTTTCCCTCTTCATAATGTTTTTGTATATTTTTCACGCTGAATGGTTTGAGGTCTTCTTAGTGAATGCAATATAAAAACATGAAATAAAAGATTTAAAGGAGAAACGTCACTTCTTATGATTTTAATAATCTGTTTATGTGTCCCATATATTTAAGAAATATGTTTTTGTGAGATTTAAAAAATAAAATGAAATGTAGATTGCCATTCTGAGTGACTTAATTCTGGATCCCTGTGAGTCATCTTTATTAATGTTGCTATTTTATGCCATTGAACATAGTGAGAGGAAGGAAAAAAGTGAAACAATGTTTCTATTCTCCCCTAAACACTGCTTGCCCGTGGTTACTCTGTGTTATAACTACTAATCCTTCACACAGTGCCTGCCAACCAGCTATTACTGCAACTGGCAGAAGAACAGTGACTACAGCAGAGGGGTGCTCTGGTATTTCACTGGTTGTACATCTGCCGCTAACGTATCCGTGCTCAGACATGGTGCTAGTAATTCTAATATACCTACTTTTAGACCCAGGGCTTTCGGGGGCCTACTTGGGGCTCAAGCCCTGTCAGCTCCCCCCCATCCCAATATCCCTGGACAGGATGTATCAGTAGAAGCTCTGGCAATAGCCACATTTTACCAAATATCTGGTTTTACAAGATACAATAGTCCCTACTTTGTTTCATGTATATGTTTAAAGTTGAAAATGTCTTAATGAAATGCTCAAAAGTGAGAGTGCAGCTTAAACTTGGTTTCTTCTGAGTAATTCTGAGGAGAACCTCCTCTCATGCTATAGAACAATAGACCTGCTGCATAGACCGGTTGTGCTTTAGATCACTACCTAATGACTGGACATTCTTCTTCAGAATTTTCTTAAAAAGAGCAGTCTTCTTGAGACTTTCAATGATAGCACATCATCCAGGCCCTGAGGATTCAAACCATCCATACGCCATCATACTGACTTTTGATGGTGGTTTTATTGTTAAATGTTGTGTTTTGGATTTCTTTGCCAGATATAATGGGACCTATCCTATGTCTTCCAAAATCTTTGACTTGTCTGTCCACAGAACATTATCCCTAAAGGCTTACATTTTTTCTTAAATTGCTTTTATGCAAATGTGAGATGAGTACTAATGTTTCTCTAATTTAGTAGTGGTTTGTGCCTGGCAAGTCTATTACTTTTACTATTACTCTGTTTCCTTTTAATTGTTAAATTATCAAAACGGCCTGGGTTGTTTTTGAGACTTCTTGGATTTGTGGTTACTGTGCCATTCGAGGAATTTTGTTAGGTTAGCCACTCCTGGGAAGATTAACTAACTATTGCTCTAGATTCACTGGGGTTTGATTGTAGTCCACAGAGCCTTAGGATTGGATTTGTGATTTGTAACCTGTACCAGGCTGATATCTCAGTATCTCTTCTGTAATTTCATATGATCACTGCATAGCGTGATGGTAAGACTCTAAGAGTCGTGTTTAGATTCAACAGGGCTGGCAGTAGCCAGTCCTGAATGTGTCTGCTCCATCTGATGTCAATGATCAAATACATTTGGTTAATGGGCGACTGAGCAACTAGATTTTCACACAGGGTCAATTGGTGCTGGGTACCTTTTTTCCCCTGCATAAATAAAATTATAATTTTAAAAACTAAACTTTGTGTTTACTTTGGTTCTTTTTGTCCTATTCTACATTTTATATGAAAATCTGGCACATTGATTGTGGCAGACGTAAAAAAACTTTTGTCCCTCCCTATATTTTCTCCAGATGTTTTCACAACATTGTATAAAATGCTGCGTTTGAGTGCATACATTTTCCATAGCATGACTAAACCTTTCCAATTCTCTGATCTCAAATACGTCCTAAATTCACTATTTTAATATGACTTTCTGTGGCGTATATAATAGGTCAATAAACAAAATGCAAATTTTACTAAGCCCGTAGGTATAACTCCTCCCCCCCCCCCCCCCCCACAACCCCCTATGTATGGAAACAAAAAGAGACAGGTGATATATCAGTGCACAGAAAAATGTTTTACAACATGGAATTAATAGTACATGCTTTGATATAGCTCCCTCAGTGCCAAATAGTTATGGTGAAAATGATTGTAAATATATTCGTTTCAAGCTCTTCCCTTCATCCCTCATAGAAACTTTATATTCTCCTAATGAAAGGACACAATCATGATCAAGTGCCAGTTTTAGTGACCGTAAAATTATTTAAAAGTTTGTTGGTTATTGACCGTAGAAGTAATGATAATAGGTTACATATGGAATTAACATATTGTGTTCCAAATGGACCTTTGTTATGTTTATGTGTAGTGTACATGTGTATTTTTGTTTGCTCTCGATTCATTATATAATATTGTCGTAACAATGTTTATTTGTACTTTGTCTGCTTTAATTGTTTAACCAGGAATTAATTGTATACGTGTGATGATCTTGCTTAAGAATGATCATTAACTCTGTTGTCATGTTTGTTCTGATTAGAAATTTGAAAAACGTTATCAGTTACATATAAAAACCTTTTCGCTGTTGAATTTGTCAAGGGAAAGTTTGTTTTTTTGGACAACTCTGGGCACCATAACAAAATCAGCTCAATGAAGGCTTTACGGTATTTTGTGGTCCTGGTTGCCATCTTACTTTATAGCGGGGATTCTCAACCCAGTCCTCAAGGACCCCCTACCAGTCCAGGATTTAGGGATTACCTGAGTGTGTCTAAGGTGTTTAGAAAAAGAACAAAAAAACACCTTGGACACACCCAGGTTAAAAAAAGTCCAGGTTAAAAAAAGTATTGCCCTATAAAGTTTATAGGATAATACTGTTTTTGGACAGTATAACCCCAAAGTGCTTATTATGGCACTCGTTTTCTTGGCCCCTCTGCTGCTTCTTCAGCCACAGCTCAAATGCAGAAGCCTTTCCCTTGCTCACCAGTGAGAGACTGAGAGTATCAGCCTATCACTGTCTGTTCATTGAGAGACATGCTTTAAAAATATATTCACCATTCTAAGGCCAAGCTAAGACTGAATTATTGTGGTTTGAAAACATCAGACGCAAGTTAGATAATGATATTCAATGATAAAGCATTAATATTCTGATTAAAAGATTGGTCTGTTGACTCTGAAAACTTAGATGAAATGCTGATAGCTAATATCTACATATTTGTATTTATTCTCTGATTTACAATAAGAAAATCACTAGACCTTTTTTCCCTCATATTTCTGAAGGTAAACCTGTACTGGATCTGCATTATTTTATCAGAACACTAGAATGATGACCTGATAATAAACTGTCTAGATCAGCTATAGGCAACCTTCGGCACTCCGGATGTTTTGGACTACACCTCTCATGATGCTTTGCCAGCATTATGGGTGTAAGAGCATTATGGGGGATGTAGTCCACACCCTCTGGGGTGCCTAAAGTTGCCTACCCCTGATCTAGATCATATTTCTTTGTTCGGATTGCTCTTGCTTGAGATTAGCTTTACTCTTGAGATAAAATAGTTAAAACTCTGTAGAAGACCCTTCACCACTGAAGATATTTGACCCCAAAAAAGCAGAATGTGTATGTATCTGTGTGTATATATATATATATATATATGTGTATATATATATATGTGTGTGTGTATGTATATGTATATATATACTGCTCAAAAAAATAAAGGGAACACTTAAACAACACAATGTAACTCCAAGTCAATCACACTTCTGTGAAATCAAACTGTCCACTTAGGAAGCAACACTGAGTGACAATCAATTTCACATGCTGTTGTGCAAATGGGATAGACAACAGGTGGAAATTATAGGCAATTAGCAAGACCCCCCAAATAAAGGAGTGGTTCTGCAGGTGGTGACTACAGACCACTTCTCAGTTCCTATGCTTCCTGGCTGATGTTTTGGTCACTTTTGAATGCTGGCGGTGCTTTCACTCTAGTGTTAGCATGAGACAGAGTCTACAACCCACACAAGTGGCTCAGGTAGTGCAGCTCATCCAGTATTGCACATCAATGCGAGCTGTGGCAAGAAGGTTTGCTATATCTGTCAGCGTAGTGCCATGGAGGCGCTACCAGGAGACAGGCCAGTACATCAGGAGACATGGAGGAGACCGTAAGAGGGCAACAACCCAGCAGCAGGACCGCTACCGCTTTTGTGCAAGGAGGAACAGGAGGAGCACTGCCAGAGCCCTGCAAAATGACCTCCAGCAGGCCACAAATGTGCATGTGTCTGCTCAAACGGTCAGAAATAGACTCCATGAGGGTGGTATGAAGGCCCGACGTCCACAAGTGGGGGTTGTGCTTACAGCCCAACACCGTGCAGGACGTTTGGTATTTGCCAGAGAACACCGAGATTGGCAAATTCGCCACTGGCGCCCTGTGCTCTACACAGATGAAAGAAGGTTCACACTGAGCACATGTGACAGACGTGACAGAGACTGGAGACGCTGTGGAGAACGTTCTGCTGCCTGCAACATCCTCCAGCATGACCGGTTTGGCAGTGGGTCAGTAATGGTGTGGGGTGGCATTTCTTTTGGGGGCCGCACAGCCCTCCATGTGCTCGCCAGAGGTAGCCTAACTGCTATTAGGTACCGAGATGAGACCCCTTGTGAGACCATATGCTGGTGCGGTTGGGTTCCTCCTAATGCAAGACAATGCTAGACCTCATGTGGCTGGAGTGTGTCAGCAGTTCCTGCATGACGAAGGCATTGATGCTATGGACTGGCCCGCCCGTTCCCCAGACCTGAATCCAATTGAGCACATCTGGGACATCGTGTTTCGCTCCATCCACCAACGTCACGTTGCACCACAGACTGTCCAGGAGTTGACATATGCTTTAGTCCAGGTCTGGGAGGAGATCCATTCAGGAGACCATCCGCCACCTCATCAGGAGCATGTACAGGCGTTGTAGGGAGGTCATACAGGCACGTGGAGGCCACACACACTACTGAGCCTCATTTTCATTTTGTTGTCTTCAGTTCTTTAACCCCTTAAGGACACATGACATGTGTGACATGTCATGATTCCCTTTTATTCCAGAAGTTTGGTCCTTAAGGGGTTAAATAAGTCACTGGCTTTTTAGTTCCGGGTTCCGGAATTTCCATTTCCAGTATTTGCTCACTTCCGGTTTTCGGCAGTGTAAACTGTTGGAACGCAAACGTGCGTTCCACCGTCAAGCGTTTGTACTCTTCCGCTTCCGGTTTGCGTTCCAACCATATGGAATAGGACAACTTTATTAGTTAGTGTAGAAACACACATCATGTTTCATAAAATCGCTTCAATACACATCCATATGTCTACCAATAATCGATTGTCATTTATTCTCAGACTGTGTGATTTACTTATTTATTATCATTTATTCTCAGACTGTGTGGTTTGTTTATTTATTCAATCAATATAAAAGATATAAAAAACAAAAGCTGTGCTATTAACCCCTTAGCGACCGAGGACGGTTCAGGATCGGCATTTTTGCATTGCCGACCGATGACGGTCCTGAACCGTCCTAACGGTGCAATGTACTTACCCGATCGCCGTTGTTCCCCATGGCGGATTAGTTCCCCTGGGGATCGCTCAACAGGGCGATCACATGGCCACAATAGGTGTCCATGTGTCTGCCAGCATGGGGACTGTCTGTGCTGACAGGCAGTCTCCCTGCTAGTGTAAAATCAGAAAAAATAAATAAAGGTACATGTTAATAAAAATAAAAATTATTATATACGTGTGTATATATATGATATATATATATATATATATATATATATATATATATATATTATATCTATATAATATATGTCTATATATCATATATATATATATATATATATATATATATATATATATATAATGTCATACTAAGTGTATTTTTATATTAATATGTACATATATTAATATAAAAATACACTTATAATTAAATTACACACGTGTATATATATATATATATATATATATATATATATATAGAATATATATAATAACTATATATATTGTGTATATATATTATAAAATACAAATAATAAGTAAATTAAATGAAATTAAACAAATTACAAATAATAATACATTTAAAAAAAAAAAATACATATCTATATGAAATTTTATTCTAACTGTATTTTGATATTAAAATATATATATTTATATCAAAATACACTTAGAATGAAATTGTATATCTATCTATGTATATATAAATAAATAAAAATAATACGAAATATACATATGTCCATATACAAAATTACATAAATAATTATATAAATATACACGTAGACTTCAAATATATAAATATGCATATATATTTAAATTCTATGTGCATATTTATGTAATATTTTTACATAATTAAGTAATTTTATTAATTGCAATTTGAGGGACCCAGGCCGAAATTCTAGAGAATTTAATTTGCTAGCACTGTATTTTACCCTGTAACTTTCTATGACACCCTAAAACCTGTACATGGGGGGTACCGTTTTACTCGGGAGACTTCACTGAACACAAATATTAGTGATTCAAAACAGTAAAATCTATCAGAGCGATGATATTGTCAGTGAAAGTGACTTTTTTCGCATTTTTCACACACAAACAGCACTTTTACTGATGATATAATTGTTGTGATATGTTTTCCTGTTTTGAAACACTAATATTTGTGTTCAGGAAAGTCTCCCAAGTATAACAGTACCCCCCATGTACAGATTTTATAGCGTTTTTGAAAGTTACAGGGTTAAATATATGGGTCAAATATTTTTACATTGAAAATGGCCAGGTTGGTTACGTTGCCTTTGAGAGCGTATGGTAGCCCAGGAATGAGAATTACCCCCATGATGGCATACCATTTGCAAAAGAAGACAACCCAAGGTATTGCAAATGGGGTATGTCCAGTCTTTTTTAGTAACCACTTAGTCACAAACACTGGCCAAAATTAGCGTTCAATTTAGTTTTTTACTTTTTTCACACAGAAAACAAATCTGAACGCTAACTTTGGCCAGTGTTTGCGACTAGGTGGCTACTAAAAAAGACTGGACATACCCTATATTGAATACCCTGGGTTGTCTACTTTAAAATAAATATGTACATGTGGGGTGTTATTCAGAGACTTTTGACAGATAATAGTGTTACAATGTCACTATTGATAAATTTGAAAAAATGTATGTTTTGAAACCGCAATATCCTACTTGTACCTATAACCCTATAACTTGCAAAAAAAAAAAGCATGTAAACACTGGGTATTTTAAAACTCAGGACAACATTTTGAATCTATTTAGCAGTTTTTTTAATTCACTTTTGTAGATGAGTAAAAGATTTTTCAAGTAAAAGTCAAAAAAACATGTATTTTTAAAAAAATTTCATCATATTTGTTTGTTTTTTTAAATTAAATTACATGAGATTATATAAATAATGGTATGTAAAGAAAGCCTTTTTTGTCCTGAAAAAAACAATATATAATTTGTATAGGAACAGTAAACGAGAGAGCGGAAAATTACAGCTAAACACAAACACCACAAAAGTGTAAAAAGAGGCCTGGTCGCAAATGTACAACATCGCAAAAACAGTCCGGTCCTTAAGGGGTTAATATTGCTATTTGCAATATTTTAAAGAAACGGTAATATATTTAAAAAAATAATAATTTTTATATATATTTTTTTTTTTTTATTATTGGCTCCCAGGAATTATATCAATTGTATAAATAAGATGTTGAAAAATAAAATGTTGAACACATACATATTGTACTGGGTTCTACCATAATAATAAACTTTAAAAATGCATAAGTGCAAAGGACATAAACATGGAAGCATGCAGGTTACATTGACTTGGAAAGACTTCAAAAACCAATTTTGGGCATTTCACCAAAAAAGATATATGTGTCCTAAAGTGCAATAAATGGAAAGTTTAAAAGTATGTTAATGGTTTCTATTTAGAAAATTCTAAAATATAATGGATAAACGTAATAAAAGGTATGAGACTGTATACATTCTGCCTATTTAAGAAACTTTTAAAAGGGAGTCCGGAATATTTCCTTATAAGGTATATAGGAAAGATGACTTAAAAAGGGGAAATTGGTATAAATTAGTTAAAATCATACAAAATATGGTATCAGTTTATAAAATGGCACAACTCGAAGGATCTCTAACAGCCATCTGAGGAGTGGCCAGTGAAGTTAGCACTAGGCTGTAATGTAAACACTGCATTTTCTCTGAAAAGACAGTGTTTACAGCAAAAAGCCTAAAGGTAATGATTCTACTCACCAGAACATATTCAATAAGCTGTAGTTGTTCTGGTGACTATAGTGTCCCTTTAATCTTTGTATATGCAGCGTTGAAATGCTGCACATAGAAACTTAAAGCATGTGACCCCTTTAATTTAGTGAAGTGATCACAGTGCTTGGAGTAACCCTTTAAGTTATCATTATTGATTAAAACTCTCTATTTGGCATCATCAAGCACAGAATAAGCTATTGAAATGTAATCAAAGCAATCGTTTATAATGCCTTTTAATAGCCTAACAAGATGTCATGCTTGGAAGCTCTATGTTTTGTGATTAATGTTGAACATTATGAATATCATGTTAGAAACCCAATTATATATATACTTGGATCAGGCCATTTTCTAGAGGCCTGTGGTGGTCAGAGGAAATTAATTATTTACAGATTTCTGCTTAGAAACCACATGTGCCACCTCTGAAGCCTGAGTCTGTAATTGTCAAACGTGCAAAATGCGTGACAAACGCTCCTCTCTCGGGCAGTAATTAATGGGATCTACGCAATCAAGACCAGATGACTTAGGAGAACAGGAGAAGGGCAGATCCCACTTTTGGGTGTTTGCAACTGTGTGTATTTTCTTTTTTTTTTTTTTTTATTAGCTGAAAATAAATATTCACTTCTACTTTCATACACATTGCTACATTGAGAATTCTAGTAAGCAACAATTACAAGTTCACAAAAGTAACAATTCTCGGTATGTATACAGTGACGTAGTGAGGTGGAACGAGGCACTTCATACACTTTAAATGTGTGACTAGACCACAATATTACTTGCCCATGTTCACAGCCCTTCCTTTAGAAAGGTGCACTGCACTATTAATACAAATTATTATTGTGCTCGGTTTGACAAATGGAACCTTGCAATACTCTTTCCGTATAGTGTTTTTGCTGTGGTGTTTTGTTAATAATTGCTAAACCATTCTTGTTTTAATGTCTC
This sequence comes from Pelobates fuscus, assembly GCF_036172605.1. NCBI lineage: Eukaryota > Metazoa > Chordata > Amphibia > Anura > Pelobatidae > Pelobates > Pelobates fuscus. The sequence goes on along the minus strand of NC_086321.1, from coordinate 37,408,542 downwards.
CCATGCGTCTTTGTGCGCATTGTACTGTGCCTATAAAATCCAACCTTTATGTTTTCTTCATGGCTGGGATCTCCTGTTTGTAAGGACTGTCGAGAATGGCTTGCAGCAGGGGCACTGTGACTGATAGACGTATTACTGTACTCCCTGATAGTTGAATCAGATGGTGGGCAGCAGGACTGATCTCTGGAGCTACATCTTTGAAGTTCTTGATTTAATGTAGAAGTTCTGAATAGTAAGCAGATCTACTAAACCTACATACAGCATTGTGCTATCATCATGATATTTAGCGGCACTATCATGCCGAACTTACCTTTCCCTAATTGCTTCCTCTTCTCTCCCCCTCTTGGGATCTGTTCTTCTTTTGCTATCTGATCTAGTTTTCTTTAAAACCTAAGACAAAGTAGGGACTAATTTGTCTTATGTCTTTTTACTACGCTTGACCAGCTTTGACCCAGTTCCTGTGGGTCAAATTTTTTTCCCTACAATACTCTCCCTTTTCTTTGTGATCTTGCAATGCCTGCTATCAATATTCCCGAACGTCCTGTCATTTAGACAGGACGCCAGTGAAACTACCAAATTTCGTCCTAACAGAATGAGAACAGTTTGTCCATTTGTGTTTAGGATGACCTTTGGTAGTTTTAAATCAGTTCGAAATTTCATTCACATGAATGAAATTCTGATCTGTGCTGTGGCTGCATATTGCAGCTGCTTAGTAGATAGCTCCCTAATTCCCACGGTATTAAAGAGCTATCTACGAAAAGGCTGTAAGACCAAGATTGGTCTTTCGGTCAACTTTACTAATACTAAGTAAAAATTACTTAGTATTAGTAAATAAGGGAGACTGCCCCTACTTACTATACCGTGAGTATGGCATGTCTAGTAAACTGTGAGCAGTGAGCCGGTAGCTTCCTCCACGTAATTAAACGAATGTTAAAAAAATGGTTGAGGCCATGACAGTGCCGCTTTAAGGCAGGTGTTATCCAGTTATGGTATAATTTGGAGCCAAACACACTCATTCACAATCACATTCCTAGAAGTGTGTAAAGTACTACACTTAAAGCCACGTGTGTATATATATATATATCGCTGCCCCTTGGGATTTGTCGAACCCCACAATAATATGATCAATAACAGTGAGTTGGATATGCTTCGAAGCATATTAGATAAAATGTAGTGCATATCTCCCTATTGTCCTGTATCCATCAGTAGAGTCTCAGTCAGGATCAACTGTCCATCTGTTTTTTTTTCCTTGTGTCTTGGTACCGTGCTTCTGGAGATCTTCATGAAAAGCCTTCATGAAAGTGCTTTGCAAGCGCGTCAACCAAGCAAAGCCTATGCAGGTAATTTCTGCAGATTAGAGAGAGCTTAAAAAGCATGGGCACCTTAGTATACTGACGCTAACCCTTCCACCCTCCAGGCTTTTATTCCTTCCAGTGCTAGGTGCGCCAGCGAAAAAATTAAACTGATACTTTTTTTTTTTCAATACGTTTTATGTTTATACGTTTTGTACGTTTTATGTTTACACAAGTTCTTAATCCCTGGGTTGGGACAAAAAAATTGGGTCCCCATGCAAGTTCTTTGGGCCCGGCACATTATATTCACAATGCTCACATTAACTGCACTGTAGAAGAGAGCAGTCGTACATCAAGCTTATATATAAGCTGACTATAGTGTCCCTTTTAATATTCATATGGATCTAATTATATGCTAAATAGTAAAATCGAGGCAAAAATTTTATTCTTTCAATTTAGTTTTTTTTCCACTTAAAGGTACTTACATGTGTGAAATGTCATGATTCCCTTTTTTTCCAGAAGTTTGGTCCTTAAGGGGTTAAAGGCAACTAAACCACTTTATCTCATCGAAGTGGTATGGATGCAGTGTCCCTGTTTCCCTTACTTTTAGAGAAACTGCAATGCTTACATTGTACTGCTAAAACTTGACAGTCACTAGAGGTGCTTCCTGCAGTTTCACGAAATTTGATTCTGTGAAACTACACTGGACATCCTTATTCTAATGATTCAATTATTTTCTTTAGGAAAGCCTAATGCACGAGTGCCACTTGTCACCCTCCATCTGATGGCCAAGGGATCTCGCCGCTGGAATCAGGCTAATGACTTCAAGGATTATTATTTTTTTTAACCCTTTCTACTAGTACAGGGCTGGGGACCGTGGGGGGGCCTTGAGGGCAGAGGGGTACTCAAGTTTTAGGAATACATCTTTGTATTCCTAACACTAAAGTGTTCCTTTAACAAAAAAACCTCATTGACAATCTGTAAAATGTAGTAAATCTGTTCCTTTTTTTTTATTGTGTGAAAATGCAGTTAATTGGTGAAATGACTGATTGTTAAAACTCTGGGATGGGCCTCTCCGTAAGTATCTGATTACTAAAAATGTATTCTGAAGATTTCCAGAGGTAATGCAATTCCCAAAACAAAGGCCTTGACCCAGATCACTTAAGCTCCCCTAGTCTTGATAACTACTTCCTTTTTTACTTCACAAGCCTCTTGTTGCTTCTGTGTGGCCAAAAAAAAAAAAAAAAATGTTCTGTCATCAAGTGTAGAGAATGGCAGCAAGAATTCTGCTGGCAGACCTGATGTCTATTTAATCCCCTAGTTAACTTTTCCAGCAGCCTTGGGAATTGTTAATAGCATTGTTACTTTCCTTGGAGGGTACATAAACCTGAAATAAAGAAACCATGCTACCTCAGCGCTTTTTAACTTATAGGGGAGCTTACCACCACACATTACAGCTATCTGTTTGCTTCAAGACAGGAGAGAAGGTAACTGTATTCCAGCAGTAAACGTGTCCTTTTTAATAGTCAGAACATTGAGGCTTTTCTTATTTGCAATGTATAATAGATGATTCTTATTACTCCAGAACACGTTTTATTAGATAATGTTTTCTAGTTGTAAATGAATGAGGAACCGTCACATATAATAATTTAAAGTGTAAAAGTAGCCGTTATTGAAGTAAATCAATGTTTTTATATATATATATATATATATATATATATATATATATATATATATATATATATATATATATATAGTTTAATTTGTAGCATATTTTTCTTTAACTTCCCTCTTATGTTAACAGTTACCATCTTAACACAGAGAAAGCATTTCTTGCAAATGGTCTTAAAGGTTCAGTCTAAGAACCATAACAATTTCACATAAATGGAAAGTTTGTGTTGCAAGTCATACCCCACACCAGCTTTCAGCTTTGAGAGTGATTTATGACCGCAGTGATTTATTTAAATTGCTGCTTATATAACCAATCTACCAGAGCTGTCAATCAGGAAGCTGGAACTCTCAATTCCAGGCTGCCTGTATTGCCTTTGCTCCTATTTTGTATGCATGCCTGGTCTGTGACTGTCCTGATAACTGCACACAGTCCTATCCACTAAACAATGAATCAGGTGGTGTTTATAGTCGTGGTACAGCCTCTTTCAGTTTACAGAGAACTTCCATTTAACCTATATCAGGGCTCAAAATATGCACTTCCCGCAAGCCTTTGGAAGTTAGGGTGCTTGAATAATCACTTTAAAAGGCCTTTTCAAACACCATAACCATTACAGCCGAATGTAGTGTATACATTGCTACGCCGCTTTTACTGTAAACGTACCAGTTAATTGTCTTGCATTTTAATTGCTCCACTCTTCTAATTACAGACATCGAATATAAGATTCTAACTTCCCCTATAGGCCACCCGACTACCTGGATGGTGTGCACATAGTCATGCCAATCATGCCAGTCCTCTTTACTTTAAGATGCTGTCTTGTTAGTGATGGCACACACACTGCACTAGTCCCTGTCTGACTCAGTGCTCAATAGTGCCTCTTTGTTAAATCAGTTGTCCTTTAATAAATCACTTGTTTTTTTGTTTTCTTTCTGGTAGATGTCATACGATGGTAAATAAGCAGACACAAAAAATAAACACTCATATTATTACAACAGTCTATAAATCGAAAATCAGTACCATCATTTTATCAAAGGGTATAGAATAGAAGTACAAGGACAAGTTTGCTGGTTTGCCTTCCCATTTCAGCTAATCTTTAGAAAGTGATTCACATCTGCAGTATCGATTTCTCGCATGTGTTTCACACATTTTCAGCCGATGCAGTTATCTGAGAAGTATCCTCTTGTTAAGTTTGTTCAGACTATTTTCTGGCTTTGTCTAACAGTTGAGAATGTAATAAAATATCAGAAGAGTAGGTAAATGTTACAGCTATAGCTGACTTAGTCATATGAATGCCTCGCAAGTAAGCAGTGATCATTTTCTAACCATGTACTGCACTTAGGTGCTAAACCCTAAATTTAGTGTCAATTCCGTCAACATGTTGTAATAGTTATGTGTCCCCACATCCACAAATATTTTGTAAATGTCTACGTCCTGAAAACAACTACATTCTCTTCCTTTAAATCCTATGATTCATACTCCTTTAGTATGGTAATAGATTGATAAGTTGGGAAACTTTAGGTAAGACAAGTCAATCCATAGTCTCTGGTGACAAATTTAGAGGTATCTGATACATTGGGCAATACACACTGTCAGTCCCCCTTTCTGGATACATTGGGGCCTACACACTGTCAGTCCCCCTTTCTGGATACATTGGGGCCTACACACGGTCAGTCCCCCTTTCTGGATACATTAGGGCCTACACACTGTCAGCCTCCCTTTCTGGATACATTGGGGCCTACACACTGCCAGTCCCCCTTTCTGGATACATTGGGTAATACACACTGTCAGTCCATCTTTCTGAATACATTGGGTAATACACACTGTCAGTCCATCTTTCTGAATACATTGGGCAATACACACTGTCAGTCCCCCTTTCTGGATACATTGGGGCCTACACACTGTCAATCCCCCTTTCTGAATACATTGGGGCCAACACACTGTCAGTCCCTCTTTCTGGATACATTGGGGCCTACACACTGTCAGCCTTCCTTTCCTGATACATTGGGGCCTACACGCTGTCAATCCCCCTTTCTGAATACATTGGGCAATACACACGGTCAGTCCCTCTTTCTGGATACATTGGGGCCTACACACTGTCAGCCTTCCTTTCCTGATACATTGGGGCCTACACACTGTCAATCCCCCTTTCTGAATACATTGGGGCCAACACACTGTCAGTCCCTCTTTCTGGATACATTGGGGCCTACACACTGTCAGCCTTCCTTTCTGGATACATTGGGGCCTACGCACTGATAGTCTCTTTTTCTGGATATATTGGGGCTTACACACCATCAGTCTCCCTTTCTGGATACATTGGGGCCTTCACACTGTCAGCCTTCCTTTCTGGATACATTGGGGCCAACACACTGTCAGTCCCCCTTTCTGGATACATTGGGGCCTACACACTGTCAGTCCCCCTTTCTGAATACATTGGGGCCAACACACTGTCAGTCCCCCTTTCTGGATACATTGGGGCCTACACACCGACAGCCCTCCTTTTAGGCCACACACTGTCACTGTAGAAGCACAGATGGGTTTAGAGGAGGAGGCAGTCTACCCAACTACCTCCTCCTTCTCTTCTTGTATCCCACAGTCCTCTCTTCCTCCTAGATCTTCTAACCTTTTTCTCTCTCTCTGTTCAATTGGGGACCAACATGATTTAATCAGAGGCCGTTCTATTTTAATTTGTTTCTGCCTTTATTATCAGAACATCAATGTGGCTGAATATAGTTAAATATTATGTGGATTAATGTAATACCCACTTTGCTTGTCTTCTTTCTTATTTTGGTTATTGTAATGTTTATGTTTTATATTTATGTTGTGTATAGTTTTGTATCCAGCATATGAAGAACTGAATAGTGTGGTTAACCCAAGTCTTCCTAGACCTTTTGACACTCCTGAAAAGCGGTGAGCCCTTTAGGTGCCTTTGGATTGGCTCAGGTTCACCGTGTGGCTTTGAAGTCACAAATATTTAATGCCACTTCAAACATGCAAAATGGTTAACAGCGAATCATTTCATATCCCACAGTTCATGTCTTCTCATTGCCAAGCACGCAGACCATTTGTGGACAGATAGATTATGAACTTCCTAATTTTTACATCTCCAGCTGAGAGGGTGCACTTTGTGTGCTGGGGAAATGGCTATTTGTGGTCAAATTCCTCTCAAAAACTGGAAGGACATTACTTGTATCCCCTTAATAAAACCATAACCACTACAATAAGCAGGTGTTGTGTCAAACACTCCGAGAACCATAATCACTACAGTATACTGTAGTAGTTATGATGCCTGGAGTGTCAATTTATGTTATAAAATCTATACTTTTATTAAAAAATGATGTAAAATCTCTATGAAAAAAGAAAAAAAAGGTATGGACTAACAATGCTCAGTATTCCATGCCTGTGAACCAAATGGAGATATTGCCTCGTTGACCCTAGTAATCCATGTCTCAGCAGTGGTGCTGCCTTAAAGACCACAATTTATACGAAATACAAGTTAAGGAACAGTGTACACAAAAATAAAGTTTTAGATTTTACAATGCTACTTAAAATCACCTATCCCAGCAAACAAATATGGGGATTCAGTTCCACCATATGGCCAGACCAGATCCTTTTTGGTTTGAGCACCATGCCCCTCTACTGCAGATGCCCTTTTGGAGGTGACCATAGGAAAATATACTTTTTAGGAGGTTTAGGGTAATATCATCTTTTTTTTTTTTTTTTTTTTTTACATGTGTTTATCACATTAATTTTGCATGATATATTCACAATTATTTTACAACAGATTTATTAAATACACTTTAGTTCATGTAGCACTATTTAATTTGTCTCCTTTGTTGGAATTTGTGTAGGACCCACCAATATTGGGGTACTTTAATGGAGTGGTGGGTTTAACAAAATATAGCCATATGGTGGAACTGAATCTCCATATTTGTTTGCTAAGATAGGTGATTTTAAATAGCCATGTCAAATGTAAAACTGTAGTTTTGTGTGCACCGTTCCTTAATCTGTATTTTGATTAATATATATATATATATATACACATTACAGCTATGGCACACAGCAAGGTGTTTTTTCTAGAAATATTCTGTGACAAAATGCAATCGTGTTATTTTTGTTTATTGGTTATATCAGTGGTTCCAAAACTTTTTAGGTTCAAGGCACCCTTAATATTTTAATATTTTTCCAATGTGCCCCAAGTCCAAAATATTTTTAGGTTGTGTATGTGTGTATATATATATATATATATCGTATTTATCGGCGTATAACACGCACTTTTTTCCCCTGAAAATAGGGGGAAAATCGTGGGTGCGTGTTATACGCCGATATCCCATAATTACTTACCTGTCCTGAAGCGTGGGCCGGCTTCACAGCTTGCACTGCGGTACAGGAACTTTAATTTCAGGTTCCGGTTTCCGGCGGGACTGAAAGGAAGTGTGCACACTTCCTTTCAGTCCCGCCGGAAACCGGAACATGAAATTAAAGTTCCTGTACCGCGGTGCAAGCTGTGAAGCCGGCCCACGCTTCAGGACAGGTAAGTAATTATGGGAGGGGAAGTACACTATGGGAGGGGGAAGTACACTATGGGAGGGGAGGGGGGGGGGGGAAGTACACTATGGGAGGGGAGGGGGGGGAAGTACACTATGGGAGGGGAGGGGGGGGAAGTACACTATGGGAGGGGAGGGGGGGGAAGTACACTATGGGAGGGGAGGGGGGGGAAGTACACTATGGGAGGGGAGGGGGGGGGAAGTACACTATGGGAGGGGAGGGGGGGGGAAGTACACTATGGGAGGGGAGGGGGGGGGAAGTACACTATGGGAGGGGAGGGGGGGGGAAGTACACTATGGGAGGGGAGGGGGGGGAAGTACACTATGGGAGGGGAGGGGGGGGGGAAGTACACTATGGGAGGGGAGGGGGGGGAAGTACACTATGGGAGGGGAGGGGGGGAAGTACACTATGGGAGGGGAGGGGGGGAAGTACACTATGGGAGGGGAGGGGGGGGAAGTACACTATGGGAGGGGAGGGGGGGGGAAGTACACTATGGGAGGGGAGGGGGGGAAGTACCCTATGGGAGGGGAGGGGGGGGAAGTACACTATGGGAGGGGAGGGGGAAGTACACTATGGGAGGGGAGGGGGAAGTACACTATGGGAGGGGAGGGGAGGGGGGGAAGTACACTATGGGATGGGAGGGGGGGAAGTACACTATGGGAGGGGAGGGGAGGGGGGGAAGTACACTATGGGAGGGGAGGGGAGGGGGGGAAGTACACTATGGGGGGGAGGGGAGGGGGGGAGTACACTATGGGAGGGGAGGGGAGGGGGGGAGTACACTATGGGAGGGGAGGGGAGGGGGAAGTACACTATGGGAGGGGAGGGGAGGGGGAAGTACACTATGGGAGGGGAGGGGAGGGGGAAGTACACTATGGGAGGGGAGGGGAGGGGGAAGTACACTATGGGAGGGGAGGGAGAAGTACACTATGGGAGGGGAGGGGGGAAGTACACTATGGGGGGAGGGGAGGGGGGGAGTACACTATGGGAGGGGAGGGGGGAATACTAGGGGAGGGGAGGGGGAGAATACTATGGGAGGGGAAGGGGAGAATACTATGGGAGGGGAAGGGGAGAATACTATGGGAGGGGAAGGGGAGAATACTATGGGAGGGGAGGGGGGAGAATACTATGGGAGGGGAGGGGGGAGAATACTATTGGAGGGGAGGGGGGAGAATACTATGGGAGGGGAGGGGAGGGGGGGGGGAGAATACTATGGGAGGGGGAGAATACTATGGGAGGGGGAGAATACTATGGGAGGGGAGGGGGAGAATACTATGGGAGGAGAGGGGGAGAATACTATGGGAGGGGAGGGGGAGAATACTATGGGAGGGGAGGGGGAGAATACTATGGGAGGGGAGGGGGAGAATACTATGGGAGGGGAGGGGGAGAATACTATGGGAGGGGAGGGGGAGAATACTATGGGAGGGGAGGGGGAGAATACTATGGGGGGGAGGGGGGAGAATACTATGGGAGGGGAGGGGGAGAATACTATGGGAGGGGAGGGGGAGAATACTATGGGAGGGGAGGGGGAGAATACTATGGGAGGGGAGGGGGGAGAATACTATGGGAGGGGAGGGGGGAGAATACTATGGGAGGGGAGGGGGGAGAATACTATGGGAGGGGAGGGGGGAGAATACTATGGGAGGGGAGGGGGGAGAATACTATGGGAGGGGAGGGGGGAGAATACTATGGGAGGGGAGGGGGAGAATACTATGGGAGGGGAGGGGGGAGAATACTATGGGAGGGGAGGGGTGAGAATACTATGGGAGGGGAGGGGTGAGAATACTATGGGAGGGGAGGGGGTGAGAATACTATGGGAGGGGAGGGGGAGAATACTATGGGAGGGGAGGGGGAAAATACTATGGGAGGGGAGGGGGAAAATACTATGGGAGGGGAGGGGGAAAATACTATGGGAGGGGAGGGGGAGAATACTATGGGAGGGGAGGGGGGAAGAATACTAGGGGAGGGGGGAGAATACTATGGAAGGGGGGGAATACTATGGAAGGGGCGGACACTATGAGATGAGGGGGGAATACTATGGGATGAGGGGGGGGGAATACTATGGGAGGGGGGAAATTTCCTGGAATTTCTTTCTAAAAATGAGTTGCGTGTTATACGCCGGTGCGTGTTATACGCCGATAAATACGGTATATACAGCGCAGCGGCATATATTGGGTCCCTGTTAGGCAGAAATGCTTGCTGTTTAAGCACAGATCCAGAAGCTTAGCTTGGGAGGGGCACTGGTAGATTATTTAAAGAAACAATCCAGGCACAATAACCACTACAGCTCTTTCTGGTGGTTTTGGTGCCAGTAGTGTCCTAGTGCTCTCCCAGAGTAAGTAGTAAAACTGTTTGAGAACAGTACCTGGGATCTGCCAGATAGTGGCTGTAGAAGGGGATGGGGCAGTAGTGTGTGTGTGAGGGGTGCAATATGTGTGTTTGTGGGAGTGGTGGTGTGTGTGAGGGGTGCGTGTGTGAGAGGTGCAGTGTGGGTTTGTGTGATGGGTGCAGTGTCTGTGTATGTGGGGAAGCTTGTGCTTGAGGGGTACAGTGTGTGTGGGAGGCAGGTTGTGTGAGGGTTACAGTGTGTGTAGGGGGCAGGTTGTGTGAGGGGTACAATGTATGGAGGGGCAGTGTGTGAGGGGTACAGGGGGTAATTGTGTGAATGGGGCGGTAGTGTGTTTGTATATGGGGGCAGAGAGTTTGTGTATGGGGTTGGTGTTTGTATTGAGGGAGCTATTGTGTGGTGTGGGGTCTGTGGGGGTGGGATGGTAAATTCATGAATATATACGTAATTCTTTTTTACTGTCCATATCCCCCTCCCTGCTTACATTTGCCTGTGAGGGGGGATATTTCCTAGAATAGCTGCAGGTTAGAGCTCCCCGGGTCCTCTCTCCCTCCCCTGCCGGCTGCCGCATTACATTGCTAGCGGGCCAGAGAGGGAGATCTCTGATCTCCCCTCCGGTCCTGCAGTGCCGGCAGGGGAGAGGGAAGCAAATTATCTTGTGGCTTTCCTTGTGTGCTCGTCACGGTGCTTCAGGGTGCCGCGGCACACAGTTTGGGAACTGCTGGGTTATATGTATAATAGGATTACCAGTGTGAAAATGCTCAAGATTAGCTAGCTAAACAGGAGTTCTTATAATATATTGAGATAAATGACAATGTCTGGATAGCTTTATAGGACCAGAATTTCATGCAGCCATTTTTCTGGTGTTACTTGAATAGTATATTAGAAACATAGAATTGTCTTCCTTTGAGTTTCTGAAACCTTTTCAGACATTTTAGTCCATGTTGTCAGGCAGAGAATCAAGGCAATATTTAGGGTCTCATCATGTTTAGATTCACATCTTGCTCCATCTCTCCTAGTGTGTGCTGATGGCTTGCAGGTTTTGCATGCATGATTGTTGGTAAATGCGTCTTTGGAGTTCATGTAAATGGAAGTTCTATTGCTGTACAAGAAAGGTCATTCATTCCAGACGCTAGGGATGGGAATTCTCTGTGCTGCTTGACCTCTTAAAATGCCATGTCATGTTAACCCCGGAGTTATTTCATGAGCTTTGAAGACAGTTATAAATGTATTACATGACCTGTTGGCACCTCTTAATATGTCTGGGGCTTTTCTGGTCTCCAATAAAATGTTAATCACATCCCAGTTACACAGGGATTCATTGTGTATGACACAGTGCACGATGGATTTTCTTTCTTTTCTTCTATATTGCTCTTTACATTTTCTAAAACACTGTTTTTAGTTGTAGTAACCCTTGCTGGCATGGCTCCCCAATTAAAAAAATAAATTAAATAAAATGACAACATATATAAAGCTAAAACTTGCGATCCTACACTGTGGACAAATTCTTCCTGCAGACCGATCCTCCCCTAGTGACATTACCATCCCTCACTGAAAGGGGGGTAATGGCACAGAGGTCACCCGCACCTCCTTCCGTGACATTATCCAGATCTCTCTGCAATAGCCAATCCAATGCTGCTGTGGTCATATGATTCGGTTGCTTCTGTGGAAGTGCTAATAATGGCTGTATTTATCACTGAAGATACAAAAAGTTTCTAGAAAACTGCAATTGGCTCTGCTTAGGAACACTCACTAAGCAGGGCAATAGTTCTCCAGGATGCAGACATGATGGTTTCATTGTCAGCGCATTATGCCAGTATGGAGTGTTATGAGAGATATCCTGTATTTCCACAGCAAGATGTGTTTGCTACATTAATATCATACATCACTACAGAGAGCAGGAAAACATTTCCTGGGTTCTCCTGCTCTGCTCTGTCACTCAACTGTTGGCATAGACCTTTGATTGACAAGTGGGACCCCAATTTATTTATTTTTTTGGTTTAGTTTATGAAATCTATTTATTTGCTAGCCATTCTGCTTCTGGTTAAATACAGTTAGTGTGTACTAGCACAGGTACACTTTAAGACCATCTGTCTTCTTACAGTGCATGTTCTAATGTACTGTGGCAGGTGTTGTGCTTCTGTATGTCAAGTCCTTATCTCATGATTTGTCCCAATTTCCAGCCTTGGATCAGGCCCACGTTCTTGTATCCATTCCATCACATTATCTACATTCCAGTTTCAATCCTTATCTTGTCGCTGATTCCTGTTTTAACCAGATCTAGTGTAGGTTCCTCTAACCATGTCTTACCAGTGAAAAAAGTGAAAGTAGCTTTGAAGGGTTTTTACACAGAGATTGAGTAGATTGAGATTGACTAGCAAGGGAGTAATCCCACAGGGGTGCTCCAGGAAGTGAGAGTTAACCTCCAGAGTCCACTGGTAAGTTTCACAAATACCCAGGCATACCTGGAGGTTTCCTCACACAGGCAGTTTTTATTCAGGAACAGTGTACATCAGAAGCAACGTTTCGGCTCTTACTCGAGCCATTGTCAAGACTGACGGAGTGAATGATCCATTTGTGTCTTAGATTTATTAAAATAGTCCAGCAAAATGCAATTCCATTGGGAAATGCCTTGTTCTATGTTATAAAAACACTGTGTAGGACAAAAAACCTCTTCCACAAAAAATAAAAAAAATCAAGTAATGACTTACCCACATCTAAAAACAAAAACACAAAAAAGCAACAGAACCTAGAACACACACACACAAATGTAATGGGGTCTTTTAATGGAATCAGGACTAAGTTGGTTTCTAGTCAACTACACTTTGCATGTTTCATTGGTACACAAAAACTGCTGAAAGCCAGTTGCGGTGAGTTTCAAACAATATCCCGGCTGTGTATGGGCTTTAGTCAATTAGTTTTATGTATACCGGAAAACAATTACTTGCCAAGCTAATATCAGAAATGCGGATTGTCCCTGTTTTCTCCCTTTAATTATTCTGCCCGTGTTCAACAACTATTGAAAGAGGCCAGTCTTCAAAAGATATTTCCTGAAACCATAAAATGAGAAGATTCACGCAAATTATTGAAGCCAAGGACAGTAAAATATTTTACATTAGCTCAGTGCCCTATTATGGAATACCAGATGTTTCTCCATATCCTGTCAATACAAGTCAAATATTTTGTTCACTTTTAGTATTGTCAGCTTGTGAAAACTGTGACATACCTTAACAAAGTTTCTTCTCAACGTCTCTTGTGCAGATTGTAATCCTGGATCTAAAAAACAAAATACCGGTACACAGATGTTGTGATTTATGGACTTTCTTACACATATTTACAGACCAACACTGTGCTTCTCAGTCTTCCTCTAACACAGCCAGCTATTGAAGTGTTCGTAGCAATATCCATCAATACCAGTATATGGAATGTTTAACTGGCAGCACGATTGGTCATGCTTTTTCTATGTTACAGATGACCTGTATGGAACGCAAATGTGAGCTTGGATTAATAACAAATGGCTGTTGACTCACTCTTTTCACCATGTATTCACTGCAGATTGTTAGGGTTAAGGATTTAGTAGATAATCTTTTAGTGTACAAATAAAATTCTCTATAGTGTAGAATTAAGAATTTCCGCATATACTCGAGTTTTTCAGCATATTTTTTATGATGAAAAAGCCCCCCTCAGCTTATACTCGAGTGATGGTCTGTATTATGGCAACTTACATTGGGGGGGCCCGCAGAAGCTGTTACTTACCTTCCCAGCAGCTCCCGTCAGCTCTCCTGTCTACATTTTGCGATTCCCGCGGCCGTCAGAGCGCTGCCACAGGTTACCATGGCAACGCTCCGCGCGGCACGCAGACTGTGCCCCCCAATGCCAAATACATGCCACTGGACCACCAGGGAATGCCAGGTAACAAGCAGGGAGGGGGAACAAAAAAAAATAATAATATAATAATATAAATAAAAACATTAAAATAATAAAAAATGCCCTCCCCCACCCAGTTTACACACACTAGACAAACAAACACACACTCTGCATTATATACAGACACACTGCATTCATTATATACACATGCGTTTCCCACCCTCGGCTTATACCCGAGTCAATACGTTTTCCCATTTTTTTGTGGTAAAATTAGGTGCCTCGGCTTATATTCGGGGCGGCTTATACTCGAGTATATACGGTAAGTCAAATGTACCTAAGGGATTCTATAGTGTAAGAAATACAAATTGTTACAGGGTTAAAAAAACCTTTAGTAACCTACCGGATTCCAGGGCTGATGTCCCTTCCCATAGGAAAAGGTTGGGAAGGTTGGGAAGAGGTGATAATATAAGATGCGAAGAGCAGGCCCTTGTTAGATCTTCTAGGGCAGGCTGGAGTATATTTGTTGATTAATGAGGACAGGTGGTGGGAAGTGATGTTTAGTAAGGGCCTTGTAGGTTGAGTGAGAATTTTGAATGTAATTCTCCTGTAAACGGGAACCTCAGAGAGGTGCAGCAGTTACAGAACGATGGCTAAGGTGTATTAGCCTGGCAGAGGCATTCAAGGATGGACTGAAGGGGGAAGAGGTGGGAGAGAAAATTGCCAGTTAGTGTCTTGTGGCAATAGTTGAGGCTAGACGTGACAAGGGAGTGGATGAGTTGCTTAGTGGTGTCAGTGCTCAGAAAAGGATGAACTTGGGAATTATTACATAGATGGTTTTGGCTCGATGAACAAAGCGATTGGATGTGTGGGATGACTGACAGATCGGAGTCCCGTGTAACTCCGAGGATGCATTTGACTTCCCTTACTACATGTTTTTTAAACTTATTATTGTGAATTTCTCATTTTATTGGAAGTTTTCCATTTAGTTTAGATAATATACATAATTTATTTAGTTTGTGACAAACTAGTTTAAAGAAAATAAGATGTACATAAGGTTTCAGATTTCTGAAGCAGTAATGAGTAGAATCACTTTTGTCAGCAATTAGAGCTATGCGTCTTCTTGGTTTGTAAATGGCGGTACCGAGATCTTATCTTAGGTTTTCTGTCCAATTGAATGTCAGACTGTGACTGAGCCTTTCTAAATATACTTTTTTTTTAAGTGTTACTCTGAGCATCATAACCACTAAATGTAGCTGTAGTGGTTATGATGCCAGTTGTACCCTGGTAAGAGGGTAAGCTGCTCTGCAATGGCTTGCTTTTTATTTGGCTCCCCATGGGTGCCAAGCCGCCTTGAATGTTGGCAAAACTGACATCATTCTTCTGCAGAGTGAAGTGACCCTGCTCTTCATTCATTGCGCTGGCTAATAAAGACTCCTTCTGTGCTTTTTATGAGGATACCCCCTACTATACCTATAATTCTAAAAATTACCTCTGCACTTGATCCATAGGCGGGGATTATTCCGCCCAGACGCATACACTGGAGCTGTATTGAAGCTCCAGAAAAGTGTGAGTGCACATCTTTTATCTTACCTATCACAACTACAGTTTTAAAATGCTACACTATTATTTCTTCTCTGGTTATCTCCACGTATACCTTGTCGAGGGTTACTGAAGCACTGCACCTACCCCCCTGTTTTTATCCAGTTTTCTGATCGTAAAAGAGAGACTCCGTATTGTGTTTGAGATGCTTGTGGACAATTATGATCTTGCTCCCGCGCTGAATTTTATTTTTGTGTTATTGATTATATTTTTATGGAACAATTTGTAAAAGTTGTTCTACATTTTTAGGCATTTTTTTTCTCAGAAAGATTCATCTTTTTACATTTGATTTGATTTGTATGTCCAGTGATGTTATATTATAAATCTTTTAGTTGTGGAATTAAATCAATTGCAATCACATTTTGTGAGAAACATATATGGTAATAAAGAGAATAGATATTTTTTAATTGAGTGAAATAGTGCTGTTTCCTATCACATATATTGTAGGTCTTCCCATCATGTAACACTGGTAGAACAATTTATGAACACAATAACCTACAAAGTGCTGTTGGACATTCCTACATTATCATTTGAGATGGTTGCTGACATGAGGGCAAATGGAAAGCTGTTAAATGTTTGTAATAAATGGTATATATGCTTTATTTACAGTCAACATATACTGAATTTGAGTCTAATATTCACTGACTGATTATTTGGAGATTAAAGATAGCATTCTATAAAAAAAAATGGTTTAATATTTAACAATTTGTCAGGTTATGCTACACTGCGACGTAATATATTTTTAAGTTGGCTTTATACCGTATTTTTGAGAATACGACATGCACTGGAATATGACACACCCATATATTTTAACTAGAAAGTTAGGGAAAAATAATTTTAAAAAAAACTGTACCATAATTACCATCTTTGGAAGCCTGCAAATCACAACCATATATATACAGTTCAAAGGACACATTCTGCAGATAGGAAGCAATTTGGGGGTAAAACACTGTGTCCTATATTTCGAAAAATAAGATACATCTTTCATTGATTATGCAGTAGGATACAGGAGCATGTTCTAATGATGCTGAGTTGGCTCAAAGAATTCTATAGATTTTGTATATATGTTAAAACTGATATACTACTACTGATGAAGCTACTGTGACGTTGTGCTAGAGAGGCTATTTGCGAAACTAATGGTGATGTGTTGGTGTAAAGGTTAGCTATGAAGCTAATAATGAAATGGTGTTAGTGGAGCTTGTTTAGTTAGAATGGTGACACGGTGTTAAGCTTGTCATGATGTTAATGGTGACATGGGGGTAGAGAGACTAGCCTTAATGCTATTGGTTATATTTGGGTAGAGAGACTAGCCTTGATTTTTATAGTGACATGGGGTAGAGAGACTAGCCTTTCTGCTAATGGTGACATTGAGGTCGAGCGACTTGCCTTTCTGCTAATGGTGACATTGAGGTCGAGCGACTTGCCTTTCTGCTAATGGTGACATTGAGGTAGAGAGACTAGCCTTGATGCTAATGGCGATATGGGGATAGAGAGACTAACCTTGATTCTTATGGTGACATGGGGGGTAGAGAGACTAGGCTTGATGCTAATGGTGATATGGGTGGTAGGGAGAGACTAGCCTGGGTGCTAATGGTGACATGGGGGTAGAGAGGCTAGTTGTGAAGCAAATGGTGACTAGGTGGAAGGAGGGACTAATCATGAAGCTAATGGTGGCATGATGTTCGGCTAGTCAAAATATTACTGGTGTGGGATGAAAGAAGAGGGACAAGTCATAAAGCTAATGGTTTTATGATGTTAGGCTAGTTGTGAAGATATCATAGTGGCTAGTGGGGATTGGATAGTGTAGACACAAACAGTGATGTGTTAAAGAGGTTAGTGATGATAGTGTTACATAGACGCTAGTAATATTGGGTATTAATTGCAGTACTTGATGTATTTGATAAAAATGAGGCTAAGGTCCATGCCACTGTCCTCTCTCGCCTTGACTACTGCAATCTGCTTCTCAGTGGTCTTAAGTGCTCCCAACTTGCCCCATTGCAGTCTATAATGAATGCGTCGGCGAGGCTCATCTTCTCTTCGCCCGCAACTCTCACACCTCATCCCTCTGTCAGTCCCTGCATTGGCTTCCCGTCAGATATAGGGCTCAATATAAAATTCTGGTTCTTGCTTTCAAATCTCTACATAATGCTCCTCCCACCTATCTATCCTCCCTAATACACACCTATGTCCCGCCTAGGCCCCTACGCTCTGCCGAAGACCTACTATTCTCTGTTCGTACTCCCACCTCTGATGCTTGCCTTTAAGACATCTGTAGGGCTGCACCATTCCTGTGGAACTCCCTTCCCTTTTCTGTTAGACTCTCTCCCAGTCTCCACTCCTTCAAAAAATCATTAAAAACTCACTTTTTCACAAAACCATATCAATTAAACTGTTAATTGCTCCCAACTGATTCCTCTCCTGCAACTGTCATTAAAAAAACAAAAAAAAACTACACTAAGTCTTCAGTGAATACTATTCTAACAATCTACTTCCCTAATACTATCCTTACCTTTTGTGTCAATATACCCCACTTCCTCTAGCATGTAAGCTCATTAAACAGGGCTCTCAACCCCTCTATTCCTGTGCTTCAAACTTGTCTGGTTAATGTTACATGTTTGTTAGTCCACCCATTGTAAAGCGATATGGAATTTGTTGGCGCTATATAAATATAATAATAATTTTAAAAAATCATACTCTCTGTACGATAGCAAATTGTGCTGCCTGCATAGATTATGCTGCAAAATCCTCTGCAACTATGAGCCTACTCGCTCACTTAAATATGTCACAGAGGGCATTAGTGCTTCCCTATGGACATTCTAGCTCCATCTCTCGTACAGCATTTTGTGAAGGAGTAGCCACTAGTGATGTCCCGAACAGTTCGCCGGGAACCGAACACGCGCGATGTTCGGTCCACCCCCTATTTGTCATCATTGAGTAAACTTTGACCCTGTACCTCACAGTCAGCAGACACATTCCAGCCAATCAGCAGCAGACCCTCCCTCCCAGACCCTCCCACCTCCATGACGAATAGGGGGCGGACCGAACACGCTATGTTCGCCAGCGAACGGTTCCTGGCGAACTGTTCGGGACATCACTAGTAGCCACTCATGTGCGATCATGTATATAGCTCTATGAATGAAACTCGTAGATCAGTTTCATTTATATTTCTGATGAATGGACTTGCCTCTTAGTGCAGAACGACGTACTTATGAATCCCATTAACCCCTGCTGAACTGGGTTTATAGGACATGCGTTGCACTCATTTTGAAAATGGTGGGATGACTAGGTTTGCCAAGTGTCACCTACTTGTTGGTCTGAGCAGATCTCGTGCAGGAAGCAGAAAAAAATGAGTTTGTGGCAAGCAGAGGAAATTCAGAGGTGGATAACCTTTTTATTTATTTAATTTAGTTTCGTTATAGTGCCTTATTTATGGAGTGTAACTCCAACCTGACGTGTTCATTTAAACAAAGACGTCTTAAACTACATTACTCTAAGTGCACATCTTAAATAGTACCTTCCATTTGTTTTTATGACTTACTTTCACTTTGAAATTAAACATCAGTTGAGTGGTTTCCTCTTTCAATTTCCTACCTTTTTATCAATTCACTTTACATATGTTGAGTAGAGCTTAGCATTGTCTTATCACTGATCAAGCGTTTTGCACAGCCTTTTATTCAACCTCAGTTCATCTCAGAAACAGTTCTGTCAAAGTCTGCCCTTTTCAAATTCTGTCACTGGTGTATTATGTGTGAGAGTATTCATTGTGACAACAGAAGAGTTTTAATGGACTCTTGGTAAGTTTATGTTCCTGCAGTTTTCCATGAACGCTTTTTCATAGGTTTAAACGAATGCCTATTTTCCCTTCTTGGATTTAATGATGCAGTAAATTGAAACATTTGGGCTGCAACAATGTGTTGATTGACAATTGTAAACATACCTTGCATGTTTTTCACTCTAAAAGGACAGTGTATCTCTCTGGGACAGAAGTCTTCTGTCCTTCTTGTTCCTATTTTATTAGAGCTCAGAACTGTGTGCAGGGAGTGTTGAAAAGAGATACAAATAATTGGGGTCAGATAGTGGGTCTGTCCCTCCTACAGTGGGACACACTTCTTGAGCCCTTGGAAAGTTTATTGTTAATGGACATATTTTAATCAATTGCTGCAGGCCTGTTAAAGACCAGCAACAGTTTGGTAAGTTGCTTCCCTCGTCCGTTAGATGCTCACCCAGTCTCCACTCCTTCAAAAAAATCATTAAAAACCCACTTCTTCATAAAAGCGTATCAATTAAACTGGTAATAGCTCCCGACTGATTCCTCTCTTGCAACTGTCACTAGTCTAATACTATCCTTACCTTTTGTGTCACTTTACCCCACTCCCTCTAGCATGTAAGCTCATTGAGCAGGGCCCTCAACCCCTCTGTTTCTGTGCGTCAGACTTGTCTGGTTACAATTACATGTTTGTTTGTTCGTCCACCCCCTGTAAAGCGCTGCGCAATTTGTTGGCGCTATATAAATGATTACATAATAGTTAGTGACAAGCAATATTTATAATTTCTCTAGTAAGTTGAAAGTCAGATTTACGGTTTATGACACTACATGAATTTTCAGTGCAAAAATATATCTTATTTTTATTTTGTACAATGCCCTATATATTTGCTCTGTGCGCCATCATCGTCTCTTTTAAGAACAGCAGGTAACACAAGCTTAGTAGAGAAGACCCACTTGTGGAACCATACTTTTATTTGAATGGTTCAGCGAGTGGGCCTTATCTACTAAGCTGCGTATTGTTACCTCTAGTTTTTGCGGTTACATTTTGCTGATGATGAACCATGTTAGTCTTAGCCACTTTTGCTGCACTAGGTGCATTGTATGTATATTGCTTTGGCACTGGAGTGACCACAATCCCCTTTCTTTGTTGTTTTCTTTAACCCCTTAAGGACACATGACATGTGTGACATGTCATGATTCCCTTTTATTCCAGAAGTTTGGTCCTTAAGGGGTTAAAGAGACCTGTGAAAAAATGTATGGCTGTATTTTTCCCTTGTAAACACATATTATATGTAACATGCAGCCCTTCCATTGTTTTTCTAGATGGAACTGTACAGCTGGATGGAAATTCACTGCTGCTCATAGGGTTACATTCATTGGGGTAAATGGATAGAAACTGCTTACTAAAGAGAATGTGACAAGATATAGCGCTCAAACATAGGCCCTCATGGGATTTTAAACCAACCCGTTCTTCTATTCTTATACATGTATGAAATTATTTCATCTCTACGAAGACCTTTCTTAAAGGCATACTATAAGCACCCTCTCATTGAAGTGCTCTCCATGCAGTGGCCTTGTTCCCTTAATCCTGCAATGTAATGTTATTAATACAGCTTTGTGTTCCTTTATCATCTTGAGACAAAAATTTGAATACATGTACATGATGGAGTAGAGAGAAAAGGTTTGCACCCCGATAACTTCATCTCCTATGGGCGCCCCTGTGATTTTCAAGATAAAGAAACTCTTTAGGGTTTTAGGCAATCTCAATCTCTGGATAATTCTTGCATTTTCCTTATGTGTGGTTGTAGTAGATGTCATTTAAAGAATTGACAGATGAGGACTAGCAGAAAGTAACTGCTTTGTTTAAAGGGCCATAGAGGTCGTCCATCACATCAGCACTTCAGCATGTAAGAAGAAGTGATTCTATACTGGCCTGCAGGTGAACGCATGTAAATCCCACCTATTATGTGTAAATCCTCAAAATTGAAGATTGAGTTTATCTGCCACAGTTGGTATCTTCCCCTCATTTTTTTTTTTTTTTTGCTTTAGTAATCTAAATTAAGTCATGTTTAACGAAGAGAAAGATCAGCTGTTGGCTGATCTGCTATTGACAGAGTCTTGAGATCAGAACAATTGCCTTATACAGTGTCTTCTGAATAAACAAGACATGTTTTAAATTAACTTACAAAGAATTTTCTATCTTCCATTCAATAGCTTTAGGGTAAAGTGCGGAAGCCAATTCTATTAGCTCTACTGCTGCTCTATACAACAGAGTATCATTGATAACATGACATGAAGAAAACTAATTTTTTAATTAATTAATTTTTTTCTTTCCAAACTGTCTGTGCTGCAGGTGCCTCATTCGTCTATGGCAGAGCACGTTCGGCTCAGTCACTTAGAAAGGGCTGACTGTTTTTTTCTAATGATGCGATCAGATCGAGCTTTCTTCAGTATACAGTAGCATTACAAAAAAAAAAAAGTTATTTATTTAACACATGGCTCCAACAATGTCCACATTCAGATAGAACACATGAAAAGATGAAGCATTTGGTTGGTATAATTAAGCCAGCCAAGTTAAGCAAGTATATTTTTTTTCTTGATGGTTACGGCTAGTAGCATTGCTGCATGTGGAAGGAATTGCATATTTATTATGGAGGCCACTTAGCTAAAGGGTGAAGGTGCAACCAAATTCAAGTCCGTTATAAAAAAGAACATAATTTATTTTCCTATTCAAAGAGCAGTAGCACGTTCTAATGGTCGCCATTGATGTTACCGCTGTCAGGCTCTGCATTCTTAGTGACATTTAAGACTAAGGGTTGTATTCACTATGTGATTAGTTTGCTTTAATACACTTTGCCACTTTCATTTGGATCTATTATTTCACATTGGCCGATACAATTATTTTGAGGTCTCCTGTATTCTGTACTGATCAAACTAAAACCGTATAGAGCCATATGAGTGCAAACTATTTTCAAATGGATCTCATGGTAGGGGTGAGATTAATTTGAAGCTGAATAGCAGATGAATTACACCCAATTATTATATATATTTTTTAAATCCAAAACAAAAAGTGCTGTTAAAATAGGAGTAGGGTCTGAGGGACAATTTTGAGTTAGAGAATAAATTAGGATTAGAGTAGTGTTGGTACAATTATCCTGGTCTGTGTTGGAGGGTTTTGGTTTAAGCAAATTAAAGCAATTTTATTAGGACTAATAAAAAAAGAAAAGAAAAAATAAGCAATAAGAATGTTGGAATAAGGGAGGAATCTAACCTGCGGAGTCTATGAGTACTGATATATTGTGGATGAATGTATTTAAAGGCTTTTATCTAGTACCCCACAATTTAAATGTTTAACAGCCAGAATGCAAGATTTCCAACTTGTTTTAATATTTATAAACCTATTGAGATTGCAAATTTTCCATAGTTCATTGATTTATATTCTGCATAGCTGTGATGACACGGTCATTAAAAGTCAGAAGTCTTTTTTATCATTTTCAATGAAGAATACCTATGGAGAATGGAGCAAAGAATGAAATAGTTCAGAATTTTTTTTCTGAAATTGGGAAAACTCAGTGGAAATGGACCAAGTGATTATGGCTTTGTATAAAAGCTGAGCCCTTTGTGTGCTACTTAGATTTGGCAATGCAAGAGGTTACACTTCAGAATGGGCGATGACAGGCCAGGAAACGCTTTGTAGTTTTATAAGGCCTCATGAATCTGTCTCTTTGCAGACAGTGGTTGAAGTGCAGACGCCTCATACAAGAGGCAATAATATTGGTGCCAATATCCCCTCTGTCATATGAAAAGTGTAGTGATAAACTGAATGTATCCGATGGCAACAGCTATAAGTTATTAATGCAAATAATATTCACCAGTTCTGAAACAAAACTTGGCTGTGCACATTTTAGGTCCTTATTAGAGCCATAAATTGTTTGTAATGTTTCTACATTTGTAGAAATTATTTTGAATCAGGCATTGTCACTGAAATACATTTAACATATTATTAAAGGTACTACTGAAGTGGTTATGGTGCCTGAGGTCTGTATGTGCAGTTTTTGGCTAATGTAAATTCCGTGTAAATTTAATTACACAAAATATCGGTAATTGGCTGAAAGCACTCAGAGTGCAAATGAATGTCGACGGCTTGCAGCTTGTGCAGAAGCCAAAAGCGTATCACTAGACCACCAGGGAGTCTCTGAGTCTTGATGACTATGTTCTCCAATCAAAAATGCTTCTTGTATGGAATCATTAAATCCACACTCTTCAAGTGGGATAGTACAGACTTTAAATGCAATCAACACATACGGTTACGTTTGGGCTACACAATGTGGCCTTAAATCTTTGTTCTAAGAGGTGTCCACTTCTTGTGTTTTGAGAAATGTGCAGAAGTAAGCTAAAACCTGGTTCTGTCAGCCCAGTTAAAGTTAATTATTAGAACCGTGTGAATGCAATGTTTATATTTGAGTAGAGATCATCTCTACCATGAGATGGCAAACGCTCCAGCACATTTGTGGAGTAAAAGATTAAACTACTGATTATGGTTTTTAGACATTTTTCTACTATTAACAGGACATTTTGGACAGCCTGGGACACCTACACATCGCTGCAAGTGTCTAAATGAAGCATCTTGCGTCCCAAAATGCCTAGCCTACAAATGCACCATATGGGGGTTGGGAGGTTCATCATGCAGCTGCATTTGAAACCCTTTTGTTTAATCTTACCAAATATACTGTCACCATAGTTCAGCCTTTTGTTAATTTTAATTTATTGGTTTTCCAGCAATAGCAATTTTTTCCAAAATCTTCCTCTCAGCAACCAAGCTGATCTCATCAGGCTTTTATCTTACTGTTTATATTCAGTTTTCACAACTCTTCAAAACTAAAGTGTTGTTGTTGGATAATAAGTAGGAGGTAGCTTTGAAGTCCACATGCCTTGAGAAAAGGTAAATCATATGGGCATTCATGAGAAATAATTTGTGTGGAAGAAAATAAATGAATTCAGTTTAAATATTAGAACCGCATCCCAGTCAGCCATGAAGCAAAGTACATCATTGAAGAATGTTATGATCCTCAAGTTTACACACACGAATGGTTCAAGTAATTGAAATAAATAGGGTTTGTTTTGAATGGTGCTATGTCAAGACATGATGTCAAATGTCCACGCAAAAAAAGCTGTGATGGTTAAAAAAGAAAACATTTTAAAATGTACAAGTACCTGAAGAAAACGGAAGTACTGTTAACTATCTATGTGTATTTTTTCTGGAGTAACGATCTAGTAATACATAATCTTCCATGTAACCTTTTGTCCTATTAACGTGTTAGAAACACAGTCAGATCAAATGCGGTAACCACCATCTGCATCAAAGAAGGTCAATATTTGTGTTTCCATGTTGATCAAAGATTCAAACTCACACATACGTGTGTAACACAAGAAGTGACTTACACAATGTATTTTTTTGACATTCTGAGCAAGATTGCTTTGACCTCCAGCACCTGGGACGAAGCTCCAATCTCTTCCTGAGCCCTCTCGTGTTTGTGTAGATGTAACTGTTTCTCTAGAATTTAGAATTCTGTCACTTTATTAGTGTGATTTCCAATTAGAAATTGATCAGTGTGGACTTTTCTGCATATTGTTTCTTGACTTGTGAAGAGGACATTGCCTTTAGCGTTGATATACTTGTAGCCAGCCAATTAGATCTATACATGTGTAGAGCACTGTATAAGTTTGTGTGCGTGTGTAAAGCTTAGAAAAACTTTTGCACACTAACAGAACACTGTAAAAACTTTGCATGGCTATGTTCTTTCTATAAAGCACTTTTGGTTTACTGATGGCTCCCTAGATTTTATCTGCAATGTTCCATCAGAAAGTAGCTTTCCCTTGTGTTTCAGCTGGAATTCCAGTGGTATTTGGTGTTTGTACTTTTCAATTTGTTATATATTGTTTAGCTAGATAACTAGAATGTTGATTATTCCATATTGCCAAGCAGGTCACCTTATGGAGATGTATAAGTATTGGGTGACTTGCCCACTTGGTGTGTGGTGTCTGGGAAGAATTACATGGGAAACATACATACCTCAGGCACTCTGTGCCGTACTTTGTCTAATAATATTTTTGAATTGCCTTGGAATTTCATTGACATACCAACGCAGACAATATTAGCATTTCATAAAGATGTTATTTTAATGAAATACTGAAAAGAGACAGAGCCGCTTTAAGTACTCATGTTGCACGGCGATGACCATTCAGCAGTAGAAATTGTGTTCTGTTTATTGTTCTTTATTATTATATTAATCCACTGGTAACTGTTGCCTACAGTGTAAATAATTGCTTTATTTTTTCTGGAAGATATTTTATCTGCAAACCATTTTTTTTTTTTTTTTTATACCAATGTAAATGTTTTTTTTTTTTCTCATCTCATTTGGGACAAATGAGGATATGTAGATGTTACATGCAAAATCAAATAAAGACAAGCCTTTTTCAATTACATTCTAACTCCTAATACAAAGTTCTCAAAAAAAAAAAAAGTTTAAACTATTGACCTAAAATAAAAGGATTTTTTTTTTTTCTTCCCTAAATCACTTTATGGCGTTTCCAAGAGATTTTGTGAGAGGATGCATTGTATAACACATACTGTTACTTTGTCATTTAGATAAATATCTGTAATAAAGCAATCAGTACAAGACCTTGTAAATAGAGCAGTGTTAGTAGTAATTACTACAGCAAAATTGCGTGTCGTTATTAGATTGTTCATTCACTAAATATCCAAATAAAAATTGTTAAAAGGAAATTATCAGGTTGATTCAGATTCTAATGCAGTATAAATGTATAGCAATTTAGCATTTTAACCAGTAGATTCATCCAAAGGCTCAGCCAACATCTCCTTGACATATCAGAAACCAGTCAAAGTAGTGGTTCGTGTCTCCCATAATGAATAATAGAAGCCATTAGCCACTACTTAGCAACCAGCCTTAAATAGTGGCAGCCAGGAACTTTGTCGCTCCGGGGGAAATTTAGCATTCGGCTGCTACTTGATAAGAGTAGCGACGGGCACCTTAGCAAGTAGCGGGTGGCTGGTTAAAAAACAAAAAAGTGTTAACTATATAAAGATTAACTATTTTTTAATGCATCATGCATGTATCGTATTAAAATCTGCAATCTGCAAAAGAAAACAAACTTTCATATGAATATATTTTTGTAGGCAGTCTCTCATGATAGCCTCTATAGGAACCAGACAGTGGTTTCAACAGTTTTAGCCAGTTAGAGAGAAAACTCTGAGCATAGTATGTTTTGTGATACTTGCATACATGCTTAATGAAACCATTGAAGCCTGAGATGTACCGCTACAAGGTATTATAGTGATTGTAGGGCAAGCATTAGTGTATGTACTTCAGATACTAATACGTTAGGTATTCTTTAAGTAAGTTGTCCAGGTATCAGAAGTATCTCTTTAAATAGGGGCTTCATAAAGCAAAATACCCTCCAAAATATTACTATTCATAGTATAAACAGCTTTTATATCTACATACACATGCACAGTCTAAAGTCAACAAATCTGTCAATGATTGCCTAACGCCAAGGTCTAATATATCATAGATCGATTACTTTCCGATTGTTCTTAAAGTAAATCTTATCACTTTCTATGTGCACTATTATTTTCCTTCATTTTTAACAGTTATGAACAAATGTTATATTCCGTGGGAAGTAGTAAATTCTCCTTGGAAACGTATTACACAGTTTATTGTAGAGCAATAGATGGCACAATTCCAAATGGTATGTGCAGGATTATGTACTAAAATGAAAAGTGTCTGCAAATAAAAGTGAATTTAGCTGAATTGTCCACTTTGGCCTTAAATGTGAAATTCTCTCTGAAGTATCAATATTTTTTACGTTAGTGAATAACCCTGATAGAATGCAGAATTGCATGTATCCCAGCCTATAGGTTTTCTGAATTTCTTGTTTGTGTCATTTACTTTCAGATAAAATCAAATCATGGTTCTTAGTCATTCCATGTAATTAAATATGAACCAATCATTACTATTTATCTCTTTCCGAGGAGTAGCTTCACAAAACTGATTTTGTAAAATATTGAAATGGATCAAATCACTATTGCCATCTTTGTGATGTGACATTGATATAATCCCACTAACCTCTGGAAAACATATTGTCATAATTAACTCAAATTGTCTCAGCTTTTAACTTGGCCGACTCTAAATGTTGCTGCAGAAGCAAATATGTTTGCATGTTTTAGCC
The DNA here is from genome assembly GCF_036172605.1 of Pelobates fuscus. Taxonomy (NCBI): domain Eukaryota; kingdom Metazoa; phylum Chordata; class Amphibia; order Anura; family Pelobatidae; genus Pelobates; species Pelobates fuscus. The sequence goes on along the minus strand of NC_086321.1, from coordinate 37,381,210 downwards.
TGATTCAAAGAAAATCTGTTTATGTTGAGCATCAGTGAGATTATAATATAAACAGAGTTGAAATTGTAAAACCTATTTAAATGTATTTTCAGTCATTACAGGAAATCGTTCCCCCATCTCGAATCCAATATATGATTTTCTCAGATGAATATAGTTGGTAATCTGTGTTAGGTCACTTATTTAGGGTCATGGATGGCCCACATTCCAAGAAGACACTATTTTCTTTATGTCTCTTAGCATAGCTCTTTCTTTTCACTTTATCCAATAAACTAGTTTACAGTTTGCTCTTTTGACCTTCGTTTTCTTCACTACTGTATGTGATTTATATTTTTTCCCCATCGGGTGACGTTTCTTTCATTTTTTTTTTTTTTTTTAAACCCTATAATCTTCATGCTTGTTCGCAATTATCTTCTTCAGACAGTTCGATTTTACAAAGGAACAAAGATGAATGACTGATGTTTAAGGTTATCATATGTAATCTGAGGATGAATTGGTCTCCAATTCAAGATAGATACATATGTGAATGAACCAACTCCATGCAACTCAATAACTTTTATTTTTTCTTTGTCTGTGGATATTATTATAGTTTATGTATGCACTAATATTTGTCTGTTATTTTTTGTTCATCATATCATTTGGCTATACCCTTACCATATTTCCACAGAGCAATATGTAAGTCACCTGGGCATATTTTTTTCGGGTCCCAACCTGAAATTTCTCAATTTAAAATGAACAAGTCAAAATGAAGGGAATAATATTTCAGAGGCCACTGCTGTTAACAGTAAAACATTGACTTCAAAAATGTCTGAATGCAAGTGCTTCAGTGATTTCTGCCAGTTCACGTGTGTGGCTTTCTTTAAAACATCGTCAACAAATATATATTTCTTGAATGGTTCCCCCTTAGCTCTGAAGTATAGTTGGCAGTATAGATTAGTGATTGCTGGATACCCATTTCATGGCTAACTCCTCTTCTTCAGCACTTAAGGGTTTGACCCTGGCACTGGATATTGACATTGTTTGTAAGAAAATGGGCTGGAGACAGTGCTGGTCCCATCAGTTTTTGTTTTAAAAGTTTTTAATGTAATTCTGTTAGTGACGCATTTCATTAAATGTTAATACAATGTAACAGAAAATCTGATTTCAATAAAAAAAAAAAATAACTTTTTTAATTTTGATTTTGATTTTTTTTTTTTTAAATCTTGGATTTGAATCCACCCTGGATAAAACAGAGAAGAATTATGTGTTTTAGTTTGCCTGGAGACAGAAAAGGAAACCCATTGCTGAGGAAAAAGAAATAGCATGTGTGGCATGATATCCGAAACTCTCTTGAAGGATATAAAACGTAACAAAAGAGAAAGCTTTGCAGAGAGTTGACATAACGAAAGTGAGACATCATCTGGCCAATCCTTGTGAAATGAAAAAAAAAAATACAGAAATGTCTCAAAAAAGAGAATACCTCAATTCAGTTGGGTACTGCAAAGAAGGTGGCAAAGGCATATTCTTTGCCAACATTAGAACCTTGGAAAGGAATGTGATCAGCAGAACGAAAAAAAAAAGATTTATAGTTCTGTTGCATTTTCCTTGAGAGAAGAGGTTGGGTAGAAAAGTCAGAATGGACACTACAGGAGCTGTAAAGAAATTGAGATTCCGTTACACGCACGAGCGATGCCATATCCTCCAGATGTGACATCAACATTTTCAGGTGCCTTGTCCATTAGCAGAAAAACAGAAAATAGAGTCAGCGCTAGTATATCAGAAAGAAGTACACAAGGCAGCAATCCCAAACGTGGACAAAAGGATGGGACTGCGCCAGTAGGCAAGGTAAATAACTTAAAGTCCTGATTGAGGTAGTAATAATGAAACGGAATCCAGTACAATGGAACTTAGATCCTATGTTGGTCTCTGGAGTTGTAGAGTTCCGCTCCTTGCAGGTATATGAAGGAGGGCGATGAGTGATGAAAATTATAGTGGTACAGGGCGATCCAAGAGGTATCCAAATAAAATAGAAGAGATTTTACTCACTTTTTGTAGAGCTTAATCCAGCTCTGGTGTGAATAGCTTGCAGCGGTATGATCCCTGCTTTTGGGATATGCGGTGAGTATCCTCTTCAGTGCAGTAACAGGCAGCCAGGGGGGAAATAAAACGAAAAACAGTAATGGTGCAGTATGTTCGAAAAATGGATAAAAGATATTAAAATATAGTAGATCCACTCACATTTGGTAGAGCTTATACTAGCTCTAGTGTAGTAGGCATACAGCGGTATGATCCCCGCCTCTGGGATATATGGTGAGCATTTTGAGATGATTCTTTGAGATGGTAACAGGAGCTCAGGGAGAAGATAATAAAACAGTAATAGTGCTCTCAGTAAAATATTGTGTATAAAATGTAATAAAATATACTGACGGGGACGGGGCCTGACCGCCGATCGGATCAGACGCATCTCGTCTGAGCTCCTGCACCAGAACCAGAATATGGGTGCTAACAGCGATCCGAACACAGCTACAGCCCTAATTCTAGACATACAACACTCATTAGCTGACGGTGAACACGGGGATACCCCTCAAGTCCCTATCCGGAATCAAAGTAACCCGATTGAGGTCTGTGGCGTAGGAAGGCTTGAGCTGGGGTGAGACGGCCGCTCCCCCAGTTCTCCGATCGACACTCTGCTGTCCCCCCACCCCCCGGACCCCTCCACTTTTTGTAGAGCTTAATCCAGCTCTGGTGTGAATAGATTGCAGCGGTATGATCCCCGCTTTTGGGATATGCGGTGAGTATCCTCTTCGGTGCAGTAACAGGCAGCCAGGGGGGAAATAAAACGAAAAACAGTAATGGTGCAGTATGTTCGAAAAATGGATAAAAGATATTAAAATATAGTAGATCCACTCACATTTGGTAGAGCTTATACTAGCTCTAGTGTAGTAGGCATACAGCGGTATGATCCCCGCCTCTGGGATATATGGTGAGCATTTTGAGATGATTCTTTGAGATGGTAACAGGAGCTCAGGGAGAAGATAATAAAACAGTAATAGTGCTCTCAGTAAAATATTGTGTATAAAATGTAATAAAATATACTCACGGGGGCGGGACCTGACCGCCGATCGGATCAGACGCATCTCGTCTGAGCTCCTGCACCAGAACCAGAATATCGGTGCTAACAGCGATCCGAACACAGCTACAGCCCTAATTCTAGACTTACAACACTCATTAGCTGACGGTGAACACGGAGATACCCCTCAAGTCCCTATCCGGAATCAAAGTAAACCGATTGAGGTCTGTGGCCTAGGAAGGCTTGAGCTGGGGTGAGACGGACGCTCCCCCAGTTCTCCGATCGACGCTCTGCTTTCCCACCCCACCCCCCCGGACCGGTGGGGGTCATCCCGGTCCCCATGGCAAACTGCCGCTACACACGATCATACTCCGACACCCACCCTGCGGAGAATCACGGCCTTGACACAGTGCCCTAAGATGGCTGCCGACCGACTGCCTCGTGCACGGAGTGGTGCGGATCAGGGGCAACACAGCAGGGCTGGGGCAGACAGCAGCTGCTGGAACAGGCTCCTGACACACCCGGCGACATTACCAACACCACTTGCCAAACAACAGTGGTCGAACAGGGGGCGGAGAATGAACGGGACCCTCCCGGGCGCTCTTTCCACAACACCTCCACAATCCTACACACCAGGCCCACCCGGGCTGAAGGCCACCGGGGACGCAATCCCGGAGCACCGGCCACTACCGCTGCAGACCCGACACCGCTGGCGGCGACTAAACACCGGGAACCAGAGCTAGAGGAAACCACGACCTCCTGTGCAAGGACCCAGGCACAAGGCCAAGAGGTGCAAGCCTTCCAGATAGCCCGGGGCTATGGGGGGGAAACTGCTTGGACGCTGCCCCCGGCCCTCACATCACTCCCTGAGCTGGATACCGACACAGGGCATAGGATGAACCAGGACTTTGCAGCACACTGGCGCAGACAGCCTCAGAGACAGGCAGTAAACGAGACTAAATACCCACAAGTGCCAGGCCTGCCTTTGCTCCAGCCCTGCGCATGCTACGCTCCTAGCAAACTCTGACACCAGTAATCTGAAATTGTGTACTTGCTATGAACACACGTTAAGGCAATTGATAATATATGTTTGCTGTGAATGTGAATTACCTAGCGACTCACCAATAAGTGACCTGTTTGGTACCAGAGCACACGTGACATGCAACAGATACACACATACGAACTGAACAGAGCAAAGCCACCTACCTACCCAGCTGGCCACATACATCCACACACACTCATCGCACCCACTGCAAGCCTGTATAGGGGACACCAGGCCAGACCTACATCTCACACTAGTGTAAACTGTGGGGCAGAGGCCATGGCTTCCTGGGCCTGCCGCTGTGCAATACGACCTGAGCACATCTACCAAGCACCCAAATATGAGCATAACATTAAGCGTAATATATTAGAATGTATATCTAGCCTAGCATATTCATCTCTAAAGATTAATTACTGAAGTTTCATAGCCTGTTAACTACATGTAATGGCATGCCTACTACTTATTATAATTTACTCATAGCTCATTAGACATATTTTCTTGCATGTCTATTACTCACTTCAGATGTCTTATAGCTTGTTATTCCCAAACCTCATATATAAAAATGTGCTGTCTACTATGCCACAATTTGGAATGCTAATACTATGCCTGCAATGGCTATTGTGACCTTGCACGTCTGTTGTTATTCTGAGCACAAATAAAATAAAGAATTTAAATTAAATTAAAATATATTCACAATATATAAGGCAGGCTAACTGCTCTATGACACAGGCACGGGTGGTATAATCCCCACCTAAGGATTCTTTGGAGTATAAGAGATCATAAAGTAAAAAGCCAGGTAGTTATAATAACAAAAATTAATAAAAATGTAAATAAAAGATAATGATGCAAAAGAGTAAAAGGACCAAAATCTATTCACCATAATTAAAAGCAGTACAATATTCAAACGCGTTTCACCAATATAGGCTTTATCAATGGATTAAAAAACTTTCAACCTAGCTAGTTGGGGTACATATAGGCATGGGACAACTTGAAAATTGTGCCAAAACTGCTCTGACCAATCGTAGAGCAGATTCTTATTGAGCACAAATAACAGCTGTATAACTTTAAAAGTCCATAGATATGGCTTGTAGGATGTAGAATATATAATTATTTTATAAAAAACGATGGTATAATTAAGAGAATTTTCGGCATATTAGCCGAGACATGTCACGCGCGTCATAGGTGCGACGTCACTTCTGGTCGCTCGGTATTATGGGGCATGCTGCTGGGAAGTACAGTAAAGGAAGTTATAGCAAATATGAAACCATAGAAACATAGAATGTGACGGCAGATAAGAACCATTCGGCCCATCTAGGCCTTCTGTCTTGTTTGAAAAATGACCAGTGTTCTCTTTGATTATATTGTAAAACGCTCTGGATAAGCGCACAATATAATAACTGTTAAAATAATAAATCTGTAATTTTTCTAGAAAACACTTTGAAAGTAGATATTTTATTTCTGATGCATTGAATAGTTCCAGGCCATGGTGGGCTTTGCTACAAGATGTACACAGACATTAATACATGAATTCATTCTCATTCAAACATACAGCGCGTTATCAATTAGCCAACCACTCATTCTAAAACACACACACAATAATTCAGATTCCCCCCCCCCTCCCCCGCCCCCTTGTGATGCACTAGCCCTTATGCCCATACTAATGTGTCTATTATTCTCAGCGGTAGGGAACAAAAACTCTCTGTGCCACTTCCCATTCTAGTGTCACCTTGGCAACCTATGAATATGGATGGCTAATTTAAGCAGTACCAGTGATTGCCTTAGTACATAGGAATATATGACATTTAAGAGCTAATGGTCCTCAAGATCTGAAGGTTTCCTTTATCAGTATAGAGTAATAAGAAAATGTATGCCCATCTACTGGTGTTACCAAATATAGTGAGATGGTCTTCACACTTGTCCTGATGATGACCCTCGTGAGTCAGTTTAAATATTTGAAAATTGAGATGTCTTGTCATGTCATGAAAGAGCACAAAATTCCCAGGAACTACAGAAATTGCTTTATATTATTATTTAGTATTTTATGTGAAGGCCTGAACACCTGGAATGTAGTTTCTGTTAAAACGCTGATGATAGTGATAAGGTGTGATCATTGACATACAACTTCCTTATTGACAAAACTAACTTAAAATCTGTGACTTTCTGCCTCTCGAGTGAGTGTAAAACTAGTTCATTTGTTTCCTTGTATGATTATATTGTATCCAGGAAAATACATTGCAACATAAACACAGAATATGAGAACAGGCAAAAGCTTAGAGAAGCTCAGTAGCTTTCCCTTTGGTTAGTCCTCGCTCAGGTTTCAAAAATGTTTTTGCTCACTTGTATCATTGCAAAGAGAACCCATACCAATTGCATATGAGACTGATCCCAGCCATAAAGGCAGTCTAGAACCGAAATACCGGCAAGTTGTCTCTGCATGAGAGATACAGCAACCACGGACGATCAAATTGAGATGTCATGACAGAGCACAAAATCCCGGGAACTACAGAAATTGTATTATTTTATTTTATTCTGTTTACACATGTGAAGGCCTGAAATATGGAAAACACCTGGACTTCAGTATCTGTTAAAATGATAATGATACAATGTTATCATTGACAGAAAGCTTCCTTATTGACAAAAATAATTCAAAGCATGTGACTATGTGCCACTAGGGTGTGTATAACTAGTTTATTTCTTTCTTTTCTGGTTATATTGCACCCTGACCAGGTATTATACTGCTGTTCTTGTATTTAGATTTAGATCATGCCAAACTAATCTTATTGATTTTTTTTGATTGGGTAACTAAAATAATAGATCAGGGTGGTGCAGTAGACATTGCTTACCTAGATTTCAGTAAGGCTTTTGACACTGTCGCACATAGAAGGCTTATCAATAAATTGCAATCTTTAAGTTTGGATTCCAATATTGTTGAATGGGTAAGGCAGTGGCTGAGTGACAGGCAACAGATGGTTGTAGTCAATGGAGTATATTTGAAGCATGGGCTTGTCACCAGTGGATCCACTTCAGGGATCTGTACTTGGACCCATTCTCTTTAATATTTTTATTAGTGATATTGCAGAAGGTCTTGATGGTAAGGTATGTCTTTTTTGCTGATGATACTAAGATATGTAACATGGTTGATGTTCCAGGAGCGATAAGCCAAATGGCAAATGATTTAGGTAAACTAGAAAAATGGTCAGAGTTGTGGCAACTGACATTTAATGTGGATAGTTGCAAGATAATGCATCTTGGATGTAAAAACCCAAGGACAGAGTACAGAATATTTGATAGAGTCCTAACCTCAACATCTGAGGAAAGGGATTTATGGGTGATTATTTCTGATGACTTAAAGGTAGGCAGACAATGTAATAGAGCAGCAGGAAATGCTAGCAGAATGCTTGGTTGTATAGGGAGAGGTATTAGCAGTAGAAAGAGGGAAGTGCTCATGCCATTGTGCAGAACACCGTTGAGAACTTCAGAAGGATATTGATACCTTAGAGAGATTTCAGAGAATGGCTACTAAACTGTTTCATGGATTGAAGGATAAAACTTAGCAGGAAAGGTTAAAGGATCTTAACATGTATAGCTTGGAGGAAAGACGAGACAGGGGGGATATGATAGAAACATTTAAATACATAAAGGGAATCAACACAGTAAAGGAGGAGACTATATTTAAAAGAAGAGAAACTACCACAACAAGAGGACATAGTCTTAAATCAGAAGGGCAAATGTTTAAAAATAATATCAGGAAGTATTACTTTACTGAGAGGGTAGTGAATGCATGGAATAGCCTTCCAGCTGAAGTGGTAGAGGTTAACACAGTGATGGAGTTTAAGCATGTGTGGGATAGGCATAAGGCTATCCTAACTATAAGATAAGGCCAGGGACTAATGAAAGTATTTAGAAAACTGGGCAGACTAGATGGGCCGAATGGTTCTTATCTGCCGTCACATTCTATGTTTCTAGATTTTTGTCTATTTTTATTTTCACAAAAGCATATCAATTAAACTGTTAATAGCTCAAAAAAAAAAACTACACTAATTCTTCATTGAATACTAGTCCACCAATCTACTTCCCTAATACTTCCCTTACCTTTTGTCTCACTTTTCTCCACTCCCTCTAGCATGTAAGCTCATTGAGCAGGGCCCTCAACCCCTCTGTTTCTGTGCGTCACACTTGTCTGGTTACAATTAAGTTTTTTCACCCATTGTAAAGCGCTATGGAAGTTGCTGGTGTTATATAAATATAATAATAATAATAAATGCAACGGTTATCCCTTTTGTGACTTTGTGCCATTTTCATCATTTTTTACTGATGAATCTGTTTTGTAAGTACCCAGGTCTCGGCAGCCTTGGTGTTTGTCGGCATGTGCAGCACTGGCCCCCTTCGGGCACCCCCAAGCTGCAATTTTCCTGCTCTTGTTGCTCTTCTCCAAGGCGCTCCCTGCTGACATGCCAGGACCTGGAATTTAACATCACTCCAGCCCTTCCATTACTAAATGTTGCACAAGCGAGCAGAGCAAGAAGAGCTTAAAGGATGACAGCAGCTCCACTGGACCCCAGGATAAGGATCCACTCCAGCTCTCCGAATAAAGGCAGGGATGCCGGGTTGATGTAAATGTAATTAAAACAAATAATAATGTGTGAGTGTGTGAGAGAATGTGTGTGTCTGTCAGTGAGTCTTGATGAGCTCAGCCAAGCCAGTGCTTTTCACGTAGGAAAGCATTGGGAGGCAGTTGCACATGCCTGGCAAAATGCTGTGCAAATCAGCATCTCCTCATAGAGATACATTGAATCAATGCATCTCTATGGGGAACGTTTAGCACCTCCATGCGGAGTGTGGAGATGCTTTTCTTTTAAAAAAAAAAAAATGTGGCCATGCTACTTTTTTTTTTTTTTTTTTTTTTTAAACTGACAACGCTTTATTTTCAAGGACAAACACCATTCTTAAAATGACTCTATAGTCACCAGAACCACTACAGCTTAATATCCCTTTTCAGAGAAAAGGAAGTATTAACGTTGCTGTCTAGTAACACTTCTTGTAGCAGTCACTCAGGCGGCCACTAGCGGTGGTTCCTAGTCCAGACAGCCATGTTAATACTTCCTTTTCTCTGAAAATGGATATTAAGCTGTAGTGGTTCTGGTGACTATAGAGTCATTTTAAGAATGTTGTTTGTCCTTGAAAATAAAGCTTTGTCTGTGGAAAAAAAATAAAAATAAAAAGTAGCCTGGCTCCAACTTTTTTAGCCGGCTCCAACTTTTTTTTAGCCGGCTCCTAGAATCAAAGGAAATGTGTCAAGCCCTTCCTTTACCTATAACTGTCAAAATAGTTCTCCCTTTGGAGTGCAGTAATACAAATTAAAGTAGCAACGTTTACTCTATTTTTGTGGACAGAACTTTGATTGACGCTATCATAGGTTGAATAACATATCTTTTAAAAGAATGTCATTAAAGGTGTCAACATCTCCTATTTTTAAAGTGGGCCTGTCTTTCCCAGATGAATCTGCTTTATGTAGAGAAAACAATTTAATCTGTACATTCTGCTAGCGTGGGAAAACAACTTTTACCTCCCTTATTTACCTCTTTTGAAGATTAGTCGAGCACTGAAGTCCACCTGTGCTATTTTTGCACTCAAACTGCTTGTTAATATACTTGTATTGTTCTGTCATTGTGTATCTTTATCTTCTTGGTTTCATTTTGTAATGAAGTACAACAAAAATTGATTTTTAACATTATAATAGAAAGTAGCAATGTTTACTCTGTTGTGATTTCTTTTTTTTTTTTTAATTCTTTATTTATTTCCATTTTCATATTTTTGGGGGGTTAGGGGTAGGGATACAGAAAAGAAGTGGGATCGGGAGGGGTATACAACACATCAATATTGCGGTACAGGGTTTGTCATATAATTTTCTCATAATAATCATAACAATAACAACAGTGAGGAGGGAGTTGTGATTCCTTGAGATGCGTAAAAAAGAAAATGAAGGAGTGGTGGTCGGCGTTTAGGGTCCGTTATGTTATGAACTAGTGCGGTAACTGGGTGTTTCGGTGTGCCCATGGAGTTAGGGCTGATATGTGTCTTGGGAGTGCGTTTGGGTTCTCCGTCTTGTCCTAATGTGTTATTCTTGTGAATCGTAATCTCCATTTCGTATTGTTTTGAATTGGAGTCCTGTGGGTCCAGGTTTGAGGGGGGGGGGGGTGTCGTATGCGTGTGTTTGGTGAGCGTCGATCGTCTTATGAGTTGGGTAGTGGGCGTCATCGGGGGCCGTCTGCAGTATCGGGAGATCGCCTGCGGGTATGGGGGGTGTGGTAAGCTGTGAGGGGGAACAGGGGAGTAGGATGGGTAGAGGGGGAGTGGGGGGTGGGCCTGTGGGCGTATAGTTGTTAGGGAGCCAGTATTGACCTGGTTAGCCATGGGTCCCATATTTTGTGGTATGAGTTTGTGGTGTCGTGGACCAGGGCTGACAGTTCGTCCATTTCCATGGTTTCTGTTATTTTGTGCAATACTTCAGATATTGCCGGGGTAGTGTTGCTACCCCAATGTCTGGCTATGGTTCTCCGGGTGGCCAACGCAATCCGGGCCGTCATTTTGTTTTGGGCCCTAGTAAGGGTCTCGTGGGGCTTAGACAAGAGCCAGAGCCAGGGGTCCAGTGGGAGATTGCTGTGTAGTGCCCTGTTTACCAATTGTAATATGTCCCGCCATAGCTGGGCAATGTGTGGGCAGTTCCACCATAGGTGGATGTATGTGCCTTGGTCGTCGCACCCTTTCCAGCAGCGGTCTGAGGGTGCAATGCGCATTTGTTTCAATCTGAGTGGGGTGATGTACCAGCGAAGCATGGTTTTATACGCTTGTTCTTTGTGTGTCACGCAAATGGAGATTGCTGCTGTGGCTTCCCATATGTCTTGCCAGTCTGATGGGTCAGTGATTGGACCTATATCTCGTTCCCATGCCTTCGTGTATGATAGGGCTTCGGGGGAGGTAGTGTGGTGTATGATGCCGTATATGATGGATATCTGGCCTTTTTGTATCGGGGTGTTCATGCACATTTTCTCGAAGGTGGTGAGCTTGGTTGTCGCTGTTTTTTGGTTATGTGGTTGAGTGAGGAAGCTCCGTATCTGCAGGAATCTAAAGTGGTCAAAGGTCGTGTATGGGGTGTCGTTGGGCAGTTGTGTGAAGGGTAGAATATGTTGTCCCCGAAAAAATTGGTGGAATCGTACCAGGTTGTTGTCTTCATATCTCGCGAAGTGTTGGGGCGTCATCCCGGGTTGGAATTGTTTGTTTCGGAGGATTGGTGTGAGGGGGGATGGTGTGTTGATAATGTCGTATTTGCGGGTCATTCTATCCCAGAGTTGAATTGAGTGGGTGAGTGCCGGTGTTGTGGGGGGTGTCTGTGGTCTGTCTTGTCTTGATAGCCAGAGATACAGGGAGGGGAAGTCCCGTCCAGATAAGTCGTGTTCAATGTCGACCCATAGTTTGAGCCCTGCCGGTGCGTGTAGGTTCTGGATCTGTGCTAGTTGGGCTGCTTGGTGGTAATCCCATAGGTTGGGGAGTCCCAGGCCCCCTCTTTTGTGTGGTATATAGAGTGTCGTGCGCTTGATTCTGGCCTTTTTCCCTGCCCAAATGAATTTATCAATTCGGGATTGTAGGGTTTTAAAATCTTTTTTAGATATCGGGATTGGCAGGGCCTGAAATAGGTAAAGGAAACGCGGTAAGAGGTTCATCTTGACCGAGGCTAGGCGTCCCAGCCACGATATGGTCAGGTTTTGCCATTTGTCTAGGTCTTGATTCGCTCTTTCTAGTAGCGGGGAGTAGTTTAGTTGGTATGTGAGTTGTAAATCTCCCGGTATGTGGGTCCCCAAGTATTTAATGCTCTGCGTCTCATATCGGAATGGGTAGTCTGTTTTGAGTGCAGCTATGTCGTCTGTGGGGATGTGGATTGGTAGTGCTTCGGTTTTGCTTAAGTTTAATTTGTATCCCGATATTTTAGCATAGTCCTCTAGGAGGGTTATGAGCGGGGGCAGGGAGGTGTTAGGGTTCGTTAACGTCAGTAGTAGGTCGTCTGCATATGCCGAAATTTTATATTCCTCCTCGCGGATTCGGATGCCGGAAATGGTGTCAGTCTGGCGAATTTTCTGGAGGAGGGGTTCTAAAGATAGGGCAAATAGGAGGGGGAGAGGGGGCATCCCTGTCGTGTACCATTATAGATTGTGAAGGAGGGTGGGTGGGCATTCGGGATGAGTAGGCTCGCTGTGGGATGGGAGTATATGTTTTTTATGGTTTCTACAAAAACTCCGGGAAAGCCCATTCTTTCGAGGGTTGCAAAGAGGTATGGCCATAGTATGCGGTCGAATGCCTTTTCGCCGTCTAGGGAGAGGAGGAGAGTCGGTTGTTGTCGGTGGTTTGCCGTCCAGATGAGGTCATATGTTCTCCTGGTGTTGTCGCATGCTTGACGGTTCGGGATGAATCCGACTTGGTCTGGGTGGATTAATTTGGGGAGGAAGGGGTGTAGTCGGTTGGCTAAGATTTTGGTGAATAGCTTAATGTCGGTGTTGAGTAGTGATATCGGTCTGAAGTGGCCCGGGTCAGTGTGTGATGCGTTGGGCTTGGGGAGTAGGCAGATGTTGGCTTTTATCATGTCAGTGGGCGGGACCTCCCCGTCCATGAGTGATGTGAATAAGTGTAGGAGTTGTGGTAGGAGTAATGACGGGAAAGTTTTGTAATACAGTCCGGAGAAGCCGTCCGGTCCTGGGCATTTGTTAGGCTTTAGGGTTTTCATGGCTTGTGCTATTTCCTCGAGTGTGATGGGTGAGCACAGTGTTTGTTTCCCTAGTTCTGTGAGGGTGGGCATTGGGATGTGGTCTAAGAAGGCCTTTATGTTGGTTCTTGTTCGGGAGGGGTTGCTTCGCGCTTCGGGGTTATGGTCGTATAAGGAGGCGTAATAGTCTTGGAAGACTGTTGCAATTTGATTCGGGAGAGTGTGTTTTCGTCCATCGGGTGTTAGTATGTGTGGGATGTGTTTGTTGTGTGTCCGTTTGCGGAGTCTGTGGGCTAAGAGTGTGTCTGCCTTGTTGGATTTTTCATAGAACATCTGTCTAGTCCATTGGAGGGCTTTTTTTGAGTCCTGTGCCATAAAGGATTGTATTTCCCTTCTGTGTGTTTGGATTTGGGACATGAGGCCAGGCGTGGGATCTATTTTGTGTTGGTATTCCAGGGTTCTTAGGGCTGACAGGTGTGTTTCCAGCGTTTGTAGCTGTTGTTTTTTATGTGCCGAGGCTGCCGCTATTAGTTTGCCCCGTATGACCGCTTTGTGGGCGGCCCATAGGGTGCATGCTGAAGTAACGGAGCCTTTGTTGATTTCAAAGTAATCCGCGATGTCTGATTGGATTTTATTTTTGATAGTCGTGTTGTGTAGGTGGGTCGGGTTGAGTCTCCAGGACCAATTCCTAGTCGTGTGTGGAAGGGTGAAGGAGAGGAGTATGTCCGCGTGGTCTGACCATGTGATTGATCCTATGTTTGCTTTTGCAATGTGCGGGAGTAGGGAGGGGGACGTGAGGAACATGTCTATACGGGAGTAGGAAGCGTGTGGGTTGGAGTAGAATGTGTAGTCTGTTTCGGTGGGGTGGAGAATCCGCCAGGCGTCTACTAGATGTGTGCGGGAGACAAAGGCTTGGAGTGTTTTGTCGTTTCGCGTGGGAGGTAGGGGTCTCGCATGTGGTGTTTTCGGTCGGCGTCTGTCTAGCTCAGGTGCCAGCGTGGCATTGTAGTCTCCCCCTAATATAAGGTGGTGGGAGGAGAAAAGACGGAGGTGTGTCTGGAGTGTGTTCCAGAAGTGTGTGTCGGGGTGGGTGGGGGCGTAAATCGAGGAGAAGGCGTATTTGTGTGGCCCTATCTGCCCCGCTACTGTAAGATACCTCCCTTGGGGATCAGTTACTGTGCGTGTGAAGGTGATAGGGCAGGTTTTGCGCACCAGTATGGCTACCCCATCTTTTTTCCCCTGTGGTGAGTTTGCTAAGTGGCACTCCCTATAGTGTCTGCTCATGAGGGGGAAGGCTCTCGACTGTTCAAAGTGGGTTTCCTGGAGTAGGATTAAGTCGGCGTTGGTGCGGTTGGCCCACCGGAGAAGGCGGTGTCGTTTAGCTGGGTTATTGAGGCCTTTACAGTTAATGGATATGCATGTAAGAAGGGTGGGCTTCGTATGGCCCCCGTCCTCAGGTCCTGGGGTGGCGCGCTGGTGCGGTTGTGAGGGCATCTCTGATTCTACTTTGGGGGCCCGTATGGCGGGGTGGGGGATCAGGGATGTGGTGTGGGGATTAAGGGGACTGGGGGAGAGGGGCCGGGGGAGTAGGGGGGAGGAGAAGTGTGGGTGTCGGGTGCTAACCTGGTCTTATGGTCGTGTTGCCAGGTCGTCCTGGGGGTAGGAGTGTCCGAGTGGGTCCTCGGTTGTCTGGTGGAAGTAATCAGTAGGTGAGTAGAGGAGGAGAGTAGGTGGTCGTATGTCTGTGTCGACAGCCTCGTCTCGCTCCTCCCGGCTTTTGTGTGTACTGGGGTGTGGCTTTGAGTCAGCGTCTGTGGGAAGAGAACAGTTAGTTCGTGGAGTGGGTGGCGTCGTCGCCTCTTGTGATATGTGGTGGTTTAGCACCTCCTCGTATTGGTTTTAAGTAAGAGTGGCATTGGTGCCTTCGTGTTTCTGTGGGGGGGGGGGGGTTCAGAGTGCGTGGTCACAATAATACATTTCAGCATAAAACTTAAGAGAAAAGAAAACCTGTGAACTATATACAACAACAGTTAACATTTCGTACTGTACATGTTACATTTTACACTTTACGTTTTACATCTTACATTTTACATCTTACATTTAACAACCTGGCTGTCCTGGGATGTGGGTGTATAATTCTCATGTGATGTCAAACCTCTTTGTGTGGTCATATTGGTCAGGTTTGGTGCCTGCCACGGTGGCAAGGGTCCGGTTGGGGCGGTGTCGCGGACTTACGTGGGATTTCGTTGCGTCAGGTGTTGTGGTGCCCCTTGACTGTGTGGTGTTTGTTGGGTAAGTAAGTGCATTCTTAGCCGTTTGGAGTCAGGCCAGCTGGGCTGTGGGCCTCCTGTGATGCCCATGTGGAGGTATGGTCCTCGTGGATAGAGGGGCCGTTAGTGGAATCTTTACCCTAGTTGACTGCGTGTTTGGTTGGGGTGTGTGCGGTGGGCATGTCATGGTGCGTGGTGTTAGGATTGCCGAGGTTCCCCTTAGGCCTGCCCTTCTCGGTGGGTGCCTGGTCCCTTTTGTAGATGGTTGGGGGGGGGGGTATTAGGGTAGCCCTTTGTGTTTAATCACTTTTAGCTAGGGGGGGGATTTGGGGGGGCCTTCCCTCGTCGTTTGCGTTTCCTTGTGTGTAGTTCGTGGGGGTTGCTCCGTTCACAGTTTGAGTGGATGGGGGGGGTCGTAGGTGGGTGGAAGGGTTGTGTGGCCGTGGGGGTTGAAGGGTCACCTGCGGTTATCTCAGCGTGATTTGGGTCGGTCACCTGTCAAATAGCCTGTTAAACGGGCAGCGCCCTGTGTGCCGTGCGTATTATGGCCGCAGGCCTATTACGTGATGTAGGTGTCCGATGTGTCTACCTGGCCTTATGTACTCTACTGTTCGGTAGGGTTTGTGGTGGCAGTGACCTTGTCGTGGGGCTTACCCCCGAATGTGTGGTAGTAGCTTGGTGTTATGGGGAGCTTCTATACATGCATTTTCTATCAAAATTAAAGCGTCTAGAATATAGTAAGGTATAGGTAATACTTGCAGTGTAGGCTATATGTCTAATGCTAAATAACCCTACCTGACCAAGGCTACAAGGTAAGTTTAAAGATATAAAAGCATATATTTTCAGAGGGTTAAATGGCCATTGCTTATTCGAGCTGTGCTCGTGTACCCCATGTCCGTAGTTGCCCCCCACTGATACCTCCAATCTCTGTGGGTCGGATGTGGTGTCTCCAGCTCTGCGACGTGGTTTCTGTGCTTCTGTTGGGAATCCCGTTGGGCATGGAGGTTGTGGAGGCCAGTGTCGGGTAATCCGAGTGGGTCACTGCTGAAGGTGGATGCAGAGCTGTGCGGAGGGGCAGTGGGGGTGTCTCTTGAAGGGCAGTAAGCCGTGTAGTTTCAGGGATCAGTGTTGGGGCCGTCATCTGCCAGTCCCGTTCAGGCCCTTTTTATCAAAGGTTGGTGGGTTGACAAGGTGGTGTAGTTGTTGTGTCCCAGGTTGTCTGCCGTTCATGTGAGTAATATATGGGGTCCAGGATGTTCGCAGTGTTCGCTAGTGGGTCCTCCGTGGAGTCAATCCCGACTTTCGCTGTATGCCGATTGCCTCTTGCGCGGAGTGCGGCGTGGGGATCTCGCGAATCTCTCTCTTTGGGCCCGGTGTAGGCCCCCCGCTCCCGCGGATGTTAGTGGCGGTGGCGGTAGCAGGGTGAGGCCCAGTGAGTCCGCGAACGGGATCATTTCGGTTGGGCTTGTGAGGACATGGGTCTGATTGTCTTTCCGGACTACCAGTTTAAATGGGTTGCCCCACATGTACCTGATGCCGTGGTGAGCGAGCGTAAGGGTTAATTGTTTGAGGTCCCTCCGCTTTTTCAGGGTGGATGGGGCGAGGTCCTGGTAGAAGGCCACGCGGTCCCCCTTGTATTGCGGTGGGGAGTTTCTGGTGAGGTTAAGAAGCTTTTCTTTGATGGTGAAGAAATGCATGCGAACTATGACGTCCCTGGGGGCGTCCGGGTTCATTGTCTGGGGCCTCAGGGCTCTGTGTGCCCGGTCGAGTAGAAGGTCTTGAGTGGATGCCTCAGGCAAGATTGATTTGAATAGGCTTGTCAGAGTGGCGTGTAGGCCTTCATTGGTGACCGTTTCAGTTAGGCCCCGGATCCGGATATTATTCCTGCGAGATCTGTTGTTCAGGTCTTCCATGCTTTCTTCCATTGCCTCAATTTTAGCATGCAGGTATGTGATGTCCTGTGAGTGTGCTTGGGATGTGGCAGTGAGGTCCTTGATGCTGGTCTCAGCGTGGTGGGCCTTGCTTGTTAGGGCCTCGATGTCTTCCTTAATGCCGGAGAGATTCTTATCTAGTTCAGCCGCCAGGTGGGATTTGATATCCGCGGTGGCTTCCCTGAGCATGGATTGCATATTGCGCAGGGTCAGTGGGGCGTCTGGAGCTGTGCTGTGTTCGCTTCCATCGGAGTCCATGCAGGCCTCATCTGGATTTTGGCGGTAAGATGGCCATCCCTGTTCATGCTGTGGCCGGAACATCGGGGCGACCGATGGGGTCTGGTCCTTCTTTTGTTTTCCGCCTCCCATACCTCAGGGTAGCGGTCGGCTGGGCGTCGTAGGAGTTGTTGTGTGTTCTCTGGGTGCGTGAGTGCCTCAGTACATGCGGATGTTAGCGGATTTCAGAAGCCGGGAAGAGGGAGCTAAAGGATTATGCTGCCATCTTCCTCGACGGTCAGGCTCCGCCCCCCTGTGATTTCTTATTTTATTATAATTCTTTTTTTTACAAAGTAAGCCCATGTTCACAGCCATAGCTCTTACCCATTCTAAAAAAATAATAATATATACTATGAGAATACATTATATATATTTTAATTTGGTTACTGCTGAAGCTTTATGAACAACTTGCCAACATGCATAAACAAAACAAAAAAAAGGGAGAAAATCCACTCCTCTCCTGATGCAAATAACCCGACTGGTACCAGGGATCATATTCAATAATTATTTTCCTGCTAATTCCTGGTACCAGTCGGGTTATTTGCATCAGGAGAGGAGTGGCTGTGCATCCTTAGAGATATCTGAACACGCTATCATAGTCAGAGCCTACCATACGTGGCTCTGGAAATTGTGAGTTGGAAATTTTCAAACTACTATTAATGTACACACCATACAGTATTATGCTATGCATTGTTGTTTTTTACATCTAGGTGGAGTACATATAAAATGAAGAAAGAGTGTGAATAAGTATTTATTTTGTTATTTCTTTGGTTTCACACATATTTTAGAGCGCCCCCATCTGTTTTCTATTTTATTATTTAGCAACTATTGCAACCAATGCTCTTAAATTTAATTTGGTACATGGTCGCCCGCTATGGTTGGAGATGGAGGCTACTAAGGTCTCTCCTTATAAGATAACTGAAATACTATGGTTACCCTCCTCTCTTCGGCCGCGCATGGCGAACATGTTTCGAACCACCAAGACTACTGTTAAGGCTTGGGATGCTGTATTTAAAAAAAATTAAACCTTTTTGGTCCGGATGCTCCTCTGCCGCTGTTGTGATCTAGATGTGGAATATTGTCTCTCTCATTCTGTCAAACATATTAATGATTTATTTTTGTCTAATACATTTTTATCTTTTGACCAACTACAGACCAAATTTGGTCTGGATGCCTCTTATGCCCCGATGCACAGACAGATAGTAGAAAAAAAAAAAAATCAGTGATCATTTCAAAGTGTCTGATCAGGATTTTGACACTCATGTAATAGATATGTCTCCATTAGAAAAAAACATACCATTCAAATCCTGGTCAGAGATGAACCATCTCGATGTGCTATGCTTATTTTGCCGGGACACTTGGTCCAAAATTAGACGACATGACACAATGGGAGAGCGAGCTGAATGAAACTTTCACAGTTGAGGAATGGCATAAGATTATGTTAGCTTTGCGAGGAGTCACACAATCCACTGCCCATATTATAATAACTCCCTCCAGACTTTTGAATTTCAAGCTATTAAATACGAACAAATGCTGGAGGGAATGTGGACAGATAGGCACACTGCATCATATCTTTTGGTCATGCCCAAAACACTCACACAATACTGGAAAAATATACACACGTTAATTTGAATCATTACCATCTTAATTCTAACTTTGTCACCCACAATGTGTCTCTTGAAGAACTCCAGATGATTTGCCCAAAGCTACAGAAGTTATAATACGCCATATCCTGATCTCAGCAACCTCAGTCATTCCTGGATACTGGAAATTGGAGGATGAGCATTGTTACAGCTATGTATAACAATATATGTACAGAAGCTGCAAAGGTGTCAGGAGAGACCCTTTTTGGTAAAAAAGCAGTTTGACAAAAAATACAATAGATGGACTGCACCCAAAGACTCCTTGCAACATAATCACTTTTAAAAATATGCAGTGGTTATGGTGTTTAAACCACCCCTCTCAGACTTTTTTCATGAATAAGCATACCTATGAGAGAGAACCCACTGCAGCAGAATGTGAGTGGGTAAAGCTGTAGTTGGACATATAGCTTTAATGTAAAAATGTAGACAATTTTAATAATTTAATACTGAAATCAGACAGATGTAAGCCAATGGTCTTGGCATCTCTGTACAGGAATATGTTTGCTCCCCCAGGATTTAGGGCTTACCTAATCTGCTTCATTATTGGTATATTTTCTAATTTTAATTTTTTTTTTTTTTTTAAACCCAAGAACCAAATATAAATAAGTGAAACAGAAATCAGCATACGGCAATTGCTTTCATTTATAATTTTTAGAAGACATTTGCATTATTTACTTGGCTGTGATGTCGATGAAGACTGCTAATATAAAGGAAGATATCCTATAATGACATTTTAATAAAATATTTTAATTCATTAATTTATTTTTTTAAGATTTCAGAACAGTTTATTTGAATCTGGTCCCGCTGAGTTGGGATGAAGAAAACCGCATGTTCCTAAACATTTCTAGATGAGCCGGGAACACAGACAGGAGCTAGCTGTCTCTATTCGTCCCAGTTGATGAAGTGCTTGTGAATTTCAAATAAACACTGGAAAGCTAAGTGAAATCTGTCCAGGAGCCCTGTTGGAGTCATGTTGGCTGCCCATTGTTTACCTGTGCGACACTGAATATTTTTCCAAAACAGTTTCCAGTTGTTTTGAGACCTATTGGGAATCAAACGCATCACTGGATACACATCTTCATCGGTTTAGCGTTACATTCTTTTAATAATGTTTCATTGTTACAATAATCTGCATTAAAATACATTTACTGCAATAAATAGATGTGAGGCTGGAGCTTGTGCAATGTTCAACAGATAAATACTAAGGTTATCGGTGATGTTACTTTTTTTTATGTATAAATGCTGTTTGGAGATGTCAGATGGTACCAGCTAGACTTTCTACAGTCTGAGTACTTCAAGGTGAAATTCATTGAGCTTTAATTGACAATTTGCATACTTTAATAATAAGATCTTATTATAGCAGTAACACATTTTTTTTCTGTTTTTTTATTTTGCCATAATCAACCGGTTGACCAAATACTACCAATTTCTTACTAATAATCACCCATTTCTAAAAGCAATTATAACCTCAATTATAATGAAATAAATTAAAAATAATCACATGCTTAGAAAGAAATCCTTAGTGCTTTATCCGCCTGATCTCTGCAATGTACTGTTGTTAGGCGATTAAAATGTTTTGCTAAACATGAGCTTTTAGGACATTGGGAAATGGGCAGAGGATGTGTATGACTTTAATCTGCTCTTAGTGTTATAGTGAATGAAAATGAGGTTTGGAAAAAAATACTGTGTTCTCAATTTCTGATATTGAGGCTTGTGTATATTATGCCTCTAGTGACATAGTCTTGTTTCAATGTTGTAATCAATATGCATCGCTAATGTAAAAGCACACTTTCTTTTTATGTTAAATGTTGTGTGTTGTCTTTAAAAATAACAGCACTATTTTTGCGCATCACTGCCTCTATAGGGTTTCATTCGTTTTTTTTTTCAATATATATGTATATTAAAAGAAATTGATTTTCTGTCACCTCTCTGGTTGGTGTTTTTGTGTATTCCTCAATCTTGAGTCCTCTATCAGAGGTCTGAGAGTCTGATGATTCTGTGCAGTATCTTAGCTGTTCCTAGAACTGCACTCTGCTGGACAGCAACCTCAGGTATTCCACCTGGAAGCTGCTGAAGTCACTCCCCCAACTTCGGGGTCACAGCCCTGAGTGCTCCTATCACAGTGCGCTTCTGCCATCTTGCCGCAGTGGCAGCACCCAAGCGGAGCCCACGCCGGGAAGTCGCAAGTCCTGAGGACTGCCACCAAGGCGCCACTGGGAAGGTAATTGCTGTTGGCAGGGATTGTGACACTTCTAGTGCTGTTTTCCACTTGTCCATCGAGTTCTTGATGAAGGATGTTAGTGTCTTGCCGACTTTGTATAGAGCATCCCAGTATCCATGTGTGTGGCATTGTGTAATAGGTTTCTTATAGTCAATCTAGGCTGTGCACAGATTGGTCTGTCTGGTCTTAGTGTGACTGTGTGGTCTATTAACAGTTGGTGTTTTGATCTTGTGTTGTTGTTTCCAATCTCCTTTTGAGTATTGCTCATGTACTGACTCATATGCCCATCGATCTTGGAGGCTATGATGCCTGACAAGACCTTCCATGTTGTGGTTTGATGTAACTAGTGTTGATGAAGGTCTCTTTTTTTTTTCGTCCATAGCTCCCACATACATTTCATGTAGCCTCTCTCATTGGGTTTACTGTTCTAGTAGCAGACAAGCAGGTCTAGGTTCTCACTTTGTGTCCAGGAATGGTTTGTTCCAGTAGCTCAGTTTGAAACTAGTGATAAACTACAGGCTACTGGCAGATTACTTCTAAATATCACCTAATTCTCAACAAAGTAACCATCACTGCCATTTGTATTTGATAGCCAACGTGTAGTTCAGGAAAAATAAACTTTAATAACTTTATTTTTCTTATCGTTAGGGTATCACTTATAATAATGTGTTCCTCTGTCCGTCAGCCTGCATTCAAGCTTTATAATTGGTGGCATCAGAATTTCCCCAGTGTTGGCAGATACCCTGCCATTTGAAACAATTTATAGCAAAAATGATCCCTTCAACTTGGCAGTTTTGAAGGAGGATAACTTTCATATTTATTATTATATTTATTATTAAAACGTTAGGGACTATTAAAGAGTTCAGTTCAGATGAACTGCTGTATAAATGACACAATTACATCAGGGCTTGTTAAACAATTTAGAAGACTGTATTACCAAATCCTAAATATATCCATTTTATTGTAATTGTGTGTTTTTCTTTTATTTTCTATTAAGGTGGTGATTGTCTAGTTTAAGAATGGAGAAGAAAGTACAGAAAATTACACTGACATCCATTCCAGGAACAACTTTCTTTCTTCAGATTACATGGGACAATGATTTAGGTAACGGGTTCAATGTAGCACTCTGTGATTGTCTCTCAGCCTGGACTGGAAAAGGTAATTAAAGAAAATAAACTTTCTATGTCTAGTTAGATATAAACACTATACATAAAGCTCAGAAGTCAGCCCAAATAATGAGTACATTTACTACTAGTTGTAACACACAAAAGATATGTTGGTGTAATTTATTTTTTATTTTCTACTGTTGGTAGAAACAGGATGGTACGTGGTATATGGTTTTGGAAGTATACTAAACATGGGCTTTGATGTTTTGGGAACTACAATGTACAGTGCATATACTCAGCCTAACCCTCCTCAACTCAGGAGGAACCTTAATTCTATTGACCTCCAGTAGCTGTCAGCTGATATTGATTCACAACTGCTATCCATCCCTTCACTCTCCTGTCCCTCACTGGCCATCTCCACATATAACACTACCCTCACGTCTGCCTTGAATGCTGCAGCCCTGAACCAAACATGCACCTCAAAGAGGGCATGCCCCCAACCGTGGCATACTAAAACAACACGTGACCTGCAAAGTTGATCCCGTTGTGCTGAACGCTCCTGGAGGAAGCCTTGCACCCAGGCAGACTATCTCCATTATAGGTTCATATTGTGTTTATACAGTGCAGCCCTTGTCCTTGCCAAACAGTCATACTTTTCCTCTCTCATTAGTTCATGCTCCCAAAATCCCAGGCATCTCTTTGACACCTTTAACTCTCTTCTTCGCCCTGCTGTAGCCACCCCCTCGTTAACCTTACAGTCGATACCTTTGCGTGCTACTTTACCGGCAAGATTGAACAGCTAAGGAAAGCATTCTCCCCACCTTGCCATTCTCTTTTTCAACCACACGTAGATTATGCCTTTCCTACCCTTCAGACTTTCTACCCGGCTACTGAACAATAGGTGGTTGCGATTCTCATATCCTCTTACCCCACCACTTGCCGCTCGATCCTGTCCCATCTCACCTTATCAGATCTCTCGCCACTTGTCTTGTGCCTTCCTTAACACACATCTTCAACTGCCCTCTCTCTTCTGGCATTGTCCCTGCTGACCTTAAACATGCCACTGTACCTATCCAGTACCTATCCTGAAAAAAACATCTCTTGACCCGTCGTACCCCTCTAACTATCCCTGCTCCCCTTTTCCTCAAAGCTTCTGGAAAGACTCAATTCCAACTCTCACCATGACCCTCTCCACTCTACTGAGACTGCACTTATCAAAGTTACTAATGACCTAATCGCAGCTCAATCCAAAGACCACTACTCCATACGAAGTCTTCTTGACCTCTCTTTTGCCTTTGACACCGTTGATTATGCTCTCCTTCTGCAAACTCTTCAGTCCTCTCGTGGCTTTCCTCTTATCTCTCCCAACCCTCATTCAGTGTCTCATTTTCTAATGATACCTCCTCCCCTCGTCCTGTCTCGGTTGGAGTCCCCCAAGGCTTTGTACTTGGTCCCCTTTTATTTTCTATTTATACTGCCTCTCTTGGCAAAACTTATTACCTCATCTGGATTCCACTACCACCTGTACACTGATGACACCAAGATATATCTCTCCTCCCCGGACCTCTCCCCTGCCATCCTGCAATGTGTCACTGCTTGCCTTTCTTCAATCTCTGACTGGATGTCCTCCTGCGTTCTGAAACTCAATCTCTCTAAAACTGAGCTCCTTGTCTTTCCTCCTCCTAATACTGATGCCCCTCTTTCGCTCTCCCTTCAAGTTAGTGGTATCCACATAAGTCCATCCTTGCTAGCCCCTCTTATATCTCTTCACAGATCCATAGGTATGCCCCTTCTCGGTCTCTCCGCTTTGCCCGTGATCTTCTCCTGTCCGCTGCTTGCACCCGTATGGCCAACTCATGCTTGCAGGACTTCTTGTGGGCGGCTCCCTTCATATGGAATAGCCTGCCTACCGCCATCAGACTCTCCTCAAGTCTTCAATCGTTTAAGAAGTGCCTTAAAACCCATCTCTTTAGGAAAGTTTATGGCCTCCCAGAGTATCCTCTACCTTATATACCTGTCTCTTGCTCTCCTCTTAAGGGCAGCACTTTACTCTCTCTCTCTCCTCCAGCTCTACTTCACTCGCAGCAAAACAAAACAACTACGTTGTTAAGTATAAAATATCAATTACTTAACTTCAATTAGTCTGTAGCCTCCCACGATCGTTATCCACCAAAAAACGATCATATATATGTATAGAGCCACAAGCAGAAGTGGGATACGGCTGTACAGTCTATATAGGGAACATACAAGGAAAAAAAAAACAATAGTGTGATACAGTATATACAGTGAAAATGTGCGCTTTAATGGATGCACTCACGAGATAGTAAAGGTAAAACAGCATTCAAGGTGCCTCCCCAAGGAGTATGGGGGGATGCTGGTATCCTTCGGTAGTGTCTAGCAGCCAAATGGGACACAGGACTCCAGGTGAGTAATGGTAGAAAATATTTGTAGTTTTATTTTCTTTAAAAGGTGATACAACACCAAGCAGATAAAATATAAAAGTGCAGCAGTAGGTCCAACGCGTTTCGTTCAACACAGGAACTTCATCAGGGACCGCACAGTAAAACAAATCAACAGCAATATTGCAGATTGTAAAAAAATACACATCCTACTCACCCTAACAATAATCACTATAAATAGGGCTAATCCCAATGTCCCATTGGTCCTAATTGTGGGGGGTATCCTCCAGGCTGCTCTCCATTGGTCAAGGGATAATATCATCCAGCTGATTCCATTTTCGGCATTTCAATGCCCAGAAAACGAGCGCGTTCACTTAAGTAATTAATTGTGTTTGTACATCACATATTAATTTATTTTTTCTCTTTCTAGAGATTAATTGCACCTTTAGTTATGTTTTGAGCTTTTAAGGGCTTTTTTAAATGCATTAGGATATTTTCGATTGAGATAGT
The DNA here is from genome assembly GCF_036172605.1 of Pelobates fuscus. Taxonomy (NCBI): domain Eukaryota; kingdom Metazoa; phylum Chordata; class Amphibia; order Anura; family Pelobatidae; genus Pelobates; species Pelobates fuscus. Next base: position 37,356,011 of record NC_086321.1, on the reverse strand, counting down.
TGTATAATACCCACTGAGCATGTGCGGACTGCCCTTGGAACGCATGTGGAACGCACGTGGAACGCATGTGGAACGCGGAAGTGAAAGAAAACGTCTACTTCCGGTTCCGGCGTATGAAAAAAACGCGCTCGTTTTCTGGGCATTGAAATGCCGAAAATGGAATCAGCTGGATGATATTATCCCTTGACCAATGGAGAGCAGCCTGGAGGATACCCCCCACAATTAGGACCAATGGGACATTGGGATTAGCCCTATTTATAGTGATTATTGTTAGGGTGAGTAGGATGTGTATTTTTTTACAATCTGCAATATTGCTGTTGATTTGTTTTACTGTGCGGTCCCTGATGAAGTTCCTGTGTTGAACGAAACGCGTTGGACCTACTGCTGCACTTTTATATTTTATCTGCTTGGTGTTGTATCACCTTTTAAAGAAAATAAAACTACAAATATTTTCTACCATTACTCACCTGGAGTCCTGTGTCCCATTTGGCTGCTAGACACTACCGAAGGATACCAGCATCCCCCCATACTCCTTGGGGAGGCACCTTGAATGCTGTTTTACCTTTACTATCTCGTGAGTGCATCCATTAAAGCGCACATTTTCACTGTATATACTGTATCACACTATTGTTTTTTTTTCCTTGTATGTTCCCTATATAGACTGTACAGCCGTATCCCACTTCTGCTTGTGGTTCTACTTCACTCGCACCTTATTTGATTGCTATTTTCTGTCCTATAGAATGAAAGCTGGTTTGAGCAGGGTCCTCTTCAACCTATCGTTCCTGTAAGTTTTCTTGTAATTGTCCTATTTATAGTTAAATCCCCCCTCTCTTAATATTGCAAAGCGCTATGGAATCTGTTGGTGCTATATAAATGGCAATAATAATAACAACATACAGGAAGCAACAGCATCTTAGCATTCGTCTTACTCTCTAGTTGTACTGCAAAGTGGAAAGAGTGCCAACCTGGTTAAAAGACCTGCAAGTCAAGCTTTATCCAAAATAAATAGTCCAGCACTCAGAATTGGAATTGATTGGAATTGCTTTATTCAGCCACCATACAAAGTGACTCAGCAATGTTTTGACCATTTTGGGGCTCTCTGTCAAGCCTTTGTTAAGTATCACAAATCCAATTCTGAGCGGTTGAGAGTATATTTTGTATTCAGGCTCTTTTGGACACATTGCTGTTGATATCTACTCATGTTTGTGCCTGTTTGCTTACTACAATAGCAAATTCAACTAGCCACTAAAGTGTGGACTTCCTATTTAGTAGTGGTTTGGCACTTTTGATTGACTTAAAGTTAAACACAATAAAAATTCTATATAAACTATTGTTTAACTCCTGATATCTAAGTGACATATAAGTTGATAGGCATTATTTTTTCTTTTTGTACCTCATTTTATTTTAAGTACAATTTAAACCCCAAAATGTCAGTGAGGCAGTTCGCATTTAAAAGCATTACCGAAATGTCACTTCAGTATTCTGCAAGAGAAACAATATGTATATATATATTTTAATCCAGTTTGCATTTGAAATTGATTTTAAGGAAATGCTGTAAAACATTGACCTTAGTGTTAGCAGTGCTACATTTAGCATGCAAAATTAAAAGTCAATGCAAAGGACCACATAACAAAATTAATAATTTAAACTTATATAGATTCACTAAAAAAACATGATGTATTTTTTAAAATGAAGTCCAAAAACATTCACTGATAATCCTTTCAACAAAGGCAAGAAATTGTACATTTAAAAAAGAAAAAGAAAAAGCAAATCTTTATAATACGCTCTATTGCAAAACTAAAATTTAAGTTTTCCTGGTGGTCCATATTTATGAACCTTTGCTAATTGTACGTTGCTTGTTATGCTTGTTTTAGTCTGAGTGATGGGAACTGATTATAAGGAATAATAAAAGGATATGGGAGAAATGGTGTATTACCATAATAAGATACCCGCTTCAGTGTCTTACAATGTAATTTTCCATTATTTATGTTCTAGCGATGCAAAAGCCCCACGAGTGAGTGAACTATGACGCAAGTCAATGAGCAAGCTTTCAGATCTTGATACAAAGCCAGAACAATCAGTGCTTTTTTGTCTTACCTTTTTTTATGGTAAAGTTGATTGCAGTAATCAATGTAAAATATTTCCAGACTACCTTAAAACAATGTTTCTGTACAATGCACTGAATGAAGAACATGAAATGAGATGTTATTTAGGTCATGATCAGTGAAACACAACATAATCTTCCATAATTATTTTACATCGAAAACAGGAATCCTTGAATTGATATTGTTTTATTTTTTTGTATGTTTTTTTTAATTTTTTTATTTTATAGTTCACGAAGAAGATATTTCTAAGGAAGCAAATGATATGGAAATGAATAGGCAAGAATATGTCGATGAGTTAAAGAAAGCTCTGATTTCAAGTTCACCGCCAACTAATAAGTATAATTTCGATCTTGTGGACGATGGAGAATCCTTAGACTGTTCTAGCTTTACCTATGAGAAGAAATTAAAGGACCTTTCAGTAAGTAAAAACGTTTTATAAACTATTCTGACTAGTGCACGCCGCTAAAGTGTAATTCATAGTGTATCGTGAGCTAAACTCATCTCCCATGTGTTCTGGACAGGATTCCAAACTTTTTGTTCTGTCACTCACACATATCATTACTTCTGCGACCGTTTGTCATATGTGAATGGTAATAGTTACAGCATATCTCCAAATCATAATTGAAGATGGAAGATAATTTAAGTTAATATATTTATGCCAAATGAAAAAAAAAATCTGTTTTATATATTTTTATAAAATTTCAAGCCCTAAACTGCTAACCGGGTGGCAAAATATACCGTATTTATCGGCGTATAACACGCCCCGGCGTATAACACGCACCTCATTTTCAGAAGGAAATTCCAGGAAATTTCCACACCTCCCATAGTATTCCCCCCCCCCCTCATCCCATAGTGTCCCCCCCCCCTTTCCATAGTATTCTTCCCCCCTCCCATAATATTCTCCCCCCCCTCCCATAGTATTCTCCATCCCCACCCATAGTGTCCCCCCCCTTTCCATAGTATTCTTCCCCCCTCCCATAGTATTCTCCACCCCCTCCCATAGTGTCCCCCCCCTTTCCATAGTATTCTTCCCCCCTCCCATAGTATTCTCCACCCCCATAGTGTGTACCCCCCTCCCATAGTTTTCTCCACCCCCCATAGTGTGTCCCCCCCTCCCATAGTATTCTCCACCCCCCATAGTGTGTCCCCCCTCCCATAGTGTCCCCCCCCTCCCATAGTGTCCCCTAGTGCACTTTCCCTCTGTCCCATATTTACTTACCTGTCTTGAAGCGTGGGCCGGCTTCACAGCGCGCACCGCGGAACTGGAACTTAAATATCAGGTTCCGGTTTCCGGCGGGACTGAAAGGAAGTGTGCACACAATAGTGTGCACACTTCCTTTCAGTCCCGCCGGAAACCGGAACCTGAAATTTAAGTTCCAGTTCCGCGGTGCGCGCTGTGAAGCCAGCCCACGCTTCAAGACAGGTAAGTAAATGTGGGATAGCGGCGTATAACACGCAGCCATGATTTTCTCCCTATTTTCAGGGAGAAAAAGTGCGTGTTATACGCCGATAAATACGGTACATGCCACTGAAAGCTTGGAGGGTTCAAGTCATACTCACCAATGGTTAAATTGTAATTCAAAATTGCCTACATTTTCACTCACCATGTTTGATTTTTGCTCAAGTGCCCATCAGTTGCGTTTAATTTTAGAGAACAATTCCCAATTCGATTCTTGGCTACTGAATAGAATGATCGCAAATATATAAAAATATTTTCAATAGCTAGAAGAATTGAAAACTACTTTCAAACTATGGATTTTAGGAGCACGTTTATTAGTATCTGTAAATATCACAATTATTCGCTATGTTTCTTGAATCTGTAGTGTCTCATCACAATCACTGAATGCATTATAAATTGTGCAGTAAAATGTATTTCTCTACTATAGTTTATATAATGTATAATAAACTCAAAATCCGTGATTTTAAAGGGGCACCCTAAGTTCCATAACAATGTTATGGCAGTGCGTTGTGGGGCTTGGAGCTCCAGTCCGTTGTCTAGATTTATGGTATTAAACATTTTTTAGCCTGTCCCCAGTGTGCAAAGGAATCAAATCAAATTAATGCTAGTGCTGGAACAGGAGGAGGAGGCAAAGGGGCCTAACAGACGTGTGCCTTGAAGACAACTTTGGGGATAATCTGTTTGAAAACAGTTTAACATTCATAAAAAGATAACTGATAAAGTGCAACAATTAACAAAGTGCATACAATAATGTGTAAAAATGCTGAAGTGTTGCCAAGTAGACTGAATTGCCTCTCAATTTCAAACAAAGTACAAATACCAAAACATAAAGTGTCTCTGGTTCAAAGTGTTATATAACATGCTAAGTGATAATGCTTTAACCACCTAAAGTGAGAAATAAGAGATAATATAAAGTGCAGTAGTTAATAATAAGTGAAATTTTAAGATAAATCGGAATATCACACACACAAATAATTTGTGCTGTGGCTTTGATCACAAGGACACTTAAACCTCCGGATCAGTCACCCAAACACACCAAATCTTCAACAGAAATATTGCAGTTCCCAGCGGTGCCCAGGACTGACAGACCCCATGGCAACTTTATTGAAATGAAGTTATTATTGGCTATAGAGTGTTCTTTTAAAATAACATTGGAAATTTTCTTTAGGAAAGAAAATAACGGTAATATGTTGCTTGCGTGAACATATACTGTTCAGGCATTGCCGATTAGGCCTGTAAATAGACATCTATAGATGTTAACCATTTCTGTTCTTGAGTCAGCACAATGTTGTGTTGACCCATTGTTTTTGCTCCTGATTTGCATATATCATTCAGAATGAATCTGCTATAATGTTCTGTAGTGTTTATGGTGCCAGGAGTGCCCTGACACCTCCCCAATGTAAGTAGTCAAACCGATTGCTAATGGATTGACTTTTTATCTGGGATCCAAGAGTTCCTTCCTCTTTGCAGTCAGGAGGTCTCTGCCTGAGCTAATTTGTAGGGCTTGGCTCATTTTCTGAGAGAGATCAGCTGAGCGTCTCATCCAATAAGCTGGCCTTGCACTGCAGTGCTTAGTTCAGGAGAGCTATTGGAAAATAGTCTGTCAGGCGCCTAATGAATTCCAAATAAGAAATCTAACTGTAAGCAAATGTTAGCACATTGAAGAGGCGCCAGGTCATGCTGTGGTGGATGCTTGGGGTGTTCAGTGTCAGCAAGTTTGTTTTGTGCCTTGTATTGATTAAAGTTTAATAAAACTAAATAATAATCGTCATATATTCTGACAACAAAACCTTTTCCTATATTGTGGCTAACTGAGCTCTCCCATGCATGATGGTTAACACCAGTCTTGCTCTGAAATCTTCATTTTCAACTGCCTCCCTCTTCAACTTGGGAATTGAAGAATCTATTTTTGCTTCATGATTTTTCCATTATTCTCCCATCCTGACCAACATTTTACGAAACCTCTGCAATTGGCAGATTCGTCATTTATTTTTTATTCATTACTGGTATTTATAAAGTGCCAACAGATTCCACAGTGCTGGACAAGTAGTGGAGAACATACAATATACAAATGCAAAAGGTAGAGAGGGCCATGCCCGTAAGCTGAGATCTAACCGTTTAAGCTCTTTTATAAAAAGTGCATGGCTAGATAGCCCATGAGCTTACAATCTAAATGAGCTCTTTCAAATTAACTATTGTTTCTCACACACTTTATTTGAGCATCCAGTGGAGTCTGATCTTTCTTTGGTCACCATGAGTGATCCCAACAGTGTTTTGGTTCTAAATGGGTTTCTGGATCTGCACCCTAAATACTGTCTGCATGATTCTCCAGTTTGCAGTTATAATTGTTAATGAATGACTTTTTCTTGGAAGTGAAATGGTGTGAAACAGGCACTCTACTCTCACTGGGGTGTCAAATCTTTTTATACATTTTTTTAACTGTTTTACTAATGTATACATTTGTATTACTTTTGTTTTCTAATCTCTATGGAATGATCTTTGGTCTTTATTTTCCTTCAGAACCACAAACTGATTACCTTTAACAGTGAGTTGTTTTTTTTATCTTGGACATTAGGCAACATATCAGTTCACAGTTAAATGAGGCCTACATTACGATAATTACTCCGTTATTAGGACAATATATTTCATCTGTAAAATGGGAGCTTCCTCAGTGTAGGACTTGGATATGTATGCAGGCTTCTATATACAAGTTTAAATGTAGTCACCAATTGATCTGTTTTTTTTTTTTATCTGTGCGGGGATGACTACTTGATCCAAGGATAATTCTGACTGCCATTCTGGGGTCAAGAAGGAATTTTTTTCCTAGATGTTGCAAAATTGGAAGTGCTTCAAACTGGGTTTTTGCCTTCTTTTGGATCAACAGCAAAAAAACAAATGTGAGGAAGGCTGAACTTGATCTCTTTTCAGCTATGTAACTTTGTAACTATGTAACATTACTATTTTTTGTAAAGAGACCATTGCGGAGAACGTGATGTCAGCAGCCACTCAGATCCCAAGCTTCGAACAGATGCGGAGTTTAACCCATCAGTCCAGGGCCTATTTGAACTTCCTTACAGTGCAAATAGAAGCTAAGACTAGCAATACATTTAATTCTGTTTTAACTGTTTATAACTTTAAAAAACAGCAGATTTTGTATTGGATTATGAATTGTCAAACAGGCAGCTTGTAATACACAATTCGATTGAACAAATACATTTCCAGATGACAAAACCACTTTAAAATAGTATACAGAACAGTCTGTAAGTCAGTGAAACAAGAGAGTTGATGAGGGTTTGGAAAAGTAAAAGGGCCTGCTTGTAGTTCTGATACAATCTCTCACAGGCTCCTAATACTTCATCATATTGACAGTATGAGTATGTTGGAAAAGGCTCTCACACAACTGCAGAATCCTGAAGAAAAAAAAAAAGGCACAGCACACATTGATACATGTTACAAAAACAAATACTCTCTGAATGAATAGATAACCTAGCTCCTCTGGTTATTTTCCCAAGAACAAATCTTTGTTCACATGAATTACAATCTAAATAACCAGCAGGAAATGCACGTACTGTATTTTCTTATTGTTTAGATTTGTTTATTTCCTGAGCTGGAAAACAAAGAAATGCAGCAGGGGTTCTGCTTACAGTTTAACATATGTTTTCCATGGAGATGTGCTTACTTAAGCCGCAGCACTTCAGATCCATTGAGATATATTTTGTTTTATGATATTGTAGTAACATAGATCAGCTGGGATTTTCAATAGACGGTCTGTGCATGCGATATGCATTCGGGCATTAAAGACATATTGTCATAAACAAACACTGATTTTGTTTGCAACATCTAAAACTTGTGGCATTGAACAGAATAGTGTGTTGTGATTTTTTAAATTTCTTTTTATACTGTTATTTACATATTTTCTGTTTTCCTATTTTACTTAACTTGATGTGCAGTGTTTCTGGGATATTCATATTTTAACGAATAACAGAAAGATCTCTGGTAGAGTTTCTCTGTGTTTCTCAAACCACAGGAAGACATTAACAGAGTGCCATAAGAGGCATAGCCTCTACAGTAAGGGTGCTTAAAATACATTTTGCTGGGATTTAGAATGGCAAACCTTTATTGTTGCTGTCGTTCTAAACATCTGGGAATAACCCATTTTGGGCACAGCTCTTAAAATTTGAAGTCATATCCTACTAGCCAACACCTAAAAATGACTCTTCTCTGCAAACATGAAGAGTCCATGGAATACTCATCAGGGTGAATTTTTACTCACTATTGGAGATTTGAGCCGTGCTATTGTTGTAGTGTCTTTGAATGCCAACCTCCACATTTTATGACAATCTATTTTTAAGTGGTTAGACAAAAACTGTGTTTGCAAGCACCCAAAGTCTGGACCTCTGCTGCTTAGATAATGCCAGCATTAAGAATTATCCATACAAAGCCAACAGTTATTATCGACTGACTAAAGTAGTGAAAATGTCACTGCCTCAGACCTGGGAAACTCTTTAGATCACGGTCTGACCACAGTATGTGTCTCTGGGTTAGACACTTAACCGTATATATCTGCCTACCTGAAATTCAGAAGAAGAAGAAGATACTTTACCTCCCAGATATTCTATCCAGTTCCAATTTAAATTAACTATAATAAGCTTTGGAATACACAGTTAGACTGCAGCCAGTATTTCCATTGAAAATGCTGCATTGTAGCATGATAGACTGGACAATGAAGTAAACCGTGGTTTGCATCATGACTGTAAATAGGTATTTTTCATTGTTGTAGGTTATTCAGTTTCCCAGGTTTAGCCTCAGCAGTACCATAGTATTGTCCAATACTTCCTTTGCTTTAGTTTGTTTGAACTGGTGATTGCAACAAAATAAAAATGTTGCTCCACCAGTTTATATTGATGTTTATCTTTAAACTGAAATTGAAAGTATAAATAAAAACTAGCTTTAAAGTATTTGAGTGAGTATAGATTACGGTACTCAGTGTGACAATATTTACCTTGAATATCAATAAACGGAAATTTTATACATTTACTGAGTCACATGAAAGATTAACTGGAGATCAAATGTATCTATGTATGAAAGGGAATATCTAAATGATTTAATGTAAGGTATTTTTTATGTATTGCTACCTATTTAGTACTTTACAGGAATACTATAGTGTTAGCATTACAAACATGTATATAACATGTATATATGGCTTTTTAGGTTCCCAATTCCCCTCAGATTGCATTTAAATATTTTCTCCATTGCTGTGGGTAGCCCCGCCTCCATGGCTGAGATTGTCAATCTTGATGGTCCCAACCAATGCAATGCTTTCCCGCTGCAGCACTGACACAGGAAGCACCTTTAGTGGCCGTCTGAGTGACTGCCACTAGAGGTGTTACTAGGCAGCAATGTAAACACTGCATTGAGAAGCCTGCATGGACCTGCTATAGACTTCAGAACCACTGTATTAAGCTATAGTGGTTCTGGTGGCTGTAGGGTCTCTTTAAACAAAATAAAATAATACGATGAGTATGCACTGGGATATCCCTATGATAAAATTAGAGTTTAAGTTGGTTTAGTGAAAGCAGATTGTCTACCTGTCAATCTTACTGCTTAGCAGAATGTCTAAAGCTGGCATCGATGGACAAGCTGCGATTATAGGAGCAGATGTACTTGTAATTACTGGCCATTGTATAGTGGTTAACCTCCATATTTAAAAGACATAGGGGAATATCCAATAAAGCTCACATTTCCACTTTACACTTTCCTGCATTTTAAACAAATATGTCCGTGCCATACCATGTGTTGAGCGACAAAAATCTTTATTGCAGAGAAAGTAGCGGGTAGTAAGTAAAGTTAGTTTGAACACAGTTGTCACAAACATATTTCAACTATCGCTTGACATGTATCATCATTATTATGCTTTTTTTTATATATATATAACATCCATATTTTATTCAGCATTAACATTAAATGATTAAATATCTTTTTTGTTGTAATACATATTGAAGTGTTCTATCAAACTAAGTAAAGAAAACGCCTTGTTGTCCTGGTACCCAATAATTAATTGGGCTCTGATATGGCACGATCCTGTCACATGATGTGACACTGTGCATCATTCTAGTGTCATCTATGGCACGGAACGCTCAACTTAGTGTTCTGGAGTCCTGTGTTCTGGAGTCATTCTATGACGCTGACTCATGGAGGTCCTCCATAGGCTTTTTAAATGATTACCTCAGACCTGTCTTTGCCCTGTCATGGTTTTTTTTGATACTCAGGAGTACGTTACATTTTATTGATTTATCTGATTTTTGGCTTTGGCTTGGATTTGACTCCTCTGATTCGTTACTCTTGACCTTGGCCACTCTTACTTTTTTCTTGCTTTTCTATTACTCTGTTGATCTCTGCCTGTTTATATTTTCTCTTTGCCTTTTGGTGAGCTGTTTTGCCTATCTAAACCTCTGTCCAGATTGGCATTTCTTCTTTCCTGACCATGTCTCGTTTTTTTACGGTTATTGAACCTATGTGTGCTTGTCAGGGTCATACCTAAACCTGTCTTATTTCTATCAAAAATATAATTCAAACTTTAAGAAAGAATATAATTTACATTGTTATTAAGCTACCTTCCATTTCTTCTTCCCACACTTCACTTACACCCTTTCCTTCAAATGAGGCATATAGTGCTCATTGATCTTATTTTATTGTAAATTTACCTTGGAGCCATTGTTCATACTATACATATTATATATATTGTACAGCCCTCTTAGAATATGTTGAAGCTTTTTAAAGCAGTGTATAATTTAAGAATGTGTTGCTGAAGAAAAGTGGATTCCTTTCTTACTGTTGCATTATAGTACTTTGTAAATTATGTTGCAGTATACTTTATTATGCTGTACACTTAGTTCTATTTTGTTATACTTTGTTTTTAGTAGATTTCTAAGGATATCCATCTGCATAACACCAGAACCCCCTAGCTGGTTTCTATACATGTGAAAATTTACCTTACTCAGCATTAATAAAAAATAACATCATAACTCCATGTTTTATAAAAATGTCTTATTGTTTTAAAGGGACATTATTGTCACCAGAACAACTACAGCTTAATGCAGTTATTCTGGTGAGAATAATAGTTCCCTTCAGGCTTTTTTCATGCAAACACTGCCTTTTCAGAAAAAAAGGCAGTGTTTACATTGCCTCTAGGGACACACCCAAGTGGCCACTCCTTAGATGGCCACTGGAGGTGCTTCCTGGGTCAGTGCTGCCGAAAAAGCAGCCCTGACATTCAGTGTCCTCACGCTCTGCATGGAGACGCTGAATTTTCCTCATAGAGATGATTCAATGCATCTCTATGAGGAGGTCCTGATTGGCCAATACGGCATTTGGCCCCGCCCCGTGCCAATTTTAGCCAATCCAATGGGAAAGCATTGGATTGGCTAAAAATCGGCCATTTTAAAGATGTCACAAAGGGCACAATAAGGTGAGTTTTAAACTTTTATAGGGGGGCTAAGGGAGGGCAAGCCACCTAAATGGTGGGTTAAACACTATAGGGTCAGGAATACATGTTTGTGTTTGTCCCTATAGTGTTCCTTTAAGATTATGAGTTTGACCGTTTCATGGAAGGCACATTAAACTGAAATTTAATAGGAACACAAAGTCTTCCCTGAGGTGACATCCTTCTCCCTTGTGTAGGTATGACCTCAGTAATGACATTTGTTACAGATGTTTTGAAACTTTGTTTTGTCTGTTCTTGTCTGATTTGTTGCCAGTGACCAAATGGCTGGACACCCAGTATATTTTATAATTCCTACCACTTTCATGAAAACTCCCTATTCCCTGAAGGACTTACATTGTGACTAATATGGCATATTTCCTATAAGTTTCCATGCCAAAACATCACGGACAAGTTGCAAATCTAGAAATAACATACTCTTAACTCCACAACTGACTGTTGTTGTACAAACATATCCGGAGCAATTCAGTACAGGAACTCCTGAGACTCATTTTCTCCTTTTTGTATTATAGTTCTGGAGGCCGGATGAAGCTATTTAGTAATTATTCAGTCAAACAAAAATTGGTTCAATTAACATGAAGGTCAAAATGTAACACAAATATTTATTTGCAGTGATCCACAGAAGTACCATTCCCCTTTTGATAAACTATTTTCTTTATTATAGATGGTTTTGCTGTAGGCTAGAACTGTTATTAGGGCAATTAAGAGGATACACGTTGTAAAGTGTCACATTGAAATAACAATGACCTTGGGTACACAGCAAGACTATTGTGTCAAGCCAGCTGCAAAATAGGCCACACACACTACTTTGCAAAGGGTCACTGAGTCCCTCCCAACAAAACCACTGCCACCTATGCAAACAACCTGTGTCAGGCAATAGTTTATTTCTTTATCTTAGTATACCAGACGTCATTTGTCCTAGTACAAAACCATGTACTACATGTGATCTGCTCAGTTGTGCAGGAATACAACCATTTTGTCCAGAATTGTCAATTTAAGCAACAGCACATGGGTTCTTAATAAGAACACTCAGCATTCAGTTAAAAGTCAGGATTTTCACAGCTCTGCATGATATAGAGCATTCACATTGGCAGATACTCGGAGGAAAGATTGAAAGTTGATCTTTTCTTTTTCCTCAGAACTGTGTGCACCAATCACACTATTTTGTTTTCCTTATTTGCTTATTTTTGTTACCAGAATATGCCGTAAATTGACTAGCGTTTGCATATTTCAATAATAGTGATTTTTATTTTTTATTTATTTTTTTTTACTTGCAAAGGCATGGTATGGTTTAGGCCACTGATTTTCCAAGTTTTTAGGTATCTATGGGATTTCATAATGATATTTCAATGATTAAATTCTATAGATTTGTTATGCGCAGTGTTAAAATATGACCCAATTTTGGTATTTTTAAGGCACTTTTTCAGTATATACTTTTCCTTCTAAACATTACATAAGATGAACATAACCATAGATATAAGCATTTCCTTCCTCAAAAAAGATAACATACAGTGCACATCTTCGGAATAATTGTAAGTGTCACAATGGTGTGTAGCATCGATATTAATGGAGAACGATAGCGGACTATACTGAGCTAATTAAAGGTAGTCGAAGAGTTCATGTAAAGTTCGACTTGTTTCCCCCAGACAATTTAAATGGCTGTCAATATGTAGGGGAAGACAAATCATACGTTGGTAAGATCCCTAATAATAGACAATGTGTAGTAGGTTCAAGAGAGAGTAACGCACACTTAGTTCATTAGTTAAACAAGTATCTGTCAATAGGTCTTTGTTCTGTGATTTATTCAGACAGTCCCTTCATTGTTTTTAAATGATATACATTGACTCTTTCTACACAAAGGAAGATGTACAACTAACAATAACTGGTGAAAAAAGTATCCTTTACACAAGTGTAATAAGTTTAACAGAAAATGCTGTAGACTAAATGTGTTATTGCTTTATTCTACCTCTTAGCAGGCTTATTCTCAAAACTAGTTCAAATATTCGGCTATAATGACTGGTATCAAAAAAAACAAAGTCCAGTTTAGCTATTTAAAGGGATTCTATATTGTTAGGAAATACATTTTCCTGGCACTATAGGTTTCTAAGGAACCCCCCTTCCCTTTCCCCCCTCCTGTGGGGCTGAAAGGGTAAAAAAAGGGGATGAGTTTGCATCTGCTTGCTAATGCCGCGGGGGCTTATCTTTACGGGAAACTCCAGGCGCTGTAACTGCTTAATCTCATTGAAGTGGTTATAGTGCCCAGAGTCCCCCTCGTGCCTGTGCTAAATGATAGCAGATTTTGGCAGCAGAGATTGCTCCCAGCCTGTCACAGCCCATCATTGCCTGTATGCAAAAGGCAGCGTTTACAGTGAAAACTCTGCAGGCACCGGCTATAGACACCAGAACAACTACATTAAGCTGTAGTGGTTCTGGTTACTATAATCCTTTTAATAATTTCATTTTTCTCGTTCAACCTGGTTAGTTTTAAATAAACTGGCTTCTAACTTTTTTTTTAGCTGGCTCCTAGATTCCAAACAAATTTGTCAAGCCTTTCTACAAACACTCCAGTGAGATATTTATAGTGTCCCTTTAACACACAGATATAGTTATAGCAGTATGGAGTTCTGGTTACAACATGCGAGACTTGGTGTTCTCGGAGTTGTGATTTGATGACCTTTCTGAAGCTACTCTCTAGTTTGTAACATTGTAGCAACCTTTGCTGTGGATCTTCAGGATCCATTTCACAGAACTTATTTTTATACTATTAAATCTTTATGATAAACCAAGAGATTCTTACTTACCACCATATTAATTTTTTGCTGGATTCTGTTCAAACAACACAGTGTGACTATGAAGGAAAGTTGGTGGCATAAAATTGATTCACTTCTGTACATTTTGTAGCTACTTGGCCTTCATACTAGATATATAGGTGCATTTCAGAGGCCATAAACCAAGATTTGCTATGTTGGTCATGGCTGAGTCTGTTTGAATTACAATATGATAGCAATTTATTTATATAGTACATTTATCTCGAAGGTAGTAAATATGAATATTAATTACATTAAAGGACAAGGATGTCTTTAAAAATGAACTAATAATTTGTTTAATGACTTGAGAAAAATATAATTAAATAGGCATTAATATTATTTAATAGCAATTTGGACATAAGGGTTATTTACCTACACAGTATTCAGTCACTATTACCTTAATCATTTTTCATTTGGTTTTTCATACTAAAAATGTAGTTCTAAATATAAAATTAAATAAATATTTATTACCTAGTAGTTCACTGAAAACATACCAGCCAAATGTATTTAGAAGGTGCTGGAGAAATTCTCAAAACTGCTATAGTGACACCTCGGCTCTTTTAGCTTGAATTTCGCAATCCACTTTTCAGTTCAATATAATGCGATGCGACTAAATTGAAAACGCATATATTTCTGACAATGCTGTTGGTAAAGTTGGCTGCGTATATTTACCAGTCCGACAAATAGCTAACCGTTTTTTGTCACCTTTAATGCATACATAACTAATCTATATGTTGTGTTGTTACAATTCCCATTAGCTGAATAGATCACAGTTTGCTGCTTGAAACTTGCTGCTGTATCTTCCCAAATACAATAAATATATATATAAAGCTACATTAGCCAGTCTACCAAACCTTATAGATTTCGGCATATCTTGGCTAGAACTCTAGAATCCATAGATACAATTATGAAATGTATTGGACCCCAGTGCATTCTCAATGTGTTATTTTCACCTCTTCCTGTGTCATCTCCCCTCTTCCTTTGGATTTTTTATTTTTTTTGCTTTATTTTCTGTTTTTATTTTCTCTTTGTTGTCTTGTTCTTTTTTGTATGTTAAAGGACCATCCTGAATACGAAAACTGCTCTATACTGACAGTCACTAGAGGCTTTCCCTCATAGACCTTTGAGAATTGAAGGTCTTCACATCAACATGATGATAAGCGCTCTTAATGGAGCACTATAGGGTCAGGATCACAAACGTGTATTCCTGACCCTAATTGGTTAAAACCACCATCTAGCCACACTAGTCCCGTAATGCCTCCCTAAATATAGCAAATCTTACTTGTTTTCAAGTCTGCAGCTGCATGCTTTGTGCCTGTTTCCTTTAGACCTGCCCACTGCCTGCTGACATCAGCAGAAGTGGTAGCCTGATCCAATCACAATGCTTCCCCATAGGATTGGCTGAGACTGACAAAGAGGCAGATCAGGGGCAGAGCCATCATGATTCAAACACAGCCCTGGCCAATCAGCATCTCCTCATAGAGATGAATTGAATCAATTAATCTCTATGAGGAAAGTTCAGTGTCTGCATGCAGAGGGAGGAGATACTGAATGTTTGGATGCATTTTAGGCAGCCATGACCCAGGAAGGATCTCTAACAGCCATCTGAGGAGTGGCCAGGGAAGTTATCACTAGGCTGTAATGTAAACACTGCATTTTCTCTAAAAAGACCGTGTTTACAGCAAAAAGCCTGAATGTAATGATTCTACTCACCAGAACAAATTCAATAAGCTGTAGTTGTGCTGGTGACTATAGTGTCCCTTTAATGCTTCTCACAGAGAAACTTTGGATTCCGTGTTTCTTTATAAGAATGTGTGCATGTGTCCTGGGTTCCAAATGCTTCTCCCTGATTACTGGATTGCACAAAAGTCATAAATATCTGCACCAAGGTAGCATTGGCTGCCCTGAAGAGAGACTAACCCTGTATTGGAATAAAGATGATTTTATAGTGATTTATTTGTTTTACTTAAAGAGACACTCCAGTCCCCCAAAGCATGTTATCTTGCTGAAAAGCTTTATGTGTGAAGTGTATGTCCTTTTTTTTTTTTTTCCATTTTGCATAAAGTGCAGATTTGAATAGAAATCGTACTTTTATAAATTAACCTGATCACACCCCTCTGGCTTTCAAGTCGGCATCCTGTCCTGTTACTTCCTGGTGTTGTTAGCTCAATGGAACTAAACTTAAAGGACCACTCTAGTGCCAGGAAAACATACTCGTTTTCCTGGCACTAGAGTACCCTGAGGGTGCCCCCACCCTCAGGGTCCCCCTCCCGCCGGGCTCTGGAGAGAGGAAGGGGTTAAACTTACCTCTTTTTCCAGCGCCGGGCGGGGAGCTTTCCTCCTCCTCTCCATCTTGATCGCGACGTCATCGGCTGAATGCGCATGCGCGGCAGGAGCCGCGCTCGCATTCAGCCGGTCGCATAGGAAAGCATTTACAATGCTTTCCTATGGACGCTTGCGTGCTCTCACTGTGATTTTCACAGTGAGAATCACGCAAGCGCCTCTAGCGGCTGTCAATGAGACAGCCACTAGAGGCTTTGGAGGCTGGATTAACCCTCATTATAAACATAGTAGTTTCTCTGAAACTGCTATGTTTATAAAAAAAAGGGTTAATCCTAGAGGTACCTGGCACCCAGACCACTTCATTAAGCTGAAGTCGTCTGGGTGCCTAGAGTGGTCCTTTAAGAGGTAGGCAATTGCTCAGAGCACCTTGCTTGCAACTACGTTTCATTGAGCTGCATTGGGAAGTCTGTGATTGGACAGCCGCAGAAAGTCTGGGTGGGATTAAAAGGCGAAGGCTTGCAAAGGCAGCAGACAGGAGATCTGCAGATTTTGCAGGCTGTTTTTGATATAACTACAATAAAAAAAATGCTTAATAAATGCATACATGGTTTCATTTGGGGTATATCTACTAATCAGTGATTTTTATTGATTTTGTATTTGTGCGGTGAAGTGTCTTTAACCCCTTAATGACACAGACATGTGTGACATGTCATGATTCCCTTTTATTCCAGAAGTCTGGTCCTTAAGGGGTTAAAAAAATGTGAAACGAACAGTAGTCTAAACACAAACATTGTAACTTAAATGCATATTCATTTCTTTTTTATGGTGGAGTATGCCTTTAAAGATTGATGAAAAATGGATGTGTTTTTTTCATTTTATGTTTACTTGTTGGATGTATTTTACCTTCACATTTAGAGCACAATCCCTCACACTTAATCGATGTGATTTATTAGAAAACATGACTTGTCTTTTGTGGTACATTGTACAGTTGGCAATAAAGATTGCTTGTAAGGGAAGAATGTGGCAAATACACTTTATAGAACACTTCTCAGTGGGTTACTTTTCATGTTTGTGTCCAGATATTTACTTAATGTGGGGCAAACTACAAAACAGCAAGCATTTTCTCTACTTCACAGTTTGTAGAGAAGGAATTTATATCTTTACATCTCCAGAGTCAGAAGTTCTCCCACAGAGCACGTAGCCATTGATCTCACAAGCTTCAGCTCTTTGAAAAATGTAAATTTTGAGCAGTAACATGTTTTTTTGTTTTGTGGATTTTTATATATATATATATATATATATATATATGTATATATATATATGTGTGTGTGTGTGTGTATATATATATATATATATATATATATATATATAAATAGATAGATATATGTTTGTGTGTAAAACCGTCTGTCACCTTTTGGGCCGATTGCCGATAATGAGTTTTGAAAAACACAAACCTGGCATTAACTGAACATGTTGGCAAGAGTCACACTCCTGTCACTCTCAGGCAGTGCTGATAAGAGTGTAATTGCTGTCAGTCACACTCCTATCTCTCTCAGGCAGCCAGTACACGCTGGGATCTCCGTGCTGTTACTGATATGTGTGAGATTGCTGCCAGAAATCACACTCCTATCACTCCGAGCCATTACAATAGACTATTATCGGTCTCACCTCCCTGCCTTCAGTTGAGCTCTGTATGCAGGGACTCACAGGGAGGAGTGTCGTGAGTCGCAACGTGGCGCCTCAGAGGACGGCAACAGAAGTTTCTGGATGTGGAAGGCGACATGCGGTGTCTGGGAGAGGTGCAGAAGTAATCAGTTATGTCGGTAAATTACAAGGCCAGTACGATAATCAGAAATATGCAGAATAACGGCTCTAATAATCATCAGAACCGATAATTGGTCTATCCCTAACCAATAGGTACACCACCTCTCCGTCACTCTGCTCTATCAGTGACCTTCTCCTACCCTCTGCACCTATACTACTAATTGCTGCTTCCCGGATTCCATTTATATGGGACTGCCTGCCTCCCACCTACAGACCTTTCCCTGGTCTTTTAGTCCTTTAAAAAACTTCTTTCAAATCTTGTCAGGTAAACCTATAGAATTCCTGGCGAAGTGTCAAGCCATAAGTCTACTTTTTTTTTTACTTTCTCCAAACATAAGCTGTGGCTCCACACTGCACTGTCTCACCTTGCTGTTCTAGTGCTTTCCCACACACTCACCTGGTAATCTTATCTCTCACCTTCCTCTTCCTCCTGTATTTTTATAGCTCCCTTCTAGATTGTAAGCTCTTTCGACCTGTTGTTCATGTTAACCTTTGTAATAATTTGTCTAATTAAAGCTGTAAAGCGCTGTGCTTTATAAAGGCCACTGAGAATAATAATCAATTAAATTAGTCCTATTTGTTTTATCTTCTTCATCTCTTGTCTCTTGTAATTTTTGGTCATTTTTGTACGTCAATTACTTGTTGTCTACCACCCTCGCTCTATAATTGTAAAGCGCTGCGGAATCTGCTGACGCTATATAAATAATAATAGTGATGATCTGCTGTTCATTGAAACCTAATAAGCATGGATTTGCAGACCCAAAGATTCAGAGGTGTGAGAAACGTTCCGAGATAATCTCTCTTACCATCCTGGTAAATTGATACTTCTGCAGAAGAACAATTAGTGGTCTCTTGGAGCCATGACTTGCTCCTTTATATCCCGAGAGACACATTAAAGGTTATTCTATACTTTGACGGCCAGCTACACTTTGAGTATTGAACCAAGTCATGTATTTCTTTCATGGTCTATAAGTTAAAGTACATGTGTGCATACAACTAAAGCTTACCTACACCTTTTCCTGTAGGTCTGTGGGTTTAAACTTGTATATTACTGTACTGTTAAATCTGACCTCCCACCTCCTTCAACTACCCCAATAAAAAGATAATTTTGAGAGGTTTAGCAGCAAACAGGCTGTAAATTTAGAAGGATGTAACAATGTGTTGCAATTCGATACTCTTGTTACTTACATTTCTCTTGGGACTTTTTCATGTCTTGTGGCACTTGATAGCAAGCAGACCCTTCCAGTGTCACACATTTGTTGTTGTTAGTGATTTGAACAATTTATCTGCCTGTTATTCACACTGTAGTTTACAACTTCTAAAGCTGCTTTCCTTAGAAAATATGGAGTGTTTATTAGTCACAATTTTCAGATTTGATTGAATTGTGTTGTGTTTGCCTCGCTCATATATACTATTAACGTGTATTTAAGACTTGTGCATTCGGTTTCTAATGAGTGGTGTTTTGGGGCGATTGACAATTTGTCTGAAATCCAGAACTCCAAAATGCTGCTATTATTATTATTATTGCCATTTATATAGCGCCAACAGATTCCGTAGCACTTTACAATATTACAAGAGGGATTTAACTATAAATAGGACAATTATAAGAAAACTTGCAGGAACGATAGGTTGAAGAGAACGCTGCACAAATGAGCTTTCAGTCTATAGGAGGTGGGGTATTAAAACACATAAGGACAGGACATCGCAATCAAATAAGGGAGAATCAGAGGAGGAGAGAAGAGAGTGCTGCCCTTTAGGAGAGAGCAAGTATTTAAGGTAGAGTTTACTCTGGAAGGCCATAAGCTTTTCTAAATGAGTTTTAAGGCACTTCTTTAAATGATTGAAGACTAGGGGAGAGTCTGATGGCGATAGGCAGGCTGTTCCATAGGAAGGGAGCTGCCCGCGAGAAGTCCTGCAAGCATGAGTTGGTCGTACAGGTGCGAACAACGGACAGAAGGTGGTCACGGGCAGAGCGGAGAGACCGAGAAGGGGCACACCTATGGATCTGTGAAGAGATATAAGAGGGTCTAGAACTAGAGCATGGACAAGCTCCTTGGTAGCATCTTGCGTAAGAAAGGGGCGGATGCGGGCTATGTTTTTAAGATGAAATCTACAGGATTTGACAACATACTGGATGTGAGGCTCAAAGGTGAGGCCAGAATCAAGTATGACGCCAAGACAGAGCGCTTGCAAGGATGGACTTATGTGGATACCACTAACTTGAAGGGAGAGCGAAAGAGGGGTATCAGTATTAGGAGGAGGAAAGACAAGGAGCTCAGTTTTAGAGAGATTGAGTTTCAGAAAGCAGGAGGACATCCAGTCATTGATTGATGAAAGGCAAGCAGTGACACATTGCAGGACGGCAGAAGAGAGGTCCCGGGAGGAGAGAGCTATCTGGAAGTCATCAGCGTACAGGTGGTAGTGAAATCCAAATGAGGCAATAAGTTTTCCAAGAGAGGCAGTATAAAGAGATAAAATAGAAGGGGACAAAGGACAGAGCCTTGGGGGGTTCCAACTGAGACAAGTCGAGGGGAGGAGGTATCATTAGAAAAGGAGACACTGAATGAGCGTTGGGAGAGGTAAGAGGAAAACCACGAGAGGACAGAGACCGAGTGATTGAAGAGTTTGTAGAAGGAGAGCATGATCAATGGTGTCAAAGGCAGCAGAGAGGTCAGGAATTATTAGTATGGAGTAGTGGCCTTTGGATTTATCTGGGATTAGGTCAATAGTAACTTTGATAAGAGCAGTCTCAGTAGAGTGGAGTAGCCAGTAGCGGAAGTCAGATTGAAGAGGGTCAAGGAGAGAGTTGGAATTGAGGAAATGAAACATATGGGTAAAGTATTTCCAGAAGCTTTGAGGAAAAAGGGAGCAGGGATTCAGGGATTCAGGGCGATAGTTAGAGGGGGAGGAAGGGTCAAGAGATGTTTCTTTTCAGGACAGGTACTACAGTGGCATGTTTAAGGCCAGAAGGGACAATGCCAGAGGAGAGAGAACAGTTGAAGATGTGTGTTAAGGAAGGTACAAAACATGGGGAGAGAGATTTGATAAGGTGAGATGGGACAGGATCGAGCAGGCAAGTGGTGGGGCGAGAGGAAAGGAGAAGCACAGCTATCTCTTGTTCAGTAGCCATGGAGAAAGTCTGAAGGGTAGGAAAGGCGCATGGTCAACGTATGGTTGAGAAACACAACGGCAAGGTGGGGAGATTTCTTTCCTTAGTTGTTCAATCTTGTCAGTAAAGTAGCATGCAAAGCTATCGGCTGTAAGGTAAGTTTGTGAGGTGGGTACAGCAGGGCGAAGAATATAGTTAAAGGTGTCAAAGAGACACCTGGAATTGCAGGAGCCTGAACTAATGTATGGACAAATCATGAACTAAATTAAATGAGGAATGAATAAACCATATTGTGATTTGGATTTCACTCCGTGGCGCCAAACAAAAAAATGATTGATGGTTATAGGACAGCCATTAAATATTAAAGATTTTATTCACAGAACAAGTAGGAATTGACCAATAGAGGAATACTATTTCTATTATGTATATGCTTTGCAGTACACTTATTGTGCTATTTTCGCTCCATTTTAGTTTATCTAAGACAATTGAATGGACAACATTTGTCTAAACAAAGGTTTATTTATTTATTTATTTTTTTAGCTGTCTAATATTTATTTCCTTGTTGTAGACCAGTTATATATGATGATGTCTTCAAGACCACACATGAATCTAGAGATCAGAGTCACATTATATCAATCAGCATTATCATGTAGGCCAAGATAGAAATTTCCTTGGATTTCCTAGATCATGGTATAATTTGTCCAGTTTAATTGTAGGTGATCTGGATGTGTACAGAGTGGAAGCAATGTTGGAGATAACCAAGGAATTCCTGGACCACCAATATGTGTATTAGATTTTCTTCATTAGTGTCGATGGGTCAAACTTTTGAAATGTTACCTATGCAAAATAATTTAAGTAATGTACAGTTCTGGGATAAATTGTTGTTGATCCAACAACCATGTCAGAAGTTACTTATGTCTGCAAGTATAAGAGCTGTTTATTATTCCCATGGCAATTCTCAACAGGAAACTTCCTGATATGAGAGAGAGTTGCACAAAGAGCATCTGGAAAACAGGATTAGTGTTGGAAAGTGTTCTGAGCCTGGTAACTGCAAGCTTTTACTGGGGAATGATTTTCCCTTCTTTGTGTTCTCACACTTTAACATTTTGTTTCTTGTAATTTAAATGGACACTGTAGTCACAAGAACCACTGCAGCTTAAAGTAATGGTTCTGGTGTATATAGCTTGTCTTTGCAGGCTTTTTAAATGCTGCCTTGTTAGAGACATGGCAGATTTTAAATTACTGCCTAGTAACCTTCCAGTGGCATTCACTGAGACGGCCACTGGACGTGCTTTCTACGTTCAGCGTCTCCACCACCTGCATGGAAACGCATGAGAACTACTTCTTGGTCTGATGGTAAATTCTCATGCTTACAAATATTGACTTTGTCACTTCCCACAGCATTGCTAGCGACAGCTGTGGGAATAAGACCATGTCTCTCTCATCACAAAATACTATCTTTGGAGGTTCCCGCAGTCTCGTGGATTCCTCCATAGATGTCACTGTTGTATTTTCGCACACGTGCCTTAGTAAAGTACTGACATGGGCTCCTGGTAGATGATGTGCCAGTAGCTGAAGATTGATCATAGCCGCGCTTGCTGGAGACAGCATCAAGTAAGCATAACTCACCTCCAAGCCACCGTACGCCAAGCAGCGATGTCACCATAGATGACATAGATGTCATCATAGAGGGGCCTTTGCAAAATATACAAAGAGCAGAAGGTGACAGAGCTGCTTTAAGCCCTGAATAGGGAAAAGGGCAGTCTCAAATTCTAGAACTGCATAATGTATCCTTTTCACTTTCTACCCTCCCTGTTGGCAACACTATGGCTTTGTTTAGAATAGCTTCCTGTTTGACAAGATATGGCAAACGTAGCTTGGTGACTATGGGAAGGAACTCACAGAAGTAAACATTTCAGATAGCAGGAGACAGCACAATTTAGTTCTCATAGACAGGCACACAAAATGGATTTCTTGCTATGTTTATATGTATGGAAATAAGTGCTGTAGATTTTAAACACTTGAGATATTTGAAGGTGATCGACTGTTCTTCAAAATGTGATATTGATAAGGTGAAGACATGTCTAATCATCCAGAAAGACATGGCAGCTTTTAAGAGGGAAGAAGATATATGCCCTGTGGATCTTTAAGAAGGCAATAGGTTATCACAAGGCACTGGTCAGTGCTTTAGAATAATCAAGAGAGAAGCTTGTTTTGTAATCAGTGACAATCCATTTCTGTGCACTGTTTGAATGTGTATTTTTTTCTGTTTGTTACAATAGAGGAGACAAACATTTTATACTGAGTTAAATATGATAGGTATGGAGTCATATTGCGATGGAAGAGTGGATATTTAAGAACAAAGGGCAGTGTATAAACACTGATAAGAGAGACTTTTAATGTTTATTTAGAAGTAGAAATGGGTTGTGTGAAACTTGTGAGTTTTTTTTTTTATTACATTTTTTGCTAATCCAAATAATATGAATTTAATTGCTGTTGCTGTTGATTGTTTCTATACCTAGTGATGTTGAGTTTTGAGGGAGCATTATGCAATTTTCTACTTTATGGAGTTAGTCGGGTTGGAGCATATCCAACAGGAAGACTAGTACTGAAGTGGCAAAACCAAACTGATTAATTTAATAAGGGAGTTGGTGCCAATCCAAAATAATGGAAGATTTGGACTTGTCCCCTTTAGTTATAGCATGTATCCCACAAAACCGTTTGTGTATTTAATGCTGTTTGGTATGTTGGGATAAATGTGAGCTAGATTTTGGTCCACTATGTACCATCAAAGGAATAATGTATTTCTCATGCACAATTGCTGAAGTATCTGGAGATGGCTGTCTACCAAGCCTGTAACTGGAACTCTTGTCATAGTTACATAGGGTGGTTTTAATGCAGCTGTCTGATTCGCTATGGTGATAGGGTTCCCTTGCTCGTATGGATAGTTTATTAAAGAATGAAAGGGTACATTGTTTCACTGGCTGTAAACCATTTGATTTTTGGATATGAAATAGTCAGAAATCAAGTCCTCCCGTGTCCATGTAATGTTTGGGTTACCTAGGGGTCAGAATTTAACCTTCATACTCCTTTCCTGTATCTCACATAAACAGTCTGGGAAGATATCAGAATAGGAGCATGGTATGAACCCCAACATTATTCTGATTTTTGCGTCTTAAAGGGAAACTACAGTGCCAGGGAAAAAAAAGTTGTTTTTCTGGCAGTACAGCTCCCTATTGTGTCCCCCTAACTGGTGCCCCCTCCACACAGTGCAGAAGAAGTTAAAAACCCCTTCTGTGACTTACCGAAGTCCAGTGCCGATGTCCCTCGGTCCACCTTTGCTCCTCCTTTGCCGATGTCAGCTAGCAAGAAAGACCTATTGCGCATGCACGGCAAATGCAGTGCTCGCATTAGGGCTTCACCTATAGGAAAGCATGTATAATGCTTTGCTTTGGGATTTGGGGTGATACTGGACGTCCCCATGCAAAGGGGGAGGACGTCCATCATTAGTTAGATGACCAAAAGTTGCCAAACGAAATCCCCCTAGTGCTTGTCTGTTAGACAGCCACTAAAGGGTGGAGTTAACCCTAGCAGGTAATTATTGCAGTTTCTTAAAAACTCCAGTAATTACCTTTGCAGGGTTAAGTGACCTGGGACACTGCACCCAGACCACTTGGATGAGCTGAGGTGGTCTGGGTGCCTATAGTGTCCCTTTAAGTCAGTTATAAAGTTTTGTAGTTGGTTAGGCAAAGGTCAAAATGGTAGTATTAATTGTGCGTTACAACATAGAACACATATTTTGCTTGGGAAGATACGTAGCTCCAAATATCAAGGAGGTTATGGTTCAACAATAAGCACAGAGACAACTTTAGTTTAACTGAATACTATAGGGTCAGGAACACAAACATGTATTCCTGACCCTATAGTGTTAAAACCACCATCTAGCCCTTTGCCTTCCTAAAGATAGTAAAATCCTACTTGTATTCACGTCTGAAGCTGCTGCCTCTGCCTGTGAACTTCCTCTGACATCATCAGAAGTGGCGGCCTGATCCAATCACAATGCTTACCCATAGGATTGGCTGAGACTGACAAGGAGACAGATCAGGGGCAGAGCCAGCACAATTCAAACACAGCCCTGGCCAATCAGCATCTACTCATAGAGATGAATTGAATCAATAAATCTCTATGAGGAAAGTTCAGTGTCTGCATGCAGTGGGAGGAGATACTGAATGTTTGGATGCATTTTAGGCAGACATGACCCAGGAAGGATCTCTAACAGCCATCTGAGGAGTGGACATTGAAGTTATCACTAGGCTGTAATGTAAACACTGCATTTTCTCTAAAAAAAAAAAAATATCAGTGTTTAAAGCAAAAAGCCTGAAGGTAATGATTCTACTCACCAGAACAAATCCAATAAGCTGTAGTTGTTCTGGTGACTATAGTGTCCTTTTAATGAGCAGTTTTCAGTATAAATCATATCCTGAGAGTCTCAACAGTCAATTCTCTGCCATTTAGAAGTTAACTTACATTTGTTTCGGTTTATGCCGCCCTAGCCACACCTCCCCTGGCACTCAGCCTTTCATTTTCAATCTGATCTTACAGCACAGTGTGTTTACTTTAAAAACTTTTATCTCCTGCTCTGTTATTAAACTTTAATTGCACACGTCTCTCTTTACAGGAAATGTGAAGTAACAGTCAGGGGAAACGTTTCTAGGCTTGCATAAACAAAGTAATTTAACTACTCAATGGCAGACAATTAAGCAGTGATACTGCAAGCATGATCTATACACTAAAACCACTACACTAAGCTAAAGTTGTTTAGAGAGTCTTTTAAATAATGTTATAAATGAACAAGATTTCTCATTTTGGAGGCAGTTTCTGAATGTCAATTTGTGGTCAAACCAGAGCAACTTTTTATTTTTTTTGACACTTGTAGAGCGAGCCAATATTTGTTTATTAAAACAATTCAGTCCTTTAAATTACAGGAGACAACACTGTCATTAGATTAACCTTTGTTTATTGTGGATGTGTGTTTCATAAGGGTCATTCCCTCTTACCAGTGCTTTCCTACTACCTATGTGCATTTAATAAAGCTGTGCATGTGTGCAGGATTACTATTGTCATCATTCCATGTATATATGTTTTCATTATGATTTTTACCATATGTTATGTTAATAATCTACATAGAAAACAGAGAAAACTCCTGTCTGATGTTTTACAAGATCTTTCTTGTTTGTTACAATGGTTAGTGACACTGTGTCTCATTTTAGGAAAGCTAATGTAAACAGGTAATGCTGACCAAAAAATGAAAAACAGCTGTTTGCTGCATGACGATTCAACGTCTATTCAGAACTGAATCCAATATGCTTCCATGAGAGTAATTAGAACTGCAACAGCACATAATTCAAGAAGAACCTATACTGTATAGCCCTCTATTAACTCATTTCTAGCTCCAAAAACATTGTCTAAATGCCATAAAACCATATCAATAGGCTAACAAACAGAGATTGTTTAATAGCGTACTAGCTTTTCTTAAAAATGAAGGACTTATATATGATTTAAAGGGATTCTCCAGTGCCAGGGAAACATATCCATTTTCCTGGCACTGCAGGACCCTGTTGTGCCCCTCTACCTCCTACCCCCCATCCCAAGTTGCTGAAGGGGTTAAAACCCCTTCAGTGACTTACCGGAGTCCAGCGCCAATGTCCCTCGGCGCTGGGTTAGGCTCCGCTATGCTAACATTTTCAAAAATCTCAATTTGCAGCTTTGCTATTTGAGCCTAGATTTTTGTAGTTTGGTGTTATAATTATCTGCTAAGCCCTGCTTGCTAATTAAAGCCTATTTATGTGTATATGTTTGTATGTTTATAGATATAATGCAGATATAAATGTGATGTAAATCAGCTGGTAGAAGACAGACAATTCTAGAGACATAGTGCAGTCAGTAGCAGATAGACACATTATTCAATAGTTTGCTTTTTAGTTCTACAATCTATCATTGTCATTGGATTTATATATATATATATATATTTACTAAGAAAAATCCTTGCACTCAGGCTATACAAAAGTATACTTGCCATATGCTCAGCCTGGGACTTTGGTTATCCAGATAACAGTAGAAATGGCAGGACTTACGGTCTTCAATAAAACTCTTTATTTTTTTATTTTTTTGCATGATCAATATGATATTGATCCTGATGAAAGTCCTATACAGGGACTGAAGCGTTGATCCCATGTTTTAATCTTGCAAATAAAGAAGAGTTTTATTGAAGACCGTGAGTGCTGCCATTTCTGTTATATTTGACTTCTTTTTATTTACATATTTTATTCATTTGTATTGTTATGTTATAAATACCTATAGCGTTTCAGAAGAAAGCCTTATCTTTCCTTTAAAAATCAATATGTGATATGTATGGGTGCATGTAAAGAGAAGGCATTAAATTGCAACGGAACAAAGCCAAAGTCAAAAAGGCTCTAGTCATGAATGCAGAATATTTTGGAGAAGGTTCTGCCAAGAAGAATTTACATAACCTAGTATGTCTGTGATGTATTGTTGTATGCTATTGAGATGATTTGATAATAATAAATAAACGTAGGAATGTTTTCTTGCCAAGGAGACCTAAGGCTGCCCTTATTCTATACATTTAATGAGTTACTCAAGCTGAAGTGCTTTGGGAGTCTAGAATGTCCCTTTAAATGCTGTCTCATCCTTTCTCTCACAGCAGAATTTTGTCTCATCCTGCAGCCCACGTTGGTCGATATATTTAGCGTTCCATTTAGTGCTATCCATCCACGTTTATATATTTATATCCATGTTGGTAGCGTTTGTGTGGAATGTTCAACAGATTTATTTCCTTTTCTTCGTGTGCTGCATTATCGATCTGGGTGTTAGAGGGCACAATTTTCATACACAGAGAAGATATATATATAAATAAAATCTCCTCTGTCCCTCCTCTGCCGCTAGTGGTTGCGGACTGCAGCAACACAGTACAGTTCATCTTCTGGTTAAGGAATGGAGGGAGGTGTGGGTATTAAAATGTTTGTTGGGAGCTAGCAGGAATAGTCTAGTTTAAAGTGTTTTTTAAGACCAGCACTGTGCTAGTTTTCTTGCGTGGTCTGGTCCCCCGCAGTTTCAATATTACCCAGGAAAAGACTGACAATCTGGTGATATTGCGTCCCTGAAGATGTTAATATTTGGCTTTGGAGATAGGAATGCTCGAGATACATTAGATTTGCTGGTCTCCATCGGTGCCAATAGAGCTATGGGAAACCGTTTCTGTGTTTCTTGTACACTGTAACAGAGTGTTCATGGAGACCTGTGCCTGCCTGTGTCATGTTGATGGAAATTACTGGGATGTATTGTATGATGTCACACCAGCATCCTCCATCTGTTAAACTCATATATTATATGCACTGCATTAATAGGACCAACTGAGATCTAGGAGTTTTGTGTGCAAAAAAGGCAATTATTTACACTTCTTGGCCAAATTGCCAACCCTCCCCTCCCTGTAGATTCCAGGAGTGTTGGGACGTATGTTGTTAGGCAAACTGACTGCCAAAGAATACGTATTGGGGCATTTCTGCTCTGAAGACCTCCAATGAGAGCATTTAAAGTTTTTTTTTTTGTAGTATTTAAACCTGTACACATTAATCTATGAGCAAATGAAACATGGCATATTTTCAATAGTACAGACCAGAGCTGGCTCTCGTAGCATTGCCGTTGTTCCAGGAAAAGTTGTCAATGTGTTACTGTTACTATGGAAATGATTTGTGTTTGTTATATTTTCTGGCGTATTAATTAAAGTTGCTGTGTGAGCAGTCCTGTACGCGCTTTTAAAACAGAACTTCTCTGTTCTGCGAAATTGATTGTCGCACACAATTTGGGTTTGAGAATAACAGAATGACGTGTACTTATTTCATACGTTACTAGCACTGGCTCGTATCCTAACAGAAAACTGACAGAAAATAAAACAAAATGTAAGAATAATTGGTGTGTTCGTTTAAACTGGCACATATTACTGGAATTTGGTAGTAGATATTGTATTCTAATATAATAAATAGAATATATTACACATTCCCCAACACGTGGCGTTTTTGTAGTCTAGTTTCAGACACGTTTTGTAAAGATTAATTCTCCAAGGTTGCTGGAAATGGTAAAAAAAATATTACTGTTAAAGCAACCAAAGTGTTGAATTAAGCATTAGTAAAACTGGCAACGCTGCTAAAGGGTCAGTAACAAGTAATTGTGAGGGGATTTTTTTTTTTTTATTGCTTCAAAAACTGGAAAAAAAAAACAAAGAAAACCTTGGCTTTGTCATGAAAGACTGCTAAGAAAGAGAAAAAAGAAAATGGCATTTTAAATCAAAACTGATTTTATTGGGTTAATGTACCACACAGGTAATCAAACACTGCTGTACTGATTGCCATAAAATCATGTCCGTGATGAAAATATATTGAAATTGTTAGGTTTTTGCGTTTTTTTCTGGAATTATCTGTTCAGACATGGATATGAATGGTGGAAATGTAACCTGCCTCTCCCCTAAAGACGGAATATCTGCTATAAGTTAAAACCATTGGATATATTGAGAGTGGGGATGTAAGTAGGCAGACTGCTATGGGGAAAAAAAAGGTCCAGCTGGGGCAGTTTAATTCTGGAAATAACTTCAAGGGAGTAAATCTTGTAGTTGTTATTAAAATATATATTTCTAGCATTTATCTGCTTTACAGTTATTCAGAGAGTTTATTTAACAAAAAATAATTGACAGATGGAGATGCTGACAGACACAAGAGGTCAATAAGGTCCTGCTCAAACAAGGCTACCGTCTAGTAGTAGGAGATGCATCTTCTAAATCTAACGCATAAACAACAGGAGGTAGAGAAGTGTGGAGACAGTAAGTAACCAAGAGAGTGTCTGCGTTATTCCATTTGTATTGGGAAAATGAGTTTTTTTTAATGTATAATATATGCCTGTTACATTCAGTTGTGTGAGTTGAAGATAAAATATGACAGATCCCATTGTCTAACAGGCTCTTTCATGAGTTATTAGAGTATACCAGCAATGTGGTCCACGTCACTCCCAGACCTTTATGATAGGACTAATCTACCATCCCCGTGTACAACTTAGTAAATAAACGTAAGGGAGTAAACGTGTGACCTTGGGGGAGTGCAATAATACAAATTCCGAACATGAATTCTATAGTACACCTGTTTTTTTTAAATTAAATAGGGCAGCCTTCTTGAAGTGTCAGAATAGGATCTCTATGGAGGTGTAGTTTAATATATTTTTAAGTCTTATAAACAAATATGAGTACAAGTCTCCGTTATCCTTGTAAAAGGAGGTTGCACGAATTATTGAAGACAAGGGTTCCAATAAGGGCTATTTTTTGGAAAAATATTCCTTTCCTCCACTTATAAGAGAGAACATGATAAAGGTTTAAAGAGACCGCCACTGGAACCTACTCTTTGGCTCTTGCCCTCTCCCATACTGGTTTTACATCTCTCAGTATTAAGAGGTATGTTACATTGATAATATGTAGAGCTCATTACTGGTGAGTGTGTGTGTGTGTGTGTGTGTGTGTATATATATATATATATATATATATATATAGAGAGAGAGAGAGAGAGAGAGAGAGAATCTTTATCTTTGGTCATATGTTATATGTAATAAAAACAATATTTTGTTGTGCCTGTCTTTGTGTTAGAGTTTTGACACATTCTGTTGTTTTTTATTTTCCCTTTTTTGGGTTTTTTTTTTTTTTATGTGTAGCAGATGTTCTGGCTACTTTAAATTTATCCAGACCACCCACTGTTTAAGGTCATTTTGCAAGATCCGACATGAAATGGTCATCTCGCTAAATTGGAAGCTTTTGGTGATTTAAAAGGAAGCCTCTTATAATGCTGGTACTATAAATAAATATTGCTTATTGAACCAATGGTAATTGTATGTTTGAGCATGACGTGTACAAGGGAATACCATGGATGCAATTGGTAATGTCAACAATAGTGACAGAAGTGACATTGTTTGTAATTAGGTAGCATATAAACACAAAAAGAAGAGTTGTAGAAGTGAAATTGGAATGATTCCTTCCAGATGTAGCTACACCAATCCTAATACTTTTATAATTTAGGAATACTACATCCAGTTTGGAAACAATATTATTTATATATATAAAAGAAATAAGTGTTCAATTTTTGGGTGTACCCATTCAACACCGAACTTAGAACTTTTCAATATATTTTTTTCTTAAATGTCAACATGCACATTCAGCTTTGTAATTAGCTGGTAGTGAAGTGTGTCTTTATTGATATTTTATTCTTAATCTCTTCTTAATCCTTACACTCACCTTACACTCAAAGACTTAATGCTGTAAGACATTAGAAAGCTCCTGGGAGATAGGAACACCTTCTGAAGAATGAATTGTAAATTCTCCATTAATGAAGAACCTACACTATTTTTTTTTAACTACTCTCCTTTTTTTCTACTTGGAGCAAAAGAGGAGGATTTGACAATATGCTTTCTAAAATATATAATTAGGGAAGAAAAGAGTAAAAAGCTATTATAGTAGTAATGCTCGTGTTCTACTTTCCAGCAACAATCTAAAGTTTGTTTCCACTTCTTACTTGTTTTGAAGGTCATTCTCAAATAAACTTTCAGATTAGTGGGATATTGCATTCCTTTTATCCCCTTTCACTTTTTATTTAATTAAAAAATATTGCATGTATAGCAAGTGGTGTTGCAACAGTGTAAAATAAAAAAATAAAAAAAATAACTTTTTCAGTCCATGTCCTGCTGTGACAACATCTCATATGTTTTTGTTTTTTTTCTACAACTTAACATCATAATGTAAACAGGAGAAAAGCTAAACAACCTAAACAGACAGATGTCAATCCTGGCTCGGACATGTTTCAGAGGAATTCAAATATACAGAAGCAGAAAATTCCACTGCTTTATTAGTTTACAAAAACGTTTGTCTTATTAGCAATTTATCATTTTTTACACATTTTTCTAAGGTAGGGTACATCAATCCTTATGCTCAGAAGCATATTACACGAGTCATTTGACTCACTGAAAAGTTATTTTAGTTGATTTTAGATATATCACAGATTGTAAGTTGCGACCGCTTAATATTCTGGCAATATTAAACTATCTCTCTACAAATACACACTGATCAGCCACAACATTAAAACCACATGTCTAATATTGTGTAGATCTCCTCTTACTGCCAAAACAGCTCAGATCTGTTGAGGCCTAAACTTCACAAGACCTCTGAACGTGCCCTGTGGTAGATGACACCAATACATTAGCAGCAGATCCTGCAAGTTGGGAGGCGGGGCTTCCATGGATCTAATTTTTTGTTCCAGCACATCCCATAGATGTTCAATCAGAATGAGATCTGGGGAATTTGGAGGCCATGTTAACACATTGGACTCTTTGACTTGTTCCTCAAACCATTCCAGAAATGTTTCTGCTGTGCAGCAGGGTGCAAATCCTGCTGAAAGAAACCACTGCCATCAGGGAACACAACTGTCCTTCCTTGAACTACATTTTGTAAATACTAACCACTGCATACCAGGAACACCCCCACAAGACTTGTTATAGAGATGATCTGACCCAGTTGTCTTGGCATCACTTTTTGGCCCTTGTCAGATCTTTCCACTTGCCCATTTTTCTGCTTCTAATGCGTAAACCGTAACGAAAGTGAGTTTACTTCTAAATGCCAGAGAATTGACCAGTGAGACTTCAGTGGTATGATCTATATATCAAAACGGCTTTGTTAAGCCAAAGTTGTTTTGGTGCTTAGTATCCCTTTAAGGATCTTCTTGTACTAAACAGAAAATACACTGAATAAAAAACAAATTGTGCAGGTGTGCCAACAGAGGTACAGTACTTGGGTATGAAATGTACAGCAATCCAAGTGGGATGTAAACATTACATATATAAAATGTATTATACAAAGAATTTGATTGTCACAAGAAGTGATCTATTCAAGTATAATCTCCCCAGGTACCAGATAATGTAGGAAACAGACAAGGCTATATACTTAAGTGAGAATGTAAAGTAAATTTCAAATTTAAAGGGACACTATAGTTACCATAACCTCTATAGCTTAATGTAGTGGTTCTGGTGTTTATAGCCTGTCCCTGCAGGGTGAGCACTGTAAACGCTGCTTTTTCAGAGAGAAGACCATATTTACATTGGTGCCAGGAACACTTCTAGTGGCAGTCACTCAGACAGTCACTGGAGGTTCTTCCTAGTCCAGTGTAGCACTGTGCTACCATGTGCTGAACATTCCCCCTGGACATGCACTGATTCAATGCATCTCTATGTGGAGATGCTAATTGGCACATTCCTATGGGAATGCATTGATATCGGGAAGCACCTCTAGTAGCTATTTGAGGAGTAACCAGTGGATTTATCACTAGGCTGTAATGTAAACACTGCATTTTCTCTGAAAAGACCGTGTTTACTGCAAAACGCCTGAAGGTAATGATTCTACTCACCAGAACAAATACAATAAGCTGTAGTTATTTTGGTGACTATAGTGTCCCGTTAATGAAGCTGTATAGATTGAATGAACTGTATAATCCCTGACACAATAGACATGTGGATGGTGCCAGTCATTCGATATTTGTAGAAAACAAAAAAACACAAAAACAGCATAGACTGTTAAAGGGCCATTGTAGTCACTATAACCATGTCATCTCTTGGAATTGGTTATAGTGCCTGGAGTCCCCTGGCACTGTCCCTTCATTCAGGCTAAGGCAGTGGTTACACACATCATTGTTGTCATACCCATTCATACCGTCAGTTGGAGCTCTGATAGGCTAAAGGCAGTCAGCTGACACTCTCACAATCACAGCTGCCCATTTCTGCTCAAGTTGATACATCATCATTAGCCAAAGCAGCACAGAAGAGATGGACTGCTGGGAACTCTCATTTAGCACTGAAACATTAAAACATTAAAAACTGTATGATGCTGAATGAAATAACGGTGCCAGGGGACTACAGACACTATGACCAGTTTAATGAGATGAAGCAAACACAGTGTCTATGGTGTCACTTTAAGTGTACAACAGGGAAGTTCTAGCAATTTAGTACATGCACTCACATGTTGTAGAGCCAGGGTGTGCTCTACATAGAATGCACCAGCACCAATATCTCCTCTTCTGTATGTTGTGTACATCATATTTGGATATGCAG
Source organism: Pelobates fuscus (assembly GCF_036172605.1). NCBI lineage: Eukaryota > Metazoa > Chordata > Amphibia > Anura > Pelobatidae > Pelobates > Pelobates fuscus. Next base: position 37,321,723 of record NC_086321.1, on the reverse strand, counting down.
AATAAGAGTGGCCAATGATATATAATGTAAGGATATATAATACAGATAAACATGAGATACTCAGAAGTGCAACTACACCATAGGTTTATGCATTTCCAGATCACAAAGTAGGGAACAGTCCGGGGCTCAAGGTAGAAATAAAAGTAGAACAAACCCCACCATGGATAATTGGGGAAAATACTGGCAGCTCACACCCAACAAGTATGTAAAAGGTATTTACAACACTTTTTTAAAATTTACATGAACTTTTATATTTATATTAAATGAATTCAAAATATTTGGGATCCCTCTACAGGTGAATTGTACCTCTGGGATTTACATAATTGAGTAAAACTTGTAACGTCTCCTATAATTTGTTTTTATGAGATGCTGTTATCTTTTAAATTTATATTATAAAATCGTGCAAATTATGTCATAATTCAGTTCAGCCAGGGCAAACATTACATGTGAAGAGGAGAAATAGAACATTGTTTAATATCCCCTATTCTCTGTATACTTTCTCTATACTAACTGCCAGGTGCAAAGGACAGAGCTTGTAACCGTGATTGACAGGGGGCTAAAATGGAGACACCCAAGGTACAGGATAAAGAAGTGTAAATTTCTACATTTCATTTTATTTTTCGCACCTCACAAATCCGTTTGTTAAATATTGGGATAAGTGACAGTTCCCATGTTTGAAAATCTAATTTAAATGAAGTAACATATACCAATATACTGTTGATGGATAATAGAATCGGATTAATTACATTTTGCTACCATTGTGTGTTATTTTTATAATAGAAGTATATAGGTTTGCCAAGATATGAGATTTTGAAACTTAAATTAATTATTTTGAAGCATGAACATGAGAACGCATTAAAAACTGCAATTTACTGCTCGTCACATCTGGCAACATTTCAGCGCCAACATTTCTTATGCTATGTATACTTATATTATAAATTTAATTTCCCCATGTGGATGTTAAACATACTTAGAACAGACTAATACAAAACCTCTTCTGCTTAAATCTGAATAATCTATCGGGGCAAGAATGTCGCTCATAACAGAAAATTATAGAGAATAATGTTTTCCAAATGTCACGATTGAACCCAAATAACTAGAACTACATATGGTAGCTTGCTGCCTCAGTAGAGATTGTGATAATCATGTAGTAATAACTGTAATGTGAACTATAAATATCATTAAAAATATAAAGAATATTTGAAGCACATAAAAGTACAGGTGTGAGAAAAATAGGGTATAAAAGACACTGCCTGAATTGCACAATAATTTATTATAAATAAAATATTGAAATGCTGTGCATTAATAATACGTTGCTGCTACACAGCTCAGTGTATACCTCCAGACACACCAATCCCCATAAAACGTGAAGCAGTCAACATTTATGTGAGAATTCCCACGCAAGAAAAATAGAATTAATTGTGCAAATAATATGCGGCCAGTATAAATATCATGACATAAAATTAACCCATGCTAGAATTTACACTCCAAGTAGGCAACCAGACCAGAACCCCCCCTCCCCCCAAACGAGTGTAGATATTTATTATGTTTACCCAAGAGATATGAGAGAGGTGTTTTTAGAGAAAATAAAAATAAAATAAACACACCTTAGACACAATGGGGTAATCCCTAAATCCTGGACTGGTAGGGGGTACTTGAAGACTGGTTTGGGAACTCCTGTGCTAGACCCATTAACTCTACAATCTGCAACATGTATGCATAACCTTTGCTCCAGTACCAGCACTTTATTTAGTCTACCTCAATACAAAAATAAATTGGCCCGATCCTCCTTTTCCTACAGAGCGCCGCAATTATGGAACGACCTCCCGCACAATTTAAAATCTTCCCCAAGCCTAAAGTCCTTTAAGAGATCCCTCTCTACATAGCTCAAAACAGAATGCACCTGTCATGGTTCATTATATGTTTCTTACCTGTGCTATGTTTCATTTTTGCATATATTGTGTATTAATATTGTTTTTGTAGTTTATTGTACCCTAATTGTAACGATGCAATGATTTGTGGACCCAGGACATACTTGAAAACAAGAGAAATCTCAATGTATCTTTCCTGGTAAAATAATTTATAAATAAAATAAATTTGTGGATGTGTTGACATCTGTATATGGAAGCCATATGAGTGTCAAGGAGTATTAACGTATTTGCCCATGTCAAAGCTGTGATGTATATAGAGAATATAGGAAGAGATCGCCCGGTAAAGGTTGAATTAACTCGATTGTGTCAGCAATCTCTGCAAATAGGGCTTTGTTTTAATATAACATCACATGAATAACACTTTAATTCCAGAACACTTTGGCCACTTATAAACAAGTGAGTTAATAGTTGGACGTAAACATCTTCCCAAAGTTCCATTCTCTCTCTAAACATCTATGGCAATCCTGGAAGTCCGTAAGGTTCACAGAGTACTTTGGCTAATTTGAACAGTTGATTCGTTTTCAGACGATAACTCAGGCAAACTAAAATACCCACTTTCTTATCAGCATCCTCTACCTCGATGCCAGTTAGAAGTATTGCCATACTCTGATTCTGTCCCAGAAACCTGTTGGCAACTTTAAGTTCACCATGCTAGAAGCAGTGTCCTGCCCACTAACTCAGAAAGTGTTGCTTAAAAAAATCCAATTAGGAAATGTACACCTCTGATTTTGAAATATGCTGTTGCAACATGCACAGTAAAATATTTACAAGGCAAAAGGGTAATAAAAACCTAATAAGATATTGAGAATGGAGGAAATTCTTTTTTTTTTCTTTCTATAAGATTTCTGTATAATTAGAGGCTCCATGAGGTGGAGTCTTTCTAAGCAGTTTAGAGAACAGTAGAGGCAAACAGTTAATGGTTTGTTCACATTAAATCCATCGCATTACTCATTCTGGAAAATTGTTTGTAGTGCACACTTTGGTAAAACTTTTATTTTTCCTCAGTCTAGGCATTATCTCATGCTTACTCACATGGGTATAGAGCTTAGTTTCCAGGCAAGAAAAAAAAAAAAAGTAACGTTCAAGCTAACAATTCAAATTAACCCTCCATTTGCTTGACTGACAGTCTGTGAAGTAGATGTAAGTCAAAAAAAGAACAAATAATCACTTTTTGTTATCAGGGATTATCCTAGAGAATTGTTTCTCTTTTTCGTCACCCTCCGCCCCTCTTCTTTAAAAGGTCATTATTTGGAGAACATATGCTCTCTTATATCTGGTTTTACAACTTAAAAGGGAACTGTGACTTCCCAGGATTTTTAATATTATATTTACTTACCCTCTGTTTTTAACAATTGTGCCTCTATTAGGTTTGAAATATAAAATAAAATATAGAAACCCCACATCTATTTATCCTGTTTCCACCTTCACTCCCTGTCAATTAGTTATAGGTTTTATACGTTGCACCTGACAGTCAGCATAATGAAAGCATACAGAGGTACCTCACACAGCCTTAACATTTCCTGAAAAAACAAAATGTGTTTTTCCTTAATTGCAAAGTATGTTTAATTTAGATTTTTTTTTTCATCTCCTGCTCCTTCCCTGGTAGAGAGTGTAGCAACCTCCTGTGTGTGATTAAAGTTAATTTTGTGTTTGTAATTTTGTGTTGTGTGTAATTAACAGAACAGGAGATAACTTCTAAAGTTACTGAGCTCTAATTGAAAACCTGTGATATAATTGAAAATTAAACCTTTCTTTTGTGGAGGCGGCATGAGTCACAGCCAGAGGAGGTGTGACTGGAGATGCATAACAAAGTTATTTAGCTCCTGAATGGCCAAAAATTGACCAGTGAGACTGCAGGGGCATGATATATACATCAAAACTACATAATTAATCTTGTAAGGATACTAAAGTCATGAAGACAACTTTAGCTTCATAAAGCATTATTGTTGTATAGATCGTGCCCCTGCAGTCTTACTGCTCAATTCTCTGCCATTTAGCAGTTTATTCACTTTGTTTATGTAGCCCTAGTCACACCTCCCTGCGTGCGACTTGCCTTCCTAAACACTTCCTGTAAAGAGAGATCTAATATTTTAACTTCCTTTATTGCACATTCTGTTTAATTTAGAATTCCTTATCTCATACTCTGTCAATAGCCCTCTAGACACTTGGTGCCTTGGTTATATAGTAAAATGTTGAATCTGGGGCGGGGCCTGCCCTCGGAGCAGAGCAGTCGCACGGTATCACAGCTATTGCTCCCGGAGGCGGTTTTTACCCACTCACTGACCGAAACAAGCTCCTACTGACCCAAGGCCAGCAACCGGGAGCCGGGGGACAGCATAAGCTACCCACTCATGCCAAACACGACAAATTTCTTGTCGGCCTCAACCACACGGCCCACAAGCCCTGTCAGCGCGGTAGAGACGGCTGCTTTCCCACCGCTGCAGTCAACGAAGACTATAGAAACGGGCACCCGTCACCCCCCCTCAGACCGGTGGGGGTTATCCCGGTCCACACGGAGACAAACACAAACTCACCGCACAAACTCGCTTGGTTGAAGCAGCACCCGCGCGGTCCAAGATGGCAGCCAACAACCCAGCCACTCAGCATGGTGAAGGGGTACATGCCCCGGACTGGGAGACTCGGCTCCTGAAGACATTTGATGACATCTGCCAGCGGTTTTGGAGAAGAGTGGAGGCACGGAGTCGGCAACCGAGTACACCTGCTCCCAAGACGCAACCGACAGGCGAAGCTATGGCGCGGCGCCCCATTCCCAAGCGGAGGACCATATGGCCCCAAACACCAGCCTGTAGAACGCGCAGGCGGAGGATGCACCGCCGCCCAAGATCACGGGACATACGCCCCACAGCGACAAGCCGGCGCATGCCTCAGAGAAAAGCATGGGTTCCAAGCACGATCCAGGCTGGAGAGGGTGAGAGGGCATGGAACACTCAAAGGCCCACTGGGACTGTTGGCAACACCCCTCCCCACTGCCTTACACTGCCACACTTCGGGACCGACACGTTCCCCCCCGCAGGTATTGGTTAAAGCACCCGGTCGACAGACAGCAGGAACTCCACAGACCTAATGGTCTCACGGGACAATACCCTGCCAGCACTACACTCTGGGTCGGAATCTGACTCCAATTCCTATGATTGTCGACCAGTGGCCAACACACAGAGTATTGGATACACTTTGTCCCCCACAGGGGTGTCTCCCACAGAGCTGAACTATACCAATCTATGTTTCAATCTGTATCTTGTTCAGTAACTTATGGGACTCTATGTATTTTCTTACCTAGCTTGTTTGCTCTGCCTAGTCTGCTACATATGACAATCTACTACTTGTCTCACCATAATAGCTTGATTCGAAACTCATGACATCCAGGTCTAGCTTAACGTATATGGCAAGCATGTTGAATCTAAATCACTAGATTAAGTGGCACTACTAACAATCATGAAAATATGTGCCCTAGTAGCCACAAATGTATTTGGATTCAGGAAAAATGAGCTTGAGTGAACTAGATCTAGATATGAGCAAGAGGTACTTTATCCGTAATTATTAAGAATAGGAATTTTATATGTTAGACTAAAACTGCATAATTGGAAAAAGGCTCTTTTCAAAACATGCTCCATGTTTTGGGGTGTTTAGAAAGATTTATGTCCATGGGCAGTAATCACATATTCAATTATGGTCAAAGGGTTGATAATCTAGTTATAGAACTCTCTTATATTTGTCCAATTTCTCATAAAATGTACATATCCATTCAAAGACTGTTCGATGCTGCAGGCCCTAAAATTTGAGAAATGTTGACGATATTATTTTACTTTTAAGTATTTTGATATTTCACATATGCATGTCATGCAAAATAGAAATATAAGAACCTGAAACGATAAAAAGTCCTTTGGAGTGCCACTGCTGAAGTGATGTCCAAATGAAGGAAGATAATGTGAAACAAATGGATGATGTAGGAGGTAATAGAGAAGAGCCCGTGACAAACCTATACATCTTCTACAAAGACAATAGTATGTGGGGAAACACTGCCTCTAATTCTATCCAGAAATAACAAAAATAAGGTAAGAAAGAACCAGGGGAACTGCTAAATCTCCTCTTGATTTCAGGAGGCACTTAGTGACTCGATTGAAAAGGGAGGGTTTCCTACCACGTCAAATAAAGGCAAACAAGGCTCATGAGACATTGGAAAATCAGCATATTTAAGCAAGAAAGTGGGAGATGGAAGCGTCTACAAAAGTTTGTAAAGAGTATTTATTTTAACTGAATTAATTCACCACATTTTGGAATCCTTGTATGTATTAGACGGTCAGCTTTCAGATTTTTTTGTTTTAGCACTTTTGGGGAGTTTTATTAAAATATAGAAATACTGGGAAAAGACTAGGCTCTCCTCCATCTGTCTTACAGAGCTCTCTTTAAAATTAAAGTTATGTGATGAAAAGGTGAACAGCTCCATCAGGAGATCATTTTATGGCTTCGGGTTTAAATTCATTTTGATTCGAAAACCTGAGAATCTTACAGGTCAACCAATTGTAAAGTGAGTAGGTGTTAAGAGGGGTTTAAATGTACCTGATGTGTGGGGATGCCTCTAATGTCAGTGTCCATGTTGATAGCAACCAAATTTTCTCCCCTACCCCTACCTTTGCGTCTCTATACCCAACTCCCTCTAGCATATAAGCTCATTGAGCAGGGCCCTCAATTCCTCTGTTCCTGTGTGTCCAACTCGTCTGGTTACAAATACATGTCTGTTAGTCCACCCCCTGTACAGCCCTGCGGAATGTGTTGGCGCTTTATAAACATTACTACGAATAATAATAATTGTAATAATTAGAGGATCAAAAATATGGCAGAAAGGGGACCTTCTAAATTTCCTTGGTTGTAGCAATTAATTTTTTTGTTGCTCAATCGGAGTGTGATTCAGTGATACAATTACATTATGGCTAAATAATGTTTTTTGGGGGTTTACAGATGTAAAAACGCATATTTACATTGTAGATGAGGTGATGTAATTGTGATTATATATTTCTTGTGAAGATCTATAGCAGTGCTTTCCAAACTTTCCATGTTGGTGACACACTTTTTAGACATGTATCATTTCGTGACACGGCAAATCAGTTTTACTAGCAAACCGAAGGTTAACATACTACTAACCCTTTGTAAGATATAAGGACACATACATAAATCGTAAATACGAAATAATAACAATGAACGTAATAATAAAAGGATTATGTTCACATTGAGCTACTCACGGTTTTGACTGTGTGTGATATTTTTGATGGTTATTTAATTTATATAAATAAAAAATCATGCAAATGTGTATTTTTGCATTGTCACATGCAACAGTCCCACAGACATGGCCGCACAGCCCTAAGACTGGCCATGATACGAATTGGCAGGCGCGACACACCTACACACTACAGCCGACTCACTAACATGTTGTGACGCAAACTAAGGAAAACAAGGATCTATAGGGTTTGAAGTGCAAGTTGCCTAAACAAAAATATTACATTTCCATTTTGCGGTTAGTAACATTTTTATTTTTTGTAATATAGTGCCTTTACAGTTTTTTTTTTTTTTTTTAAATTCTTTATTTTGTTTGTGCAAAGGTGAGACATGTGGTTTGGCACTGCCACAACAGCAGGTGCAACCCGGTGATATACATAAGATAACATATGGCAATAGAGATTAACATAGCACATTTTTTAAGGGTAAATTGACAGACAGGTTTATGTCTAAATCGTTAGTAAATGAGAGATATGCATATATATTAATGCAAGCTAGGCGCAAGCTGGGTGACTATATTTGTCATAAGAGATTAATTTGTCGAGTAGTAACAGTAGCTTATAGATAGTGATTATGTAGTGTCATCGCTTAATCATCAAGATGTTTTCTGTGTCACTGTCATGAGTAAAGTCGCTTTTCTGAGCTTAGTAGTTTAGTTAGAGCGCTTATACAGTCGTTTATCTGAGCTTAGTAGTTTAGTTAGGGCGCTTATACAGCCGCTTGTCTGAGCTTAGTAGTTTAGTTAGATCGCTTATACAGTCGCTTATACAGTCGCTTTTCTAAGCTTAGTAGTTTAGTTAGGACGCTTATACCTTCGCTTTTCTGAGATTAGTAGTTTAGTTAGAGTAGAGTAGTGTCATATCAAGACATGCAGGTTCAGCTATATATTCGCACTCCGCTTAACGCTACTGAGGCGCTCGGTGTACGTGTAGACACGTACAAGGCGGGCGTTCTAGTGTAGCATGAGATATCACAACATTATATACAACCTAACACGTAAAACATCATTGCTAATATTTGCAATAAAAATGAGTGTTGTGCTATCAGGGTTAATGATCAAAGTTTAGAGTCAAGCTAGTATGGTGGGAGTAGTAGTTTGTCATATGTAGTAAACTAGGCAGAGCAAACAAGCTAGGTAGGTAAATACATGAGGTGTCATAAGCTACTGAGCAAGATACAAATTAAACATAGATTAATATAGTTCGACTCTGTGGGGGCCAAGGAGTAGCCAATACTCTGCGTGTTGGTCACTGGTCGAAAGTCATAGGAGTTGGAGTCAGAGTCCGACCCAGAGTGTAGTGCCGGCAGGGTATTATCCCGTGAGACCATTAGGTCCGTGGAGTTCCTGCTGTCTGTCGGCCTGGTGCTTTAGCCGATACCTGCAGGGGGGAGCATATCTGCCTCTAAGTGTGGTAGTGTAAGGCAGTTGGGAGGGGTGTTGCCGCCAGACCCAGTGGGCCTTTGATTGTTCCATGCTCTCTCACCCTCTCCACCCTGGATCATGCTGGGATGATGTGCTGTTCTTGGAGGGATCCATAGTGACAGCGGGGGAAAGTGCCCACTCGATTTAATTTAAGGCATGTCAGCTGTGGGTCAGGGTAGTGGGCTCTTCGAGCTATGGCCAGTGTGGGAATGTCTCGATTGCTGACACGGTTGGCCCCTTCGATGCAGTCCCTGGGTTTGATTCCAGCTCTAGCAGTCGTCGGCAAGGGTTTCTCCTGTGCAGCGTCTAGTTTGCTGCATGAACCTTGAGGTGTATGTTTGTGTCACGCTGGTCTGAGGTTCTTGGGTCCACAACATGTATAATACATTCTTGGCTGTTCATGGGCCCCCAGGGGAGATGAGTGTTCCCCGTTGTTGTCAGGGTCGCCTGCCACGAGGTCTCCGCCATTTTGGAAGTGGCCTGTGCGCTGGGCCTTCTCCGACTCCTCTCTGAGTTGCCAGCGTTATGGTGGTCCGATGGGTCACAGGGTGGGGACCGGGATCACCCCCACCGGCCCAGAGGGGGGGGGAACGGGGCCGGACCCGCCTAGCCCCGGGTTTCTGCCTTACCGCTGGTGGGCAGGATAGCTGGGCAGCGGCCGTCCACCCCGCTCACCGCCCGAGCGGTCCGCATCTTGAGACTTGGATCGCCCCTCCGAGGGACTAAAACCTCCCGGCAAGCCTCTCCTCAGGACCAGGGTGGCTTCTCACTTCGGGGTTCAGCAGCCAGGTGTCGGGTAAGCTTAAAGCTGTCGTTTTTAGGCTAAAACTTGAGGCTTTTTCAGGAGCTACTCCATTTTGCGTCCGTTCAGCCTGGCGGTCCGGCCCCGCCCCCCTTTTTTTTTTTTTTTTTTTTTTAAGAGATGCAAGTTTTGAAATTAACTATTAGCTTCTAAAGGGAAGAATTTGTGCATATGTATTATTCATTTTTTTTTTTTTTTTGGTTACGTTTTTGAATATTATTCAGATTTCCTGAATGTATAATAGCCAAATGATTTTCAGAATAAGTATCAAAGTATTGAGATGATTTTTTTTTTTCTCCTTTCCCTTTCTTGTTTGTTTAAATCATTGTGGTTAGTGGTTAAGTATTCACATTCACCAAAAGCTTCAAACACATAAGGATGAGGTTTCTCTTTGGTCTTTTAATATATATTTTCAGTGGCAGTAATCAGGGCCGGACTGGCCCACCGGGATACCGGGAAATTTCCCGGTGGGCCGCGGCACCTGGGGGGCTGGAGAGTGAGAGGGAGCCCTGCTGTCTAATAAAATCGCGGCCGCCGGCCGCATGTCAGTGCCGCCGGGTGGCCGGTCCGGCGGCACACTCTGAGGTGATTACTCACCTTGCGGCCGGCAGCGCCATCTCCTGTGCTGACAGCTATGCTGCTGTCAGTATCAGTGAGTGAGCCGGGCGGCCGCCTAAGCGATGCAGCAGCACACTCACTGATACTGACAGCAGCATAGCTGTCAGCACAGGAGGACTGAGGGAGGGGGCGGAGCTAACTACCAAGCTCCCTCGCGGTTCCCATAATTCCCAGCATCTACACATCATAGAGTAGGGATTACTCTATGATCTGTAGATGCTGGGAATTATGGGAACCGGGAGGGAGCATGGTAGTTAGCTCCGCCCCCTCCCTCAGTCCTCCTGTAGCAGCAGCAGGTACAGAGAAAAATAGGGGACAAATAGAGGGGGGGAGGGGGGACAAATAGAGGGGAAGTGGAGGACAAAAAGAGGGGAAGTGGAGGACAAAAAGAGGGGTAATAGAAACACTGGGGAAGGGGGGACACAGAGACTGAGGGGTAATAGAGAGACAGGGGATGGGGGGGACAAAGAGAGGGGCAATAGAGAGACACCAGGGAAGGGAGGGGCAAAGAGACAGAAGGGTAATAGAGAGACAGGGGATGGGGGGACAAAGAGGGGTAATAGAGAGACACCAGGGAAGGGGGGGGGCAAAGAGACAGAAGGGTAATAGAGAGACAGGGGTTGGGGGGACAAAGAGAGGGGTAATAGAGAGACACCAGGGAAGGGGGGGGGGCAAAGAGACAGAAGGGTAATAGAGAGACAGGGGATGGGGGGACAAAGAGAGGGGTAATAGAGAGACACCAGGGAGGGGGGGGCAAAGAGACAGAGGGGTAATAGAGAGACACCAGGGAAGGGGGGGGGGACAAAGAGACAGAGGGGTAATAGAGAGACAGGGGATGGGGGGGGGGGCAAAGAGATGGGGTAATAAAGAGACACCAGGGAAGGGGGGGCAAAGAGACAGAGGGGTAATAGAGAGACAGGGGATGGGGGGACAAAGAGAGGGGTAATAGAGAGACACCAGGGAAGGGGGGGGGACAAAGGGACAGAGGGGTAATAGAGAGACAGGGGATGGGGGGACAAAGAGAGGGGTAATAGAGAGACACCAGGGAAGGGGGGGACAAAGAGACAGAGGGGTAATAGAGAGACAGGGGATGGGGGGGGCAAAGAGATGGGGTAATAAAGAGACACCAGGGATGGGGGGGGGGGCAAAGAGACAGAGGGGTAATAGAGAGACAGGGAATGGGGAAATAAAGAGAGGGGTAATAGAGAGACACCAGGGAAGGGGGGGGGCAAAGAGACAGATGGGTAATAGAGAGACATAGGGGTTGGGGGGACAAAGAGATGGGTAATAGAGAGACACAGGAGAAGGGGGGACACAGAGACAGGTGGGGTAATAGAGAGACACCAGGGAAGCGGGGACAAAGAGACAGAGGGGTAATAGAGAGACACAGGGGATGGGGGTACAAAGAGACAGAGGGGTAAGAGAGAGACACAGGGAGGAGATGGGGAAGAGAGACTCAGGGAGGAGATGGGGAAGAGAGACTCAGGGAGGAGATGGGGAAGAGAGACTCAGGGAGGAGATGGGGAAGAGAGACTCAGGGAGGAGATGGGGAAGAGAGACTCAGGGAGGAGATGGGGAAGAGAGACTCAGGGAGGAGATGGGGAAGAGAGACTCAGGGAGGAGAGGGGGAAGAGAGACTCAGGGAGGAGAGGGGGAAGAGAGACAGGGAGGAGAGGGAAGAAAGAGACACAGAAGGTTTGTTGGCTGGGGCTAAGAACAACACAAAAGGGGCTAGGGAAAGAGAAAAACAGAGGCTGGAGAAAGGTAAAAAGAAACACACAGGGACTGGGATGAAGTAAAAGATGCACAAGGGTCGCTGTAAGAGAAAAAAAGGAGACAATTGGAGACAAGATACACTAAACGAGGTAAAGGTAATAGACGTAAATTGATGTGATCCTGACAGTAATACACACACACACACACACACACACACACACACACACATATATATATATATATATATATATATATATATATATATATTGATGTGTGTATTAGTAACATATATTTATGCCTATAATATTTACACATATAGTAATATACATTTATATATGCATAATACACACATAAATGTCATTAATATATATATATATATATATATATATATATATATATATATATACACATGTAATGAGCACGTATTGGCCCAGTTTTGTTGCTAGTTGCATACTCATGCACCATAACATATTTAAAGTGAAGAGCGCACCCATAGAACTTCAAAATAAACAAGCTAACTTCATTTTTGTTTAGTTGTGCAATTGCAGACATTCAGCATTTCAGTATCATTACTAAAATGTCCTTAATAGGCCAAAGTAGTTGTACTGAAACATTGATTACATGCAAATGTACGTCTACTTAAAATAAAGGCGCTCTTTTGTTTATTTTGAAGCCCTATATGCGTTCCTTCGTTGGAGTAAGAGTTTTCAATTTCAAGTTATTTTTTCACCCTCTATATCAGCACATTATGCTGGCGCGACGCATTATTGGGCTGGTATAGAATTTTTTTCCAGGGCTGCTTTTAGTTTCCAGTCCGGCCCTGGCAGTAATATTTGTGTTTTCTTGTCTAAACACTTCCTATGTACATGGACGCAATACTGAGCTTTTAAATGTTCATCCCACATTAAGAATATAGCATTATAATTAACCAACCATTCTCTTCTTAAAATCTTCTCCAGATGTTGACAATTTTTCCTTGAATCGTCCTTTCCCCACCAGGAACTGTAATTTAAAAAGACACATGTAATGTATATCCAATGCTTATATGACAACAAAAGTTAGTAAGAGCCTTAACACTCACTCTATAACCATAATCCATTGCACTTATTTAAAGTAAAACTGTCTTTAATTTTTAACTTTGCATAAATCAGTTTATATTTATTTTTATAGCGATACTCAACCTCCCGCTAAACTGTTCCTTCACCTCCTTCACCACCTTCAACCCTTCTTTACGGCCTGTGACCAGCTCTTTGTCACTGCCGTTTTTGGGAAGACTGCTCTCCCTTCCCAATGCTGGGTACAGCCCCCCCCAATATGACGCTGATTCAGGGGAGAACCACTACATGATCGTTGGCGCATATGCACTTATGACACTAGAGAAAGAACACGCAAGAGAACAGACGGTTGGTGTGTTCTTTTGCTGACAGATATCGGCATAGTGTCTATGCCTATCGTGTACATGACAGGAGGGGGCCCAGTTTTTACAGCATTTTCTATTGAAATCTGTACATTGGCTAGTGATTTCGCTAGCACGATGTATGGACATTTTTAAGAGAAGAATTTAATTACGGTATATTAAGTAAAAACTACGATGACAGGTACTCTTTAAGTTCAAGTAATGCTTGTGAATATATTGACACGAGTAAGCCAGGATACACCATGTTAAAGTTCTACATATATCTGTAGCAACTACATTTATCTTGCAAACCTCATCTTTTTCTTTAAAGCAATGAAGATTGTATGGTATTTTTTGTCTCACAATATTAAAAAATATAAATCTATTGCTCAGAAAGACAAATATTGTGCGACACACACGTTTGTTTATGGCTGTAATGGCACATACAGTATATGTAGTAACTTGAGACATCTTGGAATATTGCAATCATTGACTGTTTGCTGCAGCCAGACTTTCTCATCCAGCACCGTACGCAGTTCCTGTACTCTGCCTGTGAAAGTCACATTCTTTCTCAAACAGACCTTGTAACGATCGCCCTCTCTACTCAGTGACTGAAGGAGTAACCGCACAAAAGTACAAGTGGAAATAAATATTTTCTTTTTTATTTCATTTACTTTTGACTGGATACATGTATTATGCACAGAAAAACAGCATCACAGTGACAAGAACAGACTTTCTTTCTGTACTCACTATATCTGATCTGCCAGGGACATTCACACAATTATTTACCTGTCCTAACAACAGGGTTTCCACTTCTCCACTTCATTTACAGAACTAGTCAAAGGCATTGTCATTTGTATCAACTGCTAGACTTCCCCTGAATTGTAGAATGTAGAAGTAAGGAGTTGGTACATTCTACTACCTTTCTATTATTTTCCATACTTCATCGCTTTATGTATGAGGTTACACTTTTGTCTTGAAATGTTAACTACTAGATAACATTCTTCACTTTGCTCAATTTTTTGTGAATAAATTCTGAAAATGTTAGATTTTGCTAGTGTCCAAACTGTGGAAATGAGGTTAAAATAAAATTAATCAGAACCTCCAATCACCATCAGAGCTTATGCACCTTGCATAGATTTCGGTGCATGGAGGCCTTCTGAGATTTTGTCACTGTAGATGGTTTTTATGACTTTTGTTTACTGATTGAAGCATAGTGACGGCATGGACACACTAAGAATACAACAGAGCCAATCAGAGAAGCACATGTAAAGCTACGGACAATGTGTTTGTGGACGTCCTTGTACCATAACACATAGAGGCAGGGGCGGACTGACCGGTCGGGCACTTCGGACATGGTCCGAGGGCCCGGCCGGGAGGGGGGCCCGCCATCAGGGGGCCCGGCCGCCCCTTTAAATGCTGCAGCCGCCTGAGCGCTCTCTTAAGATTAAAAAGAGAGTGGGAGGGGGGGTTAAAAAGAGAGTGGGGTAGGGGGGTTAAAAAGAGAGTGGGAGGGGGGGTCAAAAAGAGAGTGGCTGTGTTAAAAAGAGAGTGGGAGGGGCGGTTTAAAAAGAGAGTGGGAGGGGGGTTAAAAAGAGAGGGGGAAGGTTAAAAAGAGAGTGGGGGGGTTAAAAAGAGAGTGGGGTGGGGGGTTAAAAAGAGAGTGGGAGGGGGGTTAAAAATAGAGTGGGGGGTGTTAAAAGAGAGTGGGGTGGGGGGTTAAAAAGAGAGTGGGAGGGGGGGTTAAAAAGAGAGTGGGAGGGGGGGTTAAAAAGAGAGTGGGGGGGGTTAAAAGAGAGTGGGAGGGGGGTTAAAAAGAGAGTGGGAGGGGGGTTAAAAAGAGTGGGAGGGGGGTTAAAAAGAGAGTGGGAGGGGGGGTTAAAAAGAGAGTGGGGTGGGGGGGTTAAAAAGAGAGTGGGAGGGGGGGTTAAAAGAGAGTGGGAGGGGGGTTAAAAAGAGAGTGGGAGGGGGGGTTAAAAAGAGAGTGGGAGGGGGGGTTAAAAAGAGAGTGGGGGGGTTAAAAAGAGAGTGGGAGGGGGGTTAAAAGAGAGTGGGGGGTTAAAAAGAGAGTGGGGGGGTTAAAAAGAGAGTGGGAGGGGGGTTAAAAAGAGAGTGGGGGGGTTAAAAAGAGAGTGGGAGGGGGGTTAAAAAGAGAGTGGGAGGGGGGTTAAAAAGAGAGAGGGGTTACAAAAAGAGAGAGGGGGTAAAAAGAGAGTGGGTGGGGGGTAAAAAGAGAGAGGGAAGGGGGTAAATAGGGAGGGGGGTAAAGAGGGAGGGGGTAAAAAGAGAGGGAAGGGGGTAAAGAGGGAGGGAGTTAAAAAGAGAGAGGGAGGGGGGTAAAAAGAGAGAGGGAGGGGGGTAAAGAGAGAGGGGGTAAAAAGAGAGAGGGGTAAAATAGATAGGGAGGGGGGTAAGAAGAGAGAGGGAGGGGGGTAAGAAGAGAGGGAGGGTGGGTAAGAAGAGAGAGGGAGGGGGGTAAAAAGAGAGGGAGGGGGAGTAAGAAGAGGGGGAGAGTAAGAAGGGGGGTAAGAAGAGAGGGGGTAAGAAGAGGGGGTGGGGGGGTAAGAAGAGGGGGAAGGGGGGAGTAAGAGGAGGGCAATTGCCCCCTCCCCTGTCCGCAGGCACCGTGCGGGCAGCCGGCAGGGGAGGGAGGAAGAGAGGACCCGGGAGCTCAGCCTGCAGCTCCTCTGGGTCCTTCTTGCGTGAGCACAGATCGTTGCCGCGGTTACCACGGCAACGTTACGGCTCTTGCGAGAGTAAACTCTAGCCCTGGAGCTACAGGCTAGAGTTCACTCTCAACACTGTGACCACCAGGGATTCCTGGTGGTCGCAGTGGTGAGAGTGAACTCTAGCCCCATAAACACACTGCCCCCACACACCATACACATTTACACACATTGCCTCACACACACATACACTGCCCACCCATACACACACAGCCCCCCATACACACACACACTGCCCCCACACACACCATGCACATTTACACACATTGCCTCACACACACATACACTGCCCACCCATACACACACACAGCCCCCATACTAACATTGCCACACACATACACAGCCCCCTCATACACACATTGCCCCACA
Organism: Pelobates fuscus; assembly: GCF_036172605.1. Classification (NCBI taxonomy): domain Eukaryota; kingdom Metazoa; phylum Chordata; class Amphibia; order Anura; family Pelobatidae; genus Pelobates; species Pelobates fuscus. The sequence continues at coordinate 37,305,450 of NC_086321.1, read as the reverse complement.
CACCCTACACATTCACACACTACACCCACTCACACACACTGAACCTTTCACACACACTGCACCCCTTACACATTGCACCACTGCTCCTATACCCTACTACAGCCTCATATCCCAGCAGACCCCAGGTAAGTTGTCAAACTGTTCTTAAACGGTTTGACTACTTACTCTGGGAGGGGGGCCCGGCCCTCCTGGCACCATAACGACTACACAGAGCAGTAGTGGTTATTGTGCATGGATTATTTCTTTAAATAATCTACAAGTGCGCCCCAGTAGCCAGCAAGCCAGCCAGCCCACAGGCCAGCCAGCCAGCCCACAGGCTGGCCAGTAGCCAGCCAGCCAGCCCACAGGCCACCAGTTAGGCTTACAGCCAGCAAGCCCACAGCCTGCCAACCGCAGCCAGCAAGCCACAGCCAGCAAGCCACAGCCAGCAAGCCACAGCCTGCCAGCCGCAGCCAGCAAGCCCACAGCCTGCCAGTCGCAGCCAGCAAGCCCACAGCCTGCCGGCAGTAGCCAGCAAGCCCACAGCCTGCCAGCCGCAGCCAGTAAGCCCACAGCCTTCCAGCAAGCCCACAGACTGCCAGCCAGCAACAGTAATTAAGATAAGAGGAGCCAACTTGGCCTAGGTATCAGCGAACTATGTTGTGCTGCTATATTATGAATAGGAACCAGAGTGTTGGAGACCCCCCTCCAGGCCCCATTAGACTCCATTGTAGTCTCTAATGGGACCTGGAGGAAATTCTTTCTAACACACTCTCTAAAGGACACTGAGATAGCCTCTGCTAGAATGCTCCCCCTCCATGGCCCATTAGCCCTCAATTGTAGTCTCTACTGGGGCCTGGAGGCGACTGTTTCCAGCAGGGACACTGAGATGGCCTCTGTTAGAAAGACCCCCTTCCAAGCCTATTAGACTCCATTGTAGTCTCTAATAGGGCCTGGAGGGGATTCTTTCTAACACACTCTCTAAAGGACACTGAGATAGCCTCTGCTAGAAAGACCCCCCCTCCATGGCCCATTAGCCCTCAATTGTAGTCTCTACTGGGGTCTTGAAGGGATTATTGCACTTTTGTTCCTTGTGTCTAAAGATTGTGTAGGGTGTGGCTGGAGGCGGTGCATGGAGGCGGGACATGGGTGGCTCTTGCTGCGGAGTATGGGTGGGGCCTGTAAGGGGGCCCTTGATTTATTTTGCCCGGGGGCCCTGAGGGTTCTCAGTCCGCCCCTGCATAGAGGCATATGATGTGGTTGCCAACACACCCTAATGGTCGCAAGAAAAACAGACAATTGTTTTTTATAAAACAAGTGAAAAAATTGATATTCCAATCATTGCATCTGTAAGAGCAGACAGTATTGTATGTGGTTTTTTTATTGTAATTGAATCTCAATTACTGTTTTCATATCATATGATGTTTTGTGGAAATCCCAACCACTTTATGCGATTTTGATGGGAGGCATACGTGCCACAAAGACATCTTCTATTTATATTACATGTAAAGTTGCCAGAACGAAGGAGACAGACTGTTTGTTTTTGTTGCTAATTGTATACTGTGTGAATAGTCTCACATAGTTCAAGTGTGCATATTGTGTATTTGCATTATTAATGAGTAAATTGGTTTGCTTTATTATTGAGATTGTTAAAGAAAAAAACAACCCCCAAAAAATCAGTCTATTACACTTATATATACTTATTATTACTCAAGAATTTCAGATTTTCAAGAATTACCGGTTTGCACTGATGCTAGGTGAAATAAAGTTATCCTTGGTAACAAATAATTGAAAACACCAAAATTGGAATCTGGTGCCAAGTAACGCGTCACGTTGACCCTGTGATATCCTGCCTTGAGTTATCAATACTGCTAGGTGAGAATGACTAACCTTTTCACACTTGACCTAGATACATTAGTAGTGGTTATGGCATACATATCTTTATATCTTCACCATCAAACTTTACTTCCCAACATGTAGTCAATCTTTGACCCTCGAAAGGTTTTAACGTACTGTGAGAGTTCAAAGTGAATTTACATTTAAGGCCCGGACTGAAAGCCTAGCTGACTTTTTTTTTCTTTTAATCTATTTTGACCTTAAGTTTGAAATTCACTTAAAATAATTCTCACTTCAGTAAATAACCCTGTAAGTTACTATGGACCACCAAGGTTCTTACTCAAACCTTCATCAAGGCAACCACAGAAATAAATACACACGTGTAAAACATTATGATGGCACATTTTACTGATATGTAGACCACTCTTTACCTTTAAAGCACCAGAGAATTTAGAGTGTAGAGTAACCAAAACTCTAAGAAGAAGCCAACAAGGAAGTATGGCAGCTACTACAGGACCATCAAGCAGACCAAATTTAAAGCAATGCCTGTAACAAAGGGAACAATTTTAACATACTGACAGAATGGTCCAAGACATGCCATCAAGTAAAATAGAAGTACACAGAACTGGTTGTGAGCCAACCAATTCAATGCCAACAATTAAAACATGGAAAACAAGCCAAAATTAGTTATTGGGAATCACAGAGGAAGTATTGCTTTGGACGGATGTAGGAACCACAATAGGTCAATGTGTTGAAAGTCCAGATGTGGTAGGATGAATAAAAATACAATTTATTGAAGACAACATATATATTTGTATAAAACTAAAACAAAATAAAATACAATGCACTGCCACTAACATACAAGAGGAGCAACTGTGTGCTTCTTAAACGTTCATTCTCTTCCTGGCTGTGTAATCCACACAACGCGTTTCGACAATTGTCTTTTTCAGGTGTGATGTTTCTTTTCTGGCCCTCTCTTTTATAGGGACACCAATGTTGCGATTCATATAATGTGCTACTTTCATGCACCTTATGTGAATTGACTTTCTAGTCAATTCTTCACTATGGATTCTTTGCCAAAGTGTTGACTGACAACGAGAGCAGAAGAAACCTCCCACAGATAGCTTTCACACATAGCAACCACAGCACATGTTTGGTAGTTGCAGTGGTTACTCCCTTGCCAATGCTGCTAGCGCTAGCTATGGAGCATGGGAACGGAATGACATCACATTGTTTAGACGCTGGCATGCTGGCAACTGGACCAGCCTATCAGTGTCACAGAGGAGGTTTGCCATGCTTGGGGATAAATTGAACAAGAGACGGGTGCAGTAGAGGTGGTGGTTACAAAGCGTAACATGACGGCACTTTATCGGAGGTAAGGTGAGTTTATATCTTAAAACTTTACATTGAATACATTATGTATATTTCTGATGTATGATATATTCAATGTATTTGGGGGTGGGATTTATGTTAATGCGAATCTGCCATGACCGGTTCACTTTAAATACACATTACTGTGAGTATTATTAATTTGGAGCTCTGCTATAAATTCAGACACACAAAGAATATTAAACTCCTTCAAAAAAGGGACATTAGAGTAGAAAAGAGGGGCAGAGGGATTTGTGTGTAAAATAGGGACTGCCCCTGTTAAATAGGTACACTTGGGAGGAATGTGTATTGGATAAGGGTTGAATTGCATATAGAAGAGAACTCTGTTGACTTATGATGGAAGGACATAAATATAAGGAGGGGGTTTGGTAGCCGTCGGTTTACTTTCGTACCCATTTTTTGTCACTGAATACTTTTCGATTTCTGTATTTTAATGCATAGCATTTATTCAGTCACTTTTTATTATTATGTAGATGCATTGCATGTGTTCAGCCTATATTCACATGGAGCTATTAATATGATCAGGGTCAATATATGCCATATCATCTCTATCCCCTGTCTGTCTTCATATTATTATGACATAATGCCAAAACTAAATGTGCAACAGACAGTTGCTTGTTCCCATTTATATAAATGAATTAGTACGCTTTTGAGCAAGATTGTATTTAGTAATATCATATAGACATGTTGTCAGATCTACATGGATCTGTATTGCTCTCTGTTCATTATCTTTTGTGTATTATTTTTTCTCATTTCTACTCAAACACTTCCTAAAGGTCAAAGTAAAAAAAAAAAAAAGTCATGGGAAAAAAATATATATATTTCTGGGACAATTCATTGCAACATTTACTTGTGTAGCGTATGGATGTATTTAAATTAAAATTTCTGATTTTCATTTAGTTTATAAATGTCAGTTATTCTAATAGAGAAAAGTAAAGTTATGTAAATGGACATGTGTGATAAAAGCCTTTGTCTGCAAATCCATATGTATTTTTTTTTTTTATTATTTTTTTATATAACCATGTTCAATTTACAATACTGGCTAAGGTTACTTGCCAACAGCCTTTGTTTTGCCTATAAATAGTCTGAACTACCAAAGATTCTGCAGCACATGATAATTTGACACTCGACTCAAGCAGTTCCCTGCCACACCTATAGACGTCATGGTTCCTTTTGCAATATCCCTTGAGATAATGGTGGCTCAGCATAAGAAAAGAAAAAAAAAAACATGACCACTTGCCTACTGATTAAGGAACTAAAACATCTTAATGTTTTCCAGACCAAAATCTGTTAGAATAGAGGGTTCATTGTGTGATGAACGTAATTTCAGAATTGCTCAAAGGCAGATTTATTGTTTGTTTGTATAACACCCCCCAGTAGTTTCGAGATCAGCATTTGCATGACGTTGTATATTTTTATTTATAATAATCTAGCCTTGTCTTTATATTGATAAAACTTATACGTTACGTTGGTGGAAGGCTAAGTAACACAAAATACAGAATTTAGAATTGTTCACTTTTACTTGGAAATTTTCCTGCACAGCCACCGAGAACATTCGATTTGCACTTAAACAAAGCACTTTAAATATATTATTCCTTCTTAGGTTTAGACCACTGAAGGAAAAAAAACAAAAAACAATTACATTTTGTGTAACAATTCAATTCTCATCATTGCAGTCCCATCCTCCTACTGTGAGATCTTACGCAAATTCCAATCCAGTGTTTATATATGAGATGCATTGGCCACATTTGGTGCCATTATGTTGTGTGTTATGACGCCAAACGTGATTGTAGAATCTTTAGGAGCAAGTGGCTTTCTGGTTCTGATTCTAGAGGCTCTCTGCTTAACAGCCACTGGAGTCGTCTTTCTGGCAAAATTGTAAACATTACCAGCGGTCAGAAATATAACTTTTTACATTGTTAGAGAAACGGGGTAGCATCTATATACGTTAAGACATATCTACTAACATTATTGCTGGCAAAATCAGGATGGGGTGGGTAAGGAAATGAAAGCGCACCATCAGTGATGAGACCGAGTAACTTGTTAAGCCCATAGGTGCAGGTCCACTCACGAAACCTATTTGGCCGGCCCTTAGCCTCCAGGGGCATGCTGAAGCACTCCCTGCATGATCCCAGCCAGTGCCTGCTTCACACCGCAAATACAATAACTGTTTTGGGATAGAGATCTGATGTCCCCAGATACAGAACATCAGGGAACTAAAGTAGGACTCGTGGGAGGCCTCTTACGATAGAGTGGTTTTGGCACTTTAAGAATTCCTTTAAGCCAAAATAAAACCTCAATGAAATCATGGCTACTTTGGTCATAGAAAACTCATGTATTACCATCTACAGCATTAAAATAAAAACTATTTATGTGATTTTGATTATATATATTGTTTTTTAAAAATACAAATGTTCTACAGACATGGGAAAATGCCAACATTACATTTCATTAAATCCAGTTGTTTGAATCCTGTGTTTACACCTTGCATTTAGTGCAGCTATCATATATGAAGAAGGGAAAGTGACAATAATTAACCCTTGGCCCATCCTTATTTATGTATGCATTATTTGGTCTCCATCCTAAATCTTAATGCTTGACATGACATGAATGGAAGCACAGCCCTCAAGGTGATCTAATAACCTAATTTGCTCCTGTCGTACACTTCTCGATATATACAAAGAGCAGCAGGGCAGCGGCATCCTTTCTGTTTATTTATAAACTCTTTCATATACACACACTCAAAACGTATCTAGTCACCAAACCATGGTAGAGCATAGTTACGTTTTCATATGGTTCTTCAGTTTGTTGTTGGGGTTCCCCCATTGACCATGCACTTGATAGGGAAGGGGAATGGAGACAATTGCATCTCTGTTCCTGATTGACAAAGCCACATCAGGGGGGTGGGGGTGTGATGAGGATGGTTGTTTGTGTTATTAACCCCTTAAGGACACATGACGTGTGTGACACGTCATTATTCCATTTTATTCCAGAAGTTTGGTCCTTAAGGGGTTAAGGAGTTATTGGAGGTCATGGAAAGGATTAAAAAAAGATTTTTAAATACTCACCTGATTCCAGTTCCAATATCTCTCGGCACTTAGTCGAGCTCCTCCTCCGCCATTGTCAGCCGATGGGGGGAACCTAATGCACATGCATGGTGAGTGCCATGCAAGGCTTTCCCCCGTAGGAAAACATTGACTAAGTGCATTCCTGTGAATTTTTTCAGTGAAACTGCAGGAAGAACCTCTGGTAGCTGCCTGGTAGAAAACATTGCATTTTCTCTAAGGGAACAGGGACACTGCATCCAGGCCACTTCAATAAGATTAATTGGTCTAGGTGCCTACAGTATCCCTTTAACCCCTTAAATCCGGAGGACGTACTATTACGCCCTGCAGGAACCGGCTCTAAACGCCGGCGGGCGTAATAGTACGTCCTCGCCATAATGGCCGCCCACGTGGCCGGCGCTAATCGCCCGCTGCAGATCGCGGTCGGGGGGGATGCCTGCCCCCCCAGGCAACCCCCCCTGTGGCCGGTGACCGCGATCTGCAGTCTCTGATCGCAGTGACAGGCTGTCACTGCGACCAGTATTCAGCATGTGTCAGCCGATTTCAAATCGGCTGACACATGCGGCCGGCGGCTTTCCCCTTCTGCAGATCGCGGTCGGGGGACTTACCTGGCCCCCCCCAGGCAGTCCCCCTGGGGTCAGTGACCGCGATCTGCTAAGTCTGAGATCGCAGTGACAGGCTGTCACTGCGATCTCAGAGCGCTCTGATCGCAGTGACAGGCTGTCACTGCGATCTCAGAGCGCTCTGATCGCAGTGACAGCCTGTCACTGCGATCAGTGTTACATGTGTCAGCCTATTGGCTGACACATGTAACTGGCACAGTGATCCCCCTGCAGATTGGAAGGGGGGAGTGCTTGTACCACCCAGGCACTCCCCCCTGTGGTCAATTACCCAATCTGCAGGAGGTGATCACAGTGACAGGCAGTCACTGTGATCACTGATCCTGTGTGTCAGCCAGTGATGTGAAATCACTGGCTGACACTGTCTCTGCCCCCTGTCCTGTAATAAAAATTAAATATTAGTTAAAAAAAGAAATAAAAAAAATGACAGTTACAAATAAAATATACTTAGATCATATATATTATATATATATGATCTAAGTATATATATATATATACACATACACACACATTTACACATACACGACGTGTATTTAAATATTAATATATATATATATATATATATATATATATATATATATATTAATATCAAATTACACGTAGACTGATACTGATTAAATATATATATAATTATTGTTATATATATATTTATAAATATAAAAAAAATAAATATGTAAATACGTAAAAAAATAAAATAAAATAAATAATTAAAAATAAAATATTAAAAAATATACAGATGTGTTTTATTTCGTTCTAACTGTATTGTGATATTAATATATATATATTTATATCAAAATACACGTAGAACGAAATAATATATATATCTATATACATAAATATATACGTATATATCACTATATATATACCTATATATAAATAAAAATATAAAAAAATATATATATATATACGTATATATACACATATGTATATATATACATATATTAATTCTACACATATATTTATGTAATAATTTTACATAATTAGGTATCCTAATTAATTACAATTAGCGGGACCTGCCTGACCACCCATGCCGAAAGTATAGGGAATTTAATTTGCTAGCACTATATTTAACCCTATAACTTTCCAAGACACCATAAAACCTGTACATGGGGGGTACTGTTTTACTCGGGAGACTTCGCTGAACACAAATATTAGTGTTTCAAAACAGTAAAATGTATTACAACCATGATATCGCCAGTAAAAGTGACGTTTTTTTGCATTTTTCACGCACAAACAGCACTTACAGGGACGATATTATTGCTGCAATACTTTTTACTGTTTTGAAACACAAATATTTGTGTTCAGCGAAGTCTCCTGAGTACAACAGTACCCCTCATGTACAGGTTTTATGGTGTTTTCAAAAATTACAGCGTCAAATATAATGCTTGTGTTTAATTTTTTTCACATTAAAATTCGCCAGATTGCTTATGTTGCCTTTATGACCCTATGGTAGCCCAAGAATGAAAATTACCCCTATGATGGCATACCATTTGCAATAGTAGACAACCAAAGGTATTGCAAATGGGGTATGTCCAGTCTTTTTTAGTAGCCACTTAGTCACAAACACTGGCCAAAATTGGCGTTTTTTGCATTTTTCACACACAAACAAATACGAACGTTAACTTTGGCCAGTGTTTGTGACCAAATGGCTACTAAAAAAGACTGGACATCGCTTATTTGCAATACCTTGGGTCGTCTACTATTGCAAATGGTATGCCATTATAGGTGTAAATTTCTTTCCTGGGCTACTATACAGTCTCAAAGGCAACGTAACCAATCTGGCGAATTTCAATTTCAAATGTAACACGCTATATTTGACCCTGTAACTTCCCAAAACACCATAAAACCTGTACATAGGGGGTACTGTTTTACACGTGAGACTTTGCTGAATACAAATATGTGTATTTTATTGCAGTAAAAGCAAACCGTATTATGACATTAACAGTTAAAATGTCATGTAGAACAAAAAAAATCAAAAAAAATCTTATTTTCTCCCATTTTTTTCATATTAAATTATGTTTCATAGCTAAATATTTGATATTAAATGAAAGCCCTGTTTCCCTTGAATAAAATGATATATAATAAGGGGGGGTGCATTTAATATGAAAGAGGTGAATTACGGTTGGACAGACATATAGCGCAAATGCCAGGTTTTGTTTACGTTTTGTTTCGTTCACAACTTGTACATTTGGCTGCGGTGTTAAGGGGTTAAACTGAATGGTAATGATATTTTCAAATAAAAAATTTAAATATAACAAAATATATTTTTTAAACGCATTAAAATAAAGTTCTAAGTTGTTTGGCCCTAGTTTTATTTCATACAATTTTCCATTCCTAATATGTGTTTATGTATATTTACATATGAAACCAAGAGGGCTGCACTCACCTGACCATGCAAACATTACAGGGTGATACTGAGGCCAATTAATACAACATACAATATCCACTGCACTCACTCACTCACTAAACACCAACTTCAAAGCTCAAAACATTTTAAAAATGCTTTTTGCTTTATGGAATCTTTAACACTTCAGAATGTGTCAGACTAGAGAACAGATAACCGTATAAAACCTGCACCCTTTCCCCCCCCACCTGCTGGTATTTTGAATGAGTTCTAGGTTACTTGTCCTACATGCAAAGGAACCCTTTAATCTTTGAAGGAGCCAAATGGATTTGCCAATAAACGTGTAAGGAACAGTCCCTGGCATTCCAGTTCCGGACTAACCTCCTGGGTTGGACATGCTGATGGAAATATTTACTCTGTAATTTCACAAGTGAGGTAACACTCCTCAGTGGGAATTAGCCATACATCAAGATAGGAGGTTTTTGTCCATTTGCAGTTAGTGTTCTCTTACACACTTGTTTGCTTAGCTTGGAGCGTATGTAAAAAGGTTCATTTATCAGAATTTTTTTTGTTTTTGTTTTTAGAATTTGGCACATTACAATGGATACAAGTTTTTGTCTCAAACAGTAGAGTACATAGTGACAGACACTATTCGGTAAACACGTGAAACACATCCAATCATCGCTCTAATGCATTACACAGCATGTCCTCTGCACTGAGACAGCGAGGCTGCCTTTCAGCCAAAGGGTGGACTCCCAGGGTTTTGTCAAAAGGTGGATTTTTTTTCTATACCAGTAAAGTAACATGGAAAATGGATTTGGCCTTTGCCAAGAAAGGAATCACTGTGCGTTAACGAGAAACGATTTGCCTACAGACGTTTAAACATGAGAAATATTTAAGAAATGGTGTCGATATTCTCCTGAGATTACGATTATAGTAGTAGCTGCTGTTTTTTGGCATCACAGAGAGCAGGAGCATGCATTTGTTTTAAACTGCACATTGATTATTTTTTCCCTATGTGGATTTAAACAAAATCTTAAGTTTTTAAGTTAATACGGCTCCCCCTCCTCTTTTTGCATCCTAAAGTGTTGCCCCTATTGAGCCCCCACCCTTTCGTTCCCCATATTCTGTTACATCTGTTTTCAAATAACAGAATGTTATTTGCTGACTTGCTGGAAAAATAAATTCTCTATAAATAAAGAATATATATTTTTTTAATGCTATTTTAATCAACATATCAACTGCTAAATCAAATCCGAGCAGAATTTACTTAACAATAACAGGGCTAAATAGCAAGATTTTGTGTACAAAACGAATAATTAAATTATACCATATGCTTACTTACTAAAAGTCAGTATAATCGATTTAAATAAAGCAAATCATGTATTTGAAGAGAATAAAATATGACGGATACTTCTTCTTTGTAGTTAATTCCATCTAAGCATCTAGTACTTGGTGTGAGGATCCAAAAAACCCTATATTCTTGGAAATATCACTGTTGCTTAGTCCTAGCTGTACTTGTTCTGTTCCTTGAAATTAAAATCCAGACACACCTTGTTTACGGACTGATATTGTCTTTCTCTTAGTTTGAACTGATTTCTAATATGTTTTCTCAGCTCTGACTCTTAAAGGGGAACTCCAGGCTGGGATTGATTTTTTTTTTTTTTAAATGAATAGTGTAGATAATACATGTAAACAATATATGCAACACAACCAGTCCAGAATAAGAAAAGATACAAAAGAAACATCAGCTTCAAACGTGAGTACCAAGCTTTACATGTACTGCAAATTTAAAGGGACACTACAGTGTTCTAAATAGAGAGCTGAATTGCCGGGGAGTTTGCTGGACTTCTTTCCTCCTGAAAATAAAGCAATTACTTACCTGTAATCCAGGACGTGAGACGGCCTCTTGCCACAACTCAGCTCTACCCAGTAGGAAATCACCAATGGTCTCCTGGCAAATAGAATGCTTCTCACCGAGGCAAGGCGTATGCACAGCTAAGGGTTACTGCAAGTTGTTCATTTCTTAGCTTTCTTCAGTAGAAAACTTTACAGTCACATTGCAAATCAGTAATAACATTATGTAAAGCAGTATTTTTGGGAGCAAAAGGAGAAACACTGCATGTTAGAGGGATCGTAAAAATGTTGGCTTTAGAGGGAAACACATCATTTTTTTTTATCCTTTTTTAACAAAAAACGAAAATGTATTAACAAAAATAACATAGCGTGTCCTAACTCACACATTGCATCAAAAAGGTATTCTTATTTGGAGTGCCCCTTTAAACTGTAGTGACTTTGCATGGTATGTCTTACACTTTTTTTTTTAAAGAAGACATTCATAGAGATAATTTTTATAATTATTGGCATCTATGTAGTGCGGACATATTCCGCAGCACTCTACAATTTACATTCAAAGCCCATTTTTATAAATTCTTGACAGTTTACCTATCAGGCACCTGTGCCACATCTGGTCTTTTCCATCAGGAAAATGTTGAGTCAAAGCAGGACTCTGTTCATTGTGGTCCTGCATCTGTCCTGCATTTCTCTACACAAAGTGACAACAGTCCACTCTTGCTGGAGATGACTTGATACGACTTGGGCACCCAACAGAACCCATTTACATCATCGTCAAACATGCTAAAACGGTTTGAAATATTACAGTGGTACGGCCTTAGAGATCTCCTGGCACCATAAACACTATAGAGGGCCACATTGGTTATGATGCTTGAAGTTTCTCTTTAAGAGCATTGTAGATAAATATTCATATCTTGAGAAAAAGGAAGTTTGTGCAAAATAAATTGGATACTTCACTAGCACAGGATCTACTCAAACAAGATGTTCATGGCAACAAGGATCGTACATTGTGTGTGCATTTGAACAGTGCACAGCACATATATATTTAATCGTCCAGTACCTGGATGGTCGTGGGTCAGTCTGAGAATCTTGATTGAGTGACATTATGTACCATTATTGCTACTCGAGCAGCTTTGAAAAAGACAGCCATTTGTGACACTGATCCTGTTAATCAACACCTGCATGGCATATTCACCTAGTACGGATAAAGGTATCATGCCACACGCTGGCCAAAGACTGAGTGTTTTAATTCAGTAGCAAAGATAACAGTCACTATCTAATCTTTTGGAATTATGTGCTGGATTAAATGTCTGATAATCTCACAATTGATGGGTATGTGAATGATGACTTCGGAACAAAGTAAAACCCTGGTGTGTCTGATAAATATCCATTCTATTAAGTCTTTTGTTTTGTCTGCCTTGATTTTCCGGTGTTTCTGAATGATTCTATAATTAAGATTGTCACCCGATGATGGTTCAATGACAAGGTTTAAGAAAATGATGTGCGGTGTTTGTGTGATAAATCAGGTATTTTGACAAGTCCCAATAATAGTATCAAAACGTTGTTGCAAATCACCTGTGAAAAAATAGACGTAAAAGGTCAAAACCCATGTATGCTCATGTATCTATGTACATTAAATATATACATTAAAAATCTAATAACGAAGGCATATTTATTTAACGACCAAGCAGTGCTGGTTAGAACATTAGAGAGATGTTTCATAAATAATTAAAAAAGCAGAAATCATAAACCCTTTGGGATGGAAATAACACATACAATAAACTTTTCTTAGAAACAAACTCAGGATTGGATTTCTTGGAAAAGGAAATGGCTGATAAATGGAGAGAATAAAAAGTAGTGTTTTTAAAAGGGTAGTTTCTACTGTTTGACGATTGAACACATTCACATTTCTTTCTTTATTAGACATTTGAAACATTTCAAAATAAATATACATGTGAAATGGTGAAGGAGCTCCCCATACAGATGCTTCTGTAACACAAACACGAGATGCTTGAGTATAGCATTTTTATGGGATGAAATCCATTTCCGTCATTGAAACAGTTGAATTATTTAAAGTACAAACCGAAAACACTTTCCTAAGACATAACTACCACACTTTAGCAATATTTGTTATTTATATAATAACTTACTGTACATTCATCTTATTTTATTATGTAATACATACTGCATATATTTCAATAACCTAAAATTCAAATGTTACCTAAGCAACTTGTTTGATAAAATGACCGTTATCATGTCTCTGAAAATTGCATATAACTCATCAATAATTGAAAATCACCAATAATTTGTTAGCTTTTTTTTTTTTCTTTTCATTTGATGCTACTTTTTCTTTTAAATGTATATTAAAGATTTAATAGCTAACATCACTTACTAACTAAGGCACAGATTGAATCGGAGGAGAATTAGGAACATTGTTTCTATTTCTATTATATTGTGAATTATTTCACTTTTGACTACTGCAATCCGCTTCTCAGGGGTCTTACGTGTTCCCAGCTGGTCTATAATTAACGTGGTGGTGATACACATCTTCCTGTCCGGCAGCACCTCCCATGCCTCCACCTCTGTCAATTGTTAAATTGATTTCCCGGAAGATTTAGGGCTCAATCTAAAATTAGAATGTTTGGTTCTAAATCTCTACATAGCGCTGCTCCTGCCTACCCATCCTTACTAATACACATGTATATCCCGTCCAAGCCCTACACTCCGCCAAAGATCTGCGTCTGTTCTCTGTTCGTACTTGCACCTCTGACGCCTGCCTTCAAGGCTTCTGTAGGCCTGCGTCGTTCGTATGGAACTCCTTTCCCTGCTCCACTAGACTATTTACGCTGCTCCATTACCCAGTCTCCGTTTCTTCAAAAGATCATTAAAACTCACTTCTTTAGGAAAGCATATCAATTAAACAGTTAGTAGCTTTCCCTCCCCACACCTTGGTAACCCACCCTGCTTCCTCTCCTGCAACTGTGTCATCCAAAAAAACTAACCCATCTTTTAAACTATTCAAGTAACCTACTTTTTTCCTGTACATGAAATACACCCTACCCTTACCTTTTGTGCCACTTTACCCCACTCCCTCTAGAATGTGAGCTTGTTTGAACAGGGCCTTTAACACTCTCTGTTCCTATGTGTCTAATTTATCTTCTTGCAAATACTTGACCGTTAGTCCATCTATTGTACTGCGCTGCAGAATTGTTTGGCACTTTATAAATAATAATAACTATTTAAAGGGACACACTAAGCACCAAAGCCACTACAGCTTATTGTAGTGGTTACGGTGCAATTAGGTCTTTGAGATGCAGTCAATCCATTTTTCGGGCAGCCAGAGTTTGTTTTTGTTTTTTTTAAAGGGGGGCTGTCTGAATTCCGAAAACCTGTCTCTGTTCTCTCAGAGACAAATAGATACAAAGAGATAATGTGGAAATTCACTTTCTCTTTATCTGTTCCTAAGTGGACAGCATTGATAGATTAGATGTTAGTCCGTCTTGACAAAAACTAGCGTAGATGTAAACAAAGACTCCTTGCACCATAACCACTAGAACAAACTGTAGTGCATATGGTTTTTAGAGTGTCCTTTCATGACTGCCGGCATGCCAGAACTGTCATGGTATAATGGGATAATCCTATTATAACATAGAGTGTTTAAGTGTGCCTGTCAAACAAGAATAAATAAATAATTGATAATGTAAGTACACCTTACATCATTTTGCACTCATCCGACACGTCTGGAATTATAAGCCATTTAATCCTACACATAATTTTAAAGATTAGAATATGTTGGTTATCTGTACTCCTGTCTTTAAACAATCAATTTGTGTTTGGCCAGTGTGTGGTAGGAATCCTTTATCCTAGCTGAGTGAATATGCCATGTGGGTGTTGAAAAAACATTTCCCCTTCACAAATGATCATCTTTGTTAATGCTGTTAGAGTGATGATAATAGCACATTATCTCAATCACTAGTAGTTTTACATCAAGCTGACAACATTGTGTTAACATTAAAAATAGAACTGACTTTCCACTCGCTGTATGTGATTTCATGGTAACGTCACACATTTGAATGTTTATTTTTTGACACCAACACAGCATAAAATGTTGTCTGTCTGCCGTCTGCCATGAATCCATGATGGTTGAAGGAGCACTAAAGTCACCCAGACCCAGGGCCTCTGCACACATTTTTGGTTACACAGGCGAAGATGCATCATGCCCCTCCTCCAAATCTTAATCTTTTAACCCTACCCCTTTTGTGTTTCTTACCCCCCCCCCCTTTGTGTTTCGTATCCCCATTTTCCTCTGTGTGTCTTACACTGCCTTATGTGTCTCTTACTCCCCCCCAGCTCCTATGTGTTTCTCTTGTCTATTTCCCCCCTTCCAAAGTCCCTCTGTTTGTCTATTTCCCTAAACCCCCACCCCCTCACTCCTAGTCTGACAGGACGCCGCTCACTGGGAGCAGTGGACATTTTATTGTTAGGCCATGTAGAGGATAAAAAAGATCCTTTACCACTGCACACCACATGAAGTAAAAAAGAAAAAACAGGTTGTCCAAAATGACAATACAGCAGTATTCGTATTCAGTATAAAAAAAACCAAAAGGGTGGTGTGATCCATAAATATATTTATTTACCACGCCAGCCGTTTTTTTTTAATACTGAATACTAATAATACTGGATTGTAACTTCTTGCAATCTGTTTTTCCTTACAATTTGCTTGATCCTTGGATTGTTAGGCTATCCAAGTTTCAGTGTTTGCTGCCTTCCAGAGTCATTGCTGTATCAACCCCTTTCTACACACTACATGAAGGGATTGTGAGGAGGGGCAGCGCTGTGCACCCTCTCGCTGGTCACCCGGGCCCTATGCCCTCAGCCCGGTGCACCATAAGGCAATTGTCTATGCTGCCTTATGGTTGCACCGGCACATGAAGTGGTGTAGGTGCTGTGGTTCTTTTTTTTTTTTTTTATTCTTTATTTTTGTAGTGCGGGTGGGTACAGAGTTACTTCAAATGCCACAACAGCGTGTATCAACGTATAACAGTATATATATAAGAGTTTGACTGTGGCATGCAGAATCGCACAATTTTTCTTTTTTGATTTAATACAATTGCTAGGTTTATCAAGCTAAGAAGTTGCACATACTTTCGATAGATAACAAGCCAGTAACTTATAATTAATGATGTATATAGCATGCATAAACATAAGATATAGCATGGTTAAAAGAGTAAAGGAAAAGCGTTATTTGCCGGGCTATATAGCTAAACATGCATTTCTATGTGGTAGGCAAAAGAAACTATTGTAATCAACATTAGCTAGTATAGGCTGCTTAGAGAAATCTAAAAGCATATTTTTCACAATTTAGGCAGAGTCAAATAGTCCAGTACACATAGGCTTTGGTACTTAAGACTATACATATAAGAGAAAACAATAGTAGGTATGTGGATAGTTAGATCACGTTGGTACTAAGGTGTGTATCACGTTACAAGAGACATCTTAGAGGAGTGCCAGGGAACACATTTAGGCTGAGCCATAGAAAAATTATAAGACAAAACCATCAGTATTAAGCTGACTAATAGCGAGTAGGTCGGCATAATTAGGGCAGTTAATGTAGCGATCACTAGAGTCACTTAACCCACGCCAGCTGCAGGTATATGGTTGTCTCCCCTTGCGTCGTTGTGTAGGCCTGCCTGCCCGCCACAGTGAGGGTCGATCTCTCGGTGTGAGGATAAGATCCGTGGGTAGTCCATTGGGGGCTGCTGGATACAGCTGTACAGGTTACGGGAAGGCCCTCTTTCAGAACGCCTTTGCTTAATGGAGGCTGCTGATCTCTTAGGCCGCGGGCCTCTTGGTCGTCCCGTTTGTCGGGTTCTTGACCCTGGAGGGTGGCGCCTTGCGGTGGGCAGTAGTGGACCAGGTATTACTTTTAAGCTGGCTCTTTCATGCTTGGGTTTCTGTGGGTTGGGGCCTAGTCGCCTGCTCCGAGGCCTATCAGCCTCGCGGTGCGAGTCACCAGGGGGTAGGTTCTGCTGCTTAGTAGTCGCTTTCTGCTTCCCCTGTGTCCCCGTCCATCCACGCCACAGTCGTTGCCACAAGGCTCCGAAGAGTTCATCCAGCCGCTTTTCATAATTGTCCAGTAGGTTGTATGTCGTCGGTATGGCAGCCGCCATTTTAGCTCTGGCTGTGTAGCAGTGTGGTGAGGCAGGGTCAGGTAAGTTCCCTGGCTCCTTTTGTCGTCTCGTGGTCGGGTCTGTAGGCATAACGATTGTGCCGGGTTATCCTTCACCGGCAAGGGGGGGAAACGGGGTTCTCAGCGCTTCCCGCTGGGCTGCTCGCAGGGAGGTCGGCCGCCTCTCCCACGCTTGCATCCGCAGGTAGGCCTCCACGGTTTGTCAGCTGCAGCGTTTCTCACCGAGCCCGGCTGGTCACCCAAATGTGTGGCAGGGTAACGCCAATTATCTGGTGCATCTAATTATTATTTTCTTTGCGTTTTAGTAGTGTTATGTAGCTGTTTGTAGATTTCTGCTCGGAGCTCTTTTGTAGTGCGACCAGCTCGCTCGACGGCCAGGCCCCGCCCCCCCGGTGCTGTGGTTCTATATGTTTAACCCACCAAAGTAAAATCTTGCCGTTTTGCAGAAACGTTTGCTTCTGCTGCAACAGCTGAGTGATACCTGGTTAAGTAATGTTGCAATGGTTTCAATGCTTTCCTATGAGAAACATTGGAAGCGCACATAGCGCTCAGTGCGCCTGCACATCAGGTCCCCAATGATCCTCTATGAGGAGCATTGGATAGGACTAGCGATGGAGCAAGTGGTACATCCTTGATGAAGTTATGGAAGGCAGATAAGCCAGCAGGGGAAATAGTAAAAAAGTAAAAAAAAAACCTTAAAAAAATATATATATATTTTTATGACAAACGGGGCCAGGGGAACTATAGCGTTAGAAACGCAGGTTTGTATTCCTAATGCTGCAGTGTTTCTTTAAGTGAAACCAATTCTAAAAGTACTTAGCCAGATGACTTTAGCTATGCTCTTTAACAGAGGAACACATAGACAAATATAAAAGTGAATGCATCTTAGCATATTTTTATTTGTGTGACATGATAGTAGTTGGCTTGATATTTTATGACCAATGCTAATTTATGTATCTTGTGTTAATTATACGAACGGAAATTGGCACAATTCTAGAGGACATCTACACTGAACAAAATACTTTTTCTATGTACACAAAAGGCCTATTTCTATCAAATATTGTTCACAAATCTGTCTAAACCTGTATTAGTGAACACTTCTCCTGTGCCAAGATAATCCATCCACCTCACAGGTGTGGCATATCAAGATGCTGATTAGACAGCATGATTATTGCACAGATGTGCCATAGGCTGGCCACAATAAAAGGCCACTCTAAAATGTGCAGTTTTATCACACAGCACAATGCCACAGATGTCACAAGTTTTGAGGGAGCGTGCAATTGGCATCCTGACTGCAGGAATGTCCATCAGAGCTGTTGCCCGTGAATTGAATGTTAATTTCTCTACCATAAGCCAGGCGGACAAAGGGGTTTCAGAGAATTTGGCAGTACATCCAACCGGCCTCACAACCGCAGACCACTTGTAACCACACCAGCCCAGGACCTCCATATCCAGCATCTTCACCTCCAAGATCAACTGAGACCAGCCACCGGACAGCTGCTACAACATACGGTTTGCATAACCAAAGAATTTCTGCACAAACTGTCTCAGGGAAGCTCATCTGCATGCTCGTCGTCCTCATCGGGGTCTCGACCTGACTGCAGTTAGTCATCGTAACCGACTTGAGTGGGCAATCAGAACTTTAGCTGAAAGTCTGTTCAAACATCTGGTTTACCTTTATGAAGACCAGATGGTATACCTGCTATTTGGTCTAGTCTTTGTGCCTTTAGGGCCAAGTGGTATGCAGCCTCTCCAAAAACCTGGAGGGCATGGCAGAGAAGTAATGCATTAGTTTTAATATAGTATTAAAAAACAGTCCTTAGTGTCACATTTTGGGACTAGATTCTGCCAACTGGAGATATTTCTGTGTGCCCACTTCCCTTTTCTGGGATAACTAAAACAACTGTAGCTGCTGACTATGCCATCACATTTCAAATGTGCCTCCGATAACCTCGATCTTTACTCTGTCCTTCAACCATTTTTTAATGCAAAAGACCAAAGTCTTTCATTTATAATCTAAATCAGAATGGTATCACATTCAAAGTGTTTGCCGAAATCTGTTCTATCCACATCATATTTTATTCTTGGTTAACTTAAAACACTCCAGGCACCAAAACAACTTCATATAAATTAAGTTGTGATGTTGTCAGGAGGCACTCTTACCTCAATAATTTAAAGCATTATTGAACGGTTTAACCCCAAAGTTGCCTCCAGTGGCGATGTCCACTGCCGGGCAGGAGCGCCACTGATTGGCTGAAAGGTGTCAGCTGACACCGTCATCCAATCAGTGACTCCCCATTCATTAAACTGTCTTAGAAAGAAACTTATTTTTCTCAAGCCAGTTTAGTGAATTGTGAGTCACTGATTGGCTGGGAGCATCAGCTGACCGCTCTCAGCGATTCAGCGGCACTCCTCGTTTCCTGAAACTGAAAATTCAGAGGGGTGGACATCACCACTGGAGGCAACTTTGGGGTTAAACCATTTAAGAATAGTTTAACTCCTTGAGGTAAGAGTGTCTCCAGGGGCCTCCTGGCACAATAACAATTTAATTTAGATTAACTTGTTTTGGTGCCTAGAGTGTCCCTTTAACATTGGATCCAAGCATATACTCTTCGTTTTCAAGCAGTTTGCAAAAAGCTTGTCCTGCCTGTGTGTTGTCACTGGTATATTTAAATGTCATATTAATGTGCATCTCAGAAGCTAGTATCACAGAGGAATAACGTTAATGTTTGTCCATGCCTCCAGTTAATTTATTACCTTGTTATATATGCGTATTTGTTGTATATGAGTTATCACTCTCCACTTGTATTTCTGTTTTATTTATGGTTTCTGGTATTTATGTGTTTGTCTATATTTCTTGGTGCTTGAAGTTGGCTTTTTTGCAGTACTATAAGCATTTTTTACTCATGTTTATTCATGTGTTTTCAATTAAAACCGTGCATAGCTGTTGGCAGTGATTTAGAGAAATACAAAAGATTGTATCAACGTTGATGTTATAGGTCATGACCGCTATGCTTTTGATGAAGATTATATTTCAAATAGCCTCGTAATTAGACTCATCTTACCTGTATATGACATTTTACAGTCTTAATCTTAAATTGAATTGTTTGTCTTCTAGTTTAAACTTGGATCGACTCGACTTACCAAATCCGAGAATCCTGCTGAAATCATTAGTGAGTTGATTACGCATTGCCTGAACTGCATGGCAGACTTATACAACCAAAATGATCACCTGCAAAGAGAAAATGAAAGACTACGTAGAGACTGGAAAGATATGCAAGAAGAGTAAGGCTTTTGAAGATATGTTTTAATGATCCACCATGCATCAACGGTGTTCTATTGCCTTTAGATTCATTTGGAATATTTTGTATAAACTAGTAAATTGAGTTGTATCTATTATGTAACATGGTTTATTTCATAATAATTATATTCGAACAGTCTCAGTATAAGCCGATCAAGGCGTATTTAATTTCACTTCATTTAAAGGGGCACTATAGGCACCAAGACCACTTCATCTCACTGAAGTGGTCTGGGTGCCATGTCCCTATCGTTTCAACCCTGCTAGCGAAAACATTGCTATTGTGCAGGAACTGCAATGTTTTCATTGCAAGGTTTAAATGATTGTAGTGGCCATCACACTGGCAGCCACTAGAGGTGCTTCCACCGAAACAGCTGAGTGAGACTCATGTATTCGATCAGGTGGTCTCATTACATTCTTTAGACTGTGTGACTGTACTGGGATGTTCCTGCAAACCCTTATGGTCAATAGAAATATTTTGGATAATTCTCCCAGGACTCTTTTCTTTACCTGGTTGTTGACGATTCGATTAACGGTCCACAGCTCCTTCAGTGCAAGAACCCCGTAAACTGATATGGGTAGTTCTCTACCTCTAATTATCCCTTCTGGTGAAAAATGAAAATGTTACCATTCTAAATGGTGCTATAACAACTCTGCAGCTGTTTAAATATAAAACCTTGATAGACTCATCAAACCAAGAGCCATCATAGAGCTTTCTTGGTTTTGATACAAAGAATACAGAATAGTTATGAAGTCTAAACAAGGCGTATCCAACTAGATTTGGAGAACATCAATTGCATGTCAAATAAACACATATAAAAGCAAAAAAGAATACCGTAACATAATATACAGTTATACGTGAGTGTATATAGAGGGTGGCAACAATTAACCCTATCCGCAAGTGGCTGTGGACCTGTCTTAAGCAATATCTGGAGGAAGTGCAGGAGAGCGATACACCTTGATTAGACTAGATTGGAGAAGTCATGTAACAGCGACATCACAGCTCGTGAAAAGATAAGCTGGTACATAGTTACATAGTTACATAGCTGAAAAGAGATTTGCGTACATCAAGTTCAGCCTTCCTCACATATGCTTTTGCTGTTGATCCAAAAGAAGGCAAAAAACCCAGTCTGAAGCGCTTCCAATTTTGCAACAAACTAGGAACAAATTCCTTCTTGACCCCAAAATAGCAGTCAGATGTTTCCTTGGATCAAGCAGCTATTACCCCACTAATTAGAAATTATATCCCTGTATGTTATGTTTCTTTGCCTTAGATGAAATCTCCTTTCTTCAAGCCTAAATGCGTGACCTTGTGTCCTATGTATAGCCCTGTTTATGAATAGATTTCCAGATAATGGTTTGTACTGGCCCCGAATATATTTGTATAATGTTATCATATCCCCTCTCAGGCGCCGTTTTTCCAAGCTGAAGAGATTTAAATTTTTTAACCTTTCTTCATAACTAAAATGCTCCATTCCTTTTATCAATTTTGTAGCTCGTCTCTGCACTTTTTCTAGTGCCATGATATCTTTCTTTAGAACAGGTGCCCAAAATTGCACAGCATATTCAAGGTGTGGTCTTATCAGCGATTTATAAAGAGGCAAAATTATATTTTCATCTCGAGAATTTATGCCCCTATTTATACATGACAAAAGCTTACTGGCCTTAGCAACGGCAGATTGACATTGCATATTGCTACCTAATTTGTTGTCTATAACAATTCCCAAATCCTTCTCGTGTGTGGTTATCCCTAGTTCACTACCATTTAGAGTGTAAATTGCTTGTGCATTCTTAACCCCGAAGTGCATAACTTTGCATTTTTCTACGTTAAATTTCATCTGCCATTTTAGTGCCCAGTCCCCCAATCTATCCAAATACCTCTGCAGCAAGGCAATATACTGCTCACATTTTATTACTTTACAAAGTTTTGTGTCATCTGCAAACACTGATACATGGCTTTCAATGCCCATTTCAAGATCATTTATAAATATGTTAAATAGAAGCGGTCCCAAAACAGAACCCTGAGGGACACCACTTACCACTTTTGTCCAGCTTGAAAATTTACCTTTTATGACAACTTGCTGTACTCTATCCTTAAGCCAATCTTCTACCCAAGAACAAGAGTATTCATCTAGACCAATTTCTTTTAGTTCCAAGACTAACCTATTGTGAGGAACCGTATTAAATGCCTTGGCAAAATCCAAGTAGATCACATCCACTGCAACACCCTGATCTATATTTCTACTTACTTCTTCGTAGAATGCAATTAGGTTAGTTTGACATGACCTATGTTTCATAAAACCACATGTTAAAAAGGCTGAAGTGAGAGGAAAATGGTTGTTGGCAAAGGCCAACATGTCCTAGGTGTGATGTGTTAGAGAAAGTTATATTCCAGCTACCTGAGAATGTGACATTTTAATGGTGGAAATGTGAATATCAAAAGTAAAGAGCTTTTCATTTGTTTGAAGACATTTCCAAATGTAACAATTAATTCACTGATAGCAAGAATACATTTATTTTCCATGTTAAATTCCTCCAAATAAATATTTCAAAAAAGCCAAAGCTTCTAAAAAAAACATCCCTTTCTCACCTGATTTAGCCCATTCAAATGACCCATCTGATGAATCTTTATAATTATAAAAAAAAAAAGCATTTTCCATTCCTGGCTGTTTTTAGTGTACAAATATATCATTAATCGGTATTAGCTTCGGTACAATTTCCAAAGACCTAGTGTCTTAAAATAGTTTGACTGATCAGATTCATTGACATTGGACCCCCAGAGTATAAGCCGTCAGTAATCAAGAGTCAGCTATCAGCTCTCTGTTCACCCCATTACCTGCCTTAATTATCCATGCAAAGTGCATACCAAGGTCTTTCCTTTTTTAACAATACGGATGTATGGAAATCCAGATGTAACCTGTTTATAGCTTCTGCAAAAACTTACAGGTTAAGAGTTAAAATACAATTTTCTAAGACATTTTGAGCCATAAGGCACACATTTCACAGAAAGGCCCTGGGGCAGGATATACAGACAGATTACTACATAGCTTTTATAATCGCTTTTCAAATGACCTTGACAATCGTATGGTCCTTTTGGACCAATGGTTTGGTCCATCTGTGCCATTTATAAGGGATCTTTAAGCCTCGTACCAATTGAAAAATTAAGACACATTTCCTCTGCTATGCTTAGTGCCTTGGGTTTGAGGAGTTAACAAGGAAACTACACCAAAACATCAAACATAAATGAATAAATAATAACTCTCAGTATACAGTTTAAGAGGAATGCTTAGGTTTCCTATATGAATTGTGGCGATTGACCTGTAGTAGTATGTCATTACCTAATAGTAGTACCTAATTACATTTATGTAAAAATATTATGAACTATAATTTATAATCTTCGAGTGTCTCAAAAAAGTCACCCCAAAAGTTGTAAATGGTGAATATAGACTGTCATCTGTAATGCTAACGGAGTTTCCCATTCTCAAGTGTTTGTAGTTCCTGTAAACGGTCTCCAACTATGAAAAACTCCTTCCACTATACCTACTGTGTGTTACATGAACATAGCAACAAATATAATTGAATACTTGCAGAAGCACTTCATTAAAACCATCTGTTCCATATCATAAGACTCTCTCCTTAAACTCCATTTTCTCAAAACTGTTCACGTTAAGGTCCCAGGAAACTGACAACACACTTAAAACCAGACAAAATCACATCATTACGTATAATCCTCTGTTCCTTTAGGGAAACTTAATCCAGCTATTAAAATGACTATTAAGTGAAGCGAAACTGCAAAAACTCCGACCCTGGTGGATTAATGGTATAATTCTTTAGAAAATCTCTCTGACCTCTCATCATTGCCTTTCAGTACGCATCTCTGTAATCAATGGTCATCACTTACAAATATTAATAGTATTATTACTACTACTCTTTATGTTTCCCCTCTCTCACTAACTATGTTCATTGATAGAAAAGTGCACATTTTTTAGTATTCTTTTTTTTTTTCTTTTTTTTTTGATGTGCAATGAGTTATAGGCATACAGTTGAGATACAATAGCATGGTATGTGGCGTATTACATCGTATGTAGAACACATGAAATATCTGGAGTTCGTCATGAACAAATTCCTAGAGGATGTAGATGGACAGTTGTATAATAAAGCAGTATCAAGAGGGCCATCCTAAGCTAGGTAGAGTGATGGTAAAAGCTTTTGGCCCGGGAAGGGTAATACTGTGGTGAGTCCAATTTGCTGGATCATCCATGCTCATTACCCTACCTGGATTGAAAAGGGAATGGTATTTTATGCTTGTTGCTACATTAACGTCATAGAAGTAGGCAATCTGTTGTCAGTTCCTTCAGTAAAATGAGCGATTTGCTTGTTAATAGTGTGAGCTACTCCAGAGGGGCATTACCCCTAACCATGGGGGCATCAGGGGAGTGGGGTGTCTCGCAGTGAGTACTGGTACGTTATGGTTTTGTGCGAGAACGGACCCATACCTCCTACATTTTTAACAATGACTGACCTGGAACCAAAATAGAATCAGGTCCACAAAAGAGGTCAATACAACAGTGCAGATTTCTGTTTGATTTTTATTTATTTTTTTACTTAGACTTTGAGGGGTGCCACAACTTCACCCATGTCCTCCTATTTGTCCTTATTTGTGAATTTAATACTTTTGGTTCATAGCATTTTATAACTAACCTCGCCACCTTTGATATCCTCAGTCTTACCGTTCGACTAATGATGCTGTATGACCATTCTCCATTTACCCTTTCTGTTAGTCTTCAACCTCACTGAAATCTTTTCCAAAACACGAAGGACAGCTCTCAAATCTACTTATTGTTGTGTTGTTTAATGGTTTGCTATATACAGTATCAAAATAAAAAAATCAACTGTAACTCCTGTTTAGAACTGACGTAGAGTGAACCTCTTTGAATTAAACCTGCAGAAAGTGCATATTGTCAGTAACATTCTATGTAAACATTAAAAAGTCTACATAAAATTAAATATATCTTTTTTAATAAATCTCAATACCCATCTTCATTCTGCTTCCCATTCACGTCAGCTTTAATTCGCCATACATGCTAATGTCGCCTGCTCTAATACTGAAAAAAATATATTGTTGCTATTTACTGATTTGTCTTTTACATTGGAAGACGCATATTTGCTTATTTATTTTAATTTCAGGCTTGAAAGGTTTGTAAGTGCAAAAGAAGAGCTAGAAAAAGACCTCTACACAAAATTTACCCGTGTGCTTAATGAGAAGAAAGCAAAGATAAGAAGCCTGAAGGATAAATTGGATCAGACCCAGCACAAAGTACAGCAGACAAGGTATTTTTGTATTGTGTTCACGGTGTCTGTTTAATTAATCAAACATCAATCCGAATAAGCTGAAGTCCAATAATACAAACGTATTATATAAAATCTTTAAGATAAATGTATTTTATGGTAGATTATCCACTAGTCACTTGAAACTAGAAGTTTAAATTCTAGTAATCTCCCCACAAGACGTACAAGCCTGTAAGTGTTAAAACATCGCCGGATATATTGGAAGCTGTACTCATACATGGTTTGGCTCATCCATTGAAAGCTATAGAATTGTGAATGTTTCTAAAGTTCTTAGATTCTGACTGCTAGGCATCCCTTACTTCTAGAGCATCTTCTATAATATTTAAACAGCTTTGGATGTCTTCTTTTCCGGCGTCCATTGGTAAAAATCAGTTTTACTTATCAGAATAGTTTTATTCTAATGCAATTTCTGCGTCACATTT
This sequence comes from Pelobates fuscus, assembly GCF_036172605.1. Taxonomy (NCBI): domain Eukaryota; kingdom Metazoa; phylum Chordata; class Amphibia; order Anura; family Pelobatidae; genus Pelobates; species Pelobates fuscus. The sequence continues at coordinate 37,279,104 of NC_086321.1, read as the reverse complement.
TATTGTTTTGTTTCGTATTTCCCGCACAGTGAAAATTCTGTTCCTTTTGATACTGTTCCTGTTAGTCAGTTAAAGGATGAAGACTATGGCGGTACAACTGATGAGGAAACTAATAGTCAGGAAGGAACCAGAGAAACTGGTAAGGAAAAGTGTATTGTCATTAATATAGCCACATTAGATACCCACTATAATATATAACCGGTACTTCAGAAGCGTCGCTAGGTTTCATGGCATCCAATGTAAATGTATTTTGACACTTTCTTCCCCCAAACTGTAGATTTTTTTTGTCTCACTCTGCAATCCCAGCTCCTGTTTGTTAGTTCAATTACACACCCATACTCACATCCATATACACACATGGACACATATACACAGACACAGACCTTATTACGCATTCACACAGGCACATAAATACACACACATTTATATAAACACTCACATACATTAAAAATAAATATATATACACACACACACCCACACATTCATACAGACAAGCCTTATTTACAGCGAAGTCCACCCAACCTCCCTATTCTTAGCTAGAAAAAGGACAGCTGAAGTGGAACCTCATCCATGTGTTACATTGGGGATCTCTCTTCACTGATTTCCCAGCTCTAGGCAGAGGATGTGACATGACATCTCAGCTCCAGCATCAGTACAAGGCACGCAAAGGAGCTGGGAAATCCGTGTAGACCAATCCCATCGGTTCCTTCTGTCTGCTCCGAAGCCACATACAACAGCTGCAGAGCAGGCGTCTGCCGCGTGGCACCCTCTTCATCCATTCACCAACTATCAGGCGAATGCTCTGGCCGAGAGGATGCTCTATGCACCCCCTGCCACCTATTACCCTAAGTATGCTTTGAAACTTCATATTTTTTTTATAATATCTTCAATATTTCATGAATGTGAGAAGGAGTTTAATTATTATCTATTATTCTCTATTCTGGACAATCTTCAGTATTTAGTTCCTTATTATTAACCTATTATCTTTTCAGTTGGCTAAGCATCGAAATTGTGTAAATAAATCCATTCTGTGTAGTCTGGCATTCTTCTAACATATCTCAGTGGTATAGTAAATTAATTCTCACACATCCTCTGGGCAGATTGTTAAAAAGACAGTGACAGCCTTATTTAAGGCTCAGTTCCAAAGTGGTTGTTACAAATCTGCCATAAACTGTTGTGATTACAAACAGACGCTTGTTTCCAAAGCCCAGGCTCATGTATGGCGGCTTACCTTAGCTACCATCCACCTATCTATACCGTCTGCATCTTAAAGTTTGTATAAATAAGCAGCAATAAGCAGTAAAATAGCTCTTTCTAATTCACCACCATAGGAGCCACACTATGAAATGCACAGCCTGCCTGTGCGTACATTACTTATAATCAGTATTTCCCAGGATAGTTACAGGAGATGGTGGTGGCAGTAACTGGAGATGGACAAAAGAGAGGTGGTTGATTTATTAGTTTAAAGGACCACAATAGGCACCCAGACCACTACAGCTTAATGCCCCCCCCCCCCCCTCCCTATAGAGATGCATTGAGTAAATGTATCTCTATGGGGAAATGCTGATTGGCACCACTTCGTTATGGGGAAGCATTGGAATGTGTAGATCATCAGTATTGATGATCTCCGCAAAATAAGGCGTGACAACTGTGAGAAATAAAGGTAAGTGATATTGTGTTTAATTCTACAGGGCGGGCTTGATTCTAAACAGATAGTATCACACTCTAGCATTACGGATACATGTTTTATATTCCTAACTCTAGTGTTCCTTTAAAGGTTTTTGGTGAACCATTCCAAACAAGTTAAACTGTAGCAGTGGTTAAAAGGGACACTCCAAACACACTTTTATTTACTGGCACACAGAAAGTAGACAATCTTGGAATAAGTATCTAATATTAGTTTGAATGTATCTGTGATGTTAAACAAATAGGCAGGTTCTTTTGTTTGATAATTACACTGCTTGTACTTTCTCTGTTACTTACATCTCTATTGTCAGTATTAATTGTTAATCTGTGCACGCATAAAGCTTGGGTTTTCATAATGAAAATGAGAGCTGATCACATCACTGGTGGATGATCACAACTTTATGTTTGGAATGCATTACAAATGGGCGCTAAGTCCATCCTTGGCACGCATCAAATTAAAGTAAGAAACAGTTAAGGCTTGTAAATTTTAACAAAAATGTTTGATATTTATTCAGGTTGTGGTATCAAACACAAGACAGTTTCCCTGCATCAACGTACAGGAGGTCTGACCAAATACCCTTGTTGGAAGGACTCTCCATTGAGACACGCTGCTCGTCTGAACTTTAAACAGAAACATCCATCCAAACAGTCACAAGATAATTTTTTATTTAATTTTACTCAAGCCCTTTTTTCTAACATTAAGAAATAGAATGGAACTTATCGAAAACTGGCTAACCTTTTATTACTAATATGATATGAGGTTTTGGCCTGCAAAACTCTGGCTACTAAGTTAGATGTTCTCCTTCCCACCATTGTTCAAGATGCAATGAAAAGCAGTGACAGGTACTAGTGATGTAGTCATGTTTGTCTATGGATAATATTTAGACAGTGCACACTTAAACACAATCACACTTATTTTTCGATTTAATCTTCATTTGTGACTTATAAACATCACTTTTTGCTTTAATTGAGAGAAATGCATACTTTTTGCTAAACAGACTCTCTAAATCTATTTTTAATTGTTTGCCAAGAGGCAATCCCAATTATAGTGCAAAATGAGAAAAAGCATTCAGCCTACATGTCAAAAAGGGTTCTTCATTAAACTCAGAATTTTTACAAATTTAACCCGAATGGAAAAACCAGGGTAAAAACAGCCAAGTTGTTGAGTTGGAAAAATGTTCAATGCAAGCTATTTTTGAATAGTTTTTTCCATCTCAATTTCATTTTCAAAAATCCAGAGTTTAGTGAATAACCTTGAAAGTGTTAATGGCACTGTGTTGTGGTACACTGGTTGAAAATAGTATACAAGTGTTCTGTATTTCACGGTAAAGGAGCAATGGAATATGTTTATCAAAAAAATGCAGACTGGAATGAGCATTGAGGTCATCACTAGTACTGAGATGGCTAAATGTTTTACTGCCACTTCTCAGGATATTTTCGTTTCATATAATTAAAAAATAATAATTGAGATGAGTCAAGGCGTCTAAGCACTGAGCTACTGCCGAGTCGGCTAAATACACCAAAGTTTTCACAGCTACCCTGCTATGAAGCATGAAGGAACATGACGGAAACCGTGAGCAGTTGCCTTCATGCCTTCCTGGTCGCAGAAATGGCACAATATAACTCATATGAGCCTCTTTGTGTCTGCTCCAATTCGAGGGGCCACAGGCCCTAGATGTCACCGAACTTGCGCTTTTACCAGCATTTAGTGGAGGAGACCGCAATATCACCACTATCTTCCAGGCACACAGAGCTACCCATACAGAGGCAACCATGCAACTATTATACAACTCCTGGCCTCTTTTCAACACAACTTCCTAAAGATAGCAGAGAATATCCGCAGCGATTTAAAAGGGAAAGAAATTGTTCTAGCCTATAATACTGTGGCAGATGCCTATGAAAGCCTAAAATTCAAAGTCACATCACTGGAAAATAAGATGGAAGAATACGAGGACATATCTTGCAGAAATAATAGGAGAAAGTATCCAATGTGGAACTCTATGATTTTATTACGCAGTTCTTTACGTTCCTGCAGTCACAGATCAGGGGCACACAGACTTTCATGACCCAGGCACCTTCCAACTACTTTTGCAAGGAATGTGATAGGTCACCAACATTTTTACACTACAAAAGAAAAAGTCATGAAAGTAGCCATGGTTACCCCGGCCTGCCGGAATGCTTCCAACTTTACGCTGATCTATTAGCAGCAACATTGGCAAAACATCGAGAATTTACAGAACTCACACAGGTACTATGAGCAGTCAAGGTAATATACTGCTGGATTACCACTGAAGATACTGGTGTAGCGCAGTAGGAAAACTATACCGTATCCAGTTTTGAAGAGGACCCTTGCCTATTTTTCCTCTAGGGATAGTTCCCCATGATAGGGGGTTCACACTACACCATATCTCGCTCTCATAGAACAGAGGGCATTAGCATACTGCATGTGATATTTAATTTATATGACTCATGGCGGGTCATCCACCCAAGTGAAATTTTCTTTACTTTTTGTTGTATGGTACACAACTCCTAAGCTAGGATTGATAGTTTTTTTTGCCTTTGCCACCCTCCTTCAAAATATCAGTTCCGCAATCATAGTTACATGACATGGTCTGACCACGCATCCATCACTGTGAGCTTAAGAGAACGTTTCTCCTATAGGGGCACAGGTACTTGGCGACTTAAAGCCTTCTTCTTACTTCACACACAAAACAAGAAGTTGTAGCAGAACGACACATAGATTTTATACTCAAGCTTTACATCTGACCCCCATCCTGTTTATTCTAGCCTAAGAGCCCTTGGTCATAGAAATTCACCAACACTGTGACATTACAGGTATATCCTATCATGAGTATCTACTAAATTTATTTGCAATTGATATATTATTTACCACAACCAACCAGGGAACAATTCTACCGGCATTACTCTCCTTTTGGAGAACTATTGTATTATAAATTAAACACTCCTAAAACACAAGTCCTATCTGTGTCCACTTCGGAAAAGGATGCATTTCATTGATGAACACATTTCATCCAGTATCTGGAAGTTAAAATAGCTAAAACCTTGGATAAAATGTATAAGCTTCATTTCCCACCGTTGGTCCAAATGGTTAGGGGTGACCTGCATTTGTGAAAGTACTTACACTTGTCATAGCTAGGTCAAATCAGCACTATTAAAATGGTAATCTTACCAAATTGCTTTATGTATTTCAAATGCTCCCACTGTCTGCCCCTCCTGCTTTTTTCAAACTAATCCTGGTATTATCCACCCACTTTATTTGGGGCCATAATAGACCTGGAGTTTAGGCCACTACTCTTCATGACCGTGTGAGTAGAGGTGGACTGGGGTTGTCCAATGTGCATCAATACTATAGAGCCACAATCTTAGCACAATCTGTCTAATTACATGCCTCAAAGGGTTTTACACAGTAGATAGATATAGAGTCGTATTCACAGCCACAGGGCCTCTCTCCTGGCTTTTAAACAAGTTACCAGCTTCACTTACCATTTAAAAATACACTATAAACGATAAACAGTGTTGGAGATGTGGATCAGGAGTGGGGACGTTAACATACGTGGAACATATGGACAGGGCCTTGCAAATATCGGTCTCTATGGGATAAATATATTAACGCATTGTAAGCTCCTAATGGAACAGCGAGCCTAAGGGAACCACTGCTCAGAGTTGACTCAATTGGATTTGGGCCCGGGACCTACAATCTTTTCAGAAGCATGTTGGGGTTTAGACGTAATGCTCAGATGCATTCCCTCCTTTCCCTTCCCTTCTTCTCCCTAGCATTCTTTAGGGTTATTATTACTGTCTACTAATTCCCCTTGTTCAACATGTAGGAGGACAACACTCCTCAGTGGGGAAGAGGAAATTTGTTCCTATGGGTCCACGAGGGTCTACCTGTGCAGAGATGGCATAACTATTTCAGCATCTCTCCCTCACGATGTTAAAATACTTTAATATGCTGTACTCTGTATGATCCGTATTGAAACTATGTTCTCAACATTGTATGTAAATTATCTTACATTTGTGCTTCATGTATCCTCCAGGCCCTTTTATTTAGTTTGTCTTATTAGAAAATACTAATAAACACTTTGTGTTTTGTTGAAATAAATAACAAATGATTAAGAGAGAAGATTGTATTTCGTTTTCCAAAATTGTCATGTATATCTTGTGGTACTAAAGTATTATTTATTTTTTATTATTATTATTATTATTATTATTATTATTATTATTATTATTATCATGTAATTAATCTTGAATCTAACTACCGCTCTATTATAAATTCCAAATCTTGACGATAATTTATAATGCTTCTCTCCCGCTTGTTACACAGAAAAAGATCTATTAGTAAACAAAATCTAATTATAACATTCCACTACCTTTATTATTTATATTTTGCATTATACAAACTTAGTATAAAAAGCATCATGGTTGTGGAACTGATGGATGTCTACCATTTTGACGCCCCTGGTTACTGATGTACCGAACTGTCCGCCGGCGAAGAGTTCCCGGCGAAATTAGCGTGTTCGTGTTCGCCGCGGCGGGCGGACACATGCGCAGTTCGATCAGCCCCCTATTCGTCATCATTGGGCAAACTTTGACCCTGTGCCTCTCGGTCAGCAGACACATTACAGCCAATCAGCAGCACTCCCTCCCTTCCACACCCTCCAACCTCCCTCCCAGCATCCATTTTCGATTCATTCGGAAGATGCATGCTTAGTGAGAGGAGGGAAAGTTTAGCTGCTGCTGATTACATAGGGAAATTGATAGCTAGGCTAGGGTATTCAGTGTCCACTACAATCCTGAAGGACTCATCTGATCTCTGCTGTAAGGACAGCACCCCAAAAAGCCATTTTTAGGGCTATAACATAAGGCTGCTTTTTTTTTTTTTTTCCTGTGTAATGTAATTGCAGGTGCCTGCCTGCCAGCTTCTGTGTGAGGTTCACATTGGATACTGTGCCTATTTGCCCAGTGCCACCACTCATATCTGTTTTAACAATAGGTTAAGCTTTACATTTAAAATAAATATTTTTTTTTCACTGTAATAGAAGAGCAGTTGCCTGCCTGCCTGCCAGCTTCTGTGTGAGGTTCACATTGGATACTGTGCCTATTTGCCCAGTGCCACCACTCATATCTGTTTTAACAATAGGTTAAGCTTTACATTTAAAATAAATATTTTTTTTCACTGTAATAGAAGAGCAGTTTCCTGCCTGCCAGCTTCTGTGTGAGGTTCACATTGGATACTGTGCCTATTTGCCCAGTGCCACCACTCATATCTGTTTTAACAATAGGTTAAGCTTTACATTTAAAATAAATATTTTTTTTTCACTGTAATAGAAGAGCAGTTGCCTGCCTGCCAGCTTCTGTGTGAGGTTCACATTGGATACTGTGCCTATTTGCCCAGTGCCACCACTCATATCTGTTTTAACAATAGGTTAAGCTTTACATTTAAAATAAATATTTTTTTTTCACTGTAATAGAAGAGCAGTTAGTTGTCTGCAAGCGTCTGTGTTTCAGGCCTACTTCAGCGTGTGTTCTGCAGACCTGTGCCAGCGTGCTTTGACAGTTGCCAATCATATCTGGTGTCTCTATAGCGTGCTTTTACAACCAAAATTTTGTTTCCACTGTAATAGAAGAGCAGTTGCCTGCCTGCCAGCTTCTGTGTGAGGTTCACATTGGATACTGTGCCTATTTGCCCAGTGCCACCACTCATATCTGTTTTAACAATAGGTTAAGCTTTCGATTTAAAAGAAATATTTTTTTTTCACTGTAATAGAAGAGCAGTTAGTTGTCTGCAAGCGTCTGTGTTTCAGGCCTACTTCAGCGTGTGCTCTGCAGACCTGTGCCAGCGTGCTTTGACAGTTGCCAATCATATCTGGTGTCTCTTTAGCGTGCTTTTACAACCAAAATTTTGTTTCCACTGTAATAGAAGAGCAGTTGCCTGCCTGCCAGCTTCTGTGTGAGGTTCACATTGGATACTGTGCCTATTTGCCCAGTGCCACCACTCATATCTGTTTTAACAATAGGTTAAGCTTTACATTTAAAATAAATATTTTTTTTCACTGTAATAGAAGAGCAGTTAGTTGTCTGCAAGCGTCTGTGTTTCAGGCCTACTTCAGCGTGTGCTCTGCAGACCTGTGCCAGCGTGCTTTGACAGTTGCCAATCATATCTGGTGTCTCTTTAGCATGCTTTTACAACCAAAATTTAGTTTCCACTGTAATAGAAGAGCAGTTGCCTGCCTGCCTGCCAGCTTCTGTGTGAGGTTCACATTGGATACTGTGCCTATTTGCCCAGTGCCACCACTCATATCTGTTTTAACAATTGGTTAAGCTTTAGATTTAAAAGAAATATTTTTTTTTCACTGTAATAGAAGAGCAGTTAGTTGTCTGCAAGCGTCTGTGTTTCAGGCCTACTTCAGCGTGTGCTCTGCAGACCTGTGCCAGCGTGCTTTGACAGTTGCCACCAGAGGCGGCTCTAGACTTTATGAGGCCTTAGGCGAAACGCAAACATGAGGCCCCACTAACAAAAAAGTGTCACATATACACATTGACGCACTGTCTACCTGTGTATGTGCCTGAGAGTGTGTCTGACAGAGAGTATCCTTGTGTGTGCGAATGTATGTCTCTGTGAGCATGTTTGTGTTTTTGTCTGAGACCCTATGTGTATGGGGTAGCTGATGGTGAGAGGGAGCGGGGGGTGTGATGGTGAGAGGGAGTGGACGGTGATGGTGAAAGGGAGCGGGGGGTTGATGGTAATGTGAGAGGGAGCAGGGGGTGATAGTAATGTGAGAGTGAGAGGGGGTAATGTGAGAGTGAGGGGGTTAATGTGAGAGTGAGGGGGTTAATGTGAGAGTGAGAGGGGGTAATGTGAGAGTGAGAGGGGGTAATGTGAGAGTGAGAGGGGGGTAATGTGAGAGTGAGAGGGGGGTAATGTGAGAGTGAGAGGGGGTAATGTGAGAGTGAGAGGGGGGTAATGTGAGAGTGGGACGCGTAATGTGAGAGTGGGGGGGTAATGTGAGAGTGAGAGGGGGTAATGTGAGAGTGAGAAGGGGGTGATGTGAGAAGGAGGGGGTGATGGTGAGTGGGGGGAAGCTGAGGGTGGTGACGGAGGGTTATGCTGAGGGTGGTGATGCTGAGGGTGGTGGGGGGTAATGCTGAGGGTGGTGAGGGGTGATGCTGAGGGGGGTGATGCTGAAGGTGGTGGGGGGAGTGATGCTGAGGGGTGGTGAAGCTGAGGGTGGGGTGAGGCTGAGGGTGGTGGGGGGTGAGGCTGAGGGTGAAGGGGTAATGGTGAGGGTGGTGGGGGTGAGGCTGAGGGTGGGCAGGGGTGAAGCTGAGGGTGGGCAGGGGTGAAGCTGAGGGTGGGCAGGGGTGAAGCTGAGGGTGGGCAGGGGTGAAGCTGAGGGTGGTGGGGGGTGAAGCTGAGGGTGGTGGGGGGTGATGGTGGTGGGGTGATGGTGACGGTGGTGGTGGGTGTAGCTGAGGGTGGTGGGGGTGAGGCTGAGGGTGGTGGGGGTGATGGTGGTGAGGGGTGATGGTGAGGGTGATGGTGGTGGGGGGTGATGGTGGTGGGGGTTAAGCTGAGGGTGGTGGGGGGTGAGGCTGAGGGTGGTGATGGTGGATGATGGTGGTGGGGAATGAGGCTGAGGTTGGTGGGGGTGATGGTGACGGTGGTGGGGGGTGAAGCTGATGGTGGTGGTGGGTGTAGCTGAGGGTGGTGGGGGTGATGGTAGGGAGGGGTGATGGTGAGGGTGGTGGGGGTGATGGTGGTGGGTGGTGAGGCTGAGGGTGGTGGGGGGTGAGGCTGAGGGTGGGGAGATGGTGATGGGGGTGAGGCTGAGGGTGGGGAGATGGTGGTGGGGTGAGGCTGAGGGTGGGGTGATGGTGGTGGGGTGAGGCTGAGGGTGGTGGGGGTGATGGTGGTGAGGGGTGATGGTGAGGGTGATGGTGGTGGGGGGTGATGGTGGTGGGGGTTAAGCTGAGGGTGGTGGGGGGTGAGGCTGAGGGTGGTGATGGTGGATGATGGTGGTGGGGAATGAGGCTGAGGTTGGTGGGGGTGATGGTGACGGTGGTGGGGGGTGAAGCTGATGGTGGTGGTGGGTGTAGCTGAGGGTGGTGGGGGTGATGGTAGGGAGGGGTGATGGTGAGGGTGGTGGGGGTGATGGTGGTGGGTGGTGAGGCTGAGGGTGGTGGGGGGTGAGGCTGAGGGTGGGGAGATGGTGATGGGGGTGAGGCTGAGGGTGGGGAGATGGTGGTGGGGTGAGGCTGAGGGTGGGGTGATGGTGGTGGGGTGAGGCTGAGGGTGGTGATGGTGGGTGATGGTGGTGGGGAATGAGGCTGAGGTTGGTGGGGGTGATGGTGGTGGGGGGGGTGAAGCTGATGGTGGTGGTGGGTGTACCTGAGGGTGGTGGGGGTGATGGTGGTGGGGGTGAGGCTGAGGGTGGTGGGGTTGATGGTGGTGGGGGGTGAAGCTGAGGGTGGTGGGGGGTGATGGTGGTGGGGGGTGATGGTGAGGGTGGGGGTGAGGCTGATGGTGGTGGGGGGTGAAGCTGAGGGTGGTGGGGGTGATGGTGGTGGGGGGTGAGGCTGAGGGTGGTGGGGGGTGATGGTGAGGGTGGGGGTGAGGCTGATGGTGGTGGGGGGTGAAGCTGAGGGTGGTGGGGGTGATGGTGGTGGGGGTGATGGTGGTGGTGAGGCTGAGGGTGGGGTGGTGGGGGTGAGGCTGAGGGTGGTGGGGTTGATGGTGGTGGGGGGTGAAGCTGAGGGTGGTGGGGGGTGATGGTGGTGGGGGGTGAGGCTGAGGGTGGTGGGGGGTGATGGTGAGGGTGGGGGTGAGGCTGATGGTGGTGGGGGGTGAAGCTGAGGGTGGTGGGGGTGATGGTGGTGGGGGGTGAGGCTGAGGGTGGTGGGGGGTGATGGTGAGGGTGGGGGTGAGGCTGATGGTGGTGGGGGGTGAAGCTGAGGGTGGTGGGGGTGATGGTGGTGGGGGTGAGGCTGAGGGTGGTGAGGGTGATGGTGGTGGTGAGGCTGAGGGTGGGGTGGTGGGGGTGAGGCTGAGGGTGGTGGGGGTGATGGTGGTGGGGGTTGAAGCTGAGGTTGGTGGGGGGTGATGGTGATGGTGGGGGGTGAAGCTGAGGGTGGTGGCGGGTGATGGTGGTGGTGGGGGGGTGAAGCTGAGGGTAGTGGGGGTGATGGTGGTGGGGGTGAGGCTGAGGGTGTTGGGGGTGATGGTGGTGGTGGGGGGTGAAGCTGAGGGTGGTGGGGGGTGATGGTGGTGGGGGGGGGTGAAGCTGAGGGTGGTGGGGGTGATGGTGGTGGGGGTGAGGCTGAGGGTGGTGAGGGTGATGGTGAGGCTGAGGGTGGGGTGGTGGGGGTGAGGCTGAGGGTGGTGGGGGTGATGGTGGTGGGGGTTGAAGCTGAGGTTGGTGGGGGGGTGATGGTGATGGTGGGGGGTGAAGCTGAGGGTGGTGGCGGGTGATGGTGGTGGTGGGGGGGTGAAGCTGAGGGTAGTGGGGGTGATGGTGGTGGGGGTGAGGCTGAGGGTGTTGGGGGTGATGGTGGTGGTGGGGGGTGAAGCTGAGGGTGGTGGCGGGTGATGGTGGTGGTGGGGGGTGAAGCTGAGGGTAGTGGGGGTGATGGTGGTGGGGGTGAGGCTGAGGGTGTTGGGGGTGATGGTGGTGGGGGGGTGAAGCTGAGGGTGGTGGGGGTGAGGCTGAGGGTGGTGGGGGTGATGGTGGTGGGGGGTGAAGCTAAGGGTGGTGGGGGTGATGGTGGTAGGGGGTGAAGCTAAGGGTGGTGGGGGTGATGGTGGTGGGTGAGCCTACCTTTCCCTGGTGGTCCAGTGGGCTCCCTGGTGGTCCGGTGGCCCCTGCTCCCGGTCTGCAGCTCCACAGAGCTGCAGACCGTGTAATCTCGCGAGATTCAGAGCGTTGCCGTGGTAACCCGCGGCAACGCTCTGATTGGCCAATTCTCGCGAGTCACATGGTCTGCAGCTCTGCACACTGCGGAGCTGCAGACCAGTGTCTGCGGTGGCCGGGCTGGCAGCAAGGAGGGGCCTCGCACCCGGCGGCATACCGGGCAAACCGCCGGGCCCCCTCCTGGTGTCAGGTCCTCGGTCACTTACCGAGGACCTGACACACTCTGCTAACAGGCGGTTTAGGCGGCCGCGAGGCCCCCGCCAGCGCGAGGCCTTAGGCGGCCGCCTAAACCGCCTAATTAGAGAGCCGCCTCTGGTTGCCACTCATATCTTGTGTCTCTATAGCGTGCTTTTACAACCAAAATTTGTTTTTTACTGTTATAGATTGAATAGCAGTTACTTGTCTTCAAGCGGCTCTGTCAGTCCTTCCTTCAGCGTGTGCTCTGCAGAACTGTTCCAGTGCACATTGCCAATCATATCTGGTCTCACAGTAGCTTGCACGCATAGTACCACTAATCCCCAAAAAAATGACAGGCAGAGGCAGGCCACCCCGCAGGGGCCGTCGTGGTCGTGGTGCTGTGATTCCCTTTTGCCCTAGAATAATGCCCAGTTTTTAGAAGACACGTACCCTGAATTTGAAAAGTTCTGAGGACTTAGTTGACTGGCTAACACAGGACACCCAATCTTGTACAGCCTCCGCTCGGAACCTTGACGCACCATCCTCCTCCAGCTTAGCTTCAGGCACCTCTCAAGATCGCACTCACCCGCCTGCCGCCACCACCAAAACTAGCACCACAGCCGCTTTACTTGGTATGTCAGAGGAGTTATTCACACACCCGTTTGAAGAAATGAGTGATGCGCAACCATTATTGCTAGAGGATGTAGATAACAGGGATATGTCTCAGGCAGGCAGCATTAAACACATGGAGGTACGGTGTGGTGATGATGATGTTGTACCCGCTGCTGCTTCCTTTTCTGAGTTGTCAGATACAAGCGAAGCGGTTGATGATGACGATGCGTCCATGGATGTCACGTGGGTGCCCGCTAGAAGAGAAGAAGAACAGGGCGAAAGTTCAGATGGGGAGACAGAGAGGAGGAGGAGGAAACCAGTTGGAAGCAGGGGGGGGGTCGTCGCAAGGAGCTAGTGGCACAGTCAGACAGCATGCATTGGCACCCGGGGTCAGCCCGACAGCACGCCAATCAACGCATGCTGTGTCCACCACCAGAATGCCGTCATTGCAGAGCTCAGCAGTGTGGCATTTTTTTTGTGTGTCTGCCTCTGACAACAGCGATGCCATTTGCAACCTGTGCCAAAGGAAACTGAGTCGTGGGAGGTCCAACACCCACCTAGGTACAACTGCTTTGCGTAGGCACATGATCTCACATCACAAATGCCTATGGGATCAACACATGAGTACAAGCAGCACGCCTACTCTAAGCCGCCATCCTCCTCCTGGTCCAGCATCTTCAGCCACGTCAACCACTGCTGTCCTTCTTGCCCCCTCTCAACCATCCGCCACTCCGTCTCCCGCCTTGAGCAGTTCCCGCTCATCTGCCCACAGTCATGTGTCTGTCAAGGACATGTTTGAGCGTAAGAAGCCAATGTCACCAAGTCACCCCCTTGCCCAGCGTCTGACAGCTGGCTTGTCCGAACTATTAGCCCGCCAGCTTTTACCATACAATCTGGTTGAGTCTGAGGCGTTCAAAAAATTTGTAGCTATTGGGACACCGCAGTGGAAGGTACCCGGACGGAATTTCTTTTCACAAAAGGCAATCCCCAACTTGTACTCGATTGTGCAAAAGGAAGTCATGGCATGTCTGGCACACAGTGTTGGGGCAAGGGTCCATCTGACCACTGATACCTGGTCTGCAAAGCATGGTCAGGGCAGGTATATCACCTACACTGCGCATTGGGTAAACCTGCTGACGGCTGACAAGCAAGGAATGCGTGGCATTGCAGAGGAGTTGGTGACACCGCCACGAATTGCAGGCAGTCCTGCTGCCACCTCCTCTACTCCTCCTTCTCCATCCTCTTCCATAACCTCCTCGGCTGAGTCCTCTTGTGCCGCTGCTTCTTGCTCCACATCAACGGCACCCCCCCAGCTACCCAGGTACTATTCCACATCCCGGATACGGCAGTGTCACGCCGTCTTGGGATTGACTTGCTTGAAAGCAGAGAGTCACACCGGACAAGCACTCCTGTCCGCCCTGAACGCACAGGTGGAAAAGTGGCTGACTCCGCAGCAACTGGATATCGGCAAAGTGGTGTGTGACAACGGAAAAAATTTGATAGCGGCATTGAAGTTGGGCAAGTTGACACATGTGCCGTGCATGGCACATGTGTGTAATCTGATCATACAACGCTTTGTGCATAAGTACACAGGCTTACAGGACGTCCTGAAGCAGGCCAGGAAGGTGTGTGGCCATTTCAGGCGTTCCTACACGGCCATGGCTCACTTTGCCGATATCCAGCGGCGAAACAACATGCCAGTGAGGCGCTTGATTTGCGACAGCCCTACACGTTGGAATTCAACACTCCTAATGTTCGACCGCCTGCTCCAACAAGAAAAAGCTGTTAATGATAATGAATATTTGTATGACCGGGGTGCTAGGACAGCCTCTGGGGAGCTGGGAATTTTTTTGCCATGTTACTGGACGCTCATGCGCAATGCCTGTAGGCTCATGCGTCCTTTTGAGGAGGTGACAAACCTAGTCAGTCGCAGTTTTGTGTGTGCGTGTGTATGGCTGTCTGCCTGTGTGTGTGTGTGACAGGGTGAAGATTTCTTGCACATGGGTGTGACAGGGTGAAGATTTCTTGCACAGGGCGCCCAAAGGCCTAAGGCTGGCCCTGCGCATGGGTCAGTGGCTCTGCACCAGACTTCCCTCCAATTGATCAAAGTTAAAGGATTTCAAGTGGACTGATTACAATTACAGGGCCTCTAAAGAGTCCTGTATTGTTATTTGTCATCACTACCTTCCCGCGTCGGGAAGATTTCTTGCACAGGGCGCCCAAAGGCCTAAGGCTGGCCCTGCGCATGGGTCAGTGGCTCTGCACCAGACTTCCCTCCAATTGATCAAAGTTAAAGGATTTCAAGTGGACTGATTATAATTACAGGGCCTCTAAAGAGTCCTGTATTGTTATTTGTCGTCACTACCTTCCCGCGTCGGGAGTGGGTCATTTGCGCCCCTGCTGCCTTCCTTGCATGTGGTAGCTGTTTGTCAGGGATTTGTCAATCCATATCTGCCAAGTGACCCTATGTAGGGGGAACAGTCTCTATTCTGCTCTGTGTCAGTGTGTATCAGGGATCATTAGGATAGGTGTCAATCCATATCTGCCAAGTGACCCTATGTAGGGGGAACAGTCTCTATTCTGCTCTGTGTCAGTGTGTATCAGGGATCATTAGGATAGGTGTCAATCCATATCTGCCAAGTGACCCTATGTAGGAGGAACAGTCCCTATTCTGCTCTGTGTCACTGTGTATCAGGGATCATTAGGATAGGTGTCAATCCATATCTGCCAAGTGACCCTATGTAGGAGGAACAGTCCCTATTCTGCTCTGTGTCACTGTGTATCAGGGATCATTAGGATAGGTGTCAATCCATATCTGCCAAGTGACCCTATGTAGGGGGAACAGTCTCTATTCTGCTCTGTGTCAGTGTGTATCAGGGATCATTAGGATAGGTGTCAATCCATATCTGCCAAGTGACCCTATGTAGGAGGAACAGTCCCTATTCTGCTCTGTGTCACTGTGTATCAGGGATCATTAGGATAGGTGTCAATCCATATCTGCCAAGTGACCCTATGTAGGAGGAACAGTCCCTATTCTGCTCTGTGTCACTGTGTATCAGGGATCATTAGGATAGGTGTCAATCCATATCTGCCAAGTGACCCTATGTAGGGGGAACAGTCCCTATTCTGCTCTGTGTCAGTGTGTATCAGGGGTTTTGAGGACAGGTGTCAATCCATATCTGCCAAGTGACCCTATGTAGGGGGAACAGTCTCTATTCTGCTCTGTGTCAGTGTGTATCAGGGATCATTAGGATAGGTGTCAATCCATATCTGCCAAGTGACCCTATGTAGGGGGAACAGTCCCTATTCTGCTATGTGTCAGTGTGTATCAGGGGTTTTGAGGACAGGTGTCAATCCATATCTGCCAAGTGACCCTATGTAGGGGGAACAGTCTCTATTCTGCTCTGTGTCAGTGTGTATCAGGGCTGGGCTTTGAGGACAGGTGTCAATGTTAGGTGATTTCTGCCCTTTATGGATTAAAAGCAGACTCTGCATCAACTGTGCAATTTTCCATGGGAGTTTTGCCATGGATCCCCCTCTGGCATGCCACAGTCCAGGTGTTAGTCCCCTTGAAACAACTTTTCCATCACTATTGTGGCCAGAAAGAGTCCCTGTTGTTTTTAAAATTCGCCTGCCCATTGAAGTCAATGGCGGTTCGCGCGGTTCGCCGGTTCGCGAACATTTGCGGAAGTTCGCGTTCGCCGGTCGCGAACCGAAAATTCCGGGTTCGCGACAACACTACCCCTGGTTTTTACAACCTATATCTATGTCATTTACTACTGTGGAGTAGTGCTTGTAATTAGGAAAATAACACAATGTTAATTTTGCCATGGTAAAGAAATCTGTGGATTATTTTTTTTTTAGATAGTTTAATGACCTTCTTAATTCCGTGCCGGGAATGATTTTGCAAGTCGTAGTAAAGATAATGTGAAGGGATGTGAAATCACTCTTGTGCAATGTCAGGGTAGTTATGAATCAGGAAAGGCAGAGTCATAAGTCAGTTCTAAACTGTGAACTATGGTGAAAAGTATAAATATAACTTTACACCTGTTTCCGTTCAATAGATAGTGTACTGTTCAATGCCCTCACTAAATGGAATGTTAAACCTTTATTTCACAATCTCTTTATGTTTTAACTCCTTATTGTCTTATTTACAAATCTTTATTTTTAGTAAAAGTGTCCAGGGGCTTCCAAAAGGTAAATCTATCCCTAGATAGTTTTGAACTACAACTTCCATAATGTGTTGCCATTTTAAAGCCTGTTAAGGCATCATGGGAGTTGCAGTTCTTTAAAACCTGGAGATCTACCTTTTGGGAACCCCTAAGCCTAAGCTATAACTAACTCCACTCTTAGAAAGGGATTTTTCATTCACTGTAGTAGGAACTGCTTTTCATGTGAACTCAGTGGCGGGCTGTTTCCCATCAGCTTTAGTTAACTTGCTGTTAGAAAGTTCACTAAACACAGAACTCAGCAGCTTCTGAGATACAATTACTACACCAATCTCAATATGAATACATAATGATAACAGTGGTAATACATAGGTCAGATCACTGTTCAGTGATCGGAACTGTGTTTTAATATTTCGAAAGAGAAAGTCTTCCTTTTTTGTGTGCGTGCAATGTGGGCAACCTGTGCGCTCAACAGGGACAATATTAACATTGGCAGCCGAGAACTGTGCGGTCTGGGCTGCCTGATTGACGGCCCCAGTGGGCTGTCTTATGGTGGCAGTTTTTCTTACAAATATATGCTCCTTTAAAACATTCTCAACAGGAGAATGCTCAGGGTACAGCAAGCGCTATGCACTTTGAAATAATGCAAAGTGGTTATGGTGGTTAGACTAACCCTTTAAATACAATTTTACAACTGCTCCCTAATTTTTGTTTCACTCTAGCATACAGTCTTTCAGTATATTCAAAGACTGTACCCACACACTGTTCTTAAAGACAGATCATAAACAATGCTATACTAAGGGAGCTATTCACAAGCAAGTGAATTGCAGTGAAAGTGTAGTGTAGGAAGTAATGTTTACCGTTATTAGTGTAGTGTAGGAAGTAATGTTTAGTGCTATTAGGGTAGCGGTTAACATATAGTGTAGTGTAGAAAGTAGTGTTTATTATTATTAGTGTGGAGGTTCATATATAGTGTAGTGTAGGAACTAGTGTTAACATATACGGTAGTGTGTTATGGTAGTGTAGGAAATACTGTTTAGTGTTATGTAGTGTAGAAGTTAACATATAGTGTAATGTATGGGTTAACAGGAAGACTTTACAGGTACATCCCTCACATTTTTGTAAATATTTTATTATATCTTTTCATGTGACAACACTAAAGAAATGACACTCTGCTACAATGTAAAGTAGTAAGTGTACAGCCTGTATAACAGTGTGAATTTGCTGCCCCCTCAAAATAACTCAACACACAGCCATTAATGTCTAAACTGTTGGCAACAAAAGTGAGTACACCCCTAATTGGAAATGTCCAAATTGGGCCCAAAGGGTCAATAATGTGTGTGGCCACCATTATTTTCCAGCACTGCCCTAACCCTCATGGGCATGAAGTTCACCAGAGCTTCACAGATGGCCACTGAAATCCTCTTCCATAATGACATCACGGAGGTGGTGGATGTTAAAGACCTTGTGCTCCCCCACCTACTGTTTGAAGATGCCCCACAGAAGCGCAATGGGGTTTAGGTCTGGATACATGCTTGGCCAGTCCAGCACATTTACCTTCAGCTTTTTTAGCAACGCAGTGATCGTCTTGAAGTTGTGTTTGGGGTTGTTATCATGTTGGAATACTGCCCAGTCTCCAAAGGGAGGGGATCATGCTCTGCTACAGTATGTCACAGTACATGTGGGCATTCATGGTTCCCTCAATGAACTGTAGCTCTCCAGTGCCGGCTGCACTCATGCAGACCCAGACCATGACACTCCCACCATCATGCTTGACTGTAAGCAAGACACACTTGTCTTTGTACTCCTCACCTGGTTGCTGCCACACACGCTTGACACCATATGAGCTAAATAAGTTTATCTTTGTCTCATTGGACCACAGGACATGGTTCCAGTAATCCATGTCCTTAGTCTGCTTGTCTTCAGCAAACTGTTTGCATCATCTTTAGAAGAGGCTTTCTTCTGGGACGACAGCCATGCAGACCAATTTGATGCAGTGTGCGGCGTATTGTCTGAGCACTGACAGGCTGAAGCCCCACCCCTTCAACCTCTGCAGCAATGCTGGCAGCACTCATACGTCTATTTCCCAAAGACAACCTCTAGATATGACGCTGAGCACATGCCTCTAGATATGACGCTGAGCACAACCTCTAGATATGACGCTGAGCAACTTCTTTGGTCGACCATGGCGGGGCCTGTTCTGAGTGGAATCTGTCTTGTGAAACCGCTGTATGGTCTTGCCCACCGTGCTGCAGCTCAGTTTCAGGGTCTAACAATCTTCTTATAGCCTAGGCCATCTTTATCTAGAGCAACAATTCTTTTTTTCAGATCATCAAAGAGTTCTTTGCCATGAGGCGCCATGTTGAACTTCCAGTGACCAGTATGAGAGAGTGTGAGAGTGATAACACCAAATTTAACACACCTGCTCCCCATTCACACCTGAGACCTTGTAACACTAACGAGTCACATGACACCGGGGAGGGAAAATGGCTAATTGGGCCCAATTTGGACATTTCCAATTAGGGGTGTACTCACTTTTGTTGACAACGGTTTAGACATTAATGGCTGTGTGTTGAGTTATTTTGAGGGGACAGCACATTTACACTGTTATACGGGCTGTACACATATTACTTTACATTGTAGCAGAGTGTCATGCCTTCAGTGTTGTCACATGAAAAGATATAATAAAATATTACAAAAAAATGTAAGGGGTGTATCCACTTTTGTGAGATACTGTACATTTATAAATCTGCTCATTAATCATGTTTATATATTAACTGTTAGAAGCATAAAAAGTTGTAAAACCTACATACACTCTTTACATTCTACAGAGCTATATACCAGGTCAGTGTAAAGAAACAAGTCACTGGTGATCTTGGAGTAAAATTTCTGTTTTTTATTATCATTATTTTTTTTTTTGCAACCCACCGTTCAACCCTGACAGTTGAAGTTTATTCTCCATTACAATGTCAGGCAATGTTTGGCAGTTGTGGCCTTAGTTTGGCCATCTTACGCGCCTATCTGTAAAGAAAATATTCGGTTGCTTTTCATCAAGTTTGACCAGACAGCTTGTTTAAAAAAAAAAAAAAAGAAAACGCTCTTTGGTCCAAATAACTATTGAAACACTCCATTCATTCTTTTTTCTGTTTGGACATAAAACGATCTACATACAGACTGCATTAACTACAATATGATGGATTGTGGGCTGTCTGCTGCATTTATTTCTCTGATTTCATCATTTTATAAGAGCAAAAATGAGTCAGTGTTCCCAATTCTGACAAGTTTTACAATGTGCAGTAAGGTGAATTTCAGAAACCTCCCTAAAACTCCTACTGCGATGCTTCAACAATTTTGTTGATGTCTGTAAACATGTTATATGTTTCTGCAGTAAACTGTAAGTGTACATTGGTCTGGAGAATACCTGTAACCCACTCGGAATACAACTGACCAGTTAGTAGACTGAAACGAAATGAACTGAACGAAAACACTCTAACGTAAAATATATATATAGTTTTAACATTACAGAGTTCCCCGTTGGTATTTAGATTCTCCCATGCACCCATTTAACAAAGAACAAACAAACAAACAAACAAAAAAGAAGAGTAACACCCACAAAATACATCTTTATTTCAGGGCTGGGGAAGCCACATCACTTCTGGTTAGGAATTATTAAGAGCTGCCAGTCTGACAGCCACTAAAGGTGTTGTTTTTAGTAAAAGCAAACATTCTTTTACAGAGACAGAAATATTTTAGATTGCCTGCAAAAAAAAGGACAGGCATCCAATATACTTAATTTGGGCCCTTTTAATATTATGCTTTTTTTTTTTCTTACAGCGTACTCTCGGTCAATTTTCCTATGTAAAAAAATGTTACACCAAAATGACAGTGAAAGACTGATAAATATAGTACTCCATCTACCCAATGTTTATATATTTTGGATCGTTGGAATAACACAGGTATTATAAAATGCCTGGTCTATTTCCAGAGGCCATATGTGTTTTATTTAAGCCATACGTGTGCTGT
The DNA here is from genome assembly GCF_036172605.1 of Pelobates fuscus. Classification (NCBI taxonomy): domain Eukaryota; kingdom Metazoa; phylum Chordata; class Amphibia; order Anura; family Pelobatidae; genus Pelobates; species Pelobates fuscus. The sequence continues at coordinate 37,258,508 of NC_086321.1, read as the reverse complement.
TGCTTTGCCATTACATTGTAATGCTTAAAAGGATCTTGTCTGGAAATATTCACTTTACTGGATAACAGCTCCTTAACCCCTTAAGGACCAAACTTCTGGAATAAAAGGGAATCATGACATGTCAGACATGTCATGTGTCCTTAAGGGGTTAAAGACTGACTGTATTGTTTGTTATAAAGATAAATAATATATTGTATTGCTTTATGAGCTGTTCGGTAAATGGACACAGGGACCTCCCTTCCAAATCATTGTAAATCTAGCCTAGGGCTTGACATTTCCTATAGTCATTGGCAAGTGAACATTTTGCCCGGGCAAGTAAAAATCCACTCCTTGCTGTTCCATGGACTTATTTTCCACTACTTACTTGTAGTGGCGAGTAAGTTTTACGTTTTTGCTAGTAGCGTAGGACTTGAAATTTTACACTCTAGCTAGGCAACCTACTACACTATTGGCCCTGCTTGGAAACAATCACCAAACAGAGTACACCTCCCCAATAACCACATCATTGCTTTATTGGGTGTCATTTATCTTTCCATTCTTATATTCCTATGGAAAAGTTTAAATATGCTTGGAAGATGAAGATTACAGCAACTGCATTGTATGCAATATGATGTTAATAGGTCTTGAGGGATCATATTTACAGGGTTACTCCAAGCTCCTTGGTAATGGAGCCTGAAGTATGTGTGTGCAGCAATTAATTTTTGCATAGGATGCTGGCCCCATATAGCCAATGGCGGTATGGCTCCACCTCTATCCTCCCCCTCTTGTCCTCCCCTCTGTCTGTCCTCCCTGACCTCCCTCTCCGCCAAGGATGATTGGGCTGAGGGGAGAACGGTTGGAACAATGGAACAGAGGTGTAAGTTGTAGTGTTTCTCTTATTTGTTGTGGTACATTTTTGTGGAGGCAGGCATACCATCTCAGAAAGGGTTACACAAACCAAAACCAATTAAACCCTTTCATTTCCATTTATTTAATCTGTTCAATTGCTTGTCATCCTACTAGCACAGTGTATAGGTTTAACTAAAGATGTCTCGTGACATGTCTCATGATCGGTCACAACAATAATACCACTGAAGTGAATAACATTGATTATATCTGTACAATGACACCTGTCAAAGGTGGGATATATAGGCATCAAGTGAGTTCCTGAATTTCATGTGTTGGAATAAGATAAAAGAGGCAAGCGAAAAGATCTGAGTGACTTTGACAAGGGTCAAATAGTGATAACAGAGGACCTCCAATCCAGCAAGTCTTGTGGTGTGTTTCCGGTATGCACTGGCTAGTACCCACCAAAAGTGGTGCAAGGAAGGACAACCGGTGAACCAGCATCAGGGTCAAGGACGCCCATTGATGAACATGGGGAGTGAAGACTATCCCATCTGGTCTGATTGCACAGAAAAGCTACTTACTGTAGCTCAATATGCTGAAAAACGTAATGCTGTCATGATAGAAAGATATCAAAACACACAGTGCATTGAAGTTTGATGCATATGGGGCTGCGTAGCCACAGACTGGTCAGGGTAACCATGATGACCCCTGTGCACCACGGAAAGTGTCTTCAATGGTGATAGGAGCCTCAGAACTGGACCATGAAGCAATGGAAGAAGGTTGCCTAGTCTGATAAATTTAATTTTATTTTAGATCAGGTAGATGGCCAGGTGTGTATGCGTTGTTTACCTGGGGAAGATATGGCAGCAGGATGCACTATGGGAAAAATTCAGTCTGACGGAGGCAGTGTTATGCTCTTTGCAATGTTCTGCTGGGAAATATTGGGTCCTCATATTCATGTGGATGTTACTTTGACATGTACCACCTACATAGAGATTGTTGCAGACCATGTGCACCCTTCATGGCAATGGTGTTCCCTGATGACAGTGGCCTCTTTCAGCATGATAATGTACCCTGCCCCACTGCATAATTTTTTTCAGAAATGGGTTGAGGAGCATGACAAAGAATTCAAGGTGTTAAATTGGTCTCCAAATTCCCCAGATCTCAATCTGATTGAGCAGCTGTGGGATGTGCTGGAACAACAAATCCAGTCCACGGAGGCCCCATCTAGCAACTTGCAGGACTTAAATGATCTGTGGTTATGTCTTGGTGCCAGATAACACAGGACATGTTCAGAGCTCTTCTGGAGTCCATGACTTGACATATCAGAGCTGTTTTGGCAGCATGAGGGGTAACAATATTAGGCAGAGGGTTTTAATGTTGTGGCTGATCAGTTTATATCAAAATAGTGCTAACGTTTTCCGAAATAATAAATAATATACAAAAAACCATGTGCTAACCACATGAAGAATAGTGAAATATAAATAGAAAGTGCATCACCTTATCACAGCCGTTCTATAGGTGTATAGCGTGGCTCAATTACCGTTTCTTTTGAGGAACTAAACAAGTGCAACAACTTGCCAAAGTGCAAAAGATTCTATGACAAACAGATCGGTATCTGCCAATCTGTGAGCTTGTTGTACAATTGATTTGTGGATTTGACGAGATTTTTTTTTTTAAATCTTTGTTTCTACCTGTTTGTGAATTGAATGATAATTGATATTAAAATATAACTCCTTTAATAATTAGTTACTTTCCCAAGAGTTGTGTTTAAATTTCATAGAGCAGTTATTAGTCTCTTTTTTTTTTTTAAATGAATGAACATTTAATTGACAAATTGTAAACTTGATGAAAATGATAGTATGTGTCCTTCAGTTTTTTTAGACTAGCATTTAAATTATGGCAGATTGAACACGTCAAGGATAATGATGTCAACTTTGAAGGACTAAACGTACACAGTTTCAGTGGATTTGAGGTCGAGTTAACAACCGGTAAGGAAAAAACTATAACTGGAAATATACTGACTCAAACTTCATCTAAATCGTCACAGTCTTAAAAAAATAAAGTAAAATAAACAATAATTACAAAAGAGGAACGGGCAGGGTTCCATTCAGCAGATGCTAACGCATTAGAGAGTCTAGCAATAATTACAAATAAAAACTGATCACAGCAAAATTAGTGTGGCACATGTGACATTTTTACTGTAAACCATGCACATTGAAAAAGCTGGTCCAAGCCATCTCTAATCCATACTGCCTGTCCTAGGAATCAAACAATATAGGATTAGGCACACGTTACACTCGCCTCAGTAGTCCTTTCAATGCCAGAGTGGTTTGCCAGACACAACACTACATATGATCAACACTTTAAGGTCCGCAAAACTCCCTATTATCTGTGAAAGAATTGAGCGAATCACTCCTTTCCCACCTGAATGGTAGCAGGATGGAACACTGTTAAATAGCATGGATCTCCCCACAACTCCCTTGTTAATGGAGGGAGGACTTGTCCAGTAGTCCTTGGTTTTCTTCTGCCCTCCATGTGGATGAAGGGTAATTATATTAGGCTGTTCATTTTTTCAGTTACCCCTTTTCCTAAGTGCAATGGGGTGATTGGTTAAGCTTATTTGAGGAGTCATGCCTATTAGTTTGAGTTCTACCCAGACCAGATAATTCTACGGGACCATCACCCTATAACGATGAAGCCATGAGTCTTCCTTGACCACATACACTAAAAAGTACTAGCCAAATGAAGCCAATCGCATTGTAAAGTCCCTACATATCCCTTCTGCCCTATACCTCTAACACGTACTATGAGTGAGATTGTCAATGACCTTTAACCCCTTAAGGACCAAACTTCTGGAATAAAAGGGAATCATGACGTGTCACACACGTCGTGTGTCCTTAAGGGGTTAAAGGTGTCACAATAGACTTTGAAGGCATTATCTTTTACGTATGGGAATAGTCTCCTTAAAGAGTAAATGTCAATTGGATTTTTAATATTAAAACTCCTATAGTTAGCTGATATTTGTGAGATGTGAGCAATAACGTTACTTACAGATATCCACATTGCTCTAACCTCTAACCTGAATCTAAGTGCCTCCATCTTGGTCACCTGGTAATCAATGTTTCTTATGTTGTCCTTTTCAGTCATTTAGCATATAGGATCAGGATGAATTCAATCAACCTTTTTGTTCTTCTCCTCATTTGCATCATACTGCTCCCGGCGTGAACTAGATTGTGATAAATCATTAGTGTACATTTTAAGAGAAAAGGAGCATCACCTGAAGAATGGCACACGGTTGATGTTTTTTTTTTTTTTAGTATTCTAGCTGTAATTTAAAAATAATGGCAAGTATAAAAATTAGATAAAAACAGAACTGTGTAAAAACGAGGTACAGTGGCAGAGCAGTCTTGCGGCAAACGTTCCTCTTCATTGTATCTCATTATTTTTACATACAGAGAGCCATTTCGCTCAGTGAGATTTCCAATTCGATTCGATGAGAGGATACATTTGAAAATCTCACTCGTGCAAAGGTTAGCCATTACTGGTTTAGATTGCTTGCCCTTCAATTCGCCTCCTTTCCCTCATCACAACAATACATATTTTCCATCTGGATTTTTTTTTTTTTTTAAAACACTGCATTTTTGGAAACAGTGTGAAATTTCACTTTGCACGTATGATGTCATATACAGTTCAAATGATGGGAAACTGTTTAAGTGTTGAAATATGATGTTCCTCCCTTCTCCCAGCCATATAAAAGAACACATAACACATATTTTTACTTGTCCTTGCTTGTGTCACACATATTGGCAAAAATACTTTGTCCGTTTAAGAGAAAAAGGGGAGAGAGTGGGAGCAGTAAATGCTAAGGTTAACTGGTCTTTATATGGGGTTAACCCTTGGTACATGAAATGCAGAAAAAAAGAAGAATACAAGTTGCCCAGGCCTGAATGGTAGTAAAAAAAGTAAAAATTAAAACTTAACACATTCAGTGTGAAACATTACATAATGTGAACAAAGAAATCACAATCAAAATGCATAGAATAATGGATCTAAATGGCACAATGTAGAGCTGCTCTTCAAGGGGAAGAGCCGCCTGACCGGCAAAACGCGCGTTGGGGTTCGGCTCTATTCTCCTGTCAGCTACATCTCCACAGTGCTAGCACTTACAGATGATTTATCATGTGTTAGACAGTGGATTCATTGGATTCTTAGACTGGATGTGTTCTGCCCTAGGAACATAGCTCTTCTTTATCTGCTTGTTTTAGCTGCTGATAGATTTGTTTATGCTCAGGTACTGTGAAGGCACCATTTAGGATTGCCTACTAGCACCTCTACGTTGTTCTTAATTTGCCATTTAGACTTATATTTTGGAGTCTTTATTATTTATGTATTTGTACGATTTAGCCCAGAACGTTGTTTAGTCAGTAGTAAACCATAACTTTATTCTATAGGTAATTGATCTCCTACATTTTACATTGTGGCAAATATAGATTGCAAAAATGTTCTGTGCACACAGATACAGAATATACATTTGTATTTTACACTACTTAGCCTGCACTCCAGGTTTTTAGACTCATCAGGATCTGTATATACTTAAAGGGAAACTCCAGTGCCAGGAAAACGATCCGTTTTCCTGGCACTGGAGGGTCCCTCTCCCTCTCCCTCCCACCCCCCAACCCCCAGTTGCTGAAGGGGTGAAAACCCCTTCAGTGACTTACCAAAGGCAGCGACAGGTCCCACGTCGCTGCTTCCTCCTCCCCCGCCGCTCCTCCATCTGCTTATGTCGGCCGGTGGGCGAGACTGATCTCGCCCGCCGGCCGAGGAGACCTAATGCGCATGCGCGGCAATGCCGCACATGCGCATTAGCGCTCCCCATAGGAAAGCATTGAAAATGAATTTCAATGCTTCCCTATGGGGAATAGAGCGACGCTGGAGGTCCTCACACAGCGTGAGGACGTCCAGCGATGCTCTAGCACAGAAAACCTGTGCTATGAAGCAGGAAGTTCCCTCTAGTGGCTGTCTAATAGACAGCCACTAGGGGAGGACTTAACCCTGCAAGGTAATTATTGCAGTTTTAAAAAAAACTGCAATAATTACACTTGCAGGGTTAAGGGTAGTGGGAGTTTGCACCCAGACCACTCCAATGAGCAGAAGTGGTCTGGGTGCCTGTAGTGTCCCTTTAACTCCTTAAGGACCAAACTTCTGGAATAAAAGGGAATCATGACATGTCACACATGTCATGTGTCCTTAAGGGGTTAAAGGGACACTATGGTCACCAAAACAATGTTAGTTTAATGAAGTAGTTTTGGTGTAAAGATCATGCCCCGGCATTCTCACTGCTCCATTCTCTGCCATTTAGGAGTTAAATCACTGTTTTTACAGCCCTGGTCACACCTCCCTGCATGTGACTTGCACAGACTTCATAAACACTTCCTGTAAAGAGTCAGCTAATGTTTACACTTCCTCTATTGCAAATCCTATTTAATTTAGAATTTCTTACCTCCTGCACTGTCAATAGCTTGCTAGACCCGGCAGGAGCCACCTGTGTGTGATTAAAGTTTAATTTACAGATTAGGTGTTAAGAACTTGGCCAGTGTTTGTGATCAAATGGCTACTAAAAAAGACTGGACATACCCCATTTGCAATACCTTGGGTTGTCTACTATTGCATATGGTATGCCATTATGGGTGTAAATTTATTTCCTGGGCTACTATACAGTCTCAAAGGCAACGTAACCAACCTGACGAATTTCAATTTCAAATGTAACACGCAATATTTGACCCTGTAACTTCCCAAAACACCATAAAACCTGTACATAGAGGGTACTGTTTTACACGTGAGACGTTGCTGAATACAAATATGTGTATTTTATTGCAGTAAAAGCAAACAGTATTATGACATTGACAGTTAAAATGTCATGTAGAACTAAAAAAATAACAAAATGTCTTGTTTTCTGCCATTTTTTTCATATTAAGTTATGTTTCATAGCTAAATATTTGATATTAAATGAAAGCCCTGTTTCCCCTGAATAAAATTATATATAATAAGGGGGGGGGTGCATTTAATATGAAAGAGGTGAATTACGGTTAGACCGATATATATAGCGCAAATGCCAGGTTTTGTTTACGTTTTGTTCTGTTCACAACGAGTACATTTGGCTCAGTCCTTAAGGGGTTAAAGCAACTTTAGCATAATATATCAGTTTGGATGTATAGACCACTCCCCTGCAGACTCAATGCTTAATTTTCTGCCACTTAGGAGTTAAATCACTTTTATTTCTGTCCATGCAGCCACAGCCACCCCCTCCCCTGGCACTGACTAACACACCCTGCAAGAAAAAACTGTTTCTTTTTCAGTCACACCTTAACTTTAGAAGTTTTTATCTTCTGCTCTGTAAATTGAAGTGGAGGGGTGCCTCTGATTGGCTGAGAGTGGTCATCTGATGCTCTCAGATAGTCATTGACTTCTCATTCATTAAACGTGCTTGTACATTTCTGCTCAAGCCATTTTTATGAATGGGGAGTCACCTGATTGCTCTTAGCCAATAAGCGGTGCCCTTGCCTGGCGGTACTCCATGCTTCCTGAAACTGAGATTTTAGAAGCCTGGGTGCTGCCTGGCGGGACATGAGATTTGCACTGGAGGCAACTTTGGGGTTAAACCATTCTAGAACGGTTTAACCCCTTGAGGTAAGAGTGCGCTCGGGGGTCTCCTGGCACCATAGCTATGTTATGGTGACTGGACTTTGATATTAAACCTTTCAAATTAACCCTATTTTGCTCTGAATTGGTGAAAATTGCTTTTAAACAAAATGCTTACATTTTTCCAAATTCAAATACACTTTTATTTAACCTTGCTGAAGATAACGCCTTGGATTGTCCATTTACAGGAGTGCAGGCAAGCATTTTCAGGTGATGATTTTATGAGTTGATGTGGATTAAGGATACTTCGAGGTGGGTCCTTTCTCCATGAAAATAAAACAGCCTTACTGTTCCTTCAACTATACCAGCTTTGTACATTCTTACATCATTTACAAACCTTGGCTGCCTTATTGAAACAAACCGCGTACTCTCTGTTCTTAGGCACTATTTAAATAAATATTTCAAATAAAACCTGGCATTCTAAGGCTATTTCTAATATTCTTTCCTTAAATGATGGGTGTTGGAAAATGCTTTTTTTTATTCCACAAATTAGCAATTTTCTCCCAGATAAAAAAATAATAATAATACCTTTTCGTCTTTTAGTTGTAAAAGAATACACATACTATTCTATATGGGGTGTGGGGTGTTCCTGTTTTTCCACTTCAAACCACTCTGCACACATCATATCCGTTTGCCTAGTTTAGTCCTTTCTCCCCTTTTCATTCTGCCTAGTTTGGACCTTTTTTTCCCCAAGATAACATTATACAGATGTACGTGCCCATTTCAGACATTTCTTTGTCCATTTAATTGTGATTTTTATACTTGTCAAGCTATTCAGTGTTTGTGCTTTGTATTCTATTAGCTAGAATGTGCTTGCTTTGCGTGTATTTTTACTGCAGCTGGGTTCCTTTTCCTGTTTTGCATTTTATGTGCTGTTTGGATGAAAGGCACCTGGGCACACACCACAATTCATTGTATACTGTGCATGCCTGCTACATCTGCTTAGATACAATCTGTGTAGAGATATACAGACTCATGACAAAAAAAATGAATGAAACATAATGCAGTGCACTAGTCAAAAAATGAACAGATTTGAAAGAAGAGTAAGAACCATTGTGTAACTAGTGAATTCTGTACAATACAGTTTAATATATAAAAAAATGTGTACAAAGATTCTCCAAGGTGCACTGGATGTGCGGATAGTGCAAACATCTTGGAATATTCAGCGTTTCAAGCAACAGCGCTGCATATACAGTCTGCTACCACTTCTAAAACCAGACGTGGTCATGATGGTTGAAGTAACCCTTTAATCTTTAAGATACATAGAGGTTATTTAGATACAATGGAGTATAGTCAAACTTTTTTTTTTTTTTTTTTGCTTTTATATCTCGTGGATTCCCCTTCAGCATTGCATCTACATTGGCCTTTTTACCTCAACATTAAAAGCTTTTTATTTCCCCCTTTTAGAGCTAAAAGACTAGTAATGGGTACACGTTGCTCTGTTTTACAAGAGCATTTTGTAAATAGATAAAAAAAACATTTCAAAGGAGACTAATCATTACTGTATGTCTGTGCCTTGTAAATCTGGGGACTGTGTTATCCGGAAATTGGGTCGTGCTGTCCCATACTATAAACACGCTTTATTGCTTAACAGAACTGCGTCACGGTTTACAGTGTGAATCGTATCATATGAAACTGAATTGACAAAACACCAGCCTCGCTTGAGCATCCCCTCCCTCAATTCACCTTATAATTCTAAGCTGAGCATAAAACATCATTTACATGCGATCATTGAGTAAGACATACTGTATTTATGGTCATGGTTGTTAACCAGACATCATTAAGCCCATATGGTGAACATTACAAGAATTATGCAACCAGACCAACACTAAATGCCAATGTCCACGAGAGCTTTGCAGATCCACATACAGCTCACTCTTCTAATATTCAATGAATTATTAGAAACATTTACTGATAAAAAGATGGGATTCTTGTATATGTGAATCAGATTTATTGTCATGGTTCCGACTGTTTAGTAGTGTTTTATATCTGCGTAATCCATTAAGGAAAATGTTTAAACATTCAGTGCAAATGCACAAGCAGTTAATATTCTCATGACTATATCTATTTGGATTCTTGAAAAAGAATATTAGTGAAACAGAAGCGGTAAGACTTTTTTTTGATTTGTTAGTGATGAATGTACAAAAAAATGTGGATGAATGGTAAAACCAAAAATAATATTTCGGGAAACCTTGTGAGTTCTATGTTTGTGAGTCATGCAAATATAATTTTTTTTCTCTTAATGAACAAATCCATCACAAGTAGGTCTATTACATCCTCAACACCAGGATACAGTTTACATTAGAAGCATAGTATGTAATCCATTTACTTCTGTCATAAAAAGTTAATGGAGGCAGCACGATGGTCAAAAATCAAAGCCATGCCTTGAGAGACTTTCCTTGAGAGTGTAACTTGGGCTTACGCTTTTTAACAGAATCTTATAGACAGTCTTAAAATATTTATTTTACATTTGATGCATTTTTGGAATGTATGCAAATAGTTTATATTAACCTATTTGTCTATATCTGTATAATTATGATTGTGTATATTTGATGTTCTTCCTCTAAATCTGTGAGTTTAGTCCCTATATGCCACATCATCACAGTTATTTATTTGGTGCCTCTGAGGACACCAACAATAGTATTCAGAAAGTGCAGGCATTTTGACTGTACTAGAGCTCTCATGATGTGACTGACACTATGCAAAATAGGGCCAATAATTTCAGGGCCACGCCAGGGCATAAATATCCTGACTTGCCTCAGGTTATTGGGACTCGGGAGTTACATTTCTGGGCAGCAGATATTTCTGCTGTCAATTTCTTAGCATGCTGGAACATGCTGGGAGAGAAGATATGGAAATAAAGACAGTGCCATCGTGTGAGAGGAGCTGTGGAGATAGACAGTGGCATGCTGGGAGAGGAACTGTGGAGATAGATGCAGTGACATGCTGGGACAGGAGCTGTGGAGATAGATGCAGTGACATGCTGGGACAGGAGCTTTGGAGATAGAGACAATGGCATGCTGGGAGAGGAGCTGTGGAAATAGAGACAGTGGCATGCTGGGAGAGGAGCTGTGGAAATAGAGACAGTGGCATGCTGGGAGAGGAGCTGTGGAAATAGAGACAGTGACATTCTGGGAGTGGAGCTGTGGAGATAGAGACAGTAACACGCTGTGCGAGTGGCTAAGATGAGAGAAGTACAATAATAGGCAGAATGTCTGAATTAAGGAGAGTATATGCTGCCTAGGAGTGTAACTCTCACCAGTCTTGGGCAGACATGTACGTGCCTTTAGGAACTCTAACTGTAATCCTAATTCAATATTTTTTATCATGTAATGTTATGATGGTTTATAATCATGGCTCCAGATGCTCGCAATTTCATAAAATCCCCCTATTACACTCATATTAAATTTTTTTATTCATGTGTGCATTTTTTTCCCCCAATTTAAACTAGTAATACATCTGTTTAATACCACTGTACCTGCCATAGCTTTCTAGAAGATTTTTGGATATTTATAACACTTACTTAATGTAAAATATGAGCATATCTGAGCAGATAGGAAAATCGCCAAACTTTGGGAACTGGATGATTTTTTATCTGCTTTAATGTTTCCATAATCTGCTGTTCTGCTGTATGTTACGTGGTTTAAGGGCCTACCAATTAAAACATTTGGCAGTTAAAGTGCGGTTCTCTGGACAAATATACATTTGACCTATATATGTATATGTGATACATATTTAAAATCATGTTCATTTTTTTCTTTAAATATATTACTATATATCCTTTCCAATTCTGAATTACTGTATATAACTATTTGTAAACCATATCTCATGAACCCCCAATTAAGCATCATGTGCAGTACAAATCCATAAACCCTACATATCTTGAAATCTAAAATACTGTGATACCATTGTAGAGGAATGTGTCTTAGGCTGCAGAAGGCATTACCTGCCTAACAGTGCAACAATGAAGGCATTATATGGTGTTAAAGTTCTTTCTGACATGGGTCAGAGATACAGCCCCCAATTATACAGCCGGTGAAAGCTAAGATGTTGTATTTCAGTTATCTGAAACCTCTTATCCACTAAAGTGGCTTTCCATAGTTTATTATTTATAGTATCTTGACAGATTGAATGGTTATGTTGGCATTTTGGCATTCTTTCTTCTTTGCAGAACTTGCCAAGCGCGCATACCGTCATTGTTTTTATATTTTTATCCTTGGATTTTCAAAATGTTTCCCATATCTAATTGTAGAGTATCTGTACCTATACTGATATATTACAGTTGTTCAATTCTATATTGTTTGGAGTGTATATATTTGTAAATTATATGGGAGAATTATACATACCATAGATTGTAAGCTCTTTTGAGCAGGGATTTCCGCACACCTTCCTATAATTGTAAAGGGCTACGGAATATGTTGGTACTGTATATAATAATAATAATAAGATATTATATATCACATATATAATATGTTTGGTATTTTGACCTTGGTAATTGGAAAGTGGAGACCCCTTGTATGTGAGAATGACTCTCCTTACCTTTTGTAACGGATCACCTGGCACCCCGACTTGGTACCTCCGTTAAAGGATGCTCCTAGTGCTTCCTGAGGACTCCAAGCACTCTGGCAGACACCATAATCACCGAATCCAAGAAACCTTTAAATTCTCCCAAGCGTATGAATGCTGTAGACCATTGAATAGGAACCATACGAATAGGCTTGTACCCCTAGCAGTCAACTGGAACAGCATACAATAAATCCTTCCCCCAATAATGAGACGACACATCACTTTGAGGTTAAAACAGGAACTCTGGACTGGCTCATCCAGCCTGGCTTTTATTACACTAATCCACATACAGGCCACACCCAGGGGGAGGCATAAAATAACCAATCACATACATGGTTCAGCCCACACATCCCCTCCCCTCAGATAACATTAAACTCAATTATCCGGTACACTTTTTCAGCCAAGTTCTGGATGTACCCCAAAACCCGGGGGTACACCTTTAAATCCAGCATCGCTGGATAGCCCTTATTCAGGGGGACAACATATCCAAAATTCAGGTAATTCGGATGAATGGTTCGTGAGATATGGGGTTCCAAAGATTTGACCGACCGCATGGGTAAAGTATCCGAAAACAGTTCCATGCATTTTGGCCCTGCGGTCGGTCACAAACAAGGGAATGAAAACAGGCGAATTGCCTGTGTTATAGAGCCTGGAGAGGGTTTGAATGAATTCCCTTGTTTATGGGGCTCTTTCTACCGAACGGCGGGTCATTCGGTAGTTTCCATACGAATTTCTGGAAGTATGGAGGTCTCAGCGGTGTTTGCCTAGTCAAGTGGCCGATTTTAGTTCCAGACACTCGACGGCAAAACACCGCTGTTCGGTAGTTTAAGATGGCCGCCGCCACGTGTTTGTTTCCCGAATGGCGGCCACCCAGAGGACAAAGACCACACTGCACTGATTGCCAATTACCTGTTTGCAACATTGTTGCAAACGGTAATTGGAGGCACACTCATTCCTGGGTGGTCTGGTTGTTCGGTAGTTTCACTCAATATACTGAATGGAGTGATTCTACCGAACAATCAGATGAATGTTGCATACAAATCACCCAGGATACACTTAACACATCTATAAATACATATATAATATTACAGGCAGTACACTCGAATATGCTTCACAGTCTTAAAGGGACAGTAGTCCCAAAAGTCCCAATATGTCCATAGATGCTGTTAAAAGGGCCAGTAGCAGCAATATACAGTACAATATGCCCCAAATAACCCAGGGGCCATAGTCAGTAGGTAGGAGGCTAGCAAACAGGCTTCTCCAGGGCCCAGTGGCGAGGTTGGTTTCGCCACACCTTTCAACTACCAAAAAGGAGTTATTTTATCTATTTAAGGTTTTTATGTTTTTTGAGGGAGAACATATCAACTTGGCTGGACTAACGCCTAAAGGGTCACTCTAAGTATTGTAATAACTTCTGAAAGTGGCTTATAACTGCAGCGATTTGCTTGTACGCATCTCTCAGAAGTCAAAGAACAAATTCTGACATTATCCTTTGCTGTCTGAGATCCAGCCAACATGTGCGTGCATTGTGTAAAAGCAAAACTCAATACTAGGATGGACATGTCTCGCCACTCCTAGAGTGAGCCACACTCTGGCTCAGCAGATCTATTCCCACATCACAAAGCGCGCAGCAGCCAAACTATGGATTCTACACAATTTAAAAATGTATAATTTAAAATACAACTAAAATATCCCAGCATGATTACATATATACCACAGTTAGACATGGGGAAAAATGTAAAAAATTAAAATCTAGGAATATATAAAATAGGATAAATGTTTGGCGAAGCCTGTAAGGAAAAAAAAAAGAACGCTGAAATGCCAATGTGGATTGGAAATCTGAAAAAGTGATAAATGTTTGTGCTGATTTGTGTATTCACCATGATATTGGTGATGAATTAAATTATATTGATTGATAATGAATTGTGGAAATATGAGCTCAATTTCAATGTGTGTGTGTATGTACATATAGCAAACTACAACCATATTCTAGTGTTGAAAGGCAAGATATAGGAGTCCTATATAACCATAGAGATGTTTATTATACTATTACATGAAAATGGATTGAAATGGGGAAAAGGGTGTGTGGCTTGATACTAGAAAAAGATGGCTGCTTGAGCACATTGCTCCATTACCCACCGCCTTACAGCAGCTGCATAAGCACACTCAATCCTTTTTATAAGACTTAGGACCACAATGACCCCTTCAACCCCCAGACGGCAAGGTCACTCTCTATCCACCTCCATTAAGCGTTATTTGCAGACTGCCACCATATTCGCAGATCCTACAATGCAATATTAAGCAGGCAACCCTACACAACCAAATTGAAGACCTCGACAATACAGGTAGGAGATACGATGTCAAAGTCAGGGGGCTTAGAGAAGCAGCAGGCAATGAGGACTTTAAAGCAAAACTCAACTCACTTTTCAACTACAAATACTTGATAGGCTGCAGGATGCCCCTCTGGTCCTTGACAGGGCACAAAGGGCCCTCTGCCTGAAAATGCTACCCATGTCTCCCTCAAGAGATATAATATGTTGTATTCAGCACTACTTTACGAAAGCTACACCTGCAAGAACCTGGAACTTTGAGGGAAATGCCATAGAATTATATCATGACTTAGTTATCACACTGCAAACGTGAAAAGTTCTTAAACCAATTACTGAAGCACTACAAACCCGCCACATAATGACTCAAACAATTTCTTGGGTCCCGCGCTTCTTTGATGCACACTATCCTCTTGGCATCTTCTTCAATAATCCCTCTGCCAAGACCCCGCTTTGGCTTGGCTTGGAGCTGGCGGATCCGGAGGGCAGGTACCTGTTTGTAAAGGGCCGGATCGATTAAGCTTTTGCTAACCTATACCTACAGAATAAGGGTCCTTTTTGGCTGTGGCTCTTTGCAAAGCTAGAGGAGTTCAGTGAAGGTCTACTTCTGGTGGGCGGATACCTCAATCTCCCTTTTGAAATTGTCCAAATCGGATAAAAGCCTGGGGCCAGAAGGACTCTGTCAAGTATTCTAAATTATATTTCAAAATTCTTTCTCCACACCTCCTAAAATGCTCAAATCCGTAGGCCAACATACCCCCTGAGCCTACACAGGCATCATGAAGGAGGGGAAGGATCCCTACCTATGCCCGAGCTACAGACCGATCTCCCTGTTGAACACCGACCTCAAGTGGTATGCAAAGATATTAGCCCTTTGCCTCCAGCCTCTTTTACCTACGATGATAAACACAGACTAGGTGAGCTTTATTCAGGGCAGACAAGCAAGAGACAATTCCATCAAAGTTCTCACACTACGAGCAGGCATTCAAAACCCTCTCTTCTACAATTTAGGATGCAGAAAAGGTGTTCGACAGGATAGATTGGTCTTTCCTCATGAAAGTCCTCACAAATCTAGGCCTGGGACCCAATATGAAGTCATGAATCTCAGCTCTCTACTTTAAACCAACTGCTAAAGTCTATGTCAATAGTGTCACCCTGCTTTCAAATTGAGTTTCGAGCCATTTATCAGTGCAATCCGAGCCAGTTCAGAAATTGAGGGTATCCCGGTGGAGGGTCCAACTCCAAAGTGGCTGCATACGCTGATGTCTTGCTCTTCCTTGTCTCGAATCCCCAATCCTCTTTTTCTGCAGTTATACAAAAATTCACTGCGTTTGGCTCCTTGTTGAAGCTAAAGATTAGCTACACAAAATCTGAAATATTTAACCTAACGTGAAGTCGGCAAGACATTGAACTTAAAATGTATCTTTCCCTTCCACTGATGCACAAAGGTGATAACATACCTAGGAACCGAAGTCGCACAGCAGCCTGGAAATGCCTGACCTCACCAAATATCTCAAGGCAATACACCTCCAGAGAGTTATTTGAGTAGCAGCTAGCTACTAAGACCAAGTTTCTTGGTATTGGAGGAAAGCTTCTTGACTCACCCCATTGGAACTCTTCCCTGGCTCGCAGGCAAGATGATCATACCCATGGAACACCCAACCATTCTCTCCACAATGACTATATGGAGATAATCCAATATCTAAAAATCCAGAATTCCTGCCAGCCTCTATCTGCAGATACTCAGCCTCACTCACCTGTTGCGATTCAGGGACATACCCTACCCCCCACCCCCCCAATTGATGTCAAAATTACACTATCAGCATCTCTTAATTTCGTAGCTAGTCTACCAGATCTGAGTTCCGCATCTCATCCACTGGTATAACACACCAGACAAGCTTGCCTCATTTTCCGCTGATCATAATCCCGAATGCTGGTGGTGTACAAGAGAAATAGGCACTTTATATCACATGGTCATTTACCCGTTGAGGAAAGACATTCATGTGGTGAAAATCACACTTGCAAACATAAAGATTCCATACAGCCCAGCATTCTGTCTGCTTCACTCCTTTCCTTTTTTGGTCTCTTCATACTGAAGGTTGGTGCTTCCACATCTTATCAGCACTGCTCAAAGACTCATTCCTCTGTTCTTGAAACAACAAGCGATCCCCACAATCTGTGAATCTGTCGAAGACATCTGTACCATGGAGGAACTAATCTTGTCAGCTTCAGACAACCACCAATGCTACCATAACACCTAGTTTCACTGGACACAGTGGCTGGCCTCAGGATCTGCTGGCCCTGACCTGAATGACCCCTTCACACTGATCCCTGTTCTCTGGCCCAGACGGGAAACATCGTGGAACATATGTGTCCATCTGGAGCGTGCCGGCCCTTAACTCAGGTGAGTGTCCTTTGACACATCCCCTTGAGTCCACAACACACCTAGATACATGGCTGCATCACAACGGGGCAGAAGATATTTTTTTTTTCTTTCTCTATTCCACTCTGCTGCACCCTTTCTTCCCTGATTTCCCTTCACCCTCTTATCCCTTTCTGCTCATTCACCATACCTAAAGTCATTACCTACGTTTTCAATATAAACCGATTACAATGACATTTATGGACCGCTATGGGAGGGAGGGGGGGTATAAGGACCGCTATGGGAGGGAGGGGGGGGATAAGGACCACTATGGGAGGGAGGGGGGGTATAAGGACCGCTATGGGAGGGAGGGGGGATAAGGACCACTATGGGAGGGAGGGGGGGGATAAGGACCGCTATGGGAGGGAGGGGGGGTATAAGGACCGCTATGGGAGGGAGGGGGGGTATAAGAACCGCTATGGGAGGGAGGGGGGTATAAGGACCGCTATGGGAGGGGGGGGGATAAGGACCACTATGGGAGGGAGGGGGGGATAAGGACCACTATGGGAGGGAGGGGGGGATAAGGACCACTATGGGAGGGAGGGGGGGGGATAAGGACCACTATGGGAGGGAGGGGGGGGGATAAGGACCACTATGGGAGGGAGGGGGGGGATAAGGACCACTATGGAAGGGAGGGGGTGGGATAAGGACCACTATGGGAGGGAGGGGGGATAAGGACCACTATGGGAGGGAGGGAGGGGGGGGGGGATAAGGACCACTATGGGAGGGAGGGGGATAAGGACCACTATGGGAGGGAGGGGGATAAGGACCACTAGGGGAGGAGGAGGGGAGGTCAGGACATATGGGGGGGGGCAAATATCCTTGCACCGGCCCTGCACACACTGCATTCATACACTGCATTCATACACACACTGCATTCATACACACACTGCACTCATACTCACACACACTGCATTCATACACACACACACTGCATTCATACACACACACTGCACTCATACACACGCTGCACTCATACACACGCTGCACTCATACACACGCTGCACTCATACACACACACGCTGCACTCATACGCACACACGCTGCACTCATACGCACACACTGCATTCTTTATACACACACTGTAAATAAATATTCAATTAATATATTTTTTTTAGGATCTAATTTTATTTAGAAATTTACCAGTAGCTGCTGCATTTCCCACCCTAGTCTTATACTCGAGTCAATAAGTTTTCCCAGTTTTTTGGGGAAAAATTAGGGGCCTCGGCTTATATTCGGGTCGGCTTATACTCGAGTATATACGGTATGTTGATGAAGTACAGGATATAATAGTGATCTATGTCTCCTTTTTTATGGTATTCGGTTTCTTTGACACCTTTGTGTTTTGACCCCTACAATGGAGAGTGTAAAATTTCCTAAACTAGCTCAGATTGCACCCAACACCAGATTGTGGGGTCTATTAAAAAGTGATGCCCAGCTTTGTTAGCATAGTGATTTTGTCTTTGTTGGCATGTTATGAAAATTGCAACTGTATTCATAAATTATCATTATACCATTGAGTTTCAAAATTTATTTTACAGTCATCTTGACCAGCAAAATATTTAAAATACACATTTTGAAATGCATGGTCTACAACAGGTTTCCCCAAACTCCAGCCCTCCAGATGTTGCTATACTACAACTCCCATGATTCTATGAATGAAATAGGCTGAGAATCATGGGAGTTGTATTTCAGCAACATCTGGAGGGACGGAGTTTAGGGAAGCCTGGTCTACAATCTTAATTTTCACAATGTTTTGCTACTGTAAATTACCTTTTAGATGCCGTTTTGCAGCTGTGCAAATTTAGAGTCAATGCATTTTAAGTAGTATTAGAAATGTCCTTACATGTCAACTTTACGTGACTAGTAAGTGTTGTACATCATTCTAAAGTAAATTGTGTCGACCTTTAAATGTTGTAAATGAAAGTCAACAGCTGAAACTTGTCTGATATCCTTCATATTCAACCTGAAGTGTCCTGCTGCTCACACGGCCTGCTACCAGAAATGTAAGTGTTTATCTCTCCTTTGGGGCTTCTCTAAATTGAATTATAAGGTGTCATGTAGAAGTTAAAAAAACAAGGCTGTATAAAACACATATTTAATTTGGTGCTTATAAAAATGTTCCATAAACATTCCTTAAACCATTCTTTTTGATGAATTATTTGCTAATTAGTACTTAGCCATTGTTCGGGTTAAATATTTAATGTAAGAGAAAATTCATGCCATAAAATGTAGGAACACCTATTAATTTTTAAATGGAATGTGTCCTTGTAGAGCTATATTCCTTTGGAGATGTAGAGAACAGTTCCCCTGAATTAGCTGTCATCCTTAACACCTTTCACACACCAAGCGGCCAAGCTAGCTACCATTACCACATTTTTGCCTCGTTTCCACTGAGCGGATCGGTTCGGGTCGGTACATTTTGGAAGGTTTTGAATGGTCCGGCCTATTCCAGCGAGCGTTTCCACTGCAAGTTGGAACGCCTGGAGGCTTGCGTGGTTTACGCCAAATGCGTGTGACGACACACTTGGTCGACAACATACGTGACGCTACAAATAACAATAATGGAGGTCATCCAGCAGCTCGTCTTTGCTCTATTTGGCTTTTGGTTCTTTGAAATCAAAGTACATGCCGCACTTTATGAGAGAAGGTTGCGAGCGGCGAAGAGAAACACAGCAGAAAAGAGAAGAAAACTTATGGCTTGGGTCTTGAGCCGGGAGGAGAAGTACACCTTTGTGCGGCAAAGACAAAGACGGCAGCGCTATAGGGTAAGCAACTTTATGCCATTTGTCATGTAGTTCTACACGTATTAAAAATTAAAAATAATACTGAATATGTTAAAAATCGAATACAAGATGGGAAGGAAATACATTATGTATTTAACAACATCATGTTGCACACATTTGTAAAAATCAAGAATTACACCTTATACATAAATACTCCTTATGTTATTTTTGTTGATCGCTTTTATACATGATGCTATTAATAGTGATATAGTAACATCTGTCCTTTTTTGTTTGTTTATTTTTTTAGACGCTTCTCCTTTTGTCAAAACAGCGCCGCCGACCAGTCATTTGGGCTCTCCGCCGCGCCAATGAGTGGTGGGATGTGACCGTCCCTGGATTCACACACACACAGTGGGTGCACAATTTCAGAATGTCGGAGGAAACATTTTTATACCTTTGTGCAAAGCTAGGTCCAGCGATGGAGAAGCAAACCACCAACTTCAGAGCTTGTGTGCCTGTGAGGAAAAGAGTTGCCATTGCACTGTGGAAGCTGGCTACCAACAGTGAATACAGAAGTATAGGTCATCTTTTTGGTGTCAGTAAATCATCAGTGTGCCGGTGTGTGCAGGACTTTTGTAAAGCTGTATGCACATTGCTAGCTCCTGAAATTATTCATTTTCCGGACTGGCAAAAGCTTAAAGACATGGCTGACTACTTTGAGAACAGGTGGGGCCTTCCACAGTGTGTTGGTGCTATTGATGGGTCACACATACCAATAATAGCACCACAAGAATACCACACTGACTACTTCAACAGAAAAGGGTGGCATTCCATCATCCTCCAAGGAGTAGTGGATGGAAAAGGACTATTCTGGAGTGTGAACGTAGGAAAGCCTGGGAGCTTGCACGATGCTCGGGTTCTACGACTGTCCACATTTTGGGATTGGGTTGGCCAGGGAGGCCTGTATCCTGTTTGCACTAAGAACATTGGGGGGGTGAATGTTGGCTATTATGTGCTCGGGGACTCTGCCTACCCTTTACAAAATTGGCTCCTGAAACCATTTCCTGACAATGGCCGCCTGACACTAGAACAACAAACCTACAACAAGAAAACATCCAGGGCTCGTGTAGTAGTTGAAAATGCATTCGGAAGACTTAAGGGTAGGTGGCGTTGTCTTATGAAGAGGAATGACAGTGACATTGCACTTGTCAAATCCATGGTGCTTACTTGCTGTGCTCTTCACAATCTTTGTGAAAGACATGGAGAAGACTTCCACCAGGATTGGAATACGTCTGCAGAAGAGCCAGGACGGGTAATTACACTGGATAGCGAAGAAGAGTGCAGTGAAATACGTCAGGCTCTCATGCGGCACCTCAACCTTTAATTTCTTACCCTGGTTTTATTAACGTTTTATTACAGTTTTATTACATTTTAGAAATTTTTAATAAAGTTTTAAATTTAATCAGACACACACAAAAAGTCTCTCCTGTTTTTTATTCTAATAAAAAAATGATCTTTCAAAATATACTCACAAGTACAGAGTAAAAAAATATATTTACAAATAAACATTATTTACAAAAAGCAAAAATAAATGTAATTATCAAAAAAATAAAATAAAGAAGTGTACAGGTCATGTGCTAGTGGAAACGAACTACTGCCTGGGCGGTGACCTGGGATCACGACTGCCTCCCAGCACTTGAACAAGCTGCCCAAGGACACCAAGGAAGGCCTGGTTGAAGTTAGCCAACTGCTCCATCTGCTGCCGGGCGATTTCTGCCTCCTGGCGCCTCGCTTCCTGGGCATCTTGACGCAGTGCCTGAAAGCGCCGCTCAGAAAGGTTCTCCATCCTTTCCTGCTGCCTTTCCTCTGCTGCCCGCATATCCTCCATGACTGTGTGCAAATCCAGCTGAAACCGTCTCCTATCACCTGGAATAAACAAAAGACCATAATAGTGCTTTTTTTTTTTTTAGCAATTGGTACAAAAAACAGGTGGATATTTATCATTTAACATAATGTAAATAAGGAAAATATGTAACACATAAGAACAGTATAAGCACAAAGTACAATAAACACCCTAAACACAATATACTTAAGATAAGCTCAAAATACAATGGAATTTAAATAGCAGTATATACAGACAATGTACAATTATGATTATGGATTTAATTATGCAAACAAACTACATATAGAAGCATTTTGAGTGAGTTCACAGTTTGCTGTAAATTAAAAGTTAGGAAAATGCACAATTACAATGTTCACTCTGAACAGCATGTCTTACCAGTGTGCCGGGGTGCATTGGGCATACTCTGCGGTTGGGTCTGTGGTTGGGTCGGTGTTGACGTAATCGTACTGGTGCTGCTGAACGACGTTGATGGACCATCGTCAGAAACATATGAAAAGCTTGAGGTATCATTGGAGAGTCCTTCAACTGTATCTGAAAATGCACAGATCAATAGTTCAGTACACTGTACAAATAAAATGTGTTTTTTGGTGCAAATAGTTAATGGTTTTGTTCAGTGAATCTATAAATGGTTAGCAGAGCGAAAGCCAATGCAAATTAAGAAAAAAATAAATCTTACCAATGGGTTCTATCATGGATTCGAGAAGTGTAGATGCAGAGTCCAGACCGCCCTCCCTGCCTTGGTTTGCCGGCCTATGACCGTAAATGGCGTCCATGGCGTCGTACCACTTCCAACTACTTCGACTGTTTCCACTACGGCTGTTGGCATCCTTAATTTTTTTATATTGGCCTTTCAGCTTTTTAAGCTTTGCCCTACACTGACCCGATGTCCGTTCAAATCCCTCAGCAGCCATCCGCTGAGAAATATCTTTATACACCTTTTCATTTCTCACTGATCCATCAAGCTCACTCTGAATAACGCTATCGCCAATTATAGTTAGGAAAGTGGATAGTTCCTGAGCCGACCAGAGCTTGCTGTTGTTTGCAGGCATCCTTCTCCTATTATCTGGACTAAACGGCGACGTGGTGTTTATTTCGCGCTTGCCTTTGACGTGAGCATTGACGTTTTTCTATCCGCCAATCAGTGGAATGTATTGTGTGACGCCAGTAGCTCCGCCCTAACCGTACCGTACCATTTCCTATGGCCCTACATCTAAAGGGGGACCATGAATGGTGCGGTTTGGTTCGGTTGTATGGGCCACTTTCATAATGGAAACACTCAAAATAGCGTACCGTACCGAACCGACCTGAACCGATCCGCTCAGTGGAAACGAGGCATTTGTTGCATCGGATGAAATCAAGGTTCAGTTCCAGGCACAATCCTCTCTGCCTTTGATTTATGTATAGTTAAAACTGGTGAAAGCTTAATGTACTTGGTTAAATCATTTGATGATGTCCATATAATAATAATTATAATTATCATTACTTGATCGATCATGTGATAATGATATATATATGTTATAATGTATCATAATATCACAATGCATTATAATAATAAGAGCTACAGGATGTTCAGGATGCTACTGTGTAAGCTTCTGGGACCAGGGCGCATATGTGGAATGTCAGGAATGCCCACCATTAGTTAGCATAGTAAGAGATAAGTAATTTGCTTAATAATTGGATATGATCATTGTATTATGGGAGTAATATTGTATTATCTGTATACGTGTGGAATACGTAATTTACAGTATATATTCTTTGTTCTCTTGTGGTTTGAAGCCCAGTACATTGTGTTTCTGATAAAAGTACTGGGACTTTTGCAACTGTACAAAAAATACTTTTTTCGTTTTTTTCAACGACCTGTGTCTGGGGTGTCCTTGTATCATCTAATACCGGAGAAATCCCGCTATACTAATACTTTATAAATGTTAATTCTGAAATTTTTCATAATTAGGTAATCATAGCTGCATTATATATATATATATATATATATATATATATATATATATAAATATATATATATATAATCGCAGAAAATCCTTGCACACTGGCTGAAATATCCAATAATTTGCCGGGTTCTAAACCTGAGAGTCTAAATATCCAAATAGGTAGAGAAGTGGCAGCACTTAAAAGTGGGATCAACGTTTCAGTCCTTTCCCAGGACGTGAAACAGGATCAATATAATACAAATAGGTAAATTTACCAGTTATAAATTGGAAAATAGACTCACCCTACGTGCAGTGCATGTCCGTCGGCGTTCTGCCGAAATCAGTGCCCATGCACGAATATGCTCCGCCCGTAAAAATAACGTGATCGCGTGGATGCGTGATGGCGGCATGCGCGTTGGCATGGAAACGCGGCAAGCCGTGTCTGGTAACTATAGTTACCTTTACTAACAATAATAAAGTGCCGTGCATGCTGAAGATAGCGTAAAATGTCTACATATTATGGCAAATGCTATACAAGTGTATATTTTCTAAAAAGGGGCTGACATGGAGGGTAATTAGAAGATGGATGTATGAGATGTATATTAGCAAAGTAGCTGAAAACGTATGTGCAATCTGTATACATTCACTTAAAGTGCTTATGTATAATAGCCAATAAAGGTGTTTAATGTATCACTGGTGTGCTTTAACATTAAAGTGCTTGGGAAACATAATAAAGTGCCAATTAAGTAAAAGTGCCTTCTGAACTAGATAGTGACTTAGCGCTATCCCAGTGTTATAAGTGAACTTAAAATCATATAGACAATAGATTCTCCTGAATAAAATATTACAATATACATAAACATACAATATTAAAACCTTGTTAATATGGGGAATTCTCAACTAAATAAATATGTTTCAGAAGACCCATATTTGTGGACAATGTCTATTAGACATGCATATATTCTGTTTGTCCGTAAATTCATAGAGCTAGGACATATATTAGTTAACATAAGCCAATCAAAAATATTACATCTAAAATATGCAAGAAATTCCAATATATTCAAAACTGCAAGCATTAACCTAAATGTTCATATTATCAATTACAAGAAGGAATGATAAGGTAGTCTTTCATTAAGTCCTTTTGGGAATATAGTATCTAGCTCATGTATCCAAAAGGCCTCTTTGTTAAGAAGCATTTTTCCACGGTCTCCACCTCTCCTTGGTACAGGAATATGGTCGATGCCCACAAATTTTAGAGACGACAGTAAGTGATTGTGTTCCAGGAAATTCTTTGCTACAGGCTTAGTTGAAGCTAGATCTCTATAAGCCAGTCTGATACTGGAACGGTGCCCATAATGCATTCACAGAGGGCTGTCTCTTTCTTGCCAATATACGTTAGGCCACAAGGGCACATGAGTTTATAGATCACAAAAGGAGTTTCACAGGTGATGGTATACCTTATTTGATATTTTTTGTTTGGATGTGGATGATTGAAGTAGCGAGCTGGCACCATGTGACCACACATCCCAGGCATCATACTGACCCTCCCGAGCTTTGAGTATAGCTCTTAACAGGATCCATGCAAACAAATAGATCTTTCAGGTTTTTGTTTCTTTTATAGCATATAAGTGGGGGTTCTTTGAACACTTTAGGGAGTGTGTCATCACTAGATATTATTCTCCAGTTTCTCCTGATTGCAGAAGAAATGAGTAGGGTTGTTTGATGAAACACCATGGGGAATGCCAGTCTTGCCGGGCTGTTCACCTTCTTACATGCTTCTTCAAGCACCATTTGTAGAATCTGGTGCTTGTAGCCTCTCTCTAAGAATCTCTTGGTCGTAACTGTAGTTGCTGTTCCATCTTTGTTTTTTTAGAATTGAATATTTTGTTTTGTTAGAATAAATATATCTTGATGGAAATTATATTTGATAGATTAGTGTTATCACCATTCCTAAAGGTCCAACTTGGGACTCATTTGTATGCTTGTTGTTCAAATGCAGCTGGTAAGCATTGTTAATATCAAAGCCAATGGGTGTTCGTGGCTACAAATTGTCTCGGGCCACTTTGTAAGTTTAACATCTGCCCAGACCTCTCACCTGCCTCCACTGATACCGACCACCACTTAGCTTTTACCATCCTGTAAACTGGACGAACGTAGAGAAAAAGGCACATGTTTAAATTAATTTCCATAGCAACTCTATTTGGACAGTAGCTCTATAAAGTGTGAGTGTTCAATTGACCCGCATCTTTCTTCATTCCAATTTTACAGTATAAAAGGTTTGCTCAATGAATATTCACTTCACCTGTTTTTGTCTTGGCTATTGTGTTAACATACAACCAACGTGTCAAAGTAGTAGTAGGCAACAAGATATATCTAGCCCCAGAGATGTCTATAACAGATGGTATGGTTGTGACCAGGGGAAAGTAATTGGCAGAGCAGATAATTATTAATATTATTATTTATATGGCTTCAATTTTTAAGACAAGGATGTTACCACTGCTCTAACCAGCTGATACGTTTGGAGCATACTTGTTTATTAGTGAGGATATGTAGTTATTTTAGAACTTTATTTGTAAGGAATATGATTTGAAATGTGATTCCTAAATGTATATAAAAGACTAAATATATTGAGGTAAGTGTATTTATTATGTGTTGTATAGGGGCACTTTGCATTTGGAGTGAGTCCAAGGAAGCACAGGTGGCAGTAGTCAAGATAGGAGATAATCAGAGAATGCAAGTTGTTTTAGTTGCATGTGACATTAAGAAGGGGTGGATATAAGCTGTATTTTTAAAAGTGAGAGAATTCCAAGATATGGGGAGTGAAGGAAAACTCAGAATCAAACAGGACACAAAACAGTGAACCAATGTGGGACAGTTGATGGTAGCACCATTGACCAAAACATATACTGGCAAGAGAGGGTGAAAGCCTAAAGAAGGAAAAAGAAAAGGCCACATTTTTAGAGACTGAGTTTCAAAGGTTTCTGAGTTGGTAGACATCCAGAGGTTGCTAGTAATGTATTTAAGGAGGAAAGAAAATTGGCCAGGGAAAGAGAGCTACATCTGGGAATTAGCAGCATAATATGGGTACTAATAATCCAAACTGATCAGATCATCTAGAAAAAGATTAGAAAGGGACTTACAAAAAAAAAACAGGAGTGAAAAAAGCATGTGTCAAAAAAGAAGATCCTGGAAGAACAAAGGCCAAGATAAGTGAAAGAGAGCCATGTGTTATGGAAGGCGAGAATAGGAGGTTTTTGTTCACAGATATAATGGCACCAGAAAACACAAGAAAAATTAGTACAGAGTAGTGACATCTAAATTTAACATAAATCAGAGCATTGATCACTTGATTAGAACTATTTTGGTAGCATGTGTAGATCGAAAGCCAGATTGACTGGGTTAACTAGGCAATGTGATGAAGAAACATTATCTGGCAGATGTTTAAGAAGCTTAACCTCAAGAGGTAGCAGTGAAATAAGACAGTATGGGTCTTTTAATCAAGTGTTCACCTTTTTTAGGGTGTGTGCAACAGTTAATACAATAAGAAGACTGGCGGCACTGAAGAGTTGTAGATATTTTCTTTTCTTTTAACAGATGATAATGAGTTTGGGAGAGAAGGAGTGACAGGGTGCAATATAGGTTGAACATGTTGGACCTTTTCAAATTAGTTCCTGGCAAAGACAGGAACTGTAAGTTTAGTGAGGGAGAGACAATAAAAGGATGAAATAATGTATTAAATGTGTTTGAGGTACTTGGGGTTGTGTGAGAAATTTGAGATTAAGGAACTAATATATATTTGTATGGCAAAGGACTGAAAGGAGAGTGCTGAGCTGTAAGAGTGCAACATGAACGTCTAATGCAGGAACTCTTATGTAGAGCTACACTACCTCCAGGTACATGGAGCACCTTTGAATGTACTGGATTAATGTTGTGTTCTAAGGAGGATTTTGTGGCTCTAAAAAGGAACACATTGAGATGCATTCTCTAGTGTGTATATATAAGGATAGATTTATACAATAAGGTATTTATTATGCTATATATTATTATATTCTTTATATGTAGATTTCTACAAGATTTCTCCAGGGCTGCACCTCTTCTGTGGAACTCCCTTCCCTTCTCTGTAAGACTTTCACCCAGTCTCCACTCATTCAAAAAAATAATTGAAAACTCACTTCTTCAAGAAAGCATATCAATTAAACAGATTAGCAGGTTTTTATCCCCCATGACTCCTCTCCTGCAACTGTCAAAATTACCTACTAAGCCCTCAGTGTATACTTTTCTTACAACCTACTTCATACCCCTACTTTTACCCTTTGTGTCACTATACCCCACTCCCTCTAGAATGTAAGCTCATTGAGCAGGGCCCTCCACCTCTCTGTTCCTGTACGTCCAATTGTCTGGTTACAATTACATGTCTGTTAGTCCACCCATTGTACAGCGCTAGGGAATGGGATGGTGCTATATAAATAATAAAATAATAATAATAATAATAATAATAAGTAGCAGTCATTGAATTTCCAGATTTCTACTTAACTGAGAAATTCCAGGGTATCTATGTAATGGGATTTTTTGCTGCTTATAGATGCCATTTTCCATTTCTGATTGCATCACAGAGATAGGGAAAGCAGATATATCAGATAAATGAATCTTTTAAGCTATAAATTTCCTGGACTTCCATCTGTATTTGACAGAAAACTTTTTTTTTTCTTTTTTTTTTTTTTTTCATGATTCATTCCAGTCTAGATTATGTCACTGATGTGTACATTCTAAAAACTAGTATGTAGATGGAGCAAAACAGAAAGAAATGAGTGCCCTAAATCATTAATACATAACTTTTAATAGTATGTTAAAAGGTGGTAAGCCCACCAACGTAAATAAATACTAATCAAAACTTGTTATAGTTCTGGTAGGAGACTCTGTCCAGAATGATAGAGTGTCCTAAATGTAGTGGTCTCAACAGAAACATTTATAACAACAATTTCAGCGTGAGGGGGGGTAAGAAAAACCCAGACCTGTAGACCCCCACCACGTCAGAAATACAAACTGCTTTTAAATAAGGTAAAAAGAGAGGACCTGTACCGAAGTAAATGATGTCTATGGAGTATGCGGTAGTCGTACCGATAATTAGATATGAGTGAGCTCCCCCATATCTGCAGGCATACCCATATGTAAGAGAAATCACTATGTATAGGTCCCAAGGACCATAGTTGCAAAAAAAAAAAAAAAGCAGTAATTTTGCACGTAAAATGTGAAAACCGGACGTCTCAATCCCCTCTGATGAGCTGCGGGCGAAACGCGCGCGTCAGGGGTTTCTCGCTGATCCAGCTACATTACCACATCTCTCCCATCATGGCATCAGTAGCATAGTGGATCTCGAGTGGACTTCAACTTTCACTAGGAGGAACCAGGACGAGCGGCTCCGGTCTCACTGCTATGTTCCAGCAGTGTACACCGTTCTCTTATTAACTATATGTTGGCCGCCTCGCATTTCCATTTTTATATATATTTTTTAGTGTGTTCTTCCCTGCTAAGTATGAAGCCCTACACTGGCTTATTATAGCAGTATGGATCTGGGGTACATACGTGATTGCGGTACCTGTGCATATATGTTTTAGGCTATATAGGATTTCTATGAGACATATGGATGTATACTTTATCCCACGTACTTACACCCATTAAGTATGTGGATTGCTCATTACCTATATAGGCGTTAACTATATGGTGAAGTGAAACACCCGACACCTCATACTCATGAGACGTGCAGACATTTTACGTGCAAAATTACTGCTTTTTTTGCACATAGCAATTTATGAGAGGACACTGAAAACTTTAGAACAGGACCTCTCTATAGACGTAGGTTCCATCAATTTTTTGTACAGACTCAGGTGTTATTGAATTTATGCATTGATTGAGGGTTAATTGACTCTGTGCACCATTTCATTACCAACTATGGTCCTTGGGACCTATACATAGTGATTTCTCTTACATATGGGTATGCCTGCAGATATGGGGGAGCTCACTCATATCTAATTATCGGTACGACTACCGCATACTCCATAGACATCATTTACTTCGGTACAGGTCCTCTCTTTTTACCTTATTTAAAAGCAGTTTGTATTTCTGACGTGGTGGGGGTCTACAGGTCTGGGTTTTTCTTACCCCCCCTCACGCTGAAATTGTTGTTATAAATGTTTCTGTTGAGACCACTACATTTAGGACACTCTATCATTCTGGACAGAGTCTCCTACCAGAACTATAACAAGTTTTGATTAGTATTTATTTACGTTGGTGGGCTTACCACCTTTTAACATACTATTAAAAGTTATGTATTAATGATTTAGGGCACTCATTTCTTTCTGTTTTGCTCCTTACTACCTTGGTAGTTCCTTGAGGGTTATCCCCTGACCATTGAGTGCTTGCAATAAGCTTCCTTTCTTCTTTTTTGTTCGCTTTAGTATGTAGATGGTGATCGTTTCTTCAGAATATAGATTTTTCTCCTTCTACAGTGCTTGTGATGTACCCAGTGGCTGGTGATCCTGGCATGTCCTTTTCTGTGATATGTGTGTTTTAGGATCCCAGCGTCATCAACCCTGTTATCTGTCTTCCTTTTTACCACTTATCGCAGCACCTTAGAAATCAATTCCTCTGTTCCAAGAATGTAGTTATCTTCGAGGAAGAAAGATTAAGTGCAACAAGATGACCGTTAATGAGTGGGAGATCGGCATATTTGTGAACTTGAAAGATTACCTTTAATTTGAAATGCAACTTAAGAAATGATAACCATGGTACTTTTGGGCAGTTATTAAGGCTACAGTACAATAAGAATTGCAAAACAAAATCATCATAGTTATCATTTAAAGACACCTAACAAAATGTGAGCTCTTGTAAGATTCTTCATAAGAAAATTATGAAATAATGTGGGATATAGGTTTAGTATAGTTTATATTAACAACAATATACATTCAACGTAAAATAAAATAGAAAAGCTTGAACATACTGTGTAGGGCAGGCAATTACATAATTAAAACATGTGCACATCTCATAAATTTGTTAGCATTTTTAATATGTTTTTCTTTTGACAGTTTTGCAGCTACACTCTCAATGTAATTTGTATTTTTTGTAATCAATACTGTAAAATGCGTTGGTGACTTTTAAAATATAAGTAATTAGGCTTTATTTGAATTGTAGATATTTTAGTAAGTATTAATTTGTTGCAACTTAAATTCAGTATAGTTATTTATATTATCATGTTTCTCCTTGTTTGATATACTTTTACTATAAATTACAATCCCGCTTTGGGTAAAACATAGTGGTATGTTATATCTCGTTTGACTGACTCCAGGGCATTCATCTTGAATTGAGTAACTATTTAATGTTTAAATAATAGAAAAAAAATGAAACAAGAACTGCTCATTACTAAAGTTGCCACCGGCCAAATTGGGATAAAATCTTGATAATAATATCACAGCTCTTCATGTAGTTGACAGGTACTCGAGAGAGCAGGCCACAATGTCCAAATTACGACCTCAGTACAAGTTGTCTTAATGAAATTGGGCAAAGCAAGACAATTGTGCAGTGATTTGTCCTTGGGATGTTTAGACTTGATGTCACATAGCGCACATTTGTTTCTTTGAGAAACGATCATCTAAAATTAGCTATAACCATTTATGCATTTGCTGTTCTTATGCTGTTTCTGTAGGATTGTACTTCTTGAGCACTGAGTTAATGAACATTTGAAATCTTTGTGATGGGTATATAATCTCTGCAACACTAAAGCTAGCTGCATCGTTGTAGATTTCAAACTGTTCCTGGAACAGTGTGTGCTGATATCAAAGAGAAAAGAGACAGAAAAATGACATAAAGCTCATGTGAATGTAGTATTGCAAATGAGAGGACCATTTGCTGGAGGTAGGGTAAGTCATAATGCATGCTAAGGATGGGATACTGGTCTGATCTAGCCACATGTTTCACTCAATTCCATATTGTAGCAACGTTAAGAATAAACCCAGTGGATGTAATTATCACTGTTGTA
Organism: Pelobates fuscus; assembly: GCF_036172605.1. Classification (NCBI taxonomy): domain Eukaryota; kingdom Metazoa; phylum Chordata; class Amphibia; order Anura; family Pelobatidae; genus Pelobates; species Pelobates fuscus. The sequence continues at coordinate 37,227,077 of NC_086321.1, read as the reverse complement.
AGCCATGCCTAGGGGACACAATGAGGAAAGACATGAATATTATTTTGCTTGCTAGGCTTTTGCTGTCAGCTTCACACACCATTTAAAAATGGCTTTATGCAAATCAGAACATGTTGTCCTCATATTATGTGCACAAGGTTTAATAAACATTGTATAAAAGATAAAAAAAAAAATAACAGGCACACAATGGTTTCAGGGAATTAACTAACAAGAAATGTACTATAGTGTTTGCTTATGTGTGTTTATATATACCATATCAGACCTCACAAAGTAATTTCTCAAGATACCTGACTTCTAATCAAATGTACAATATTTGGTGTTACCAAAAATAACAATAATAAAGCAATCTAATTACCCCAACTCTGTGTTTCTCTAGCACCAAACACATGGAACAGCAAACATAAGAAGATGAGTGCACTTATAGGTATACAGTTAGTTATAGGTGCTCGTGAGATTACTGTCCCCACAGGGTCAAAAGGTAAAATAAATTGTTCCTTAGATGAACACTCATATACACACCTGTGTATAGTAATTAAAAAGACTTTGAGATTTGGATCGTTCAGATCTAAATTTTGCAAAGTTTTGACCGATTTGGAATTATTTTGAATTTCAGAATTTCTAATACAACTTTAACTAAAATTTTCACAACCAAAAACCGAAAATATGAGCCATATCATGAAAGATCAAAAGATGTTTGTTACTGTGACGATTCTTAGCATCAGTCTATCGGCTCTGTCTATTCCATACTCTGCGCTATTCCATACATTGATTGTGATGAAAAAATAAATATGTTTAATTGTTGATGAGGCTGAAGAATGTGTAAAGGAATGTGTAAAGATTTAGCCTGTTGAGCATCCAGAAATCAGCTGCTTGCTCCACAATCAATCATTGCCGAAACCACAGCCTTCTTGTTATTCCACTGGAAGAAAAGAGGAATAGACAGATGAGGAGCAGCCTTAGTTGCAGTAGGTATAGAGTTATTAGGGGTCTAACCTCCATATAGAGCAGGCTTTGCAGGACATTTTTGAGCTATGTGGTTGGGTTTGCCATAATAGACGTGCAGTCTATTATTACGCCTTCTCTTAATTCTTTGGGTGGCAGGTGCGCTTTTACTAGCCCAATTTGCATAGCTTTATCAGAGGTGGTTCATTGGGAATTAGTGGGACTAGTTGTGATATTTCTTCCCATAGAAGAGGTTGTCATAGGCTTAATAATGGACTTAGTTGTATTGTTAGGTTTGCAGTAATTGAAGCCCAAGATGCGTATATTGCCTGAGAGGATATTAGGGGAAAATGGTGAGAGTCCGAGCAAACAAATCAAATAAAGGTAATCCAAGAGGCCAAAATCCAGTCAGCAAAGGTTTAAATATAGGAAACAGGCCAGAGGGTCAGAAAATCCAAATGACGCCAAGTGCAGGAGTAGTAACACAAACAACCAAGCAATGAACTAGTAGTAGAAGTGGGTTTAAATAAAACAATAAGTAGCCATGTCCCTTCAGAATGTCCCTTTTACTCCTCTTCCCTTCCTTAGTTCAGTGAAGTGGAGGTTCTATTGGCAAGCATTCGATTGCTGGATAGTCTTGTCTATGCACTCTGGTACTTACAGTGAGGGCAAAAGGTATTTCATCCCCTGCTGATTTTGAATGTTTGCCCACTGACAAAAAATGATCAGTCAACAATTTTAATGGTAGGTGTATTTTAACAGTGAGAGACAAAATGAAAAAAAAAAATCCAGAAACTCATGTCAAAAAATTTATAAATTGGTTTTCATGTCAATGAGTGAAATGAGTATTTGACCCCTTCGACTTAGTACTTGGCAGCAAAACCCTTGTTGGCATTCACAGAGGTCAGATGTTTCTTGTAGGTTGCCACCAGGTTTGCACACATCTCAGGAGGGATTTTGTCCTACTCCTCTTTGCAGAACCTCTCCAAGTCATTAAGATTTTGAGGCTGACGTTTGGCAACTCAAACCTTCAGCTCCCTCCACAGATTTTCTATGTGATTAAGGTTTGGAGACTGTCTAGGCCACTCAAGGACCTTAATGTGCTTCTTCTTGAGCCACTCCTTTGTTGCCTTGGCTGTGTGTTTTGGGTCATTGTCATGCTGGACTACCCATCCACAACCTATTTTCAATACCCTGGCTGAGGGAAGGAGGTTCTCACGCAAGACTGGATGGTACATCGTCCCTTTGATGCAGTGCAGTTGTCCTGTCCCTTAGCAGAAAACCACCCCAAAAGCAGAGTGTTTCTACCTCCATGTTTGACGGTGGGGATGTAGTGTTGATGCCAAAGAGCATTGTTGTATCTCACCAAGCTGCTAGGCAATGGTCTTGTATCCTATTCCAGCCCTTGTGTAGGTCTACAATCTTGTCCCTGACATCCTTGGAAAGCGCTTTGGTATTGGCCATGGTGGAGAGTTTGGAATCTGATTGATTGCTTCTGTTGACAGATGTCTTTTATACAGGTAACTAGCTGAGATTAGGAGCACTCCCTTTAAGAGAGTGCTCCTAATCTCAGCTTGTTACCTGTATAAAAGACACCTGGGAGCCAGAAATCTTGCTGATTGATAGGGGATCAAATACTTATTTCACTCATTGACATGCAAATCAATTTATAACTTTTTTGACATGCGTTTTTCTGAATTTGTTGTTGTTATTCTGTCTCTCACTGTTAAAATAAAATTATAGACTGATCATTTCTTTGTCTGTCGGCAAATGTTCAAAATCAGCAGGGGATCAAATACTTTTTTCCCTCACTGTACCTTACCCCAGCCTGAACTCCCAGTGCTTCTCCTGGAGTTCCTGCCACCAGGCGCAGTGTGGAAACTTGGTACCGAAGGTGTGGAACCAGTGGGGATCTCGAACCACGGACTTGACGGCCGGGAGTGAGGGGAAGTGCTGTGACACTGCTATGCAAATACGAATTGAAACAGCAAGTTTTCATATTTCATATCCAGAAAAAATAAGATGCATCGTATGTGTCTTTGAACTGTAGTGAATACGTTCAGAAATTAGTTTGTGTAAGTCATATGTTGTTCTTGACATTTTAATTGCCTAGTGCCTAGCCCTACGTCAAGAATTATTCTACAATGTTCTTGAATAACCTTTCTTCTTGTCAACACTTGTAGTGTTTGTACATTGTGTGCATGATTTGTGGAGCATTTATGTGTAAATATTTTTATTTTTTAGTTCCAGCTCCTGCATTAAAACGTCGGCCTCCTAGCACCCTTGATGATTCCCCAGACATTGCACCAAGCAGAAAAAGGAGGCAAAGGGTGCAAAAAGGTTACTACACAGAAGGAACATCTAAAAAAACAGAAACGCAAGAAAAGCAAAGGTAATCACAAGATGTGTGTTCTAAAACATTTTAGTGCCAATGGCTTGATTACCTCTCTGACAAAGGGAGGGTAAATTTTGGCGTGTTTTGCAAGAATGCACTGGATATGCTTATTCCTCTAAGTACTCTAAAAATGAGACAAAAAAAAGATGTAAAGCGATCCAGAAGTGATTTCAGCACAGAGACCGCAAAAACACCCCTGAGCTTTTGTAAATGTTCTAGCATTCACTACTGAAATATGCTTCAGTAAAAGTACATTTTGGAACTTTGTTAAACGCAGGGTGAAAAATGTCTTTGCCTAAAATGTCTGCAATAATCTCGATGTTATAGCTAAACTTTCGCTGGCAAAGATTTCCTTTTGTTCGTTTATGTCTATACTTCTAATACAAAGCATTATGCGTATCATGTCTTCGCCAACAGCTTATTTGTATTACTGAACCAGAATTAGTCTTTTTTTATTATAAGGTTTAGGAAACAGTGGCTGAGTCATTACATTTTATGAAATAAACTAGGGATTGTGCAGAGTACACGTAAGAAAGTGTATTAAATGTGAACTGCAAATTGTACATTTTATAAATATGGCAAACCTGGAAAAGAGCTTTTTCTTCTTACCATATTTTGTGTGTATATATATATATATTACATATAAATGTGTGTGTGTGTATATATATATTACATATAAATGTGTGTGTGTGTGTATATATATATATATATATATATATATATATTTTTTTTTTTTTTTTTTTTTTCAGCTAACTCAGTCCTACAACAATTTAAGAGCTGGAATGGGTTCTCTGTGCGCCATTAGCTCAGCCAGTATGCCGTGATCGTATAAAGTCTGCAATGTCCTTTTTTGTGTTCTATAATTAATGTATTACTGAATAGCTTTAATTGGAATTTCTACCAGTGTTTCAATTTGCAGTGCATATATATTTGGCATATGTTTTAATGATGAATATGATTGGTTTTGGGATATAGTAAAATAACTCTTCAGTAGAACAAAGAAAATCTGAAGAAGCAAAAGTCTAGGGGGTCTGTTTTCCTATAGACATTTTAAAGGGGTACTTCAAGAACCGTAATCGCTACAGAATGCTGTAGTGGTTATGGTGCCTGGAGTGGTCTAGCCTCTGGTTCCCTCCAATTTCAAACTGTTTTAGAATTGTTTTACTTTTTACCTGGAGTCCCAGGGGTGCCGCTCCCAACCTCCACTACAACCTTCAGAGCACCGGTATCCAGCGGTGCATAAATTAACTCATCGGTTAAGAATGATCAGCTGACGCTCTCAGCAAAACATGGAGAACTTCTATGTCCATGCACTTCTCCCCTCCCCTGAATAAAGGGTTAAAAACATTTTCTTTTCTACTTACCTCTTTCCATTGACAAGGATCTTGTCTGTGGAATGGATTCCTCTGCCGTCAAAGCAATGTGGGCTCCCCACACTGCCCCCCAGCATTGTCCCCTCTCTACACACTGCCCTCCGACATTGCTTTCTCTGTACACACTGCCCCTCGACATTGCCCCCTCTGTACACACTGCCCTATAAATTTCAGAACGTATTGAATAACCCCACACATATGTCATTCATGATCTAGGAACCAAAACTTGCCATAGTCTAAAAGACTTTCTTTGACATTAAGATCAGTTGTAGATTTTTCTTTTTGTTGGTTTGAATTTTCATATTAAATACATTTTATATATTCTCATTAGGTATTTTATGGCATCAATACTACTTAACTATTTGGTTAACCCAGCAGAAAAGCTATTTTTACACAAATGTAGTTCTGGATTCGAAGTTCATATAAGGTAACTCCTAGGCTGTAGAAGTTCACAAAATTTGAAACTGTCAATCATCAGTCTTGTCCATCCCCGTTTTTAATCCCAGCTGTCATCTATAAGTTTCATTAAGGTCATCCAGATGTTTTAGTACAGTTCTAGACACCTACATAAGTATGAGTGTTGAGGAATTAAGTTATTAAGGCTACAATTTGGGGCAGAGGGTACAATGGACGACGGAGGATTGAAGTAGACAGCTTTCAGTGTTACAGCATTCTGTTAGCTCATTACAAAACCATATTGCTTTTACAAAGTATATTTGTATAGCCATTTTTTAATGCTATCGAAACCTCATCCTAAAATTCCCTCTGCAGAACATAATACATTCAAATTTTCCATACTTTTGCAGTGATTGCTTTCAAATTTCCAGCTGTTGAATAATTAATGTGAGTTTTTAGAATGACATAGAGTCTGATTGTGAATAATTATTATAAGGCAATGGATGTTTTATATTATTATTATTATTATTATTATTATTATTATATATATATATATATATATATATATATATATTTTTTTTTTTTTGGGGGGGGGGGGATTTTTTATGGAGTGAAAAGTGCCAAAACTCAAAGTAACAATCCATTGCCCATATCAAAAAAATAAATACAAATCACAGTTTAGTACAGGGCTTCCCAATTAAATTTTCACATTGTGGAAAAAAATTGCGTGTGTGTCAAGGCGTGTGTATCTGTTTGTATGTGCCAGTGTGTGTATTTGTGTGTCAATGTGTATGTATGTATCTGGCACATAGTGGCACACAGATGCACACACCTCGACACAGTGTGCATCTGTGTGCGTGTGTATGTATCTGTGTGTCAAGGTGTGTGTTTCCGTGTGTGTTTCAAAGTGTGTGTATCTGTGCTTGTATGTGTCTGTGTATCAAGGTGTGTGTATCTGTGTTTGTATGTGCCAGTGTGTGTGTGTGAATCTGACACAGAGATACACACACACTGGCACTAGTGGCACACAGATACACACACCTTGACACACAGTTTGTATTTGTGTGTGTGTGTATGTATCGGTGTGTCAAGGTATGTGTATATATGTGTCAAAGTGTGTTTATCTGTGTTTGTATGTGCCGGTGTGTGTCAAGGCGTGTAAATGTGTTTTTATGTTTCAGTGTGTATCTGTGTATCTGTGTGTGTATCTCTTCACACAAAAAGCACTTCCCAAGTGCTTTAGGGGTCTGACGTGTCACTTAAATGCTGAGAGAAATTCTCTCTGTCTGCTATAAGTGACCCATTTTCTTTTCCTTGATGCATACCCTTTAATGATGTTCCTAATCCGTCATCATTCTTTCTAACCAGTGTTTCTTTTTCCATTTGCATTAATATATTCTAATTGAATTGTATTCAATGTTAGCTTCATTGATTTCCTGTGCTCAGATTACTTTTTTGACCTTCTCAAGTCTATTTTCTGTCCTTCTTCACTCTACTAAGACAGCATTAACACAGTCTGTACCTTCATCCATGTGACCATCCTCAGCCGCCATGGAAATCCAAGAAGTAAAAAATAAAACGTGCATAAGAGGATGCGTACAGTCAGCACTTAAACAAAGATACATTGACTTTGTGCAACACTAATAACTCTAGAATGTATACTCACTTAAAATACACCAAAATGCCAACTGTGCAGATTTATAAAAAGTAGGTTTATGTGCACAAGTCTTACCTAGAAATTGTATAATCCGAGTGACTATAAACAAAAATATAAAGTAAAACCAACAAATACATTTGGCAATGCAGCTGAGTCGAATAAAAACAAAGTCTACCAGATGACCATACAGAACAGGTAGCACTCTGATAGAGCTCCTATAGCAGAAGGAATCATGGCTCTATAAATTGAACAGAGCCAGATCTTAAAAATGCTTAAATCAGACTCACATCTATTGTTTAGTCTTCTGTGCTTTTTCTAAAAAGAAAATACTTTGCTGTAGGGGAACTATGTCATAAAAAATGACGAATTAACCTGAAGTCTTGCACATAAGAGGCGGACAATGTGTTGGCTGTCAACATATACATTTGAATGATGAACAGCTGCAATTTGCATCTTGACAACAAATCAATTAACTTATCATTTTTGTTGAAAGGTGCAATAATTCTTGTATTGCATACACTTGTAGTTATAAATGTAGCATTAGTTAAAGTGTAATTGGGGGTAAATATTTTTCTTTACTTTGTATATTTTTTTAATTCATTTTAAATTAAAACTATTTTGCCCCCAACCATTTTTAAAGCTCTCTCGCGTGCTTACTTAAAGGAACATTTGAAGTGTTCCTTTGAGCCTTACAGTGCCAGACATCACTGTCCCAACGCCCCTCCCTGCGAATTAAAAATATAAACTTTACTTAAAGTTTTATCTAGCGGTGAGTCCCCTATCACCACTGCTTTGCTCTGCCCTGCCCTTAGGGAAATTTTAGTGACAATAGTCTCCCCTTCATGTTAATTGACAGTGGAGTGATTGCCACAAATGCACCAATCAAATTGGGCACTCGCTCAATAAAATGCGTCTCATAGGGTAGCTTTGACTAATGCTTCTCTGTTAAAGCTCTAAACTTCTGACTTCAGGTAGAGTGAACCAGAAACCACCCCCTGGCTGTCAGCTTGACTGTGTCAGGACAAAACAGTTGCCCAACACGCTAAACTTAGTCAAACACAGAAAAATAACAAACAGTAAAAGACATATTACCAGGCATTAGAATGGCCAGTTTTAACGTATAAGAATAACTAGAAACGAGCCAAGGTCAGCAATACAGAAAAGAACAAATACGGAATGAACGAAGCCAAAGGGTCAGGGATACCAGAAATACGGAAAGTCAAGCCAAGATCAATAACCAAATATACAGTAAACAGGAACTCTCTCTCGGGTAACCAACACAGTCTGGAAACCACGACACAATGTATCTCAGTACTGGGTCAGTCTCTGCCCACCCTCCTTCGCAGACCTAATACGTATGTGCTGCACTTTGCATTAATATTTCCTAATAGGAAAGAATCATTCAATGCTTTCCTATGGGTAAAAATTTGACGCTCGAGGTCCTGATGCAGAGCGTGAGGATGTCCAGCATCAGATACCGGACCAAAGGTCCATTTCAACCCAGGAAGTCGCTCTAGTGTCTGTCTGGCAGACAGCCACTAGAGGTGGAGTTAACCCTAGATAGTAATTATTGCAGTTTCTCAATAACTGCAATAATTACTACTGCAGGGTTAAGGGATATGGGACATTGCACCCAGACCACTTCAATGAGCTTAAGCGGTCTGGGTGCCTACAGTGTCCCTTTCATGGTTTCAGCTGCACTTTAGAACATCTAAGAGTCCTATAAGTACATAATCAAAAATGTATTTAGGTGTGACTCACTCTGTATGTATTAAAGAGTTAAGAAGCATATTGGTATATTCCTTCTTCAGAAGAAAATATTTTTTATATGAAATGGTAGTCAGACACAGCCCCTTACCTAGTATTTATCAATATAAATTATAGGAAAGGTATATATCTCTAATTACTTTTTGTAGGTCTGAGACACGGCTTATTTAAAGTAGGCATGAGGACTCTGCTGGCTAGTTTATCTTGGAATGTAGCTTGGCATCCACGTGCATGATTTACTGTCTGTAACATGAAATCGTTTTTTCCAGTAAAACATCAATCAAATTAAATTTTACCTTTATTCATATGATACCATCACATTGCATTACCCGCGGGGAGTATAAAGTTTACACCATGTTTCTAGTTTTTGATTACTTTTTATTCTTATTTGTAAGCACATACATTCTAATCTGTCCCTTGTTGGCAATCATGATGTACATACATTACCTTTTATATATTTTATTCAACCTATTCAAGACTGTGTTCATTGTCTTCCAGATGTTCCCTCGGTAAAAAAAGTTGAGCTATAAATGCACATACCTTCAAAATATTGTAAACCACACATGTAAACATTAGCACACTTGTATACATCATTTGACAAACCATTCTATGTGACCCTGTAGATAGTTAAATGTTTTGCTCACAAAGCATTGTTGTCCTTGATGAATAAAAGGCCTTTATGTATTGCTAGCAAACTGGCAGAAGGAATGTGTGAATTGTTTTAAATATGCAAGTGTGTATCCAGATATAAAACTGGACTGCTGCTTGGAGTTTGAGGTTTAAAGCAGAATTGTAATGTCTCTAGAAATTGCACCACTGTATAAAACATTGACCCCTCCTCCACCCCTAAAAAAAAAGCTAAAAGGTGAGTTTTACTTATCTTAACTTAGTTACTGTGCTGGTCTTGCTGCGGCTTTTTCGCTTGCTTGGCTGAGATCATCATGGCTGACATCTCAGCCAATCAAATGCTTTCCCATAGGGAAACATTGGGAGGCTAGCCCACATGCTCTTAAAAACACTTTGCTGCACCAATCAAATGCTTTAATTTGATCCATAACCAGGGCTGATTTGGTTATAGTAGTGAAAGCTCTTCTAGTTGCTGTCAGATGGTCACTAGAGACGTGTTAACCCTGTAATGAAAAAATATTAACATCCTTACAAATTGGCAATGCTTTCAATTGCAGGGTTTAATTTACAGGGGCACCCATTTAGATAACATGGTCAGGGTACCTTTAGTGTTCCTTTAAAGATTTAGCAAATTACATCACAATTCAGTTACAGTCCAGGCACAGCCAGGGCACACAATGCAAATGAGGAGGAGAATTGAAAATTGTTTCTTTTTCCCCTCTTCCGTTAACTACGTTCAGTGGCAAAAAAGGGTACTATTTATCATGGTAATTGACACAGAGGCAAGATAAAGGTACCCAGTTACAGGATAGAGGTAAAACAGCTTTGTAGATTTGTATACTTCATTTTATTTTTAAGACCTCACAAATACCTATTTGCTAAATCCAGAAGATAGCTAAACATAATATTAAAAATCCTAGGATGGGACAGTTACCCTTTCATAATGGGCACTAATTTACTCCTTGACTGTGGGGTGAAAATGTTCGCATTCAAAACATAACAGTACCTTTAAGTTTACATTATAATCCTCTAAACAAAGTTTTCACGTTTCTACATAATAAAAAAAAATAAGCGTATTCAATTATACAAAGTAATACAATATAAACCTTTGGGGAAGGTAAAAAAAAAAAGGGTCTATCCATCCTTCATTGGAAATTACAACACCATTTCTAAAGACATCTATCTTAACATTGTTTTCTTTAGTAGTAATATTATATATCATTTAACAGAGAAACATATCATGGTGACATTATCTGTTTAAAATATATATCTGCATTATATAGAATACAAGTATAACCTATACATTTTCTTGATTCTTTCTCATATATCCCAATGATTAGCAAGATTTGTTCGTGTCGGAGAAGATTGTATAGTAACCAATTCGTAACATTTTACATTAAAATCCTATCCATAAAATAATTTTTGCGCACTAGTATCAATGCATAGTAATACAATGTTTCTACATGCAGATATTCACATTTCAATTCATAAAATTGATTTAAAAATAAATAAAATATGTTAATGATTTGTGGAATTAAAATGGCAGATAGTAGGTTACATGATATCTTTGGGTGAAATCCAGAGATGTTTTGTGTCTGAGACCCTTTGACAGATTGCCAACCAGATGCTTAATCCTTCTTCAACTTCTCAATATTACTGGCATGATTAACCTGTAGATAAAAATGTAGAAGAAAAAGATGTATGTTGCAATGTACTATTTATCGTTTAATCAAGCACACACGGTGGAGGAAATGTGATGTTTATCTTCTAGTCTTCTGATTAATGTTGCCGCATGCAGGATTTTATATTATTTTATGGGAAATTTCTAACTGTGGATCTATAAGTTCCTGTATAGAAACGCTCATTGTGCCTAGAAAAGAGAGATGGTTACATGAGTACACGTTATACACCATATATATAGGTACACAGTAATACTTTTGCAAAGGTAGCATAAAATTAGTGGTAATCTCTCTCTCTGTACATGTTTGTATGTGTGCAAGTGTTGTGAATAATGTATAAGATGACTCAGTTTTAGTGACAGACTGATGGGTTGTTAGTGACACTGCTAACGTGTTGAAAGGGTGACTGTGTGTTCGAAATGATAGAGGGTAGAAAAATGGGAGAAGCTTACTGAATGTTAGTGGCAGAGAATGGCTGAAGAATGGCAAGGGTGTCAGTATGAGTAAAGACATTGACAAAAATAACAGGGCGAATGAATAAGAGTGGCGGGTGAGGGAATGGTAGATTTGGAGATTCAGATCAGTCAGAATCGATGTTCAATAGAATTTTGACTGATTCGATCTCATTTGAATCACAGAATTCTTTGACCACAATTCTTTACAGCTAAAATATTTTTTTAAAAATGAGAACCGTATCAGTTTGGAAGAACCAAACTATTTTTATCTCTGCCACTTAACAGCTCATGTGAATCACTAATTTATAGTTTGAGTTTTTGTTTTTTTTTTGTTAATGGGTCAATATTGGCACCTTGTTTCCTTCAGTTTAGGGTATCACTGGCAAATTTTGGATTAATCAGAAAATTTCTATTCAAACCTAAATTTTGAATCAAATCAAAAAAGTTTATGTTAATGATAATTCTGAAAATCAAATCTGTGTCAAATATGTTGAACCAAAACCTTTTTTGTAATGTGCAAGTCTAGGGAGTAGTCAGGTGATAACTCTGAGACGTTTAACTACTGATGATTGGATACACAATGCCAGGTCGGTATAATGGTGGGGTTGTGGGATACATGATTTTTAGAACCGAGCTGAGAAAGGGGGTCTGTTACCATTTCTAGTACTACTTATCTTGATGGGTATCCAGTAATGGGTGAAAGCAGGGCCTGACACTCACAGCCCATCATCCGCTGCTGACAAACCTTCCCGATACTGCGGTGGCCAGGGGGATAGAATAGAAGAGGCAGAGGTGCGTGGGGGACACCTTTGGAAAACATTTAACCCATAAAGGTAAGGCAGCACCCAGGTACTCTTGCCATCACAAAAACTTAATTAAGCTCAAGTTATTGTCGGGGTAGGATTGTTCCTTTAATATTTATGCATCAAAAATTTCTAGTGGCAGTTGTGCATTATGTAATTCATGAACACAACATGTTCCACATTGATTTAATAATCTTTTAAATGTTTGTCATGAACATTGAACTTATTGAATACAAATTTTGCTATTCAGTTACACTGATCTATGTCGGAATATCAATAAAATGTGTTTAAAAAATAATTCATTAGGCTAACTACTATTTTGTAGTAGGAACAGACGGATCATTAAATGTACATTAAAGGAAGACAAAACATCCTAATTAAATTAAGGGACTGATCATTTTTCCTTTGTTGGATTCTGTGGGAAGGGACGTATCGGACGTGTTTTGGATTACACTGCATCAGCATTTGGCCTTTTTGCATTACACAAATGGGATTTCTCTTTTTTAAATGATATATTGTAATGCTATTGCATCCAACCTTTTTGTGTCTTTGGCCACATTTGAGTGCAGCAACTAACTGTTTTCTACACAAGTAAAGATTAAGATGTCAAAATAATAGTGGAAAGTTAAAAATCTGGACTCGGATCACAGCACACCAAGGTTGTTATGTGATTTGCAAGCACTGTTGAGTGGAGTGCTTAGGTGTTGTGTATGGCCACCCACATATATGCTAAATAAAAATAAAGGCAAACTGTAACTCCAGAAATAGATTTTAAAAATGTATTCCAAAACGTGTAATGAAAAGACATTGGCAAAAAAAAAATCTGAAGGGATAGAGATACAGTTATGTTTGGGGGTGCACCGAAATGAAAATTCTGGGCTGAAACCGAAAATTCAGGATGTCTTTGGCCGAAAACCTAAAATGACTTTTCCCCCCAAAGGATTAATGTAGGTTATGTAGTGTCTGTATGAAATATAGTGAGATGAGGGAAAGGGATGTTGTGTGTAGGTCATATAGTATGGTGTGGTGCAGTATAGAGATATAGTGTGTAGGTTATGTAGAGTGTGTAAGGCACATGGTGTGGGGTGGGCTAGGGATGTAGTGTGTGTAGGACACATAGTGTGGGATGTGATAGGGGTGTAGGGCACATAGTGTGGGGTGATAGGGATGGCAAAGTTACGGGGTGAGGTATGGCAGAGTGATGGGGTGAGGGGTGGCAGAGGGTGGGAGGGAGTGACAGGTGACAGAGCATGAGAGAGAGGGAGTGACAGGTGGCAGAGTGAGTAAAGGAAGGGGTGACAGGTAGCAGAGTGAGGGGGTGGCAGTGTGAGTGAGGGGATGACTGGTGCCAGAGTGAGGGGGTGACATTAAAAGGGAGTGGGTGCCTAGTGGCAGAGTGTAGGAGGGAGGGGGCGACTGGTGATGGAGTGAGGAAATGGGTGACTGGTGACAGAGTGATGGAGGGGGTGACTGGTGACAGAGTGAGGGAGGGGGTGACTGGTGACGGAGTGAGGGAGGGAGTGACTGGTGACAGAGTGAGTGGGTGACAGAGTGAGTGGGTGACAGAGTGAGTAGGTGACAGAGTGACTGAGGGAGGGGGTGACTGGTGACAGAGTGACTGAGGGAGGGGGTGACTGGTGACGGAGTGAGGGAGGGGGTGACTGGTGACAGAGTGAGTGGGTGACAGAGTGAGTAGGTGAAGGAGTGACTGGGGAGGGGGTGACAGAGTGACTGGGGGAGGGAGTGACAGAGTGACTGGGGGAGGGAGTGACAGAGTGACTGGGGGAGGGGGTGACAGAGTGACTGGGGGAGGGGGTGACAGAGTGACTGGGGGAGGGGTGACTGGTGACTGAGGGAGGGGGTGACTGGTGACTGAGGGAGGGGGTGACTGGTGACTGAGAGAGGGTGTGACTGGTGGCAGATTTACGGAGGAATGGGTGACTGGTGGCAGAGTGAGGGAGTGAGAGGGTGACTGAGGGAGGGGTGACAAAGTGACTGAGGGAGGGGGTGACTGGTGGCAGAATGGGGGAGGAAGGGGTTGACTGGTGACACAGTGAGAGGGGACTGGTGACAGAGTGAGGGAGGGAGGGGGTACAGGCTGTAGTGTAGACAGGAAGTGGTGCACAGTGGACCACAGGTACCTACAGTCGGGAGGTGCCAGGGCATTTCTGGCACCATAACCACTATAGCTTGCTATGCTTGGAGTGTTACTTTGAGTTTGGCAAAATCATTACTTAAACTATTTCTGTTTATTTGTTTTTGTTTTTATAAAAGTTTTTGTTATGGAGTAAGTGTTCAGATTCCAATTAGGGTAAGCAGATGTTGCAATAGACTTAGGCCTAAGGAAAAGGTAAAATATGAGGCTTCATTGTCTACTTATCTACCTAGCCCTAGAACCCATTTATCAGCTGTTCCTCATAGTCCCAATCAATCACATTCCCAGCCATTAATTAATTCATCTCCACCTGCCTATAGCCCTAATCACATTGTAACACATCTCAAATCACATTACCTCTATCCTAATAAACTCAATATCTTCACAATCTCTAGTTCACACCCTGCCAAATAATGTACTAACTACATTATCACTATCGCCAATCACATTACCTTTATCCTCATAAACCCTGCATCTCCATAACCTCTAGCTCACGCCCTGACAAATAATGTACTAACTACATTATCACTATCTCCAATCACATTACCTTTATCCTCATAAACCCAATATCTCCACAATCTCTAGATTACACCCTGCCAAATAATGTACTAACTGCATTATCGCTATCTCCAATCACATTACCTCTATCCTCATAAACCCTGCATCTCCACAATCTCTAATTCACACCCTGCCAAATAATGCACAAACTGCATTATCACTATCTCCAATCACATTACCTTTATCCTCATAAACCCTGCATCTCCACAATCTCTAATTCACACCCTGCCAAATAATGTACTAACTACATTATCACTATCGCCAATCACATTACCTTTATCCTCATAAACCCTGCATCTCCATAACCTCTAGCTCACGCCCTGACAAATAATGTACTAACTGCATTATCGCTATCTCCAATCACATTACCTCTATCCTCATAAACCCACAATCTCTAATTCACACCCTGCCAAATAATGTACTAACTACATTATCACTATCTCCAATCACATTACCTCTATCCTCATAAACCCAATATCTCCACAATCTCTAGTTCACACCCTGCAAAATAATGTACTAACTGCATTATCACTATCTCCAATCACGTTACCTCTATCCTCATAAACCCTGCATCTCCATAATCTCTAGATTACACCCTGCCAAGTAATGTACTAACTACATTATCACTATCTCCAATCACATTACCCTTATCCTCATAAACCCAATATCTCCACAATCTCTAATTCACACCCTGCCAAGTAATGTACTAACTACATTATCACTATCTCCAATCACATTACCTTTATCCTCATAAACCCAATATATCCACAATCTCTAGATTACACCCTGCCAAATAATGTACTAACTACATTATCACTATCTCCAATCACATTACCTCTATCCTCATAAACCCAATATCTCCATAGTCTCTGCCAAATAATATACTAACTACATTACCTTTATCCTCATAAACCCTGCATATCCATAATCTTTGCCAAATAATGTACTACCTACATTATCACTATCTATAATCACATTACCTATATCCTCAGAAACCCAATATCTCCACAATCTCTAGTTCACACCCTGCTAAATAATGTACTAACTGCATTATCACTATCTATAATCACATTACCTTTATCCTCATAAACCCAATATCTCCACAATCTCTAGTTCACACCCTGCTAAATAATGTACTAACTGCATTATCACTATCTCCAATCACATTACCTCTATCCTCATAAACCCTGCATCTCCACAATCTCTAGATCACACCCTGTCAAATAATTTACTAACTGCTTCATCGCTTTCTCTGATCACATTACCTACTCCCATAATCTCTTCATCACTCTGATACCCATTATCTTTGATCACCTTCAGACCCACGACCGGTGTATCGTCGCCATATGGACATCCGGAACCTTGAACAACCCCCCAAATACCTTTCCCAATAAGACACGGACACTAGGGTATATGGATAAAGTTGTCCACAGCTTAATTAAATATATAAATAATAATAACTTAACATAAAACTTTAGGTCATTGCCCTATCCCCCGCCTTTACTCCGTATTCTTCCTTTAACAGGCAAACCGAAGGCTGGAATAAATGAAATTGGAACTTTTTCCCACAAAGTTTAGTAATTGCTATTCCATGTGGCCTTTGTATCAGAGAATTAGAGTTTGACTCATTCACTGGTTTCGATATCTAGAATCAGGAATCTATATGCGTTTTTTGGAAGTCCCCATCTTGCACCTCGATATCTTGCTGTCTTCTCTCACTGCTACCACTATGGCATAGGTCATCTCACATTGCCTTTGCTGGAAGCTTGCCATCTACATGACATTGCAGATCTGACTATTGCAAAGCAATGTTGGCAATGGTGTCTGTCTTTATCAAAGTCTTTGTGTTGCACTTCCTCTCTGGTTGCTCATTAAAATCTGCATGAAGTGCAAAATTGTTTTGTCACTTAAGGGATTACACATAGAATGACCTTCATTATACTCAATGCAGCTGCTTGTGGTTTCGTTAAATCTCCTTTTGCTAACATTTCCAGTTCTCATCTGAAATATAGTTTGCTCACTGCACCTCTTGAAGCTTTTCCTGTGAAGTCCACGCTCTTCTCAGGAAGAGGATGTCGCTTTGTTTCATGATTAAAGATTTGCAATTGTAGGGCTCTGTGCCTCTTTCATATTCTAAAAAGCCATAAAAGACATAAAAAATAGTCTGTTTATATGTATACGAAGGCATGAAGCCCAAACGTAAATGTATATTTCTGAATGGCTTACTCATTGGTAAGGCAAAAAAATAAAATATATATATATATATATAGATCCAAAGTAGATGGCTGCACTCACGGGTACTTCGTTTAAAATATAACTTGTATTCCAGTTCCATAAAAATCGACGTTTCAGTCCCTCTTGTGGACTTTCATCAGGATTGAGTGCAGCCATCTACTTTGGATCTATGGACATTTGGCCCTGGTAATGCACCCGGTTTTGATCTGCTAAAAAAGGTTAGCTTGTGTGCAAGGTACAACACGTATTTTATATATATATATATATATATATCTGCTCTCGTTCCCCGGATCTGATGATCTTTAATTCTGCACTGAGGATTTAAAACAATCTTAAAATATCTAGTTGGTAAAAAGCCAAGTTTCTCTTTTTGTCCTGTTCTAAAGTTTCTAAACTCAGTGACAGGAATACAGATAGAACCATAACCACTACAGTGCGCTATTGTCTAAGGAATATAGTTGAGGGACTGCTAAGTGTAGCTAAAACTCACGGAATGCTTCCAATTACATACTATCCGCTGATCTTATAATTTTGGGCCCTTGTAGATAACGTGAACATATGTATGTTATAAAGTAGTTATCACATCGTCCAGGGCTCTGAATAAGTTTCTCTGAGAGATTTAGCGTATTAATCATGTTGCAATGTATATGGCTTAGATTTCCTCAAATCAACTAAAACACAGGAAATGAATACCTGATATTCATGTTTTTCAGTTTCCCCACTAAGCTGGAAAACAAAAATAATATCAATATTTTTTGATGATGCTAATATTGATGGGCAAACAATGGGCCTAATTATTCTATAGCTGTTAATTATTCAAAATTAAT
The DNA here is from genome assembly GCF_036172605.1 of Pelobates fuscus. NCBI lineage: Eukaryota > Metazoa > Chordata > Amphibia > Anura > Pelobatidae > Pelobates > Pelobates fuscus. The sequence goes on along the minus strand of NC_086321.1, from coordinate 37,209,208 downwards.
TCTATAGCTGTATTCAGCTGTAAAATTTCTACCATAGACCTCGATTCCATTCTATCAGCCGAAAAATGGTCAATAAATATCGACTGGTTTTAGCTGATATTTCTAAATACTATAAACTAGAACTAAATACCAGACCAATTTTTATGAGCCAATAAACTAGTTGGCAGTCAGGTAATATTGTCTGATAAATGTACTTCGGAAGCACATTTATCAGCCTTTTTAAATAGCTAATCCAAAGAAATCAAAGAAACGTATGTTGGTCAATAGGGGGTTGGACAGATCACTGTGCACTTCTGTGTCTCCATCTCTCACCAGCGGGTGGGGGATCATTAAAACCAAACATCCTAGTTAGTGCATCCTCCATCCCGATCGTGGTGTCACTTTATAAAATAATAAAAGTGGTAATACTTAGTGTCCCTCCCTGCCTCCACCTGTGGTCAGCAAGTGGGAGTTATACCAGGGGGTGACACACATAATTTCCCCCCAGGCCTCACAATTGGCAGCTGGTGGGGACCACAAATAAATAGACATGTAATTGCCCACCACCGCAAAAAATGATGTAATCCCCACAGTAATGCAAGGGGTCCCCAAGACCCTAGCCACCCTCTAATAAAAAATAAATAAAAAACTTCCCTATGCCCTTAACCTAATGATAGTGAGGGGACCCAAAAATAATAATAAAGAAAATACAAGTTGTTCCATAGAGGGCTGTGTGCAGACTGAGCTATGTAATAGCTCCCTTTTTTATTTGTTTTTGTATTGTATGTATTGGGGCTGATGTGTGCTATGGTCATTGCTGCCGCCCAAGAGTACTGGGAGTTTGAGCGCAGGACTTATTTTTGTGTATTTGTATAAAAATTTAAATAAAATCCAAGTTGTCCCATAGAGGGCTGTGTGCAGACTGACCTATGCAATTTTAGTCAGGGTGCTCTGACTGGTCGGCTTTTAAGCCAACCAATCAGTGCCCTCTGACAGATACGTCTCACTTATCTCAAGACATGTGTGGGTATTTTGACCCCTATATGCTTATTTAACTATTTGCTTGCTGTTTGCTGGTGCTGCCAGGGGTCAAATAGTCAAAAATGCATCTATCTTTTAAAAGATTTATTATTCTAAAAAAATCTTTATTTATTTTTTAAAATGGATATATATTTTATAAATTATATATCTTGGATATTTTAATATATATATATATTTTTAAATCTAAAGTTTATCCAAAAATATGAAATCATTTGAAAAGCTGATTGAAAAATATTAAATCACAGATAATGTTTGTGGCCCATTATGTAGAAAAAAATATTACAACTAAACTTTGCCATGAAAAGACTCAAGGTGCCGCATAGTAACGAAATTAAATTAATTAATAAAATTTATTTTAGAAATGGTTATAATATATCTCACAAAGGATCTTGGGAAATCTGCCTTGGGCACAGTAAATCTAAGAAATCATGTTTCCACAATTCTCCCAATATTCCTAGCTTGACATGCAAATGAGCGAGACAGAAATCATGTATCAGACTTCACTGTACATTTCTGCAGGCGCACTTAACAATGAAATACTGTTTTAAACACAGCCAATTAAATAAAAGCATTGTTTGAAGGATATATGATGGAGCACAACAATAATTTTTATTTTTCATAATCTATGGGTTATATCATGTTTGGTCTCACCATAACTATAGTGCTTGGGTATATACTAACAAGACTTTAAATTCTAGAACAGAACCTGCACCATGCTGAGGAGACCCAAAAGGTCAACAAAATCATTGGTTAGTTTCTGGTATGGAGGAACGTGGCATCCGGCAGGCTGACCAATAGACACAAAGACTTGGCATGGATGACCATCCAGGGAGGCCTCCCCTTGAGGACATTCATGCGTGCGAGGGGGCTGTGCAGATACAGTCATTGCCCGCAGTGTATTGTAGAGGAGGAAACTTCTCTACACCTCTTCTGGCAGTTTCAGTTTGCACAGGCGTTGCTGGGAGCCCTGGAAAGAGAACTCAGTCGACAGACAGCATCTGTCATACCACTCTGTCCACTCTATTTCCTGGAATACACACAGTGGGGGCTATTGAGAACGCATGTCACCTACTGTGCTGCGTAAAGGACGCTCTATGGTTCACCAGAAACCACTTGGTGTCTAGGAGGGAGCAAGTCACTATCCAAGACTGCCGCAGGCTGATTCACAGCTTGCTCAGAAACTATAACATTATGGACAACCTCGGTGAGGAAGAGGAGAACTGATATTTAAGCCCCTCAGGTCCCCTTTAGACTTCGAGCCCAATCAACATAACCCCAACTGTTTAAAAGAGAAGAGCATGCCTCCCCCCTCCAGCCTCCAATTCCTCCTATGAACTGTTTTACTGGGAATGTATGGGTGCATTATTGTATGTATGGATAATTATGGTGATTGGTTGTAAAATAGCTACATGGAAACGTTCATAATGCCCTTTGTGTAGCAGCTACGAATTTAGTGACTGATATTTAACATAAAGTCCAAGTATATCACATTTTGCTAACTACTAGCTTGAAACATACATTTCTTGCTTTTTGGCCAATACCTGCTAAAATTGATTGGAATCTACGACATATAAAGTATTCCCAAACCCATGGGAAAGCATTTTTTTGTGATCTTACGTATTTATTTTTGCTGTGCCACCTGTTTAGAATTTTTTTTAAGCAGAGTCTGTGACTATTCTTTTCATTTTTTATTTATGTTTAATATTATGTTATACATACATATAGGATATCCTAAAAAACAAACAAAAACAGCTGTTCTTTAAAAAGAGCATAAAATAGATATGAATCCACTAAAGGTGAAACCTGAAATGAATGTGGAACAAATGCATAACACGAATGTAAAAATAACTTTAGTCACTGACGAACAGCAACTGGAAAAAAACTCACTAAGGGATTAAGCCCACAATATCTTTTTTTAATCTTCCCCGCACTTTTATTTCCATGTATTATCTATACAACGTTTTATAAAGGGGGTCAGCGGTTACCTGAAATATCCTTTTAAGATATTGTTTGAGATGACAGAGTTGCTATGCATTTATATGGGATATGTTTAGAAATTCTTAATTACCACTGGTAGGAGGATACTTATTTCAGCTCATAATATGCCACTCCCATGATGTCATTGACCAACAAATGTTTTTTTTGGGTGTTTTTGTCCCTACCCTAATGGCATCACCAGAATCCATGACGCTTCCTGCTTATGACTATGGAAAGAATTGCAATGCTTGAGGGTGCCGTGATATTCCAAAACAAAAATAACGTAATTAATCACACGAGCATGGGGTGTATCAAGCCCATACAAAGTGACAGTTTCCATAGTGATAAAACAATAATTTTGTAAACAACAACAAAGTTATAGTCACTGGGCATTGCCACATCCACCACTACTGCAGTCTTCCGTTCCTTGTCTACCACCACAATGTCAGGTTGGTTAGCCAGTACTTGCTTGTCCGTCTGGATCTGAACGTCCCACAGGATTTTGGCACTGTCGTTCTCAACTACCCTTTGTGAAATCTCCCATCTAGACTTGTGCAGGTCCAGCCCATACGCTGTGCAAAAGTCTCGGTACATAATCCCAGCAACTTGGTTGTGCCTCTTAGTGTATGCTGTTCCTATTTGTGTAGCAGCTACGAATTTAGTGACTGATATTTAACATAGAATAGAGCTTGGTTGCTTCATCTAAGTGTTGCTTCTAAGTGTGTGTGTGGTTGGAGATATTCTGGAGAGTTTTACAGAAGCTTCAACTGTCTAAGAGTTGTGCTAAGAGTTCTTTTTTACTGTTACAGGTAAGATTCATCTGTAGGAAAAGGTTACTGACTGCACAAGGTTTGATTTCCTGTTGGTAATTATAAGGCATTTGATTGGATTAGGTAGCTACTTGCTATTGATTGCTATTTAAATTAGCTATTGTTTGCTAATAAGCAGAGGCCTACCCAGGTGTTAAACATTCCTAGTGGGAGGTGATTTTAGGAGTATATAAGGGTAGTTGTCATTAGCTTGGCTAATAGAGCTTGGTTGCTTCATCTAAGTGTTGCTTCTAAGTGTGTGTGTGGTTGGAGATATTCTGGAGAGTGTTGCTTCTAAGTGTGTGTGTGGTTGGAGATATTCTGGAGATAAACTGGAGGTAATCCGAGGTATTCAGGAGGATAAATAAAAAGTTAAGGTTTGTTTGATTTAAATTATTCACCTCATTGGAATGGCAGACTTAGTTCAGTGTAATAGTTGCTTTGCATTTGTTTCACGTTCCACTTTTTGGAGGTTTGGTTGTTGTCTAATCTGTAGACAGTTCTCTATTTTGCGGCAGGAGATTGTATTTTTGAAGTCTGAGATTTGTAAATTATCTGGTAAACAAACTCAGGCTGGAACTGCTGCAAAGCCATTGCCGCAGAGACATACTAGGAATGGCAGATGGATTACTGTAGGATCTGGTAGACTTGGAGTTGTGGATAAAAGGCATATTGCACAGTCTGTTGTTCTACATAATTCATTTTCTGCACTTTCAGAGTGTAGTGGTGTCCTGGAGATAGGCACTGAGGCTAGTGGTGTTGTGCAGAGAGGCACTGAGGCTAGTGGTGTTGTGCAGAGAGGCACTGAGGCTAGTGGTGTTGTGCAGAGAGGCACTGAGGCTAGTGGTGTTGTGCAGAGAGGCACTGAGGCTAGTGGTGTTGTGCAGAGAGGCACTGAGGCTAGTGGTGTTGTGCAGAGAGGCACTGAGGTTAGTGGTGTTGTGCAGAGAGGCACTGAGGCTAGTGGTGTTGTGCAGAGAGGCACTGAGGCTAGTGGTGTTGTGCAGAGAGGCACTGAGGCTAGTGGTGTTGTGCAGAGAGGCACTGAGGCTAGTGGTGTTGTGCAGAGAGGCACTGAGGCTAGTGGTGTTGTGCAGAGAGGCACTGAGGCTAGTGGTGTTGTGCAGAGAGGCACTGAGGCTAGTGGTGTTGTGCAGAGAGGCACTGAGGCTAGTGGTGTTGTGCAGAGAGGCTTGAAGACTATGGTGAGGCCTAATAGAAAGCAGTTGTTGTTGGGGGATTCCATCATAAGAGGTGTGGAGATGGACAATGGTGGTCTTGTGAGGTGTCTTCCCGGAGCTACTGCTCACAGAGACAGGAGACGTATCTGTAATATTGTTAAGCAAGCAAAGCAGGAAGGGGAATTGGATGTACTTGTCCATTTAGGGACAAATGACTTGGCTTGCAATGAGGTTTCAGAGGTTAAGGAAGTTTTTAGTGTTTTTGCCAATGATATACGGCAGGTTGCTTCCACACTGTCATTCTCTGAAGTTCTGCCTGTGCATAACACTCAGAACGACAGGCGGATGCGTATTAGGGACTTTAACTTGTGGCTTGGTGAATGGTGTCGGGAGCAAGGATTTGGCTTTATTGCTCATGGTAGCTCTGTTTGGAATGGAAATAAACTGTACAAAAAAGATGGTTTGCATCTTTCTCAAAAGGGAACAAATGTTCTCAGTGAGCAGTTCAGAGGTTTTGCTAGGATGTTTTTAAACTAGGAGGGGGGGGCAAAAGGGTGATAAAACATCAATCCAATTGTCCCCCAAAACAAGGACAGAAGGTGCCTGTAGCAAGTGTGTTAAAAAATGATAAGCTTAGAGTCATGTCTACAAATGCTCGCAGTTTAGGGAATAAGATCCATGAACTTGTGGCAATAATGGCAACTGATAGTGTAGATTTAGTCGCTGTTACCGAGACATGGTATAATGAGAAAAATGACTGGGACATAGCAATACCAGGGTACTCTTTATATAGAAAAGACAGGGAAGGCAAGAAAGGGGGAGGGGTGGCCCTGTATGTAAAGGATAGCATAAAATCTAGCCTAATAAAGGTTAGTGAGGCGAACATAGAGTCCGTTTGGGTTACGTTAGAATTTGGTAATCACACAGTAACTCGTGTAGGTGTGATTTATAGGCCCCCAGGACAAATTGAAGAGTTAGATAATTTACTAGTTGAAGAAATAGCTAAAATGACAATGAAGGGGGAAGTTATCATCATGGGTGACTTTAATCTTCCTGATGTGAATTGGAAAACAAAAATAGCTACTTGTGCCAGGAGCACACATATTCTAAACTCCCTACTGGGATTGTCTCTAAAACAAGTCGTTGAGGAGCCAACTCGTAAAGAGGCCATACTAGATTTAGTGTTAACAAATGGAGATTTGGTATCAGATATTACTGTAGGTGAAAGTTTAGGATCCAGTGATCATCAGTCAGTCTGGTTTAATATAAGAACAGTGACTGAGTCACACCACACAAAAACAAAAGTTTTAGACTTTAGAAAAACAGACTTTTCTAAAATTAGAATATGTGTAAAGGAGTCATTATCAGACTGGAGCAATTTATATGGAGTCCAAAATAAATGGGATTATTTAAAAGTTGCACTACTGAAGGCAACAGAAAATTGCATTAGGCTTGTCAGTAAAAGCAAAAAATTCAAGAAACCACTGTGGTACTCCGCAGATGTGGCCAAAATAGTAAAAAACAAAAAGTTAGCATTTAGTAATTATAAAAAAAAACAGAGTGAGGAAGACAGAATGACCTATAAGATTAGGCAGAAAGAGGCTAAGCAAGTTATAAGAGCTTCCAAATCCCACACAGAAGAGAAAATAGCACAGTCAGTAAAAAAGGGGGACAAAACTTTTTTTAGATACATAAATGAGAAAAGAAAAGTAAAACAAGGATTAGTTAGATTAAAAACAAAAGAAGGAAGGTATGTAGATGAGGATAAAGGTCTAGCTGACTGCCTCAATGAATATTTTTGTTCGGTATTTACAGATGAAAATTAAGGAAAGGGACCTCTGTTAACAAAAAGGGTAAATGAGTCATTTATTACACGTGAGTTTACAGAGGAAGAGGTTCTATTTCAACTGTCAAAAGTAAAGACAAATAAGTCAATGGGACCTGATGGAATACACCCAAAGCTATTAAAAGAGCTTAGTGGTGTACTAGCAAAACCATTAACAGATTTATTTAACCAATCATTGATAACAGGAGTAGTCCCAGAAGATTGGAAGTTAGCGAATGTTGTGCCCATTCACAAGAAAGGTAATAGGGAGGAGTCGGGCAACTATAGGCCAGTAAGCCTTACTTCAGTAGTGGGGAAAGTGATGGAAACCATGTTAAAGGATAGGATTGTTGAACATCTAAAAACACATGGATTTCAAGACCAGAGACAACATGGGTTTACTTCAGGGAGATCATGCCAAACTAATCTTATTGATTTTTTTGATTGGGTAACTAAAATTATAGATCAGGGTGGTGCAGTAGACATTGCTTACCTAGATTTCAGTAAGGCTTTTGACACTGTTGCACATAGAAGGCTTATCAATAAACTACAATCTTTGAGTTTGGATTCGAATATTGTTGAATGGGTAAGGCAGTGGCTGAGTGACAGGCAACAGAGGGTTGTAGTCAATGGAGTATATTCGAAGCTTGGGCTTGTCACCAGTGGGGTACCTCAGGGATCTGTACTTGGACCCATTCTCTTTAATATTTTTATTAGTAATATTGCAGAAGGTCTTGATGGTAAGGTGTGTCTTTTTGCGGATGATACTAAGATATGTAACAGGGTTGATGTTCCAGGAGGGATAAGCCAAATGGAAAATGATTTAGGTAAACTAGAAAAATGGTCAGAGTTGTGGCAACTGACATTTAATGTGGATAAGTGCAAGATAATGCATCTTGGACGTAAAAACCCAAGGGTAGAGTACAAAATATTTGATAGAGTCCTAACCTCAACATCTGAGGAAAGGGATTTAGGGGTGATTATTTCTGATGACTTAAAGGTAGGCAGACAATGTAATAGAGCAGCAGGAAATGCTAGCAGAATGCTTGGTTGTATAGGTAGAGGTATTAGCAGTAGAAAGAGGGAAGTGCTCATGCCATTGTACAGAACACTGGTGAGACCTCACTTGGAGTACTGTACACAGTACTGGAGACCCTATCTTCAGAAGGATATTGATACCTTAGAGAGAGTTCAAAGAAGGGCTACTAAACTGGTTCATGGATTGCAGGATAAAACTTACCAGGAAAGGTTGAAGGATCTTAACATGTATAGCTTGGAGGAAAGATGAGACAGGGGGGATATGATAGAAACATTTAAATACATAAAGGGAATCAACACAGTAAAGGAGGAGACTATATTTAAAAGAAGAAAAACTACCACAACAAGAGGACATAGTCTTAAATTAGAGGGACAAAGGTTTAAAAATAATACCAGGAAGTATTACTTTACTGAGAGGGTAGTGGATGCATGGAATAGCCTTCCAGCTGAAGTGGTAGAGGTTAACACAGTAAAGGAGTTTAAGCATGCGTGGGATAGGCATAAGGCTATCCTAACTATAAGATAAGGCCAGGGACTAATGAAAGTATTTAGAAAACTGGGCAGACTAGATGGGCCGAATGGTTCTTATCTGCCGTCACATTCTATGTTTCTATGTTTCCTGCTAATATCTCGCAACTGGTCACTATGTACTGTTTCATGCAAATAAAATAATTATTAAACTCTTTAACGTATAGAGAGAGCTTCTCAATTTTCTTTTGTATTTATATCACTTAAACATTAAAACTGTATCTTAACTTAAGCACAGAGGCATTATTTGATATTTAGTACAACAACAACAACAAAAAACGATGATGATAAGTATTGGCTATGCCAGATTTGGATTATGAAATGTTTGAGGGCTACATGTTGCTAGTAATAAGTAAAAACATAATTATTTGTAAGATAGTTATTGTTTGGTTTCTGAGGACTTGATGGAGAGATCAGTTATGCATGGGCTGTATGTGTATCTAAATGTAATACTTATTTTATTGGTTTACTCTGATAAAGGGATACTATAATCCTCAAAACAACATTAATTTAAAGAAGTAGTTTTGGTGTATAGATCATGTCCCTGCAGTGTCACTGCTCAATTATCTGCCATTTATGTGTTAAACAAATTATGCTGCTCTTGTCACACCTCTTTTGCCTCCTCACACATTTCCTGTAAAGGTAGATCTAATGTTTAAGCTTCCTTTTGTTCTGTTAATAGCTTGCTAGAGTCTGCAGAAGTATCCCGTGTGTGTGATTAAAGTTCAATTAACAGAAGTAAAGTAAACACACTGTGCTGTTATATCTGATTGAAAATTAAACCACATATTTCATGTATATACCATGAATATTAAAGTTACTACAGATCCAATATATACACTCACAGTATTTTTATTTTTTTAAATGGTGCTTTGAACGGTGCCTCTCCATGAGGCTTTTTGCACACCTCCTCCTCCGCTGTTATATATGCGTCCTGCTGCAATTTCAGATCACTCAGAACACTGAATGCAAGAAAAGGAATTTATTCAAATAAGAAATAATTTTAACAAGTTTTGCCTTATGATTGGTAAGACTTGGCAAGGACCATTCATTAAAAAAACATCAAAACATATTTTTTTCTTTTCAATTGACACTAAATCTGCTTCACTAAACTAAAGTTGTTTTGGTGCTTAGCACTTCCCACAATATTAATTATTTCATTATGTGAAAAATGTTCTTGGACCCTTCTAAATATGTTTCCCTGCATTTGGGAGTGCAGGGAAACATATTTAGATCGGTCGGGATATACTACCACTACTTTTAGGGAGATCACAAAAAATGTTATGTGTATATGCTGTCCCCAATAAGTCTGTGAGTTTATCTTGGAAAAAGATTATTGATAGGTTAATTTCAAGATGCTTGTACAGCTTGTTATCGCTTGTACTTATACTGTGTGCCTAGTGTAAATTCTATGCACAGCAATTATAAATCAATTTAACCATTATCCATTTCATATGACTTGCATTACCCAAAGGACTGTTCTTCCATGTTTCATCTACACATACAAATTTTTATTTAATTGTTTGGAGACCTATTTATTTAGCTTTTTTTTCATTTTATTTTATTTCTTTATTTTTCTTATGTTGTACATAATATAGCACCTTATAATAATAAAAAAAAAAAACTAAGGCTACTTTAATTACACTAGCTTTATTTATTAGTTTTATAACTATTACAATGCGGGAAAAGGTTTTCCTGATTTTTATTACTGTTCATAAATGTGTTTTGTTAAAATAAAAAATGAAAGAGTATCTGCTTTTCTTTTAACAAGGATGTTCTTATCTTTCTTATAACAAACTAAAAAAAAAAATATATATATATATATATATATTTTTTTTTTTTTTTTTTTTTGCTTCGTAAACCTATTAAAATGTACAAAAATGGGTTTAAATTGTGACGGGGAATGAATGTAAAATAAAAAGTCATTCTTAATTTAAAAAAAACTTACTATGATGACAGTATCGCTTAATCCAATGTGTCCTAACATGATGCTGTTTCTGTGTAACAATTGCTGATGAAGTATAATCAATTAAACATGTATATACCAGCCGGAATACACTCCATTTAAAACAGAGTATTCACGTATGTTGTTCCTTTAAGAATGCTCTGTTATACATACGGAAAGAGAGTCACTTTGTCATTTTAATCTGTGCCTCTTTCTATTAAGCATCCAATCTACTTTCGTCTCTATATTCAGGAATATATTGTAGCGGTGGGGAGCTTGCTCTTCAAAATAGTTTCTGATAGTCTTATTATGTTTTTACGCATTTCTCTGTCTTAAAGCCCTCCAGAACAAAGATGAAATGGTCCATTGATATAAGAGCTAGTTGAATGGGTTTGTTAAAGAGACACTAATGGCTGACGAGCTTGCCATTTTTCATACATGGACACCTTTTCAGGAAGTCATGAAAGCATTCAGTGACCTAGTGCATCATCTGTAATCATTAGAAGTGTTTGGAGAAAATGATATGGTGTGTTCTCTTGAATGCCCGACTGATTTACATGACAGCACCTGTGGAAAAAAAAACACTGGATTTTGCTTTAAGGCTATAAACCGCTCAAGTCTTTTCTGCTAAAACAATAGCTGACACTTTGTCCCATGTTTATCGGAAAGGACTCACACAGATATTATCAATAGTTGAAGTATGGGAATAAAGAAAAGGCATTAACGCTTTATTTATCTTTGCTTAAGAGCAATTGAAAGCTCTTAAACAACAGACAATTTCCTTTTTTGCTTCCGGCATTAACATAGATAACATTTTATTACCCAAGTCAGTGAACAAGAGAATAGGCTAAAAGGCTCAGCTCAATTGCTTGGTTAATTATTAGAGAATGTGAGCATCCCAGAGTCCCTTGAACGTGTTAGTCTGATATGATGGTATTTAAAATAATTCAAATTAATATTAATTGCAGCACAACTTAAAGGCATGTGTTGTGCTCTTACAATATATTCTGCCTAATATGGGAAAAGTCTACCTAAAATATTGTGTTTTACTGATGTATTGGTAGATGGGGCCCTCTATATACTATAATTACACTATAACTAAACAATACAATGTATTGACTGACATTCTGGGGTCAAGAAGGAATTTCTTTCCCTATTTTGTTGCAAAATTGGAAGTGCTTCAAACTGGGTTTTTTTGCCTTATTTTGGATCAACAGCAAAAAAAATAAAAATGTGAGGAAGGCTGAACTCGATAGACGCACGTCTCTTTTTAACTATGCAGCTATGTAATCACTATTGTGCAAGGAGAGACTGCATATCTCCCAACATTTCCGATGGTGAAAGAGGGATACTTTAATGTGGGGAGTTTGAATTGGGGGTGTGGGAATGGACAGGCGGTTCTAAAAATTTTAGGTGACTTGCTAATAACAAATTATGCAACAAAAACCATAACTTAGAACAAGAACTATGTATCGTATTTCTGCATACTGATTTCTAAACACATTTATTGTAGTTTGAAGACACATCACTAGTATTATTGCTGTGGAATATGTCCTGTGGTGTTAAACTCAATGGAATTAAAATGCTCTATGTAATTTGCACATATACTTTCACTGGAATACCTGATACCCATAAATAATTTAGCAGTAGATTTAACATCCAAGGCTTTCCCACCCCACATTTAGAGGGAGAGATGTTCGTGAGAATACTATGATGTTATTTTTGCCGGAATGTGATTTGTTGGTAATCTGTTCCCTATTGATCCCCGTTCATACATATATGCTGAGCGCTGTGATTGAGGGGTCAGTTTAGTGCGAATATGAGCACACTCATTCATAATCAACATGGACTCGAAAACAGAGAAACTGAAGTGGTATAGAATGGAACAGTAATACAAATCTGCCTTAATGTGCTCTCTGTTGAAATTTTTTTTTAGTTCCCTATTAATTTCGACCACTACTAAAAAAATAAACCTGTTTACTATGACAATCAAATAAGTCACAATTTAATAGAAGAGCTTTGAACTCTTATACACTTAATGAGAGGGTCGACATTATTGGCAGGAGTGAAAAAAGTGAATTATTGCAAAATAACTAGGAATCTTACAGAAATAACACACACGGTACAAAAATATATTGTGTTCAGAATTAAACTGTATAGTGCACAGAGAAATCTTAAAAAAAAAAAAACACATTTCCAAATCTGAAAGCAAATTTTTTTTCACTGAGCAGTTAATTGTAGTGAACGAAAAACTGAATTGCAAATTTAAAGGACCACTATAGGCACCCAGACCACTTCAGCTTAATGGAGAGAAACTGCTATGTTTACATTAGGGTTACATTAGGAGGGTTAATCCAGCCTCTAGTGGCTGTCTTCCACGCTTCTCACTGTGATTTTCAAAGTGAGAAGACGCCAGCGTCCATAGGAAAGCATTGTGAATGCTTTCCTATGAGACTGGCTAAATGCGCGCGGCTCTTGCCGCGCATGCGCATTCAGCCGAGGAGGAGGAGAGTCTCCCGCCCGGCGCTGGAGAAAGAGGTAAGTTTAACCTCTTCCTCCCCCTAGAGCCCGGCAGGAGGGGGACCCTGGGGGCGGGCACCCTCAGGGCACCATAGTGCCAGGAAAACGAGTACGTTTTCCTGGCACTATAGTGGTCCTTTAAGCCACAGATAGCAATTGTGCAGATCAAACATAATCGAAATGGGCTATAGCTACGTATAGCCTGAATATTAAATTTTTAATATACTTGACAACCATTCATGCAGGGTTAAACTCTACATTCCGGTTTTTTTTTCCCATGACATTTTCTATATGACTGGTTAATATCTCATTGAAGAATTTTCCCATGTACCAGGTCAATAATAAGTATCTTTCTCAGAAAATTAGCTTAATGGCATGTTTTCCTTTCTAACAAACACCAGATGAAAGTAAGATTTTTTTTTTTTAATTGTACTTTGTTTTTTGACATGTAGCAACACATGTCTAGTGAATGGTTCAATTACCCCCTCAGAAACCAGATTGACACAGAAGGCGCTCACTTAAAACGTAATTACAATGTTCACAAGAATTCTTCCTGACAAAAAATGATGCTGCATTTTAGATGTCAACCAAAGGAATCGTAATAACAAGGCAAATGTGGGAGATATTAAAAAGCGACACCACCACCACTGTGGTCAAACTAATGTGAAAATATGTATGCAAATAGCCCTTCGTTTCTGAAGGGGCTAAATTTAGTGCGGTATTTCTTTCTTCTGTGATCTTCTTCTGTTAAAAAAAATGTAAAGAACATGTTCTGGTTCTTAAAATGTACAAGAAACAAAGAGGATGAATGAAAATAAGTAGAAGAAACAAAGATTTACCTTGGGTAATCCTGGTCTTCTACGTTCCCCAATGAAATAGATTTATCATGTAGCAGCTCTATATCAGCCCAGTGACATTTATGGGGGAGTTTTGGCAAGTTGATGGTTCATAGATAATTTTATCTTTCATCGGATGATGTTTTCTTTTTTGAAATATATTGCTCTTGTATCCCGTTTTAAGAGAGAGTACAGCCATGTCTCTAATATCCGTGGAAGGACCAGTTGTTTTTTTTTCAATCATGAATGGATATCTTCTTATGGTTGCCATTGACTCGTATTCTAATTATGTTAGATAACACAGATATTGTTGTTTATTGTGTGGTATCTCCTTAAATGCAATGCCACTGTCTGGTGTCTTTGCATAATTTGAAAAGACCCTCGTAGGGGATATCATCGTTTGGGGATCCAGTGGCCATGGGGGCTTGGAAAGGTAGATTTGACTTACCTGAACCTGTCCCTAGCGGGCACTGTCATCCTCTGATGTCAACTCTGTACTCTTGCACATGCATAAGAGTGCAGCATTGTGGTCTATGAAGGATCCCACAGGACCATCCATAGAAAGATCCTTTTCTTCATATAGCCTTCACTGGTGGCAGCTGGTGGCAATGACAAGCTTGACAAAAGGTAGTTTCGCATTTTTTTTCAAGCATAGAGAAAATACGGAGACCCTGCTTTGTCTCAGTGCATTGTTTGACTGGGTTGGAGTTTCAGTGAAATTCCCACACAGTCAATGTGAGTATTTCATAAAGCTCCTAGAGTGCTACAATTTCAGTAGATAGATGCTTGGGTGTTATAAGCAACACCCATGGCACTTTATTTTGGGTATTGGATAAATAATGCTTGTGTGCAAGACGGTTTGTGTATCACATCAGTCAAATATATTATAAGACCTCTTACTACTCATCATTATTATGCCTGCACTGGTGCCTATGGGTTTAAGGCTTGCTGGTGACCTTTGACAAGATTCTCAGGGGCCCCCATTGTTTCTTCCACCTGTTACAAATGACTGTGATGTATCCTCTGCTAATGTTTTTGCGCAAAACTTACAAAATATTATTGCTTCTTGCTAACATTCCTGTGAAAAATTGAAATGTGAAACTTTTGTTTTTATTTATTTTTTTCCCCTCCAAATGATTCCAGCAGAGATACAGCGAGGATAACATCTGGATTTTTAGCCAGGTCTAATACTTCATACCCAGTGCAGTCAACATGTTAGTAATAGTGAACTGAAAGCATTAGAGAAAATGTAATAGACCAACATTTTGTTCCATCAGATGGAAAGCATGATTTATGTTTATTATGGAAGTCCCCTACAAATCACACACAATCACAAATTAAAGAAAGGTAACTGTTAGTCTAATGGATATCCTTCCAGATGGAGAAATCTCTGCAACAACCACTAACACACTTTAATGGCATCTTGAAAATAGAACAAAATTGCTCTGCAGGCTGTGATTATGCTTATTATAGGACATTTTTTTTAGATACTAGTATTTCAGATACATTTTTAAATTACAATTATATGTATCTACATAGTGCCGATACATTCTGATACGCAGTATAATAGGTAACAACAAGATAAATATTTAATTCTAGCAAAACATGATTGACATGTTTCTTTGACATGATTGAATATCCTTGCCTGGAAATTATAGACCTTTGAGCTTAACTTCTGTGACTGGGAAAATATTTGAAGGGCTATTAAGGGATAATATTCAGGGATTAATTGTGAAGAACTTTGTTATTAGCAATAATCAGCATGGTTTTATGAAACATAGGTCATGTCAAACTAACCTAATTGCTTTCTACGAAGAAGTAAGTAGAAGTATAGATCAGGGTGTTGCAGTGGATGGGATCTACTAGTTTTCGGGCTGGACAAAAGTGGTAAGTGGTGTCCCTTAGGGTTCTGTTTTGGGACCGCTTCTATTTAACATATTTATGAATGATCTTGAAATAGGCATTGAAAGCCATGTAGCAGTGTTTGCAGACGACACAAAACTTTGTAAAGTTATAAAATGTGAGCAGGATATTGCTTTGCTGCAGAGGGATTTGGATAGATTGGGGGACTGGGCACTAAAATGACAGATGGAATTTAATGTAGAAAAATGCAAAGTTATGCACTTCGGGGTTAAGAATGCACAAGCAATTTACACCCTAAATCAGGGGTTCTCAACCCAGTCGTCAGGACCCCCTACCAGTCCAGGATTTGGGGATTACCTGGGTGTGTCTAAGGTGTTTAGAAAAAGGGAAAAAAAACACCTTAGACTCTAAGGTGTTTTTTTTTTCTTTTTCTAAACACCTTAGACACACCCAGGTAATCCCTAAACCCTGGACTGGTAGGGGGTCCTTGAGGACAAGGTTGAGAACCCCTGCCCTAAATGGTAGTGAAATAGGGATAACCACACTTGAGAAGGATTTGGGAATTGTTATAGACAACAAATTAGGTAGCAATATACGTCAATCTGCAGTTGCTAAGGCCAGTAAGGTTTTGTCATGTATAAATAGGGGCATAAATTCTCGGGATGAAAATATAATTTTGCCTCTTTATAAATCGCTGGTAAGACCACACCTTGAATATGCTGTGTAATTTTGGGCACCTGTTCTAAAGAAGGATATCATGGCACTAGAAAAAGTGCAGAGACGAGCTACAAAATTGATAAAAGGAATGGAGCATTTTAGTTACGAAGAGAGGTTAAAAAATTTAAATCTGTTTAGTTTGGAAAAACGGTGCCTGAGAGGGCATATGATAACATTATACAAATATATTCGGAGCCAGTACAAACCTTGACATGGAGAAGCTGTATGGATCAGTGTGGCTTTCTTCAAAGTCCTCTTCAAATGCAGTACCAGTGCAGGAAGCAACACCAGCCTCAATAACTCCTTCACATTGCATCCATCAAGCAACAGCAAGGGGAAAGAGTAGGAATATACTACCATTGGTGTTATTGTATTGAAAAATATTCAGTGAATACAACCTCTGTGGGTATCAGTTTTAAATAAAAAAACATCTTAAATATGGCCAAAAACAGACTTTAATAAGGATAACAAAGCCACTATGTTTGGAAGGAAAAAAGAGGAAAGAGTCTCTGTAGATCCAGATGAAAAAGGTTTACTAAAGATACATAATTAATGGATGTATTCAGTGTATTGCATGCAACACACTCTAATTAGCTGACCTATTCAGTGTACTAAAAACATGCCATATAAACAGAAGTCCCTAATGAAAACCACTCACAAGATTTGTACTGCTGAAGTGCCACTCAGATCTATGCCAATCTGGGAGGATTAGACCCTTGTGCACAATAACCCTGTTTACATGGTATGTTTTTTTTTTTTAATTCTTTATTTTTGGTGCATATAGTAAGTTTAACATACTCGCTAGCATTGCCCCAACGGCTTTTGCAGGCACAACAATCAACATATAATAACATTTGTTAGGAATGCATAACAGTGCACATTTTATATTTTTTAAAGAAAAAGATAATAATACGTTGTAGTAGCTTTAACGCTTGGAATATGGTACAGTGGGCTATGACCTATAAACTAGGATCTATGTCTAGTATAGCTTGTTCTGATGTCGCTTTGTCGTCTGGGGTGTAAGACCCCCTAATGAAAGGACAATATACAAGAAAAGAGAGCGCTAGTACTAAATCGATAACTGACTAACGTAACAACCAGTAAATAGTCTAAATAAAATAAATAAAAATAGCTAAAACAAACGAAATATCCCAATTTCTATGTAGAGATGCACATGAAGGTTTCAGCACTTAGTAGATAATCCCCTTATTGGTAATCAGGGTGTCTAAATATAAAGAACAATCAAAAACAATATAACATATATAAGAAAAGTTAAAAACAAGTTGAAAAATTAAAAATAAAAACAACTAAAGTCCAAAATAATTGTAGAAAAATACCAATATAAAGGAAAATCCAAAGTCTGCAAAACCTGAGTGTATCTTAGGAGCTCGTCAGGTCGTGTATTTTCCTCTTGGACGCTTAGTTATAATATACATTGTGGTTGACATAAAAAAAAAAGGGAGAGGAGAGTACTGGAATAGGGAACCTTAACGTTTAGTCTGGGCTGTTAGTTGTCGTCTGGTAGTTGGGGGTCTTGCATAGTCCCTAACCGGAGGGGACTCCGGGGGGGTGGGGTGCTAGGAAGCAGGCCTACGTGGGTCCCTGTTATGATCGTCGCTATTAGTACGGGCTATAGTGGGCACAGACTTTTTCTGGGGTATCCGTCGAATCGGTGCAGTGGGAGTAAAAGTAGGGGTGCTCAATATGAAGGTTGGGTCAAAAGAAGCTCTAGAGTCTCAATCTGTGGCTGAGGTGTGATTCCCTATGTCACTGCTCCATGTCCATGTCGGGGGACAAAGGGGGTGATGTTGTCGACATCCCATGTCCCGCTGGTATCTTGGACCTTCCGCTCCTGCGGGGCGTCTCTGATGCCAAGCGCTGTCAGAAATGTGTTGGCCTCCGCAACATCGGTGGCCTTGAACTGGTTGCCTTCTTTAATTACTGTGAGTGATCGAGGGGCAGTCCATCTATATGTTATCCCTTCCTCTTGCAGCCTTTGGGTGATGGGTTTCATAGTCTTTCTCCATAGTAGAGTGGTGCGTTGAAGGTCTTAGAAGAGTGAGATCTTGTGGGTCTCAAAGTCCATAGGCGATTTATTATGGATTGCTCTCATCAAGGCTTGTTTGTCTTGTCTCGTTCCGCATCGCAGTATAATGTCCCTGGGTGCTGCGGGCGGCGCCCTAGGGGATTTTGCGATATGGTATGCGCCGTCATGTGCGAATTTCTTCGCCTGTTTTGCTGGGAGCAATGTAGTTATTAGGCGTCTTATGAAGTGCGGTAATTCTTCCGTAGTTACTGCTTCTGCGACCCCTCTGATCTTTACATTCTTCTGGCGGGATCGTTCATCCAGTAAGTCTAGTCTCAGAGACATGTGTGAGTGTTGCTCTTGTAGTTTCGTTACGGTGTCTCTCACCGCTGCCAGGTTGCTTTGCAGATCAGCTATGTTTGTGTCAGATGCCTGGATGCGGGCAGTGATCGCCCGTACCTTGGTCCGCACTGCTGCTATGTCTGCGGCAAAAAGCTTTTGGATTCTGTTGAAGAGGTTATCAATGTCATGTTTTGTTGCAGGTTCAGTGTTGACTGGGGTTTGCAGGGATGGAAGCCCTTCTGTGTGTGGTCCCTGTGTGTCTTCACTCACCCCTGCTTTCACCTGGAAGTTATAGGCCCCTGGTTCGGCCTGCTCCAGCTCTCTGGGCTTGGGTGTGCGTTGAAGCAGCTTGCCGATGTCCTGTGAGTCTTGGGGTATGGATGCCTGAGATTTGTGGGATTTTTTGCCCATCTCTTCTGGCTCTGGTGTCTGCACTTGCTGTTGATCGGGTGTAAGCCAGTCTGTATCCCACCAGGCCGCGGTTGCATGTGGCCTGTATTTCTGGCTGGCCGCTTGGGAGGCCTTTGAAGGCTGGCGTTTCTGCTTTGCACTCTGTTGTTGAAAGAAAGGCATCGATGTGTGCCATTTGCTCTCCTGGAGCTGAATCTGGTCACCCCGGTAGTCGGGCTAGGTGTTATTCCCTGGTTTCGCTGCAGGATTAGCGGAGCTCCCGAAATGGCGTCTGTGCCGTTTGCCCGCTAGGCCCCGCCTACATGGTATGTTTTTAGCACACTGTTTTCCACTTTATTTGTATTTATTGCATTTGTAGGTATAAACTGCTGTAAAGAAATATAAAAACCTTACATTTAGATAAGCACCAGAGGAAGGCGCAAATAGCATTGAAACGCGTTGTGCTTGTCCTTCTTGTATGGACTGTGAACCATGGCACTCCAAATAACTAAATGTAAGGTTTTTATATTTTGTTGGAATAAATGTTGTATATTTTATCCTAACTGGTATACAGCTGACATCTACCCTATTTGGAATAGCAATATCACACTTAAGCTGTTTTACCTGAGCCAGTTATCCAAACAGGTTCAAAGAAATGTGAGTGCAATATTTAAAGGGAATATTTTATACATATTTGTTAATTATATGGAACTGCTGTATTGCCCTTTGAGACTGTTTAGACCTCTACTGCTTGCAGTGACACTCATTCAAAAACATGTTTTGGGTATATTTATTTTCTCTTTATGTCACTTTGTTATACACTTTTTTATGAGGTGTATCCACATTTTTTTTGTGCGCTGTTCACTTTGCTTGTTTTGCATGGTGGGTCAGACTCTACTGTTATCTGACCAACTGTTGACCCACCAAAGGTGTCTGATGCTGGTGTTCTGGGTGACACAAGCCAAGTTAGTTTGGGCAGCAGTTGGTCGGATAACGGTAGAGTCTGACCCAACATAGCGGCTCAGCCAGACAATAAATATACATAATAAAAAAAAAAAGAAGTTTCATTAAATGCAAAGGCTTGGCCTGCAGTTCTGGGAGGGGCATGTTACCCTAATCAACCCCCCTACTCGTGGTTGCACTTGCGGTGCATGTGTTAGAGCCTTCTTCTCCTTTGAGGCTTTTTCTGTTACTGTCTCTTTTTGTTCTGTTGTCTGCGACTGGTTTTTCGCTTCTTTTGCCACCTCTAACTTACGTCAACTCTACCTATCAGGATTACAACTTCTCATGCTGTACAGGTTTATCATTCATACGCAGTTTTCATGTCCGCATACCAGATTAGTACCTTATCAGATTTCCCATCTGCATACAACTATTTCAATCACTATCAGACCTGTTAGATGCCTGTCCTTATGAACCAGGCACCAACCTTTAAATGAAGGGTTATAGCTGCTTGATCCAAGGATAAGTCTGACTGCCATTCTGGGGTCAAGAAGGATTTTTTTTCCCTAGCTTGTTGCAAATTGGCAGTGCTTCAAGCGGGGTTTTTTTGCCTTCTTTTGGATCAACCACAAGATTTACTCTCCCTAATCCAGCCTCCAATTCACAGATATCATCACATGGGCCAGTCCTCACACTACGACATACTTACTATGCTTTGGGTCATTGATCCTGAGGCTAGAGTTATCCGTCCTACATTTCTGGTCACCCATCTAGGATAGGGTGGTATCCATGGCTTCAATATAGTTAATGTGTCCATATATTTAATCTCCAGGCAATGGAAGTTCTCAGCATCCCCCCTATATGTACCACGTACCGCCAAGACTTTCCACAGGCATTTACCATATAGCTAGGCAATTAAGGTTTTCTTGACAGTTGTTGATTGTTCTATGATTCCTGCCATGTATACAATTTTTGCCCTCTTTTATTACAGGCCTGCCGCGAAGTCGGTTCCGGCACACCTCAACCGACTTATTTCCCCCTTTACTATGCTACTCTTGGTACGCTTCCTATACCTTAGGGCCTTATTTGACCCTCACACAAATGCAAAGGCTTGGCCTGCAGTTGTGGGAGGGGCATGTTACCCTATTTAACCCCCCCCCTACTCACCTTCAGCCGTCCCGTTCGTGATTTTAGTGATTTGCATGTCCCCCACCCTCCACTCCCTCTATCTATATTACACCTCATGGGTGGGCCTTCTTTTATTACAGGCCTGCCGCGACGTTGGTTCCGGCACACATCAACCAATTTATTTCCCCCTTTACTATGCTACTCTTGGTACGCTTCCTATACGGCCTTATTTGCCCCTCACACAAATGTAATAAACCATTGTCCTTGCATGACTTTTAGATAACAGGCCAGAAAAAGGCAGCAAATTATAAGCTAATGCTACTTAATGTATTGGATATTTAAGAGGAGAGCACACTGTTTTGCTTCTGTTCCCTGAATACTAAAAATCTTGAAAGCTTGGTTTTAGAACATTTTTTTTAATGCACGTAGAAACAGTGGCGGATCCAGAGCCTGATCTCGGGAGGGGCACTTGTAGATTATTTAAATAAATAATGCAGACACAATAACCACTACAGCTCAGTGTAGTGGTTATAGTGCCAATAATGCCAAGACCCCCTCCCAGAGTAAGTAGTCAAACTGTTTAAGAACTGTTTGACAACTTACCTGAGGTCCTCTGGGAAATGGGGCTGTAGTAGGGCAGAGGAGCAGTGGTATGTGTGAGTGGTGCAATGTGTGAGTGGTGCAGTGTGTGTGTGTGTGGGGGACAGTGTATTAGCAGTGTGTGTGTGAAGGTTGCAGTGTGTACGTGAGGGCGGCAGTATATGTCAGGGGTGCAGTGTGTGTGTGTGACAATGTATGTGTGTGGGGGCAGTGTGTTTATGGGGGGCAGTGTGTGTATGGGGGGCAGTGTGTTTATGGGGGGCAGGGGCAATGTGTGTGTGTGTATGGGGGGCAGGGGCAATGTGTGTGTATATGGGGGGCAGGGGCAATGTGTGTGTGTATGGGAGGCAGGGGCAATGTGTATATATGGGGGGCAGGGGCAATGTGTGTGTGTATGGGAGGCAGGGGCAATGTGTGTGTGTATGGGGGGCAGGGGCAATGTGTGTGTGTATGGGGGGCAGGGGCAATGTGTGTGTATGGGGGGCAGGGGCAATGTGTGTATATGGGGGGCAGGGGCAATGTGTGTATATGGGGGGCAGGGGCAATGTGTGTGTGTGTATGGGGGGCAGGGGCAATGTGTGTGTGTGTGTATGGGGGGCAGGGGCAATGTGGGTGTGTGTGTGTATGGGGCAGGGGCAGTGTGTGTGTGTGTATGGGGGGCAGGGGCAATGTGTGTGTGTGTGTGTATGGGGGGCAGGGGCAATGTGTGTGTGTGTGTATGGGGGACAGGGGCTGTGTGTGTGTGTATGGGGGACAGGGGCAATGTGTGTGTGTGTGTATGGGGGGCAGGGGCAATGTGGGTGTGTGTGTGTATGGGGCAGGGGCAATGTGGGTGTGTGTGTGTATGGGGGGCAGGGGCAATGTGGGTGTGTGTGTGTGTATGGGGCAGGGGCAATGTGTGTGTGTGTGTGTATGGGGGGCAGGGGCAATGTGTGTGTGTGTGTGTATGGGGGGCAGGGGCAATGTGTGTGTGTGTGTATGGGGGGCAGGGGCAATGTGTGTGTGTGTGTATGGGGGGCAGGGGCAATGTGTGTGTGTGTGTGTGTATGGGGGGCAGGGGCAATGTGTGTGTAGAAGAAGGATGGGGGGGGGGCTTTTTTTTTAATGTGTGTGGTTTTTTTTTTTTTACATTTAATTAAAAATTAATATATACTTTATGTCCCCCCTCCCTTCTTACCTTTACTGGGAGGAGGGGGGACATCTTTCGTTCCCTAGTGGTCCAGTGGGGTTCATTGGTGGTCCCAGTGGTAAGAGTGAACTCTAGCCCGCGCTCCAGGGCTAGAGTTCACTCTCGCGAGATTTGGAGCGTTGCCGTGGTAACCGCGGCAACGCTCCAAATCTCGCGAGAGGAGGACCCGGAGGAGCTGCTGGTAACAGCTCCCGGGTCCTCTCTCCCTCCCCTTCCGGTCGGCTGTCAGTAATGTGCCTGCGGACCGGGGAGGGAGATCACTGATCTCCCTCCCCGGTTTGCAGGCACAATGCAGGGCTGGCACTTGGGCAATGTCAGCCCTGCATTAGCCGGCAGGGGAGAATCTCGGGGGGGGCAATTGCCCCGTTGCCCCCCCCCTGGATCCGCCACTGCGTAGAAAAGATAACCTCAGTTTTCCTTCAAATATTTTCTAAATCTTTTGTTCTCCTCTCCTTGTGAGTTCCTCCACTTGCTCAACAATTCAGACACATGCACGAAGGAATACTTCTTTTAGATTGGTCTGGCATTAGATGAGTAGCAGATGAATCTCAATTTCTTCATTTTATATTGTTTCTCCCACTTATAATTAACCACAGGGACACTTCAGAATGCAAACCACAAAGGCAGAGTCACAAGTGGTATTATGTCATCTGTTTTCCCTGATACTGCCTTCCCTCTGTGATGGAAATGTAGTATACTTAACAACGACATGGAAATTGCTATGTTTGGTAAATGTTATGTGTTTGTTTATTTGAAATGAAAGTGAAGATTTGCTCTGATTTTCTGTAGATATAGAAGTTGGATTTCATCTGATGTCAGATTGACCAGAAACAGGTTGATGTCTTAGCTGCATGGTTACATTTTATGTATGTAGTCTCTGCATCCCTTTTTGTAGTCCTCTCCTCAGCCAGAGACAAGTATCCTATTAAAAACAGATAAAATAATGTAGTATTCCATATAGCCTATAGTGAATGTAGAACGGTTGTTTTACATTATAATACAATATTGAAGACTGATAGATTGTGTTTTCTGATTTTCTGCCGATACTGCACTACAGTTATCAAAGCAATCATACTTGAACATTCACAAACCTGCTGGTAACGCTAGTAAAGTCAGAAAACTATATCATCTTAAACCAAAGCAATTTAATTTTGATCTTGCAATCTTAAGCTTGATCGGTAAATGTCCGAAGATTGACTACAAAAAAACTGGCAACCTTTGAGGGCTTTTTGATTACATGAGAGTTGAAGGTCTCAGACAGCCAAGTGCATTGGTGCTGCCAATAAGGGACAGTTGTCTAACTTATTATGTTCCAACTAGACATTGTGGCATGGTTCAAACCAAACTGTATCAGCCACAGAAACACGGGGAACGGCAAAATATGAACTGGAGTAAAAAGCCAAATCAACTACAGACAAGAGTGACCACATTGCACAAACAACTTCTTTGATGGAGAATTGCCTGGACACATTTGTGGATAGTCTTCTGTTCGAGGCCTTTAAATGCATCACTAATATTGTTTACAATCAATTGTATTGTCTCCACGATCCTCATGGACAAGGATAAGAGTAATCTATTTTTTTTTTTATTATTATTTTTTTTTGTTGCGCAGGTGAATACAAAAACAAATACAAACGCCACAACAGCGTACACGTGCATATTAACATGCTTAACAGTGGCACAGATATGTGTGCATTTTTGTTCTTTGATTACAGGTTTTTGTCAAGCGCCACAACAGCGTTCATATAGATGCATACATGCTTAACATTGGCGTGAGTGTGTGCACTTTTTAAACATAAACAAACTAGATAATAACAGGCTGAACATAAATGCTGAATTACTGCGTTGCTATAGATTACTGCCGTATAGTTAAGCATACATGTCGGTGGGAAAAACAAGGCAGGAGCATCAATACTAAGAGATATTTGACATGTAGATTATAAAGTTAAGGTCTTATTTACTTATCTAATCCTATTATTTTGGAATTAATTATGCAATTCAGTTTCCAATTCCTTACATGTCACTGTTTAGTAAGTGAATCCCTAAATCCTAGCTTCAACATGGATTCTCCTATAAAAATTAGCTCTGGAAGTAAATTACGAAATAAATGGGTTTTTGGGTTGTATTCACTAAATCAGAAATGACGTAGAATGGACAAGGGGATCTTAGCTCAAGATAGGCACACTGAATATGTAGTTGGGTAGAATGCGAAATAAGCTTCTTCCTGGTTTTGTCATGCCTGTGTTCTTATCTTTGTTCTTCTAGCGAGCCTGACCTTTTTTTTTTTTTTTTTTTGTGTATCTCACTGTTCAAATGTGAGTTGTGTTCACATCTAGTCGACCTTATTTGCCATAGAGCGATTGCTCAGCTCCTATCCTCTCATCAGACTGTTTGTGTTATGTCTTGGAGACTGGGTCTCCATGCGCCTGTCCCCGTCTTGCCTCTGTCTTTTCGGCCTTTGCCGATGTCGATATAGCGTATCTATGTTGCTTTGTGTCATGTCTAGATATTGCATGTCAGAGTATTAGGGTCCTCCTGGCTCCGGCCCCCTCGGACGCAAATCACACTGTTTTTTGCGGAGTCCCTCAGAAAAGTTATGTGAATAAAATTCCTTAGGTGCTGTGTTGTGTGCTTGTGTCTCCCTAAGTTCTGTGACGTGAGAGATAAACATACCATGGGGTCCAGATGTCGACATGCTTTGTGCCTCTCCCTAGTAGTTCTGCGTATCGCGCCTCCGCTGTGTGTATCTCCTCAACTCTCTGTAGCCACTCTGCAATGGTGGGTGGTTGGGTTTGTTTCCATCTGGCTGGTATAGATGCCTTTGCTGCGTTAAGCAGGTGTCTTAGTATCGATCGTTTGTATTGCGCTATCGAGCTTTCAGTGTAGTGTAGTAGAGCCATTTTTATGTTGAATTCTGGTATTTCACCCAAGATTGTCGTCGCTTCCCTCTTTATGTTTTCCCAGTATGGCTTAATCAGCGCGCAGTCCCACCAGATGTGCCATAGGGTGCCTGTTTGGGTTTCGCATCTCCAGCATGTATCTGCGGTTCCCCTAAATATTCTGTGTAGTAGAGATGGGGTCCTGAGATTAGCTTAAAGTTGACCTCTTGATACCTTGTGCTTATGGAGCTTTTGTGCTGTAATATTAATATCTGTTAACCATCAAGGGAATGTGAGCACTCCACTAAAGATTATACTCCAAAGCAGCAGCTGTCGAGTAAATAAATGTATGTATATACACAAAATATTTATTAAACATATATAAACAAATAAAATCAATTAAGTATGGATACAATAATAAAAAAATGTATCACCACAAAAATGTGTCCAGATCAAAGTTCAAAGATACACAGTGTGGGGCTCCCAACACTAATACAATGTGTGTATCAATAAAAAAAACAGAAAATGTGCACATAAAAATTAAAAAATATAAAAAATGAACATCAGAATGAACGGTACCCAGACACATATATCATCCCAGGGGGAGGGAGCTCTTAAACCCGCCAAACAACCAGGTCTAGGTTGAGGGTGCCGCTGTGAATAATCTCCTCGGGTTAAAAAACTCCAGGAGTAAGCCAGAGCAACTTACCCTATCCACCCGACCTTCGTGTGAGGTTAGAATTTCTGTTTTTCAGATATATAGATGTTTCTGCTGTTGATCCACAATAAGTAGAAGGAAACCCACAATTCTAAGCACTTTTTAAGAAATTTCTAACACATTGAAGTAAAATACTTTTTTTCACTAGGTGTTAAAGGGATTCTATAGTCACCAGAACCACTAGAACTTAATGTATGGAGGTGCTGAATGCTTCCCATGGAGATGCAATAATTCAATGCATCTCTATGAGGCGAGGCTGATGCTTCTCTATGGGAAAGCATTGCATTAGCTGAGATCATCAAGACTGATGATCTTAGCCATGGAAGCGGGACCAGCTACAACGAAACCAGTGTGGCAATGGAGAAAAGGTAAGTAAAATACCTTTTAACTCCATTGTGATGGGGGTTGGTCAACTAAACATGTAGTCTAGCACTATAGTTTCGGAATACACTATAGTGTTCTTTTAGTTTAAGGGGGGGGGCTCTGCATCTAGTAAAGTGCAAACGATAGCGTTTAAAATTTATGCTTGTATATATGTTTTAAGTTCTTAACACACACATTAACTATTATGTTCTTAAATATTCTTGTGGAGGGGGAGGGGGAGGGGGGTTCCAGCAAAGCCTAATCTTGTTTTATTTTAATCCTGGGACCTTTATTTCACATACGCAGATTTGTTTCTGTGTAATTAATAAATTAATTCTGAACGGCAAAGTAAAAACCAGCTGATCAGTGAAAAGTAAATGTGGCTAGTTACAGTTTGGCTATTTTTGTCTCTGTTTTACTATTTAGAAATTAACTTTTTTTTCGGCGTTTAGTGACTAACCCTGACACAGTTACAAGTAGATAGTTAATGTGTTGAGGTGTGTGGTGGAAGCTACCGTTTACTGACTAAGTCAAGTTTATAAACTATGAACGAAAGACCCAATACTGTCAGAGACGGAAGACGCAGCTTATGATAAGGATATTTTAAAAATATTAATCCGTATCAGTTCTGTGAACAGGAAACCATCGTATTCCTTTATACTCTTGTAAAAACCCTTTCTCATAGAACTAATTATTGTGACTTCATTTTGAAGTATTTAACATTTGAACTGTTTTCAAATTCGGGAATGCTATACGAAGACCCATGTGACTTATTTAGCAACACTTCCCTTCCTTGGTCCTTTGGCTCATATGGATGCCATAAATGTGAGTTTAAAGGAGAACAAATAACATTATAGTTGACATGAATTTTGACCTCAAGGATGTCTTAAAATCAGAAGGAACCGTGGCAAATCCCAATAGGACTAATTTTCACAATGGGTATTGAGCAATACCATATGGCAACTTTCTCCAGCTGAAGACATGCGTATACATGCAGCTTCTACGTTTAAAGAATAATGCCTGGTTCAATATCTTTCAATTACAATGCTCCCATTATTATGGCTATCTAATATATATAGAACCAGCAGTTTACTGAAACAAAACAGATGTTTGAATACCAAATTATTAAAAGGAGGCCAAATATCAATTGTGCTCAGATATACATGCACAACAAATGTAGCTATTCAAATTTATATAATTATTAATTATATATAAAAAACACATAATAAAAACTAGAAATGTAAATGTTAAAAAAACTGCCCTCAAAGAAAAACAACAAAAAAAGAATCAGAAGAATATTATCAGAAGTGTTTGTTGTTTATTGATTATCACCTCTATAAATAGAGGAATACAGTCCTAAATATTTCTAGAAGTAGTAAAATACCCTGCGCATATCCCAGTTCTGTAAGCAGTATTGAAAGGACATTAGATACAACAATAACATGTATATAGCACCAACATATCCAACGGTGCTGTACAAAAGGTTAACAAGATAAACATTTAATTCTAACAAACCATGTAAGATATACAGGAACAGTAGGTGAAGATGGCCCTGAACAACTGAGCTTGCAATCTAGAGAAAGGTTTGATGCTGTATTTACTTAATCTGACCCTAAATAGAGACCCATGTTAGTGAATACAATGTATACAATAATAATTCATATAGCTCTTTTGTCCTGAAGGGGACTCAATGTACGTAGTATGAAATATAAGATTGTTAATCAATGTTTGCTTTGTTATATTCCAGACTAAAAATGTATGTTTTAGATTACGTGACAGTTCATTAGCATGAATGTATAAAATAAAATAAACTAAGTAAACTTTTAGTTACATTAGATAGAAATCTGCTTTCTAGCTAGTGAATTGTGACAGAGGGGGGATCTATGCATTTTGTGTAAGATACTGGTACAGGTAATGGCGTATCTTATCTACTCCGTTATGACATCACTGCAGACTTTTCAGCAGTATGTGTGGGCAGCCTGACATATGTTGAGTCACTAACCTTAACTCTGTTGGAGCTAAATAGGGAGCTACACCATGTTTTGAAGTACTCCAATGGAACCTGTGACATCCCAAGGTTATATGTCATTAAGTGAAATCAGATTTGTGACGTCCCAAAAATGCGTCAAGCAGCCGACCAGAATGTTACATTTCAAGTAGTCACCTAAAGCACATTGTCATAAACCAAGACTCTACAAGTTGCATTTGTGACAGATTCCACAACTGTACTGCCACTCTTCCATGGTTCTTGGTTGCTCATGTTCTTCCTCTTTGTCTCCACAAGATTGTTTAGTTTCTTACTCAAGTATTTGCTGGTGATAATGCCTGCATAAGCATATTAATCAAATTAACATGTTTCTTTCATATCCGTTTCTGAAATACCCGGCCACATTTCCTGACATAGTTCTTACAGTCTCTGCCACAGATCTACAGGAATCTGCCATGGTTCTGGAGGTATTCTTCCACAGTTTCTGCAATACCTTTCCAGAGAATCCATTCTTAATTCTGGTTTAAAATGCTCCAATGATCTGTCACAGCATCCTATTAAGTGTTCCTTTTAGTACCACTTTGTCCTGCACCTTACTTGCTATATATCACACAGTCTATCTGGGGACCTCAACTACCATGGACACCCTGCTGTGAAGATCTGCCCTCTTTAAAATCAGATCTGTGTAAAAAAAAAAAACTTACCTCTTAATAGTTTGCCATTTATGCCAGGTTCATGGCTGCAATCAAGCCCAGCAATCCAAACGTTGAGAAGACCATTGCGGTCTTGACCAAGTCAAGGTTCATGGACAGTAGCTCCCACCTGATGCTTCTGTGACAATATTTATTTTAATCACTTTCTTTGTGTCTTGAAACCATTCTGAAATGAAAACAAATGGATGCTTTGATGCTTATGGATATATTGATGTCTGAATTTTAAAATGTAGAACTCATTTATATATACATCCTAACATTTCGCATGATGTACTCCTATAAATTGTTTGTAATAAAATGTTACATAGTTTGTAGGATGTGTTTAAATGTTGATGCTGGCTCTTTATTATAAACAATATTAACAATCTATTCCTATGTAGGTTACCTCATAAACTTAAGTGATTTTTGAGAAAGTCATGTTTTGTTTTACGAGATACATTGCATCTATAAAGATACAATGGATTTGACTATAAATTCTGTTTATTAGATTCTGATCTAAAAACGTTATAATGGCCCTGATTCCATACCTCCCTTAGTGCTGTGTCGCACAGTATCACACTTTGTGTGGATGATCTAAAATTGTAGTAATTTATAGGCACTGAAAAAACTCATCCTCCAGTGCCTTAGCATTCTTAGCAAAATGTTATAGACACACTGAAGAAAAAATGTAACGGCACGTTTAGCAGAAAGACATAACAAACTGTTTGTGTATCTTATCAAATATTTTAATTACCCTAAAGACTGAGAGGTCTGTAGACCAGAATATGATAAAAACTAAATATCTGTAGGTTCCTTATGACCTTTTTAGGGTGCTTACTTAGCATATCTACGTAGAGGCATGGCTAAATTGGGCCCTGTGTACCCATACCTCTTTAACATGTGTTCTGTAGGTAAACATGGACAGAAATGACTCTCTGGAGAAAGCCCAGGGCTTATTACCGCTTGGGAGAATACTGCACATAGCCTAGTTCACCTTTGAAACTCTTTCTGTGTTATGAGTGGAACCTTGGCTGGAACAAAACATTTTTGTGAACCTTTTTCCTTTTTTTTTTTTTAAATAAAAAAAAATGATGCCACTAATGTACACTTCTTTTTATTACTTTGTTAATTTTACTTTCTCTGTCAGTGCCACGGGAATAAGCATCTTCTCACTCCGTTCTCCACTATGGCAACAAAATGCCAGTTAACTGGTGTGCTAACACTATCTACTGAGACCTTTTGCCTGGTTTGGTTATGCCAGTAAAATTATTATTTATTGTTCCCAGCACATGAAACATCACTGCCATTTAGAAAATTGTGCGTCAGTTCCTATAATTTCCTATGGTGAATTGACACACTTTTACAAACTGGCATTGCAGCACAGTTATGGCTCTTAGTAAATTTCCTTTTTTGGCAAAATGTTGCTGTTGTATGTATTAGTACAGAGTTGGGCTTTAGTATATCGAAGTGATAGTGTATAGCGCAAGTCTGGATAGAAAACGTGACTAGTTTCTACCTAAAAATGTGGAAGCTGATTTTTTTTTTCTCATTGCGTACGCCTAGTTTAACAAAAGAAACATAAAAAGTCCTTCATTATTTGGTAAATTCCATCCAAGTCACAGGACATGACCTTCCAAGCTTCCAAAGTTAATTGTCAGTAGGTGGGCCCTACTATGTTTTAAAGGAATTGTTGCCATCTTGTCTGCTCTTTGAATAAACAACAGTTTGACCTTTGCCTTGCTGTAGTATATGGACCAAATCACAATAACTATCCTCTCTCTAGATAAATATATGCACTAACAATTAAAATAATTCCATTTTTTTAAAGTATATAATTATATAAAAATATTATGTATATCTGTTCTCGAGCAATATAAATAGATGAACACATGTCTTTTTGATAATTATGGTTTTGTTGCGTAAATGAAGACAGCTACACTATACAAAGCATATAATAAAAATGCAAATATAATCATAGTTATATATTTATCAAGCAGGACGACTGGGTAAGAAGAAAACACACACTTGCAAGAGCCAACAAAAATGACAAAATGTTTCCAGCTCAATTTCAAAATTAGAATTTTATTTGTATAGTGATATAAAATCAGGAACACTCCATAAAGTATAACAGCAACATATTCTCTTTATGTATTTTTGCAAAATATACCCTTCGGTCAGAGATAAACATATACCTGCCAACATTTCAAATTGACAAAGAGGGAACTTTAATTTTAGGTGTGTGAGTGGGGATGTGGCTAAGGGTGGGATTGTTGTGATAAATTTTAGGTGGCTTACTAATAAGAATGTATGCAACTAAATTGTAATTTAGAACAAGAACAATGTATCTTTTTGTATCAATGTATCTTTTTTTTGACTGATTTCTAAACAGTGGTATGAAGTGGTATGATCCCCACTCTAGGATACAGGTAATGTGGATCTCTCCGTGGATATATATGTAAAAGGTACCGTATATACTCGAGTATAAGCCGAGTTTTTCAGCACATTTTTTGTGCTGAAAAACCCCAACTCGGCTTATACTCGAGTCAATTGTCTCTATTATGGCAAATTACATTGCCATAATACAGACTGGGGGCTGTGGGGGCTGCAGAGCATTTACTTACCTCTCCTGCAGCTCCTGTCAGCTCCCTCCTCCTCCGCGCCGGTCCGGTCAGCACCTCTGTCAGCTCCCAGTGTAAGTCTTGCGAGAGCCGCGGGGTCATAGTGCGGCTCTCGCGAGACTTACACTGTGAGCTGACAGGTGTGCTGAACGGACCAGCGCTGAGGAGAAGGGAGCTGACAGGAGCTGCAGGAGAGGTAAGTAAGCGCTCCCTGCCAGCCCCCTCCTGCACAGTGGCCATCCACTGGACCACCAGGGAGTGAGAGCCCCCCTCCCTGCCATATATCAAGCAGGGAGGGGGGACTAAAAAAAAATATTATTAATAATAAAATAAAAAATAATAATTCAATATAATAAAAAATAATAATACTTTTTTTTAATTAAAATAAAAAAAAATAAAAAATTGCCCACCCCCCACCAAGGGTCTGCAACACACACACACACACACACTGCACTCATACACACACACACATCACTCATATACACACACACTGCACTCATACACACACACACACTGCACTCATACACACACACACATCACTCATATACACACACACTGCACTCATACACACACACACACTGCACTCATACACACACACACACATCACTCATATACACACACACTGCACTCATACACACACTGCATTCATACACACACACTGCATTCATACACACACACACACACACACTTCATTCATACACACACTGCACTCATACACACACTGCGCTCATACACACACTGCATTCATACACACACACTGCACTCATACACACAGCACTCATACACACACACTGCACTCATACACACACTGCATTCATACACACACACACACTTAATTCATACACACACTGCACTCATACACACACACACTGCATTCATACACATACGCTGCACTCATACTCATACGCTGCACTCATACACACACGCTGCACTCATACACACACTGCATTCATACACACACACTGCATTCATTATATACACACACTGTAAATA
The DNA here is from genome assembly GCF_036172605.1 of Pelobates fuscus. NCBI lineage: Eukaryota > Metazoa > Chordata > Amphibia > Anura > Pelobatidae > Pelobates > Pelobates fuscus. The sequence continues at coordinate 37,176,082 of NC_086321.1, read as the reverse complement.
AATATTCAATTAATATAATTTTTTTAGGATCTAATTTTATTTAGAAATTTACCAGTAGCTGCTGCATTTCCCACCTTAGTCTTATACTCAAGTCAATAAGTTTTCCCAGTTTTTTGGGGGTAAAATTAGGGGCCTCGGCTTATACTCGAGTATATACTGTAAGTAAAATTACAATAGTGCACACTGTAGGATTAGAGTGTAAAACACACTAAACAGAGTAAAAAGTTAGGTTTGCTCAATCCAAGAGGCATAGGTGGTATTATCCCCACCAAGGATATATAGCTCAGGAATCCAGCATCAGAGAATCGGGTCCAATAAAAGAGTACTTTCATTAATAAAAAAACAAAAAACAAGACAAAATCAAAGATAAAAGTATAATAGATTAATAAAACAATATGAATTGTGCACTTAACGCATTTCACCATGAATTGGCTTTATCAAAAGTGTTTTCTTTATAAATACTAATATTGAAGGGAAATGGAGTGACAGTGCCGCTTTGATGTGTGGCTGCTATCCTCAGCCGTTTATGCAGCAGTACTGCATGGCTGGACATTGGTTTTCTTTGTTATGGACATGAAGCCAAAATATAAAATATCTTAATGTATATCTTTTTTTAATATTTAAAATGTTTTACCTGAATCCTTGCTTTCCCATCCCAATTCTTTAATCCTTTGTGTACACCCCTGCTATGCTACAGGCTTTAATGGAATCACATGTATCTACGGGAGACTTCTCCCTGGGATAAGTAATAAGCGGTAGTAGTGTATATTAAATCATCTTTGGGTTTCAGAAGTTTTTAGTAGCAATGTTACATTAGAATACAGTGCAGAATGCCCAGATATTTATTTCCCAATTATTTAAGATAGATGGAAGTGATACAGTGACATAGTTTACATAATGAATCTGTATTCCACACATAGCTTGGTTTAATGATATAGTCATGCCAGGCTTTGCCTTCAGACATTACCAGTTTTAGTGTACAAAGGTAAATCTACACAAATATAAAACAAAGGACCAAATAGTGTAATATGTTCTTAAAACTCCAAATAAATATAGATTCCAGGTTAAACTCACAAACCCAAATATGGAAATAGGCTCTTCAAACAATGATAATTTCCTCCGGTCTTTGTTGTAGAATTGTATCTTCATGCATTCATATAAAGGAAATAGAAAACAGCCATAGTGCAACGCTATAATTTAAGTGAATTCACTGCTTTATTATGTTAAATTTACATGATGTAAAAGGCCCATCATCATATCACTTGTAGATCTTGAAAAAATGCACAGTGCAACTACAAACAAATTCGTCCAAGAATGATATGCTTTTGGGAGTAAAATTAACAATTTTAAAAATCACAACACAAGAAGTGAAGCATGATATTGGCCCTAAGCGTTTCGTCTTGACAATCAGACTTCCTCAGGGGAATCCATAGAAATGCAGCATTACCAGTTTTAGTGCCAAGGAACTGGTTTCTCTGGCACTCAATCTATGGAGGATAGTCATACACTGTTACAGTCTACATCCAGGTACCTAGAACCTTTATTGCTGAAAATTTTAAAATAACAGTCTCCTTCCATATCAAGGATTAGTCAGGCTAGACCTGTTATCCCATTGAGAACAAGGCGGTACCTCATTACACATGGGAGGTGCAGGCTGTATTCTCAAACTCTAACCTCAAAACTGCAATGTAATTTATTTTCATTGCTTAACCCTTCTCATTGCTGAAGCAGTGTCTCGTAGATTTGATTAGATTCTAAATATATATATATTACCAATGTATACTTTTCATATTTGTATTGTTCATTGTTATACTTAATGCAATTCGATGCTCTGATATTATTTGAAAGATAAATAGTAGAGTGAAAGTATAGAACAGAAAGAATCAGAAGAAAATGCTTGCTGCATGTTACTGTACATAGGTCTGTACAGTCCTTTCCTTGTCTCTAAAAATGATTATTGGATTTGGCAGACAGCATTATCTGTATGCCTTTTACCTTACTGATTGCCGTCACCTAACTGAATAGATTTAAACAGATTTATTATTTGTCAGATAACATAACATGAGCTAAATGACTTCCTACAGTAGAGTTCTCCCTGATGGATGCTTCTATTACGTATTGCTGCATCTTTTTCCTGTATAACAAATACTTCTGTATTCTAATATTAAGCCAAGGACACAACAAACACATAAAACATATGGCAGCTAGAGTTTTAGATTAGCCACAGTCTCACATAATCGTTTAGAATTTTCTACCAGTTCCGGATATGTATTAAGCAAGTATTGTGTAATTTATCACGAAAAAAATCCCTGGTAGTCGTGCTTGTTTCACGTCATTTTTCATGTCATTCAGAGTTAGTTCACATGCGCATGTTGGTCTCGGTTTTGGAAGGCTAACTTGTGTACAGTCAGATGGTTCCACAGTGATACATTTACATGTCCTTCTTAGTCGTTCATTATTTAAGCAAAGCAGTTGTCAGTCTTTTTCTACAAAATTGTAGTGGTGACCCTATTTTCTATTGATGTTTACCACTTGCCAATACTTTGTATTTGCCCCATTGGCTTGCCTCTAGGATGTAAGCTTGTTTGAGCAGGGCCCTCAACACCCTCTGTTCCTGTGCATCCAACTTTATTGGTTGATAAACATTTTTGATATTATTAAAGGACCACTCTAGTGCCAGGAAAACATACTCGTTTTCCTGGCACTAGAGTGCCCTGAGGGTGCCCCCACCCTCAGGGACCCACTCCCGCCGGGCTCTGGGGGGAGGAAGGGGTTAAACTTACCTCTTTCTCCAGTGCTGGGCGGGGAGCTTTCCTCCTCCTCCTCTTCTTCCTCGCGACGTCATCGACGTCATCGGCTCGCATTCAGCCGGTCGCATAGGAAAGCATTCATAATGCTTTCCTATGGACACTTGCGTGCTCTCACTGTGATTTTCACAGTGAGAAGCACGCAAGCGCCTCTAGCGGCTGTCAATGAGACAGCCACTAGAGGCTCTGGAGGCTGGCTTAACCCTCAGTATAAACATAGCAGTTTCTCTGAAACTGCTATGTTTATAAAAAAAAGGGTAAAAGCTAGCTGGACCTGGCACCCAGACCACCTCATTAAGCTGAAGTGGTCTGGGTGCCTAGAGTGGTCCTTTAATATAAATATTTGAAGTGAATGGTCAAGGAAAATCTCATATACATTTAAATATTGTTATATTTGTTTAATTGGTATAATTATCTAGGCTAGACAGATAATGGAACATATTACTTTTCTATAGGAGCTCACCTCCAATTGTAAAAGGACTATTCCTGAGTTCTTTCTTGAATGAATGTACAAAAAGATCAAAAGTATAAAGACAATATCAGCTAGGCATTAAATCCTCTTAGTGTGATATACAATGGCAAACATTATTATTGCGGTCTGAGAAAATTAGAATAAATTCCAAAAATGCAAGAATATAAAAAAAATACAAAAAGAAAGGATTTATACAATTTGCTACTAGTCCTGTTGACTGTTAATTTATGACTGTGTCACAACATTCCGAAGGCAGTTTCCCACACCTGAAAAAAACATCTCCAATCATCAAAATACTGTGTTTAGACAGGACTTTTTGGCTTACTATATAAACAAAACTAAATTTTCATTCTCAAAAAAATGTACACAAATTGTATTTGTACAGGCGCTCTATAAAAGTGCCTTTCAAATCAGTCACCAAGAACACCAGTTTTATAGTACTCCGTTTTATGGATATCCCTACTCAAACACAAATGGACCTCTGGTGGTCCTTGACGACTTGTCTGAGAACCACAGTTTAAAAAATAAAAAAAATAAAAACTTCTTTAAATGGGAACTGCCACTGCCCGGGATTTTTAATATTATGTTTAGTTATACCTGTGTTTAACAAATAAGTATTTTGGATGTTTGTTCCACAACTTTTTATCTTGCAACTGGCCATCTCCATCTTAGCATCGACCAAGCATTTTTTTTTTATAAGATCTTATCTTTGCACCAGGAAGTCAGCATAGAGAAAGCATACAAAAAAGAGGAGACATTGAACAAGGTGGTATATTTCTCATAATAGTTTTTTTTTTTACAATTTTTCCAGCAAAATATGTCAGATTTTTTTATTTTATATTTTAACCCCAACTGTAAGTTTTTAACATACCTTATTTTTCCAGTGACACAATTGATTTAACAATCTTTATGTCACTTTTTTTCCAACAGTCTACATTTGGCAGTCTATTCTGAAATGAATAATTTTGAAAAAAAAACGTGTAATTTAGTAGACTTGTGCATTTGGATTCGGGCAAGCTATGATTCTGCCAAATTGGTGCCGGCTGGGTGTTCAGCTGAATTCAGTATCTTTAAAGCACCATGTGGTTGCACAACCAAGCAAATGGACTAACGTGATGTCCATACACGTTCGTTTGATTTTCTTTTTGGAGTTCTGACCAAAAAAAGATGATGATTGGCTATGGGATAATCAGTAAATGTTAGTTTTATTCAATCTATATTTACACATGCATATTGTGGCCAGCCTTAGGCACACCTGTGCAATAATCATGCTGTCTAATCAGCATCTTGATATGCCACACCTGTGAGGTGGATGGATTATCTCAGCAAAGGAGAAGTGCTCACTAACACAGATTCGGACAGATTTGTGAACAATATTTGAGAGAAATAGGCCTTTTATGTATATAGAAAAAGTCTTAGATCTTTGTGTTTAGCTCATGAAAAATGGGGGCAAAAACAAAAGTGTTGCGTTTATAATTTTGTTCAGTATAGTATGTATATGTTTTGCAGTACACTGATTGGTCCATTTTCGCCCCCTTTTTTGGTTCATCCGTATATTTTTCCATGAACAATATTTGGCCGAACCGAATTGTTACATGAATGAGCATCAGTCAAAATGTAATATTGGGGGAAGAATGATTTGGCTGAACCTAACCATCTCCCTGTGTCTAGAATTTAGTCCACGCTTTTTAGACCATGCTTAGAACAGTTTAAGAAAATGAGTCACAGCCAGGGGAGGTGTGGCTAAGGCACCATAAAGAGAATATAGCAGTGAGACAACAGGGGCATGATCTATACACCAGAATTGCGTCATTAAGCTAAATTTGTTCTAGTGCTTAAAGTATCCCTTTATACATATATGCATGTAAGAAAGAGGAAGGGGCGAGCTTATTACCTGTAAGGGTTTGAGGTTGTTTCCATGTAGAAATTAGCTTGTTTTTTCCTAAATTGTGGCCGAATTTCAGGTTTATTATCCCTGTATCCCTGCAGCCTTCTAAATCAATGCATTCTGGTCTTGTTTTCTATATACACTGATTACCAAATGTCATTGGTCCTGGGGAGAGACTGTATTTCTATACCATGTAATAGTTCTTCAGAGATAGTGCTCTTATAATACTCGGGGATAGTATTCACCTAACAGAAATATATAGAGTTACAGATGCTGAGCTTGCTGAAGATTATGCTGAGCCAATAAAATATATCACCAGCCATAAGAAATGCGGCTTCATTATGTTGCTTTGTAACTGTAACTATAAGCCACTGCGAATGTTTAGTCTAGAAATGTTAAACCTTTTTTCCCGTGGTTCTTGCTAAACCATAGCACACTTTAGCTTTCTATGGCAATCATAAATTGAAACCGTTTTAAAATAGCCATGATCTTTCTAACCAAAATCAACACTCTAATTTAAAAATTATATATATATATTTTTTATTATTTTTATTAGATACGTTTGCCTTTATAACATTGTAATATATTTCCATAAATCTTGCCTGTAATCTCACTGTGAATATAATACATTGCTTAGCAATCCATGGTCAGCAAGCAATGTATTCAATAACTGAATTCATTTGTTCCTCGAACTCTTAGAGGCTGCCTGTCCAAAATATCTGACAGTAAATGTGGGCATTGCAAAATGTAAACAGTGCTATTTCTCAGAAATGAAACCTCTAGTTTGCAAGTCTGCAGAGGAAACACCTATGCCAGTTACATTAAGGTGAAGTAGTTTTGGTGCATAGAGTGTCCCTTTAGTGAATTGGCTGACAAAAACCTTTCACTGAAGGAAAATAAGATTGGTATTGGTGTTTTCATATATTGTAAGTGGTGTATGATTTTTATTGCGCCCTTTTATAAAATAAAATCAAAACAAATGTATTATATTTTTAAGTGATATGCGGTAAACTCTATTTATAATGTATTTAAATACCTCCATGAGCAATAATCCTTTCTTCAAACCTCTATTAAAATAAGAGCATTCTAAGCAACATAACTACAGCTCACTTTAGTATGTCTTTGTGTAAGAACACATCCCCTAGTTTAAATCGGCTTTGTCACTGTCTGAGGTCTTTGTATAATATGCAAAGACCCCCGACAGTGACATTGCCGCAGGGGTCCAGTTACCATGGGGGACAGAGGAAAGTAGATTTTACTTACCTCTCCCTTCCGGTTTCTCCATTCTATGTCCCTCCCGGTTGCTGACCAGTGGCTGATGAGTGGGGTTGCCTTTCACCCGGCTGACATCTTACTCAACTAGCCTCTCAGTCTCAAAATTTAAGAAGATGCTCTTGAGACGTCTACTGACAGTGGTGTGTTCCATCGACATACCAGGAATGGCTCGGGAGGGTGGAGGAGATCTGCCGGTTAGAGGAGGTGATTGCTTCAGTTGAGGGGAAGTTGGGGAAACATGAGACGGTATGGAGGACTTGGGTGGTATACCTGAGCATGATTGAGTAGGGATCAGGACACTCGGGGAGCGCTCTGGTGGGAGGCCGGAAGATGGCGAACCTTTTCAGAACTGAGGTCTATGGAACATCACGCAAGAACGCGAGATCCTTCATAGAAAGAGATTTTTTTCCCTATAGCAGTCACTGGTGAAGACTGGGGGAAATGACAAGGTTTGACAAAAGGTAACTCTGTCTTTTTGTCAATAAGAGGAAAAATACAGTCACATAACAGTCCTTACTTTGTCTCAGTATCACTTTTGACTGGGTTGGAATTTCATTGAAATTGCAACACAGTCATAGTGAATATTTTCTAAAGATTCAAGCTTCACGAAATACTTTTTTTTAATATGGGGTGACAGAGTTTTAGTATAAAATTGTATAGGAATTGTGAGATATAAGCGCTCTATGCTGCGCCCTTTCTCAGCTGCACTGACAATCCTAAATTTACACTTGAAACTAAGTTAATAGTAAATTGGAAGAAAAGTAAAACCCCATTTTATGATGGATATAAGGATGACACGGTGTTAACTTTTTTGGAGAAATGCTATTCAACCATGATGACATCTGATATGAGCATTTAACCAATGCTATCTTGTTTCAGCTCAGTTGAGCTTTGAATTTAATTTACAAACTGCTTTTAACAACAATAAAATCTCTATACGTGGGATAGGCATAAGGCTATCCTAACTATAAGATAAGGCCAGGGACTAATTAAAGTATTTTGAAAATTGGGCAGACTAGATGGGCCGAATGGTTCTTATCTGTCGTCACATTCTATGTTTAAGGTGTCTGGGTGCCAGGTCCCCCAGGTTTTAACTCTTCAGATGTAAACATAGCAGTTTCAAAGAAACTGCTATGTTTACATTGCAGGGTTAATCCAGCCTCTAGTAGACAGAGTTTTAGTATAAAATTGTATAGGAATTGTGAGATATAAGCGCTCTATGCTGCGCCCTTTCTCAGCTGCACTGACAATCCTAAATTTACACTTATGCATTATCAGTTTTAGTTTTGTCCAACCTAAATGACATTGATAGTTTGAGAATGCTGGGAGCCAGTAGCCTAAGTGCTCTCAGCCAATCAGTGCCATCCAGGCTGGACAAAATTGACTCTGATTTCACAGCACCACATTATGAATGCGACTGAAGAGTGTACAGTCCCTAACTGCTGATACGAGCCCCAGTTTACATCAAACCATTCCAAAATAGTTCTAAAATACACCGCCGTACCATGGATATCTATTGTGTGCATCATGATAGTAAATAATCCTTAACAATAGTTACCATATACTTTTAAGTGTAATATTGTAAATTATCTCATTTATTATTGAAATAATTATCCTACATGTTGTATAAAAAAAATGCATAACATAATATAATGGGGAAAATTTCGTTTGCTTGTTTACTTCCTGTCCATCTTTATAAAATTGATATGCAGGCACTAATGTAGCTGATTGCATTGAATGGGTTAATATATATATATATTTGCTTAAAGCTCTTTCTATAAGTGTTGCTTAATTAACCACAGAAGGTTTATTTAGACAGGTTAAAATATATTTTGTCTAGTTTCAATTCGAGACGAACAGGTTTTTTTATTTTTTTTTTTTTTTATAAATGTGCAGTTTCATTTTATTGTAAATGAAACTAAGTTAATAGTAAATGGGAAGAAAAGTAAAACCCCATTTTATGATGGATATTGTGATGTAATTCCAGTAAAATACAAGTTTAGCAGGCTAAGATTGCCACAAGGCATATGTATGTATATGTGTTTGTAGTATCAGTTAGTTAATAACACGTAGCTAAGATACTGTCATCACTGTACTGACCAGGTGCAGGAATGTAAGAACTGGAATTACGCGTCCCTCTCCTTTGTATCAGATGAGCCACGTGGTTAGACCGGATGGATGAGTTTAGACTCTATTTATTAAATAGGTTAAGGGTATGTGTGGGTGTAGTTAATTGTGGGAGGAGCTACAGTGCTATATAAGGAATGTACTCTATGTATTCAGTACTCAGACTTTGCTGTATTTTGGTGACGCTAGTCCCTCTGAGTCCCGATCGGTGATCCAATAAAGAATCTCTTCCTTCCTGAAGAAACCTGTGTCCATCTCTCTGTGCTTGGCTTCCGTCAGTTTCTCCGGTATCATTTGGTGCATTGGCCGGGAAGCTCATCGTTCAACGGTAGCTGAGAGGCAGAGGCGTGAGACGGTCTATCTTTGCCCACGTTCTCTACGGCTGCACCCCTGAACTTCTGCGTGGACCTCCCTTCGTCTCGGCGCCACTGGTCTGTTGTCCAGGAGATCATCGGCCTCTACGTGAGAAGTGCTGGGGTGTCCCCGTCGATGAGTGTGAACTCAGGTTCAGGAACGAGGAGGTAAGATAACTGCTGTTTTAGACGGCAGGACCCGCTAGGGGTATACCGATTGTGCGGTAGGCCCAAAGGGGTTTTTGAATCTGTATCTGCCCCCTCTGTCGGAGGGAAGGAGCGAAGGCGCACCGCTCGATCGAACGCTCTTTAGTCAGACCGTTTGATTTGGTTAGTCAGGCGGGGTCCTGGTGTAAGATAGCCCTAGCCGGACACCGGTGTCTTGTCTAGACTAGCGTTCTAGGGTGTATATTACGTTCGCTAGGTCGGAGGGACCGGGAGACTAAGCGGCGCCTGTGTAAATTCGGTTCGCTAGTTCTCATCCTATCTGGGCTAAGTGGGAAGGCGTGTAAATTTGGAACCCACTAGACTTTTGATAGTACGACTAAGAGGCGCCTGTGTAAATTCGGATCTCTAGCTCGTTGTATAGTGCGACTAAGAGGCGCCTGTGTAAATTCGGTTCTCTAGCTCGCTATGTATATGTGGTGATTGGGCAGTGTGGCTAACCAAAACGGGTGTATATAGTTTTAGGTAGTCCATTCAAGGTACTGGCCAATAGTTTAGTTGGGAATTGTAAATGTGTTAACGATTGTTTTAGTAAAGTGTATATCTTGTTAGATAGCGCGAGCTCAGCCGTCTAGCGAGAGTGTTAATAGTGTGTTGCTGTATTATAGTGCACGGTACCATAACCCTGTATATTTACTGACATTATATAATAAGTACTAATCATTGTCGTCCATTGCATGTTTAACACCATAACCACTAATAATTGTATTGTGACCTTAACTTGTGCTTTGACCTATGCTAACCGTACTGTAACCGCTATTTGTAAAAGACGATGTTACTGGGGTGTGTTATAGACGGGTAATTCGTATATAGAGAATTATAGCGTGGGTGACTGTGTAGTTACGCCAAAGGGCATAATATTGATTATATAGTGACTGGTGTAGCAGCTGTGTGTGTACGGGAATTCCCTGAGTGTTTATTGTTATTGTGTACGTTTCACTTGGTAACCGTACCACGTGGTGCTGTTGCCAGAGGAAACGGGTGTGACTGTTGAATAGTACGCGTGTATAGTATTCGTTGTCGACGACGTTCCATTGTTAAGTATGGGTGCGTCGCAGTCAACGATTCCGGATCCCTTAGGATGTATGGTTAAGAATTTTAAAAAGGGATTCAAAGTTTGTGATTTTGGGGTAAAGATGTCTCCTGTACGTTTGGTCACTTTGTGTACTAGGGAGTGGCCTACTTTGGTTGCGGCATGGCCGCCACGTGGCAGTTTGGATCCAACTCTGGTACAGCGCTTACACGTGGCTGTATCGGGTAGGCCTGAACTTTACGGCCAGTTTCCTTATATTGACTGTTGGAGACAGGCCGTAAATGACTCGCCAAAATGGCTCCAGACATGCCACGAGGAGCAGTGTCGCCTCATGGTAGCTAGGACTTGCTCGTCCACTAGGACTGGTGTTAGGCCCATTTTGGACACGCCCCCTGAGTCCGAGATCCCTTTGCCGCCCCCTTACTTTCCGGTAAGAGGAAGTGACGCAAATACAGGAAGTCCTGTAACCCTTCCCTCATTACCCTCATCCACTTCCGCTTCCTCCTCCAGTGCAGGATCCACCCCCCCTCGTACTAAATCCCCCCTTCCGGAACCAGATAGACCAACCTCCATTAGAAACGAATATCCTGATTTGGCGCCACTTCAGACTTCCGGTCAAGCTTCATCTAGCTCGGCCCGAAGTGTTCTATTTACGACCTTTTCCCAAAACCGACCTCCCACATCCCCATACCCTATCTCTCCCCGACCGGAACCCATGACTGACGCCTCTCTACGTAGCCCCATCCAAACCCGACAGTTGACTGGTGCCCAACAATTAAAGCACTATCAGATGCCTCTTCGTCTGAATCCCGGGTCAGCTTATATCGATGCCGCAGGTCAAATGGCACACGCTGACCCAGTCTTCGTATATGTCCCATTTACCACAACCGATCTTTTAAACTGGAAGACCCATAATTCCTCGTATACTGAGAAACCACAAGCTATGACTGATCTGTTCACCTCAATAGTACAGACGCATAATCCGACATGGGCTGATTGCCAGCAGTTACTAATGACTTTATTTAACAATGAGGAAAGGACAAGAATAAATCAAGCAGCCATTAAAGCATTAGAGGATAGAGCCCGTGCTTTGAACCAAGCCAATCCAGCAGCATGGGCCGCGACACACTATCCCAACACCGATCCCGATTGGAACGTAAATGGTGCTGATATGGTTCAACTCAGAGCCTATAGAGACGCTATAATTGCTGGCATGAAAGCCGGAGGAAAGAAAGCCATTAACATGTCGAAGACAGTTGAGGTGATCCAGAAAAGCGATGAAGCGCCCAGTGTCTTTTATGACCGATTATTGGAGGCATACCGCTTGTATACCCCCTTTAATCCGGAAGACGCAGACAATTCCCGAATGGTTAACTCCGCCTTTGTCAGCCAAGCATACGGAGATATTAAGCGCAAGCTACAAAAGTTAGAAGGGTTTGCAGGTATGTCAATCTCCCAACTAATGGAGGTAGCTAATAAGGTCTATATGAATAGGGAAACAGAAAGCAAGAAAGAGGAGGAGCGCAAGATGCGTAAAAAGGCTGATATGCTAGCGGTAGCGATCGCAGGCGTAGATAAACGGGGCCCAGATAGAGGCAATAATAGATGGAGTAGGGAGCCTTTGAGTAGGGATCAGTGTGCGTATTGCAAGGAAGAAGGGCATTGGAGGAACGAATGTCCGCAAAGAGAGCAGTACGAGAGAGACCAACCCAGGGCAGGCTACGGAAACTTTAGAGGCAGAGCGAGAGGTAGAGGAGGCCCCGGAGGGAGTAATGGGTATAGAGGGAGTAATGGGAACAGAGGAAGTGTTAGGGAAGATAGGTATATTCCAGCAGCGCAAAGGTCCCGCGATAGAGAAGGTAGGGACTTCGTAGGATTGGCTGACACGGTCATGGAGGACTATTGATACCGACCGGGCTCCATCCCCCTTGGTCGAGCGGAGCCTATGGTCGATGTATCAATAGGGGGAAAGAGGAGTGCGTTCATGATCGACACTGGTGCTGAACATTCAGTGGTGACTAATCTAGTTGCTCCTCCATCTGGAAGGACTATTACTGTGATAGGAGCAACTGGAAGAAGTGCTGAAAGACCGGTTCTTAAAAGTCGACTCTGTACATTGGGAGGCCACGTAGTAAAACACCAATTCCTTTATATGCCTGAATGTCCAGTCCAATTGCTGGGACGTGATATGCTATCCAAATTACAAGCGCAGATTACGTTCCTACCAGATGGAACAACATCTTTAAAGTTTAATGGACCTTCAGGTATTATGACTTTATCCGTACCAAAGGAAGAAGAGTGGCGACTTTATACAGTGTTGACTAGCCAAAACCCTAGGAGTGATGAGACATTGTTTAACATACCAGGAGTTTGGGCAGAGAACAACCCACCAGGACTGGCCCGCAATATTCCACCAATAAAAATTGAACTGAAACATGGGGTTTATCCAGTGAGCCTAAGACAATATCACATTCCGCAGAAGGCTAAGAAGAACATCCAATCCTATCTGGATAAGTTCATACGGTATGGTATCCTAAAATTCTGTACTTCCCCCTGGAACACCCCATTGCTGCCTGTTCAAAAGCCCGGTACAGATGAGTATCGACCTGTACAGGACTTAAGAGCAGTCAATGATGCGGTTGTTGGCATACATCCAGTTGTACCCAATCCATATAACCTGCTTGCTTTAATTCCGGGCGGGGCTACTTACTTCACAGTCTTAGATCTCAAAGATGCCTTCTTTTGCCTCCGAATTGCCGCAGAAAGCCAATGTATTTTCGCTTTCCAGTGGGAGAACGCTGTAACGGGCTCAAAACGCCAAATGACTTGGACAAGACTGCCCCAAGGGTTTAAAAATTCACCTACCCTATTTGGTTCAGCCCTAAGTCAAGATCTATTGGATTTCGAGTCCATCCCAGGAGAGTGTGTATTGTTACAATATGTAGATGACTTGTTGATAGCAGCAGTTACAAAAGAAATCTGTCAGCAAGCAACGCACGATCTACTACACATTCTCTGGAAGGCAGGATACAAGGTGTCTAGAAAGAAGGCTCAGTTGTGTTTGCCAACTGTCAAGTATCTAGGATTCCATATCTCTGAAGGTCAAAGAATTATGGGGCCAGAGAGAAAAGAAGCTGTCTGCCAAATACCAATACCCAAGAATAGAAGACAAGTGCGAGAATTCTTGGGGGCAGCAGGCTTCTGTAGGATATGGATTCCCAGCTATGCGATACTAGCAAAACCTCTGTACGCAGCTATCAAAGGTACAGAGCACGACCCCTTCTTATGGACCCAAGAACAGCAAACGGCATTTGAAGATGTGAAGAAGGCTTTGATGAGTGCCCCAGCATTAGGTCTACCTGATCACACACGACCATTCTACTTATATGTACACGAGCAAAGAAGAATGGCTGTGGGAGTATTGACACAGTACTTGGGATCATGGCAAAGACCTGTTGCCTACATGTCTAAGCAACTGGATGCAGTGGCCAGCGGACTTCCACCTTGTCTAAGAGCCGTAGCTGCAGCCGCCCTGCTAGTAGCTGAAGCCGATAAACTCACTCTGGGTCAAGAACTTTATGTACGAGTCCCACATGCAGTACAGACGTTGTTGGATTACAAAGGAAATCATTGGTTTAGTAACAGCCGTATGACCAAGTATCAAGCAATGTTGTGTGAAAACCCAAGAGTGCATTTAGAGACTGTAAACACCTTAAATCCAGCTACCCTTTTGCCACAACCTACTGAAAGTCAACATGATTGTTTGGAAGTAATGGATGAAGTATTCTCAAGTAGACCAGATCTTCGTGATTTTCCCATCCAGAACCCCGATGTTCAATATTACACCGACGGCAGTAGTTATGTGAAAGAAGGGATCCGCTATGCAGGATATGCAGTGACAACAATAGACAAGGTGATAGAAGCTCGGCCACTGGCGAAAGGAACATCAGCACAAAAGGCAGAATTAATAGCACTAACACGAGCGTTACAATTGGCTGAAGGTTTAAGAGTAAATATCTATACGGACTCTAAGTATGCGTTTTTAACCACTCATGCCCACGGAGCTTTGTATAAAGAAAGAGGACTACTGAATTCAGAAGGCAAAGAAATCAAGTACGCAGCCGAAATCCTACAACTATTGGAAGCAGTGTGGGAGCCGAAAGAAGTCGGTATCATACATTGTCGAGCGCATCTGAGAGGAGATGGTGATGTAACCAAGGGAAATCGGATGGCAGATAGTGCAGCTAAGCGTGCTGCTGAATCAGGAAGACAGGAGTATGTGGGGCATATAGCTGCTCTTATACCAACTCCACTGTCCCAATGGACTCCAGTTTATACAGCTCAAGAAGAGGAGTGGTTAAAGACTGAACCGGGAAAGTATTTGGAGAACAAGTGGTATCAGCTAGAAGATGGAAGAATAGTCATACCAGCATCACTAGCGGTAGAAATTGTCCAAAATTATCACAACGGGACACATTCTGGGAGAGACAGTACTGAAGAATCTCTCAGGAAACATTTCTACATACCAAGATTGTCCAACTTGACTCAGGCCATTGTACGCAGATGTGTAACGTGTGCTAAGAATAATGCAAGACAAGGACCAGTAAAGCCACCAGGAGTCCAGTTTATGGGGGGACTCCCCATGTCCGATCTACAAATAGACTTTACAGTAATGCCTAAATCGGGTGGACATCGTTACCTGTTGGTAATTGTGTGCACCTATTCAGGCTGGGTAGAAGCATGTCCTACTCGTACAGAGAAAGCAGGAGAAGTTGTAAGATTCCTGCTACGAGAAATAATACCCCGATATGGACTACCCTGTTCTATAGGATCGGACAATGGTCCAGCTTTTGTTCATCAGTGCCTACAACAACTGACTCATATGCTTGGTATAAAGTGGAGGCTTCATACTGCATATAGACCCCAGAGTTCTGGTAAGGTAGAGAGAATGAATAGAACTATAAAGAACCAGTTGGCTAAAATGTGTCAGGAAACCCAACTTAAGTGGAACGTTCTCTTACCCATAGCTTTATTGCGAATCCGCAGTACCCCTACCAGAAGGATGGGCCTCTCTCCTTTTGAAATCATGTATGGGCGACCACCTCCCGTACTTGGTAACTTAAGGGGGGACTTGAGTCAGTTGGGAGAAGGAATTACCCGGCAGCAGGTTGTAGAGTTGGGTAAGACTATGGAGGAGGTACAGAAATGGGTACAAGATAGATTACCTGTGAATATTTATCCCCCTGTTCATAGTTATCATCCAGGAGATCAAGTGTGGATTAAAGAGTGGAATAATGTACCGTTAGGGCCCAAGTGGAGAGGTCCTTATGTTGTTCTTTTGTCTACCCCTACAGCGATAAAAGTAGCCGAAGTAACTCCGTGGATACATCACTCCAGGGTTAAACCAGCAGCAGTCGATTCTTGGCAAATTACAGCAGATCCAGAGAATCCCTGCAAGATCCGGTTGAAACGCACTACTCAGTCGGAGTAACGAGGAATTATTGTGGATTACAAATTTTATTGTTACAGGTGTGAGTGAGAAGGCCATAATAAAGCCTGTCCGCTTACCATCACATAGTGTATAAGCCAGGAAAGTCTCGAAGGGACACCTGTGAAGATGAGCAGAACTCCATTCCCTGCAGCCCTCACATCCTGGAAGCTGAGGTTCCATCGCACGGACGAAGACTGAGGATGACGGCGAAAGATGTGCTTTTGATTGTGTTTATTTATATGTGTTTTTATATTCAGGAAGGTAGAGGTACCGACACTCCTAGCTGTGAGGTATGCATTAAGACTACGAGAACAGGTAACCATATTTCCCAAACCCTAATTTGGCATTCACAATACGAATGTAAAGGAGAGGTATCAAGATGTAGATACCTAAATATAGACTATAGTGTGTGCCATTTAGGAGTAGGAGAACCTAAGTGCTTCAGTCCAGAGTATCAACCTCGTACAATTTGGTTGACTCTCAGGAATGGAGATCCTCAGGGGACCCTAATTAATAAGACGGTGTTAGAATCCGTACATTCTTCGGGTGTTCTGCTATTTGATGCATGTAAGGCGATATCAAGTGGTAGAAAACCGTGGAATGTATGTGGGGATCTTAGATGGGAGAGGACGTATGGGTCTAATGATAAATATATTTGTCCCAGTAGTAAAAATAAATATGTGAGTCCTAGATGCCCAAATAAAGACTATAACTTTTGTCCATATTGGTCTTGTGTGGGGTGGGCGACTTGGGGACAGACAGTAGATAAAGACATGATAGTGACTAAGTTGCCGACTAGCCCTTATTGTAAGTCTATGGAATGCAACCCAGTCCATATACTTATTAATAACCCCGACAAGTTCCTAGATAAGTATGGAAATTTATTTGGGTTTCAGATATACGGGACGGGTTTAGATCCTGGGACATTATTGTTTATAGGAATAGAGACTGATACGGTATCCTCCCAGACTCATCAAGTATACCATTCCTTTTATGAAGAGATGAGTATAGATAATAAGATCCCCCATAACGCTAAAAACCTGTTCATTGACCTAGCTGAAAGTATTGCCGGTAGTCTTAATGTTACCAACTGCTATGTGTGTGGAGGTACTAACATGGGAGACCAATGGCCTTGGGAAGCAAAGGAGGTAATGTCCGGTTCTGAGGCAGTTGACCAACTAATATCTACACAAGCCGATTATCATTTGAGTGTTAGAGGTAAATCTGAGTGGAGATTAAAGACCTCCATCATAGGTTATGTTTGCATAGCAAGGAAAGGAATAATGTATAATACTTCTGTAGGAGAATTAACTTGTCTAGGGCAAAAAGCTTATGATGATGATACAAAGAATACAACTTGGTGGTCGGCTTCAAATGTCTCAGAACCATCTAACCCGTTTGCTAGATATGCCAATTTAAAGGATGTGTGGTTTGATCTATCCATCACATCTACCTGGAGAGCCCCAGCAAATTTGTACTGGATCTGTGGTAAGAAAGCCTATTCGGAGTTGCCACAGGACTGGGAAGGGGCATGTGTGTTGGGTATGCTCAAACCATCCTTCTTCTTGTTACCGTTTGAAACAGGTGAGACTTTAGGTGTTAAAGTGTATGATGTGAATCATAGGAAGAAAAGGGGACCCATAGAGATAGGCGCCTGGGAAGATGATGAATGGCCTCCCCAGCGTATTATAGATTACTATGGGCCAGCCACGTGGGCTGAGGATGGTACCTTTGGTTATAGAACCCCTATTTATATGCTCAACCGTATTATAAGATTACAGGCGGTGGTTGAGATTATCACAAATGAGACATCACAAGCGCTCAATCTTCTAGCGAAGCATAACACCAGGATGAGGACAGCAGTCTACCAAAATAGATTAGCCTTGGATTACCTTTTGGCAGTAGAGGGAGGTGTATGTGGGAAGTTTAACCTAAGTAATTGCTGTCTTCAAATAGATGACGAAGGGCAAGCAATAGCTGAGCTTACTAGCCATATGGTTAAACTAGCGCATGTGCCTACTCAGGTATGGAAAGGGTACAATCCAAGTAGTTGGTTTGGTAGCTGGTATGAGTGGTTTGGAGGGCTTAAGGCAGTGGTAGGTGGAGTCCTACTGATTTTACTGTTGTGTCTACTCCTACCGTGTCTTATACCCTTAGTAGTTAGGTCTGTGCAAAGCCTGATAGGAAGTATAGCAGAGAGGAAGGCTGCTGCACAGATAATGGCGATATATAAGTATAAGGCTCTAGATCAAGGAGAACCAATGCAGGAAGATGAGTGTTAAAAGATTCACATCATAAGATAAGTCTGGTCTGGTTCATGGTAACCTGAGGTATATGCAAACCAAGGTTAAGTGATGCCTCAAGTAATTGTGAAATATCAGAGGCATCAAAGGGGGGAATGTGATGTAATTCCAGTAAAATACAAGTTTAGCAGGCTAAGATTGCCACAAGGCATATGTATGTATATGTGTTTGTAGTATCAGTTAGTTAATAACACGTAGCTAAGATACTGTCATCACTGTACTGACCAGGTGCAGGAATGTAAGAACTGGAATTACGCGTCCCTCTCCTTTGTATCAGATGAGCCACGTGGTTAGACCGGATGGATGAGTTTAGACTCTATTTATTAAATAGGTTAAGGGTATGTGTGGGTGTAGTTAATTGTGGGAGGAGCTACAGTGCTATATAAGGAATGTACTCTATGTATTCAGTACTCAGACTTTGCTGTATTTTGGTGACGCTAGTCCCTCTGAGTCCCGATCGGTGATCCAATAAAGAATCTCTTCCTTCCTGAAGAAACCTGTGTCCATCTCTCTGTGCTTGGCTTCCGTCAGTTTCTCCGGTATCAATATAAGGATGACACGGTGTTAACTTTTTTGGAGAAATTTTATTCAACCATGATGACATCTGATATGAGCATTTAACCACCAATGTTATCCTGTTTCAGCTCAGTTGAGCTTTGAATTTCATTTACAAACTGCTTTTAACAACAATAAAATCTCTAAACATTTGAATGAACCTAGAGTTTGTGAATTTCTGATCTGCACCAGGCACCATTTATATATATTTCCTTCTTATATTTCCAATGCTCACAATCCACGCTGCATGCTAAACAACTAATTATTGAATCAGTTATGGTTGTATTTTCCTGACATTGAGAGAAAACAGAACACTCGCTGCCTAAGTGATGTCAGAATACTTCTATTTTAACCGAAAAAAACTGCAGTGTTAATGGAGAACAGAACTTGGGAGTATATGACCCACACTCTTACCATTCTCTTTTTGTATAAATAAATGTTACGTAAAGATCATCTGTTTCAGCCTTTTACGTATTTTTTTTTTTTTTTTTTTAATCATAGATATCACCTGCTAGGGCAAGTTTCATTTGGAGCCAAAAAAATATGCATGTACTTATTCCTACGTGTTTGCAAAGCTGGTGTTTGCTCTCAAGAAATTAATAGACATAGACAGGAAGTAGAGAATGGTCTGAATTCTTGATAACACAGAGAAATTATAGAAGATCCTGGTTTGTAGGCCGCCTGCAGACAATCTACATTTTGACTAACTACTTTGATCCACAGTCAAGACAGTCACAAATCGGTAGCATAGCCATCGTAGTTCAGAGTTGGAATCCAGCAGAAGAAGATAGCTAGTGTAGTCGTGATTAAAGGATTGCTTACAGTCTTTGTCAAACTTGATGTTCATGTAACAAAGTTCTAAAGGTTTGTTATTGATATTGAACCCTTTGCACTATATAATGATTATATAAGGGACTGTTTTAGCAACATACCCACTACAGCCCGGTGTTGGTTTTGTTGTCCATGTCGGTGTGTGCCATCCTTCTTTCTTTGTCAGATTGCCCCCAAACAGAGATCTTCCTGGCAACCAGACACCACCTTCTGTGTGGCTGCATTGGTGGAATGCACACCTCTACTTGCTACGTATTATTACTTTCAATGGTCAACCAGTGATAGGCTAAAAGTGTCAATGGCTGATTGCTGTGGTGGCTGGAGGAAGGAAGAGTGGAGGAAGAGATGTAGGACTCTATGGAAATCTAAGTCAGCACCCACACAATCCTAACCCCATAAGCACATCTTTAAGATGAAGTTGTTATTGGGTGGGAGGGTTCCTTTAAAAAACTACACACAAATCTGTGACTTGAATGTGTTATACATATAGTTTGTAATAAATAGTCCTTTAAAGGAACCCCACGATTATCATAACCACTAGACTGAGCTGTAGTGGTTATTGTGCCAGGAGTGCCCTGTTTCACTCCGTGTAAGAATCAACTGTTTGCTAATGACCTTGGGGTGTGCCTCTCCCCGCCGAGCTAAGTCTGGCAGTGCAGAGGTTATCTGCATGGCGTAGAGCGATCAGCTGACACTTTCAGCCAATGAGCTGATCCAGCACTGTAGGGCTTAGCTCCTTGCAGGAACATGAGTCTCTCAGTACTGGCTGCAGGGAGGCAGGGAATGGTACCCGGCAGACACCAAGTAAGGATGGAAGGGCTCTCCTAGCACAATAACTACTACAGTGCATTCAAACTAGTATTTATGGTACTTGGAGTGTTCCTTTAAAAAAAAAAAATCAAAAGAAAAAAAAAATCAAATACGCATGTAAACATTGTTAAGTATACTTTTGTGACTTGCATATCATAAAGCTGTTTACTGTTTAATTGCCTATTATACCTAACCTCCAATGGACATATTTCCTCAACTCATCCAGAATGCCTTTAGAGCAGCATGAAACGTAGGATGCAGAAATCTAATGCAATTCTTTCTCCTGCTGTGTGAATGTACTCTGGATTGTGATTGGCTTGTTTGGTTCAAATAGCAAATGCTATTGGCCAAAAGTTCTGCCCATGATATACTCAAACAATTATGGTGCGTATAGGTGATAATCAATTGATAAACTAATGACAGTCAACTGTTAGAAAGTGTAGATTGGCAGAAAATAAAAGCAATAAACATTTTACGTATATTTGAATTTCTCGTTTTATATAAACTGAAATGAGCTTGAAATTTTATAGTCTCAGAATAATACCATTACGAAAAAAACCTGTGTAAACTGTGAATACAGACGCAGATGTGTGCTTTCTAAGAGCGATGGTTCTCTGTAAATCGATTCCCTGATAACTGTAAAAAAAAAAAAAAAAAAAGCTTTGTGACCTTTTACATTTAATGGTTTAATCCTTTGGTTTGAATATATTAAGGAACATTAGTTGTAATGGCATCGCTGGAGCGGCTGTTAAGTGTCGTTTCTTCAACCATAAACACTTTATAGAACTTGAACTAACATTAACAGTCAATTTAAAAAAAAAAAACTCATTTACTAAAGCTACAGGTAATCTCACGTTTATGAGGTTGCAAAAAGCTTTGTTCAAAATATATGGAGAAGATTAATTGCTGTGCTTTGTCATCGGGAAGGGATCCTGCGACTTGCTTTTAAATTGTCCGCTAGTGTCTCACCTCGATGAATATCAGAAAAAAAAACTTCTGGGGGCCAACTCTTAACACCACTCACAATTAGCCAGCTTTTCTTTTTTTGGGGGGGGGGCTGGCTCAATATGTGGGAATGGTGGTTAACAGACTGTGTATGTTTGCTTCCAGCCATGTCATTCTGTAAGCCAGTCACTTATACAACCTTCTTATTTTTTTTAACTATGCCATTGGGAACCAAATGTAGCAACAACAAAGGAAATGTGTGCCTCTAAAACTTTTACATTATCCATAACATTGTCACGTTGTTCAGGCTACAACCAGATGGACTTTAAGTAAGTGGCCGTATTGTATTTATTTTATTTTTGGGGGGTAAGGAAAGGGGGGCCTTTTTTGTGGTTTTTTTTTGTTTTTTTTTAATAGCCATGTACAAAGTGTAATTATGTTTTCAGTGACTCATCTGTATAACACCCTTGGTTATTTTACAATAAGTAGCATCTGGTTTAAATGTGCACAGTGGTTACGAGATTGTGATTGACATCTGCATTTACCTAGTAAAGCTCCTACGTGACGATGCAGTATTGTGTCTTGTCTCTGTGTGCCTGTTCAGACATATGTCTCTTTTGAACCCTATGTCAAAGCATGCATTGTAAGAAATCCATACATTTCATTTAGTGAAGATATTGCTACTTAAACTTCTTAGTTATGTCTTTTTATGACTATTGCAATGTCTTCTCTGCCTTAGCTACTCAAATCATAAAGGAGTTTAAGCATCCGTGGGAAAGGCATAAGGCTATCCCAAATATAAGATAAGGCCAGGGACTAATGGAAGTATTTAGAAAATTAAATTGGGCAGACTAGATGGTCCGAATGGTTCTTATCTGCCGTCACTTTCTATGTTTTATGCCGAGTGCCACCAAGAACCAATATTCTTTATAAATCTTTGTGCCATTGAGTTACTCCAAGTGGCAGCATTTTCCTAGCAGTTACCTTTGACTTTGAGTTGTGAAATGGTAGGTATATTGAAGTACTTACCTACCCCATGAATAAACACATACAGCTGGTTGAGAAAGCCTTTTCTAGATCACGTACTGAAGCTGAATGTTTGCTGTACGATTGATGGCTTTTAGATTTCATCCTGTTAAACCAGGTTGCTTATTACTCGAGGGGAAGACTTTCTGAACTTGAAAGGAGAAAATGATGTCACTTAGTCGTTTCCTACACCTGGGCAACGTTCCACTGAGGCTGATCCGTGTTTTTCCTTTTTGTAACAAGAAATATTTTCAGAGTCTAAACATTTTTTATGCTCTTGGCTTCCCATGTAAGTTTCACATATGTTACATTGAATCTGGTTTCAGTGCTGTTAAGTGTGCAGTGCAGCAGATCCAGTTCAGATACAAACATTTTGCAGGATTGCTTTGAGCATTCTAGTGTGTGTTCCTTGTTTGATTCCTGACACCCATAGCTGTAAAAAAAAGTAATTTGGTTTCAGTACTTTCAGTACTGCGCTTCCAAATGATGGATACAGATAAATGTTAGGGCTATTAAAAGAGACACAGGCAAGCATGCACAAAAACTAGTGAGAAACACAGAGACAAAGCAGGCCACTTGAGGTTTAGAGATACAGTCTGCAAGAAGGGCTCTCTCTGTCTCTAAAGCAATATTCATACAGATTGACAGAGAGTTAGCTCAATGGTAGAGGAAGGCAATTGCTGAATCTCGGAATACCTTGTTTGAATCCTGCCAAGATCATTCTTCTGAGGTCGATACAATGATTACCATTAAGTTAGGTAATAATAACATCTAGACCCCAGGATGTACTTGGAAACTAGCAACGAGCTAAATTAACCTTTCTTAATTATAAATTGTTATATTATTCCAAAAGGTGGCCACTCCAATTTCACGATTCTAAAACAGGCAAGAGGTCCAAATAGATATATCCTAACCTAGGGTGTTATCTACCTTTACCAGTAGTCGAAACTAAGACCGCATGTCTTCTTTTTTTTTTTTTTTTTTTTTACTGAAATTCCAACGCAATGAAAAGATATATTAAGACAAAGTGGGGACTAGTATATTCCCTAAGGCAAATCTATAGCAGTTAAGTTTTGTCATTTCCCCCAGATCTCACTGATGACAGTCTTGCGGGATCAACCATAGATCTCAGGGTGGACTCTCATGCATGCATGAAAGTACAGTTGATGTGGGCTCCTGGCAGATGAAGCATCAGGAGCTGAAGAAGACTTGCAGGTGGTGGTGGCCACAAGAGTCATGTTCAGATAAGTAAAACTCATCGTCACCTGCACCCTGTGACTACCAGGCAGCAAGTGAAGCAGTCACTGTTGTGGGTCTTTGCAAATTATGCAAATTATTCGCTAATGGTTTTCTATGTTCTGTACATGTTAGACATGTAACCTTGTAGCAAGTTTATATCATCTGAGTATCACTGAGTAAACCTGAAAGCGAGAGAAATCCCACTGTTTTCTTTGGAATCCTAACTAGGAAGTTTAGATGCTTTTTTTCCCCCTTCCTGTTACTGAAACTGTAACTGATGGTAACTTCATCATGCATGTGTTTTGCTTTGTTGGGGATCATATTAAATACTCTTTACCACCCACTGTTAAAAAAAAAAAAAAAAAAAAAAAAAAGCAGTGAATACAGGAGCCGTGATTAATGAAGGCAGATGGTATCTTTATTTGATAAATGGCAAAAAAAATAACATGCTGACTTAGGAAAAGTAGATAACGCCCTAGGTTAGGAGATATCTATGTGAACCGTTTGCCTGTTTCAGAGTCATGACATGAAAATTAAAATACCCAGTTTAAATGGCTGTATTATTTTTGAAAGGTTACATTTTGCAATATGGGTAAAGCAGGGATCTCAAAGTCAATTCACGTCTGGGAGATCCGTACTGCCAGAGGCACACGTGCACACAAATCCTTATTTCCTTACATGCAGCTACACACTCTCTTACAATGCACACACAGCATAAACACATAACACTATTCACTTTAACACACGTACACAGCTACACACACAAAATAAGCACTCCACAGACTCTCTCCTTTTGCTGTGTGAACTAGTCAACCACGTCATTGAAGCCAACCTCAACAACCACAGCATACGAGGGCATGATCGCAGCCCAGATGTAGACCATACCAAACAGCAATCCGGGACTTAGAGAGATAAGGCCGGAACTCAGACTTACCTCTTTAATTTGGTATGGGATTGGCCGGCCACAACCTGCTTTGAATTCTTTAAGGTTTTAAACATGGGTCACAAGCAGGAATTTGAGAAAGAAACTGGGAAAGAGTTATACTAAAATTGATTGGAGCATTAAAACTGTACTAAATCTGTGTAAATTCAAAGGCATTAAAGCAAATCTGTGATTTTTGGAAGGGTTTTGTATATTTCAGGAAGATACGTTTTACTTATCTGAAGCTGTCCCCCGTGGCTGCCGCTATTATCATCCTGCAGTCCTTTTTAGCTCCTAGAGCTTCATTTGCCAGGAGCCATGTCAGATAAGACCGTGGGAGCCTCTATAGGCAATGCCTGAATCCCACAGTTGTGACCTGTGACGACGGCTGGGATTGGACAAAAATCGAGAGGGAAACTCTGCCTTTTGTCAATTTCTGTCAACCTCATCCTTGTACATAAGACAAAGTAGTCCCTAGAATCTTGGAATTTCAGTGTAATTCCAACATAGTCTTGATCAGTGTTTCATAAAGAATATCTCTTTATTAAATACTGAAAAATTATAGTTCCCCTTTAATGCCGCACACATTAATGCCACATTTAAGTCATTCTTAACACCTTTAGGTCACAGTTTTAGTTTCTAATTCAGCAATTGTATTCAGAGCCTTTCATCTTTATCCCTGTCCTAACACCACAAATAATAACAGCTGCAGCTTCGAGCACTTTATACCTGGGAAGTTCTATAATTTAAGATGTCCTTTGAATCGGAAAGGTGGTAATTTTTCTTTTCAATAGGGAAACATTTTAAACCTAAGCCTTGATGTCAGTCAGCTAGACAGATTTGCCACCTTTCTTTTCCTATCCTCGGGTTTCCATAGCTACCAGTTAAACAATCCTGTGATGTGGTTATTGAACCCATGCCAAGGTCTCCTCTCTTTGTTTACACAGTATACATAATATAGAGTAAAATAACCACAGCTTACACAAAAAAAAGCAGCTCAAAAGACCCAAGCAAGTGGTATTAATGGCTTAATATGCAATGAACACTGTGAGAAAATACTGCATGTTAACAGTTGTGTATTTTGTAAATACGCCTGTGACTGCTAGAATTATGTGTGATGCCAGTATCATCTTGTGTTGCATCTTGGAAAGGCTTCTTGTCTGGGCAAGTTGTCATGTCATAATATACGTTACAGGAACACTAGCTGATAAGATTTCTTGGACAGCGACCTACTCTGAATTTCGAACAATGACAATCTCATCATGCTTTCAATCTCACTACTTGTTAGCTTTCCTTTTAACCATTTCATCTGCTTTTGTTAAAGGAGCAGGAATGTCACCATATCAAGTTCATCGGCATGAGGTCCCTGGCGCCGGCTTACCTTTTGTGGTTAAACCGTTAATAAATGGTTTAACCTCAAAGTCTAGTTTAGCTCTGCCCCTGTCCTCCTACCTCTAACTGATTGTTGAAAGCCTTGCACAGCCATGGACAGTGACAATGATGTTTGACTGTTTTATTTGTAGAAACAGTGTTAGGAAAATATGTACACTTCTCAAGCCATTTTGTGAATATGGAGCTACTGATTGGATGCTGTAAACCAATCAGTGGTGCCCCTGTCTGAGGCAGTCCAAGGTTTCCTGTTTTAAGAATCTGAGAGAGGCAGAAGGGTAGAGGCGGAGCTAAATTGAGCTAGATACAAGACTATCTGGTTAACCCATACATAAACGGTTTAACCCCTAAAAGTAAACTGGCGCAAGGGGCCTCCAGGTACCATAATAACTTTGCTTCAATGAAATTGTTATAGTGCCAGGAGTATTCTTTTAAAGGATCGCTATAGTGTCAGGAAAACAAACTAATTTTCCTCACACTATATAGCATCCTTAGGACCCCCCCACCCTCACTTGGCGCTGAAAGTCAGCTCACAAGTGAAGCGGAATGCGCATGCACGGCAAGAGTCGGGCGCGCATTCAAACAGTCCATAGGAAAGCATTTCTCAATGCTTTCCTATGGACGTTCTGCACGCTGGATGCGATTTTCGCATCCAGCGTCGCAGAAGCGCCTCTAGTGGCTGTCAGGAAGACAGCCACTAGAGGCTGGATTAACCCTGCAATGTAAACATAGCAGTTTCTCTGAAACTGCTATGTTTACATCTGAAGAGTTAAAACCTGGGGGACCTGGCACCTAGACACCTTAAACATAGAAACATAGAATGTGACGACAGATAAGAACCATTCGGCCCATCTAGTCTGCCCAATTTTCAAAATACTTTAATTAGTCCCTGGCCTTATCTTATAGTTAGGATAGCCTTATGCCTATCCCACGTATAGAGATTTTATTGTTGTTAAATGCAGTTTGTAAATGAAATTCAAAGCTCAACTGAGCTGAAACAAGATAGCATTGGTTAAATGCTCATATCAGATGTCATCATGGTTGAATAGCATTTCTCCAAAAAAGTTAACACCGTGTCATCCTTATATCCATCATAAAATGGGGTTTTACTTTTCTTCCAATTTACTATTAACTTAGTTTCAAGTGTAAATTTAGGATTGTCAGTGCAGCTGAGAAAGGGCGCAGCATAGAGCGCTTATATCTCACAATTCCTATACAATTTTATACTAAAACTCTGTCACCCCATATTAAAAAAAAGTATTTCATGAAGCTTGAATCTTTAGAAAATATTCACTATGACTGTGTTGCAATTTCAATGAAATTCCAACCCAGTCAAAAGTGATACTGAGACAAAGTAAGGACTGTTATGTGACTGTATTTTTCCTCTTATTGACAAAATAACAGTTACCTTTTGTCAAACCTTGTCATTTCCCCCAGTCTTCACCAGTGACTGCTATAGGGAAAAAAAATCTCTTTCTATGAAGGATCTCGCGTTCTTGCGTGATGTTCCATAGACCTCAGTTCCGAAAAGGTTTGCCATCTTCTGGCCTCCCACCAGAGCGCTCCCCGAGTATCCGGATCCCTACTCAATCATGCTCAGGTATACCACCCAAGTCCTCCATACCGTCTCATAGAAACATAGAAACATAGAATGTGACGGCAGATAAGAACCATTCGGCCCATCTAGTCTGCCCAGTTTTCTAAATACTTTCATTAGTCCCTGGCATTATCTTATAGTTAGGATAGCCTTATGCCTATCCCACACATGCTTAAACTCCTTTACTGTGTTAACCTCTACCACTTCAGCTGGAAGGCTATTCCATGCATCCACTATCCTCTCAGTAAAGTAATACTTACTGATATTATTTTTAAACCTTTGTCCCTCTAATTTAAGACTATGTCCTCTTGTTGTGGTAGTTTTTCTTCTTTTAAATATAGTCTCCTCCTTTACTGTGTTGATTCCCTTTATGTATTTAGGACTTCATTGAGCTGAAGTGGTCTGGGTGACTTGTCCATTTAAGTATGTGATCCACTGTATAACGTATGCACTGGCTTTTCAGAGGATTGTCACCAGAGCATATTTTGTCAATTTTCTTTGTGCACTATTGCATAATAAATTTATGTAATTTCAGTTTTAAGTTTTAATTTTGTAATTATTACCTTTAGCCTTCAAACAAAACCCTTTTATTTATTCTTAATTCCTTTTTTTAATTGCCTGAGAAAGCAATATCATCTGGTGCAATTCCGGGAGAGTGAATAACTTTCTGCTTAGTGCAATTTGACTCTGTTGAACACACAATTACTCGTCATTAACAATTTACTTACATATCAACAGATCACCAACATTCTGTTTGCATCTTAGAAAGTAATGTATCAAATGCATTTTAAATATAGTTCCACGGGTAGCACGCTCACTATCAGAAACTTCAGTAATTGAGGTAAGGGCAATATATAAAATCCCTCAGACAATCTGTTTATACATTATCATACCAACTAGAACACAGTGGTCTACAGAAATAAAAGGGGAACAAAAAAGTAAGCTATAATAAAAATAAGGCATTAGAACAGTAAGCTATAAAATGGAATTGCTTTTTGCAATTGAAGTGCTGACTGTATATTTGGTGATACTTTGCTGACTGCCTGCCTTGCATATGTTCTCGTCTTAGAAGTGGCAATCTCCTCCACAAGATTCGAGTATAGTATATGCTACTGTTAGGACTCTGTGACATGCAGAGAGACACAAAATGGATTTTAGATAGCCGTAACATTAGGGTAGTATTTATGCGAGGTACATATTCTAATTTTTTTTATTTAGTATTCATTGTGAGCATGATGCCAGTGAGTATTTTACATATTGTATGTATTGATTTCTCTAATTGCATTTAAATTAATAATATGCTGTTCCGTTGTGCAGGAAAAAAAAGAGATGTCTAAATATATACTTACAGCAGCCTGTCTGATTGCAGCCAGGGTTTTTTCTTGTTTTCGTAAGCAGCTTGTCTCCAGGAGATACTTTTCAGACCTCTTCCAGAAACAAGCTCCAAATTGGCCTAAAAGCAGATTAAAAGCAGATTAGGGGAATACAAGTGCCAAAACCTATTTGAGCTTTTAAGTGCTCTGTGATTTATCATTTGTGTTTTATCTCTCAATATCGCCACCGCAAACATTCCCATTTTCTCACAGCTAAGATTGGTTTATTATTTTATTCATTGCATGCTCACATTTTACATTTTATTTTGTTGGTGAGTTTTTTTTTTCCCTTTTATTTAAATTTATTGAAGTATATTATTTCAGACATCTTTTTTAGATGTGTCTCTGGCAACTTCTTTAAATAAAGATTGCAGGATACGCCATTTTGATTTCATAATCTTGATATCGTAAGTTATAAATTAAGTCAGGCGCATAATAGGTCTGACAGGATAACAACCCAAACGTTTATTACGTTTCTCTTATATAATATAATAATTTAAATGTATATGCTGCTGTGACATTGTGTCTAAAGTTTTATTGATCAGTCTATGTTATTAGAGGAATGTATCCTTAACTCTAAGAACAGTATTTGTATAAAAGCTGAGGTGAGAACATTAAAGGAACATTATAGTGGTAGGAATAAAAAACATGTATTCCTAACACTATAGTTCGGAACTATCTATTAGGGTACCCAGCCCCCTCAGAGTAGAGAAATAAGGTTTTAAATTTACCTTTTCTCCCTCACCATACCATTCACTCCGTGGTTGGCCCCGCCTCCATGACTGAGATCATCAGTCAGACGATTTTAGCCAATCCAATGCGTCACGCTGTGCCAATCAGCATCTCCTCATAGAGCGGAATTAAATCAATGTATCTCTACAGGGAGCGTTCAGCAAAGCATAAAGACGCTGAATGTAGTTGCTGGACTATGTAGCAGTGGACTAGGTAGCACCTCTAGTGGCCATCTGAGCGACTGCCACTTGAGGTGTTACTAGGCAGCAATGTAAACAATGCCTTTAATCTGAAGAGGCAGTGTTTACATTGCGCAGCCTGCAGGGACATGCTACAGACTCCAGAACCACTACATTAAGCTGTAGTGGTTCTGGCAACTACAGTGTTCATTTAAGCAAGAAACTATGTAGGCAACAGAATCTTGCATTTTGTTTAGCAAAAAAATTACATAAAAAAAACATATTTTTTAAGACAATATTAGAAATAGCCTTATTGTTTTATAATAGTCTTATTGTTTTAGTTTATAGTCTTCTGGATCAGGTCATTTGAGCCACTCATATACTTTGATAGGCATATCTATCTTTGTATGTTATTGTGAGCTTTAAGATAAACAGACTGGGTTATTCACTAAACTAGGAAATGTTAACTCAAAGTGGCTGAACAGGAAAAAAAACCTCTGCAAGTAAGCTATATTTCCAGCTCAGTAACTTTGTTTTTAATTTGCGATTCACATGTTTATAACCTTGAGAGTTAGAGCGTATTGAGCAGTGTTCAAGGGACTCTATAGGCACTAAGACCACTTCATCTCATGGCCCTGTCTGTTTAACCCTGCAACTGAATACATTGCCGTTTTGCAGGAACAATGTTTTTATTGCAGAGTTAACATACCTCTAGTGGGTGACAGGAGGTACCAACTAGAGGTGATTCTCCAGCAATAACAGAATTTGAACTCCGGTATGACTTAAATTACTCTCATTAAAGTTAAATTCTAAATTACTAAAGCATTTGATTGGCCCAGCATGGCATTTTGCTGCGCATTAGCCCCCCATGGCTTCCCCGTGGTGATTCAGAGCAGTAGCATGGAGACCAGTGTGTTGCATGATGTAAGGTAAGTAAAACTTACCTTTTATGCCCCTAGATAGGGGGTGCACACCTTAATAGGTAGGTGGACACTATAGAGTTAGGAATACATGATTTTCCTTCAAGGGGATTTAGGATTCAGGGCAGTGTATTTCAAATAAATATATATTTTTTCGTATTGTAGAAGACTTTATAGTGATAATTGTGCACTATATACACACAAGATTCTCCAAGATTTCAGCCAAAGTCTAGCTTTGTCATTCCACACATTGCTGAACATATGATTTTTTTTTTTTTTAAGAGGTACAACTGATTTAGTAAAATCTGCCATTATTCTTTTTATTTTTTCATTTTACGTAAGCAGCTTATGCAACTCATAAAACACCTATATGTAACACCATAAACTATTTTATGGAAATTGTTCGCATTTCAACCTTTGACTTTTTCTCTTATATTTCTAAAAGGTTTGTTCGATTATTAAAAAAAATATTATTTTGTAAGTTTTTTTTCCCCGGCAACAGTTGAGTAAGTACTTTTGAAAATGTTTTATGTTTAATTATAGTTGTGTATGCACAAGCTGAAGAAGTGTAATTTCTTTATAATAAAACAAAATTATTGTGACTTCCTTTTTGTTCAGTGATAAATCGCTGTATTATATCTATATATATAAATACTTTATTGATTATACACAGAATGGCTTATAACCTCTCTGTTTCTTGTTGATTGTTTTTCAGATGTAATCCAGGCCCTCCAAAGACCTCTGACAGTCCTTCCTCATCAGAAAGACCGTCTTTAACAACACCAAAATGCACTCCAGATCCCGATGACCTTTTCAGTGAAGTCTAACTGATCCCCTAATCCTTTCTCTAGCTAAAACAAACAGATTGAAACCAATTATAGTCTGATAAATGTATAATGTTTCTCCAAATGGATCACTTGTTTCATAGACATCCTAAATCCTTGTCTTCAAGGGATTAGTTTTGTTTTACTAATGGTTAAACGACTTTAAAATACATACAGATATCTTCAAGAATCTTGATTTATCTTTTATGATTAAAATTGTGATTATTGTACTGTTTGTGGATGCTTTGTTGTTGTTTTTTTTTTTTTTAAATGAGCAATGTTATTATTTTAGTAGTGTCATAGTGTCACAAAGCTCCATTTTTTTAAAATTCACAATTTATTGAAAGTTTTAAAGGCAATTTAAACACAAACAATACAGTAAAATGTGTTGCAAAAAACTAGCCATTCAAAGAAGAGAATATCAATGAGGACATTCCAGCAACGTAATGTTTGACCATTGTAAAGAGAAAGGCATAATGGCACATTTTGTAATTATAGATATGAATATTACCATTCCTGCTTCAGAGCAGCTCAGGACATCACTATGTAGATGTGTTTCTTTTATCGAGGGGAGATAGCCATATGTATTGGCTTTAAAACGGGACTGCTACTTCTCTGGAAATTGCAAACATTGGGGGAAAAAAACATTGAAAATAACCTACCTTTTTATGTGATGCTCTGTTTTCATTTAGAGGGACACTCCATTTCCTAAATCCAAACAAAATAAAAATCACTGTTTTGTTGATATACCCCCATGGAAACATGAATGCGTTTATATTTTTTTTCATTGGGGATATATGTAAAAACAGCTTGCAAAAGCTGCATATCTCTTTGCTATCCAATCACAGACTTCCCAATGCTGTACTATGAGAATCTTTGCAAGGCAGGTGATCTGGGCAATGGCCTGTGTCTTGAATGTAGCTTCATTGAACTTAGCAAACCAGGAAGTAAAAAGGCCAGTTGAATGATTGTCTGCTCCGAGGGGTGTAACTAGGTAATTTATAAAAGTGACAATTTGTATTGTTATCTGAACTTTTTGTAAAATGAAAAAAGAGGACACACTCTACACACATAAAGCTCTTCAGCAAGTGGAAGTGATTTAGGAGTCTGGAGTGCCCCTGTACGTTTATTATATTAAAGAAACACTACAGGACCCAGACCACTTTATCTTATTGAAGTGGTCTGTGTGGATTGTCCCTGTTCCCTTTAGGAACTGCAATGTTTACATTGCAGGGTTAAGACTGCCTCTAGTGGCAGTCTACCAGACAGCCACTAGGGGTGCTTCCTGCAGTTTCATTGAATTTGACACCATGAAACCATGCTGGACATTCTCACGCATTGCAAGAGGATCTCCAGTGTGTGGAAAATCCACACGGAAAAGCATGGAGTCAGTGCTTTCCTATGGGGAAAACCTAATGTGTGTGCCAAGCTTGTGCACTAGGTTCCCCCCTTTGGCTGACGTTGAAGGAGGCTGAGCCCAACCCAGCACCAAGGGACACAGGCGCTGGAATCAGGTAAGTTTAAAGGGTTTTTAACCCTTTATATGCTGCTGGGGTTGCGCAAGTGAGGGAGAGAATAGGGGCACTATACTGTTAGGAATTGAGGTTTAATTTCCTAACATTGTAGTGCGCCTTTAAAGCAGGGGTTCCCAAAAAGTAGATCCCCAGGTGTTGTAGACCTACAGCTTCCATGATGCTTTGCCATTCTAAAGGCATGCAAAGCATCATGGAAGTTGTAGTTCTACAACAACTGGGGATCTGCTTTTTGGGAGCCCCTGCTTTAAAGATTTAGCAAATTACATCACAGTCCATTTCAGTCCAGGCACGGCCAGGGCACACAATGCAGATGAGGAGGAGACATTGAATTTTTTTTTTATTTCTCCACTGTGCTATGCTCTCTTTATACTGACTGCTTGGGGGCAAAGGAAGGACCTTGTAATGATGATTGACAGTCAGATAAGAGGCGTCCTTTTGCAGAATCAAATAACTAATTTCAATGACCTCAAAAGCATACATCAGTACCACAAAATGCAAATATGTATTTCTTGCAATTCATTTTAAAAACGTTTTGTCATACATCTCATTGTGTTGGTCTGCAATCTTTCGAGAGAGAGTTTTCAAGGATAAATGTAGCACATTATTTTTTAAGACACATCCCAGACAGGTCAACAGACCTGTGTTTCATTCCAGTTGACCTCTTAAGTACATTACGTGCAATGCAACCAGGGATTCTGGGAAGTAATATGCAAATGTGACCCGCGATGATTATTTATGGCATCTGTATCCACTTTATACATGGATGCTGTCATGTTTGCAGCCTTCAAGGACTGACTTTTACACCCGGTGAGATGTTTTATATCCTGTCAGAATGGGAATATTTTACTTTTATTTAGGAGAAGTATCTTAAATATAAAGTGTGTTGTGTTTATGTACGTATGTTGTATATGTACATAATGCTGACACGTTTCAGAAGTGTATGTAAATAAATTGTGGCCAATCTTATATACGGAGTTATTTAACCAATAATTATAACAAACCACTTTGGTTTTTACTCCCAATACACATGCTGTGCAAAGATACAAACGTAAATAGCAGATATGTGACTATGCCATGTACAATCACTCTGATAGTAATTATGGCACAGACATCCAAATTTAAAGGTCCCATATTTTTGGATATTATATTTATTTATCCGCTATAAACTAATATGCATTTGCGAGGTCTGAAAATAAAAATTAAGAAACACAATAGCATTTGGAGTACAAACATGTATACCTAATGCTATACGGTTCTGCTAACTATTTAGCCGACCACCCTCCACCTCCAGTGTGCAAAACGAAACAAAAAAAGGCTTTTTAAACTTTCCTTTTAGCCTTTCCACGCCACCCTGCCTCTCTGGCTCAGATCACCAATCTATCATCAATATATCAAAGCATTCTGCTATAGTGTTCTGCTAACTATTTAGATGATCACCCTCCAAAGTGAGCACATCTTGAAGCTATAAATAATTGCTTGGAAGTAATATTAGAATAGATATGTGTATACATGTAAATATTTTATTATTAAATAACGAGAAGGGTCCTAAATCTGATTCTCATTAGTTCAGACAAGTCTGCAAGTTTTAAAGAATTATTGTTTTTACTATAGAAGTGGATTTTTTCTTTGTTCTCTATATAACTTTACCCAGTCTCACACAGGAGGCTGCTTTGCACTAGCAGGCAATTGGAAGGGCGTCGGTAAGAACTTGCAAGGAGAACACACTTCCTTAAAGGACCACTATAGGCACCCAGACAACTTCAGCTTAATGAAGTGGTCTGGGTGCCAGGTGCAGCTAGGATTAGGATTTTAACCCTTTTTTCTGTAAACATAGCTATGTTTACTGCAATGTTTACCTATGGGTTAATCCAGCCTCTAGTGGCTGTCTCATTGACAGCCGCTAGAGGGCTTCCGCACTTCTCACTGTGATTTTCACAGTGAGAAGACGCCAGCGTCCATAGGAAAGCATTGAGAATGCTTTCCTGTGAGACAGGCTGAATGCGTGCGTGGAGAGGGAGGAGAGGAGGAGTAGAGCTCACCACCCGGCGCTGGAGAAAGAGGTAAGTTTAACCCCTTCCACCCCCTAGAGCCCGGCGGGAGGGGGGCCCTGAGGGTGGGGGCACCCTCAGGGCACTATAGTGGCAGGAAAACAAGTATGTTTTCCTGGCACTATAGTGGTCCTTTAAGTTAATTTGGCATTAAACCCTCAGTAAGTGTGTAGGGAGGCTGTGTGAGTCACTGCCATAGGATGTGTAACTAAGGCTGCATAAACAACATTATTTAACTCCTAAATAGTCAAAAACCAATCACTGCAAGGGTATGATCTATGTCCTAAAACCACTTAATTAAGCTAAAGTTGTTTTGGTGCTTATAATGTCCCTATCAGTTGATTGCATTTCAAGATATTTATATTTCCAGAATGCAGTTATACCTTAATACGTAACATAATATACTGAAAAAACATGTTTTACTTGAATTGAATTTCGTTACCCACTATGCTCCATATGTGCACCACAAATATCATACATTTTAAGTACTTTTCTTTGTTGATATTTGATTTATACACACTATTTACTTCTGTTTGCTCAGATTGCTTAGGTAGCTTGTAGCAGAACCAGTGTACATCTTAATACAATCCAATTTCATCAGATTTTTGTGATTACTGGGATTGTACCGTAAAAGAATACACACATTGTCTTTCTTTTTTTGTGTGTGTGTGAAGTTTGTGGTCTTTGAGCATGGTTATAATTCTGTCTGTATTTCATTGGTTAAAAGTTCCAAACAGCCTATGCAAATACAGATTGTATTTCCAAATGGGCCATGCTTATGCTCTTTTTTTCCTGTAAAAATATATACACTAAATAAACAATAAACATGCAGTCTAATGAGACCAACTGATAAGCATTACTTATGCATTGTATTTTTATACTGTGCGCCCATCTGGGGCAACAATGGTTGACCTTTGCACCCCAGATGTTCTAGCCTCAAAGCAAGCTGAGCATTCGCAAATGTAGGTGAGTAATGTCTTGAATGTCGACGTTAACCAACCTGGTTAGAGATTTGATTCTTGCTGACAAGTCCTATGTTTTAATCCTATCTATGACCACCAATTTTACAAATGTAATGTCTTAATTTGGTTATAATATTCTCACTCCCATGGCTTTATATCTTTGTCTAAACTTTTGTCTAAATGTATTTTTAATAAAGGTTTTTTGGTTTTTTTTTTTAAACAAAACAAAAAAAAACCACCTGCTTCTTGTGTTTTGTTTTATCAATGTATTTATACAGGGAGTGCAGAATTATTAGGCAAGTTGTATTTTTGAGGATTAATTTTATTATTGAACAACAACCATGTTCTCAATGAACCCAAAAAACTCATTAATATCAAAGCTGAATATTTTTGGAAGTAGTTTTTAGTTTGTTTTTAGTTTTAGCTATTTTAGGGGGATATCTGTGTGTGCAGGTGACTATTACTGTGCATAATTATTAGGCAACTTAACAAAAAACAAATACCGTATATACTCGAGTATAAGCCGACCCAAATATAAGCCGAGGCCCCTAATTTTACCCCAAAAAACTGGGAAAACTTATTGACTCGAGTATAAGACTAGGGTGGGAAATGCAGCAGCTACTGGTAAATGTCTAAATAAAATTAGATCCTAAAAAAATTATATTAATTGAATATTTATTTACAGTGTGTGTATATAATGAATGCAGTGTGTGTATGAATGCAGTGTGTGTATGAATGCAGTGTGTGTATGAGTGCAGCGTGTGTATGAATGCAGTGTGTGTATGAATGCAGTGTGTGTATGAGTGCAGTGTGTGTGTGTGTGTGTATGAGTGCAGTGTGTGTGTATGAGTGCAGTGTGTGTATGAGTGCAGTGTGTGTATGAGTGCAGTGTGTGTGTGTATGAATGCAGTGTGTGTGTGTATGAGTGCTGTGTGTGTGAGTGCAGTGTGTGTATGAGTGCAGTGTGTGTGTATGTGTGTGTTGCAGAGCCTTGGGGGGGGGGGCAATTTTATTATTATTTTTTTACATTATTTAATATTTTTTTTTCATTATTTTTTTTTATTTACTTATTATTTTTTTTCATTATTTTCATATTTTATTATTATTATTTATTATTTGTAATGTTATTTTTTTTTTATTATTATTTTATTATTAATTTATTTTTGTTTCGTCCCCCCTCCCTGCTTGCTAGCTGGCCAGGGAGGGGGGCTCCTTCCCTGGTGGTCCAGTGGATGGGCACTGTGTAGGAGGGGGCTGTGTGGGCTGTGAGAGAGCGTTACTTACCTCTCCTGCAGCTCCTGTCAGCTCTCTCCTCCTCCGCCGGTCCGTTCAGCTCTTCTGTCAGCTCACAGTGTAAGTCTCGCGAGAGCCGTGGCTCTCGCGAGATTTACACTGGGAGCTGACCGAGGTGCTGAACGGACGGCGCGGAGGAGGAGAGAGCTGACAGGAGCTGCAGGAGAGGTAAGTAACGCTCTCTCACAGCCCCCACAGCCCCAGTCTGTATTATGGCAATGCAAATTGCCATAATACAGACTATTGACTCGAGTATAAGCCGAGTTGGGGTTTTTCAGCACAAAAAATGTGCTGAAAAACTCGGCTTATACTCGAGTATATATGGTATATACCCATTTCAATTATTTATTTTTACCAGTGAAACCAATATAACATCTCAACATTCACAAATATACATTTCTGACATTCAAAAACAAAACAAAAACAAATCAGTGACCAATATAGCCACCTTTCTTTGCAAGGACACTCAAAAGCCTGCCATCCATGGATTCTGTCAGTGTTTTGATCTGTTCACCATCAACATTGCGTGCAGCAGCAACCACAGCCTCCCAGACACTGTTCAGAGAGGTGTACTGTTTTCCCTCCTTGTAAATCTCACATTTGATGATGGACCACAGGTTCTCAATGGGGTTCAGATCAGGTGAACAAGGAAGCCATGTCATTAGATTTTCTTCTTTTATACCCTTTCTTGCCAGCCACGCTGTGGAGTACTTGGACGCGTGTGATGGAGCATTGTCCTGCATGAAAATTATGTTTTTCTTGAAGGATGCAAACTTCTTCCTGTACCACTGCTTGAAGAAGGTGTCTTCCAGAAACTGTCAGTAGGACTGGGAGTTGAGCTTGACTCCATCCTCAACCCGAAAAGGCCCCACAATCTCATCTTTGATGATACCAGCCCAAACCAGTACTCCACCTCCACCTTGCTGGCGTCTGAGTCGGACTGGAGCTCTCTGCCCTTTACCAATCCAGCCACGGGCCCATCCATCTGGCCCATCAAGACTCACTCTCATTTCATCAGTCCATAAAACCTTAGAAAAATCAGTCTTGAGATATTTCTTGGCCCAGTCTTGACGTTTCAGCTTGTGTGTCTTGTTCAGTGGTGGTCGTCTTTCAGCCTTTCTTACCTTGGCCATGAGTATTGCACACCTTGTGCTTTTGGGCACTCCAGTGATGTTGCAGCTCTGAAATATGGGCAAACTGGTGGCAACTGGCATCTTGGCAGCTGCACGCTTGACTTTTCTCAGTTCATGGGCAGTTATTTTACGCCTTGGTTTCTCCACACGCTTGCGACCCTGTTGACTATTTTGAATGAAACGCTTGATTGTTCGATGATCACGCTTCAGAAGCTTTGCAATTTTAAGAGTGCTGCATCCCTCTGCAAGATATCTCACTATTTTTTACTTTTCTGAGCCTGTCAAGTCCTTCTTTTGACCCATTTTGCCAAAGGAAAGGAAGTTGCCTAATAATTATGCACACCTGATATAGGGTGTTGATGTCATTAGACCACACCCCTTCTCATTACAGAGATGCACATCACCTAATATGCTTAATTGGTAGTAGGCTTTCGAGCCTATACAGCTTGGAGTAAGACAACATGCATAAAGAGGATGATGTGGTCAAAATACTCATTTGCCTAATAATTCTGCACTCCCTGTACATCTGTTGGTATAATCTGATGACTATGATTTTATTGATGCACTATTTTTTTACTTGGCACGTAGCTTACCCAGAATGCAGTGTTCTCTTAAAGTTATTACTTGGTAAACTATCTTAATCACTTTCATTTTACTACAATGAGAATTGTTCTATTTATGCCATACTGTTAATCTTTTTACATGGTGGTATGTCGATTTATAGAAATCCTCCTTTGTCTATTCTGGCTTTAACCTTAACAATTGCCATGATCTCTTCATATAAAGACCCCCGCATTGACTTTGTTCAGACGTGTCCTTAAAGCACTAATTGGGACACACAAAACTGGTAGAGCATTAAATAAAGCCTCCTGTCCCGTGTAACGTCTCTTTTGTTACGTTCATGAAAGTTTTAATAATCAGACATGTAGCACCATGTCTAATATTGTGTACATTAATAATGTTTAATTAGAATCTCCAGACAGCAAAATAATCTAATTTAAAGGCAGACTTCAAGACGGGTATTTCCACCTATTTTAAAATGCATTTTATATTATGACGCATTTAGAAATATATACATTTATCCAGAGTGCTTACTCTTAGGGAAACCTTAAAGAAATGGTAAGTAGTCTTAATATCTAAATCATGTACAACAATTTCCCCTTAAAGGAAAACACCAGTGATAATATTAAGCACACTATTAAGCATAAAAAAATAGTGCATTTAACAAACTTTACAGATGTTAATTCTACATTGATTTTTTTTTTATTAACATATATTCTGCATTTCTGGAGCTATCCAGAATCTTCCTGTGAAACCCCACAGACAAGGCAGATGTTATATAAATGACCTATTGTCCAGTACATTGTGACAGTGGCTCCTTTCAGTTGCAGTTAGTACTGAAATACCACTGGTACAGCTACCAAGGAGGTTAGACGCTGGAGTAATGCAGAATGTTAACCAACATGATAGTTCACTATCAGGACAGTTTCATGCTGTGTTCGTCTGCACAGACTCACAATACAGTGTATGTGTGTGGTCCCAGAATGTAACATGCATGATCTGAGTTTATTAAAGGACACGGAGGCTCCTATTAGGCTTATCTCTTTCTTTTATTCCTCAGCAGCAAAGAAAGCTAAGGTTTTTATTTGTGTTTATTTGTAAAAACATGCATAAATACCCTCACAGGGTTAACCTTACATCATTATCTCTTAACCAATAGGAACAGTCCACCTCTGATATCCTCTCATGTCACCTCCTCCTCTTCCTCTTTCTTTGCTGCTGCCTCAGCTAAGTAACATCTTAATGTATTGATCTGCATTGCTTTGTTTGCTTCTGTGATTGTGTTGATTCCATTATGTGTATTGTTACTGTAGTATAACTCCTGACTGCTTTATTCTTTCCCACTACTCAGCCCTCCTGTGGGCTCCCTCCGCGGGGAAGCCACTCCAACGCTTCCCCGCCGGTTCCCCGACCCCCAGGGCGGGTATACCGGCGGTTGGTCTCCCTATCGGGTAGTTTATTACCCGTCCTCCCATCCACGGCACTCGGGCGCTAGGCGCGAGGAAACCCCTGGGAACGGTCCAAACTGTTCCCTGAGAGGGTTTTTTCCCCGCCGCCATCGCCCGCGAGTGAGTGCCGCATGCGCATTCCCAGCCGCGACCCGCGGCAGCCATCTTAAAGGGGCGGCAGAAATAATTTTTGCCGCTCTTTTTTTCCCCTCAGCTCGCTCAGCCCAGCAAGAGGGCACGAGCCGATTGGTTCAGGGGTCTGCCTGTCAGCTTGCCAGTGCTCCCAGAGGGCAGTCCTGAGGGAACACTCGGTAAGCTAACAGTGCAGCCTTTTTGTGCTGTCTTTGCCTTGTCTTGCTGATTAACCCCTGCCCTGCTATGCAGTGTGTAATTGTCAGAAAATCTTTACTGACAGACTCTGTGAGTACGGTTATTCTGCCACTGAGTACCTAACTATGCAGGCCCCTAGTGACCACCCTGCCTCTGGCCTCAGTGATTGTGAGGATGCCAAAGCCCATCACCGGGCCAAGATGTCTGAACCCCTAACCCTACAAGGGGATGCGTTGGTCCCTCTGGAGCAACTGGACTCAGAGGAGTTCCACTCGCTCGTAGACGTCTCCATGTCATGGTCAGTCACCCAAGCGATTTATTCTGCAATGGGGGCTATGTCCGACAACCTCTCTTACTCCATCACCAATGCCATTAAGGCATCCACCACCAATATGCCCCGCGCTAGAGCCACGGCAGATGGGTCGGTATGCAGGGAAGGCCGGAAGGCCATAAGCAAAACCCATAACGTGCAAACTCCTACCTCCAAAAAGGAATTGACGGACAGGGTACGTCCTGTCTCCACTGAGGTCGTGGGGCCCCCACGAAAGAGAGCCACCCGCCGGGCAAAAGAGGCACGGACATGGAAGAGGGCAAAAGCCCTAACGGACTCTTCCGACTCTGGTTCGGATGTAGAGGAGGTTTTGAACGAGTCCGACAAGGTCGACTCAAATGAATGGGAGGTCTCCTCCCCGGACCATAGTCCGCCACCCCGATACATTACAGAATCCTAGGTCAGCGGAATGGTTCCCAACTGAGCATGTGGCACGCTACATAGCAGCCAGAATCCGTAAGCCTTTAGACAAGGCCACCAGGAATAAACTGCGGGAAGAATGCCCACGCCCAACAGTCCCCGATATGGCCTGCGCCACGCTAGACATAGATCCCAAGGTAGCACAATTCCTAGGAAAAACTGTCTGGAAAGCAAAGAAGGGACTTGATTATTCCCTACGCCATTGCCAGGATAAAGTACTGGATACGCTAGGCCGCAACTGAGGGGACACCATTAGATTTGTTAGCCATTAGAGGCTGGGCCCAGAGATACATTTGCCTCTTCGCCAACGCTAATGCTGCGCTAGCCACCGAGCGGCGCAAAACCATCCTTATGAAAATCGAGCCCATAAACATGGCCCTCACCGAACCGGGACAACAAGCCAAAGGTCTCCTATTCGGGGACAATTTTGTTAAGGAGTTAAGCACTTATGTAAGCACGTTTACGGCCCTAGACAAGGCACAGACAAACATAAAAAGATACCGAGGTCCCGCTACGGCTAGATTTCAGCCGCCAGAAAACAGAGCACCCTCATCCTTTTTTCCGGTCAGATGCAGACCATGGCAACCTCGAGGAAACAGAGGCACCTCATACAGCCGACGGCCTTATGGTGAGTGCAGTACCTTTCCCCTCCCAGGGTATACATATCGTGGGAGGCAGACTGTTACACTTTATAGAGATCTGGCAACAATTGACAGCAGACTCTTGGGTCCTAAATACTGTCTTAGGGTACCGCATAGAGTTCGTACAGCCCCCTGTCCAAACAGCCTGGCCACACCGAATAGCATTCTCCGCACACGACAAGAACCTGGTAACCAAAGAGATTCTCTCACTTCAAGAAAAAGGCGCAATATTTCAGGTTCCCTCACCCTTTCCAGGGTTCATGAGCAATCTATTTCTGGTACCCAAGAAGGGAGGCGGAGTCCACCCAGTCATCAACTTGCGACCCCTAAACGCATTTGTCCGGTACCGCCATTTCAAAATGGAAGGTATCCACTGTCTACGAGACCTGCTCAGATTGGGGGACTGGATGGTCAAACTAGACCTGCAAGACGCCTACCTCACGATCCCTATATCGGAAGAATGTCGCCATCTGCTCCAATTTCAATGGGAAGGAGTGACATGGAGATTCCGATGCCTCCCCTTTGGACTCTCATCAGCCCCTTGGTGCTTCACCAAGCTACTAAAGCCCGTGGTCGTGTTATTGCGCAGCAGAGGCATACAAATGATCATATATCTGGATGATATGTTGCTCATTGCACACGAGGCCTGCCAACTCTGACAGCATCTATCCTGGGCACTGACCCTGCTACAAAATTTGGGATTCCTCATCAATTGGGAAAAATCGGTACTTACCCCGTCCCAACACATGGAATTCCTAGGATTCCACATAGACGCAACAACCGGGACACTCAGTCTGCCAACAGAGAAAGTCAAGAGTATAAAAAAGGAGATCCGCAGGACACTGACAAGACCAGTGTTAACTCTGCGACAACTAGCCAGATTAATCGGACTCCTATCAGCCTCCATCCAGGCAATATTCCCAGGGCCTCTACATTACAGGGCTCTGCAAAAACTAAAAGCCACACACCTACGCTCAGGGCACTCATACTCCGACTCCGTGCCACTCGACCACGCAGCCAAACAGGAACTCACCTGGTGGTTGCATCATATGGAAGCATGGAACGGCAGAGCAATCTTTGGAACTGCCCAGGACTTCATCATAGAGTCCGATGCGAGCACACACAGTTGGGGAGCGCGCTGCGGGCCTACCTCCACCGGAGGCATCTGGTCACACTCAGAGAAAGAGTTACACATCAACGGTTTGGAACTCATGGCGGGGTAATTCGCCCTGAAGAGCCTCCTCAGAGCCGCAACCAACTGCTCGATAGTCCTACGAATGGACAACATATCTGCAGTCCGCTACATCAACCACCTCGGTGGCACAAAATCGAGGATCTTGGCGGACTTGGCCAAAGATTTATGGCAACATTTCGGTACAAGCGGAATACATCCCGGGCATGTCCAACATAGTGGCGGACTGGTACTCCAGACATCTGCGAGACGCCAGCGACTGGCGACTAGACCGCAGTGTGTTCTTACGACTTCAAACGCTCTGGGGCCCGATGCAAATCGATCTATTTGCGTCTCGTTTGAACTCCCAATTGCCAACATTCTTCAGCTGGAGACCAGATCCAGACGCCCTAGCAGCGGACGCTTTTCTCCAACAATGGCCGCACAACAGATTGTATGCATTTCCTCCGTTCTCCCTCATAGCTCGAACACTAGTGCACCTAAGGCAGGCTCAAACGTCATTGGTCCTCATAACCCCGTTTTGGACAGCTCAGCCGTGGTTCCCAACACTCATGGAGATATCCATAGACCTTCCGAGATTATTGCCAGACGTCTCACACCTTTTATCAGATCCAGAGGGCAAACTGCACCACATGCTGGTACAGGGGCACTTCAAACTCTTAGCATGGCTGCTTTCAGGGGACCCTGGATTGTCCCAGAGGTTCCACGAGAAACTATCGAATTACTGGCAGGAGCTTGGGCACCTGGAACGAGACGCTCCTACCTCTATGCCTGGAATGCATAGAGTAGTTGGTGCATGGAACAACAGGTGGATCCCATATGTGCTCCTATAAATTACCTGTTGCGCTTCCTTACCAACCTGTACAACCAGGGTTTGGCCTACCGCACTATCAACGTTTACAGGTCTGCGATCTCAGGAGGACACCGGGGAATAGATGGGACCCCGGCAGGTCAGCAACTGTTAGTATGCCGTCTCCTTTGAGGAATTCGGTTTGCTCGTCCACCGCAACCCCGAAACACGTCTTTGTGGGACGTCAATTCAGTTTTGCAACTGTTGGAAACTTGGCCACACAATGAGACACTCACACTGAAACAACTGTCAGCAAAACTAGCCATGCTCCTCTGCCTGATCTCTTGTAAGAGAGTGTCATACGCAAGAGCGCTGGACGTTGATGCACGATCCTTTACTCCCATGGGAGTTTCATTCAACATCTCCAGACGTACTAAGTCATCAATTACCTCAGTTTCATATCCAGCATTCCCGCATAGCAGTAAACTCTGCCCGGTGATCTGCTTAAAGGAATACGAGAAACGGACCCTGGAATTCAGGAAGCCGATGCACCCAGAATTGTTTTTGGCTATCAAACAACCCCACCATCCCGTATCCACGGTAACTCTTGCCAGATGGGTGAAATGGATAATGGCCTTAGCCCACACAGATAAAACTGTATATGGTGCACACTCTACCAGAGGAGCCATGGCTTCAAAGGTTTTTAATTTAGGTTGTAAGTTAGAAGACATCCTGAAAATGGCAGATTGGTCTAGGGCATCGACATTTAAGGAATATTACTTTCGACCTACAGAACATGTGTC
Source organism: Pelobates fuscus (assembly GCF_036172605.1). Taxonomy (NCBI): domain Eukaryota; kingdom Metazoa; phylum Chordata; class Amphibia; order Anura; family Pelobatidae; genus Pelobates; species Pelobates fuscus. The sequence continues at coordinate 37,131,279 of NC_086321.1, read as the reverse complement.
AAGTATAGTTATTTCACAGCTTTAAACTAGCCTAATAGGAGCCTCCGTGTCCTTTCATAAAATTACCAGATTTTACTAATTACATGACGTAAAGTCATGATTTTATAAAGGACACGGAGGCGAGTATTAGCCCACCCAGATCAGATACAACAAAAATTTGTATCCCAGCCCAGGTACGTAATAGGTACTTTAGTAAAATGAGTTATCATTGATATATGGTTTATCTTGGTAAATCTATCAAACAAGTAACAATTGCATGTTTAACATATGACCGATTACATAAACAGCTCAATTTTCAACACAATAATAAGATGAAAATAGTTGGCAAGGACACGTTTTACCATTTATTTTCTTTGTCCTTTCCAGCCTGAAAATCTAAAGATACCCACTGATGACAGTGATTAATCCCGCAGTTTAAGAGGATCAGTTCCGGAAGATACCTCGTTACTTATGGACGGATTCAACGTCAAAAATTCAGTTATCAACCTTTTTGTGTTTTGGTTTATAGCGAGTTTTTTGTTAATTGCTACTGGTGATTTGTTAGCTTCTGCATAATCAGGAAAGAGGAAGAGGAGGATTTTTATTTTTTTCTACAAATAAACACCTAAGCTTTCTTTGCTGCTGAGGAATAAAAGAAAGAGATAAGCCTAATACTCACCTCCATGTCCTTTATAAAATCATGACTTTACGTTGTGTAATTAGTAAAATCTGGTAATTCTGTGATCCCAGAATGCAACACACACATTCTAATTAATTTGAAATTTTAATTCTTATATTAACAGATGGAGTCTGAAACCATTTTTACTTTGTAATTTATCACTATTTTGAAAAACATTTTATTTATTATTTCTTAAGCACTAGTTTTACTGACCAGAACTGTCCCTCTAATCAATGTACATAAATATACTTTTAGCAAATATTGTAATTTCTTACGTAACCTTTCTAAAGTATAATGGATTTACTGCATTGATAATTTGCCAACTGTTGTGTCTGTGTGTTTCCTGTTATGTCATGTATTTCCTGTGGGGAGGTTGGCATTCCCAGCAGGGATAAAGCACATCGGGATTATGTATAAAAGTGTTTTATTCTGAAAAGTGATTAAAAGTACTAAATGGGAAGTAGTCGCCATTGAAACCTGTGGAACCAGGAAAATCGCAATTGACTCCACCTTTTTTACACATGCCACTATTCAGAACAGAAACTTTTTTATACATAATTCCTAAATAAATAATTGGAAAAAAATATGTTGATAAGATTGCTACATTTATCCATGTAAGTAAATACCAGGTAAATCATATTTAATTTTTATTGTTATTAACCTCTAATGTTGTTTTATCCTTGATATCAAAATCATAATTATTGCCATTTTATGTAAGGCTTATTTAATAAAATTAACAAGCAAATTAGTTTTTTTCCACCAGTCTCCCTTCATGGAATATAATATTATAATATTCAGATTTAATTAAATTTCAGTTCCAAAATGTGTTTTAGTTTAGTTTTATTATATTAAATATACCTTTTAATCAAACTAAGCCATGTAACCAAAGGCACAGTTTGTCCATTAATAAATTGAAAAATAAAAAATGAATAAACGTACTTTAAATTATTGAATTTCTTAACATTCATTAATATTACCGTTACATTATTTAAAATTACTTTGTATACAGTGATCAAAGTTAGTTTAAATCAGCATTTTGATATAATAACATTAGCTTAACTCATTAAGGAAAAAAAACAAGCAATGTTTAACCCCTTAAGGACTGAGCCAAATGTACACGTTGTGATCAAAACAAAACGTAAACAAAACCTGGCATTTGCGCTATATGTCTGTCCAACCGTAATTCACCTCTTTCATATTAAATGCACCCACCCTTATTATATATCATTTTATTCAGGGGAAACAGGGCTTTCATTTAATATCAAATATTTATCTATGAAACATAATTTAATATGAAAAAAAATGGGAGAAAATAAGAAATTTTGTTATTTTTTAGTTCTACATGACATTTTAACTGTCAATGTCATAATACTGTTTGCTTTAACTGTAAAAAATACACATATTTGTATTCAGCAAAGTCTCACGTGTAAAACAGTACCCCCTATGTACAGGTTTTATGGTGTTTTGGGAAGTTACAGGGTCGAATATAGCACGTTACATTTGAAATTGAAATTCGCCAGATTGGTTACGTTGCCTTTGAGACTGTATAGTAGCCCAGGAATTAAATTTACACCCATAATGGCATACCATTTGCAATAGTAGACAACCCAAGGTATTGCAAATGGGGTATGTCCAGTCTTTTTTAGTAGCCATTTGGTCACAAACACTGGCCAAAGTTAGCGTTAGTATTTGTTTGTGTGTGAAAAATGCAAAAAACGCCAATTTTGGCCAGTGGTTGTGACTAAGTGGCTACTAAAAAAGACTGGACTTACCTCATTTGCAATACCTTGGGTTGTCTACTATTGCAAATGGTATGCCATCATAGGGGTAATTTTCATTCTTGGGCTACCATAGGGTCTCAAAGGCAACGTAACCAATCTGGCGAATTTTAATGTGAAAAAAATGAAACACAAGCCTTATATTTGACGCTGTAACTTTTGAAAACACCATAAAACCTGTACATGAGGGGTACTGTTGTACTCACAGTGAGGAGACGCCAGCGTCCATAGGAAAGCATTGAGAATGCTTTCCTATGAGACTGGCTGAATGTGCGCGCGGCTCTTGCCGCGCATGCGCATTCAACCGAGGAGGTGGAGAGGAGGCAGAGAGAAGGAGGAGAGTTCCCCGCCCGGCGCTGGAGAAAGAGGTAAGTTTAACCCCTTCCTCTCCATCCAGCCCAGCGGGAGGGAGGTCCTTAGGGTGGGGACACCCTCAGGGCACTATAGTGCCAGGAAAACGACTATGTTTTCCTGGCACTATAGTGGTCCTCTAATATTTGCAATGTATTATTTTTAAATGAAACCTAAAATATTGTTTACAGAGTTCAGAGAAAATATATAATGAATGCATGGCTTACAATGCAATCAATGGATCACTCATCTCAGACAGGAATACACAAAATCCAAGATGTGTTATTTAAAATGTGGTCATCCGAGATAACCAGCTGCATCATTAAGTTAGTGTAAAGTTTCCTAAAAAACAGTTCAATAGCATGAGGTTTATTCTCTAAATTGCCAATTGTTATGAATCAAAGTCCAAAATTTCAGGTACAAACAGATGATGTATAAATATTTTCCAACTCTGTTATAGACGCAGTTTGGCTATTTTAGTCTTAGTTTTGTGTGTGTGTGTGGTTTTTTTTCCCTCTACATTTTTTTTATTTAGTGAATAGCTAAATAGTTAATAATATCAGTTATGGACTGTAGAGAGACAGAATGGGTTCTGGACAGATTACCGTAGTTAAGAGAGAGTTAAAGAACTGAATGTGTGAGCAAACTTCCTTTGGTATTCACTTTGTGACTGGAAAATAATTTAATCAGGTTCTCTGAAGTATCTGGATACTCAATATCTCTATCTCTAGAGTCTGGGGTCCAGAGCGCTCCGGGGGCACAGCCAGCACAATGCGTATTGCTTAATAGGGAGCCTGACCGGGCCCCTGTGATCTCATCCGGCTGGGAGGAAGTGACAGCCTGTCACTTCATCCCAGCTATAAGGAATGCAGTCGCAAGGGAGGGAGGAGTGTGTGTGTATGTGTGTTACTGTGTGTATCTGAGTGTTTTGTCTTTGTGTCAGAGTGTGCCAGTATGTGCATTTGTGTGTCCAGGTGTGTGTATGTCTCAGTGTTTCTGTGTGTGTGTGTGTGTGTGTGTGTGTGTGTGTGTGTGTATTTGTGCCAGTGTGCGTATCTGTGTGTCAGTGTGAGCATCTGTGTATCTATCTGTGTGAATATGTGTGTGTGTATGTGTGAATCTATATCTATGTAGGTATTTATGTATGTGGTAGTGTATGTGCATACATCCCAGCAAACACCAACACAACATGCACACACACTCCTGCAATCAAATACAAACATTACATACAAACACACCCCTGCACTCAAACTCCAAAATTATATCCGAACACACCCTTTCACTCAAACACCAATACTACACACAATTGTACATCCACATTTAAAAGCCAACACTACATCCAAACACACCAATGCACTCAAATACAAACATTACATACAAACACACCCCTGCACTCAAACTCCAAAATTATATCCGAACACACCCTTTCACTCAAACACCAATACTACACACAATTGTACATCCACATTTAAAAGCCAACACTACATCCAAACACACCAATGCACTCAAATACAAACATTACATGCAAACACACCCCTGCACTCAAACTCCAAAATTATATCCGAACACACCCTTTCACTCAAACACCAATACTACACACAATTGTACATCCACATTTAAAAGCCAACACTACATCCAAACACACCAATGCACTCAAATGCACACATTACATACAAACACACCCCTGTATTAAAACGTTAATATTCTATGCAAACACCAACACTACACACAAAAGCACACCTGCATTTAAAAGCCAACACTATGTTAAAACTCACCCCTGCATATAAACACAAACACTGCACACAAGTATACCACTGCCTTTCAATGTCAACAGTACATACAAATACACTCCTACATGAACACACATACTCTATACAAAAGCCAGCTTACATTCAAACGCAGACACACTGCTCACGAATACAGCCCTGCAAGGAGGAGCAAATGATAGATCTCCAGCTGGTATAGCTTTGTTTGAGTTTTATGACAGATGGGGATCTTTTTGCCACTCTTGCGCTAGAGGGGGCCCAAAAACATTCTTGCACCAGGGTCCTCTCTACACTAGTTTCCCCACTGCCGTGTATTACAGCTCGTCTCTTTTATAGGACCTGCGAGTCCCAGTATGACTTTTAAATAGTCTTTAAAAACTCTTTCAATACACATACACTTGCAAAACAAATAAAATTATTAACCTGAGGATAAGTAAAAAAAAGCAACAAGAGCTTGCAGTAAACACAATCTGTAGTCCTACACAAGGCTGTACGTGGGCTTCCACAGACACTTTTATAATGCTTAATATTAAAGTATTCATTTTTCCATGCACATTAAAATGCATTGTAGTACATAGTTTAAATAAATGTTGTAGTATCCATTACAGTCTGTCCTAGCAATAACATTTATCGTTGGGAGAATCTCATCAAACAGTGAAGAACTGATTGATGGGTGAACCAGGTGACAACAAAATGAGTTTACTGCTTAGAGTCAAAATCACTTAAAAAACCCTGCAAACATCACCAATTGATCACAGACCTCCTATGTTCAGACAATACCTGACAAATGTTTATACGTGCTTTGTAAATCAATGACATACAACTCTCATCTGGTTAATCCCCCTTATGGGGAATCTCAATTAAAATCTAGAAATCTTTGCAAGTGCCAATAAATTGGACCTGTCCGCCATGGGAAGTCACACTTAAAAATGAAGGATGCATCATCGATTATACATTGGTTTAAGGAGGAAAAAAAGCCAGTTTAAAATGAACACGATGACATGAATCAATAGAAGGATAAGAAATGTTATGGTAGGCTTTGCTTAAGATCCCTAAAATAGTTCAACATTTTGAATGTTTTTGCTTTTTTTTAATTTCACTTATAATTAAGCTCAAATTGTATTTTTTTTTCTTGTATTAAGAAGTAGCTATCTCACTTTTAGTACCCATTTTATTTTTATTTTTTATTCTTGGCAGCATGTTTTATAAGTGGTGACACAATCAGGGGGAATAAGTAGAGTTTTATGGTAATTTCTACCTTTTAGACCAGATTATGCAGAAGATCTTGCTCTAGATTAGGGTTCTCCAAACTCTGCCCTCCGGATGTTGCTTGACAACAACACATTCTGGTAAGGGAATCCCACTCATAGGATACAACAAAACATAACACGCAGAATGTACTGATACACAAGTCAATAAACTCATACAGCCCAAAGAGTGAGACATAAGACGTATAACTAAACTAGATCTAAAACATCCAATGATATTTGTTATAAAGGCTATTTGTGAACAATTAGCATATATTAGAAACCACTTTTGCAGCACATTGCAAGACTTCTACAAGAATGAAAAAAGGAAAAGTGATAGCAGAGATGAAGAAAGTAGAGAGGAGTAGAAAGAAGGCCAGGGGTGGGTAGAGTGGTTACAGTCAGTTAATTTCAAATTTAAGTCCGGAGCAGACAAACTAAAAACGCTCCCAATGTCAGCTTTGCCCCTCATGCATTCTCCATGTCAGCTATGCCCCCATGCATACTCCATGTCAGCTATGCCTGCATACATTCTCCATGTCAGCTATGCCCCTATACATTCTCCATGTCAGCTTTGCCCCCATACATTCTCCATGTCAGCTATGCCCCTATACATTCTCCATGTCAGCTTTGCCCCCATACATTCTCCATGTCAGCTATGCCCCCATATATTCTCCATGTCAGCTATGTCCCCATACATTCTCCATGTCAGCATAGCCCCCATACATTCTCCATGTCAGCTATGCCCCCATACATTCTCCATGTCAGCTATGCCCCCATACATTCTCCATGTTCGCTTTGCCCCCTTACATTCTCCATGTCAGCTATGCCCCTATACATTCTCCATGTCAGCTTTGCTCCCATACATTCTCCATGTCAGCTATGTCCCCATATATTCTCCATGTCAGCTATGCCCCCATACATTCTCCATGTTCGCTTTGCCCCACATACATTCTCCATGTCAGCTATGCCCCGCATACATTCTCCATGTCAGCTATGCCCCCATACATTCTCCATGTCAGCTATGCCCCCATACATTCTCCATGTCAGCTATGCCCCCATACATTCTCCATGTTCGCTTTGCCCCCTTACATTCTCCATGTCAGCTATGCCCCTATACATTCTCCATGTCAGCTTTGCCCCCATACATTCTCCATGTCAGCTATGCCCCCATATATTCTCCATGTCAGCTATGCCCCCATACATTCTCCATGTCAGCTATGCCCCCATATATTCTCCATGTCAGCTATGCCCCCATATATTCTCCATGTCAGCTATGCCCTCATACATTCTCCATGTCAGCTATGCCCCCATACATTCTCCATGTTCGCTTTGCCCCACATACATTCTCCATATCAGCTATGTCCCGCATACATTCTCCATGTCAGCTATGCCCCCATACATTCTCCATGTCAGCTATGCCCCCATACAATCCCCATGCCAGCTATGTCCCTATACATTCTCAATGTCAGCTTTGCCCCCATACATTCTCCATGTCAGCTATGCCCCCATACATACTCCATGTCAGCTATGCCCCTATACATTCTCCATGTCAGCGTTGCAACCATACATTCTCCATGTCAGCTATGCCCTCATACAATCTCCATGCCAGCTATGCCCCTATACATTCTCCATTTCAGCTTTGCCCCCCATACATTCTCCATGTCAGCTATGCCCGCATACATTCTCCATGTCAGCTATGCCCGCATACATTCTCCATGTCAGCTATGCCCCCATATATTCTCCATGTCAGTTTTGCCCCTCATGCATTCTCCATGTCAGCTTTGCCCCCATACATTCTCCATGTCGGCTATGCCCCCGTACATCCTCCATGTCAGCTATGCCCTGCATACATTCTCCATGTCAGCTTTGTCCCACATACATTCTCCAAGTCAGCTTTGCCCCCATACAATCTCCATGCCAGCTATGTCCCTATACATTCTCCATGTCAGCTTTGCCCCCATACATTCTCCATGTCAGCTATGCCCGCATACATTCTCCATGTCAGCTATGCCCCCATACATACTCCATGTCAGCTATGCCTGCATACATTCTCCATGTCAGCTATGCCCCTATACATTCTCCATGTCAGCGTTGCCCCCATACATTCTCCATGTCAGCTATGCCCTCATACAATCTCCATGCCAGCTATGCCCCTATACATTCTCCATTTCAGCTTTGCCCCCCATACATTCTCCATGTCAGCTATGCCCGCATACATTCTCCATGTCAGCTATGCCCGCATACATTCTCCATGTCAGCTATGCCCCCATATATTCTCCATGTCAGTTTTGCCCCTCATGCATTCTCCATGTCAGCTTTGCCCCCATACATTCTCCATGTCGGCTATGCCCCCATACATCCTCCATGTCAGCTATGCCCTGCATACATTCTCCATGTCAGCTTTGTCCCACATACATTCTCCAAGTCAGCTTTGCCCCCATACAATCTCCATGTCAGCTATGCCCCTATACATTCTCCGTGTCAGCTTTGCCCCCCATACATTCTCCATGTCAGTTTTGCCCCATACATTATTCATGTCAGCTATGCCCCCATGCATTCTCCATGTCAGCTATGCTCCGCATACTTTTTCCATGTCAGCTATGCCCCATACATTCTCCATGTCAACTTTGCCCCACATACATTCTGCATGTCAGCTATGCCCCCATACATTCTCCATGTCAGCTATGCCCCCATATATTCTCCATGTCAGCTATGCCCCACATACATTCTCCATGTCAGCTATACCCCGCATACATTCTCAATGTCAGCTATACCCCGCATACATTCTCAATGTCAGCTATACCCCACATACATTCTCCATGTCAGCTATGCCCCGCATACATTCTCCATGTCAGCTATGCCCCGCATACATTCTCCATGTCAGCTATGCCCCGCATACATTCTCCATGTCAGCTATGCCCCCATATATTCTCCATGTCAGCTATGCCCCACATATATTCTCCATGTCAGCTATGCCCCACATACATTCTCCATGTCAGCTATGCCCCCATACATTCTCAATGTCAGCTATACCCCACATACATTCTCCATGTCAGCTATGCCCCGCATACATTCTCCATGTCAGCTATGCCCCGCATACATTCTCCATGTCAGCTATGCCCCGCATACATTCTCCATGTCAGCTATGCCCCCATATATTCTCCATGTCAGCTATGCCCCACATATATTCTCCATGTCAGCTATGCCCCACATACATTCTCCATGTCAGCTATGCCCCCATACATTCTCCATGTCAGCTATGCCCCCATACATTCTCCATGTCAGCTATGCCCCCATATATTCTCCATGTCAGCTATGCCCCACATATATTCTCCATGTCAGCTATGCCCCACATACATTCTCCATGTCAGCTATGCCCCCATACAGGTCAGCTAAGGGCAGAGCATGTAGGGGGCACTGTTTCAGGTACATATAGGTACATTAATGAATTTTTAATGAGCTTAAACAGAAAATAATTTCTGAACGAATTAATGAGCTGAATCAAAAATTCCTTCCGTGGACATCTCTAAAAATGAGTACATGTCACCCTCAACAGAGATCATTCATGAAGGGAGATCTAATTTAAATGCCACTTGGTTAAAGTGTCACTCCAACCATAAAAACAGTGTATTAATAAAACACGTTGTACCTTTGCTGGTACAGTCCACATCCTCCTAAAGGCCAGGTTCTCTCCTCTTTTAGTGATGTTCCTCGTCTCACTGCAAGTGAAGGGATATTATGAAGGCTGAAATGAGGGAAGGTGAAACCATTGGATTTTTTTTATTCGCAGATTAATCATTAGCTTGCCAGGAAATCTCATTTTGAGCTGGCTAATGAATGAGGTCTTCGTACAGCTCTGGCAGCAATATAAAATATCTCAGTATGTGCACATATACAGCATGGTGGAGTTGCACATGTGGTGGAGTCTGTTAAAGGGTGTCAATGACTGGAAGACGAGATGAGGAGACAAAGTTAGTGTGTGGGAGCCTGAAGACTCACCTTTCAGCCTAAATTCAGCCTTTCAAAGAAGATGTAAGGCAAAGAGCCTAATGCCAGCCTGTGTTTACATGTCTCAAAAGTCGTGCAACATGCCAATTGTGTGTATGGAGGCCATTTCTAGGAAGGAGGCACGGAGGTGATAGACGCCAACTCTCAGAAACAGCCCACCTCTCCATTGTATCCACAGCCACTGTCTGTCTCTCTACATTGTAACAGGTAGTTGCAGAAAAAAAGACAAAAATAGCTGCATGGTTATAACGTAAAAATATGATGCCATAGAGCTCTTGCCTAGTTGTGGGACTGCCCTATCAGTTAACACGCTGGTGTAGTAGAGCCAGTTCACCTACTTTGGCTTGCCTCTGGTTAAACTGTTTCATATCAGTAAAATTCTGGCACACATAAATCCTGAATTCCCACTTAATGTTTCATACTTCAAACTGTAGATTAAGACGCAGATCAAGTTTCTAGTTTTGTAACTATGACTCTTTTGCCACTGATTTCTTGCTGACACATTCTATAAATTATCCTTCCTTTTACCTTATAGTTATAGCAAATTTGCTGTTCTTTGATCTAGCATGGGTACCTCTGAAATCCCATCTCCATACAGAGAGACAGAAGGTTTGTATTTTGCTAAATAAATTAGGACCATATATGTGGTTTTCTAGCAAAATCACCTAAATGTGACTAAATTAATGTGAACATTCCACTGGTTTCCTTGGCGATAAGTCCACTTTTTTTTGCTCTTTCTACAAATGATTTTTTATAGGCTTAGACATGTGGTTGCATGTGTTAGGAATAAAGCCTTCATGCTAACAGAAAATCGAAAAACACAGCGAGAAGTCTGTTTGTGGGGTGTTGAACCTTCCTGTCTGTGATTGCATATCAGCTGGGAAGGATCATCTCGTCAGATCACTGCCATTCTGGTAGATGTTAACTGTCAGGATCGGGACAGGGATCCAACACGCAAAGTACAAACAGGTACAGGGTACGTATACCGGTCCTTAGAATGGCCGGGCTAACGTACAGAGAGTATAGAGAATGGTCAGAGACAAGCCGAGGTCGAGGGAACGAGAAGACAGGTAAGCGAGGAACAAGCCGGGTCAAGGATAACGGAGGTAAACAGAGTAAGGAAACAAGCCGGGTCGAAACCAAAAGGATAACTGAGAAACACCAGAGCACTGTGTGACTAGACAGGCTAGAACCACGACAGGGCAATGAGCAACAGGGCGAAGTATGTTTAAATACCCTGGCTAGAGAGGATAGACACGCCTCCGACGAAACCTGATTAGTCTGTCTCGGACTGAGTGACAGGTCGTTCCGGATTGGCGTGATGACGTCGGCCTCCGGGCACCATGCTACAAAAGGAAGAGACTCCCTCGCGGCCGGCGTTTGTGTGACCGGGTCGACCGCGAGGAACAGAGGAAACATGGCGTCCGGACGGATGAACGTCTAAGTCTCTACCTCTCTCGGAGGTAGAGACTTCAGGTACCCTGACAGTACCCCCCCCCTCAGATACGCCCACCGGGCGGAAAGAACCGGGACGAGATGGAAAGCGAGAGTGATACGCCCTGCGGAGACGAGGAGCATGAACATCCTCCTGAGGTACCCAACTCCTCTCCTCAGGACCGTATCCCTTCCAATCGACCAGATATTGTACTTTCCCCCGGGAGATACGAGAATCAATAATAGAGTTAACCTCATACTCCTCCTGACCCTCCACCTGAACAGGACAAGGAGGGGCTGTTGTGGAGGAGAACCTGTTACAAATAAGAGGTTTCAGCAACGACACATGAAACGAGTTAGGGATGCGTAAGGTATCAGGAAGAGCTAGACGATACGCAACTGGATTGATACGAGACAACACCCTGTAAGGTCCAATATAACGGGGAGCGAACTTCATGGAGGGCACCTTTAAACGGATGTTCCTCGTGCTCAACCATACCCTATCACCCGGAACAAAGAGCGGAGCCGCCCTTCTACGTTTATCAGCATGTTTCTTAACCAGCATAGAATTGTGCGTAAGGATTTGCCGAGTTTGATCCCACAACTTCCTCAAATTAGCAACATGAACATCAACCGACGGCACCCCCTGGGAAGGAGAAGCCGAAGGAAGAATAGACGGGTGAAAGCCATAATTCATGAAGAAGGGGCTTGAATGAGTAGAATCGCAAACGAGATTGTTGTGTGCAAACTCTGCCCAAGGAATCAAACCGACCCAATCATCCTGGTGTTCGGAAACAAAACATCGCAAATATTGTTCAATTTTCTGGTTGGTACGTTCAGCAGCTCCATTAGACTGAGGGTGATAGGCAGAAGAAAAGTTCAATTTGATACCAAGTTGCGAACAGAAGGACCTCCAAAAACGGGAAATAAATTGGGAACCTCTGTCAGACACAATTTGAGAGGGTATCCCATGTAGGCGAAAAATCTCCCTAGCGAATATCTCGGCCAATTCGGGAGAAGATGGAAGTTTAGGCAGAGGAATGAAGTGTGCCATCTTAGTGAATCTGTCAACCACGGTGAGGATAACAGTCTGTTTTTTAGAGATAGGTAGATCGACAATAAAGTCCATGGCCAAGCAGGACCACGGCTTCTCTGGAACTTCTAAGGGGTGCAGGAATCCACAAGGAAGCGTATGAGGTTGTTTGGTCTTAGTACAAACCTCACATGCAGCGATGAAATCTTTAGTATCCCTACGTAAAGCAGGCCACCAGAAATCCTTAGAGATCAACGCAAAAGTCTTGCGAATACCAGGATGTCCCGCCATCTTGCTGTTATGGAAACACTGCAACAGTTCCAGTTGAAGAGCAGGAGGAACGAAATGTCGACCCACAGGAGTCTGTCTAGGTGCTAAATGTTGTAGCTTAACGATCTCGGCCAGTAACGGAGAATGAATCCTGAGATTCGTATTAGCAACAATATTGCATTTCGGAACTATAGAGGAAAGGACCGGCTCAGGTACAGTAGAAGGTTCATACTGGCGAGATAAGGCATCGGCTTTAGAATTTTTTGAACCAGGTCTATAAGTCAGCACATAGTTGAAGTGAGTCAGGAATAAGGACCAACGAGCCTGCCTAGAGGACAGGCGCTTAGCCTCCCCAATGTAGGACAAGTTCTTGTGGTCCGTCAGGATAGTAATAGGGTGTAAGGTTCCCTCTAATAAATGTCTCCATTCCTTTAAGGCTTTAATGACTGCTAAGAGTTCTCTGTCGCCGATGTCATATCTGCTCTCAGGGCCCGAAAGTTTCTTAGAAAAAAAACCACATGGGTGCAATGGTTTATCTACCCCCAATCTTTGTGACAGAACCGCCCCTACTCCTGTCTCAGAGGCATCGACCTCGAGCAGGAACGGTAAGGTCGTATCCGGATGGACTAGTATTGGAGCAGAAGCAAAAAGTTCTTTGAGACTCTTGAAAGCAGCTAGAGCATCAGTAGACCATGTCTTAGTATCCGCCCCTTGTTTGGTCATATTGGTGATGGGCGCAATAATAGACGAGTAGCCCTTAATGAAGCGTCTATAATAATTAGAGAAGCCAATAAATCTCTGAATAGCTTTGAGTCCCTGAGGCAATGGCCAATCTAAAATAGACTGGAGTTTGTCAGGATCCATCTTAAAGCCCTCCCCAGAAATCACGTATCCAAGAAAGTCTATCTGGGTCTGGTCAAAACTGCATTTCTCAAGTTTACAGTACAAACCATGTTGTAAAAGTTTGTGTAATACCTGTCTGACTTGTCGATGGTGGGTCTCAATCTCTTTAGAGTGTATGAGTATGTCATCCAGGTAGACAATAACACAATCATGTTGAAATTCCCTAAGAACTTCGTTAATCAAATCTTGGAAAACTGCAGGTGCGTTACAGAGACCAAAAGGCATGACCGTATACTCATAATGACCATAGCGGGTATTAAACGCTGTCTTCCACTCATGGCCTTGCTGAATTCTCACCAAGTTGTACGCCCCTCTGAGGTCCAACTTGGTGAAAATCTTAGAGCCCTTTAACCGATCAAAGAGTTCTGTAATCAAGGGGATAGGATAGGCATTCCTGATGGTTATTTTATTCAACCCTCGATAATCGATACAAGGTCTGAGTGACCCATCCTTCTTCTTAACAAAAAAGAACCCAGCCCCGGCAGGAGATGAGGATCTCCTGATAAATCCCTTGTCTAAATTCTCCTGAATATACTCCTCTAAAACAGCATTCTCTTTAGTGGATAGAGGGTATACATTGCCCCTAGGAGGCATGGTACCAGGTAATAGGTTAATTTTACAATCAAAGGACCTGTGTGGAGGTAGAGTATCAGCGTTCTTTTTATCGAATACTGCCTTTAAGTCCATGTACAAAGGAGGTATCTGTCTCTCTTTAGGCTGGGTAGTAGTGTCAGGTGTGTAAATTACAGCCAAAGGGGATACCTTCTGTAAACACCTCTCCTGACAACCCTGACCCCACGAGAGTATCTCCCCTAACTCCCAATCGATAGTAGGGTTATGTCTCTTTAACCATGGATACCCCAGGACTATGGGAACGGAAGGGGACGAAATAAGCATAAGAGATATACTCTCCTCGTGTAAGATACCAACAGACAGGCTCATGGATATAGTCTCACGAGTAATAACAGGCTCGAGTAGTGGTCTACCATCAATGGCCTCAACGGCCAAGGGGGTCTCTCTTAACTGGGAAGGAATAGTGTGCTTAGTGGCAAAGGCTTGATCGATAAAATTCTCAGCAGCGCCGGAATCTATCAATGCCACGGTCTTAAGTACTTCCTTCTTCCATGTTAAAGAAACTGGTAGTAAAAGCCTGTGATTTTTGTAATTATGCGTAGAGGACAAAATAGAAACACCCAAGGCCTGTCCTCTAGAGAAACTTAGGTGCGGGCGTTTCCCGAGCGAACAGGACAATTCAGGCGTAAATGACCTCTGACTCCACAATACATACACAATCCCTCCCTTCTCCTGTACAGTCTCTCCTCTTCTGAGAGATGAGTATTGCCTATCTGCATAGGTTCAGGAATTAGTGAGGTATTGGACTCAGGACTTAGAAATGCAGGTGCTAATTTAAAGGCAGGTCTTAGGTTCCTCTCTCGAGTGTTCTGTCTTTCTCTTATACGTTCATCAATACGAGAAATGAACGAAATTAAGTCCTCTAAATTCTCTGGTAGCTCCCTAGTAGCAATTTCGTCAAGGATAACATCTGATAACCCGTTCAAGAATACATCCATATAAGCCTGTTCATTCCACTTAACTTCTGACGCCAGAGACCTGAACTCTAGTGCATAATCCACTAATGTTCGGTTCTCCTGTCTCATGCGCAACAGTAATCTGGCTGCATTGACCTTTCTACCAGGGGGGTCAAAAGTTCTTCTAAAAGCAGCTACAAAGGCAGTATAATTGTATACCAACGGGTTATCGTTCTCCCATAATGGGTTAGCCCATCTCAGAGCTTTCTCAATGAGTAAGGTGATAATAAACCCAACCTTTGCCCTATCGGTAGGATAGGAGCGAGGTTGCAATTCAAAGTGAATGCTGATCTGGTTTAAAAAACCACGACACTTCTCAGGTGACCCACCATAACGTACAGGTGGAGTAACACGGGAAGAGGCACCTACAGTAGCTACCTCTAGGCCTGAACCTACAGAGGAAATAGGAGTAGGACGCGTCTCCTCTGGAGGATTATTAGCACGAGACAACAATGCCTGTAGTGCTAAGGCCATTTGGTCCATTCTGTGTTCCATGGCGTCAAACCTGGAATCAGAGGAACCAACCTGACTGTTTGTACCTGCAGGATCCATTGGCCCTGTCGTAATGTCAGGATCGGGACAGGGATCCAACACGCAAAGTACAAACAGGTACAGGGTACGTATACCGGTCCTTAGAATGGCCGGGCTAACGTACAGAGAGTATAGAGAATGGTCAGAGACAAGCCGAGGTCGAGGGAACGAGAAGACAGGTAAGCGAGGAACAAGCCGGGTCAAGGATAACGGAGGTAAACAGAGTAAGGAAACAAGCCGGGTCGAAACCAAAAGGATAACTGAGAAACACCAGAGCACTGTGTGACTAGACAGGCTAGAACCACGACAGGGCAATGAGCAACAGGGCGAAGTATGTTTAAATACCCTGGCTAGAGAGGATAGACACGCCTCCGACGAAACCTGATTAGTCTGTCTCGGACTGAGTGACAGGTCGTTCCGGATTGGCGTGATGACGTCGGCCTCCGGGCACCATGCTACAAAAGGAAGAGACTCCCTCGCGGCCGGCGTTTGTGTGACCGGGTCGACCGCGAGGAACAGAGGAAACATGGCGTCCGGACGGATGAACGTCTAAGTCTCTACCTCTCTCGGAGGTAGAGACTTCAGGTACCCTGACATTAACGCAGTGTAGAAACAGGCTTTATTTCCCTTGTAATCCTTAGGGCCCATGCATGTTTATTGCATGTTCATATCTTCATTTCAGTAATTCTTCATGTCTCCATATTCCATTAAAATCCTGTATTTACAACCAAAAATAGCCATCAACATTACTGACTTGTTACTACTCTTTTTTTGAAACTGAATTCACAATTTGTTTAAACCTATCAATACTATAATCTATCCAGGCCCCTGTTTTCTCAGCTATAAATTCAAAATATAGTGTCTAGAGAGTTAGATGCATTGTCTGTTACATGTTGGGACTATGTAAGAGCGAGAAAAGCGGAGGATTAGTATGTTTTACCAATATTTCATTGGTTGGGTTTAAAGTGCATACCCTAGAAAGGTGAAAAATAGAGTATTTTAGAAATTAGTGGACATATGCCATTCTAGGCACGCCATCATATGCTCATTAAGAAGGTGATAGTTCACCACTAGGTACATCCAGTTGGACTTCAGGATCATCAACAGTCTGTACTCAGTACATATGTGGAATACTCAGTACATTCCAAATACTAACCACTCGAAGAACTAAATGTCAGGTCAGTGTAGACACCACTCTGCAGTATCCTTTTCAAAGTCCTTATTTCTAACAATAATTGTAACGGTCATTTTGTATTTTTATTTTCATATTGTGTTTTTTTTTTCTTTTCTTGTGTTCTGTTTTCTGTTTTCTGGTTTTTGTCTATGTAATTGTTGTAGTATGTATATATACTGAAATAAAAATAAATTACCAAAAAATAAATAATTGTAACGGCCTCCTTGGTACTACAGCTTCCTCTGCTATTTTTGCACTATCCGGTATCTCCTCCTCTAAGATGAAGCACTTGATGCCGCTGAGATGGCTCAGATGCCCATCTCGGAATGATCTGTCCAGCACTCGGAAATGTATTATAACGAGTGATTACAGCAGTGATTGCAGCAAGTGAATCTAGCTGTTACCCACCACCATGAATTGAATCTACATGATGGGGTTCAAATCAGATCTGACTTTATTTCGTCCAGACAGGGATATAAATACCAAACAGGGGTCCTTAGCATACAATAGTACAACCAACAGAAAAATATAGTTCCCCATCAAGTCCTCCTCCCATAACGCCTTGCGGTCCTGTTGAAACAGCCCTAAGCCCCACCAAAACAACCAGTGCTCAGACTTCCTGGCACCGATGCCCTAGAGACCTACTTGGCGTGATTGCATCGTATTTGTTAACAATAGTTCCATTGAACTAAAGTGCCATTTAAATATAGTTTCAATCAGTTATAAAAGCAGGGAAAACAACTTAAAATACACGCTTTATAATAAAATAACAAATGCTCAAGCACCCACCAAAACAATAGGAATCCCTGCCCTGCACCCTTGGGTACATGACAATAATACTTTAAAATTGCACAGACAGACCCCTCTGAGGGATGGGAGAAGAGAAAAACAAAAAAACATATTTTGGACTTTAGGATGCACTTACTCAAAGGACTAAGACAGACAGAACAGCTAGAGACAAACCGAGGTTAGAACAAGAGAAAAGGGAAAAACAAAGCCAAGGCATGACACCAGAACTGTTTTACAACTTGCAATGTTTGTAAACCTCAGTGTCAATGAGGTGAATATACATTTGTGAATATGTTTTTTTTTTTTCTTTTGCCCTGTCTCTGTATAGAGTCTTTCATAACAGTAGCATCTATAAAATTTAATGTGGGGGGCTGTGCTCTAGAACTATGTAAGCATTGCGTGCTGTGGTTGGCATATATTTCATTAAAAGTTGCTGTCCTATTTAATTAAAGGAAATCATTCCCTAAAGTAATAATAAAATACACAAACAAATTACATAATTATGCATACTTTTTTTTTAATTCAAAGTTGTGGTTAAACCAAACAGTTACAAATAAAGAAAAATACAAATTGTCTTGGAAACAAATGACTATTTACAGATTTTGACTTGGTAAAGTCTCTGTTTGATTAAACTATTACATTAGATGTATCGTCTTCCCTTTCCACTTTTTTAATGCACAGTTTGTTTATGTAATTTTAATTTGGGTGGGGATCGACAATGTAATTCAACTCTAATTGCCTCGATTTTTCCACAAATACATTTTTAAGTAAGAAAATTGTGTTCAGTTGTGATTTTCTTGCTTAATTTAAAATGGAGATCTTTCTTCCAGCTCACAGAGATCCCTCCTGGCTGGCAACCTCATGTGGTTTTGTTGAGTTCTGTTGAGTTCCGTTGAGTTAGTGAATGAGGACACTAGGGTCACCTGCTGGATGGACTGGCAAGTGAAACTGTTGATGGAATCTAAGATGCATAACTTCATCAAACTAAAAAACCTAAGGTGTGTAAATATACTACAAAAAGTGATTTAGATCTCAAAATCAATACTAATCGCCACTGATATATCCACTTTTTTGGTAAATCTTCAAAAGGTTACTCCAGGAACCAGAAATATGTTTGTGATGAGCAAATGAATCTGAAGAATCTGACATATTTTGAATCCTTCTAAATGCATTCACTCCTATTTACAACGTTAACCAAAATTTTATATTTTGTATTGTAATGCTGAAAGTCATACTGTTAGTACAAATATTTTGTCTGTGTGACTGCTGCATTTGAAGTCAAAAGATACTATATCATCTGCTGTCAGAATGGATTTTAACATGTGCCATATTAGAGCATCTTTTATGTCATTGTATGGCATTAACAAATGTTGCTGCGCCAAAGCAGGGTGTGTGCTTTACAATTCCGGATAATAACCTTCCTAATGAGTGACGTGCAGGAGAAACAGATTGACTTGACCATTGGTGGAGTCTAGAAGCAGAAAGAGAAGCAGGACAAGGTCAGATAATAAAAAAGACAAACAGAAATGGAAGGTCTTTGAAATAATATGGAGATCTAAAAGTCAGTAGGTTAACCTGTTTCATATCATGATTGTTCTGGCAAACGTAAATCCTGACTTCCCAAATGATCTTTTTGACTTCAAGCTGTGGGTTAATAGGCAGATCAAGTTTCTTACTTTGTAACTATGACTCTCCTGCCACACTGACTTCTGTCTTGCTGACAGATTTTCAAAATTAGTCTTCATTTTAACACACAGTTAGGCAGCCTTAATGGCCTTTGATCCATCGTGGGTGCCGCTGAAGTTTCTTTTAAACTGAGAATGACAGAAGGTTTGTATCTCTCAAAAAAGAAGTTAGAGGCATGTATTGAGAACAGATTTAGAAAAAATCTGTTAATCTTCAATCAAGTAACAGGTACTTTCTATTTCATTAGTTGATGATTGATCCAATTATGGGTTTATACCCTAGATCTGCTATTTTCCATATGCCGATTTAGATGTGTGGTTCAGTGTTTTTCTGTAAGGTGTACATGAGAATGGTATATAGTGCTCAACATTTTATCTACAGGGTTGGCCAAAATTCAGAGCAGGGTTTGAGGAGTCAATAACTTTTTTTTATTAATTAACCAATCAATAATATTGCATTCAATGAATGCTTAACGTATGGAGATTTATTTGACTAGGTACAGAAGATGACATCTTTTAAATGAACTCCATTTGCCATCTCGCAAAGTCAGGCTCTTTCGATTCCATTGTTTATAACATTCGTTAATGCTTGATGCTCTGGGGAACGTAGTAAATGAAGAAGATTCTTTGTTATCGTGCGTGCCTTGCTGTGCCAGGACTAAACTGGTGATATCAGCTGAGCATTTTACATACATTTATAAGAAAGCAGCATTAAATGAAAAGAATGTTAACACACTTTATAGGGGATTTTCACTGTTTTATTCAGTGGTAAATTTTCAAGAGAAGTGCAGATTTCTGTTGTGATTAGTACGACAGAAATATAACCATACTCGAGAAGCTGAATGAAGATAGAACATGCACGGTAACCATGAATCCGAGTCGCAGTGTCATAGAATACCGCTATTTAGCAAAACTAGCTTGAATCATTTTCTCCAGTTGTTCCATTCTCGCAATGTAAATTAACAACCAAATCACAGGAAAACTTGTTCACAGCAATTTCACAGATGAAAACATTTTTCCTACACACTTTATGGCTTTCTAATACCATGTTTGTAAAACTCAATGTGCCTCATGTGAATATTAATTTTTGCAAATACATTTCTGAGTCTTTTATGATGGTAACATCTGTAAACTTGCATTCATATCTCATTAAGATTAGTACAGGACATAGTTTCACTTTTAATGAAATGAAACATTTTCCCAAAGTAATAATAAATTACAGAATCAGCTTCCATAATTATATACAATTGAGTTGTTGTTGTGTTTTTTCCTTATTACTTAAAGTCTAATTATACTGAAAAAAGTATACCTAAAATAACATAACCATCATTTTCTATCAGGGTTTTGTCACTAAAGTTAGAATTCAAAGGGAATTTTAAATTTAAGGCTCGAGTAAGCAGACTGAAAGCATTGCTGGCGTAGAAAATGTTTCCAGTTTAGATTTTTTTTTATCTTAAAATTTTAAATTTACTTTGAATTCACCTTGAATTCTCTATTCAGTGATTACCCCCTGTATCTCCTTGTTGATTCATGACAAGTGACAAATCGCAATATATATTTGCCTAAGCTGTGCCACGTAGGGGTTAATAGCTTAAGGGGTAAGACACGTGCATGTTTAGGAATTTTAATATGAGTAGAAATTACTGTGTCCCATAAATGCCAATTCAATCGCATAAAAGCAATATTCTACGAGAAATACAGAACTTGACGACGTCTTTAGGGAACGTCGGTGTGCTCGGCTGGACATAGTGGAGGGGTGAGGAGGGGGTTTCGCGCCCCCTGCCACTGAAGATCAGAAATTACCCGACCTCCCCTCCTTGCCTTTCTCTTCTCTCCCTCTCATCCTTCCCTCTCTTGCTTCTGTCCGCTATACTGATATAAACCCGTAGTGGGCCGCGCCCACAAACGTTGATGCGCACCCCAAAACTAATCAGCCAAGATCGCGCACGACTCGGACAAAATTACTTGAACGACCAAACAGCTGGTACAAACAGAGGGACGCGGGCACACAGGCTGAAACTGGGAGGCATGACAAGGTCTACGGCCCCGGAATCCGCAGACACACTATCAACCACCGCTTTCCAATAGCTCACCAGGACTCGACACAAGACCGAACGAGACAGAACTACCCAGACGAGCGACCGATGACTTCAAGACTAGTATCTACCAACTTCAATAACAGGTTACACTAAGAACTTGCGCTTCACCCACACAGGAGCTTAGCTCCCAACACGTAGATAGGTGGAGGAAAGGATAGGCAAAGACACATGACTTAACTCACTATAGAAACTCTTAAGTGTTACGCTACCTAGACTTGAAATACATCACCTCTTATAGCTACACTTAATGAAACAAAAGTTAACCACACAATTTGAAAGAAATAGACCAGCAATTAATAACCAATGTACCACCTGGCTGTGGCTCTTCGAAGTTGTTCCAAAATTAACGATGCTCAGGCTTTTGTGAAAGTGGTCTGTTGGGGGGATCGAGAACGGGGTGGAAAGAAATGACAATCTATCACTGCTTATCTTAGGTACTGATAACCGAGATTTTAATAGGTGAAATGCCCCAAATTAGACATTTCGACAGGTGACCTGTTTATATGCCAATAGCGGGGTGACTACATCACCTACACTGCTATACACGCGGACGCAAGACCACTTGATAAACCTGCTAAGCAGCTCAAGATACAGCTATACGTTATTTCACTTACCTATTTTACGTTGAATAACATGATCACCCCATCCCTAGCCTGACACGATACACTCAGGCCACATACCGGTCCCTCCCGCACGTACCCGACTCAAACCTACACATACCTGGGCTAGTACGCAGCTTCGTACGGCTACACCATCACTTTATTAACGCACCCCCGTGACCATCCCAGGCACACCGCCAAATTTCACCTGATGTTACTAGTAAGCTACTATATTATGAATCCGCCACTTTGGCTTATAATCCTATCGAATATGTAACCAAAGTAAATTGAGACAGACACACAACGCAGTCGATGTACAATGTTAATGTTTTCCTGAACTGCATGTAAACTGTATACCCCCTCCTCTTTATTCTGTATCCCATTCACCTTATGCTTCAATAAAAAGAAAGATTGACATAAAAGCAATATTCTTTCCTTAACTTTGTCCTGTTTCCTCTTAAAATGGAGTAAATGTATGTATTGACCCCAAATCCCCATAAAACTTATCTTGACATTTGTCTATTGCAAGCATGTTAAACTCGCAGCCCATGGGCCATATGCGGCCCACAATGAGTTTGCCATGCTTACTAAGGCAGAGTAAGCACCTGCTCTCCCCACATTGCAGGTGCCTACTCTGCTCAAATTTACCTGTCCGGAAGGAGAAGTCTCTGGCAGCAGTGAGGAAGTTCAGTCTTCCTGCTCCTCACTGTAGTAATGCCGGATGCCGGAATATGATGTAATTCCTGCACTCGGCATCACTAAACTGCACGATGGAGCAGGTAGGAGTCCTCCCGAGAGAAGATCCCCACTGGACCCCTGGGAGAGGCCCCACACCAGCTCC
The DNA here is from genome assembly GCF_036172605.1 of Pelobates fuscus. Taxonomy (NCBI): domain Eukaryota; kingdom Metazoa; phylum Chordata; class Amphibia; order Anura; family Pelobatidae; genus Pelobates; species Pelobates fuscus. The sequence continues at coordinate 37,108,521 of NC_086321.1, read as the reverse complement.
CAAAGGTAGGGAACAATAAAATAAAATGTGAGTGTATGCAAGAATGTGTAAATGTGTGAGTGTGTGTGTGTCTGTCAGTGAGTGTGTGTGTCTGTCAGTGTGTGTGTCTGTCAGTGAGTGTGTGTGTCTGTCATTGTGTGTGAGTCTGTCAGTCAGTGAGTGTGTGTGTCTGTCAGTGAGTGTGTGTCTGTCTGTCTGTCAGAGAGTGTGTGTGTGTGTTTCTGTCTGCAGTCAGTGAGTGTGTGTGTGTCTGTCAGTCAGTGAGTGTGTGTCTGTCAGTGTCTGTGTGTGTGTCAGTGTGTGTGTCTGTCACTGAGTGTGTTTTTCTGTCAGTGAGTGTTTGTGGGTCAGTTTTGCGATGGCCAAGGCTGGACAGTGGAGGACCTGGAGGCACGCAATGCAATGTCACATTCCGACGTGACTTCAACAGGCTCCACCTTCACAGGGTTTCAAGGAGTAGCGTGAGGATCTGCTTTGGCACAGGGTGCAGATGGCGCCATTGGAGATATACCAGATGCTGGACTCCGGAGTCGCATACTGGCAGCGGGAATGTGAGTGGAGTCTGCTTGTTTGCTAATATTGTTTTTTTTTTAAAACAACGGCCGGGGTTTAGTAGAGGGGGGTGCTGGGATTTATTAGAAGGGGGACTGAGACTTAGTATAGAGGGGGTGACTGGCAATTAGTATAGATGGCGGAGGGGGGGACTGGGGTTTAGTAGAGGGCGGTGCTGGGATTTATTAGAGGGGGGACTGAGACTTAGTATAGAGGGGGTGACTGGCAATTAGTATAGATGGGGGAGGGGGGGACTGGGGTTTAGTAGAGGGGGATGCTGTTTTTTTTATATTGTACTTTTCAAAATTGTGAAAATTTAAACCTTGTTTATTTGGCCCGTGCTAGCTTTTGAGTTTGACATGCTTGGTCTATTGCTATGCTAAGAGTTGGGAATCCAAATGATTATACCCATCATGTGATGTTGTCCCCTGCTTTTCTTACATAGTAAGATATTGCAACAAGTTACATATTAAGATATTACCATGTTAGCCAGTTTACATATTTATTTTACTAAATTACAATTACCATACCATATCTCCCAACATTCCAAATAGACAAAGAGGGACACTTTAATTTGAAGGATGTGACTGGGAGCGTGTTTGGGGGGGAGGGGAGGGGTACTATACTGATATATAACATGTGAGTTACTAATAACAGTTTATGCAACTGTAGTATAACTAAGAACAAGAAAAAAACTATTATATCTACTCACTCTGGTTTCTACACACAGCTACTGTGAGTATTATTACTGTGGAGCTCTGTTACACTCAGACACACCAACAATATCAAACTCCTAGAAAAGAGGGACAGAGGGATTTGATCCCAATATAGAGACTGTTCCTCCTAAATAGGGACTCTGTGGAGGTATGACTGAATTGGTAAACATAAATACACAGACAGACAGGTTATTCAAGATGACAATACAGTCTTTACTCTGTGTATGATTTATACCTTTGATGTTGTCGACAAGTTTTGTTTGGGAAATATAAAGCTATGTTATATTACTAGTAACATGTCTTGTATGGGGAAATGTAGGGATGATAATATATTGATACATTGAGATTTGACCTTTTCATTAAGTAGATAACCTTCACTATTGAACCATGTGAGGCAAATCTGTGACAAATAAATATATCTAACATAAAGCAGAACCTATGTACATTTATTTTATAAAAAAAAGACATTTCCAGAAATATACCTTTTGGCGTTTTGTAAATCCAACATAGCAATGTCACGTGATAACAGTTGCTTTTTAAACCAGAAAATTAAATATTAGTGAAGGTCATACTACACAGTTTAATGGAAGAATTATTGACCCCATCCTACTGTGCTCCTTGAAATGATTAAACGCGAAGACAATCTTATTTTATGGCTTTCATTCTACAGAAAGTTTAAACAGATGTACTTGTTTCAGAGGTGGGGGTAGAGATTTCGTATATACAAAGTATCATCAAAAAGATTATTTGATTACACAAACTGAACAGCAAGGGTCTAAGATGAGACCTTTTGAAGAGGATATCGATACTGAGAGAGAGAGAGAGAGAGAGAGAGAGAGAGAGAGAGACATAAACACACGCACACACAAATATATTATAACGTCAGGGAATACAATAAGTTTCATTACAAATAGGTCTGTGGTTTCTATGTTTATAGATGGAAACAGGGCCGGCCCAAGGCATTGTGCTGCCTGGGTCCATAGATGAAATGCTGCCCCCCCCAAAACAAACAAACCACACTCTCCAAAACACACTTACATCCATTAATGTATGCAGTGTGTAATTAATGAAGTGTCTGAGCTTGTTTATTGAATTGAGAGTGTGCAATGGATGCAGTGTTTGTGTACTGGATGCAGTGTGTGTAGAACTAGCAGTATCTGTGTTTGTGTAGTGGATGCAGTGTGTGTGTGTGTGTATGCAGTGTGTGTTTGTGTAGTGGATGCAGTGTGTGTGCGTGGAGTGTATGCAGTGTGTGTTTGTGTAGTGCATGCAGTGTCTGTGTTTGTGTAGTGGATGCAGTGTGTGTACGTGTGTTTGTAGTAGTGTGTACTGGATGAAATGTGTTTATTTGTGTAGTGGATGCAATGTGTGTGCGTGGAGTGCATGCAGTGTCTGTGTTTGGGTTGTGGATGCAGTGTGTATATTTGTGTAGTGGATGCAGTGTGTGTACATGTGTTTGTAGTAGTGTGTACTGGATGAAATGTGTTTATTTGTGTAGTGGATGCAATGTGTGTGCGTGGAGTGGATGCAGTGTGTGTTTGTGTAGTGCATGCAGTGTCTGTGTTTGGGTAGTGGATGCAGTGTGTATATTTGTGTAGTGGATTCAGTGTGTGTACGTGTGTTTGTAGTGGTGTGTACTGGATGTTGTGTATGTGTGTTTGTAGTGGTGTGTACTGGATGTAGTGTATGTGTGCTTGTGCACTGTGGGCTGTGGGGAGGGATGTAGTTTTTTTTAATGTATAATAAACGCATTGCGTGCCGCACGGACCATTGCAGTGGCACCCCGTGGCGACGCTCCCGCGGCTCGGCAGAGAAAAGGACTGGATGCTGCAGCCAGGAGATGGAGAATCAGATCTCTGGGACCCCTCTTCATAGCATAAAGCAGCAGCAGCCCAGAGATCTGCATATATATATAGATATCTAAAACAATGTTAAACAAAAATCTGCACACCAGTTAAACCATAAGACGTGCTTTTCCCACAGAAAACACAAATCTGCATTGATGTTACTACCGCAAAGGATTCTGGGTGGGTATATGCAAATTAGTTCAACAAAGAGTCAAATGTTTGCCTCATTCCATTTTAAACATGGATTCCTTTGAGTCTGCGTTTGCTATATACAACAGCTTTGAAACACAACTTAGGAAAAGATGCAAAGCCAGTGAACCACTCATGGACAGCTGTTTCATTTTTAATGCAAATCATCAGCATGAGGTTGGTTACTGGTTTGCTATTGAGGCATCTTTTCCTAAGTTGTGTTTCAAAGCTGTTGTATACAGCATACACAGACTCAGAGGAATCCATTATGGCTTGACTGGTGTGCAGATTTTTGTTCAACATTGTATTAACTATCCACAGACTTCAGGTGGAAAGAGTTTTCAATCACAATTTGTGCCCCACCATAATCTTTTTTGTTTTTGATATATATATATACAAATGGGCGGCACAGCACATTTGTTAAGGATACCAGTCAAAGTGCTGCCTGGTGCCATTGTCGTACTGGGACCAATGGTCAGGCCGGCCCTGGATGGAAGAATAGACCAGTCCCTAGCTCAAGCAACAAACAATCGTAAACTCTCGGAGAACAGGTGAAGTGACATCACATCTTGAATTTCAGAAGTATGTATCCACTGCAATGCTGATTCTCCAATTAGTCTCATAATAAATATTACATGTTGTACCAACTGGGGCACTTCCTAGTTTTTCTTTTTTTTATAAATATACCAGAAATTAAAGAGGACGTGTAGATGTCAGAGTATTGTAAAATCAAGTTAACTTCTAACAGGCCTTGAGCCAATCTTGACAAAAATAAAATGTCGTCACATCGAACTCCCTCTGTGATGCCAGCTTGGGGCCTTGACATTTTATAATTTATCCTCCTGGAACTAGCTCAGCCTCAATGGAAGATCAAACACAGTGACTCCAGATTCCTTACTTGGGTTTACAAACTACAGTACAGCAAAGCAGCCGTACCTGACATCTGCAAGAGGCTTTGAAAAATTGAATCAGATGTGCCTTTTTTTTTTACGGGATTTGAAAGTCGTATATCATTCTTCAAAGACTCTTCCTCAGTCACTTACTTATAAGGAAGTGGAACTGCAACTAGGTTTTTCACAAGTATCCAATAAATAAACATTTGTGTTGCTGACGAAACTTACAATTAGTAGCACTTTTTACAATTTCCTATGTTTTGGTAAAACATCATATTTGACACTGTTTAAATTAAACTACCACTAAATAAGTTAGCCATTACATTTTTGTTTAATCTGAAAATATTTGTCAACCTCTGTGCCCAACGCTTCACAGCCACAGCAACTGACCACTATGGGGATATGGTCCCCGGCGGACACCTCCTGATCCACCCTCAGGGTTGCAGGATATCAGAGCTGTCCTCCAGAGGCGGCTCCAGCCTAAAATGGTGGCAGCAGAAAACCATGCAAAGCTGCCCGGATGACTCACAGGGTCCCACACAAGCAGATACAACTCCAGAGACTGAATCTTCGGTAATAGAGCAAACTCTGACAGACACACAAGACAGGTCGGCCTCAGTCACCAAACAACCTAGTGGTGGAGATCAAAACCTTACTGGCGGCTGATATGGCGATCTTCAAAACCGACATACAGGCAGTCACAGAAAAAAACCTCAAAAGAGGACATAGCAAGATATGTCTTCCCTAAAGGACTCCATACTAACCCCTTCACAAATGGCGCTGTCACTCCAATACTACTCTGAAAGACAAGATCCCGCACAACCACCTCAAAATCAGGGGCATACCTGACGCGTCATACCAGATGAGCTCCCACACTACCTAAGAGGCCTTGTGGCCTATATCCTGCCTCCAGCTCAGGCCAAAAAGTTTACAATCGATGAATATATTGTCTCTCGAAATCTGACAGGGCACCTGCCTCGGCTGACTGAGATGTAATCGTCCGTTGCTCACTGTCTCATGACAAACAAATCCTGCTGTTAGCTCTGAATTGCAAGACACCACGTCCTTTTGAAGGTGCAAGCCTCACCTTTTATCAAGACCTCTCACGGTCCACCCTGCTGTGGCGCCGATCACTGATCCCTGTCATGAGCCATCTAAGACAGGCTGGAATCGAAAATAGACGGATGGCACCAAGATTCCTCATGGTCTCACACAATGGGACCGTACATAAGATCTCTACCTTGGCTGAATCCCCTGCTCTCTTTGAGGTCTTGGGCCTGACGCCTCCTCCACCCAACTCTGCGGGACCGTCAAACATGCGAGCTTGGGACCCGTTACAAATTATCCCATTCACCCCTGCAACCCAATCAACTCTACACCCAGGAACTTGATGTAACCAGAGGCCATGAGCTGTAGTGATAAAATGCAGTTTAAGTTCTCATGTTTAGTTTGATGTTTATTTTACCTTCTGTGTTATAAGTTGCTCACAACACATGGAATTCCCTTGGGGATGTCCTGTTATGTCGCTCCTTACCTGCAGGAGCTCAGCTGATAAGGTGTCTAGCTCCCACACCTACACCCTCGCCACACCCTTGCCACCTCATGGTAAAGGGGACGATAGCACACAGCCTAACTTTCCTCTACTTAGTGTCTTTGATACTCCTTATCTTACTTGTACAAGCCCCAAGCTGATATAATAGTCAATCAGGTTGTCTGCTCCACTCAGTAGCACTATCCTACATATAAGTGTTAATGCTTTTTGTTTCTTCATGCATTTATGCCACTGTGCCTCATGATATTTTCTGTAATATATTGCATATCTAAAATTGTAACATGTTGAATATTTTCCAAGCGTTGCCTTCAAAATTAATTAAAACATTTTTTTTAGAAATAAATAAATAAATACATCTTCCAAGACAAAGAACCTTGCACACAGGTTCCACACTGTGATCCGACCATCAAACCAAGAGGTGCTCCAAACCAAAAATGGAAACAGCAACTTCAAACAATCAACAGAAACAAAGAAAAGTATAGTCAACACTCCTGGATACTGTTGGTGCTACTTACCCTTGAATAAACCCGCACCATCAGTATCCATTATCAGTATTTATTTTTCTCTCTAACAAGATACATGTCAGCTCTGAAGTCATACGTAGCAGTAACACACATAGATATTTCTTTCTGTATCTCTTTTACCTGTAAGTTAGTTTAACATGCAGTGCAGAAGTATGTCATTATAGAAAAATGACAAAGGAACAAATTGATTAAAGCAATTCTGTGTTTTCTTCAGATTTCTATCACACATTTGACCTGCTATTTTACGATAAAGCATTTTATGGAAATATACAGTTCATTCAAACCGTAACCTAGATACAAAATGTTGTTATTTGTATATAATCTATCATTCAGCAAGGTAACATACATTCATGTAGAGAAGGGCACATCTTAAACCTTGAGTATTTCACTCACTTGTCATGGCATTGCTCCCTTAACAAAACATCGGGCTTTTTGGAAACACTGTGATTGCAATAAAGTACGACTTCCTCTTGTTCAACAGGCCTCCTCGAATAAAGCTTCCTGTGGCATGTATCTCCTTCCTTGAATGCATCTCATTGGAAGCTTTGTATAAAACACATCATGGTTTTCTGGTGCGTTTCCTATTCAGGCCTAATTAATCCAATATTTGCACCAAAATACTCCCTAGATCACTAATTCCACCATTTTATTTTCCTGTTAGGTTTTCATTCTTTTTTTGGGTTGGTTCACAAATTTGTTTGTCTTCCAATATTTAAAAATAAAAAGGTGCAAAGTGCATTTTTTCTTTTCAACAAATATTTCTATAACTGTTATAATTGCACTTTTTGGTGCAACGCAAGGACCTTTCACAATCTTCCTTTTTGTTTAAAAAAAATATTATTAATGTATTTTTTATTTTCATATCTTGTAACATAACAATTCTCTTATTCTGTGTATACAATTACTTGTAAAATCATTTGAAATGAAATCATGTGGGTAAGTAATACTTTTAGGGAATTATATAGAATTTATTATATAGAATTGTATCAGAGTTTTAATGTTGCAACTCAGATTAAGGGAGCTAAACATTCCACTGATCCTTCCTTTAGTTTCAGATGTCCAAAGAGGAAGTGGGCTAAATCCCAACATATAAGGTAAAGGTAATGTGTAAGCTAACTCATACATTGACTCATAGGACAAGGAATAAAAACCACAAGAATGTAGCAACTCGAGAACAAACTATTCTAAACTCAGACATATCTAACACGTCTAAAGTCTTACAGAGAGAAGGAATGTCTAATAATGGGAGCACATAGAATTTTCACTGCCTTCAATGTACTTCACTGTATGCAGTGCATGATAAAAATCTGCAAGATTCCATGTGAATTCCTATCTGCCACGGGTTTGTGCTAGTGTGCTCTACATTGCTTTATGGTAGCTCAAAACACATTTAACACCTTAAGGACCAAACTTCTGGAATAAAAGGGAATCATGACATGTCACACATGTCATGTGTCCTTAACCCCTTAAGGACCAAACTTCTGGAATAAAATGGAATCTTGACATGTCACACACGTCATGTGTCCTTAAGGGGTTAAGGGGTTAAAGTGTCATGGGCTTGCGCTACCAAAAGGTGACTAAGGCTGAATTGTGCAGATCCCTTTTATAAGATGAGAGAAGATACCGCTCAGAGACACCAGTGGTAAAACCACCCTTTTCTTTTTTAGCCTTCATGTGACCAGAGAGAAGGAGATAGCAGATGCTGCGTGGTGATTGGTGGTGGCAACCCTTTGATGACACCGTCCTAAGGACCACTATAGTGCCAGGAAAACATAAGCGTGCGCATTCAGCCAGTCTCATCTGAAAATCACAGTGAGAAGCGCTGAAGTGCCTCTACCGGCTGTCAATCAGACAGCCACTAGAGGCTTGATTAACCCATTTGTAAACATAGCAGTGTCTCTGAAACTTCTGTGTTTACAGCAGAAAGGGTTAATCCTATATGGCCTGGCACCAAGACCACTTTATTAAGCTGAAGTGGTCTGGGTGCCCATAGTGGTCCTTTAACAGACTTGGTCCACATTAGAACACTGAAGGTGCATGTTCAAGTTGGGCCTGAGACTCGCACCAGCAATTATGTCCTTCGCTCACCTATCGAGCTCTTATACTGTCTCTATAACTGTCAGAGCAGAAGAATCTATGGATTGGTGAATAAAAGTACATTACCTGCCTGTTCCAAACAAGGTAGAAACACAAATAAAGGCTACCTCCTGTCACCTCACCCCAGAGAAAGAAGTTCAAATGACATTTGGACAGATGCTTAACCAAAGTATTATACATCTGTAGTAGTATTATGAATAGACTGCATTATGCTGCCTCCATTATGTTGCACTAGTAAAACCTCTATCTTCCTATGGCAGGCTGAGGGGTAGCTGTGCAGTGTGCCTGGGACTTGAATCTATATTTTTATTTTTATTTAAAACTGTAAGTTGTAGTGAACTGACAAAATATAGGTTAGAAAGGCTGGTTCGTTGTCTTCACTACAACTCACATCCCATTTGTAATGTAGATGAAGAATAATGGAGTTAATTTGAAGTAATTGATACTGTTTAACCCCAAAAACCTGTAAGTATTTCAATATTTTATGCTTTGTAGTTATTATTTTGAAAGGCACCCGAACTCTGTTATTATGATACCAAAAACAGAACTCAATATTTAGTTTATAACATACAACAAAAAGTAGGTTCTAAAAACAGGGACTTCTGTGTCTTGAAGGCATCAGCACTATCTTCTTGTGTGGCTGTACAGCATATACCTCGAGCAGTATATAAATAGAGAGACAAAATACAAAGAGCAACCTAGATGTAGTTTGTAAGGTGCAAATAGATAACAGATGATGTATCTTCACGTATATGCTCATCTTCTAAATGACTGGCTCCAAGTTTATCGACGTAGTGTTTAAGTGCAGGAAACACCTTGATATTGAATATCTTTATAGTGCCATTTGATTTATTCATTTTCAGATTAATTAATGACTTATGTTAAACCTATAAAGTTCCTACCAATATTGTATCCCAGGTAAAGAGAAGGGCAGTGTCACCCTGTGGGAGGCTGAGAGCTTAGTAACGCCGAGAAAAAGCTTTTTAAATGATTTTTATGGCAAACAGGCATTGAGTTTATATACTGACTGGAGCACTATCGCATCAATAATACAGATTTCATTCCTAAGGCTATAGTGTTCCTTTAAACCAAAGGTTGTAATAAATGTCAAATAAATCAGACAGGTTTTAATTAAGAGAACCAATCACTGAGATGATTAAGTTCCTTTAAGTGGCAGGATGATTATTTGCTAGCCACGTGCGATGTATCTAGTTTGTATACTATTATACAACATGAAAAAGGATGTGAGGCTGTCGATTTTTTTCTGAAAACCTCTAATAGGTATTGTGAGAAGCAAAAATCTTTTATTTTAAAAGGAATACAAATGATCTTACAGAATAACTATTTCTGGTTCGAGGATTAATTTTTTCTACAAATTAGAGGGACAGCTATGGGGACCAAGTTTGCGCCAAGTTATGCTAATCTTTTCATGTCCTTTTGGGAGGAATTTTTTGTTTTTAAGGGACATGACTATGGCGCAAACTTGGTCCTTTACAAAAGATAAATTCACGATATTATTATTTGGAAGGGGTCTCAAGAAACATTTTTAACTTTTTTTGAATTTCTTAATTCCAACAATTGGGGTATCTCTTTGACTAAAAGTGTGAGCAGAGATAGTGTGGATTTTTTAGATCTTAATATTTTTATTAAAGAGAATGTTTTAATGACAAAAACTTTTTTTAAACAAGTCGATGTAAATAGTTTGGAACTGGAGAGTTGTCACCATCGACCCTGGTTAAAAAATATACCTAAGGGGCAATTTTTAAGCATGCACAAAAATTGCACTAATCAAGAAGACTATTTCGCTCAAGCTACTGTTCTTAAGAATCAATTAGTTCAAAAGGGATATGATGAAGTGGCCTTACAAGATAATATAAATCAAGTGGCCAAAACAAATAGGTCTCTTCTCTTACAATATAAGAATAAAGACAACTGTGACCGCCAGAAAGAACAGATCCCTTTAATTTTTAAATTTTCTAGTAATATTTCATGTCATTCCTCCAATGTTATTTATCTTTTAGAATGCACCTGTGGGTTTCAATATGTGGGTAAGACTTCTCGACAATTAAAAATCAGAATTAGTGAACACCTGAGAAATATAAAGAAAAGCTTTTCCAATCACAGTGTGTCCAAACACTTCCATGATTATCATAACTCAGACCCTAAATATTTGAGTTTTTGTGGGATTGAAAAAAATAAGTAGAAACTGGAGAGGGGGAGATATAGCAAAGACTCTTAGTATTAAAGAATCCAAATGGATCTTTGAATTATGCACCTTAACTCCCAAAGGTCTTAATATCGATTTTGAGATTAATAACATTTTATAAAATATATATTCACATTTTTTTAAACTATATTATAGATAGTCTTTTATATTTTTATTTTTATGTTTAAATTATATTTTTAATTGAGATTACTCTCTTATAAGATGTGTACTGGTTTCTTTTTCTTTTTCATCTTTTTTGGAAGTTTTTTTAGTGGGGTATTTTATCAATTGTGATTATGGGTACTTTTTTCTACTGTACACCTTTTTTGCACAAACATATATATATATTTTATTTATATGTGTGATTTAAAATTGATGTGACTGCTTTTTATGAGATGATAATTATTTCTATTTTCTGTTTTCTTTCTATTTTTATATATTATATATGATATGGGACTTGGTGTGCCATGTTTAAAAATGGCACCTTTTGCCTCCACTGGAGTATAAAAGACTATGGTACATGGACAACTGCAAGTAAGGGAGGAAGAATGGGACATTTCTTCAATGATCCGGCGAAACCGGAAGTGACGCGATGGACCAAACAACACGTCACCGGAAGTGACGCGACGGACTGCATGCGGCGGTTCCATATATTCTCCGAACAGCCCAAACACCAACAGGTTATCTATCCTGTTGTTGTTGTCTGTGCTAAGGAGGCATGCCATATATTTAAGATAGTGTTATGTATCATTTTTTCTTCTGTGTGGACGGTTTTATATCCCTCTTTGGGATACCAAGATGGCACCCTAATTATGTCAGAAAACCGGAAGTACGGCCATATTGGAGGTGGCGGTGCACATCCGGTTATGACCAAATAAGGAAATGGGTGTGAACTGTTGACACATGTGTAATTAATTATGTTTTTAATATTGTATCCTTTATAAACTGTTTTTGTGCTCACTATTATGTTGACTAGCACCTGAGGAAGACCACATTTTAGTGGTTGAAACGCGTTGTGCCTGCTTTTATTTCTTTATGTAAAGAAATAAATACATTTTCAAGTATATTCTCTACTTTTGGTTCCTGACTCTATATCTCACTATATGAGATTGCGTAATTATCAGAGGATTTATCCAAGGGTAGAATTTCTTTTCTACTCCAAGCCCCTGGTTCCAGAAAGTCCGGAGAGTCTATCCAAAAGGAAATTTCACCTATGTCCATGAATGAGACATGCATGCTGTATAAGTTCTGAGCCAACTTTTAACCGGCTCAAAAAATTGTGAGTGGTTTCAGCTCTTCAACATTCACTTTTATTATATTTTATACAGATTACACTATGTTTTGCTGTTTCATTATATTTTCATATAGGTAATATATATCAGTATATACGCCTCGTTCAAGCATTTACCAGGAACATCTACTTTTGGTTACCATAAGTGTATATATTACAGGTAACATTTTTCTGTTTTTTGTGTGTACGCTTTTACCTTCTGTCTTTTCACTGAGAGGATTAGTCTTCAGGAAACAGTCAAAAATTGGGGCGGTAGGTACCAATGCTTTTAGATGATCACTTATTTGTTTAGTTCTGATACTGTTATGCACAGTTGTGCCTCGAAAAGAGGGGTACAAATTTATAGGATGCATTTTAAAACCAAACAAGTTTGCCCATTTGTGAACTGTTTAATAATTTTATCTACTAAACTACTATAGCTCATCCTTTGTTGGCTTTTCTATTATCAAACTGCCATCATCTTCAACAGTTTTGAGGGCTACAGTGAGGGAAAAAATATTTGATCTCCTGCTGATTTTTATTGTTTGCCCACTGACAAAGAAATGAGCAGTCTATAATTTTAATGGTACGTGTATTTTAAAAGTGAGAGACAGAATAACAAAAAAAACGAATCCAGAAAAACGTATTTCAAAAAAGTTATGAATGGGGGCATGGCCAAGCAGCGCAGCGAGCAAGATGTGTCTATGTGAGCTCCTGCTCATAACACACGAAAACTTACTAAAACGCCACAAAATCGTGGCACAAAGACCTCTGATTTAAGGGACAACTAATGCTGAACCCCCCACAGAGAGATGGGGTGAAAAAACAAGAAACTCACCCATATGGAGGGCTCTTTCCAACTAGACATCAGGCGGTCCTTTGACAGGCCGCAGCACCCTCCGCAGCCAAAAATGGCACCGGACAGGGCCAACAGCGCCAGCGAGTCAGATGCGTCTAGTGAGGACGGAGACCCCCAGCCCAGGCACTTAGACACCGCAGTGTACAGACGAGGGGAGAGGCAAGGCCGATAACAGCAGCTTTCAGGATCCGAAAGGCCCCAACAGCCCCAGCAGACGCCCCTAGAGACATTATTGCCATTACCAGGGACCAGGGCTAAGAGATTGCGGCATCCGTTACAGCTGGGGGACAGCGGGCACACTGGTGGTACCTTATAAGGACACTGTTCTGTCACTATCAGCGGAGGAAGATCCCACAAAATTCCTTAAGGACTTACAACAACTGCAGTCATCACCTCTGGTACAGGGAAGCAAAAGGTCCAAGGACGCAACCAGCGGGGAAGAGGATCAGGAAGGCGGTAACGGAGCAGAGAAGAAGCGGGGAAAACCACACCAGCAGCACCCCTCACCGCACTGAAGGAGAGAGACAGTGTCTGCTACCTACCCCCCTCAGGGGACTGGTAAAGGCGAAGCGATACATAGACTCCTACCGGCCTTCATACTGCATAATAATGGCACCCACGATTATCAGAAATGTTTTGTTTGTTTTGTTTTGTTTGCTTAACATTCCATAAACGTTACTATACCCCCCTGTTGTGCCCACACACAATCATACAACCACATAACAGCAGGCCAACAGATAGACCAAGATCTGACCATTGACGGAGGACAACACACACAACTGACCTTACATGGGACAGCGGGCAGTTACGCACATAAGACGACTAGGTGTCTGAAAGGGGGACAGAACCGGGGAGCCTTAACTAGGCCGTCAGACCGGCACCCACCATATCTACGACATGAGCGTCTAACAACAGTACCATTGTATACCCTTTACGTAGTAAAGATTGCCATATGATAAGCAATACCAATTGGTCCCAGGGCGAACACACGAGTTATAGGTCAACGACTGCCTTTAACCTCAGAGACTGTCACTTCAACGATCTTTCATATTCCGATAACGTACATATCTGCTTGCATAAATCTCAAACCAATATTATACGCAAAGTTAAGCTAGTTCATACAAAACTTGTGCAGACTTTCCGTATACCATTTATGTCATGTTTAAACGGCTGGTATTTGCTATTGTGGCACTACCGGCACTATGTACTAATCTGTCTGCATTCAAAAATAAAGAATTATAAAAAAAAAAATTGATTTGCATGTCAATGAGTTAAATAAGTAGAGGGAGTGCTCCTAATCTCAGCTCGTTACCTGTATAAAAGACACCTGTTCACAGAAGCAATCAATCAGATTCCAAACTTTCCACCATGGCCAAGACCAAAGAGCTGTCCAAGGATGTCAGGGACAAGATTGTATACCTACACAAGGCCGCTTGTACCATAGTCACCAAGAAAACAATTGGTAACACACTAGCAAGGTCCCCCTGCTCAAGAAAGCACATGTACAGGCCCGTCTGAAGTTTGCCAATGAACATCTGAATGATCCAGAGGAAACTGGGTGAAAGTGTTGTGGTCAAATGAGACCAAAATCAAGCTCTTTGGCATCAACTCAACTCGCTGTGTTTGGAGGAGGAGGAATGCTGCCTATGATGCCAAGAACACCACCCCCACAGTCAAACATGGAGGTGGAAACATTATGCATTGGGGTTGTTTTTCTGCTAAGGGGAGAGAACAACTGTACCGCATCAAAGGGACGATGGACGGGGCCATGTGCCATCAAATCTTGGGTGAGAACCTCCTTCCCTCAGCCAGTGCCTTGAAAATGGGTCATGCATGGGTATTCCAGCATGACAATGACCCAAACACACAGCCAAGGCAACAAAGGAGTGGCTCAAGAAGAAGCACATTAAGGTCCTGGAGTGGCGTAGCCAGTCTCCAGACCTTAATCCCATAGAAAATCTGTGGAGGGAGCTGAAAGTTCGAGTTGCCAAACGTCAGCCTCAAAACCTTAATGACTTGAAGAGGATCTGCAAAGAGGAGTGGGACAAAATCCCTCCTGAGATGTGTGCAAACCTGGTGGCCAACTACAAGAAACGTCTGACCTCCATGATTGCCAACAAGTGTCGAAGGGGTCAAATATGTATTTCATTCATTGACATGCAAATCAATTTATAACTTTTTTGACATGCATTTTTCTGGATTATAAACTGATCATTTCTTTGTCAGTGGGCAAACGTTCGGAATCAGCAGAGGATCATATATTTTTTCACCTCACTGTATATGCAATATTTACAAGTAAGATTGTTTCTGTAAAGAAATTAGCCAAGTTACAAATTAGCTAAATTAAGCAGATAATATTTTTCAAACTAGTCAAACTAGTCAATATAAATCCTATTATTTATCCTAAATTATTACTAATAACATTTATGAAGCGCCAACATATTTTAGATTGCTGTGCAATTGAGAAAAAAAGACAATACAATATCCCCAGTCCAATATAAAAGGTAATGAGGACTTTGCCCAGGAGCTGAGGTCTAGCTCTTAAAGCTCTGTTATACCAAGTACTTATAGTATATAGTATAGTATATAGACCTAGTTGTGTCAAGGTGTTTTTTTTTTCTTTTTCTAAAAACACCTTGGACAAAACCGGGTAATCCCTAAATCCTATACTGGTAAGTGTGCCTGGAGGACTGGTTCGGAAACCACCGATCTACAGTATAATGTGGCCAGATTTGAAGTTACAAATTCAGCATCTTGTTAAATACCACCCCTTTCCTTAGAAAATGAGACTGGGTGGTCTGGAACCTCAAAAAAAAATTTTTTATCAGCTGGTGAATCATCTACAGGCTTCCTTTGTTGATACAATTTCTCCACTTTACCATCCTTAATCTAGTCTACACTCTACTGACTCTTCTGAAAGTGGTCTAACCAAAATTGCCACACGCTTAACTGTTGCGGAATCCAAAAGTCGTAATTCTACTACTATCTATATTATTAATTATTCATCTTTTTTTCCACAAAGAAAATATTTAATCACAGAGTTCGTAGTTTTCTTATGATAAATCTAATTTATTCAATAAAGGAATAGATGTCCGGTTGGACCTTCTCCTACAACAAAGTCATAATACCATATAGTATTTTCTAATATAGACATTCTGAAACCATCCTTTAAATTGAAAAAGTAATCACAATAAGAAATAAAGGTATATTTTTTTTCAAATTGTAGTTTATTGAGTATTTTCTTCACAATAGGGGTACAAAAAGGAAAAAGGGGAGTAAGGGGGGTGAAACAGACATATTTATGCATTTACAGGTCTCATATGAAAATGTACCATGAGTATGATGAGAGTGAGTAAGATATGATCTCCACAGTTTTAACATAGGATTAGCATAACGTTTCAACAGTGTTTCAACACATATTTATAAAGACCTATACATCATATTTGGTACAATGTTAGGTGATACATGTAGGTCACTTATGGTGCTAATTGTTTTATCCAGTGCTGCTCGCCCTCTGCCTACTATTTGCTTATGACTTATGTATAGACATAGGGTGTGAGCTAATATGGTGATGATACGGTGGTCCTGGGCTTGTTGTAACTATATCCGTTCATTCAGTGTCGGATCTTGTCCGTCTATACGTGTGGTCAACCTGTAGTAAACCTGTACTTTCCCACCATCGCTTAGCTGGTGCTATGGGGTGGGAGGTGGAGATTGTTCTAGTTGTGGGTGTTGTGGATAGGCTGAGATACTTAGGGTGTTGTATCCCACATCCCCTTCTAGCTCAGTCCATCTCTGCCAATTATATCTCGTGGTAGTGGTGGGCTTTTCTGAGGTTGTAGAGAGCAGTTCATATCTGACAAATTGCCTAGTCTTGTGCCATATCATTGTTGAAGGCAGACATTCCTTTTTTTTCCAGTGGCATGCAATAACATTCCGTGTTGCTAAGGTCGACAAAACCGTCAATTGTCTGTCCACGTGAGATAATGTACCTGGGAATAGTAGAAATAGGCCTAGTGTAGGTGTAATTGGTGGGAGTTTGATTCCCAAATGTTCCCAGATTGATTGTGTTTCTGTCCATAGTGGTTTGATATTTGGGCATCCCCACCATATATGTGTCATTGTTCCCTCGTCTTTCCCACATCTCCAACAGCCAGGGGCGGTATGGGGGTATATTTTGTGGAGTCTGGCAGGTGTGTAATATCATCTAAAAATGAGTTTTTTGTGAGCTTCAGTATGGGAATAACATGTCGTGATGCCTTTTAGAGCCTGAAGTGAGGTTAACCATTGTTTACCTGTGGGTGAATAGGTACATTCTCTTTCCCACTGTGTGCGATATTTAAATTCCGAGGGCATCTTCTGGTTTCTCAGTGTATTGTAGCATACAGATAGGGTTTTGTTTTTGACTGGTGAGTGGTGGCAACGGTTATATAAGAGTAGAAGATCTAGGTGCGGATTATGTGTGGATGGCGGAGGGTGTGTTACTTTGTTCGATATCAAACTCTTTAATTGGAGATATGGGAAAATAAAGGATGGAGGTAGTTGGAATGTGTTTTGTAATTCCGGAAAAGGTATTATGGCTCCTTGCTGGCAAATATCTGTGATCCGGGTAACCCCTAGTTCTTTCCATTTGTGCAGGGAAAGCCATGGGGAGACAGAGTTAAGGGCTGTGATAGGCGCCCAGGTGGAGAGGTTTAGTTGGCTGTGTGGGAGCAGTGAAGGTGGTCCCAGGACTGTATTGCGTATTTAGTGAGTGGTAAAAGTATCTTATGTTTGTCCCTAAGGTGTTCGGGTGTCCACATTGCTGATATTTTGGGGTCATATTCGTTCTCAATATCCACCCATTGTAGTGTGTGCTTTGGTGCATGAAGTTTAATCGCATTTTCAAGGAGTGTGGCTCTCTGGTAGGTTGCAACATTGGGAAGCCCCAATCCACCTTCTTTAGTAGGGGATTGTAGGAGACATATAGGAAGTCTAGGTTTCTTTTTTGCCCAGATATATTTCGATATTATGTTTTGGATTTGTTTGCTTAATGTGGGTGAAAGGGGTATCTGTAACATCCGAAATACATAGAGCAGCTTCGGTTAGGGCATTAATCCTGCCCAACCATGACAACAGGACATCCCTCCATTTGTATAGGGTTTGTTGGCACATCTGTGGTAGGGTAGCCAAATTAAGTGTGCTAATGCTTCTGTCGGTGGCTGCTAATTTTACTCCCAGGTATGTAAGGTATGTTTGCCTCCAGTCAAATGAGTATTCACTTTTTAAAGTTATAATTTCCATCAAGGGGAGTCATATGGGTAGTGCCTGTGTCTTCATTTGGTTTAGCTTATAATAGGAAATGTTACTGTATTCATCTAGGGTGGTTACGAAATGTGGTAG
Source organism: Pelobates fuscus (assembly GCF_036172605.1). NCBI lineage: Eukaryota > Metazoa > Chordata > Amphibia > Anura > Pelobatidae > Pelobates > Pelobates fuscus. Next base: position 37,090,434 of record NC_086321.1, on the reverse strand, counting down.
GGAATGGTCTGGTTGAGTTATGGAGATAAGAATGTCATCCACAAACATTGATAGTTTATATTCCGTGTTGTTAATGAGAACACCTTTTATGTCTTTGTGGGTTCAAATTCTATATGCTATAGGTTCTAGTGACAATATAAATAGTAGGGGTGAGAGTGGGCATCCTTGGCGGGTGCCGTTTGTGATTGGGAAAGGTCTTGAAACAAATCCTGCGTTTGTAGCTGACGATTTGGAGTATAATGCCATTATGCCTTTTATGTATATCTTGGGGAAGCCAAATTTGACCAATACCTGTTCCATATATACCCAGTTGAGTCTTTCGAAGGCCTTCTCCGCATCCAGCGCTAAAAGAAGGCCTTCTAGTTGATGTGTTTCCATATGTGCCAATATATCAAAGACTTTCCTCGTATTGTCAGAACCTTGTCTGTTTTTGACAAATCCTGATTGATCATTGTGTATTATGCGTGTTAGTATTTGCTTAAGGCGGTCTGCCAGTATTTTAGCATAAATCTTTGTATCGCAATTAAGTAGCGAGATTGTCCTAAAGTTTTGGCAAATTATTGGTGGTTTACCCGGTTTCGGGAGTGTGGAAATATGCACTTGCACTTGTGCTTGGGATGGCGGGGGTGAGGCAGAGTACATTTTGAGGTTATAAAGGGAGCTGTAGTCTCTTGTGGGTTCATAATCTTTGTTTTATCCGCTTTAAAAATGTATGCCACTCTAGAGTTGGCCATGCGTGTTTTCAATTTGGATGCCAGAAGTGATCCTGCTTTGTTCCCTTGGGCAAAGAATTTATGTTTAAACCTCTGTAGCATGAAGTTGGTTTTATCTATTTCAAGTTCTTTAAGTCTGGCTTGTAGGGTCCTCAGTTTGGTGTTATGTTCTGGTGAAGGGTTTGTTTTGTTAGAGTGTGTAAGGGTCGTGATTTGTTGGATTAGGTTGTTAAACGAACGCATGCATTGCTTTTTGGCATAGCTAGCGTGCTTGATGAGTAGACCTCTAATTACAGCTTTATGGGCTTGCCATATTGTTTCTGTAGAGATATCATCTGCGGTGTTGATGTGGAAATACGTTTCTAATTCTGTTTTGATTTGTGCTGCGAGTCGAGGGTCCCTTAGTAACGACTCATTCAGTCGCCAAGAACCTCGGCCTTTGGTGGGGAATTGGGATGATAGCGTAAGGGTAATTGGTGCGTGGTCCGACCACTGTATAAGACCTATCTGTGTGGATTTAACTTTGGGTATCAAGGATGTATGCAAGAGGAATCTATCTATCCTCGAGTAAGAGTTGTGTGCTTGAGAGTGAAAAGTGAAGTCCTTTGCGGAGGGGTGGAGGATCCTCCATATGTCTACGTAACCTGAGTCATGTAATTGTTTTCTAATGGCACAGGAGGAGATGGTGCGTCTATTGGTTATCTTGCGGGAGACATGTAGAGTGGAGGATGTGTCAAAGGTACCATCTAGTATGAAGTTTGTGTCACCCCCTATGATCAAGTTCCCAAATTTGTAAATGTCTGCAAGCGATAAGATTTTATTCAGGTAGGATATCTGGTTGTCATGTGGGCCATAGACGTTTATGAAGGTATATTGTTCATAATTAATGAGACATTGGATGAGAAGGAATCTACCCTCCTTGTCTCCTACTTTCTTTTGTAGTGAGAAAGCTATGTCTTTGTTGATTAAAATTGAAACCCCTCTTTTTTTCATGGTGTAGCCAGTGTGAAAACCCGTTGAGTAGTACTTGGAAGAGAATTTAGGCATTTTAGTGTTAAGAAATGGGTTTCTTGAAAGAAGGCTACTGATGCCTTCGATTTTTTAGCTTCCTCGAGGGCCAGCCTCCTCTTATGAGGTGTGTTCAATCCCTTGGCATTTAGCGAGAAGATAGTCAGAGCCATATGTTTACACTGTGGGTGCGTTTCATAATGCAATAGGACTTGGTCATGTCTGCCTGTGTGTAGGTTGGGTCTCTGTTTAACGTGTGTTGGTATTTCCCCTTAGATGGGTGATTTTGTATATGCCATACCGGTGGGTTCATAATTCTTGCATGTATGCGATTGTTCAGATAAAAGCATTGTCTAGGTGTGAGGTATTTTTTTACGGTGGCCTGTACCTTAAGACCTGGTTTCATAAATAATATGTTCGTGGGAGGGTGTAGGAATGAGGTGGGGGACCAAACGAGAACTATATACATAAGAAAGGTCAAATGTAAACTATTTGACCATGGGGAAGAGTTTAATGGCCCTATGGAGCCTAATTGGGGGGAGGGTAATACTTTAGTTAGGACTGCCTGTGTGATTGCCTAAATCCTGACTTAAACTGTCATAAAACCAACATTGTGTAGTTTGTTTCAGGTAGTGTTTCAGTTATATATCGGTATTGTATATAGATACATTCATTATCGCTCTATCTGATGCTGCTGCCGGCGAGTCCGGGCCTTCGGCACCATCTTGGATTTTGTTGCGTGGCCGCGTGAAGGAGGAAACCCAGGTCGTTGCAGGTCGTATTTTCGATTTTTTGGGGGCCCTTTGAGACATGGTGGCACAGGGTCTCTGGCGGTTATTTTTCGCTCGTGTTAGGGCAGTTTATGATTTGCAAATCGCTGCTTTTTAAGTACCCTCTCGGGAGCTGACAATTCACGCGTCCATATCCGCGTGCTGTCAGGCCACGCCCTAAAGGTATATTGTTTAAAGGAAATAAAATATTTCTGCAATGTTTAGTAAAATTAAATTAAATAAAAACAAATTCATCCACACTTTTCATTTTTTTAAACAAATGTTATTATTATTTTTTTTTTAATTACCGTTACCATCAGATACCTTTTACTTATCTTATTTAGAAATAACAAAATAAGGCAAATCAGGGCCAAGCTGTTAATATGAATAGACCTTAATTATAAAACAATTTCAGATGTTACACATATTGCAAAGTTCTTACTAAGACTGGTGTATGGTTACAAAGGGCATTTTCTAGGAAGCGCTAATCTTACACAGTTTAGATCAAATTTGACAGAGATTTTATTAAAGATTTGCATAGTGTATTTATAACATTAAAAGGTGCCGTAAATTAGTTAGCTAAAGTCTACATGCTTAAGTGCGCTTGGAAAAAAAATTGTGTGGATATCGTCAAAGAGCTTTCTTGGAATTTTGACTTTAGAAATCTGTTCCTTTTTAATAGGTAGTTTGTGAATTAATAGAAAATGTTACCGTTTGTTGACAGCAGTTATAAATTTTTAGAGCATTTAGTGGAATGTTAATCCATAAGATTCTGTTATTTCACTGCTACTATTTTTTTAAAGGCACATACAAAACTTGAAGCTGAAACTTCAGATATTCTGTATCATATTTAAGTAGCCTGTTGAGAAATCAATCATGTTGTTAGTCTTCCAGTCTGTAATGATGCTTTTAACGAGTCCCTTCATTAATGTAAAAATGTGTCATTTCAACATTCATCCCTCTTTCCAGAAATTTGGGAAGAGGAAAATCTTTATTTTCAATTTAATTGTTTACCTGCAGACTCCAGAATTGTTAGGCATGGTGTCCACATGTTTGAGAGTCTTAACTCCCCCAACTTCAAAGTGTTCACTAAATAATCCCAGACACAAAAACTGGTATATTTAAAATAATTATATGGCAATTTTTTCCCCACAAATCTCTTTTAAGTTTTTTTTTTGTTTTTTTTTACATTTTCAGATTATTTATATGGCTGTCAATTAATATGACTCATACACAATAGATATGGCTTGTGATCCCAGAAGCAATTACACTTCCCTTGCACGATACATATCCAGCAAAGACTAAGGAAAATTGTTTGTTTTATCTTACCAAGCTATAAAAATGTAATCCATTGTTTTGTTTGAAAGGCATTCAGAAAATCTTTAAATAGATGCACTATGCAACGTTACAAATAAGAGGGATACAACGATGTGTGATATGTTAATAAGAATGAAGTGGATCTTTCAATTCTCAGTATTTCATAAAGATATATTCTTTATAAAACACTGATCAAAACTGTGTTGGAATTTTGCCTTACGGATAAGACTGAGGTTGACTAAAGTTGACCAAAGTCAAAGCTCCGTTGTCAACATTTGTCCAATCCCAGCAGCCATCACAAGTGATGGCTGTAGGATACAGGCTTCAATCTACGGAGACTCCTGCAGTAAGTAAAACTTACCATCCCCTGCACCCCACGCCCACCAGACTCACACCGAATCGTTCACTTTTAGACCCAGGAAAGTGTCAGAACCCCTTTAAAGCTTTGGAGGTAAGTTAGAGATATAACATTTTATTATCACTTCCAGTTCAATGGTATCTCATTTAATAGTTGGAGCTTTCTGTTCAAATGGTAATTTTGGGGAGGGTACATTTCAAAACTCATTCTTTGAAAAGTATGTAGTTCCTCTAATACCCACAAGGCACCGGGCAACTTTAGACATGTATTATATCTGAGAGAGTGCCATGCAAATAGGCTTTGTTGTGCTGTGACCAAATCATTTAACCAAACCAATTATTTCTATGTTTAGGCAAGGGGTGGCCAAAATGTAGATGTAGAATCGGGGCTGTTGAAATGATGCAGTGCGATGTATTTTCCTCCACCACAAAAAATACATAAAATTATTTTTCCTGAAAGTCATCTCTCCTTTTTCAGTATTGCAGAGCAGTGAAGATGAAGCAGTATTTTAACTTTACTGTAATAATGAATGAACTTCAGTGACTGCTGAAATTAAAAAAATAAATAAAAGGTTTTCACTCTGATCATAGCAGTAGCTTGCAGAGGCCTATTTTGTCGGAGTTTAAGATTGTACAATTCAGCTTACACATCTGAGTATTGCTGGTCTGCTAGTAAGCTGTGCTCAGGTTTGATATCCAGGGTTGTAAGGAATGCTTAATCATGGTACGGTATTATGTTTTAATCTAAATGTCTTGTGATGCTTCCAGGAGTACAACCCATTTTAATTATTAGGATGTCAATGTCAAAGGGTTCCTTCCCAGCAGGGTCAACTCAACCTTTCATTCTTTCAAGGTTGATCAAATCAGTACCAGTAAGTTGGGAAGTAATAACATCTAGACCTCAGGAAATACTCTGATTTCAATATTGTTATTTTAGTGGCATAAAAATTTATATTTTAAATACTAAATCAGTACACAAAAATTATCTACAGATGGCTGTTTACAAATGATAAATATTATGCATTTCAAATTATTTAAAATCTCAAATTATATACATGTACTAATGCATTACAAATTATTTGCGATGATAAAACATTTATGTATCGATCATTGCTAACTATATTGAAGGGGTCTGAATTGAACGGTTATACGTATCTCATCTCTCACACTTCTGAAAGGTTTATAATAATACGTGTAAAATATGAAGTCACAGAACACCACAAGATGTGCAGTATAGAGTATAGCTTGGGGGACACCTCAATAGCTTGCATACATATTGGGGTACAATGCAAGCTATTGAGGGGTCCCCCAGGTTATACTCTATACTGTACATCACTGGCATTACCCATAGGATTTAATTGAAGATGTTCATGAATTCCTCAGTACAGTCGCGAGAGCATCCATTTTAATGATGTCCTGCATACTGTTGCCCTCTGCTTCCTACATAGAATGTTCTACTAGGGTTTGGATAGAAATGGTCAGAAATTCTTAGGAAAGTGTGAGCCACATGCACACAGTCTAAACAGGCTTCTAGTTGCAGGTGCTCTCACAGTGATATCTGCAAGAGAAAACGCTGATTATACTCATCACTAACATGCAGTGCAGATGTAATTTTTGCAGAGGACCCATATTAGTCACTCCGGATTTAGTCACGTGTGCCGGGGGTGCTATTACAGCCCTGCACAAAATGACAGCTTTCTCTGTATAAGCAGCATTCACAACTTCTAAAAGCATAAGTGTTCTTGGTGGTTGGAGTAACTGCTTAAATCTAGGGGAAATTCAATAAAAAATATTGGCCGGAAATAATTGGTAGAATTAAATCGAGGTCTTAGTTGGGTATCTTTCTAAATGCTATTCATGAATTCATGGACCACTGCAGGCAACATCACAACGTTCTCTCAATGAAGTGGTTATGGTGCATGGAGTTCACCTGCACTGTCCTACCCACAATTCTAAACTATTTTCAAATATTTTCACACAGAAGTAATGTCGCTAAGCACCCATCTGCTGCCACAGATTTGCTGCTCTGGCTCATGCAGAGGCAGTAACTGGCACAATGAAGGGGTGGCACTAAGTGTCACGGTTCTCACCAGATAGACAGACGGCCAGACGTGGTCGTTCCTGGAGTTCCCAACAGGGAACTTGAACCGGAGAACTTCTCAGTCCTGGCCCTGCTTTCTACCTCTGAGCCACAGCAGATTTATACAGCAACTACTGATTCCGGTCCTGTTCATCCTGGCATGGCTACTACACTGGGGGCTGCACCTTGACTTGGCTGTGCTTCACCTGACCCTGAGTAGACATCAGCAGGGTATTTAAACTCAGCCTCGCCCTGTGCTCAGTGTCTTTGATCCTGTGACCCTCTTTCGTACCAGTGTTCCTGTTGTTTCTTCTGTTTCGTATTATTGACCCGGCTTCTGACTACGTTTACTCTGACCTCTGGCCTCCCTTGACTTTGGCTACTCCTCATTGTTCCTGTCCTCTGGCATCCTTTGACCTTGGCTATCCCTCGACAATCCTGCTGGTTCAGTCCTTGCCTGTACTACGTATTGGTTCTTCATCCTGCACAGCCACCGTGCACAGACCCAGGCTATCTGCAAGGGTGAGCAACATATCTGCGCTACAGACTCCCAACTCAGGTAAGACCCTGACACTAAGAGGCAGAAAGTGTCAACTAATGCCCTCAGCTAATCATTGCTCCCCCTTCTCCAGCGGACCAACACTTGCGGACATAACGTCTGTCTTAAACCATTCAGAAAATGTTTAACACTAGAAGATAAGACAGCACAAAGGGGACTTCAGGCCCCAACACCACTTTAATTTAATTTACTGTAAATTGCTCATAAGCTCATGTATTTCAATTTGGAATTTTAGATTGCAGGTATTTAGTTACGATGAGAACCAAAACCAACATGTTTCTGTTATGCATCTGAAGCCATCTGTAACAATTAATCACCTAAATAGTGGTGGTTCGTGACTGGAAGACGTTGTATGTCTCTTCAAAGTAAGAAGAAAGACATATTTTCTTATTAATCAATATCAAGAGCAGACAATTCACATGTGAGACCGTGCTGCATAATCTATGGTTTTCCTTTGTGGTTCTTCATTGATTTATTATTCTGCAGAGCTTGTAGGTATGTTAACTAAGGGATGGTCCTGAGATGGGTCTTTGGATAATTGTCAGCTTCCGATTTTTGATAGAGGTTGTGAAAATATTATTTAAATATAATCCACTAACGTATCAAACAACGAACAATTTTGGCATCAATGCACCTATTAGCATTGTGGTAAGTACTTGATGGATTAGTGGATTTTAAAATGTATATTTTTACAAAACATATCCTCAAAATATTTATCAAATATATTGTCCCAATAAAGTTAATAACAATATTATTAATAATATATCAGTGACATTGAAAAGGGCCAACGTAGATTATATGACATGCTGCATGTTCCAAATTTCGCACAAGAGAACAATCTGTAATTTGTATTGATTACTGGGCAGACTAGATGGGCCGAATGGTTCTTATCTGCCGTCACATTCTATGTTTCTATGTTACTTAGAAAATTTTTCTTTCTTTTCACTATGAAGATTAATACAGTACCCCCAATCACAGATTATCACTTTTTCATCGCATGTGTGTATAATCATCCTGATTGAATCTTCTTATGGTGGATGAACACGCACAATAAGACCACAACCTGACATTTTCAATCAAATAAATCAATGAACATGGAATAAGTCTCCTTACATTTGTGCAAAATGTATTCATAGATTTCTTTCAATGGATTAGATGATGGAATTACTGATGAATTGCACATACAAGACCAGAAAATGGTCTTAAAAAATACTTTTGTAGGTCATTGTAGAATATGACCACAGACAGGGTTTTACGATAGAGTCTGTTTAGTAGATTCATGCAGTTGGTTGTCCCAGTTCATCTTCACGTAATGTGGCAATTTTTCTAACGGAATTCCAGGTGGCCTTACCTTAGAAATAGCAGAGTGGCCATCTAAGAAGACAACTTAGGAAAATAACATTATGTCCTTTAACGATCTTCGCCCTGTCTTCAGCATCCCAATATCTCAGAACTTTAATTTTATAAGAATAAAAAGCTTCTTACATAGTGTTGTACCTTATCTGAATAAGCATTCTCCAGCTTTTAAACTGAATAAACTGATAAACGCGGAAAAAAAAACACAAAGATATTAACACAATGTTTTGAGATAATAAATTCAATTAAAGTGCAGACCCATCCTCCCGCTAAGATTAAGTGGGAAAGGGATCTGCAAATTAAAATTGATCTAAGAGACTGGGAGACTGGACCCTTCAGTCGGTCTATTCCACAGTGCATTGTTTAAACATTATGGAGGAACATTACAAATTATTAAATAGATGGTATATGACACCGGCAAAGATACGAAAGTTTTCAAATTCAGAAAGTCTGGGGTGTTGGAGATGTGGTGCAGAAGACGCAGATGAAATACATATATGGTGGAACTGTGTACGCTAAGGAGAGCATGGGATTGTTTTTTAGTTGAAATTAATAAAATATTGGGCATTACACAAATGGGTACCAGAAATGGTACTGTTACATCTAAAACTACCACAACTAGCGAAAGATGAGAAATATTTCTTAATTCACACATTGATGGCTATTAAATTGTCTATTGCCAGGAATTGGAAAAAGACGACAATAGATTCATGGCAACAATGTAAAGAAGCCATTATTCATCAATGTAAGATGGAAAACTAATTTCTGTATTAGCACGGAGAAGTATAAAATTTGGGATAAATGGATTAAGATTCTTGAAAGACCTTTATCATATATTTGAACGACACAAGTATCAAAAAAAAGGGAAAGGGAAAAAAAAAGAAAAAAAAAGGGAAAATAAAAAGGAAAAAAAAGGGGGGGGGGGAAGAAATAGGAAAGAAAAAGGGAATAATGAATTCATAAGATAAGGATAGTAAAACCAGGATAGGATAAAAGCTATAAGGAGAGAGAGAAAAAAAACAAAAACAAAAAACAAGCAGACAGTGCAGAAGATTGTTCACTTTATACATACACATAAACACTTATACATACATGCACATACCTCATATACAGAAATATAAATGCACAGTCACCTATGAACCCAAATGACTATTCACACATTTAACCCTCTTCTTCGCCCTATTGTTCCACCTCCATCTACTAACTTGACCACCTCAGACTTTGCAGCTCACTTCACTGACAAGATCTCTCAATCAGGGAAGAGATCTCTCATCTTTCTTCCTCCCCTTACAATACTTCCCCTAACTTCACTCCCTCTGCTGTTCTATGTTCATTCGCACCCGCTACATTGGAAGAGGTTTCTGCTCTGCTCCAGTCCTCCCTCCCCACCACCTGCTCCCTAGATCCAATTCCCTCGCATCTCATCCGTACTCTGTCTTCTTCTCTTTCTCCACCTCTCACTAAAATTCTCAATCTCTCTCTCCTCTGGTATATTTCCATCGCCCTTCAAACATGCATCTGTAACCCCAATTCTAAAGAAGTCCAACCTTGACCCTAACTTCCCATCCAACTACCGTCCTATCTCGCTACTGCCTTTTGCATCCAAGATCCTTGAAAGAGTTGTGTTGGACTTCCTCGAGTCCAACTTTCTGCTAGACCTGCTTCAGTCTGGTTTCTGTGCTAAGCACTCTGTGGAAATGGCACTGACCAAAGTATCCAATGATCTACTCGCTGCAAAATCTCGTGGTCACTTCTCTATCCTAATTCTCCTTGACCTGTCTGCAGCTTTTGACACTGTTGATCATCAACAGCTTCTTCTCATTCTCCGCAATATCGGTCTACAAGATATTGCTCTCTCCTGGTGCTCCTCCTACCTCTCCCAGCGCTCTTTCAGTGTTTCTTTCTCTGGCTCTGCTTCTTCTCCCCAACTCCTCTCTGTTGGTGTCCCCCAAGGTTCAGTCCTTGGTCCCCTACTGTTCTCCATCTACACTGCCTCCCTTGATAAACTCATTAGCTCCTTTGGTTTACAATATCGCTTCTATGCGGATGACACGCAAATCTACCTGTCCTCTCCTGATCTCTCCCCGTCCCTCTTGACTAGTGTCTCTGACTGCCTCTCTGCTATTTCTAACTGGATGGCTGCCCACTTCCTTAAACTCAACTTGACCAAAACTGAAGTTCTGGTCTTTCCTCCCTCAAGTGTTGTTACTCCTGTGTCTGTCTCCCTCCAAGTCAACGGTGCTACCATCAGCTCCACCACGCAGGCTCGCTGCCTATGTGTTCTCTGTTATGTTTTTGACTCCGACCTCTCCTTCAAGCCTCATGTTCAGTCTATCGCCAAATCCTGTCGTTTCCATCTCAAAAACATTGCATTCATCCGACCCTACTAAACGTCAGATGCGACTAAGGTGCTTGCCCATTACACTGTCCTTTCTCGCCTTGACTACTGTAATCCACTTCTCAGTGGTCTTAGGTGCTCTCAACTGCGCCGTTACAGTCCTTAATGAATGCGGCGGCGAGGCTTATCTTCCTGTCCGCCAGCACCTCCCACGCCTCATCCTTCTGTCAGTCCCTACATTGGCTTCCTGTAAGATATAGGGCTCAATTTAAAATACTGGTTCTTGCTTTCAAATCTCTAAATAATGCTACTCCCACCTATCTATCCTCCCTAATACACAAGTATGTCCTGTCTAGGCCCTTACGATCTGCTGAAGACTTACGTCTATCTTCTGTCCGTACTCCCACCTCTGATGCTCACCTTCAAGACTTCCCGAGGGCTGCACCGTTCCTGGGGAACTCGCTTCCCTCCTCCGTTAGATGCTCACCCAGTCTCCACTCCTTAAAAAAATCATTAAAAACCCACTTCTTCATAAAAGCGTATCAATTAAACTGTTAATAGCTCCAAACTGATTCCTCTCTTGCAACTGTCATTAGTCTAATATTATCCTTACCTTTTGTGTCACTTTACCCCACTCCCTCTAGCATGTAAGCTCATTGAGCAGGGCCCTCAACCCCTCTGTTCTTGTGTGTCCAACTTGTCTGGTTACAATTACATGTCCGTTCATCCACCCACTGTAAAGCGCTACAGAATTTGATGGTGCTATATAAATAATAACATAATAATAAAAAAATAAAAATAATCTATAAGCATACATGCATAAAAGTATGGGAAAGCATAGGTCTACACATAGTCCTTTATATTTTGATAGAATAAACATATTGGAATGCATTTTAAAGTTTTGATACATATGACAGAACAGTAAGGTAATGTGGGGGAGTGTTCATGTAAAGTGCTGGTAGTGGGACAGGAAACCCAAATCAATATGTAGTCCTTTATACTTGCTGTTAAACAGTTTGATCATTCTAGCTTCAAAGGTTTTTCTTTCTTGGGTATTTTTAAAACGCCCTTTCAGTACTTTGATTTTTAGGTCCTTCATTGAGTGGCCAGGCTGGGTAAAGTGGTGTCCAACATGAGTGCAGTACGATTCTTCTTTGTGGTGTTTAATGGAGTGTCTGTGCATATTCATTCTGTCATTTAATTGCTGTGTGGTTTCCCAAATGTAGCATCCTAGGTGGCATTTGGTGCATTGAATAATGTATACCACATTGCTGGATGTGCAGGGGTATGAACCTTTAATGCTGTATTATTATTATTATTATTATTATTATTATTGCCATTTATATAGCGCCAACAGATTCCGTAGCGCTTTACAATATTATGAGAGGGGATTTAACTATAAATAGGACAATTACAAATAAACTTACAGGAACAATAGGTTGAAGAGGACCCTGCTCAATCGAACTTACATTCTATAGAGGTTTTATATTGTGTGTGGCTGTGTTGTCTGTGCATATGTGCTGCCACAGTTTGCAGCGAGGTTTTTTGCATTGACTGGTCCCGTTTTCTTTATTCTACCCATCAGTGGGCAGCTTCCTGTTGATCAATTTTTGTTGGAGGGTTGGTGGTTGTCTGAAGGCCAAAATGGGTGTTTCAGAGAAAATGTTTTTCAGAGTCTCATCTTCTGTTAACATTGGTTGTAGGACTTTAATGATTTTCTGTATTTCCTCAAGAGCTGGGTTGTAGGTGACCACAAGTGGCACTCGTGTAGATATTTTTTTTCTTTCTGTACTGTAGCAGGCTTGTGCATGGAGTTTTTACAGCAGAGTTGATTTGTTTGGTAATAGTCTTTGATTTGTAGCCTTTCTGTCTCAAAGATTGCAGGAGTACATTTAGATGGGAATTACGAACATTAGGATCAGGAGCTGTGAAGGTAACTGTACCTGTCTGTGGGTTTTCTGTAAACCAAGGAGTGGATTGTGCCATTGTTACATGTCACAGTATTGTCCAGAAAATTCACAGATTTAGTGGAATATTCTATTTTTAGTTTGATGGATGGAATGTGTTAAAAGAGTCATGGAACTGTAACCGATTTTCTTCGCTTTCAGTCCAAAATCTGAAGATATCATTGATATAGTGATAATATTTGTATGGTTTGGTGTGCTGTATTTCTAGGAATTGCTATTCAAGATCTGTCATAAACAGATTAGCATCTTCAGAAAGATATGTATGGCCCTTTGCAAGAATGTTGTCTATTTTCTATCAAACCTGTGTCTTATCTGCACTTACGTCACTTTAACTCCTGTATCACAACTCAACTTTGAATTAAATGTGTCGTCTTGCTCAGAAATGCTTCAGACTTGAGAAAGGGAGGCTCTCCCGAAAGTTTGTCATTAAAAAATTATTTTAGTCCAATAAAAAAGGTATTACAAGATACAAATTGTATCTGTTTTTTACATATATATATTTCCTGGCTAATCATGGCAGCATATACACATGGGTTAGCTCCAATAGGACAGGATTAAACAAATTCTTATATAAAAGGAGGATCCAGAGAAGAGACCATCAGTCTTTTTCCTGTCCTTACAGCCTTTAGGAAGGGAGCTTTTTAGCTCCCTTTATAATTTTAAGTATTCTACTTCTTTCTCTATATCCTTTACAGTGTGCTATAAAGTGCACACATGTGTAATTGATTCCCACTATCTCCTTCCTATTTCTTCTCCTTTTACACAGGTTTTTATTATTACCTGTACAGTCCTGGGCTGCCTGAGACCTTTAGGAGTCATCCTGTTCGCAACTGGGGTCCCTGGCTTTCCGTCCTCGGTTCTCCCAGGTCGGGAGCTTGGAGAGGACGCTCGCACATGCGCAATGCGCTCGGTTCGCTTGGCGCCAGAATGCAGTCTGGGTAAGGTCGCGAGGTCACGGCGGCCATCTTTAACATGGGCAAAACCCGAAAATTACAGGTAATTTGCAGAAAAACGCCAGAAACAGGTTAGTGAATAAGCAGGTACTATTTAAAAGTAGCTGGAACTCGAAGGAGGTTGTTGTGGATTCAGTTATTGTACAACTTGCATTGGATTATCTAAAAGAAAATCTAAGACTCTGGGATCCTTTCTATTCTTTGCCACAGGTTTGTGTATTTCTGATAAACATTTATCCCTTTATTGTGATAGTTTGCTTTGTATAATCTAAGAATTATTTTAAATTCTTTATTGTAGTTAGCCCATTATGAGCTCTACTAGTAGGAACCCTTTACCCTGTTCAGGAGAATCCAAGTGAGTAGGATTCCATATATATTTTATCTATATTTATAACGTTAATGAAGGTTTTGACTCTCCATCTACTAACAGTTCCTTATATTACTTTTAGTAATGGAGAACAGTCTATCTCATCTCCCCCACGAAAGAGACAGAAGTCAGACCCCTGTGCAGGATGTGATGGGAAAGCATTGGAAGGCAAACAGCTGTGCTTAAACTGTTTGCAGAAAGTGGCCACTCCAACAGCCTTAACACCCACTCAGTCACCAGATATCCTGACTTGGATCAGACAGGAGGTGGCTCAGGGCATCTCAGTGGCCATGGAGGCAAGTAAGCGGTCCGTGAAAAGACCAAGACAGAGACTGGTATCCTCAGAATCATCTAGCTCAGAATACCAGGATTCGGTTGAAGAGTTTCAGGTTCTCAATCAGATTTATTCTAGTGAGAACGAGGAAGAGGTCTTGTCGGAATATCTAGACACCAAGACAGTGGATAAGCTCATCCTGAAGGTAAGAAAGACCCATGAATTACCGAAAGATCTTCCTAAACCTGAAGTTTCTGATAAACATTTTGCGAATCTTAGGAAGCAGAAGCCTTCCGTCCCTCTTCACAGAGCCATTAACCCCTTAAGGACACATGACATGTCTGACACGTCATAATTCCCTTTTATTCCAGAAGTTTGGTCCTTAAGGGGTTAAAGAGGTGGTTACCGCAGAATGGGAAAAACCTGATAAAAAGGTTCCGTTTTAGGGCAGGCTATCCAGGCTTTACCCTTTGGAGGAGAAAACTTCAAAGAAATGGACGACACCTCCAAAAGTTGAGGCTACCATCTCTAGGGTAGCTAGGAGAACTAGTCTACCACTGGATAGTTCAGCCTCCTTGCGGGAGCCAATGGATGTCAGGGTACCTGTGGTCTCTACCTCCGAAAGAGGTAGAGACTTAGCTGTTCCTCCATCCAGACGGTCTGATGGCTCCCTTCCCCGCGGTCTATCCGGTCATGCTAGGCCGGCCGCGAGGGAGTGACTGCCTTTTACAGCATCTAGGCAGGAAGTAGTCATCAGGACACTCCCCCGGAACAACCTGTCAGTCAATGGCTGCAGGACCAATCAGGACGTCTTGGGGGCGTGGTTACTGCTCTGAACAGGGTATTTAACAGAGCTTCTTTCATTAGCTCATTGCCCAGTCGTGGTTCTAGCTTGTTCTAGTCACTCAGTGCTTGTGTATTCTATTATCCCTTTTGGTTTTGACCCGGCTTGTTTACCTTACTCTGCTTATCTCTGTTACCCTTGATTCGGCTTGTCTCTCGCTTACCTGTCTTCTGTTACCCTCGACCTCGGCTTGTCTTTGACCATTCTATACTGTACTACTTACGTTAGTCCGGCCATTCTAAGGTCCGGTATACGTATCTGGCTACTGTTTGTACTCTGCGTGTTGGATCCCTGTCCCGATCCTGACATTACGACAGGGCCAATGGATCCTGCAAGTACAAACAGTCAGCTGGCTGCTCCTGATCCTAGGTTTGAGGCCATGGATCACAGAATGGATCAGATGGCGCTTGCGCTACAGGCTCTATTAGCTTGTGCCAATAAACCACCAGAGGAGATACGTAATACCCCTGTTTCTCCTGTCGGTTCAGGTCTAGAGGTAGCCACAGTGGGTGCTTCTTCTCACATTACCCCCCCAGTACGCTATGGTGGGGCTCCTGAGAAGTGTCGTGGTTTTTTAAACCAAATTAGTATCCACTTTGAATTGCAACCTCGCTCTTATCCTACAGATAGGGCAAAAGTAGGATTTATTATCACCCTACTCATTGAGAAAGCTCTGAGAAGGGCCAACCCACTATGGGAGAACGATAATCCATTAGTTTATAACTATAACGCATTTGTAGCTGCTTTTAGAAGAACATTTGACCCTCCAGGTAGAAAGGTTAATGCAGCCAGATTACTGTTGCGCCTGAGACAGGAGAACCGAACACTGGTGGATTATGCACTAGAGTTCAGGTCTCTGGCGGCAGAAATCAAGTGGAATGAGCAGGCGTATATGGATGTATTTTTGAATGGCCTATCTGATGTAATCCTTGATGAGGTTGCTACCAGAGAACTCCCTGAGAATTTAGAGGATTTAATTTCGTTCATCTCTCGTATAGATGAACGTCTAAGAGAGAGACAGAACACTCGAGAGAGGAACCAGAGACCTTCTTTTAGGTTAGCTCCCGCTGTTCCAAGTCCTGACTCCACGATATCTTTGCTTACTGAACCTATGCAGATAGGGTATACCCGCCTCTCTGAGGAGGAAAGACAGCACAGGAGAAGAGAGGGTTTGTGTATGTATTGTGGAGCCAAGGGTCATTTACTCTCGAACTGTTCTAACCGCCCGGGAAACGCTCGCACCTAAGTCTCTCTAGAGGACAGGCCTTGGGTGTTTCTATTTTGTCCTCTACTCCTGATTATAAAGATCACAGGCTTCTGCTACCAGTTTCCTTAACTTGGGGGAAGGAAGTAGTAAGGGCTATGGCATTGATAGATTCCGGTGCTGCTGAGAATTTTATCGACCAAGCCTTTGCTAGTAAGAACAATTTCCCATCCCAGCTAAGGGAGACACCTTTGGCCGTTGAGGCCATAGATGGTAGACCACTACTAGACCCTGTTATCTTTCGTGAGACCATACCCATTAATTTAAATGTGGGTATCCTACACGT
This sequence comes from Pelobates fuscus, assembly GCF_036172605.1. Taxonomy (NCBI): domain Eukaryota; kingdom Metazoa; phylum Chordata; class Amphibia; order Anura; family Pelobatidae; genus Pelobates; species Pelobates fuscus. The sequence goes on along the minus strand of NC_086321.1, from coordinate 37,073,981 downwards.
GGAGAATTTATCTCTTCTGCTCATTTCGTCTCCTTCCGTTCCCATAGTTCTGGGGTACCCATGGTTGAAAAAACATAACCCTATTATCGATTGGGAGTTAGGAGAGATACTCTCGTGGGGCCAGGGCTGCCAGGATCGGTGTTTGTGCAAGGTTTCTCCATTAGCTAATATTAACATACCGGAGAATCCTACTCAGTCCACAGAAAGACAAATACCAGACCTTTACCTAGACTTAAGGGCAGTGTTTGACAAGAAGAATGCCGATTCTTTGCCTCCACACAGGTCATTTGACTGTAAGATTAAGCTTCTACCCGGCACTATGCCTCCGAGGGGCCATGTATATCCTTTGTCTGTTCAGGAAAACTCGGTTCTAGAGGAGTATATTCGGGAGAATTTAGAAAAGGGATTCATCAGGAGGTCTTCTTCTCCGGCCGGGGCTGGGTTCTTTTTCATTAAGAAGAAGGATGGCACGCTGAGACCTTGTATCGATTACCGAGGCTTGAATAAAATAACTGTCAGAAATGCCTATCCTATCCCACTGATTACCGAGTTATTTGATCGTCTTAAGGGCTCCAAAATCTTCACCAAGTTAGATCTCAGAGGGGCTTACAATTTGGTGAGAATCCAGCAAGGTCACGAGTGGATGACGGCATTCAATACCCGGTATGGCCATTACGAATACACTGTTATGCCATTTGGACTATGCAATGCTCCTGCAGTATTTCAAGATTTGATTAATGAGGTACTTAGGGAGTTTCAGCATGATTGTGTTATTGTTTACCTGGACGACATACTAATACACTCTAAGGAGATTGAGACTCACCATAGGTCAGGTCAGAAAGGTATTACACAAGCTGCTGCAACATGGTCTATATTGCAAATTGGAGAAGTGCAGTTTTGATCAGTCTCAGGTAGACTTTCTTGGATACGTGATTTCTGGGGAGGGTTTTAAAATGGATCCTGTAAAACTTCAATCTATTTTAGACTGGCCCTTGCCCAAAGGACTCAAGGCTATCCAAAGGTTTATTGGTTTTTCCAACTACTATAGGCGCTTCATTAAAGGATACTCCTCTATCATTGCGCCTATTACCAATATGACCAAACAAGGGGCTGATACTAAGTTCTGGTCTAAGGAAGCTCTGGGTGCTTTCAAGACTCTCAAGGAACTTTTTGCCTCGGCTCCCATTCTAGTCCATCCTGATACGACTCTGCCTTTCTTGCTCGAGGTCGATGCCTCTGAGACAGCAGTTGGGGCTGTTCTGTCTCAAAGGTTAGGGGTGGATAAACCGTTACACCCTTGTGGTTTCTTCTCTAAGAAATTTTCTGGGCCTGAGAGCAGATATGACATCGGGGAAAGGGAACTGTTAGCAGTCATTAAAGCCTTAAAGGAGTGGAGACATTTGTTGGAGGGGACCCTACACCCTATTACGATTTTGACGGACCACAAAAACTTGTCCTATATTGGGGAGGCTAAGCGCTTATCCTCTAGACAAGCTCGTTGGTCCTTATTCCTGACTCACTTCAATTATGTACTGACTTACAGACCTGGTTCTAAAAACTCTAAAGCCGATGCATTATCTCGCCAATATGAACCTTCTACTGTACCTGAACCAGTTCTTTCTTCTATAGTTCCGAAATGCAATATCATTGCTAATACGAATCTCAGGATTCATTCTCCATTACTGGCCGAGATCATTAAGTTGCAACATCTAGCACCTAAACAGACTCCTGCGGGCCATCATTTCGTTCCTCCCGCTCTTCAACTGGAACTTTTACAGTGTTTACATAATAGCAAGATGGCGGGACATCCTGGTATCCGCAAAACTTACGCGTTGATCTCTAAGGACTTCTGGTGGCCTGCTTTACGGAGGGACATTGAGGAGTTCATCGCTGCATGTGAAGTTTGTACTAAAACCAAACAACCCCATACGCTTCCATGTGGATTCCTGCAACCCTTGGAGGTTCCAGAAAAACCATGGTCCTGTTTGGCCATGGACTTTATTGTCGATCTACCTATCTCTAAAAGACAGACTGTTATCCTCACCGTGGTTGACAGGTTTACTAAGATGGCACACTTCATTCCCCTGCCTAAACTCCCGTCTTCTCCCGAATTGGCAGAGATATTCGCTAAGGAGATTTTTCGCCTACATGGGATACCCTCTCAAATTGTATCGGACAGAGGCTCCCAATTTGTTTCCCGCTTTTGGAGGTCCTTCTGCTCTCAACTTGGTATTAAATTAAACTTTTCTTCTGCCTATCATCCTCAGTCTAACGGAGCTGCTGAACGTACCAACCAGAAAATTGAACAATATTTACGATGCTTTGTTTCTGAACACCAGGATGATTGGGTCGGTTTGATTCCTTGGGCGGAGTTTGCACACAACAATCTCGTTTGCGATTCTACTCATTCAAGCCCCTTCTTCATGAATTATGGTTTTCATCCGTCTATTCTTCCTTCGGATTCCCCTTCCCAGGGGGTGCCGTCGGTTGATGTTCATGTTGCCAATTTGAGGAAGTTGTGGGATCAAACTCGACAAATCCTTGTGCACAACTCTATGTTGGTCAAGAAACACGCTGATAAACGTAGAAGGGCGGCTCCGGTCTTTGTTCCAGGTGATAGGGTATGGCTGAGCACGAGGAACATCCGTTTAAAAGTGCCCTCCATGAAGTTCGCTCCTCGTTATATTGGACCCTACAGGGTGCTGACCCGTATCAATCCAGTTGCGTATCGTTTAGCTCTTCCTAATACCTTACGCATCCCGAACTCGTTTCACGTTTCATTGCTGAAACCACTCATATGTAACAGATTTTCCTCCACAATAGCCCCTCCTCGCCCCGTTCAGGTGGAGGGTCAGGAGGAGTATGAGGTTAACTCTATTATTGATTCTTGAATCTCCCGGGGGAGAGTACAATATCTGGTTGATTGGAAGGGATATGGTCCTGAGGAGAGGAGTTGGGTACCTCAGGAGGATGTTCATGCTCCCCGTCTCCGCAGGGCGTATCACTCTCGCTTCCCATCTCGTCCCGGTTCATTCCGCCCGGTGGGCGTATCTGAGAGGGGGGGTACTGTCAGGGTACCTGTGGTCTCTACCTCCGAAAGAGGTAGAGACTTAGCTGTTCCTCCATCCAGACGGTCTGATGGCTCCCTTCCCCGCGGTCTATCCGGTCATGCTAGGCCGGCCGCGAGGGAGTGACTGCCTTTTACAGCATCTAGGCAGGAAGTAGTCATCAGGACACTCCCCCGGAACAACCTGTCAGTCAATGGCTGCAGGACCAATCAGGACGTCTTGGGGGCGTGGTTACTGCTCTGAACAGGGTATTTAACAGAGCTTCTTTCATTAGCTCATTGCCCTGTCGTGGTTCTAGCTTGTTCTAGTCACTCAGTGCTTGTGTATTCTATTATCCCTTTTGGTTTTGACCCGGCTTGTTTACCTTACTCTGCTTATCTCTGTTACCCTTGATTCGGCTTGTCTCTCGCTTACCTGTCTTCTGTTACCCTCGACCTCGGCTTGTCTTTGACCATTCTATACTGTACTACTTACGTTAGTCCGGCCATTCTAAGGTCCGGTATACGTATCTGGCTACTGTTTGTACTCTGCGTGTTGGATCCCTGTCCCGATCCTGACAATGGATAAGAAATTGGATTCTGATCTTTCCAAGATATATTTGTATATTCGGCGGGAGGTACTGGATGCCATCCAGCTGTTTGTCCTACGGCGGTATCAAGAGCCATGAAAAGTTGGATAAAGGACCTGGATACAGATGTGGAAAGAGGAATTAAGAGAACATGACCTTCGGATAGCCACGGAATTTGTAGCTCAAGCTGCTTTAGATATCACCAGGATCTTCTCCCGCACCATGGCCCTCTCGGTAGCAGCTTGGAGAGCTTTATGGTTGCATTATTGGGGTGCGGATTCCTTTTCCAAGTCCAATTTATGTTCCATACCTTTTGAAGGCGAGCTTCTATTTGGAAAGACCCTAGAGGAATCCATTAAAAAAGCAGCTGAAGGGCGTAAGGTCTTTTTACCCCAAGAAAAAAGAACCAGGAAACCAGGCTCCTCTTGGTCTGATAAGCGACAATATTTTCGGGATGCTCGTAGCTACCGACCAGGTAGAGAGTTTAACAGGAGTAGTAATTGGCGTGGGGGCCAATCATATGCTTCCCGTTCTTCCCGAGGTAGAAACCCTTCCTTTTGGGGAGGCAAGAACTTCTGACTATCCGTCAGAGGTTGGTGCTCGACTTTCCCTCTTCTGGAAGGTTTGGGCACAGGACATACAAGATGCCTGGGTCAAAGCTATAATTCAAAGAGGTTACAGATAGGAATTCCTCAGAAGACCCAGGGGCAACTTCTTCATTCCCACAGGTCTGCCCAAGGACGAGGGCAGAAGCAGGGCTCTGGGAGATTATGTTCAGAACCTCAGGTCCCAAAGGGTCATTGTTCCAGTGCCAGAAGAGGAACGATTCCAGGGTCACTATTCACCTCTGTTCTTAGTCCAGAAAGACAAGGACAAGTGGATACATATTCTGGACCTGCAGAGGATCAACAGGAGACTTCTAATCAGATCCTTCAAGATGGAGTCTATAAGATCCATCTCCCCAGCTATCCGGAAGGCAGATTGGCTCATATCCATCGACTATACGGGACGCCTATTATCACATCCCGATAGCCAAGGAACATCATAGTTTTCTCCGATTTGCTATAGGAGAAGACCACTTCCAATTCAGAGCACTTCCATTTGGCCTGAGCACAGCACCCAGAACCTTTTCAAAAGTGTTGGTCGTGCTTATAGAAAGATTTAGGATTCAGGGAGTCTCTCTGTTCCATTTCCTGGACGACCTTCTGCTGGTAGCACCAAACGTCCAGATGGCGGTGCTACACAGATAATTTGTGCTATCAGAACAACATGGATTCGGCTGGTTAGTGAATCTACAAAAAAGCAGCCTCATTCCATCCCAAAAGATTACGTTTCTGGGGGTGAACTTCGACACACTCCGGAACTCTATCTCCCTTTCACAGGAAAGGATACAGAGGATTTTAATCTTTGTCTACAAGATTCTGCACCTTCGTGTGATAACAGCAAGAACATACTCCCAACTTCTGGGCAATCTGACCTCTTCTATAGGACTAGTCAGGTGGGCCCAGTGGCATCTCAGAGTTCCTCAGAGGTCGTTCCTGAACCAGTTCAACCGACGGGTTATGGATTGAAATCAACCCTTGAAGATCTCTCCTGTAGTAAAAATGGACCTGGCCTGGTGGCTAAGAAGGGTGAATTTGGAAAGAGGTTTTCCTTTGATAGAACCCAATTGGATCCTATTAACAACAGATTCCAGCGCACATGGTTGGGGTGCCCACTGTCAGGACCGAATGACTCACGATCGATGGAACAGACAGGAGTCGGTTCTTCCGGGGAATGTTTTGGAATTACGGGCCATCCGCAGAGCTCTCATACACTTCAGGGGGATCCTGAAGAACAAGTGGATACGAGTACAGTCCGACAACCAGGCGGCTGTGGCCTATGTCTCTCATCAAGGCGGTACTTGCAGCCAACTGTTGATGAAGAAACTACGGCCCATCATGAGTTGGTGCCAGAAAAATATTCAGGGTATTTCTGCAGTACACCTTCCGAGGATTCAGAATACCATGGCGGACTACCTGAGCCGCGTGACCATAGACAAGAGCGAGTGGCATCTAAGCCCCGAAGTATTTCAGGAGCTGTCTTTGATCTGGGGAACCCCAGAGATAGACCTCATGGCAACGGCCCAGAATACCCAGGTCAAACCCTTCTTCTCGAGACTGGTCGGTCACAGAGCCAGGGGGCAGGATGCTCTATCCCAACCTTGGAGGTTCACTCTGGCCTATGTGTTCTCTCCTATACCTCTCATATACCCAACTCTGAAGAAGATTCAGAAGGAGAAGGTAGAGGCATGCCTGACGCAGTCATTAAAACTCTCCTGAGGTCTCGTAAGATATCCACTTCCTCCACATATTATAGGATTTGGCATGCCTTTGTTTGCTGGGCACAAGAACATCAGGTGGTGATTAAACCTCTGGCGTTATCTTCGGTGCTCTGTTTCCTATAGACTGACCTGGACAAAGGCTTTAGCTATAACACTCTGAAGCTCCAGGTATCAGCTCTATCCGCTTTGTCAGGTACCCGATGGGCACTTGAACCATTGGTCATCCGTTTCCTTAAAGCGGCGATTAAGATCCGGCCTTCTCTGAAGGTATTTCTGCCGGCATGGGACCTACCTCTGGTCTTGAAGGCCATGACTAGGTCTCCCTTTGACCCACTTGACCAAGCTCCTTTGATGGTACTCACTCAAAAGGTACTCCTATTGGTAGCAGTTACTTCCGCACGAAGGATATGTGAACTCCAGGCATTATCCTGCGAAGAACCTTACACAAGGATTCTTCAGGACAGCTTAGTCCTCAGACCAGTCCCGGAGTTTTTACCTAAAGTGATATCTAAGTTCCACTTGAACCAGGAAATTGTTCTACCATCCTTCTATCCAAATCCCTCTTCTCCTTAAGAAGAAATTTGGCACACTCTGGATGTGGTTCGAGCATTGTCTATCTACCTGGAGAAGACCAGCCCCTTCCGTAGATCGCCCATACTATTTGTATTGCCTTTTGGCCACAGGCGGGGTGAAGCTGCCTCTACCTCTACATTGAGACAGTGGGTGGTATCGGCCAGCTCATGTTCTTACAAATACTTATCACTGCCGGTTCCTACTGGTGTTAGAGCTCGCTCTTCTCGGGCTATCGCAGCATCTTGGGCTTCTGTGGCAAATGCTTCTCCTGATGAGATTTGTAAGGCTGGCACTTGGTCTTCGGTGAACACTTTCATCCGCCATTATAAGCTGGATGTTAAAGCTACAGTGGAATCTCCTTTTGGTCATCAAGTCCTTAATTCAGTCCGCTCCTTTTGACGCTCGTAATATGTATATTTATATTTATCGGCATTAATAAAATATTTGTTTGCATTCATTATGTCTCTTGTTTCCCTCCCTATGAGTTTGGGTAATCCCATGTGTATATGCTGCCATGATTAGCCAGGAAAGTGGAAAATGTATTCATACTTTCTGTAATTTTCTTTTCCTGGCTATTATTCATGGCAGCATATACAACCCACCCTTATGGGTCTAATTCTTCTGTAAGTGCTTGTTACTCTTCTCTGGATCCTCCTTTTATATAAGAATTTGTTTAATCCTGTCCTATTGGCTGTAAGGGGAGGAGCTAACCCATGTGTATATGCTGCCATGAATAATAGCCAGGAAAAGAAAATTACGGTAAGTATGAATACATTTTCCACTATATATATAGATGTAAAAGATGTATATATATATATATATATATATATATATATATATATATATATATAGGACATAGGAAGAGCACTCCAGAGGTCTTATTCAAAGGTATTTATTCGGTGAGAAAATCAATCGACGTTTCGACCATACGGTCTTTATCAAGATATAAAAACAAGTGAAACAGTGACAATATATAGCCAAACCAATAAAAGACATGATCACAAACCTGAAAAAGCTGTGTATCCCCAAGCCATGTGTGAACGCCAGTATGTGATTATGAGTAGAACCGGAGTGATCCTGTCGGTGACTGATGACGTCACAGGAGTGCGACCGGAAGTAATCGTGTGAGTGTATCTAGGTAACCTAGGTTACCAATCCGTGAATACCCAACTGAGCAGATATGTGAAATAGTGATTAAAGAGATATGGATCAAGTATTAAACTGCTAATGATACTGGATATTTCTAACTAGATATATAATGTGTATACATTGGCTAATCTTATAACGGAAGAGGTTCCAGAGCGAGATGGCAAGCGATGAAGATGATGTATAATAATAAACGGAGAATGGAATAGAAAAGATCAGAAATATGTATAGCCTGAGAGTTGAGAAGTGTGTAATGCAACAAAGAAGTAGTGAATAGACTGGTGAGTGAGAGCTAAAAGGTGTGGTGTGTGTATGGAAAAATGACGTGGCCAAAAGCAAAAAAGTGACATCGGAATCTGTGCCGTCATCAGTCACCGACAGGATCACTCCGGTTCTACTCATAATCACATACTGGCGTTCACACATGGCTTGGGGATACACAGCTTTTTCAGGTTTGTGATCATGTCTTTTATTGGTTTGGCTATATATTGTCACTGTTTCACTTGTTTTTATATCTTGATAAAGACCGTATGGTCGAAACGTCGATTGATTTTCTCACCGAATAAATACCTTTGAATAAGACCTCTGGAGTGCTCTTCCTATGTCCTGTATATATACCTACGCTTTGCAGCACCGAGGCTTTTTTTGCAAGTGAATCAACTTTAAGGTAGAGTGCCAGACTTTGAATATTTTTATTTATATATATATATATATATATATATATATATATATATAGATGTGTATATATATATGGTGAGGAGTACTGAGGTGTTAGAGTGTACATACAGGTGTTAGCGTGTACATACAGTACACTCTGTGTGGAAGTGTACTGTATGTGTGGGGTTCACTGTCTGTGAGGGTGTACTGTGTGTGTGGGGGGGGGGGGTGAAGGGAGTGGGTTAGGGATGAGATTTACAATTTTTACTTAATTAATTATTTTAAAAGAGAAACAACAAGCAAATATCACCCTTACCTTACCTTGCAGAGAGGGGTTTAGCACAATCAGATTCATGGTGGTCTGGAGGACTGCCTATCCACCGGGTACAGGGGAGGTCACGAAATGAGAGGTATCTCTTATTTAGCTTCAGCACTTACACAGACTGACCTAAACACACACACACACGCACAGCACAGACTGATATATACACACAGACTGCCCCCCCTACACACACACAGACGGAACTTCCCACACACATAGACTGACCTCCCCAAACACAGACTGACCCATAAACACAGAGACTGACCCCTGCCCCCCACACAAACGCAGATTGACCCATACAAAGAGGGAGAATGGCCTATAAACACAGAGACTGAGCCCCCCACATACAGACTGACCCATACACACACACACAGATTAACCCATGCTAGGCAGAGCTGAGCTTCCTCTCCTCTCCCTATCTCTCCCCTGCACTGCTTCCTGTGACCCAGGAGGAAGTGAAATATAATCACTTCCTCCCAGCACAGTGCCCTCTGTGTTGAGTTCCCCAAGGTACAATTTGCTGTGGGCCATAGAGCTGTGGGAACTTGGAACCTGTGGGACCTCATCTCATTATTTCCCGGTTGGTTTGCCTTGCTCCCGTTTCTTTCTCTGAGAGAAGAAGGAGGCAGGGACCCCTAACTGACTACCCACTTCTGTGCACTGCCACAGCCCAATCCAGAAGACCCATCAGGCAAGCGGCAGCATAAACCAGTGGTGGAACTCCCGGCCCTGTGCTGGACCCTCTATTGCTCTGGGCCCCGGTGCAGTTACACCAGATTCACCTCCGGTAGTTCCGCCACTGACATAACTCCATGCAGAATAATATATATTTTTATGTACATAATTTACATCCTGCCTAAGTCACGTTTGCTAGGTGTGAAACGCTCCCCTGTCACATAATTAAAAATTTCTCTGAATGTGCAGTGTTTCAAAGTTAAACACTACACATCCTAGCGTCTACCACCAAACCCTTTTCAAAAGTCAGATGCGGTCATGTGGCTGGAGTAACCCTTTAACATTCAATTTTACTTGGTACATAAAAATTAACATTTTGTGCACTACAGAATGAAATCGCCTGTTTTAATATGTACATTCCTGATTACATATCAGCTGCCTTTTTGAGCGACTAAACTCTAAATTCCCCTTCATCTCCTAGTCTTCATACCTACAATATACGAGAACAAGTGGACATTCTTGGTGATCTGTCAGTTCAGGTGTTGATAATCTACTCACAAAACCTAAAGAACATTTTCAATAAATATATAATAATGAATGTTACAAGCAATTGACAAGACAATGCAAAATCCAGAATGTATTCTAATTTTACAATGTATATATTAAGTACCCATAGTTAACTGTTTAGGGACAGTGTACTTGAGATCTTTTGGCATTTTTTTTTTAACAACTTAGTTTACCGTGAGTACCCATACATTTGTTAATTGTAAGCAAGGTTATTCAATACACTCCACATGTGTATTTATCAAGGATGTATTAAGGAAAGCTGAGAACTGCTGAGAGTTAACAAGAATTTTTTTTTACCAAAATAGCCACATTTTTTAAATAACGTAGATTTTTGCATTATTGCATTGCCAATGTTAAACAATTTCATGTTTAGAGAAAATACTTTTATCAATTCTAGCGGGAGGTGATCTTTTGCAGCAGTAATAAAAATGTTTGTGAATGTAAGTGAAAAATGCATTAAATATGATTTCACGCTATCTTAATCTCTAATAAACCATAACTCGGTTTATGAGGAACCATGCTTCTTTTCAGAAACTATTTCACTTTTGTTCCCAAACTGTAAGTATGAACGGAAAAAAATCAAAGAGATATCGAAGCTGATATAGGTAAGGGAAAAGGACCTACTTGAAGATTTTTAAATACCTCCAAATGCTTGAAACTCGTAATCAAAATAAAGTAACGCAAAGATTCTCTGCAGATGGTACCGTGTCCCAATAAGACTTTAGCTGCAATGTCAAGGTCAGGTTTCTTTTATGATCAGAAGGAATATCTGGCTGCCATCTGCCGCAGTCAATTTTAAGACAGTTTTTAGAGCCTTGTTGAATAAATCAATCAAACGCCAAACTATGAGTTTTGGTTTACAAATGCAGGACTTGCATGGGCACTTTAAGTGCAATGACCGTAGGTCTGATTCCTCCTTTCTCAATTTGTTTGATCTTGCTACCTATTAGTTTATGCTTTGCATTAAAAGTCAAATTAATTACTGCATCATTAATTACACACAAACCCGTTTTATGACCAATTTGTGTGTATTGCGCATTTTGTGTGTTTTTTTTCAAATTCCGTGCAGCAGCATCATGGCTATTACTTGGTATTTAGATGTGTAAGTATATTACCCATGTTAAATACATGTAATTCTTTTTTTGAATAGTTTTAACTGTGAAAACCCATGCATTTTACGAGCTAATGTGCTTAGAGCACTTTAAAGGTTGTTCATGGCTTTACTTGATTTTTGCATGAGAAATGCATGGATTTTGCTCAGCGCAGATATGTAACACACAGAGCTGTTTCTTTAGTGTGAATGTTAGCGCGGGTTCTGAGTTCATTCTAAATGCCATCCATAATATGTGTCATGGTTCCTATATACATATATGATTACAAATAAAAACAAAAAAGTACTTCACCTCTTTTTTCTTAATAAGTATGAGATATAATACACACAACAAAATTTGCACAGGCATGTCTCACGGTTATTTTGAGGAGCAAATAATATACAAATATATCTAATATGTTGTGAAAAAAGCACACTAATACACCCCTGTGTTCACATATGCACATATGATACTCTACATTTACAAACATTGGTTTGTTTTCACATGAATCTATAAGTGCATAGACACTGCATAACAATAAACTCCTGTATTCACATATGCATACTTCATGCATACACACCTGCATTCAAACACACAACATGTACAAAAAGAATGTGCATTGGAGCCCAATGATTCTGCACATAGATACACACCACAATTCACACACACTCGAACAACTCTCATATAGAATCCTCTGCATATACACGCGTTGGCACTACATACGTATTTGTTTCCTCACATTATGCACACCTATACACAAATATACACATCTACGCCCCTACATTCTGACATACAGATATAGTGTAAAGCCATATACAATAAATATACATGCATTTGCAAACTTGCACTACTCACAAAAACATTTTTTAATTTGGCAATGCGCACATTCAAGTATACATTCATACAAATGCATTCACACTATATGTACATGTAAAAATACACATAGGAGTTTATCCTTTGAGTAGGGAATTGTGGAGACCTGACAAGAGAACCACATAACTGACTTGGCGCTATTTTTAAGTTTGGCTTTGGTGGCTTAAAATGTTCAATTTTGTTTTTAATTCTCCGATATGCATTGCTCATCCGACAGCTGTAGGGTTTATTCACATTGTTAAAAAAAAAAAAAAGAAATCTGAATCACAACATTCATGATACAATGGTTAAACTATGTCGATAACAGAATTGAGGTATGTTTTTTAATCTAAAGCTAGTTTGACCTACATTTTGCAATCCAGTTTTGAATTCATTACTATTGGTACAGTCTACAGAACTACTTATTTAAGATTACGTTTGACAATTCAATAAGTATCACTGTGAAAGAATACATCTGTCCTATGATTTTATGGACAATTTGAATGCATTTCTTCCTTACAAATAGCAAATATTATGTGGTACACATTCGGAGCTTGAAAGTTACCAACAGTGTTATGCATTTATTTGAATCAACCTATCAATAAATTACATGGTCTTCTGATCAAAATTCTTATAGATTGATGCCCTAACCTCTTTTATTATGTATCTTGTAAACTATCTTCAAAACATTCAAATAACACCAAGTGAATAACAAGGAGTGTGTGTAATAGACAAATACAGTGCACTTTGAGAAAGACTCGAGAGGGGTCGAAACGCGTTAGTGCTAATATCTATTAGATTTTATTTGCTCTCCATTTGTTTTTATCTACTTGTGAAAAAAAAAAATATTTTTTTATTTTAAGAAGAGCAGTTCCAGTTCCTTCACACTAGGATTTAAAATTGGATTCCATCACAAGAATACTTCTACCAAGCATTGATAGTCTGAGTCAGCTTTTAGAGACTCAGCAGTATGTGAGTGTGCCATTGTATATATTTTTGTATTAACTATTTTACTTTGACATACTACACCATATATTTATATGTTTATATTTTACAGGTTTTATTCCATGTTTTTTATTATATGGTAAACATACTGATTTATGGGAGTTTTGTATTTGTATTTATCTATTACATATACACTGCTTTTTATTCATTTTGGTGTGTTTAGAATGACACCTTAGTGTGTGTAATTTATTGCACTGTATTAGCACTTTTTTCACACACCATTTCCATGTGCGACCTGCACATATTCTAGGATGCTGCAGGCTAGACACAATCAAACTCACTCTACATTATAGCTTTTGTATGCTTTTTTATTTTATTTTTCTCTGTTCATTCTTCATGTTAACTCATGCTGTAGATAAATCTTTTTGTGTGAACATTGTTTGATATTCAAACAAAGATTTTAGAAATCTTATTTCTCAATATATTTAACTTTTACTTTTTTTATATTCGTAAAACATTTGATTACAATTGCTGTTTTACCAGTTACATGTCTATATCTTCTTTGCCCTCTCCTAAAGGGCAGCCCACCTTATTTGACTGCAAATTCCTGTCCTACTGTGTTTTACACCCCACCTCCTATAGAATGTAAGCTCGATTGAGCAGGGTCCTCTTCAACCTATTGTTCCCGTAAGTTCTTTGTAATTGTCCTATTTATAGTTAAATCCCCTCTCATAATATTGTAAAGCGCTACGGAATCTGTTGGCGCTATATAAATGGCAATAATAATAAATAAATAAATATCAGTAGGTTTTAATATTATTTTGGGATATAAACCATCTTTGGTGGCAACGCTGTATTAAAGACAATAACTGATTACTTTATACATGGTTCCATATATTATATGAGTGTATTCATTTTAAGTAACATGTACTGTACATTTATGATATCTAATTTCTCCAACAGAAAGCAACCTCAATATCCTGTAAATAATTTAACCCCTTAAGGACCAAACTTCTGGAATAAAATGGAATCATGACATGTCACACATGTCATGTGTCCTTAAAGGGTTAAAGGACCACTATAGGCACCCAGACCACTTCAGCCCCTGGGGCCCGCCTCCAATCCCGCCCACAGGGTCCGCCTCCAAATCCCGCCCACAGGAATACACACAGACACAAAAACACACACTGATACAAAAGGACAGACACACACACACACAAAAATACATACTAACAGACACACATATTGAAACAGAAATGCACGCATATAGGCATACGTACTGACACACACATACTGAGACATACACACATATACAGACACACAGGCATACATAGTGACAGATAGACACATACTAACATACATACAGACACACATGCATGAGGACTTACACATACATACACACACCGACATTACATACATACATTAATTCATACTGGCATACATACATATATACATACATACTGTCATACTGACATACTGACATACACATACAGAGAGTCACATACATTCTGACATACACACAGACATTCTAACATACACACAGACATACTGACATACGTACAGACATTCTGACATACACACAGACATACTGACATACGTACAGACATACTGACATACACAGACATTCTCACATACATACTGACATACGTACAGACATACTGACATACATACTGACATACACACAGACATACATACAGACATTCTGACATACATACAGACATTCTAACATACACACAGACAATCTGACATACACACAGACATTCTGACATACACACAGACATACTGACATACACACAGACATTCTAACATACATACAGATATTCTGACATACATACAGACATTCTGACATACACACAGACATACTGACATACACACAGACATTCTGACATACACACAGACATTCTGACATACATACTGACATACATACAGACATTCTGACATACAAACAGACATACATACATTCTGACATACACACAGACATTCTGACATACATACAGACATTCTGACATACATACAGACATACTGACATACATACGGACATACTGACATACATACTGGCATACACACAGACATTCTATACATACAGACATTCTAACATACACACAGACATTCTAACATACACACAGACATTCTAACATACATACTGACATACATACAGACATACATACATTCTGACATACACACAGACACAAATACAGCTAATTTTTCTTACCTTTTTTTGCAGGTGGAAGGCTGTGGCTGATGGGAGTCGGCGTGGCTCCTGCAGGCTGCGGCCTGTCTTTCTTTCCTCCCGCGCGGCGCTGAGGGGAGGGGAGGGAGCTGGGAGGAAGTGACGGCCACTTCCTCCCAGCAGTACTTTGCGGTTGGGATTTTTTTTAAAGGGGCCCGGTCGCGCTATTGCACGGCCGCAGCGCTGACCGGGCCCCTGAAGATACAGGGCCCATCGGGTGGCCCTAAGTGAGTGGGCCACCCGATGGGCCCCATCAGCATGCGCTACACGTGGGGCCCGGGCGGCCGGGCCCCCCAGGGCCGCCGGGCCCGTGACAACCGTTATGGTTGTCACACCCTGATGGCGGCCCTGGGTCTGGGTGCCAGGTCCCTCTAGAGAAACTGCTATGTTTCACTGAGGTTTAATTCAGCATCTAGTGGCTGTCTCACTGACAGCCGCTAGAGACGCTTCTGCGATTCTCACTGTGAAAATCACAGTGAGAAGACGCTAGACGTCCATAGGAAAGCATTGAGTAATGCATTTCTATGGGCGGTTTGAATGCGCGTGCGGCACTTTCCGCGCATGCGGCATTCGGAGCTGACATCGGCAGAGGGAGGAGAGTTCCCTTAAGCCCTTCAGCCCAGCGGGAGGGGGGCCCTGAGGGTGGGGGGAACCTAAATGATCCTATAGTGCCAGGAAAACTAAGCTTGTTTGGTCCTTTAAAGATAATTTTGTTACTATATGTATAAATTTCTTGAACTACATCTTGTTCTTGGCTGTATTAAATGTAACTGACATAACAGAATGGTAAGAAAGAGAGCAACAGAGGTCACCAGAAAAAAAAAATTAACAGTAATATAAAATTAATGCATACATGCATTGAATAAATTCTCGTTTTGAGATCAGTTTGAATTTGTTGAATTGCGTATCATATAAATAGTAGCCATTAAATTAACATATATGGGAAGGAATATTGGGTTCTGCTTTTTGATCTACATCATCTATGGAATGAAAGCAGCCAACTGTAACAAGCTGTGTTGAACAGTGTAGCAATCAGGTCCAGACATCAGCTGAAATTGGCTTCTATTCAACCTAAACAATCGTGAATATATACATATAATATTAGTAGAGTAAGTTATATGGAGCAAAAGCAGCCCACCCTTTATTTTGTGTATGATCTTTGCATTCCTTGGCCGGAGCAGCTGATAGAATATGGTGTTTATAGTTAATACTTCAGACAAGTAACACCCTGAAAGGGTAAAAAGTTACATATAGAACAGAAGGGAAAGCAGAGCTGCTAGAAAGAGTTTATGGGAACAAAATTTACTTTTGGCACTTATAGAACTATAGTAAGGAGAAGGGGAAAATGGGGACACATTGATAGACAAATTATAAAGAGGCAACTTCAAATGTTATGATGACTGACAATTTGTTGGTATATGTCTGCTAAAAAAGAAGTCTAAAAATTAGCACTTTGACATGTGAAATTTAAAAACAACCCAATAATAGCTAACGGAGTACCAAAGATGCCAAATGATAACACAACTGCAAAATGATTTAATGTGTAAAGGGAAACGGTATGGAAGAACTGAGGGTAACAGTGATCTCAAGTCTCAACTCACTGACAGTGATAGACAGACACGTCACACAAGAAAGTTGACAAATCTCAGAAAATGCAGGTCAACATATGAATACGTAATTTATTGGGTATTTCTTTGACCTAGTCTCAAATGTAAATTACGTTGTGAGAATTACAATGCGGTAATTTATGGTAGGATTATTTTTGGAACTTGCTTTCTTGAGAACAGCAGTGGGTATAAGAAATACAAAAAAATGGTCATCTTCACAATGGAAAAATAATATGGTCTGATGTGCCACCTTCCAACTCTTTTTTTTCTTCTATGATTCCTTCAACCCATTGAGTTAATGGGTTGTTAAGTCTTGTTGTTAAGTCGTGGGTTGTTAAGTCTGCAAAGTGTAAAATGGGGAGTGGGTCAGTAATTGCATAGGTAGCCATCTTGAGGGAGTGATTGATAGAGCAGTAATATTAGTATTCATATATGATGAAAGTGTTGACGCCAACAAATTCAATTTTTTTTCCATGTTTCTATGATTGATTCTAGTTCTAAATGATAGAGTAGTGTACGTGTTGATCAGTGAAACCCCTGTTACCAATAAAGTTATATGCTCTGTGTAACAGATCGACGGGCACCCCGACTGGGTACCTCTGTTGAAGGATGCTCCTAGCACTTCCTGAGAACTCCAAGCACTGCAGCAGACACCACAACCATCGAACCGGAGAAGCATACGAATGCTTTCAAGCATATGAATGCTGTAAACAGCTGAACAGGAAAAACATACAATCAGCTTACACTCCTGGCAATCAGCATGCAATCCAATTCCCCCTAATAATGAGACGACACTTCGTTTTGATGTCAAGCAGAACTGACTGTACTGGCACATACAGCCTCTTTTATTCACAATCCACAAACATAGTACTGCCCACAGGGTTTTGAAATACAACCAATAAATCCGTACAATACACACAGACACTCCCACACAAAATCCTCCCCTCTGCCTATGATATGATTACTGAACACAATGGGTAATATAATTATCACAGGCAGAGAAATACAGTTTTTACAAAATGTTAATAACTTCCAAAATATACATGCCATTCACATAAACCATACATTTTCAGAATCAGTATGCTTGAAATATACACATACTCAAAAATCAGGGCAATCGGTTCAGGGGTTAAAAAGTTAAGGGAAAGTCCTATTTGACCAAATGAAGCATGGCTTTTCTGCCCAAAACCAGTTCCACAGAGTCTTCTATCCTGGACATAATTGGGAAGTAATCCAATTACCTCCAAGGACAGAGGGAATCTTCATTAGCCACATGGTAGCAAAATACAATAAAATACATAAAAATACATAACTGTGCAGCTATTGCATAAAACAGGTACATATCCCCAGATAGCTTAGATCTGAGCGCACATTATGACTGAATGGCGCTCAGATCACATACATACAGTTCAATTGCCATGGAGCCAAAGTCTTTCACATAGTCTTTCGTTATACGAATGGGCTCCATGGCATAGCTATCTGGGGTAACACTGCTCACATAGGGCTTTCAGGTCTTTGCAGGGGAAAATCAAGCATTGTAACATGGGGCCATAGTCACAGGGCAGGAGGCTGGCAATCAGTCTTCTCCAATGCCCAGTGGCAAGGCTGGTTCCGCCACACTCTGCATTCATTTGAATCCTGCTAAATATAATCTATGCATGGCCCTTTACATGGAGTATAATTTGAGAAATAAACTATACTCCTGAATGGACATAACAGAGGTTAATAAGGTAAATTATAATTAGGAATTCAGAAAGGAAGTGAAAAGGAAAGGAAATAGAAAAGACAAAGAATGTAGAATTGTTTTGGTACAATACAAAAAGATTTCAGCAGTTCTCGAAGATTCCTTTTTGAGTCCTTGCTTTCATTACGTCCTCTTCAAGGTGATTAATAGTGTATCCTAAAATAGAGCATTGCAAACATAACCTTGAGCAAACATACTAACAGCTTTTTCCCAACATGAAAATATTAAATGTATGACAAGCTAAGTTTTCAATCAAAGTATAAATAGCTTCTCCTTGGCCTATATTCTTCAATTTATCCACCAACCTCCGGTGTCACTGCATGGAAAGCAGTAGGTCATATCTCAGTCTGTGATTCTGCTTACTTTTCTATCACAAATTAATTCTGATAATTTCACATAGCCTGTAACTAATTAAAGCATCTCCACACCTGTGAATAATATTGCAATGGCCTTCATGACAGGCCACGTGCACGGACAGCCACGATATAATAGAATTGTAACCAACACATCAATACAGCATTTCTGTGTAGATCTTTTTCTAGTGAATAAAAATGTTTGATCAAACTATCCCTTGCAGGGAAATGTCATGTACCCTCAGATTGACATTCCATCACAACATGACAAGTTGTTAGTTCACTCAATATACACATTCTAAAAGCTTATCAAGGTCTGTGATAAAGTGCTCTATATTTTGTCCTCTCCATTATATATTTCTATTGCAAATTTTAATTAAATAAATGATGGAGAGAAGATGTTATCATTCACAAATCGAGGCTTCAATATGAATCTCCCTGTCTTGGATCTGGAATGAATGTTATTCGTTTTTCACATTTTAGATATTGCCACATAGCTAGACACAGTAAAAAAATGATCTGAGAATCCCTAATCCATCATACACACAATATAAAATCAGAAACACATAATACTCATTCCACGATGTCTGATAACGTTAGCAGGTCACAGGAAGCAGCAATGTGTTTGTTTTTGTAATATAGAGCATGGTCCCAGCTTTATAGATCTAAATATATACATTTTCTTATTTAATGTATTTAATAGACATCCCTAGTATGGGTTGGAAATATCCCACAACATGTGTTACTAGACGCAAGAGAAAAGTAAGTATTGAATGCAAACAACAAAAGCAATGTTTACTTAAAAAAGATAAACAATAAGAGACAGCTGTGAACAAATATCTCTATGGTTCCCCCACCCACGAAAACGAAGACACTTCTAATTTCCTCTATAAAAATAAAATAAAATATTTACATTACATGGAGGGCTTGCAGAATCCTTTCCTTCCAAGGAAATTATAATGAGACCTTGGAATGTTTCTTTTTGCTATAGTCTTTGCTACATTATTAGATTAAAAGGCCAATTTTCTTCTGCTTTGTATACGTCAGTATAGCTATTCACTAAACTGTGAATTGATATGAATTCATACTGAAGGTTCAGAATTTAGGTTAAAATAGCCGGCCTATTCTCCAGGAAAGATTCACCTAGAAAGATTCTCCAGGGCAGCTGTTTTTATATTATCTACTTTGTCCTAAGATTTGCAATTCACCAATTAATTCTGATGATATAAATGTTGTGAATTGTTCTCTTTTCGACGAACAGAGAGGAACATAATTGAAGGGTGTTAAAACAGACCAAAATAGACAAGCTAGGAAAATAGATGATTTAGTTAAACAGTTACATAGTAATTAAAGCTGAAAAAAGACTAAATTTCCCCAATTTCAGCCATGCAAACATTTCTGCTGTTGATCCAAAAAAAAGGTAAAAACACAAAAAAGTGATTTCCATTTGTTCACTAAAAATGGGAAGAATCTCCTTCTTGACTTCAAAATGGGGTCATGTTTCTCCATGAATTAACAAGTAGTTACTCCACATCTGGTTTTCCAAAAAGCACCCAGACATTGTTTAAAAATCTCATAATAAAACCAAACCCAGAAAGATCCACATCTTTATTAATCTTACTTTACTATAAATGGATTAAGTGAAATCCCCTTTCTTCAAGTCTAACCTCTTGCCCATTGTGCAGTCCTGTTAATTAATAGGTTACTTTGTTTGTTAGTTAGGTTAAGTAAATAGCATGTCTGCTTATTACATTTTCCAGTTATCTTATTTTTATTTTTTATTTTTTATACCATAGTTGGATTGAATGTTTGAGGAGGCTGGAGATCCAATATTACGGATTGCTCCTGGTAGACATCAGAGGCTTTTGCATTTTATTCCCATTTCTGTTAATGTGTTGCATTCTATGTTTATTTTAATATATGCCCTATCCCCCTTTTTGTTGTATACTGTTTCTTTTTTTCATCTTTATTTAAAGATTTTATAAGATAACATAGATTCAGGAAATAAACAGAAAGTGCAACCAGACTAGCCGATTCTCATCCCGACAAGGGTAGAGTGCTTTATAAAACAGTATTGGGATTCCATCTCACCCAAAACGTTAACCACTATGCACATCCCCTAGAAGGCACAGCACCCGCATAAAGGAAAAGCCTTAGAAAGAATCACATGTAACAAGAAAGACATGGAAGCAATATATCTAATGCTCAATGACCTGTAAGGGAGTTGTGTTGTAAACCTTTGTGTGTGACCAATAGAAGTGAGCAAAGATTATCTGGCATACTTACATATAATATATTATTGTAATGTAGCCAAGTCATTATCAGTGATGTAATGGCATTTTGAGGTCTGTACATTATACATGCATTTTATGTAGTGTCCTACTCAGTGTTCTTAGAGGCACTGAACTATATAGCACAGGTACAAAACCTCTTTACCTTTCCAGTGGTAGAAAACATGTAGAGGTCATAGCATCCAAATGTGCATTATCCAAATGTATGGATTATATCCATATTTGAAGTCTCAAACCTAGTATCAATAAAAGAACACTATGGCGTTAGGAATGCAAACCTGTATTCCTAATGCTACAATGCCCATGGCCCTAGTCATCTACAGTCCCCACTTTTCTGTTAAAATGCATAATATAAAGATTTTACTCACTTTTTTACAGTGCTGAGACACCCTCGGAGCTGCTCACCTCTCCACCTCCTGCAACATCATCGAGGAAGCATAACTTCTCTTGGTGATGGTCCAAATTCCCCAAAAAAAGTCAGCTGTATTTTGAGGTCAAATACTATGGGCTAAAAACTGATATTCAGTTTTGTGACAATTTACACTTTTAGTGAATAAAACATGTGTTAATAATTACTTTTTAATGACCACTATAGTCACCCCAACCATCTCAATGAAGTGACAACGTGGTTTTAGAGCAGTGGTACTAAACCAACCCTGCAATGCAAAACATTGTCGTTTTGTAGAAATGGCAATGTTTACATTGCAGGTTCGAACACTCCTCGAGCGACTGTATTCCTGAGAGTCCCCAGAGTCACTTCCGCTCCACTCACAGAGTTAAACTTGGCTAGGGGAGGCAGAAGCTTATAAGAAAACATTACATTTCATTAAGGAGCACTCTAAGCTAATACACATGTGTGGTGTATGGCACAAACGCATCCAATTCTTCCCATAAGAAAGCATTCATTCCAATGTTTTCCTATGAGCTTCTGCGTCACATAACCAGGTTTTACTGCTCCCAAACCACTTCATCACTACATTGAGATGGTCTGGGTGATTGGGGTCCTTTAAAAAGTCATTTATTTACACATGTTCTATTCACTAAAAGTGTAAATTGTCACAAAACTGAGTATCAGCCCAAAATATTTGAACAACCAATAGAGCTGACTTTTTTTTCAGTTCAGCAATTATGATCTAAACTTTGAAATTCCCTTTAAATTGCTGAAAATTCACAGTTTAGGAAAAAACCTTGCAGATCTCTGTCATGTTGATCATCGTACCTCAGCTCAACACAATATAGCATTTTCATGGATGTTAAGTTCATGTTTAGTGACCCCTGCATCAAAGGGCATGATGTAATAAAATAACATTTTGATTGGCGTCTCTAACTCCCAAGAGTCTCTGCAGCGGCTGATGTGTTTCCATTTCACATGCCACATGCCCAAATGATCGAGCATATTTTTTTTTCAGCTCTATAAATAACGTGGAGGAACAAGAAAGCTGCTCAACGAGTATCTCGGCCGGTGAGATTTATGTGCACCCCAGTCCAAAAACTGCCAGTCTGCCCTTGCAGTCACCCTCAAAATTAATAAAGCAGCAATTCACACTGTATTGAGTAATAATATTATGCACTCATTTCTAATCTAATCACATGCACGAGAAATGGAACGAGAGAAAGAAAAGAAACAGTGACTCAACTTATGTGAGTTACAAAAAGTGCATTGAGCGCATTCAGGAGGCGTAAGATAAGAAAAGCAGCTGGCACATCCTGCATGTTGTGGCAACAAAGCCAGCTCTGTAAAGCCAGGATATTTCATTTGGGAAGTCGTTATGCCACCTCTAGATCTTTCTTTTCTCTTATTCGCTCATGCAACATGTTTAACCCTTTATATGCTGCAAATGCTGGCACATGAAGTGTTTAATCCTAACCACTTATCTATATAGGTATATATAGAGGTATATATATAAATATATATATATATATATATTTTATTTATATTAATATATTATATATATTAATGGCAAACACCTCGCGTATGGTATTTGTTAGACTTGGGAAGGAACTTAAAGGGGCGCACCATAACCACTTCATCTCACTGACATAGTTATGATGCCTCTAATTACCCATTCAGTGTTAATTAACTTTTAACCTGTTTAACACTGAAGGAGGCTCCCCCAGTGCCCACAGCCCAGATTTGCTCGGTTTCTGCATTGGCCCAAGCAGCAGTGGATGGCAGTGATTGGCTGGCACGAGTTGGCATGGTAATACCTGCAGAACCGTGAATAGATGGATGGCACCATAACCACTTAAATTAGATCAAGTTGTAATGATGACGAGAGTGTTCTTTTAGCAAATCAGAAAAAAAAACCACTATGGTTGAAATAAAAGCCTTTTACCAATTTAAACACATCTGCTACATTTATTTCAGAACCCATGACATTTTACTTTGGATTGTGGTATTATTTTACTGCAATCTTTAACCCCGTAAGGATACATGACATGTGTGACATGTCATGATTCCCTTTTATTCCAGAAGTTTTTGACCTTAAGGGGTTAAACAAGCATTAGATTGTTGCTGTGAGTTTGTGCGCGAAGTTTATTGCTTTAACTGAAATGTTAGATAAAGCTGATGCAGAGGATGTTGCTCATCGGATTTCAGTAGTCTTTGGAGCGGTGTCGTGTGCAACGTTTGATCACAATTGCCCAGTTAGAATTGATAATAGGATTGTTGAATGGTTAAAGAGCTTGCTAAAATGCTTTATATGTGAAGAGTGTGTCGTCTTTTTTTCATTTTACAAAAAGTGCTGATTAGAATAACAAAAATTCACTTTTGCAATGCTAATGTATCATCAGTAGAATCTGTTCAACACTTGGGAGTCTCATGTTCGATTCTTGGCATGGCTGACTCAGATAAAATGAGCACTGTGAAATTGGGTTATAGTAACAATCCCTGGATGTTGGGCAAAAACAACATCCCCAGGACATACGTGGAAACCAGAGATTATCTGAATGTACTTTTCCTTGTTAAACACTTCGTTAAACTAGGAAAGTCCAATGTAGTTTGGAATAGCCTTCCAGCTGAAGTGGTAGAGATTAAAACATTGAGGGGGTTTAACCCCTCAAGGACCAAACTTCTGGAATAAAATGGAATCATGATATGTCACACATGCCATGTGTCCTTAAGGGGTTAAAGGAATACTTTAGTGCCAGGAATACAAAGCTGTTCCTGGCACTATATCTCCCTCAATGCTTTCCTATGGGGAAAAATCTGACGCTGGATGTCCTCATACAAAGAGTGAGGATGTCCAGTGTCAGATACCGGACCAAAGGTCCTTTTCGATTCAGGAAGCCCTCTAGAGGCTGTCTGGTAGACAGCCACTAGAGTCTGACTTAGTGTTGCAATGTAAACTTTGCACCACTTAAATGAGCTGAAGTAGTCTGGGTGCCTTCAGTGTCCCTTTAAGCATGTGTGGGATAGGCATAAGGCTATCTTTGAACATAAGATAATGCCAGGGACTAATGACAGCATTTAGAAAATTGGACAGACTCGTTGGGCTGAATGGTTATTTTGTGCCATCACATTCTATATTTACAAATTAACCTTGTTACACCCTCTCTACCTTTTGTATTTGTCTGTGTGTATTTTATGTTCTCCACTAATTGTACAGCGCTGCGGAATCTGTTGGCGCTTTATAAATACCAGTAATAATAAATAATAAAAATACACCCCTATGGCTGTCAATAAGACAGACAAGATGCATCAGACAAGATGCAGCAATTGCTCAGAGCACCTGCCTTGCAAAGGTTTCTCACTGAGCTGCATAGGGATGTCTGTGATTGGACAGCATCACCAAGTTTAGCCATGGTTAGAGGGTGGAGGCATTGCAAAGGCTTCAGACAAGCGATCTGCAGCTTTTTCAATCTGTTTTAGATATTCCCCAAATTAAAAATGCATAAGTTAATGCATATATGTTTTCATTGGGGGTCTCCTATGACATAATTTCCAACCTTGGTCTCAATTTAATAATTTAGGTTACGTTTTTCAAATAATTGAATATTTTGAAAAATATTTTATTATTATTTTTTTTTCTGATATCGTTTTTATATATAATATATTGTTTACCCTGCTGATCCCAGGACTTTAAGCTGGACTTACGCTTCTCTATATTTAGTTATCCTCCGTTGATAGGATTTTACTATCATTGTTTCACTGTTGCCACTGTATGCCACTCTTGCCTCCATCTACTATATACATCTCTGACTAGAGGGGATACAGAGTGGAAAAATAACGTTACAGAGCCGCTTAGACCGGGATCTACACAATGGGCCCGACCTCTTCACACGCACACACGGCACAACTTAAAGTATACATACCGTCCAGACACATACTTATTTACTGACAACACAACTGACAATCTCTCCCCCCTACCCCCTTCCTAACTCTATATGACGCACTGGTCGCACGACCATTCCCGGAGGGAAGGGACAAATAACCCTGCCATGGACAAACCTACCACCTGTACCACTCTCATGAGCCCGTGGCTACCCCACTCACGCAACACTCCGACAGGCTTACACCACAAAAATAAAAAAACACCTCAACTCACCGACGCACTCACACGCAACACCATGCAGCTTTTAATCTTCTTGTGATGTATAATCTAATATCTAAATTTGCTGTTTCAGAGATGCCTTAAAAAAGTATATGCTTTACGAAAAAATGCTGAAACCTTTTGTGAGCTGAGAAAAATAAAGAATAAAAATATATATATATATATTGTTTAATATTTAAATTTTTTAGATATTAAATATAAAATTGAGGATTTTGTGCAATGCCATAAATATATATATATATATATATATCTATATATATATATATATATATATATATATATATATATATATATTAATACAAGTTTTGAAGTTCACTTTTGCGATGTGTAATGTTCATTTAAATGACACATTGCTTACATAAATAATTTTATGTTTTATGTTATGTGTCTGGTATTTTCTTTTCATATGGTATGGTTTAACGTGCATTGATATGGTTTTAGGGTTTCAGCAATGTCCTTTACCTAATATGTATTTTTCTATTCCCTCATAAAGTATGAAGTTTTACATTGGAATTGGTATGAGGGACAAATTGACAATCACCTGCTGTCAAAATCTATGGGCTCGATTTGTTTGCTATCACAAGAAACTTGTTTCATTTACCAAAAAATCTGAGCTAAAACATAAATAAAGCTTTTGTCCAGACCAAAAATGCTCCAAAGAACCCGGGAAACTAGTTTGTGGTGCAGATTTCTGTGAGTAAAAAAAAGTATATTTCCTGATAAAAATTCAATGCCAAGTGCATGGGTAGGCAACCTTCGGCACTGCAGATATTGTTGACTACTAGTGATGTCGCGAACGTAAAATTTTCGGTTCGCGAACGACGAACACGAACTTCCGCAAATGTTCGCGAACGGGCGAATCGGGCGAACCACCATAGACTTCAATGGGCAGGCGAATTTTAAAACCCACAGGGACTCTTTCTGGCCACAATAGTGATGGAAAAGTTGTTTCAAGGGGACTAACACCTGGACTGTGGCATGCCAGAGGGGGATCCATGGCAAAACTCCCATGGAAAATTACATAGTTGATGCAGAGTCTGGTTTTAATCCATAAAGGGCATAAATCACCTAACATTGCTAAATTGATTGGAATAACCTGCTTTAAAACATCAGGTATGATGTTGTATCGATTAGGTAGTGTAAGGGTTACGCCCGCTTCACAGTGACAGACCAAACTCCCCGTTTAACGCACCACAAACAACCGCAAACAGTCCATTTGCACAACCGCAAACTCCCCATTTGCACAAGGAATGTCCCGTTCCTTGTCCTCACTGATGTAATTGAAGGTCTCTTCCTCCACCCAGCCACGTACAACACCAAGGGTCCCCAAAAGGTGACAACAAGCCCCCTGGGACGCCTGCTGTGTTTGGTCTTCCACCTTCTCAAAGCCACCTTCCTCCTCTGACTCCTCTTCTTCAGACTCCTCTCTCTGCATTGGCTCTCTCTGTGTTATTATAAGGTGTGTTAAGTAGTACTATTCCTATCAGTTTAATCCCTGTTACGTCCCCTATCAGGGGACGTGTATATAAGGCATCGATTTTAGGAAGCGGGAGATTGAAAAAGATGCTTGGTCGGTCCTCCTACTTCAAATTTGGGGCACTGCGCGTGCAATCTAATGTGCCACCAGATAGGAGTGGTGTGTTAAGTAGTCGCCCTCATCAGGCCTTTTTTAGTCAAATGTATAGCCCACTGTCAGTCCCTTCGGGATCCATCCCTCATTCATCTTAATAAAGGTGAGGTAAACTAGACTTTTTTGACCTAGGCGACTTCTCTTCTCAGTGACAATACCTCCTGCTGCACTGAAGGTCCTTTCTGACAGGACACTTGAAGCGGGGCAGCCCAGAAGTTCTATCGCAAATTGGGATAGCTCAGGCCACAGGTCAAGCCTGCACACCCAGTAGTCAAGGGGTTCATCGCTCCTCAGAGTGTCGATATCTGCAGTTAAGGCGAGGTAGTCTGCAACCTGTCGGTCGAGTCGTTCTCTGATGGTGGACCCCGAAGGGCTGTGGCGATGGGTAGGACTTAAAAAGCTCCGCATGTCCTCCATCAACAACACGTCTGTAAAGCGTCCTGTCCTTGCCGGCGTGGTCGTGGGAGGAGGACAGGAGAGTCCTGTTGTGCTGTGACATCACCCTTATACGCTGTGTAAAGCTTACTTTTTAATTGATTTTGGAACTGCTGCATCCTTTCCGACTTGCCTTAATTCGGTAACATTTCAGGCACTTTCTGCTTATACCGGGGGTCTAGTAGCGTGGACACCCAGTACAGGTTGTTCTCCTTCAGCCTTTTTACACAAGGGTCCCTCAACAGGCACGACCGTATGAAAGACCCCATTTGCACAAGGTTGGATGCCGAGCTACTTATGTCCTGTTCCTCGTCCTCAGTAATATCTCTGAAGGTATGTTCTTCCCCCCAGCCACGTACAACACCACGGGTACCAGATAGATGACAACGAGCATCCTGGGATGCCTGTTGTGGTTGGTCTTCCTCCTCCTCCTCAAAGCCACATTCCTCCTCTTCCTCACAATCCTCGTCCAGAATTGCCGAGGGTCCGGCAAGCGATGCTGATAAGGCTGTTTTTGGTGGTGATGGTGACCACAACTCTTCCTCTTCATGCTCTTTACGGCCTGATCCAGCACTCTTCACAGGCCACGCTCCAGGAAGAAAACAAATGGTATGATGTCGCTGATGGTGCCTTCGGTGCGACTGACTAGGTTTGTCGCCTCCTCAAAAGGACGCATGAGCCTACAGGCATTGCGCATGAGTGTCCAGTAACATGGAAAAAAAATTCCCAGCTCCGCAGAGGCTGTCCTAGCACCCTGGTCATACAAAACTCGTTAACGGCTTTTTCTTGTTGGAGCAGGCGGTCGAACATTAGGAGTGTTGAATTCCAACGTGTCGGGCTGTCGCAAATCAAGCGCCTCACTAGCATGTTGTTTCGCCACTGGATATCGGAAAAGTGCGCCATGGCCGTGTAGGAATGCCTGAAATGGCCACACACCTTCCTGGCCTGCTTAAGGACGTCCTGTAAGCCTGGGTACTTATGCACAAAGCGTTGTACGATCAGATTACACACATGTGCCATGCACGGCACATGTGTCAACTTGCCCAAATGCAATGCCGCCAACAAATTTCTTCCGTTGTCACAAACCATTTTGCCAATCTCCAGTTGGTGCGGAGTCAGCCACTGATCCACCTGTGCATTCAGGGTGGACAGTAGTGCTGGTCCGGTGTGACTGTCTGCTTTCAGGCAAGTCAATCCCAAGACGGCGTGACACTGCCGTATCCGGGATGTGGAACAGTACCTGGGGAGCTGGGGGGGTGCCATTGATGTGGAGCAAGCAGCAGAAGAGGACTCAGCCAAGGAGGTTATAAAAAGAGGATGGAGTAGGAGGAGTAGAGGAGGTGGCAGCAGGCCTGCCTGCAAGTCGTGGTGGTGTCACCCACTCCTCTGCAGAGCAACGCATTCCATGCTTGGCAGCCTTCAGCAGGTTTACCCAATGCGCAGTGTAGGTGATATACCTGCCCTGACCATGCTTTGCAGACCAGGTATCAGTGGTCAGATGGACCCTTGCCCCAACACTGTGTGCCAGACATGCCATTACTTCCTTTTGCACAATCGAGTACAGGTTGGGTATTGCCTTTTGTGCAAAGAAATTTCGGCCGGGTACCTTCCACTGCGGTGTCCCAATAGCTACACATTTTTTGAACGCCTCAGACTCCACCAGCTTGTATGGTAAAAGCTGGCGGGCTAAGAGTTCAGTCAAGCCAGCTGTTAGACGCTGGGCAAGGGGGTGACATTGGCTTCTTACGCTCAAACATGTCCTTGACAGACACCTGACTGTGGGCAGATGAGCAGGAACTGCTCAAGGCGAAAGACGGAGGGGCGGATGGTTGAGAGGGGGCAAGGAGGACAGCAGTGGTTAACGTGGCTGAAGATGCTGGACCAGGAGGAGGATGGCGGCTTTGAGTTTGTGTGCTGCTTGTACTCATGTGTTGATCCCATAGGCATTTGTGATGTGCGATCAAAGCAGTTGTACCTAGGTGGGTGTTGGACTTCCCACGACTCAGTTTCTTATGGCACAGGTTGCAAATGGCATCGCTGTTGTCAGAGGCAGAAACACACAAAAAATGCCACACTGCTGAGCTCTGCAATGACGGCATTCTGGAGGTGGCAACAGCATGTGTTGATTGGCGTGCTGTCTGGCTGGCCGGGTGCCGATGCATGCTGTCTGACTGTGCCACTAGCTTCTTGCGACGACCTCCCCCAGCTTCCAACTCGTCTCCTCTTCCTCCTCTCTGTCTCCCAAACTGAACTTTCCCCCTGTTCTTCTTCTCTTCTAGCGAGCACCCACGTGACATCCACGGACGCATCGTCATCATCAACCAGCAAAGGAAGCAGCAGTGGGTACAACATCATCATCATCACAGCGTACGTGTGTAATGCTGCCTGACTGAGACATATCCCTGTTATCTACATCCTCTGGCAATAATGGTTGTGCATCACTCATTTCTTCCAACTGATGTGTAAATAACTCCTCTGACATACCAAGTTAAGCGGCTGTGGTGCTAGTGTTGGTGGTGGCGGCAGGCGGGCGAGTGGTAACTTGAGAGGTGCCCGAAGCTAAGCTGGAGGAGGATGGTGCGTCCAGGTTCCGAGCGGAAGGTGTAGAAGATTGGTTGTCCTGTGTTAGCCAGTCAACTATGTCCTCAGAACTTTTCAAGTTCAGGGTACGTGGCCTCTGAACACTGGGCATTATTCTAGGGCCAAAGGGAATCACAGAACCACGACCACGACACCCCCTGCGGGGTGGCCTGCCTCTGCCTGTCATTTTTTTTTTGATTGTTAAATGCAAGCTATTGACACCAGATATGAGTGGTGGCACTGGGCAAGTGGGCACAGTATACGCTGCAAGCCTGACACACACGCTGGCAGACAACTAACTGCTATTCAATCTATTACAGTCAAAATTGTATTTTTGTTTTTTAAAATGTACACTACTGTTACACCAGATATGAGTTGCACTGGTGTGACAATGTGCCCTGGCGACCCTGAAACGCACACTCGTGAAGGAAACTGACTGCTATTATATTACAGTCCAAAAAGTTTAGTTTTTATTAAATGCAAGCTATTGTGACACCAATGAGTGAGTGGTGTCACTGGGCAGGCCCTGAAACGCACACCAGTGAAGGAAACTGACTGCTATTATATTACAGTCAAAAAAGTTTAGTTTTTATTAAATGCAAGCAGGGGCGGACTGAGAACCCTCAGGGCCCCCGGGCAAAATAAATCAAGGGCCCCTTACAGGCCCCACCCATACTCCGCAGCAAGCGCCACCCATGTCCCGCCTCCATGCACCGCCTCCAGCCACACCCTACACAATCTTTAGACACAAGGAACAAAAGTGCAATAATCCCTTCAAGGCCCCAGTAGAGACTACAATGGGCCATGGAGGGGGGTCTTTCTAGCAGAGGCTATCTCAGTGTCCTTTAGAGAGTGAGTTAGAAAGAATCCCCTCCAGGCCCTATTAGAGACTACAATGGAGTCTAATAGGCTTGGAAGGGGGTCTTTCTAACAGAGGCCATCTCAGTGTCCCTGCTGGAAACAGTCGCCTCCAGGCCCCAGTAGAGACTACAATTGAGGGCTAATGGGCCATGGAGGGGGGGAGCATTCTAGCAGAGGCTATCTCAGTGTCCTTTAGAGAGTGTTAGAAAGAATTTCCTCCAGGTCCCATTAGAGACTACAATGGAGTCTAATGGGGCCTGGAGGGGGGTCTCTCCAACACTCTGGTTCCTATTCACAATATAGCAACACAACATAGCTGATACCTAGGCCAAGTTGGCTCCTCTTACCTTAATTACTGTTGCTGACTGGCAGTCTGTGGGCTTGCTGGAAGGCTGTGGGCTTACTGGCTGCGGCTGGCAGGCTGTGGGCTTGCTGGCAGGCTGTGGGCTTGCTGGCTACTGCCGGCAGGCTGTGGGCTTGCTGGCTGCGGCTGGCAGGCTGTGGGCTTGCTGGAAGGCTGTGGGCTTACTGGCTGCGGCTGGCAGGCTGTGGGCTTGCTGGCAGGCTGTGGGCTTGCTGGCTACTGCCGGCAGGCTGTGGGCTTGCTGGCTGCGGCTGGCAGGCTGTGGGCTTGCTGGCTGCGGCTGGCAGGCTGTGGCTTGCTGGCTGGCAGGCTGTGGCTTGCTGGCTGCGGTTGGCAGGCTGTGGGTTTGCTGGCTTTAAGCCTAACTGGTGGCCTGTAGGCTGGCTGGCTGTCTACTGGCCAGCCTGTGGGCTGGCTGGCCTGTGGGTTGGCTGGCTTGCTGGCTACTGGGGCACTCGTAGATTATTTAAAGAAATAATCCATACACAATAACCACTACTACTCTGTGTAGTCGTTATGGTGCCAGGAGGGCCGGGCCCCCCTCCCAGAGTAAGTAGTCAAACCGTTTAAGAACAGTTTGACAACTTACCTGGGGTCTGCTGGGATATGAGGCTGTAGTAGGGTATAGGAGCAGTGGTGCAATGTGTAAGGGGTGCAGTGTGTGTGAAAGGTTCAGTGTGTGTGAGGGGGTGTAGTGTGTGAATGTGTAGGGTGTGTGGGGCAATGTGTGTACGAGGGGGCTGTGTATGTGTGTGGCAATGTTAGTATGGGGGGCTGTGTGTGTATGGGTGGGCAGTGTATGTGTGTGTGTGAGGCAATGTGTGTAAATGTGTATGGTGTGTGTGGGGGCAGTGTGTGTGTATGGGGGGCAGTGTGTGAATGTGTATGGTGTGTGGGGGCAGTGTGTTTATGGGGCTAAAGTTCACTCTCACCACTGCGACCACCAGGAATACCTGGTGGTCACAGTGTTGAGAGTGAACTCTAGCCCGTAGCTCCAGGGCTAGAGTTTACTCTCGCAAGAGCCGTAACGTTGCCGTGGTAACCGCGGCAACGATCTGTGCTCGCGCAAGAAGGACCCAGAGGAGCTGCAGGCTGAGCTCCTGGGTCCTCTCTTCCTCCCTCCCCTGCCGGCTGCCCGCACGGTGCCTGCGGACAGGGGAGGGGGCAATTGCCCTCCTCTTACTCCCCCCTCCCCCTCTTCTTACCCCCCTCCCCCTCTTCTTACCCCTTCTTACTCCCACTCTCTTCTTACCCCCCTTCTTACTCCCCCTCTCCTTACTCTCCCCCTCTTCTTACTCCCCCTCCCCCTCTTCTTACTCTCCCCCTCTTATTACTCCCGATCCCCCTCTTCTTACTCCCCCCTCTTCTTACCCCCTCCCCCCTCTTCTTACCCCCTCCCCACTCTTCTTACCCCCTCCCCCCTCTTCTTACTCCCCCTTCCTCTTTTTACTCCCCCCTCCCCTCTTCTTACCCCCTTTACTCCCCCCTCTCTTCTTACTCTCCCCTCTTCTTACCCCCCTCCCCCCCTTCTTACTCCCACTCTCTTCTTACCCCCCTTCTTACTCTCCCCCTCTTCTTACTCCCCCTCCCCCTCTTCTTACTCCCCCCTCTTCTTACCCCCTCCCCGCTCTTCTTACCCCCCTCCCCCTCTTCTTACTCCCCCCCTTCCTCTTTTACTCCCCCCTCCCCTTACCCCCTTCTTACTCCCCCCTCCCTTCTTACCCCCTCTCTCTCTTCTTACCCCCCTCCCTTCTTACCCCCCTCCCTCTCTCTTTTTACCCCCCTCCCTCTCTCTTTTAACCCCCCTCTCTCTTTTAACCTCCCCTCCCTCTCTCTTTTAACCCCCCTCCCTCTCTCTTTTAACCCCCCTCCCTCTTTTAAACCCCCCTCCTCTCTCTTTTAACCCCCCTCCCTCTCTCTTTTAACCCCCCTCCCTCTCTCTTTTAACCCATCTCTTTTAACAACCCCCCCTCCCTTTTAACCCCCCCCTCCCTCTCTCTTTTAACCCCCCCTCCCTCTCTCTTTTAACCCCCCCTCCCTCTCTCTTTTAACCCCCCCCTCTCTTTTAACTCCCCCCCTCCCTCCCTCTCTCTTTTTACCCCCTCCCCGTAGCGTGGCCGAGCTGCTGTGCGTCCGCGGTGCCGGCCGGATTGATAGGAAGGTGCACACACACTGAGTGTGCACCTTCCTGTCAGTCCGGCCGGGTACAGGAAACAGAAACTCATGTTCCGCGCGGAACAGGAGTTTCTGTTTCCTGTACCCGGCCGGACTGACAGGAAGGTGCACACTTAGTGTGTGTGCACCTTCCTATCACTCCGGCCGGCACCGCGGACGCAGAGCAGCTCGGCCACGCTACGGGGAGGGGAGGTGAGAAGCTGCAGCCGCCTGAGCGCTCTTAAGTGTGACACTGTGCCCTGGCAGGCCCTGAAACGCACACTAGTGAAGGAAACTGACTGCTATTATATTACAGTCAAAAAAGTTTTTTTGTTAAATGCAAGCTATTGTGACACCAGATATGAGTGGTGGCACTGGGCAAGTGGGCACAGTATACGCTGCGAGCCTGACACACACGCTGTCAGACAACTAACTGCTATTCAATCTATTACAGTCAAATTTATTTATTTATTTTAAAATGTACACTACTGTTACACCAGATATGAGTTGCACTGGTGTGACACTGTGCCCTGGCAGACCCTGAAACGCACACTAGTGAAGGAAACTGACTGCTATTATATTACAGTCCAAAACGTTTTTTTTTCTTAAATGCAAGCTATTGTGACACCAGTGTGTGAGTGGTGGCACTGGGCAAGTGTGCACAGTATATGCTGTGAGCCTGACACACAGGCTGGCTGGCAGGCAGGCAACTGCAATTACATTACACAGAAAAAAAAAGCAGACTGATGTTCTAGCCCTAAAAAGGGCTTTTTGGGGTGCTGTCCTTACAGCAGAGATCAGATGAGTCCTTCAGGACTGTAGTGGACACTGAATACACTAGCCTAGCTATCAATTTCCCTATCAAATCAGCAGCAGCTACACTGTCCCTACTCTCACTAAGAATGCACCTTCACAATGAATGTAAAATGTATGCTGTCCAGGAGGTGGGAGGGTCTGGGAGGGAAGGTCTGCTGCTGAATGGCTGGAATGTGTCTGCTGACTGTGAGGTACAGGCCAGGGTCAAAGTTTACTCAATGATGATGAATAGGGGGTGGACCGAACAGCGCATGTGTTCGCCGTCCGTGGCGAATACGAACAAGCGATGTTCGCCGGGAACTATTTGCCAGCGAACAGTTCGGGACATCACTATTGACTACATCTCCTCTGTTGCTTTGCCAGCATTATGGCTGAAAGAGTATTATGCGAAATGTAGTTCACAACATCTGGAGTGCTGAAGATTGCCTACCCCTGCCTTGGTGATATCATATGTAAGGTGTCCCTAGCCATGTCCTGATAGTCAGACCACCAAACATAATAATAATCATGACAAAGTCTTTAACCAGGAAAGGTACATTCAGATATTCTCTGGTTTCCAAGTGCGTCCTGGGTTTGTTACTTTTGCCCAACATCTAGGGGATGTTACTAAATGACATGAATATCATATATATATATATAATTTTTATGCCACAGCAGGGAGCAAGAGTGTGGTGGAGGATAAAAATATTGTTGCCAGGCTAGGAGGTCATTTCATTTGGGGTGCTCTAGTAAAAGCCAATAAACCTCTATTTCTCTAATTAATTAAAATACATACATGTGGGGGCGGAGACTGAATGGCGAGCTAGCCAGACATGCAACACACGAGCTCCTGCTGCAAAGCGGAAAACCCAGTGATTTCTTGAGCCAAGGTACCGGAAATCACGACAAATAGTGCCCTGCAAGCAGAGGTACCTCCAGGCTTTCCTCCTGCGATCCTGATGCACAGCTTAGCGAAAGCTCTTATACCCCTCCCCTGTGGATTGGTGGGGGTTATCCCAGTCCCCGCCGATCTGCACTGACATAGACGAAACCGTCCCAGTGGACCCTGTAATACTCCTTTGCGGGTTGGGGGTGGAGGGAGCGAAGATGGAGGATGCCCAAAGCTTCTCAACACGCTGCCTGACACTGACACAAGCAGGCCCCAACACAGCGACACCAAATGCTCTTGATAAGCTATTCAACAGATTCTGGGCAAAGCTGTTAAACAGAGCGAGGCAGGAGAAGGCACAGCTAACACCACCTACGAGTGTTTTCACCCGTAAGTACCGGCCACACACGCGGAGCCCCACGAGATACAAACGGAGACCTAAGCAGGCAATGAGCAGCACTCACCGCACCATCCCTAACGGGAAGATCCTGGACCTTACAGGACATCAGGTTCATGGCCCAAGGATACCGGCTATCCCTCAACCCCGGGGCTGGAGGAATACCCCATCACCGCAGCACCACATCACTCCTCAAAATGGACTGAGTCCAAAATCGAGAAGCAACCCCGTAGGAGCATTGGATGAATGACCAGAGCAGAGGCCAGAGAGGGTTAACTTGGTCTCCGGAGCCCACGTCCACCTTCACATTACGGGACTTTGTTTCAAACTACATTGAAGATGGCGCAAGATTGGATGGCATATCTCAGCATCCTATCTAGTGAACAAACCATGTTATGTATAATGCCTAAGCCTGTTATCCTGTACTCACTCACTCTGTACTACACGACCACACACAGGATACACCACGTATTAGACTCACTGCATTACCCAGATAGGATAACCTTGCATAACAGGGCCATGCTCTCATTTTCAAGTTGCAGCATTAACTTTTTGTGAAACCCACGCTGAATGTCAAGCTTAGCTATCCACACCTAGCCTGTTTAAAATATTTTAAAATTGTGCTTATTATTGCTAATGCCCCAATGTACTATGTAAAATGAACCCTGAGGAATGCCGTTGGGGTACCTCTCGTCTGTTTTTACTCATCTCCAGCACTGCAAAAAAAATAAAAATACATACATGTACACCCTGAGGCAAGTCCTGTTTGCCTAGCAGACTTGGCTATTCTGTGGACCTCTCTGATCATATTTGGATGCCACTCCACAGTTCATGGAGTGGAGAAAGAGGTAGGAGCAGTTCACAAGGGCTCTACTGGGCTACCTGTATTCTCATGGCACTACTGTAAGTGCTCATATTTATTAAAATGTAGTTAAAATGTAGTGCATAACATCACAAGCCTATTCAATATTCATTGTACAGAGTGTGATATTAATTTCACAAATACTTGCCTTTTCCCAAATTTTTGTATGGGAGAGTAGGAATTTGTTTAAAATGTTCAGTTATTCCCTGATGCTGCCTATGAGAGCATTATCAGAGATTAGGCACATATAATTTGAGGGTGAATATTTATTTTTTTACTTACTACTGCTTCTTTATACATTACTTTCAAATTACATTAAAACAAGTCTTTACCTACTTACATCAGTAAGTGTCCTTTAACTTTTTTTGATATATTTGTTTGTGCTGAAAGTCCGTCTATGGTGTATGTTATTATGTTAAATATGCTTGAAGTCACATAAAGAACAATATTAAAGGAACACTATAATGTATATATTAAACCATTCAAATGTGTATTCCTAACGCTATAGTATCCTGTAGCCATTTAGCCATTATAGTATCTTGTAGCCCCCCATCCCACCCCAAGTGCATGAAAAGATACTTACCTTCTCTTCCTTGCCCCAGTGCTCTTTTCACGGCTGGTCCCACCCACAACTGACATAATCAAGAATGATGATCTCAGCCAATCCAATGCTTTCCCATAAGAAAGCATTGGTAGGTTAGTGCGCATTCATGGCAAAATGCTGTGCTGCGACAACCAGATGGTCTTTCTGAGCACATCTGATTGAAATTAATTAAATTTACTTGAATATTTCTGCAGAGGCGCCTCTAGTGGCTGTTAGTATGATGGCTTCTAGAGGCATTTAAACTTTGCAATGTAATTGAGAATAGTCGAATAGCAATGTTTGCAGTTGCAGGGTTAAAACTACATAGAGATGTTCTCAGTGCCTTAGTGTACCTTTAAATATTATTATGTAATTGCTTTCTCTACCTGACGTGACTTAGACAAATTGAATGAACAGAAAAAAAAGAAGAATCATTCATTATTCTCTTTTCAGTTGATGCTAAAAGAGCCTATTATTTGTCTTAAGACCTAGGATTTCAGCAAACTGAAGCACTGATAGCAATTCGAGGTTGAAGTCCTTGACTTATTAAAAATGAATAATAGATAGTTCTTCAAATTTACTCTTCAACCTCTAGCTTTCCTATCATTGCAGATCCTCCTGATATCCTCATACCTGCACAGGTGGCATCTCCACTAACAATGCTCGATCTGTCAGAATGTTTGAATCACCTATTCATCCACATGTCTTCATGTGAGTTTCCAAAACCTACAGGGGGTTCAGAGTAACAACTCTATGAAATTTTATATTTCATCATTTTATATACAGAAGCCTAAAACACCTTCTTTTCTACTAATGAACACAATAGTTTATTTTTACTTGTTAATATGAAAAGGTTTTTTTTTTTTATACAAACCCATATATGTAAATGTTCTAATAAAAACCCATTCAAACGTATGTTGCATGTTATATGAAAATAAGTGCCAGTATGGATAGGGAACTATCAGGAAATATCACCAACAGGTTTTTTTTTTTTTTTTACTAAAGTGAGAATTTAAAGGGAATTTCAAGGTTAACAACCCTAACTGCTCTGATGCCTCTTGACTGCTCTCTGTAACCTCCTCCTTTTGCCTCATTGGTCTAACTCAGCAACTCATACATCGGGAAACACTTGATCTAATCTTCACCAATCTCTGTACCACATCTTTTCTCTCCATTGTTCCATTTCCTCTATCTGAACACAATTTTCTGAACTTTGACATCAGCCCTGCACCCAAATTATACCACCCTCGGTTTATCAGTTTCGCTGAAACCTCCATTGTCCTGACTTACAGCAATTCACCACCAACCTCCAAACTCCTTTTACATATCTCAAATCTCACCTGCCCTAGCTCTGCAACTTCCCTCTACAGCCCCACCCTCTCCTCTCAACTAGATATCATAGCACCTCCTACTTTTAAACATTGTAAGTTGACCTTGGCACACCAAACATTCGTGGTACCTCAAAAAATGCTCTAGAACCTAGGTTTTATACTCCCTCACACCCACTACACCAGAAGATGTCTCAGTTCTGTTTCAGTCCTCCTCTCCCACTACCTGTTTCCTCGATCCTGTTCCTTCACATCTTATTCTCACTCTGTCTCTTTCTCTTGCTCTGCCCCTCACTAAAATAAACTGTTGAACGTCAACAACTTTTTCTCATCATCTGTAATCTCAGTCTGAGTCGCTGCTCTGTACTGGTTTTCCTCCTACCTCTCCCAGCACTCTTTCAGTGTTTCTTTCTCTGACTCTTCCTCTTCTCCAATACCCTTCTCTGTTGGTGTCCCCCAAGGTTCTGACCTTGATCCCCTACTGTTCTTGATATATGCTGCCTACTTTGGTAAACTAATCAGCTCCGTTGGTTTCCAATATCACTTCAACACAAATTTATCTCTCCTCTTCTGATCTCTTGCCATCCCTCTTGATTTGTGTCTCTGACTGCCTCTCTGCTATTCCTAACTGGATGGCTACTCAGTTCCTTAAACTTAACCTGTCTAAAACAGAACATCTTGTATTTCTTCCCTCAAGCATTGCTATGCCCATGTCTATCTCCCTCCATGTCAACGGCACTACCATCATGCTTACCTCACAGGCTTGCTGCCTTGGTGTTCTCATTGACTCCAATCTCTCCTTCACCCCTCATGCCCAGTGTCAGTG
This sequence comes from Pelobates fuscus, assembly GCF_036172605.1. Classification (NCBI taxonomy): domain Eukaryota; kingdom Metazoa; phylum Chordata; class Amphibia; order Anura; family Pelobatidae; genus Pelobates; species Pelobates fuscus. The sequence goes on along the minus strand of NC_086321.1, from coordinate 37,034,712 downwards.
TCCAATTGGTAAATCCTGCCATTTCCATCTAAACAAACTTCCAGATTTAACGTTGGATTTGGCTAAGATGCTGGTCCAATCTGCTGTCATCTCTTGCCTTGACTACTGCAATCCCCTTTTCAGTGGTCTTATGTTACAGTCTATCTTCCTGTCTGCCCACACCTCTTATGCCTCCTTCTCTGTTAGCAAGATGTAAGGCTCAATTTAAAATTCTGATACTTGCTTACAAATCTCTACATAATGCTGCTCCACCTATCCTCACTAATACACTAGAGGCCCCAATGTTCTGCCGTAGACTTGCGTCTAGCCCGTGTTCATACTAGCACGTCACCTTCAAGACTTCTCTAGGGCTGCACCGTTCCTCTGGAACTCCCTGCTCCGTTAGGCCAAAATATTTAAGCTGGATAAACTGATGAATTGAAGATTGTATGCCACTGCAGTGATTTTAGCCTACATTTTGGTAAATAAATGGAGACCAGTAGCTCACATAGGGTTTACGTAATGGAAAGACAGTCATATATCATTTCACATTAAACATTATTTTGCAACTGACAGAACATTTTCTAAGACAATTTTTTAAAAAACATTTCAAGTAACCAAATACTTTACATGTTATAACATAGAAAGTTGGGAAACAGGTAAAGGATCACTATGAAATTGAGCAGGATAGCCTAGTGAAAAACAAACAAATTTACAAATATTCTCGTCAAACAGTGGGGTCAAACAGAGAGTGACATACTTTGTATCCCTATTGGGAATAGAAAGGAAAAGGGGAAGTAGAAAAGGTGGGAATAATGAAAGAAAAGAAAAAAGGGGCGAGTGGGAAGGAATGAAAATGACAGGGGGACCCCCAGCTGCACAGACTGATGAGTAGATTCTCTATGAGGAGCAATAGCTAGTTAAATAATCAAATAAAAAGGTGTTCTTAGCCATATTACCTAACCACAGCATCCACAGCTGGGTGCACAACTGGGGGCTAATCGTTCGACAATAGATAACTTGCATTCTCCTCCGTTTTAGTGACTTCAATAGTAGAGAAAATCACAAAGTACTGCACATGTAGTCACTCTTTGTTTTTTCTACAAGAGCTTTCTTTGCTCTGATATCAAGACACCTGCAATGACATTTGTAATAAATGTGCCTGGGTATAGCTAGGCAAATGAATTAACTGTATGCAGGTTTTTTTTGGGGGGTGGGGGGGGGGGGGGTTTGCCAATAAAATGCCCATTTTATTAATCCAGAATAAGAAAACCAATAATTAAAAACATTTTACATACCATTAAATGTAATATAACTTGTCGGAAAGGTTATCAATGAAAACATCACTTACTTTGCTCTGAGAGGCAGAATAAAAAGTTAACAAATAATCCAAATATAAAAGTGACATCCTGGGTATACTTGACTTCATAGAACTGCAGGGACTAATGTCTGAACAGTCAAAGACAAGACCCAGAGAAAACACATTTCATAAAAATCTTTAGAGCTTCCGTGACGATTAACCAATTTGGTAGGAAACTTTAGCTGGTCTAGGTCTATATTGTAAGGACGCTTTCTTGTTCCATTACCATCACAAAGCAATGTAGATAAATGTAAAATATGAAATATGGTCCCTTTGTCTCAGGGATTACCAATAAGTCCTTGACAAACGCTAATGATCTAGGCTTTGCCTGTATTACCATAGTAATGGAATTGCCCAACTATGGATTGTTGGTGTGCCATGGACTAGGTTGGGAACCAATTTGTCATATCTAAATTTATATCTGAATTCTAATTACATCTCAAATAGAAAGCTGCCCTTTACATTTATTATGAAATTAATGATACGATACTACCATACATTTAAGTTATACCTGCCATAGTACACATAAATATACTCATAGGAACATCCCAAGCACCATACCCACTACAGGCCACCTAGTCATGGCGCTAGAATGCCCTGACTCTCTCCTTGCTAGGAGTTTCCATTAATGCTCCTAAACCAAGCCCTGCAAACCTGCCAGCTCATTGGTCTGCAGAATATATTGGTGCTATATATAAATAACTGTAATTGATCGATCTCAGCCAGTTCATTTAATATCTATCTAATAATTCTATTAATATCTAATTTATTTCTATGGAATTATATATTCATTGCCTATAGGGTCACATTTCAGTTAAAGCATGACATGTCGCCATTCAACAGTACAATACAAAACTTATTTTTTCTAGCATAATCAATGAACATTGCGTACCAGCACTAATATTGTTTTATTTGTAAAGTAATACTATAGCATTAGGAATACAAACGGTATAGTTTTACCTTTCAGCCCTCGACACGCCGGTCACCATCCTGCTGGCATGCCTCTGTGGCTGACATCAAAGCAATCAATGATTTTCCGCCAATCCAAAGCTTTTCCATAGGAAAGCATTGGAAGGCTAGCATGCTTGAAACCATCTGACTGAAAGAGCAGATTTTCACAATGCTATTTTGGTGTAAGCGCCTCTAGTGGCTGTCAGACTGCAGAATGGCAATGTTTTGACGACAGAGCATGGTACCCAGATCACTTCATTGAGATGAAGTGGTCTGGGTGCCTATAGAGTCCCTTTAATGGTTAATTAGTAAAATTGTACATGCACATTTACAAAAGAAGTCATAATAGTGAGAGCACGAGACTTATGAAAGATGACCTTAAGAATTTCCCCACTCCAGAGCCTTCATAAATTCTTCTTCTGTAAATGAAAGCATCTTTGCAGATTCTATGTGCATCTTATGTCTTTTTAAAATGTCTATTAATTTAAGCTGTTTTTTAAATGCAGCTAATAAATCACCCTTCTGTTTCTCCAACTTCTTGTTTTCAAGCTTTAATTCTTCAATTTTTATCCGCTCCTGGTTAACATTTTCCTTGTTATTTTGTTTTAGTAGATTCAACTCGGTTTTGTATTTGTCCACTTCTTCAAGAGCCCGGTTCAAGCGCACTTCTGTGGCGCCCTGACTTGTCACAGACTGCTCTGTATTCTATTAAGATTTCCTATTTCCTTTTCGAGCACTGACAGCTGGTTTTGTAATCCATCAATAGTCTTATTTGCTTGTTCGTATGAAGATTTATACTTCTCTGCTTGAGTCTGCTGTATGTTCGAGGACCTTTGTAATCGCATACGTTCTTCATCGAGCTCCTTCACCCGAGAAGTAAGATTGCGGTTTTCATCGTCCTTCTTATTGCATTCATGAGTTATGTTATCCAACTCCTCTTGCATCACCCGTAGCTTTGCTTTTAGAAATCTTATCTCTGCTCCAATGTCATTGCTTATCCCTGGAATTACATCGTCCTCTGTATTCTCGGGTAGAAGCCCTTCCTCCATTTTGCATTCAATATTACTAATAGTCTTGGCAAGAGAGAACTCAGAGACGTTCATTGGAACTCTGACATTATCTGCAGCAGCCTGTGAATGTGTTGGACGTGATATTGGCCTGGGAGTTGATTTCTTCACTTTCATCCCTGATAAAGGCTTGCTCTGAGTTGTGGTTTTCATATCAGTCTTATTTGCTTTCTTGACATGAGCAAGGGTTAAAGTTGGAACCTCAGGAGAAAGCAGATGCTGTAGGTTTTCATCCTCATCTTCATCAAAAAGTTTAACTTGTGTTAGTGTTGGCCGTGACAATAGCGCTTGCTGTTCTGTATGCAGGTTTTATGCGTTTCCTCAAACACCTGCGGAAATTGTAAATTTTAATTATATTTTCTTGTAATATTGAAATTGTATATTTCGTACTTAACAAAGAAGGTTTCCATGATGTACACCTCTACTGAACCAAAAGCATAAGAAGAGTAAGCTCCAATGTGCTCAAAATCATAGAAATAATCCACAGAAGGTTTGGTATTCTGTTCTGTGGAGCGATGAAACAAAACTGGAACTTTTCAGCCCAATGGATCAGCATGTCTGGAGGAAGAAGAATGAATGGTATGCTGAAAAGAACACTCTGCCCTCAGTTAAGCATGTTGGTATCTCGGTGATGCTCTGGGACTGCTTTGCATCCTCTGGCACTGAAAACCTGCAACGTGTGGAAGGCAAGATGGATCCATTGAAGTATCAGAAAATCCTAGGAGAAAACGTCATGCCGTCTGTGAGGAAGCTTGGGCATCATTGGAAATTCCAACAAGACAATTATCCCCAATCTATAGTTTGACCTCCACATAGAAAAACTCTCATCAAAATGTTATCCAAAACGAGGTGCCCTGTACAGAAACAAATCCTGCCTAAGCCCTACAGTAAAGGAAACGATTGTACAGCAAATGCTAATGCCAGTCATTGAGATTGGGGATGTAGTATATGCACCTATACCGCAAACCCACCTTAATAAACTTACTACATTGTATAACTTGTTCTGCCGCTTTGTGCTACAATGTAATTACAGGACCCACCATTGTGACATGCTAAAAGAGCTAAACTGGCTATTGCTGTATTCCAGACACATCCTTCATCTTTCCAGCCTTGTGTTTAAGAGTTTTTCTGGGAAGCTCCACCCTACCCTATTTATTTATTTTCGCCATTTATATAGCGCCAACAGATTCCGTAGCACTTTACAATATTAAGAGAGGGGGGATTTAACTATAAATAGGACAATTACAAGAAAACTTACAGAAACGATAGGTTGAAGAGGGCCCTGCTCAAACGAGCTTACAGTATACAGTCTATATACCTGAGCAGAATGCTCTCCCCAGCTGTTCTCACCTCCTTTAATTTCCGATCCAATACCAGCAATTTATTTAGTCTACCTCAATACAAAAAAAAAGCAACTCGATCCTAATTTTTCTACAGAGCACCACAATTATGGAACGACCACCCACACTTTCAAATCTTCCCCCAGCCTAAAATCCTTTAAAAGATCCATCTCTAAATATCTCAAAACAGAATTCACCTTTCATGGTTGATATATGTCTTACCTGTTGTATGTTAAATTTTGTATATATTGTGTATTAATATTGTTTTCTGTATTCTAGTGTACAATGAAATCTTTTGTGGACCCAAGACATACTTGAAAACAACAGAAATCTCAATGTATCCTTCTTGGTAAAATATTTGATTTATAAATAAAATAAATTTAAAAAATCCAAAGCATACCTCAAATTCCACCAAAGATTGGTTGCAGAAGAAGTCCTGGAAAATTCTACAGTGGCCATCACAGTCACCTGACGTGAACCCCGTAGAAAATCTCTGGTGAGATCTGAAGAAGGCGGTGCAGCACGGAAACCCAAGGATATTACTGCACTGGAGGCCATTGCTCCGGAATGCTGCCAGAAGTCTGTTTCTGGCTACGCATCTCATTTGCAGCAGGTCAATACAGCAGAGGGATGCTCTACTAAGTACTAAAGATTAGTGATGTACCGAACTGTCCGCCGGCGAACAGTTCCCGGCGAAATTAGCGTGTTCGCGTTCGCCACGGCGGGCGGACACATGCGCAGTTCGATCCGCCCCCTATTCGTCATCATTGGGCAAACTTTGACCCTGTGCCTCTCGGTCAGCAGACACATTCCAGCCCATCAGCAGAACTCCCTCCCTTCCACACCCTCCAACCTCCCTCCCAGCATCCATTTTCGATTCATTCGGAAGATGCATGCTTAGTGAGAGGAGGGAAAGTTTAGCTGCTGCTGATTAGATAGGGAAATTGATAGCTAGGCTAGGGTATTCAGTGTCCACTACAATCCTGAAGGACTCATCTGATCTCTGCTGTAAGGACAGCACCCCAAAAAGCCCTTTTTAGCTATAACATCAGGCTGCTTTTTTTTTTTTCCTGTGTAATGTAATTGCAGGTGCCTGCCTGCCAGCTTCTGTGTGAGGTTCACATTGGATACTGTGCCTATTTGCCCAGTGCCACCACTCATATCTGTTTTAACAATAGGTTAAGCTTTACATTTAAAATATTTTTTTTTTTTCACTGTAATAGAAGAGCAGTTGCCTGCCTGCCAGCTTCTGTGTCAGGTTGGATGCCTTGCCCATTTGCACAGTCAGTGCAACCACTCATATCTGTTTTAACAATTGGTTAAGCTTTAGATTTTAAATAAATCATTTTTTTCACTGTAATAGAAGAGCAGTTGCCTGCCTGCCAGCTTCTGTGTCAGGTTGGATGCCTTGCCCATTTGCACAGTCAGTGCCAACACTCATATCTGTTTTAACAATTGGTTAAGCTTTAGATTTTAAATAAATCATTTTTTTTCACTGTAATAGAAGAGCAGTTGCCTGCCTGCCAGCTTCTGTGTGAGGTTCACATTGGATACTGTGCCCACTAGCCCAGTGCCACCACTCATATCTGTTTTAACAATTGGTTAAGCTTTACATTTAAAATAAATATTTTTTTTTCACTGTAATAGAAGAGCAGTTAGTTGTCTGCAAGCGTCTGTGTTTCAGGCCTACTTCAGCGTGTGCTCTGCAGACCTGTGCCAGCGTGCTTTGACAGTTGCCACTCATATCTTCTGTCTCTATAGCGTGCTTTTACAACCAAAATTTTGTTTCCACTGTAATAGAAGAGCAGTTGCCTGCCTGCCAGCTTCTGTGTGAGGTTCACATTGGATACTGTGCCCACTAGCCCAGTGCCACCACTCATATCTGTTTTAACAATTGGTTAAGCTTTAGATTTAAAATAAATATTTTTTTTCACTGTAATAGAAGAGCAGTTAGTTGTCTGCAAGCGTCTGTGTTTCAGGCCTACTTCAGCGTGTGCTCTGCAGACCTGTGCCAGCGTGCTTTGACAGTTGCCACTCATATCTTGTGTCTCTATAGCGTGCTTTTACAACCAAAATTTTGTTTCCACTGTAATAGAAGAGCAGTTGCCTGCCTGCCAGCTTCTGTGTGAGGTTCACATTGGATACTGTGCCCACTAGCCCAGTGCCACCACTCATATCTGTTTTAACAATTGGTTAAGCTTTAGATTTAAAATAAATATTTTTTTTTCACTGTAATAGAAGAGCAGTTACTTGTCTGCAAGCGTCTGTGTTTCAGGCCTACTTCAGCGTGTGCTCTGCAGACCTGTGCCAGCGTGCTTTGACAGTTGCCACTCATATCTTGTGTCTCTATAGCGTGCTTTTACAACCAAAATTTTGTTTCCACTGTAATAGAAGAGCAGTTGCCTGCCTGCCAGCTTCTGTGTGAGGTTCACATTGGATACTGTGCCTACTTGCCCAGTGCCACCACTCATATCTGTTTTAACAATTGGTTAAGCTTTACATTTAAAATAAATAATTTGTTTTCACTGTAATAAAAGAGCAGTTGCCTGCCTGCCAGCTTCTGTGTCAGGTTGGATGCCTTGCCCATTTGCACAGTCAGTGCCACCACTCATATCTGTTTTAACAATAGCTTAAGCTTTAGATTTTAAAGAAATCATTTATTTTCACTGTAATAGAAGATCAGTTAGTTGTCTGCAAGCGTCTGGGTGTCAGGCCTACTTCAGCGTGTGCTCTGTAGACCTGTTCCAGCGTGCTTTGACAGTTGCCAATCATATTTGGTGTCTCTATAGCGTGCTTTTAAAACCAAAATTTTTTTTCACTGTTATAGATTGAATAGCAGTTACTTGTCTTCAAGCGGGTGTCTCAGGCCTACAGTGTGTGCTCTGCAGAACTGTTCCAGTGCACATTGCCAATCATATCTGGTGTCTCTATAGCGTGCTTTTAAAACCAAAATTTGTTTTTCACTGTTATAGATTGAATAGCAGTTACTTGTCTTCAAGCGGGTGTCTCAGGCCTACAGTGTGTGCTCTGCAGAACTGTTACAGTTCACATTGCCAATCTTATCTGGTCTCACAGTAGCTTGCACGCATAGTACCACTAATCCCCAAAAAAATGACAGGCAGAGGCAGGCCACCCCGCAGGGGCCATCGTGGTCGTGGTGCTGTGATTCCCTTTTGCCCTAGAATAATGCCCAGTTTTCAGAAGCCACGTACCCTGAACTTGAAAAGTTCTGAGGACTTAGTTGACTGGCTAACACAGGACACCCAATCTTGTACAGCCTCCGCTCGGAACCTTGACGCACCATCCTCCTCCAGCTTAGCTTCAGGCACCTCTCAAGATAGCACTCACCCGCCTGCCGCCACCACCAAAACTAGCACCACAGCCGCTTTACTTGGTATGTCAGAGGAGTTATTCACACACCCGTTTGAAGAAATGAGTGATGCGCAACCATTATTGCTAGAGGATGTAGATAACAGGGATATGTCTCAGGCAGGCAGCATTAAACACATGGAGGTACGGTGTGATGATGATGATGTTGTACCCGCTGCTGCTTCCTTTTCTGAGTTGTCAGATACAAGCGAAGCGGTTGATGATGACGATGCGTCCATGGATGTCACGTGGGTGCCCGCTCGGCAAGAAGAAGAACAGGGCGAAAGTTCAGATGGGGAGACAGAGAGGAGGAGGAGGAGACGAGTTGGAAGCAGGGGGGGTCGTCGCAAGGAGCTAGTGGCACAGTCAGACAGCATGCATCGGCACCCGGGGTCAGCCCGACAGCACGCCAATCAACGCATGCTGTTGCCACCACCAGAATGCCGTCATTGCAGAGCTCAGCAGTGTGGCATTTTTTTTGTGTGTCTGCCTCGGACAACAGCGATGCCATTTGCAACCTGTGCCAAAGGAAACTGAGTCGTGGGAGGTCCAACACCCACCTAGGTACAACTGCTTTGCGTAGGCACATGATCTCACATCACAAACGCCTATGGGATCAACACATGAGTACAAGCAGCACGCCTACTCTAAGCCGCCATCCTCCTCCTGGTCCAGCATCTTCAGCCACGTCAACCACTGCTGTCCTTCTTGCCCCCTCTCAACCATCCGCCACTCCGTCTCCCGCCTTGAGCAGTTCCCGCTCATCTGCCCACAGTCATGTGTCTGTCAAGGACATGTTTGAGCGTAAGAAGCCAATGTCACCAAGTCACCCCCTTGCCCAGCGTCTGACAGCTGGCTTGTCCGAACTATTAGCCCGCCAGCTTTTACCATACAATCTGGTTGAGTCTGAGGCGTTCAAAAAATGTATAGCTATTGGGACACCGCAGTGGAAGGTACCCGGCCGGAATTTATTTTCACAAAAGGCAATCCCCAACTTGTACTCGATTGTGCAAAAGGAAGTCATGGCATGTCTGGCACACAGTGTTGGGGCAAGGGTCCATCTGACCACTGATACCTGGTCTGCAAAGCATGGTCAGGGCAGGTATATCACCTACACTGCGCATTGGGTAAACCTGCTGACGGCTGACAAGCAAGGAATGCGTGGCATTGCAGAGGAGTTGGTGACACCGCCATGAATTGCAGGCAGTCCTGCTGCCACCTCCTCTACTCCTCCTACTCCATCCTCTTCCATAACCTCCTCGGCTGAGTCCTCTTGTGCCGCTGCTTCTTGCTCCACATCAACGGCACCCCCCCAGCTCCCCAGGTACTATTCCACATCCTGGATACGGCAGTGTCACGCCGTCTTGGGTTTGACTTGCTTGAAAGCAGAGAGTCACACCGGACAAGCACTCCTGTCCGCCCTGAACGCACAGGTGGAAAAGTGGCTGACTCCGCAGCAACTGGATATCGGCAAAGTGGTGTGTGACAATGGAAAAAATTTGATAGCGGCATTGAAGTTGGGCAAGTTGACACATGTGCCGTGCATGGCACATGTGTGTAATCTGATTGTACAACGCTTTGTGCATAAGTACACAGGCTTACAGGACGTCCTGAAGCAGGCCAGGAAGGTGTGTGGCCATTTCAGGCGTTCCTACACGGCCATGGCTCACTTTGACGATATCCAGCGGCGAAACAACATGCCAGTGAGGCGCTTGATTTGCGACAGCCCTACACGTTGGAATTCAACACTCCGAATGTTCGACCGCCTGCTCCAACAAGAAAAAGCTGTTAATGAATATTTGTATGACTGGGGTGCTAGGACAGCCTCTGGGGAGCTGGGATTTTTTTTGCCACGTTACTGGACGCTCATGCGCAATGCCTGTAGGCTCATGCGTCCTTTTGAGGAGGTGACAAACCTAGTCAGTCGCACCGAAGGCACCATCAGCGACATCATACCATTTGTTTTCTTCATGGAGCGTGCCCTCCGAAGAGTGCTGGATCAGGCTGTAGATGAGCGTGAAGCGGAAGAGGAAGAGTTGTGGTCACCATCACCACCAGAAACAGCCTTATCAGCATCGCTTGCTGGACCTGCGGCAACGCTGGAAGAGGATTGTGAGGAAGAGGAGTCAGAGGAGGATTGTAGCTTTGAGGAGGAGGAGGAGGAGCAAGACCAAACACAACAGGCATCCCAGGGTGCTCGTTGTCACCTATCTCCTACCCGTGGTGTTGTACGTGGCTGGGGGGAAGAACATACCTTCAATGACATCAGTGAGGAGGAGGAACGGGAAATGAGTAGCTCGGCATCCAACCTTGTGCAAATGGGGTCTTTCATGCTGTCCTGCCTGTTGAGGGACCCTCGTATAAAAAGGCTGAAGGAGAACGACCTGTACTGGGTGTCCACGCTACTAGACCCCCGGTATAAGCAGAAAGTGGCGGAAATGTTACCCAATTACAACAAGTCGGAAAGGATGCAGCATTTGCAAAATAAATTAAAAAGTATGCTTTACACAGCGTATAAGGGTGATGTCACAGCACAACGGGAATCTAACAGGGGGAGAGGTGGAAGTCATCCTCCTCCTCCTCCTCCCACGACCACGCCGGCAAGGACAGGACGCTTTAAAGACGTGTTGTTGATGGAGGACATGCGGACCTTTTTAAGTCCTATGCATCGCCACAGCCCTTCGGGATCCACCCTCAGAGAGCGACTCGACCGACAGGTAGCAGACTACCTCACCTTAACTGCAGATATCGACACTCTGAGGAGCGATGAACCCCTTGACTACTGGGTGTGCAGGCTTGACCTGTGGCCTGAGCTATCCCAATTTGCGATAGAACTTCTGGCCTGCCCCGCTTCAAGTGTCCTGTCAGAAAGGACCTTCAGTGCAGCAGGAGGTATTGTCACTGAGAAGAGAAGTCGCCTAGGTCAAAAAAGTCTAGATTACCTCACCTTTATTAAGATGAATGAGGGATGGATCCCGAAGGGACTGACACTGGGCGATACATTCGCTTAAAAAAGGCCTGATGAGATGAGCTGCCTTGGGCTAAAAATGGTCCACACGCTGCTGTATTTTAGCTCTGAATGACGTTTGACTTGCGTGACTTATCCGCCACCAACTAGGGTTCAAGCCGCCATGTTTTAGGGCACTTTCTGCCTGTGAAACAAACATCAATTTTTCTGGCCGCTGCTACAGCGGCTGCAACAATACCAAATTTTTCAGGCATGTGTACATGCCTAATTTTTAGGCCCACTGGTGCAGCACTGTGGCTTCAAAAACCAAACCAAAAATTAAAATTCTCCAAGATGGCACCAATATACCAGTGGTCTAAGCATCTTCCCACCTTGGCCTAAAAAGGGGAGGTGATTCAACAATTAAAAATCTCTGCCATTTACACGTCCACTGATAGGAGACGCGGAAGGTATTAAACTGATATGAACAATACTCCACTCCTATCAGTAGGTCCGTCCCATTGGGATTTATGCCCCCCACCCACCGCGCAGGGGTGGGGGAGGACAGTAGCTCCCCCCAGTGTGTATCAGGGGCTTTGAGGACAGGTGTCAATCCATACCTGCCAAGTGACCCTATGTAGGGGGAACAGTCCCTCTTCTGCTCTGTGTCAGTGTGTATCAGGGGTTTTGAGGACAGGTGTCAATCCATATCTGCCAAGTGACCCTATGTAGGAGGAACAGTCCCTATTCTGCTCTGTGTCAGTGTGTATCAGGGGTTTTGAGGACAGGTGTCAATCCATATCTGCCATGTGACCCTATGTAGGGGGAACAGTCCCTATTCTGCTCTGTGTCAGTGTGTATCAGGGGTTTTGAGGACAGGTGTCAATCCATACCTGCCAAGTGACCCTATGTAGGGGGAACAGTCCCTATTCTGCTCTGTGTCAGTGTGTATCAGGGGTTTTGAGGACAGGTGTCAATCCATACCTGCCAAGTGACCCTATGTAGGGGGAACAGTCTCTATTCTGCTCTGTGTCAGTGTGTATCATGGTCTCTGTGGACGGTGAACAGTCTCTATTCTGCTCTATGTCAGTGTGTATCAGGGGTTTTGAGGACAGGTGTCAATCCATATCTGCCAAGTGACCCTATGTAGGGGGAACAGTCTCTATTTTGCTCTGTGTCAGTGTGTATCAGGGATCATTAGGATAGGTGTCAATCCATATCTGCCAAGTGACCCTATGTAGGGGGAACAGTCTCTATTCTGCTCTGTGTCAGTGTGTATCATGGTCTCTGTGGACGGTGAACAGTCTCTATTCTGCTCTGTGTCAGTGTGTATCAGGGATCATTAGGATAGGTGTCAATCCATATCTGCCAAGTGACCCTATGTAGGGGGAACAGTCCCTATTCTGCTCTGTGTCAGTGTGTATCAGGGATCATTAGGATAGGTGTCAATCCATATCTGCCAAGTGACCCTATGTAGGGGGAACAGTCTCTATTCTGCTCTGTGTCAGTGTGTATCAGGGCTGGGCTTTGAGGACAGGTGTCAATGTTAGGTGATTTCTGCCCTTTATGGATTAAAAGCAGACTCTGCATCAACTGTGCAATTTTCCATGGGAGTTTTGCCATGGATCCCCCTCTGGCATGCCACAGTCCAGGTGTTAGTCCCCTTGAAACAACTTTTCCATCACTATTGTGGCCAGAAAGAGTCCCTGTTGGTTTTAAAATTCGCCTGCCCATTGAAGTCAATGGCGGTTCACGCGGTTCGCTGGTTCGCGAACATTTGCGGAAGTTCACGTTCACGGTTCGCGAACTGAAAATTTCGGGTTCGCGACAACACTACTAAAGATGCTTGCCATGAAGGGGTTGAAAAATGTTGAGATTGGAGAAGTCATTAAAAGTTGCATTTTCAGTTGAATTTGGGGAAACCAAAATTGTTTTTGTTTGATTTGCTCATTGCAAACAGCTGAAACTATGTTCATTTTTACAATGGAACTTATTTTCAGTGGGGGTTGAATAATTTTGATTACAACTGTACTCAGCAGAGCTAGCCTACCCAATAAAATATGTGCTGCTTGCAGCTATAAAATTCAGCCTCTTTAGGATATAATGGGAAAGGGAAATTGAGAACAGAGAGATTTTCTTACTGACTTATGAAGCAACTCGTTTTTTTCAGCAACAGGTTTTTCTGTCACAGTAAATCAATCTCTTTTTTTTTCGGCCTTAAGATTTTGTTCTTCCATGTATGTTTAAAATAAATGGCATCCTTAGTTTATTTCCCAAATAGAACATAGTAGGGGAAGGAGTTACAAAATGTTTACGTAGGAGTAAATTTAGCTTGAAATCTCTAGGAATTGTATATTCTAATATCAAATAACATAATAAGCAGTAGCTAAGGGAATTCATGTAAACAAATACACTCTTTACTGTAAATTTGGAAATGCTTAGAAACGTGAAAAAAAATCCAAAAAACAAAAGCACAACAACAAAAATAATAAGCTTGGGGGCATGACCAAGCTGTTGGACAAGATTTCATCATAATCAGGAGTTCAATCCGACCCATTGGCTTCCCATCGTTATACCTATAGCACAGAGCTTTTCATGGGGAAGAACTCTACAGCTAGAGGCACATCTAAGCCCTCTGTGCCTCGGCAGACATTGATAACCGTGTCTCTGTGACAATATCTGGCCACCCCCGCAGATGTCACTTTACAGGCGTCATCTGAGGCCTATAATCCCTCGGAGCCATCTCAGAGAATTCCTAGTTTGACATGCAAATGAGCACATACAGCTCATTCCCGCAGGTCTGCTGTGTGCATGTGCATCAATGTGTAAGTGCGTGTAAGAGCAGCATACCGAACCCTGGTCTACGGTATGTGGGCGGAGGCAGACACGCTCAAGTAGAGTGTACCTGCCACTTATGTTAGCTCAGGAAAGATATTGGAAGCAGGAAGAAATGTTTGCCTGACAGGCGGGGGCGGGGAGGGTTAATTAATATCTAATTGAAATTGGCACTTTTATAAACTGTCATATTATGGGATATTATAGAAGTGGTATTTGAACTCAAACCTGATCTGCCAGTTGTATAGTTTATATAATTCTAGCGAAGGTCTCTAGAGCAGTTGCTTTCAAGCAGTACGTCTTCATAATCCGCTGTGTCTTAAGCCATCTTCCACAAGCACATTGACTTCAGGGCTGCAATAAGGCGAAGACTGTTTTTAGAATGTGTAATAAAATACGTTTCAGCATTAAAACTTGCAGTTAAAGGGTTACTATAATCACCATGACCACGTCTGCTTATAGAAGTAGTCATGGTGGTAGGAATCTAGAGGTGCAGTGTTTCTGCTTGAAATACTGCTCATACAAAGATATTTATACTTTTAGGACATGGGTTAGTTGAAACCCCAACACACGTGACTTAGGCAGCCCAGAACTCTGGTCTGGGATGTCTAATGTTAATTCTGTGCAAAATGATGTCTGTTGTCAGTGCACACTGGATGCTGGACACAGACTTTATCAGTCTCTACCTTTGCAGGCAGCATTAGGAGAGTGACTGCAAGAGGATGCTTCAATGTATCCTCCTGCCTTAACAAATTAGAACCCTCACAAGCCCTCTGGGCCATCCCTGCCGCCCTACATTCCCCCCCCCCCCTCCCTCATCCACTCCCACTCCCACTCCCTCCCCCTTCGGTATAGAGAGTGCACATGCACTCTGAGCCAGTGAGAACAGTCCAATCAAACGATTCTCTATGAGAAATATTTTATTGGACTACAGATAGGGAAGGAGGAGCGTTGAATGGGGCGTGGAAATGCTTGGTGAGAACTTCGCTGGATTCCAGGTAAGTTTTTACTCGTTTTACAGGTTTGAGGGTTACAAAAGAGGGTGGACATGGTCAGTATACATTTATTTTTAAATTCGCAGCTAAAATGCAAATAAATGTCACAGTTAAAAAAACCTTAGGAACCAGCACTCTAGACTGAATGTCAATGATGGCATGAGCACTAAGCGATTAAATATATACATGTGTGCATGCGTACACACACACACGCTCACACACTAGCAAAAAGGTCAAAGCACTTTCTTTATTTAAAATAGTACTGACCTATTCTGCAATACATAATAAACATATAAATATATACATGCAAATACATAATATACATATAAATAATATGCAAAACAAGTCCATACATAATAAAATATAAAAATCTACAGCAAGTTCCCAGTATTCAAATTCCCCATAGGTAGCTTTGCCCAAACAAGTAATAGGTATATACATTTTACAGGTCATGTGGACGTCATATCCATAAAATATTTAAGAACAAACACCTGGCCTTTATGTTTACTCATAAAATGCTCTGTGGTATATCGGCCAAAGTTTGTAAAATTGCAGAAAGTATAAAATCCGCCTTGATCCTAAATGTTTATCATATTGTATTCCAAATGGTTTTAACATTGTAACAAGAAACATTTACAAGAAACCCTCGTCTCTTTTCCCCTGTGAAATTGTTCAGACAAAGCAAAAAAATCTTTGAGGTCAATATTTCTTTGCGTATGTTTTTTGTTAAGTCTTGAAACATCACGAAGCATTACCCTGATCACAGTTATTGTATAAAACGTAGATAAGAGAACTAATATGGAGAGAGAAACACACTGTGCTGCAAGAACCAATTCAAAACACACGTTTGCAAGAATTTGGCAGCATGGGAATTTATTGAACTCCCATAAACAATCAAAATAAGACATTAGATAAACAAGTGGATAAAGTTAATCTAGGAGCAATAAAAATGATATATTTTGAATAAGCTGTATAAACCGGTATAAAGAATATAGCCTATGGCTTTCTTTGGTTTATAATTCCATTCATCCCTAGACTTTTACAAGGATTGTGTATGAATGGCGTCTAATCAAGAACTGTCTAGGGAAATTCGTTTGAGTATCATTGACTGGCTGAAAACGTTGCCTTCTGAGAACCTGCTAACAACATCCAGTCATTTATATTTTATGTTCACACATTTAATCCTTTTCACCTTAAACTGGGAATGTCGCAACTAAGATTTTTGCACAACCCTGTCACTAACCACTCGAAAGATATTTATTTATTTTTTGTAACTTAAAGAGAAGTTCCAGTTCCACTTCCATTTATACGCTTTCACTAAATGTAAGAGGTGTCTACTCGGTGACGTTTGAGTTGGGGTGAGTTGGCAATCACATTGTGAAATCTATACTAAAATGACAGACTTGCAAAAAATCAACATCTCGGGAATTTGTAGATTTTTTTTTCTTCGACTCTGGAATTGATTATGTGATGTGTCTTGATACATTAACTCTCACCGGTATATGTATTATTTATTTGTTTACCCAGATCTATCTCTCTCATCAACCTGGCAGCTGTTTGACAGCACCGTACTACTGACCCATGCTGGCTCCGGTATAGTTCAGTGTCTTTTCAAATGTCAACGTATGATGCAGAATGACTGACCAGAGGTCATAGAGAAATGTTCAATAAGTAAATACTGATGTTGAGCAGAGGTGAAGGTAAATAAGTATTTTTTAAATGTATTTTGCATTACCGAACAGTGCAAAATTAAATCAACTCTATGTACCCATAGGGGTGGAAGACAAGGGCTTTCCCTATTATATTTCTGACTTAAGAACTCTCATATTAGGTTACTTTTGCCATTGCAGAGGTAACCTATATTCTAATGTTATCAAATTTGTGCATTTCTAAACCAAGAGGCTCTCACTGCTCCTTCTGCTTGAGAAATACTGAGACCCCAGAGATTCATTATCCCAATTGGAAACACTCATTAATTATGCACATTTCATTTGATTGTCTGTTGTTTGTGAATGTGTTTGTTGGTTTGCTTGCACTGTTTACTTTGTGTGACCATTTGTCCAAGTAGCTCTTACATTTTATTTTAGTGCCTTTAATCTATTGAGTATTGGTAATATAAGCTATAGTACGTGGGACATTACTATAGTACATTATATATTCATGTTACGTGAGCGTTTTCCCTTTTCCTTTCCTTTTTCCATGTCGCAATATTTCTTCCTATTAATAAACATGCTATCTATGGTTTCCACTTGAATCTATTACTGTCAAGATCAATAGTCCCTTTATAGAACACTGAGATACATTTGAAACAATTCTGATAGAATAACCAGTCATCTTGACTCCCGAGGCATGCTATCTAGGGATTATTCTGACTTCCTTTACCCTTCCTGTCCAAGCCATACTTTCACAGAGTAATATTCTCTTACCCTTCACAGAAAACCTCCGATTCAATTCCCAAGGCATGTCATAAGTGAATAAGATTCTCCTTCTTCTGCCGTAATAATTAAAATGGTTCTAGTCTTTTTTTTATATATATAAAATATATTATTTCATATTACCAGTAAAGGTGAACAACATATGTGAATTCAGAACTGTAAAGGAAAATACCTGCATTGAAAAAGTAAAATAAAGTTTTACAACATCAGTACTTATTAAGTATTCTGATACTAATAGCTAGTTCAGTAGGTGTTTTTATTTATTTATTTTTGTCTGAACTTGGAGCAAATTTAAACAACTTAATGCATTTTAAGAAATGTTACTGACAATGCTGCTTGACGTTTCTTAAGAAATGGATAAGATATGGTTAAGAATAAAACTATTTCTACTGATGTGTCTGTATATTCTTGCAGTGCAAACAAGCATTTTGAGCTGACATTTTACAGAACAGGAATCCGGTTTCTGATGATCAGGGCATCTATACATGTAGCAGTGATTGTGTATAGAAAAACGAACTTGCAAAACATAGTCAATATAATATAATATAATACACTTTGAATAGTATCTCAAACATGGCTCAGGTAGATGTCAGATCAGCAGATTTGGCACTTATTTATCAAATTACTTGTTAACCCACAACAAACCAGAGGGGTCTGTTAACTAAAAGCAAACATAAAACAGGTTTCAATGGAATATGATCCATTTGACTATTCATACAATGTAAATTCATAAATTTCAACAATATTTTCACTTGTATTTGGTTGCAGCTCTGTTGTCTGTTAAAATCACCGTCACCATCATATAATATGGCTGATTCAGCTACACACAAACAGGTCAATTGCAACCGAATTCCCTTCTTTCAGTTGGTCCAATTCCCCAGGTACCGATCAATGGAATTTTATCCTTAATGTTAAGCCCCATATTTCACCTTAATGCTACCTCCTTAAACCTGTAAAAATATCCAACCCCACTTAACCCTGTAACAATAACCGAACTATAAATCCCTCCTAAACCCACAGCAGCCACAGGTACCATTTGTAAATAGCAGAGATACATTCGGTTCAGTTGGCTTAGTATTCGGTTCACAGGTATGTTATCAACAGAATGCATGAGAAGCGAGCTGAATAAAAGCAGAAGAATTTAGCGTAGGAAATGTTTTTTTTTTTTCTTTTATTGAATAAACCAGTATTTACTGGAAAACTCTAAAAGATACCTGATATTTCAAATTACTAAATTTAAACTTTTCCTCTTGAAGAATACAGGCATCATTTGATTCTGTGAGTTCCCTAATAATTCAAAAACACATTTAAAATAGTTACCAAAATTTTAGACATGTTTAAAAAAAATTGCAATCATCTTACGAGAGTTTATTTTTCTGAAATTATACATTTACGTTTAAGTTTTTTTTCTTTTCTTTTTTTAGTGCTGGGGTATAAATTTTATTTTCTGTTCATATTTTAGTTTCATTTTACAAGCAAATTGCATTATACAAATCCCTAAAGACAGTTGACATAAAGCAATATGCAAAACAGGGTTCAGAATATTACAGCATACACTGTTGTCATGTTTGCAAGTTTAGATCTAAGAACACAACCTTGTAGTTGAATGCAGCATACATTTTTGTGACTTATATTTATAATGGAAGTGAGTAAATGAGGTGATTAGATTAGGGTCAGGTGCGCCCAAGGTAATGAGGCAAATGGGAAATGGGGGGATGATGAAGTCCATTAAACTCAAGGTTGATGATGTGCCCTGGGGAAAAGGTGAAGGGTTTACTATGTTGCAAATGATTCTGACTCCGAAAATTGATCCTGAGGGCACCAGGAAAGATGATGAAAGGCTTTGTTCACATGCACCATCTTGTGAGTACTGAATCAGAATTTCCTCGCTTCTGATCACTCTAGAAAGGAAGACAGAGAGTACATTGCTGCTCTAAGTACATGTTTTGTTATCTATTTAAGAGTGAGTTGTGGTGTGATGTAGTAAGAATTAAGGTTTCCAAAAGTAGTCTGATGCCAGAAGAACTAGATAAGTTTAAAATCCGGCCATCACACCTCGAGTAATCTCTGAATCTTTAGTGAAGATTGCACATCGCATCAGGGGCCTTGGTATCACTGGGTTTTAGCAGAGTAAACTCTTGTGAGTGACATGCCATGTGCCATTGTGCCATGTGCCATTGTGCCATTAGTTATTTCTGTTATTTCTCTTTTGTGTCCTTAACTGTTCCTCATAGATTAGCTCATAGATTTCAAGCTCATTTGAGCATGACCTTCTTCCCCTCTTATCTCTAATCATTTTTTTAATGTCAATTACTTGTTGTCAAATATCCTTAAATCTATAACAGTGAAGGATAAACTGATCCAACAATCAGGATACAACTGTGTACCTAAAACAATACAATTAACATAGTGTGATACTGTTTACAAGAATTCATATTGTTGCGAATTGAATGCACTCACAGACACATGTGAACTCTGAACATCTCAATGTGCCTTGTCTGTCCAAGACATGGGCCTGGACCTCTTGCGTCCTCCCTCTCACTTTAAATCAAAATCAGGAAACCAGCAGGCTGGTAAGTAATAAAAATAATTTATTGTGATAATGATTCAAAATGGGATTTCTTAATATATTGCAATAAATTAATTTGATTACCTACTGACCTACTGGTTTCCTGCCTTCGATTTAAAGTGAGAGGGAGGACGCAAGAGGTCCAGGCCCCTGTCTTGGACAAGCAGGGCACATTGAAACGCTCTAAGTTCATGTATGTCTGTGAGTGCGATCAATTCACAACAATATTAATGCTTATAAACCATATCGCACTGTATTATTTATGTTAATTGTATTGTTTTAGGTATGCATCTGTATCCAGGTTGTTGTAACAGTTTATCCTTGTTCTGCTTAAGATCACTATAGGAGAAAGTGATCTCGGGACGCTGTATGTGGGAGTTAAGTTGTTTATATTATACATTTGAACCCTATAGTGCATGGGTTTGGTGTCTGTAGTCTTATAAACTTTTGTATTCTTAATAGTAAAGCCCTGCAGAAAATGTTGGCACTATGTAAATCTTAATAATAATAACTGGTAGTCAGATGGTCAGGTGTCTGCCCAATAATCGAGTAAAGCATAGTCTTTAGAATCATTTGTGTGAATAGAGATGATTGTCGTTATTAGTAATATGTACATGGGATTGCTGAGTGTTTGCGATAACCTTTTGAATGGCATGAGTGGGTAGGAGAAGAGATGAGCATCTCAGAGAGTTTTTAAATACTATGCTATATCAGACGCAATTGTTAAAAAAGAGCATCTGTCTATAGAACTCCAAACTCATGAAATACAGGATATTAAATCAGTCTGGAGTCCCCCGAAAGTATCTGTATCCATCTACCTTAACTGAAACAGCAGCCACACCATAGTTGTACTGTATAAAATTCCTATTATATATGTACTGTGGTATTTGTATGCGTGCCCCGGGACATACTTAGAAAAAAAAAAAATCTCAATTTACAAACAGCTATACTCGCTTGATGCATTTACACAAACAAGTTGTGGAAATAGAATTGTAACTATAGTAACTAGTGATGTCCCGAACTGTTCGCTGGCGAATAGTTCCTGGCGAACATCGCTTGTTCGCGTTCGCCACGGACGGCAAACACATGCGCTGTTCGGTCCGCCCCCTATTCGTCATCATTGAGTAAACTTTGACCTCACAGTCAGCAGACACATTCCAGCCAATCAGCAGAAGACCCTCCCTCCCAGACCCTCCCACCTCCTGGACAGCATCCATTTTACATTCATTGTGAAGCTGCATTCTTAGTGAAAGTAGGGACAGTGTAGCTGCTGCTGATTTGATAGGGAAATTGATAGCTAGGCTAGTGTATTCAGTGTCCACTACAGTCCTGAAGGACTCATCTGATCTCTGCTGTAAGGACAGCACCCCAAAAAGCCCTTAGAACATAAGTCTGCTTTTTTTTCTGTGTAATGTAATTGCAGTTGCCTGCCTGCCTGCCAGCCTGTGTGTCAGGCTCACAGCATATACTGTGCCCACTTGCCCAGTGCCACCACTCACTCACTGGTGTCACAATAGCTTGCATTTAAAAAAAAAAAAAATTTGACTGTAATATAATAGCAGTCAGTTTCCATCACTAATGTGCGTTTCAGGGCCTGCCCAGTGCCACCACTCATTCACTGGTGTCACAATAGCTTGCATTTAAAAAAAAAAAAAACTTTTTGGACTGTAATATAATAGCAGTCAGTTTCCTTCACGAGTGTGCGTTTCAGGGCCTGCTAGGGCACAGTGTCACATGAGTGCAACTCATATCTGGTGTAACAGTAGTGTACATTAAAAAAAAATAAAAAAAAAATACAATTTTAACTGTAATAGATTGAATAGCAGTTAGTTGTCTGCCAGCGTGTGTGTCAGGCTCACAGCGTATACTGTGCCCACTCGCCCAGTGCCACCACTCATATCTGGTGTCACAATAGCTTGCATTTAACAAAAAACAACTTTTTGGACTGTAATATAATAGCAGTCAGTTTCCTTCACTAGTGTGCGTTTCAGGGCCTGCCCAGTGCCACCACTCACTCATATCTGGTTTCACAATAGCTTGCAATTAAAAAACAACAACACTTTTTGGACTGTAATATAATAGCAGTCAGTTTCCTTCACGAGTGTGTGTTTTAGGGCCTGCCAGGGCACAGTGTCACAACAGTGAACTCATATCTGGTGTAACAGTAGTGTACATTTTAAAAAAATAATAATAATTTTGACTGTAATAGATTGAATAGCAGTTAGTTGTCTGCCAGCGTGTGTGTCAGGCTCACAGCGTATACTGTGCCTACTTGCCCAGTGCCACCACTCATATCTGGTGTCACAATAGCTTGCATTTAACAAAAAAAACTTTTTGGACTGTAATATAATAGCAGTCAGTTTCCTTCACGAGTGTGCGTTTCAGGGCCGGCCAGGGCACAGTGTCACACCAGTGCAACTCATATCTAGTGTAACAGTAGAGTACATTTAAAAAAAAAAAAAATTTGACTAATAGATTGAATACCAGTTAGTTGTCTGCCAGCGTGTGTGTCAGACTCACAGCGTATACTGTGCCCACTTGCCCAGTGTCACCACTCATATCTGGTGTCACAATAGCTTGCAATTAAAAAACAACAAAACTTTTTGGACTGTAATATAATAGCAGTCAGTTTCCTTCACGAGTGTGCGTTTCAGGGCCTGCCAGGGCACAGTGTCACAACAGTGAACTCATAGCTGGTGTAACAGTAGTGTGCATTTAAAAAAAATAATAATAATTTTGACTGTAATAGATTGAATAGCAGTTAGTTGTCTGCCAGTGTGTGTGTCAGGCTCACAGTGTATACTGTGCCTACTTGCCCAGTGCCACCACTCATATCTGGTGTCACAATAGCTTGCATTTAACAAAAAAAAACTTTTTGGACTGTAATATAATAGCAGTCAGTTTCCTTCACGAGTGTGCGTTTCAGGGCCGGCCAGGGCACAGTGTCACACCAGTGCAACTCATATCTAGTGTAACAGTAGTGTACATTTAAAAAAAAAAAAAAAATTGACTGTAATAGATTGAATACCAGTTAGTTGTCTGCCAGCGTGTGTGTCAGACTCACAGCGTATACTGTGCCCACTTGCCCAGTGCCACCACTCATATCTGGTGTCACAATAGCTTGCATTAAAAAAAAACTAAACTTTTTTGACTTTAATATAATAGCAGTCAGTTTCCTTCACGAGTGTGCGTTTCAGGGCCTGCCCAGTGCCACCACTCACTCATATCTGGTGTCCCAATAGCTTGCATTTAAATAAAACTAGACTTTTTGGACTGTAATATAATAGCAGTCAGTTTCCTTCACGCGTGTGCATTTCAGGGCCTGCCAGGGCACAGTGTCACACCAGTGCCACTCATATCTGTTGTCACAGTAGCTTGCACGCATAGTACCACTAATCGGAAAAAAAATGACAGGCAGAGGCAGGCCACCCCGCAGGGGCCATCGTGGTCGTGGTGCTGTGATTCCCTTTGGCCCTAGAATAATGCCCAGTGTTCAGAGGCCACGTACCCTGAACTTGAAAAGTTCTGAGGACATAGTTGACTGGCTAACACAGGACACCCAATCTTCTACAGCTTCTGCTCGGAACCTCGACGCACCATCCTCCTCCAGCTTAGCTTCGGGCACCTCTCAAGTTATCACTCGCCCGCCTGCCGCCACCACCAACACTAGCACCACAGCCGCTTCACTTGGTATGTCAGAGGAGTTATTTACACATCAGTTGGAAGAAATGAGTGATGCGCAACCATTATTGCTAGAGGATGTAGATAACAGGGATATGTCTCAGTCAGGCAGCATTACACACGTAAGGTGTGATGATGATGATGTTGTACCCACTGCTGCTTCCTTTGATGAGTTGTCAGATACAAGTGAAGCGGTTGATGATGACGATGCGTCCGTGGATGTCACGTGGGTGCCCGCTAGAAGAGAAGAAGAACAGGGGGAAAGTTCAGATGGGGAGACAGAGAGGAGGAGGAGGAGACGAGTTGGAAGCAGGGGGAGGGCATCACAAGGAGCTAGTGGCACAGTCAGACAGCATGCATCGGCACCCGGGGTCAGCCAGACAGCACGCCAATCAACGCATGCTGTTGCCACCACCAGAATGCCGTCATTGCAGAGCTCAGCAGTGTGGCATTTTTTTGTGTGTCTGCCTCTGACAACAGCGATGCCATTTGCAACCTGTGCCAAAAGAAACTGAGTCGTGGAAAGTCCAACACCTACCTAGGTACAACAGCTTTGCGAAGGCACATGATCGTACATCACAAACGCCTATGGGATCAACACATGAGTACAAGCAGCACACAAACTCAAAGCCGCCATCCTCCTCCTGGTCCAGCATCTTCAGCCACGTTAACCACTGCTGTCCTCCTTGCCCCCTGTCAACCATCCGCCCCTCCGTCTCTCACCTTGAGCAGTTCCTGCTCATCTGCCCACAGTCAGGTGTCTGTCAAGGACATGTTTGAGCATAAGAAGCCAATGTCACAAGGTCACCCCCTTGCACGGCGTCTGACAGCTGGCTTGACTGAACTCTTAGCCCGCCAGCTTTTACCATACAAGCTGGTGGAGTCTGAGGCATTCTAAAAATTTGTAGCTATTGGGACACTGCAGTGGAAGGTACCCGGCTGAAATTTCTTTGCACAAAAGGCAATCCCCAACCTGTACTCGATTGTGCAAAAGGAAGTAATGGCATGTCTGGCACACAGTGTTGGGGCAAGGGTCCATCTGACCACTGATACCTGGTCTGCAAAGCATGGTCAGGGCAGGTATGACGGCTGCCAAGCATGGAATTCGTGGCTCTGCAGAGGAGTTGGTCACACCGCCTCTACTCCTCCCACTCCATCCTCTTCAATAACCTCCTCGGCTGTGTCCTCTTCTGCTGCTGCGTCTTGCTCAACATCAATGGCACCCCCCAAGCTCCCCAGGTACTGTTCCACATCCAGGATACGAAGTGTCAGGCTGTCTTGGAGTTGACTAGCCTAAAAGCAGAGAGTCACACCGGACCAGCACTCCTGTCTGCCCTGAACGCACAGGTGGATCAGTGACTGACTCTGCACAAACTGGTGATCGGAAAAGTGGTTTGTGACAACGGAAGAAATTTGTGCATGGCACAAGTGTGTAATCTGATCGTACAACGCTTTGTGCATAAGTACCCAGGCTTACAGGACATCCTTAAGCAGGCCAGGAAGGTGGACGTAACAGGGGTTACACTGGTAGGAATAGTACTACTTAACACACCACTCCTATCTGGTGGCACATTAGATTGCACGCGCAGTGCCCCAAATTTGAAGTAGGAGGACCGACCAAGCATCTTTTTCCATCTCCCGCTTCCTAAAATCGATGCCTTATATACACGTCCCCTGATAGGGGACGTAACAGGAATTTAACTGATAGGAATAGTACTACTTAACACACCACTCCTATCTGGTGGCACATTAGATTGCACGCGCAGTGCCCCAAATTTGAAGTAGGAGAATCGACCAAGCATCTTTTTCCATCTCCCGCTTCCTGGGTGGAGGAAGAGAGACCTTCAATGACATCAGTGAGGACAAGGAATGAGACATGGCTAGCTTGGTATCCAACCTTGTGCAAATGGGTAGTTTGCGGTTGTGCAAAAGGACTGTTTGCGGTTGTTTGCGGTGTGTTAAACAGGGAGTTTGGTCTGTCACTGTGAAGCGGGCGTAAACCTTACACTACCTGATCGATACAACATCATACCTGATATTTTAAAGCACGTTATTCCAAACAATTTAGGAATTTTAGGTGATTTATGCCCTTTATGGATTCAAACCAGACTCTGCATCAACTATGTAATTTTCCATGGGAGTTTTGCCATGGATCCCCCTCCGGCATGCCACAGTGCAGGTGTTAGTCCCCTTGATACAACTTTTCCATCACTATTGTGGCCAGAAAGAGTCCCTGTGGGTTTTAAAATTCGCCTGCCCATTGAAGTCTATGGCAGTTCGCCCGGTTCGCCCGTTCGCGAACAATTGCGGAAGTTCGCGTTAGCCGTTCGCGAACCGAAAATGTTATGTTCGCGACATCACTAATAGTAACCAATATTCCTGCTGATTAAAAAAATCCTAACAATTGTCCTTCATATATATATCATAACATCTACAGATTTCTGTTTGTGTTTGTTCTTAGTGTTGATTGTATCACATGGAGATTAAAGGCCTTACTAACTGCTTTCTTTTTTCTTGTTTATTGTGCAATATAGATATTGCAAAATAGTTTCATTCTTATAGCAAACTTGAGCATGCCAATGTGAGGGATGACAATTGAGAAATGACAAAGAATCGGTAAGTTAAATTTTAGATTAGAGAAGCTACTTACATGACCAAATACTCATTATGAATGGATTCTGTCTTTCGTTAGTTATATACTTACTTTTTCTCACTTAAGCTTTGTTTATAGTAACTGAAAATAGGGTCTCCACGGGACATCTATGAGGAAACTCCTATTAAATTACCAGAGATATGTTATCTATAATAACAGCATCTGGCCTTTAATTTGGCATAACCTACCAGCAGCATATACTACATAGAGTTATAAGAAATATGTCTATCTCAATCTACTTATTTGTCTTAATTATTAAGCAACAATTCAGTAAAGCTAAAATGGCTGTGCTAACAAATGTTTTAAAGTCTCCCACAAGGAATAATAGGAGATAAAGCCTTAGACCTGGGGTTACATGCTACATAGCAAAACTATGTTAACCCTCCTCACAGTCCTGTCAAGTCACTGCATGTGACAATTTTCCTTTACTCCTCTCGATCACCTGACAAACTGGCTCTATAACCCAGTTTTGGAAACTGAGGAAAAGTGTAGCATGACATAAAGAATATCCATGTTTGTGGTACACTTGTAATCAGTTTCAGGGCATTTTTGCCCATACATGTACTCTGCGGTAATGCTTAATATACAAGCAGCCCAATTAGACTGTGCTAACTGCCCTTATAGGCAGGTGGCCATCTTGGCATGAGTGACACATTCTTTTGTAGACAGTCATGATGTCCATGACACTAGCTCCATCCCAAACATGTCCTCTACTGGTCATGTTCCTGCCACCCACTCCCAGTCTACAATATACGATCTGCCCATAGTATAAAACGTAATTTAAATAACTTAAACATAATAAATCTTATTTTGTTAACTCCTCAAAAAAAAAAACATTATATCATCTTACACATGATATTTGAAAAAAATATAGAGGGATGGTTAAAAATGATTAGAAATGATAGGGTACCCTTAGTCTTGCAATTCCGCTGTTGTCCATTTCTTTATCATATAAACTTTTAGCAGCATCTTCTTCTTTCAACAAAAATGTTTATTTTGTTAGTCACAGTTTGGCAAATATTTTCTCTCTTGGACTGTAATCTTTCACTGCTTTGTAAAGAAAATTTCCCTGGGAATTTTGGAACGTGTGTGAAATGTTACAGCAAGACTTGTGTTTACGCCCATCTCCAAAAAGCACAACATCAACAACATCAAGTAGCCCAGTTTGTTGTTTCACATGCAACAAAAATGACACTTATCTTACCAAACCACATTAAACCTGCTCTAATTACTTTATGAGGTTTTTTTTGTTTGTTTTATTTTATTTTTATTTTATTTATTTTTTGCTTTGGTAGAATTGACAATTAAATTACAAATCTTAAGCAAAAGCAGTTAAACTGGAAAAAAAAGAATTGAGTTTTTGGGAACTTTTCCAGTTTAACTATTTGGCCTAAATTGAGCAATTTCCTTGTAAATTCCCTAAATTTAATGATTTAGTAAATAAATATAAAAAAAAATATTAAAAAGTGACATGCTTTTTTTAAACATAGTGCACAGACTGATTTATTTGCCAAAATAAACTGGCAAAATAAAATGACATGAAGCAACCAAGTGAAAAAAAATAAAAAATATGCATGCAAGAAAAGAAAAATAATTTCTTTACAGATCTTATCAAACAATATTCAACGTTGGCAGTTCGGCCCTCACTACCCCCATCCCTCAAGAAATATACAGAACAGTAATGTATATGCCGCTGCTGGGTTGCAATGCATTGTGGTTGTTTAGCTTGCAATGCCAACGAGTCACGGTGTAACAATAGGTTACTCACATTCCTGCAAGACCTGGCTGGGGATTTGTTTAATAATGTCGATTTTTTTCTTTTTTTTTTTTTGCGTTTTGGAAGGGGTTTTGGGGCGCAGATAGTGACTGGTTTGTTGCCGTAACTCACCAATGCTACTATTTTTTATCTTAAAGTCATTCTAACCAAGCATGAGTAGCGAGTTACACTCAAGAACTAGAACACAAGCTAGTAAATAGCACAGGGTTTATTGTGCCTTTGAAATGTATCCCGTGTTACGTGCTCTACTGGTTTTAATGCTGGCTAGTAAGTCGAACTCTATGTGTCATCATATATTATTGGATGAGGGTTGATGTTCTCCATTCATTTAATTTATCTTATTAGGAACAAAATATCTACATGTGTCTGTTTAGTTGCATAGTAGGCCCAGATGTAGCAATAATTATCATGATTATATATTTTTTTTCCAGAGAAAATGTCCCCCAAAGTGGTTTTATGGTACAGTAATTAAACACACGTTTCCTACAAACTAAATGGAGCAAACAGATTTCATAAAGGGTCGATTAATAAAATTCCTTTACAAACCCCCTGTCCTTGAATTCAGAAACTTTCTGTGAATTAAAACGTTCAGATTTCTCTTCCACATCTAACTATGGGGTTACAGCATTACGTCAGATTCCATTTAGTTATGCTTTTTGAAAACATGCCTTTTCCAAGTCCCTTCAATGAATCTCTCACCATATCCTATGGCTATCCTGCTTACACTTAAATGATAGTTAAACCTGTTTTAACTTCCTTTGAGACAATCCATGTTTACGGGCCCTGTTGATTAAGACTGCTACATAGATTGTGTGTACAAAATGTGGACATCACACGATTGATTAAAGTAACACTTCAAATATTGGATTTAACATTGGAGTGTTCCTTTACATCTCCAGAACAGAGCTTGAAGAAGAATGAATCTTCGCCTATGTGCTAAAATGTTTAGCAATATTTACATGAAAGGGTAGATTATTTGTGTACAGAAATTCTACTTACTGTTGTTTTCACTGTGTTTTGGTGACTGTACCTAACCATGCTGTAACTTGGTGATGATTTTTCCCTTTTCCAACTAACATCTGAGGGGAGCTTGATTTTCTATTCAAAAGAATTAGGGATTAGAAAACATCCCTGAATTAAAAGTTTCAAGGACATATAAAATATGATTGAAATCTACTTGTAAACAAAATACTGTTTGATATTTAGAAATATTTAGAAATAAAAAGTACGAAGAAGTCTAATGGGCCTGAAGGCTTGGGTGTACTACTGAAATTATTAGGTTAGAGAGATGAAGAATTTGGGCAAAGTACAACATTTTATTTTTGAGTTATTTGCTAATTCGTTAATTATAGAGAATTGACATGGCAATTGCAACTTTAGGTTAAAATAGTTAAGATTGAAAATTCCTAGACAAGATAAGATATCTTTATCCTATATTTCTCACTTACACTTCATAAATCTCCCGTTTATGTGTTCCTCACATTATCACCAACTCAATTTCACATTCCCTTTCATTTCTCTCATATATATGCTCATTCATCTCTGGCCTCATCATATTCTGCTCTTCTTCATACATTTCAAATACTGAGTTCTCGTTGGTCTCTTTGGAATGCTGAGATGTTTTGTTGATCTCTTTGGAAGGCTGAGATGACTAGTTGGTCTAATTGGAATGCTGACTCGTCGGTTTCTCTGGTCACTTTGACATTTTACACTATAAGGATGTTCAAACAAGTAAACTGGAGAGAAGCAGAAACTGATGCTATTACTGAAGACCCTTCAAATTAATATATTGCAGATCACTAGAGTGCAGGAAGCATCTGTGAATATCGCTTGTGGTGGCAAATAGTCTCCCATTATTTAAATATATATCAACTGTTATTTTGAATCCAGTAACATCAGAAAAATGATCAGTGTATGTATAAACAATTCCTTGCAAAAGTATTTATACTCTTGACCAATTCTCACATTTTGCTGAAAAACTACACAAATTAATGTAGAATTTGTATTATGTTTGATACTTTATCTTGAAATATTTCAACTCAAAAATAATTATTTTAAATTGGAAAAATATTTTTAGGAAAAATAAAAATAAAATATGCAGTTTGCAAAAATATTCTACTTCTAATGGCAATAGAGTTACCAAACAGCTGGCCCTGACCTGTTACAGCAAGTAACGAGGATTTTTCTGTGGATAAGTCTCACTCTGAATAAAGATCATTGGTCAGGCTGTAGATTTGAAGAGAAGCTGTAACACTGAAGAAGAAGGAGTATTTTACAACAGAGATAGAGTACTCAAATTGTACCGGTTAGGCAAATGATACTAAATAACTAAACTAAATATTACTGTGTTTGGAAATCCCAGTTAAGACTGTTCAATCAATTAATTAGAAGTTGATACTACATAACATTAATCAGGCACACCAACAACCAAGCAAGGAAAGACTTGTGATTGAATCCAAGATGAGTCCATCAGTCACTTAAAGGCGATACAGAGGTCAGTGAGTAAATGTGCACTACTCAATGATTTCAGGAGCTCTGCATCAAACTGACTTGTATGTGAGAGAGGCAAGAAACGAGCCACATGAAAGCACATCTGGCTAAGGTATGGGAACTGGTTTTGTGGTCAAATGAGACCAAGATAGAGTTAAATGCTTCAACACACTCTACCCCAAAAGTGAAGTATGGTGGTGGCAGCATGGGGCTAGGGCTTTTCTTTCAGCTGAGCATGGTAACCTTGTTAGGAACCTTGGAAGGAACAATGGTTGAAGCAAGTTGTTGGCAAAACATCAAGTTGTAATGGTCTTGCACATTGGTGAGATATAGATTAAGGCACACCTAAGAATTAAACTACTTTGAAGTTGAGTAGTTTGATATTAAATAGAACTCTGCAGAATGTAGGAAGCCAATATAAGTCCAGAAGGGGAGAAGAGAGAATAGCAATATGCAGGAAAGATAAGCCTGGCAGCAACGATCATTGTGACAAGGAGAGTGCCATCTGGGCATGTATAACACTTGTGTAGAATGGATTGCAATGATGGAGACAGGAGATAATCATCTTGTGAACAAGAGCTTTGTCTCAGCTTGTTTTGTAAAAGGGGTTAATGAGCACTATATGTGTAAGATGAAAGCAGCAACATTTCTAGATTGACTGGATGTGAGTTGTGAAAGGTATGACAGTCTAAAAGAACTCCAAGGCAGTGACCCCGTAACACGAGTAACCCAAACAAAGAGTGAAAGAGAATTTCAGTTTGAAAGACGAAAAGAGAAGCTGAAAATGGAATGGAACAGGTAAGAAGAGACATTGCAAAGAGCAGTATCACTGCGACAAAGTTTAAAATATATGAGAAGAAACAGCTGAAACCTCAGCATTACAGTCTTCATTCCTGGCAGGGGGTCAAATCCATCTATCTAACTTTTTGAGTTTAAAAACATGAGTACAGTTCTAGATGGGAAACACCTATTCAAATTTCTAAAATAATAACCGCTATTTGTATTCTTTCTGCTCTAATAATTTTTTTTTATTATTGGTATTGCTAGTCTGTGTCTCTTCGTATACATTCTTTTTTTTTTTTTTCATTTTGTCTTCGGTTTTTGCATCTGATCCACTGCTTGTACATCTGACACTTTTAACTTCGATTTCAGGATGAACCGTTCCCACTTGTGTGGGCCATAACTAGTTTCATTCATCACAAATGGTCAATAGAGTCACTTCTACGCAGAAGTTGTTCCATTTATTTTTGCCAAGAGGAAACCCACATTTTAAAGATTCCAAAGTTTTAACAGTAATTCATACTTTAATGTTTATCAACAAAAAAATGCTCACAGGGCTTAGTGCTCTTTAACATTTCTGAGCTTTTTAATTTTTGGCTACGAGGACCGGCATTAACATCCTTTCCTGTTCTACAAAAGTTCAGTGTGGTCTGGCTGGAATTATATACTCGTTTAATTGTCTGCAGGTGTTTTGTCTTTAATTAAGAAACACCTGCAGTTCCCCCAATATTTTTGGAACATCTGCCTGCAGCATCATGTGACTAATACATTGAATCAGGGTGACTACCAGGATTACTAAGTCAAGATTTCTTCACTCTGCCTTATGACTTTGACAAACATAACGAACAATAAAATTGTATTTCCTTTTTTTTTTTTTATATATATAGTCAGTTAGTATCAGAAGTTTTGTTACTTTTACTTCCCTGGTAAAAGTTTCAGCTACGTCATAAACAAAGATTTTTATTATTGGGTGTCAGTTTTACATGTTCATAGGAAGCTGAAAGTAAATAATCATCATTTTAAAAAAATGAGCTCTGTTTTTATAAAGAATGTACAGGTACGGAAAATTTTAAACAAAAAAAGCCCCCGAACTATTTTGACCTTAAAATTGAAATTTCTTTGAATTCCTTACAATTATCACTTTAGTATATAACCCGGTTAGTCTTGCAATCCTGACATCACTCCGAACACAAATGGATAAATAACTAAAATCCAACAAATAATGAATTTCAGGTTTTCTTCTTCAACACAAATCATGTTATGTTTTTTTGTGTTATTTTTTTCTGTAAATCACTCACACTGCCACTGGGCTTTAAGGAGTTTTTTATTTTTACTAAACATATATAAAAATAGAACCCCAAGTTTTTGGGAATCAAACCTTACGATGATAACAACTTTTTTATTCAGATTTTTTTCATTGCAGATTGCAGAAAAATCTTTGTTTGTCATATCATCTGCTACTCAGATCCAAGCTGACCCTTGTGCTGCACTTTGCACTGACGCACCTTTAACCAATATTTACACAGAACACCCCCCTCTACGGCACCAAGCAGCATCCCTAGCATGTATGATTTTTCATGTGCCCATATCAGCTCTTATGCGCATTATTTTTATGTGCCAACAGCTACCCTAATGTGGGTTATTTTCCATACGTCCAAATTCTGGTTGAACAACAATGATGCTAACAGCCATAAGCTGCACACTATATATTTATATATAGTGTGCAGCTTATGGCTGTTAGCATCATTGTTATATATATAAAATCACTATATGTTTAAGATGAAAGCAGCAACATTTCTAAATTGACTGGACGTGAGATGTGAAAGGTGTGACATTCTAAAAGGACTCCGAGGCAGTGACCCCGTAACAGCATGTTCTTCTTTTTTCTCCGTTCTGATAGTTTGACCTGGCTTTGTCCTCCAATTATATCCATTTCTGACTCCAATATAATCTCTGAGCACTCTACCTGTTGGTGAACTTTACTTTTCGCCTTCCGACAGATCATTGGTAAGCTTAATAAAGATCCCTGAAAGGATCTAAACATTGCTGTATCTGTCCTGTTTTTCCAATAAATCTGCTGATGTATGTAGACCTTGAGTGCCTGGACTACTTTGCTGTTACTATATGGATTAGGGGTTTGCCAGCCCTAGGTCTACATGTGATGAGAGTGCAGATTTCTCCCTTTTTTGCTATCAAGACCATTGGGAAGGTCATGTAAGAATATTTCCTCTCACATTTATTTCAGACAAATAGATATTGTGTGTAATTTACTTTTGTCTTGATTTGTAAATATATATAATCAAAGTACATATGTGAATAATATATATATATATATATATATATATATATTAAATACAATGTTAAAAACAGATCTGCACACACCAATTAAGCCATATAACTTGCTTTTTCCACAGAAAACTCACATGCAGTGCTGTTACTACTCCAAGGGATTCTAAGTGTCTACTAACATTTGACATCAGCATACCCCGTACCCAAATTTCACCACCCTCAACTCTCCAATCTCGCAGAAACCTCAACTACCTTGATCTCCAGCATTTCTCCACAAAACTCAATACTCTCCTTTTACCCATCTCAAATCTAACTTGCCCTAACTCAGCTACCTCACTCTACAACTCAACTCTCTCTAGACATCATGGCACCTCCTACAATTAAACACAGCAAGTGCCACCAATTACAACCCTGGCACACCAAGCTGACCCGTCACCTCCAAAAATGTTCTAGAACTGCTGAATGCTGCATCTGACTTCCTCCACTATAAATTTATACTACGCTCCTACAACCTGGCTCTCTCCACTACAAAAGTAAATTACTTTAACTCATAAGTACACTGTCCCATCAACCAAAACACCTATTTCACCTACTCCTGTATCTGTCTCCCTCCAAGTCAACGGCGCTAGCATCACCTCTACCTCGCTGGCTTACTGCCTGGGTGTTCTTTTTGACTCCAACCTCTCCTTCACCCCTCACGTCCAATCAATCGCCAAATCCTGTCGCTTCCATCTCAAAAACATAGCGCGCATCCGCCCCATCTAACCCTGGATGCAGCTAAGGTTCTGGTCCATGCTCTTGTTCTCTCTCGCCTGGACTACTGCAATACTCTTCTCAGTGGTCTTACATGTTCCCAGATTGCACCGTTGCAATCTATAATGAATGCAGCGGCAAGGCTCATTTTCCTGTCCGCTCGCACCTCCCACGCCTCCCACCTCTGTCAGTCCCTGCATTGGCTCCCAGTTAGATATAGGGCTCAATTTAAAATTCTGGTGCTTGCTTACAAGTCCCTACATAATGCTGCTCCAACCTACCTATCCTCCCTAATACACAAGTATGTCCAGTCGAGGCCCCTACGCTCTGCCAAAGACCTACGTATATCCTCTGTCCATTCTCCCACCTCTAACGCTCACCTCCAAGACTTTTCCAAGACTGCACCTCTTCTGTGGAACTCCCTTCCATCCTCCATAAAAATTTCACCCAGTCTCCACTCATTCAAAAAAATCATTGAAAACTCACTTCTTCAAGAAAACATATCAATTAAACTGTTAGCAGGTTTTTATCCCCCACCCTCCATGACTCCTCTTCTGCAACTGTCAAAAATGACCTACTATGCTCTCAGCGTATACTTTTCTAACAACTTACTTCATACCCCTACTTTAACCCTTTGTGTCACTATACCCCACTCCCTCTAGAATGTAAGCTCATTGAGCAGGGCCCTCCACCTCTCTGTTCCTGTATGTCAAGTTGTCTGGTTACAATTAAATGTCTGTTAGTCCACCCTTTGTACAGCACTACGGAATCTGATGGCGCTATATAAATAATAAAATAATAATAATAATAAGTGGGCATTTTGCCACCTTTATTCTACTTTATACATGGATATTTTTTGCTGTATACAACAGCTTTGAAGCACAACTTAGGAAAAGATGGAAAGCCAGTGAACCACTCATGGACAGCTGTTTCGTTGTTAATGCACCTCATCAGCATGAGTTTACTATTGAGGCTTGGCGTTACTTGTGGAACACAAACCAATAGAGTTTTAGTGGGGAAAAAAAGTGATTGAAACCTCCTTCCACCAAAAGTCAGTGGGCGGTAATTACATTGTTTAACACAGATCAACACACCAGTCAAGCCATAAAACTTGTGTTTCCCACATAAATCTCACATTTGCTGTGCTGTTACTACTGCAAGGGATTCTGGGTGGGAATACGCCGCTTATATCTTTATTTAAACTCAAGTCTTATAATAAAGGTAGAGATTAATAATAGATTTTTGGTTTTCCCCTCCTGCAACAACGTCAGTAATAAAATAATAAAGAAGACAGCTTGAAAATGTTACAGCA
The DNA here is from genome assembly GCF_036172605.1 of Pelobates fuscus. Lineage (NCBI taxonomy): Eukaryota > Metazoa > Chordata > Amphibia > Anura > Pelobatidae > Pelobates > Pelobates fuscus. The sequence continues at coordinate 36,999,130 of NC_086321.1, read as the reverse complement.
ACTTGTCAACATCACACAATTTCTATTAAAAAGAAACAGCACAGTTTACAAAATTGAACTTCTCCAGGGAAGACAAGTCAAACAGAGTCACCCTGAACTTATCACTCGAACCAGGAAATGTTCTCATTTTGCATCTATCATTAGAATGAATTGCTGTTAATCAAAACCAAAATCGAAAATTAAAGCCCAGGAAGTCAAACTGTATGGGCCAAAATATTTTAGCTGTTAAACTTACTGACAAAATAGAAAATAAGGTATATATTAGTTTTTGCTGTTGTTTTGTAAAATTATTATTACTAATATTGCTTATCTTGTTCTTATTTCCAACCATGTACTGTTGCAGCTTACTATCTTCTTAGACTCGGGCAAGTGAGGTATTTGTCTATGATGGATCTTACTAAACAACCTTTTCGAGCAGTATTTGGAAGTTCTCTTGGTTGCATTTTAATTCAGTGATTAACAGTGTCTGTCTTAGAAGTTTTTCTTTTTTTCATTCACTTATCATCTTTCCTGTTCCTTTCCCCTCCAGTTACTGTTTAGTTTCTTTGGTGGGATATGTATGACTAATTGACTATGTATTAAAATGAGAACTTAGAACAGGATGCGTAACGGTCTCCTGTAACAAATGATAACATTTAAGAAATCAGCAATGACGTTCAAGACATGAGTGAATACATATGTACGTATTTACTGGCTAATAATGCAGCTTACAGTAAAGAAAATCTGAGGCAACATTAAAGGGTGGAATAGTCGAAAATGCCTCGGTCAGTTACTGAAAATTGCTGGCAACTCAGAAAACAAATCCTTCTAACGTGCAGCATAATTAGTAGGAAAATGTTACTTATGCATTTTAATTATGTAAACGTGGCTTTAAAATAGATGTCTCAGGACTCGTTGATGGGCTAGGCAATATTCATGGGGGTTAATACAAATGGCGGCCAAAAAGTAGGGTAGGTGTAGATTATTAAAATTAAGTATTGTCCAAAACACATGAATTGTTGTAAAGCAATTATTGGAATTCAGTTTTACTATAGTTATTGAGGTTAAGTAAAATTTTAGTATTAAAGAGATGACCCAAATGTTTTACTACTTTGCAAAATGGATACAATATTTGGCTAATTATTCATAATTCACAATTTATAATTCAAAGTAGGAGAAAACATGTTTTCTTTTTATTTTTTTTATTTTACTATTGTTTCTCCTCTCTCCAGACATTAGTGTTATGTTCTTATGTGGTTGGTGGCCATTTGTGAACCTTAGTAATCACCCTTGTCATGAATATCACAAAAAATGTGAAGTCAAATATTGGCACTAGCTGAAGCAACAATCTTTAAAACAAAATAGGCAAACCGATTTTCAGTACTGGAAAATCAAGGTGTTCCTTCGGGATGGTACCCAAAATCCCACCAAATTTAGAAAGCGAGTTGGAGAAATCCATAGAGAAATGTTTTGGTCTATTGCATTCATTGATGAAGATTATACCCACACCGTGCATCCCTCATGCATCCCTCAAATAGTAGCAATTTTTAACTTGAAAAGGGAGTTTGATACTGCTAGGGGAGACAATGAGGATGAAGAGCAATGTGATGTCTGGAGACTGAAATTGGAACATGTTGCACAGCATAGTGGTCTGGATCTAAAATTACCAGCTGGCTTAACTTCAGAGGTTAAGTAAGTCATACCCCAGGATTGAAAGACAATTGGACCTTTCAACATCTCCAAACTACCAGTGGTTTGTTCTCTAATGGAAAGTATTTCAATTTGGTGGGCAAAGCACAAGAGATGGTGTGCAGTCCAACACTCACACAACTATGATGCAGGATGATGCAGGATGCTTGAAGAAAAAAAAAATGCATTATGGATTGTGCTTATAAAGAACTAGACCCTAGTAATTGCTGATGGTGTCCAGAAGTATGACCTATGCCAAGACATAAGAGGGATCTCATATATATCAGACATTATGAAATGGTTGGAAATGCACAAAATGCAAATCTAAAGTTTAGATCCTTGCATACACACAAAATACACAATAAACAGGACTTTATATAGGACACGAGGTCACACATTTAGACTGGAAGACAGGAGATTTAGTCTAAAGTAAATAAAACATTTTTTACAGTGAGAACAATACAGATGTGGAATTATGTGCCTGAAGAGATGGGTTTATCAAAGTATGTACAGATTTGTATATAGCAACTGGATGAATACTTGCAAAACATAATATTCAGGGATATAATTCTTAATATGTGGGAAAACAGTATTTTGATCCAATGAGAGATCTGACAGCCTTTTTGGGGTCAAGAAGGATTTGTTTCGTAGTTTGTTGTAAAATTAGAAAGCACTCCAAACTGGGTTTTTTTTTTTGTCTTCTTTTGGTTCAACATTAGAAACAGATATGAGAGTGCCTGAACACATATCTCTTTTCAGCTAGATAACTATGTAACTATGTAACTTAGACCTTTCCCACCCACACTGCTCCAAATTATGTCGGTGTGCTTCAAGTATTGTTATTGATATTAGTCCTCTTTCCATCTTCCTTTGTAGTGCCAAAATCTTCTGTCAGGTGGGGGTTTTCCAGTTTCATATATATATATTTTTTTGTTAAACTCAGTATTTTTTGTAGTGCATGGATAAAAATACAGGATGGTTGAGACACATTAGCTTGAGTATGTTTAACAATAAAAATCGGTAACATATGTCACAGATGCTGCACTTTTTTTTTTTCAAGGTAAATAAACCACATGTGAACAAGTGAAACAGTATAGCATTATAATTAAAACGATAGGAGATAAGCTGATATTAGATTAAGCATGCCATATCGGATCGAGACCCATGAGCCCTCATAAACACATAACTCGTTACATGAGTATTAGTTTATTTTTTATTGTTTCATTCCAACAAAAAAAAAGATTTAATTTCTTCAAAGTCTAACAAGACTGATAAGTGAACAAGTATTTGAAACAAGGTATATGACTCTGCAGCAAATTATCAGCAAAATGCCACAACTTTGTTACATACATTTCTCTTGCAAGCCTGGGAGCGAAGTCTTCTTGGGTCCATGGCAAAATGGTAAGTCCTGTTTCATCCGGAGATTCAAGGAGGGGGATGCTGATGACATCATTATATCAAATTGATTGCACTTTTTAGCGAAGATCAGCAACGGCAAAAAAGAAACTAGACAGCATGTTATTTAACCTATTGTAAGCCATCAGCATAGATACAAAATGTCACAGATTCTGTATATAGCATGGGCCTCCGTCTGTGAATATACTTAAATGGGAAAGTATCCAATGTCAGCCATTGCAAAAAGGACAGCAATTTATTTGGTGCCACAGCACGTGTTTAATGAAACCAGTGTCTTTTTTAACCCTATTTTACAGTAACTAAACAGATTCACCCGTTCATCTGTTGTTAGATGAGTTGAGCCTTGATGACGGAACACTAATGAGTTGCCCACCTCTAAAAGAAAGTAATTCTGATTTAGAAAATTTGGATTCATGCTCATGAAACTTTGGGTTACTCTAATAAATTTCGAAAAATAAAGCCATATACTAACTTGATGTTGCAGGAGAAGATTTTATAGTTTTTGCTGAATATGTCAAAAAAATAGTCAATGATTTGTCAGTGTGGAATAGCATCATTAACCACTTAAAGACGAGTCAATTGTCCAAGTTCCGAACTAAAGCAAAACCTAGAATTTGAGCTATATGTCTGTTCAACCATAATTTATGTCTTCCATATTAAGTGTACCCACACTTATTCTTATTATTGATCATTTTGATGAGAAAAATAGGGCTTTCATTGCACATCAAATATTTATATATGAATTATAATTTAATATGAATAAAATCTAAAAAAAAGTGTGAGAAATTAAGAAAGTGTGTTGTTTTTCAAGTTTTGCATGGCATTTTAACGGTGAATGTCATAATAATACATTTGGCTTTTACTGCAATAAAACACACTTTTTTGCATGTTGTGATGTCCCATGAGTACACTGATGCCCCCATGTACATGTTGCATGGTGTTTTGGAAAATCACAGGGTCAAATAGCGAATTTGCCCATTTCAGTTTTTACACATTGTAATTTGTCAGATTGGTTTGCAGGGCCTTGTAGTCACCTTTGAGACCGTATAGCAGCCCAGGCATAAAATATTACCCCCATCGTGGAATACCATTTGCAAAAGTAGACAGCCCAGGTTATTCAAATTGGGTATTTTTTTAGCAGCCACTTAGTCACAACTCTGGCCAATTTTAAGGGACACTGTCGGCACTTTAACAGTTTAATCTTATTAAAGTTGTTCTAGTGCCTGCAGTCCTGCCTCCCTGTCGTACCCCACAAAACCCAATATAAAAATAATTAGAAGGCTTGGGTCTGAGAGCAGGAAATCTTACTTCCTGACTCTCATATTGTAACATACTGTGACAAAACCTAAGTGCATAGAAGGGGCACTATTCAACCACCAAGATTTTTTATACCTGTGCCTGTGTTTCTACATAAAGGGTGTCTTTATCAAGCCATCACGGTGTGTGTGTCATGTCGACATGTTTCCTGTCATTTGGGATAGCTGAATAAAACAAACATTGCACCTAAAATTACAGAGTGCTGGAGTTTTATTTCTTTATGTAACATACCGTGATATCACATGCACATGTATTTAATTATTCTCTCTGGAGGAATCGTTGGTGCATTGCTATCCTCTATAAAGAGCATCGGATAGGTCCGTCATCCTGAAGGCACGCCTCGAGGATGACACAACCCGAGGTGGAACTTGTGGCAGCGCCGGGAGAAAATGTGAGTAATTTATCATTATTTTATTTTTTTATTTTAAGTTTTGTACAGATGGAGGGGGGGGGGGGGAGGGAATGTTAAGAGGCACCAGGACTGTAGCGTTAGGCACCCAGACCACTTCATATATATAGTTAACACAATGTTAAACAAAAATTTGCACACAACTCAAGCCATAAGACTTGCTTTTCCCACAGATATCACAAATCATTGCAGATTTAACATTGTGTACAGATATGTGTTCCTAACGCTACAGTTTGCCTTTAGTGTTCATATTTGGTTTTTTTTTGGCATTGTTACACAATAACTGCACTTTCACAGGTGATATCGTAGTCATTACATATTTTACTGCTCTAAAACACTCATATTTGTTTTCAGTGATGTCTTATGAGTACAACACTACCCCCACTTGTACAGATTTTATTGGGTTTTATAAAGTTACAGGATCAAATATAGGGCTTGCAAAGTATATAGGCATTAGGCTGCTAGGATAGTACCTGCTAAGAATAGGGTACATTGACGTAGTGGCAGGCTTATGCAATATATGATCATATACTGTAACTAAACCCCCATTATTTTTTGCCTAGGTGACATATTTTTAAATAAAACTATTACAATCTGTGAATGAGCGAGTGCGCTGGATTGTATATTTTGTATATATATTTATATATATTAAATTCTCTGGACTTCCTGTCAGGCAGGTCCCCCAATAAATACATATCATTTCATTCTAACCATATTTTGATATTAAAGGATCACTATAGTTTTCCTGACACTATATAATCCTTAGGTCCCTCCCTCAAGGTTAAAACACCTTCAGCCACTTACCGTAATCCAGCGCCGGGCTCCCTCGGCGCTGGTGACCTCTTCTCCCCCCTCTGATGTCAGCTCCCGAGTGGAGCCGAATGCGCATGCGCGACCAGAGCCAGGCGCATTAAAAACGCCCATAGAAAAGGACCTGGCACCCAGACCACTTCATATATATATAGTTAACACAATGTTAAACAAAAATCTGCACACCACTCAAGCCATAAGACTTGCTTTTCCCACAGATATCACAAATCACTGCAGATTTAACATTGTATCAACTATCCACAGACTTCAGGTGGAAGGGGTTTTCAATCACAATTTTTCCCCATCATAACCTATTTGGATTATATAGCTATAGCATGCCCTAACATCAGGAAAGGGTCAATCTACACAATAACCAGTAATACAGCAAGCCAAGAGCAGTGTCTGAGGATTTGGTGATCATGTAGCTTAGAATTAGGTGTGCCGTAAAATATTTCCACTAAAACATTTCTAGTAATTCAGTGATGAAGAAATACTTATATCAAGTTTAAAGTACATCTCAAATTTTTTGTCACTCTTATTTTGGGCAAACAGCTGTTTTATAAGTGTGTCTAAGGTTACAACCATATATCAAGTCTTGCTGTTGTTGATTACTATCTAGTAATCAATAAAACTGCAACTCACCTTGAAAAAACCCAATATCTGTGAGTTGGTCAAAATATGGATTACACTTTATGAGGTCATATTTAATGTCTTATCTATCATATTATATGTCTTTCTATATTGACATTCCATCCTGTATGCATGTATCTCCCTGCCTGTCTTGTATATCTTTTGGCAACAGGACTCTTCTTTGCTGAATATCCTTATAGTTAAAAATTCAATTATAATCAGAAATTAGCAGCAAAATGAATCAGATGTTTCAGATGTTACACTCCAGTACCCTGCCTTAGAGGTTAACTGCATGTCCCCTTAGTAACACATCCAAACTCTCAAGCGCACAACTGAGAGGGTTTCTTCTCTCACTCGCTTTAAACTATAGTTCAAAACAGAGGTAGATACTTCTCACAGAGAAGCATTGTTAATGGTGCCTAATGCGTCTCTGAGAGAAGTATCAGATTGTAGATATGTATCCATATTGAGGATTTCACAGAATGAAGAGCGTCAGGGAGACTCTACTGGGACTTGAATACTGTAACCCAGTAATCTAGATACATTTAACCCATGTAATACATTTAATGTAAAAAATGAAGCAACCGGTAATATAGATATATTTAAAAGCACAACCATCTTGAGAAATTTCTATAATTAAAGTGCTCTTTTATGTGTACTTGTGTGAAAATCCTGAAGACTTTGTCAATTAATTTTCTAAACCTATGCTTTCTATTATTTTTCTGTAAAGTGTAGATAGTTTTAAAGCACTACAAAAACTACACTAAAAGCACTACGTTACACTACAATAAAATCAATGCCACCCACCTTTAACCCCTTAAGGACCAAACTTCTGGAATAAAATGGAATCATGACGTGTCACACACGTCATGTGTCCTTAAGGGGTTAAGCCAGCTGTATATGCATGTTGTTTTTGCAAGAGAGGGCGTTAAAAGTGCCACTTAGACCAGCTGGTGTACTGCTTGCTGTGTTTCCCACCTACAACTTTAACAGGTTGTTTTGATCTTCCGAAGGCCTTTTCGCTCAGCACTAGTGTTCTCAATTTAAACAATGACTTTCAAGACTTAAATTGTTCTTTCAATACTTACGTTGCTCAGTTTAAAGTTCCCAAAAGATGAAATATATAATGCAGACATGCACAAATTCACTCCAGGAATAATTTTGGTGGAAATATCGCAAATATTGACGGTATGCCACAAACATTGGAAATTATAAATATTCATGTAAACCAACGTATGGATAAACCAACCAAAATCCACCTTTTGGTAAAAAAACAAGGGGAAGTTCATTATGGAAACTATAAATTGGTTACTGAAGCAGTCCTGCTTTCTGCAATGCAATGGAACCTCTTGTTCCCTGGGAAGAGTGTTTTCTAAAGGCATTTTGCAGGTTTTATTTAGTCATACAATACATGACACATACAGCTGTAAAATGGACCACTGCCGTAAATATACAATTGAAGAATGGAATGCCAAACTAAAGCCATGCAAATAAATTGGATCACTTATACTTTCACTTTTTGGTTACAAAACAGAAATCAACATGTTTTGTGCCACCCATCTATCGAAGATATTATTATTTTTTTAATTTGCTCAGTTTAATGAAATGTGTTATTCTCTTTACCTGTTCTATAAAATATTGGACTAAAAGAATTCAGTTATATACATTTTTCTATTCAGTTCCCAATTCCCTAGACTCATTATTTAGGACCCTCCATCTTTCTCTGACTTTGTAATTGATTCCAATATGGACTATGACAGCCGGGTCATCCCCAGCTCCTCCCAATAATCCATTCACTCTGTCAGCACAGAGGAGCTGGACCTGAGCATCCATGAGACAGCAAATTGTCTGGTTGAGATGGTCAGAGTGACAGAATACCCTATCTACTCTCTTAATAACAGAGTCCTCAAACACCACAACCCGTCGAGCCTTTCTTACATTTTCTACCCCATCACTACTAGTGGGGCTGTTCCCTCGGCTATTAGAAGGAACAGCTTCCTCCAGTATAGCTACCCCTGAGCTCCTGATACTCCCAACATCTTCACTCAAATGGGGAAATCTGTTAGACGCTGCCCTCTGATTTGTGGTTGTGTGTGGATGGTGGAGGGGGTACTATATCTGAAAACACTGCTTTAAGAAGTCACAGCATCCAAAACTCTTTCGAAAAGGCATGCGGAAACTATTGATCAGCTTGCAGATACTGCAAAAAGTATAAAACTAAGAAAATGCTCAAAGTAAACATTAAACAGCAGAGAGTGTGAAAAGAAAAAACAAAATCCAATTAAGTTTGGTATCATACTGCTGTGCCTTCAACTAATGGTAAAGCGGCAAGCTATTTAATTTAATCAAATTAACTGCAAATACCAGAAAAGTCCATCAAGTCATAGGAGGAAATATCTATGACACTCCAGAAGAGATTTCAGATGGTGCCCAAGATGGGGTAAAAAGTGTAAAAGTATCTCCATTCTAGACTTATACAGCGACCATTCAGTTTATTCTGCAGTGGTCATAGCTACATAGCTGTAATATGTATCTGCCTTGGGTAAATTATATTTGCTGTGAGGCTGAGCCCTCTTATACAACATGAAATTGATTAAGGAAACTATACTTGTATGGGTTTCCATGATTTTGGCAATGTTTTACCTGGTTTGAGAAAAGGGGAAGCCTCTTCTGTAAGGCAGGCCAGCCTGTGTGAGGCATTTAGTAAGTGGTCTGAGTGCCCTTCCTTGCTGCAGTGTGTCCTATGTGAGATCCTGTAAGTGGGTAATCTCCTGTCCGCCAAGTTATATTACTTTTTGAATAATGTCCTCAGTGATAGAGTGCCTGAGGACACTACATCCATTTTTGCAGTAACCATTGTCTGAGCACCCTCTCTATCTCAAGTATCCTACACAGCACAGTATTAAATAGGGACTGCAAAGTTGATACCAATGTCTGTGGGAGAACATTCTTCAAAAAATCTCTGACCGTAATATTTTTACAACATCCCCTGTTCACCAGGTCATCTGTTCAGTGGTGTAGTAGGGAGAGCTGAATAGCATGGTCTGTCAGGTGAAGATTTACATTGGAGAGTCAGGCCTGTGTCTGTCCCTGTTTGTTAGGCACTCGAATCCCTGCTTGCTGTAGATCCATCTGGATGGTTTTCCGTTCAGCAATGAATCGTGCAGTAAGCATGGTGGTGGGCGACCTGTTATCCACCTTTGTAGGCAGCTTAGCCACTGAGTATTCAGCCATTGCTGCCTGTTTTAAGATGTCAGGCTCTGCCAGTTCCATGTGCTGTGTAGGCCCAGCAATGTTTTGGTGCAGAACTGGGAAATTTAAGGGGGAAAGTGTTAGAAAGTGGCCCTGGGTGTTTAGCTGAGACGGTGGAGAGTTTCTGTTTGCCCATGTCTTTTCGGGATCGGGGAAAAAAACTTTGTAGTCTTTGATCTGGAGCATCAAATGACTAGGCATGCATTTTGGTCAGCTACCAGTCATGCCTTCAGATCCGGAATTTGGACTACAATTCACTATAAGTTGTAGTTCAATGGATAAATTCCAAAGTTTTTTATACTTAAATTGGGATAATTGCATTCTTTACACAAATAAAAAAGAACATTGTTCAACAATTCTACTGGCAAATCTATGTCTATATTTTATTTAGTTGATAATAACACTGATAAACCTATTTACTAAACTATAAACTTTCTATAATTTATGAGGGAATATTCCTTTTTAGTATAAAATACTTAAACTGGTATAACAGTTGAATTGTAAGTTTTTTTGTTTTGTTTTTTTAATTGTCTCATAGGTAAGGTTTGAAATTCCTTTATATCCATGTTGCCTACTTTTATAAACAAATACCAGAGTGATTTAGGAAGCAGTATGAAGAAAAATAAACATTCTATAACTTTGTTTGGCCGGCGGAGCATTATACAAAGGAAGGTATGTACCAAAACCACAGCTAGTGAAATTAAAATGGGCAATTAAATGTAAATATATTAGAAGGATTCATCTCACATTGCAGATTCTAAAATCTATTCAATAGTGTTATTTCAACTTTCTGTTTAACCTTATATTTTTTGAGCACTATTTCTTTTTACAAATTTAAGCACACATATTCACACAATTAATATGATGTATTCAGTGATCAATTCATTAGACATTACAAAACTAGGAGGAAACATATTTAAAGATTAGATGAATCCTTAGTTTTTCAACCTTTCAGACAGAGTCTGAAACAAAAATGTAGTTAGTTTTTTTTCACATAAAGTAGGTGTAATAAAATATGAAAATATTGGAGAGATATGGTGAAATACCTGCTTATCAGAATCTTTAAGGTTTCTAATTGCATGTCTGGTAATGTGGTTTCCTAAAAAAAAAAGCCAGTAGAATGCTAAAATAATGTCTATATGCAGCGGTGTATTTTAGATTTGTGCTGCCCTAGGCACAACTAAATTCGGGCACCCCCAAAATCTAAATTTGCCCCGGCAATTCGTGTCAAGGCCATTTTTTTGACCGAGACACATGCCCTCATTGATAGATGCACTGATATACACTCACTGACAGATACACAGTCATTGGCACACACATACAGTCACTGTTTAACCAACACACACTTTCACTGACAGACACACACTGACATACCCACTCACTGACAGGCACACACACTCAGATACACATAAAATTACATACACACACTGACACACACTCACAGGCACACCCATTCTCACTGAAAGACACACACACTTTCACTCGCTCACAGACACACACTGACAGCTGCACTCACTCACTCACTCACTCACAGTAAGGTGGACAGCCCCAGAACATGAGGCAAACAAGGCATTTGTCTGGGAGCTTGGGGTGGCGTTTTGTGGTGCCTCCCCTGAAAGTGCCGCCCTAGGCGAATGCCTTATTTGCCTTGTGGTAAATACATCCCTGTCTATATGTGAGTGTAATGCACAGGGCTTTAAAGATGTTGCAGTAGTCTTTAATTGATCCATGAAGCGCACTCAGTGTGATCAGCATTTTGCCTCCCTTCTACCCTCAGCATCATTTACATTTCTTTTTCATAATTTGCTATACTGTACTGATTTACCATTTTCAGTCCTTTGGAATCCATGCATAGAAATGTATTTCTCTTAGGAAATATTATTATGTATTAAAGAAATAAAAGAGTAAACTCTATGGGCTAAATGTTGTTTTGTATTTCTGAGCAACAATTAATTCCATATTTTTATCCCTGGGTGTAACATAGTTACATAGTTACATGGATTGAAAAGAGACTTGCGTTCCCCCCTCCAGCCCTGGAAAGCTGCTAGTGACTCCAATAATAACATTTGACAAACCGGAAGGGAGGTAAACCCCATAGAGATATGATGTGCCCTACTTCTCACCATAATTACATACCTTAGGGGAGGTACTGGTTAGCCACCCCATAAATATTATCACAATTACCTTTCCATATTTTTACTTCTTAATGCCAAACGTAGCACTACACTTAGAAACGGTACGGGTACAGATCCTAGTAAGTATGTATGTTACACGTGATACTCTAACACCTAGGTAGGGTCCCCTTAACCATCACCAATAATACAAATCACACATATATACAAGGTGGAGTATCTTACATGAAAATTATACAATAGGTGTTTTGGCTGCTCTCATAAATATTATACAATAGGTCTTTTGGCTGTTCTCCTACAATAAAACATAAAGAGAGACAAAAGATAGTGCAATATTGCCTGTAGTATCAATTAAAGTGCCCACGTGTAATTAGATGCACTCACAAGTGTGGAGCCAGTATGGATTTAAAATTTAAAACTAAAGCTGAAAGTCTGCAGTTAAAGCACATCTTGTTTGTTTCATTTCAAACCCATTGTGTTGGTGTATAGAGCCAAAAAGATTAGAATTGTGTCGATGTCCCAATATTTATGGACCTGACTGTATAAAAAATAATTTAAAACCTTACAGTTTTAAAGGTAAGTCCTTAGTGGAATAGTTCTTTCAGGTAGCAAAACGCGTTTCGCCTCTCCAGGAGGCTTCCTCAGTTGCTGTCTGTCTGTGTTGTGAGTTGCACTACACTTGTTTTATAATATAAAATATGCTAATTTACTTGGTAATTGTCAATTTGAGGTCGTATCACTCGCTAATGCTGATTTTGTTATTGTTGTTAACTTGTCCTTGACATTCTTAAGCACACTAAAATAAAGAATGATTAAAAAAAGAGACCTGCGTCCATCAAGTTGAGCCATTCTCACGTCTGTTTTTGCTGTTGATCCAAAAGAAGGCAAAAAACACAGTTTTAATCACTCTCCAATTTTGAAACAAACTATGAAAAAAAATCATTTTTGATCCAAGAATGGCAATCAGATCTCTCCTTGTATTAAGAAGCATTTAACCCCAATATTCAAAATGATGTCCCTGAATATTATGTTTTTGCAAGTATTCATCCAGTTGATGTGTGAACATCTGTACAGACTCTGATAAAACACGTCTTCAGGCAGTGAATTACACATACTTATTGTTCTTACTCTAGAAAAACCTTTTCCTTTGCTTTAGGTTAAATCTACTTTCTTCCAGTCTAAATGGGTAAACTTGTGTCCGATGTATAGTGCTGTTTATAAATAGATTTCCAGACAATGGTTCATACTGGCCCTGAATATATTTGTACAATGCTATACTATCCCCTTTGAGGCGCCATTTTTCTAAAGCAAACAGGTTCATAACTAAAATGTTCCATTCTTTCATCCCGAGAATTACATTTTTTGTGCATGACAATACCTTAGCCACTGCTGATTGACATTCCTCATTGCTGCCTAGTTGTGTCTATAATAATGTCCAAATCCTTCTCATGTGTTGATATCACTACCATTAAAGGTGTAAGTTGATTGTGCATAATTTGCAACAAAGTGCATAACTTTGCATTTATCTACATTAAATTACATCTGCCATTTGAGTGCCCAGTCCCCAAATCTATCTAAATCCATCCGAAGCAAATTAATATCCGGTTTACCTTGTTTTACTTTACCTAGTTTTGTGTCATCTGCAAACACTGGCACCTAAAATGTAATGATCTACTCAAGAACAAGAGTTTTCAACTATGCAAATTTATTTTAGCTTGAACACTAACCTATTTTGTGGAACTGTAAAATCCAGGAAGATCACATCCACTGCAACATACTTCTGCTTCTTTGTAGAATACAATTAAGTTAGTTTGACATGAACCATGTTTCATAAAACCATGCAGATTTTTGCTAATAACAATGTTTTTCCAAACTAATTCCTGAAAATTACCCCTTAATAACTCTACAGATACTTTCACAGCCACAGATGGTAAGCTCTTAGGTCTATAATTTCCAGGCAGAGATTTTGAACAATTTTTGTATATGGGATCCCCATGTGTCTTTCATCAATCCTATGGTACAATTCCAGAAAGAAAAGAATACCGAAAGATTAAAAACAGTGGCTCACTTATTTCCACATTTAGGTCGTTATGCAATTGTGGGTGAATACCATCAGGCCCTGAGACATTGTTTATATTAACTTTCTTTAGTTGCTCCAGCACCTGGTCTTGAGTCATCCAATCACATGTTTAAATGTTTGATTTTTAAACATCAGCATTGTTTGTTATAACCAGATCCAGACAAGCATCCTTTCTAGTTGGTGCTTGTACAAAGATGTCATTTAAAAAGTTCAAAAACCTGATGCCACTAGCAGAACTACTAGTCCCTCTATCCTAATTTATGTCTTAGTAATTAATATCCCCAATATTTTAAGTTTTACCCAGATGTGCAGCTGGCTGGGTTATTCCGTAATCGACAAAATTCAGTGAAAATGACCGTATTCTTACTGCAATGGCAATTCTTATATTTATTAAACCCAAATACAGTTGTAATTCAGTCTCCCCAACTGAATATGCAGCAATTGCCTGGATGCATTCGGTGTCCAAATTAAAATTGGTGTTTTTGCTTCTGAATCCTACCTAAGTTATAGGATTCCGAAGATTTACAAAAGCGCTGATTTTAAACTGAATAAGTACCAAATGCATACAGCAGGATGCAGAGTCCCAAATTATCGTTCACTTTCTTTCATGCAAGGGAACAATAATTTCAGCTAGCAGCCAGCAAACGAATAGTTAAATAACCCTCGGCAAGGGAGTTATTATATGGCGGCTCACCAACACTTACTAGATAGCCACCACATTAGGCATAGACAATAAATAAATAAAAAGCCTATAGAGGTTAATACGTGCCATGCAGCAAGAGAGGACAAGTCTACTAAATGTTTAAAACTAACAACAGGACAGCTATTAATTATGTCTATAATCCATACACCGTACATGCACATGTTTCACATAAGAATACTATTCATTTTACAAGGATTTAATATCCCAGTAAATATATTTTTAGACAATTGTCATATCTACTGTGTTTAGTTCTGTTTTTGGAAACATTTTAAGGCATTCAGAAAAACACACTTTATTTTATTATTTTTATTATTTATTTTTTGCCTCTTTAAACAGAGCGCAGATCTTGCTTAACTTCCATCATAAGTAGGGAGTTACCCATGTGTTATGTCTTGACACACCATAAAAATGGTGTGATCACTTAAGTGACTGGAAAAAAAGGCATAAAAAGGTTTGTTACATTCCTTCCTTGTTTTTACATTGACCAAACACGAGGATTTTTATATATTACCCACAAATAAAACCTGAATACTGTGAGACAGTATTACATGTCTTATAAGTCCCTTCTGGGTGATCCTCTTAAACCTTGAGGTTTGGGTTAGTCAATTCAATTGATTGTCTGGCACTAAATGCATGATGAACTAGAATTGCAGCATTTTTTTATGTAGGATTTATCTTCTTCCAAAATGATAACTTCATGGTCTGGGAATCTGGGACCTAGCCAAGGTTACAAGAGAGTTAGGCTCTTTAGTATCCAGCTATATATCTAGGTGGGACCCAGCTGAATCATGACATGAGTAAGTCTGTGCTTTCCGTTTATAGTCTTACGTTTAATTAATGGGAAGCTGGACATTTTCCTAGGCTGCAGACAGTAATGATAAAAATAGATCTGTACACGGAAATCTTCAAGTAGACAATCAAGGCAGGTCAACTGTTTAAGAGCACAGATAATCTATTTGTCCATCATGTTTTAACAATATAAATTGCAAAAAGGCTTAAAGGTTATGCTCTTATAACAAATACAAGGTAGTAATGTATGCTGCTACTTTATAGTACTCAGTATATAATACTGGGTTAACTAATAGTAGCTCTGGAATTAATCCATGTAGGTGATGAAGTGACACAAAAAGGAAATGGGTCCAGTTGTTCTTAATTGCACTTTTGGTTTTGTATTGATTGCAGCATAAAACACTTAATGTGTTTCATGCCCTTCTGGCATTTAAGTATAATTTAGGTGTTCACAATTGAGTATTTTATGCTGTACATGGCAGTATATAAATTAAACTGCAACTTAAGGACAGTCAGAGCAACTTTGTTTTTTGTTGTTTGTGCATCACCCGCTTGAATATGTTGTTAGTTAGACTGGATGGAGCTAAATGAAGAAGGAGATCAGGTAAAACTAGGGGTACTTTAACAACAAGGTTATCATGGCTGTACTTATCTCCTTACCTACAGGCTCCATTGCTTCTTGCAGGAATGAAAACCACAAGGGGTGTGGTGTTGAACTCCTATTTGGGGTGTGAAGATGCTGGCACCTTCTAGTGTCTCCTCTTGAGAGTCCATAACAGGACAAAGGGGAGTGAGTGGTGTGGCTGCTATACAACCTCAGAACCAGCAGCATGGACCTGCATCAATTATGATGCCAAAACGTATGTGACCAAAGTTGAATGGTGTGATGTCAAAAAAGTACATGTGCATTGAGGAGCATATGAAGAAGAAAAAGGAAAGAAACACTGTCCTAAGTCTTGAAGAAGACAAGGTGGAGTGGCCTCTTCAAAAATGACTACAGATTGATGCACAGCATTAATAAGTGTACTGCGGTGTCCAGGAGGCACAGGGACCATGTCACTTTTTTTTGGCTTTGCCCGTGTACCCTATGCCCAGACCTTTGTTGCCACCAGGACCTTTACCTTGAATTGGTTTCTGAATTAAGCTGGTTTGGATCTTCATGTACGTTCACTCAATCTTCCATTTTAGGGTTAAAATCTTAATCTTTAGAGGAAGCACATTCAAAACTGTTTATCTATTTAGTATACAGAATACAAAACAGCACACACATAAAAGACACAGTTTTACATTTTACAAGGCTACTTAAAATCACCTATATTAGAAAACAAATATGGGGATTTCGTTACACTAGATGGCCATATTGTGTTAAGCCCACCACTACTTCACAGTACCCCAAAATCAGTGTGTCCTATACTAATTTAAGAAGGGAGGTTAACATGCTAACTGCAATACTTACTGCTTAAACTGCTTCCAGAGTCACTCCTTGATGTATGCTTCCCTGTGATCACCTCCAAAGAGTGGATGGTTGTGGTGCTCTGCTCAATAGGAGTCTGGATTCCAAATCTTTATAGAAAAAAAGAGGATAGGGGCCTCCCGGAATATGCGTTTCTAAGTAGTGGTGCCGTCGTAAAGACCAAAATATATACCAAATACAAATTAGGGAACAGCACACACACACAAAATACAGTTTTAAATTTTACAAAGCTGCTTAAAATTACCTATCTCTAATAAATGTGGGGATTCAGTTAGACCACATGGCCATATTGCGTTAAGCTCATCACTATGTCACAGTACCCCAATATCGGTACGTCCTGCACTAATTTTAGCATTTGACATTAACATGCTAACTGCAATACTTACTGCTTAAACTGCTTCCTGAGATCCTCCTCAATGCTTTCCTGTGGTCACCTCCAAAGGGGCACCTATGCCTATACATCCCCAGTCCACCATGAGACCGAGGCCCTGTTGTGGACTCTAGTAGTCTAAGAGTGCATTATAGTGTACTAGATATTTAATTTTTTACTCTGGCTTCTTCTCTGACCATTCTGTTTTGTACTACCCTGACCTTGGTTTGTCTCACCATGGTGTTATCTTTCTGTATTTTTTTTACTTTAGCCTGTTTGTTGACCCTTCTCAATCTTCCCTCGTATGATAACCTAGGCCACCACTAAGGAATGGCAATATATTCTATTTATCTGAGCTCATCTAGATTTGTGTCCCTACCAATCCTCACTTAGGCAAGGACATGTACATACAATTATAAACTGCTCATGAATAAATGGGCATATCAGACATTTTTTAATGTGGTATTAATTTAGAGGAACACCTCGAACACTTAAGAACTTTAGCTTGTTGAAGTGATTTTAGGATTAACAAAGTGTCCCCTCTTTCTCACTTTATAAAAGTATTGACTTCAAAACAAGGGTACTCATCCTCATTGCTTTGTGCCCATCATGAAGCTAATGCAGTACTTGCCTTTGAGAAACATTGCAGACATAACACAGGGATTTCTGTACTTGTGACCTGCATCACAATGCTTTATGAGAAGTATTAGATAGGTTGGCAGGCAATCACTACTGCTGGTCTCCTTGGGACATTGTGGCGCTGCAATAAGGCACTCTCTGCTGAATTAAAGATTAGTTACGCTTTTTTTCAAGGCACTGTGGTGAGTCGAGTATTCTAAACTGACTTTTAAACACTCCAGCATTACAAATAAATATTTCTATTGAAATGCCATAGTGTTCCTTTACACCAAGGTCTAAAGTATCTGTGCATAGTGAGCATAAAGTTCAGAAGGTGTGTGTGTGTGTGTGTGTGTGTGTGTGTGTGTGTGTGTGTGTGTGTGTGTGTGTGTGTGTGTGTGTGTGTGTGTGTGTGTGTGTGTGTGTGTGTGTGTGTGTGTGTGTGTGTGTGTGTTTTTTTTATTGAATATATTCTCCCAGCTAAAGTCAGATTTACGTACTCAAATACACCAGTTAGCCATGTCCATAATAAGGCTGAATACGAGCTTTGGCTGTCTTCCAAATGTGAAGTGCACACTTTATTTTTGGCAGAGATTATGTAAGTAAGTTAGACTATGAGATGCATATAAATTATTATTTTTTTTAAACTGAACCAGTATATATTAAAATACAATTAAATGTTCTAAGTTCTATCAATTAAACAGTTATTCCTTAGTAAAAAAAAAAAAAAAAAAAATAATAATAATAAAAAATTTCAGTGAAGTGAAAAATGAATTTATAAAATCAGGGTAAAGTTGTGACCATAGCTGATTTTAGTATTCGGGTTTAAATTTCTACAATTCTGTTTTTAGTGGATAAACCACAATGTACCATAAATCATTTAGTTAGGAAAATTTTCAGGATGAATGTAAAACGAGTCAAAATTGCTTTCAAGTCCAAAGAATCTTTGAACCAAAATATTAGATATGGAGGTATTTTTTTTTTTTAATATTTAGAGCTATTGGCACTGAAGTATGTGTAAAGTAAATATATCTCTCTTACATTGAAGAGAGAATACAAATAAAACATTTGTAAAATGAATGTTGGTTTACATTTCGAACTCAATGGTAAATCAAAGTTTTATACAAAGTTCTTATAGTAATTTCTGCGTATTGATGGAATTTGCAAGGCTATAATTTGCATAATTTGCATATAGCAGAAATTTGCATATTTGCGGACCTTGTTCACACCATGCTGCTGGTTGCGACTATGGTTGGAAGTTATCTTCTCAATATCTAATGACTTTAAATAAAAGAAATGTTGAGGTCGATAGTTAAAAATTGATGTTAGGTAAACTAATTCGACCTTTATTTCCCGCTGACTAAGATATGGGTAGTTTGAATGAATAAGAATCTAAGCATTCAGATAAAAATATTTGCAGAACATCGATGATACTTTCCAAACACTCTATGTCACCATGGTAACGGTTGTTTGAGTAACAAGGCTCTTGTGAGTTTCACTTTCTGACACCACGAAGAGATGACATAAAGGATCATAAATGAAACTTTATCTAAGGAAACTGGAAATTAAAAAGATGCAGATAAGTGGTGTTTCATTTAGTATTGTGAAAAGATGTAGCTGTCAACTACTTGTCATCACCCAGCACACACCAAGCACACAGCTGGGAATTTATATTATAATCATCTCTTTAAAATGTATTGGGACATTAAACATCAACAGTCTTTTTATCATTTACATTATAAGTCAGTGCGTCACCCAAGGTGTCTGGCTCTCACCATAGACTATCAGGGTTATTTACCAAAGTGTGAGAATTGCTATGAATTCAAAGTTAATTTCAAATTTACCCCCCAAAATATACCAGAACTGGAAAAATAACCCAAGTCAGTTATGCTACTTTAAAGGGATCCTATAGGAAAACCCTTGGATTGGGTAAATAAAAGGAAGGTTTTAACCCTTTATTGGCCGGCGGCCACGAGGGATCAAGGAGGCAGAGAAAAGTATAATGTTAGGAATACAGGTTTGCATTCCTAACACTATAGTATACATTTAATCAGAACACACAGAAGCGTGCACACACACAGACACACACTGACACAAAAGCACACTGACATATATACACACACACACTCACAGATACACGCACACTCATACATACACACACTCATACATACACACACACACACACACATACATATACACACACACATACACACACAAGTGATATTTTTGATATCTCCAGCCACTCTCCTGTTAGCTTACCTTGTGTGTCCAGGAGGGTGGCTTGGAGTCCTGCTGCTGCTGGTGGGAGTGAGGGGTCTGGAGCTCTTTGTGCTCCACTCCCCTCATGCTGCGGCTGCCTACTCTCCGTCCCACGCTGTCGCTCGGCATAACACTGGAAGGAAGTGAAAGACTGTCACTTCCTCCCAGCTGGCCAATATTACAGGTGCTCGGTCGCCGTCTTAAAGGACCGCGCCACCCGACCAGGCCACTGTTTAGCAGGAATGTTTCCATGGTGCTATAATCATAGCACTGGTGGAAACATTCCGCGGCACTCCTGTGTGCCTGTCGTAGTGACCCAGGGCGCTGCGGGACACGGTTTCGGCACCGCTGCCTTTAACCCCTTAAGGACACATGACATGTGTGACATGTCATGATTCCCTTTTATTCCAGAAGTTTGGTCCTTAAGGGGTTAAGCTAAAATTTCACATTCACATTAAATTAAAGGGACACTATAGGCTTCAAAACAAGTTTAGCCTCCTGAGGCAGATTTTGCATATAGATCATGCCCCTTCAGTCTCACTGCTCAATTATCTGACATTTAGGAGTTAAATCACTTTTGCAGCCCTAAACCGTGACTCACAAAGCCTGCATTAAAAAAAAATGGTTTTAGTTTCAATCAGAAGTTGAATTGCTTTTAAAGTTTTTACCTCCTGCTCTGTAAATTGAACTTTAATCATACACAGGAGGCTTCTGCGGGGTCTAGAAGGCTATTAACTAAACGGGAAATAAGAAATTGTAAATTAAAGGGAATGTGCAATAAAGGAAGTTTATATAGACAAAAACCACATGGAGAGACACAATCTATTAATCCCAATAGCTAGGTGCAAACTATATAAGCACTCCCTCAAGTACTCAAAGTAAGACAATCTATATAGGATACAGAATACACACTATAACAATCTCATTTGCCAATATAAATAATACAAATAATATTTATAAATATAAATAATAAATATGTATACGTTATATGTTATATGTTATAGTGTGCATTCTGTATTCTATATACAATAAAGGAAGTTAAAACATTAGATCTCTCTTTACAGGAAGTATTTGGAAGGCTGTGTAAGTAACATGCAGGGAGGTGTGACTAGGAGGTGTATAAACAAAGTAATTTAAGTTCTAAATGGAAGAGAATTTTACTTTG
This sequence comes from Pelobates fuscus, assembly GCF_036172605.1. Lineage (NCBI taxonomy): Eukaryota > Metazoa > Chordata > Amphibia > Anura > Pelobatidae > Pelobates > Pelobates fuscus. Next base: position 36,978,038 of record NC_086321.1, on the reverse strand, counting down.
AGACTGCAGGGCATTGTCTATACACCAAAACCACTCCATTAAGCTAAATCTGTTTTAATGCTTATAACCTTTAACTTGGAATTCACACTTTAGGGGATAACTTTGTAATTTTATTTACTAAACAACAAATTGTGATGAAGTGAATGCAAAATTGAATTTAAAAAAAATAGCCAAAAATTGTCTAATTGGCTATTTAAAAAAAATAGCCTAAATATGGCTAATTTAATTCTTTTTTTTTCGAATCAACATTTGTTTCCAAAATATTGCACTTTTGTTCTCAAAAACCTATCAATTCAGGTGTTTAAACGACACTGTAGGTAGCATAGTGTCTGGAGTACCATGGCACTGTCCTTCCATTCCACATTAAACCATTCCTAAGATTTAAATGCTAAAGAAGACTAGACCAGGATGCCAGGGGCCCTGACTCAATGTTAAACTGCCTGTTAAACTGCCAAGCACCACAACCAATTCAATGATATCAAATGGTTATAGTTCCTTAATACACATTCCATGTCACAGGTAAAAGGACAGTAAACAAAAAAAATATATATATATTGCTATTGTGAATGGTAATTATCAATCTTATATCATACTGTATATCTGTTTTCAATCTCAGATATGTATTGCTTTCCTTTTCTCATAGGGAAAGCCTTTATTACAACATTCAACTGCTGCGTCTTTTAAAAATGTGTGTAGAAGTGACAGTTCTTTGTTCCTTGTTCCCATTTCAGCATTAACTGAGATGAACAGAACAGTGGAAGTAAAATTGTATTTAAGGAGCCTTTTTGCTGCACTTGCGCATTTTATTATCTAACAGCGAAACGCGTGTGTGTCTACTCTTCAAATTTTAAAATGCAGTGCCATGTGTACGGAGGACTGGAGTGACTCACTGCTGGTATGGGGAACACATGTCTAAGGGATAATTGGATGTTCCACAAAGCTGGGCTTTATGGGTGTGTGGTTAGAAGAAAACCTTTGAACAGCACATCTCATTTTGAGTTTACCAAAAAGTGTGTGGGAAAATATAGCAAAAGTGGTTAAATAAAAAAAATAATTCTGATCTGAAGTGACCAAAACTTTTTGGCATAAATACAACACTGCTTATCCTTATAAGGCCAAGCATGGTAGTGATAGCATTAAATTATGGGGAAGCTTCTCATTGTCAGAAATGGGAAATATTGTCAGGATTGAGCAAGACACATGGAGTAAAATATGGGGGATGCTAGAGGAAAACCTGTTTCATTCTGCAAGACTCTTGAGGCAGAGGAACTCCTCCATACAGTTTAATAACGCTAAATAGGCAATGAAATCTATCTTGGATAGGTTTAAAAGCATGGCCTGGATGTAACTAAATAGCCCAGTAAAGCCCAGACCTCATCTAGGTTGATAATCTGTGGAAAAACTTGAAAACTGCTGTTCACCAATGGACCCCTTCCAACTTAACAGAGCTTGAGTAATTTTATGGAAGAATTATCTCAAATGTTGCATAAAACAATTGGTAACAGTTCCAAAAATATCCATTTTCACTCCAGGATGTAACAGTCCAAAACATGGGAATGTCTAGATCAGGGTTCTCTAAAGTCTGGCCTTCCAGATGTTGTTGAACTACAACTCCCATGATTCTTTGAATGAAATAGATAGACAGAGAATCAAGGGAATTGTAATTCAGCAACATCTGAAAGACCAGAGTTTGGAGAACCCTGGTCTGGATGAATGAATAACAGGGCGAGGAAATGTCAAAGGAAAATGGGTTAATGGCTACTCCAATCTACAAGGTGGAGTAGCTAGAGAGCCACAATTTACAAATTGTGTGCAACTCCAGAAAATCTCAGCCCGAGGACCAGCAATACTTAGTTTAGTAGAAAATAGATAAGGAATTGTATAGGATGAAATAGACTATTTTTAGAGTTAGAAAATACTCATTAAGCCTACATAAACAGGAGGACAGACATTTTTTAATAGAGAATTGGGTCAATTAATTGCATGGGAAAACAGAAGAGCCGATTAAAATGAGTAACAGGAAAGGGTGCTGCAATATGATTCATGTTATCTCTATGTTGTAATAGGTTAACTTAAATAGAAATTAAATAAACTTTTTTTGTATTTTAAATTGCACAGACATCAGATAAGAATGAGCCAGACTAAATGTTTAACTTCCAGATGGGAGAACACAGAGAGAAATCATTGTCCTGAAAATGGTCTTTCTTAAAAATGATATAATTTAAGCACGAGTTGTTCTCATTTCCTGTTCCAATCTATTCTTGCCAATATCCACGTTCTGTCTGTTTCCCAGCCATCCAACTCTACTCTGTCTTTACATGTCCAGAAATTATGTTTTCTTTAAACCCTCCTCTTCCTCGATGCACATATATCACAATAATGTACTTTTATTAACAATATCAAATAACACAGTGCTCTTCATGTTATTCTTAATTAGTTTTTGATAATGCAAAATAGAGAAAAAATAAGCATTAGGACCACCTACTGTGGTCTGTCATGATATTATCAGTGCCGCGGTAACGCCAGGTCAGCATTGTTATTTTTAGAATTGAGAATATTTTTTTTCTTCAAAATGTAATAAAATCTTTGTTATTTAACCTAGTTTAATTTGATGTACAGTCATCAGCTATTTCTAATGCTCAATACTTTCCAGACAAGATAATGTATAAAATTATATAAAATGTAACTCGTTCTCATAGTTCTCAATAGTGTCCTGATTTCTGCAATTTCCAATTGGACTGGTTTTCCCATCAGATGGATATTACTTCAGTATCTTCTCTTACTAGAAATGTCTCTTCATATACCTCATGTCACATCCAACATGGCTCCAAACTCTCTCTTATATATCTGGCTTTGCCTCCAAATAATACATTTACTTTGCCCAAAACATAACCTTTTCATTACCTGCATCTTCTTTTATATTTAAGAATGTTTTGTTCTGTGACTGTTCGAAATAACATCTTAATCCATTAGACTTCAAACTGATATATGTTCAGAATTTTAAGAGTGTTTTTATTTTATTCCTACCCCTAACAACATGCATTGACTTCCAGTGATGTGATATTGCTCATTCACACCCTTTACATCTGGTAGTAGTCATCCAATGGTTAGTGGTATTGAAACATAGAAACATAGAAACATAGAAACATAGACTGTGACGGCAGATAAGAACTATTCAGCCCATCTAGTCTGCCCAATTTAATTTTCTAAATACTTTCATTAGTCCCTGGCCTTATCTTATAGTTAGTATAGCCTTATACCTATCCCATGCATGCTTAAACTCCTTTACTGTGTTAACCTCTACCACTTCAGCTGGAAGGCTATTCCATGCATCCACTACCCTCTCATTAAAGTAATACTTCCTGAAATTATTTTTAAACCTTTGTCCCTCTAATTTAAGACTATGACCTCTTGTTGTGGAAGAAAATGTGATTGACTTGGAAAGAATGTGATGTGGGAGTCTAAGAGCCCAAGTGAGATGACCACAGTGAGTGGTCATGGCCTAATGCTGAAAGTGATGTCTCTTAGTATGATTAATATCAAATAAATGAAAACACTATCAATTCTGGCATGTTTGAAGGAGAGAGAAATGTAGCTATTACTATATAATACTATTTGCTATTTTGTATCACTTATGTCATGTAATTCTTTATCGGATGTGTAGTGCTTTATAAATAAGCAATTATAATTATAAGTTTATTAATATCTACCTACACTGAACAAAATTATAAACACAGCACTTTTGTTTTTGCCCCCATTTTTCATTGGCTGAACTCAAAGATCTAAGACTTTTTCTATGTTCACAAAAGGCCTATTTCTCTCAAATATTGTTCACAAATCTGTCTAAATCTGTGTTAGTGAGCACTTCTACTTTGCCAAGATAATCCATCCACCTCACAGGTGTGACATATCAAGATGCTGATTAGACAGCATGATTATTGCACAGGTGAGCCTTAGGCTGGCCACAATAAAAGGCCACTCTAAAATGTGAAAATGTTATGGAAATAAATAAGAATATCATAAACAAAATTTGAGGGTAAATACTGAGACAAACTGGCAGGTTAGAGGGACATAGGGATTTGGATCGCCAAGATAAGCTGCATTTTAAAAGAGAGAGATTTAGGAAGGGAACAAAATAAAGTGGCAATTGCATTGTGTATTTGAATATGAAGACTTGATTATAATACACGTTAATTTCTATCTTTTCCAAATGACCTCTGGAAGCATATACCGTAAGTGGGATTATTTACGAAACTGATATTGTGAAGAAATGACAAGGGATAGCAAAGAATCACATCTTTTTTCAACTCAGCTATGAAGCATAAACTTTTAAATTATCTTATCAATTCCTCTAAAAGTGCTCATGGTTTCATACTCCATATTCAATTTTAATATGTAAACATTTTTTTTTTTAAATAGTAAAAATATCACAATTATTATATGTGCATGAAATACAATTTTTTATGTAACTAATAATATTCCATCCTTTCTTTAATGTATTAAATATGTAAAACGTATTATACAAGAATTTGCCTCTTTAGGAAAAATGCAACATTTTTTAATGCAATCATCAATATCTAAAATAAGAAACTTCCTTCATTCGCATCCAATGTAGGCTATTATACCATATTCAAGAGAAGAATCACAGCCTTAACACATAAATCTACAAGTGACACAAATTAATTCATTTGACCTTTTATAAATGGATGCAATTGTGCTTAATATTGCAAATTATTCGTTTTGCATTAATGCCAGATTTTAAAAATGGAAAATTAATTATGTATTTTAAACAGTATATAATTTTTAAATAAATGTTAAATTAAATAATTCTTTGTGTAATTCATAATGTGTTTTATAATGGTCCTTTTTGTTATAATGTATCCTTCTTACAAAATAATAGCCAATAGATATACAGATGGTTAGAGTAGATTAGAGTAGCCCTTATTCTGAACTCTGCTTTTTTTAATACCGCTGAATCTGACAGTGTTGCTAGGAGTCTGGTGTTTGGGTGCATTATTAGATATAGATCCTGGGTCAGGGCAGCAACTTTTGTCCTGTGCATGCCTCTTATGAAATGTTAAATACATATAGGGAAGAGTAGAGTTAGACAGACTTTGGTCGACAACATGCCGCAGCTAGAGACATAGGAGATTAAGAACAAAGAGTCGAGGTACCACAATCTAGAAGGGGTCTAGCAATCCCTCAATATCTTGCAGACAATACATACAGGTACCAAACCTCTAGTGTATATACTGTATGTATCTATGTTTGTTGCACATTAAATTCACTTATCTAATAAACCATGCTGCCATACAGGAAGTACCCCAGTAAAACTGCTAAAGGGGTCAACACCAACCCCATTTTAAGCATACTAACAGGACTGTGATTGTAATATTTAAAAAATGCATAGTCAAGGTGTAAGTGGAATGGTAGACACTAATTACTAGTGTACTTGTGGCATAAAGGAAATATAGAAACTCCCAATGATCTGAAGATTTTTTGACATGGTAGTGGTGAGGTTATCTTGTTCAACACCTCTTCTTTGGTCTTTTCCTGTGTATTTTACTGGAGAAGATGATGTGGAATGATGTTTCCTCTGTCTCCAGTGTACAAACTGTAGTAGAACTGATGGAGGAGATGATAAGAACTCGTGAATAAGAGGAGGCATAGAAAAATGGGTGCGGGATTGAGAGACACAAAGAAAATAGGGCTGGTGTGGGGAATGAACCATAAGAAGAGACATAGGAATTGACAAAAAATGGGTAGGAGAACATTGAAAGAGTCAAGGTTGGGAGAAAAGGAGTAGAAGGGCAATTAAAACAGACAGGATAGGGATGGAGGAGATATTTGAGTGGGAAGGTAATCAAAAGAGACACAAGGAGAAGAGGGACATGAATGAGATAAAGGAGTAAGACGATCATTGGATACAGGGGTAGACGTGTTATGGAGAGAGACACTAAGCTGGGCAGTGAAGAGAGGTTAGGCAGGAAAGGCAGACTAAAAAGTTGTACTGGGATTATTTATCAAAGTACTCTCGTGATATTTAGAATTAGTAGATAGAACAGTCTGGGCAGTGTACCATTACCTCCCTTCCATGTAGTCTCCTATAGGTATGTTTGTTAAGAAAATACTAGTTAACCTAGTTCTTAGAAATTATAATTGAAAATAACTTTTGTTTTTTTTTCCAGTTTAAAATCAGACGCACACTTTAATTTATTTACCCAGTGTGTATATACTTCCCTGGAACCGATCGATTTTTTGCTAAATGTATGAAGTGACCTTCATCATTCAGTATTATTGTCACGATTCCCGGGAACTCAACACGCTAACAGACACACACACACACACAGAAAATGTGCCGTACCGGACCTTAGAGTGGCCGGGCTAAGCACACACAGAATAGTCAGGAGACAAGCCGAGTCAGGGGAACCAGAAGACAGGATAACGATAAACAAGCCGAGGTCAAAGGGTAGGAGAAAGTCACAAAGTCAGTATAACAAGCCAGAGAGTATGTAACCAGAAATCACAAGTTCAGAATCAATACTATACAGCAAAGACCACAACAGGGCAGGGAGGATCAGGAAAGGTAAGTATAAATACCCTAGGTTTAATTCTGATTGGATAACTTCCAATCAGAATTAACAATCACACGTGGGAGATATCTAAGCCTCCCACTGTGATTGTGGTACTGTTGCTTTAACGCCGCATAAATTAACGGCCTTCCAGCGTGCAGCGTTATACATGCTGCCGCTGGAAGGTGTAATGGATGCGAGCGGCGAGCGGCGGAGAGGAGACGCCGCTCGCTGACAGGTAGGAGGAGGGGAGACCGCGGGCGGCGATGGACTGAGGGTGAGTGCTGCAAGTTACGAGCAGCCTCCTCTCCTAGCCGCCCGCGGACCCCTGACATAACCCCCCCCTCGAGGACCGCCCAACGGGCGGGAAGCCGAAGGCTTCAAAGGAAACTGCGCATGAAAGGAGCGGACCAAAGAGGGCGCGTTCACGTCAGAGGCAGAAACCCAGGACCGCTCCTCAGGGCCGTATCCCTTCCAGTCAACCAGATATTGCAAGCGACCCCGAGAAAAACGAGAATCAAGCAGGGCAGCCACTTCGTACACGTCACTAGAGACAGCGCGGAGGGAATCCGGACGCCTGAGAGGACCAGAGAATCGATTACAGAGCAGGGGCTTCAAAAGGGAGGTGTGAAAAGTGTTAGGAATACGCATGGAAGGAGGTAAGGCCAGGGAGTAGGACACAGGATTGACCCTATGCAATAACTTGTAGGGGCCAAGGAACCTGGGCGCGAATTTCATCGACGGGACCCTGAGGCGGAGATTCTTAGAGGACAACCAAACCCTATCACCCGGAACATAAGAAGGAGCAGCACCTCTACGACGATCAGCAAATCTCTTCTGAGTAACAGCCACTCGAGAAAGAGTAGCATGGACCTGATCCCACATCTTCCGTAAGGAGGTTAGGTGCTCGTCCAAAATACGCCGGGAAGGACAGAGGGTTGGAACCCATAAGCAACCAAAAAAGGACTTAAGCCAGTGGACGAATGAGTTACAGTGTTTCTGGCTAATTCAGCCCAGGGAAGGAGGTGAGACCAGTTGTCCTGGTGTGCATTTGTGAAGCAGATTGATTTGCCCGTTCGGCAGCTCCATTGGATTGTGGATGATAGGAGGAGGTAAATGACAAGGAAATCCCCATCTCAGCACAAAAGCCCCTCCAAAACCGAGAGACAAATTGAGGACCCCTGTCGGATACGATATCCTGTGGTATACCATGCAAGCAGAAAACCTCGTTGGCAAACACCCGAGCCAACTGAACCGCAGAAGGTAGTTTTTTGAGTGGAATAAAGTGTGCCATCTTAGAGAACCTATCAGTCACAGTCAAAATTACTGTCATTCCATCGGATGAAGGAAGATCCACAATAAAGTCCATGGATAAGTGGGTCCATGGTTTCTTGGGTACGGATAGAGGCATCAGGAGGCCCGGGGGTTTAACAGTAGGGGACTTACACTGTGCACAAACACGACAAGCCTGCACATAATCCACTACGTCTTGCTTAAGTGAAGGCCACCAAAATTGTTGAAGGAGACCCTTGTATGTTTTGGTAACCCCTGGGTGACCAAACGTTTTGGCGGTGTGAAATAAAACTAACAATTTCTTTCTATCTTTTTCTTTCACGTATAATCTATCAACAGGTGTCTCAGAGGGTGCTTGGGTTTGGTATGCCTTGATACCTTCCAGGAAAAGGGACAAAATAACCAAACGGGTAGCGGCTATTATCTTAGATGTGGGTACAATGGGTTCAGGAGCGGGGGCAATAGACTCCAAAGGTTCGTATTGTCGGGAGATAGCATCAGCCTTGACATTACGGTACCCAGGCCTATATGTGATAATGAACTGAAAGCGTGAAAGAAATAAGGACCATCTGGCTTGACGAGAGGACAACCTTTTAGCATCAGCTATATAGGAGAGATTCTTATGATCAGTTATAACCAGGATTTCGTGTCTGGCTCCTTCTAATAAGTATCTCCACTCTTTAAAAGCCATCACAATAGCTAATAGTTCCCTGTTCCCGACGTCGTAATTCTTTTCCAAATCAGATAATTTTTTATAAAAGTAACAACAGGGATGGAGGGGTTCGTTATAGGATAGTCTTTGTGATAATACAGCTCCCACACCTGATTCTGAAGCGTCTACTTCCATTACAAAGGGAAGGGAAGGATCGGGATGGTGTAGCACAGGGGCAGTGGCAAATGCCTTTTTGAGAGTCTCAAAGGCTTTCATGGCTTCAGGAGTCCAAACCCTGGGGTGCAAACCCTTTTTAGTCAGTTTAGTGATAGGAGAAATGACTGTTGAAAAGTTTTTAATAAACCTGCGATAATAATTGGCAATGCCTATAAATCGCTGTATTGCCTTAAGGCCTTGAGGAAGAGGCCAAGACAACATGGCTTCTAATTTTGAAGGATCCATGCTGAACCCCTGTTCAGAAATGATGTACCCTAGGAATTGTACTGATTTTTGGTCGAATAAACATTTCTCCAATTTACAGTAAAGACCATTTTGTAGCAATCTCTTAAGTACCTTCCTCACATGGGCATGATGAGACTCCAGATCAGGAGAAAATACAAGTATATCATCGAGATAGACCACGGCACAGACGTGTAGTAAATCTCTAAGGACATCATTTATGAGGTCCTGAAAGACAGCAGGAGCATTACACAGTCCGAAAGGCATAACTAGATACTCATAATGCCCACTGCGTGTATTGAACGCTGTCTTCCATTCATCGTTTTCTTTTATACGAACCAAGTTATAAGCCCCCCTGAGGTCTAGTTTGGTAAAAAATCTAGAACCTTTTACACGGTCAAACAACTCAGTAATGAGAGGGATAGGATACACATTTTTAACTGTTATATTATTCAGGCCCCTATAGTCTATACATGGCCTTAAATCGCCCTCTTTCTTGGCAACAAAAAAGAAACCAGCACCAGCACCAGCCGGAGAGGAGGACCTTCTGATAAAACCTTTACGTAAGGATTGTACTCCTCCATGACCTGGTTTTCTTTCTCAGAAAGCGGGTAGACCTTGCCCCTAGGAGGCATCGTTCCAGGCAACAAGTTTATGGCACAATCATAATCCCGGTGTGGGGGTAGTCTATCAGCTTCCCTTTTTTCAAAGACCAATGCGAGGTCTGCATACACAGGAGGGACATAAACAGAACGTGGTTTAGCTGTAGGCACATTGAGTAAACAAACGGGACGTAAACGGACCATACAGTCTTGTTGACAGGATTCCCCCCAGGAGAGTATATCCAAACAACCCCAATCAAGTACCGGGTTATGCTTAACTAACCAGGGGAAGCCCAGTATGATGGAAGCTGTAGGGGAGTCAATTATTTGGAAGGTTATCCTTTCTTTGTGTAAGGCACCCACGGCCATAACCATTTCTTGGGTCTCATGGGTCACCAGAGGTTTCTCAAGTGGTCTACCATCTATGGCCTCAACGGCCAAGGGTGTGGCCTTTTGGATCAGATTCAAGGCTGCATTTTTAGCAAAGTTCTCATCAATAAAGTTATCTGCAGCACCTGAATCGATCAAGGCTTTAGTTGTAACAGTGGTTTGATTGACTAAAAGAGTAACCGTAATGAATGGTCTGGAGATGGACACATGAGGGGAAAAAACCATAACACCCGAGGCCGACCCCTCTCTAGGCCTTAGGTGCTGTAGTTTCCCTGTAAACTAGGACAGTTACTTCGGAGATGCCCCCTCTTACCACAATAAAGGCACAATCCCTTCCTTCTGCGGTACGTTCTTTCAGCTTCAGATAAGCCTACAGCACCTAATTGCATGGGTTCGGGAGGTGGTTGATTAGGGGGAGGTAATGCTAGTAGTGCAGTACTGGGTAAAGCAGGTAACCCCTGTGTATTCATCCTTCTTTGACTACGCCTCTCTCTTATACGGTTGTCAATTAGAATGATATAATCTATTACATCATCCAGAAGAACAGGCGATTCCCTGGATGCTATTTCGTCTAATATGTAAGCGGCCAAACCCTCCTGAAAAGCTGTTACGAGAGAGTCGTTATTCCAAACCACTTCAGCTGCCAGAGTGCGGAATTCAATGGTATAATCCGCTACTGATCTACTGCCCTGTCGGATCCTAAGCAGAGCTTTGCCAGCAGAAGCAGCCCAGCCGGGCTAATCAAACGTACGTTTGAAAGCTGTTAGAAAGTCTGCAAAGGACATTGGGGACGTGTTCTCCCACATGGGGTTGGCCCATGCTAGAGCTTTCCCTGACAAATGGTTGATCAGAAAAGCAATTTTGGTTCTGTCAGTGGGGTAGGAGCGCGGATTCATCACCAAATGAATATCAATTTGGTTGAGGAAACCACGGCACGATGCTGGATCACCGCTATAGCGCTGAGGTGGCGTCATGTGAACCACGTGAGCAGGAGCGGTTGCTGGATCAGGACTGGGTTCTGGCCCAGCAGCAACAACTTCTGGAACGGCAGGTTGCAAGTGGGCAGTACGAGCCAGTATGGTTTGTAAAGCCTGGGCAAACTGATCCATACCATGGTCTCAACCATCCATTCTAGCCTCCTGATTAACTAGGAGCTGTGGAATGTCAGCAGGTTCCATAATGGCCCTGTTGTAATGTCACGATTCTCGGGAACCCAACGCGCTAACAGACACACACACACACACACACACAGAAAAGGTGCCGTACCGGACCTTAGAGTGGCCGGGCTAAGCACACACAGAATAGTCAGGAGACAAGCCGAGTCAGGGGAACCAGAAGACAGGATAACGATAAACAAGCCGAGGTCAAAGGGTAGGAGAAAGTCACAAAGTCAGTATAACAAGCCAGAGAGTATGTAACCAGAAATCACAAGTTCAGAATCAATACTATACAGCAAAGACCACAACAGGGCAGGGAGGAACAGGAAAGGTAAGTATAAATACCCTAGGTTTAATTCTGATTGGATAACTTCCAATCAGAATTAACAATCACACGTGGGAGATATCTAAGCCTCCCACTGTGATTGTGGTACTGTTGCTTTAACGCCGCATAAATTAACGGCCTTCCAGCGTGCAGCGTTATACATGCTGCCGCTGGAAGGTGTAATGGATGCGAGCGGCGAGCGGCGGAGAGGAGACGCCGCTCGCTGACAGGTAGGAGGAGGGGAGACCGCGGGCGGCGATGGACTGAGGGTGAGTGCTGCAAGTTACGAGCAGCCTCCCCTCCTAGCCGCCCGCGGACCCCTGACATAACCCCCCCCTCGAGGACCGCCCAACGGGCGGGAAGCCGAAGGCTTCAAAGGAAACCGCGCATGAAAGGAGCGGACCTAAGAGGGCGCGTTCACGTCAGAGGCAGAAACCCAGGACCGCTCCTCAGGGCCGTATCCCTTCCAGTCAACCAGATATTGCAAGCGACCCCGAGAAAAACGAGAATCAAGCAGGGCAGCCACTTCGTACACGTCACTAGAGACAGCGCGGAGGGAATCCGGACGCCTGAGAGGACCAGAGAATCGATTACAGAGCATGGGCTTCAAAAGGGAGGTGTGAAAAGTGTTAGGAATACGCATGGAAGGAGGTAAGGCCAGGGAGTAGGACACAGGATTGACCCTACGCAATAACTTGTAGGGGCCAAGGAACCTGGGCGCGAATTTCATCGACGGGACCCTGAGGCGGAGATTCTTAGAGGACAACCAAACCCTATCACCCGGAACATAAGAAGGAGCAGCACCTCTACGACGATCAGCAAATCTCTTCTGAGTAACAGCCACTCGAGAAAGAGTAGCATGGACCTGATCCCACATCTTCCGTAAGGAGGTTAGGTGCTCGTCCAAAATACGCCGGGAAGGACAGAGGGTTGGAACCCATAAGCAACCAAAAAAGGACTTAAGCCAGTGGACGAATGAGTTACAGTGTTTCTGGCTAATTCAGCCCAGGGAAGGAGGTGAGACCAGTTGTCCTGGTGTGCATTTGTGAAGCAGATTGATTTGCCCGTTCGGCAGCTCCATTGGATTGTGGATGATAGGAGGAGGTAAATGACAAGGAAATCCCCATCTCAGCACAAAAGCCCCTCCAAAACCGAGAGACAAATTGAGGACCCCTGTCGGATACGATATCCTGTGGTATACCATGCAAGCAGAAAACCTCGTTGGCAAACACCCGAGCCAACTGAACCGCAGAAGGTAGTTTTTTGAGTGGAATAAAGTGTGCCATCTTAGAGAACCTATCAGTCACAGTCAAAATTACTGTCATTCCATCGGATGAAGGAAGATCCACAATAAAGTCCATGGATAAGTGGGTCCATGGTTTCTTGGGTACGGATAGAGGCATCAGGAGGCCCGGGGGTTTAACAGTAGGGGACTTACACTGTGCACAAACACGACAAGCCTGCACATAATCCACTACGTCTTGCTTAAGTGAAGGCCACCAAAATTGTTGAAGGAGACCCTTGTATGTTTTGGTAACCCCTGGGTGACCAAACGTTTTGGCGGTGTGAAATAAAACTAACAATTTCTTTCTATCTTTTTCTTTCACGTATAATCTATCAACAGGTGTCTCAGAGGGTGCTTGGGTTTGGTATGCCTTGATACCTTCCAGGAAAAGGGACAAAATAACCAAACGGGTAGCGGCTATTATCTTAGATGTGGGTACAATGGGTTCAGGAGCGGGGGCAATAGACTCCAAAGGTTCGTATTGTCGGGAGATAGCATCAGCCTTGACATTACGGTACCCAGGCCTATATGTGATAATGAACTGAAAGCGTGAAAGAAATAAGGACCATCTGGCTTGACGAGAGGACAACCTTTTAGCATCAGCTATATAGGAGAGATTCTTATGATCAGTTATAACCAGGATTTCGTGTCTGGCTCCTTCTAATAAGTATCTCCACTCTTTAAAAGCCATCACAATAGCTAATAGTTCCCTGTTCCCGACGTCGTAATTCTTTTCCAAATCAGATAATTTTTTATAAAAGTAACAACAGGGATGGAGGGGTTCGTTATAGGATAGTCTTTGTGATAATACAGCTCCCACACCTGATTCTGAAGCGTCTACTTCCATTACAAAGGGAAGGGAAGGATCGGGATGGTGTAGCACAGGGGCAGTGGCAAATGCCTTTTTGAGAGTCTCAAAGGCTTTCATGGCTTCAGGAGTCCAAACCCTGGGGTGCAAACCCTTTTTAGTCAGTTTAGTGATAGGAGAAATGACTGTTGAAAAGTTTTTAATAAACCTGCGATAATAATTGGCAATGCCTATAAATCGCTGTATTGCCTTAAGGCCTTGAGGAAGAGGCCAAGACAACATGGCTTCTAATTTTGAAGGATCCATGCTGAACCCCTGTTCAGAAATGATGTACCCTAGGAATTGTACTGATTTTTGGTCGAATAAACATTTCTCCAATTTACAGTAAAGACCATTTTGTAGCAATCTCTTAAGTACCTTCCTCACATGGGCATGATGAGACTCCAGATCAGGAGAAAATACAAGTATATCATCGAGATAGACCACGGCACAGACGTGTAGTAAATCTCTAAGGACATCATTTATGAGGTCCTGAAAGACAGCAGGAGCATTACACAGTCCGAAAGGCATAACTAGATACTCATAATGCCCACTGCGTGCATTGAACGCTGTCTTCCATTCATCGTTTTCTTTTATACGAACCAAGTTATAAGCCCCCCTGAGGTCTAGTTTGGTAAAAAATCTAGAACCTTTTACACGGTCAAACAACTCAGTAATGAGAGGGATAGGATACGCATTTTTAACTGTTATATTATTCAGGCCCCTATAGTCTATACATGGCCTTAAATCGCCCTCTTTCTTGGCAACAAAAAAGAAACCAGCACCAGCACCAGCCGGAGAGGAGGACCTTCTGATAAAACCTTTACGTAAGGATTGTACTCCTCCATGACCTGGTTTTCTTTCTCAGAAAGCGGGTAGACCTTGCCCCTAGGAGGCATCGTTCCAGGCAACAAGTTTATGGCACAATCATAATCCCGGTGTGGGGGTAGTCTATCAGCTTCCCTTTTTTCAAAGACCAATGCGAGGTCTGCATACACAGGAGGGACATAAACAGAACGTGGTTTAGCTGTAGGCACATTGAGTAAACAAACGGGACGTAAACGGACCATACAGTCTTGTTGACAGGATTCCCCCCAGGAGAGTATATCCAAACAACCCCAATCAAGTACCGGGTTATGCTTAACTAACCAGGGGAAGCCCAGTATGATGGAAGCTGTAGGGGAGTCAATTATTTGGAAGGTTATCCTTTCTTTGTGTAAGGCACCCACGGCCATAACCATTTCTTGGGTCTCATGGGTCACCAGAGGTTTCTCAAGTGGTCTACCATCTATGGCCTCAACGGCCAAGGGTGTGGCCTTTTGGATCAGATTCAAGGCTGCATTTTTAGCAAAGTTCTCATCAATAAAGTTATCTGCAGCACCTGAATCGATCAAGGCTTTAGTTGTAACAGTGGTTTGATTGACTAAAAGAGTAACCGTAATGAATGGTCTGGAGATGGACACATGAGGGGAAAAAACCATAACACCCGAGGCCGACCCCTCTCTAGGCCTTAGGTGCTGTAGTTTCCCTGTAAACTAGGACAGTTACTTCGGAGATGCCCCCTCTTACCACAATAAAGGCACAATCCCTTCCTTCTGCGGTACGTTCTTTCAGCTTCAGATAAGCCTACAGCACCTAATTGCATGGGTTCGGGAGGTGGTTGATTAGGGGGAGGTAATGCTAGTAGTGCAGTACTGGGTAAAGCAGGTAACCCCTGTGTATTCATCCTTCTTTGACTACGCCTCTCTCTTATACGGTTGTCAATTAGAATGATATAATCTATTACATCATCCAGAAGAACAGGCAATTCCCTGGATGCTATTTCGTCTAATATGTAAGCGGCCAAACCCTCCTGAAAAGCTGTTACGAGAGAGTCGTTATTCCAAACCACTTCAGCTGCCAGAGTGCGGAATTCAATGGTATAATCCGCTACTGATCTACTGCCCTGTCGGATCCTAAGCAGAGCTTTGCCAGCAGAAGCAGCCCGGCCGGGCTGATCAAACGTACGTTTGAAAGCTGTTAGAAAGTCTGCAAAGGACATTGGGGACGTGTTCTCCCACATGGGGTTGGCCCATGCTAGAGCTTTCCCTGACAAATGGTTGATCAGAAAAGCAATTTTGGTTCTGTCAGTGGGGTAGGAGCGCGGATTCATCACCAAATGAATATCAATTTGGTTGAGGAAACCACGGCACGATGCTGGATCACCGCTATAGCGCTGAGGTGGCGTCATGTGAACCACGTGAGCAGGAGCGGTTGCTGGATCAGGACTGGGTTCTGGCCCAGCAGCAACAACTTCTGGAACGGCAGGTTGCAAGTGGGCAGTACGAGCCAGTATGGTTTGTAAAGCCTGGGCAAACTGATCCATACCATGGTCTCAACCATCCATTCTAGCCTCCTGATTAACTAGGAGCTGTGGAATGTCAGCAGGTTCCATAATGGCCCTGTTGTAATGTCACGATTCTCGGGAACCCAACACGCTAACAGACACACACACACACACACAGAAAAGGTGCCGTACCGGACCTTAGAGTGGCCGGGCTAAGCACACACAGAATAGTCAGGAGACAAGCCGAGTCAGGGGAACCAGAAGACAGGATAACGATAAACAAGCCGAGGTCAAAGGGTAGGAGAAAGTCACAAAGTCAGTATAACAAGCCAGAGAGTATGTAACCAGAAATCACAAGTTCAGAATCAATACTATACAGCAAAGACCACAACAGGGCAGGGAGGAACAGGAAAGGTAAGTATAAATACCCTAGGTTTAATTCTGATTGGATAACTTCCAATCAGAATTAACAATCACACGTGGGAGATATCTAAGCCTCCCACTGTGATTGTGGTACTGTTGCTTTAACGCCTGGTCACTCACGTGACCCCGGCGTTTGCATAAATTAACGGCCTTCCAGCGTGCAGCGTTATACATGCTGCCGCTGGGAGGCGTAATGGATGCGAGCGGCGGAGAGGAGACGCCGCTCGCCGACAGGTAGGAGGAGGGGAGACCGCGGGCGGCGATGGACTGAGGGTGAGTGCTGCAAGTTGCGAGCAGCCTCCCCTCCTAGCCGCCCGCGGACCCCTGACAATTATTCTGTGTGAAAAGAAGGATCTAGTTTTTTTCCTCATAATAAAGAGAGACAACATCTTTTATTTAGAAGGTAGTAAGTAATGTGCACCTTTCATTCTGACAAACACTATAAAAAACATACACATGCAAAATCTATAACATATAAAATCGATGGGGAATAGTATTGAAAATGTAATTATATAGATTCACTCTAATAGGAAGATTACATTTTATATTAGGTACACAAGTAGCTGGATAATCAAAATTTAGCTCAGATTTTTCATCTCATATGACTTTAGCTAGTGGAAGAAAGACAAGCTGATACAAACAATATTAGACTAACATTTACTAACATATAACCCATGCAGTAGAAAGGTGCATTTTGATGGGGTTTCATACCAATTAATAGCATTTTTAATCCATACATATCATCACCCATGAGAGATCTAACCAATAATTTATTTTACAGCCTCAAATTATGTGCAGGACAGTGCAATCAGAATTTCATACAGATATTTATCTTTACCCCAATCCCCTTAGAACGCAAGCTCTTTTGATCAGGGCCCCTCAGCACCTTATATTCCTGTACGTCCAACTTGAAATGTTGCAACTCTTTCTTTGTTAGTTCACCTATTGTGCAACGCTACAGAATATGTTAGTGATTCATAAATAATAATAATAATGTTCAATGATTGTATGAAATCCTCAAATCCTATAAAAATGGTTGCTAAACTCTAAAAATACAGTGGCCCAAAACATACGATATGCAAGTAGAAGTTTAAATGTGTAAAATAAATAAAGTTGTTTTAAAACATAAATGGACGTCAAACTCCCAATGTCAAGATAGTTTTCCTCTGAATCAGAGTCTTTTAGCCAGCTGCACATTACAAATGATGTGATTTCCAAATTGTTCTCTCTTTCTCTCTCTATTTTTTTGTTTACAGCCTAATGCATATTCCAACTTTTTGTCTCCCACTGTACTTGCATCAGAAAGGTTAACAGAATATTCTAATCTCTCCAAAACCCCACCCTTGACACATGAAGGGAAAAGTGAGTGATGTTTGGCAGGAACAATTTACTTAATGAACTGGACTAAATATAATAGAAATGAGTAAGCTTTTCAGATTGTCTGGGTTTGGTTATGTTTCAAGCCAGCATACACTTTCACTTTACTTCACAGGCCAGTCTTTCCATCATACTTTGCCCTGAAAAGAGGTTAGTTTAGACAGAAAGGGGATATATTACATTTATGCTAGAATCTGTGCAAACTATGTATCTAATGGTTGAAACAGCAGTATTAGAAATGAAAGGAACACTATAGGGTCAGGAACACAAATGTGTACTCCTGACCCTATAGTGGTAAAAACACTATTTAGGTGGCTTGCTCCCCCTTACCGTCTTAATAGCTAAGAAAACGTACCTTATTTCTAGTGATGTACCGAACTGTTCGCTGGCGAATAGTTCCCGGCGAACATAGCGTGTTCGCGTTCGCCACGGCGGGCGAACACATGCGCGGTTCGATCTGCCCCCTATTCGTCATCATTGAGTAAACTTTGACCCTGTGCCTTACGGTCAGCAGACACATTCCAGCAAATTAGCAGCAGACCCTCCCTTCCAGACCCTTCAACCTCCTGTACAGCATCCATTTTAGATTCATTCTGAAGCTGCATTCTTAGATAGAGGAGGGAAAGTGTAGCTGCTGCTCATTTGATAGGGAGATTGATAGCTAGGCTAGGGTATTCAGTGTCCACTACAGTCCTGAAGGACTCATCTGATCTCTGCTGTAAGGACAGCACCCCAAAAAGCCCTTTTTAGGGCTAAAAACATCAGTCTGCTTTTTTATTTTTATTTTTTTCTGTGTAATGTAATTGCAGTTGCCTGCCTGCCAGCTTCTGTGTCAGGCTCACAGTGGATACTGTGCCCACTTGCCCAGTGCCACCACTCATATCTGGTGTCACAATAGCTTAAGCTTGCATTTAAAAACAAAATTATTTTTTTCACTGTAATAGATTGAATAGCAGTTAGTTGTCTGCAAGCGTCTGGGTGTCAGGCATTCAGCGTGTACTCTGCCAACCTCTGCCAGTGTACTTTGTCACTCATATCTGGTGTCACAATAGCGTGCCTTTAAAAAGAAAAAAAGGTTTTCACTGTAAGCTAATAGCAGTTAGTTGTCTGCAAGCGTCTGGGTGTCAGGCCTTCAGCGTGTACTCTGCCAACCTCTGCCAGTGTACTTTGCCACTCATATCTGGTGTCACAATAGCGTGCCTTTATGCCCAGTTTTCAGAGGCCACGTACCCTGAACTTGAAAAGTTCTGAGGACATAGTTGACTGGCTAACACAGGACACCCAATCTTCTACAGCTTCGGCTCGGAACCTTGACGCACCATCCTCCTCCAGCTTAGCTTCGGGCACCTCTCAAGATACCACTCACCCGCCTGCCGCCACCACCAACACTAGCACCACAGCCGCTTCACTTGGTATGTCAGAGGAGTTATTTACACATCCATTTGAAGAAATGAGTGATGCACAACCATTATTGCCAGAGGATGTAGATAACAGGGATATGTCTCAGGCAGGCAGCATTACACACATGGATGCTTCCTTTGCTGAGTTGTCAGATACAAGTGAAGCAGTTGATGATGACGATGCGTCCATGGATGTCACGTGGGTGCCCTCTCGGCAAGAAGAAGATCAGGACGAAAGTTCAGATGGGGAGACAGAGAGGAGGAGGAGGAGACGAGTTGGAAGCAGGGGGAGGTCGTCGCTAGGAGCTAGTGGCACAGTCAGACAGCATGCATCGGCACCCGGGGTCAGCCCGACAGCACGCCAATTAACGCATGCTGTGTCCACCACCAGAATGCCGTCATTGCAGAGCTCCGCAGTGTGGCATTTTCTTTGTGTATCTGCCTCTGACAAAAGCGATGCCATTTGCAACCTGTGCCAAAAGAAACTGAGTCGTGGGAAGTCCAACACCCACCTAGGTACAACTGCTTTGCGTAGGCACATCACACATCACAAACGCCTATGAGATCAACACATGAGTACAAGCAGCACACAAACTCAAAGCCGCCATCCTCCTCCTGGTCCAGCATCTTCAGCCACGTCAACCACTGCTGTCCTCCTTGCCCCCTCTCAACCATCCACCACCCCGTCTCTCGCCTTGAGCAGTTCCCGCTCATCTGCCCACAGTCAGGTGTCTGTCAAGGACATGTTTGAGCGTAAGAAGCCAATGTCAGAAAGTCACCCCCTTGCCCAGCGTCTGACAGCTGGCTTGGCTGAACTATTAGACCGCCAGCTTTTACCATACAAGCTGGTGGAGTCTGAGGCATTCAAAAAATTTGTGGCTATTGGGATACCGCAGTGGAAGGTACCCGGACGAAATTTCTTTGCACACAAGGCAATCCCTAACCTGTACTCGATTGTGCAAAAGGAAGTAATGGCATATCTGGCACACAGTGTTGGGGCAAGGGTCCATCTGACCACTGATACCTGGTCTTCAAATCATGGTCAGGGCAGGTATATCACCTACACTGCGCATTGGGTAAACCTGCTGATGGCTGCCAAGCATGGAATGTGTGGCTCTGCAGAGGAGTTGGTGACACCGCCACGACTTGTAGGCAGGCCTGCTGCCACCTCCTCTACTCCTCCTACTCCATCCTCTTCCATAACCTCCTCGGCTGAGTCCTCTTCTACAGCTGCGTCTTGCTCCCCATCAACGGCAACCCCCCAGCTCCCCAGGTACTATTCCACATCCCGGATACGGCAGTGTCATGCCGTCTTGGGTTTGACTTGCTTGAAAGCAGAGAGTCACACCGGACAAGCACTCCTGTCCGCCCTGAACGCACAGGTGGAAAAGTGGCTGACTCCGCAGCAACTGGATATCGACAAAGTGGTTTGTGACAATGGAACAAATTTGTTGGCGGCATTGAAGTTTGGCAAGTTGACACATGTGCCGTGCATGGCACATGTGTGTAATCTGATCGTACAATGCTTTGTGCATAAGTACACAGGCTTACAGGACATCCTGAAGCAGGCCAGGAAGGTGTGTGGCCATTTCAGGCGTTCCTACACGGCCATGGCGCACTTTGCAGATATCCAGTGGCGAAACAACATGCCAGTGAGGCGCTTGATTTGCGACAGCCCGACACATTGGAATTCAACACTCGTAATGTTCGACCGCCTGCTCCAACAAGAAAAAGCTGTTAATGAATATTTGTATGACCGGGGTGCTAGGACAGCCTCTGGGGAGCTGGGAATTTTTTTGCCACGTTACTGGACGCTCATGCGCAATGCCTGTAGGCTCATGCGTCTTTTTGAGGAGGTGACAAACCTAGTCAGTCGCACCGAAGGCACCATCAGCGACATCATACCATTTGTTTTCTTCCTGGAGCGTGCCCTGCTAAGAGTGCTGGATCAGGCCATAGATGAGCGTGAAGAGGAAGAGTTGTGGTCACCATCACCACCAGAAATAGCCTTATCAGCATCGCTTGCTGGACCTGCGGCAATGCTGGAAGAGGATTGTGAGGAAGAGGAGTCAGAGGAGGAATGTGGCTTTGAGGAGGAGGAGGAAGACCAATCACAACAGGCATCCCAGGGTGCTCGTTGTCACCTATCTGGTACCCGTGATGTTGTACGTGGCTGGGGGGAAGAACATACCTTCATTGAGATCACTGAGGAGGAGGAACGGGAAATGAGTAGCTCGGCATCCAACCTTGTGCAAATGGGGTATTTCATGCTGTCGTGCATGTTGAGGGACCCTCGTATAAAAAGGCTGAAGGAGAATGACCTGTACTGGGTGTCCACGCTACTAGACCCCCGGTATAAGCAGAAAGTGGCGGAAATGTTACCAAATTACAACAAGTCGGAAAGGATGCAGCATTTGCTAAATAAATTAAAAAGTATGCTTTACACAGCGTATAAGGGTGATGTCACAGCACAACGGGAATCTAACAGGGGAAGAGGTGAAAGTCATCCTCCTCCTCCCACGACCACGCCGGCAAGAACAGGACGCTTTAAAGACGTGTTGTTGATGGAGGACATGCTTTTTAAGTCCTACGCATCACTACAGCCCTCCGGGATCCACCCTCAGAGAACGACTCGACCGACAGGTAGCAGACTATCTCGCCTTAACTGCAGATATCAACACTCTGAGGAGCGATGAACCCCTTGACTACTGGGTGTACAGGCTTGCCCTGTGGCCTGAGCTATCCCAATTTGCGATAGAACTTCTGGCCTGCCCCGCTTCAAGTGTCCTGTCAGAAAGGACCTTCAGTGCAGCAGGAGGTATTGTCACTGAGAAGAGAAGTCGCCTAGATCAAAAAAGTCTAGATTACCTCACCTTTAATAAGATGAATGAGGGATGGATCCCGAAGGGACTGACAGTGGGCGATACATTCGACTAAAAAAGGCCTGATGAGATGAGCTGCCTTGGGCTAAAAATGGTCCACACGCTGCTGTATTTTAGCTCTGAATGCCGGTTGACTTGCGTGACTTATCCGCCACCAACTAGGGTTCAAGCCGCAATGTTTTAGGGCACTTTCTGCCTGGGAAACAAACATCAATTTTTCTGGCCGCTGCAATAGCAGTGGCTGCAACAATACCTAATTTTTCAGGCATGTGTACATGCCTAATTTTTCGGCCCTCTGGTGCTGCACTGTGGCTTCAAAAACCAAACCAAAAAAAAAGCACATAACAGGGATTAAACTGATAGGAATAGTACTACTTAACACACCACTCCTATCTGGTGGCACATTAGAGTGCACGCGCAGTGCCCCAAATTTGAAGTAGGAGGACCGAACAAGCATCTTTTTCCATCTCCCGCTTCCTAAAATCAATGCCATATACACGTCCCCTGATAGGGCGCCAGCTCGTTATTCTCTTGGGCGCCAGCTCGTTATTCTCTTTTTCACTTCACTAGGGACACTTTACTGCACTATGGGCACTTAGACCCACTCTTTGTCTTGCACAGTGTTATTCCTAGCCAGCATCTGTGATGGGAAATCAGGCAGTCATCTAAACGTTTAGATTGAGCTTTAGCTTAGAACACCCTTGAAGGTGTGGAGATTAGGGCTAGTTTAGAGGATTCTTCTTAGACCTCTCTGAGTCTTTATAGCCCTTCTACCTATCCAGCATTTCTGGAAACTAGCTAAGAGAAAGGGTGTCTGTGTGTCTGTGATACATTTAACTTTATATCACCTTATTGACACTTTATCACTCCGGTCTCCATACTCTCTGCCTATACCCATCTATTTAGAGGGAATTTCCTTGCCCCTGCCAATATTATATAATAGGTAATAGTATTACCATTATTACACAATTAGCCACTATAGGGGAATGAGTATAGTATCCCTTTGTTATTTATAAATGATACAATAAAGACTTTTGTCCATTACTCAATTTACTTTAACAAAAGGTACTAACCACGGTATTAGGAAGCATTACTCTGCTTTCCCTTTCTCCCTCTATTATACACCTATGCTCACTAGGATTTGTAGGTATCACTTTATTATAGTTGTCTAACCTTTTCCTATGCCAGTTTTAGATCTCCTTCTTGGGAGATTTTTTCTTTTTTCAGTTTATTAGCATACTTTCGGGGACCCTTGGTGTTGTACGTGGCTGGGTGGAGGAAGAGACCTTCAATGACATCAGTGAGGACAAGGAACGGACATGGCTAGCTTGGTATCCAACCTTGTGCGAATGGGGAGTTTGCGGTTGTGCAAATGGACTGTTTGTGGTTGTTTGTGGTGTGTTAAACGGGGAGTTTGGTCTGTCACTGTGAAGCGGGCATAACCCTTACACTACCTGATCGATACAACATCATAGAGTAGGTCCTGAACCCTTATTATTTTTATGGCCCCCACCCACCGCTCACGGGTGGGGGCGGGCGGGAGGACAGTAGGTCCCCCCATTGTGATTTATGGCCCCCACCCACCGTGCAGGGGTGGGCGCCAGGGGGGAGGACAGTAGCCCCCCCCCCCCTTATCCTTATTTACTGAATATTTCCCTGTATAACAATGTTTGGCATTTAGTGAATATTCCCTATTCTGCTCTGTGTCAGTGTGTATCAGGGTCTCTGAGGACAGGTGTCATTCCATATCTGCCAAGTGACCCTATGTAGGGGGAACAGTCCCTATTCTGCTCTGTGTCAGTGTGTATCAGGGGCTCTGAGGACAGGTATCAATCCATATCTGCCAAGTGACCCTATGTAGGGGGAACAGTCTCTATTCTGCTCTGTGTCAGTGTGTATCATGGTCTCTGAGGACAGGCGTCAATCCGTATCTGCCAAGTGACCCTATGTAGGGGGAACAGTCTCTATTCTGCTCTGTGTCAGTGTGTATCATGGTCTCTGAGGACAGGTGTCAATCCATATTTGCCAAGTGACCCTATGTAGGGGGAACAGTCCCTATTCTGCTCTGTGTCAGTGTGTATCAGGGTCCCTGAGGACAGGTGTCAATCCATATCTGCCAAGTGACCCTATGTAGGGGGAACAGTCCCTATTCTGCTCTGTGTCAGTGTGTATCAGGGATCATTACGATATGTGTCAATCCATATCTGCCAAGTGACCCTATGTAGGGGGAACAGTCCCTATTCTGCTCTGTGTCAGTGTGTATCAGGGTCTCTGAGGACAGGTGTCAATCCATATCTGCCAAGTGACCCTATGTAGGGGGAACAGTCCCTATTCTGCTCTGTGTCAGTGTGTATCAGGGATCCTTAGGACAGGTGTCAATCCATATCTGCCAAGTGACCCTATGTAGGGGGAACAGTCTCTATTCTGCTCTGTGTCAGTGTGTATCATGGTCTCTGAGGACAGGCGTCAATCCGTATCTGCCAAGTGACCCTATGTAGGGGGAACAGTCTCTATTCTGCTCTGTGTCAGTGTGTATCATGGTCTCTGAGGACAGGTGTCAATCCATATTTGCCAAGTGACCCTATGTAGGGGGAACAGTCCCTATTCTGCTCTGTGTCAGTGTGTATCAGGGTCCCTGAGGACAGGTGTCAATCCATATCTGCCAAGTGACCCTATGTAGGGGGAACAGTCCCTATTCTGCTCTGTGTCAGTGTGTATCAGGGATCATTACGATATGTGTCAATCCATATCTGCCAAGTGACCCTATGTAGGGGGAACAGTCCCTATTCTGCTCTGTGTCAGTGTGTATCAGGGTCTCTGAGGACAGGTGTCAATCCATATCTGCCAAGTGACCCTATGTAGGGGGAACAGTCCCTATTCTGCTCTGTGTCAGTGTGTATCAGGGATCCTTAGGACAGGTGTCAATCCATATCTGCCAAGTGACCCTATGTAGGGGGAACAGTCTCTATTCTGCTCTGTGTCAGTGTGTATCATGGTCTCTGAGGACAGGCGTCAATCCGTATCTGCCAAGTGACCCTATGTAGGGGGAACAGTCTCTATTCTGCTCTGTGTCAGTGTGTATCATGGTCTCTGAGGACAGGTGTCAATCCATATTTGCCAAGTGACCCTATGTAGGGGGAACAGTCCCTATTCTGCTCTGTGTCAGTGTGTATCAGGGTCCCTGAGGACAGGTGTCAATCCATATCTGCCAAGTGACCCTATGTAGGGGGAACAGTCCCTATTCTGCTCTGTGTCAGTGTGTATCAGGGATCATTACGATATGTGTCAATCCATATCTGCCAAGTGACCCTATGTAGGGGGAACAGTCCCTATTCTGCTCTGTGTCAGTGTGTATCAGGTGCTCTGAGGACAGGTGTCAATCCATATGTCAAGGTGTCAATATGTCATATGTCAGGTGTCAATCCATATCCATTGTGATTTAGGAATGTTAGGTGATTTATGCCCTTTATGGATTAAAACCAGACTCTGCATCAACTGTGTAATTTTCCATGGGAGTTTTGCCATGGATCCCCCTCCGGCATGCCACAGTCCAGGTGTTAGTCCCCTTGAAACAACTTTTCCATCACTATTGTGGCCAGAAAGAGTCCCTGTGGGTTTTAAAATTCGCCTGCCCATTGAAGTCAATGGCGGTTCGCCCGGTTCGCCGGTTCGCGAACGTTTGCGGAAGTTCGCGTCCGCCGTTCGCAAACCAAAAATTTTGTGTTTGCGACATCACTACTTTTTTCCAGTGCCACGTGGGTCTGCTGGTGCTGGCCCTACCCGAACACACCTTCTTGACTGATATACTCAGAATTGATGATCTCAGCCAATCACAATGCTTTCCAATTGGAAACACATTAGATTGACTGAGATCATCAAGGAGGCGGAGCGGGGCCAAGCACTGGTTTGGCCAATCTGCATCTTCTCATAGAGATTGTCAGGGTACCTGAGGCCTCTACCTCTAAGGGAGGTAGAGACTTGGTGGTGTATCCGTCCAGGCGAGCTGTTTCCTCCGTTCCTCGCGGTTCATCCAGTCACTTAAACACCGGCCGCGAGGAATCCACGTCCTTTTCTAGCAGGACGCTCAATACGTGACGTCATGACGCTAGCACGAGCAATCTGTCACTCAAGTGTCCGATATCCAATCGGTACTTGTCAGAGGCGTGATTTCCATCCAGAGCCAGGGTATTTAAGCTTACTCCTTACTTCAGCTCATTGCCCTGTCGTGGTTCTAGCTTGTCTAGTCACTCAGTGCTCTGGTTTTCTAGTTTGCTTCATTGGTTTTGACTCGGCTCGTTGTACTACCCTGTTTCTCTGTTATCCCTTGACCCGGCTTGTCTCTCGCTTATCTGTCTTCTCGTTCCCTCGACCTCGGCTTGCCTCTGACTATTCTTTACTCTCGGTACGTTAGTCCGGCCATTCTAAGGCCCGGTATACGTACCTTTCCACTCTTTGTACTCTGCGTGTTGGATCCCTGTCCCGATCCTGACATTACGACAGGGCCAATGGATCCTGCAGGTACAAACAGTCAGCTTGGTTCTTCGGATCCCAGGTTTGACGCCATGGAACATAGGATGGATCAGATGGCTTTGGCACTACAGGCACTTTTGTCTCGTGCTAGTAATCCACCTGAGGAGACACGTACTCCTTCTATCTCTCCTGCAGTCTCAGGTCTAGAGGTAGCCACTGTAGGTGCTTCTTCCCGTATTACCCCACCAGTACGTTATGGCGGGTCACCGGAGAAGTGTCGTGGCTTTCTAAACCAGATTAGCATCCATTTCGAACTACAACCCCGCTCTTATCCTACAGATAGAGCAAAGGTTGGATTTATTATTACTCTGCTCATTGAAAAAGCTTTGAGATGGGCCAATCCTTTATGGGAGAATGATAATCCACTCGTCTATAATTATAATGCCTTTGTAGCTGCGTTTAGAAGAACTTTTGACCCTCCTGGCAGAAAGGTCAATGCAGCTAGATTAATGTTGCGCCTTAAACAGGACAATCGAACACTTGTGGATTATGCACTAGAGTTCAGATCCTTGGCGGCAGAAGTTAAGTGGAACGAACAGGCTTATATAGATGTGTTTCTGAATGGGTTATCAGATGTAATTCTTGACGAGGTCGCTACTAGAGAACTCCCTGAAAATTTGGAGGATTTAATTTCTTTTATATCTCGTATTGATGAACGCTTAAGAGAGAGGCAGAACACTCGAGATAGGACCCGTAGACCCTCCTTTAAACTAGCGCCTACCTTTCAAATCTCTGAGTTCGAAGACTTACGTATTCCTGAACCTATGCAGATAGGCAGTACTCATCTCACTGAAAGGGAGAAACAGTACAGGAGAAGGGAGGGTTTATGTATGTATTGTGGAGTCAGGGGTCATTTACGCCTAAATTGTCCCAATCGTTCGGGAAACGCTCGCACCTAAGTTCCTCTAGAGGACAGGCCTTGGGTGTTTCTACCTTGTCCTCTATTCACAACTACAAGGAGCTCAGGCTTGTGTTACCCGTTTCTTTAAAGTGGGAGAAGGGAGTAGTTAAGACTATGGCACTAATCGATTCTGGAGCTGCTGAGAGCTTTATAGATCAGGGTTTTGCTGCCAAGCATGCTATTCCATCCCAGTTAAAAGAGACACCTCTGGCTGTTGAGGCCATCGATGGTAGACCGTTACTTGAGCCTGTTATTTTTCATGAAACCATACCGATTAACTTGACTGTTGGCATCCTGCATAAAGAGGATATATCCTTGATGCTCATTTCTTCTCCGTCTATTCCCATAGTTCTGGGGTACTCCTGGCTGAGGAGACACAACCCTATTATTAATTGGGAATCAGGGGAGATAGTTTCGTGGGGAGAGAATTGTCAAGAAAAATGCTTGCGGAAGGTCTTACCTCTTGGATTAACTAATACATCGAATACCTCTGACAATCCTACAGAGACACAAATTCCGTCTCAGTATCTAGATTTAAGGGCAGTATTTGACAAAAAGAAAGCCGATACCTTACCCCCACACAGGTCCTTTGATTGCAAAATTAACCTACTCCCTGGTACCATGCCTCCCAGAGGTCATGTATACCCATTATCTATAAAGGAGAACTCAGTCCTAGAGGAATATATTCACGAAAATTTAGACAAGGGATTCATCAGGAGGTCCTCCTCTCCTGCCGGGGCTGGATTTTTTTTTGTTAAAAAGAAAGATGGTTCTTTGAGACCTTGTATTGATTATCGAGGCTTGAATAAAATAACCATTAAAAATGCCTACCCGATTCCCTTGATTACCGAACTCTTCGATCGTTTGAAGGGCTCTACAATTTTCACCAAGTTAGACCTCAGAGGGGCATATAACTTGGTGAGAATCCAGCAGGGACATGAGTGGATGACGGCATTCAATACTCGATATGGCCACTATGAATATACTGTCATGCCTTTTGGGTTATGCAATGCGCCAGCAGTATTCCAAGATCTGATTAATGAGGTTCTTAGGGAATTTCAGCAAGAGTGCGTCATTGTATACCTAGATGATATACTCATTCATTCTAGTGACATTGAGATTCATCACAAACAAGTCAGGAGGGTTTTGCACAAGCTTCTCCAGCATGGCTTGTACTGCAAGTTGGAGAAATGTAACTTTGATCAAACCCAGGTAACCTTTCTCGGCTATGTGATCTCTGGGGAGGGATTTAAGATGGATCCGGATAAGCTCCAATCCATTCTAGAGTGGCCTTTACCCACAGGTCTTAAAGCCATACAGAGATTTATTGGTTTTTCCAATTATTATAGGCGCTTTATTAAGGGCTATTCTTCCATTATTGCACCCATCACTAACATGACCAAACAGGGGGCTGACACTAAGAATTGGACTACTGAAGCTCTCCTTGCGTTCAAGACTCTCAAGGAGCTTTTCGCTTCCGCTCCAATTTTAGTTCACCCTGACACTTCTCTGCCATTTTTGCTCGAGGTAGACGCATCAGAGACTGGTTTAGGTGCTGTTCTATCTCAAAGGTTGGGTGTTGATAAACCATTACATCCATGTGGATTTTTCTCTAAAAAATTGACCGGTACTGAAAGCAGGTATGACATTGGTGACAGAGAATTACTAGCGGTTATCAAGGCTTTGAAAGAATGGAGACATTTATTGGAAGGTACATTACATCCTGTTACCATCCTGACAGACCACAAAAACTTGTCCTATATCGGAGAGGCCAAGCGTCTGTCCTCCAGGCAGGCTCGTTGGTCGTTGTTTCTTACCCATTTCAATTACGTTCTGACTTACAGACCTGGGTCGAAGAATTCTAAAGCCGATGCGCTATCTCGCCAATATGAACCCTCTGCTTCAGTTGAACCACTTTTGTCTTCCATTGTACCCAAATGCAATATTATTGCTAATACCAGTCTCAAAATTCATTCCCCGCTACTTGACCAGATCTTGAAATCGCAACATCTAGCTCCCGGAAACACTCCTGAGGGAAGGAACTTTGTTCCCCCTGAACTTCAACTGGAGCTCTTACAATGTTTTCATGAAAGTAAAATAGCTGGTCATCCTGGTATTCGCAAGACGTACTCTCTGATATCCAAGGATTTCTGGTGGCCTTCACTTCGTAAGGATATTGAGGAGTTCGTTGCAGCTTGTGAGACTTGTGCCAAGACTAAACTATCTCATGCATCCCCATGTGGCCTGTTACACCCCTTGGACATTCCTGAGAAACCTTGGTCCTGTTTGTCCATTGACTTTATCGTTGATTTGCCTGCTTCCAAAAGACAGACTGTTATCCTCACGGTGGTGGATAGATTTACCAAGATGGCTCATTTCGTGCCACTACCCAAACTTCCGACTTCTCCTGAATTGGCGGAGATTTTTGCGAGAGAAGTTTTTCGTCTACATGGGATCCCTTCAGAAATTGTTTCTGATAGAGGCTCTCAATTTGTCTCACGTTTCTGGAGATCCTTTTGTTCTCAAATGGGCATCAAATTGAACTTTTCCTCTGCCTATCACCCTCAGTCTAACGGAGCTGCTGAACGTACTAATCAAAAGATCGAACAGTATCTGCGTTGCTTTGTTTCCGAACACCAGGACGATTGGGTCGGTCTGATTCCTTGGGCGGAGTTCGCACACAATAACCTTGTTTGCGATTCAACTCGCTCTAGCCCTTTCTTCATGAACTATGGCTTTCATCCTTCGATTTTTCCTTCGGTTTCCTCTTCTCAGGGGATACCGTCGGTTGATGATCATGTCGCCAACCTGAAGAAATTATGGGACCAGACTCGACAAATTCTATTACATAGTTCCTCGCTGTTCAAGAAACACGCTGACAAACATAGAAGAGCGGCTCCTGTTTTTGTTCCTGGGGATAGGGTATGGTTGAGTACTAAGAATATTCGCCTAAAAGTTCCGTCCATGAAATTTGCTCCTCGTTACATAGGCCCTTACAGGGTTCTCACTCGTATCAATCCGGTTGCGTATCGCCTTGCTCTGCCACCTGCCTTACGCATTCCTAACTCTTTTCATGTCTCCTTGTTGAAACCCCTCATTTGCAACAAATTCTCTTCTAAGGTCTCCTCGCCTCGTCCTGTTCAGGTGGAGGGCCGGGAAGAGTACGAGGTCAACTCCATCATTGACTCCAGAATTTCAAGGGGAAAATTGCAATATCTGGTCAACTGGAAGGGATATGGTCCTGAGGAGAGGAGTTGGGTACCTCAGGAGGACGTCCATGCTTCTCGCCTTCGCAGAGCATTTCACCTTCGCTTCCCATCTCGCCCCGGTTCATTCCGCCCGGTGGGCGTATCTGAGAGGGGGGGTACTGTCAGGGTACCTGAGGCCTCTACCTCTAAGGGAGGTAGAGACTTGGTGGTGTATCCGTCCAGGCGAGCTGTTTCCTCCGTTCCTCGCGGTTCATCCAGTCACTTAAACACCGGCCGCGAGGAATCCACGTCCTTTTCTAGCAGGACGCTCAATACGTGACGTCATGACGCTAGCACGAGCAATCTGTCACTCAAGTGTCCGATATCCAATCGGTACTTGTCAGAGGCGTGATTTCCATCCAGAGCCAGGGTATTTAAGCTTACTCCTTACTTCAGCTCATTGCCCTGTCGTGGTTCTAGCTTGTCTAGTCACTCAGTGCTCTGGTTTTCTAGTTTGCTTCATTGGTTTTGACTCGGCTCGTTGTACTACCCTGTTTCTCTGTTATCCCTTGACCCGGCTTGTCTCTCGCTTATCTGTCTTCTCGTTCCCTCGACCTCGGCTTGCCTCTGACTATTCTTTACTCTCGGTACGTTAGTCCGGCCATTCTAAGGCCCGGTATACGTACCTTTCCACTCTTTGTACTCTGCGTGTTGGATCCCTGTCCCGATCCTGACAGAGATGCATTGAATGAATGCATCTCTATGGGGAAAGTTCAGCGTCTCCATGCTGAGGGTGGAGACGCTGAACGTCAGTGCTGCACATTCTGCAGCACTTCCACAGGAAGCACCTCCAGTGGCCATCTTAAGGAGTGGCCACTGTAGGTGTCCCTAGAGAGCAATGTAAACACTGACTTTTCTCTAAAAAAGCAGTGTTTACAACAAAAAGCATGCAGGGACATGGTAAAGACACCAGAACAACTACATTAAGCTACTGTTGTTCTGGTGACTATAGTGTCCCTTTAATTTACATTCATTCATATCTGGTAATAAAGCAGTATTTGCAATGTACAAAATGGAAACATATTATGGAATTGAAAAAAAACCTGTAAATATTAAAAGATGACTGATTGCAGCTTTCTAATGATGAGGGGGCAGTCAAATCTACTGAAAATTGAATAAAGAGACTTAGATCCTTTTAAAGTAACAATGATGGTGGCATTTCTTCTCTTTGCTGTGTTTTGTAATGTATCCTATCACCTTCACATAGCGGTTAGCTTCGAAGTTGGTTTTACGCAGGTAAGGAGCATCTTGTGTAACAGCTGGATTAAATATTTTTTATAAAAAATAGGAAGGGAACACATAAATAAGGGAATTTAGAGATTATTAAAAAGGGAAATCACTTTTTGAAGTATTGAATGACTAATAAAGTCGTTTTGCGTTTTATTCGTTTTACTTGTAGGGAATTATCACAATATTAAAAGTTATCTCTTAGAATAAGCAAGAATTAAAAAGACATAGTTAACAGAAGTAAAAAGTGTGGGTGAAATAGTTACACTTTGAACTTCCAAGGCAGCAAATATGCAGACTTGTTTTAAATGGAGGCAGCAGATTGAATTCAGTGTTCTTTAAACTTTTTTTTTTTCTATATTTATTTAGCCATTTTTGTAAGTACGACATATCAAAAAAGTGCAAAACTATAGATCTAGAGAATGCAGTGAATTGAAAAAAGTCAAAGAGCATCTCAGCAATAACTTCCAGAAGCAGAGATCAGTCAATAAACAGCACAGCACATCCAAGCAGGGTATTAGTTAACCCGGGGGTAATAAGGTCAGGCAAGACAGTGAGCCCTAGGGAGAACCGAGTAAGAATGTATCTATTCCTGGACATCTACATAAGCCTTCATTTCAAATAGTCATGGATAAGCTTTTAAAATGAGGTAATATGTTGAAATATATTCTAATATATAAATATTTTTATATTATTTTATATTTTAAAAAAGAAAAAGAAAAAAGATCTTATCCAAAAATTTTAAATCAAGGTTAGCCACTCCAATCTATAATCTAATGAAAGATAGTGGTTAAAAAGAGAGAAAAGAAGGTAAAAGAGAAAGAGAAGTATGAGAGAAGGCACAAATGGAAAAGGAGAAGAGATGACTTCCCCCCTCCCCCCCCCCCCCTTCCTTCCAAGGGGAACACAGTGGAAAGAAAACTGAGACCCAGACCATTCCAACGAGGAACAGGAGGAGCAAGACTAACATCTTCTATCACCCATGTGAACAGCAAAATCAAGCCAAGGGAGCCATATGTCATAAAATGCATCTTCCCTACCATAAAGGCTCGCAATCATGGCCGCCACGTTTCTTCCATATTAGCTATCCATTGTTCTAAGGGGAAGTGGTCTATTTCTAGAGGGCAGGTATCAGCTCAGCAACCTAACCACATTATGAAAGTGCCTTGTTAGAAACATTTTGAACTAAGAAATGGAAAACAAGGGACCTGTTTGAGCAAGATAGCTGCCAGCGCAAACAGAATACTCTCACTTTTATTGGGGTCATATTCTCAGAAATTGGGGACTGTACTGGTTGAAGTGTTTTAAGTCTCTGTGAACCAGGGATTTCTCCTAAGAGAGTTGTAGTAATGTTTTATTTGGTAGTACATAAACGAGGTGTTTAAGTCCTGTTCCCTCAGACTGAGTCTAGTGGAGCCATCCCGGAGGGTGAGCAAATGGAGTAAAGGTGGACCACTGGCCCCAAACTCAGGTACACCAGCACCGAGATAAAAGACAAAGAAAAATTGGGCCCAGGCAGGAGAAGAGGTTATATTTGCCTCTACTGTAGAACCATTTCTGCATGGAAGCTACAATATTGGGTTGATACAAAAATGAACATTGTACCTGTCATTCCTCTAGTCAAACCAACGCAGGGTCGGTTCCACTCAAATCCACGCTCTCCAGGTCTATCTAGTGTGTGTTGCAAACTTGAACCAGCCAGTCAATAATGCAGACTAGATATATGGAGAGAAAATAGCACATAAAAAAGGTAAATCTGAGGTGAGCCCATTATGGTGCTTAGGAAGTTGCAGACATCCATTTTCACACTAAGTCCCCTCTCAGGCCAGACAAGCATCCTTAGCACAGAGTCTAAAAATAACTTTGGAAGTTGATACGGATCATCTCCATGAGGTACAGGAAATAAATAATTTTGACTGTGTTAAAAGGACACTATAGGCACCTAGAACACTTCAACTAATTGAAGGGATTTGGTTGCAGTGTCACAGTCCCACTTAGTCCTGCAATGTAAATCACTTCAGTTCCTGAGAAACTGCAAGAATTACATTGCAGGAATTCCAAGCACGCCCTGGTGGCTAACCAACTTTTGGTCACTTAACTGATGCTGGACATATGAGGACATCAAGAGTCAGTCAGATCCACATAGCAAAGCATTTCTTATGCTTTCTTATGGGGTAGGCCTAATGTGCTTGTGGCACTTGACGCTCATGCACATTAGCCTTTCATCAGATGACATCAGAGGAGGCGGAGCATTGACCTAGCACCGAGGGACATTGGCACTGGTTTCGGATAAGTGACTAAAGGAATTTTTAACCCTTTAGCTGTCTGGTGTGTGCAAGAAAGAGGCGGCACCAGACAGCTCTGTAGTATTAGGAAAACAACTTTGTCCAAGCCAGGATACATAAAGGTTGCACCAAGAGCTCAGGTTCAGCTGGAGGGATCTGTGAAGAGGAAGAACATTTCTGAAGTAGAGTTGGGCTGGATCCTTATGGATCCAAATACCTAAGTAGACGTGGACAAAGTTTTTAGTAAAAAGTTCAATCTTAGAATATTCAATATTGCTTAATACAAAACTGTGTTGAAAACGCGAGATTGCATAAAATTCCAATAACTATTAACTGTTAAAATATTGTTTTGCTGTTCTTTCAGAGAGATAGCCTAGATAGTTGTAGCTCTTTCAGTAAATTATATTATGTTACTTCCCAAGATGATTAGAATTTAATTTCTGTTCCATGAAGTTATAATTGTGTTTTCCTGAGAATAGAAAGTTTGAATCATTGTGAACCCTAGTGACACTTACTTATGTAATGTATGTCACAATGGTGTTTTCTGAAAATTTATGCCGGAGTCTATGGCCAGCTGACATTTTAATTTCTACTTTTTTATAGAAAGGTATGCATACAAACAGGTTACTTTGTACAGAGTCTGTAGCTAGCTGAATCCCGTGGAGTTCACACATGAAGCAACTTAATTTCAAGCATATGTATTCAAACAGTTATTTAAACAATAGTGGAAAGTACTATGAGCTAATCTAAGGTATTCTTAGAGATCACAGAAACTGGACCATCCCGGAGCATTTTTTATGATTGACCATCAATCCCTGTAATATTTTTCACAGACGATTCCTGCTGTTCTCTTGCATAAGCAATTTTTACATGGACCATAATATTTTATGCATATTACTGCGCAACTCTATGTTTATTATTGTCACCTACGGCCAGTTCACAAGCACTGAATCTTCGTGCAGTAGACCACACCACTAAATAATTCCTGCCTAAGGCTTTCTAAATGGTGACTTATAATATTTATATTATTATTTGAGTTATTATTGGTGTCAGCTCTGCAGAATATGTTGGCGCTGTTTAATTAATTGTAATTGTATTGTTATAAAATAGCCTAATTATTTCAATGGACAGATGTTATTTCCAAACCTTCATAAAGCACGATGAGCAATGTTGACATGTATATAACAAATGTCAATGAAGGAGATACTCTTTGCAGCTGTTGCCAACAATGCAATCAGTCTCTTAATAATGAAACTGCCATTCTGTCCTGCAAGTTCCCCTCTCAGTATTTAATTTTGGGGAGAGGTTTTGAATTAAGGACAGCTGAAAGCATCTGCTGCCCAGGATAGCAACTTCCACCAGTCTTGGTCAGCATGGGACAAGAGTGTCTCTTTACCAAAGATTAAAAGAACCCAACGCTTAGCCCTAACCCTCATCTTGATCCTAACTGCATCCCTAACCCTAAATTTAAACAACTGTGTAATATAAGTTATACAAAACACTGAATTGTGTGTTACAGGAAATACTGAGAGGTTCTAGAAACATTAGTAAACCACTTAGACCTTGGTGTAATTGGTGTGTCATGCCATCACCCTATGATGGAAGGGGTGTTCAATGGCAGAGATGTTGTTTGTAGTAATTTATTTAATTTTTAAACAGGGGCTATTTCTGGTCATTTCTCATGATATATTGGTGCACAAAATATTTCTGCTATCTCTCTTTTAGATTGTAATGAACATATCTCCCTTATTGTTGCCATCATTTTGTAAGAAAATTTATTGATTGTAGACTTACCATGACATACTATGATGTGGAATATTTTGTGAAGGTATATTAGTATTCAGTGTATGTTGTACAATACCCTAATCATAATCAAAAATTTATCTTTTACACAGTCATCTAGTAGTTCCAAACTCTGTATTTAACTACAATTCTTATTATCCGCAACTCCCAATGCTAGTCAAATGGCAGAAAATGATGGGAATTCCAATTCCATAGAATTGCACTAGAGAACCACCAATTGCTTTCCCTGATGTCTATTTGCTAGAATTTGGACCTAATTTATCCTTTAAATACTTTTTTTTTTTTTAATGTCCGTAGTTCAAACAGTCTGATTGTGCTTGAACTGAAGCAGTGGGATATTTTACTTAAGCTTCTGCTGTTTTTACTTTATTTATAGAGTGTCCTTCGGCTTTTCTTTAAAAATGTAACAACGAAACAGATGTAACTGTTTTCAGAGGTTTCTTTCCTCTTATCTCTATCTTACCTAAGGAATCCGTTTTTGAAGTTTCTCCCATGGGTTGAATAAGATTAACGTGACGATAGAGTAACATTAGAATTTAGGAGGGGAAAAGATTTGGAATGAAAAGTGGAGATCAATAAAGAGAATTAGCAATGGAACGCTGAATACGGTTGGGATGGGATAAAAAAAAAAGAATGAACAGAGAAGAAGGAGCTTGGAGAAGGGAGAAGAGATGGAGAGAATGGTGTTGGAGAGATGGAATGAGGAAGGGCAGAATGAATTATGAGTGAAGGAAGAAGATGCAGATGGAAGAAATGGAGGTGTAGATAGGATGAATAGCTATACAATATTATTTTTACTTTCTATCCTTATTTTCTTTGCGTACCCTACATTTCGCAACTTGTTTGATGTGAAGTGCCCCCTACCTAGTAGGGTGTTCATGAGGCCGCTGTTTATTTTATTCAGCCTTCAACATGTTTGAATTCAAACATGTATTTTTAAGTTCAGGCAAGCGTTAGGACTAGACAACTCACATATCATCTTCCTATCTTTTTTTCCCGAATTCCTAGCATGCAGCCCCTTTAATGTAAGTGGGTAGCATATCATTTAACAGGATGATATGGTAAAGCTTTTACAAGTATGTGATGACAAAATTAGATGGGCAGGAAAAAAAGAATGGTGAGAACCGAGTTATTTTAATAGCCTCCAGCGTAAACTTACAGACTGGTTTCCCACAGAAGGCAGCAGCCCAGTAGAGCCAATAATTCTGTGAAAGACTTGAGAAAGTATGGTATGTACTGAAAATTTTTCATATTATATTGTTTTCCGGCCCGCGTGAAATACATCCGCAAAATAATTAAAAATGGGATTAGTTGTTAAGCTTATTCGGCGATACTTTTTATAATAGTATTGAAAATAAGAAAACGTTGGCCAAAAAAAAAATAAGAGTCCCAATAAGTTACTGTTCAATGAGCTGGACAAAAATGTGTCTTGTTACTGTAAAAACAAAATCACTATGAGCATTAAAGTTAAGACATAAAATACAATAGAGCCAAAATCCGAGAAGACAGGTAAAATTTGGAATAGGGATTCCCCAATCTCGTAAGGCAAACCAAGCAAGTATGAAAAACAGACATAGTATAGTAGGAGGCAAATTATTATTCAACAACCACAAAAGTATGTAGCATTGACTAGGGTCACAACCCCCAGAGGTTGGGTTCTGTGCATGTAAGTGGGAAACTTTTTCAATTAATTAGCAATTATTAGATTTTTTTTTTTTCGATCTGGTTGATTTTTCAGTAACTAGATGATACATAATACATGGTGTTTTTCATTGAATAGAGCAGGGGTAGGAAACATTTGGCACTCCAGATGTTGTGGGCTACATCTCCCCTGATGGAGATAATGTCTGCAACATCTGGAGTCTCTAAGGTTGCCTTCCGCTGAAATAGAGCATTGTAAAGAAGATGATTTTGTCTTAACTTTGTTTAGGCCAATAATAGGCAAGTTTAAAAAAATATCGAAATTAAGGATTATTTTGCTTTTGGCTATTTGAGCCAACACAATACCCAAAACACACCAACAGTCTAGGATTTAGACATTATCCAATTCTGTTGCTGTGGGTATACTGACAAAATTGCTGTGTTTCACAGGCTAGATTGGGATCCAATGCTCTAGAGTTACTGCTTCAAATCTTATTAACTAAACTCTGGATTTTAGTGAATTACCAAATAGCAAAATTAGCTGATTTGGAAAAATTATCTTACTCAGCTATAGTCAAAGTTTTAAAGAATATTTAAAAAAAAAATTTTACTCCTTTTCTAATAACAAAGTACTTTAGGGCCACCTCCCCTCCTCCTCCCCCTCCCCCATGCTGTTTTTCAACTAACATTTTTTATAAAATAGTATAAAACTCTGGAGCTCTGGATCCTGTTCTTCTCCATCAATTCTACGCATCTTCTTTTGTAGCAACACTTCTTAGCCTTCCTTGTTGAGGTCCAATTAAATGCTCCACATAGATGAGGATTCATGGAGCTTTGGAATATGCTCAGAAAGCACTGCAAATGCGCCAATCAGCTTCTTCACACAGAGAAACATTGCGTTCAGGGCTTTTCTATCTGAAGCGGTGACAGTCATCTGAACGCTCAATCTCACACACCTCCTTATTGTATTCATGGAGGGAGGGAAGGAAGTGAGTGTTGTCTAACAAATGAGTGGACCGGGTGGGTGGACAAGGGGAAGACATAATATCCCTGGCAGGGATGTATTTACCACAAGGCAAACAAGGCATTTGCCTAGGGCGGCACTTTCAGGGGGGGCGCCAAAACATGCCACCCCAAGCTCCTAGACAAATGCCTTGTTTGCCTCATGTTCTGGGGCTGTCCACCTTACTGTGAATAAGTGAGTGAGTGAAGCTGTCAGTGTGTGTCTGTGAGTGAGTGAAAGTGTGTGTCTTTCAGTGAGAATGGGTGTTCCTGTGAGTGTGTGTCAGTATGTATATATCATTTTATGTGTATCTGAGAGTGTGTGCCTGTCAGTGTGTGTCTGTCAGTGAAAGTGTGTATTGGTTAAACAGTGTGTGCCAATGACTGTATGTGTGTGCCAATGACTGTGTATCTGTCAGTGAGTGTATATCAGTGCATGTATCAATGAGGGCATGTGTCTGTCAGTCAAAAAAGATGCCTTGACACGAATTGTGGGGGGCCAAATTTAGATTTTGGGGGTGCCCGAATTTAGTCGTGCCTAGGGCAGCACAAATCCAAAATACACCACTGATCCCTGGACATACACTGGTAGAAGGAGGGAGTATATCTTCGGCTGAGGAATATCCCTGTTGGAAGGTGGAAGGGACAGATTACTCAATGGAAGAGGGCTGTCACTCTTGGAGGGAGGGAGTACTGAGGTACTTCAAATGAGTGTTACCCATGATGCCTGCAAGTAGAGAACTAATTACAAGAACATAGCTACAGAGCTCACTACCACGTCCTTTCCCTATACATTGGTCTGTGGGAATTGGGGGATGCGGTACTCAGTTTGAAGGGCAGGTCCTTGTTCACGATCCCCCATGACACTGCTGGTTGGTGAGAATTTAGGTTATGGCAACCCTTAATCCCAGGCCTGCTTCCATAATTAACTCCTCACATGCTGCCAATGATTGAGGGGCATTGATGAAATCTACTTCAGTTCCGCCCCATATTAAACTACACTGAACAAAATTATAGACGCAACACTTTTGTTTTTGCCCCCATTTTTCATGAGCTGAACTCAAAGATCTAAGACTTTTTCTATGTACACAAAAGGCCTGTTTCTCTCAAATATTGTTCACAAATCTGTCTAAATCTGTGTTAGTGAGTACTTCTCCTTTGCAGAGATAATCCATCCACCTCACAGGTGTTGCATATCAAGATGCTGATTAGACAGCGTGATTATTGCACAGGTGTGTTTTAGGTTGGCCACAATAAAAGGCCACTCTAAAATGTGCAGTTTTACTGCATTGGGGGGATGCCAGGGGGGGGGACCGGGCAGATCCGGGGGGTCCGAAAACCAGTCAGTATCTGAGGTGACCACAATTTGCCTCACGCAGTGAAACACATCAAGCAGATTTATTGGGCAATGAAATCTGGTTTGGCTAAATCAGTTTGGTTTATTGGGGTGAACTGATTCAGGTTCATTGAATTGTACTGCCCATTGACAAGTACAGAGGTTTGTGAAAAACCCTGTTTGCGAATAATCCCATGTGGTATGAGTGAGCCAACATACTACTTTCAACATCTGCTTACTTATACAGATGTGCCTTTGTTTCTTTGTGCAAACTGTTCGATTTTAAACATAATGAAAAATGTACACTTTGTGTCAGATGTAGTTTTCTTTACTAACTCTGTGATGGTTTAACAAAATTGTGCTGCGATACAATCATATATTGCAATTTGTACTTTTTTTTAACAATTGGGAACGAATCCTGGGCTGAAGTCACTGATATATTTTACTAACAGAAAATACTGTTCCTTATGGTTAGAAATATATAAGAAGAATATATATTAAGCAAACAAAAAATAGAATTTACTACCAAAGACCTTTAAGACACCCAGGTCTGACAGTCTTAATGTAAAGATCCAGCATACTCACTCATTCACTAAACTGCAATTTCAAGTCTAACAGAAAGTAATAGTTTTATTTAAAAACACCGCACCTCGGCAAAATAAAACTCTTTCAATCTGTAAGACTTGAACTCAACGTTTAGTGAATGAGTGAGTGCGATGGATTTTGTATGTTGTATAAATTGGCCCAATCAGCACCCTATAAGGTATGCATGTTCAAGTGAGTGCAGCCCTCTTGGATTCATTTATATATTTGGGAGTCCAGGCCAACTCCTTGATTTTGCACCCATTGCCTGACACAGGTACCTCATTCAAGGGCAGACATTATGCTGCTAGAGTAGGACCTGCCAAAGATGGGGTACATTGACGTTGTGGCAGGCTTATGCAATGGATGATCATATACTGTAACTAAATCACCCATTATTATTTTGCCAAGGTTAGGTGTTTTTAAATAAAACTATTCAATTTTGTTTGTGAATGAGTGACTGCGCTGGATTTTGTATGTTGTATGAATGTGGCCCCAGCAGCACCCGTACAGGTATGCATGTTCCGGTGAGTGCAGCCCTCTTGGGTTCATTGACAGTGTTAGTGTGGCATCACTTATTCATGCACCCCATACACACAATGCAGTGTGATACGCTTAGTTGAAAACCTTGGCAATGTTAATTTCAAACATGGCTGGTGTGCGGAGTGTAATTGACTTTTGATGGTCCGCCATGAACGACTCAGTAGCTGGTTAGTGTGCTGGAAAATGCCTGAAGCAATGTAACAATCTGCCATGAAATGC
Organism: Pelobates fuscus; assembly: GCF_036172605.1. Classification (NCBI taxonomy): domain Eukaryota; kingdom Metazoa; phylum Chordata; class Amphibia; order Anura; family Pelobatidae; genus Pelobates; species Pelobates fuscus. The sequence continues at coordinate 36,936,731 of NC_086321.1, read as the reverse complement.
TCACCACATATAAATTGCAACAGACTGCTGATATATCGTATTTTGATACATATGGATGTGTTGTGTATGAAATTATCGTACAAATAGACTCCATTCAGAAGTTTGTGTATATATAGTTATGCTTGACAGTAGACAAGACACCATCTGTGTCAAATATTCTGTTCTAGTAAGTTAGTGCCAGACAATAAACCATAATTTGTGTCCTTGTCACTGACTGCTGGAATATAAGCTATTACCGGTATTTGTTTCCATTTTAAATCTGTGTGTGTTTGTACTATTCATACTTACCACAAAGGGTACCCGGGGTAAATGTGGAATGTTCTTAGTAAATTTTAAAGATATGGCAGCAAAGAAATTGAGGAATGTGTGATCTGTCCGTCTGTCTTTCTGTATATCTGTCTGTTTGTCTGTCTGTATGTATGTCTGTCTGTCTGTCTGTATATCTGTCTGTCTGTCTGTATATCTGTATATCTTTCTGTCTGTCTGTATATCTATCTGTCTGTCTGTTTGTCTGTCTATTTGTGGTCCAGGACAATAAACCGAGTAATAGTAGTTATGGTGGTACAAGTCGGGTCTTATAAAAGTCGGTTGTGGTGTGCCAAAACTGACATTCGGGTAGGCCTGTAAAAAAAGAGGGCCCATCAAATTGAATAGCTTGATAAAGCGAGTGGTGGGTGGGCGGAACCAGGTGGTATCAAACCCAGTGAGAGGGGCGGCCTGTGTGTTTATAGGCCATGTAACCCCCCCATAATTCCAGACATTTCTTCTCTATCTCCCTGACTCTCTGTCTCTCTGTATGTTGTTCTCTACTATTTACAAGTCAAACACGTGCTATGTCAGATTAAATATCTACCCTACACTTCTGTTGTCATGGTAACAATATCCCAAAACTACTAAGACTCTTGTAGAGGAATTATGCAATTTGCCATTTTCAAGTAGGCGGATTACTTGAATACATGCCAGAGCAATGCCCAGTAAACAGAAGTAAAACCATTCAAAACGGTTTGACTCCTTACAATGAGGGGGGCACCATGGCATTCCTGGCACCATAAGCACTACAGCAACAAGTGATTTTTTTTTTTTTTTTAATTTAAGATTTTTTTTTTTTTTTGAAATTGAAATATAGAACAGTAAGATGTGTCACAGAATGCATTACCAAATATTGCATACATTACAGTAGAATACACAAAAATTGAGTTTCACAGTAAATACTTTCATGGAATGTATACAAAACAGTAGATAACACAATAATTAAGGTTCAAAACAGAGTAAGTGAGTAAGCCAACTGATAAACTGTCATGGCAAGGTAGTTACTCAACATTTATTCAAGTTGGTCAACTAAAAACCAATAAATAAAACAATATTTAAAATTCAACCAGGTAGAATTAATAGGAAATAGCCTGACAGAGAGGGTAGGCGCAGTTGTTGCAGTGTTGCTAGTTATGGAAGGGAATAATTAAGTAATTCAATGAGACCGTTTGTACGAAATCACAGGTTAGATTCGAGCATTGCATTAAATGTGTGTGTAGTCTAACTGAGATAGTAGATTGACGTGAGATTGTGTTTAAGGTGGGCATTCGAATGTTGAACGACATGAGTTACGTGGTGGGGAGGTTGTAGGGGGGGGAGAGGGTTGGGAGGTGAAAGATTCAAGCGGATTTAGGCTTAGAGTATTCAATGCCTTTAGTTGCCAGGAAGTGCAGCCAAGGCTTCCAGATTTTGGTAAAGGTTTGAAAAATTTTTGTTTGTGCATAGGTTATTTCTTCCATTTGTCTGACCTCGTCTACTTTACTAATCCACTCTCTGATAGAAGGGATTTGCGCTTGCTTCCAGTATATAGGAATGAGTTGTGACGCCGCCATTACTAAGTAATTGAACAGTGAGGCTTTGTTTTTTCCGATATCTGGAGGGGCTAAGGAGAATAAGTAATGTTGCGGTGTAAGCGGAATGGTAGCAGCAAGTATCAGCTGTGTTATGACCTGAATCCTCTTCCAGAATGTTGCTATCTGTGGACATAGCCACCAAATGTGGGCATGATGCGCTAGGTCGTGATTGCATCTCCAGCATGTCTGTTGTGTCAGATTATGTATTTTTTTAAGTTTAGCTGGGGTGAAATGCCAACGGGTGATGCGTTTATAATTACTTTCTTGAGCAGCGGTGGATGAGGTGGATTTGTGTGCGATCATGAAAAAATTTTTCCAGTCAGAGTGAGGTATGTCTATTTGCAGTTCCTCCATCCAATGTTTTGTGCAAGCAGGTAAAGATATATCTCTAGATTTCCTTATTAGTCTATACATGATAGAAAGTAATTTCTTTGTGATTGTGTGTTCTGAACAAAGTTGTTCAAAGTCAGTCAGTGGTCTCTTCTCTGCAAGAAAGAGATTGGCACTTTTAAGGAAATGGATCAGTTGGGCATAGTGTAATCGTTGGTTGCCCGTTGGGGTGGTGTTGGGAATTAGATGAGTTAAGGATTTTATGTTATCGTTGGTGTCGGTGATATCTTTTAGTTGTAAGGCCTCGCCAGAATGGTAGAGGTCATACGTGCTCCCTGATTGCCCTCTTTGAAAATCTGGATTGTGCGTGAGAGGATATAGCGGGGAGGGGTGAGGGGCAATTGATGATGTTTTGGTTAGCTTCTGCCAGATTTGAAGAGTAGGTCTAATCGTGGGATGGTTATCAATTGTGAGTTGACGCTGAGCTGGGTTTGTGAATAGCCATGGTCTTAAGTGTAAAGGTATGGGCGAAGATGCATTTTCAATCTGCACCCAGTGGAGGTTTGGGTTAGGTCGCGACCATTCGTAAATTCGGGCCAGGTGGGTTGCTTTGTGGTATGTTTCAAGATCCGGGAGGTTAATTCCTCCCTGATCCCTAGTGTTGTTTAGTGTCGAGAGGGCTAAACGTGGATGTTTGTTGGTCCATATAAAGTTGTTAATTAAGGTTCTGATTGTTTTGAAGAACTTGTTAGGTATCATGATGGGTAATGTTTGAAGCGGGTATAATAGTCGCGGCAAGATATTCATCTTTATTATATTAGATCTACAGAACCAGCCAAAACAGGGTTTCTGCCAGGATTGCAGATCCAAGTCAATGGATTTCACTAGGGGAGGAAAGTTTAGATCGAAGAGGTTGTTTAGGTTTGATGGAATGTGAACTCCTAAGTATTTAATTGAATGAGGGGCCCAAGAGAAATGAAAGTTTTCCCGCAGTGTTTTATTGTGTGAGGAGGGGGAGCAGATTGGCATTAATTCACATTTCGATAGGTTGGCTTGGAAGTTGGAAATCGTACCATAAATCTTCATTTCTGTGAGGATGTGTGGTAATGTGGTAAGCGGGTTAGAAATGGTGAATAGGAGGTCGTCCGCAAACGCCGTAACCTTGTATTCGTGGTTTGCAATTCGAACTCCTTGAATGAGATAATTATCTCTGATCCCTTGTAAGAAGGGCTCTAAGACGAGGACGAACAAGAGAGGGGAAAGAGGGCACCCCTGCCTTGTGCCATTTGTAATTGTGACTGGGCGAGATAGTTGGCCATTAATGCGAATTCTTGCTGTCGGAAATGAGTAGATGGTAGATAACCAAGTCAACCAACGAGGGCCAAAGCCTAAGTGTTGCATTGTATGTGTAAGCAGCGCCCAGCTGACCCTATCAAAGGCCTTTTCCGCATCAACAAGTGATTTTTGTACATAGAATGTCCCTCTAAATATAATACAGTGCGACACGTTTCAGTGGCTCATGTCCTGCTGCTGGAAAGGTTACTCGTGTTTCATGTTGTCCCTTTAATAATCTCTTTAAAACCTTTAATGTCACTTTAAAAATTATATTTTAATTTATTGGCTATAAAACTGATTAAATATAGATGCTTCCGGTAACAATGCTGTTGAATGTTTAAGAATGTATTGAATATTTCTCGTTAAGTTTAGAAATAACATTGAACAATAATTTCCAATAAAAAGAACAATGTTAAAATAAACTGCTTAATGAAATATTTGATATAAACTTAAAAAAACACACTGGACAATGCTGAAAAACTTAGGAATGGATATCAATAAGAAATGGCATAATGTCAGCCAAATGTATGAATAAAATACTGGGAAAGATCTCTGGAAATTTCGGTATGTATAGATAGTGGATTAGTTAATTGAAACAAAGGAAAAAATTTGGTTGGACAGTAAAATAATCTTAAATATGTTACATATAAGAAAACAGTGTTCTAAATAAATAAAATTCGTCAATATGTAACATACAGAGTTTTTCACTAAAGTGAGAATTCAAAGTGAATTTCACATTTAAAGTGTCACTGTCACTGCAAAGACCCCCGACTTGACATTGCCGCTGGTGGTTCGGTGGCCAGGTGGGTAGATAAATTTGAGTTCTACTTATCTCAATCTGATCCTTGTGGGTGAAGCCATCTTCCACCATCTTTCAGGAGCCGACGTCACATGCATGAGCGGCAGCACAGCATTGTAATCTACTCCTCAGGATCCACCATAGATAAAGCCAGTTCCCTGCAGCCATCACTGGTGATGGCTGTCAGGGTTGACACAGTAACTCTGCCCAGGCAGAGGAAATATACAGAGACAAAATAGTGGTAGATGAGGTAGATTGTGTGTGGGGAGGCTGTATTTTCTTGTCCTGCATCCTCACGCAGTGCTGCATATATATCCACTGCCTGGTCAGAAAATAAGTCGTCACCTGGATTTCACTAAGCAAATAGGGCAAATATAAGAGCCTCCTATTGGATAGTTACTGCATGGGCAACTATCTTTCAGCTGGCAAAAAGTTATTTAACCCCAACTGATGCAATGAGTAGCTTCTCATTGCTTAAACAACCATGTTGAAAGACACATCCCGTGGTTGTGGAAAAAAGATGTTAGTCTGTTTGAGAAGGGTCAAATCATTGGCATCCATCAAGCAGAGAAAACCTCTAAGGAGATTGCAGAAACTACTAAAATTGGGTTAAGAACTGTCCAATGCATTATTAAAAACTGGAAGGATAGTGGGAAACCACCAGTGATGGGCGCATCAGCGTAAGAAGAGAGGCAGATGAAGTGATGCCTAGTGCCTACTGTACAAGTCTGTGGGGGCAGTGCTATGATCTGGGGTTGCTGCAGTTGGTCAGGTCTAGGTTCAACAACATTATGTGCCCAAACAATGAGGTCAGCTACTACCTGAATATACTGAATGACCAGTTTTTTCCATCAATTGATTTTTTTCTTCCCTGATGGCACGGGCATATTCCAAGATGGCAATGCCAGGATTCATCTGGCCCAAATTGTAAAAAAGAGAGGTTCAGGGAGCATGAAACATCATTTTCATACATGGATTGGCCACCACAGAGTCCAGATCTTAACCCTATTGAGAATCTTTGGGATGTGCTGGAGAAGGCTTTGCGCAGCGGTCCAACTCTCCCATCATCAATACAAGATCTTGGTGAAAAATGAATGCAACACTGGACAGAAATAAATCTTGTGACATTGCAGAAGCTTATCGAAACAATGTCACAGCGAATGTGTGCCATAATCAAAGCTAAAGGTGGACCAACAAAATATTACAGTGTGTGACCTTTTTTTGGTCAGGCAGTGTAATATATATATATAGAAGGCTTGGCCTGTAATTGTGGGAGGCACTTAATTTCCCTATTTAAACCCAGTAAGCCCCTGCTTACCTGTCTTCGACGATCTCGGAAGTGCTTCAGTGTACTTCCGGTTTACAGTTCCGTGACGTCAGTTTTCCCGCCCGCCGGCAGCCCGGTTCAAACGCCCTGCGGCTGTATTCGTGAGTATACCGCTCTTGCCTTACACGGACGGCATCAAAATCGTAAGTTTAGCCCTGTCGCTCACGGGCTCGGATTCACTCCGCTCCTGCATTTTCTCGGTCAGTGTAACACGTTCAGTTACACTTACACCTCGTAGTCTCATTCAGCCGCACCGGGTTGCCATACGTTTTTCGTTTAGTTGGCGCAATATCTTCATTCTGTTCCGTATTTTTTGGATATTGTTCACGTTTTCAGCTATGATTTAGTAGTTACGTTTTATAAAAGGGGTTTAGGCGGGTTGTAGTATTGACCAGTATTCTAAACTTCTGTGTTTAAAGTAGTTTATATGGTCCCCTTAAAGTCATAAATAGCTAAGTAGAGTAAATAGGGGGTATGTTGTTCCGTTGTATTAAAAGGCTGTTCATGTCCTGTTTTTTTTTTTTTTTATAGTCCTTACTAGTACTGACACTTCTCGCAAGTGGCCCTTCGCGGGTATACGTATTCGCAGCTTTGTTATAGAGGTAGGCCTCGGTTTCACCCAGTTCATTTGGGTGTATGTTATAGTTAAATAGTACGTTTCATAAATAGGTCACGTTTCTTTTCCTTTAGTTCCGTTGGTTCCCTTCAGGATTATACTTTATTAGGTCAAATAAAGTTTCCTTCCTCTGCAGGTATGTTATTGGTGTGTCCTGGGGGGGGGGGGGGGTTCGAGGACTAGTTGTAATTCTCCCGCCAACTTAGGTATGTTCCCATAGGCCTCTTTGCCTATAAGTTTAGAGGTCCCGCAAGGCATAGGTCAGCCCTTACGTTCGGAGGTTCAGGCCAATCGTCCCAACGCATAGCTATAGCCTTGCTTCAAAAATTAGTTAGGGCCTCACCAGTCACGGCCAAACGTTTGCTTCTTTCTCATGTCACCGAGAGGCCAACTCCCCGCCACCCACCTCAGTGGCACCAAGGCCCCACGCGCCAAATCATAGTTAGTGCCTCTCATAGCCACTTGGCAAGTAGTTAGGGCCTCATCTGCCACCAACGTAAGCTAAGCTAATACAATTTCGCCTGTGGGCACTAGCCTAGTAAGTGGGGTCCCTCCAGCTATTTATTTTCAGTACTAAACTCGCCCTCTCTGCCCCCTTAGAATGTCCAACGCTTCGGTGTTAGAAGACAATCTGTCGGTTACCAGCACCCCGCTCAGGTCGGGCACGCAGAGAACGCAACCAACCCCTCCAAGTCCAGCTTCCAGCTATCGCTCCTGGACTATCCCTAAGATTACCGCTGAACTTAAAAAGAGAAATATCCCTTATCCGGCTTCAGCTAGGAAGAATGAACTTTTTCGTTTATTGAACTCTACTGAGGATAACGAAAGGCCTGGCCCTAGTTCACAGGTTAATGTTCTTAATAGCCTGGCTGAATTACACGCCATGATGGCCTCCCTAGTGTCCTCAGTTGCCACCATCAATAACAGATTGGATAACCTGGAAGCTAGTAACGTTCCTACAGTCCCCGAGATTCCCGGGCCGGTTGTCCAACCCACGCCCGCCCTAGGAGGTAACAGTGACCCTCCACCGGCTAGGAAAGTTACTAACGTTATTAATCCTATTCACCTAATACCGCAGTCTCTCAGACGTGACATCATAGAGGGAAAGGATGTTAACTTGGCCTCGCTACTGATAGCGGCTCAAGCCGTGGTAGAAAACAGGGCATACACGTTTGAGGACCTATCAGTAGTGATGAGGGCCAGGGACCCTAGGTTGAATAGGAAACTTAACATTCCTGAGTTTGTCTTGGCATTTGGCCTATACAGAGACGTTATCTGTACTGCTTTTCCCCTCCGCAGAGAGGAGCTAGATGTGTACCTACACAAGGTGATAGAGCTAGCTTATAAGTACGGGGGCTTTGCCTTTTACGACTATCACAAGTCATTCTCCTCTAGGTCAGCCGCTTCATTGTCCCAGTATAATACAGTCACGGACTGGGGTCAGCTAGATACAGAGTTGTTTCTTATGCATTTTGCAGGTCTCAAAACCCCTTCCTGTGCCATTTGCTCGTCTGCAGCTCACTCCATTAATTTCTGTCCTGAGAACGTAGCTATCCCCTCTACCAGTAACGCCAACTCCGATTTTCAGTCAACTTCCAACCAGAAGGAGATTAGAGACAAATTAGGCAGGCCTATAGTGTTCTTGGGCAAAGCTCAGGTCTGCAATAATTTTAATGCTGGGGGTTGTAGTTACAGTGCTTGTAGGTTGCTGCATGTGTGCTCGCTTTGTTTCAGGGCACATGCCAAGACGATGTGCCCTAACAAATTGTACCCAAAAAAGGCATCTACTCCAATAAACATACCGAGTTTGCAACGTTACCTGGCTAATCATCCTTCTTTACATCTGGTGGAATTTCTCACATCAGGGTTCACTCACGGGTTTCACACAGGCTTTGTCTCTCTCCCCTCAGGCATCTTGGAGTGCCCCAACCTTCAGTCAGCTCTCACAGACCCCGACACCCTACAAGTACTCTTACAGAAAGAAGTAGATAACGGCTTCATGATAGGCCCTTTCACTACTCCTCCTTTCTCCTCATGGAGAACTAACCCTCTAGGTATCGCCACTGGGAAGTTTAACAACAAAAAGAGACTTATTATTGATTTTTCTGCACCACACGCCTCTCCCACACCTAGCCTAAATGCACTAATCCCGTCAGAAGATTTTCTCTTCAGTACGCTAGAATCGATGATGCCATTCAAGCGATTATTAACTCCGGGAAGGCAGCCTGGTTAAGTAAGTCAGATATTACTAACGCCTTTAAGTTACTTCCCATTCATCGATCACTCTGGCATCTGCACGGAGTTAAGTGGCTAGACAACTACTATTTCGCTACCAGGCTTACTTTCGGCTCCAAAAGTAGCCCCAAGCTATTCGACCTGTTCGCCGAAACCTTGACTTGGCTTCTCCTTAACTTCTGCAGATGCCCAGTTGTCATTCATTATTTAGATGACTTCCTCACCATTGAACCTCACCACTGCACTCCACGCAGCCTTAATCACTTGCTCACGCTCTTCAAAGATTTAGGTGTCCCCGTAGCCCAGGACAAAACTGAAGGTCCCAAAACCGAAATTACTTTTCTAGGGATTACACTCAACTCTGTCACCATGCACGCCAGCCTGCCCCAGGAGAAAGTAGACCGAATTCTATCTTACATTAGCACCTGCATGTCACTAGGCACTTGCACCAGGAAACAGCTACAGTCACTTTTAGGCTCACTTAATTTCGCCATGAGAATAATTCCACAGGGTAGGTCTTTCATTTCCAGAATCCTTTCACTTTTGCACAGTCTCCCTGATGATGACTCCACTACAACCCTAGACGAGTCAGCTACAGCTGACCTGAGAATGTGGCAGCTGTTCCTTTCCTCGTGGAATGGCAGGTCACTGTTTGTTCCCCCCGTTTCCGACGATTCCCCTGTACTCTGGACTGACGCTTCAGGTGCCTTAGGATATGCGGCCATATTTGGAGACGAGTGGCTATACGACTCCTGGCCGGTCGAAACCACGTCACTCGAGAGATTCAGTACCACCTCCTCTCTTTTTGAGATCTACCCTATCGTAGCAGCAGCTTACACGTGGGGGGTACAGTGGAGGGGGCAGTCAGTCAGGTGTTTTTGTGACAACTTAGCTACCTGTAACATCATCAACAAGGGCCGCTCTCAGTCCCTCACGATTATGAACCTAGTCAGGAGACTCACTTGGCTAGCAGCTAATCTCCAGTTCTGCATATCCTGTGTCCACGTCCCAGGTATACAAAATACTGCCGCTGATGCTCTGTCACGCTTCAATTTGCAGGAGTTCTTCAGACTACATCCTACAGCTTCCCAGCAACCCAGGGTACCTCCAAAATTCGAAGACCTGGTAATGCATTAAGCTCTCTCCTACATCTGAGCGGCACGCTTGCTCAGGCGGGTTTATCCCTCAACACGAGGAAAGCCTATTACAGAGCATATGAACTGTTTATGTGTTTCATTCGTAATTACTGTGTAATAAATGTTTTTTCTGTTGAAACCATGGTTGCTTTCACAACTTTTTGCCACTTTTCTCTTAATCTATCTTACAACACAATCAAACTCTACTTAACGGGAATCCAACACTACATGTTAACCTCCTTTCCCAACAAGTCTCCTTTCCTATCTTCCTACCCTCTTAAAAGTGTCCTCAAAGGCATTCATAACTTGTCAGTACACATACCCACTAAACGCCTTCCCATAGATAGTAAGCTGTTTAAGAACTTGTCCGATATACTCGACACGTCCCCTTTCGAACATATCACAAACCTCGTTGTCAAATCAGCGGCTTATCTAGCCTTTTACGGTTTTTTGAGACCCAAAGAGTTCACCGTAGAGAGAGCCTCTGATTTCAGCTCGTGCCTCCAAAAGAAACACTTAGTTAAAAATCTGGATCACTACACTCTGTCCGTTACCCGCACCAAAACAAGCCAATCAGGCCCACCAGTGGAAATTAACTTTTATCCCACTTCAACCAAATGGTGTCCCGTTCGTGTATTGGATAAGCTAGTAGCAGCCCAAGCTAATTCCGCTCCCGATAGCCCACTTCTAGATATTCTAGGGAAACCCCTGACCACAAAAATTTTCATGCTTTACATACGCACCCTTTTACTCCGTTTGGGACAAAACCCACGGTCATTCTCGGGCCATTCTTTTCGCATTGGAGCAGCCACAGCTGCCTCAGGTAATCATGTACCGACACACATAATTAAAAACATGGGGAGGTGGAAATCATCCGCATACAACAGATACATTCCCAATCCAGAGAAAGAGATAAGGATGGCTTTCTGTGATATGACTAAATGATGTACCGCTTAATAAACGCATTTTGTTTTAAATGGTTATTATTTTTGCCCTCTTTTACAGGCCTAACCTTACGTCAGTTTCGGCACACCTCAACTGACTTGCTATTAAGGAACTACTTATTTTAAACCCTGTTTTCCTTACGTCCTCGGAATGTGCCGTACACAAATATATATATATATATATATATATATGTATATATATATGTATACACACACACACACATATTGCTGTTTCTGCAGGCAGGAGAGATGTTTTGTGTTTAATATTGTCTTCCCTTTATAAAAATGTTGTTATAATACCGGGGCTAAAGAGTTCCAGGGTTCCTGCAAGTGGCCAGGAGCTCCGTCACATATGAATATCATTACCTTTTTTGCAGTCAGGGGGGGCTCTAATCCTTATTCCCTGATGGCCCAGCGGTTTCCCTGCTAGTGTGATCAGTATTTCTAGCTGGATGCAGACCCAGAGGAGGCATCTGCAGAGAGCTGCACCCAGCCATAGGTTGCTGCCTACCCACTGAAAGGCGCAGGGCCATGCCAGGATATCTGTGGATTTCCCACACCCCGGCCTGTGCAGCTGATGGGAGCTCAGCAGAGCCAGCGCTTGAATGGCTGCTACCTGGCACCCTTGTATTTGTGAATGTGAAGGGGTTAAAGCACATTAATAAGTGTAACCACTTATAAATTAAATGAAATCCATTTTCAGATGCAATCCATTATCCTTAGCAACACATAATCAGAAAGCAGAGCTTTGTAGAGAGGTAACATATTTTATATATTTACTTTAAGTTGTAAAGAAAACAAACTCCTTTTACAAATGAGTCACTGGTTCATATGGACTCGTTTCATTAGTCACCACCTTAGCATTGCAGTGAGCAAAATGCATTCTGGGGAAATATATGAGTAGAGTTACACAACTCTATCTCAAATCTGTTTCTAATAATGTATATGCATTAAAAGAACACGTGTGTCTATGTCCATCTGTATCTATCTGTCTGTATGTCTATCTATCTAGCTATCAATCGGTCTGTCTGTCTGTCTATCTATCTGTCTGTCTATCTGTCTGTCTATCTGTCTGTCTGTCTATCTATCTATCTGTCTGTCTATCTGTATGTCTATCTATCTATCTATCAATCAGTCTGTCTGTCTGTCTGTCTGTCTATCTGTCTGTCTATCTGTCTGTCTGTCTGTCTGTCATTTTGTTATTATATTGTCAAGTTGCAGGACACATCATAAAAACTGCACTATTTGTAATTTATGAATCAATGCTTCATTGTTATGTTTCTATAGCGACACGTGGTCTTTTTTTGAAAACCTTCCCTGTCTTACTAGTTGCTCAATCAGAAAAACAAAATCTACTATCCCTAAATATTTAATAGTGAGTTGCCTAGGAATGGAATGATTAAACGGCCTCAGGCCTCGACTGCTGATAGAAGGTAACTGCACTGTGTTGGAATATGTTTTTTTATGTTAGAGCTGTAAATGCTATATTTCACAACAATATCAAAATGATTCAGCTGAAGAAATACTTCTAATAATAATAAGCACTGGAATGAATAATGCACAGGGAATGCACAAACAATGTAGTATTTAATTTTGCTATACAAATGGTTAACTTTTCCAGTAAATTACCACCTTATAGCAAAACTGCTTTCAGCCCAATGTTTATCCCTTGTGCCTTCATTCGATTCATTACGAGCTGCAATTTGTCCGAATATGGACCAGTAGGGAATTGGTCGAATTCCCAAATGCATAAGCTAATATGTAGCCAAATCACATGTTCGTTTTATTCTGTGATTCTGAATTCTGCCCAGTGGAACCTAAGGAGTACAGAACAGTACACCGATCGGACCATTTACGTGCTTTTTGGTAGTCTGGTTGGTTTTTGCAAATCTTTCTTCATTATTGAAATTCGACGGAGCTAAACCATCATATGGCTATTCCGAAATGTTTTTTATTTTTGGCCAAAGTGAATTGCAGAAGTGATTTGGGCCGAAATGAACTTTTCTACCATGCACAAGTCTCATAAATATATTTTATTACTAGAAAAATGTTTTATGCCCACAGGACATAACATACTGCTATATTTTCACATTAAAGGGACTCTCCAGGCAGCAGTTTTTACTCACCTGGTTCCAGCGCCGGGAGCCTCGTGAAGCCGCGCCCCCTATTTCGTCAAAATGACGAAATAGGCGGGCGCGAGCAGTGAGCAATCAGACGCTTCCATTTGGAAGCGTCATTGCTCCCTTGTGCGCATGCGCGGCTTCGCCACACATGCGCACATACTTCAGAGGGCGGCATTCATGCCGCCCTCTGAAGTCCTGAGCGCACTACCGCGCATGCGCGGTGTGTGCGGCCGCGAGCTGAGCTGACTGACAGCTCAGCTCGCGGTCTTTGCCCGCCCCCCTCCTCTGCTGACAGGCTGGAGAGAGAAGGCGCGCACACAGTGCCTTCTCTCTCCTGCACAAGTCAGACGTATTTTAATACGTCTGACGTGTACAGGGCCTTTTTAGGGCCCTGCATGATAGGAAGTCCCTCTGGTGGCTGTCTGAGTGACGGCCACTGGAGGTATTCCTATCAATCAATGTAAACACTGTATTTTCTCTGAAAATACAGTGTTTACATTAGATTGCCTGCAGGGAGCTATAGATCATACCTGAACAACTACATTAAGCTGTAGTTGTTCAGGTGACTATAGTTTCCCTTTAATCATATTACGGTGGTAATGAGCCATCAATATGTCTGTTTCTGGTGTAAGTCAGAAGGACACTTTGGATGTCATGTATATTTGTTTCTTACAAAAGTTTCCATGTACCCGCAGACATGGGAGCTTACGCTACTACACATTTTGAACATCAATTGGGTAATAAAGGCAGTTACTATCTTACTGCTGTTAAAATATGCTGTGAATGTCTGAATGCGTAGACCTTGCATGTAACGGAATAAAAAAATTCTGAAGGACGCAAGATACGAGAATGGTGACTCATCAAAGCATGATTTATAGACTGCTACTTCATACGAATCATTGCTAGCAAAAGTAATGTAACTATATCACCATTGTCATGTCAACATTGTTTAATATAATAAAACTGAATGTATAATTTCTAATTAAAGTGAAACTTAATAGATTACAGCTTCTATAGCAATGAATATAATTGAGGAGCTCTTGTGCAGTGCTATCAACACTGTTATGGCCAAAGCCGGATTAAGAGTACCCAGTGCCCAGGTATGTTACTCGATTGCGACCCCTGCCTAGAGCCCTGGTTTCTGTTAAGTGTGTGAAGACAACTGAGTATCCTGTGTGTGCTGGTTGAGTGTTGCGTGTGGTGGTTAAGTGTTGGTGGAGACTGAGCGCTGTGTGTGCTAGGAAGACATGAATGTGGCTGTGTGTGTTTGAGTCTTTGGGGAAGGAGATTGACTGTGTTTAAGTCCCCCTTCTGCTTACTTCTTGATAAGAAATTGGTATAATCTCTGGTGGTCCAGTGGAGTGAACTCTGGACTGAATCCCTGATGATGTGGTGGTGGACTGTGTGAGTTGCACATTTGTCAAGTCCATGCCCTCAGTCAAATGTGCAGAGCACTGGCTGCTGTGTTCTTAGTCATTCAAAAGTGTCAGGACTCAGGACCATGGTGGAGTTCTCAGGAGTAATATGCACCTACCAGATGTAGTGAGGGGGAACAGGGCCAGGGATGAGATATTTTGATCTCCTTGATAGCATAGACAGCATCCCTCTCAAAATCAGAGCCAGCATTGCAGGTGTCAACAGGGTCCCTATCTTAGCCCAGGGCCTCTATCTTAGCCCAGGGCTGAGGCTGCTGACTAAGCCATGTAATAGGTAACACAGCTCTGTTTATAACAAGGGGATTTTCTGGTCTATCCAGCCTTCTCCCCCCTTCCTACTTCATTGAACACTTTCCTATGCAGCACAGTCTTCCCTCACAAAGCTAGAATGTTACCTTCTTTGCCAACCTATCAGCATTACAAAAAATAAGGTGCACTATACCTTTAAAAATATAAATATGTACATAAGTAGTGCATCAATTTCTTATAATGCAAGTGCAATGTGCAACACGTGAAGGTACCTTCAAAAAGGAAAAAGCACACTTAAAGTGGCGACTGGAACATATACTTTATGGCACTGTATGTCCCTCAGGGTAATATATAAAATAAACACAAAGAGAAATATCATAGGATAATATGTAACATAAATTGAAAAATCGAATGTAAAAGAGTAACACTCACAATGGTAGAGCAGTGAAAGTCTGCTCTAACTTAGTTGGCATGAGTCCTCTTTTCTCAGGACTTAGAGACCTTTCAGATCCAAGACAGCATTTTCAACCTTTAAAAGTGGTTTATTAGTAGATGTGCATACATATGGTTATTCAGAGTGATATATCTCTTATGGCCCGTGCAGGAGATGTCCCCAGAATAAAGCGGTCACAGGAAAAACAGTTCAAACTTGCCGGTTTTTGTGCTTGGTTGCCGCATGCAGATACTTCCGGGTTTCAGAGCAATCACGTGGTAACGTCGTGCGTGATGACGCATTTCGTCCAATTGGCTTCCTCAGATCGGAAGTATTCCTTTCCTTTTTGAAGGTACCTTCATGTGTTGCACATTGCACTTGCACTTTAAGAAATTGATGCACTACTTATGTACATATTTATATTTTTAACGGTATAGCGCACCTTATTTTTTGTATTGTATGTTTAGTGATGTTTTGAGCTGTCTTTCACTTTGAGGTGCAGCTTTATAGCAAAACATAGTGTTTCACTGAGTTATAAGCTATCTATTATCACTAATATCACACAGCGCCTTTTTGCTTGTATATATATATTTTTAACCTATCAGCATTGACACAGTCTAGTCTTGACTCTGTTCCTGAATTCCTCTGGTAAGCAGTTAATGTTAGGAAAGCAATCATGACAACTACAGCATATGCACATTAGTTGCCATAAAAGAGAATAGGAGAACCAACTGTAGAAGGATTCTCCTGCTGTCCCCTGCTTCTGAAATGTTGGCATAGAAAGCTTTGACAGACCAGTTGGGGAAAGACGATATTTAGTTTAAATATACAGTATCTCACATTTACATTCACAGTACACCCCTCACATTTTTGTAAACATTTTATTATATCTTTTCATGTGACAACACACTCTGCTACAATATAAAGTGTATAACAGTGTAAATTTGCTGCCCCCTCAAAATAACTCAACACACAGCCATTAATGTATAAAACATTGGCAACAAAAGTGTGTACATCCCAAGTGGAAATGTCCAAATTGGGCCCAATTAGCCATTTTCCCTCCTCAGTGTCATGTGACTCATTAGTGTTACAAGGTCTCAGGTGTGAATAGGGAGCAGGTGTGTTACATTTGGTGTTATCGCCCTCACACGTTCTCATACTGGTCACTGGACGTTCAACATGGCACCTCATGGCAAAGAACTCTCTGAGGATCTGAAAAAAACAATTGTTGCTCTACATAGAGATGGCCTAGGCTGCAAGAAGATTGCCAAGACCCTGAAACAGAGCTGCATCACGGTGGGCAAGACCATACAGCGGTTTCACAGGACAGGTTCCACTTAGAACAGGCCATGGTCGACCAAAGAAGTTGAGTGCACGTGTTCTCCATCATATCCAGAGGTTGTCTTTGGGAAATAGACAGATGAGTGCTGCCAGCATTGTTGCAGAGGTTAAAGGGGTGCGGGGTCAGCTTGTCAGTACTCAGACCAATCGCCACACACTGCACCAAATTGGTCTGCATGGCTGTCGTCCCAGAAGGAAGCCTCTTTTAAAAATGATGCACAAGAAAGCCCGCAAACAGTTTGCTGAAGACAAACAGACTAAGGACATGGATTACTGGAACTAAGTCCTGTGGTCCGATGAGACCAAGATAAACTTATTTGTTTCAGATGGTGTCAAGCGTGTGTGGCGGCAACCAGGTGAGGAGTACAAAGACAAGTGTGTCTTGCCTATGGTCAAGCATGGTGGTGGGAGTATTATGGTCTGGGCCTGCATGAATGCTGCCGGCACTGGGGAGCTACAGTTCATTGAGTGAACCATGAATGCCAAAATGCACTGTGACATACTGAAGCAGAGCATGATCCCCTCCCTTCTGAGACTGGGAGCAGGGCAGTATTCCAACATGATAACGACCCCAAACACACCTCCAAGATGATCACTAAGGTAGTGATCAGCTAAAGAAGCTGAAGATAAAGGTGATGGACTAGCCAAGCATGTCTCCAGACATAAACCTTATTGAGCATCTGTGGGGCATCCTCAAATGGAAGGTGGGGGAGCTCAAGGTGTCCAACATCCACCAGCTCTGTGATGTTGTCATGTAGGAATGGAAGAGGACTCCAGTGGCAATCTGTGAAGCTCTGGTGAACTCCATGCCCATGGCCATGCCCATGGCAGTGCTGGAAAATAATGGTGACCAGACAAAATATTTTCACTTAGGGGTGTACTCACCTTTGTTTCCAACGGTTTAGACATTAATGGCTGTGTTAAGTTATTTTGAGTGGACAGCAAATTTACACTGTTATACAGGCTGTACACTTACTACTTTACATTGTAACAGAGTGTCATTTCTTCAGTGTTGTCACAGGAAAATATATATTAAAATATTTACAAAAATGTGAGGGATGTACTCACTTTTGTGAGATACCTTATATATATATATTTTATAAAGGCAAACTCTGGGGTAATTATTTTTTCATACAGTTTCAACATTATGCATTTTTTTTTATAAAAAAGCAAAAACATTTAGTGGGTATGCAAACAGCTGGATATAGATCTGTATGATACTGTAAATAATCTTTGATCCCATAAACTTAATTTTCAAATGTATTTTTATCCTAAGGATTAATTCCTTTCATTACATATCACCTGACATTTCACAATGAATTAATTAACATCATATTCCCAAATGTTCCATTTTAGAAGGACAATTATTTTTAACGATTCATCACTAATAAATAAAAGGGTTGTAGTAGTGCAGAAGGTTGTAGTAGTTATGGTCTTCAAGTTCCCCGTTTAGGTGCCCCTTTGAACTTTTAACGATTTGTTACTAGTTTGAGATATAGGAATATATTGTTTGTTTTATTTTTCCAAAATGTTATGAATTACCTTTTTTTTTTCTCTCTCTTTTTTTTTTACCTTTAGAATAAAAGAAAATGACAGCCTCAAATCAAATTAAAGGATACGTTTCATGAGTGATACTTAAACCTTTGCAGTGGCCAACATAATATTTCATTAAAAGCGGGTGTTTGGGCTAAGTTTCAGCAGTTCAAATGTCTAATGTTTCCTTAATACTGTGCAGTGCACAGTTACAAAGACCCAGCACAGACAGATACATGTGTTGTAAGAACCCTTGCAGCGCTTGGTTGTAGCTACATGTGTTATCTATTGCCAATTTTACTGGGCTACACTTAACTGTAAAAATCAAAGCCTGACCTTAAACTTAGACCACTCCATGGAAATTATGACATACTTTAGTCATCTCAGAGGAAATGTCCCTCCTATGATTATAATTCTGGCTCTGATTTTTGAGCGTTGTTACGAAAGAACCTGTGAGAATGAGTCAAGGATAAAGAACAAACTATGAATTGTTTACGGTCACTGAAATAAAACAGAAGAGTTATCCTTAGAGATCTCTCATTAAAATATCACTAGGGGTACTTAATAACCCAGAGATTATTACCGACCATCGGTGATCTCCTATCTTCATGCTGCAAAGAGTTCATCCCAGAACCTCTGAATGAGTTGAGTGCTTCAGCATGTACAGTTGTTTGATAAAGTAAAAGTACAAAATGGAATTGCATAACCCCTAAAAGACTGATTCCCATGTCAGATGTCATTGTCCATGTGGGATTTCAAACAGTCTCTTAAAGGCTGAGAGAAATGATACACAATTCTAGACTAAAGCAGACATGCAAAGTTATAGCATGTATGCCACCAATATGCAGTGACACTCTGTATCTGGCTACAGTCTGCTAGCAAAAAAAGAAATGAGAGGACATGGAAAAAAATAAATAAATAAGCCAGATAAAAAGTAATATATACATATGGGAGAGGGAGAAAGAGAGGGGGAGCGGATATGTTCACTGTGTCAAAACCTCTCAGGAAGTAGGACTGTGTTCTTCTAACGGTGGTGGTAGTAGGCAAACTGTTTGTAGGGTCGGAGACAGCAACTATTATAGCTGAAGGTATGATAGGGTATATTGGACATAGACAAACTGATCTACATGCACATCTTATTTGTCTTGCTAAGGCTAGCTTCAGTCCTGTGTGGACATGGCCCATTTGCCCTTTGCATCATGTCAGGATTCTAGAAGTTCCTAACTTACAAGACAGTGGCAAGAATGTAGCTGGGAATGAAAACAAAAACAGGGCAGAAAGGTTTATTGCATTGCCTCGGGAGATAGGGCCACTCTGGTGTGATATTTTGGTAAATTCATTGGGCATAAATAGAATTCTGCATGTACTCCTGAATGGAAAGTGACTCTTTTTGGCTTACAGTGTCTGGTTGATGCATGTCTGAGAATATATAAATATTAAATAAGGGTCAGCATTTACCACCCCACCAGTAACCCCACCAGAGACCTGTGACATTGACAATGTTGCAAGTAGGATTTTGAGTGACGCTGGCACTGCACCACTTGGCAACATCGGGTTTATTCACTATATTGTCAGCTGGGAAGAGCTAACAACTACATTTCAAAATAATAGACCAACACAGCTACAGTTAGAAAAACCCTCCAAACTCTGTGAGACGCATTGCTAAATTCTAAAACCTGGTCTATACAAAAATGTGTTAACACTCCTTCAAGACTTCATCCAAGGGTCAATCCCCAATACTGTCATTGTATTCCCCTATTTCCCTTCATCAACTTGTGTCTATTGCCTTATCTACCTAGTACTCTTATTGCCTCTCTCCAAAACACCCTATAAAATGCTTTGTGTGTCTCACCCCATAAACCTAAATCCCATTTTATCTCTCTCCCCATATTCCATAAGTTCTAATTCTCATAACTCTGTTAGCATGGCCGGCAGGAATTTCTGAAGCTCTGCTAATTTGAAACTAATTTAATTGGATGCCACCTAGTAAAAATGATAAATGCACTACTATCCTGACACCTGAGTTGGAGGTTTTATCCCACTCTGTTACTTTGACCACCATATTTCATTGTTGACCCCCTTCATTTTCATGCTAATGTGATATAGTGATGAGGATATTTTCTTTCTTTAACAATGAACCCTAAATGGGAAACATCAAGTCTCTGGAACGTACACCATTGAATAAAACATTCAAATGTATCCATAAATTGTGTTTACTTTTTTTCATGTGAAGTTTCATTTTCTTTTAAATTGCAAATGAGGACAAACAGAAATATTGTTTCATTTCTCCTCTCCTCTGTATGTTTTTTCTATGCTGATTACTATGTGCAGAGAACAGTGGTTATAACAATAATTGACAAGGAGCTAAGATGGAGCTAAGGAATTCTACATTTTTTTTTAATTCTTTATTTTATTTGTGCATGGAAAAACATAACTTAATTACATTGCCACAACAGCATGTATGCATAAACAATATGTCGTAGTGTTGCCATAGTGTGGCGTTCAGAGGTTTCTGCACCTTTTTTTTTATATATATGAACATTGCTTAACAGGTTGTTTGTTCTGTTCAGCTCAGCTGAATAAGAGGAATACAGGATTGACCATAGAACATGAATAAACAAAAACAATTTAAATGACCAGAAGAGTAGTTCTAGGTTTTAAATAATGTGACCGCTGTTGCCCTGCTTGACCAGGCGAGCGCGGTGTGTTTATCTGTGAATGTGAGCTAGGTTAATGCTAGCCTGGTACAGGATGGAGCCACGGTAGTTATATATCTTAAAACCGCTTTACCAGATAGGGAAGCGAGAAAGCATGTACTTTGCCCTGCCTTTCAGGGCGTGTAGGTTACGCTAAGGGCTTGAGGGAAGTGTTTCGATCCAGCATACTAACTATGCCGGTGATTAACGGTCAAGTTCTATGCTGAGGCTGTAGTGAGTCGAGGACATAGCAAGTGGGTGGGGGGGTTAGTCCCGTGTCTGGTTTGCTTGGGCACTACGTAGGGCCAAGAGGGACATGTTACCTCTATGTGCTATGCACCTTGCACGGTTCGGTAACTGAGAGTGGCGGGTCAACATCGAGCTATTTACAGAGATTGCCTAACAAAAGAGGTTACAACATACAATCAGTGTGTAGGCTTAATAGAGTCGTGAAACGGTGCCTTTTGAGTGGTTCTGCATGACTTAGGACCCTGAGCTCTCTGTGTGAGTGAGTGCCTGCTTGGGGTTCACAGCTTGCGGTACCATCGCTGATTGTGGAATTACCCGTCTATGCGACAGCGGTCTTGCTCCAAAACCGTTGTGTCACGAGGGTTATCTAGAGGCTGTCTTTCACATTAGGAGGCCCGTAAATTATGGACCGAAAAGTTAATATATGTACATGTAGCGGGGAGCAAAGCTTAAGTAGCGGTCTGTGAGAAGGTACTGTGAGTTCCACTAAGTTAACGGGCCAACATAACAAGTCTGATCCCTGGTAAACAGCCTAAGAGGTATCAGATATGCTGAGGAGTGGTCGGGAGAGAAGGCTCAAACATTAAACATATGCACCGTGGTGTCGGGTAGATTCTGAAAACAAATGTACAACAAAGCAAATAGCAATAATAAAACAAATTTCAAGAGAGAGTTTAAGTCTCTGGGCGTGCAATCAGTTACATTTCCCCAAAAGCTTCAGGTGTCTCGTTTTGCAAC
Organism: Pelobates fuscus; assembly: GCF_036172605.1. Taxonomy (NCBI): domain Eukaryota; kingdom Metazoa; phylum Chordata; class Amphibia; order Anura; family Pelobatidae; genus Pelobates; species Pelobates fuscus. The sequence goes on along the minus strand of NC_086321.1, from coordinate 36,915,328 downwards.
CAGATAGGTAGGCATCCGAGGTGAAGGCCATAGATGTCGTTTAATCGATGTTCCAGGTGTGCTGTATGAGGTGGTCTCCGACTAGGACTGGTTCGCATTAGACCACTCAGTCCAAAGGACCACAGCAAAGTGAGAGGTGATGAGCTTTAAGTCCATCTGTGGTCTCAACGTGAGTTCGTCGATATTGCTGTTTGGGGGGAGGTTCTCGGGACAAATGTCTCGGAGGTGGCCGGATTCCACGTATGGGAGTTGGAGGGCTTGTCAGGCTGCTGTATGGCGTCTTGAGGGAGGCCCCATGCCGCCAGGTGCTTTTTTGCCTCTGGTAGGTCAGTTATTAGATATGTGTCAGTCCCGTGTAGCACTTGTAGTTTGCGGGGTGGGCGCCATTGATATTGTATGTTATGTGCGCGGAGTAAGGTGGTGAGTGGCCTGAGGGTTGCGCGCCATTGCATTGTTCCCCTAGATAAGTCCGTATAAAACGAAAGGGACATGTCCTCAAAGGCATATGGTGTGTTTCCCCTGGTGGCTGCCATTAGTGCCATTTTATCTTGGCGTTTATGGAATTTAACGATGATGTCCCTGGGTGCTGCCTTTGGGGCTGTCGTGGGTTTGGGTAGACGGAACGCGCCGTCTATGCTTATGCCCTTGTCTCGCAGGGAGAATCGTGCTTATCAGTCGTCGAATGAGATGAGGCATCTCGGCATCTGAGACTGAGTCCGCTACACCCCGAATCTTGAGGTTTTGGGCCCGCCGCGTGTCTTCCATTGCTGCCATTTTGTGCTCTGCTTGTATGTACTGCTGTCGTAGGGTAGCGACATCCTTCTGGATAGCGGTAAGTTGCTGTGTGTGGCTCATTGTATCTCGTTCGACAACATCCACACGGTCCGACAGGCCTTGGACGTCTCTCTTCATTTCCGCCATGTCGGCCTGGATGCCCCGTCGGAGCTCCGCCAACAGTTCCCTCATCTCCACTTTCGTGACCGGTGTTGCATCCGTCTGTGCCTTGGGCATTGTCGGCTGTTTCGAGGCAGGTAAGGCCACCTCTTCTTGGTCCGAGAATGGGTCGTCAGAATTTGTGAAGTCGTCCACATAGCCAGTGTAGTCCACCATGTTGGGCTCCAGGGTTCCCTGCGCTCTCCGCCACAGGTCCCCAATGCTTGCGCCCGGGCGTGTTCCGTCCGATTTAAGTTTTTTGCTCTTCTTCCCCATGCTGTCTAGGGTGTTGGGGTTATCTGCTTGTTTCGAGCGATTTTGGGGGGTGATATATCGTAGTTTTGTGGATATAAGCTTGTAAAATCACGGAGCTCGCTGGAGTTGCGACCGCTCTGTTCGGCTGTTGGCTCCGCCCCCTCTACATTTTATTTTAACTTTTAGAACTAACAAATAAGTGTTTGTTAAGTATTGTGGATAAGTAAGCACAGTATTAAAAATCCTGGGAAGTGACCATTCTCCATTTAACCCCTTAAGGACACATGGCATGTGTGACATGTCATGATTCCCTTTTATTCCAGAAGTTTGGTCCTTAAGGGGTTAAGGAACACTCCGGGCACCATAAAAGCATCATCAGAATAGGTCGTTAGGGTGCATCTTACGTAGTTACTTGTTGTCTATGCTGAAAAGTCCATCACATTCATTACTGAACTTATCTTATGCTGTTGATCCAAAAGAAGACAAAACAAAAAACAATTGTAGCCATTTCCAATTATGCCACAAGAAGGGTAAAATCCCTTTTCACTCCACAATGGCAATCAAATTCCTCCTTGGATCAACAACTGTTACATATATACTTACAACAACGGTTACTGATATACTTACATATCAATTATATACTTCATATCCTTGAATATTCTGTTTATGCAAACAAGCATCCGAGCATTTTTAAAAAAAAAAAAATATCTATATTATTTGATAGCTCAACTATTTTCAATAGAGAATCCCATATCTTTCTTGTTCTTACTGTAAAGAATCCTTTCCTCAGCAGTAAGCAAAAACTCCTTTCTTCCAGTGCCAATGAATAACCTTTTGTTTGTTGTATATTTCTGCTAATAAACATGTTAGCACATAGTGGTTTGTACTGACCCTGTATATATTTGTATAGTGCTATCATATCCCCTCTGATAGACCTTTTTTCTAACGAAAACAAATCCAGTGTTTCTAGTCTTTCCTTCTAACTAATGTTTTCCATCCCCCTTACTAATTTTGTAGCTCGGCTCTGCACTTTTTATAGTTCTGCAAAAATCCTTCTTTAAAACTAGGGCCCAAAATTGCACAGCATATTCAGGGTAGGGTCTTACCATCAATTTGTAAAGAGACAAAATCTAAACAAATTTTTGAACACAAAAGAACCTTACTAGCTTTTTCAACCGCAGAACGGCATTGCATACTGTTGCCTAATTGTGATCTATGATTGTGCCCATGTCCTTTTCATTTAATGTTATCCCTAACTCAACTCCATTTAACCCCTTAAGGACCGCTGACGGTTCAGGACCGTCAGCGGTAAAACGTGCGTTTGGACCGCTGACGGTCCTGAACCGTCATAACGGTTTTGGGCAACTTACCTGATCGCCGTCGGTCCCACGGCGGCGATCAGCTCTCCTCCCGGTCCAGGGGGACTGCCTTCTGCCCGGGCAGTCCCCCCTCGGCAGATCAGGACCCCACGGCCATGTGATCACTCGATCACATGACCGCAATAGGGGTCTTTGTATCTGCCTGCAGGGGGACTGTCTGTGCTGACAGGCAGTCTCCCTGCAAGTGAAAAATCATTAAATAAAGTAAAAAAAAAAAACAATCAGTGTAAAAAATAATAATATGTGTATATATATATATGCTATATATACATGTATTATATCTATATATACCTATATATAATATATGTATATATATCATATATATAATGTCACACTAAGTGTATTTTTATATTTATATATACGTATATTAATATAAAAATACACTTATATTTAAATTACACACGAATATATACAATATATATAATAACTATATATATGGTATATATATATTATTATAAAATACAAATAATATGTTAATAAAAATAAATAACAAAAAATAAAAATAATTTTTAATAATTAAAAAAAAATTATATATATATATTCAATTTTATTCTAACAGTATTTTGATATTGATATATATATATTTATATCAAAATACACTTAGAATGTAATGATATATATATCTATGTATAAATAAATAAATAAAAATAATACGAAATATACATATGTCCACATACAAAATTACATTAATAATTTCATAAATATACACGTAGACGTCAAATATATAAATATGTATATATATTAAAATTCTACGTGCATATTTATGTAATATTTTTACCTAATTAAGTAATTTTAATGATTGCAATTTGAGGGACCTGCCTGCCAACCCAGGCCAAAAGTCCAGATAATTTAATTTGCTAGCACTGTGCTTAACCCTGTAACTTTCTATGACACCCTAAATCCTGTACATGGGGGTACTGTTTTACTCGGGAGACTTCGCTGAACACAAATATTAGTGTTTCAAAACAGTAAAACATATCACAGCGATGATATTGTCAGTGAAAGTGAAGTTTTTTGCATTTTTCACACACAAACAGCTCTTTCACTGAGGATATTATTGCTGTGATACATTTTACTGTTCTGATACACTAATATTTGTGTTCAGCGAAGTCTCCTGAGTATAACAGTACCCCACATGTAGAGGTTTTATAGTGTTTGTGAAAGTTACAGGGTCAAATATAAGGCTTGATTTTACTTTTTTTTTTTTTATTGAAATTTGTCAGATTGGTTAGGTTGCCTTTGAGAGCGTATGGTAGCCAAGGAATGAGAATTAGCCCCATGATGGCATACCATTTGCGAAAGAAGACAACCCAAGGTATTGCAAATGGGGTATGTTCAGCCTTTTTTAGTAGCCACTTAGTCACAAACACCGGCCAAAGTTAGCGTTTTTTGCATTTTTAACACACAAACAAATATAAATGCTAAATTTGGCCAGTGTTTGTGACTAGGTGGCTACTAAAAAAGACTGGACATACCCCATTTTAAATACCCTGGGTTGTCTACTTTAAAAAATATGTACATGTTAGGTGTGTTTCGGGGATTTATGACAGATAACGGTGTAACAATGTCACTATTGATACATTTAAAATATATATATATTGAAACAGCAATTTCCTACTTGTATTTATAGGCCTATAACTTGCAAAAAAAAGCAATAAAGCATGTAAACACTGGGTGTTTTTAAACTCGGGACAAAATTTTGAATCTATTTAGCAGTTTTTTTCATTAGCTTTTGTAGATAAGTAAAAGATTTTTCAAGTAAAAGTCCAAAAACATGTTTTTTTGTTTTTTTTTCACCATATTTTATTATTTTTTTTAAATACAATATATGACATAATATAAATACTGGTATGTAAAGAAAGCCCTTCTTGTCGTGAAAAAAACAATATATAACTTATATGGGAACCGTAAATGAGAGAGCGGAAAATTACAGCTAAACACAAACACCACAAAAGTGTTAAAACTGCTCTGGTCCTTAACGTACAAACATCGCAAAAACAGGCCGGTCCTGAAGGGGTTAATGTATAATTGGCTTGTGAGTTCCTTATTCCAAAATGCATTAATTGTTGACAATAGTCTGTATTGAATCGCATGTGCCACTTGTCTGCCCAGTCCCACATTTAATCCAAATTCCTCTGTCGAGAAGTTATTTAATGTTCAGACTACATTTTTTCTTACCTAGTTTTACCTTTAGGAGTTAATTTGTTAATGAACGTTTAACCACAAAGTGTTGATTCCAGCTCCGATTAGCTCTGGGCCTCTCAAATTGCTTTTGTCCGAGGCTTGAATCCTCAGACAGGGGCGCTACCTATTAGCTTAAAATATTCTCATGTTCTAAGCTAATCAGTAGCTCCCCATTTACAAAACGGCTTGAGAAATACACAGAGGTTTCTCAAGCCATTTTTTGAATGGGAGAGCTACTGATGTGGCTGACACTTTCAGACAATCTGGTGCTGTCCCATGCTTCCTGATTTTAGGGGCTGTGCTAACTGGAGCTGGATCGAACACTTTTAGGGTAAACTGTACATTTATGGTTTAACCCCAAAAGGTAAACCGGCACCAAATTAATTCTAATGAGGTTGCTATGGTACCTGGAGGGCGCCATTAAGTAAAATTTCCATATTCAATATTAGATTGATCCAAACATAAAAACGTGTATGATTGGACTGGTTGCAGTCCATCAGAATTGATACTGGTCATGTAATCCCTGTGATGTAATCCCTGTGATGGAAAATAATATACTGCAATCTGGTTTTACATTGTGCATGACTTTCACACGTATTTACACTGAGTTTAAAATATATGACAAAAAAAGGCTGTCATAAACTTTGAGACTTACAAGTTCCTCTGGTCCTCAAAGAGGTTTAAATCTGAAAGTAATTATCACATAAGTTTACAATTTAGTGTAAAGAACAAAGAACGCATAATGGAAAGGAAAACAAATCTAAAATGTTTATTTGTTTAGTGTTCTAGTGTAGAATAAATAAAATCAAAATATAATCACCAATAAATTAATTTTATGTGTAATTATGTTAAAGCAACCATAATGACACAAATTTTATATGTATTGAAATAATATATCGATTTTTCTCTAAACAGCTCAAACACAGGTATTTTGGCAAGAGAGCTATCTCCTGGATGGGTGCAGCTCTAAAGATGAAGATTGTATTTTACTGTTTTTAGTGCTGTGGGTGTTGTTGTAAGCACTTAAATAACAAAGCAAATACAACCAGTTACTCTAGAAAATGTGGCATAGTCAAAGCAAGATACTCTAGTACAGTGGCGGATCGAGAGGGAGGGCAATCCCTGAGAAAATAGTACAGGGCTCCCTTTCCCTCCCTCTCCTTCCCTCTCCCTTGCAGGGCCGGCGCTATCCAAGCGCCCACCCTGCTATGTGCCTTCACGGACCGGAGGGGAGATCAGGAGATCATAGATCTCCCCTCCGGCCCACAGGCACATTGCTGGCAGCCAGCAAGGGAGGGAGAGAGGACCTGCCATTTCTCCTCTCGTTAGGTCAGAGCGAGAGTGAGGATCTGCAGGCTAGAGTTCACTCCCACCAGACCACCAGGGTTTGCAGGAAATGTCCTTTCTCCCTGAGCAAAGGTAAGAAGGGGAGGAGGGGATATAAAATGTAATCATATTTTAAAAAAAAAAAATAATAATAATACATTTCATTTGCACCCACCTGCCCCCTAAAACACAATACCTACTCACACACACACACACACACACAGTACTCCTTACTGCACCCCTCTTACAAACACACTGCCCCACACATACACACACTCACTGCCCCCTCAAACACACACACACACACACTGCATCTCTTACTCACAAACATTGCCCCCATACACTCACTGCCCACCCTCACATACACTGCCAACATTACACACACTGCCCCCTCACATACACACACACACTGCCCCACTCAGACACTGCACCCCTCACACACACACTGCCCAAAACATACACACACTGCACCTCTCAAACACTACACCCCTCATACACACACATACACTGTACCCCTCATGCACACACACACACTACACCCCTCACACACACACACTACACCCGTCACACATTGCACCACACTCAACTGTCCCTGTCCCCTACTACAGGCCCTAACACCTGACCCGACAGACCCCAGGTAAGTTGTCAAACTGCTCTTAAATGGTTTGACTACTTAATCTGGAAGGGTACCACGACACTCCTGGCACCACAACCACTATAGTAAGTTGTAGTGGTTATTGTGCCTGGATTTTTTTCTATAAATAACCATGTGTCCCTCCCGAGATTGGGTTCTGGATCCGCCCCTGCTCTGGTAGGATAAGATTTGGTATTCAGATTCTAAGTAGAGGGATGTTCAGGACTGTAAGAGACAACCTTCTACTTTGCACTCTGGTGGTTGGATCTCTGTCTTCAGTGTCTCTTACAGACTATATAAAAAAAATCATAAATGTCTTCTCTTTGTCATAGGCATTAAACCATTCCTCAAGTTGGGCTGACTACACTGTAACATTGTAGGGATCCAGACAGGGGACATCTTTGGTGAACTTTCATTTTTTTCATGGCATCCTCTCAAACATCATTCCTAAACCTAAAGGCAGCATTCCTTGAATAGGGTAGGTTTTCCCATTTAAAAATCTATTGATACATCCCAGAAAACTTTCATAGTATTGTTTTGGCAACTGACTGTGTGCATTGTTTCTCTATGGAGTAAATCTATAACTATCCAAATACAACCATGCATTTTCCTTGTGTTGGCATAATGTATTGCTCTCTGTAGACTGTGAGGATAGATTATTGGTTTAACACGGGTTAATGATCTTAAAGGGATAGCTTCTCTAAGAAAAAAGGAAAATTGCTTTCTAAGGGTTTACAGAAAAATGAAGCAACCCAAAAATTGCATAATGGAGCATCAAGCAAGTCTTAAAATCAATGAGAGATATAAATTATTAGAACTCACTACACATCTGCAGAATAAAAAAAAAACATAAAAGAATAATTCCGTCTGTTAATAGCTCCCAGAGAACAGGCATGGAGAAAACAATTCTAATAGAGAAATGTTTCTTCCTATTGATTTGTTGCCATTGTCAAGCAATCCTAGCCCCGGGCTACCACACACAATCCTTAATATAAAAATATAAAGAATATCTTTGTACTTAAGAACTAAATTCATAGCAAATGCTAGCAGTTTAAGATTAGAATGATTGTTTTTATGTTTATTTTTTTAATATATTTTAAGGTGCACCTGTATCTACATTTGTAACAAGCAAAATCTTTTTATCTAATATTCCAATTTAGATTTTAGTGTCACGTTATTCCAAAAACATAACCCTAACGGAGCATATAATTCTTCCTCTTATAAAATGTTCTTATTACATATTATTCATTGAACATAAATTAAAACAAGAGAGCCCGACCACATAAAATGAAATTTGGAAGTGATTTGCAGATCAGGCTCTAAGTCTGTCAGAAAGTGAAGTCACATTGGTATTAACTCACCTACTGCAGATAAATTACCAGTTGTCTCAGGAACGTTTTGAAAAATAGCTTACATTGCCTGATATTACAAGTGTAACAAGAAGCCAGTCTGTCCATCAAGCTGAGACTTATTATAACAATCTTGCCTAATGGAGCGGCATCTGTTGTCAAAGCCTGATATTCCTGTTTTAGTCGTTTAAAAAAAAGAAAACAAAACAAAAAAACACCTTATTGACGTTTACTGATTTAGGCCAATCAGGTATTTGGAGGAATTTTGTATTGCCGAAGTGCTATATCGAGGTATAACCAAGCAAACAACTTGCGAGATTGGCAAACATGCTTGTTTGATCTGGCATTTGGAGTTCCACCTCTGGTGGAAAAAGGTAGATGACTAACGGGAAAAATATGATTGATGACTGGGGGCAGCTATTAAATGTTGATTGTATTCACACGTGATATTGTATTCATAAGTGATAACTAACAAATACATGGGCACGTTGTCAGAGGTCCCAAGCTAAATGTAATTTTCAGAAAAAAATGCAATATTCAGAAAAGAATTTCAGTTGAAATCAAATTTGTCCACCATGCACAAGTCTAGGTAACAGGATGTTATAAATAACAGAATAAATGATGAACTAATTAGAAATAAGTGGGTGCCTGCACTGGGAGACAATCTACCATTACCACTTCACCATTGTAAAAACGGTCTCTTTCGTAACACAGTTGAACATCATTGCACTCCATATGAACAGTTATCAAAATATGAGGAATGCACAAAATATACCGTACTAATGTGATTGGGGTGCAATTTTCCTGTCTTAATACCATATGAGCAACCACTCACAATATATCAAATTATGTCCATTGAGGCGGAGTGATATTTCTCCTACTGGTAAATTTGAGTTTGCCTGTTCTATCACTTGTTTTTGCAAAGTTCAGTAGAGACCAATAAGCACAAACTCTGTGAGCCATGGCATTCCTGATATATATGATATGCTCTGTACATTTCCCCGAACCATTGTCTAGTTAATATTCTCATCCTGCAGGCCACACTGAAATGGTGCTGGCTTTGACATAAGGAGAAAGTAAATCACTCAACTTCACGCCCTGATGGGTGATATCCAATTTTTTTTTATTTTCCTACTTCTCGTTGGCAGCCTTGAGACAGAGCAATGGCCCAACATTGACACGAATCTTAATCTCTATATTCCTTTTGTTACATAGCTAAACTGCTTATCTGATTACCGCTATTTAGTGACTACTATTATTATTTTCTTATTATTTCATTATTTATATAGCGCCATCAGATTCCGTAGCGCTGTATTTATATAGCGCCATCAGATTCCATAGCGCTGTACAATGGGTGCAATGTACTATAAAAGTAATAAACTAGACTGAGAGGAATCTTAGGTAAATTCCTTTGTTTTCGTTGCTGTGCCAACAGATAGATTAAAAGTAATAAACAGGACAATGGTTTCTGAATTTAATGGTTGGTGACTTGATCGACATAATATTACTTGCCCTCATCTGCATTATAATGCCTAAGTTCTTGGATGAATCCAGACCCAATTAGATGGATTCTGAATTCTGAAAATCTATTTCCCAATGTGACTAACAGGGATATTCAATAAAGTGAAAATTCCAAGTGTATTTCTAATTTTGCACCAGAGTAGCCAAACTGAAAACTTAACAGGCTTAAAGATATTTTGCAAAATTGGCTTCTGAAAATGACTTTGTATTCACTTTAAATTCTCACTGTAGTGAATAACAATGTCGCACTTCATTGTTATATAAGCTATTGAACAAGACGTTATTGTTATTATTTTTTTATATAGCGCCAACAAATTCCGCAGCGCTGTACAATGGGTTATAGAACACTATTGTTAATTGATTTAATCAGGTGGAACAATCAAAAAAGTGCTATAAATTGAATGTATGAGGCTTGATGTGCTGGACATAGGATACAGCTAAAAGTATAAAAATGTTTCTCCAAATCTTTAACCCCCTAGTGCCCACCCAAGTCATGTAAAATGTGTGCACTTTTAAACAGGGGACTTAACTTTGAAAATCCCCCCTGACCTTTTCACCCAATGATGACAGTGTGAGAATTAATAAAATTAACTAGTGGGTGGGCAACACCCTATAGTCACCCTTATGGCCTCACCTGCATTGTAAAACAATAGGGATCTGGATAGCGATCTGAATTTATTAGGAGTTCATGGAAGTTCACGTTTAAATGATGTATTTACTGATTGATTTATTGATCAATTTCGTTTTATGTCTAGGGTATGTTTTATACTACTTATTTTATTCATTCTCAAACAATCCCTGAGCTCCCGGGTCTTATATCAGGGCTATGTTAGGACCTATTGAACTATATTCGAGTGCCATTCAATTTGGGTCTATTTCAAAATAAATTCCTTACATTTCCATAGATCGTTGTAGTGAACAATTCCAATTGTATTCATTCCACTAAAGCAATAAAACTTTATTAATGTTTACTTTGCACAGTAAAAAGATAAGCATTCTAAACATGATCAATCTGTAAAGAAAACAGCACTAAACAGCAGCAACGATGTGTCAACACTAAATCAACAACTATGAACTTAAAACTATAATACAATGTGTAAGGATATGAAAGGTGTGAATATAAATACAGTCTGCTTTGGAGTAATGTTCCAAGATTAGCTTATTGTGCGTGTTATAAAAGAAAAAAGAAAAGGGTAATAACGCCATTTTTTAAAAAATTCAAATCACATATACACCTAATCCACTGATTTTTTTTTTTATTATTTAGATTTTTTTTCAACTTGTTTAAATTCTGGTGCCCAAAGTTTCCACTGCATTATGAGTTCCTAAGTAGATAATATTTATAACTAACAAATATACAAAAAAAAAACGCTAATCAGATATATTGGTCATATTTCCAAGACATGCATATTTTCATGTTTTAATTTTTATTGATAGATTTCCAATAGAATACAGAAAGTTAATAACTTGCATTATAATGTGTATCACTTTACAGTCGATAAAGACACGTGAGAGTCATAGAATATACAATGGGATCATTCCAGAAGACACAGATTGGCATTGTGTCTCAGAAATATGTAATAGCAATGTACCATAAACTTATGGGGGTCCCAAAGCCTATATATCCCCCCCTCAAGCTCTCCCGATCCCCTGCAATGTTTAGTGGCCCTGAGACTGGAGCTACTTACCTTTTCTTCTGTTGGGCCCTCCTACCAGGTCTTCTTCTATGGCACTGCCATCTTGGTATTTCCAAGATGGTGGCCACCAGAAATCGCTTCCTATGTCCCTCTAAGGGCATGCGTGTGGTATCACTCACATATGCAGTACATCGAGAGTCCGAACAGACAGTCGACGAAGTGGCGCTGCCATAAATGATGTGACACTGGAAGGAAATAAGTAAAAACGATGTGGATCTAGACTAAAGCTCCATCCGTTGTCAACTTTGGTCAACCTGCAGGTTATACATACATAGTCTAAATGATATTCCTCATCCTACCAACCTCAGAAAGATGAAGGCCTGAATTGACAGAACTTACAATTGAAGAAGCAGTTTTAACAACTATTAGAGCTACTGTAAATGGGACACTAACCACTGAGCTAGCTCAACGTCTTCTACCAGTGTGGTGGTGTGCCAATCAGGTAAAGCTACATCCCCTACTTATTTTCTTATTGTATTTGTGTTTTAAAAGTCCTGCCAATAAAAGTCCTGTCAATAAAAGTCCTGCAATTTGACCAAATATTTGCTATGAATTAATTCTTTTATGAAATAAAGAGCATTCATACTATCTAATTCTTCTGAATTCTATGTGGGCACGTCTATACTATATCTTTACACATCACTTTTGTTTCTGATTGGATGCCATATATTGCTTTCAGCTCACTTGGAGTTTGTCCAATAATATTACTTTTCAGAATTAAAGCTGAACAGCTTATTTAGTTCATTCAGGCAAGCCAGTGAGAATGATATGTTTTTTACAGCAATTGTATTGCATGCATCCACGCATATGGCACCACGGGGGTGAATTAATTTCTATGGTTCGTTCTGACCTTACAAGGGCAACCAGGCACACAATGCGCATTGTATAACAAAAACTATTCTAAGCTAAAAATAATAACACAATTCAAAAAAACTAATTGCACAACCCATAACAAACATCTAACTAGCTCTTTGGTTGTATGTAAATCTTAAATGAGGCATTTCATCCTCTAGAGTAATTCTTTAAATTTCAAATCGTATTGAATGAAAATATGAATTTCAGATTTTAGGCAAAAATGGCCAATAGCTGTGGCAGTAGCTCAGTTGTAGTATTTTTTGCTGATCATTCATATAAATATGCTATTAATATAACATATGTTTTAGTTCGGCGAGCCATCCTTTTCATTAAACCTGTGCTGATTCATTTTCCCAGCTAACAAGTGAAAAACAAATGCTTTATGACCAGAAGCTTTTCAATGGCCTTATCGAATAGGATTTCAATTAATTTGAAATTATTATCCCCCGGTGAGCAGCAGTTGCAATTCACACAGCTTTAATGTTGGCTTATAAATCTCAGTTCTGGCTTGTATCATTTCAGTTTTCAGGGAATTAGCAGGAAGCAATTAGACATGATGAGACAGAACGTGAGATACCAAGGTGTGATTGATGGGACTAGATGCACTAGGGGAGACGTAAAATACAATACTTCACCCAGGTTTTGTCAAGAGTCATGCTGAAGGAGGGAGATTCATAAATAACAATGGTTGTCAAATGAAAAAAGAAAGAGGAATGATTATGATAAAGAAACGCTTTATGCAGTTTGTCTTGCCCTGCATGCTAAGGCTAGTTGCTCCCTGCCCTGCTCATCACTGGTTTGTTAACTTAAATGTTATTCAACATTCTGCTTATCTCTAAAGACTTTCTCTGTTATTTTTGCTCCCCCCCCCTTATTTTATTGATACCCACCCAAATGTCTTGCTTGAACAATCCTCACCTCTTCTGTGCATCTCCATTCCATAGCTTTTATTGCAGTCCTGTTTTGACTCTATCATCTCTGTCTTCCACAGTCAGAGTTTTAAAAGACCACTTATAGCAAACCTGAACAGTGCTCAGGGTCCCACCCCTCCCCTCACCACCCCACCCCAAGTTCCTTACTACATTTATAGATAGAATCCCACACACAATTTTAGATAATTCCAAATAGCAGCTGCAAACACTACCAGTAATGAGCACAATCCACCTTCTTAACCCCTAACACTCAGTCCTTCTCCTTACTTCTGCTCAATCTCCTTACCTACACATCAGGGCAATGCTCTATACTCTCCTCCTCTCCTTCTCTCTTGTCTCCCTCAGAATCAAAATATCCCATTCCACCCACTTCCCTCAACAACACACTCACATTTACATTAATCCCTCTTTGCTACACTCCCCCCTTCTCTCATCTCAAGCCCTGCACTCATTTCTCTATTCTCTCTCTCCTGTTCTAACCCAATCTCACCCTAGTCGCCGCCCATATAAAACCCATTCACACCTCCTGTCACTATCTCTCCTCCTACTTCTGGCAGCTGGTGACGTCTCTCCCATCCCAGGGCCCCTCACCTCATCTGCTCACACCAAAATAACTAGAAACCATGCAAACATCCTCCAAATACCCTGCAGTTTATCCTCCTCTACCAAAATTCAGTGTGCACTCTGGAACGCTCGCTCCATTTGTAGTAACATCAAATCTACAGCTATACATGACCTCATCATCTTTAACTCACTCACAATACTGGCACTCACTGAGACCTGGCTGTCCCCATCCGATACCGCTACTCCTGCTTCTTTATGTTTTGGTGGTCTACAGTTCTCCCATACTCCTAGACTCGACTGTAAAGGAGGTGGTGTAGGCATCCTTGTCTCCCCTCAATGCACCTTTCAACCTATCCTCCCTGCCCCTGCCCTATCCTTTACTTCCTTTGAAGTTCACACTGTACGCCTTTTTAAGCCATCATCTATCATCCATCATCTATCGCCCCCCCGGTCACCCTAAACTATTTATTGAACACTTTTCCTCCTGGTTACCCCACTTTCTTTCCTCTAGCACTCCCTCTCTCATACTTGGGGACTTCAATATCCCTATCAACAAGCTCAACTGTCCTGATGCCTCTCGTCTGCTCTCTGTAACCTCCTCCTTTGGACTCACACAGATTTCTTCCTCAGCAACTCACACTGCAGGAAACACTTCATCTTCACCAATCTCTGTACCACCTCTGATCTCTCCACTGTTCCATTTCCTTTGTCTGACCACCATCTGCTAACATTTAACATCTGCATACCCCATACCAAAATGTCACCACCATCAACTCTCCAACCTCGTAGAAACCTCAACTCCCTCGATCTCCAGCACTTCTCCACCACACTCCAAACACTCCTTTTACCCATCTCAAATCTCAACTGCCCTAACTCTGCAACCTCACTCTACAACTCCACTCTCTCCTCTCAACTTGACATCATGGCACCTCCTACAGCAGCAAGCGCCCCCAACTACAACCCTGGCACACTAAGCTGACCCGTTACCTCCAAAAATGTTCCAGAACTGCTGAACGCTGCTGGAGAAAGTCTCACTTTGCATCTGACTTTGTCCACTATAAATTTATGCTGCGTCCCTACAGCATGGCTCTTTCCTCTGCAAAAGTAAACTACTTCAAAACCCTCATAAGCACACTGTCCCATCAACCCAAATACCTGTTTCACACTTTTGATGCTCTTCTTCGCTCTGTGACTCCCCTTCCTTCCACCACCTTGTCCGCCACAAACTTTGCATCTCATTTCACTGAGAAGATCTCTACAATCAGGAAAGAGATCTCTAATCTCTCTCCTACCCCTATCATTACATCACCCAACCCCACTCCCCCTGCCATCCTATGCACATTGGCACCTGCTACAGCACAAGAGGTTTCTGCTCTGCTCCTGTCCTCCCGCCCCACCACCTGCTCCCTCGATCCTATTCCCTCGCATCTCATCCGCACTTTGTCACCCTCTCTTGCTCTTCCTCTCGCTAGCATTTTCAATCTCTCCCTTTCCTCTGGCACATTTCCCTCACCCTTCAAACATGCAACTGTAACCCCAATTCTGAAAAAGCCCAACCTTGATCCCAACTCCCCATCCAACTACCACCCTATCTCGCTACTGCCATTTGCCTCCAAGATCCTCGAGAGAGTTGTGTACGCCAGATTGACAGACTTTCTCGAATCCAACTCTCTGCTTGACCCCCTTCAGTCTGGATTCCGCGCTGGTCACTCTGTTGAAACTGCTGTGACCAAAGTATCCAACGATTTAATTGCTGCTAAATCTCATGGTCAATACTCTATCCTAATCCTACTTGATCTTTCTGCCGCATTTGACACTATTGATCATCAACAGCTTCTTCACATTCTTCATAACTTTTGTCTACGGAATACTGCTCTCTCCTGGTGCTCCTCCTACCTCTCCCAGCGCTCTTTCAGTGTTTCTTTCTCTGGTTCTGCCTCTTCTCCCCAACCCCTCTCTGTCGGCGTCCCCCAAGGTTCTGTCCTCGGCCCCCTATTGTTCTCTATCTATACTGCCACCCTTGGTAAACTCATCAGCTCCCTTGGTTTCCAATATCATTTATATACAGATGACACGCAAATCTACCTGTCCTCCCCTGATGTCTCTCCGCCCACCTTGACTCGTGTTTCTGACTGCCTCTCTGCTATTTCCAACTGGATGGCTGCTCACTTCCTTAAACTCAACCTGTCCAAAACAGAACTTCTAGTTCTTCCTCCCTCAAGTGCTGCTACTCCTGTTGTCTCCATCCAAGTCAACGGCGCTACTATCACCTCTACCTCGCAGGCTTGCTGCCTAGGGATTCTTTTCGATTCTGACCTCTCTTTTACTCCCCATGTCCAATCGATAGTCAAATCCTGTCGCTTCCAACTCAAGAACATAGCGCGCATCCGCCCATATCTAACGCCAGACGCGGCTAAGATACTGGTTCATGCTGTTGTTCTCTCTCGCCTCGACTACTGCAATCCTCTTCTCACCGGTCTTACATGTTCCCAGCTTGCACCGCTGCAATCTATAATGAATGCAGCTGCAAGGCTTATTTTCCTGTCCGGTCGCACCTCCCACGCCTCCACGCTCTGTCAGTCCCTGCATTGGCTTCCAGTTAGATATAGGGCCCAATTCAAAATTCTGGCGCTTGCTTACAAATCCCTACATAATGCTCCTCGAACATACCTATCCTCCCTCATACACAAGTATGTCCCGTCGAGACCCCTGCGCTCATCCCAAAACCTACGCCTATCCTCTGCCTGGATCTCCACCTCTGATGCTCACCTTCAAGACTTCTCTAGACCTGCACCTATTCTGTGGAACTCCCTTCCCTCCTCAATCAGACTTTCACCCAGATTCCACTCCTTCAAAAAATCTTTGAAAACTCACTTCTTCATTAAAATGTATCAACTAAACTGTCAGCGGGCTTCTCATCCCCCACCCCAGGACTCCTTTCCTGCAACTGTCAAAAATGACCTACCAAGCACTCGATAAACCTTTCTCTAACAAACTATTCAATTCCCCTACTTTAACCCTTTGTGTCACTATACCCCACTCCCTCTAGCATGTAAGCTCATTGAGCAGGGCCCTCAACCCCCTCTGTTCCTGTACGTCCAGTGGTCTGATCTCAATTATGTGTCTGTTTGTCCACCCATTGTACAGCGCTATGGAATTTGTTGGCGCTATATAAATAATAAAATAATAATAATAATAATAATAATAATATGTAACTGCTCTCCCTATCCTGAGGGTAACATTTAATGCAATGCACATATATAACCAATTGTGACTACCATTCGATTAAAAGTAACTTTAAATATTAGCATCAATAAATAAAAATATATCTTCATATAGAACGTGCCTTATATTTATTTATTGATTTATAAAATATTTTTCCAGGAAGGATACATTGAGAGTACTCTCGTTTTCAAGTGCATCCTGGGAATTGTAGATCTCTCATGACTAAATAAATATATATATTTTTTATCTATAACTTGTTATGGAGTGTATTAATCTCTCCATTGCTTACACATTTTGAGTCATTTCAGCAGCACACTTCAATAAAAATAATAATAATAATAGCAATAATAAACTTGTTTGTGAGTTGATAGACAGACAGACAAGCAGGCAGACATATGGATGAATGGACAGATAGATGGATAGATAGATAGATAGATAGATAGATAGATAGATAGATAGATAGATAGATAGATAGATAGAGATGGATGGATGAACGAACAGACAGACCAATAAATAGATGAGTGGATAGACAGAGAAGTAAGTAGACAAACAGATGGACAGTTGGAGGAAAGATAGATAGATAGATAGATAGATAAATAGATAGATAAGGACGGATGGACGGACAGTCAGTCAGATGAACAGACAGACTGATAAATAGACAGACAGAAAAATAGAAAGATAGATATATTGACATATAGATAGATAGATACATAGACAGACAGACAGATGGACAGAGAGGAAGACAGACAGACAGACATATATATATAAATATATATATATATATATATATAGAGAGAGAGAGAGAGAGAGAGAGAGAGAGAGAGAGAGAGACAGACAGACAGACAGAAATATAGACAGATAGATAGACAGACAGACAGAGAGAGAGAGACACAGAGACAGACAGATAGATAGATAGATAGATAGATAGATATACAGACAGACAGACCGATAGATAGATAGATAGATAGATAGATAGACAGACAGACAGACAGACAGACAGACAGACAGACAGACAGACAGAAATATAGATAGATAGATTGATAGACAGAGAAAGAGAAACACACAGACAGACAGACAGACAGA